>NC_142140.1:63157500-65557500 GCF_024610735.1 Ursus americanus | reverse complement strand
TCCGTCTCTTTCATCATTTGTAAATCAGGTCTCCCTCACAGCGGTGATCAAGTTTTCTTAGTTGTTTTGTCTGTCCATCTCTACTTCCATTAGACCTTGAGCTCCATGAAGCCAAGAACCATATTTATTCTTTGTATCCCCATCCCCGACACAGGACCTAATAATATTAGTAGCTCATGGGATACTTGCTGAGTGACGAAAGCATTTTAGGCAGACGAACAAGTCAGTATCACGTGGTTTCAGAACAAAGGCACACTGAAGATCTATATAGGACAAGGAATCCATGGTGATCCATAGTTCTTTGAACCTGGAATGGTGCCACCACCACTGGGGGTTGTGCGAAAAGAGAAGAAGGAAGACAGAAAGAGACATAAGTTTAAAAATAATTTGTGGAGTTTAAAAATCAGAAGTGAAAAATGACTTGAAGTTTTTGGTGGAAACTTTCTATGGAGATACTCTGCAGGAAGTTGGAAACGTAGGCCCAGACCGGGGGCCAGCCGTGGATTTGAGAAGGATCTGCCTGGAGGTGAGAGTGGGTCCCAGGAGAACAGAGTAAGATTAATAAGGGAGAGAAAGGAAGAGCAGGCAAATATTCAAGAAGAGAACCCTTGTGGAAATGTCATTTTAAATGACGGGACAGAGAAGGGGAAGCCCAAGGAGACAGAGCTGTTGGAAGGGTTAGCATAAAATGGAGACCATGTTCACACTGGGAAATCAAGAGGGCAAAACTCACCATACGAAGACAGTTAACAGCTCCGAATACAGAAGAAGACACAGATTGAGGACCGAAGAAAACCCACATCGTGTGGTGATTAGGGTAGTCACTGGTGCTAAAAGCAGAGCGATTTCAGAAATGGAAATATTACCTTAGTGACCGCGTTATGCGAGGGACTTCAGGGTGAGAACAACGGGAGTTTTGACCAACTGTAGACATCTACGGTTTGAGCTTTTTGGTGGTGGAGCAGGTGGGGCAGACTGAGTGAGCAAGAGATCAGAGAGCGCTCAGATTCCAAAGATGAAGGCAAAGCAAGGGCTGGGTGCCTGGGGTTGTTACAGAGAGAGCAGGATGCCTCGTGTGGACAGGGTCACAACAACACGGGACATCAGTGGCTCCCATGGCCACTTCTTTTTTTTTTTTTTTAAGATTTTATTTATTTATTTGACAGAGATAGAGACAGCCAGCGAGAGAGGGAACACAAGCAGGGGGAGTGGAAGAGGAAGAAGCAGGCTCATAGCGGAGGAGCCTGATGTGGGGCTCGATCCCACAACGCCGAGATCACGCTCTGAGCCGAAGGCAGACGCTTAACCGCTGTGCCACCCAGGAGCCCCTCCCGTGGCCACTTCTGGTGCAGACAGAGTAGCCTCTTTTTTAAAGAGCGTTGCTGACCAAGCTTCGCCCCTGTGACCAGTCCCAAGCATTTGTATGGACAACACGTTCCATGTGTCTACCATTATCTGCTAGTGATGTTAGGTTTCCTCTTTTGATAAACACTGGCATTTCCAGAAGTGAACAGTTCCTGGTTCTCCCAATTCTGATGATGCCATGCCCTGCCCTTGGCCTTGCCGAACTCGAGGGCACCAACTTGGTATTTCCTTCTCATCGCGGCAGCCCCCACGTCCGTGCCACCCGTGACTTCTCTGCTCTTCCTTCTTGATGTGGGGAAACCAGAGTCATACAGAGCTTTTCAGCTGCCAACCAATCGGTCATAAAAAAAGAAGGACATGGTTTTCCATGGTTTTCAGTAAGCCACTCATTCCCATGTTGGGGAACAAAGGAAACGCCAAAGAAACATTTAGTGAGAAGAGCAAAATATGATCTGGCATTCTTCTGTTGGCTCTTCTTGGGTCTTGCAGGACTCTGTTTAGATCTTTGAAAAGAAGGCGCAGTGAGGGGCACTCAACTCTGGGTTCACGCACCATCTTGCGCTCTTGTCGGTTTGAACTCTACACGCTTCATTTTTGCCTACTTCAAATCTATTGACTTGAAACCTTTCATTGAATAATCACCCTCTCTCACTCCCTTTCCTTCCCTCCCATCAGGAATCAAATTTAGCAGAGAGTTGAAGCCAACTGGCAGGTAGGACATGGCCGAAGTCCATGGAGGCATTTGGAAAGCACTGGATCTTTGGAAATAAAGCAGTTGCCCCTCGACCTGACCATACCCTCCAGGCTGCTCAGCTCCAGGACTCAAGCCCGGCGAGACACAGACGCTTGCATTTACCATTTCCAAAGGGTTGACCCGTATACTCCATACCAGAAATAACTTCTATTGTTACCACATAGGTGGGGGACAAAGCCCTTTTCACAGGGCTGCGTGCCAACCAAGCAGAGAAAACAATGCCAGATAATCGTACACTGGTGTATTGACTCCAGAACCAAGGAGGAAAGGATTTGCCTCTGAAGCAAGAATTTTACTGTGAAGTCAAGGACTTGAGAGACATCACCCTGACAGGCTGCAGGTCTAAGCCACAAGCTGATGAATGAACTGTTTTCTTCCGACCCAATGAGAGCCACCATATGCACAAAATAATGTTGGTGGACAATGAGGTGAGGCTTGGTTCCACGGATGATCCAGGATGGAGAGATATGGGGTGAGGGGGAGCGGGGGGTGAACTGATGGGTACCTCTAGCAAAATTAGCAGGGCCAGCCAAAATGTTCTCCTTCCTTGCAAGACGTCAACAAAAGCATCCAGCTGATGGTGTTTCCCCAGTGGCGTAAAATTAAACCAAAGGACCCCAGACCACACATGACCTTCACCTTGTCTGGTACCACTGGTGCAGCACCCCTTTCTTTAGGACATCTCCAAGTCCGTAGGTGCTGCTTTGGGGAGAAGCGCACCTATGCTTGCCTGCCCCCGGGGAAAGGTGAGCCAGATGAGTGGGAGGACCGAAGGACGGTCAAGGCTCAAGATTTCAGTTCTGATGTTTACTTCTATGTTTGTTCAACTCTTTTCATCAGCGGGAAGAGTAAGTTCCTCACAAGGTAATTATGGGAATGAGCCCTCTTGATTCAAACATGAAATAGATATTCTATTTTACTACTTCGGATCTCGAGTGTCAAAATACACAGGTTGGGTAGACTGCCACATAGAGGCCCCCCGAAGGAACTGTTTCTTTAAAAGGATAAAAGGGGAGAAAAAGCCCCCCCAAAAAGCTGGACCAGGCATTGCTGAGTACCAACAGAATCAAAGGAATAAACCTCCCCTCACCCATGCAGACCAACAGTGCGAAAGCCCGTCGGGATCACAGAATATTTTAAGACAAATTATATGATTATAGATTTATTTAATTAAATATCAGTATTACATAAGTATTCAATCGTTTTTAGCACAGAGGGTGATGAAGTGTCATTAACTAACCAAGAATTGTCAAGAAGGTCTTTGAGACCTGCTTTAATAACAGGCAAAAAATTATTTATAGTGATCATATCCATGATCTTGTAGGTACGTGGTTATATTAAGTTCTTGAGAATTGTTGATTAGCTCTTAAGGAGATATCACACCCCCGTGCTCGTTTATATAAACAAATAACTTACAAGTTCCCTTCTGGTGCAATAAATAGAGAGAAGCTAAGCTTCAGCCTAGCTCGTGTCCAGACCGTCACAAATGTCAAAGTGATGGGGCCCAATGAAATGCTGTTTCACTATACGTACTCCCAACACGTGGAGGAAAGGAGGGCACATTTCTTATGGTTCTATTGTGCTTTACAGAGCCACGACATTCTGCAGGCAAAATAGGATTTTGCATCCTATTATGGATCACCAATTAGTCTGGGGAAAAAAACCCTGTTTATTCTCAGAAGTGAGCTCTGTGTTTTGGTCTCATAGGTCCCCATGGATCTTTCTAGGTCAAGTCAGTTCATGGAAGAGGAGCATAATGGGTGGTGGGGGATGAAACCCTGGGAGCACTGGGCCAGATGAAGCACAGAGTGTCCTCTGCTGCAGGGATGAAGGGCGGTGGGGGGTGCCTGGGTGGGGGTGATGGGGTGGGGGTGCTGAGGTGGTTGGGCATGAGAGCACCGGGCCAGGTGTGGCATTTAATGTCCCCTGCTGCCACTCGATCAGTGCTCCAAGGAAAGGTATCCACTTTTACCTCTGGGCCTAGCTGTCTCTTTCCTGAATCCACTTCCATCTTCAACAATAGGTTCTAGATCTCTCCTGGCCCACCCATGCTGCTTTGATTTCCTTCACCACCTGCTCCCTCCTTTCCCCTTTACAGTCAGATTGGGTTTGAGTTCCAGCTTGAAAATTACTCTCATGTTGACCTTTGGGCAGGCCCCTTAAGATTCCCAAGCTACTGTTCCTTTATCCATGCAATGGAAGTAATAGGGTCCATCTCACAAAGTTATTGTATTATTAAGAGAATACATGTAGAATATGTATGATATAAGTGATTTAAGATTCACCTCCACAAACAGGCAATACAGTGGCCTATGAACTTGTGAAATGGAAAGAGGCCACTTGTCCTCCAAGAATAACTCATTATGATAAATGATAAATATCATGTTAAGTATTCATGAGAATATCATTAGTATATTGATTATACCATGAATACATGTTGAGTACCAAAAGAATGTATCAATTCATTACATCGTATGATTTATATCCTTTCACAAATATATCATCATAAGTATACTGAGTGTATCACTGAGACTCAAATAAGCATTTCTGCTCATTGCATCAATTGACAAACTCATATGCGCACAAGTGACAATTATTTCATCATAACAAAAAGAATATTCTAGACTACAAAAGACAAGCATAGAATGGTATATTATTTGAGGAAATTCTTTTCAGTCTCCTTCAACCATCTCTAGAAATACTGATTTACTAGTTTGTCCCAGAAGGTTTTTAGCTCAGATGTATTTCACTAGTTTAGTATTCTGAATACTCTGAAACAGACCCAAATTTTCAACATAAAACTAATTCTTCAGGCAATCACTTTGCAATCTCTGAGAGCTCATTTAAAATGGTTCTTTAGATCTTAAAACATCTTCAGAGAGGCAAAGCTTCTTGGATATTTATGAATACAGATGCAAAAATCCTTAATAAAATACCAGCAAACCAAATCCAGCAACATGTAAAAAGGATTGTACATAATAGCCAAGTAGAATTTATGTCAGAAATGCAAGGTTGGTTTAACATCTGACAATCAACTAATGGAATACATCATATCGATAGCAAAGGACCAAATACAAAAACAAAACACAATCATCTCAGATGCAGAAAAAGCATTTGACAAAACCCAACACTCTTTCATGATAAAAAACTCTTTACAAAACTATAGATAAGAGGAAATATCCTCACCTGACAAAGAACATCTATGAAAAACTCACAGCTACCATTTTATGCAATGGTGAAGGACTCTATTTCTATACACTAGCAACTTCAACCTTTGGGCAAGTTACTTTAACATTCCTGAGCCACTACTTCCCCCAAACAATCAGAAAGTGAAAGAAAGGCATCCATTCTATTACAGTAACATCAAAGATAACAAATAGAACAAAAAAACGCAAGACCTTTACCTGAAAACTATAAACATGATAGAAAGAAATTGAAGAATACCTGAATAAATGGAAAGATATCCCATGTTCATGGACTGGAAAACTTAATATTGTTAAGATGGCAACATTTCCCAAATTGGTTTACAGCTTCGACGTAATCCCTATCAAAATTCCAACTAGCTTTTAAAAAGAAATTGACAAGTTGATCCTTTAAGATGCATATAGAAATGCAAGGAACCAAAATAGCCCAATCTTGAATAAAAGAGCAAAGTTGGAGGCCTCAGACTTCCTGATTTCAAAACTTACCAGAGAGCAACAGTACATGAGACAGTATGACACTGGCATAAGATAGGTCTATAGATCAATGCATTAGAAAAGAGAGCCCAGAAATAAACCTTTACATTTATGGTCAATTGATTTTCAAAAAGGAGACCAAGAAAATGGGGTGAGGGACAAAATAGACTTTGCCACAAACGGCGCTGGCACAGCTAGATATCCATATGCAAAAGAATGAAGTTGGCTGATAAAACTGAATATAAGATCTAAAACTATAAAACTCTTAGAAGAAAATATAGAAGTAAATCTTAGTGAGCTTGGATCAGGCATCAGCTTCTAAGATACGACACGAAAAACAAAAGCGACAAAAGAAAAAGTAGATAAAACATATTCCATTGTATTCAGGAATTTTTTATTTCAAAGGACAGCCTCGGAAAAGTTAAAAGACAACCCACAGATTGGGAGAAAATACTTGCAAATCCTACATCTGAGAAGGGACTCGCGTTTACATAAAAGAGTTACATAAAAACTCTTTCAGTTAAAAAATAAAATGGCAACCCAATTAAAAAATAGACAAAGAATTTAAATAGATGTGTCTCTAAATAACATATACAAGTGGCCAATGAGCACAGGAAGTAATGCTCAATGTCATTACTTATTAGGAAAATGCAAATGGAAACCCCAACGAGATATCACATCATACCCACTAGGATACTATAGTCAAAAAGATGACAGCAGGTATTGATGAGAATGTGGGGAAACTGGAACTCTCACTCACTGCTGGTGATGCAACCACGCTGGACAGCAATCTAGCTGTTCCTAAAAATGTCACACACAGAGCGACCATGTGACCCAGCAATTCCACTCCTACTTACACAAACAAGAGAATTGCAAAATGTATCTTCTCGCAAAAACCTGTGCATGACTGTTCATAACAGCATCATCCATAAAAGCCCAGAAGCAGAAACATTGCAACGCCCATCAGTGGATGAGTAGACGGAGTGCCATATATTCTATTCAGCCAAGAAAAGGATGAACTTTGGACACATTACGCTAACTGAAGGACGCCAGTCACAGAGGACCACATTATTGCTCGAATGCATTCATATACAATGTCCAGAATGGGCAAATCTATAAAGACAGAAGTCCTAGGGCCAGGGGGTGGAGGAGAAGGGGGGCACTGGAGAGACATTGCTAATGGCAATGGGGTTTCTTTTGGGGGTAAGGACAATACTCTTTTTTTTTTTTTAAGTTTTTATTTATTTATTTGACAGAGATAGAGACAGCCAGCGAGAGAGGGAACACAAGCAGGGGGAGTGGGAGAGGAAGAAGCAGGCTCATAGCGGAGGAGCCTGATGTGGGGCTCGATCCCACAACACCGGGATCACGCCCTGAGCTGAAGGCAGACGCTTAACCACTGTGCCACCCAGGCGCCCCAAGACAATACTCTTAAAATTGATGGTGGGGATACTGCACCACTCTGAATTTATTAAAAAACCACTGAACTATATACACTTTTGTGAATTGTCTGGTATGTATTTTTTATCCTGATAAGGCTGTTTAAAAAAAAAAACAAAAAACGTCAGCTACCCTACCTACCTGTCCCATGCGGGTTTCCAAAGTCAAATGCAGCATCCATTCCAAAATGGATGCAATGAAGGGCGCCATTTTTGATGTGGCAGGGGACAGTACCAAGGTTTGGGACCCTAACCGATGGTATGGTGGCTAGGGCTGCTAAAATCCTGCCCCCTCCCACCTCCCTTTCTTCCCCATGTGAGGTTCATGACGGGCAACGGTGCAGAGAAAGATCCTGCATTATTATCATTATTATTATTATTATTATTATTATTATTAACTAGGCTTATCCCAGAAACCCCATTTTAGAATTTTGCTTTCCTAAGTGGGGCTGAGACTGTGATTTACTCCCAGCAGTGGTTCCCCCACTGTGGTTCCCAGAACAGGCACCAGTATTACCTGGGAACGTGGGAGAAATGCCAATTCTCAGGCCCACCAAGAGTCGAGGAATGAGACACTCGGGATGGGGTCCAGTACCACTACCTGTTTTCACAATACCCTCCGGGGTTCCTCAAGTTTGAGAACCACCGTGATAGCCAGAAGCTTAGGGGACCCAGGTGTCAGGATCTCACAAGAGCCTGGCCAGGTCCCTGGTACAGGAAGGCAAAGAAAGTGCTTTCAGTTTTATGCATGAGTCTGTTGACCATTTCTTAGGCCCCCGTCTCACATTCTCTTGTCCCTCGTCTTCGTTATTTAGGGACACTGTGGGGCAGTAGCTGGCTGGCTCCGTGAAGGTGTGTCTGGGGACTGCCCCTCATTGCAGCTGCCCCTGCCACCTCTTGCCTTCTGCCCCAGGACTCTTGCACTGCCTCTCAGCCCTCCCATCATGTGCAAATTCAGAGTGAGGGAATTTAACCACTTCTGGGTACAGGATCCAGGAAATAAAGCCTCCCCAGCTCAGCATCTCAGGCAGACAATTTCAGGGCCCATGTTCTCCGCAGGATGGAGTTCCTGTTCTCCACTGTTAAAATCAGCTCAATAACCCCTGGATTAGCCTCCTCTTCTCCTTTGTTTACTTTCTCAATCCTCCACCCCTGGGATCACGCCGCAAAGCGATGTTCCCACATGAAGCCTTGTTCCAGGCTCTGCCTTCTGGGGGGGGGGGGGAACCCGAGCGAAGTCACTGATCTCATAAGTATGGGCTAGAAATGCCCCAGCCAATCACATCCGCTTCCTGCCTCTTAGAGAGGATCAAGGATATTGAGTGGGAAGCTTACCCCGGCTTGAGAACAAGAACTGGGCGCTCCCCTGTCCCTCTTCCAGACACCCGCATTGGGGTGAAGCACGGCTTTCAGTTCCCAGCCTGCCTATGTTATGAATTTGTCCCCCAGCTGCCATCACATGCGAGATCCAGGAGGAAGACGGGCATCGGGACGAGTGTGGGGAGCTCTGGCTGTGTTAGCCCAGGCACTGCCTGCTTCACAAGCCAGCCCCACCTGGAGTCCATTCACCTGTTCTCTGTCTTCGGACGCACACAGTTGCCTGGTCTGTAAAGTGAGAGGCTCAGATTAGAAGTCCCCAAGGTCTCACCCAGCCCGAACTGTCCCTGGTTCTGTTTCTGGACAGACATGCAGTTCGCCCAGCGTGAAAAATATATAGGAGACAGGAGACGTGCGTCCTCAAACCCAACGTCAGATGGGGGCTTGCTCTGCCTGCCCCCCCACCCACAACACATAGAACATTCCAGAACCAGGACCTTGCCTGTGATGCTCACAGCCAGTATTCACAGCCCACTCCTGCACAGAGCAGCCCTTAGATAAATATCTGTGCGAGTGTGAATCTTCCCATGGGGGGGGATATTAAAATTCCTATCAGAACACGGGTCTGTCTTATAGCCTGGGAAGCGGGGTGGGGGGATTGGTTGTTGCTTTGGGGGTGACTCCATAACCTGTACTCACGACTAGAAAGGTGTTACCACTCTGCAGATGGGAAACGAGGTTTCGAAAAATCATCTGTGCTCTTGGGAGCATCTGCCCCCCCATAATATCCTAGACACCAACTAGTAGCTCCAAGCCCTTCCTTTCCTCCCTCCCGCCCTCTGTCCTCCACCTCCTCCTCATCCCCTTGGTCTCAGCCTCTTCCCAATGGATGGCTCCTCCTTCTCCCCCCACCCCCCACTCAGACTCCTGTCCCAGAGGATTTGGGCCCTTAGGTGATTTAATATTTATGTAGCTTAAGGCTGCAGCTCCATAGATCTCGCTTTCCTGGTAGACGCCTCTGCTTCTCGGGGCCCTGGAGCGGCTGCAGAACCTCTTGGAGTCTGGGGTCAGCAAGGAAAGCCCTCCTCCCTCCCCACCCCTGCTTCACTTCAACAGGAACAGCAGCAGGGAGACCACGCAGGAGGCTTGATGAAGGGGCGCCTGGGGTGGCTCAGTCAATGGAGCGTCTGACACCTGATTTGGGCTCAGGTTGTGATCTCAGGGTCGTGAGATCGATCCCTGCTTGGGGCTCCGTGCTGAGTGAGGAGCCTGCTTGGGATTCTCTCTCTCCCTCTCCCACTGCCCACCCTGACCCCTGCTCGAGCTCTCTCTCTAGGAAAAAAAAAAAAAAAAAGAGCCAGAGAGACCGGATAGCCTGATGCACACGGGCCTCTGGGAGGTGCTGGGGAGGGTGGGAGAGGTGCAGAGAGGGGGGGCTGCAGGAGGCTCCCAACCCCATCTCTGGGCTGCCCTACCTCTTTCCCACCACCCAGGGTGGCCCAGAACTCAGATCTCTTCCCCGTCCCCAGGCTAGGGAGCTCAGTAGCAGCCCCTTTGGTGGTGCCCACTGCCCACCATACAGCCCAGTTTCCTCCTCCGGGAACCCTGCACCTTGTGGGGCACACGCACCTTGGGGCGTGGGGGGACCGTGGGAGTTCCCTAACCCACTCCCATGACTTCAGGGCCAACCACATTTAAAACCACACTAACAGAGGAAAAGCAGGCGCTGGCTGGTCCTCGGGCAGGAATCCGCTGTCTCCCTTGGAAACTGCTATCCATGTGAGGCAGTTCTCACTTCTGGATGGGGTGAGGTGTGGGGTTCAGCATGTTGCCTCTCAGATCCATCTCCCCTTCTCCTAGACTCAGCTGGCACAGGGACCCAATAATAGCACCCCCCGAGGATGCACCAAATGCATTTTTAGAAAGAAGCCATGTATCATTAATCAACAACCAAATATTTACCCGCTGTAAATGAGATCACCAGTGCATTCTATGGGCTAGGGCACTAGGATCACAAAAGAGGGGAGAAAGAAGAAGCCCAAATGTTCGAGCAGGCTGATGGCCCTGAGCACAGAGCCCGGGCCTTGACGAGCCAGCCCCTATCTGCCCCACCAGCCGAATGCAACCACAGGAGTGAGCTCGGGGCAAAGGCAGCAGAGGGGAACCGTCCAGCCAACCCTCAGAACTACAAGAAATGATACAGTGTTGCTTTAATTCACTAAGTCTTGGGCTTATTTGTTACGCAGCGGCGGATAACGGATACACTTCCCAAATCCCCGCACCACCACCCAGGCTCCGCTCATTTGTGCCCAAGCTCACACCGTGGCATGCACATTCCATCCCTGAATGCTTGCGTGCTCTCAGCTTTTAAAATGGTGGAGGCAGCAATGCACAAGAAGGTAAAACATGGGTACGCATTTTCATTACCTAATTAGCTTGACACAATTAGAACAGTAATTGGCTTTCGACAGGTTGTCCCTTTGTGTCTCCCCCTGGGTCTCACTGCTGGCCCTCCTTTCAAAGTATTTCTTGGACTTCTCCATCCTCACGTGACTGTTTACGCAAGTTCTGACTCAAATGTCTTTCTCCACTTTCTTAACCTGCAAAACCAGGGTGCCTGGGTGGCACAGTCAGTGAAGCGTCAGACTCTCGATTTCAGCTCAGGTCATGATCTCAGGGTCCTGGAATCGAGCCCTGCGTTGGGCTCCATGCTCAGCACAGAGCCTGCTGGAGATTCTCTCTCTCCCTTTCCCTCTGCCCCTCCCACCCATACACCACTGCACGCACTCTCTCTCTCAAATAAATAAATTTAAAAAAAAATTTGCAAAACCTTTGAGCCCAGGTTGCAAATCCACACCCCAGGTCAGAATTATTCTCTCTCCATGGCCACTGAATAGGGAAATCCTTCCCTGGTCTGGGCTCCCACTGGCTGGAGCTTTCGGCCTCAGCTCACACATTAACCCTTAACTTCTGTAGTCACACTGTGTGCGACACAAGAGGGAAAACGGGGAGCAAGCGTCATGCAGAAAACCCTTCCAGATGTAGCATATGGAGGCAGCCTTCACGCTTTTTTTTTTAAATCCTGCCTTAGGCTGAGCAGAATATTCCAATTTCATTCAGTTTAACTATCCAGAGTACTCCTAATTTTCACCGTTATCCCTCAAAAACTTTATTATTATTATTAGACGTAATGAATGAAAACAGTTTTGTAGAAAAATTAGGAATCACAGACCACACCCCCCAACAAGGGGGTGAAAAACTTACAATCTTATCACTTCAAAGTAACTGCAGTAAATATTTGGGGATGCCTATTTCAGATCTTTTACTCACATTTAAATAATTACAGTGAAAACAATTCGATCGCCGCACATATACTAATTTTTAATCTGCTTATTTCATTCAGCATATTGGGACCAGACATTCATGGCAACACATACATGTTGACAACATATTTAATGGGACCCGGGGGCAATTTCATGCCCTATTGCTTTCCACCATCTGGGTGTACCACACACACCAGTTCTTTTCCTTTTTATGCAAATCCCCTATCGTTGGGTATCTAGATTACTCCCGTTTTGTTTTGTTTTGTTTTGTTTTGTTTTGTATTTTAAATAGCATTCTAGGTAACACACATGGACGTTTGCACTTTCATGCACATATTCAATTAATTCAATAATTCCTATCGTTGTACATTTAGGTTATTCCCAGCTTTTCAGGAATTTAATCAGCACATCGTGTTCATGCATCTTTGCAGTTTCTGTACTAATTAGGGAGGGAGCAAGACTGGTATTGTCTGTTATAATTCAAAGTCACCTTGAACCATGAGTCACAAGACGGCCAATTAAGAGGAGGACAAGCCTCCTGTTAGAAGCTTTCTGGTACTAAGGGGACTTGTGTGGCAGCCCATGGCTCTAGGATACGGATTCTGGGTTGCCTCCCATTAGTCGATGCTGCCTGGCCCATCACTTCGGGGCCAGAGGTCCAAACCATCACGTAGCTGGGAGGAGCAGAGAGAGAGGGTGGTACCCCGATCACATCCTCACAGCAGAGGGATGCCCAGCCCTCCCCTAGTCTGTGTGCAGCTGCTGAAGCCCATGCTTTCCTGCACTCCACCCACTGCTAAAGACCTTATCCAAATCAGATGGGAGTCCAGAAGACTCTTCCCCAACAATCGATCTTTCTACGCTGTTCCTACACGCATGCCGTGATGCAGCCCTGATCACTACTTCTTGGACCGCTGCGACGGTCCCTGATGGTGACAGCTGCACCTGCCATCACTCCTCCTGTAAGACTTCCCAAAGCTCAGAGCAGGCGCCCCTCTCCCCCCGCCCCCCACACTCAATCAGCAGTGATGGTAATGTGTATATGCACTTTCCATAGCAGGCACTGTCAAAGGTACGAATGAAGAAATACACGGCTGAGCCACCATATTATAGGTTAGGTAGTTTATCAGGGGCTGGGGGGACAAAGATGAAGCAGGTGTGGCTCCTCGTCCTGTAGGGACTCACATCCGATGGGAAAGATGGGCAAACCAGCAGTAGGATAGCAGTGCAGTATAGACAGGTGGCCGGGTGGGCCAGGTAGGAGTGGGGTGAGGACGAGTCCAGGGGTACCTCGCTGCACCGACCAAATGAAACCAGCCCAGAGCTGATAACCTATGAGCCAATGCTTGAAGGAAAAGGAGGTGTGTCGGAGGGACAAAAGTGGTCCAGTCCCTGCCTCTCTGTGACTCGATGGAGAAGCCCGATTCCCAGGAGGAGCTCTGGCTCTCAGT
This sequence comes from Ursus americanus, assembly GCF_024610735.1. NCBI lineage: Eukaryota > Metazoa > Chordata > Mammalia > Carnivora > Ursidae > Ursus > Ursus americanus. The sequence continues at coordinate 65,544,174 of NC_142140.1, read as the reverse complement.
GGCTGATGCGAATGACCCACCGCATGGCATCCCCGGGCCCCGTGGTTTCCATGCAGGGCTGTGATGGGCAGTTCTCTGCAAACTGCCAGCCTCCCCACATCAAGGGTGCCAGGCGTCTCTCTGCCTTCCTGCCTCAGGGTTTTGCACAAAAGGGTGCCAGGAGCAGGTGGCCAGTCACCCACCTCCCACCTCCCAGTGGGAGACACATTCCACGTGATGCTACAAAGGGTCCCCTCCTGGAGACTGAATCCCAATTGCCCACAGATAACCAGCTCATGCATGCATCCTGAGACCGGCTTTCCCTCCTGCCCACTCCCTCGCTTCCGCTGCCGGACCCTCTCCCAAATAAACCACCAGCAGCCACGTCCTTGGGTCAGACTTCACTCTGGGGAAAACCCAAAGCAGGACACAGTCCGATCCTCTCTGTGTCCTAAGTCCTAAGGAAGACTTGGGGCTCCATCTCAGAGGGAGGAAGCCCAAGGGGAAAAAGTAAATGAGTCCGTGTGGGGTTTACGTTTGGCTCATTACGTTTGGTCCAAATTCACACATCTCTCATCTGAGCTCACACAGACTCTGGCCCCCCTTGAACTTGAGGAATCCTAGCGTGTTCTCATCACCTCTGTCCTGCCTGCCCTGGAGGAAGTTTTCTGATCCTGGAGCAGCTCCCACACAGATCTGCTTAATGACTTTCTGGAAGAAATCAGAGGTGACACGAACGCCGTAGAGGATCACAGTGTGCCGGCTCTGAATCCCTGTGCCTTGGGCGACCGGGGAAGGACAGGACAGATGGCAAATGTCAGGCCTTTAATTGCAGGAGGCTCTTCGGAGAGGGGCAGGGAAGGGCTGTGCCCCTGGTTCCCTCCCCGTCACATCCCTGATGGAATGGAGGGTGGAAGGGGGCATCGTGACGGCTCCCCTGTGCCCTGCTCATCGGCCTCCTCAGGTCCCAGATGCATGATGTGGAGAAGCCTCATCGGAGTGACTATGGACATCCTGGGCTGGCAGGTGAGGGGCTGCAAGATGGGCCCCACGAGCTCAGTTCTGGGGTCCCAGAGGAGCATCCTCCCTGGGCTGTGTTGGTGACCACCGTCTACACCCCTCACCATGCTCACTGTCTCTCTCTCGCTGCCCCTTAAGCTCCCCAGTCCCCCTTCCCTCCCCCACATTCACATCAAGCTTTTTTAGGCAAAAAAGGTACCTAAGAACCAGAGCCATAAAATGGAGAAACTCACGGAATTAGCTAACATTTCCTAGCACTCGCTGGTTTTATAAGATGCCATGTGCAAACCTCATTCCAACTTCCAAGTGATGCTGTGTCGTGACCACCATCGTGATGACTCCCCTCCCATTCTACCAGCAAGGAAAAATGAAGCTCAGAGAGGTTCCATGACACACTCAAGACACCCTGTCAATGCGTGCCCGAGTCTGCCTCTCTCTCCTCTACCACCATGACGCCCCTCTCGGTTGGGTCGTCTGCTGGAACAGCTCCCCGCGTCTCATACCCAGGTGCAGCTGAAGTGAAGACACGTATAGGTCAAGGTATGGGAGGGCGTAGCTGTGCAGAGTTCCACGTCCTCTCTGGGCACACGAGCCTCCCAGCGCCTCGATGTGTTCGCCAAGCCAGAAGCTCTCTGACTCCCGTCGTTTCGATGGGGATCTCCTCACAGCATCATGACGGATGAAATCACTGGTCGCTGGTGACTGGACTCAATCTCCAGCCCCTCTCCCTTCTATGGGGGTTGGGGAGGTGCTTCTAATCAAGGCTTGGTCGCTCTGGTCCCCAGCTCCCCTCCTAAGCTACGTCGGGGGCCAGCAAGAGTCACCTCATGAACACGAAAGATGTTCCTATCATCTCTCACATTCGGGAATGACAATTCTTAGCAACTCTGGGTCGGGCCTCAGGGATGGACCGAACACATAGTTCTTAGCAGGCCACACTGTGCGACCCTCTGGCACTCCCAGGTCCCCTCTGCAGGTGCACCAGGGAAACCCCTCCATCCCACCATCTTGAACGTCGCAGCGTGGGGCAGGGATGGGTAATCCTTACGATGCAGGACCTGTTGCCAGTCCTCAAGCAGAACCAAGAGGGAGCCATTCCTGATGGGTTCCCAGTGGCCCCCGTTCATGCCGTCCCCTCTTGAGTTCACTCCGCGGGCTCCTGCTGATTGCCATCTTGCCACTGGGACTACTCCTGGGCCCTGCCTTGGCTGCCGCCGCCACCTGAGAGACGATGACACCAAAACACCTTTGCACGCTGAGAGCCAGGGTTTGGACGGGCTTTCCACGGAAGGTCACGTGAGGAGCTATTCCTTCTAATCCCTCCGCTCAGTCATTCACGATTTGTTTCTAAAGCAATCCAAGCGTGTTGACCACGATCTGAAAGCACCACGTAGCCCTGCGTGTACGTAATTGTCGACTTTAAAGTGCTCCAAACCCAGAGGAGGGGGCTCCCAGCAGAATTCCGTGGTGCCTGGTCTGCACAAAGGGAAGTATACCAAAGGCCACAGAGGACAGGCCTGTGGCTCCCCCACTTCCACCCCACGTGGCCCACGTCCAACCTGCACCACGGGAGCCAGGAGGGGCTAGATCTGGGTGCAGTTTTTAACTGACCAAGAACAAAGGAGGCTTTTCAAAAGTTCTGGCGGGGTGAGGGGGTGGGGGTGGGGGGGTCCACAGATCCGAGCTAAGCGATGATTACAGTGCATGTTTATTCCAAAGCTTCCAGTGTAAGAATTCACCATTTTATCCAAAGGCACGGACAAAGAGCAAGTTGTCCCCAGTCTCTGGTGCCCGGCGTGGCAGAGAACTGGTGTCAAACCACAGGAAGCCCACAGAGGACTCAGCCAGCTGGGGGTGGAGGTGGGGGGGGGTGGGGAAACATGTCATCGTCTCCCCATGTTTTTTCAGCCCTGGCTCTTCTGTCTCTTGGAGCCAATACGACAGGTCACGTTCCAATTAGGATGTTCACTCGTCTTTACTTTTCAAGAGAAGGGGGAGGACCGTGGTGTTTGGGTAATTGAATCCATAAGTCTTGTGGTTGTAAGTGTGTAGGCGAGTTCGTGTGGGAGAGAAGGGGGCGGGAGAGGGGGCGAGAGGGGAGGGGAGAGGCTAGTAAGACGGATGGGGGCTGGGAGATACAGAGAAGATGGGGAGAGATGTGGCTGAGGCCAGCCTGGCAGCGAGGCTGTAAATGAAGAGAACAGATTGGGGGAGGCAGCCACGGAAGGCAGGGGTGCATGCTTGCAGAGCTCGGAGAGCAGAGGGGAGGGGCGCAGGGATGACCAGAGACTGCAGTTCTGTGTACGTGAGAAACAGCTGGAAGGAGAGAAGGGCAGATATCAGGAAGTGCCCCAAGGGCTGTGTGGGCTCTGATGAGTGAATCTGATTTAACGCACCTCATTGCCTCTGCTGTAACTGTATATATTGTTCCTTGTGGTCCCTAGAAACAGGAATCCATAGAGTACCGGAGGAGGACACGGCCCATAGACCTACCTCTCAAGAACAAAAGAAGCAGGCTTAGCATTTTTGTTTTTAAAGCTGAGTTGTAAATCCCCACTTAATTGGGCTTCTGAATTCGGGGGTGAAATTGACCTGAAATAATTTACCTTCAGCATTTCGGCAAAAGGCCCAGCGGAGGGCCAGCGTGCGGCTACCGCTGTGGTGTATGCTGGCTTTTTTTAGTCCGGACTCCTCCGAGGAAGAAGTTTTTCCAAAGAAATTTCTGATATCCAAGCCCCTCGCCTTGAAGCTTCATCCACACGCCCCCGTGCAGCCCAGGCGAGGGTTCCCACGCAGGGGGTCTCTCCTCCAGACCTCTGGACGGGAGCGTGTCATCCCCTCCCTCGGGACCGCCGACCAGCTCGGATATGCAGAACGTCCAACTTGGGCTCCTAACTTCAGTGATCCCTTGGTTCGCTAGAGCCTCAGACTTACTCTTTTCCAAGACAGAGCCTATCCAGGGATGACTTTACGTTGTCTCTATAGAAAGCAGATGTTTCGTCTGGGTACAAAGTTCCTGGCTCACACACTCAGGACCCTGGAGCACGTCTTCCCCTTGGTGCCAGGCAGAAGACCACGCCAGCCCGAACGTCATTACTTTGGATATATAATAATTTTTAGAATATGTTAAATGCCTAGATGCTTACTGGATGTTTTAACCTTATTTGCACGCTCCCGTAATCTGGCAAGGTACTCTGGGCACGGTTTTATTTTTTCCCTTTCGTTTTTGTCTGCCATGAGAAGCATCCTGCTCACACGGACTCCGGGAGGAAACCCAAGGGAAGGTGATATATTTGCATCTGGGATTCCTACTTCTCAAAACTCCGTGAAATCGCTTTAGGAACAGTGCTAATTCCCGCTGCTTCTCTGTTTTGTTGTTTGGCGGGTCTTTTGTTTTCTTTCCCCCTATCTACAATTTCTCTCTTTCTCCCTCTCCTGCTCTCTCTGATCTCTAGCATTACCCACAGAATTTTCGGAAAACTTCTCGATGGGCCATCCTCATTACTGACAGATTTTTCTTTTTCTCTTTACCATTCTCATTCACTCATTCATTCATTCACTCATTCATTCATTCATTCATTCATTCATTTTTAATTCCAGTATAGTTAACAGACAGTGTTATGTTACTTGCAGGTGTACAATAGAGTGATTCGACACTCCGTACATCACCGTGTGCTTATCGTCATAAGTGAACTCCTTCACCCCCATCACCTGTTTCCCCCATCTCCCCACCTGCCTCCCCTCTGGTGACCATCAGTGTGTTCTCTGTAGTTAAGAGAACGTTTCTTGGTTTCCCTCTCTCTCTCTCTGTTGCTTGCTCTTATTTTTTTCCCTTTGCTCCTTTGCTTTGTCCCTTAAATTCCACGTGTGAGTGAGATCATATGGTACTTCTCTTCCTCTGACTTACTTCACTTAGCATAATACACTCTAGCCCCACCCATGTTTGGCCAGATTTTTCCCAATGCCTGTTCTCCTCTGCTGGGGCTGGCATCATCCAGCACAGACGGGACACATGTGAGGCTTTCATTTGCCCAGGACCCCCACCTAAGGGAGCCACCCCAACCTCCTTCCAGAAGTTCTGCATGGTGGTCCGGGTGGTTTCTCTGGACAGAGAGGCGACCACCTGACCGGTCTGAGCAATCTCACCAGTCAGAGGCCCCCGTCCCCCTGAAACTAGTTTAGATACGGGCCAATCCAAGACAGACCAACCAGGGTTTCAATGAGAATCCTGGAGCCTTTGCTGGAAACGTGAGGACCATCTTTACTCTCCTCCGGGATGTGGCGCTGTAAGGATTACGCATTTGGGAGTTGCTGGGGGCCATATTCCATCCAAGGCAACAGCCTGGCCAAGAATGAAGGAAAAGGCAAACAGAGACTGTGGGGGAGGGAAAGAGAGATAGAGCAATTGAGACCTGAGAACATCACTCGAGCACCCTGAGCCAGGAGCCTCCAAGACACTACACTCCATGAGCCGATACATTCCTCTCTCACGTCCCGGCTTTAACCTGGCTTTCTTGACCAGACCCACGCAAAGAAACCAGATCAGCACAGCTGGCTCTGCTAGACCACCGTGGAATTTTCTCCTGCCCCCAATGACTGGTTCACAACTACGTCCCAAGCGGCAACAGCCCACGAGAAACCATGATAACCAACATGTTCCTTCCTGAGGCTCTTCTAACGGCACCCCTCCCCAAAGTTTCTTGCTCTGGGGGAGACAAGACCACCCAACATGCAGTGCATGCCACCGCTCATCTCTCTGCTCCTTCCCTGTGTTCTGGACCCTGCAGGGAAGAGCCAAAACCTGTCACTTGGGGAGAAGACAGATGCCCGGTCCATCAGGAAACCTGTGATTTCTCCATCAGTGAGTGGTCACCGAAATAACACCACTTGCAAATCCTACCTATTTGCATCGCACAGATGGGACTCCAGTCTACATGTGTAAACCAGGTCCAACAATGCTGTCATCAGTGGAAAACCCCTCCGTGATTCCGAGGGCAGGCAGGGTGACGGGTGGTCTCCGTGATCAGGGGCCTGTGCGTGCTGACACATGGTTGTGTCTTCTAGACCTCATGACGGGAAGCACCAGCGGCTACTGGCCAGACAGACGGAAAAGTTGGAAGCCCGACCATCCTTCCCTTATTCTCTCTTTGAACACAGGCCGCTGCAATCTTAAAACACGGGCCGGCTAGAAGAGCCGAGAGCAGGAAGATGCCTCCTTTGGGGTGACACTCTAGCGGGCACCCCTTCTTGCCACCCATCACCCCATCTTCAGCATCGTGTGACACTCATCCATCGTACTCACCCCCACCTGACCTACTCTGCATTTCCTTACCTAACTCCTCGAGAATGTGAGCTCCGTGAGAGAATGCTTTGTGACTTGCCAATTTTGTCGAAATTTCTGCCACATGACTCTTGTCGACCGCTTTATACTCTACAAAACACACACGCAGAGACGCACACGTGCACACACCATTTACGGAGCATTTGTCACTAAGTACCAGGCACCGTCCTAAGCATTTGATACGGATGAACTCACTTGATCCTCCAGAAAATCCTGTAGGGTGAGCATAGCATGACCACCCCCACTTTCCGATGGAGAAACCGAGGCACAGAGAGGCTAATGAAGTGGTCTGGGATTATGCTGCTAGTCAATGTCAGAACCTGGCCTTGAACCCTTGCAAATCCAACTCCAGAGCCTCTTCATCCCCTCACCACATGCAAAACGGTCCTCTGGGATCTACAGTATATATATCGGCTCAGGTCTTGATCTTAGGGTTCTGGGATCAAGTCCCGCATCAGGCTCCCTGCTCAGCGGGGAGTCTGCTTCTCCCTCTGGCCCTCCCCTCGCTCATGCTCTCTCTCTCATTCTCTCACTCTCTCTCACTCTCAAATAAATAAAATCTTTAAAAAAAAAAATACTTACTCTGGTCCCTGACCCTGCACCCCAGGTTTCAAACACATGGTTCTTAGACTCACTTGTCCTCGACATCATTTATGCAAATGTTCACCCCCCGTCAAATGATGCCCTTACACTTCCTAGGTGCATTCCAACCCCAAAGCTCCTCTTGCTCCCGTCCAAGGGGGCTGGGAGCGGGGGCGAAATGTCCACAGAGGTCTAGGGCGAGGATACCGCTGGACGTTGATGCTACTGATGGGGATTCTGGTGTGCGAAATAGGGAGTAAAGCTGTTACTTTTACGGGAAGATGTCTTTTGGGCTCTTCACCTCGTTATTTCAGGGTCTCGTTGTCTGAGACGGTTTCCTCGGGTCCCACCTTGCCGTGGACGCGGGAAGAAGGCGGGGGGCTGCTTTCTGCTCCTGTGCGAGGGAAAGGTGTCTCAGGTCTGCCTGCGTTCTCTGCTGAGGATGCGTGACCTTGCTGGAAGGTCGTCTGAGCACACAGCCCTCCGGAACCAAATACACACAGAGAGGCAGATAGCCTAGGATGCGGGAGGCTGGGGCACTGGCCACAGACGGTGCCACGAATGAACGAGTAGATGAGCCTGGTTCCAACCCCAAGATCGCCCTGTTGGTGATCAGCTGGGGGCCTCCCCAGCCACCAGCTCCCCCTCCTCACCTGCACCCCCCAGTGCTAGGGTGCACCCGAGGCATGAAGGGGGGAGGGTGCAGATCTCCTCCTCTCGCTATGTCTCCAAGCTTTTCGGGGTGGTGGAGGGGTGACTTCTCAGAGGCTACCCTCCTTATTGTTTCTTGGCATTGTTAATAACTAGGGATCATGTCCCACTGCAGCCCTTCAGAGCAAGGAAGACCCCTGGAGGTTTTCTAAGCCAACCCTGTCATCATACCCCTGAGAGAGTCAGGCCCTGAGAGGAAGTAATTCTTCCAAGTTTAGCGACTCACAGCATGGCACACTTTCCTACCATTATTTTGCCTCTCTAGACTATAAAACATAAAAGTAGACGGGGAAGATGTATCGTCATTTCACTTCCTAATTCTTTTTTTTAAGACTGTCAAAAAAGCCTCTGCCCCCCTTGTTGTTTGGGGCAAGTGTCCTGCAGTAAATATGGGCTCCATTCCATCGGCTGTTGTAACGCTCGCTTGCACGGAGCACGCCTGTCTTGTCGGTGCGTGGAATCGGGGGGTTGGGATTCCAGATGGAGCCGGACAAGGAGATGACCATTTCTGGGTCACCCAGCTGCCCAATGCCCTCGGGTGGCCGCAGCAGCAGGGAGGGTAACCTAGTTTGCTTAGGAAATATTGCAGATGTCCCAGTTTATCTGATGCAGTCCTAGAAAAGTATTGGCACTTGCCCTGTTTCCACAGCTCTCTCTCGTGCACTTCAACCTGGCAAAGCCGCCCCCACCCCTCCTGCTGGATCAGCTGACCCCCCCAGTCTCCCGGGGTCCCCGACTCCCTGGGCCGGCTTGCCTTGATGTGACCCCTAAGTCTGCATTTCTCCTAAGGGGGGCTCCTTGCCTGGATCGAGGCCAGATGTCCATCCTGAGATGGCAAGGCTGCCATCTGAGAAAGACGGCATGATTCTCGGGGACATTCAGACCCTGCTGGGTGAGGCCCTGGAGCCAGGAGTTGGGACTTGGGGGATCTGGGACTGGGTTGGCCAGTTTGCTTGGCTGCTTGGAGCAAAAATGGTGTTAATGGGGAGAACTGGGGGGAGAAGCCATGGGGTGGGGGAAGACACCCTGGATCTGGCCTGGGCACTATTATCCACGTGGCCCTGGGTGAGGCCAGTCACTTCTTTTGAGTTTTCGCTTCCTTATCTGTAAACAGAAGGCGACCTACCTATAATGGGGCTGGGGGTACAGGATCATCGTTTGAGATTTCCAGGTAAACCTACAAGTCATACCTCCCAGATGTCCAGAGTCTGGTTCCAGATTGTCTAGGCCCAACTCTGAGGGGCTCATGGAAGTTCCCGAGCTGGGGAGGGGGTGGCAGGGGGAGGTGAGGAGTCAGGGAGGAGGGAGGATGACTGCCAGCTGGGCCTCCACTCTCCGTACGCCCCCTCAGGGTGTGACTGGACCCTCCTGCCCGTCCTGCCCACCCAGCACCAGGGGCAGAGCCTCTCTGTCTTCTCCAACTCACCGCACGACCCCTGTGACCAACACAGGCCCCAACATGGGGGTGGCGTTCAAGGACTAGACGCTGGGCCAACAGAGTAATGGGAGTTTCTTCTTCTTCCCTTGGTGCCAAAGACAGTGCACAGAAAATTTTCCTTCTAAGGGCTGTGTTACTGGGGAGAGGAGGGACGCCAACGACAGCAACAGAGCTCAGGAAATGGGTTGGGAATCAGACTCGACAGCCGACGTGTGCCGGTCTGACACGCTGGCACGACTCAGGGTGAGGGGGGAGAAGAAAAACCCAGCACCTGAGCTGAGAAGAGCTGCTGATGGGTGGGAACAGATTTCCAAGAGACTTGGGCCCAGAATCTTAGAAACATGGGTCTTCTCGGGACTGGGGCTTCCAGGAAATAGGAGCCCATCTACTGCTGGGGGTACGTCCTGGGAGGGCGGGGCATCCTCCCAGTCTTGCTCGGAATCGCCTTCTGTATTTGACGCTCCTTCTGGGGTCTGGGGTCCAGATTTCAGGCAGCAGTAAAGAGTTACTGGAAAACGGGTGCGTTGTATGGTATGTCAATTATATCTCAATAAAGGTGTCTAACAAAACTAAGTTCATGAAGCCCGGATAACACTGGGACTGTGGGCTGGACTGTGCATGGGTAAAGTAAAACCATGTCAGGGCTCCTGGAGGGGAGGGGAGGGAAGGGGAGGAGAAGGGAGGAGAGAGGAGAATGGAGGGGAAGAAAGGAAGGGGAGGAGGGGAGGGGAGGGGAGGGGAAGGGAAGGAAAGGGAAGGGAAGGGAAGGGAAGGGAAGGGAAGGGAAGGGAAGGGAAGGGAGGGGGAGGGGAAGGGAAGGACAGGAGAGAGGAAGGGAGAGGAGGGGAGAGAAGGGAAAGGGAGGAAAGGGAGGGGAAGGAAAGGGGAGGGGAGAGGAGGGGAGGGGAGAAAGGAGGGGAAGAGAGGGAAGGGGAGAAGGGAGGGGAAGAAAGGTAGGGGAGGGGAAGGGGAGGAAAAGAGAGGGGAGGAGAGGGGAGGGAAGGAGAAGGGGAGGAAAGGGGAGGGGAGAGGAAGGGAGGAGAGGGGAAGGAGAGGAAGGAAAGGGAGGGAAGGGAGGGGAGGGAGGAGAAGGAAGGGGCAGGGAAGAGGAGGGGAGAGGAGAAGGGAGGGAAGGGAGGAGAAGGAAGGGGCAGGGAAGAGGAGGGGAGGGGAGAAGGGAGGGGAAGGGTGAAGGGAGGGGAAGAAAGGAAGGGAAGGGGAAAGGAAAGAGAGGGAAAGGAGGGAAAGGGAGAAGGGACAGAGGGAAGGGAAGGATAGGAGGGGAGGACTGGACGGCCAGGATAAAGAGGTCTGGTGCACGGCTGCACAGGACAGCCTGGCCAGGGAGAGCAAAGACTATAAGTTCAAGTTCCAGCTCAGCCACTAACGAGTATTATGACCTTGAGCAATCCCTTCTAGAGTCTCAGGTTCCTCATTAGTAAAATTAAGGTGGTTGGATGTGATGAGTGCCAGCTTTCTATTATTCTTTGGCTTGGGAATTATTTTAAGACAAGCTAATGAAGTTTGGATAAAATTAGAACGGTGTGAGTTTTACAGAACTCACCCTGCTCTCGGTGACAGATTAAGGCACAGAATGGAATTCCAAGATCCTCTGTGAATTTCTGGATGAAGGACTCGGGGCACATTGGCTCCTGCGGGCGTAGGGTTAGGGAGGACTGGTTAACCTGACCTGGAAACGCTTTCTCAAACAGCGTCAGTGAGTCACCCTCTCTCTTCTCCTGGTCTAACTCTTCCTCCCTGTCTCCCTCAAACCTCCGAAGAGTACCCCGAAATTGAAAGAAATGCCTCGAAAGTAATTTCTAAAATGAGCAGCCGACTGATAAACTCAGGCCCAATCTGCCCTGGAAAGAATGTATGGAACTCCATATTTTAACTAGGAGGCTGAAACTCTTCAGGTAAGATACTTAAGGAAGGCATTCTAGTAGAAACCAGCCATCTTACATTTGCATCAACCCACTTATGAATACAGTGACTTCTCCCCAAGTGGCCCAAATGCACTGGGCTGGCATCCCCCAGAAGAGAATGATATATGGCACCCTGATTAATAAAAGTTAGCTTTCTGATTCCAGTATCACTCAAAAGGAATTAGATTCCAACGTCTCAAGTCCTGGGCTCCACTTCCAATATGGCTTGTTGTTAATTACAAATTCTGGGCACAATGGAAACCCAGCTATTTGAAGGTGCCAGAGAAAGACGAAAAACAGGCAGAAACCAGTGGGGCGGGGGGGTTGACCCTTGAAGAAAGAAAACCATGGCCAGAAAGGTGTATGTTCACACTGTGCTGTCCTGCAGGAACTCCCCAGCCCACATGGCACAATGGGCTTCCGGTTCAAGCAGGGAGCCAAAGTACCATTGCCCTGAGTGGGAGGACAGAGTTTGGGACGCCCAGAGGAGGCGAAAATTAAAGGGGGAGAGCCTGGAAATGAGGAAGACACAGAAGCTGGGACCCCCAAAATCTGCCCTTAAAACTCCTTTCAAATCCTTGGCTGACCCTTGGGACTTCTGGGTGGTTCAGTCGGCGAAGCGTCCGACTCTTGATTTCGGCTCAGGTCCTGATCTCAGGGTCGGGGGATGGAGCCCCGTGTCGGCTCCACACTCAGTGCAGAGGCTGCTTGGGATTCTCTCTCTCCCTCTCCCCACTCACACTTGCTCTCTCTAAATAAAGAAAATCTTAAAAAGAAAAAGAAAACCTCAAACCAAAATTTAGTCTAAGCCAGTGCCCAGAAACAGCGGAAACGGTGGGGAGGGGGAGAGAAAAAAGCAGAGAAAATCTTAAAAACACGTAGGAGATCAAAGTTTCAAACTACAATTGGGCCTCATAAAACAAAAGTGAGAAAGAACCATGATACAGCCCATGGTACTAGCTGCAAACAACTAGAAAAGTGCACAAAAGATGACGCCACAGTCTGAATCCTGGAGAAATGCACAAGATGGGGTCCACGACCCCCCAGCTTTCTACTTGTAAGCACGTTGCAGATTGCAGCAGGGTGAGGTAGAAGCCCGGGAAAGCCCGGTGGTCTCGCCGAGCTGGGGAAGCAGAGATCAGAGTCCTGGACCACTGAAGTGGCTAGGTGACTACGGGGCAGGGCATCACAGTCCAGAGAGCAAGAGAAGTTTCTGCACCTGCACAGAGGTGACCCGAAGACTTGGTCAAATGCCAAGACACACGTGAGCTGGGGGAGAGACCACGGAGCCTGGTAGAGTAGCAGCTGCTTGGCTCTGTGTGCGGGACAGATATTCCAGAAGCTGTCCAGGACTGGGAAGTTTGCGAGCTCCAGCCAGGCTCATCGAGAGTCCCTGGTGCACCACTTGGGCTAAGAGTGCCACAGCCAAGGAAGAAGGCTACTCTGATCCTAGACTACTGTCCGCTGTTAGACCTAGCTGAGCAAAAATGTACAGGCTCCCAAAGGAGCAAGCAAATTAAACGCCTGCAAGAATACAACTCAAGGGGCGCTGGGTGGCGCAGTCGTTAAGCGTCTGCCTTAGGCTCAGGGCATGATCCCAGCGTTCTGGGATCGAGCCCCACATCAGGCTTCTCCGCTAGGAGCCTGCTTCTTCCTCTCCCACTCCCCCTGCTTGTGTTCCCTCTCTCGCTGGCTGTCTCTGTCAAATAAATAAATAAAATCTTAAAAAAAAAAAAAAAGAATACAACTCAACGCTCTCTAGAGGAAGATGGTGAAAACCAAACGCTCAACCACGTAGTATCCAGAATGTCTAACATAGAGATGAAAATTACCAGACAGGAGAAGCATCGGGAAAGGGGGGCCTGTAACCAGGAGAAAAAATACCAGTTCATTGAAACTGGCCAGAAAAACCCCACAAGATGCCAAACTTTAAAGACTTTAAGACAGCTATTAGAAATATGTTTCAATACTAAAGGAAAACGGAGTGGTAATGAGTGAATAGATGAAAATCTCAGCAGAGAAGTGGCAACTCTAGAATCGAGGATCCAAATGGAAATTCTACATATGAGAAAAAAAAAACCACCGAAAAAACTCTCTCCCTCTCCCTCTGTCCCTACTTCCACTCACACACACACGCTCACGTGCTCTCTCTCTCTCTAAAATGAATAAATCTTAAAAAAAAATAAAGTGCTCAAACTTAAAAATAATGCCAACCTAACATCCTATAAACAGTAAATACCTTTTTAAAATGACCATGACCACTAAAAGATGGAACAATTGGACCAAGAAAATAAAGTAATCCCGGATTATAACCCAAAGTATAAAATCAATATCCGTTAAGTCTGTACTGATATAAACGGAGGAGAGGAAGCAAATCTCCCATGCAGAAGATTCTGAAATTGTTCATGGAGATAGTCAACTCTCAAAATACCCAAAAGGGGGAGCATAAATTCCCTTTTTTTTTTAAAGATTTTATTTTTAAGTCATCTCCACATCCCACGTGGGGCTCAAACTCATGAGCCCAAGATCGAGAGTTGCATGCTGTATCGACCGAGCCGGCCAGGCACCCCATAAATCCCATTTCTTAAAAGTGGGCTGCGCGGAGTGACTTCCTTGCACAGCATACGGTACAGAAGTGGAGGAAGATGGAGAAAAATAACTCGACAGTGGAGAAGTCACGCAGACACTACCTAGGATGCCAGGTAATCAAGATTGACATCGACAGCAGGAGTCACAGTAACAGTATCTACCCTTGACTTGCAGCGAGGAAGACGACACTTGACCTCTGTGGCTTTCCCCTTCGACACACACCACCCCAGTCTAGTCCTAAGAAAAACACCTGACAAATACCATTGGAGCGACAGAATACAAAATACCTAACCTAGCCTTTTCAAAACGGCCAGAGGCAGTGACCAGAGGCAGAAGTGGTCACAGCCTAAGGAGATCTGACAACTACATGGGATCCTGGAGCAGGAAAAGGACAGTAAGTAAGAACTAAGGAAATCTGATAAAAGCATGGACTTTAGTATTACAATGTATCATTCCATTCATTGCAACAAATGTATCGCTAATGTGCTGTTCCTAACTGGGGAACCTGGATGTGGGGTACACAGAAACTCCTGGGACCATCTCTGCAACGTTTCTGCAACACAACGTTTCTGCAACGTTTCTGCAACAACGTTTCTGCAACACTAAAGACATTCTAACTTTAAAAATTATTTTAGAAGAAAGATGATAAAGATGTAGGTAATTTTTTTAAATTATGGCAAAAAAAGGGAGAGATCTTCAGATCAACGCAAGCTGAGAGAATTGATTACCAGCGTATCCACGCTACAAGAAACTGTCGAGAAATTTCTTTCTATTAAGGTAAAGGAGAGCTAAGTAGAAATTTCAATCTCTAGGTAGAAAGAACCGTCCCCGGAAATGGTAAATAGATAAATGCAAAAAGACTATTTTTCTTTCTTCTGTTACATTCTTTAATTGACTGAAGTAAAAATAAAGCAATGTGGAATGGAGTTGAGAACGTACATAAAACCCAATGAAGACATACAAATGGCTAACAGACACATGAAAAAATGTTCAAAATCATTAGCCATCAAGGAAATTCAAATCAAAACCACACTGAGATACCACCTTACGCCAGTTAGAATGGCAAAAATAGACAAGGCAAGAAACAACAATTGTTGGAGAGGATGTGGAGAAAGGGGATCCCTCCTACATTGTTGGTGGGAATGCAAGTTGGTACAGCCACTCTGGAAGACCGTGTGGAGGTCCCTTAAAAAGTTAAAAATTGAGCTACCCTATGATCCAGCCATTGCACTACTGGGTGTTTACCCCAAAGATACAGACGTAGTGAAGAGAAGGGCCATATGCACCCCAATGTTCATAGCAGCAATGTCCACAATAGCTAAATCGTGGAAGGAGCCGAGATGCCCTGCAACAGATGACTGGATTAAGAAGTTGTGGTCCATATATACAATGGAATATTACTCAGCAATCAGAAAGAATGAGTTCTCAACATTTGCTACAACATGGACAGCACTGGAGGAGATAATGCTTAGTGAAATAAGTCAAGCAGAGAAAGACAACTATCATATGATTTCTCTCATCTATGGAACATAAGAACTAGAATGATCAGTAGGGGAAGAAAGGGATAAAGAAAGGGGGGGGTAATCAGAAGGGGGAATGAAACATGAGAGACTATGGACTATGAGAAACAAACTGAGGGCTACAGAGGGGAGGGGGTGGGGGAATGGGATAGACCGGTGATGGGTAGTAAGGAGGGCACATATTGCATGGTGCACTGGGTGTTATACACAACTAATGAATCATCGAGCCTTACATCGAAAACCGGGGATGTACTGTATGGTGACTAACATAATATAATAAAAAATCATTATTAATAAAAAAAAAAAAAAAAGAACGTACATAAAAGTAAAATTCATGTCACCAAAGAGACAAAGGATGAAAGAAGCATAAAGGAGTTTATTATTGTAGAGATCTTACATTATGCATGAAGGATATAATATTAACTCGTGGTAGTGGGAGACACTGATGAGTTAAGGAGACGTATTATAATCCCTAAAGCAGCCACACACAAAATTTTTTTTAAAGATGTGTATCTGAGAAACCTATAGGAGAAACAGAACCCAAGCAAAGAACGAAACAACCACAGACCTTGATTGACAGGAGAGGGGGAACGAAAGACCAAAACCAGAGGGGCCAGACAGAGAACAGACAGCAGGACGGTAGATTTAAACTCAAGGATGTCAATAATTACATTAAACATATGCTGGGTAAATACTGCAATTAAGAGGCAGAAATTGTCAGACTAGCTAAAAAGACAAGACCTGTCTTATGCTGCTTATACTGGATGCCCTTTAAACATAAAATCATAGGTTGAAAGTGAAAGGATGGAGAAAGATCTACCATGAGAAATATCAAATCTTTGATCAATATTATTGGTTGCCAACCTGGAACTTATTCTCATCCTCTTTTTCATTCGCCTGCTTTTCCCAAAGAAGCTGGAAAAGCTAATCATTCCCTTTCCCGGCCTCACTTGCAGCCAGGAGTGGCCATGTTACCTAGTGCTGGGCTACAAGATGTGAAACTTCCTGGGACTGCATTAGCTTTCCTGATACACAGGATATGGGGAGATAAAATCAGCCTTTATCTCCATTGTCCCTGCCTTGAACGAAAATGTGATGCTGGCACTATGGCAGCCATCTTGTGACACGAGGAAAAGGCAAAGAAAATGACAGAAGTTGGCCAGTGTATCATTGAGCTATTTAGGAAATAGCCCATACCTCTTATTTGGTGAGAAACAACATCTCAATTTGTTTCTGCAATACTAGTCGGCATTTTATTTTGTTTAATAGAGACATGAACGAAAATCACCTTGAATCTGCATCTGTTTATGATGTTTGCTCTCCTATTTCCCACTCTGTATTATATTCAGATAACACATTTTCACAAAATCCCGGTTCTCAGGAGAACAATGTATCTCACCCTAATAAATGTTTATCCCCACATGAGAACCACAAACAAGACTGGGGAGAAAGAACACGCCAACAGCTGGCACCTTGCAAATGCAGAAATGGCATGTAGGCAAGTGGAGAAAGTCTCTCTTTGCTTTTCCTCTATCTTTATGTTTCCGGAAAGGCATGGTAATGTCATCCAAGAGGACAGGGTAGGCGTGGGGGCGCTTCTTCTCCTCCCCCTCCTCCTCTCCTTCCTCCTCCTCTTCCTGCCTCTCTGTTCCTTCCCCCACACCTTTCCCACCACTCCCACCCCCACAAATACTGGGGAATTACAGACCGGAGACTTACGACTTATCATTTCTACACTTCCCTGAAATAGCTTATTTGTGGCCCAGTTGTTAAGCATCAGGGATACCGACAAGTTACCTAAAGAGAGTCACGGTATAACTAATGTTTGGGACTGTTTTCGCCACTGTGTCTAGATAAATACTTGAAAATATTAATTTAAGAAGAAGACTATTTCCCTTCTGGTCTCACATTAATTCTCTCCATTCTCTGGATGTGCATTCCTGTATGAAAAATGCAATGAAATAAATGTTGGCGAGGACGAGGAGAAAAGGGGGCTCTCGTGCACTGCTGGTGGGGACCCAAACCATGCAGCCGCTGCGGAAAACAGTATGGAGCTTCCTCAAGAAATTAAAAATAGAACTAGCATGGGGCACCTGGATGGCTCAGTCGGTTAAGCATCCGACTCTTGGTTTGAGCTCAGGTCGTGATCTCAGGGTTGTGAGATCGAGCCCAGCGAGGACTCTGTGTTCACCTTGGGAGTCGGTTTCAGATTCTCTCCCCCCCAACAAAATAAATAAATACATCTTTTAAATAGAACTATCATATGATCCAGAAATTGCACTTCTAGAAATTTATCTGAAGAAATGAACACATTAAGACAAAAGGATCTATGCAACCCTATATTCATTGCCGCGTAACTTACAAAAGCCAAGATACAAAAGCCACCTAAGTGTCCCGTGGATAAATGACTGGATAAAGGGGACGTGATATACATATGCTGGAATATTACTCAGCCATAAATAAATGAGATCTTGCCATGTGAAGCCATATGGATGAACCCACAGGGTACAATGCTAAGTGAAATAAGTCAGACAGAGAAAGATAAATACCGCACGACTGCACTTACATGTGAAGGCCAAACACCAAAACAAATGAACCAGCCACACAAAACAGAAAGAGACTCACAGCTACAGACAACGATCTGGAGGCTGGCAGGAGTGAGAGAGGCAGGGGGACGGGCAAAAGGGGCGGGAGGGGGATTAGAAAGTACACACATCCGGTTATAAAATAAATGCAACACAGGGATCCATGGTTAATGGGGAACGGAGTTAATACACGGACCAACTTTGTATGGTGGCGGGACTGGATTTACCGTGGTGATCACTTCGTAATGTATATAAATGTTGAATCGCTACATTGTACACTTGACACTAGCAGAGTACGTCAGTATACCTCAAGAAAAACAATACATGAAAATTTTTTAGTATCGGGTATCGACCATGTTCCAGCACTAGAGATGTAAAAGAGGAAATAACTACTTCTTCTCCATCTCCGGTACTTCAGAACTTCCCCAAGCTCTTCCTTTCTTGTGCTGTTAGGCAATCGGTTATCACGACTGCTTAGACATTGCACTAGTGAATCCCATCTATCGAGGTACTTCTCCCCCCCTTAGCTGACCTGAGAAGGCAAAGAGCAGACACGTACTCAGATTTCTGTCTCCAGTACCTAGACGTGTAGCATACATGGTTAATGGGATACTTGAACGAATTAATGAATACATTTCGAATCATCCTTATATCCTCAAGCGTGGAGAAAGAGAATAATTTGAATAATCGTAGAGCCATCGTGCCATTCATTTTCCTTCCCTTTGTAAGAGGGAATAAGTCACCCAGGACTTACTTAGATGATTAGAGTGTTGATTTTTAAAAGCGAGGAGGCAATCCTTAATTCCCAGCCTTTCCAGGAAAACAGTAGCCGGAAGGAGAAGGGCTGCACTCCACAAACCGAAAAACTCATGAAAACAGACTTAACTTCAGAAACAGAAAACAACTTCGAAATAAATGACATTAGTCCCCTCGGAGATATCTGAGGGCACATCGTACATACAAAATGAGTGTACACTGGGGCGCCTGGGGGGCTCCGTCAGTTAAGCGTCCAACTCTTGATTTCAGCTCAGGTCGTGATCTCAGGGTCGTGAGATCGAGTACCACATAGGGCTCCATGCGGGGCGTGGAGCCTGCTTGCGATTCTCTCTCTGCCTCTCCCTCTGTTTCCCACTCCCCCCCCAGCTCATGTGCACATGCTCGCTCCCTCTCTCTAAAAAAATTAAGTAAAATACAATAAAATAAATAATACAATAAGCACACACTGTCATGAAAAAGAAGTACATTTCTTGGAAAATAAAACACAACAACAACAATGACAACAACAAAACCTCACAAGAGCCAATACCAGTCCCGGGGAAGCTGGTGCAAGTCTGCGGCACAAATTAGTAAACGCTAGAGACAACAGGTACAAGTTAAAATCGTGACGGAAAAGCGAAAGGCCATTGTAGATGCTTTGGGTAAAATCTGGTATCCATCTAATGAGAATTCCAGGAGCAGAGAAACAGTATGAGAGAAGGAAAAAAAAAATCCAAAAATAAAGTGTTTGGATAATAAAGATACAATGAGTACCTTGGGAAGACATTCATTATTCATTCACGGAAGTAATTCAAATGTTCATGTTTTTAACAGATGTTTACTGAGCACCTACTGTGTGCAAAGCACTATGCCAGGTACTGTCAATGCAATGCGGAACCAATATAGATACAGTCCCTGCCCTTATGGAGCTTATCTTATGGTGTAGTAGGGAAAACAATCCCCCCACCACCCCCCGCAAAAGGACACATGAGATGTACAATTGTAGCTCTGATGAGAGGATGACGGTACAAGTGAATGATACTGTAGCAGTGTTGGGAAGATGCCCAGGTAGGGCATCTGAAGGATACATCGGAAGGACACTGAGGTTTATGTAAGCAGGGAGTGGCCGAATGGAGTATTCTGAGAACAGCATTCTAAGAAGAGGGAACCACCTGTGCAAAGGCCCTGTGGCATGGCATGTTAGGACACTATAAGAAAGCCAGCGTGGTCAGAGCTCAGGAAATAAGGAGAGGCGTGAAATATGTGAATCCCAAGTCCAAAAATCAAATATTGCCAGTTTCCAAAAAGCCAAGTTAATTTACAAAGGGAACTTGGTATTCTACTTCTCACCTGCAAAACTAGGTGTGAGAAAACAATGGAGCAGTAACTTCAAAGTGCTGCAGTTCAAATAATTTGAATCTAATTTGAATGTGTTAAGGAAGCAGTGTCAAATTTGTACTATAATAATGGCAATGTGCTCGTTTCCCAAAGAGTGTCTTTATCGTATTACCTTCCAGAAGGAAAACATTAAACTAAAGTATTTACTACTAGGGGTGACATTATATGATCTCTAGGACTTGCTTCAAAAGAAGCCAGTGTGGGAGTGCAGGGCAGGAGTGGGCCAGACAGGGGGCAGCAGGAATAGCTGGGAGAGATGGACAAGGGGTCTGACATATCGTTGTCTGTGCATGTGTGCAGGATTGAAATTTTCCGTAATAAAAAAACCCAAATTCAATTAAAATCTAGAATAGTGAAATAAAGACATTTTTCAGAAATACACATACTCATAGGCTTGCCACCCAAATACTCAATCTGTTTTTTAAAAGAAAGGGAGACTCTACTCCTCACCCCCCCCCCCCAAAAAAAAGAAAAGCAAGGAAGGAAGGCAGACAGGCTAGCAAAGAAACAAGGAGACAAGAGAAAAAAATCTAAATAATTATACTGTGGCTGTGAAACTTGTTCAATTATTTGTTTCAAGGACATTTAAGACGTAAACACAAACAAATGAACAAATTATATTTGTGTGTGTGTATATATATATAAATATAAATACATATATATACAGAGAGAGATGTGTTCGATAAACAGAATGACAGTGAAGGGCAGAAGACAAAGGACCAAACAAAGACAAACTACACACTTATTATTAATAAGGAATCAGGGCTGGAAATATTCTATCAGATAACAGATAATACAGAGACAAAAAAAAAAAAAGCAACAAAAGAGACAAAAAAGAATACTTTGTTTTGGTAAAAACTACAGACCAAAGAAATAACAACAATCCTGATTTTTTTTTTTTTTTTGGAACAATAGGAAATACCGTGGAGAAATACTGAAAGCAAAATTCAAAGAACGAAAAGAGTTTGAATAAACCACGATCATGGTGAAAAATATAACCAATTCTCTAGGGCTTTAAAACTACGAGACGGAAAGAAATACATAGGATATATACATTATGCATAATGAAACTTACAAACGTGGATGGATAGCCAAACGTAAAATGCATTTGTCCCAAATATCCATGAAGTATTCAGAAAATCCAGTCGGTAAGCTGCAAAGAAAATCTTCATAAACCTCGCAAAGTAGAAATCCTAAAAGAGGCTCGTCTTCAAGTCAAAATTAAATATGAATAAGTTAACAATTTAACAGCGGCTAAAACAATAGCTATCTGGAATGTTTTAAAATACAAACATTAGGGGCGCCTGGGTGGCGCAGTCCTTAAGCGTCTGCCTTCGGCTCAGGGCGTGATCCCGGCGTTATGGGATCGAGCCCCACATCAGGCTCCTCCACTATGAGCCTGCTTCTTCCTCTCCCACTCCCCCTGCTTGTGTTCCCGCTCTCGCTGGCTATCTCTGTTAAATAAATAAATAAATAAATAAAATCTTTAAAATAAAATAAAATACAAACATTAAATCTCTTCTAAATGTTTTCTTGTGTGGAAAAGGAAATTCAGAAAACTATACATTCTTTAGGGAAAAAAAAAAACTTTTAAAACTGCAATATTTCAAAATCTATTAGACGTGGCCTAAGTCTTACTCAAGGAAAAGCTTATATCCTTAAATGTATTTGTAGGAAAACAAGCATGAGTGAAATTAAAAGAAGAGAGAAGGATGAAATTAATACAAACGCTGGGCGAGGCTAGTCAAACACAAAAAGGCAGACCCGATTAACCCAAACCTAATTTACTGAAAAGCCCAATAAACAAAATGTTGCAAAATCTGGTCTCACTTGGAGAGTAAGCCCGCAGAAACCCATACAACATTAGGGTGCCAAAGCAAAAGCACTAAGAGGTACTGGGAAAGCTTTACAATTAATTTGTACACATACTCCGTTCAACTTTATACTAACACATTTTTAAAAATTGGATGAAATAGACAGGATTAACTCAGGATATAACAAAGACAAATCCGCCAATAAGAAAGAAGGCGATGAACGGAGACACTTGCCTCAAAATCACCATGCCCAGATCATTTTAAGACCCACTTTGATCAAACTTTTAAATAATACGTTAACTTCTTTGTTATTTAAGCCACACCAGAGCAGAGAAAAAGACCAAAATTTTTTTTTCAGTCATTCTTTGAGTCTAAATGATAAATGCCTTGTAATAAGTACAAGAGAAGTGTCAGACTCTGTTTGGTTTCTCATACCAAAACCAAGCAAAGATATTAGGAGAAATGAAAGTTCCAAACCAACCTCACTTGTAAATTTCAATGCAAAAAAAAATCTAAATAAAACATGAGCAAACTAAATTTCAGCGTAATAATATAATAAAGCATCAAGGCCAAGATGACTTTATTCCAGGAATACAGGGAAGCTCAACAGTGGAAAATCAAAGTTCTGGGGCGCCTGGGTGGCGCAGCGGTTAAGCGGCTGCCTTCGGCTCAGGGCGTGATCCCGGCGTTATGGGATCGAGCCCCACATCAGGCTCCTCTGCTATGAGCCTGCTTCTTCCTCTCCCACTCCCCCTGCTTGTGTTCCCTCTCTCGCTGGCTGTCTCTATCTCATAAATAAATTAAAAAATCTTTAAAAAAAAAATAAATAAAAAGCAGCATGGAATGACATAAAGGTACACAGAAAAAAAATCCACACAATAAAAGTTTCCTACCTTATTTTATATACCAAAGTCATTTCCATTTAAAAATCTATGGGTTTGGGGGCACCCCAGTGGCTCAGTTGGTTAAACAGCTGCCTTTGGCTCAGGTCGTGATCTCAGGGTCCTGGAATCCTGCTTCTGCCTCTCCCTCTCCCTTTGCTCCTCCTACCCCACCTTGTGTTGTCTCGTACCCTCTCTCTCTCTCTCGAATAAATAAATAAAATCTTTAAAAAAATAAAATAAAATCTATGGGCTTTTTTTCAGTCTAAATATGGAAAGACTATGAAAGTGTGTCTTATAAATTTGCAAAAGGGAATATCTCCCTAAATGTAACAAGGAAGCTCAGAGGCAATAAAAGAAAAAGGATGGACAAATGGGACCTATGAAAATTTAAACTTTTGATACTTTGCATCATGCAATAGGTTACAACCAACTGTGAAAAAAGTATTTGCAATACATATAGTAACCCAAGGGTATCTACTACCCAGAAGTTAGCTAAACATCAACGAAGGGAAAGCAACCAGTCATTTCCATCTCCAGGGCTGCCCTTCACAGTACAGCAGTCTGAACAGTGCCCCCTGGAGTTGTTCAATGTGATGATTCTGGTCCAGAACATTATTACCACCAAGTAATCCACAGCCGCAAAAGGGATTTTTATATTTTTATTTTCAATAGGATTACATCGATTCTCCGCCTAAAACAGCAGCTGACCTCTCACTTAGAATAAAATCCAGTCCCCCTCCACGGCCTGGTCTAGTCCTTCTCTCTCCCGTCCTTCATCTCTATGCTCTGGCCTCTAGAATCTTCTCCCGGACTCTCCCGAATTCTCAGGATTTTGCACACGCTGCTCCTGCTACTTGGAAAGCTGATGGACGCCACCTCTAACCTCTGGTCTCCAACTCTGTCTGCCTGGCCAGCTCCTTTGCCCATTTAGGTCTCAGCTAAGATCCTGCCTTCCCAGAGAGGCCGCCCCCAAGTGTCAGGGCAAAAAGGAGGTACTCCTTTTATTTTTCAGCTTAGCGGCCTGGTTGTTAATGTCATAGTTGATTTTCCACTTGTGATAATTTTATCTGTCTTGTTCCCTGTTGTAGCCCCAGCAGCTAGAGGAATGGATAGTAAGCAGAAGATGTGCAATTGAAATGTCGCGGAATGGTTAAAAAAAAAAAAAGCGAATCATATGAAAAAGCAATTCGTAGAAGACAAAGTGGCATTAAGGACATGAAATGCTCACTAAATAGAAGGGAAATACAATTTTTCAATCTATCAAATTGGGGGAAAAAAGAAATGATTCTTAATATCCAGGGTTATTGCAGTCATAGGGAGAAGTGCGTTCTCATACACGGAGCGAGCGTAATGCGTTAGGAGGCATTTTGGCTTCTCCTAGTGGTATGCTGGAATCAGCTCGGACGGGCTTGTCCCAGCTCACAAGAAACCACAGTTCAATATTCCGGGGTTTTCTGAGAACCGTCCCTATCTCGAAGTTGGCCATGCTGGCAATACCGTCATCCCCCAATTATCCACGGTTTCGGTCACTCGCGGTCAACCGTGGTCAGGAAGCAGATCACTTCACACCACAGCACAATCCATCTCCCTCCAATTCGTCACGTAGGCAACCTACCAGCCCATACCCTCACAAGAAGGGTGCTTACACTACAAGATGCCGAGAGAGACCGCATTCACATAGCTTTGAGTAGAGCCCATTGTTACAAGTGTTCGATTTTAGTATGACTTACTGTTGTTAATCCCTTACTGTGCCGAACTGATCAAATGGAACTTTATCATAGGTACGCATGTATTGGAAAAAATATGGTCTGTATAGGGGTCGGTACTATGCCCGGTTTCAGGCATCCACTGGGGGTCCTGGGACATATTTCCCTTGGATGGGGGGCGGGGTTTGGAAATCCGCAAATGCTATAAATCGGATGGCTGTTTCTGTTTGTTTGACAGCTAATGTAGAAACATATTCATGCCTTTACATATAAAAAGGAAAAACTGGGCATCATTTTGGTCTGGTGTTGTGGCACGAGTGCATAAGGGAAAAGGACATTTTAAAAAATAGACCATTAGCCCTCCTAGATGCCCATGAGCAGGGGAATGATTAAAATGCATTCCATAATATAATATAGCCATTTTAAAAGACTGCCATAGTTTATTGTTGAATAAATAAAGGATCTGGGGGACATGCATAGTATCTCTTTTTAACAAATCATATATGCTTGCAATATATCATTTTTTTTTAAAGATTTTATTTATTTATTTGACAGAGATAGAGACAGCTAGCGCGAGAGGGAACACAGCAGGGGGAGTGGGAGAGGAAGAAGCAGGCTCACAGCGGAGAAGCCTGACGTGGGGCTCGATCCCGTCACGCCGGGATCACGCCCTGAGCCGAAGGCAGATGCTTAACCGCTGTGCCACCCAGGCGCCCCGCAATATATCATTTTATATGCGTTGGAGCGAGGTCTATTTGGATGCGTGCCAAACTGTTGGAAGGATCTATTCCTTAGGACTGACAGAGGGTGGGGGCAGGTTTTGCTTTTTAATTTATCCCTTTATAAGCTGTATGCATTTCCAAAACAGCAGCAGATGCTATTTTCAGGGGAGGGGGGGAAGATCTCAAAAACTTTTGGATTCAAGAGGGGATCAGATTGTAATTACAGACTATTTAAAAATCGTGACAATGAAAATAATGCATAGCAAAAATTATGGAATATGGCAAAAGCTGTAATAGAAGGAAACTCGTAGCTTCGTCTAATTTCATTATTAAACAAAAAAAGCACGATAATACGTTAAGCTCTTGAATTAGGAAACCAGGATTTCTCCAGGAAATCAAGAGAGGAAAATTAATAGATAAAAGCAGCAATTATGAATTTAGAAAATATGAAAAGTATAGGACACCTAGTTCTATGAAAAAAAAAATGCCATTAAAACTGGCACGCTTCATCAGGGAGGCTACTGACTATGATGGAATTTTCCAAACCTGTCCCCTAAACGCGAAGTTTTGAAACTTCAAGGAATGTGTCAGAGTTCTGCTATTTAAAGTATCCTTATAATAGAAGAAAAAAGAGGTAAGCATCCCGATTCATTTGACGAGTCCCGTTTCACAGTGAATTTGTAACATAATATTCCAATGCATTTTCCTAGTACAGCCACGACTCTAAGACCTGACACTGTCACATTCTAATGAGAAACCCTCAGGCCAGGGATGCCTGGGTGGCTCAGTCGGTGAAGCATCTGCCTTCGGGTCAGGTCATGATCCCAAGGTCCTGGGATCGAGTCCTGCATCGGGCTCCCTGCTCAGCGGGGAGCCTGATTCTCTCTCTGCCTTCCGCTCCCCCTACTTGTGCTCTCTGACAAATAAATAAATAAAATTCTTGAAGAAAAGAAGAAAGAAAGAAAGAAAGAAAGAAAGAAAGAAAGAAAGAAAGAAAGAAACCCTCAAACCAAACCCCACGCCCATAAATGCAAAGATCCCAAAGAAAATACTTCCTTAGATTCCTTCCCGCCTAGCAGCCAGAAGTGATCCTAATAAACCATAAATTAGATCATGTCTTTCCCGCGCTCTTGACCCTCCCAGAGCTTCCCGTCTCACTTAGGATGAACTCCAGAGCTTTCCTCTGGCCCACAAGGCCCTTCATGAAGGGCTCTAGTGCCTCTTTGGCATTTTCTTCCCCTCTCCCCAGGCTCTTCCTGCTCCAACCATTCGGGGCCCCCTGACATCCCTCAAACCCAACTGCAATGCGGTCTCACGGTTTTGCACTCCCTGCCTCTGTCCTTGACCGTCCTAAGTGGCAATTTTGGCCATCCTATGCCCCTCTACCTGCAGCATTTTCCTTCAAAGGGTTTGCCGCTATGTGACGTTATATGCTGTGCTTGATTCATCTATGTATTGTTCCTCGTCTTGAGCCAACGGCGGTGCCGTAAGTCTCGGGCATCTCTGTGCATGGGGAGAATCTTCAAACAGCAAGAAGCAGGGCTGGTAAAGCGAATCAAGGAAGTCATCCCGCAAATCCAGGGCATAGCAGACGCTCGCAGAGGAAGCATCTATCCCCCTGATTTAATGAAGAACTAAAGTTATCGACAAACCGCTCTGCAAATTATTGACGAACCTTTACAGCATGGTCACCTCACGGTCACTCACAAGGGAGTGACAACCCAACATCAGAACTTAACACATCGAGGTGGCAGAGCCTGAGGGCCAAACAAAAACAAAAAAACCCAAGAGACACTAGGGAATGAGCCCGCCCAGGCATGCAGGCGTCCTCTTGCCTCCGAAGAAGAAATACAACAGACAAACCACGAATAACGTGGGTTGCAGGTGGAAGAGACACACGTTCAGGGTGAGAAACAATCCAATGAATCGATTCAAGTTATTGCAGAAACCGATTTGCAATCGGAACCGACCAGCATCTTATTCTGCCTGGATGACAAGAGCCAGTGATGTTGTGATCTCTGCCATCAAATGCTTGCTTCAAGAATGCCCACGTGGAGGCTTTGTGCTTCCCCGGAAGCGACCCATCTTTGGAAGCTTCGTATCAAGCCAAGGTATGGAAGTGACAGCCTTCATGTTTCCTGAGCTCATTTGTCACCGGGCCGTCAGGTCCCTGCTCCAGCTGTTAACCTGCTGGAAGACCCTCCCCCCCATCCCCCACCCCCATGGCCACTCACCAAACAGAACTCTTGAGGGATGCCTGCAGCCTGAGCCTGGGGCAGAGATCAGCTGTGCGATCCCAGAGTTTCTTTATGAAAGCAAAAATCATGCTGGACAAACTCAACTGCTTTTGGGATTAGCTGGTGAAATGAGGGGGCTTGGCGACCACAGGGGAGCATGGTATCTGGGGGGGCAGGTAGGGTTAGTGACTTATTTAATAAAATGCTCCAGAAATTAGACTTGGGAATGGTTGGCCTTAGGGAACAAGGAGGATGAGGGCGCCCATGGCGGCCTTGGGTGTGGAGAGGAAAATTCCCTGCTCCCGCCGTTTTCTGGAAAAGTCATCTGGCTGCACTGGGGTGTGTCTGTAGGGGGTGGGGAGTGAAGGCGGAGCCCAGGCACAGGCAGATGTGTGTGTCCAGGCAGCGGGGGTCACAGTGATGGAATTCATGCAGACCTGTCCCTCTAGCTGTGTCGTCCCCATCCGGCATCCCTACCCGGACATCCTCCTGAACAGGAATTGTGAAAAAGCCAGACCCCTGGGTGAAATTCAGGGCCAATGACTCCTCCCTCTGATTTCTCGTCTGTGAAACTAGAGCTTGGACGAGGCTTTCTGGGGGGCCCCCAACCCACTTCCGTGATAAAACTCTAATAACCTGCACACCTAGCCCCCTTGTGCTTGCATCCTTACCCCACCCCAAGACAGACTCTCAAGACAGCTCAGTCTGCTGGATGATTCGAAGGTACCAGAAACAACAAAAACAAAAACAAAAAACTGTCCTTTTTCAAGGACGCTTGAAAAGCTCAAGGACATGAAAAATTGTATAGTTATTTTCCCTAAATTATTCTCATCTGCAAATTTGAGGGCGTGGACCAGCATTCGTAAGGGTCATCCAACCCCATCTCAGAAACAGTTCTGTCCACTCCGTATCTCCAAGCCCCCAGTAGTTTTGTTCAGCATGGGTACCATGAGGCAAAGTTCTATGGAATCAGAGTATTTATTCACCTCCTTCACCTCAAGGTAAACTCCATGACTTCATGAAGATAGAGAAACAAAACGAAAGGAGCCCGGGTCCCCAAACCTTCACATGGTGCAGAAACTTCGCGACGTGAGCAAGAATTAACTTGTTGGGGCTGCTGCATGTTTTGGACTCTTTCTTAAAGCGGCTTAGATTCTAACTGATACAGAAAATAAAGCGCTAGGGGTACGGCACCATCCTAATGGTTATTTTGCAAACAGAGAGAGAGGGGATAAAAAAATTTTCCAGAAATCGAGGTGGGGATGCAGAGGGTTGGAAAAGCCCTCTGCTACTATACCCTGAACATCAGGAGAGAGACCGATTAATTCAAAGTCTCTTTCAAAGAGCTATTCACGTCTTCTCAGTCAAGCTAAAGCATCGATCCTTCAGGTGAAGATTGACTTAAGAATGCAGCCTCCCCTTCCCACCAAGCTCTATGGTCTCAGATGCCCTTAAGACAGCCACCACTGAGTGGAAAGAGATAACATAGGTCCAAAGAGGCAAAGGCATTAAGCAGACCTAAGAACTAGAGCCAAGAAAGATTACTGAGTGTGGTTTCCGGAACATGGAGCAGACTGCGAGGAGGTAGACCAGAAGTCTACTACGTCTTCCATGGGAATTGCATTGCCAAAAAACACTGGACCTGTGTTGGAAAAGCCTGACTGTTTTATGCATAGAACCACCACCAAGGCCCTGACTGTAGACAAGGAAGCAAGCAGGAAAGCTCTCTGTCCTCCAGGGGGCACATAGCCCAATGCACTCCCAGGAGCAGACACAGAGGAGAATGGATAAGAAGACTGTCCAGGGCAGGGGTGTGGGGGGCGGGGGCTGCGGGTAAATATAGTGGTCACAGCGCATGTGGCCATGGATAAGGGAGTTCTTCCCTGAAAGTAGAACCAGGGTTTCCATCAGAAACCTGCCCCACTCCCAAGGCAGAGAGAGGGTCTTCATGATTCCCACCCAGGAGAATCCCATCACTGCTGAGGACCAGCTCTGGTCTCCCCTTCTTCCCCTTTCTGAGTGAAGCCTGTTCTTATGATTTTTTTTTCAGTTTTGTTTTGTTTAGCTCTGTTCTTCCTTTTCCTGTGCGTTGCCAGGTGATCTTGGACATTTATTTAAACTCATTGCGTCTTGGTTCCCTCACCTGTTGAATACGAACTTGAATTCGAGGGGGTCCGGTGGCACCAGTGGTTAGCCCACGGCATGGATATGAACATGAATTCACAGTTAATGGGGCTGGTCAGAGATCCATAAAAGAGCGAATGTTCCTGAATGCTGGCAATGTACTAAGTGCTTTAGAAAGAGTTGCTTACACCGTGCAAACAATATATCCCTCGTGAGGCTGGTCTTAGGAGCCCTGTTTTTTATATGACGAAACCACAAAAGCTATTACTAACCTACCCAGGGGTAGTACACTGGCAAGTGCTTTGTGCGACAGAGAGGAGATGTGACATACAGGGAAAAGCTTCGAAGGCCCCACCACCACAGGCCAAGGTGACCTCCAGGCCTGGGTCTCTCTGGAGCACATAGACGCTGAGGAACACAGCTGTCTGTGGACACCCATGATCTGAGAACTTGACCATCACTGCGCCTGTTCCTGGTTCCCTATGGTCTTCAACCGATTGGTCAGCCGGCAGCCAGGCAGGGAGGAGGGGGCATCTCTTTCTAGCGGCCCAAGGGCCGGGAGACCAGCGTGGCCCCTGCCAGGAGCAGCTGTGGAAGGCCCAGGGCCGGGGTCCCTGGTGTTCAGCCCTGAAGTGAGCCTGGAATGTTCCCTGAATTGTTCTGAGCTCTTCCTGCCTCTCCTCCCGCCTCGCTGACACTCTGTCCTGTGTATCATCACGGAGGCACAGTCCTAAAGGGCAGAACTGACTGTGGGTTGTGTCTCAGCTCCCGGCTCCCGGCTTGACTCATCTCCAGTGACACCGCGCCCCGCCCCCGCCCTCCAGCACCCCCTCCTCACTTCCTCTCCAATCAGCTCAAAATGCCACCCCAGCACACACACACCCCTTGCTTCTCTCTGCTGGCTTCCCCCGTAGCCTCCCGGTAATAGGCCCCGCCCTGCACCAGCCCTGCCCACCTCACAGAGACCCCAAGCTGGAGGCTCAAACGGGGGCCCCAGCGTCCTTCTTCTGCTGGCAGGGGGCAAGGATAGCATCTGCAGGGCAGGCTGGGAAAAATCCCCATGAGGCCGAAACCCAGAGCAAAGGGGTCTGTCACCATTTGGGACTTTTGCTGCCCTGTCTGGACCCCATCGCTCACCAAGAAAAATGCAAACCAGCCGAGGGGTTCCCGTGGAAGTGCTCCCATGCTCATTGGGGGGCAGGGGGGGCTTTCCATTCTCCATTCTCCTTTCTAGAAAGAAGAAGGTCCGGGGAATGCATTCACTGGGTCCCTTAGTGCGAGTGCTTGGAGGCCCCACGGAAGGCCCGTCCATCAGGCAGCTGCCTGACATTCTGGGCGTCCTGCCCTACGCTTCTGTGTCTGCTTCACTCTCCCTGACCCCTGACTGAGCGGCACAGACAGAGGGAGAGAGTCTGTCATCTTCAACCCTTCTCCCAGCCCCCCGCTTGGATCCCTGAGCCTCGGGGGCCGGCTCAGCACGCCTCTCCGAGGAGCCAGCCCCACCGGGAGCTTTGTGTCCATCCTTAGGCAAGAGGACAGTGGACTCGGGGAGGGACGTAAGGTCAATGTGGATTGGGTCCCCTTTGTCCTCCACGTCCTGGAGATGATTCCCCCAGGCTCAGCCTCCGGTACGGCCCTTTCCTGCCATGGTCTCGAGCAGACGGGAGATTTCTGATTTCTGACAGCCTTCCCGTGGGGGGGGGGGTGCAGGGACACACGCTCACACACGCTCCCGATCACGCGTGCACACCACAGCACTGTACCGGGATGCGGCCTTGCTTGGCCCCAAGGAGAGTCATCACGCTCCTCCCCTGGGCCAGCTGCCTTCCCCGAAGGCCCCCGGACCCATGAGAACATCCCCTGCTGCAGGACATCTGGCTGGGAAAGGGAAGAGCCCCCAGCCTCTGACTGAACTCCAGAGAGCTTGTGGAAAGTTCCCAGTTCCCATCAAGAAGTTCTAATGTCAAACCTCCCCCTCCACCCCACCTGGATTCATCTTGGCTTGTTTCCTTCCCTCCCCTGTACTGTTGCTATAGCAACCTTCAGCCCCTGGGTATGGCTGCTGCTGCTGGAGAGCTCTGACCCTCGGGGGCTGCCTCCTGGGCCCTGTCCATAAAATGGCTGAGTGAGGGGCCACGTGTATATATGCTCTCGGACCTGAGCGGTATCACTCCTGCTGGCTGCAAAAGAGGGCTTGCACCAGCCCAGAGGTGCTGGGGGCACCGACCCACTCAGGCCAGTTCCTCGGCACCTGCTTCCCTCCCTGCTGCCTCCCCGCCCCCCTCCACCAACCCCCTTTCAAAGGCATACGCTCGTCTGCTTGGGGCACCGTCCTGTACAAGGGGAGACAGGTGCACAGCGTACCCGTGTGCAAATGCGAGCTGAGCGAGGAGGACCTGCCTGTCCTCGGCCCTGGATTCTGGCCATGCGTCTGCCACTCATGAGCTGTTGGCCCTTGGGCAAATCCCTCAGCTGTAAAATTAGGGGTTTACACTGGATGAACTCGGGAGGTGACTCCCAGCATAACGTTCTATCATCTATTTCACTCCCTGCAACGTCTCAAATTTGGCTGGCAGGACACTGAGCTTGACAAATACTGTCAGAAGGCTCCAACCACAGGCCTGAGACTCAGCTCTAGGACCCCAAGGCTAAGTGCCTGCAGAGAGAAGGGCGCCCCTACAGCTCAGAGCTTTCCCTCCGGGGACGTCTCTCCTCCGAAGTGCCATCCCTTCTACCAGCAGGACCTTGACTTGGGGACCTGACTTCCAGCACCCAGATTGCTGGGACCACACTCCTCAGTGAGATGTCATTTCCAAGGAGGCCCCCCAGACCCATGAAGAAACCAGCAAATCGGGACGTTTCTAGAAGCTGCCCCTTGGCTGTTGGGAGGCAGGAAGGAGGAGACCAGCAGGGAGATCGCGACCAAGGAAGCTCATAAGAGGAGAAAGGATAATTCCTGCACGGTGTGACTTGAGGGTGGAAAGCCGCCACCGCAGGCCCCTGGCCAGCACCCCTGCAAAGCCGTGGATTTAGGGAGATATTGACCCAAAATGCAGCACTCATGCGGGCTGGCGCAGTAGGTTATGGCAAAGCCTGGAGGCCCCCAGAAGAAGTGGGAAGCTGGGAAGACAAATCAAGGTCCGTGTACCGTCCCCTTATTGATGGAATTTTCCACCCACCTGGGCGATCCGATGCTCCGGGGAATGTGTGGTTAATGGTCCCCGAGGTTCCCGTGCGCCCCAGGGATAAACAGCTCGGCTTCCATCTGAGAGTCCAGGGTTCCCAACCCAACCCCCCACGACATCACAGGCCGCGGGGGAAGAGGACCAGCGAGGATCCCAGCTGCACGTGGGGCAGGATCCCCCCGACGTGGGGCTCTCAGGAGGAGAAGCCGGTGCCCGTGGGGAGCCTCTGACACCCAGAGACAGGACGGCCCATGATGAGGCTGAGAATGCCATGCCAGGAGGCCCTGCTGGGGGACTTCCTTTGGCTTCAGGCCTTGCCAGTACCCTTTAAAAGTGTTTCCCCTGCCTGATATTGAAGGATGTTTGTTTTCTCTCCCGGGTGAACATGTTGTGATTTTTCTCTCTCCTCCTCATGCAGGGCTTGGCAATTACAGCATGTTCTCGAAGCCGGGGCAGATGGGGCGAGAGGGCGGAGCTGTGCTCTCCCCGTGGGCCCCACCTTCCTCCCCCACTGCCCAAACTCTGAAATTATCCGCTAACGTCTCAGGAAGAGCTGTGATTCCTGGCCGGCGTGCCAAAGAATCAGACAAGAAGACTGCTTTTTCCTACAACTGTCTTCTCTTTGGTTAACGTTTACGCCTACAGTTGGTGGCTTACAACCAATGGCCTTGAACTTGCAAAAGAGAAATTCTCACCCCGGAGGGGCACACAGGCTGCCGTAGGCCATTCTCTTAACTCCTGCCAGGATCACAGACATCCTGGATGTCAGGTCCGGATGGGGCGGCCGAGACCCAAACCGGGACTGGTCCCGAGGCTTTGCTGTGTGGGGCAATTCAGAGGAGTCGATGGGGGCTGCCTAGAACACAGTGTTGAGAGGGATCCTGAGGATGCATCCGGATTCGGAGGGAGAGTCCATTGCTGATGTTCTAGGCACTCAAGAACAAGAGTGGTGGGTCATGTGGCACGTGGCCCTTCCTGACTCCACAGCCCACTTGGGCTTGTGCGCTAGACAGAGCGACGGCCCCCCAAAGACGTCCACATCCTAACCCCTAAACGTGTGACTAGGTCACCCTTCAGGGCGAAAGCAACTCTGCAGATAGGATTAAGCCAAGGCTTTTGAGATGGTAAGATCACCCTGGAGTGTGGCAGTGGGACCAGTGCGATCCCGGGGTCCTCATCACAGGGAGGCGGGAGGGTCGGACTCAGAGAGTGAAGGGGACAGGATGGCAGAAGCAGAGGTTGGAGTGATGCCCTTTGAAGATGGGAGGCAGGGGCCACGAGCCAAGGAGTGCACACAGCCTCTAGCAGGTGCAAAAGGCAAAGAAGTGGATTTTCCTCCCGAGCCTTAGTAAGGAAACGGCTTGGCCAACGTCTCGGCGTTAACCAAGTGGATGGATCTCATTTCGGACTCCTGGCCTCCCAAACTGTAAGACGATCCACGCGTGTTGTTTTTACCTACTGAGTCTGTAGTCATTTGTCCCAATGGCAAGGGGAAGCTAATACGGCAGGTTATTCTCCACGTCTCCACTCGCTCTTTGGAAAAACAGGGGCAGTAGCGGTAGACACCTCAGATGGAGCTGTCCGGACAATTAAATGCAATGTAATATATGTAAAGCACTTAGCAGACCATCTGGCATTCAGCAAGTCTCAATAAACATTAGCTATGATGATTCTGGATCAACTGCTTTATTTGATAGAGGAGAACATCAAAGTCCAGACCAGGGAATAGAGCGCACTAGAGGTCACAATGACACAAGGACATGTGCCCGTTCCTAGCTCATTCCTACCGAGGAGCTCTCTCATTTACAAAACGGAACGTGGGAGCTAGAGAAGATTCCCCTCTTCGAGGTCACAGGAGGGCACGGGGTCCCGAAGCAAAGCCCATTCTGTAGGTGACTGGTTTTCTGCTGTCCATGGACGAACCCACCATCCATGACAACCTGCCCTCCGAGAGCTGCCCTGAACAGCAGAAGAAGCTGGGCTCCCCCCCTCCCTCCAAGTCAGCAACAAGCTCCATCTCCTTGACTTGGCTGCCAAAGGTGAACTTGGCACATGGTTTCCCCCCTGGGAGCCGTTTGTCCGTGTTCTTGGTTCTCTCTGAGACTTCCTCCCGGCGTTCCACCTACCCCCGGGGCTCCTATCTCAGAGCCAGAATCTATCCCCACGAAATCCCTAGGCGAACACTCCACTGCACCACCTTTGGGCAGGCCCACCCCTGCCACACTCCTCACCTCCCCAGGATGGACCCCATGCCTTCCCGCTGGCCACCACCCCCTTGCCATTACCCCGTGCCCGCCGGCCCAGGCTGGATTTTAGAGTCTGCCATCATAATATCTGCCTCTCAAACACTCTCCGAACTCTTGCTGTGGGCCTCCCTGCCACGCTCACCTGGAATGGCCTAATTTGGTTCCATCCCTCTCTCTCCTTCTCCGTACCCGTCCTCCCCAGCTGGACTTCTCCCGAGACAACGGCGCAGTCAGGCTTCTAGGTTTCGCTACCATCCACTCATGGTCCCACATCTCCGCTAGGCACTCACTCGGTGGTGTGGTCAAGCAACCCCTTGCCATGTGTGTCCCGGCCCCGGAGACCGTCTCACACCTCCGGCTGTAGGCTCCAGGCGGTATGCACTGGGGTTGGCCACGTGGCTGCTGGCACGAGGCTACATGAGGTCAAGTCCCATGTCTCCCACACCGCTGCTGTGGGGTCTTTGGGACAACTAAAGCTCTCTCGGCTTCAGCATCTCACCGGCTCTCCAAAAGCGTATGTCAGTGGATACACGTGTCTCAGGATTTTAGAGCAGAGGCCAGCAAGGAGTCAGCCCTGCAGAATACACACGATTACTCCTCGCTCTTCCACACTCCCTGGCATCCCCCCTCCGATCAGCGGAGGGTCTCACCTCGAAAGACGGGAACTTTCTTGTCCTCCCGCTCTCAGATTCACAAGCCCTCCGGCACCCACACCCTCTTTCCCTTTCTTCCTGCTGCCGCGAAGGAACCGTGCCCTCTTGCTGAAGCCCGAACCCTCCGCTTTACCTAGGGATTCCGTTCCCATTTCCATGGGACAGGAGCTGCTGGACATTCCAGATGTGTTGGGGACACACTCCCGACAGCCGTCCCTTCCTTCTTCGATGGCAAGAGAAACTTAAATTTGGAGCTGACAGCATGTGCACGGAGAAAGCGGATCTTGGGCCGTTACTTGAATAGGACAATAATCTTCTGACTTACTTAGGCTACCGTTATCCGAAGTATCCTACATACACACAGAGCCAAACAGATCAGTACACACCCCTGCACTAATCAATACGCCTGACTTCTCTCGGACGTCATTCATCTGCCTGCCCTCCCCCTTCCCTTCAGTCTCCTGTCTTCTATTGGAATGAGCATTACAGCAACACACGCCCGTGTTCTGGCAACTTCCATCCGTACAAGACCCCTGCTTGCCTCCATAACCCCTCCAGCACCGTTTCTTCAACCTCCTTCCAAGTGAAACTTCCTGCACGAGCCTTCGCTACAGCTCCCCCTGCCCCTCACCCACTTCTTTGACCCCCCAAAAAACCCAGACTCGCTCAGAGTCCCCACAGCTCCGATGACACGGCTTTTTCTGAGGATGCTGATGACCCCCACGTTCCACCCCAAGTGGGCGTGTCTTTCTGTTCCCCTCTCGTTTGACGTGTTTCCATGGCTTTGGACACGATGCCCACACTCTCCTCTCCAGTTTCTAGAACACCATCCTCTCTGGGTTTTCTTCCTGCCTCCCTCACATGATTCTGTCCAGGATTCTTTCTAACTGACCCCGAAGCGTCTGGGTGCCTCCCCGACTTGGTCGTCGCCGCTCCTCTCTCTTCTCGAGAGTTCAGTATTCTCTCCCGGCAAGACATTACCCCATCACTTCCATGACTCCCGGGTGCAGATGACTCACGCATTTATATTCCAAGGCACGCTGCTCCGGAGCCGTCCAGACGCTGACCCGTGCTGCATACAGGGCAGCTCTGACCACGTCTCCAAGAGAACACGTCCACGGTGATCTCAAAATAAATGTCACCTCCCAAGACCAGCTGCCGGGGGCTGACCTGTGTCCCCCACCCCGTTCCCACCCCCAAATTCATATGCTGAAGTCCTAACATCCTGCTCCTCTGTTGGGACAGGTGGGGGATGTTCCAAGATGGGATTACAGTAAAACGAGGTCTCTGGGTGGGCCTACATGCAATATAATGGATCTCCTTATAAGAGGGGGAGGTTCTGACCCCAAACCAGCACACGTAGAGAGGCACGGCCACGTGGAGGAGACACAGGGACAAAACAGCCATCTTCGAGGCAAGGAGAGAGGCCTCCGAAGAAACCAACCCCACCAACACCCTGATCTTGGACTTCCAGCCCCGAGAACCATGACACAACATTTTGGGTGCTTCAGCGCCCCCCCCCCAGGTCTGTGGAATTTTGCGATGCCTGAGCAAATGAGGCAGCGGCATTTGCAGGGCACCCAGTGTAAGGAAGCGACTAGAAACGTTCTACCACATGGCTTTACTCCAACCACGTGCCCAGGGGGCATCCCTCTGATCATTTCCCTGCTCCTGTATTTACACTCTGCACCCTGGACCCTGTAACTCGGCAAGAGCAGGGATCTGACCGTCACTAGCTCACGTGCCTGTGACGGTGCAGGAAGCCGCTTAGGAAGGAAGGACCTGCCGAATGAATGAATACGTGCGTGACTCGACACTCCAGCTTATTCTAAATAAAAACCGAAGAAAGAAGAGGAAGGGAGGAAATGAAGGGGAGGCACTAGGAGAATAAAAATAAGCTAGATATTTTCCAAATCGCTGGAGAATAAAAGAGGCAAAAGTGGGGGGGGTGCGGTGAAGGGAAACGGGAAGGAAGGATTTTTTAAAAATAGATGGGCAACGAAGGACTTAAAAAAAATTATAAGAACCCAGTGTATCAGTTATCAAACAAATACATGTAGGCTTAACACCTCCGTTATAATAAAAGACTCACGTAGAGACACAAAACAAAATGTTAAGAAACACTGTGTCAAAGAGAGGTCCCTAAAATAAAATTACCTGAAAAAAAAATTAACGAGGGGCACGAGCAAAGTGAGACAAGGAAAATGTAAAAATGGAGAGTCAGGGCTGGCAAGATGAAAGTTACAAATCTAGGCACACGGTATCAGAGATAAGAGGGTTGAACCCCCCTGTGGGCACAGAAGCCCAAGGAGCCCTCACACACCAAACATTAAAAAGATGCATAGATTTTTTTAGATATCATAAGCCATGGGAAATTGCCAATATTTAGTTCCTTGACCTGTAAAACCAGCTATTTCCTATGTGCGTGAGGCAAGAAGAAATAAAACACAGTCGCAGAAGAAGAAAGGGAAAAACACCTATCAACTGTGATCACGTGACCCCAGAATAAATAAGGATGGAAAAGATCTGAATAACATGATGAATGGCTTTTTCACTGTATTAAGTATGATACACAGATACTCTTTTAAATGCCCACATAACAGTTAACAAAAATCGATCGTATTATATGCCTCAAAGATACCCCAAAAAAAAAAATCGAAAATTTCCAAATCTGGGGACAATATTGGTCACCCTCTCCGAAACGCAACGAAATTAGCTGTTGGTGACAAAATACAAACACACCCAAAGGCAACCCAATTGAAATGTAAGAAACAAAATTCCTTAACAAAGTCTTCACCTTCAAAGTCTTAAAGATTGCTTTTTGGGTAGAAGTCCTCTTTGGGTAAAAAAGGGTCATACGAATCAGTAACCACAGACATTTCGAATACACCAGCAATGAAAATATCACCTGTACAATCATAGACAAAAATTCAGTTATAGTTACCCTTAGAGAAGAACTTACACCTTCGAGTAAGAGGCAACAATAACACTTAAAGACCAACTCCAACTTGCACACCAACGGATTCTCGGAAACAACTAATTACATCTCTGGCAGCCCCAGTGAGAAGCAAGAGAGCACAAACACCCAGTGATATAAAAGAAAAAAAGGTATATAATTGCTGATCCAGAAGAGCTATTTTTAAATAATAAGAGGCTGCTTGCAGCTCTCTGCCAATGAGCTCAACAAAATCAGAGTGATTTTCTTTGAAAGTATGAATCGCCAATATGAATTCAAGAACAAGTGGAAACCCTGAGACTTGCAATCATCATGGAAGGAACAGGAAATATCATTTAAAAATATATATATATTGAAAAATATATATTTTTAAATATATTTTAAGTTTCTTGCCCAGGGCAACTACCCCGTTGAAGTTTCCCAGCACAGAACACATTGGGCAGGGGTGGAGGAGGAGAGGCAGGATGGAAAGAAAGACTTCCAGGGGCGCCTGGGTGGCTCAGTCAGTTGAGCGTCTGACTCTCGATTTTGACTCAGGTCATGATCTCAGGGTGGTGAGATCGAGCCCCGCACTGGCTCAGAGCTCAGCAGGGAGTCTGCTTGAGATTCTCTCTCTCCTCCCCTCCCTCTCTCTCTCTCTCTCTCCCCCTCTGCATGCACACACTCTCTCTCTCTCTAAAAATGAATAAATAAATCTTTTTTTTAAATAAAAACTTCCAGTTTGTTTTGCAAAGCGAGCATAAGCTTGACCTCAAACCTTAACAAAGATTCCTCTGAAAAATGGGAGAAGACAGTTTAACTCCTGAAATTCGATGCACATACTCCAAATATATATTGGAAGACCGAATCCAGCATTATTTTAAGTGGATAACACACGTTTGACCGCATTGGTTTTATATCCCGAGAATGAGGGATTTCTCATTGTTAATACATCATCATATTAACAAATTAGGGAAGAATGTAAGTACGGAGTTAAATAAATGCCCAAAAAGGCAGAAGATAAAATTCCATATCCATTTTTAATTTTAAAATAAAATAAATCTTAAAAAAGGAAATTAAAGTATACCTCTTTAAATGATAAAAATGTTTAATAACAAAAAGTGTGTCAAATGTTTACTATTTGAAAGGTTCTGTGTTAAGGGTGCTGGGCTGGCTCAGTCAGTTAAGCATCTGACTCTTGATCTCAGGTGTTGACCTCACAGTCATGAGTTCAAGCCCCATGTTGGGCTCCAGATTGGATGGGGAGCCTGCTTTGAAAAAAAAAAAAGTGGGGGGGCGCCTGGGTGTCTTAGTTGGTTGAGTGTTGGACTCTTGATTTTGGCTCAGGTTGTGACCTCAGGGTCCTAAGATTGAGCCCCACGTCAAGCTCTGTGCTCAGTGGGGAGTTTCCCTAAAATTCTCTCCTGCTCCCTCTGCCCCTACATCTGCTCATGCCCTCTCTCTCTCTCTCTCTCGAATAAATAAAATAAATCTTTAAAAAAAGGAATATTTCAAAAAAAGAGTCAAAATTATCATTATTACTAGATGATGTGAATACAGACCCAGGCAATCCAAGAAAATCAATTGGGGGGAAAAAAAAAAAAACCTCTGAAACTAATAAGAATTCTTAGTAAGGTTGACAATTACAGAATAAATGGACAAAAATTAATCTTTTATACCAGCAGTAATTAGTCTGGGCGGGATAGAGAGAGAGAAGAGAAAAGCACTCCTATTCACAATTATGAAAAATTATATAAAATACATGGTATTTTAAAGGAAGTGTGGGGAACTCGCATGAGTAAAACTTCATGTATTTACCAAAGGACATCAAATGCCCGTTCTTGGACAGGAATTCTCGGCATTATAATACAAATTCATCCAAAAATAGTCTATTATATAAAAACGCAGTCAAAAATAAAAAACTGGCTCCATTGTATTTTTATTTTGACAAAATAATTCTAACGTTTATATAGAAGAATAAAAATAAAACTGCAAGGATAATTAGACAGTCTCCTGGATTGCTCATGGACTGTGTAAAGGAGTATAACCGAGTGGAAGGAAATTTAGCATTTTAGAATAAAAGTCTTTAAAAACCTACACAACCAGGGCGCTTGGGCGGCTCAGTCGGTCGAGTACCCGACTCTTGGTCTCGGCTCAGGTCGTGCGTGATCTCAGGGTCGTGAGATCGAGACCCGCGTCGGGCTCCGCGCTCAGCGGGGAGTCTGCTTGAGATTCTCTCCCTCTCCCTCTGCCCCTCCCCCTGCTCGCGCTCTCCCTCTCTAAATAAATAAATAAATAAATAAATAAATAACCTACACAACCTTTGACTCAGCATTGCTGCCTTCAGCAATTTATCCTGAGAAAATCGTTACCCGGCTGCCACTGCTTTTGTCAAAGTGATTCACAGCGTTCTCTGGTCGTCTGGTATCATGGTGGAAAACCAGAGCATTATCTCCTCTGGCCACCGCCGGGGTACCAGTGGAAGAGGTCGCACTGGGCTCCGTGTGGTCCCATGCAGCTGTCAACGGAGATTGCCACCAGCCAGGTATTTGGGGATATTAGGGCAGTGCTGCTAATTTCTTTAAGTGAGCGAACCCTATTGTGGACGTGTGGTCTTCTAAGAGTCTTTTTCTTTTGGAGACTCAGCCTTAAAGAGTCAGAGAGGAAATGATGTTGTAGGTGGAGCTCGTGTCATAACTACCTGGAGAACAGGTGTGTGTGTGTGTGTGTGTGCGTGTTTTGGGGTGAAGGCTAGATAAATAGGTTTAGCTGTGGGCTGACGGTTTCTGGAGCTGGGCGACGTTACATGGGGGCTCCTTATAAATACAACTCTACTTTTACACATGTTTCAGATTTTCCAGAGCAAATTAAGGGGGGTGTTGTTAAAAATGACATTGTAGGAGCACCTGGGTGGCTCAGTTGTTAAGCGTCTGCCTTCGGCTCAGGGCGTGATCCCGGAGTCCTGGGATCGAGCCCCACCTCGGGCTCCCTGCTCTGCTGCGAGCCTGCTTCTTCCTCTCCCACTCCCCCTGCTTGTGTTCCCTCTCTTGCTGGCTGTCTCTATCTCTGTCAAATAAATAAATAAAATCTTTTTAAAAAATGACATTGTACACGGGAACTTATGAATATGTACAAATATTTATGACACACAAGTAAGTGAGAAGGGTTTGAAACACTGTGCAAAGTAGAATTTCATTCTAAAAATTCAGGGATGTATGCAATTAGAGACCCAAATGGAAACTAGTGATTCTGAGTCCAATTATGAGTAGTTTATTTTCTCATTTTTTCGCCGCAATTGTACATTTTTCTAAACATGAAAAATGTTCTCTTTGAGTCATAAAAATTACAAAAATTTCAGAGGAGGGAAATTTCAATAGTAAGCCATATCCATCGAGAGGACAGAACAGTTACGTCTGCTGGACGAGATGCTTCCTTCCTCACATCAATAAACTCATACCAAAATACTCGTATCAGGCATTCAGCCTAGCACCTCTCTTTTTCCATCGTTCTAATAAATACTAGGAAATTCTTTCTCCTGAATCCTGCTTCCAAGGCTCGGTTGCGGCACTCTACCTCTGAAAGATTCCCAATTCATGTCATTTAAATAAGTAAATGAATTATGATATTCTGGACAAAATGTCCTGGGGTCCTACGGGGCTCAAATAGGCATTTCACCTAATGAAAGAGCCTGTCCCTGGACTGGGTTCTGGCTTCTTTGCAAGGAAACTGATGTTACCCCTGATTTTCGTGGAACATCTCTTTCCCAGTGACAGCCATGCTTTTCCTTGGATCTTGGGAATGCCAACCAAAGGTACAAGCCAAACGCCACCCAGGAGACAGGAGACGGGAGGGGTAATTCTAATGTGGATGAAGGGAGGAGATGAATCCTAGAGGGCTTCCTGGAGGAAGTGGCACTTCTTGTAAATTGTAGGAGATGACAAGGAACCTATGGGTGGTCAAGGGGGGAAAGGAATTCTTAGCACAGACAACAGCAATAGGAAAGGCCCAGAACTGTGGAAGCTCAGGGTGCAGGGGCGTGTGCCCTTTCCACCTGTTCCTGAATCTTCAGTAGAGAGCAATGCACACAGGTGCCCTTGTCCCCTGGTCAGTAGCAGGGCCTGGTCCAGTGGGGTGTGGGGTGGGCAGGTTGGGGCGGGGGTGGGGGTAGGGTGGGAGCTGACCACCAGAGAACTGGACCTCCCTTGCTTGAGGCACACTTGTTCCCGCAGAGGTGGTGAAGGACACAGGTCAAGTTCAAGGCTGCATTCCTCCATGGGGCTTTGCCTCCCTGGACAAAGCAATGTGTACGACCCTCCCTCTCATTCCGACTGTTGTCACTGCAGCCACCAGCTTTGACAGGGTACCAGAGAACCCTTTTTTAAAAGGGGTCAACATCATTATTTCTCACCAAGAAATGATCCCCCTTGCTCCTTTCCCAGACACACACTTTCCCAACTGCAAGGGAAGACCGGCCCCTCTCAGGGCCTAGAGGGGCGGTGGGATGTGTGACGCATGGCCCCCTAGGCCCCCCAGAAGTCTCGTTTGCAACAAGCTGAAGGGCAAAAATGGCAGCAACCCCTGCAAAAATCACGCACCACCTCTCAGCTTCAAGGTGAGGACGCTGTCCCCATCTATCCGACAGGCCACACGGGACGTGCCAATCCAATCCCAGCGCAGACTCCTAACAACACCTCTGAAGTGCCTTCGACCGTTACATGGGAACCAGTGGATGCCCCAAGACATGCGGAGCCTCATCTGCGAAGATTTATGTCTAAGACGCACGTGTGAGCATGTGTGTCGATGAAACTGGAAACTCAGTGACTGTTTCTCTGGGCTTTTTTTTTTCCTTGTTGATTTCATGTGAGCAAAATGCCACATGATTGCAAAATGGCAACACGTTCGGGATCCTGAGCTCATTGTCTGGCTGCAGGGTCATCCTGGGGTAGCTCAGCCACTCTCACTCTAGTTAGAAATAGAGGCAGAGCAGCACAGAACCCTGGATGAGGAGGACCTGGGTTGAACACATCTCTAAACTTCTTTGCTCTCAGTTTCTTCCGTCAAATTATGGAGACGATAATATCTATATGTCTGGCATGGCTGATGTCATGGCTGAGTTTATATGGGACCATGTCAGAGAAAATGTCAAGTGTTGAGAAGGCAGAATACAGCACGAACAGTCACAAAAAATAGAATGGACTCCAAGGGGGATCCTAAATAGTTTATGATAGATTTGTTAAAATGAGCACACAACCAGAAGCCTCTCCTCAATGAAGAAGTCCCTTTTGAGCCCATAAGAAGATGGAAGAAAGTATACCCAAAAGATAGAACAGACACTATGCACTATCCACCCAATAGTCACCCTGTCCCTCTCCTTCCTTGCTAACAAAACACACATTCTTTAGGGCAGCAATATGTCCAGCTAAATAAAGGTCACGGGCTCTGCCCTTCCGCATCCCTGGTGCCTGGAATGTAGCTACAAAGCCTGGAGCGGAGGCAGCCATCTTGCAAACATGAGGCAGGAAAAAAAAGATGAAGACAGAAGGTGGGAAAAGTCTGGTTCTCCGAGGAAAGTGCTGAGCGGCTGAAACAACTCCAGGAACAATCTCCCTTCGGACTTCTGGCTAGGTAGGAAAATCAGCCGGTATTTGTTTCAGCCACAGTTGGTCAATTTTCTGTTACTTGAAATGGAGCATAACCCCAAATGACACAAATGACTTCTCCCATTCTCTGCTAGGTAAGGGGTGATTTTGAGGTGGTGATATGGGAGACTGAGTTTTCTAATGAAGGGGTTTTTTTGGTGCTGAAGTAGAATTTCTGACTGAGGAAAGCTTGGGACAGCTAGAAAGGCATTGGAGAACAATAATCCACCAAA
Organism: Ursus americanus; assembly: GCF_024610735.1. Lineage (NCBI taxonomy): Eukaryota > Metazoa > Chordata > Mammalia > Carnivora > Ursidae > Ursus > Ursus americanus. Next base: position 65,499,952 of record NC_142140.1, on the reverse strand, counting down.
AAAACCCATCATGCCAGGAGTGCCAACCACCCATAAAACTGAAGCTACAGAATTATACAGACCACTTTCCACCGCGCCTCCCTAACACCAGCAGAAATAGGACAGGAGCTCCCCCACAGCACGGGACAAAATTGGAATTTCCTTATTGGCCACTGAAGTTTTATGTTCTTGAAACTCAAAACTGCACCTTCTTCCCATTATATGCTCCTTCCCTGTTCCAACAGAACCTGGGTGTTTCGCATCTCCAACAGCACACGGCATCTCCGCATTCCACCGAACCTTTCCTGAGTTCCCCGAGCATGGCGCTGGGGTTCTATGCCCTGTACACTCTCTGCTGACGCCGTTGTTTTCCTTAACTCTTTCTTCAGAAGAACAGAACAATAAGCATGCGCATGGGTCTCTGCAGCACGAGGCTTCCGATCCATTTGATTTCAATTTGGTAGCAAACGAGTGGCTGAGCTATAAACAGGGAGAGGACGGAGAAGTCAAATCGGAAGACCCGAGTTCAAGTTTGGGTTTTAACACCTATAGGCTGTGTGTTGACGGACGCATTCGTTAAACCTTCCGAATCTTCACGGCCAATCGCCTAGGAAATGAAAATAACTGTTCTCCCTCAATAGGCCGATGTGATGATTAACTGATTGACATTCAGACATATTAGCTTTTGTAGATATATATATATATGCAATGAGTTTTATTACCTATATTGTCCAAAAGGACAGTAAGTAACAGTATTTTGGTGCGGACACTCTACAGAGTTCGTAATCCTGACGTCTGTCTGGGAAAAAAACAAAACAAAACAGACGTTCTGCTCCAAGTTCAATGATGTGGGCCCTCTGTGAGGTCAATTAAACTGTCCTGGAGCCAATCATTTGCAAACAGCAGGACTGTTTCTTAATGCAAACCTCTGTTCAGCTCCGCACTCTATAAACCGGAATGTGGGATGTGGCTTTTGGGGGAAATCAGAGTGAAAGCTTCCATCTAAATTCCAGTTTACAAAGTCAGGGTCTAAATGAGAAGGCATCTCTTTGCACCTGCTGCTTCGCGGGAAGCGGACCCCCCTTGGGTTGGGGCGGTGGGGAGGTGCTCAATCACGTATGACTCCAGATCCGATGGCGGATACATGGTGTGATAGCCAATAAAGGAAACCCTGTTTCGTCCAAATTAGTTGCCCCCTTCCCCCTTCCCCCCACCTTCCATGTTCTCAGCTCCAGAACTGTACCCTGATGTTTGAAATCTGGGTAAGAGGTGAACAAGAGAATTTTAAAGAGCCAGAGGGGTAAAGCTGTTTTACATAATAAAAGATGGGGAGAACCGCAGAGGCCAGTGGGCTGAGTTTGGGGGAGTTTTGTGAGAAAAGAGAGAGTGCTTGAAGAAGGAGCATCTGTGGATACATAAGGCATTGAGAGCAAAGAAGATGACAAAAAGTTTTTAAAAAAATTTTTTTAATTGCTTAACAGTAATTTTTTAATTTCTTCTAATTGTAAACTTTAAAAAAAAATTTAAAGATGCGTTGTATACCACTAATGTTTCATACACCCCATTGTTTGTTTTTTTTCTTTCAAAGACCAAGTAAAGATTTGTATTGTTTTTTAATTACATTTGGGTATTTGCTGTTTCCTCACATGGAACAGCGTGTCAAGACAGCTGGCTGTCCTGGAACCAGAAACTTTAGCGAAGTTTTACTGTTTTTTTAGGGACACTTGGTTGTTTCAAAGAAGACATAATCTGAGTAGCTCTCCATCCATTCAAGAAATTGAGCATTTAGTTTAAAAATCTTCCTATAAAAATAAACAAAACTCCAGGATCAGATGGCCTCACCAGTGAATCCTATAAAAATTCTTGCACAAACTTGAAGCAGAGGGGAAAACTTCCCAATACGTTCTATGAGGTCATAACTGCACTGATACCAGTGAAACCAAAAGGATAAGAAGACAGAACTACAGACCAATATCCTTTGAGAACACAGATATAAAAACTTCTTTACAAAATTCTAGCAAATCAAATCCAATAATCTATAAGATGATTCAGAAAGCATGACCAAGAAAGGTTTATTCCAGGAATGCAAGGTTAATGTGACATTTGAAAACCAATCAATGTAATTTACCATTGTTAACAGATTAAAAGGAAAGCCATATGATCATCTCAAAAGATACAGAAAAAGACAGAAAAATAGACACAATCCAAGATCCATCCCTGATAAAAACTCTCCATAATGGGATGCCCAGGTGGCTCAATTGGTTAAGTGTCTGCCTTTGGCTCAGGTCATGATCCCAGGGTCCTGGGATCAAGTCCTGCATTGGGCTCCCTGCTCAGCCTCTCTCTGTCAAATAACTAAATAAAAATTTAAAAACAAAACAAAACAAAACAAAAACACCTCTCCATGAATTAGCCATAAAAGGAAACTTTCTCAACGTGGTTAAGGTCATCTCCAAAAAAAGTAGCACACATTACAATGTAAAAGACTGAATGTTTTCTCCTTAAGATCAGGAACAAAATTTCCCCACTTTCACTCAGTAATATACAGGAGACCCTGGCCAGTGCAATAAGGCAAGAAAAAGAAATGAAATGCATTCAATAAGAAATAAAACTATATCACAGATGACATTAATGTTTATATAGAAAATCCTAAAGAGTCTATGAAAAAGCTACTAAAACTAATAGGGGAACTTGCAAGCTTGCAGGATATAAGGTCATTATACAAAATTTATTATATTTTTATATACTATTAACAAGCAATCAAAAATTTCAACAGTCAGCTGCTTTAGCATCTGAGTATAAATGTGAATGTAAACACCACTACGTTATGGTGTTCCTTTCAGGCATTCTCCTTGAACAAATCCTAGCATTCAAGACCTCCACGTTCTGTTTCAATCCCCTCCTCTAACCTGTTCTCCTACTATTTGCCGCCATCCCACCATTAGCATGCCACTTCAGAAAAGCAGGTCTATTCTGTCCTATGAAAACCACTCTTTTTATCCTGATGGTGTTCTTTAATCCACCCCCTTCCTACCTTAGCCAATCCCTCCCCAGCTTTTTGACTGTTCGAGTCTTACCTAGTGCTCTAGGTCACAGTCAATATCTACTCCCTGCAAAGCTGGGAGAAAAGAGAGAAAAGAGATCATTTTAGTCTTTGGCACAGGGCCTGGTAGGCAGCAGGTGCTCAGCAAACCCTAAAGGAATGAAGAACCTTGCAGCATGCTCCTTCTGCAGCATTGCAGAATGCCCCCCCACAGCTCATGTGTGCCTCTCAATTCATGCTGGCTCATACGTTGTACTGGAACCTCTCTCTACACAGGACTTAATCCTATGGGTGATAAGTGAACCCATCTTGAATCACAATTCTGTGCAGATTTTTAACTCTTGCACCGCTATGTAAGTCTTCCTGGGCACACATCTTATTTACTCAGACTGTGAGCCCTCCATGGGCACGGCATCCCATCGTGGACCCGGGTCAGTCCTCAATCAGTAATGGCAGAATAAGCAGATTAATGAATCTCAATCTACTTGGAGTAAATTTCAATCACAGCAATCACACATCCCAGGGGAAGTTCCCCAAAAAAAAGACCTGCAAGGTGCTTAAGCAAACCTTTACGTGGCAAGAACGTAAACAGAAATGCTATCGGGGCTTGTTTCTTCAGTGGCTCCTACTGAACCCGGTTTATACGGGAAAACATCTCACTCCTTCTCAGGGAACGACGAGGTTCAGAACGCCCACTGGGACCTTCTGACTCACGCAAGCCCACAGCTAAACCGCCGGCCAGCCTCAGCTAAACCTTTACGGCTCTGAAAGTCACCGGGGGCTTCTCTTATAGGAAAACCTAAGAAGCCAGGTGTTCATCCAGAGCGGCCCTGAGAGTGCGAACTTGCTAACGAAAACTGAAAACACAGGTCATCACCTTGGTCTTGTCTCTCTCTTCTCTCTCTGTTCTCAGTCTCTGCGACATTACGGCTGTGAATGAAAAATCGTAAGGGGACTAGAAACCCTGCTCGTCCAGGAGGGCCGAGGGAGCTCATGTCTTTACAAGCTCGTGTAACTACTCCTGGCACCGTGACACACAAGGTCACACGTGTGTGACCTTGAGCAAGTCAGCCAGCCTCTGTGTGCTTCGCGCCTGTCATCTGCAGGTGACAGGGAAGATGATCATAGGATCTGCTCTGGAAGATTCCTCTCCAATTGCCTCTTAGCAAAGTGGGTTCGCATGGACCAAAGGAAACCACAGAGCTCCCTGTCCTGAAGCCATGGAAAGAAGTCTGTTTATTACACAACACTGATCCAAACTCCGCGCCAACAATACCGATGTTGTCGTTTCTTGCTCATCAACCATGTGCGGGGACTCTGCCGGCCGCTTTATAGTTATTGCCTCTTAACTCCGCAAGGATCCTACAAGTAGATATTAGGATTCTCACGGAGGAAAAGCAAACAGAAAGCTGAAGCGATGTCTCTGCTTGAGGTCGCAGAGCTCAGCCACTCTTTCCGCCACGACGGGGCTTGTCTGTTTGCCCTGGAGCAAGAACCGTGGCCTCATAGAGTGCCCCAGCCTCTGAACTCACACCGTGTCACTTCCCAAGGATGGCGGGAAGGGTCTTCTTAGCTACTCCAGGAGGAGAAGTCAGTCGGGGACCTAAACTGCTCACCCGAGGGAGGATTCAACAGCAAGCCTGAAACTTGAGCACTTTAGCTCCTTTCCATGGAAAACACAGGGCTGTCCCTCTGGCCCAGCAATCCCGACCACCTCCCTCTAAGATGACCCCAAACTGCGCTCCGGCGTCCCGTCCCAAGGCCGTTTGGTTGGCCCTGTCTTCTAGGTACCCCAGCTCCACCTGCCCGCCCTGGCCCGCCTCCTCTGCGGCCCCATTTCCTTTCATCTCCTTCTTACGGGGAAAGAAATGCCACATTTATTAAAGAGCAGGCTTATCTATTCCATCACAGATCTAAGCCACAGTGATAAATCCCCAAGCTAAACACACACAAAGGGAACGATGAAGCTTGAATACCTATCAGAATCAAGGAGCAGGGAGGGGCAGGTGTGGGCTTTCGCAGCTGTGGCTGTCTCCCCTACCCACCCGAGGATCTTCCTCAAGAAGGGACTGTTCCTGCCTCCCGGCAGGGGTAGGTAACTGGCCTCAGGCAAGGTCCACATCGACAGACTTTCTAGAGAGTTCTGGCAGAGCCTCCGCAAACGTTCTATTTCAGAAACACTGGCCTTGTTGCATCTCGTGAAACTCCTGAATAATCTCCATCGATTGCCCTCTCTTTACCCAGCAGGCATGGGCCAGGGCACAGGGCGCAGGAGAGGCCCCAAGCTCCCAGCAGTGGCAGCACGAGGACCCAAAGCTGAGTAGGACACAGCCTCAGATTCCAGGGACCTCATAGCTAGGGACAGAGCTGGGCACTCTTCAACCTCTCCAGAAGTTTCCCAAAGTGTGCTGGCTTCACTATCGGGGTGATGTTCTGTGGTCTCTGTTTCAAAGACTCCTCCAGAACTTTCAGACATTTCTCCAGAAGTATCCCAGTGGCCTGGCCCTCCTGGGCACGGTCCCCTTAAGGACACAACTAATTGTCCCTCCAGTGGGAAATACAGATGGTGGCCACCAGTGATTCACCAGACCTGCTGGCTGTCTATACTGATGGATCGTAGTAGAAAGTGCCACACATCCCCTGTCCCCTGCCGGGCCACACTATGACATTAATTGCCCCCCATGAGCCATTTTTCTGTAGTAAAAGAACTCCCATATCTTAACTGGCCACATGGTCACCCAAAATAAACACTACACTGGCTAGCGTGATGGAAGTGGGAGTGGTATGCAAACTGCAAGCAAGTGTCCTTAAAGAAATGCGGTATGAGCTTGGTCCTTTCTTCCTCCTGGAATGCAGGCACAATGGCATGTGCTAGGGCAGCTATCTTGGGCCGTGACATGGAAGCCACATGTTTAGAAACCAACGCAAACAGATAAAAGGAGTTCCCTTATGCTGTAGTGCCCTACCATCCCTGGACTGACTGCTTTTATAGGAGAGAGAGAGAAACTTCTCTTTTGTGTCAACAACTGTTAAATTTTAGGTATTCTGCCCCTTGCAAGCACACATAGTCATGATCGCTGCACCCTGTCTAATGTATTAAATAAGAACATTCACTCTGTCATTCATTTAGTCAAGAAATAATTTTTGAATACCTACTGAGTGCCAAAAGAGGTACACTATGAATGCAGTAAGTAAAGCAGACATGTCCCTGTCCTCGAGACACTTACAGTCTAATGGGCCATTATTGGTTCTGCTTAGTTATGGTGAGATACGAACTATAGCTAAATTCAGGTCCACATCACTGGGAGAAGGAAGTCTGTATATGTATGTATACATGTACATGTGGTGTGTGTGTTTGTGTGTGTGTGTGCATGTCAAAGAGAGAGATAGAGATGGAGACAGAGAGAGAAACAGAGAGAGACGGAGAGACAGTGAGAGAGGAGGAGAGAGCGATTCTTTGACTTCTCTTAGAAGTGCTGTGGCAACATCTGCTGATGAACTGGACAGCCCAGCTCAGCTTATGTGCCAACACTCAGACTCTTCCTACTTTTCTTTTGGGTAAAAGCTCTCAGCGATTCATTCCAGGGCTTTGCACCGGCCTGGCCATTCTCATCACCCACTTTCTCTGTCCAAAATCTTGATGTCACCTCTGACTCCAACCTTCCCTTCATACCCACTTTATAATCCATCAGCAAATGCTGTCATCTCTACTTCAAATAAATCCTGCACTCTCTATTAGATACCAGTATTGTGGGGCGCCTGGGTAGTGCAGTCGTTAAGCGTCTGCCTTCGGCTCAGGGCGTGATCCCGGCGTTCCGGGATCGAGTCCCACATCGGGCTCCTCCGCTAGGAGCCTGCTTCTTCCTCTCCCACTCCCCTGCTGTGTTCCCTCTCGCTGGCTGTCTCTCTGTCACATAAATAAATAAAACCTTTAAAAAAAAAAAAAAGATACCAGTATTGTAACCAAGATGAATTCCCGACATCGCATAATGGTTTCATGGCTATGTAAGAAAACATCCTGGAATTTAGAAGATACATGATGGAATAGTTAGGAGTGGAGAATCATGATACGATTTCTGCAGCTTACTTTCACATGGTTCGGTTCTGTTGATGATGATAGTGATGTTGTTGATGGTCATGGTGATGATGATGATGATGATGATGATGGTGATAATGACAATAATGACAGGGGCAACTATACTGATGATGGTGATACAGTGATAGTGTTCATGGTGATGGTGATGGTCGTGAAAGTGATGATGAAGATGATGGCAACAGTAATAATGATGGCGATGGTGATGACAATGATTTTGGTGGTGGTGACAGTAATGATGGTGATGATGATGGTGGTGATGGTGATGATGGTGGTGATGGTGGTGATGATGGTGATGATGAAGATGGCGGTGATGATGATGATGATGAAGATGGCGGTGATGATGATAATAGTGATGATGGTGATGATGATGGTGGTGATGGTGGTGATGGTGGTGATAATGGTGGTGGTGATGATGATGATGGTGGTGATAGTGATGATGGTGGTGATGATGACGATGATGGTAGTGATAACAGTAATGATGATGATGGTGATAATGGTGGTGATGATGGTGATGATGAAGATGGTGGTGATGATGACGATGATGGTAGTGATGACAGTAATGATGATGATGGTGGTGATGGTGGTAATGATGATGATGATGGTAGTGATGACAGTAATGATGATGGTGGTGATGGTGGTAATGATGATGATGGTAATGATGATGGTGATGATGAAGATGGTGGTGATGATGATGATGATGGTAGTGATGACAATAATGATGATGATGGTGATAATGGTGGTGGTAATGATGATGACGGTGATGATGATGGTGGTGATGGTGATGATGGTGGTGATGGTGATGGTGGTGATGACAGTAACAATGATGATGGTGATGAAGATAATGGCGATAGTAATGAGAATGGTGATAGTGACAGTGATGACGGTGACGATGATGGTGACAGTAAGAAGGAAGAGGAGGAGGACAGAGAGGGAGGCAAATGTTAATTATCAGTGAAGGACACACAGGTATTCACTGTATCATTTAATCATTTCAAAATTTTCCACAGTTTCTTAAAACTCTTCAAAACGAGAAGTTAAGAATAAATGAACACTGAAGGTGAATCTTTCTCACATCCTCTGTCACCACCATCCCAGTCGAAGCGCTTGTCTCACCCCAGGATGGTGCAGTAGCTTCCCCCTCCTCCCATGTCCCCTTTCCTCCATGTCTGCCCTGCCAGGGTCTATTCTCAACACAGCAGCCGGAGGGATTATGTCAGACACCACTCCTCTGCTGCGACCCCCACAGTGGCTCCCATCACACCCAGAATGAAACCCAAGACCCTACTGTGGCCCACAACGCCCCAGCTCTTTGACGTCAACCACTACCCTGGCCCTACCCTGGCTCTCTCCACACTAGCCACTCTGCAGTCCTTGTTCCCCAAACACCTGTGGCACGATCTCCCCTCTGCACACAGTCACACGTGGCTCACTTTCTCAGCCCTTCGGGTCTCTGCTTCAGTAACGTCACCAGTCACTTAGGTCCCTTCTTCAAATCAGGCTTTTTCCTGCCACTTCCCACCACTTTCTACTTCCCTGCTCTATTTCCCTTTGAAGCACTTATGACCTGATTTTCTGCTGTGCGTTTATGGGTTTGTTTCTTGTCTCCTATAACTGAATGTAAGCGTCCTGAGACTAGGCCCTTTCTTTGGTTCACTCCCACAGCCTCGGTGCCTGGTCCCCAGTAAAGGATCAAAGTCATTTTTGTTTGAACGAAGGGATCAGCGTCTCCTGCGTCCCACTCTGACCTTCCCTCTTACTTTCTCTCAAGGTTCTGCTCATGGTCTGTGGTCCTCGCACCTCCTCCCCTGTGCACCTCTCACCTTATAGACCCTCAAACCTTCCTCTCCAAGCCCCCTTGTGAGGTCCAGCCTTGCCCCAACCCCATCCCCCATGATTATCCCCCAAAATGGAGGAGCCCTATGGCACCTCCACATTGGGCACCCCACCCCTACCCACATAGCTTCTACTCCTCAGGGACACAGCCCTTAGGTCTAAAGAAGGAAAAAGAAAAGCCCCCGGCTCAGAGCAGCCTTCTCCAACAGGACACAGAGTTCCAGTTCCTTCTGGCCTTTTCCCTGGTTCTTTCATCATGACTCTCTGTTTACAGAAAAGCCACGACCAACCTTTCCAAAGGAACTGGGCACTGCTCGCCTTTGCAAACCACCGGTCCCTTAAGCATCCCTGCCCTGTAGGCTCCAGCCCCAGTTGACCAGCCAAAAGCTCCCTTCACCCTCCTCGCCCACCCTTCAAGGCCCTAGGTGATACTCGCCCTGACCACAGCAGCCTCCCTATGAACCTTCTGAGCATGTGGCTTGTTATTCTGGGGGGGCACCTGTTTACGTGATTATCTTTGTACTGTATAGTCTTGTCTTTGTGCTCCTGGATTTAAGTCCCTGGGGCTGGGACAGTGTCTTACTCATTATCTTGCTTCCACAGGACCTGACGGAGTGCTAGAGGCAGAGTGGGTGCCTAACGTCTAGATATAGATGGCTCCATGTCCCCTCCTCCCTCTTTGGTCCCCTACTTTCCCGTACTCAGTAGGTGATGGACGTGGAGCCCCCTACGGAAAAAGTAAGAGGAGGACCACCCACTCTGGTGGAAGCTGGGCTCCCCTCACCCTGGGAGCCCTCAGCTTTCCCTACTTGAGGGCCGAGGACGTGCGGCCGCTCTCCCCGGAGGCCTGCGGCAATTTGCCTTCCCTGTCCAGTGCCCTCTTGCTCTTGTCCTCGCTGAACCGTGCGTGTTCTGCTGGTCCCTCCGTTTTGCCAACTCACCAAGGTAATTGTGAATTCTAACCCTGTCCACAGCGCCTTGGCTCTCCCTCTCCCCTGCACCTCATTTTGGTAACAGCCAGCACACATTCTAAAGCCTTCTGCTTCCTGGGCGCGGTAGGTAATTAGCGGACCAGCTCAGTGACTCTCCCTTCTCCCGCAGCCATATGGTGAGAGCAGGCTCAGGCAGCCTCCCCACTCTGGCTGCTTCCCTGGCAGCAAGGGTGTGGGTGGGGGGTCCATTCTGGCCAAGCTGGCCAAGCCCCTGCAGTTGCCACACAAGGTGGGGCCCTTGGAGTGGGCAGGGCACCTCGGGCACAGCCCTTCCTCTGGCTTCTGGAAGGTTCTGCTCCCAGGGACACCCCTTCTTAAGGCAATCCTGGGCGGAGAAGAGCCATTCCCCATCACCCTCCTCCACCCCCAGGATCAGAATACAGGGGCTTGGGAATCACTTTCTGAATGGCATTAAATCCTGCGGTGACAAGGCTGGCACAGAGAATGGGACAGTGATTCAGTCACTGGACTGGCCTGAGCTCTGACCCCAGGGGTCACAGAATCACAAGAAAAAGACAAAGCATTATAGCCACTAAGAGAGCTCCGGGTGGGATAGAGTGGGCCAGATCCACACCCTGCCCCTGCAACTCCCACCAGGGGTGAAGGGACATGACCCATGGGCGGAGGCTCTGAGCCCAGCCAGCCCTCCACAGACACTGGCGACTGCTCCTAGTATATTCTCAGAAAGAAAGAACCTTACAAGGTGCTGGGGGAGCCTCTCCTGAAGCTAAAAACGCCAAGAGGCTCTGCCAGCCCTACTTAACTGCATCCTGGGCTAAGTGGCTCAGCACTGGCCAGGTGGCCTCTGTCTTGAAGCTGAAGGGCTCATATCATGAAAACAGGTGCCCTTAGGCTGAACCACCAGCGGCCTCTTCTAGCATCTTCCACAAACCCCAAGTCCGGGAACGGTGGAAAGCAGGAGCCAGCATCAACCCCTGGTTACATGACAGATTTCAGACAGCTGCAAGGGGCTCCCCATGTCCCGTCTGTACCTTTGGCCAGTGTGACGTCAGGGCCTGGGCTCCAGGGCCAGACTGCCGGCACTAAGAGCCCAGACCAGCCCCCCTCCTGGCTGTGTGACCTTGAACAGGATTCTGGATGCCCTGAGGCTTCATCTACAAGGTGGGCATAATCATCGTGACCGCTTGGTCTGGCTGCTACGGGGTTTAAAGAAGTCAGTGCCTGGAAAGCATTCTACAAAGCTCCGTGCATGAGTCGTGAACAGCACCGGAGGACGGGGCTCTCAGGCCTGTCCCGCGCCACGTCACTCTCTGGGCACACGCAGGGCACGGGTGTCTCCAACAGGACCCAGGAGTGCAGGTGTCCCCACACAAGCCACGGGAAGGGCAGGCATGCCTCTGGATCTGCCCTGGATCTGGATTCGAGGTTCTTTCAATGCAGTCTAAAAAAGCTGTTTCCAGACCAGCAATTTGCTCCGGTTGACACCCCCTCACCCGCCCACCGCCCCGCACGAACAGTGTCAACCATGCCCCCACGAGTCTCTCACGTGACCTGCAGTCCCCTACCAGGACCGAAGGGAGGTGCCCTAGGCCCGGCCCCGGGGATCGCAGGGTGAGCTGTGCCGGGGCCAGCGGGCTTGAGAAAGACCGCACAGCACACAGGTCATGAAAGCATTTAATCGTCACTATAACACATGGAGGAGATACCGTTGTCCCAGCTTACAGGCCAGGAAACTGAGGCATGCAGAGGTTAAGTAAAGAGGCCAAGGCCCTGCAGCTGAAAGGAGGCGGAGCTGGGCTCTGAGCTGGGGCCGACACTCCACCCGGTCCCGACTCTCTGCAATGACAGGGAACCCGGGGAGCCTGGGATGCTGGGCATCGGGCACACAGGGCATCCCTGTGTCGGTGGGAGCTCAGCTGCCACCTGGGAGGTAAGGAGGGGGCAGGCAAGGCTAGGGGAGAGCAAAGAGAATATTCCAGACAGAGCACAGAGTGGAGCATGCACGGGAAGACTGAATGGGCTCAGGGGGCCAGAGCTTCGGCTTCAATGGAGGGAGGGGCAGGAGTTCCACTCCAGCTGAACCCCCAAGCTGCGGAGTGGAGGGGACGGAGGCAAGTGCACCACGCCGAGAAGCGGGTGGGAGGAGAGGAAGTAGAAGCAGCAGGTGTAGACACCTGTTTTGCAAAGTCCAGCTGTCGGGGAGAGAAGAGGGGGAGGGACGTGGAGGGAGGGCTGTCCTTATGTGTTGAGGTGGGGAGCAGAGTACGTTTATACGCCGAAGGGACACAGCTCGTGGAGAAAGAGGGGAGAGGGTGTGGATCAAGGGCACAACGTGTCTGAGGACCGGAGATAAACAGGATCTGAGATACAAGCAGAACGATGAACTCTGAACAGAATAATGGGCTTGTTCGACGTGACCTTGGGGTGTCTACACCCACGGAGACATTGTGAACTCTGAGTCTGCCATCATCGGCGGCGGGGAGGGGGGACAGTGCTGTCCATCCCTCCAACTGATGTGTTGCTTGTAAATTTAAATTTAAGAAGCACATTTGTCCGTCATCACCCAGGATGTGGGGTGGCCAGAACTTGGGAGCCACAGCAGACCCTGGTCTTGCTACAATGTGGCTGGCTATTTCATCAACGTTCCTTAGGGCTTGCTCCGCCCGCTGTAAAATCAGCATCGAGCAACATCCTGGCCAGAGCTGTGGGAAAGTGAGCCCCTCCAGGGCTCAGAGCTCTGGCTGGCCACCGGCTCGCCCACGGCCTCCTGGTGCGGGATGGGTCCCTGCTCACATGCCACATGGAAGGTGGACGTGGCTTTCAGAGCGAGATTGAGCGCGAGCGTTGACGAACGACAGCCCCCAGGACAAATCCTGCCCACTGTCTGTTACTGTAAATCACGGTTTATGGGCACGCCGCCAAGCCCATCACCGACATTACTATGGCTACTTCCACACCACAGTGGCGGACCTGAACAGGGGCTTTCCCGCTGCAGAGCCTAAAACGTTTACAATGTGGCCCTTTGCAGAAAAAGTTGGCCACCCGCTCTTGGAGAGCCCTGGACAAAGGTCTGTCCAAGCTGGGGTGGGATTTGGAGCTTCATTCATCTGATTCGGAAACTCACAGGCCATCATCCCACGTCACCCTGCTCCTGAATAACTTCTTCTCGTGGAGGAGAAAGTCAAAGGAAGTTCTCTCATCAACTCATCTCACTATTAGAAATGCTCATTGTTTTCCTGCTTCCCGACAGAGCCCGTTCTCACGACACAGCAACCAGACTCATCGTATTAAAACAAAAAGTAGATCACGCTTGCATAAAATCCACACTCCTTACCACGGCCTCCAACACCCCACGTGGCCGGCCCGTGTCTGCCCCAGACACTCGACACCTGTGTCTGATTTCTGTGTCTTAAACACACCAGATCTGCTTCTGCCCCAGGACCTTTGCACTTGCTATGGTCCTCTGCCTAGAATGTTCCTCTTCCAGATCTCTCCATGGCTGGCTCCTGCTTACCAGTCGGCTACCAGCTCAAATGCCACCTTTTAAGATCACACTATCAAAAATGATTCCCTCCAGGGCACCTGGGTGGCTCAGTTGGTTCAGCGCCCGACTCTGGGTTTTGGCTCAGATCATGATCTCAGGGTCGTGAGATCGAGCCCCATGTCAGACTCTGCTCAGTGGGGAATCCGCTTGGGATTCTCTCTCCCTCTGCCGCTCCCCCTGCTCGAGGACCCTCTAAATTAATAAATAAATAAAATCTTAAAAAAAAAAAAAAGTGATTCCCTCTCCCCAGTGTTCTTCAAACACATCACCTGTCTGATCGTGTCCGAGCATCACACCCTGAAGTTATTCATGGCATACTTCCTGTCTCCACCAATACAGTGTAAGCTCCGCAAAGGGTTTGTTTGGTTCGTGAGTGAAACTTGAACTCAAGTAGACTCTCGATGCCACTAACATTTGGATCAGTGTGATTTTCCATTTTCTGGTAGTCACGTTAAAAAAAATAAATGAAAAGAAACAAGTGAAATTAATTGTGTAATAGATTCTATTTAATTCAATATATGCAAAATACTGCCATTTCAACATGCAATCAACATAAAAAATTATGGAGATGCTTTACAGGCTCTTTTCAAAAAAAAAAAAGTCTGAAATTTGGGAGGCTCTGAAACATATTTTGACTTCCATTCTAAGCACTCAACAGCCACAGGTGGCCTAGGGACCAACACGGGAGCCCTTATGGACTGGAAACAGTGTTTCCCTATGTCCACTGCTGCTCTGACTGCTTTCCATTCAAACTGCTTTAATCTCGCAACCGTCCTAGAAGGGAGATGCTATTACCAGCCCTGTTCCACAGATGGGGAAACTGAGGCAATCTAGATTCACCCCAGTCTGGCTCCGTAGTCTGGGCCTTTACCCACCACCCCGACTGCCTTTACTTCTTGACTAAAGGCACGGATGACTTAAGTGGTGGAATTTTGCAGAAAGGATCCAGCGTCATGGGCAACTGAGTGAAAACAAGAATAGGAATGGGGAACAGCTCTGAGACCAGGCAGAGGTCTCATTGCCCAGAAATCACTCAGCTGCAATGTCCCCCTCACACGGGGGGAGAGCAAGAAAGGAAAATATTGGAACCCCCAAAACCGACGTAAAAGATCGGAGGTCCCCCCAGTGAGAAAGGTGACTCTTCCTCACCACGCGAGCTTAGCAGGCTCAGCTGTCTGCGTGCTCAGTCCAGATGAAAGCCTTTGGCTAAGAAAGGGGGGTGGATATACTGAAGTCAACAGAGGGAGCCTCTGCCTGCCTGAACCCAAGGGAAGCAACAAATAGCAAACCACGAAAAGCTGACCCTAAGAATCCACAGAGCTTTGCAACGTGGAGGGGCCTCACCCCCACACAGGGCCAGGCCCCTGATGGAATGTTCTCACGAGTGTTCCTTGCAGATTTTACTTCCCACCCTTGATGACTCTGGCAGACGGACTGTACTATTTTGCACACCTCACTGCCCACCCTTTCTGGCCTGTGGAACTCCCAGGCATCCTGCAAGACCCACTCAAGCATGCCAGCCTCCGTGGGATCCTGGGTTTCCCGCTCCCCGCTCTACACCCACATGCTGTTGCCCTTGGATGGATGTCTCCGCGCTTGTCTCCATGCTTGTCAACTGTGGGGACCGTACAGGGCTCCATTCATGGACCCCCAGGACCCAGCACAACACTGGGGACGTGATAAGCTCCGTGTAAACTATTTGGGAAGAGAAGGGTACACCGTGCGCTGTATTTTGGCCTGGTTACCCTCTCCTTTCAAGACACAAATGCTTCCACGCCTAAAGCTTGGGTCAGGTGGAACGGCAGGCCCTCTGTGAGGCGGAGACAAATGGCATCCTGCCATCTATGTTTAACGTGACATGAAATATAAGGACATAGAAGCCAAATATAACAGTGACGGAGGAGAGGCTCAAGAGCTCAGTGGCTGGAGCCCGGCTGGCTGGGAATCATCCCTCTACCCATGGCTGCATCTGTGGCCTTAGGCCAGGTCTCTGATCTCCCCGTCCTCAGTGTTCTCACCTGTAAAATGGGGAGAGGACGCTGGGGAATGGAGACGACCCATCATCTGGGTAAGAGCAGGGAGTCTCTGGGAGGGAGACGCATGCCAGCCTGCTGGGAGCCTGTCAGAAACACAGGGGCAGGTTTGGAAAGAAACGACTGCCAGGAGGACACTCGGAAGTGGCAGCGAATGGCCAGGGAGGTCCTCAGAAGGAAAAGGCAGGCCCACGATGGGCTGAGTTAGTGCTGGTTTTAACAGAACTCGGAGACGCGGTCACAGCTGAAGACCCACGAGGTGAGAGACGGATCAATGTAATCACGGGGACCCTGAAAAGGAGCAGGGGCAGGGGGAAGCCTAGCAGTTACCGGGGAGAAGGGGAAAAGAAGAAGCAGAGGAACACGGAGAAGGTCTGGCTGGTGACAGGGAGGACAGTCACGACGATGATTGAAATGAAGGTGGCATAAGGTCCAGGCCACACCGGTGACCTTGAAATACACAGATTATTACATTCAACACGTCAACGGCCCTCTGCTCTGAGCAGGGTGCCCGTTACCCCACTTCACAGACGTGGGATGGAAGCCGGGGTCCCAGAGCCTGGGAGTGGGCAGGGAGGATTCACACCCAGGTCTGTCCAGCTCCAACTCCAACACCGTGGGTCCGCAGATCTCACCATCCCCTGAGAGCTCCAAAGTCTTCTGTGGCTGTCATCTCAACCCCCTCAGAACAAGACAGTCCTGTTGCCCTGGGGATGAGACGAAGAAGAATGCCACTTCCCGCGAAGGGCTGAGGTTGACCAGAAGTTTCTGGGAGTTCAGGTGTATGGCCCGCAGCCCCAAATGGATCAATCCCTGGGAACGGGGACTCTGAGCTGTCTGAGCTTCCAAGACCCTTGCAAAGGAGTCTTTCTTGACACAGTGGGCAGAATGGTGGGGGTCCCTTGGGTCGGGGGGGTGAAGCTTCCAGCCTCTGGCCACACTGAGCCGTGGAGAGCTGGGTCAGCCCCAGACAGGAGGAGAGAGCCTGGGGGGCGGGGGAAGCCTGGGCACTGGGCACCAGGACCTCCAGCTCAGCCTAACGCCGGATGACCAGACTACCAGGCTGTCCAAGAGACCAACCCCCCGCTGATGTTACATGGAGGATGCAGAAGGGACAACAGCCCATCTGGGAGCTCTGTGGCACGTAGCTGTGTCACCACTACCCACGCTGGCTCCTACGTCCATCCTCGGAAGGGGCCGTGTCATCATTCATTCATTCATTCCCTGCACAAATTGTCACTGAGCACCCATGTTCTTCCGAGCGACACTCCTGGTCCAAGGATGGCACAGCGAAGACCAAGACAAAACCCAATGAACCAACAAGTACACGATGTGAGACGGCACACGTGCTCGGAAGAAAGTAAGGCAGGGGACCGGAGCAGATGACGAGTTAGGAAAGGCGGTGCGTGCCGTCTGAGCACTGGATTTCTCAGCACCCAGAGCTGGTGACGGAAAGTTTCCGGCCAAAAATCAAAAGAGGGAAAGACCCCAAGGCAGGCACGGACTGGACCTGAGGAGGGACAAGGTCTGGATTCCAGCAAGAGACACGGAAGGTGGCAGGAGCAGCGAGGGGCCACGTGGGGCTGTGACAAAGTGCCCCTCTGTCAGCTGTCCATGCTTCATTCCCAGTCTCCACGAACCTTCAACAGTCACGTCCCCTGGCTCCGCTCGCCTGCCATTACAGCACACAGCTTTGACAAGAGGCAGGATGACTGATTGCACATTTATACAACTCACAGCGCTGTGTGGCTGGGACATAAATATTTATTTCCTCCAGCTGAGGCCACTCTTGAGAAGGGGGAAGCTGGGTATCAAAACTTTGGAACCCCAACACGTGCTGTCACCTGCTACCGCGAGGGATAGGTACCCCGCTGCCCCCCAGCGGCCCCCAGCCAGGCTCTTCAGGGCTGAGTCAGGGGAGGCAGACGCTAAGTCTCCATCCCTCCCCACCCATGAGGCCCAAGCAAGCCCCCGCCCCCATGCCCCCCCAAACTTCTGGGGACCTACAGCTCCAGATCCTAGTGCATTTCCCAACGCCTGGCTCTACCTGACCCTCTGATCCATTCTGGGATTTCTGCTTCTCCCCACTGCTGCCCAATGTCCCCATCAGAGCTGCAGACCGCGCCCCCCCCCACCCCGGTGCACCTGTGTCCTCCACTCCCTGTGCCCCGCCTGCCGTGGGGAGGACGTGTCTCTGCAGCCCGCTAACCTGGGCCAGCTGGGCTCGAGTGGTGGGTCTTGAGGCATGCCCACGCTCCACAGCCCTCAAGACATTTCCCCCAGTCTCCCCCTCCGCTCCAGTTCTCAAAGCTGGCTGAACCTGAGAACCGACCACGTGGGAAGCTCTTGGAAAACACCAACGCCCAGGTTCCGCTCCTGACTGATTAATGCAGAATCTTCGAGGGTGAGGGCCAGGCACGAGTAGTTTCAGAGCTGTGTGCACGGCTCCATTGTGCAGCCAGGGTAGAGGCTCACGACCCTAAAGGGATCTTCTTCCACCTGAACCCGCTTACGCAGCATCTGAAGATCTTGTGAAAGAGCGGATTCTGACTCAGGACTTCTGGGAAAGGGCCCAAGATGCTGCATGGCTAACCAGCTCCCGTGGGGATGCCGTGACGGCAGGTGCACGGACCACACTGTCCACTATGCGTCTCCCTTTAAAGTCGGGAAGGGACTTCTGGAAGCGCTAGTTAAAAGGCTCTTCCAGAAGGAAAGAGGAATTTCCTAACGTGGGGACAGGAGCTCCTGTCCCTAAGAAAAGTTACAGGGTCCACCCGCTAGTACAAAGCGTCTCCTGGAATGAAAATAAACCCTTAGGGGTGCCTGGCTGGCTCAGTCCGTAGAGGGTGGGAGTCTGGATCTCTGAGTTTTTTTTTTTTTTTAAAGCTTTTATTTATTTATTTGACAGAGATAGAGACAGCCAGTGAGAGAGGGAACACAGGGGGAGTGGGAGAGGAAGAAGCAGGCTCATAGCGGAGGAGCCTGATGTGGTGGATCTCTGAGTTTTAAGTTCGAGCCCCGTGTTGGGTGTAGAGATTATGTAAAAATGAACTAGTTAAAATAAATAAGGTAAAAGAAAATAAAAACTTAAGCGAACAAAGGGACGAACAGAGGACCCAGCACAGAGCACGTGCTCAGTATATGGTACTTTGACTATTCACGTTCTCCTCGCATTATTATTAAGGCAAGACTTAGCCCATTTCCTAAGCTAACCAGGTATGTGCTTTGGGTATCCAAAGGCCGGACAGAGCCCTACAGAGCCCGACAACCCACTTTCACCCTCAAAAGATGCACCTCACGCAGGGGCCAAGCACAGGAAGGCCTGGGTCCGGGGGCTTTCATTTCAAACACAACCCCACAGACCCTGCCTGGTCTAAGAACCCCAACATCTTTGTTTCTCCCTTTTTTTTTTTTTTAATTTGCCAGGAGCCATGAATATACTTCCACAGCCCCGTCACAACTCATGGGGAGTGTGTGCTATGGGTCAGGACGGGTTTTAAGTCTTCTAGTTGGTTTAACTCATCGTATCCTTAAAACAACTCGGGGCAGCAGGTTTATCTGCCTCCAGGGCAGACAAGGAAGCTCAGACCAAGCGGCCTGCCAAGCTCACATACGGAGTAAGTCCCAGGGCCAGAACACAGATGGGGATGTACTTCAAAGGCCAGGCTTTTCCAGGGCTTCTCGAACTTCCCTTGCTAAGTGATTTCACGAAAATGCAGGTTCTTGGGGCGCCGGGGTGGCTCAGTCGGTGAAGCGTCTGCCTTCGGCTCGGGTCATGAACTCAGGATCCTGGGATCAAGTCCCACATCGGGCTCCCTGCTCAGCGGGGAGTCTGCTTCTCCCTCTCCCTCTTTGCTCTTTCTCGCTTTCAAATAAATAAATAAAATCTTTTTAAAAAAACGCAGGTTCTCCTTCAGCAGGTGAGCTGGAGCCTGAGACCCGGCCTCTCACGAACCCCCTGGGAGTATGGATACAGGCGGTCCACGGACCTCACTTCGAGTAGCAGAACGGCTTACGCTATGATGCCTCCCGGTATTTCTGCCACCATACCCCACCCCCACCCCCGACCAGTGGTTTCTTGATTGGAGGGGTGACAAAAATCACAGGGACCCTCCCCTTTGGACACTTAGGAACAGTTCTGTTTCAACTTCTACGCCAATTGCAACATTTTGTGGCAAAGGATATCAGCAGCTGTGTGGAAAAGCCTGAGCCCATGAGAGGCTGCAGGCGTCTGAGGGTTACAAAATTGCTTTTAAATTTAAGTGTCACCGCTACTGAGCGCTGAGCGCGCTCTCTGGACCAGGGAAACCATGCCCGTCTCGAAAGGCAAAGTGAAGAGTTCCAGGTGGAGAAATACAGGGCGGGATTTCTCCAAACGAGCACAGAAGTGAATCACAGAACTCTAAGCTTTCCTTCTCGGATTACTGGGAGAGGATATATGCCGAGACCAGAAAAATGACAAATCTTCCTGCCCAGAAATGCATTTAAGAGCCAACTGGAACTATCCACTTAATCGGCCTGGATTCACTTGCTGGGCACAAGCAGGCTGATGATTGAGACAGAGGAAATCAGAGCAGAGTGGGGTCGGGGTAAAGTCCCAGGGGTGCACCGGACACCAGGGTGACCTGAAGTTCCAAGATCATAGACGAGGTCCCAAAGAAGCCTGACCTCAAACCGTGAGTCTTCAGGAAGACGAAAATACCCTCCCCAACCCTAATCGTAACACCATTGTATCATGTTGGATTAATCGGTGATCAATGAAAATAAGGATTAGTTAGAATGGTACCTTTATGCCATTTTCCACCACCCGGCAATTCTCAAACTTTGCTCCACGATAGAATCAGCTGGGAAGATGTCAGCACCCACCTCCCTGCCTCCTGCTCGGGCCACACTCCTGTATCCATTAAATCACACTCTCTGGGGGTGGGACCTGGGTATCCCTCGTTTTGAAAGCTCCCCGGGGTGATTCCAACGTGCAGCCAAGTTTCAGAACTACCAGCAGAGCCTTTTGGGGTCTCTACTCATAAAAGGAGGACTCCGTCTGGACCAATGGTTCTTCACCCTGTCTGAGTGTTAGAATCACCTTGGGAAGGTCTTCATAAGCAATGATACCAGCAGCGTCCCTGGAAATGCGAGTTAATGGGGAGGGCCTAGGCATCAGCATTTTTAAGAGCTCCTAGGTGATCCTGGGATAGATCCTGGATAGATGACCACCAGTCCGGATGCTTTTCCTCAGCTTCCTTCCAATTGCTTACACCGTAAGCATTTATGATAGAAACGCTAAAAGTGCATCGCAGAACTTTTTGCAAAGGTCGGTCTCTCGTCTTTACTTCTCAATCAGGGATTTCTAACTTTGGAAGGGTCCGTGAATCCCCTTAAATCATATTAAAAATGTTGGATGAATACATGTGTTTACATACAGGTGCAAATTTTTGACGACGAATGCCCTTCCCTTCTATCAGATCCTCAAAAGATTTCCGTACGTCTCCTGAAAGGCAAGTATGTAGTTTCTGCTTTAATAAATTGAAGCAGGTTCAAGAATGAATGGAAAAGAAATTTGATCTCGGCAGCGCGTTCACGACACTTTTGAATTTGGGACATACCTCCTGGCACCAAGAGACAACGCATCCTTCCGGCAGGTAAAGTTCAGACCCTATATAGCCCACCCTCCCAAAGGCATTAGGGTGATGGACGGCAAGCTTTCAGATCCAGGTATCAAAGTGAAAGCCACACCAGGGACTGGGGTCCGTACTGGGCTGTCTGGTCATGCTCACGGCGGGAAAGGACTTGCCCAGTTGCACTTGGAAGGAGACTATCCACTCAGATCCTTTGGATTCATGTCCCCACCTGGGTTAAGATGTTAGGGTTTTCGAGCCCTGACTGTTGCAACCTCTAGGTCTGGGTCTGGAGCCTGGCTTGCTTTCTCCCCATGTGTCCTCAGGAAAAATTGCTGAACCCTTCTGTTCCTCTTATGAAATGCGGACAATATAAGTACTTTAAGGATTGCTGTGAAGAGTAAGGAAATACACGTAAAGACCAGAGCAAGACCCAAATAAATGGGAGCTGTATTACCATATCACTGATGTTTTTATGACCATTCCCATCTTAGTGATCTTGCCCAAGTCGCTAAATTTCATTGAGTTTCATTTATTGATCCATACGGCAAGAAAAATACACCCTGCTTCGTTTCCTTCATGGGCTTATCTTGATGACTGCTAGAACATGGCAACTCATCATATATCCGGGGGAATCTCCAGAGCACGGGACAAGGCCACCCTATAATACAGACATAATCCCTCCTCTCAGGAAGAACTTTCTGAGATTCCAATAGTTGGGATCTCTACAACTGACTGTGGCCGTTTCTCATTACGTATCTGGTGTCCTGGACAACCTAAACCATCCCGTCCCATGGGCAAGTGGGTGACCACACTCCACCATGCCCACCACAAGCCTCCTTTCAGGTAAGAGAGTATGGCAGCCACTGAGTCAATCACGGATGCCCTGAATCGGCCACTCTCCTCCAGCCAGGACCCTCGATGGCCCGGTCTCTCTGATGTCGGGCCCTCCCCGGGAGACAGTCCCCAGGCTCATCCACACGCCCTGTCTTCCCACAGCACCGTGGAGCACCACCTGCCCCACCGGAACGAAACATCACCGACACCTCTCACCGCCCCCCCACCCCCGAGCAAAGACGCAGGGTGATCAGCGCTCACTTACCTGGAGTCTGCTTGGCCGTACGCACGGGGGTGTAGTGGTTTTTGGAGGACGATCTGACCGGTGTGTTCTCTTTGGGAGAGGTATTGATAGCCGAGATAGTTTCTCTTTCACAGTGTGCTATGGGGATTGGTCCCTGTTGTCTTAAGATGTCGGCCAGAGCCCTAAACAAGGAGGAGATAGCACAGTGAGACTCACAGAGCAGGGGGACACAGCCACAGAGGGAGCTGGCTTACTTTCACGGGCCCTTTGATGTACAGAGCAACGGGAGGAGACGCACACAATATTGTGTTCTCAGGAGCCCAGCTACATCTGGTGCTGGTCTCAGGTTGGGGGTGATGCAGGGTAGAAGATGCCATGCCTGGGGGTACAGGCATTAAAGGGCAGCAATTATGGCTTCAATCTTCATAAAAGACAAAATACTGGTCACTCAAACACTCCCCTATGCCAGGCAGATATGTGCACAGCTGGCCAGCACGATGCCCCCGCAGGGAAGGGCTGGCATCGGTGGCCTCGCCTCCAGCAGCAGGTTACTAATAACATGGGAACAATCACCTCTTTGAAAAACACCCATCGGGTAGCATGTACTGTATACAGGGGACCCAACACACAGCTCCCACCATCAAAGAAAGGTGTGATCTATGGGGCGCCTGGGGGGCTCAGTCATGATCCCGGGGTCCTGGGATCGAGCCCCATGTTGGGCTTCCTGCTCAGCAGGGAGCCTGCTTCTGACCCTCCTGCCCCCACTCATGCTCTCTCTCTCTCTCTCAAATAAATAAATAAATAGATCTTAAAAAGGAAGGAAGGAAGGAAGGAAGGAAGGAAGGAAGGAAGGAAGGAAGGAAGGAAGGAAGGAAAGAAGGAGTGACGTAACTGCAAAGACAGGACGTACAGATAACAAAGTAAACACCCGACCGCATGGATGGTGTGGACCGTGAGCACAACTGGAGCTAGAGGAGGCGATAATTACAAACACAGAGAGGAAAATACACAAACACAGACAAGAAGAAACAGGGATGCACAGAGACGCTGCTGTGGCTACAGTGCCCCCCTCACCCCCACAAAAGACCCAGCTACCCCGACTTTGAGTAGCTTGTATTCACTCAACACGTCCCTTCAACCACCAAATGCACATTTATTGAGGACTCAGCGTGCACGCGTCTCCGCGGAGCCAGAAGTAAACAGGACATGGTTCTCATCACCTAAGGGCTCACAATTTTGGCGAAATCGCTCCACCACCTGGTTTCAAACAGGACTCGCTCGGTGGGGGTGCCATGTGACCTGTGGGTGTGACCACTGTTCATGGAAAACAGAGGCAGGCAGCGATAGTCTGAGGCGGTGAAGGCGAATGTGGACAAGCTACAAGAGACCCCATTCCCCAGAGAAGGAAGGCCATCTCAGGGCCAGGTCCCCAGTTCTGAGTGCAGCCCCGTTTTGTACAAGCTAGGCAAGGACTCTTCCATCTCCTCAGGGTGTCCCTGAAATGTGGGCAAAGCGCCATGCCACCAGGTCTCCCCCCGCCAGCCCGGCCCACCCCCCCCAGCTCATTCACATGGGAACTCTGGCACCCGGCCCCCTGTCCCCTTGCAGTCTAAAAGCGTGTCTGAGAGTGAACTGTTGCCTTCCATTACGCTGCCTCTGACATGCTGAACCTTCCGAAGAGAAGAGCATCAACCTGGCAATCTTATCATTTACTGGCATTTATATAGCAATTTCAGATGTTCCAAACGCTTCCCCCTGGCTGGCGATATCTTCTCTCTGGCTGCAAAGGGAGGGACAGACACATGGCAGCACTCCCCGTTCACTGGGGTGGACCAAGCAGTGAGGGAGAACACAGGAGCTCACTAGCTTGGAGAAGGACGTTCAGGCAGACCCAGGGTCCAGGTCAGGGACCTGAGATTCAGGGTGTGGGAATGCGAAGACCGCCCTGAAGGGTCGAGAGATTTGGGTCCTAATCCCAAATGAGCTGTCCGACTTTGGGCAGCTCTGCTAACCTCTTAAGTGGAAATTTGATCTTCTTTCTCCCATCAGCAAAACAAAGGGTTTAAACTACCATGACCCTTCCAATTAGATCCCTTCTAATTCCAAAATGTTATAAATATTTTCTGTATTTCTGTCACCACATATCTACGCAAGTTATCTTCCTTCATTCCTCTGGTTATCAAAGACACTTTCCTACCATGTTCCCATGGTAAGGAAACAGGGAGCTTGAAAGTTATAACAGAAATATAGGCCAATGGAATAGAACTGAGAGCCCAGAAATAAACTCATACGTCTATGGTCAATTGATTTTCAACAAGGGTGCCAAGATCCCTCAATGGGGAAGGAGCAGTTTCCTCTACAAATGGTGGTGGGACAAGGGGACAGCCACATGCAAAAGAATGAAGTTGGACCCTTCATTCACACCAGACGCAAAAATAACTCAAAGTGGATCACGGAGCTAAATAGTAGAGCTGAAACTATAAACTCTTGGAAGAAAGAATAGAAGTACATCTTTGTGACCTCAGGTTTCATATATGTGACACCAAAATCACGAGCAAGCAAAGAAAAAGTAGAAATCCTGGACTCTGCCAAAATTAAAAACTTGTCTGCATCCGACGATACCATCCAGACAATGCAACACAACCATCAAGAAAATGGGAGAAAATATTTGTTAAATCGTGTGTCTGAGAGGCGACTTATGTCCAGAATATGTAAAGAACTCTTATGACTCAACAATAAAAAACAACAAACGACCCAATTTAAAAATGGACAAAGGAGGGGCGCCTGGGTGGCACAGCGGTTAAGCGTCTGCCTTGGGCTCAGGGCATGATCCCAGCGTTATGGGATCGAGCCCCACATCAGGCTCCTCCGCTGTGAGCCTGCTTCTTCCTCTCCCACTCCCCCTGCTTCTGTTCCCTCTCTCGCTGCTGTCTCTATCTCTGTTGAATAAATAAATAAAATCTTAAAAAAAAAAATGGACAAAGGATAGAGAAGACAGTTCTCCAAAGAAGGTGCACTGAAACGCGGCATCGTTCGTCGTCGGGAAATACAGATCAAAAGCACAATGAGATCCGGTCACATCTACTTGAAAAGCTATCCCCAAGAAGTCAGATAATACCAAATGTTGGCAAGGCTGTGGAGGAACGGGAGCCTTCATTCACTGCTGCTGGGAAGGTAAAATGGTGCAGGCCTTTTGGTAAAGAGTTGGGCAGGCCCTCAAAAGGTTAAACACAGAGTCACCCTACAGACCAGCAATTCTACTCCTAGGTAGAGAGCCAACAGAGACGAAAACTCATGTCTACACAACACTTGTCTATGAAGATTCCTAAGAAGCATGACCAATAATCCCCAGAAGGTGGGAACAGCCCAAATGTCCATCGACTGATGAATGGATGAACAAAACATGAAATACTCACACAATGGGGTGTTTACTCAGCCTTTAAAAAAAAAAAAGATTTCATTTATTTATTTATTTGAGAGAGAGAGAGAGCACTAGAGAGAGTAAGCATGAGCAGAGGTCAGAGGGAGAGGGAGAAGCCGACTCCCCGCTGACCAGGGAGCCCGACGTGGGGCTCGATCCCAGGACCCGGAGATCATGACCTGAGCCGAAGGCAGGTGCTTCACCCACTCAGCCCCCCAGGTGCCCCTTATTCAGCCTGAAAAAGCAATGATGTAGTATTGATAGATGCCTTGAAAGCTTCATGCTAAGTGAAAGAAGGCAGTCACCCAAGACCACGTGTTATGGGATTCTATTTACAGAAGGTCCAGATCAGGCAGATCTGTAGAGACGGAAAGTGGATTTTTGATGACTGGGGGCTGGGGGAGGAGAAAGTGGAGAGTGATTGCTAATGGGTATGGGGTTTCTTCTGGGGGAGATGAACGTGTTCTCGAAGGATAGCTAGACAACTCAGGGAACGTACAAAAAGCATCCAAATTGTACACTCGAAAATGTAAGGAAGAATTTTATGGCAGGTGCATTGCATTTCAATAAAGCTGCTATTACAAAAAAAAAAAGTATATATTAATTTTCTTTTTGTTTCTTTCTGCTTCTTGCCTCTCGATTTTTTATAAAGATGCCTACCCCTCTGGTGCCTGTGAAGGAGGATGCGGCCTTGAAGTTAAGTCCACTGCTTTGGGGAGGCCAAGACTGAGTCTCCACCAGTACTTCTCCACCGTGATCCTGCCCCCCGCCCCAAGGTGGGGGGTATTTGGCAATGTCCAGAGACATTTCTGGAAGTCACTCCTGGGGAGGGAAGGGCTACTGGTTTCTGGTGAGCAGAGGCCGAGGGTGCTGCTAAACGTCCTACCACACACAGGCCAGCCTCTCACAACAAAGAATGATCTGGCCCAAAATGTCAACAGTGGCGAGGTTAAGAAACCCTGAGCCATCTCTGGGCAGCACAAGGGGAAGCCAGTCTTTGAATAAGGCTCCATGCAATCCGACTCCATCAATAATCTACTGAGCAGCCCGTACCAGGGGATCAGGCACGGGGCTGGGCCGGAGACACTGAAAGGAACGTCCCCAAGGACTGGGCCTGTCTGTCGGGGCCTTCGCTGTACCCTGAGGCCTTGGCCCACCGCCCAGCCACGTTACATACACACAGGAATTTTCTGAAGACCATCAGGGTCGGTGGATAGCGGTGAGCTTGGGTCTGGCTTGCAGGTGGAGAAGGAGTTCTAACTGGGGGACAGTTAGGCCGTCTCCTCATGAAGAGAGGGACTTGCACTGTATCCTTTCCAGATGCCCGGTTGGCTGGGCCGAGCTGGGCAGCACGACCGAAGGGGAGGGGCTCACTAGAGGAGGGTTCCCGAAGAGGCAGGCCCTCTGGGGGCAGGCCCCTGCCCTCCATGCTCCTAATGAAGGACACGGTGGCCAGGGACAGGCTCCCGGTCCCTCACCTTCCGGCACGGGGAGAGGTGGCCCTAATTCCCAGGCGGTGTCCTTAGGAACAGTGCCCTCTGGCAGCTCCCCTCACACCCCCTTCCCTCGGCCTCTCAGCTCGTGACCTCCCTTCCTCGCTCCCGTTCCTCTGCCCCTCTCCATCTTCCACCCCCTTCTCCCCAGGGTGCCTGATAAATATTATTCTAATTCTGAAACGTGCCATCCCAGTCTCACCTAATTAATCTGGATGCGCCCCAGGAAATGGGTTAGGGCCTGAGCTATTTTCCAACCGCGGGAAGGAAAATCGGTCACTGAGGAACGGGGAGGCGGGGCTTGCAAGAGAGTGGGCAGCCGTTTCCAGGTCCGAGAGGGGGGCAGAAGGAAGCAGGGGACAGAGGGGACAGACAGACAGAGGAGGGGAGAGACAGGAAGAGGGAGCGGAGGGAGTAAGGCAGGGACTCAGAGCCACAGAGGTACAGAGGGGGAGGCAGAGACTGGACTTGAGAGAAAGGGACACAGAGGAGGGGACAGAACTGGGCAGGGACAAGTAGGTGGAGGCGGCAGAAGGGAAAGAGAGGAACAAGGAGAAAGTCAGAGAAAGCACTCAGAAATGACTCAGAAGGCGAGGGAGGAGGAGGGAGGGCCAGAAGGGGGGGCTCAGATTGGGGAGGGGCAGTGGGAACAGGACAGAGCTGGGCGAGCGAGGACAGAGGGGGCTTCCCAGGGAAAGGCCAACGCCACCTGACCCCCGGGCCCCCCAAAAGCATCTCATTTAGGAATCTGAAGAATCTTGGGGCGCCTGGCTGGCTCAGTTGGTGGAGTGTGCGACTCTTGATCTCAGGGTCGAGAGTTCGAGCCCCACGTTGGGCATAGCATTTACTTAATAAAATAATAATAATAATAATAAATTTTTTAAAAAAGAACTTGAAGAATCTTGCTAATCGTCCTGCTCCTCCCAACCTCCTCTCCCCCCCCGCGCCATGTTATGTCTAACAAAAGCACGCTCTTTGCCTGAACTGCCTGGATCATGGCCCTGGTTCGCAGCTCCCTTTGGCACACGGATTCCTTGGCTTTTGCGATGTGTGGCGAGCAGGGGAGAGTAAATTAACTGGGCAGCAAATCGGAGCAGGGAAAACAGCCGTTTGTGAGACTCAGGCCAGGAAACTTCAGGGGTCCTCAGAGCCAATGTCTGTGTCTCCACCATCTGCAACACTGAGACACCCCCCCACCTCTGAGCCGCGCGAACCAGGGTCTACACGCGTTCGCCTGCCTGACCCGCTGTGACACCCACTGGAACCCTGCGT
Source organism: Ursus americanus (assembly GCF_024610735.1). Taxonomy (NCBI): domain Eukaryota; kingdom Metazoa; phylum Chordata; class Mammalia; order Carnivora; family Ursidae; genus Ursus; species Ursus americanus. Next base: position 65,471,589 of record NC_142140.1, on the reverse strand, counting down.
GACCTTGGCAGGTGTTCCTGCCCCAATTTTTAACCAGGAACTGAGGCTCGGAAGGGATTCTAGGACTGGAATGTGATGGAAGAGAAATTTAAATCCAGCATGCGTGACCCGAGTCTGGGTGTCCTTTTGCTCACTGGGACCTGCTGCTTACATTCATCTCATTGCCCCGTGCTGGGTCGGCCTGGTCTCTCCAACTGGGTCTGCCAAGTTAGCAAATGCCAGCTAACACCTGGGCATGGAGAAATGAGCAGTAAAGGAGTGATTCAGGTCAAGACCCCTGATTTACCTGCTTAAAAACCTTGGTTAATAGTGCCAGCGATCCCAACGAAATGGAAACGTGTTTGAATGTCCCGAAGTGTTGAGTTATCTGGACACCAAGGACCAGGCTCAGTCCACATTTTGCTATTTCGTCTGCCACCTGCCTTCAAGAGATATGGAATCTTTCTTAAAAGGGCACGTGATTCCCCTGGACAAGAGAGAAATCAAACCTTCATAACTTTTGCTTCATGATCTTAGCTGCTTAGGAAATTCAGCAGGGACTCAAAGACTTAGGAAATGGACCACTATCATTGATTGAGCCATTACTATGTGCCAGACGCCAGTGCTAAACTCTCCCATGCACCGTATCCTCTAATCCTCAAAACCACACGATTTGGTAGATGCTATCAGTAGCCACAATTAACTGCGGAGGGTACTAAGATTTTGCAAGGTTAGCTATATTGCCCAAGGGAGGTGGGCTAGGAGGTGGTCAATCCAGATTCCACTGAAGCATAGGTTAAGAGACAGAGGCTGCTTTCACACCACCGGCTTATCCATTCATCCATTCGCACGTCCGTCCGTTCACCTGTCCCTCCATCCACTCAGTCACATTTGTTTCTCCACCCAATGCATCCTTTCAGTGGTCTCTGAACACAAGGTTTTAGAGAGGGCTCAACTGTTAGCGGACAAATCGGCCCAAACAGAAGCCAGCTCCCGCTCGGCTACCCATTTCTAGAGACCTTCGTGAGCCATCGACAGCAGCAGCTTGGAACATTTTTACCATTGTTTTTAGCAGGCAACTGCTTTGTCCCACCAAGTCCTGAGCAGAACACCACATACTTCCTTAGGCCTTTGCTCTGCACGAGGCCCCAGTGAGAAGGCACAGTCGCGCTGTACCAAACCCTTGCCTTCCCCCCAGCAGTCAGTCCCTGGGCTTCGTGGAGTTTCTGTCTCAGGAGTTCCGAGCCACATAAATGCCACAGATGGGAGAAAGTAAGTTCACCTAGTGTCCAGGAAGCTTTTCTCTGCCAAGGGCAAGGCAACCTGGCTCACTTCGACCCCTAACTGTGTCCTTTCTTTTTCTGGAAGGAGTAGGAAGACATTTCTGCTGTTGGATAGGTATGATAAAAGGCCAAACAGATCAACTATTCCATGAATAAGCTATTCTGGTTAATGTTCTTACTCCCGAGGACTAAAAAGAACACTCTTGATCTTGAAGAATTTTCTAAAAGCATTCCTGCCTAATTAAGTAGAATATACTGAATATAATTAATTTTTTTTTTAAGAATGCAAGTTTCTTCCATGAGAGGGCCACCAGCCTAATCTTAAGTTCTCTTTGGAGAACACTAAGCAAAATACACGCCACTGTAGGAAAATGGAGCTATTTGTGTAAAAACTGCAGGATGAACCAAGAAAGGTTGTTTTTTTTCCCCCTCTCTAAGTAAATCTCTGATGGCTACATTTGTATTTCTCCTAGAAGTAGAATGTAGACATTCTATTCCAGTTAAATCGAATATTCTGGTTATCTGAGTTTCAGAGAATGGAGCCTTTGCTTGATGCTGCCACCCTGAGAAGAGCTAGTGTCTTTTGTGACCTCATCCTCCTACCTGTTTACTGGGCAGTTGGCATGCCTTCATTCTCTGAAATATGCGCTCCAGACAACCGAAGTGAATATATTTTTAATAAACATGGACCAAGGAGAATGGCTTCATTTAGTTCTTATTCCTGGTTCTCTCACAGTCCACTTGAAAAACACAGCTGCTGGCTTTGTGCGTGTACAAGACCGCTCTCCTCATACAGACAGGCTCCAAATGGGTGTGGAGATCTCCTTTGTTGTGGTAACAATGTTTGTGCATCTGCACTGAGCTGTTTTGGGGGTCTGAGTTGTCCCCGGGCACAATCGGAATTCATCGTGGCCAATAAACACCGCGGGACCCAGGGAGGGAAGGCTCGGCCCGCCTGCTTCGTTTTCCAGGCAAGCAGGGCACGTTGCTCCATCCCGACGGGCACCTGTCGGGGGGCTGTCACGTGACGGCCAGCCACGAGCCAGGCGGAGTATAGATGTGCTTCCACTGGTCTCCCCCCGTCCACCCCTCACAGCAGCCCCTCCACGCACTGCATTCCTGGCCTCATGAATCATGTGAAAAGTTACCCGGGAGTGGGAAACTGGGTAGCATCAACACCAAACCTAGACTTTCCAGAAATATCTGGATTGTCCGAGAATGAATCAAAGACCTCGATGGGTCGAGGACGGCTACCAGTTCAACCTGGGGAAAACAAAAGTGCTCCCAAGTTGTGTCAGCAGAGCGGTGGGCAGCCAGGTGACAGAGGAGTTGAAAAATGTACCTGCCGCTGGTTTTTTTCTTTTGTTGACATCGTTTTCGTGATGTGTCATAAGTGCACAGCCCAGAATCCACGGCTGAGGTAATATGAAGGTGGGGTAGCCTCGTGGGGATCCTGGAGCCAGAGTCCCCGGGCGGGAATGCCGACCACTTAGAACACTGGTGATCACCAGCTAGCTACGTAAGTGCCCCGTGGTTCTGTGTCCTCTTCGGAAAAATAAAGCTAAAATAATAAGGCCAAGAAGAACATCTACCTCTTAGAGTTATTACGGAGAATAAATGAGTTAATATTCATAGAGCACTTAGGACAGACCCCGGCAACCAGAGAGCACTATATAAATATTTGATTAATAAATAAACCCAAAGACAAGGTCCCAGTATGTGCACGGGTGCAGCCCATAGGACCATAGCAGAAGTGTGGGTGGAAAAGGGGCATCCCAGAGGACTGACTCCATGATGCCAGATGGGTAAAACTCTGGGTGTAAAGAGGGAGCCACCTGGCATGCTATGGCCATGGGTCATCCTGGAAGGGACCACCCACATCCCATCTTTTCCACTCAGGCCTAAGGACAGGCCTGCATCTGGTCACACGGCCGTCTTCCCCGAACCCTGAACCTGGCCGCTGATGGCCAAGTGCAAAGAGAGTATCCATTCTTCTCTGCGAGGCTGTCACAAACTGTGCTTCTGCTAGACTGCCAGGAATCTTCGAGATAAAGTGCCACTGAAAAGCAAGGAGACTCACTTCCAGAGCAATACAAAGGATTCCAGTGGGGCACAGAAGACCAAACCATCACGCTAGCCAGGGCAACATTTTCGGCAAAGGATCCAGCTGGGTTTGGTTTTTTCCTTCATTCCTCCTACTTCCCTTTTCCTTTCTTCTTTTTCCTACCTTCCTTCCTTCCTTCCTTCCTTCCTTCCTTCCTTCCTTCCTTCTTTAAAAAAAAAATATAAACATTGTTGGCATTTCCAAGCTCAAGTATCTTCACCTCAATGAAACCATCAGAAGAGTGGGGGACACAAAAAGACCACCCAACAACCCCTCCATTTTAATTACTTAAGCCATTCATTCGTTCAACCACATTAACTGAGCACCTGCCTTGTGCCAGGCCCTACTCTAGGCATAAAATACAGGTGTGAACGAGACAAGCAAACCCACGTCATCCTGACATCGTGGTCGGGGAGATGGACAGGTGCCTAGCCCTGGAGACCGATCGATTTCCCAAAAGGAATCTTCAGATGTTTGCAAGGCGTCTGAATGCCTGAGACTTGCATGTTGCTCTTGGAAATGTCGCTTGGGGTTCTGTTAGAGAATTATAAGCCCATTTCTACGTGAACGGCCTTCGCACAGGCACAAACACTTGAATCCACATCCCGTGAGGAACAGACTCATAACTTGGGATGAGTTTATCCAAGAAAAAGGGAGACTGAAGGGGGCGTGTACTGACATCTTCATAGAGAAAGAAGCCTTCTTGTATTCCAGCCGAAAGGACACATTTCCTACGGGTTGCCCCACTGGGTATGCCTCATGCCAGGAAGTCAATGTTGGCTCCCCATACGAATTAATGAGAATTAGGTCCTAAGAACCTAACAGACCACGCCAGGAATAGAGGGAGCCCAGGTATCAATGCACATGTATGGAAGGACTAAAACACCTCCTAAGTCCCTTTCACCCAAGAGATTCTATGAGGTTAAGACGCTAAAAACAAGCAATCACGGGAGGCCACTGCAGATAGCATTCCTACCTGAAGGGGGTGTGCAAGGAAAATGCGTTTTCTCCCAGGGCTGTTGCATTTGGCAGTAGGGATGTACACTCTGTTGCCTCCACCTCCCAGGGATGCTGAGATCAGAACGGGGCCAGAGAAGAACACACCTCCACAACTTGACAGCCCCCATCCCACAGCCAGGCTAACAGACCAAAGTCGGGGCCAAGGGACTCACCCAAGGGCATGGCGACAGAAAGGGACCCAAGGTGGGATTAGCCTGCCTCTTATCTCAGCTCCCAGGAAACCCGGGGTTCCTAACCCCTGGTGTCCAGCAGCTCATCCATGGCAAGACGGAAGGAGGTGAACCTTTTGGGTTGTGGCAGAACCCACAGCAGACTTCCCAAAGCCAAAAGAGAGAGAGTTTCTGGGTTCTAAAAACTCAGGGAGGGGCGCCTGGGTAGCGCAGTCGTTAAGCATCTGCCTTCGGCTCAGGGCGTGATCCCGGCGTTCCGGGATCGAGTCCCACATCGGGCTCCTCCGCTGGGAGCCTGCTTCTTCCTCTCCCACTCCCCTGCTGTGTTCCCTCTCTCGCTGGCTGTCTCTCTATCACATAAATAAATAAAATCTTAAAAAAAAATAAAAATAAAAATAAAAACTCAGGGAAATACAAAAGAAAAGAAACAACAAGAGGTGCAATTAGCAGGGGGCCCCCCGAGGGAGTTAAAAAGGGAGTTTGAAGCAGCCTACAGTCAAGCATCACCAATTCACCAGAAACAGGGGCAGGCTAATCCCAATCAATGAACCGGGCATGCTAATTCTAAAACACTCTAAAAGAAATGCATTGTTAGTGCTTCCTGGGCCATTGCAGGATTACAAACGAGGCTAGAAAAAAAGCAACAAAAACAAAAAACGAAAATTGATCTTTGGAGAGATAAGAATGATTGGTAATGAGCATGCCAACCGTCTATGAAGAGCCTGCTCGAAAAATCTGTCCTTCCGCAGGGTCTATGCGCCCTGCACAATCTTTGCCGTCTTGTCTGAGCCATTAATCTGTTCATCACAGATTTTTATCAGACAGAAGAAAGAAAACAACCTCACCCAGGTCCAATTTGGATACATGCGGCATTAGAAGATTCTGATTAGCAGTTTAGTGAAGTTACAGCAGGACAAGTTCAAGGAGGAGAGCCGGAGGAAGAGAGAGCAAAGGGACGCAACCCAACGGGAGTGAAGAGGGATCGAAAAAAGCAGGACAGAAGGGAGAAACAAGCAACAGTGGACAAAGACACCGAGAGGAAGGAGAAGAAACATTTTCACGATGGGACTTGAAAGAGGGAGGGAGACAGAAGCCGAAAGACCCTCTGCTAAAAGACCCGATCGTCTTGGTGAATGCTTGAGGCTGGGGAAGGAGGCGCTCCCGCAGGGGGTGGCCAAGACGTTGCCTGCTGATTATCTGAGAACGGAAAAGCTGTGTGATTTCCCATCGCATCGAGAGCCCCCCACCCCCAAGCCTCTAGGGGATCATCCCCTGGGAAAGTTCCAGCAAACTTCTTGGGACGCAGCCAAAAAAGTCACAGAGAGCCGGCTGCTAGTCCAACAGGGTGGCTGGAATCCCAATTCTTCCAGGGGGCCCAGAGCAACCTCGGTGACTGAGAGGTGGGGACCAGTGCCCGTTCACACCCAACCCCTAGGGATGACGGCAAGGGTCTGCATTCCCAAGACCTCCAAAGGGAGGGGATGGTTGGGCTCTGGAACCCACTCTCAGGAGCCACTTAAAATGAACAGCCACTCCCCTGCAAGCCCTCTTGGGTTCAAATCCCTCCTCCCTGGGGCAGTAAGACCGAAGGAAGATCCAAGAGGGGACCCAATGGAAAGCATCCTTCCCAGAAGAGGACATTTGGCTAAGGGAGCTGCAAATATGTCCAGAGGACAGATGTCCTAAGTAATGAGACTTTAATGCTGGAGCTAATGGGAACAGTACACAAGACCAAAAGCCAAAAAAGCAAGGAATAATGAGTGTTTGGGAAGCCTGCAGAAAGCAGCAAGTCTTCTCCCAAACGCCCGGGGAGCAGGGCCAAGGTTGTAGCCACCCAGGGCCTGGTTGGAACTCGGCCTCCATGATCTCGAGGTGGGGACAGTGGCTCTCCTGTCCCTCTGGCCCGTATGGGTCTGAGCTGGGGTGGGAACTGGAAGCGGTGTCCAGGAACCCCCCCCTCCCTAGGGAGAGTTAGGGAAATTTTTCCCACACCCCCCCTCAATCAGGTGAGTGCCCCCCTCGATCAGGGACCCTGCCCCGGTCATCACAGGCCAGGGAGTGGGAGCCCCGCCACTGACCACCACCATGGCCGTGACCGCCACCACTGACCGGGACAACAGAAGTTTGGGGGTAAAGCCCGGGGCGCTGAGGGTTCCCCGGGATGCCTTCCTCTGAGCGTGCCTTTCAGGACAGGGGACTCGAGGTCACAAGAAACAAAGAAACACCTGGAAAGAATGAGGAATTAGGAGACGCGGCTGGGAGAATTAAACAGGGAAAGCACAGGACCAGGGCCGCAAGCAGCAGCGAGCTGGCCGAAACGGTCTTGTATTCACTGTGCTGCATGTTATGAATGGGGCAGGGAGGCGGGCGATGATAAATGGAGCTGTTTGCGAGCTGTAGGCCTCAGTAATTAAAACTGGGAATGGCCCGAGGTCCATCCTCTTGCCCCCAAATCACTTCCTCTCCCTCGCACCTCTCTTACTCTCTGGAGCTGGGACTCTGTGCAGAATTGCCCTGGGGTTCTGCCAATACGGTAAAGGGTTGCTGTTTTTGTTGTGGTTGTTCTCTCTCCACTGGAATCGGGGTGTTTTGCTTCATTTTGTTTTTTCACATTTTCTTTGTATTGCCTTCACCAACCTCAGCCAACATGATCCATTCTGGAAAACAAGGCTTTGCACCACCCTGGTGGCCTTGTGCCCTGCAGGCAATGTAAGCAAGGCCACCAGTCTGGTTCTGCGGTACCCTAATCTGTAGGGCAGTGGTGCCCCCATTTCTCACCGCGATAACCCATGCCAGGGCACGGGCACAGGGCTCCTTGCTTTCTCAAGGCATCTGAGCATCACTGACCCTTTTACATCTCGGAAGGTGAGAGCCGGGTGGCCCCCAAAGGAGATGGAGACTGGCAATGTTCTAGCTGTGTGACCTTAGGCAAGTTACTAAGCCTCTCTGAGTTGATTTCCTCACCCGTTTATTGGGCACCTAGCCCCAGAGGGTGAAGGAAAGATGCAGTGAGACCGTTTGTGGCAAGTGCGTAGCAGGGTTCCAGGCACAGAGGAAGCCCTGGAGACTGAGAGCTCTCACCAGCCTCTCCCTACCACCCTCCCTGTTTCATCCACGTGACCTTGAGCCCTCCTCTAACTGAGGCCTCTGGCCCTCCCCAGCTTTCCCAGGGTGCACAGGTGACAAGGCTGTGTAAGCTTCCAGGGAAACAGACCTCCCCCATCCTGACCTTTGAGCGGAGGAAGGGGGCTCCCCAACCACAGAGCAGGGCTGACTCCACCCAGGGTCCAGGAGTGCCCATTACGGGGTCTGCAGGGCCAGAGGCTATGCCCCAGCCCACTCAGTGGGGGCACCACCAGTGCCCAGCCCTCACCACCCGCTAACTCCTGATGGAGAAGTGGAATGCCAGCCCCCCCCCCAAGCGGCACAGCTCCCCAGCTCCAAAGAGGACAAGAATTGGCAACAAGCAGCACCTGTAGGCCCCTGTCACCTGCCCCTAAATTCAGCCTGCCCCACGCTCGCTCCACCTCTGTGATCAATCTCGTGCCACGAGTGCACTCTTGGGGGGACCCCCCAAGGAGGGGGGAGGGGCGCAGTAAATGCACGTTGGGAATCCACGGGCCATGCTCACTGGCAGCCCCACCTCCCTGTGCGTGCAAACATTTCTATCTCACCGACGGCTGTCTGGCCCCAGCAGGGGCCTCATGTGAACACCAGATCGCAGAGGAGACGGCATCCACGAGGACAGAAGGGAGGGCGCAGAAACCCTCCAGCGCTGACCCCAAGCCCGGCCACAGGCATCCCCGAGAAACTGGGTCCCTCTACCCTCAGAATCAAATTAGGAATCTAAATTGAGCTATCTGTCTACTTATCTCGTGAAGAAATGTGGGACATTCTTTTTTTTTTTTTTTGGACAGTTATTTGAACTCTTTCCTACATAGTCAACTCCTTTCTTTCCCCAGCGCCCCCATTGTCTGCCTGGACACACTGATAGGACACGAAGCTGGTTTTCTTAAGGCTGGTGAGTCCTTCTGCGTGCACAGTGGTCCCTGCGAAGTGGCCCCCGTGGCGAGCAGGGCTCGGCTTTGCAGGGCCGGCATTCGTTACTGGAACGCCTCCTCTGGGCTTGGCCTCTGGGGACAGCGGCCGCGGCTCCCAGGAGAGCAGGTCTCATTACTGGAGGCGGCCTTTATGTCTGCAAATAACTGGCCGATCACTGACTCCATTCATCGGCCTCAGCCCCGTGACTCATCGCTGCTTACAAGAATCACATCTACCCTAAGAGGATAAAAATCTGTGCCGTGAGGGAGAGTCAAGATGACATGCCATGGGGCTCCGAGAACACTTCCAGGAGAGGAACCGTGGCAACGTTTTCTGGAGAAGAGGCGGCACGGGGCCTCCCAAGGTGACCGCTTAGAAGGAGGACACGTTAGGATACGTACGTCCTGGTTCTTTCAAAGTTAGGATCAGGCACATTGCAGGACACGGGCCCCAAATTGCATGCCATCGAGATGAATTTCACAGAATGGCTGGACCTAAATTTCCAGCTTCATTAGCCATCCTTCTAGAAGCTTCTCTGGACCCCTCACCTTATATCCACCTTGTCCCTGTGGGGTCATGGCCCAGCACTGAGAAAAGGCAAGGGCTGGCCCCAGTGAACGGGCCTCTGTGGCTCACAGAGCTGTCATATATGCCAGGAGCCATCCTGGAGAACAAAGGTAAGATCCCCCCCACACTGGGCCACAGGGCGCCTGGAGGTCTCTGGTGGTCTCTGGCAAAACTGAAACTCACTAAACCTGGTAGGTCTCAGAGTGTCCCCTCCCCAGCTCTGGGAGAGAGAGAAAGCATTCAGAGCCCACATTCTGAATTACAGAGGTCGGCCACCGAGTAAAACCGTGTTTCGCAACTTTCTGGTTTTCATTGCATTCCCCTTCTTCAGGGATCCGCATCCCTCAGATCTTATTAAAGGATGGTGTTTAGATCAGGTTATCGTCCTCTGCAAAGGGACCTGCAGAAAACTGCAAGGGGACGGGGGAAGACAGACAGAAATCATTTTAGGGGATGGTCGAACTGAATAAGAAGAGACCAAAGCAATGTAGGGAAGCGAGAGAGGGGAGAAGGCCGTCACTCACATCTCTAAACATCTGGAAGTTACCTGGTGGGACTGAGAAACAGGCGAGTAAAGTGAAGCCCTGGTAGGTGCTCCCTGCACAAGAAGGGGCTGAACTGCACCTCAGCAGGAATGTGGGCGGGCCCGGGACGCAGGCCCCGCCCCCCACTAGCCAGGGACCCCTGGCATTGTGATCTGGCCTCCCCTGGCATCGCCTCACCTATAAAATCAGGAAGTTAGGCTACATGACTGGCCTGCAATAAAAATTCTACAATTCTATAATGATGACAAAGTAAGAAAAGGGATGGTTGGCCCTTGAGTGAGGCAGGTGTTAGGGACAACAGTCCCCCACCCCATGCAGTTGAAAATCCAAGGGTAATTTCTGACTCCCCAAAAACTTAGCTATTAATAATCTACTGTTGACCGGGAGCCTTCCCAATAACACGGCAGCCAACCCATAAAAAACAAAAAAAAAAAATCTGAGGGTGCCTGGCTGGCTCAGTCAGGCGAGTATGTGACTCTTGATCTCAGGGTCGTGAGTTCGAGCCCCACCTCAGGCCTGGAGCTTACTTTTAAAAAATGCAGATTAAAACTAAAATTAAAAAAAAAATCTGCGTACAAGTGGACCCATGCAGTTCAAACCTGTGTTGTTTAAGGGGCAACTGTATTAGTCTGCCTCTTCAGGACGTTTTGGTTTGACTTCTAGAGTTAAAAGAAGAAGAATAGACAAGGGAGAAATCTATCCTGAACGGTTGTGAAATAAGTCTGCTCAAGGCCAAGAGATGGAGACCCTCTGAGGGTTTGTGGGTAAACCCTTGCATCAAGCCCTCTTCCGTGTCTGCCGTACCTACTAGAAACATGAGGTCGGAAATGTGACTCAGGGAAAAATAATGGGCTGGCGTTTCCCAAGACAGAGAAAAGAGGGGGAGAAAAAAAAATCACATCAGAAGGCATTTAAAAAACAAATTTAACCCAGGCTCTAGTCTAGTCCCTTCCCCATCGCCAATCTGAGACATGTCACCTGCAAATTCGGAAGGCAGTTTTGTGGATGTCGACAGGATGGATGACGACAGGATGCATGTCGTCAAGGGATATCACCAATATTGTGAGACAAGATGGACCTGAATTCACCATAATCTTAAAACGAGATTATGCAGCACATTGCACGGGGGACGGGGGCAAGGCGGGAGGTGACGGGTAACATCCCACGGCCAGTGGCCGGCTGCCCCTTCCAGCCTGAGGTGGGGATTCGCACTCACTATGGAAAGGCAGCCAGAAAGTTAAGATCTAAGGGCAATTGATCCTGGCAGGCCCTGGAGAAATCGGGCAGTGCAGGGGGAAGGATGACGGTTCCCTTGGTGTAGCTCCATTCTACTCGGGATCCTCTGTGGGCACGTCTACCCAGGGCTGGTGAAATTAACCTCTGTCCATCAGCTCACTTCTTCAGCCGTGGAACCCCTGGATCGGAACCAACTGCCAAATCAATCTGATCTCCTATTAAAATAGGTTGAAAACAGTGAATTGGACTTTTCCTCTACCTGGGTCTTGGCGGTCTAGCAGTGTAGGCAAACTCTTGGTATCTCAGCAGCAGATAAGTCCCGAGGAACGCGCTGGGAGCCTGGGGTGCGGCTGTGGGTGGGGAGGGGAGACACGTGGGCGTGCCTTCCGGGCTGGGGCGGGGTGGGAGAGGACAAGAAGGCAGCAAAGCAACAGACCAGGCAGAACTGTCAACATACCAGATTCTGGTAAAGCAGTTTGCACGGCTGACCTGCTAAATCCAGAATGAACTCTGCCGGCCTTATATGTCCAAGGTAACACCCACCTTAAAGGCTTCTGTTATATGGTTTGAGACACACGTCGCCCCCCAGCAGGTGAGCGGGGCTCCTCCGTGGAACCAAAGGCATTTGCCTGTAGCCCAGGACCTGGGAAACGCATCTGCTTCTCACTCCATTACCTCCCTCCTTTTGCCATCTTTGCCTCTTCCAGTCTTCCTGGTGTCCTTCCCTAACCCCTCTTCCAGAAGCCTCCTTAAATTTGTCTACAATTTCCCTGCATGCATTTTTTTTTCCCTCCAAGGCAACAGAAAACAAGCAAGGCTCAGACCTTCAGTCCAAGGCAAGATTTTTTTCCCCCTTGTCCTTCCAAATGCTCTATTTGAACTAAAAAACAAGTTGACTCTCTGTTTAGATCAATTCATTACAGTGAGCTTGCAGTGCTCCAAGGAACGGGAGTGTTTGGGGATGCTGTGACAATTCATTGCCTGCGAAGCCAGGAAGAGAATTCACGAAATCAGCCGGGCAAAGGGGTCCTGCTATTGGAGCGATACGGTCTGCAAGCACCCACCAGGCCCCTTTGGGTTTTCCATGGATTTCTAGAGGGAGAAAAGGTGGAACACAGTGTTCTCTTGATTTCCCTAGAAATAAGCAGAGGAGCCCAAGGACGGAGGACCCTCCCTGCGGGCTGTCGGATTGCCTCCTGACACGTCTCCTTTTTCCTGGCCACACCTGCTCAGCTTCTTCTGCTGGCTACCCTGAGCGCGACCCCCACCCCAAATTCCTGCATCCCCTCCATCTCTGTAGAGTGGGAGGGTCCCGGGGCAGCCCTGCCTCCAGCAACTACACCTACAGCACCCTAATATCTTCCCGGCCCAGCTGCTAAGTAGTCCCTAAAAAAAAAAAAAAAAAAGGCCACTTTCTTGCTTGGAGAGTCCCATGTTCAGGACACTAATGAATCGACTCCAGGTGAGGAGGAAGAGGGAACAGGTTTGAATGTGAGGCAGCTCCGAGGGGGCCGTTTCCTGGGCTGAAGCCCCTGCTCCCTGCCCCCTTCCCCAGGGAGCTCAGCAGCCTGTGGCTGGACAGACAGCCCCAGGAAGTAATGCAGAAACCACTCAGGCTCAGTATGAGACTCGATGTGTGCCTGTGGTTTATCAGTCCGAGCCTCAGCCCGGGGAAGGGGAACAGGGGAAACTGAGGTAGCGATCCGGGTGGGAGACGGGGCCCCGGCTGGGAAAGGTGGGCACCCCAAGTCCAGGGGCTCCCCAGACCCAGGGCACGGCTCAACCTTTGGTCCCTGTGGCCGTCCGTCTCTTCCTCCTCTCCGGGGTCCAGCCGAGGGTGGCTTTGCCCCCCCCCCCATTCACATCCCCCGAGAGCTGAGAGTGTCCCCTACAAACACCGACTTCTCACACAGAAACAGGATGGCAAGGTCTAATCACTTCTGGAAAAGACTAAATCTGTTCTTCCCTGCGGGGGCCGGAGCAATGAAACGAAGCCGGGCTCTAAGGAATGTGTGCCACGGGCAGGTGGAGGGCCGGCCAGCCTGGGGACACCAGGAGGAGGCAGATGGCCGATCTGGGGGCAGCGGCCTCCCCCTCAACCCTTCTGACCCTCCCACAAACATCCCTTCCCATGAGGTGCTTCTCCTCCCTCGGACCCAGCCCCTGCCTGCCCGGCGACCATCTCCGGAGAGAGGCTCACACGCTGGAATAAATCCTTCGCCTTTTCAGAAAGGAAATGTCTCTGCTGAACTATTTCAAGACATATGGAACCGCACACGCAGCCCTCCGCTGACCCCTAGAGAGGGTGCCTCCTTTCTTCTCCCCACTCTCCCCAGGGAAAACTCATTCTCTTCCCTTTTCCCTACTGCGGTTCCCAACGAGACCCTCTGCACGAAACCCCCCACCAGAAGGGCAAGCGGTGACCTCTAGTGAGATGCGTTGCGGGAACGTGCCCAGGAGTCGGGGAGCAGCTCCCTGCCCTGTGCACACTCACCCTGATACCCCCGGGGAGGGGAGAGGTCGAGAGGGGATGCCAGGGTGACTGAGTCACCCAGAACCGGACACTGAGCTCCCCCCGCCCTGCCCAAGGTCACTCATGGAGTGTCCTCGAGGGATGGCTCGTGCTCTGGCCCCTTCCCCCGAACGCAGAGACAGGCATTGTCCCCCACCGAACAGGCCCCCGTGTGACGGTTTCCAAAGCACCGAGCAGGCAACACTACGGCTGCTGGCAGAGAAGCTGTGAACTGAATAAAATCGGGAGGTGAATTTGAGGGAGAAACATCCCATATTGACATCACGGTCGAAGGCTGACTCGGCTCCCTTCCACACTGCTCCAATGCCATCACGGTCCCCGAGCCACACACCTGGACACAAACGAGTCATCCTAAGTCTGGGGTTGGGGGAGGGGGCTCGTGATGAGGAGGGGAGAAAACACCCAGAGGGGCAGTGACATGTCCAGGGTCACAAAACCAGTAGGACAGAGGACAGCACCAGCATCCAAGCACCATCATCAGTATCCTCCCAGGTGTTGATGGATCCATTCAGTAGGGTGGTGGCAGGGGCAGGGCAGGGCAGGGGGCAGCTCAGTTGAAAAGAATAAAGTCTCAGAAAAGAAAGAAACCAAAAGAATGATTGGTGGGAATCCACCAGCAGGAGGCCACAGCCAGGGCAGGGGAAGGTGGGATGAGAGGTCAGGAGCCCAGGAGAAGGTGAAGAGGAACAAGGCTCTGGGGCCTGGAGGTAGGTAGAGGCACGATAGAGGCACGGTAAGGACAAGGTACATCGGCTTCTGGAAGGTGCCTGCCCACAGGCTATGTCTTCTCTGCTTTCCAAGGTGAGCCAAGCGCGAGAACACTTCACCAGACCAGACCCAAAGGTGACACGGACTGACGGCACACCACTTCTCACAATGCCTCCATCCATGCCGGGGACCAGCCAGGCACAGACTCCCTACCTAATAGATAAGATGGGGGGAATGGGGGACGGTGGCACCTCGGAGTGATGAGTGAGGATTATACACGGGTCTGCTTCTGGAAGCACCCAGGTCTAACACCCAAGTATGTACTGTCAGTATGGAAATACCCACACGTTGTGTGTTTGACTCAATAAAACCTGCCAGAGTATCATCTTTTCTCAACATCTTCAAAGGAAGAAAAAAAAATCATGCCCAGAAATTTCTATCTGCCTTTCTCTCTCTTCATCAAGGTACAGCTGATTAATGTCCACAGCAGCAAGGGAAGAAGGCTTTCAGGCCGAAAGAATAGAAATGAGCTTAAGCTGTTTGGTTCGGGGTGGGGGCCTGCTGGGCACACTCAGTAGCAGGACTGGTCTGGGGGAGGAGGGGTCCTGGTTACCAGGGCAGTGCTCACACTATGTACGAAAAATGGGGGCATGTCCCGCGGCAGGGTTTGTTCCCTGAAAGACTCCGCTGAACCAAGTCCAGCCATTCATCATCAGGAGGGGAATGGAAGCTAACTTTGCCTCCCCTGGGGGCATCGGTCCGTGACTTGCGAAGAGAGGCTAGTTTCCTGTTCTCTGGGCTCTGACTTCCCTAAGGACAGCCTGGGAGCCAGGGCGGTGGGGTGGGAGGCAGTCAGGGTGGGGCCATGCACGGCCATATTATGAGCTCTTGGCCTAAGTTTTGTGAGGAGGCTGCCCCCATCACGCCACCCCCCCCAAATGGTAAAAAGCTGCCCACTGGGCTTAACACAGCAAGTATGTTAACTCAGAGTGTTCTGCCAACAGGGTTTGAAAGACCAAGTCCTCCAGTCTCGGCAGGAAAATAAGCATCCCACTTGGGCAGGAGGCAGTGAAGAGACACCATCTGCCTTTGGTCAACATGGAATGGAGAAATCTTTACCCCTTCTTCCCCGGGAGTCATCCCCTCCATACCACCCCCAGTCCCACACAGGGAATATGCAGCTTATACCAAATCACTTGGTACTCCCTCCTGTAAGGTTCCAACATTGTTCAATATTCTAGACCGAAGAGGATGTGGTTAGGCTCAGAAAACCAAATGCAAGAGGAGCCTACCCCCAAAGTGCCCACTTGCCCTGAAAACTGAACCCTGGACCCCCCACCCCCACCCCTCCATCCAGGGTTATAGAATTCGTAAAATTCCTAGACTCAAACTTCATGGGCTCCACGGATCCTTACTTTGCCCCGTAACCCCCCTACCATCAAAGCATGCGTTCTGGACTCTAAAGAAATGGTGGAAATAAGCAAGCTGGGATTTATTTGCAAGTCAAGGAAGCAAGGGAGAAAAACTGGTCTCAGAGAGTCAGAGCGATGTGGTTGGTGATGCGAGTGTGAGGAGGACCGGGGAAGCACGTTAGGTGGGGCGAGGCTCGGCGGGAGGCTGGAGACCGGGGACCGGGGACCGGGGACCGGCACCGGGCGGCCGCTCACACACACGCTCTCACCTGTGGATGTTCATCTCCCGCGGAGGGCGGTGGGCCTTGTCATAGGAGACCTTGGCGAAGACGCCGGCCACGATGACGAAGGCGATGACCCCGCAGGTGATGTAGACGGTGAAGTTGGTCTTGTCCTTCTCCGGGTCGTACTTGTTCTCGGGCCCCGGCGACACCACCTTGGTGCTGGGCGTCTGCACCCACACCGGGCTCTGGTAGTTGGTGCACTGGCGCTGGTCCAGCTTCTCGTGGCGCTTCTTGCAGCAGAAGCGGTAGTAGCAGGTGCCGCAGCAGTACAGGTAGCCGCTCTCGCTGTTGTTGCACTCGAACTCCTTGTCGTACTGGCCGCTCACGTCGTAGTAGCCCCAGCACGTCTCGTAGGTGACGGCCGCGCTGGCCGCCGCCACCGCCGCCGCGGGCTGCCCCCGCCGGCTCCCCGCCTCCGGGCCGCCGGGCGCCCGGGCGGCGGTGCCGTTCAGCTCGCGGCCGCCCCGGGCCAGGGCGCCCCCGGGCCGCCGGCCCCCGACGGCAGCGGCGCCGGCGCTCAGGGTCCGGTTGGCGGCGCGGCCGCGGGCGCCCCGGGCGCCGGGCAGCAGGTGCAGGGACTCCAGCGAGAGCAGCAGCAGCAGCAGCAGCAGGAGGCGCCGCAGCGCCATGGCGGGGCCGGGCGGGAGGGCGCGCGGGCAGGCTTCCGCGGCAGGCCGCTCCCCGGCCGCCGGGCTCCGAGGGCGGCGACGCGGGCCGGGCTGGCGGCGCGTGCGGTCAGCGGCGCCGCGGCGATGGCGCCATCGAGGCGCGGGCGGCGGCGGTGGCAGCGGCGGCGCGCGGTGCGCACGGACCGGACCGGCGCGGGCTGCTCGGGCGCTCACGCTGCGCGCCGGCTCCGCGCTCCCCCTGCGGGTTCGGCGCGCCTCCCGGGCAGCCCCATCCCCCGCCGGCGGCGGCGCGGCTCAGGCGGGACCCGAAGCGCGGCTCCGGGCGGCGGCGGCGGCGGTGGCGGCGGCGGCGTGGTCCCGTCCGGGCGGGTCCTGCGGGACAAGACGGGGAGCCGGTCACGGGGCGGGGCGGGGGGCGGGAGGCGGGCGGGGAGGGAGCGCGCAGCCCTCGAGGAGCCGGGCTCGGGGCCGGAGGGGCGCGGAGCCCCCGGCGAGACGGGGCCCGGCGGCCCTGCGCGCCGGCCACCGAGGGCGCACGGGCCGCTGGCCCGGCAGCGCGCTCCCGCCGCGGGCTGACTCCCCGGGACGGAGCGGGCTGCGGCGGGGGGCGCGCGGCGGCCGGCCCTCACTCACTCACCATGCCCGGCTGCGACTGCAGAGGCGGCGGCGGTGGCGGCGGCGGCGGCGGCGGCGGAGGGGAGCGCAGCGGCCGGAGCGAGCGAGCCGGGAGCCGCCGGCCGGCCGCCTGCACTAGTGCCGGAGCGCGTGCGGGAGGGAGCGAGGGAGACACACGCACTCACACACCCGCACACGCGGGAGCGCCGCGCGGGGAGGGGAGGCGGCGAGGGGAGGGGAGGGGAGGGGAGGGCAGCCGCTCACCGCCGCCCACGTTTACACGCCCGGGCGCCCGGGGGAGGGGGGCTCCTCTTCGCTGCTCCCCCCTCGCGGCGGCACTTGAAGCTCCGCGTCACCAAAGCCCAGGACTCCGCTTCTTCGAAACCGGGACCCCGGCGGCGGAGAGGGGGCCGGGAGCAGGGCGGGAGTGTCCCCTCTGGAGCCGGCCCGCGGCGGAACCAGACCTCCGCTGCCTTTGCCCCGTCCGGCGAGGGTCCCACCTTACCCGAGCCCCAGGCGGTGCGCTGCCTGAGCGGGGATTTAGGGGATCTGCAAGCCTTTGCCTCTCCCTAGTGGCGACGCTCGCAGCGGAGGGAGGAGGCCAAACCCATTGCTACAGGTTCCTAAACTGAGACCAGGCGTCAAGTGGCTTGTTTGCGGTTACAGGGCTGCCAGCGAGCTGGGCCTGCACTCTCTTCCCCTCGGGCACTCTCCTCTCCACCCCACCAACAGCACGGACACGGGCGCGAGACAACCTCAGCGCTGGGTGGCACCCTTTATCGCCTCTTTCCGGGGCCTTTTTCTAGAGCATAGGGGCAGAGTTAGAAAAGCTGCCTGAGCCTCTAAGAAAGACTTCAGTTTTCAAATCCCTCTGCAGTAGGTGAAGGAGTGGGGGTGCAGAGAGGAAGGTGTTCCTGTGTGCTTGCCCATGGATCTGTGGAATGGAGTCCTGGGTCTAACTCTAAGCCTTGAGGCCACCCCAAGAGGGAGTCCTAATCATCATCTGTGGCATGCGTCCATGGAGGAGATGGGGGGAAAGGAGAACAAAAAGTAGGGGCCACTGCCAAGATTCTGCCTGTCTGTCCTGGCCTTTTGTGCAAGTGCCCATGTATTCAGGTTGAAGGCAGGGGCAGTTGTCACAGTAGAGATTGTGGGAAGGTTATCCATTAAGTCCCACTCGTGCCTGATCCAAACTGAGGATCCCCCATGCCAGAAAGGCAGAGAGCCTCTGCTTGGAACTCCATAATGGATGCATTGGAACTGGAGCCCAGATTCCAAGACACCAGAGCCAGATCCTGGGATGCCTTCCCTCCCTCTTCCTCTGCACTTCCTCACATCCTCTCAACTGCATCTCACCTGCCACTCTCTTCTTAATGCTTCTGTTCAATAAACACCTATGTAGTGCCTACTCTCCACCAGGCACTGGTAAGTGCTGGGAGAAAAGATGAGTAAGCCAGTCCCCTTCCTCAAGGAGGGAAGCTTGCAGAGCGCTCCGGGGACAGCTAAACAAATGTTTGCCACGTCCGTGGTCACCTCCCATATAAAGGTGGGCACAGAATGCTCTGAGAGCGTACATGTCAGGCTCCTAGCCTAGCCCTGGAGGGGCAAAGTCAGGGTCAAAGGCAGCTTTCTCGTGAGTTTATGTGCAGAATCTTGAATGAATAATTAAGAGCTAATACAGCAAACAGAGGGGAAGGACACTGGCAGCAGAGGGAACATCATTAGCAAAACCAGAAAGATGCGAAGCGGTGAGGGGCTGTAAGCAAAAGGTGTGGTAGTTGAGCAGAAACTCCGAGGGAGTCTTCCAGATAAAGCTGGCAGAAGGGCATTGCATCTCCTGCCAAAGGACTTGAATGGATGCTGCGCTTGACGGAGAGCTATTGGTGGGTTCTGCTCAAGGAGAAGCCACTGTCAGATTTACACAAGCGCGGGCTCTCGAAGTCAACTGGAGTACGGAACGCTGCAGGGGAGGAGAGCAGTTCGGAAGCTGTTCTGACGATCCAGGTAGACGTTGACAAAGGGCCGGAGTGGAGCAGTGGTAGTCGGTGCCCACAGTGGAGAATGATTAGTATGGTCAAAGAGCTGGTGCAGGGCGGCATTAGCAACGGACATGCTGAAGTGCCTTTAAGAGCCCCAAGCGGAGCGATTCAGCACGAGGGCTTCAAGCTTAGGAGACAGATAAGAAAAGCATATGCGTTTGGGAATCCTAACAGGCGTATGCTTCTGGAAATCACAAAAACATATTCTTGACCTATACTATGCGCAATTGTTTTAAAGATTTTATTTATTTTAGAGAGGGGGGGAGGATGTGCGAGAGAACAGGGGGAGGGGCAGCGGGAGAGGGAGGGAGAGAATCTCAAGCAGACTCCCCGTGGAGCGTGGAGCCCAGACACAGGGCTCGACCCGGAGACCCTGACCCAAGCTGAAATCAAGAGTCAGAGGCTTACGCGACGGAGCCACCCAGGCACCCGACTCTGCGCAATTTCTAAGTCATTTCCTGCCTTTTCTTTTCCCTGAGCTTTCATCTCCCCTTCCTTATTCCAGAATTGCCCGTTCCATATCTGGGAGCTTCCTAGCAAGGGGGAGAAACATGTCTTCCTCATGGGGGACTCTAACAAGACTTGATCAGTGGTACTGAGTAAGGGAAATTGCTTTGGATCCTTATATTGTCCCCCCCACAAATGTGTTCTGAACCCCTATGTTCACCGAGGGTAGCATCAGCAAACCCACAGAAAATAATAGTATCTCAGAGCTGGACAGAATCTTGAAGGTTATTCATTCCAACCCTTACTGCAGTGCATTATATATATAATCTATATACATTTATATATATAATTATAATTTATATTTTATTATAATTATATTTTATATAAATAGTAATATACATAAATATTATATTTTATTATAATTTATATATTGTTTAAAGTTTTATTTATTTAATTTTCAATAATCTTTGCACCTGACATGGGGCTTGAACTCACCACAGGGAGATTAAGAATCACAGGCTCATCTGACTGAGCCAGCCGGCACCCCCGCGTTCTATTTCTTCTTGACACTTCTAGGCCTCCTCGTTTGCCCTTTGTCGTTGACCAGGTAGGCTGCAACCAACTAATACCCATTTGCCTACCAACATCTATTTTTCTCCTTTCTCCTTCTGGTTTCAATTACCTGAATTGTTGACAGGATGAAAGTGTTTTTCCTTTGTGGATTGAATTTATTAAAAAATGCATAGAGAAGAGTTATATTTTTCCTTTTTTTTTTTTTTTTAAGATTTTATCTATTTATCAGAGAGAGCGAGCGAGCACGAGCGAGCAAGCAGGGGGAACGGCAGAGGGAGAGGGAGAAGCAGGCCCCGGCCGAGCAGGGAGCCCGATGCGGGACTCAATCCCAGCACCCTGGGATCATGACCTGAGCCGAAGGCAGACGCTTAACCAGCTGAGCCACCCAGGAATCCCATCTTTCTCAACACCTATACCAACTTCAGACAGCCAGTCCACAGGCTCAAGAGAAAGGGACGCAATCTCTCTGGCTCTCAAGGGTAAATCCCAACTGGGCTAAGGCCACCATGGGAATCCCATTGCCCCGGGGCCAGTGATGAGTTAAGAACAACACATACAAAGGGAGGGAAGTGTTGGGAGAGTCTGGGGAAATTTTCCTCGCTCTGAAAAACAGTGATAATGCCTTACCCTTTTGAGTGTTGTTTCTGTGAATGGTCTGACCTCACAGGGAGGTGGGGGGGGAGGCGGAGGGGGAGGGGGGACCCGTCCTTAGTGGAAGCTGGTATTGACTCGATCATCTTCAGTGCTGCTCACTGCCTCTCTCTGCCTCCTAGGCGCATAGTAAAATGGCCATTCCTGGCCCATTGGTAAGGGAGTAGGAGGGTCGACAAATCGTGGGCAGAAATGATGTATGTTATTTCAGAACCAGAGCATTTAATCACCGCTTCAAGACACTCTAGAGTCCCCATTATCTTCTGGCATGGCGCTCAGCAATGTTCTATGCGGGAGTGGCTTTGTCAGCCTGTAAGTGATGACCGTAGGGACAGCCCCCCAGTTACTAAAAATGGTGCCCAGCCATGGACATGAAGTAAAAATACACTTGTTCCCTTAAAGCCACTGGAATGGGGTCTGTTACCATTCCAGCATATTCTAGCCCATCCTGATTTATACACTGAAGATGATGGGTGGAAGAATGGAAGGAACGTTATTATCATGGATCTGTGCCCAGGGCTCTCACAACTCTGGTCTTCCAGTAATGTGAAATAATTAAATTCCCTTTTACTGAAGCCTCTTCGAATCCGGAATTTCTCTGACATGCAGCCCAAAGCATCCTAATGGATATATCACGTATTTTTCTTCTCCATTCTGACTTTCTCTAGGGTTTCTAGCTAGCGGTGCAACTTTGGGCGAATCCTACCTCTTCCACGAAATTCGGTTTTCTCCTCTAGGAAGTGGGGAGCTAAGTGGAGGGCGTGTTTCTAACGAGCCACCTCTGTTATATTGTCCCACTGTGAGTCTTTACCATGCCCCCCCCCAAGTATAAGCATGGCCTCGTGGTCCCCTGCTATTGGTCTCCTGCTAGTCTTCAAAGCGCCTGTCCTTCTCTTCTCTCCTTACTCACCCCCTCCAATTGCAATGGTGTCCTTGCTCGTCCTCAGAGCCTTTGCACCTGCTCACTGCCTGGAACCCCTTCAGGCCCTGATGTATGCAAGATTTTTTTCTCCAACCTCCCTATGTTTCTGCTCAAGCATCACTTAGAGAAGCTCCCCTGACCCTTCTGATGAAAACATCACACCCACCACACTGCTACCCGCCATTTCTTCTTCCACTGTGCCTACCTTCTCCTTCCCATGATGCATCAGGGCATTTATCACTAATGGCTACACATGCATTTAGCTATTTTTTGGAAGTTCTTGGGGTGCCTGGCTGGCTCAGTCGGAAGAGCATGCAACTCTTGATCTTGGGGTGGTGAGTTCGAGCCCCACCTTAGGTATAGAGATTACTTAAATAAAGAATACTTAAAAAAATTTTTTTAAAATAAAATAAAAGCTCTCTTCTCACCTGCTGCTAGAATGCCCGCTCTTGCTTGAACATTGCTGCTGTTTTGTTGGCTGCTGTATTCTCAATGTCTGGAACACTACTTGGCACACAGTAGGCTGTGGTGGGCACAGAAGGACACATCTCCAGCTGTCAGCTCCTCTAGGGACACAGGCTTCTCCTCCAGGAACACAGGCTTCCGTCCCTGAGTGGCCCGCGTCCAATGACTAATCAAATTGCGAGTACAAAGGCCTAGCTATTTTAGCCCAATGCAGGAACTCTGATGGGCCATATTTTCTCCAAAGGCCCAGGCTCCCTGTGGCCAAGGCTTTGTCGGGCCATTATTAGATCTGCACAATCCTGCTTCCTCCCCCTAAAAAAGAGCCTGTCAACATTTGTCTCAGCATCTGCTTCAAGAGAAAGGAGCTCACACCATCGGCATTCAGGAAATATGTGTTGAACGAATGAATGAGTCTATGATCCCCAAGTTCCCTCAGTGGCATCCCTGTAAGTGACCATACGGCTTTTGCTGTAGGACATCCAGTGACAAGTTAGAAACTATCTCCTAAGGCCATCCATTCCAATGTTAAATAGTTCTAATAGTTGAAAATCAGAATACATTGCATTTTGTTATCGTTGCCGGTAAGCAAATCAATTTTTTGGTTCATACCGAGCTTCGAGTTGACTAGAGTCTTTTTCACACCTGGACTAGTTAGGATGACTTTTGGCATTCATGTGAACCCTTCATACATAGTTTAGTTAATCTTATGGAGCTGAGCCCATGACTCCAGCTTTTTGAGCATTTGGGGAACTTGCCATCCGATGTGTTAATTCTCCCAACATTCTTTCCCCCTTTTTTTGAGCCAAGGTCTCAAACCTTTATTCACAGACTTACCCTCCACTACTCTTATTCCACGGGGTCTGTATGGGATTGCACATGACCCAGATTGAAGCCCGATGGCACATTTTAACTCCTTATTCTGGAGACTCAGAGAAAGTAAGCCAGTGGCAGAAGCCCACCCACTCAGATGAACCGCAGGACTGAGGAAGATGATCACTCCTTCCCCTGGGAGGAGGCAAACATGGCACGTGACCGCTATCTTGCCTTGGAAAGGGAGAACCCAGAGCTGCTGAGGTCCCACAGGAAGCCAGAGAAAGGAGCCAGCAGGATACTGGGCTGAGCCAAGAGATGGAAAGAAACACAGTCTTATTGGCACCGTCTGAACCTCGAATGTAGCTTCATCTGAAGCCCGTCTACACCTGCACTTTTATGTTACCTGAGCCAGTATATCCCCACTTTAATTAAGCTCGTTTTCACTGGACTGTCTATACAGCCCATCTATACCAACTGATACAGCTGCCGTCACAGTTGACCAACATGACTGGGCTCGTAAGTCGGAAGAAGGGGTTTTGGCCCTCCTCTGAATGACCTCACGCGTGGCAGGTGAGGACTGGGGCTGGGGTTGAAAGAAGCACGACGGGTCATGCCTAATTAGAACTCGAGAACTGTGGCATTTTAGAATTGGATGGGCGCACAAGAATCTATGTCCTCTGGGCTCTTCTCGGCCTGTATCTGATCAGCCAGACATGTGAGGGCAGGAATGACCTCCTATTACCTCTACGGCTGGCCTGGCCTAGGATCAACTCATCTTTGCTTTCCTTTATTCATTATTTTATCCTTCATTCTGTCTATCAGTCTTTCAATGAATATTTAATGAGCCCCGCTAGGTGCTAGTCAAAATATGAACAAATAAATTATGCTTTCTTTTTTTTTTTTTAAAGATTTTTATTTATTTATTTATTCGACAGGATAGAGACAGCCAGCGGGAGAGGGAACACAAGCAGGAGGAGTGGGAGAGGAAGAAGCAGGCTCATAGCGGAAGAGCCTGATGTGGGGCTCCATCCCATAACGCCGGATCACGCCCTGAGCCGAAGGCAGACGCTTAACCGCTGTGCCACCCAGGCGCCCCTAAATTATGCTTTCTGACCTGCCACCTGGAGCCCTCCTTGGGGACTCATAGAACTACCTTCCTTCAACCACAAACCAGATGTTATCTACTGACTGTGTCCCTCCAAAATTCATACATTGAAGCTTAACCCCCTACATGATCGTATTTGGAGGTGGGGTCTCTGGGAGGTAATCAGGTTTACATGAGGTTATAAGGGTGAGCTCAGTTGGTTAAGCTCTTTTTTTTTTTTTAAGATTTTATTTATTTATTTGACGGAGAGAGAGACAGCCAGCGAGAGAGGGAACATAAGCAGGAGGAGTGGAAGAGGGAGAAGCAGGCTCCCAGCGGAGTAGGGAGCCCAACGCGGGGCTCGACCCCAAGACCTTGGCTCACGCCCTGAGCCAAAGGCAGACGCTCAACCACTGAGCCACCCAGAGGCCCCTGGTTAAGCTCTTATAAGAAGAGGCGGAGGGGTGCCCACGTGGCTCAGTTGGTTAAGCGTCCAGCTCTTAATTCCAGCTTGGGTCATGATCTCAGGGGCATGAGATTGAGCCCCACGTTGGGCTCCATGCTTGAGATTCGCTCTCTCCCTTTGCCCCTCTCCCCCATTTGCACTCTCTCTATCTCTCTCTAAAATAAATAAAATCCTTAAAAAGGAAGAAGAAGAGGAAGAGACCTGAGCCCTTTGCCACGTGAGGACGTAGCAAGAAGGCAGCCATCTGTAACCCAAGAGATCCCTCACCAGACACCAATCCTGCTAGCACCTTGATCTTGTTTTTTCAGTTTCTTTCTTTTCTTTTTTTTTAAATTATATTTATTTGGGGCACCTGGCTCGCTTAGTCAATTAAGCGTCTGCCTTTGGCCTAGGTCATGATCCTGGGATCAAGCCCCACATTGGGCTCCCTGCTCATTGAGGAGCCTGCTTCTTCTTCCTCTCCCTCTGCCTGCTGCTCCCCCTACTTGTGCTCTCTTTCTCTCTGTGTTAAATAAATAGATAAAATCTTTAAAAAAAAGATTTTATTTATTTATTTAGAAAAAGTGCATGCATGCGCATGGGGGAAAAGGGCAGAGGGAGAGAGAGAATCTCGAGCAGGCTCCACACTCAACACAGAACCAGACATGGGGCTCAGTCCCAAGACCCTGAGATCATGCCCTGAGCCAAAATCAAGAGTCGGATGCTTCACCGACAGAGCCACTCAGGTGTCCCTTGTATTTTCATTTTCTAAAACCATGAGAAATACACTGTCCTCTAATACATCCAGCTGTTGACATTTTGTCATGGCCGCTGGAGCTAATTAAGACGCGAGGGGTTGGGAAGAAAAGGTACCTCTCTGAGAGGACTCCAGAAATGAAGTCCGCACTAGCCGAATGTCCAGCAGCTCCGTAGGACACAGATTCTAACCCTTACGTCATGAACTACACCACCAGGAGGAAGCCTTAGCAGATTCAGAGCCCCTCAGGAGGTAATTCTGGAAACGTAATTGAAGAGTCTAGTGTGTGGGCCACATGTGAGCTCAATGTCTTAACAGCTTCTTGAGAAACACCCACCCCCCGCTCCCTTCAGGGACTGCTCTCCTATTACGATGATCTAGAACTATTGAATGTGGATTTGTCCATGTTTCTTGCAACCTTCTTAGCAATGATAGGTGAATGTGGATGCACTTGTATACTTTTCACTCCAAACGGACACTTTTAGCTACAGAGCATTGCATTCAGCCACTCCTTGTGGCTAGAACGGGCTATAACAACGCCCCATGCCATAACGCTCTCCTCCCGTGCCCATGGCAGACATCACTAATCAATTACGGAACCCTTTCCTGCTGAGACCCATCAGAGCCTCAGAAAGCCCTTCAACACACAAAGCTCCACACAGCCAACAGGGATTAACTAGAGTTGGAATGAGTACAAGGCTATAAATCCTATTTGCCTAACCGCTCGGTGAGGAGCTACAGAATGGTTCAAGCACAATTCCATCGCTTTATGTAGACACGGTTCCAGAATTCTGTTCCAATTATGCAGCTTTATCGCCCCAAACTGAAATCTTTATGAAAGGAAGGGGGTGAGACCGTGAGGGACACCAACGTCATTGGTTATTATGTGCTTTCTCCTGAAAGATGTCACCTATTTACAGCTAGAGGAAACGCACACGGGGGTTAGTTTCTTCCCAAGAAATGTGAGCTGAAGAGCGCGCCCAACGAATGCCAAGGATAATCACCACGAAGCCATTCCCAGATATTCATGTGCAAATTCTATGCATCACTATTACATTTTCTGTTTGGTTGGAATTTTTTGACATTTTATTCAAAACCACCACGAATTCACCTACAAAAATATGTTTCCCTGTAAAACTGAGTACATTGCACGTACATGTGATATTTTCTTGGCATACGATTCATTCCGAACTGCATTCTGTATCAGGATAAACTCTTTTCTCATCCTTCCGTGTCTTACCTTTTAGATGGTGCTTTTGTGTCTGTTGTCACTTGGGTCACCTTGAATTCTGTGTCTGACTTTCATGAAGCTGAACATGCCAGGTCAACAGGTACACCTGATTTAAAAAGAAACAACAACACCACTAAAAAAGTGGTTGGTGTGGCCTTTCTTTTTCCTTTAAAGGAAAAAAAATTGAATAAACTAATTGGAGCTAACTCACTGATCTAATCTAATTGACTGAGCACAAATTGGTCATTAATACAGCCAAACGAATAAACAGCAATTCCTGATTCTGCATCAGGATGTAGACACTATCTGGACGGACCATCTGTTGGTTGGGTGCCAAGCTCAGGGTGAATCACTGAATAGACAAATGCCATCATTAAAATAACAGAGGTAACTGGGCTGAAAAGGACCAATTTTTTTATTGTTGACTCCCATCAATTTTCAAAATTACTAATTTGATCCCGGAATCACTTTCCAGTGGACAGACGTCCACTCTGACATCCCGAGCCTTGAACGAGACACTGAATAGCCCTTATCTGCAGACATAACCAGAGCTAAGGCAGGGTCTGCTGGAGCCGGGTACCAATGAAAGGAGGGAAGGCTAGTCCAAAGATGCTTGGCAAAGAATTTCTGGAGACAGCTGGCCAGAGAGCCTGAGAACCACTTATTCAACCTTTGCTCGATGGTCTGGCTTTCTAATTTATTTTGCAAATCTTAGCTCAACCCCTGGTGTTCATGTTCATTCCCCAACCCCCAGGCCCAACTCCATCTCCTAGAATCCCCAGGTTGGAGGGAAGAAATGAATCCCCCCCAAATCCTTCTCCAGGAGGAGTCACCCGAGGGTGAAGGGCAATGTCATGGTGGTGTTGGTGTGGCGACTGGACAGTTGCAAATCAAAGAGAAAAACTGGAACTGGGAAAATCCGGAGACATACAACATTTTCATTGTGCTCGGGCCATTTGCAATGGGTACCAACTCAGTGAAATCACATGTAGGGAATGAAGCGGTCCATTGAGAGCCAGGCAGGCAGCCCAGAGAGGTTGTGGTGGAGAAGGAGGTCAAGGCAGGGTGGTGCATTAAATCCAGCAGACCTGGGAGATCTCCAAGCGAGAAAGGTGATGATTCGGTGTCCATCCAGGGGTTGGGAAGAAGGACGTCCCGACGAACTGACAGGCAGGGCAAGATGTTGTCCCTGGATCCAGTCACAGTGACAGGGAACCTGGCCAAGAAGTGGCTTACAAGCCTTGGGCATGAACAGATATCGATTCTAATGCATGAGCTCTCCAGGGCTGGCAGGGGAGAGAGACGGAGGGGGAGAGACATAACTGGAGACCCAACTGACGTGTGGGAAGTCCCACCAGGTCAAGTGTGATGAGAGCCTGTGCCCATTTGCTTCCATTCACCTGTCTTGTTGACGGCACTCAATCCCCACATACATCACCCCTCCCGCTTCTGGTCACCATCACCCTTCCCCCCACCCCCGACAGATGTCATAAATACGCACGCGACGCTGGTGACACATGGTCATGATAGCAAATATCTCATTGGACATTTTTTTTATTCCCTTTTATTTCACCCTGCTGTTCCTGCGGTTCCCCATCCTCTCAGGTTTTTATTTTCCATCCGTGTGTTCCCCTTTTTGCCTCTACCCCCTCCCGGGGTATCTTTTTAACACATTGAATTTCAGGATATGCCATTCCCTCTGAGAGATCATATATTCTGGAAGAAGAGAGGAAATTTGGCAAAAGAACTTAGGAAGTTGGTCTTAATGCTCTTCTTCAAGTTGCTTATTGTCCATTTCAGAATTCCCTTACTTTTGCTCTATCACCTTGATAGAGATGACATAGTGGGGGACAGTGGTTTGCAACCAGGGGATGATGGGGAGTTGAAATGATAGCAAAAATGTGTGTGTGTGTGGGTGGGTGTGTGTGCGTGAGCATACCCGCACTCATGCTATTTTTAGGAGACATTTCCTAAGACAGGTGCATTCAGACCCTAGACGGAAAAAAATGAGAACATTACTATAGGACGAAAAGCCAAAAACTTAAATTTGGGAGACCTGAATTCCAGTCCCGAGGCTACTTTTTACTAGTTCAGCAACTAGTGTGACCTCCTGGGGCACAGTTCCCTTTGCTGTCAAAAAGAGAAGGTAATTCTGGCCTTTCAAACAACACAGGGTGTGCGGATCAAATGAGATCGTGAATGGTAAAGTATTTTAGACACTCAGAAGTTCAATAAAAGAGTTCGTTTCTCTTATTCTGCCAAATCTCTCAGTTACACAAAAAAACATAAGGGCTGGATCAAAAGTCAAACCAAACCAGCCTTGGCAGCAAGGGACGTGATGTTTCTTAGACCACACATGTCCTCTAGGATATTTTAGTCTTGCTGAATTTCTTATTCATTCTGTGCACAAGAGGGCATTATGGCTGCTATCCAGTTTATTAAAGCAATTATCTGGATATTTGAACAGAAGCGCTTACATACTCTGGTTTCACCATTTCTAGCTGAATCTCATTCTCCCTATTGGTATATAAACATCGCTGAGGGCACAGCCCTTGTATGGACAGCGGCCCTTGCAGAACGATTGTTCTAAGAGATTTCTGACAGAGTTCTGTGAGACATGAACTCTGTTACCCGCTCCTGTGAACAGTGAGCTTGGAGTAAAGGACAGAATGATTCCACAGCTTCCCTCCAGTGGAAAAGGGCTTTTGACCCAGGTAGAGCCCTGGAGGATTCTGGAATCTGAGACCAGAGTGAGCCCAGCTAGCAAATTAAATACGAAGCCAGATGAGAAGAGGCCAGAGTGAGGACCCAGAGGGACAAAGTTACACTTTATTACCAAGAGAGTAACACTTTTTAATTGGTTGGCACAACAAATAAAGAGGTTGGCAGCCTTAGCTTGCTTCTGATTTGCTCACGCCCCAAATGGGTTTGAGAGAACAAAATGCTTTCCTCACTTAATTTAGAAGTTGTGATTTTGATTAGAAAACAAACGGCCACACAGGAGACAAAAACGTGAAACAGAAGGAGGCTTCTAACTGATAACCACTGAGTTTATTAGAAAGTCTCCTTAGGGGCGCCTGGGTGGCACAGCAGTTAAGCGTCTGCCTTCGGCTCAGGGCGTGATCCCGGCGTTATGGGATCGAGCCCCACATCGGGCTCCTCCGCTATGAGCCTGCTTCTTCCTCTCCCACTCCCCCTGCTTGTGTTCTTGCTGGCTGTCTCTATCTCTGTCAAATAAATAAATAAAATCTTTAAAAAAAAAAAAAAGAAAGAAAGTCTCCTTAAAGGCATACATAACGAACTGAAAATAACTTAATTAATTCAACATTAAGAGGAAAGTCTTCCTCTTACAAAAAAGAAAAACCACCCTTCGCTGGAGGCAACATGGGAGACAGGGGCTTATGAGGACTGTTTGATTTTGAATAATGCATATGTCAACTTCGTGGATTCTTCCCCAAATTTGCTCCTTTCCTTCTACGGCTCAGTCCTACAACTCTGTCAACAAGCCTAGAACAAATAAATTGGATAGTGGAAAATATTGCTTGCACTTCCAAAGGAGACTACCTGAAATGATAGGTATTTAGAACAGCATTAAATTTTAAAAGTGCAGCTTGCGGCCACCGTAATTTTTTTTTTACAGCGAAAGCAAGGCTGACAAGGTGGTCATGAGGCTCCCAATTCTGATGGCCAATGTAAGGATTTTTTTTTCCCAGGCTGGGCCCAGTTCCGTGTTCTAGTTGGCATTTACTGTTCTAAGCAGGGCTATTGATACATTATTATTAACAAAAGCCCATATTTTATTCTGCTTCCTGTATTTTTTCCCTAGTGCCCTTTTTCTGTCCCAGGATCCCACCCAGCACACCATGTTCCTTTTACTCATCATGTTTCCTTAGGCTCCTCTGGACTGTGACCCTTTCTCAGACTTTCCTTGTGTTTAAGGACCTTGACAAGCTTGAGGCGTACTGGTCAGGTGTTTTGTAGAATGTCCTCCAACGTGGGTTCATCTGATGATTGTTCTCATGTTTAGACTGGAGTTACTGGTTTGGGGGAGGAAGACCAGTGAGGGGAAGTGCCGTTTTCATCATATCAAAGATACGTGCTCTTAGTAAGTTTCAACAATAATGATGTTAACTTGGGTCACCCCTGCTGAGGGAGTGTTGTCGGATTCCTCCACTATAAAGGTTTGGGTTTTTTTTCTCTTTCTCGATACTATACTCTTTGGAAGAAAGTCACTCTGTACAGGTCACAGGTAAGGAGTGGGGGGTTATTCTGTCACTCTCGACTTCCAGGAAGGGCTCATAGACACATAAATTATCTCGAATTCTTCCGTATATGAGACTCGTCTCTTCTCCTCCCTTATCTCTATGTTCAATCATTTCTTTTTTTTTTTTTTAAGATTTTATTTATTAGAGAGAGAGTGAGAGCATGAGCAGGGGGAGGGGAAGAGGGAAAGGGAGACTCTTCACGGAGCAGGGAGCCCGACATGGGGCTCGATCCCAGGACCCCAGGATCATGACCTGAGCCAAAGGCAGACGCTTAACTCACTGAGCCACCCGGGCGCCCCTCAGTCATTTCTTTACATCACTATGGACTCACGGATACTTATACTTTAAGTTATAACCCATTAGTACATTATGAATTTTGTGCTCAAATGGTTTGTCCACTCGGAGCTTGTTCAGGTTGATCTTATGTTCACTTGACATACATCCGTTGGGTTTTTGTTGTTGTTGCGTTGTCTTGCTTTCCAACACTTCCTTATCCTTCAGCACTACGAGACCTCAGGGCTAATGTACATTTCCTGCCCCAACCTAAGACACAGCTATTTCCCTAAAGGGATCCTGATTCCTTTTATGGAAGAATGGCATTATTTCTCTTTGTTTGAAAAAAATCCATTTATACCACTTTCTTCCAATCCTTCTATTGTCACCATCACTTTATCATCCAGTACTTTTCCCTGATTCTTTACTAAAATTTTTTAGTGCTTTCATTTTTTTTTAAGGTTTATGTATTTGAGAGAGAGAGAGAGAGAGCACGCAGGGGGAGAGGGAGAGGGAGAGAGAGAATCTCCAGCAGACTCCTTGCTGATCGTGGAGTCCAGTGCGGGGCTTGATCTCACAACCCTGATATCATGACCTGAGCCAAAGTCAAGAGTCAGATGCTTAACTGACTGAGCCACCAGGCGCCCCTTTCGTGCCTTCAAAACGTGCCTCACGGATGCCTCTACGATTTGGAGATTTTCTTCCCCTTGGAGCCCTTTCTCGACTACCTCTCATTTTCATTCATATTTCTCTTGAACATCACATCTTCCCCTCGCTGGAACCTGTGGAGCGTCCGCTGTAAGTTGGGAAGGAGGGAATACAGGGAAACACTAAGAGAAGGGTAGTCAACCTAGCTCTTGGGTGGCATATTATTTTTAATTAATGCTGCTGCCATTTCTCACTCTCCCAGCCAAATTAATGCAACAAGAATTGTGTTGGCATCTGCGGCAGCAAATGGAGAGGAACAGCAGTTTAAAAGGAGGGGGTGAGGCCCCCCACCCCCAATCTGGTACACTTTGGAGCAAGACACAATTCACATGCAGATTGCCAGGACATGGCAAGTCTACGAGTTGGAACTCAAAGGCTCCAGAAACACATTGCCTCCATGACTGGCAGCAATTCCTTCACGCTGAGAGGCTTTGAAGAAGATTCTTGCTTGATGAGTTCCCTGCAATCAGACATAGGGTCTGCTTATGGGGAGCACGGTGGTGGGGGTGGGACTGAGCACCCTCAACACCTTGCTGTTCGTTTCCAGAAAGAACAGGGGTCCCAGGGAGCAACCACTCCCCTCTTCCTTTCCGTCCTTCCCTCCTTGCCCCCTGCGCTTCGGATCACCAACCCTAAGAAAGCCAGATGGTTTCCTTTAAGATTGGCTAAAAAGCGTTCTCGGGGGCCAAATGCACACCAGTGTCCACAGTCCATCAAGAGGTACAATGGGGAACGTGGTAAGGCTCGTGGTCCAGTGCCAAGATAATATGAGACTAGGGGCGCCTGGGTGGCACAGCGGTTAAGCGTCTGCCTTCGGCTCAGGGCGTGATCCCGGTGTTATGGGATCGAGCCCCACATCAGGCTCTTCCACTATGAGCCTGCTTCTTCCTCTCCCACTCCCCCTGCTTGTGTTCCCTCTCTCGCTGGCTGTCTCTATCTCTGTCGAATAAATAAATAAAATCTTTAAAAAAAAAAAGATAATATGAGATAGAAGCAGATAATATCAGACTGTGCATTATCTTTAGTGTCTAGACCAACATTTATGGATTATGTTATGTACCTATATGCTGTGGCTTTTACTAATTTTTTATTTTTCAAAAAATTACCTTTGGTTTTTAGACACACTTATTATTTATTGCCTTTTGATTTCTCAAATAACATGTGAATACATTCTCCTTGTAAAAAATTATTACGTGGGGTGCCTGGGTGGCTCAGTCAGTTAGGTGTCTGCCTTCGGCTCAGGTCATGAACTTGGGGGTCCTGGGATGGAGCCCCACATTGGGCTCCCTGCTCAGCGGGGAGTCTGCTTCTCCCTCTCCCTCTGCCCCTCCCCCCACTTGTGCTCTCTATGTCTCCCTCCAAATAAATAAATAAAATCTTTATTTTTTTAAAGACTTTATTTATTTGAGAGAGACAGAGGGAGAGAGTGGGGAAAGGAGCAGAGGGAGAGGGACAAGCAAACTCCATGCAGAGCCTGACGTGGGGCTCGATCTCAGGAAATCAAGAGTCGGTTGCTTAACTGACAGAGCCACCCAGGCGTCCCTAAATAAAATCTTAAAAAAAAAAATTAAAACATTATAGATGAAGTGAAAAGTCCCTTTTACAAATATACCACCTAAACCCCCCTATACCTCCTCCTTCCCAAATCCTGAGGCAAATGCTCTTTGGGATTGATTGTCTGTCTTTTAAGGTATGTTTTTTAAAAAGATGTTCAAATTCAAGACTGTCTAATTCAGAACAGTACACCTGACAATCACCGCCTTATCTCTCCCTTCTCCTCCCCTTCTTTCCCACCTGTCACTTAGCCTGGGTTGGTGATAAAGTTCCAGGCAACGCCTGGAATGTGGATGAGCCAAGCTGGCTCCTTGTCAAAGTGGAAGAATCAGAATTGAAGACAGAGGCTGGGCCTGGGGGAAGGCGCGCAGATTTCCTCATCGATCAATTCAGGCTGGACTGAGTCAAGGGGACCCACCAGCGAAACGAGCAGGGAACGAGCACCACCAAGAGAAGCAGTAGGGGAGGGAACACAAAACCAGAGAAAGGATCCAGGCTGGGGTGGAGACTGGAGGAGGACCATGGTTCGCAGGCCCGGGTGGGACTAGAACAAAGAAGAGGCATGCTGGCAAAGCCAGCCTTTGAGCAGACCGTGGTCACAGGCAAGAGGCTGTGTGTTCCCAAAGGAGAGGTTTGGTTTGGGCGAAGACTTCCCACCATGATATCCTTTTACACGTTGTATTGCACAAAACCGAGATCGAGAAACATAATGTGGCCAGGACCATAGAAGCCCCCTCCCTGTCCCCTCAAAAATACTTGAGGTTTTCCTTGGCATTTTCTATTCAAGGTCTTTTGTCCTGGTTTCAAAGAATCCCAAAGGCTTCAGTAGGACGGAATAGGAAGGGAGGAGTGTATGTGTTGGGGGAAGGGAGCCCTCCTTTTCCTGTGTAATAGGGACAAGATTTTTTAAACATGAATATACTTGTCTCTTTTGTAAACCTTCTATGTCTATGACCTGCTCCCTAATTGCCTCACTCTTTCTGCCCTGTAAGCAGAGAGAAAGAGAAACGAGAGGGCGTGCCTGGCTGGCTCAGTTGGAAGAGCGTGTGACTCTTGATCTTGGGGTCGTGAGTTCAAGCCCCACGTTGGGGATAGAGATGACTAAAATACATACATACATACATACATACATAAACTTTAAAAAGAAAATAAAATCGAAAGGAAACAGAGAATGGGGAGAGACCAGACTATGAAACGAGCAAGCCTATTTCCCCTTCTAGAATCTGTCTCTCTCTATATAGTTAAAACATACGGAATCAAGACACACGGAGCAGGCCCGCTTGGCTAGGAAGGTGGGGACAGTGGCTGGGCTGCAGGCAGGTCCGGCTCGCTCCCTGAAGCCGCCGTCACTCCCCACGGTGTATGGACACGGCCTCAGGTGCCATGAGGCCCGCCAGGAGCAGATGAAGTCGCCCACACAGCAGAGCCTGAGCGGCGGCTAGCCTTGCGCGGGGGCCAGGTTGAGGACGTGGCAAAGACACAGGGAGGAATGCGGCACCCACGGGAGCAGAGAGGAGGTCAAGGCAGCAGGGATGGGCCGGGGACCTGACCCAGCCAAGAGAGGAAAGACCCCAGAGCTGTAGCCACAGCCACTGGCAGCAAGCAGCCATAGGACATCAGTGACAGGCTCACACCGGGGAAAGTGCTGTGGGTTCCTGGGGCCCATGCGAGCGCCTCCAAGTGCTTGGGTCCTACCCTTTATCACCGAAGGGGACAGGGAGTCATCGCTGACCTTCCGTTGTGTTTTCCAGGCCACAGATCATTGCAGCCTTGCAGGGCGCACGGGGCAAGCCCACCTCTCCCCTCACCGATGTCCTCTTCCAGGAACAGGTGCGGGAACCTCTGGCTTTTTCTCCCAGTGTTGTCTTCCTTGCATCTTCCCCGGCCGGGACGGGCACTCTGAGCAGCTCAGTCTTTTGTGGCCTCTTCCCCAGGGGAAGGTTCTGGTGCAGGGTGACCCAGCTTGTAGGGCAGCTTGGCCAGCAGCCTGGGCCCTCCAGGTCTCTCTCTGGCATTGCAGGACTGGGAAAGAGAAAGCACACCCCTGCCTCTTAACAAGACTCCCGCAGAGCTGCTCCTGAGAGCGGAGCGGAAACAAGCCAGGGATGGCTCCCCGGGGGAAGCTGCTTCCCCTCCAGCCTCCCTCTGAGGCCGTGCCAAGTAGGCAGGATGCTTCTGCCTGACCTAACTTGATAATCACGGGGCACGATGGCAGGAAGAACTCCACTCTAAGGGGCGGCCGCCTCCGGAGCCTTCCTGGGCCGCTAAGCGTAGGGATGAAGGGACACCAGCACAGGCCAGTCTAGGAACCACACGGGTACTCACGTGCGTTGCAGCCTCCCCCTTTTCCTGGGGAACAGCAGACAGGCTCAGGCCCCAGTCTGGGGGCTCTAATAAGCACCAGTGACCCCAGGCTATCCTGATGCCACATGACGTTTTCTCCTCAATAAAGGCCCTTCTCTTAGGGTAGGATGCCGTGTCTCGTGACTATCTCTGCAAGGCTTTTCATCTCCATTTTTAGAATTTTATGTGCTCAGTTAGGATCCCTTCCTGTATCCATGGCTGCTGGAGCTGGGGTGGGTCAGGTGGGAGCCTTCAGACTCCGTATTTACTTATCACGTCACAATATCAATAATTTTAATGGGAAAACATTGGTTGCCGTTACCAAGAAAAGCAGGTTGAAGTGAGCTGGGAGCAGGGCTCCTGGGTGGTTGAGTGTCTGACTCTTGATTTGGGGTCAGGTTGTGGTCTTGGGGTTGTGGGATCGAGCCCTGCATGGGGCTCTGTGCTCAGTGGGGAGTCTGCTTGTCTCCCCCTCTCTCTGCCCTTCCCACACACACTCTCCCCCTCTAAAATAAATAAAATAAGTCTTTAAAAAAAAATGTAAGAAGTAGGGATCCATCTCAAGGGAATTAAACTGAGGAAAAAAAAAAAAAACAGTCCCCAAAAGTTTACACAGTGCATTAGTCCACTGATGCAACATTCTTGAAACAACATTACAGAGATGGAGAACAGAGCAATGGTTGCCAGGGCTTTGTCATGGTGAAGGTGGGAGAGAGGTGGGGGTGGTTATAAAAGGCGGTATGAGAGATCTTTGTGGCGAAGGGGAATGTTCTGCGTCCATGGTGATGGATACATAAGCCTATGAATGTCATCAAAATGCAAGAACTAAATACACACGTGTGCACACACATGCCTACACTCACACACTGAGTACATGAAAAAAGTATCAAATCTGAATATGCCTCATAGATAACAGCAATGTCAATTTCCTGTGTGTAACACTGTCCCATAGCTTTGCAGGATGTCACCATTGGGGAGAATGGGATGAAGGGTGTATGGATTATGGGGCCATAAGGTAGAACTTTATGCCCAAATTTCATGAAAGAAATATTAATAAATTCAACTTAATAACAACAATAACAATAAAAGGTCTGCATGGGGAAATACTCACACAGCAAAGTCAAAGACAAATGACAACATGGGAAAACATCTGTAATTCGATCACAGATGATTAGCTAATGTCCCCAATTCATAAGAACTTCTCCAATTCAATAAGAGAAAGACCAATAACTCAGTAGAAAAATGAGCACAAGATGCAAGTAGACTGTTCATAGGAAAGGATAACACGTCCCTCAAATACCTGAAAAGATAGGGACCTTGATTCTAATAGAAACGAAAATTAAAACCACACTGTTATACCTTTTATTTTTTTAGAAGTCTCTCAAAATTACAGATGTGCATTCCCTTTGACTCAGCAATTATAGCTCTAGGAATTTATTCTACTTAAATACTTGTCTACGTGCAAAATGATACACAGACAAGACTATTTATAGCAGCACTTGTTTGAACAGCAAAACACTGAAGCTACCTGCCCCTTCCACTGGGGAGTAGTTAAAAAATAATAATGGTACATTCATATAATAGAATACCGTTCAACCATAAAAAAGTGTAAGGAAAGTGGTTTGTATACTGATATGCAATTATTTCCCCGATCATCTGGTGATAGTTGGGGACGGTGGCATCGGGAGAGCAGCATTTGGAAGAGTACAAAGGTCTTTTCACCTAAAGCAATGCAATTAGGACACCTAGCGTCCAGTGACACGGGCTGCCCTTGCCAGACCTGCCCCAGAACGATGTTGGCTAGGAAACAAAATTGAGCTAAGTGCCCTGCCTTATTGTTGCTGTTTTTTAATCTCCTGTTATGTCTCATGTGCTGAAATTCATGCTACCTGGGATAATTTCACTAAGTGCATGTGTTGGTTTGCCCTTTCAGGAGTTCCCTGGGATGCAATCTGAAACCCAACTGGCCGCAGAGGGCAACCAAAGAAACAGCAGACCACTTCAGATTGGTAGGTGGGCGGCTGCAAGACTAATGGACTTGTAGATTTCTGCACCTACCCCCCAGGGGGAATCTCCAGAGTTTCTATAGAGGGCTTAACAGGCTTTGATCACTTACACAGTCCAGATGGTCTCAGTGACATGTTACTCTCTCAAGGATGTGTCCTTCAAGTGCCTCCTGGGTGGGTGAAATATACATTCCAAGGGCAGAGGATGGGATGAGGAGCCTCGCATTGCAGGGGTCCAGCTGTGGGGTCCACCAGCGGTCACGTCCTCCCAGTGACCTCCTCCATGAGACATTTCCTGTTCATTTCTCCTTTACCAATGAGTATCTAAGCAACCAGGGCAGCCCCAAGCAGAGCACTTTTAAAACTTCCGGAGCGTCTTTGTCCTTCCTGCAAGGCTAGCCCCTCTCCAGAGGTGGCTGTGTGGCTCTGTAGCCCTACAAGAGGCTTCAGTCCAAACCCCCTCCCAGCATTGGAGTCCGGACCACAGCATGAAGTCAAGTCTCACCGCACTATTAAGGTGAGCAAGGGCAACCCAAGCCAAAAGCTTACTGATGCTCTCTCTACCCATTCTTCTCTTAACTATCTTCCTTTTGTGCAAAACTCCGAAGCGACTTGCCCAGAGAAGCTTGTCTGTAGTTGCTCCTTCCTGAATTGTCTTCAGAGAGCGTTCTATGCTTTCTGCTCTGATGGGCAAGAGAAATTCCTAAGGATGCATTATAGCGAAGGTCACCACACCTTCTTCCAGTGTTGCCTGGAAAACTGGCTGGGTAGACTCTTCCCCGCATAAATCTGTGTTTCTATTCCATTACCTTCTTTCACTCTTTGAGCAGCTAAGCTGTGGTGCCAGCCGCAGAAATAGGGAGCTACAATGTTAAAAAATGCATTCACAGAAGATGTAATAAAACCTGGCCCTGGAGGTCAGGGGGTTCACACCCTATGCAAAATAGCATGCTTGTGGGTATCGGGATGAAATACGTGCATCACGCTAGGGTTTAGACCATGTGCCTAGTATATTTGAAAATGACTCAATTTATTGCAAACGAAGATTTAGGAAGCTCAGTTTACAGGTTGACAAATTAGCATTTGTCTGTACATATTTCACTATTTTGCATAATTAATTCCTCCCCATAGTACACAGGCATTTTCATCTACAACAAAACCAGCCTATTTCTCCTTCCCTTCCTGTTAGCATCATGTAAATGGTATTGATTCAGAAGACGCATATTCTTTTCCAAAGCATCCCCTGGAACATGACTGAGATTTCCATCCCAACCATTATCAGCTGTTTATTACCCAGCTTCCCAAATCTCATTCATAAAAGAAAATGAGAAAAGGAAAAGTTGAGTCATAGGAAACAAAGACAATCCTGGTGAAATGGAT
This sequence comes from Ursus americanus, assembly GCF_024610735.1. Classification (NCBI taxonomy): domain Eukaryota; kingdom Metazoa; phylum Chordata; class Mammalia; order Carnivora; family Ursidae; genus Ursus; species Ursus americanus. Next base: position 65,432,507 of record NC_142140.1, on the reverse strand, counting down.
TGACCCGATTCAGATTAACTGGGTGTATCAGCCAGTGTTACCAGGGACAGAGAAGGAATCTAATTAAAAGTGGGTTTACAATATAGAAAATATCCTGCTTCATTTGCCTGAAAAATCCACAGAAGAGTAGCTCAAGGGTTTTGGGGGGATTCCCCCCCCTTTCGGCAGTATTTTCTTCAGTTATTTTTTCCTAAGGCTGGATCTCTTCTTTACTCGAAAATGGCGTTCAGAAATTTCAAGAGCTACAGAGCTCTAGCAAGAAAGAGACGCCATCTTTATTCCCAGCAAAAGTCCTACGTATCATTCCAATTGGATGGGCTAAGATCACATGGCCACACTGAGCCAATCACCGTGGCCGGAGAGGACACGTGCCCTGATTGGTCACGTGCTCTATCTCTAGAACCGGGTTGAAGTCAGCTTGCCTAGAACGGCATGCATCTCCAACCAAAGTTTGGAGCCATTAGGAAGAAAGAAGCATCTGGGAGGGGTGGGGGAACCCATAAAACAACCAAAACATGTTTACTACAGTCGAGGAAGGTGAATCTAAACTCGAGAAAAAAATCTGAATTCTAGCAGACCATCTATCTAAATTTCCTTTGAAATATTTTTCCTGCAGTTTTCTTTCTTTCCTATACATGCAGTAACTCAAATTAGTTAAACAAAGTGTTGACAGGCGCTTACTTGAATGAATAGATTCGGTTGATTGGCAATTAGCTTCTCAATTATATATAAGCACACCGACTTTTTTTTTTTTTTTTAAGTAGGTACTTAAAAAGAGTTTGATCTTTGAAGGCAGGCATACCAGCCATTTGGTAAAGCACTGTTCATTTTTGTGTGCCGGAAACCTTGAAATCAGTGGGGTAGGTGGGGCAGTGCTTGGCCATTCAGACCTTGAATGGGGCAGGAAAGAACTGCTTACTGGCTTTTCCTCTCTCCTGGAAATTTAGGCAAAGCAAGGAGTATGGGAGATCCGTGTAAGAGCATCTCCGCTAGCGAACAGGCAAGGACAACAGGCTTGGGTATCCGCCAGGTAAGTGTTTGAGATGTCCTAGGGCAGCAACCATCTTTAGCAGGATAAACATAATCTCGTAATGTATTTCTACTATTGCTCGGTGGCAACCCTTCCCCTGATTGGCAATAGCAGGAAAGAGATGGTACTTATGAGGAATGACAGAGTCCTTCCACTAGAGTGGATTTGGATAACTGTACAGGTACAGGTGGGGCAGAAATTGCCAAGAGGCATCCGATTCTCCTCCTCCCTGCTGGCGGCACACGTCACTAATCAGTCCATGCTCATTTTTCTGCTAAGCCTAGAAATGACTTCACAATCTCTCTTGACAAAGTGCTCCGGGGAGCCATTACCAATTGATCAGACTTGGAAACTGAGATAAAACCTGCCTGATACAACAAATTTTTAGCTTGATACTTTCCCATTTTCGTTTTCTGTGATGTTGCTCATAAGGAGGCAATCCATTTGGTGGCTCCTTCATTCTCTAAGCTGAACTGATGAATCTGCAAGAATCTTCTTCCTGAAATGCTGCTTCTCTGCTCGTGGCTCTCAGGTGCCTCCTACAAGAGCATTTTCTCTAAGGAATATTTTAAAGCATAACCAGTGGTCCTCGAATCACTCATTTTGGTATCTGTGACCACCAGTGATGGGTTATTTTGCTCTCATCTTTGGAAATACCATTCACCCCTACCTTTGGGGCTCCTGCCTCTGCACCCCATTTAGGAGAGGATGCAGGTACACCTATATCTTTTTGATCCCATCTCCACCTTAAATAAATACCTCTAGCTTTCCAGGTCGCATAAGGTTCCTTTTGTATCATGTGTGCCTGTTATTTTTTGGTTTGAAGTCAATACTCCACCTGTATCAGAATTTACCAGGGTGGGGTCCTTATTAGAATCAATATTTCTGGGCTTTACTCTGAAGCCAATGAATCAGAATTCCTGGTGATCCGACTTTTCAGTTGATTTTCAAGGTGATACTTAAACCCATTAGAATTTGTAAATAAATGCTGCAGGAAACAGAGATTTTTAGGGGGAAATCATGGTGAGCCTGCCCAGACAGAAGGAATCTTAAAAGTTTTTAGCAATGCTATCTCCTGAGCTCTGTTGGGTTTTAGGTGGACCTATGTCTGATCCTTCTTAAGCCCTCTCTGACTCGTCTCTTATGAATCTTCTCTTCTCAAAGTCAGACTAGAACACAGCCAGAGTAAGAGGCAGGCCAAGGGCACATTTGTGTGGGATGCCAGCCCAATCATGCCACTAAAACATTACTGAAAATAAAACAATGTGGAGTGCTATGTTGTTTTTATCAGAATGCTCTTATGAGGAGGCATGCATGTGAGTTGAAAGAGATGCTCTGATGAGTCGCTAAGGGGGCAAACATCCAAGAAGCTTGTGCAAATAATAGTGTAAAAATAATCATACTGATGATGATGATGGTAATGGTGATGATGTTGATAGTGGTGATGATGGTGATGATGGTGGTGATAGTGATGATGGTGACGATGATAATGATGATGGTGATGATTGTGATAATGATAATGATGATGGTGATGATGGTGGTGATGATGGTGACAATGATAATGATGATGCTGATGATGGTGATGATGATGATGATGGTGATGATGGTGACGATGATGATGATGGTGATGATTGTGATGATGATAATGATGATGGTGATGATGGTGATGATGATAATGATGATGGTGATGATTGTGATGATGATAATGATGATGGTGATGATGGTGATGATGATAATGATGATGGTGATGATGGTGATGATGATAATGATGATGGTGATGATAGTGATGATGGTGATGATGATGGCGACAATGATAATGATGATGATGATGATGGTGATGATGATAATGATGATGGTGATGATGATGGCGACGATGGTGATGATGATGGCGATGATGATAATGATGATGGTGATGATGGTGGTGATGATGGTGACGATGATCCATGGCCTTCTAAGGAGATTGGGTATGGTGAACTGCAAGGTGTTGGTTTTGCTTCATGGAATGTTCAAGGCTTGGGCCACAGCTGGATGCTCTGGATGAGAGAACAAGCTAGAGCCCAGCGTCTGTGGCCTTCCATCACTGCTCCATCACCTATGTGACTGTTCATGCTTAGAGATAAATGGACCAAAAAATACTCAAATTGTATCAGCTCTCTGAGGCACTGCATTTGTAACCTTTTCAGAAAACCTGTACATTTCAGGGTGGCCTGTCAGAACTGTCCAATTATCTGATTTTCATTCTTGGGAATTTTTTCCCAGGTCCCAATCCCCTTCCCTCAAGAGTCAGTCCATGGACTTTAGGGACCACAGGATTCATGGCTTAAAAATAGAAATAGAAGCCAAGTAAGCCCCTAAAATCTCAAACAAGAGTAATTTATGTAGGGGAGGAAAAATTCTTCCTCTACCCTTCAAGGTCTTCCAGCTGGACTAAGAATTAAATTTACATGAGACCCCGGCGGGTGGGGGGAGGATGAGGACAGGGGCACCTGGCTGGCTCAGTTGGTAGAGCCTGCAACTAGACTCTTAATCTCAGAGTCGTAAGTTCAAGCCCCATGTTGGGCATAGAGCTTACTTTCAAAAAAATTACACACAAAAAATAAATTTACATAAGATGGATTAATAGGAGGGGGGAAAAAGCTTTAGTACTGTGCACACGGAGAGCCCCAATATTGAAACTGAGACCCAAATAAATGACCAAGGCAGGCAGTTCTTATACTTTTTAGACAGAGACAATAAATCCGTGAGGAATTGACAGGACAGAGGAAGCTTAACTTTGGGAGCTTCGATTAGTGAGGAATTCTAAACAGAATTTGGGCTGGGGGAGTAAATGAGTAAAAAGTAACAGAGGCTGTTTATACAGCTTATTTGGCTCTGAATGTCCCACCTCCAAGGATGAGGAGGTCTCTTTATCTTCTGGTACAGAGAGGGCGCCTTTCCCATGAGAGATTTATTTCCCACTTTCAGGGGAATGGAGGAGGGCCTGAGATTCCTTCCTGCACAGGTTGGCCCTTAAGTAACTTTTATTTAAAATAATCAATATGCCAGGGTCCCTGGCTGGCTTAGTCCATAGAGCATGCGACTCTTGATCTTGGGGTTGTGAGTTCGAGCCCCACATCGGGTGTAGAGATTCCTTAAAAATAAAATCTTAAAAAAATAAAATAAAATAATCCATATGCCAAAGTGACATATTTTGGGGCCACCTGCCCTTGGCCCCTACATTTGCCTCTCTGAAGAAAGTCCTGACAGCCAGGACAAGCATCCAGAAGTCATAAAAGTCTTCCCACTTTGCATAGAAAAGTCATCTCAGGCTGTTCCTTAGTACGTCCTTTCTCTCCTCACCGGTGAGGAGAACCCTTTGAATGCCTTTGGAACCCCAGCATACAGCCCAGAGACAACACTTGCCTGATATCTTTCTACTTTGAAAGGTTTATCTCATCTCTTCTACCTATTTGAGCAAAAGTCAGTTACTCTTCTGACGCTCTCTCTCCCCCCACCAAAAGCACCTGCAGCAAAATACAAACTCTTCTTTTGGCTGGCTCAGTCAGTGGAGCATATGCCTCTCGAGCTTTGGTTCAAGCTCCACGTTGGGTTATAGAAATTACTTAAAAATAAAATCCTCATAAAAATAAAATAAAATAGGGGTGCCCAGGTGGTTCAGTTGGTTAAGCGTCTGACTCTTGATCTCAGCTCAGGTCATGATCTCAGGGTTGTGAGATGGAGCCCTGTGTTGGGCTCTGAGCTCAGCAGGGAGTCTGCTTGAGATTCTCTCCCTCTCCCCTTCCCCCATTCTCTCTCCCTCTCTCTAAAACAAATAAATAAATATTTTAAAAAATAAATTTAAAAAAGTAAAATAAAATACCAACTCTTCAAATTCATAGGAATATCGAGGACTTGCCTCTAAAGCTTTCACACTGGCCAAAAAATCCTGTCATCTCCTCCTCCGCGCCTTTCCCCTCTCTGGTGTTGTTTCTTAGGCTGCCCCAGTGTGTACGTGAAGGATGGGGCCAGCCTTCCATCACATGGGCAAATGTGTCACTGTCCCTTAGGAATATTCACTGAAGTGCATTTTTGCATGAATTTCCCCCAGATAATTATTTTTATGGGACGTTATCAGACGGCATATTCTTCAGTTACCGGTACTCCTAAAACTACCTGAAATACAAGGTGAGACCTCTTACCATTGAGTTCTGTTCAGGAATCTAATAGGTTTCTGATTCAAGATGGCAGCCTGACTACATGTTGCAACCTCCTTATTCTCCCACATTTACGTTGAAATTACGTACATATGTCGGAACAGAGCAGGGGAAAAGAAAGAGATATCTTTAGTAACCCTTAAATTTTGAGGCCTATTAGAGGATCTAGTGTATTTAATCTGATTGACAGAGAAAAAGGAGGAGAAATCACAGGCTAAGGCACGAGAGCTAAGCATTGGTCCCCTCAGAGGAGCCTGAAGATGATTCAAGTGAGAGTCCCCAAATGTAAGAAGGGTCTAGAGATCATTGTCAAGGGTTTTACTGCAGAGCTGCATTGTAAGACTGTAGCAGTGGGTCCTTTTCTCCTAAAAAGACTTGCCGGCAGCTATAGCCTTTATCCTCACGCCAAAGCTTGAGAACTACTTTTTAGAGAAAGGAGTTGATCTGTTGCTACAAGAAATGGGTGATGTATTGTTATTGCTTCGTTACAAACCACTCCAAAACTTAAGGGCTAAAAATGATTATGCATTGGGCTGCCTGGTTGGCTCAGTTGGTAGAGTATGCGACTCTCGATCTTGGGGTTGTGAGTTTGAGCCCCATGTTGGGGCAGAGTTTACTTAAAAAACATTCTGTGTTATCACCTCTCATCTTTCTGTGAGTTGATTGGGCTCAGCTTGATGGTTCTCTCTCTCATGTCAGTACAAGCAGATGGGGGAAGGGGCTGGGGGAGTCATCTGAAGGTTTCCTCCTTCATATGTCTGATGCCTGGGTGCAAGCTGTCCAAGTGGCTCAGATATCTGGGGTCTGGTCAGACCCTGTATCTCCATATAGCCTCTCCATGTGGCTAGCTTTGGTTCTTCACGGCGTGATAGTTTCAAAGTCATTGGACTTTTTACAGAGCAAGTGTTTCAAGAAATATGAAGTGAGAGGTGCTTGGGTGGCTCAGTGGGTTAAGTGTCTGCCTTTGGATCAGGTCATGATCCCAGGGTGCTGGGATCGAGTCCTGCCTCAGGGTCCCTACTCAGCGGGGAGTCTGCTTCTCCTTCTCCCTCTGCCTCTCCCCCCCAACTCATGTTCACTCTCTTTCTCAAATAAATAAATAAACTCTTGAAAAGAAGGAAGGAAGGAAGGAAGGAAGGAAGGAAGGAAGGAAGGAAGGAAAAAAGAAAGAAAGAAAGAAAGAAAGAAAGAAAGAAAGAAAGAAAGAAAGAAAGAAAGAAAAAGTGAAAGCTGCTCCAGGCCCAGAATGGATAGTGTCACTTTGGCTATGTGCATAGATTCCTACAGACTCAAGGAAAGGGGGATCAAACTCTACCTTTCAATGGGAGAAATAAACAAATGATTTCCATCCATCTTTAATCTACCCTGGGAGAGCTCCTGGTGATGGTGTTGGGGACTACAAAAGAAACAGAGCAAACCAGAAGCACTCATGGGCTCTAATCTCATGGGACCTTGCCCTAGCAATTATTGGGGTCTCTAGCCTGTTTCCTTCTTCCTAGTCCCAGAAAATCACAGGGGAGTCTGCCTATAATTATGTTTTCTGACTGAAAGTTCATGTTCGTTTTTTCTATCTAAGAAAGAAACATATACAACTGCCGACGAAATGCACACCGATTACCTGCACAGGGGAAAGTAGCTGTTCATTTAAAAAAAAAAAGGCACTTGCAAACAAAGATTGTGAAGCATTAAAAAAAAAAAAAACCTAAGAAGCATAAAAGAGAAAACAAAGGATCAGTAACCACAAAATAAATAATCTCAGAGTGGGGAGAAAGAGATAATTCAAGGAGAAGATGGACTGTTTAAAAACATTCTGATTTCTGCCTATAGGTTTGGGCAGATATTGTAATCACCAATGAAGAGCAGTGTCTTTTGAAAAGTACCAATCAGAAAACAAGAAGGAATTTCAAAATTAAGGTATTACTGCAAGAGTGAAGATTTCACTAGACAGGTTGAATGATAAATTAGACAGCGACGAAGATTAAGTTTTTGATCTGGAAATAAATCAAAGAAATCGCTCAGAATTTGGAGCCAGAAGATAAATAACAGGCAAAGGAAAAGTTAAGAAACACAAATGGCAAATCCAGGAGTCTCGACAGTAATCTGGTAGCCCTAGAAGGAAGACTAGAAGCATAAGAAGGTAAAGCATAGTTAAGAACATGAAAGATAATAAAGTTCCCTAAGACTAGACATGACTGTTAAGATTTAACATCTGCTGAGTATAAAGAAGGATAATTGAGAAAATAACCCACATAGAGACCTATCATGCTGACATGCCCTAACTCAAAGGATGAAGTGAATGGCCCTATAGCATCTAGAGAGAAAAAGGAGGTCACTATTAGGGAAAGGTGAGCATACTGACATTTGTTTCTGGTCAGCAAGACTGGGTTTTAGGCAAAGGAACAATATATTCAAACTCCTAAGGAGAAACTATTTTGAGTCTAGAATTCTGTATCTAGCTAAGCTATCAATAAAATGCAGGGACCAAAATAAAAAGCTTATGGGCAAACAAGGACCCAGTAAGTGTGTCACCTGCATTCCCTATGTGTGAAGGGAATGCTTCCCAAAGTCCTATCACAAAATGAGGAATAATTGCAGGAGAAAGCTTGGCATGAAACACACTGAGCTGGGGCCACTGAGTATGATTCAGAAGTACAGGAAACAGGAAAGGCATTAAAGCGTATTTTGGACTGGAGTGCGTGGAAATTATAGAGAAAATATTGATTAATCTCGTAAAAGTTACAACAACAAAAATGGGGTAGAAATATAAGTAGCAAAACAGAAAAAAAAAAAGTTTGTATTGGGGACCTGGGTGTCTCAGTTGGTTAAGCATCTGCCTTCAGCTCAGGTCATGATCTCAGGGTCCTGGGATCGAGCCCCGCATCAGGCTCTCTGCTCAGCAAGGAGTCTCCTTCTCCCTCTGCCTTCCACTCCCCCTGCTTGTGCTCTCCTACTCACGCTCTCCTTCTCTCTCTGGCAAATAAATAAATAAACTCTTTTAAAAAAATACTTGCATCACATTTTAAAAAAATACTTGCATCACATATGAAAAAGGACTAATATTCTTAGGATGGAGAGCACTTTTAAAAGAATTTTAAAAATGAGACAGAAATAGAAAAATGAGTAAATATCATGAGCCGGCAAGTCATGAGAGAAAGGAAGGAAGGGAGAAAAAAAAACCCCAGATAAACGGTGACTATTACGGACTGAATGTTTGAGTCCCTTTGCCTCAAATTCAGACACTGAAATCCTAACACCCCTATTGTGATGGATTAGGAGGTGGGACCTTTGGGAGATGATAAGGTTGTGAGAATAGAGCCTCACGATGGGATTAGGGTCCTTATAAAAGAGATCCCAGAGGGCTCTCTCCTGATTTTCCACCACAGGAAGCATAGGGACAAGCCGGCCCTCTAAGAACCAGGAAGCAGGCTCTCACCAGACCCCGAATCTGCCAGCACCTTGATTTTGGACTTCCTAGCCTCCAGAACTATTAAAAAAAAAAAAAAAAAGTTTACTATATAAGCCACCCAGTGTAGAATATTTTTGTTTTAGCAGCCCCGCACAGACTAAGACAGCAACATTCTCTGAATTTCCCACAAGGCTGTTCCTGGAAATTCAGCCTGGGCAGAAGGATTGTGCTTACTGTCTAGGGCTCATGCAGGTGTGTGAGGGTCAGGTCGAGAAGGTTGGGGAGCACTGATACTCAAGGGAGGCCCTCCAGCAGGGAAGGAACCACATGTGGAAAGCAGGGGACATATTTTTGCAAAGCTGTCCCACATGCAAAGCTGCGGGAAAAGAAAAGTCAGACAAAGGAGAATTTTTAGGAAGTTTGATTCTGCTAAGTGTGTGAGCGCTGTGTGTGTCTTGAATAATTATTACATTTATTCCTCATTGTGACCTGAAAACCAGCTTGCTTACCGGTCAGGGCGTGGGGAGCTCTGAACATCAACCAAGTTCATGTTTTCCATTGGCGCTTCTGACCAAACTCGGTTGACTGGGCTTCCCATCCCTTCAGCCACAACTAGGGCCCCACTGGGTAGCTTTCTGGTTGCTTTTGGTTGTTGAAAGTCCTACCTGGTTTAGGGCTTTAACCAAATATCCCATTATAAATTCTTTCCTCTCAATCAGCCTTGGGGCCTTGCGGCAGTGGGTGGGAGGCCACGGTCTCCATCTGGGTTCTCTTTTCCCCACATTTCTGCGTTTCATTCCTCCAGGAGGGCACAGAGAAATGAGAGAGACCCCGAAGATGACCTTAGTCCCTAACAGTCAGCTTGGTGGAGCGTCCTGGCCTCACGCGGTCCACTCATTCCATCCTGTGTCTGTGGGTCTCCAGAAATGCAGGGGGCACCAGTGTAGAAGGGGGCTTAGTGTTCCTGGGATAATATGCAACTTCGTGGTATCCCCTCGTATCACCGACATCCTCCTTGTCCCCCTTCAGACCTACCAGGGGTCCACGCCCTCCACCTTGCTCCTGCCAGGTATGGTCAGGCTTGCTCAGCCAAGCCCTGGGCACGGCCTCACCATCTACCTACTTGGCTAACTTAGCTGGTCCCCCAAGGATGCTCGGGGATGGCTAACCACCTCTTCTCGCTCTTGGAGGGCCGTGGAGGTACGGGGTGCAACTCTTCCCTCCTCTGTTAGACTCCCCACTGTCCACCAGCTGAAGGCTTCTCCTGCAAGCTTCCTGCTTTAGAAACCTCCAGAGAACAGGGCATCGAACACTCTGCTTGCATCACTCCCTGGGACATGGTCAGATCCTCCCAGGAATCATGGCACACGCCCTCCCCATCCCAGTGTGGCTCCCAGTTCCTTCCTGCAGGGACTGGTGATCCCTCGTCCTCGGGATGCCCTTGGAACCCTTTACCCACCACTCACTTGGCTTTTTTTTGTTTTGTTTTTTTGGAGGGGGAGGGAATAAGTCCACCGTGAGAAGGAGGATTATCCCTCCCCACAGACACTGTGCTTCAAACCTCTGACGATTTTCTCGCCTGTGAATCTCCAAACCACTCAGCTCTCCGTCAGTGCCCCGCCTGTCGGGCCCGCCTCTGTCAAGCTAGGGCTGGGGGCTGCGTGGGACGAGAGCCACACCGCTTCCCAAATGCCACGATGTTTTCTTCTTGACTGTGGCCATTCATACACCAAAACGGTTTCATTCAGATTTTTTTTTCTGCCTCTCTTTACATCTGAAAAGATGAGAGCATTAATTAACATATGACTTGATGCAAAAACATAAATAGAAATCATAACAAAAGTCCAACCTTTAACGGGTTCAAATGTAACATCTCTGTGCAAGCGAGTGATTATGTTATCGGTGCGGTTTCTCTACCAACTCTCAATGAGCTGCGGAGAATGTCTCCCTGCTTCTGGGTCTGCGGTAGAAACATGCTAATGAGAATTAGAGGGGATGCACTGGAGGGGGTCTGGGACAAGTGGGGTCCAGCTTCCTGTGTGGTCAACTTTCAGAGAAGCTACCTTAACAGTACCACGGCCCCCGAGGCTTATAAGAAAAAAAAAACACAAAAAACAAAAAACACAACACCAACAAAACAAAACCAAAAAACAAACAAAAACAAAATGTACAAACCCACATCTTTCACTCCAAAACTACACACTTCTTTTTTTTTTTTTTTAAGATTTTATTTATTTATTCGACAGAGATAGAGACAGCCAGCCAGAGAGGGAACACAAGCAGGGGGAGTGGGAGAGGAAGAAGCAGGCTCACAGCGGAGGAGCCTGATGTGGGGCTCGATCCCATAACGCCGGGATCACGCCCTGAGCCGAAGGCAGACGCTTAACCGCTGTGCCACCCAGGCGCCCCTAAAACTACACACTTCTAACCTGCAAGCCTTAAGAATGCAGAAGAGAATGTCAGTGTCAAAAGACTTACTGCCATAAACAAACAAACAAACAAACTATAAGACAAAAGCAACGAACAAGAGTAGCAGTGAAACGTTCCCCATACCTGCGTCCCCAAAACCAAGCAAAGAGACGTTAACGCTAACGGCCATACAATTAGTACGGGAACTCCGACTCGAGCATGAAAGATGGGGCTACTATTTTATCTGATCCCAATGTCTCATTTTACAGATAAAGAAACTGAGGCCCAGAGCAATGGTACCAAGACAGCTCCTAAGGTCTGTGACCGTGTCGGGACTTGAATTCACGCCCACATGCCAGCTCCGTTAGACCATGTTGATGGTGACGGGGACGTTGACGGGGACTTTAACATCAGCCTGGATCCTGGTCCGGGGATGTCGGTGGCCAAGAGGGTGGGGCTTGCGTCTCATCGGTGACTAGCATTCGGTGAATTTAGGTCTGGCAAACCATTTATTGAACACCTACTATACCAGGCGCTGTTACTGGCCTCACAGAACTCATGGCTCAGCAAGGAAGGCAAATGACCAATATGTAAAAAACCACACATAAGCCAAGATGATAAATGTCGAGCAAGGTGCTCTGGGGATAAAGATAAAGGAGCCATCGGTCCTGCCTTAGACACAGGGCGGCACGGAGGGTTTCAGGAAAGAGTGAAGAGGTCGATACCGAGCTGGCTCCTGAAAGATAAGGTGTGCATCAAGGAAAAAGCCAGAAGAGTAGGGGAAACTAAGAACACAGAGTCCCGACCGTCCACCGTGGGTCTGGGGAGCGAGGGGTGAGCCCAGCGGACAGAAAGCCTGGAAGTGGCAGCTGGAGCCGAGCCGGATTTGTATAAACGTCTGTACTGAGCTGGGGATTTTGTTATCCCGCAAATAATGGAGACAATGACAGGGTTTTTTGTCGTTTTTTAGGAATGGGATCAGATTTCTGTTTTAGAACAGGATTCTGTTGGTATTGCGAAGGATGGATCGGAGGGGAGAGAGAGAGAATCGAAAGGCAGGAAGATCCCTCTACAAAGCTGAAATAGTATGAGAGAGAGAGAGATGCCCAGCATGCCGAGCTGGGGGTGGGGGTGGCGGGAACAGACGGGTGACGAGCCGCACGTGTCCCAGTTGGAATGGCCAGGACTCCGGATGATGGCGTGCGGTGGCCGGGCAGCTCGGGCTTCCGGTGAGGGCAATGCTGATGCAGATGTGCAAAGGAATGTTCCCGATGGTGGTGATGCTAATACTTAGCTCCCGCTTCTTCTCTGCACGCCGACCATCGATTGCTAGCCTGGTTCTTAAATGCCAAGCTTGTTTCTGCTTCTGCTTCTGCTGCTGCTTCTGCGTACCTCTCTGCCTGCGATGCTCGGCTTGGACTGTCCCACTGAGCGTCCTCACCCTCCAGGTCTTGCCGCAGGTTAAACTGGCAGCAAACCACCGGAAGCAAGGAGAAAGGCATGGATTCTGGCTCGCGGTCCTTCTTGATCTCGGACCTCTGACCTCCGGAACTGTGAGACCATAGATTTCTGTTGTTGTGACACTTTCCATTGGGAGCGCTTGACTTCCGCAGCCCCAGCAAGCTAATACAGGTCTCAGCTCAGTCAACGTCTGTCTGAGACTTTCGATGGCCACATGATCTAAAATAGGGCGTCCCGGTCACATCACCTTGCTTCACTGTCTCCACATTTAACATCTCCCTATCTTGTTCATGTATTTATGTGAGTGTTTTCTCTCTCCCTGCTTGCTGCTCCCCCAGGCACCCTTAGAAAGCATGTTCCATGATACTGGGGGGATTTTTCTTAACCTCTCCTCTTTCTCTGGATTGTAAAATAATCTGGCTATGATGGGCAATCACTAAGTATGTTATTGAAAAGGAATGAGTAAATAAACAATGATCAGTCTTGACCTTAAAGCTAACTCTGATGTCAATCACCACTCAAGTATTAATCACCTGTCCTCTGGAAAGCGTTGGATTTGGGGGGGCGGGTGTCTTCTAGGGAAGAATGGTCTGGATTACTCTTCGCTCCACCATCTGAGCTGGGATGCCTTGAGGAGTGGAAACACCCGCGTGGGTCCTTGGGTGGCGTGGCTTCCATCCAACATGGCGGCCTCAACACCGTTGGTCTTAAACAGTGGCTCAGGACTCCCAAAGTGAGTGCTCCAGAGAACAAGCTGGAAACTGCATCACTTTTTAGGACCCAGCCTCAAAGGCACACAGTGTTATTTCCACCATATTGTATTGGTCAAAGCAGCCGTTAGTCTATCCAGCTTGAAGGAGAGCGGGGGGATACAGACCTCACCTCTTGATGGTATGGAGGCAAGATTATACTGCAGGAGAGGACATGGGACGGTAGATAGGTTGTTGCAGTTGCTTTGGAAAATAGACTTTGCCCCAGATTCTTACCCTAAACCTGATTCTTGAGTCTCGCTCCGAGTGATTCCGATTTCTGGGTTTCAGTCCCAGGTGGGAACACCTTTAGGGGGTCCCGGGAATGCCTAATTTTAACAAGCCTCTCAGATGCTTCTGATCCTGAGCTCCACAGCCCCACTGTCTAAGAATCCTACTTGGGGCCTGGTTGACATCTCCCTACAGCTGCCACCATCGAATGTAGGCACCGTCGTGCTCCCCCCAAGTATGGCAAATGTAGAGATACGATAAGCCAAAATGTCGGGGCTCCCAAATCTATAAAAACGAGCTATTAATATAATAATGTAGAAAGATTAAAAATGACTGTATTTACGTATAAATTTTGAAGTACTCTTGGAGAAATCACAGAATGAAAAAACCTAAACCAACTATTATGGTCTTGCTAATGGAACTGTTCTCGATTTCTGCCTCATGCAATTGCTCGTGTTCCCCTCGTCCAAAATTATGGATTTCCTGTAAATCCTTTCCCAATATCACAGACTTTCTTGGGGTGTACTTGTGCTTTCTGTAATCACTGGGGATGATTTAAAAATCCTTCCATGGGGCACCTGGGTGGCTCAGTCAGTTAAGAATCTGCCTTCGCCTTAGGTCATGATCTCGGGGTCCTGGGATCGAGCCCCACATAGGGCTCCCTGGTCAGCGGGGAGTCTGCTTCTCCCTCTCCCTCTGAAGCTCCCCCCAATTGTGCTCTCTCTCTCTATTAAATAAATAAGATAAAATAAAATAATAAAATTTTTAAAAAAACAGCTGCCCCAGTGACAATACTTTTAATACTTAAAATACTACTGATGCCAAACAGACATATTTTGGGGTAGCAAATTCTACTCCTCTTCATAATCAATTCAAAGACAGTTTCTGGGAGCGCCTGGCTGGCTCCGTCGGTGGAGCACGCGACTCTTGATCTGGGGGTCGTGCGTTCAAGCCCCACGTTGGGCATAGAGATTACTTAAAAATAATAAAACCCTTTCCAAAAAAATTTATTGTCACTTTTAAGAAACAGCAGACGGGTAGAAAAAGCTCTGAAAACTGAGTCTGATTTACCCTTTTGGAAGAGACATTTACATTTATAAGGGAAATTTCCATTTGTAAAGGTGTCTCCCTTTCTGTTCCAGGAATAGAAGGATGACTAAGTCTCCAGAAACTCTTATCAATGGGGAAGGACAATTTTTCCCTTGTTGACTGGGCTTTTCCTGATCCCTCCCAGATCTGTCTCCCCACCATCTGACATTTTTTGTCTTTAGCTGATATTTAAAGGTTGGTTTGGGCCATTTCTCAAGAGTTACTGGGTTTTTCTGGGTCTTTCTCATGCATATAGGAGCTTTACATGTTATTAAACTCCTGTTTGTTTTCTCCTGTTGGTCTTTTAGTAGTGGAAGGGGGGCGGAAATCTCAGCCAAGAACCTAGAAGAATAGAGGAAAAATTATTTTCCCTCCCTCACAATTACCTAATCCCCCTCCGCCCCCACCATTCTCAATCTTGTAAACATTGTCTGAATATAGCGGATGAGCCCTTAAGGGATGACCTGGAGTGGATTCTGGACTGTTCCCTACGGACAGGGTGTCCTTCTGCTGAAGCTAGTTGTCAGGGGACTCAGAGTTAGACACGAAGAGTTCTGTAGGTCAGAGATCGGAAAAGACGGGCCAGGTCAGCTCTGAAGACAGAGGGGTGGGGCTAGAGATCAGACATCAGCGTGATCAGCACACACCCTAGGGGCCAGGAAGGGCAGGTGCAGAGCTAGGAACTGGCTGTTAGGAGACCTTAAAGCAAAGCCAGGTAAGAAAGCAAAGTCCCAAGTGGTTCTTCTGCGGATAAGAAGGTGCCGGGAAGGGGGTGGTGGAGAATTTCCTCTGCCCTTCCAGTCCTTCTGGCAGGAATAAGCACCAAGTTCACATGACACAGATTAAGAGGAGAAAATCACATTTCACTGTGTGCATATGTGGAACCCAGAAAGGCATGTACATTCCAAAGACTGGGAAAACGAGAATGTATGTCATTCTCAACTACGAAGAAGTGGGTAGGAGTCTGGGACTTCCAGGGGAAGGAATGCAATTCACGGGGGATGAAAAAGAGTTAAATGTTTGGTCAATAAGTGTGTGCTGAGCCACTAAGTAAAAATGGGACCGGGAGGACTCCAATCCAACAGGGCTTGCGAGGTTCCTCCCTGTCTCCCTCATTTGTATCTGAGGTACCTCCCTATGGTGGGAGCTCTCCTCCGGGAGCAGGTCCTCTATCTAAATTCTTTCAGGCAGTCGTGCGGGAGGAGGGAAAGAGCTTTTCCTGAATCTTCTATGTTTTGATTGCTTTTTAAGTCAAAATCATTTTCATGGCGCAGCTTGGGGTGACCTGCCTTTGGCCCCTACAAAGGCATTAGTCCGTGGCCCTCCAGGCTTAAGGAAGTAGCTGGGAGTCAGTCCCTCGATGGTACAGTGACTGGGGTGTCCGTCCGGGGGTGCATGCCCAGAGCCCATGGGGTCCATGCTCAGGACCCAGCTCTTTTGGGCAGCCGTGGCCAGGGGTCCCTTGCACCGCCCTGGGCATCTCAATGCCAGTTGGCCAGACTCACAGTGCTTCCCTGTCCAACTCCTTGGCTCCCCCAGAGCTCTGACTCACATGGGAGGGGGTCTCCTGGGTCCTGGAGAGCGGAGCACAGAGGGGGAGGCTTCCTGACTCACCTGCGGGACGTGACCTTGAACAAGTCTATGGAGTTTCAGTGGTTTTGGTGACGATTATAATCAGGGTCACCGCTGAAAGGGATACTCTTCTGCCAGTCTGGGCTGTTTCCCTCTTTACTGTTGCAGCCTGCATCACCTTTCCTCATCCCCCGCCCTGCTGGCCACCTCCTCCTCGGTGGGATCAAGATCACTTAGTCTGACCTTGACCCTTGACACCTGCCTATGCGGCATCCAAAGAGAGAAACAGACTGCTAGGTCCCCCAGCTGGCTTCTGACGGATCTGAGCAGAACACCCGGGACTCCCGGGGCCACCTGATTTTCTGTGTGTCGCTCCAAACAGTCTCATCTTCCTGTTTTTCTTTTCTTGCTTGCCCGCCTTCCTCTCCTCCGACTCTAGGAACGATGGGTGGGCTCCTCAGGGCTTCAAGAACAAGAAAAGCTATGTGTTTGGGCTGTGAAGAGCTTGCGAGTGGCAGGACCTGCGGGCCAGACACAGCCACATCTGAAACCCCTATGAACTCCCTGCCCAAATTTCTCCCAGCAGACACCTACACCTCCCTCCCCTCCGGCACCCCAGCACCGAGCACGAGCACCGGCGGGGTCATTCTGACTTGCAAAGTGAAAATTGGTTGTTTGGTGTGGCTCACGCCAGGACCCACCAAAGCCCAGCCATCAGTTACCGACATTATTGCAAATAGTAATTTTTCTGTTGCAAACGGAGCAGCAGATGAGCTGCTGATTTCCAGCGCAGCGCCTCCGACTGCACGGGAACTGTTTGCAGGCATGCGCACTGCGGCGGTGGCCTTTTCCTCCTATTTTAGTTTGCTTGCCCTCGAGTAGGTCGTGGTTGGTCCTGGGGAGTTTCCTGGAACTCACCCCCGCTGACCGAAATCGCAGAGATCCCAGCGTCTGCGGCTCCTTCTCTGCCTTGTGCGGCTGTTAGCGATGCTGGAATCCGAAAATGCTTGAATTAAAAGGAACCCCGGCCATCACCCCATAGCCTGCTCGTTCATTTCACAGATGATGACACTGAGACCCAGATAAATTAGGGGCTGGCATTTAGCGACAGAAGGAGGAAGGAGCCTAACTTAAGGAAGCAGAAGGCGGGTGGGAAGGAGGGACTAATATCTATTGACCTCCTACTATGTGCCAGGCTTAAAACTTGGCAATCTCATCTCATTTGCAAGTGGGGGCTTTTAAAAAGGAAAGCACTGGGACTTTACATGGTCGAAGGGCTTGACCAGTGTCACTCAGTGCAAAGCGGAGGAGCCCACGGGAGCCGTGGAAGGTAAGCTCCACCCCAAAGCTGTGTTGCTAAAAGCAGAGCGATTCCCCAGGGTTTACCAAATAGGAGATAAGCCTAGAGCTATAGCTGTGGGTTGGGTCTACCCCAGGGCCCTTTTCAAAGACAGAAGGATGGCGATGCTGGTGGTTTAATTTCTGCCTCTACCTTTCTAGCAAATGGGATCTGGGGGGAAAGGGTCATAAAAGATTCCTATTTTTAGGGACACCTGGGTGGCTCAGTAAGTTAAGCGTCTGCGTTCGGCTCAGGTCATGATCCCAGGGTCCTGGGATTGAGCCCCATGTCGGGCTCCCTGCTTATTGGGGAGCCTGCTTCTCCCTCTCCCTTTGCCACTCTGCCTGCTTGTGTTCTCCATCTCTCTCTCTCCAAAATAAATAAATAAAATCTTTTAAAAAAAAATTCCTATTTTTATGTAGTTATGGCTCAGGATTAATTTTGCTTATTTCTGGTCATTATCACTCTTCAGCTGCCTAGGAGTCTGGTCAGAATCAACCCGGTATTTGTTTTTGTAATCATTTTGGTAATGTCTGTCTCCCCCATCAAAACGTAAGCGGGGGATGATGTCAAATATTTTCTCCATTATACCCCAAGCCTCTAATACAGTTCCTGGTAGGTGATAAAGGCTCTCCGTAGATCCTTGTTGAACGAACGAATGAATGCATGCATGCGTGAATGAACTAATAATTTATTTTTTGATCTGCCTAAATTGGAAGATGAAAAGAGGTTGAATTTTGTGATTGTTTGGAATGTTGAGTATAATGCTTAGAATAAAATACTTGGCCTTAAATTTCCACACTCCTGTTTTTTAGTTATCTACTAGACATCATGGTTTCGTGGAAGGAGCCTTGGAGATGAGAGTCCTAGACCCAGCACTCCTCTTTTGGGTCACCTAGAACCACCTGCTTTGCCCCTCGGACTGTTTCCTCACTTGTCGATTGAGGCTGTTGGAATCAGTGAGCACCTCATTCCTTTCTAATCTAATACTCCGACTTTTGTGAGAAACTATGAGCCGTGTCAGATCGAGAGTGTATCTTTGTGCTAGAACTTCCTCCGGCATGACAGTAAATCCACTTTGCTTCTTAGCTGTGCTGTGACTTCTGGCCTTGGATGTGTTCCTTCCCTTAGTCTTCCTCTACGGCCATGGAGGGCCCGGAACACTCAAGGCCCACGTGGCATTTGTCACACACAGCTGGTGCCCACTTACCTACCCCTCAGACACATCCAGATTTTTCTAGGGAGCCTGGGGGCCTTGGCCTGTTGAAACTGGCCTGAGAAACACTGTCTTCCAGGAAATGTTGGTCCAATAGGAGACTCCATCAAAATGTTTACTATTGTCCATGAAGTCCGGGAAATGTTGCCCTAAAGAGCCACTTCCTGGAAATCCACGATGCGCTCAGCATTTTTGAGTGTCTGGGCATTGACACAATAAACAGACCTCTTAAACTTTGGTGAAATAACAAAAATACAACCGAGTACATTTTAAAGATCTAATTGGCCTTATTAATTGGTTTATGAAAGGGGTTGCCTCCCGTCTAGCAAGTAGAGGGGAGTTCCAAAGGGCTACAGATAGGGAAAGGTTTTTAAAAGGCAGAAAGGAGGGACTGGGTGTGGCTCAGGCAGTTAAGGGGCCGACACTTGATTTCCGCTCAGGTCATGATCTCAGGGTGGTGAGATTGGGCCCTGTGTCAGGCTCCATGCTCAGTGGGGAGTCTACTTGAAGATTCTCTCCTTCTGCCTCTCCCCCATCTCGAAAATAAATAAATAGATCTTTTAAGAAAATAGAGGTAGGATAAAGAGGAAAAAAAGGATTATTTCAGTTGAGATCATCTTCAAGTGGGGAGAAAGGATTCTAGCAGGTAGATTAGCTCATCTCCCTTTGGAGGATAAAGAGGGCTCACATGACAGATTATTTCATTGGTGCCGACCAGAAAATTCCTATCTGACTGGTTAAGACTACATTTCTGGGGATTGAAACTGAGTTGGGTTAGGTATTAAGTCTTCCTTTACTGACTCGGGGCCTTAACCTAAGCGACGCCCTTTGGGAGGCCTGTGGTGTTCTTTTTCACACTTTCTTTAATCCTCTTCCCTAAGTACAGTGGACCACAAAAGCCCCATCTTTTCCTCCTCACCCTTATTCACAGCTCACCAAAGTCTTCCCTGTCATGCATTTATGGGAGACACTGAGATCTCGAAGGAAGGGAAAAGGCTAAGCCAGCCCAGAGCTAAATTTGCAGAGAAGATCAAGTTTGCAGCAAGTGCACTCTCGTTCCACCCTCTGGATGCTTCTCATCTCCCAGGGTCCAGAGCTCTCCTCACTGTGGTCTGTCAGCATCGAATCACCGACTCGGCTTCCCATTGGCTCGTTTCTCCAAGTCAGGGTGAGACTCAGGGGCTGTATTTGTGTATTTGTGTACTTGTGCCGTAGCCAGAGATCTGAGCAGGGGTCTCAATCAGCCTCTAGGCAGACAGAACGCAGCACCGAGGCACTGAGAAATATTTAAGTACCGATTTGTGAAAAACACCGCTGAACAAGAGGGAGGTAATATCAAGCCAAAGACAAAGAAGAAGCTCTATCGGAAAATTCCATATTTTAGAATGAAGCACAAATTATTAGGAAGTGATTTGCATTTTCAATAGTCCAAGAAATAGTAGTATTTCCTTGACATATAATAAAAATATCCGTAAAGAGAGAATGAGCTAAACAAAGGGACGGAAGGGTAAGATGAAAACAGAGATCGAAGAATATGGCAATGAAGCTAATATTTTAATAGCAGTTGAAAAAATACATAGAACCGATCCTGCAAGGGGAAAAAAAAAAACATGTAAGTGACACAGAGAGCAAATTAGAAAAGGTCCCCAAGAATATAGACGAAAAATGGGAAGACTTTCCAAACAGCAAAAAAGAATAGAAAAAAGAATAGATGAGAGCAGAGAATGTAAACTCAGCACACAGATATTCTTCTTCAAGCAGAAAACGGTACCATTTAAGTAGAATCGATAATCGACGATAGAGTAGAAGAAAATTTTCCCAAGAGGAGAGGAATAGTGTAGACATCATGAAAGATTCACTGCCCAGTAAAAATGTATATGGCTTATTTTTAAAAACCTAGAAAGAAACAATTGGTCAAAATAGTAACATATAGTCTAACTTTGTAGATGTAACCATTGTTAAGAGTTTGGCGTATCCTTGTGGCCTTTGCTTTTTTCATTGCTTATATGGCTGTATTAGTATTTTGAGAAGAATTTTGGAAAATTCGATGAAAGAGATAAAAACAAAGACATGTATTTCTGCCTGGGCCATTATGAAGGGACCCATATGTTCTTGGGGCTCAGCATGGCAGTGGTGGTGACAGTGGAAATGAGAACGAGAGGTACGTGAACGATGAGGGACCTCAGCACTGGGGCCCTTGACCGGCCACGCTTCCTCACTTAGATATTCCCCTCCAAGGGTAAACTTGGAAATTTTCAACTTTTTTCTGGAAAGTACCGACCCACAACCATGGATCAGTTTTGTTTATCAAAGAGAAGAAAACCACAGTGAGGTGGTGGGTTACTTGAGCGGTTGGGAGACTGAATTATTGGTAGGCAGCTGTTGGAATGCCAGTGTGCAAATTGTGCCTTTCCTTGGGTATCTTTAGGAAAAGCACTGATCACCGTATGCGCTGAATGGCCCAGAAATCCACTTGCTTTAAGGTGGGAGGCAGGACAGAATGAACTCTAAAGACCCCTTTTTGTTCTGTTAGCTTGTGTCTCCATGGTGCCATTGGCACCCCTCCTAGCCATTCCTTCTAGTGTTATTTCAGCATAATTCACATTGCTGGGTGGAAATAACCAGGGGAGAGAGAAGTCTCGGGTACTAATGAGCACATCAAGTACGATAATGATAAACTCACTGTCCTTCCAACCATTGATCTTCGCATCCCTCGGCTGTTGGTTGCAAATGAGCAGAAGGAAGGAAAAGCCTCCTACAACCCTACCACACACTGAATCACCATTAATGTTTAGGTGTATGTCCTTTGAAGCTTTACTCTGTCCATATTTTAGATGTGATTTTGATCGTATGCTGCAGTTTAAATCGTATATACTTATTATATAAAAGTCCATCTATTTTTTTTCTGGTGTGAAAAGGAGGAGTCATTGACGACAATCTTGGAAGTACATAATGAAGAAAATTTTTAAAACATCCAGATTCCCATTTCTTAGACATAACATTTTTAGCCTTTGGTGTGTATTCCTGTAGTGTTAAAAAAAAAAAATCTTTATTGCCTTCCCTAGAGTGGGGCAGTTTTATGAACACTGTAAAAATCTGAAAACTATATATATGGTATACAACATGTGTATACATTTATATGGGTGTGTGTGTATTTATTCATCTTTTGCAAAATCAAATTATACTCTCTATTCTATCTTTTTTTGCATTTAGCAACATAATATGGCAGCACTGTTGTTTTAAAACGTCTCCAATGGCGTTGTTTTTATGTTTTTTTCCATTTCTCTATTACATGCAAACTTGCAAGGAATATTCTGTTACCTGTGTCTTTTCACGCTTACATAAGTATTTCTTTTTTTTTTTTTTTAAAGATTTTATTTATTTATTTGACAGAGAGAGAGACAGCCAGCGAGAGAGGGAACACAAGCAGGGGGAGTGGGAGAGGAAGAAGCAGGCTCCCAGCGGAGGAGCCTGATGTGGGGCTCGATCCCATCACGCCGGGATCATGCCCTGAGCCGAAGGCAGACGCTTAACGACTGCACTACCCAGGCGCCCCTACATAAGTATTTCTATGGGAACCAGAGGGTCCAAAGGCTCGCATTTTTAAAATGTGGGAAAATGTACATTTTAGATCTCAACGTATATTTCCTTCAAGGGGGCTACTCCAGTCCCACTCCCACCAACAATGTATGAAATTACCTGTTTGGACAATATTAGATATTTTCAGTAATTTTAATTTTTGAAAATCCAGTAACCGAAGAACGTCAGATTTAATCTGCATTTATTTCATGACGATGAGCCTGTGTATCTTTTTGTGTTTATGGTCATTTCCACTCATTCTGTAAATTGCTGTTCTTACCCTTCTACCATTGTCGCTCGGACTGTTTCTTATTTTCTTACTTCTAGTGCAGGAACGCTTTAAACATTACAGATATCAACCACAATATAAGTTTTAAATAAACAGCACATTTCCACTCAGAACATTTCCACTGAGCAATAAAAATACCAGCGTGTTGCTTTATGGAGAATTTTTTTTTTCTTTGATGGTGAAAAATAGAGATTTTTTACTTATTCGTTCTGGTGCAGTGTGCCAAATGTATAAATAAGTTAACGGCTGCTAGCAAATGACATAACAAAACAATGCCAGATATCCTTTTAAATGATCAACAAAACTTGTCAAGAATTGTGAGGTGGACAATATGGCCCAAGAAAACATATTTCCTGGAGAAAGACATTTCCAAGAATGAACGTATTTGCTGAAAGAAAGCTCTGCAGAGCCAAATTGCCCCACGGGCTGCAACATCCACCTGAACATAGAGAAAAGAGCTAGATTCCTAATTTAGGAACAGAACTGAACAAAGAAATACTTTCAAGCTCGTTTATGTTGTTTTTTTTTTTTTTTTAAGATTTGTATTTATTTATTCGACAGAGATAGAGACAGCCAGCGAGAGAGGGAACACAAGCAGGGGGAGTGGGAGAGGAGGAAGCAGGCTCATAGCGGAGGAGCCTGATGTGGGGCTCGATCCCAGAACGCTGGGATCATGCCCTGAGCCGAAGGCAGACGCTTAACCGCTGTGCCACCCAGGCGCCCCAAGCTCGTTTATGTTGTAACAAGATTTGTGATGACCAGGAGGAAGACCTCTTCCCCCCCTGCTCCCCCACATTGGAGCAAGAACCAGAGCTCAGCTTTCCCCTTGATGCAAACCTCAAGTTTCATGTTCAGCGTACAGATACTGGAAAAGGAAGAAATGGGTCGCTTCCTATTTTCAAGTCGACAAACTCACCCATGGCATCTCATGGGTGCTCTGCTAAGATTGTTTACAATCCTGGACGAGATCCTGAGGCCCAGGGAAAATCCCCTCCAGTGTTGGCAACAGGATCGACCGTCAAATTTGGAGCACTGCAGATTTTTGTTTTTGGTTTTCTGTTTGTTTTTGTTTTTGTTTTTTTGCCATCTTAGTAAATTTCTGTGAGTAAGTTAGAGATTGTTCATGGGCTGCGCCAAGAAGCCATTTAGTTTTTGGAGAGGAGAGAGTGAAGCTTGCACATACACGTGTGTCCCTGTGTGGACAGGTGTCCACATGAACTTTTAACTGAAGTATAATAAATACTCAGACAAGTGCACAACTGTCTAAACCAATTAATTTTAACGACAGCTATCAGCAATGTAACCAGCACCCCATTCAAGAAATAATAACACCCAGGAGGTCTGCCTGGTGCCCTACTGTTCTGGTTTCTAACACCTTAGATCATTTTACCTGTGTAAGGAAGGACAAGTTCTTCCTTTACCCTTTAAGGTCTTCCAGCTGGACTAAAAATTAAATTTACATGAGACGGGTTAACGGGAGGAAAAAACAAAGTTTCATCACATGCACGGAGTCCCAATCTTGAAATTGAGATGTAAAGAAATGAGGCAGTTTTTATACTTTTTAGACAGAGAGACACTACATTTGTGAGGAATTTACAAGGTGAAGGAAACAGATGCTTGGGGGCTTTAATTAGTAAGGAATTCTAAGCAGAATTGGGTCTGAGGTCATAGAAGAGAAAAAAGTAACAAGGTTGTTTCTAGAACTTTCTCTGCCTTACAGTTCCCACTTCTCTTTATCTCCTGGTATAGGAAGGGCATCTTCCATGTGGGAGGTTTATTTCCTGCTTTCAGGGGGACAGAGAATGGTCTGAATATCCTTGCCCTGACTGTTTTAAGTGACTTTTTAATAACCTTTTTTTAAAAAGATTTTATTAGACAGGAGAGAGAGAGCATAAGCACGGGGAGCAGCAGAGGGAGAGGGAGAAGCAGGCTCCCCACTGAGCAGGGAGCCCGATGTGGGGCTCGATCCTAAGCCCCTAGGATCATGACCTCAACTGAAGGCAGACGCTTAACCGACTAAGCCACTCGGGTGCCCCCTAGGTAACTTGAGTCGAAAATAATCACTATGCCAAAGTGATACATTTGGGGGCAGCCTGACCTTGGCCTTACATCTGTTTTTGATTTTTATAGAAATACAATTGTGTGTTGTGTATTGTTTTTTATTTTCATCTGGCTTTCCTTTAACATTAAGTTTGTGAAATACATCTACGTTGTTGTATCTAATCGCAGTCTGTTTATTGCCGCTGCTGTGTGATATTCCATTGTGCAAAGTTACCGCTGTTTATCCATTGTGCTACTGTTGGGCCTTTGGAACCTATCCAATCATGGGCTATTATAAACAGTGCGACTACGTGTCTTTCAAGAACATATGTGTGCATGGGATTGGAATTGCTGTCATAGGATATGCATGTGCAGATCATGCCAAAGGATTTTCTCATACACTGAGAAAGTGGTTGTACCGTTTTATGTGCCTACTAACAGTGCGAGAGTTCCATCAGCTCCCCATCCTCACTAAGACTTGTTATCGTCTTCTTTATTTTTTTTTTAACTAGGCTCCACCCCAGTGTGGAGTCTTAGTAAATTTCTGTGAGTAAGTTAGAGATTGTTCATGGGCTGCGCCAAAAAGCCATTTAGTTTTTGGAGAGGAGAGAGTGAAGCTTGCACATACACGTGTGTCCTTGTGTGGACAGGTGTCCACATGAACTTTTAACTGAAGTATAATAAATACTCAGACAAGTGCACAACTGTCTAAACCAATTAATTTTGGGGCTTGAACCCATGACCCTGAGATCGAGACCTGAGCTGAAATCAAGAGTCAGATGCTTAACCGACTGAGGCACCCAGGTGCGCCTGTCATTTTTGTTTTGTTTTTTATGTTAGCAATTCTGGTGGGTGTATGTTAATGTCTCAGGGTGGCTTGAATTTGCATTTTCCTCGTAATTAATGAAATCAAGAAACCTGAAAAGTTGGGTTTTTTTTGACCACTGGATATTCTTTTAATGAACTACTAGTTTAAATCTTCTACCCTAGAAACCAAATTTTAGGCAGAAGCGTCTACCTAGTTCTTTGCCCTTTAGAAAGACGTTACATTGGCTCGCTAAACCCCACTCGCAACAATCAAGTCACGTGGGAGGAGGTTAAGAAATCAGCTTTACAGACGAGGAAAATGAGGTCCAGCATTTGCTGGACTCAACTCATAGTTGAGTTATCCAGGGCTTTAGTTGTGGTAAGACCCCATCTTCCTGTCTTCATTCAGCTGACTCATATTCTACCATATTGCTTGTCCTGGTCACCAACCAATAACAGTCCGCCATTATTATGGTGCACCAACTGTGGTTGTCAGTGTCTGCGGTGACTCCGCAAGACTGAATGATAAATAAGGCATGGTTCACGCCACAAAGAAGGGCTTGGCGACTACTACTTACTGTGGGTCTGTGTTGTCTAAATTCATGGTCATCTCTTGCGATAAAATGGACACAGTACCCCATGCACCAGCTTGTCCTACCTCGAGAGAACCACCTCAGGAAAATTAAGAGATGGTTCAGGACCAAACAAAATATTGGGGCTGTGTCAACCCTGACCCCACTGCTCAGGTTCAAACCCTAGCTCCTTGACAAACCAGCATGTGATCGTGGGCTAGTGGCCTGAATTACGTGCCTTAGTTTTCTTTTTCTAAAATGGAGATCGTTTTACTTCTTCATTTGTAGAGCCATCAGCATGATCCGATGAGCTAACACCTGGAAGTTCTCGGTGGCGTGCCTGGCACGTAGCGATCACGTGATTCTTGGGTGAAATTCTTCGTCTCAGGATCACTCATTCATCTGTTTCCTCTTTCCTCATCCTCTTCCTTCAACTACTCTTTCCCATCACCTCTACATCTCTTCTCTTCAGTCAACTTTTAATTTTGTCCTCCATCCCCTTCTGGACCAGGGATACTCGAATTTTAACAAGACTTTCCGGGGATGTGCTGCTTAGCTCAACATTTTCAAAGCTTATGTTACCATTGGCCTCCTGGAGATGACTTAAGGCAGTAAACACAAAACATCGTATTAACATTGAGTCACCCTTTGAAAAAGTTAGAACCCTTTTATGTGTACTCTAACCCTCTCGGGACCCCAAGGAGAACATTTCAGTGTTGTACCAGCCTGTTTGTAATGTATTTTTAATGATTGCTACTCCCACCTGTTTTTGGTTTGGTTTGGTTTGGTTTTTAACTAAGAGATAAAGGGCCCAACCTAACAGCCTGAACCAGGAAATAATATCTCAATGATCTCAAATAATATTATCTTATATATGTGCAGTTTTCTGCATTTTAACTCATTTTATATGTGATACTGTGTTCCATTTAAAGTAGTAAAGGTTCATTCCTTTGGTTAAGCCAAATACGTTAGCCGATTTAAATAAAAATACCGAACATATGATATGGCCAAAAATTATGTGGGTCTGAAAAATACTGTTTTAACCTGAAGCACTGTGTCTTTTTTCTTAAGTTTTTAATTTAAAGACTTTTTTTAAAGAAGATTTTTAATTTATTCATTTGAGAGAGAGAGAGTAAGAGAGAGCACAAGCAGTGGGGAGAGGCAGAAGCAGGCTCCCCGCTGAGCAGAGAGCCCAATGTGGGGCTCGATCCTAGGACCCTGAGATCACGACCTGAGCTGAAGGCAGGTACTCAACCGACTGAGCCACCCAGATGCCCCTTAAGTTTTTATTTTACTTTCAGTTAGCATACGGTGTTATATTAGTTTCCGGTGTATAATGTAGTGATTGAACACTTCCATGCATCAGCCAGAACTCATCACGACACGTGCATGCCTTAATCCACATTCCCCACCTGCCTCCCTCTGGTGACCATCAGTTTTGCTAAGAGTCTGAAATAGTGTGTCTTTTTTGTCTGCAACAATATGTCTCTAACGGTGACACATCAGCCTAAGGAGGCTGACAAGTGGAGACTCTTTTCCCCTGCAGAAGGAGCTCCATCCTGTAGGAGAAACAAGAATTTGGGTTGGACACTGAAATGGATTTGGTTTTAAGTGGTTTCTCCTCTTGCTTACTGTTTACCCCTGAAAAAAAAATTATCAATCTCTTCAACGTCAGTCGTATCATTTGCTAATTGAGAATAATTCTTACTCTCTGATTAAAGAAGATGATGCATTTGAAGCATGAAACGTACTGTCTGACTCACAGTAGGTATTCGGTAAATGCAAGGATTTTATTATAACACCACACGGTACAGTGACCGTCTTTCCTGCTACTGTCGCATTCTTCAAATTCTAATCTCAGTTTCCAAAGACTGGTCTCTGGATTCCAGCACAGCCAAAGGCACTTCAACACAGCACCCACCTGACAGATAGGAGGTGCTCGTTAAGGGCAATTTAATTGATCAGTTGATTAATTGAGCAGGAGGCCTCTGTTAGTGTTGTGGTTGGACCACTCCCCTGTGGGCCCACATCGGCACATCTGTTTATTAGTTCATTCCAGAGAAGCCTTTAACGTTGTGGGAGGAGGCACCCAGCACGATAGTCTGTTTCGTTTTGTTTGGTTGGTTTGGTTTTCCTTTACTTGGAACAAGGGGGATTTGAAACAGCGGTGGAATGTAGGTCTAGGGAATGAAAATAGGACATCTGGTCTACTTTGGGATGGTCCCGCCATGTTGCCCTTCTTGACTCTGTTGCCAAACAGGAGGGAGAGGTCGTACCTATTCCTACTGTTCATGAATGTGTTCATAGAGGGGCGAATTCCTACTCCATTGCACGAGGATGGACAGCATGGAAGGAACACAGAGCTGTTCTCCACTCTCGGTCTTTGGCACAAGAGGAAGAGGAATAACTATCTGAATGGTGAGTCTGGAAGAAGAAATCCAGCATGCTTAGCTCAGCCCTCTCTCTTCTCCTTTACAACCAGCCTGCCTGCCAAAAGCACCCATCCTCTTCCTCTCCATCCTTTGAGCTTGTGAGCCAGCGTCCTGTGGGGGAGGCCCGTGGTTGGCAATCCGTGCCCATAACTCATAGTACTTGTACCTAATTAGGAGGGGAAATATTAGGAAGACCATTGCAGACACACATTGAAGCATTTCCTTCCAGCCCAGATGACTAGAATTGGGGTGCCCAATACCTGAAGGGAAGGTTGTCAAGGCAGAGACAGAACAACAGAACCAAATTTTTGACGTTTGGTGTCTAAAGGCAGGGTTCAGGATTTAAGACCCACAGATTTAGAAGAATATGCAGAATTGTTTTTCCCACTTCCAGACCAGATCAAGATACTATCGTTCGAGACCAAACAGATAGGAGCTGAGCCACTGAGAAGGGACTAGCCCTCCTATGCCCAAGTGAGCGCCATCTGTCCCCAGTCCCAGGGCAGCATGTGAGAGCTGATTCACTGCCTGAAGTTCTTCCCTTCCTATTCAAGGGAGAACTGAACATCCCATATGCCAAGGAGCTGTGAGAATTTCCATCTCCTTGCCATCCAGTGAGTAATTTTTGTGGATGGCTGCCAGAACATTGCTTGTTGATTAGGAGTGATGTCTGTCTGCATGGTGACACGCCACATAGCCCTCCTCCACCTCACCATGTGGACTTTCCTGCTCGAATGACCCAGGACCCTTGAAAGCTCTTTGAGATGGAGATGATGGTGGTGTAGACAAATAAATGGAATGATGATTGTTTAGAAGCGAAACCTTATATTCTTAAAGTAGGGCTGGATTGGACCAATCTAAACGTCACCCCCTACTCATCCCAGGAGTAAAATGCTCACAACTTGTTTTATTTCTTTACTCCCTTGCATCACCTAATACAAGGGAATCGTGTGTGTAGAACGGCCTGGATAAATACATCTTTGTTGAATTTAGTAAATTCAGTTTACTTGAAACTTGACGATGCTCTGACTGTGTGGCCAATGGACCACACTTCGTACTGATCGCGTTTCCGACACTTAGTTGCTAAATCATCTCTGGCCAAGGCTAGAAGCAACTGATGTCTTTGTATCTGTGGTTTTAGGTCCTGAGGTCTCCATGTCAGGAAACGTAATTACTTTTTTAAAAGAAGAAACCAAACTTTAGAAAGCCTTCCCCAAACACAGTAGGTGTGTTGACAGGTAGTGATGATATGTGCCTTCATTCCCAGGTTAGGACGTATTTGGAGAAGTTGAAACTCACAGATATGTCAATAACAGCTCAGTAGTTAACTCCAGCTTTGAAATTTGGCACATACAGGCTATGCCACTTGCTGCCTATAAAAGCTGGAATAATTTACTATTTTCTCCATCACTTGGTTTTTCATTTGTGCAATGGGGAGGATGTCACTTAAAAAAAAAAAAAGATTTTATTTATTTATTTATTTGAGAGAGAGAGAGAGAACAGGAGGGGGGAGGATCAGAGGGAGAAGAAGACTCCCCACTGAGCAGGGAGCCTGATGTGGGGCTCGATCCCAGGACTCTGGGTTCATGAACTGAGCCAAAGGCAGATGCTTAACTGACTGAGCCACGCAGGTGCCCCAGGATGTCACTTCTATAACAAAGAATTGTTTTGAAATTCAATGAGGGATGTCTGTGAGGGGCTGCGAAAAGTGTCTAGCACAGAAAAAGCAATCAATCTATGGTAGTTAAAATTATGGATAGTGAAAGCACACTATAATTGTTTAAACACAAGCCAGGGCAGTCCAAGCTGCAAAGGTCTACTCACTGGACAGCTAGGAGAACTGTCCACCTTTAGGTCACATGACTCCCTTTCCCAGGCTAGGGAAAAAGTATGGGGAGCCGTTGGAAGGCTGCCTTATGAGTCAGAATCTCAAAGTGCAAGTCCCCACTCCTCACTTGGGTAGAACAGCAAGTCTGGGCTATGCCTGAGCAGCCCTGGTCAGAAGCAGCGATCTCGGTGCTGGAACCGCTGCCGTTTTGGAAAGCCTCCCCAACGAGGTGACATAGCCCGTTGAGCACCTCGTCACTTCACTGGGGAGAGATCAGTGACCTGTGGCCAAGAGGGAGCCTCTGGCAGGCAGTGGACTGCAGACATGCCTCGGGTCATTGCAAGCTCATTACCACCATCTGCTCTGGCCATCTCGACCCAGTCAGCTGGAGAGGACTCCTGAGTTACTGACACCATGGAGACCTCTTAGGGGGTGATTTGCCTGCTGTTTAGTGATTACCGCTTTATGGAAAGGACCTCCATGAAGTGACACCCATTACCTTCCTTGGTTGGGAGCAGTGGTCATTTATATGTCTCAACTGGGGGTATATTGCACAGATTCCCTACCCCTGTGAGATTTTGATCTCCCCCAATTCTTTACCCTCCGGGGTCACCATACCTTCTCGTCCTTGTCCTATATGTCCAACGACTGTCACTCCTTTGAACTGGAGGATAAAAATAGGGACATCATTCCCAGAGGTCACAAAGAAATAAGCTCTCCCTACTATGTCTCCTAATCTTTCTTTAGGCACACTTCCTCTCTCTGGAGCTTTTGCTCATTTCTTCATTCAAAAAATATTTTCTGAGTGTGCCCTCCATGCCAGGCTCTGTGCTAGATGCTGGAGATAATAGTCAGGACACAGGCAGACAGGGCCCCTGCTCTCAGGCACCATATATTCTAGTGCAAGGAGAGGGAATCATGTATAAGGTGTAACCGAGATCAGTTCAGACGCGGGAGAGCCCGTGTGGTGCAGTGGGTGGACCCAAGCTGGCTCTCTAAGCCACAGTTGCTTTAGGTTCAATCGCTGGCAGCTTCACCTGTTAGCTGTTAGACCTCCAATAAGTTACTTCATGGTTATGAAGTGCTTACTGATTTGCAAAATGGGGATTCTAAGAGAACCTCCCTCCATGGAGGCATTTGAGCTGAGACTTCATAGTTCACAGGCAGCCAGCCATGTGAAGAACTTAAAGGAAAACATTTTAACCAAAGGAACAGCAGGTATCAATGTCCTGGGCTGGAAACAAGCCTCAGGGATTCTCCTACCAAGGAAGGCCCATGTATCTGGCAGATACTGAGGAAGGGGAAAGGCGATAAACCTTAGTGGGGGGTAGCCAAGTAGGCAACACCAGCTCATGATCCTGTTACAGGTCATGCTGAGAACGTGAGATTTTATTCTAAATGATGAGGTGTTAACCTCTACCTGGAGTGATTTCTCTTCACCTGGCCTCTCATCTTCCAAACAGAAGCTACTGAAATCCTATTCCTATTTTAATAATGACTTCTAATATCCTTTTCTCTTTAAAGTCTTTCTTCTCCTACCCCCCAGAAAAATACGTTTCTACCACCGTGATGCTCCTGTCATCACATTAGTTGTAGACAGGCTTCTTTTCCATCTTCATGGTGAGTACCGGAGGTCAGGGACTGAGTCCCATTCTTTTAAGAACTGCCTAGCAAAGTGTGTGGCACAAATAAATACTCTTTGAAAGACTGAGTGGATGAGTCCATGCATGAATGTGTGAATGATACGAGTTTGGGTTTTTAGTTGGATTTGCTCCTTGAAAATCTGGACCCTGGGTGCCTGGATCGCTCAGTCAGTTAAGCATCTGCCTTAGGCTCAGGTCATGATCCCAGAGTCCTGGGATCGAGCCCCGCATCAGGCTCCCTCTCACTGCTTCTCCCTCTCCCTCTGCCCCTCCCCCTGCTTATGATCTCTCTGTTGCGCTCTCTCTCTCTCTCAAATAAATAAAATCTTGAGAAAAAAGAAAAAAAAGATGGGACCCAGAGGGAATGAATAATCTCTAGCCCAGGTAGATTTCTCTCCAGGTAGAAAGAAGCCTTGAAAGCAACAGGGAGGGGTGGGAGGACACACAGGGTGGAGCATTATGGAGCTCTGTGTACTTTGATGGAGTTCACACTTCTTTGTCTCCATTCTGCCCCTAGCTATAATTATGTGAGCTTGGGGAGTTACTCGATCAAAATTACTCCATGACAATCACGATGCTCCACTTATCCAGAAGTTAGACCTCTGGCAACCCCAACCTCTTTAACTTGGATGCAACAAAACAAAACAAAAGCCCCCCAAAATGAAAACAAAAGTCCACAAAACCCCCCAACCCTCAAAAAACAGAAGTTCAGGGAAAACAACTTCAACATAAAGAAGTGATGGTGCAACTAAAACCCATGACCCCAAAGCCAGACTACCTTCATGTCACAGCTCATGTATCCCCTTCCTTCCTTCCTGGCTCTCATCCTTCTTCCCCCAAATGTGTACTGAGCATCTATTATGCACCAGACCAGAGCTGCTGCTGGGACTGAGGCAGTAAACAGGACAGATATGTCCCTGGTTTCGGGGAACTTACTCCTTGCTCTTGCTCACTGCCTTTCTGCCCACCTCCTGGAGGCTAAAATAAAAGCTTTACGGTTCTGGGGCAGGTCTTGGGGCCTCTGTGACCCTCCATCTTTTCATCTCTAAGGGGCAACTATTGTTTCAATGTTCAAGCGAGAAGTCCGCTAATCTCCCGGCCTCAAGTGCTGTGGTTCTCGCTATAACTAGCAGATGCCATGGCTGCCAGCCTGTTACAACACCCCCAGGGAAAGTGCTTTAACGATTTTAACAAAAAAACAGGTCTTTTTTGATTTCTCTGATGAAGAGAGTGACTTTAAAGCCAGGAAGAGAGAACTATGTGCAATTTGATGGGATTCAGAACATCAAAGGCGGTTGAGTTGGTGTTTGGAACAATCTCTCGGGTCAAATCTAATTTTATCCGAGCTAATGTTTCCAAGCTCTGGTAATTGCTCCCAGCATAACTATTGGTTCTTTGTCACAAGGCTATGAGTACAGCTCCTGCTGGGCCTCCAGCCGAGGGTCCAGCAGCTGGCTTTCATCTCTGTTGCTCTTGGGGCTGGGAAACTGTGCTAGATTCAAATCTTGGAGGCTAAGGGCTGATGTGGCAAAAAAGATACCCAAACTGGAGTTGGGACCTCAGTCTTCAAATCCGGGCTCAGAGATTCTCCTTCCTGAGGGCTTTCCCAGTTAAACTGGGCAGTTTGTGGACTGGTTTCCAGAAGACTTTGCCATGGAAGAGGGATGGAGAGAAGTGTGGGGCTGAGGAGGACAGGTGCTATCTGCAGGGAAGTTGACAAAGAGAGGCACAAAATGGCACCATGGCTCCACACACAGTCATTTCTCTGACTTAGAGAAAAAGCATCAGCCTAAAGTTTAGGGGTCACAGAGAATTATAAGCGGGCTGCAGGTGTTGGGGCTGACAAAATAGTTGGGGGAGAAAGGACCTATGATGGTGAAGTTTCTGTGTCAACTTCACTGGGTCCCAGAGTGCCCAGCTATTTGACCAAATATTATTCCGGATGGTTCTGTGAAGGTGTTTTTGGATGGGAGGAATACTTATATCAGTAGACTGAGTAAAGCAGATTGCCATCCCTGAAGTGGGTGGGCCTCAACCAATCAGTTGAACAAAAAAATCTGACCCACCTTCAATAAGAGAGAATTCTCCTCCCTGACACCATTGAGCTGGGACACCTGCTCTTCCTGGTTCCACAGCAACCTGATGGCCTATGGACTTGAATTGTCACATTGACTCATCAGACTTTGGACTTAGCCTCCATAATTGCATGAGTGATGATTATAATCTCTTATAACAAATCTAAATAAATAATCCTTTATTTTATATAGATATATTTATATCTGTAGATATAGATAAATTATATTTATATTTGTCTATATATATCTACATAAAAAGATAAATTTTTTATTAAGATCTGTTATAGCTATGTATCTTATTGATTTCAATTTTGTTTCTCTGGAGAAACCAGACCAACACAGAGCACTGTGCCTGCAGCAGACTCTTGCATTCAAGGGAATTTGGGTAGAGAAATTCAAATAAAGAACACTTCAGAGTCCAAAGAAACACCTTACTTGAAAATCTGTTTTGAGTCTGGAAGACTCTATCCCCCAAACTCTTGCCAGACACAGAAGGGAATAGGTCTGCTTTTAGCCAAGCACAACAGAGTAGCCTTAAAATTTTGGAATCTTTCCTATACCTTTGATAGTATCGTCTGATCCTACCTCGGCAGTGGGGGCTTTTGTATTCCCATCATAAGTATCCCCAGCCCACCCTCCCAGCTCAGAAGTGAACCTGGCAGACACCTCCCCAAACCTCCCCCACTCGTGCACATTCTAGATGCCACCTGAGAAACTCTGACCTTCATCTGGTCCTCGACTGGTTGAGGTGTATCACCCACAAGGTACGTGGGTGTGCTAAGGAGATAGTTTCTGGGCCATGCCTTGGACTAGTTCTGGGTTATAGGCAGAAAGTGTGAACAGAAGTAATTTGATTTGCAGAAATATTTTGATATTAATGGGTTTGGTTTTGTTTGATTTCTTTTACCTTCTACCTTTCCCTTCATTCATCCCTGAAGAAGAGGCTTTTCATATACACCTCCCATCAGGGCGGGGCCGAAGTACACCAAAGAGTGAACCCAAGAGTCAGATTCAGAGCTTTTGAACTTTTAAATAATTTCGGGGTAAATCCATAGCAGATATGGGAACTCGAATGCCATAGGTCTTTATTTTGAGAATCAGGTGCTGAAACAAAAAGTAGATGTTTTGAATTCTAGAAAATTCGGTTAAAAGATCATGAGGTGAAGTCTGGAGAAAGAGGGCAAAGTTTATCCATAAACAATAGATTAAAAAAAAAAAAAAGAGGAATTTGAAGAAAAGCGAAGTCCTGGACTGAAAGGAGTAAGGGCTTTTAGAGTCTTGGGGGGAGAAGGCAGGAGGTTCAAAGCATGCTTGCCGTGGAGAGGTCTGCACACGGGAAGGAGCCATGGGATGCAGTGATGAGGGCCCAGCAGCTACGGTAGTGAGTCCTAGAGGGGCGGGGGCAGGTACCCCAGACCTGGGAACAGCAGGCGCATCTCAGCAATGACTTCTGCTCGTGCGGGAGGGTACGTGCCCCAACTCTACCCACTCCCAGGCACTGCAGTCCCTGGAAAGATGAGGGAAAACACGAAAATTAACTGAACACTTACCTACGGGAGATTAAACTTTAACAGCCGTGAAAGAATTACCTTGAATCAGTGAGATGACTTTTCCTGCTCTTAGTGGAGATTGGAGTTTGAGACCTAAACCATGCTGTTTCATAGACAAAGTTTTGGGTTTTGTCTCCATTTCTGATTTTTTTTTTTTTACTACCATATTTATTCTGGTCTCGATGCCATTGATGGGAGCAGCCAGATTCTGCCGGGCTGCCGAGATTAGTAAATCACAGCTCTCTGATGCCAGGACCAATCTCGGGAGGGAAGCTGATTGGAAATATCTGACCGGTTCGAGGAGGTCCTTCAAAGCCAGAGTCATGCATTCACTATCTCCTCTTTTATTCCTGCCTTTGTTCATATTAACATTAGTATTAACATAGGTCACTGCGATTTCTTGAGAATCGACTATTTCCCGGTCCCTGTGCGACATGCCCAGCTATGCCTAGGTGATTCCATTTAGATTGTCTTGTACCTCTCTGAAACAGATGCGATCTTCTCTAGTTTACAAATGGGCAAACAGAGGATCGTGAGTAACTTTCTTTCCGATTCCACAGCTGGTGGGTGGCAAATGTGGGACGGAGATCCAAATATCTCTGACTCTGATTGCCTTGTTCAAAAATGACTCAGCTACACCGAATTGAATTGGATCGAGTAACATGGATACCGGCTAGAACAGTCTGAAGAACCCTCCCCCAAATCCTCCTGATCGTCAGACACTTACTGAATAACTGCCCTTCACTTTGACTACCCATTGTCTGCATTTCTCTCTATGTTTGAGACTCCCCGCTTTGGGCTCACGGTGGGAGAACTCTTTGCAGTGGCTTTGGGTGAACGACACTTGGTACGCACTAAGAGTCAAGGGCGAACATGCTAGAAGGTCCATAAGTTGTCCATTGTCCTATTGTACAAGACCTGCCCATTGCACCACGGGGTCCGGTACTAGGAAAGCCACCTCATCTTCTTTCTGCTCTTTCATTTTGCAGGGCAAGCTTGAGAGTGATTTGGGGGGCAGCAAATAAACACTGCAGACTTGGGAACCATATCTGGGCTGAGCTGGGCCAGCTGTTCACTAAGGTGCTAGGAAATGCCAGCTGGCTAGTGCCTGGACACTCAGAAGTTGGGATCGTGTGCAAGTTCTCCCCTGTGGGCAGAGAAGGGAGCTCCCAGTCTCGGTGAGCTCATTGCAAGGCAAACCTGAGTCTCCCATGTCCTTTGTTAGAAAATCTCTCTAAAGTCCAGGGCTCATCAGACAGAAGGGTTTCCATGAGGGGAAACAGTGGGGCCACATGTGCAACACAAAGGAAAAAAAGTATTATTCTGCCTCCATTTGTACCCACCTCCAGGTGCTGGAAAAGTTTACCTCCTGCTCTAAGCAAAAATCTTTAAATCAGTCCCCTTTATGTCCCGGTGATCTCAAGTCAACCCTTGAAAGCAGACACATTTGCTAAAGAAGGGCAGGACCAGGGTGGGTTAAGTCAGCCAAGAGGAAAGCCATGTCCCCTTCTTCCTCTACTCTCAAGACCCCGGGATCTCCTGATGGACGCATGCACCCACTGGCCCACGCTCTACTCTGCATGCTTGCGCTCCCCGTCCTGCCATGCCCAGCAAGGGAACAGAAGAGAGAAGCCAGTAGGGGTCATAGAGACCAGACGGTACCAGAAGGTACCAGAAGTCTCAGAAGACTGAGACTCTCGGTCTCAGAGTCCTGACTGTGCTGGTTGACTCCCCGCTCTGGCTTCCTGGGTTCCTAGAATGCCAGAGAGACCTAGAATCCTGCTTATTCTTTGAGGGAGATCTCTCTGGGATGACGCCCGGTGGTAAGAAACAGGGCTGCTCCATTGACAGGCTGGCCCATTTCCCTAGGGTCAAAGGAGTAGTGCCATAATCCAGTTAAAAAGGCCTGAACGGCGGCTGCTTGGGCTCCAGTGCTTGCAAGCTCTTATTGGGGGTTTTCCCCTGCTCATCAGGGCACGCAGTAGCACGTTTCTATCACCGTTCATTAGCTTTGCCTGTTCTTGGACTTTTCTGGGTCCTCCTTCCTTCACGTAACAGAACGTCCTGGAGATTCATCAAAGTTGTTTCATATATCCGTAGCTTGCTCCTTTCTACGGCTGAGTAGTACTACATGAACATGCTAGAAAACGTTTCTCCATTCTCCTGGCACTGGAAATATGGTCTGTCTTCCAGTCTGGGCTTTTCTGAATGAGAGCGATATGAACATTCTTGTACAGGTGGTTTTTGTTTTGTTTTTGTGAACATATGCTCTTATGTCTCAAGGGTACATCCATACCTAGGAGTGGAATTCCTGGGTCCTAAGATAGGTGTATGTTTAATATTAATAAGCTTCTTTTCTGCTAAAGTTATCCTGAGTTGGTTTGTGTCTGTGGCGTGCAGCGAACCAGACCGTCGACAGCACTGTCACCATGGTTAATGTGCTTTTAGGGGGGACGCCTGGGCGGCTCAGTCGGTGAAGCATCTGCCTTTGGCTCAGGTCATGATCTCAGGGTCCTGGGATCAAGCCCCAGATAGGGATCACTGCTCAGCGGGGAGTCTGTTTCTCCCTCTGCTCCTCCCCTGTGAGCTTTCTTTCTCGCTAATAAGTAAAATTTTTAAGAAACTGTTAAAAATTATACACTTTTATGGAAGAAGATAAAAATGTCAGGTACTCTGCAAAGTGTGGGGATATGGAGGTGTAGAAAACTTAGCTTGGTTTTCGCAGATATCAGAGTCTAGAAAGAGGGACAACTCGTCTACACACAGAAATGTTAAAAAAAAAATACAAGGGAGCACATGTTAGGAGGCTGAGAAACAGAGAAAATGCTTGGGAGTTCAGAGGAAGTCTCACTCTCTCAGCCTGGGCTGCCTGCCTAAGTCTTTTCCAAGATGTGGGTCTGGCTACGCACCTGGGAAGGATGACTCAGTTTCATTAAGATGTCAGGTGGTTTCTAGAATGTCAGCTCCATGACACACTAGATGGTCATTAAAATTATAATTAGAGGAGCCTGGGTGGCTTCATTGGTTAAGCCTCTGACTCTTTGATCTCAGCTCAGGTCTTGATCTCAGGGTCTGGTGATTTTGAGCCCTGGATTGGGCTCTGCACTGGGCATGGAGACTACTAAAATAGATACATATATATAATTCAAGAAAACTGTAATAACTTGAAAAAAATGACCAGCAGAACAACATCCCCGCCTTGATGATGACTGTACACTCCATGCTTACAAATGCGGGGTGGAAGGAAGAAACTGGAAAACAAAGACAAAAGACATGCAATGCTGGGTGAATTTTCTCTTCTCTTTGTTTCCTTTTGGATCTTGCTTGTTATAATAGCATTTTTAAAGCAATAGGGATTGGGAAGGAGATGAGCGTTTCTTATTTTCTTCAAAGATTTTATTTATATATTTTATTTGAGAGAGAGAGAGCACATGCACACAAGCCAGGGGAGGGTCAGAGGGAGAGGGAGAGAATCTCAAGCAGACTCCTTCCTGAGTGTGGAGCCCAACATGGGGCTCGATCTCACCACCCTGAGATCATGACCTGAGCTGAAACCAAGAGTCTGACACTCAACTGACTGAGCCACCCAGGGCCTCTGGAATTACTTTTATTATTAAAACTGCTCTAAGAAAAACAATTTTTTTTATTGCCAGTCTGAAACTCTCCAGCCCCTCGCCACTTTATTGTTTGTATTGAAATGATTGTTCTTGTAAACCCTTTTGACATTGTGAAATATAGCACACAGGGGAAAACATGCAAAAGGAAAAATGTACAGCTCGAAAATTTATCACAAAGCAGATACCCAAGCCCCCATGGAACCCAACAACCAGGTCATGAAATAGAACATCATTAGTCCCCTAGAAGCCCCACTCATGCTGAAGCCCAGTCACTACCCACCCTCCCTCCAAAGGCAGTCACTCTCCGGAGCTCTAGGGAGTTCAAATCTTCGACCTGAGCAGACAACGTCAAAGGGTTTTCCAAAGTGGTCGTACCAATTTATGTTCCTTATAAATTAATAAACTAGGAGCTCCCTGTCCTCACCTACTTGGTAAAATCAGCCTTTCAAATGTTTGCCATCATTCTCATGGGGAAGCAGGAGGTTTGCGTGGTCATTTTAATTCATGTTTCTATGATTTCTGATGAGGTTGAGCACCTTTTTTGTTTATCGGCCATTTGGGCATTATCTTTTGTACCTAAGAGCCTGTTCAAGCCTCTTGCCCATTTTTCTGTTAGACTGTTTGCCTTTTCTTATTGACTTATAACAGTTCTTTATACTTTGCAAGCAAGCCCTCTATTGATTTTATATGCAACAAAGAGATTCTTCCAGACTTTGCATTGCCTTTTCATTCATTTTTTTAATGGCAACTTTTGATGCCCAGAAGTTCTTAATTTTTTAAAGAGAGTAGAGTTAACCTTTCCTTTCAGTTAGCAGTGTGTGTGTGTGTGTGTGTGTGTGTGTGTATGTGTGTGTGGGGGGGTGTGTGTGGGTGTGTGTGTGGGGGTGTGTGTGTATGTGTGTGGGGGTGTGTGTGTGTGGGTGGGTGGGTGTGGGTGTGTGTGGGTGTGGGTGGGTGTGGGTGTGGGTGTGTGTGTGGGTGTGGGTGTGGGTGTGTGTGGGTGTGGGTGTGTGCGTGGGTGTGGGTGTGGGTGGGTGTGTGTGTGGGGGTGTGTGGGGGGGTGTGTGGGGGGGTGTGTGGGGGGTGTGTGTGTGGGGGTGTGTGTGTGGGTGTGTGTGTGTGTGTGTGTGGGTGGGTGGGTGTGTGGGTGGGTGGGTGTGTGTGGGTGTGTGTGTGTGGGTGTGGGTGTGGGTGTGGGTGGGTGTGTGTGTGGGTGTGGGTGTGTGTGCGTGTGTGTGTGTGTGTGTGTGTGTGTGTGTGTGTGATGTTTAAAAAAATCACCGACCCCAAGATCATGAAGATATTATTCTTAGACATTTCAGTGTTTTACTTTGAGCACAACATCTTCTAAATCCAACCGGAATGGACTTGAGTATGGTGTGGGAGGTAAACGCCAAAAGCTTCCTTTATTTTATTTTTGCATGTGAACATTCAATCATTCCAGCACACTTTGCCGAAAAGCCACCCTTCCCTCTCTGTGGTACCACATTTGTCAGCTGCCATCTCTCTGTACATGCGTGATTCTGTTTCTAGGCTCTTTTTTATTCCATTGGTCTATCTGTCTGTCCTTGTCTTCACTAGTCTAGCCATATAATAATTTTTTTTTTGAGAGAGAGAGAGAGAGTGCAGGTAAGGGGTGAGGGGCAGAAGAAGAGGGAAAGAGAGAATCTTAAGCAGGCTCTACACCCAGTGGGGAACCAAGGCAGGACTTGATCTCACGACCCTGAGATCATGACCTGAGCTGAAATCAAGAGTCAGACCCTTAACTGACTGTGTCACCTAGGTGCCCATAGCCTTATAATAATTCTTTTTTTTAAAGGCTTTATTTATTTATTTTACAGAGAGAGAGTGAGTACAGGAGTTGGGGAAGGGGCAGAGTGAGAGAATCTTAAGCAGACCCTTCGGTGAGTGCAGAGCCCACAGTGGGTCTTGATCTCTTGACCCTGAGATCATGACCCATGAGATCACAACCTGAGCTGAAACCCAAAGTCAGCTGCCTAACTGACTGAGCCACCCAGGTGCCCCTAAAATGATTCTTAATATCAAGTTGAGTGAGCCTCCCACCATTCACCTCTGTCAGTGTCTGAACTATCCTTGTCACTTGCCTGTCCAGATAAAGTTTAGGATCAGTTCCCAATTTCCCACCAAAACCACACAACACAAAACAAACCTGAGATCCTATTGACTTTGTCAATCAATCTAGTAAGAATTGGTATCTTATAGATACTGAGTCTCAAATTTGCATGACACAGCCCTTCCTTTCTTTGGTTCTTTTTTAATTTATCCATTTACACTTTGTACAATGAAGTCTTATACGAATTTTATTAGATCGATTCCTTGGTATTTGATATTTCATACTTTTGATGCTAATATATGGTGTATACGTGTTAATATTTTTTATTTTATGCCAAATATTATTATTTCTAATCTCAAAGGCAAACTCTCAATAATTCATTAAAGTGTGGGGCCCCTGGGTGGCTCAGTTGGTTAAGTGTCCACCTTTGGCTCAGGTCATGATCTCAAGGTCCTGGGATTGAGCCCCACACTGGGCTCCCTGCTCAGCGGAGAGCCTGCTTCTCCCTCTCCCTCTCCCCAGCTCATGCTTGTGCGCTCTCCCTCTGTCTCTTTATCTTAAATAAATAAATAAAATCTTTTCAAAAAAAGATCAAATTTGCTATGGGGGTGTGTGTGGAGGGTACACACACACCCTTTATCAGCTTAAGCAGGACTTTTCCTATTCCTAGCTTGCTAAAGCTTTTTTTTTTTTAATTTAATGAACAGATGTTTAAATTTGTCAATGACTTTTCTGCATCTGTTATTTTTCTCCTTTATTCTGTTGATGTGGTATATTACATTGATTTCCAAATGTTTAATTAAACCATTATTCCAGAAATAAGCTCAACCTACTCCTAATAGATTATCCTTTGTATATAATGCTGGATTCAGTTTGCTGGCATTTAGGATTTTTGCTCCCTGCTCACAAATGAGTATTTTCTCACACTGACCTTGTCAGGTATTTGTGCTGAGGTATCTGACCTCATAAAACAACCTGGAGAGTAGTCTCTCTTTCAATCCTTGTATTAAATTGTCATTTGCCACCAAAGCTGTTTGCTCCTGGGACTGTATCTGTGGGAATGATTTAAAATGTGGTTCCATTTTCCTCAAGAGTTATTAGGCTATTCGTGTTTTCTGTTTCCTCTTATGTCACTTTTGATAAATGAAGTGATTCTGGATCCATTTCATCTAAAGCATAAGATGTGTTGGCATAAGGACATTCAGACTTTTCTCTTACTTGCTTTCTCATGTCTGCGTGATCTTTAGTCGTGTGTCCTATTTCTTCATCCCTCACTGAATATTTGTGCCTTCTTTCCTTTTCTCCCGATCAGTCATACTAGGCATGCATCAATTTGATTAGTCTCCCTCCTGACTGCCTCACATTTATAGACCGATTGAGCCTCTTTCGTAGCCTATTTTCCATTTCAACAATTTCTGTT
Organism: Ursus americanus; assembly: GCF_024610735.1. Classification (NCBI taxonomy): domain Eukaryota; kingdom Metazoa; phylum Chordata; class Mammalia; order Carnivora; family Ursidae; genus Ursus; species Ursus americanus. The sequence goes on along the minus strand of NC_142140.1, from coordinate 65,389,886 downwards.
TTTATGTTTATTTTTCTTTCTTCTACTTTGTTCAGATTAAACTTGTTATGCTTTAACCTATTTTTTTTTTCAAATTTCTTGAAATGTGTACATCCATTAGTTTGTGTGTATGTGTGTATGGTAACAAAACAAAACAAAACAAAAAACAAAAACAAAAAAAACCCACATAATATGGGACACCTGGGTGACACAGTCCATTAGGCGTCTGACTCTTGATTTTGGCTCAGGTCATGATCTCAAGGTCATGACATCAAGCCCTGTGTCTAGCTCCATGCTCAGCAGGGAGTCTGCTTGAAGATCCTTTCCCTCTGCCCTTCCCCCCACTCGTGTGCTCTATCTCTAAAATAAATAAATCTTTTTAAAAAGCACATAACATAAAATTGATCAGTAGTGACATTTGGTGCATTCACAATGTCACCTAACTATCACCACTATTAGTTTCAGAATATTTTCATCACCCCAAAAGGAAGCCCTGTTCCCAAGCACCCCAAAAGGAAGACTCTCCATTTTCCCATCCTCTCAACCCCTAGCAAACATTAATCTGCTTTTTGTTTGTGTGGACTTACTTATTCTAGACATTTGATACAAATAGAATTATTCCATATGTGGCTTTTTGTGTCTGATCTCTTTCAGTAGGCATAATGTTTTTGAGGTCTACCTATGTTCTAGCATGCATCAGGACTTTTTATGGCTGCATAACATTCCGTTGTATGGCTATACCACGTTTTGTTCATCCATTTTTCAGCTGATGGACTTTGGGGCCACTGTGGTCAGTTCTGCTGTAAACATTAGTGTACATGTTTTTATTTGCCCACCCACGTTCAGCTGTCCTGGGTATAGACTCAAGTGGAATTATTGGGTCCTATGGTAATTTCGTGTTTAAGTTATTGAGAAAACACCAAACTAGCTTCCACAATGGTGGCACCATTTCATCCCACTAGTTTCTTCTGTAAATTAATAGTTATTTTTAAAAATAGTTTTAGTTTTATGGAAAAAGATAGCAGACTGCATGGAGAGTTTCCATATGCACCTCCATGCCTCCATATAGTTTCCCCTGTTATTAACATCTTGCATTAGTGCAGTTTATACTGATATACCCTCATGCTCATGTTCAATTCATACATTTGTTATATATAATATATGTATTATATATACATATATACTGTTGGGAACTAAAGTCCAAAGTTCCCATTAGAGTTCACTTTTGGTGTTCTATGTTCTATAGGTTTTGACAAATACATAATGACATCTATCCACTATTACTGTATCACGTAGAACAGTTTTACTGTTCAGAAAATTCTCTGTTCAACCTCCTCACCCCAGATGTTATATGCTATACTTTTATTATCATTGGGCAAAACTTACTTTCCGACCTTTCTTGTAATTTCTTCTTTTCTTCATAGGTTATATAGAAGTTTAGTTCTTAATTTCCAGCCACTGGGGGGATTTTTCTTAGTATCATCTTTGGTTTCTAGCATCCTTGAATGTGATCAAAGGACATATTTTGGGGCGCCTGGGTGCCACAGCGGTTAAGCGTCTGCCTTCGGACTCAGGGCGTGATCCTGGTGTTATGGGATCGAGCCCCACATCAGGCTCCTCTGCTATGAGCCTGCTTCTTCCTTTCCCACTCCCCCTGCTTGTGTTCCCTCTCTCGCTGGCTGTCTCTGTCTCTGTCAAATAAATAAATAAAATCTTTAAAAAAAAAAAGATTTTTATTTTTAAGTAATCTCTACACCCAACGTGAGGCTTGAACTCATAGCCCCGAGACTGAGCGGCAAGTTCCCCGACTGAGCCAGCCAGGAACCCCCAACCATCTATTTGTTTTCAATTTGTCTCACCTCCACTGCAGTCCTTTTCTCTTCTTTCTTTGCTTTTCTTAGATTTTGTTTTATTGTTCTATTTTTAGATATACAAGCTTTGATTATTCTTTGAGTTTCTACTCAACATTCAATATTTAATTGACTATTAAATATTCGTATTATATTAAGATGTTTATTAATTAAACATTTAATATTAAAATATAACACTAAATATTAATATCTGCTAATATTAATTAGTACCTAATATCTGTTCTGAGGAAGTGTAAGCAGCAGAGAATACTTTGACTTAATTTATCCCCTTTTCATCTCACAAGCAATTTTTGTGCCTTTTAATTTCATATATATTTAATCCTCATTTTATGTATATTTTTATCTGTTCTATTGTGTTATACAGCTCATATTTATTTGCCCATAGATTAATCTACTGTTTGTCTGTTGAATTCTTAATGTCATTTTTTACTCATTCTAGGATTTTTACTTAGTTCTTTCACATCATAATTTTTTTTTAAAGATTTTATTTATTTATTCGACAGAGATAGAGACAGCCAGCGAGAGAGGGAACACAAGCAGGGGGAGTGGGAGAGGAAGAAGCAGGCTCCTAGCAGAGGAGACTGATGCGGGGCTCGATCCCAGAACGCTGGGATCACGCCCTGAGCTGAAGGCAGACGCTTAACCGCTGTGCCACCCAGGCACCCCCCCACATCATAATTTTTAACTCTTTGTCAGAATTCACAGTCTGTGCCTTTTATTGTCATGGCCATGATAAAGACACTTATTTTAAAGTCTGTGTCTAGTAACAAAAACCGAGAGCCGTGTGAATCTACTTTATTCTCTGTCGTTTTTGCTGAGTTTTGTTCATTTTTTTTTCTTGTGCTGTTTTTATTGGGTGGTAGGTGTTGTATCAGAAAAATTCCTCGTAGAAATCATTTGCACGTGCGTCTGCCAGGTGCTCAGTAGCATTAACGATAGGGATCATTGGCGACACATACGTCTTGAAGATGAACTTCATTCCCTGCAAGGACATGTCTACTTCTGGGTCACTTGGACTCCTAGGGTTACTTTGAAGTCCCAGCCGAAAGTGAGACAAGAGCCCAGGTTAGTGGACCCCAGCCTTTCACTTTTCATCTTCTTATACCTCTCAGCTACCCCCTTGGGGATCAGAAATTACCCACAAGTGAAAACTGACCACAAATTCTAGCCTCCCACTTCCTGGGATCTGTCCTTACTGCATCCTGGCCAGAAATTTCTGTTATCTTGAATCCTTCCTTTGCAAGTCAGTTTCCTGGGAGTTTGGTTTTTGAGATGAAGCTTTTGTAACGTGTGTTTTGTTGTTGTGAGGTGTCATAAAAACTCAATGGTCTAATTATAGCAAATGTGTGTATGTGTGTGTGTAACAGATAATGTGTATATATATATATATATAAGGATACTATGTATGTACGTTCCTAGCATAGAGCAGGAAGTGGTAACTAAAAATGCACTTGCAGAAAATGAAGGTAAATGGAAATCAGTATCTTTTTAGTCGCTATGTATTACCACGATACTGTATCGTCCCATACTGTACGTTACTGAGTATATGCTGAAATGAGAAAGTCCCGAATTATTTTAAGGCTTTCACCTCTTGGGGTGCCTGGGTGGCTCAGTCACTAAGCGTCTGCCTTCTGCTCAGGGCCTTGTCCCGGGATCCTGGGATTGAGCCCTGCATCGGGCTCCCTGCTCCACTGGGAAGCCTGCTTCTTCCTCTCCCACTCCCCCTGCTTGTGTTCCCTCTCTCGCTGGCTGTCTCTCTCTCTCTCTGTCAAATAAATAAATAAAATCTTAAAAAGAAAAAAAAAGGCTTTCACTTCTTACTGTATATATTCTGCAATAAAAGATAATAAAGTTCGCCATCCGTGTTTCCAAAAGGGGGCTAGCCAGAGGATGACAGCCCGGATGTCAATCATGTTTTTTCCAAATTCATGTTAGTGTAGAATGTGTTATTTCAAGACACGTACACACACAACTTGAAATAAAACCCAAGGATTTCTAGGGCGCCTGGGTGCCTCAGTCAGTTAAGTGTCCTACTCTTGGTTTCAGCTCAGGTCACGATCTCATGGGTTGTGAGATTGAGCTCAAGGTCAAGTCCCATTGGGCTCTGCGCTCAGTGGGGAATCTGGAGATTCTCTCCCTCTGTCCTTCCGCCCCCAGTCTCTCTAACAAATAATAAGTAAATCTTTTTAAAAACATCCAAGGATTTCTGTGTTCATAGTCGTAGACCATACTGTCTTCCGTAGCTGCCTGAAGCAGTAAGGAATTTATTAAATTGTATTTAATCACGTAGGGAATATTTGGAAAGGCAGGTACAACAGGTTTTAGGCTACATTTCCAGAAATAATTATGCGTATGGAATAGAGAGCAGAACCCATTACCTCTGTTGTGTCTAGAAAGCTGCTGCCATGACTTTTCTCAGTACAACGGATGATCCACACCTGTCTCTTCACTCACTTTCAAATCAAAGTCTCACTTGGGTGCGTCGGATTGGCAGAAATTCAATGAAGTTGCTGGCTCTTATTGTGGTTGATTTTACAGTACTGCCCCTTTAAATCGAACACACTCTTGTCACCTGCTATGGGAAAAAGCCACCTCTGATTCTTGTACTTGCCTGTAGAGCTTCCCTGGGCTTAAGGATTACCTTAGTTAGGCTCCTTCTTCTGGATTCCATACCTTCTCTTGTTGACTCCCATCATGGCTGACGTCAACGGTATTAAGCATTGGCGGCTCTTCCTTTATACTTGACTCTGAATTGGCGATCCCATTCTAAGCTGCTTATTTGAGTCTTAAGACAGAATTTCCAGGGATTGTGCCTGAGTTCCATGCACCAAAATGCTGGGAAAGTTTCCTCCATCACCTATGACCAGAGGGACGTTGCAATACTTCTCCAAACAGTACCGCAATGCCAGAGCAAGGGGATGGGGGGCATCATAGTGATTTGGGAATAAGAGAGCACAGGAGCGCTCCCAAAGTAAAGGGTGTTGCCTAGAGGTGGGCAGCATGGTGGTACCAACCCAGGGTCCATTGGTGGGAAAGAGAAAAGACCTGGAGAGGATACAAAAGAGGGAAGAAGGTGAATGAAACCATGCTAATAGTGGCTTTTAGGCTTTTGATTCCCGTCCTACGCTTAATAAAAGACAGCTTGATATAGTCTCTGCTTGCAAGCCAGTGGCCATTTCAATGACTCTCTGGGTGTGGGGGGAGGGCGATCATTAGACACCTGTGTTCTCAACATTGTACCTGGAAACGTCTTGTGTCCTTTGATCATCTCCAATTCCTTGCACTATGTTTAGCACCTCCTGCATTTATACGTATGCCTGTGATCTTTTAAAGATCTAAGTGCGTGAATTTCTGTAAAGGTCAAAGAAATCTCATTGAATGTTACCTCCAATTTGTGGGTGACTTCTTTTCACTTGATAATAGAGACTTTGTTTTGAAAAATCAGAAGAGGTGTCTTTGATTTCCTAGCTTCAGAAATTCCTTTCAAGTACATTTCTCCTATGTGTATGTGTGTTTGTATATGTCACACTATGCGACTGAGCGTTTCTTGTTTATGGGTCCTGAGGGGAGCGTTCGTGTATGTGTGTGTGTGTCTACATACACGTATATTACGAAGCAATGATTTTTGTTTAGAGAGGGAGAACGCATCATTGGCGGGAGGGGCAGAGGGAGAAGTAGAGACAGAATCCCAAGCAGGCTCCACTCTCAGCCTGGAACCGAACACGAGACTCGATCTCACGACCCTGAGATCATGACCTGAGCCAGAATCAAGAGTCAGACCCTTGGGACTCCTGGGTGGCTCAGTCGGTCAAGCGTCTGCCTTCGGCTCAGGTCATGATCTCAGGGTCCTGGGATCGAGTCCTGCATTGGGCTCCTTGCTCAGCGGGGAGTCTGCTTCTCCCTCTGCCCATCCCCCTGCTTGTGCTCACTCTCCCCGACAAATAAATAAATAAAATCTTTAAAAAAAAAAAAAAGAGTCAGATACTTAACCGACTGAGCCATCCAGGTGCCCCAGTAATGATGTTTTTTGTCACATGAATGACGAAATGACAAGAGGAGCAAACATCTAGGGCAGTGGGCTCAACAGGGAGGTATTTTGCTCCCTGGGGACATCTAAGGGACTTTGATTGCCACAGCTGAGGTTGGGTGCTATTGGCATCTAGGAATCAGAGGCCAGGAAGGCTACAAACATCGTCAGTGCACAGAACAGCCCGTACAACAAAGAGTTATGCACCGCAAAGCGTTAATAGTACCAAGGCTAAGAAACTCTGTTTTAGAGGTAGACACATTATTAATTGAACAAATGTTTCTTGGGCATCTGTAATCCCAAGACTCTATTTTGGTCATGGTTTAGATGGAAGCCTAAATCAAACATATTTTAGTATGCTCTTAATTTATGTAGGAAGGGGGAGGTGTATGTCAGGCCGGGTCCCAGCTGCAGACATTTGGAATACACAGAATAAGATAAACTGAAGAACTATGTACAGAGGAAGGACTATAGGGGAAGCACACTGAATACAGCAGTTAGCTGGGCTGGTAGCAGCCAAGGCGTTATCGTCCCGAGGCCCTACAGAACTCTGGTAGGCGGTGGGTGCTGGAGCCTGGAAGGGGACAGAATCTCCTGGAGCCAGCTACCTGGAGGTGACCTTCTAGAGAAAGAATTAGGGACGAAGCATCCCAGCCTGCCTCCCACCTACTGTAAGCACCCCCGGGGGCCAACAGGTGCTAGGAGCGTGAGCGTCCGCTGGTGTTCTGCATACAGCCGAGCGTCCCAACTCAGACGGCAGGGTGGGGAAGAGCAGACATGCAGTGGGCGCGCGGGAAGTGAGGACGAACCACAGGGACCTGGGCAGAGTGACCTTACTCACGACTCTCACCTAAAGCAGAAATTGGGAAATGCCACCAGAGAGGCCCACATCGAGGGCTCTTGGCTTTTGGAGGCAGGGGGGAATCTTTCCAGCTTGGCCGAGCCCGGGGAAGGCTTGGTAAAGGATGTGGCATTTGAGAGGAAGGCCTTGAGGAGTGAAGAGAGTCGCGGACACGTCAGCCTCTTCCCACTTGGAAAGGTCACTCGCTGCTCCGCCATGCAGGGCGCAGGGAGGGCTTCGTGGGCAGGCCTTCCCGGCTTCACCACTGGCCTCACCTTCCCACGGCTCCCAGCTCCATCTCTGCTCTCTGCGCATTCGGCTGGGAAGCAATTCCCACTGGGCCTCTTCGACCTCAGCGTGGCCACCCACGGAAGGCCACCCACCCGTGGGGCCAGCCCGGCTTCCCTTCACGAGGCTGTTCCTCTGTCTTTCACGCCACCGCCGTGTCTAATGTACATATCAGCTGTGTGATATAACAGTAACATATCAACCTTCGTGAAGGACTGTAGCTACCCAAGGGGCTGGAGGGGCACAGACATTGAAGCCTCTAAGGGGAGGCTTCGTGGTCCAGGAAGGACATCATGGTGGGAAACCAGCCCAGGCGTGCTCTCAGGGACTCCCCCGGCTCCTGGCTCTGCTCCCCCGTTTGGGGGTCTGCATCTCATTGTGACTCCTCTCCTCCTGCTACTCTCCTGCCTAGGTCTCGACTCCCATTTCAGGAAGCCCTGTCTGTCTGTCTGTCTGTCTTCCTGCAGGGACCGGTCACCCAGGAACCGTCTCCCTCCTGGCCAACAGAAATACAGACTCCTGGCTCTGAGTCATTTCACTTAGGACCACGCCCCAGGCATCCCAACTCCCACAGAGCAGCCCAGGGTTGATGCGGACCCTCCTATTCCAGCCCCCAAGGGGTCTCCTTTCCACGTTGACTGCAGACAATCCGGCTTGTTCTATTGATTGCTCTTTGGAGAGCTATGGGGTTTCTTTCCACTTCCTCCTCCAGCACGCACACATCCACGTTGCCTAAAGATGAGTGTTAATTATCAGAGATATTACAGTCTAAACCCATTAGGTGGAAGAGAGCTATCTTTCTAACGTCCCCACAGTTTTCAAAGCCTCCTTTCTACGGGTAATTAACATCGGATATAATTTACCTTTGAACACTGGAGGTGCCCCCACCTTTTCAACCTGGGACCCCCTAGGGCCTCTTGGAAATAAGAAATGGGCCCATTTTCCAGTTTTATGCCTCTTAAGAACTGCTCTCATGCCTACACAAAGACCAAACAGAGCCTCTGTAATTACTTCTTGAAAATGCTAGATTAAATTCTTAGCCAAGGGCCATTCTCTTCCCCAGACTCTGTGAAGGGAGAAGAAAGGATGGTTATGTTTTCCTAGCAACATGAGATTTTTAAATGGAGAGATAGGACCTGGAGCTTGAGGACAGATATTCAAGGTGGAGAGAACAATGTGAGCAAATCCCACGGGTCAGGAATAATGGTCGTAACCCAGAGTTTAAATGAACATTGCCTCATATGTGAGAGCAATGAATTGGGTGCTTACAGAGCAGGTATCAAATTATAGGTGGTGTTTAATTATTTTCTTTAAAGGTGTTTGTATTTTTTTAAAGATGTATTTATTTATTTGAGAGAGAGAGAGAGAGAACGAGCAAGAGGGAGAGAGAGAGAGAGAGAGAATTCCAAGCAGACTCCCCCCTAAGCATGGAGCCCGAAGCAGGACTCAATCCCATGACCCTGAGATCATGACCTTAGCGGAGATCAAGAGTCTGATGCTTCACGGACCGAGCCACCCAGGCGCCCCAGAAATGTTTGCATTTTTAAAAATTATGTGTAGCTGTTTCTAGAGAAGGATATCAAGTCACTGGAATAGAAACCCAGAGTCGTTGTGTTTTCCCAGTTTTCTGCTCTTAATCAGGGTATAGCCAACTTTCCCACCCTCGCTGAGAGCGGACCCCCTCCATGACATCACAGGTGAAGTGCAGAACTCTTGGGTCAGCTTTGGTGATTAGATCGGTCTTGCTTCCTTTCTCTTAGATTCAGTATTATTGTAAATTGCTCATCCCGTGATCATTTCAACGTCCCCCGGGCCCACCGCCAGCTCTTTCCCCCACTGCGGGGGCCACACTGGCAGCTGGTGGCTTGGAATACAGAGGGCTGTATACACCACAGGCCACTGTTGGGACCCAGGGGAGGGAGTGGGTGATGTGTGTCTCCTTACTGGCTGCCCTGTGTGGAAGTTCTTTCCGTTGGCTGCTGTCTCTTCTCTAACACCGATTCCCATTGCCTCTCCCTAAATGCCACAATTCCGAAAGAATGCTGGTTATTTCGTGGAGGATATTTGCGGGTGCCTCTTCCCCTACACAGTACCCTGATTTGTCCCTCAGTTGCATGTCCTCCTCCTCTTCCTCCCCCTACCCACTCCCGGCCGTCTACCCTGTCCACCTTGTTGCTGGGTCTCCCCACCACACTAGCAGTCCTGAAGGCTGCAGTTGCGTCCTGCCTACTCTCCTGCCTCCTGAGGAAGCATGTGGATCTTTGCTGTGCGACATGAGGGTGGGTACTGGCTCCCCGACCGGCATACCCTCCCCTAGCTCAGCCATACCTTCCCTCTGCTCTCATCTCTGACCTGCCCAAGCAGAAGGCACTTGGCCAACTCCTTAGCTCATCGACGCTCAGACCAGATGACCTCTGATTCCCAACCTCGCAGGAGGGAGAGGAGGAGCTGGCATTTTCCACTCGATGACTGATTCCCTTGGTAACTCTCAACTTTGGGGAGAAAAAGCTAGATCCACTAGTCACAAACATGACACTCCTTCAGAATGTCACCTCCTCTCCCTCTCAGCCTTCCTTTCATGCTGCGGTCGTGCGTACGGAGTGGGTGGGTGGTGCTGACTGCTGAGCTGTCTCGTTCAACGTGTCCGAAAGGGAGGGGGCTCACCACACACCAGGCGACCCTCTCAAGTCAGAATGTGGGGTCCTTAGCCACACCTGCTCTTTGTCGGGGACCTAAAAAGCCGATTCCAGTATTTGGCAACTGACAACATTTTGCTACGTTCTGATCACCCTTCAAAGATAGATGGGCTCCCTTTGCATCCCCCTCGGTTTGGATGTCAAAGTTGATAGTCCCCGGAAGCCATGATAAGCTTACTACGTACATAGCTGAGGACTCTGGGCAGAGCGGGACGAGCCTCTCGAGCAGGTCCAACGTGACTGGAGAGATGGAAGGAAGGAGGCTGGCCTGGGTTTTCGGGGTGGTTAGGGGATGAGGCCAGGACGAGAGCTCCCACGAAGGATCAGGGGCAAGCGGAGTTGGAATCTCTTGCTGGCTCCAAGAAAGGAACACACAGGCTTTCTTATCATTTCCCCCAGATGTGAGGCCCAAGGGGGAGAGGGAGAGGGAGAGCTTAAAAAATTGTCAGCCGTCAGAAGTAAAATGGGGCCAGAAACCTACCTGTAGTTATGTAGATATCAGAGAAAACAGTGGGGACACTGTTCTCCAAAGAGGTCACCAAGGGAAGCTCTTTCCCCAAAAGGCAGAAACCAAGATGGGATTAACTGTGCAAGAGTTTTCTGGAAAAATGCTTATGGGGGAAAAAATAAGGTGCAGGCAGCCTGGGAGAGTAGTCAGACCGTGAAGCAAGTTTGATCCCCAGCAAAGGACAGAGGAAGAGAAGGTCTGATGGAAAGATCCCCGACTGCCACGTAGTCTAAGAAAAGATCAGCAAAGTCTTTTTGTGCCAAAGTCGGCCATCAGAGGAGTCCCTGCTAGGAAGGGGCTGCCCACGTGTCCCTGCTGCACCCATGTCTGAGCTGGGAGCAGCCCGTGCGTGAGTGAGGGGATCTGACAGCTCACAGTTGGGCCCCTGGTCGGCGGGCCTTCCGGCAGCTGGAGGATGCAGGCCACGCTGGAGTTCCTTTCAGGGGAACGGATTCCCAGAATAGGACTGAAGCAAAGAAAGGAAAAAAAGAGTTTGGTAAATTGTAAAAAGACTCTTGACTCTTGACCAAAAACCGCATCAGCTTGCCAGCTTGACTATCCATCCTAGTACTTCTCAGGGTTGGCTCCGTGTGGATTTGGCTACTGCAAAAAATAAAAAATAAAAATATATAAATAAATCTGCACTTAAATGGGAACCAGTGTTATCCTTGATGGTATTCCAAGGAATATGCTTCAGAGTCTTGAAGGCAATCCCAAGCAACATTCCAGATACATCCTAAATCACGGCAATAGTATAAAAATAAGGGCACAGGCTACGAAGGTGACTCCGTTGAGGCGGGCCATTCTCAGCGTGTATAGGATTTCAGGGGTAATAGTAAAAAACGAAAATAGCTGTTTTATACCTCTGGTTCCTCCGGGTGTGTGCACAAGCAGATGGGTATGTGTGAAGATTATGCACTACGAGGCTGATGAATGGGACTCTTCCAAGGCTCTGTGCTTAGTTTTGTATTTGTACAAAAAAAAAAAGTATCTATCTATCTATCTATCTATCTGTCATCTATCTATCTCAAAGGGAGATTGCCAGATTTTATAACCTTTAAGACCCACAAGCCTTCATCCACCCCAGACATGCATTTGGGCTCGTGTGTCTTTGCGTGTTTTTCTAAGGCTCCCCTTCCCCCAGCCTCACACTTAGATACATATGGTTCTCCATACGGGGGAATGCTCTCCCTCATTCACGTTCTTAAATGTCTTTGGATTGTTTAATAAAAAGAAGTTAAAGGGTCTATCAGGAGGAAAAAGCCTGGTTAGACCAATCTCTGAACCAAAGAGAGGGGTGGAGGAGGGCCATCTTCTTTCCCTCCCAGGGGGTCAAGCGTGGTTTCCCGTTGCAGGTTTTGGAGAAGGAGCTCTTCCTTCAAACCACTAGAGGGCATCGGTGTGCAGACAATGTCTGGATGTGGGCAGGGTGCTGAGCTCCAGGGAGTAAGGAGTAAGGTGACCGTTACATTCTTGTAGTCACCACGTCCCTTTTACTTTTCAAAACACATCTTCCTCCACTCAGGATGCTTCTTCCTCACTCTGAATCATCCTGGTATCTCCTCCATACTCCCACCCCACGCTCCCCCATGCATACCCCTCCTCCAGGTTCTGTGCTGCTAAGATTCTCATCTCTGTGAATGAAGGTTAACGGAGGCCCGTTGTTTTCAGGAGCACAGAACAAGGGGTATGGCCAGGGAAGGAGCTCTGAACTGATGTCAGGAGGAGACCTGCACCCAAGCCCCAGATCTGTCGCTGGCTGTGTGATCTAGAGAAAATGTCAGTGCACTTATCTGTAAAATGAGAGGGATAGTTCTCTAAAGTCTTATGGGTCTATAAGAAAAGGACTGGATCTAGGAAAACATTCCCATGTGAAGGCAAAAACCTAGTTCCTTCCTGTCATTCACCAAGTAGGCAAATCAAAATGAGTGGTTAAAAAGTCTTATTCCGAAATCCTAAAACCAGCATCCTTAATATTGTTTATACGCCTAACGAATAAAATCCCAAATTACGGACCTCTTTGGGCTTCTGGGCCAACATGCGAGGAGCTTAAAAGTCATCTCGCCCATCCACACAACAAGAGAAAAGATGAATAAGCCAAAAATCAACAATTTTTCTTAGGTCTATCAGAATAATTCTTTGACATCAAAGAGCAAACTGCCGTTCCCAACATGGAAGAGACAGATGGGCGTTCGGAGAAGCAGAACTTCCTGGGGCTGAAGCCCAGGAGAAGAGAACTCTGCAGGACCCAGTACCACCTCCCTTTTACCCATTGACCTAGTTCATCCTGTCTGACATGCAGCAAAATCCGACAAGGGAGACTAAAAGAGAAACAAAGCAAAACAAAAAACAGCTCACAGATGGAAGAGACAGAGAGAGCATCAGAACAAACTCTTGGGGCACCTGGGTGGCACAGCGGTTAAGTGTCTGCCTTCAGCTCAGGGCATGATCCCTGCGTTGTGGGATCAGGCCCCACATCAGGCTCCTCCGCTATGAGCCTGCTTCTTCCTCTCCCACTCCCCCTGCTTGTGTTCCCTCTCTCGCTGGCTGTCTCTATCTCTGTCAAATAAATAAATAAAATCTTAAAAAAAACAAAAACAAAAACTCAAACACGGCACAGATGTTGGAGTGGTCCGACTGGGAATTTACAGTGACGGTGATTCGTGTGCTAAGGGGCTCTGATGGGAAACCTGGACACCATGGAAGAACACGTGGGTAATGTAAGCAGAGAGACAGAAACTCTAAGAAAGAACCAAAAGCAAATGCTGGAGATAAAAAACAAAAACAAAAAAAACCACAAAACACCATAACAGAAATGAAGGAAGCCCTTGGCAGACTCATCGATAAACTCAGCAGTGGAAAGAAGCAGTAAGCTTGAAGACAGTAATAGACACCTCCAGAGGAAAAAAACGATGAGAAAGAACAGAACACCCAGGACTGTAGGACAATGAGAGAAGGTGCACCCTACATGCCATCAGGGATACCAAATTAAGGACTTCCACTCTCATCCCATCTCAGCCTCCACTCTACTCTGAAAACCCTGAGATTCACTAAGAAATCATGTTTGCTGCTTATAACTCCTGAGTAACATTGCCAAACCTTATTAAATTACCTCTGCGTAAAAGACAAAAGACTTATGAAAAGTACAGCGTGGGGAATTTCATCAATAGTAGTGGAATAATGTTCCACGGTGAGAGGTGGTGACTTCATCCATCCTGGTGAGTGTCGTTTAACAACGCACAGAATGTCAAATCACCGTGTTGTATACCGGAAACGAATAGAACACTGGCATCGACGACACATTGATAAAAAGGAAGGGTATTAATTTAAAATTCGGCAATTTAGCAATTGACTTTAGAATTGAATTCATTGATCCAGATCTTGGACTAGCTCTTACATTATCTCTGTTCAGGGGATGGTGGGGGGAAGATGAAGGACAACATGAGTGAGAATCTCAGGCAAGGGGTAAAGACGGCTGACCCAGCCCCTCTGTAACCTCCAGGCCTCGGTAAATTGGGCTTGAAGCCACGTCTACCTTCTCTCGCCTTCTGCCTGAATCCTCTATTCCTCGAGAGATGGCTCATTCAAACGAAACTGGCACTGAGACCCATGAGACCTCAGAGATTATATTTCTTCCTGGAATAAACTGGAAGGTCTTATTCTGTTTCCAGTGGAGCTTTCTATGGAGCTGGAGAAGAGTGGGACCAGAGAGTTTGGGAGAGACAGACAGCCCCCTCACTTTCCTTCTGAGGACAACACCTCGAGGTCTCCCAACCCTATTCTTTTCCCCCGATCCAGCTCTTGTCCTTCATTTCATCACCTCTGCTGTAAACGTCATCATAAAAGGCCCATCACCTTCCATCCCCAACCCTACCCTCCCTCCTGTCTCATTTGCATCAAGTGTAAGATGCACCCTCTTGAGAGTGACCTTCAAGGCCATCTGTGACCCAGGGAGATGATCTCTTGCTGCACCTCTCTGAACCTTTGCTTCCACACCAGCCACAGTGTTCTGGGAACACTGAGCTGCAGGCAGTTACCCAAAACCCTAGGCATCTTCCTGCATAGGCTGTCTGCCTATGGAAAGAACTCTCCCCACTCTTTGGGCTGAGTCATCAACGTCATGCTTTCAAATTCAGCTCAAGTGTCACCTCCACCAGGAAGCCTTCCCTGAGAAACTAGTCCAGATTGCATGCTTCTCCTGGGTCCATTCTACTTGCCCTGGACTATAACTGTTCTCTAGTGCCTAGGGGACAAGGTTATGTTCCTGTCTCTAAACCTGTCGTCTAGCATAATCTATGGAAAAGGGTTTGCTACATGAATGTAAGTGTGGGTGAGTTGAAAGAGTGTAAAATTTCAAAAATAAATTGTAAAAAAAAAAAAAAAGTATGGGAGCGCCTGGGTGGCTCAGTTGTTTGAGTGTCCAACTCTTTTTTTTTTTTTTAAAGATTTTATTTATTTATTCGACAGAGATAGAGACAGCCAGTGAGAGAGGGAACACAAGCAGGGGGAGTGGGAGAGGAAGAAGCAGGCTCATAGCAGAGGAGCCTGATGTGGGGCTCGATCCCATAACGCTGGGATCACGCCCTGAGCCGAAGGCAGACGCTTAACCGCTGTGCCACCCAGGCGCCCCAGAGTGTCCAACTCTTGATCCCAGCTCAGGTCTTGTTCTCAGGGTTGTGAATTCAAGCCCCGCATTGGGCTCCAGGCTGGGCATGGAGCCTACTTAAAAACAAACAAACAAACAAACAAACAAACAAACAAACAAAAACAGGTAAATGTGGACCATAAAGAAAAGAAAAGAAGAGAAAAGCAGAAGAAAAAAAAAGAGAAAAATTTGACATCCTGTCTTAGACATAAAAACTGGATAAATTAATGTTTCAGTCCTGATTCAGATGATTAAGGAAATACCGCTTAAGAAATGTCTTTTGAAAAGCGTGTTTAAAAAGCCATAGAGATAAGACTCAGGAGAGCTAAAAACTAATGTGTCTTTCAAAATGCTAAATCCATTTATCTAGTCCAAAAGCAAAGAAAAGTTAAAATGGTGCAAAGCACAGAAAAATATGGCAGAAGGAAGATCAAAAGTAGGGGTCTTATCAATAAAAGCAAATGGATGGAGATTCTCTGCTAAGAGACAGACAGATGGGGTCAAAACCCCAAACCTGAGCGTCTGCAGTTTACAACTTACATACTTAAAATGATCGGGACAGCCTAAGACAAAAGTGTGGGCAAAAGACATGATTGTCAGATTTTAAAAAAGGAAAAATATGGAAAATGGAACTTTCCATATTAACAAAGGACAAAGACCCAAGGTCAAAGACAGTATATGAGACAAAGGTTTTTGTCTTTTTACTTAGCTTTCATTTTTTAATCAAAAAAGTTAAGCATGCGCATAGTCTAACTTTTTTTGAATTCTCCGAAAAAACGAATGTATCCTTTCCTTACCCCTTCCCTCCCACTCAATATTCTAAAGGCAACACTGTTCAATTCTTTCAGCTGTTTCTTATTTGCGGTTTGATGTTAACATTAGTGGACATCAACTGACCTCAATCAGTAATAGTGACTTTTTATAATGCCAGCAAAGAATCTGGGGGTGTATTATTATTATTATTATTATTATTACTATTATTTTACACCCATCTTAGCTGCTCTCGTGCTTCTGAAGTCACAATGTAGGGACATATCCCATTTGGGGAATGTGCCCACGTCCAATTTTCTATCAGTTCGGAATATGCAACTAACAGAAAACCCTCTGAACGGTGTGGCTTTCAGGCAGTCAAGCACCGAGGTAGTGGTCTTATGATCTTGTTAGGGGCTCAGGCTGTTTATATTTTTCTGTTCTGCTTTTTGCTTGTGTTTGTTATCCTTACGGTCCCAAGGTAGCTTGCTACACCTCTGATATTGTATTGGAGTTTCAGGCAGGCCAAAAAAGGAAGGAAGAAGGCAAGGAGGAGAGGGGAAAAGAACAATTTCCCAGAAGCCCTAAGCAGGTGCCTAATTGAGAAGTACTGAGTCACACAGCCCCTCCAAGGGCAGGGCGATCTGTTACTGCAAGAATGTCCAGATAGGCACTGCCTGAACAAGTCAAGGTTTTGATATATGAAAGAAAGAAGCTGTATAAATTAGCAAAGTAACCAACAGTGTTTTTATTATTAATGCAATGTGAATAGTGCTAACTGCCTAACCGGTCATACGTCATGAGTATTTTCTTGCTGGTACATATTTTTGTTTTGCCTGGAGTCAAAGCTGGCCTCATTATTTTTCTTCTCTCTCTCTCTCTTTTTTTTAATTTAAAGATTTTATTTATTTATTTATTTGACAGAGCGAGCCAGAGAGCACAAGTGGGGGGAATGGCAGAGGAAGGAGAAGAAGGCTCCCCGCTGAGCAGAGGGCCTGATGTGGGGCTCGATCCTAGGACCCTGGGATCACCACCCAAGCCGAAGGTAGATGCCCAACCGACTGAGCCACCCAAGCAACCCTTGCCTCATTATTTTTCATTTGCTTTGTGTTTTTTTGCTTTTTTTGCTTTTTGTGTTTTTGTTTTCAAGCTTGTGGCTTCTTCCATGAATATTAAGCTCTGTAAAATATCTCTCAACATTATTTCCATATTAAATCTGTCAGATGACCTGTCGTTGCAAACCTTTTTCCGGAGATATCGCTACTTGGGCCACCCATTCCGTTCCAGGGGCGCTCCGGGCTTGAAGCCATTCTGTCCGCAGGGACTTACCTTTGTCACCATCCTGGGAACTCCCTCCATCCATTTCCCCTACTTCCCCAAATCCTCTTTCATTTTCTTGAATTACTAGATAATTTTGTTGGGACATATTCTTAATTGCCCCCTGGAAAGGAAAAAGGAGGAAAGATGTATGGTTGCAATTTTTTTAGACTTTTGCATTTCTAGCCTAGCACTTGATTGAAAATCTTGCCAGTCTAGGGCTCTAGGTTGGAAGAGTTTTCTCTCAGATTTTTGCTGTCTAGCTCCTGCTTTTTTTGAAGTCCGATGCCATTCTGATGACTCGTCCTTTGTGTGTGACCTGTTTCCCACCCCACCTCGGATGTTTTTAGGATCCTTGCTTTATCCCAGCGTTCTGAAATGTCATTATTGTGCCTATCGACGTGAGTATTTTATCACCCATTGTGCTGAACATCTGCTAAGAAGTAATCTGGAATCTCTAATCCCCCAGTTCTGGGGAGGTTAATTTCATTGTTCCTTTGTTAATATCTTCCTGTACATTTCCTCGATTTTGGTTTTGGAAACTGTAGTAAAATTAGGACTTGGATTCTCTCTTCCTGTCTATTTCTTTTTTTTTTTTAATTTAAGTATAATTAACGTACAGTGTTATATTAGTTTCAGACAGCATATTGACTTAGTGATTCTGTCCGTTACTCTGCTTACCGCGATGAGTGTAGTCACCTGGTGACTCTGTTACAATGTTATCGACTGTATCCCCTCTGCCTTACCTTTTGTCCTCCTGACTTGTTCCCTTGAGAACTGGAAGTTCGTACCTCTTAATCCCCCTTTCTTTATTCAACAATCCTGTTCTTTCTTCAAGACCTTCCAACTTTGTTTTCCAGACTTTCTGCTGAACTTTCCATCACGGTGGTCACATTTTTAATTTCCAAAAGCTGCTTCTGGTCCCCTCGTAAACACCATCCCATACACATTTCACAGGCGCGCTGTATTCTCTTAATCCTGAGGATATTAATTACAATATCCTTAAAGGTTAGCTTAAGCAGTCCGGTGATTCTCAGCTGTTCATATTTAAAAGCAAAGCGCCAGATGACTTAGTGAAAGCCGCCTAGGTGGGAGTTACTGACTCCACCATATGGTAAACAGGTGGCCACCTGGCTCTTCCTTTGGGGACCCCGGGAACCTGGATGTCAGTGTAGGTAGATCTTTTCTGGGGCCGTGTGCAGACAGTGTGGTTTCTCTAAGACTCACTCCCAGAATTCAGAGGCTGGTGGGAAACTCAGTAAACAGACTTTTACCTAATTCTCTGGTCTTCAGTTCCCCATACTCACCCCAACCCTACTCCGTCCTTAATGCTTCTGAGCATAAAGGCTCTCAGGTTCCATTTTTAAAGCATTTGTCTTCTGCTTTATATTGGGGAACAATTGCTGAAGGGAAGGAAAACTTCTGCTCGACTCTCAGGGTCTTCTGGCTAGACTAAATTAACATGAGACAGATGAACAGGAGAAAAAATATACAGTTCTATTACGTCCACATGGAGACCTGAATGAAATTGAGACCCGAAGAAATGACCAAGGCGGGCAGTTTTTATACTTTTTAGGCAGAGACCATAAATCCATGAGGAATTGACAGGACAGAGGAAACTCAGCTTTGGGAGCTTCAGTTAGTAAGGAATTCTAAACAGAATTTGGGCTGGGGGAGTAAATGAGTAAAAAGTAACAAGGGTTGTTGATACAGCCTCGTTGGCTCTGAATGTCCCACCTCTGGCATGAGGAGGACTCTTTACCTCCTGGTACAGAGAGGGCACCTTTCCCACTGGGGGTTTATTTCCTGCTTTCGGGGGCACAGAAGAGGGTCTGAAATTCCTTCCTGCACAGGCTGTCTCTTTCGTAACTTTTATTTAAAATAACCAGCCAAAGTGGCACATTTAGGGCCGGCTTGCCCTTGCACCCCTCCTTGTCTGTGTAGGATAGTGCTGGGTAAGGTAGGGGATATTGGATCTAATTGTTCCTTCCAGAAACTTTCAAATAATCTCTGGTCGACAGCTCTACGTCACCTGCGGCTTCTTTGCTATTTGCTCTAAATTCCTAACAGTTTCCAGCACTCAGTTAGGCAATACTAACCTACTTCTCACCAGTTCCCCTCCTGCTACAAGGGGCATGGAACTTTCTCTCCTTCATCACTAAGCCAGTTAGCAGTCGCTCACGTTCCTGTTTCATATAAGTGATATTGTTTGGGGCCGTAGAAGTCTGGTTTCATCAATGATGGAATTTCCCTTTCCATTTCTCCTGGTTGTGTGCCGTGATTTTGAGAACAAACAGAACACAAACTACCTTTTGTGGTTATGACTTGAAAACTGGGAGCCTCGTTTTATTTTGATAAAAAGTTACAATTCACAGTAAATATGTAACTGACACAAACTTTTATCTGCGGAATAATGTTGCATGAAAACATACAAAGCAAAATATTTGATATTCGTGGGGAAATTGACAGAATTAGAAGGGTGGCAGGAAGTTATTATACTTCTTTAAATCCTTGACAGATCAATGGGCAAAAATAGGGAGGTTGGAGATCTGAATAATGTAATTGATTGGTTTGATTTCAGAGATATGTTTCCAGCTCTGTACTTCACAGAGAATAAAAAGGAACAAAATACCAACCTCAGTCATAGATCCAAGAACATAGGAGAATGCATTTCACGATGAAGTTGGCATTTCCGATCGTAAGCCACGGGTAGATTATTCAGCAAATGGTGTTGGGAAAACTGGAGAGAAAGAGAAAGAGGCTAATGAATTCTGTCTTCTAGTTATTGCTGTCAATTCTTGGCACAGAGTTTGACCACAGGGGCTTTTCCCAGACAGTCCTCCTTCCCTGGTCTTTCACTCGCTACCATAGGCTACTTCTTAAGAATTCTAAAGAATAAATCAGAATTCAGCCATTTGGCTTCCTCCGGTGATTTAAATAGCTGCATTATTTTGAAAGCCAAGAGGAACTCCATAATTCATCCCCCCCACGCACACTTAGTTGCATTTGGTAACACAGAACTGCATACTGGAATCTTCCGCCATGGGGGTTGGGAGGGGGCCAGCACATGGGTGGAAGAGCCTGGGAATCCCACGTTACAGAACAAGGCAGCTGTCCACAGACAAGCCTTCACCAAGCCCTCTCATGCTGTCTGAGGATTCTCGTGAGCTCCTCCTCCGAGCTATTCCCTTGTCTACTGAGTGCTCCCAGCTCTGAAAAGCCCTTCCAGATACTCTGTCTTCTTTCTACATACGCTCTTCCCCCATCCCATCTGGGAGAATGGGAATAAGATATTTACCAACTGTTCCCTCGTTGTGTCATTGGCACCAACCAATCAGAATGGTCAGGTATCAGTCAGTCTAGAAACCGGGTACGCTTAGCCAGTCAAACCTGTGCCTGGTGAATGAACACCTGTTCTCCGTCTGCTCAATTCTCCTAAAAGCCTTTCCCCAGAACCCCACTTTGTTTGAGGTGTTCTAGTCTCTCTTAATTTTTACCTCCTTTATCCCCTTGAACTTATTCTAATGGTTGTCCTTTTCTTCCCTGACACGTTGTCTGCCTGATGATAATTTTCCCGGTTTGATTGACCATGAAAGTCTCTTCAGCTAGTACATTTCTGGAGTGGGGTGTAAGTGGGGACAAATGCGCCCACTGGCAGACCAGACGGAATATGGCTAAGCATACCCCCAATGGCTTCCCCACCGCGGGACCAACTTCCTTGATTTTTGTAAGTTAGAACTCTCTTCCCAGCTACTCAAGATCCTCTCTCCTTTTGATCGTACCATGGCCTCCTTGCTCTAGGAACACAGCCACATTGTCAGTGTTCTGATTGCTGAAATGCAAAGAAGGTAAAAGTGGAGAATCTCGTAAGAGATTTAGGGCCAAGTCTGGATGTGGCCAGTATGCCTTCTACACACATTGCACTGGCCAGAACGCAAAAGCATGCTCTCACCACTGCTTGGAAGTCTGGAAAATGTAATATAAGTTGTTGACAGAGGGAAGAAATGGGTCCCTGTCCTGCAGAGTGTGGTGCGTGTTCTAAATTGTGACGAGTTTTTGATATTTCTCATTTCCTTTTTATGTAAGACAGCATTTTCATCAGAGTAGTCACGTTTTTCTTTCAGGGTAGTCGTCCTTAAGCCTTGATATGCATTGGACTTTTCTGGAGAGTCTTGTTAAAATGCAGATTCCTGGTACCACCTTCAGGAAATCTGATGACCTCGGACTCCACTGCCACAGATCTGAGTTTGTTTTTTTTTTAAGATTTTATTTATTTATTTGACAGAGAGAGAGAGACAGCCAGTGAGAGAGGGAACACAAGCAGGGGGCATGGGAGAGGAAGAAGCAGGCTCATAGCAGAGGAGCCTGATGTGGGGCTCGATCCCATAACGCCGGGATCACACCCTGAGCCGAAGGCAGACGCTTAACAGCTGTCACCCAGGCGCCTCAAGATTTGAGTTTTTTTAACAAGCAACCCAATTGATTCTGACACAAGGGCTTCTACAACCCAGAGTTTGAGAAACACTCAAACAAGCCAGATGACATTGAGTCCATCAGAGAAAAACTACTTTAAAGATAGGAAAAGGGCGACCAAGGGACTGGATTTTGCTTGAAGAACTAGAAGTCCGATGGGGAGAGACCTTCTCTACATCGTTGGGGGAAATGACATGGAACCATGTCTGGATAGAGCCTAACACACGGACCACTGTAATCCAGTGTTACAATGTTTATACTTTACTTTTAATTCTGTCTTCAGCTCTAAGACATACATTTTTGTTTCACATTTTAACGTTTCTGATACCAAGATGTATCTTACAGTCAATAGCGTCTTAAAATTATAATTGATACCATTTTTCTTTTTGTAAGAGATGCGTAAACTAATGGTGTGTCTTAAAGCATTTGGTGGTTTGGATTCATGAAATAGGGTAGTTCACCATAGTGACGTGTGTGTTAGATTTAACCTTAGTTCTACTTATTTGCTTCCACCAGGAATTCACAGCCCAGGAGTGGTGAGCTAGTATTCTAATCAGAAAGCCCACCTGCTAGAGAGGGCTAATAGAAGGGCTTTAGTTATCTTTACCTCTGATCAATGTCTTTGGTCAATATAATTAACATGACAAATGCTAAAAATGGATTTTCACTGGTGAAATAGTGGTGTTTAAGAAATGTGACTTGGATAAAATATTTTTGATGGATTTTGTGTGAACATTAGTTTTCTTTAAGAATTTTTTTTTTTCTTCCAAAACCACTTTAGCAATTCGGGGTCCTATGTGGTTCCATATAAATTCCAGGATTTTGTTGTTGTTGTTCTAGTTCTGTGAAAAATGCTCTTGGTATTTTGATAGGGATTGCATTAAATCTGTAGATCGCTTTGGGTAGTATGGGCATTTTAACAATATTTATTCTTCCAATCCATGAGCATGGAAGGTCTTTCCATTTCTCCGTGTCTTCAATTTCTTTCATCAATGTATTATAGTTTTTAGAGTACAGGTCTTTCACCTCCTTGGTAAAATGTTTCTTCCTGGGTATCTTATTATTTTGGGGGCAGTTGTAAATGGGATTGTTTTCTTAATTTCTCTTTCTGTTACTTCATTATTAGTGTAGAAATGCAACAGATTTCTGCACGTTGATTTTGTATCCTGTGACTTTACCGAAATCACTTACCAGTTATAGTAGTTTATTGGTTTTCAAGTTTTCCATATAGCGTATCATGCCATCAGCAAATAGTTTTGCAAAAAGTTTTACTTCTTCTTCATCAATTTGGATGCCCTTTATTTCTTTTTCTTGCCTGATTGCTGTGGCTAGGACTTCCAATACTATGTTGAACAGAAGTGGTGAGAGTGGATGTCCTTGTCTTGTTCCTGACCTTAGGGGGACAGCTCTCAGTTTTTCCCCATTGGGTATGACTAACATCCCTTACCTTGATCTGCCGTCCTAAAAGCCAACGTTTCATACTAGGATATTTCGAATGCTAATGGACCAAGCCCAAGATGAGGGTTCCTATCCGCTTAGTCTCACACGTACACACACACATATCGCCAGTCATACTAAAGCAATCGTAAAGTTACCATAGACACAACACATCGAGGATATATTAATTATACAGGCAATCTGTAATAATGAAACATCAAGAACAATGCTATAGAAACGCATCAGTTCTGCAATGTGGAGAATAACATGCGATAAAAATTAAAAGAGGAAAAAAATACACGTGTTGGCAGTGAGTGAGATTTACAGTACGTAGATAACAACTAAGGAAGGGTACAGACCACATACACATATTGCATTAACCTCTATTCCCTTTTTATATAAAAGTTTGGAATTTTATCAGCCAAATTGTTAACAAAAGTTTTCAAAAGTTGAATCAGCCAAAATGTTAATGGTGCAGGATTATGTGTTATTTTCTTTTTCTTCCTTTTTGCTTGAATTCTCTGTCCTCAGTCATCTGGCATGAATATGGGCTATTTGTATGATTAGGAAGCAGATAACTTATAAAGTTAATGGGTGGAAGGCGAAGCCTTTCTTGTCAGGGTACAAATGCTCAAGACGCCCTCTTGTGTCTTCTTAGCACGTCTCCCAGCAGCATTTAGGACACAGTAGCCTCTCTTTTTAAAAACCTTTTTTTAAAAAAAAAAGTTTTGGCACCGTTATTGAGGGACAACTTACACACCATTAAACGTGCCCATTGTGAGTGTGCAAGTCAATGATTTTTAGTAAATGTGCAAAGTTGTGTAAGCATCACCAGAATTCAGACGAAGAACATTCCCATCACTGGGAGAAAGTCCCCTGTGCCCATCTGCAGTCAGACCCCACTCCTATCTCAGCTCAAATAGCCAAGCATCTTCCATCTGTATGGATCTGCCTTCTGTGAATATTTTGTACAAATGGAGTCATTCAGTATGTGGTTTTTTCTCTCTGACGCCTTTCACTCACCATAATACTTGGGGGGGTTCAACCATGTTGTAATCCGTATCTGTCGTCTGTTCCTTTGGATTTCTAGCTAGTATTCCACCGTGTGAATACATCCCAGTGATCTCCCATCACCACTCAGTGGGCATGTGCATTGTTTCTACTTTCTGGCTTTAATGAATAACGGTCCTACGAGCATATTCCTACGAGTCTTTGCGTGCACATAACTTTTTGTTTCTCTTGGGTGGGTGGTTAACAGTGGAATTGATAAGGGGCACCTGGGTGGCTTGGTTGGTTAAGCGGCCGACTCTTGATTTCAGTTGAGGTCATGATCTCAGGGTCCTGGGATCAAGCACCGCACTGGGTTCCGGGCTCTGTGCTCAGTGGGGAGCCTGCTTCAGGATTCTCCCTCCCCCTCTGCCCCTCTCTACTCGCTTGCTCTCTTTCTCTAAAATAAATAAATAAATCTTTAAAAAAAGAACGTGGAATTGAGAGAGCCTTCGGTCAGTTTAAACTTAACTTTTTTGGGGGGACGCCTGGGTGGCACAGCGGTTAAGCGTCTGCCTTCGGCTCAGGGCGTGATCCCGGCGTTCTGGGATCGAGCCCCGCATCGGGCTCCTCCGCTGGGAGCCTGCTTCTTCCTCTCCCACTCCCCCTGCTTGTGTTCCCTCTCTCGCTGGCTGTCTCTCTGCCAAATAAATGAATAAAATCTTTAAAAAAAAAAAAAACTTAACTTTTTAACAAACTGCCGAACTGTTTTCTAGGTGGTTATACCATTATCCATTCCTACCAGCAGTGCATTAAGGTTTCAGTACTTGGTGTGGTCAGTCTTTTGGATTTTAACTGTTCCTGTAGATGTTAATTGTATCTCATTATAGTTTTAATTTGTATTTCCCCCATGACAAATTGTGTTGCGCATCTCTTTACGAGTTTATTAACCATTCATATATCTTCTTTAATGAACCGTCTAATTCTTTTGCCCATTTTTAATTGGGTTGTTTGTCTTATTATTGAATTATATATGTTTTTCATGTTCTGGATAGAATTCCTTCTTCAGATATGTAATTTGCCAGTATTTTCTCTCCTCCTGTGATTTTTTTTAACTTTCTACACAGTGTCATTTCAGGGATGCCTGGGTGTCTCAGTCAGTTAAGCGGCTGCCTTCGGCTCAGGTCATGATCTCAGGGTCGTGGGATCGAGCCCCGCGTTGGGCTCCCTGCTCAGCAGGGAGTCTGCTTCTCCCTCTGCCTGCCTGTCCCCCTGCTTGTGCTCTCTCTCTCTTTCTCTTTCTCTGACAAATAAATAAAGAAAATCTTTGGAAAGAAATAAACAGTGTCATTTCAGAGACATTTTAAAAATGTTTGAAGAAGTTATTTTATTAATTTTTTAATCTTATGGAGTATGTGCTTTTGATGTCATATTTAAGAAATCTTTGCTTAACCCAAAGTCATGAGATTTTCTCATACATTTTCTTCCAAGGCTTTTACAGTTTCAGCTCTTAAATTTAGAACTGTGATCCATTTTGAGTTGATTTTTGTTTATTGTGTATAGATAAGAATCTAAGTTGTTCTTTTTTTTTTTTTTTTTAAGATTTTATTTATTTATTTGACAGAGAGACAGCCAGCGAGAGAGGGAACACAGGCAGGGGGAGTGGGAGAGGAAGAAGCAGGCTCCCATCAGAGGAGCCTGATGTGGGGCTCGATCCCAGAACGCCGGGATCACGCCCTGA
Source organism: Ursus americanus (assembly GCF_024610735.1). Lineage (NCBI taxonomy): Eukaryota > Metazoa > Chordata > Mammalia > Carnivora > Ursidae > Ursus > Ursus americanus. Next base: position 65,364,326 of record NC_142140.1, on the reverse strand, counting down.
GCCGAAGGCAGACGCTTAACCGCTGTGCCACCCAGGCGCCCCTAAGTTGTTCTTTAAAATATATACATATATCCATTGTCAGCATATTTGTTGAAAAATAAATCATCCTTAAAAAAAAAAAACTATTGTGGCAAAATATACATAGCAGAAAATTTATAATTTTGGCTAAAATTCTGAGTGTAAATTTTTTTAGCATAGGTTAGTTTTTAGTGCAGTTCAGTGGCATGAAGTGTGTTCTCATTGTGCAAACATCACCACCATGCATCTCCAGAACTATTTTCATCCTCCAAAAGTGAAACTCTGTACCTGTCAAAAAATAGCCCCCTCCACTTCACCTTCCCCAAAGCTCCTGGAAACCACCATTCTACTTTCTATGGGTTTAACGACTCTAGGAGCCTTACATAAGTAGAATCATACAATACTATTAGTCCTTTTGTGACTGGCTTCTTTCGCTCAGCAGAATGTCCTCCAGTGTCGTCCGTGTTGTAGCAGGTGTCCGAATCCCCTCCCTTTTCGCGGCTGAATCACCTTCTACTGGAGGGATACACCACACTTTGTTTATCCATTCGTGTGTCGACGGACACTTAGGCTGCTCCCACCTTCGGGCCATTATGAGTAATGTGGCCATGAGTATAGGTGTACAAACATCTGTCGGAGTCCTTGGATGATGTACGCAGAAGTGGAATTGCTGGATCCTATGGTAGTTCCATTTTTAATTTTTCGAGGAACCATGATAACTGTTTTCTACAGCAGCTGCCCCATTTTTTATTCCCATCTGTAGTGAATGAGAGTTCCAATTTCTCTGGATCCTCACCGACACATAATAACCATCCCGATTGATGTGATTTTTTTTTTTTTTTGAGCAACAGAGTGTGAGTGGGGGAGAGGCAGAGGGAGAGAGAGAGAGAGAGAGAGAGAGAGAGAGAGAGAGGGAATCTTTAAGCAGACTCCCTGCTGAGCATGGAGCCCGACCTGGGGCTCGATCTCACAACCCTGAGATCATGACCTGGGCTGAAATCAAGAGTCAGACGCTCAACCGACTGAGCCACCCAGGCGCCCCTTGATTGATGGGATTTACAAAACAAACAAAAACATTCTTTTTGATCCCCTCCTTCATAAACCATTTTTTTCGTGTGACTTTCAGACCCCCGGATGGTACTTCCTAGCATGTTGGCCATTCATTCAGTCTCTTCTACAATACTCTCCTCTCCGTCCTGCTCTAACACGTCAGCCCTCCTCCATTCTCTAGCCTTATCCTCTAAAGATCTTTTAAAAATTAAAACCCATAATATTAATTCTGAGATACACCCTGAATGTACCCACCTTAAAAAATCTCCAGTCCTGGTCTTCACCCCAAGTTCCAGATTTACATATACTGACTGCCCCATCAGCATTTCCATTTTCGTACCTAATAGACTACAGAGACTTAAACTACCCAAAGCACATTCCTAATTTCCACCCCACTTGTGCAGATCTGGTTGCACCTTTCTCTCAATAAATGGTGACACCATTCGCCCATTTGCTCAGGACACATATCTTGAATTATCTTTCACTCCTTTCTTTCCCTCCTACTCTCATCCCATCCAACGGGGAGTCCTAACAACCTGCCTCCGAAGTCATTCTGAGTCGGGCCGGGCCTCACACCCCACACCGCTGACGTCCCCGTCCAAGCTCTGTGAGGATCTTGCACAGACCTGTGATCCCTTCCTCGTCGGTGTCCCTACTGCTCTCTCTGCTCTTTCTTCTCCCCATGGTCACCGTTCCACACACAGAGACCAGAGCAGTCCCATGAAAACACCAGCCAATGGTGTCACCCTTGCCTCTGGTCCTCCTGGGGCTTCTCTTGATGCTCTGACATCCAAAGTCCTCACTGAGGCCCTCAGGGCCCACGGGAGCTCGGCTCTGGCTATTTCTCTGATCCCATGTCACTCCGGCTTGCGACACATGGCCACACTGGCCTCCTTGTCCCTTCTTGGCGCTTGCTGATTCCTTTCCTGCATGGCCCCATCCACCTGAACAGGCTTCATTTCCCTTTCAAAGATCCCCATCAATAGGGATCCCTCATGAGGTCCCATCATACACTATCATTTTACTTCTGCTTTTTTTTTTTTTTTCCATCCCAGAGCTTATCTTTTGCTGACTGAACACTGTATAATTACTTGGCTATTTATTTTCTCCCAGTCCTTCTTCAGGACCGTGCAGACATGGCCTGTGTTGTTTACGGCTCTCATCTCCGGCATCTAGAACAGTGCCTGGCCCCTGAAGATTTTATTATATCTTTAAAAATAATTTCTTCTATGAAACGATAGCCCTTGTGTTAATAAAAGATTTCCCTCTCTTTATTCAATGGAGAGCTTTGGCTTTCTGATTTCAGTTTCTACAGCAAGCAAGTAAAATGTCAGCATAAACCCAGTGTCCCGACATTCTGGCTTCCGTTCTCTGTTAATACATAGGAAATGTCCCTGAACACATGCCTTTGTCTGGCCTCCCCACATGAAGTCATGCACAGGGCAGCCTTGGTTTCCAGGCCTCTATCGCGATCTGATCTCGGGCACAGCATCTGCGCCCTGAGGTAGGGGACGGAGAGATCCCAGAAGTGTTGCTAAATCGGGACACCAGCCTCATTATTATGCATCCCCAGTAAATCCTAAGCATGACTTATGAGACTCCTTTTAGGATGATTAAAAGAAAGAAAGAAGCTAATGAGAAGATCACACACTTCATTTGTACCAAACGTTTCAGGCGGTTTTCTCCCAGGATGTTTATAAAGGAAACCCAGGGGAACCACACGGGGTCTCTGCAACTTGATGCCTCAAGTCAGAAAATGCAAGAGGTCATAGATCTTAAAGAAGAATATGGGGTGTCTGGTAGAGCTGAAACAGCGAAATAAATGGTACGTGAGGGTTGGCCCTGTGTGTGTGTGTGTGTGTGTGTGTGCGCGCGCGCACTCGGTGGGTAGAGAGCTGATGTTGCAGAATAATGAGAATGAAGGTAGCTAGTCCCCAGGGGTAAAAGCTTCCAAGAATGTTCCATGGGAAACCACTGCAGCATTTTAAGCCAGGGTCTGATTTAATGAGACTTGTGTGTTGGGAAGATCTCTGCAGTCGCAGCATGGCGAGGGAGGCGGAAGGGTACGCTGGGGACGGCAAGACCAGTGATGAGGCCACCGTAGTAATTCAGGGGAGAACGAAACGTGGTGGCGTGGACAGAGAGATCCATTAAGGTGGGAGAAACCGCTTTGTATCCTGCGATTCCAAGGTGCGAAGTGACATCTCTTGAAGATTCGAACCTCCCGAGAGAAGCGCACTGCTCTCCCTTCGAAAGTTGGACAGAAGATGGGGAATTACAGCCCGGTTTCCTTTTGCAAACCCTGAGAACTTTCCTAAAGGACTAAGCTCCCTTCTCTGCAGATAAAATGAGCTTCTCCGTCCTCACAGGTTCTGGACAGGCCTGTGTGGCTCGGTGAGGGATATGACTTAGTAAGAGCGTTTTCAGCACGAGATGTCAAGTTTTATAAACCTAGTCAGAGTAAACCCTACTCTCAGCAACGTTCCTCGACCGTAGTAAGGGATGCGTGCTTGCCAGGAGAATCCTTTATGACTCCTCCAAGCAGAGCAGTGGCCCAACCTGCAAATGACAGAAAGTTAGGAGCAGACGGCTCACACGTGATGGCAGGAGCCTGGCCCCAAACCCACTATCACCCCTCCTCCAGAGACACCACGCAAGCCCATTCTCCTCCAGGGTCAGACCGTGGACCTTGCATGGTCCTCCTTCTGAGCCGTGATCCCTGCCAGCCCGTCTTTCCTGGCATGTGTCTGCTGGAATCAATTGTCCCAAACCCACACACTGGAGACTACTGGGTTTTTTTTCTTTTTCAGAGCAGAACTTCTTACCAGATAGCAATCCTCTGTGATTATTCTCCATCTGCCAACGCCTCTCCCCCAAACTCCTTTCTCTGCTCGGCTCTATGTCCTGGAGCCCCCCTCACCCCCCCACCCACCCCGGCTCTCCTTCCAGATGGTTTCTGATTGGGTTCAACCTATGGGAAGTCTTGGCAGGAGACTGGAAAGCGGAGGAGAGGGGTCAGGGTACGTGTCCCACTCCTCCTCCCAGATTGGGTGCTTCATCTTTGGCTCCCTCCTGGACTGCAGCCCCCACCGAGGGGCCCCTCCTCCACTGTTCCAATCCCCCAGGGGTGGCAACAGCTTTCTTCTGGTGCTCGTCTCTGGGTGATTCCTCCTCCCTCGTTTGTGCCCTGCACGCAGCCCACCTCTCTGTGAGTGGTCTGCTCATACATTTCTCCTCATTGGAACCGTATGCAGTGAATTCGGTTTGCTGCTGAGACTCTGATGTTATTAGCACAGTTCTGGTAGACCGTGCCCACTTTCTGCGTTAGCTCGTGGTGTTCCTATCACGTTGAACACCTGCGGCTTGAACTCTACGGGTTAGCCGTCTCGTTCTTGTGAGGACCACGGGCCACTCACTTGTGAGTGTTGGTTCTTATCCCTTAAAAAGCACACACACACACACACACACACACACACACACACACACACGGCCGCGCACCCTCTAACATTCCACGGTAGTTTTGCCCCTTTTCCAGGGCTTATAAGGGCTGGCCTCGAAGCAGTCTTCACTCCCCTTCGGAATCAGAGTGGAATACTCCGTGACCTCCAGGGGTCATATCTCTTTATTTTGCCCTACCGCGTGTCCGAAAGGCTCACATCCATGGGGAGGGTGTTGGGGTGTTTGAGGGCGGGGATTTAATTCAAGATGAAGTGAGAGGTTGCACCTGATTCAGAACTATTTGGAACAGTGTCACAGACTGGATTTTATAGAGCTGAAATATCTAACAGCGCTTTTTAAAGATTTTTATTTATTGAGAGGAGAGAGAGAGAGAGAGGACATGAGCGGGGGGGTGGGGTGGGGCAGGGGGAGAAGGAGAAGCGGACTCCCCACCGAGCAGTGAGCCTGACGCGGGGCTCGATCCCAGGACCCTAAGACGGTGACCTGAGCCGAAGGCAGACGCTTCACCCACTGAGCCACCCAGGCGCCCCTCTCACAGGGACTTTAAGACTGTTTGCTGTCTACGTCATCCTCAACGGTGCTGTCCTTGCAGAAGCTTTTGAGAGAAGGAATTACTTTATAGCTATGGAAAGAAGTACGACAACTCTTACCTTGTTCCACATGGTGAAGAGCAGCGGCACCGTTCACGGATGAAAAACCTCGGAAGCAGTAGAGGGCACATCCTGAGAACTGGCACGAGTCGCAGGGAGCACTCCAGAGTCTCACCGGCTACGGAATTGATAGAAGTAGAAACAAATTACACAAGAGTATCTCATCTGACCCCAGAGATCCGTCTGCCTCGGGGAGCAGCACCGCATCGTCCTGTAAGTTCTACAAGCCAAACATCTGAGTATCACCTGCTCGCTGACGTCACCCCCTAGCTCCCAATGCGTAGGTGAGAGTGAGCATGTGTGTTCGTATTCAATAACTACATGAAGTATTTACTGAATGAATGAATCCCAGATTCCTCTCTCTCTCTGCCTGGTTTACTTCCTCCAAATGATGTTACATTCTAACTTCCTTGTGTCTCTTAAACCTGTCTTCCTCTACCCTACCTTAGGTCACCGACATCTCTTCCTTGGGGAAATGGAGCAATCCTCCTATCTAGTCTCCCTGACTGCAGGCGTTTCTCCTTTAAAAAAAAAAAAAGATTTTATTTCTTTATTTTAGAAAGAGAGAATCTTAAGCAGGCTCCGTGCTGAACCTAGAGCCCGATGCGGGGCTCGATCTCATGACCTGAGCCAAACCAAGCGCCAGATGCTTAATTAACTACAGAACCACCCAGGTGCCCCCAGGCATCTCTCCTTCAACTCCATCTTCCTAAAATGCAAATTTGGTCAAGTCTCTTTCTTGTGCAAAACTCTTCAGTGGCTCGAAATTGTCCTCAAACTCCTTAAAATTGATCCTGACTTGAAATCCCCTTAACTCTTCTGACTGCTCTCTTGCCGCTCTCAACCTCACCGTGTGTCCTAGCAGCATATCAACATTGTCAGGCACACCAGGTGCTGTCTTACCTCTGGGTCTCCACTGTTCTCTATTTTTCCCCTACTCAGGGGATGCACACATGCCATGTCCTCTCTTGTCTCAGGACTCCAGCAGTCTTTTCCCCTCCATTCACCCCCTAACTAACTCCAACCTACCTGCAGGTCTCAGCTGGATGCTGCTTTGTCTGTGAAGTACTTTGTGGCTCCCCCGAAGGGCCCATTGGTATCCCGTCTTTTGTGTCTCTTTCGCGTCCTATGTTTATTTTAGCAGAGCGTTTGTCGCCTTGTATCTGTTGGTTTACTTGTCTGTTTCCTTTCAGTACAGGAAAGGAAACAGACAAGCTCTGTGAAGGCTGACTCTCTCTTTGTATCAGTCATGGTCTAGTCAGAAAGACAGAATCAGCTCCAGTAATTTTAAGAGAAGGGGTTTCGTCCAAGGAATTGGAGAAACGGGTACCAGGGACTGAAAAGATTGAGGAGGACCAGTGATGTGGGTTTGGGGATTGAAGGAGAGAGGCTGTGAGTCCTGGAACCCCCAAGTTTTCAGGAGGGACCCTGCGGAACTGGGGTCCGCGTTTGGAGGAGAGGATGCCACCTGGCTAGCAGGTGTTAGTGGGCTGCTGCTCAGAGGAGGAGCCCCAGAACTGGGACCCAGAGCCAAAGGGTGCTGGCTGGCCACAGCCACGGTCTCTTGGTTGGGGGTGGGGGGACTGATGAGGCTGGTTTGGGGAGGGTGGGGAGAAAACTGGAGACTGGAATTAGTGACCACTGTCAGGGTCAAGAGCATCCTGGGGCAAGGCTGACAGGACAGCTATGAACAGGAAGAAGCTGATTTCCTCTCCCTCGGGCCAGGCTCGCTCCATCACCTGCTGTTGGATGGAGCCTCACGCGGGGCACCCACTGGCCAAACAAGACCCTGGACCCAGGATCACAGAGAGTGGCTCAAAGCTGAGAGGTGACAGCTTAAGACGACATAGAGTCTAGTACACTGTGATGGGGGCAAATGAATGATTAAGTTGTGTCCCAGAAAGTGACGGAAATGAAGCAGCGATAAAGGGAAAACTCCAATGTTCTTCTCAGGGCAGAGGCAAAGGAAGGGTACCCACACCATGAAGGTTGCAGTTGGGTCCCAACCCACCGAATGTGGTTACCTCTGGATCAAGAGCAGATTCCACTGAACCCAAGAAAGATACTAGGAATCTGCAGGTAAGTCCCCTGCCTGAGAAGTCCATGCAACTGTCTGAGTAATAGATAAGGAAATTGAGACAAATTCAACTGAGAGCCTGGAATGAGAGTTTGTGGAGAAGTCGTGGGAGAGCTGGGGCTCTCTGACTGTGTGGACAGCATCCCTGACCACGCCGGTGGGTTGCAAAGCAGGCTCCCCATGTAGCTTGTCTGTAACATGGACCAGGCTTTCGCCTGTTGTGGGATGATGGGCAGAGAGGAAGAACCAAGGAAAAGTCTTCTACTGTGTCTGGGGATCAAGCCCCACATCAGCTCCCTGCTCAGAATGGAGTCTGCTTCTCCCTCTGCCCCTCACCCCACTTGTGTGCACGCGTGCTCTCTCTCTCTCTCTCAAACAAATTTAAAAAATCTTAAGAACAAAACAAAACAAAAACCCAAAATACACACATGCGTCCCCCTGATGGGAGTGCCCCGGCCTCGGCTCCTTTCCCACTTCTCTCAGGACACGAAACAGCTGAGCTGGTGATCTGCCCAGCAGCCCTGGGCAAAAAGCAAGGGGTCCACGGGAGCATCCGTCCCTGCAATTCAGTGAACTGATTCTTCCAGATTTATGTGAGTAAGTTGAAGGAAGAGTAAACAGCGGGGCAAACAGCTACATGGAACTTACTCTAATATGGAAAACATTACAGAAAGAAGTACACAGCCTTGAAAACTGTGAGAAATCATTGAAACATTGTATTCCAAGGAGCAAAAAAAAAAAAAAAAAAAAGAGAGAGAGAGAGAGAGACTTGCAAAGCTTAGACTGTATTAACCCAGGGTTTGCTGTAAGTGGGACTCATTGAAAACAAGATGACAAAACAGGTTAAGAAGGAAAGGGATGTGAAGACATAAGGAAAAAGGTAGAATTCAAATAGATTTCTTGGGTAGATCACAATAGGAATTGAAGTAACAGGGAAAGAATCAGAGCTGCCAAAATCGAATTATGTGATGTGGGTAGTTTTGCTAACAATGGCCCATAATGCAGAGAAAGGGAACAAAGAAATGGATATAATCCAAAATGACAGGACAGGGGAAGGGGGAACAGCCCAGATCCCACAAAACAGATCGTTGGCATTCCTGAAGAAGAGGCCAGAACAAAAGGGAAGACAAACATTTTCAAAGATCAATGAAAAGAAAAATTCCTGGAATTTAGGGAAGATCCAAATGTCTGCACCAGAAGAATTCACCAATTCTTAGGCAAAATTAACAAAAAGAAATAACCAGCTAGTCGTACTATGGGGACAGCGTTATTTTAGGAATACAGAATCCTACCAACATCTCCATGCAATGCACAGGTCACCTACAACAGAAAACGAAATTGGGCCAACCTCAGATTTTTCTTCAATGTTCAGTGTTGGGTTTAGAGAGCTTTGGGGGCACTTGAGAACCCCCTTCCTTGTAAAACCGCCATTCCCATGCTACGAAAGTAGATAGACACCAACGTAGAGAGCGTATGACCCAGGAACACATTCTTAAAAGTCTATGCGGGAAGGTGAAAAGCCAGGAGATGGGATAAATATGCAAAGTAGGGTAGTGATGTTGTCACGTGCTTGCTGGTGGGCGTTGAAGTCATACATCTAGGGGTCATATCTAAACAACTTCGTCATACGTAGCCACAAAAACAACGCAAATATTACACTATTGAAAGAAAAAGCAATACAGAATGTCAAAGTAATGATAATAACAGGACAGGACAAAATTGCTCAAACCCTGGGAGGTTGGGCAGAGAGGAAGACCAAGGGTGGGGAAGGAAAAGAGCTAAATCCCTCTTCTGAGGACTCAGTAGTAGCCGTCGTACACTGAAGTGAAAACTTCCGGAAATCCAGGTTTTAAGTGTATTCTTTAAGGATTTGTTTTTTCTTTTTTTATTTTTATTTATTTATTTTTTTAAAGATTTTATTTATTTATTTGACAGAGACAGAGACAGCCAGCGAGAGAGGGAACACAAGCAGGGGGAGTGGGAGAGGAAGAAGCAGGCTCATAGCAGAGGAGCCTGATGTGGGGCTCGATCCCATAACACCGGGATCACGCCCCGAGCCGAAGGCAGACGCTTAACCGCTGTGCCACCCAGGCGCCCCTTAAGTGTATTCTTTAAGGATTTAGAAGCAACTAGTAGTAGAAGGAAATTAGCCAGCAAGCCTTCCACGTGACCCGAGAGAAGTCACTTCCAGACCCACATAGGATAACTAAGTAAGCACTTTTCAAACTCCGATGCGAACGCAAATCACTGGGACCTTGTTAAAGTGCTGATTCTGGTTCAACAAGTCCCTGACAAGGCCTGGGACTCCGCATTTCCAGCCAACTCCAGCAGCTGCCTCTGGGCATCTGCAGTCACACCTGTAGAAAGATATTGGTGACAGCCATGGGGTCACACATCCCTCAGCTCCGCAAACCCCATTCACATAGCCTCGACTGGCCAGCGTTCCCAAGCCCGCTCTGCAGCGTCCCACCTCTGGACCTCGAGTCACGCTGGGTGTCCTATTAGAAATGCCCTCTGGCCACCACCCCACTGTCAGAATCCTACCCAGTGACCGAGGGCAGGGTCTGCTCAAGTCATACTTGCTTCTCCCCGATTCCCTGGGCGAATTAACTACTCCTTTTGCTTGATCCTTGTCTTAGGGAATGACCCACACGTTAAGCTGTCAGCGTGCGTCCGTGTCCTATTTCCGCAGGAATGTAAGGATCTCAAGGTAGAGATCCTGTTCTGTTCAACGCGATTTACTCAAAACACCAAACACGGGTTCATTAACAGTCGTTGCTCCACAGCTTTAGTTGAATTAAGGGAATTGAGAAATGCACGATGCATTGGCAAGAGAATTATATGGAAGCAGGGAAACTTGGAAGGGCCTTCTCGAATCATAGCTCCCTTCTCTGCTTCATCTTCTGTCAGCTCTGGGGTCTCTCAGGGGAGCTGACTAATGGAGGTGGTGAAATTAAAGCTAACTGAAGAATCCAGACCGTTTGCCCTGTGCGCCAGCATGCGGAATGTAGGGGGGAAAGCATTCTGTTGAGTAGCTGAGTTTCTAGCCAAAATATTTATATCTATCTATCTATCTATCTATCTATCTATTATATGCAGTATAACATATATAAAAATAAATTATATGATAATAAATATCAGTCCACAAAGAATTAATTTTCCTTAACATTTGAGTAATTTCTTGCATTTCCTTACTAACACATTTGTGTTTTTCATTATCCAATTTCTGGGGCAAATCTAAGCCTTTATTTTATTTACTTTTATTTTTTTTAAAGATTTATATTTTTTTGCTTGACAGAGAGAGAGAGCACAAGCAGGGGGAGGGACAGGCAGAGGCAGAGGGAGAAGCAGATTCCACACTGAGCAGGGAACCCGATGCAGGACTCGATCCCAGGACCCTGAGATCATGACCCGAGCCAAAGGCAGACGCTTAACCGACTGAGCCACCAAAGTGCCCCAAAGCCTGTATTTTAAAACAGTTGAAAACAGGGCACCTGGGTAGCTCAGTTGGTTGAGCGACCGACTCTTGGGTCACAACATGATCTCAGGGGTGTGAGATCGAGTCCCGAATTGGGCTCTGCCCTCCATGGGGAATCTGCTTGGGATTCTCTCTCACTCTCCCTCTGCCCCACCCACCCCACACACCTGCGCTCTCTCTCTCTCTCTCTCTCTCACTTTAAAATAAATAAATAAATCTTTAAAGAATAGCTGAAAATTAAAAACATGGAGCCAAAAATATAAAAGTCATTCAAATGAATTCAGTGTTTGCTTTAATCACATGTATTCAGACTATCTGGGGGCCAGTGCCGGTATATGAGCATATGACAGGTTTAAGGGAGCCTCGGTGAATCCAAGGGACTCGAGCCTTAGAAACTACCACCTGGAAAATAAAGGAATACAGATGTTAGTGAAGAATCAGCACTTTCTCTGAAAAATTACAAAGGATGGGAGTGCCGAGAAGGGACAAGCACTGACCAGTTCTTTCAACTGGGAGAAATTGGATTCTTCGGAGCTCTCTGAAAAAAAAATCCCATTATGAATTATTTAAATATAACTCATTCATTACATTAAAATTAATTGTGAGCCTTTTTTTTTTTTTTTTTTTTTTTGAGAGAGAGAGAGAGAGTGCGAGCGAGAGCTGGAGTGGGGTCAGGGGAAGGGAACAGCAGACTCCCAGCTGAGCAGGGGCCCGATGCGGGACTCAATCCCTGGACCCCAGGATTATGACCTGAGCCGAAGGCAGATGCTTAACCGACTGAGCCACCGAGGTGCCCCAGGGAAATTTTATATAGGACTGTGGCCAGGACGGGGCATTTGAGAGCTTCGATTGGGAGCGGAAGAGATTGCTGAGAAGGTAACATGCAAGGTGGGTGTGGCAGAGACAGAGTGAGATGTGAGTCCCCGGCAGATACCCCAGAAGTCTGGGGACAGTCTTGGGGATGCAAAGTGTGAGGTCTCAGGGAGGAGGCAGGATATGGAAAGAGCCCTGGGGAGGTAGGTGTGAGATACAGAAACGCCAGCCAAGGCTTGCGCCTTCTGACATCATCTCCCACCCAGGTCCCCTTTCTTCAGGGAAACAAGATGAAGAAGGTAGTCGGAAGGTGCTCCCCTCCTGCGCAGCAGCCTGAGGATGGGGAGTGGTTTCCTGCATTGTTCTTTCCAACCAGGACTTTCCCAAAGGAGTAGTGTGATGTTCTGATTTACAACAAGAAGCTGTATTTGGTCCTTGATGCAGTTGCCAGCACAGAGCTCCTAAAACCCTTGAGATTTTTAAGTAAGGAGAGCCATAAAGGGGTCTTTTGCTATGTTAATAGGGTGACTTTGGGGAAAGCCCCTAGGTCACCTAAGGATGGGGGCTGGTGACCAGAGGAGCCAACCTTGTGCTGAGAGGTTGAAACTTTCAGTCCCACCCCCTGCCCTCTGGGATGGGAGAGGAGCAGAAGATCAAGTTCAATCACCAATGGTCAGGGATCTCATCAATCGTGCCTATGTAATGAGGCCGCCATAAACCCCCAAAAGGCTAGGGTTTGGAGTGTTTCCAGGTTGGTTGGTGTGCATTTGAAGCTTTAGGGAGCACGGTGCACCCGGGGAGGGTGTGGAAGTTCAATGCCTTTTCCGCATACCTGCCCTCTGCATCTCTTCCAGATGTTTCTCTGAGTTGTGTAAGGTGCTCTAGCAAATTAATTGCACCCAAGGAAGGGGTTGTGGGAACTTCTGATCCATTCGCTGGTGGGTGACTTGCTTTGGCGTCTGAAGGGAGAAGATGGGGGATGGCAGTCCTGTAGGACTGGACCCCTAACCTATGGTATCTGAGGTTATCTCCAGGTAGATAGTGCCGGAGTTGAGATGAGTTGTAGGACACTCTTCTGGTGCTGGAGGATTGCTTGGGGTGTAGGCACCCCCCACCCTCAACACGTCTGCGTTGGTGACCAGAATCTTCCCTAGCCTTGAGGGTTGCCTCGGGCGCTGCTTCTAGGAATCTGATAGTCCCGGAAACTAGCAAGGACCCCGGTTATTTGGAAGGTTGCTGGGACGAAGGCAGAAAGATGCAGTCTTGCAAGTTTCGGCTCTCGTGCAAAATGTGGAGGATCGCTCATGAGAAGGGAGTCAGGGAGCTTGTATAGACCTGGAGGTGTCACTGCTTAATTCTACGAACCAAAGTTTGGTTTGAAAACAGACTTCCATGTGGCAGCTTGCTAGAGATGGTTCAGATGTGAGGTGTGCAGGTGGCCTAATGTGGCAAAGACGTGCACCATGAAATTCAAATTAGAACAATAAGGAGAGAGGATTGTGTGCGATATTTACAGATACTCTAAAGTATCAGAAAAGTTTTATTTTTAAAACCTCCAAAGCAAATGGCAAATGTTAACATTTGTCAAATATCAGCAGCGAGGACATGGATATATGTTATATTATTTTCTGCACCCTTCTCTGCCTGAGAAATATTCCTATAATAAACTGTTTAAGTATCCGAAATAAAAAAACACGCGCCCCATGGAGTTCGTCCCGGCAGTTGAAATCAACAGGATCAGGTAATGACCACAGATGGAAACCACCTCCTCCATGCTCTTCAGACTTTTACATCTTTCTTGGGCCAGCTGTCAGAAAATGAACCACGGAACTTTTGCAAAGAGTACAAATTGGCAAGTCTTATCCTTGTCAATCTCGGGGGTTTGCATGGTTCGTGGGATATACTTTTTTTCTCATTTGGTCTGTTTTGATTTAATTCCTGAAAAGGTGACTATAACTTCTATTTACATATATACTCCCCCTGCCAATGCGAATTCGGCGTGGCTGGGTATATGGTCTCCTTTTGTGACGGTTTACGCTTTATCTATCCCGGGTATCCTATGGAAGAACCGGTTAATTGTTGGGAACGGGTTGTTACACACCTGAGGATACCTTCCATGGTATCACTAACGGATGGAGTGCTTGCTTCCTCATATGACAAACATATTGCAATTTATACCAGAAGTGCCTTTTTAATTTTTTTTAGAAAACACTTTATTCTCAGGGATCTCTGCACCCAGCGTGGGGCTCGAACTCACAACCCTGAGATCAAGAGGTGTGTGTGCTACCGACTGAGCCAGCCAGGTGTCGCCACACAGGGAATATCTTAATAAACCATATATCAAATACAGAACTCGGTAACACCTTATTACTGGAAAAAGACAACAAACAACACACAGCCTTAAGGACCGAGTCCAGACTATCCGAATGCCCGGTGTGCAGAGGCTGATGCATTAAGACATGTGATTAGCTCCTAGAGCATAGAGTCTGCAGGGGGGAAGAAAGCCCAGGACTGGTTCAGCTCTTCAACCACCTCGACAAAGCCCAGGCTCTTTCTTTCTACTCTGTCAACCCCAGTATGGCGGCTTGTCGCGTTCATGGTTGTCAGATGGTGGGTGCAGCTATGAGCATCTTTTAGAGGCAGGATCTAGGAGAGATGGAGAGAGGTAGGGCAGGGGTGGGGGGAGCAGAAAAGCAGCCTATCCTCCCATGGATCTCTTCTTTTGTCAACAAAGGAATAACGTTTACCAAATGTGTCCAGGAGACCTAATTCATGATTCACTGTCCAGGCTTGGTATATCACAATGCCAAGAATATGTGGGTTCTTCCAGCCAAAACTAAGTATGGAAGGAAGACCTATTACATTGACAATGAAGAAAGGCTTTAATAGAGGTGCCCAGGACCCTCACTTCTCCAGCAACTATAAGCTAAGTAAACCACCTTAAACCTTGGCTTTCCCCAGGGCCACTTTCGGACTGGGGACTGACTGGGGAATGATAATGGCCCTCTAGAGTTGTTTTGAAACCTATGGTAAGGGGCTCCTGGATGGCTCAGTCAGTGAAGCGTCTGCCCTTGGCTTGGGTCATGATCTCAGGGTCCTGGGATCGAGTCCCACATCAGGATCCTTGCTCAGCAGGGAGTCTGCTTCTCTCTCTCCTTCTGTGTGCTCTCTCTCTCTTTCTCAAATAAATAAATCTTAAAAAAAGAAAAGAAAAGAAAAAAGAAAAGAAAAGAAAAGAAAAGAAAAGAAAAGAAAAAAGAAGAAAAGAAAAGAAAGAACCCCATGGTGAATAAAACACCCAGAGATATATTTTTCCTCCCAACAAGGCCATTTAAGAACCTCGCAAAATAATAAACTTCAATTTTGGTAGACTTGTTAACTTCCATTGATTTTTCAAGTATGGCCCCATCTGACAGTTTGCTCTATTTCCAAAATAAGTAAACTACCACTCTCCCTAAAATCTAAATCTTTTTTTAAAGATTTTATTTATTTGTGAGAGAGCAAGCACAAGCAGGGGGAGCGGCAGGCAGAGGGAGAAGCAGGCTCCCCGCTGAGCAGGGAGCCCAGTGCAGGACTCGATCCCAGGACCCTGAGATCATAACTTGAGCTGAAGGTAGATGCTTAACCTACTGAGCCACCCAGGTGACCTCAGTTGATCTTTCTTGACTTTGACGTAGAGACAGGACCCAGTCGGTGCTTTTGGCTCGGCTACACTGCCCTTCCCAGCATTCTCTTACCTGCTCATTTCTGGTGTCCTCGGGCAGAGCCCTGGCTTAGGGCCCTGGTGAGGTTCCCAGAGAACTGGAACTCTAACTACCAAGGGAATTCAAGCTGGGCCATATCTTCTTTCTAGACTACATCTTACACATCTGTGTGTGCCTGGAGTTGTCCCGCTGTGAAGAGTTTTTTGAAGTACATTTCAAGATTTCCAGGTGCAAATCAGAGATGTATTTGGTCCTATTTATTTCTCTCTTTGATCTGATACCACTCTTGGTGGATCAATAAGGGATCCTTTGGAGAAGCACAACCACTAATCCATATATATATGTAAACTCATAAACTGTAACTATATCACCATATAACTCTAATTATATATAATATAGTATAAAGTATATAATATATAATTATTAAAATAAAGTATATAATAAAATAAAATAAATAATAAAATAAAATGAAAATATAATGAAATAAAGTATATAATAATAAAATAAATAATAAAATAAAGTATATAATATATAATTATTAACATTATTAAGTATGGGCATATAATTAGATACGGGATTTGACCTTACCCAATTGCGGACGCTGATTTAAGCAGGCTCTGTAAGGCTGCTATCTTCACAGTCATGCTGGAGCTTGAAGTCCAAAGGGTGCAAAGGGCAGGCCTCCAAGAAGGAAGGATGGGAGTGAAGTAGATGCAAGTGAGAACAAGCCAGAGGCCAATGAGGATGGACAGAAGCCCCTGGTGGTTCTTGCTGCTGCTGAACCTGGCGGTGTGGGGGTCTGCAGAGGCTGGACCCTTCCTGGTGGGGCCGGAGTCGGAGAAGGTGGAGGGGGACCTGGGGAGGTTGGAGCAGTCCCAGCCTCATGTGGATGAGGCCAGCAGTCAGAGCCACTGCACAGCTGAGTGTGAGCACCCAGACACTCCAAACCTCCCACTGGTCTCTCCAGGACCCCGACACCCCCTTACTGGAAACACCCAGGAAAAGAAACTCTGGACAATCGAGTTCAGCCTAGCCAAGCTGCCATGGCCCCAAGCCTCCACACTGGATGAGCCAGAAGAATGTAACTCTGCTACAGAGAACAGAAAAGACCTGATTTTTCTCAAATAGAGGATGCCCTCCTCAGATCATTGTCTCCCGTAGGTAATGTCTTTGTCTAAAAAGAAGGGCTGCACATCACCAGCTCCATATAACTGAGGTCACAAGGCTCAGCGTTGGTGTTTCCTTTCCTTCGATGGCTCTTCTCGGACACCTTTCTTTACATCTTTCAGGTTCCTTTTAAAATAGGATCTTTGCAGAGAGGAATTCCCATCCCATATCAACAGATCTTGCAAAGTTCACACACATAGTCCCTTTTCCTCTAGCCCCATTACGTGCGCCATTTTCCTGAATCAAAGTATCATTGTCTGAAATTACGTTGCTTATATGTTCCTTCTCCCTATCTTCACCTCCACTAGAAGGAGAGTGTCACAAGGGTGGAGATTTACCTGCCATCCCTTCCCGCGGGACCGGAAGAGTGCCCACCACCCAGCGAGTCTCAACCTGTACTGTGAAATCTGTGAGAAATCTTCACAATTGCTCTCTGTGGTGCCTGTTTATTACCCTCCATTTTACAAAGGAGGACACGAAGAATCAGAGAGATGAAGCCATCTTCTCAAAATAACCAGCTGGGAAGCAACAGAACTGGGGTCTCAATCCATCCCTCTCCCCTGCATCTCGGCTATTCTGAGATTAAAAGCTCTTCCAAACTACATCTGAAGTTACTCAACTATTTTTAGTTATCAAGTGTGTAGATATCCCCTAACTTTTTAGTGCTTCATCAATAACTACATCTTGTAAGAGGTTTCTTTGGTTACCCTTCTGTACCCCAACGCCGACCCCAGCCAACACACACTAAGCATCATTGCTCAAAGTTAGGTGTTCTGGGTATGTTCTGTTGACTTATACCTTGGCAAAGAAGGGTGTCTGATTAGTCCCTTCCTTAAATATCCTTGCTTCAATTCTATCTTTAGCCATGTTTCTCTTTTTGTATTCTGTTTTAAATTTATTCTGTCTTGTCGTATTTTATCTGTCTTTTCAGGCCACCTGAAATCCTCCTTAGTACAAAGTGAGGGTAGAGAACATAAATAGTTAAATGCACAGTCCTGGGGGATGCTTTCAAGCTCTATTATTCTGAGTAGCGCTAACATTCACTGTAGGTAAAATAATGAGATAAAACTTGAGTTTCAGCATTAAGAAGCCAGAGGGGTAGCCATCAAAAGTGATGACCACAAAGACTGTAAAACTGTGTGCAGATATGCTTATAGTGGCACGTGAGTAGGAGAAGCTGGGTGCAAAAGTGCATATTCAGGAGGGGTCGGAACAATTTACAAAATAAGACTGGAAGGAAATACCGATCTAGTTTATTTGGGGCAGACCGGGGGCCTGCAGATTTGTACAAATAGAATATCTCACTTTATGAATCACACTACCTGACTATTCCATTTTAAAACTCTAGACCGAGCGGATGTAAAGCACACCCAACACAAACAGGATAAGGTAATAAATGTCCCTTCGCTCGGCACCCAATGGCCACCGCCAACTTGTGCTGCTCTGATTCATGTCTGTCTCCAGCTCTCTGCCCTTCTTGGGTGACTAGTCATTAAATCTACTTATACTGGAATGCGTAATGGATGATTTTGCCACCCGTTTCACTTATTCCTATTGTTCTAGAAAGTTCCCTGGGATTCCCCTCCAGTTCATCTCTTATCCCAACAAAGAAAACCACTGTTTTGAAGTTTTCCACAATAAATCAGTTTTATTTATTCTAGAACTTCATTTAAATAGAATCATGGGGGTCGCCTGGGGGCCTCAGTTAGTTAAGCAACTGACTCTTGATTTTGGCTGAGGTCATGATCTTGCGGTTATGGGATTGGCCTCATGTTGGGCTCCAGGCTCAGTGGGGAGTCTGCTTGGGATTCTCTCTCTCCCTCTGGCCCTCCCCCCACCACACTTGTTCGCTCTCTCTAAAATAAGTAATAAATCTTTTAAAAAAATAGAATAATAGGGGCGCCTGGGTGGCACAGCGGTTAAGCGTCTGCCTTCAGCTCAGGGCGTGATCCCGGCGTTCTGGGATCGAGCCCCACATCAGGCTCCTCTGCTATGAGCCTGCTTCTTCCTCTCCCACTCCCCCTGCTTGTGTTCCCTCTCTCGCTGGCTGTCTCTGTCTCTGTCGAATAAATAAATAAAATCTTTAAAAAAAAAAGATAGAATCATGAAACCGTACCTTTTTGTGTCTGGCTTACTCTGTATCTTCAAGTAGTAACTCATTCCTCCTTTACGTCCTCAAATAGGTTGTGTCAATTCAACGTTATTTCTTCCTGGAACATTTGATAATCAGTTCAGCTTTTCGGTAGATATGCGACTATGTTTGTGTCAGTTTTGATTATCTGAGTTTTTCAGGGGACCGGCCCATTTCATCTGCGTTGTCAATTTTATTAACATAAAGTTATCCTTAGTATTCTCTTTAAATTGTTCTGGTAATTATGCAATCTGTCATGATAATCCTTCTTTCATTTCTGATATTGATCATTTGTGCTCTCTCTCCTTTTTTTTTTTTTTTTTAAAGATTTTATTTATTCGACAGGATAGAGACAGCCAGCGAGAGAGGGAACACAAGCAGGGGGAGTGGGAGAGGAAGAAGCAGGCTCATAGCAGAGGAGCCTGATGTGGGGCTCGATCCCAGATCGCTGGGATCACGCCCTGAGCCGAAGGCAGACGCTTAACCGCTGTGCCACCCAGGCGTCCCTCTCTCCTTTTTTCTTAAGCAGTTTTGCGTGGGGTTTACCAGTTTTGCTTATCTTCTGATCAAAAGAACTAACTTTTAGCTCTGTCGATTGTTTTCAATTACACTGTTTTCTGCTCTGATCACAATTATTTCTGTCTTCCACTTATTTTCAGTCAATTTTCCTGGTTCTTATCTAACCTCTGAAAGTGGAATTTTAGGTAATTGATTTTACGCCTTTGTTCATTCCTGATAGAGAAGCATTTAGAGCCATAGATGTCCCTCCAGAAAGACCTGTGATGAGGGAGAGGGGAAGAAAAGCCAGAGCTGCACATTCTTTGGGTCAGCAAAAGGGAAAGGCACTTAGGACAGCAGTGGGAGGATTTAGTTTAAGTTAGGAGCAAGGTGCTCTCTTCCTTACAGGAGGGGAAGGGCAAAAAAGGGTCATGATGAAGGAAGGCTTCCAGATCTGCTGATGAGAAGCTTAGAGCACCTCCATGGGACGGCTTACATTTCCTCAGCAAGCGTGAGGGGAGAATACCAACTGCCTGTGTGGGAGGGGAGAGTGGGGAAGGTCTGAGCAAAAAGGAAACCATGGAATAGTCATCGCAGGGCAGGGAGGAGGGAAGTTAATAACGAAGGGCAACAGATGCATCAGGCAGAATGAAGGGCTCACATGGCGATAACGGCTGTGATTTTTAAAGCAAAGCATTTAACCCAGATCTGTGATTTGCTACACAGAGCTCAGCTGCTCATGGGACAGCATGGAGGAGGCAGACGTGTGGGCTTAGCCAGGACTGGGGTTTACCAGGTGGGCAAGACAGTGACATCTGGGGCGGGGTGGGGGGGAGGGAGGGGGATCAAGGGACTCAGAATATTTGCGAGGAAGTGATTAAACTCACGAGCCATGGGTTTGTAGCTGGGCGGTTAGGAAAATGAGGACAGGATTTGCAAGTCACAATGAAATCAAAGGCTTGTAGCATTGGGGGAGACCAGAGTAAAAGACATTGGATTGAACTCTTGAAGTTGGTTCTGTGGGAGATGGGGTTACTGGGGGTGACAAGGTGTAGGTGTGACCACGGAAGAGACTAGATGATGTGCAGTTGGACGAGATCTCCGGAGGTGCTGTGAGAGTCGTCGGCACGGATGTTCTGTCTTCAAGACTGTTGGTGAGGGTACTGATAGACAGGAAAAGTGTTGGACCCACCATTTCAGTGAGTGGTGGGGAGGGACTGGCAGGCTGATCGATGCCAGGAAGGAGACGGGGAAGAGGCGAGAGAGCTAAGAGTAACATGAACTTTAAATAAGAAAGGGTTTTTGCAGGATGGAGGGGGTAAATGGGGGATTGGGAGCATTGAGACTGTTTCCTGACCCTGAAGTCTTCAGGCCGTGAGGGAAAACTCGGGCTCTGCTTGAGTGGCCGTCAGAGACCCCAGGACTTCCAGCATCAAATAAGGAATGTCCCAAGAGAAGATGGCTGTTGGAGGGGAGACCACTAGTCGCAGAGTGGGAGTTCCAGAAGACACACAAACTATAGGCTTTATTTAGTCAAGGAGGACTGCCGGAAGTTGACTCTAATTTGGAAGTGTAAAACACAAGGTTGGGGATGCCTGGGCGGCTCAGTTGGTTAGGCATCTGACTCTAGATTTCAGCTCTGCCCTTGATCGCAAGGTTGTGAGTTTGAGCCCCACACTGGGCTCCGTGCTGGGTGTGGAGCCTACTTAAATAAAAACAAAAAAATCAAAACCAACCAAATAAACAAAAAACGAGGACAAGACCGGGAGAGGAAGAGGTGTGAGAGATGAGTTGCGAAGGACTACAGCTATTGGTCTCTACTATGCCCTGAATGTCTGTATAGGGTGCGTATTAGCTTCCAATAGCTGCTGTAACCAGTTATCACAAACTCACTGGCCAAAACCAATGCAAATTTGTTATCTTCCAGTTCTAGAGGTCAGAAGTCCAAAACGGATTTCACTGGACTAGAACCAAGGCTTTGACGGGGATGTGTTCCTTCTAGAGGCATTAAGGGAGAATGTATTTCCTGGCCTTTTTCAACATCTAGAAGCTGCTTGCTTTTCTTGGCTTGTGCCCCTTTCCTCCATGTTCAAAACCAGCCATCCCTCTGGTTCTGAGTCATTGGCTTCCCTCTTCTCCATTTAAGGACACTTATAATTACATTGGACCCACTAGGATAATGCAGGATAATCTTTGCATTTAAAGTAACTAATTAGCCACCTTAATTCCCCCTGGCCACATAACAGGGCATATTCCCAGGTCCCCAGAGTGAGGATGTGGACACCCCGATTCTGCCCACCACGGTGTCTTCCCCAAGGTGCAGGGGAATCCAGAGCCACTTAAAGGAGCCACGCCATGTGGCAAATAAGCTATTGCTTGGTTTTTGGGAACAGGAGCACAGACACCCAAGAACCATCCTAGGACCTCAACATCCAAGTATGGAACCACTATCTAAAGCAGTGGTTCCCAAACCTCACTGAGCATCTGAATCACCTGGGGGGGTTCTGTTAAAATACAGGGAGTGCTTCCCCATCTCCTGCTCCACCTTTCCGATTTAGTAGGTCAGGGGTGAAGCCTGAGATGGACATTTCTAACAAGTTTTCAGGTGATGCTAACGCTGTCGGTCCAGGAGCCGTGATTTTGGAACCATTCCCCTAATGTGTTCTTGCTCCAAAAGTTCTGTGAATCAAGATCTTGGTGTGTGTTTGCGTAGGTGGGTATAGGTTTTATCGTTTGTGTTTTTAGTTGTGGTTCAATTTTTGATCTTGAACGCCTGCTGAGTCCCAGCTCCATCACTGATTTACCATGTGACCTCTTTACTGCCTAGTCTGTGAAATGGGGATGGTGATGGTACCCGCTTCATGGGAAAGCTGTGGGCATTACATGAATTCATAAGGTAAAGACTTCTAATGCTATAAAAGTGTTGGCAATTATTTAAGAACTTTATCAGCCAAGGGGCGCCTGGGTGGCTCAGTCGGTGAAGCGTCTGCCTTTGGCTCAGGTCATGATCCCAGAGTCCTGGGATCAAGCCCCACGTCGGGCTCTCTGCTCAGCGGAAGCCTGCTTCTCCCTCTGCCTGCTGCTCCCCCTGCTTGTACTCTTGCTCTCTCTTTGTTAAATAAATAAATAAATAAATAAATAAATAAATAAATAAAATCTTTAAAAAAAACTTAAAAGAAAAGAACTTTATCACCAATAAAGAGGAAAACCTAAAAGTTCTTTATAACAGAGAGCTGACACAGGTGACGGAAGGGGTGGGAAGCCAAGATCCTCAACAGCGGAGTCACTGTTACCATAGGGGCAGGAACCCACTGCCGGAGAGGTTTCCAGAGCTCAGAGACTGGGGTTTTAGAGGGGGCATGCAGTAGGCGCAGAGGAGGGGGAAGGCTAGGGACAGGGTCCGCCAGCAAACAGTAGGTGACTGGCCCACTGGTTTGCCCATGGATCATAGGGGTAAAAAGAGCAAAAGAAAACCCCTCCCGAGGTCCCGTGACCTCGGTTAACCGTTTTGTTTCAGCTCCAGCGTGGTTCAGGCAATCCCCATTCATTTCCCTCTTGGAACGACGAACATTTAGAGCAGACACCAAGAGAACATCGACTCCCACATACAATCTGTGCTTGTGCTCACTTCTGCCCGAGGAGACTACAGCTGCTGAGCACACGCCGAAATCCTCCTGTGGTTCTGAGACCGTGCGGTGGGCCTTCCTGGGGAGAGGCCCTGTGAGCACACGGAAGACGTCAGAAGGATGCCAGTGACATGCGTCCCATGGAACCAACTGAAGAAAATGGAAAGAGGCGGATCCTGGGTGCGTCTGGGGGCTCCGGGGATTGCAATGTCTGGGTCGCTGGTTTTCTGGAATATGCTTTGGGAAGATCATCTCGCCTCGCATGGCTTTGCTGTATTTCATGGGCAAGTCCTAACCGAAGGGACTCAGAGAGCTTCAGGATTGGTCAGTACAGGGAGGTGCTGGCAGGTGGGGGTCCCGAGAGGGTGGGAAAGCTCCACGCCCCATCCCAGACCCCTTGCCCCGTGTATCTCTGTCATCTGCTGGCTGCTGAGTCGTATCCTTTGTAAGACCCCAGTAATCTAGGAGGTGAATGGTTGTTTCTGAGTTCTGTGAGCCATTCTAGCAAGCGATCACACCCAGGGAGGGGGGCGTGAGGACGCCTGGTGCAGAGCCTGGGTGGCGGCCATGTCTTGCGACCTGTGTAAGAAGCAGGAGCCACCTTGTGGGACTGAGCTGTTAACCTGAGGGGTGGGCACCAACTCCAGGCAAATAGTGTCAGGGTTTGGTTACATTGTGGGACACCCAGCCGGTGTCAGAGAACTGGAGAATTGCTTGGTGTGGGGAAAACCCACACACATTTGGTAACCAGGAGCATGGAGAGTATTCTGTGAATAGACAGAACACAGAGGAGTCTTTTCTTTACACCTCCCAAGGTCAAACTGGGAGGAAGGGTCAGCGAGGAGCCTTTGACTGGGAGGCCGGGGACAGCATCTTGAGATTACCAGGCAGACAGTGGCAAATTCTTTTTGGCCTGCTTTTTAGGGGATCTCTAAGCTTCCAAAGGGAATCTCCTCTCCCCAGTGGCCTGTTGCAATGGAAAGTACTTTCTTCCACTCCAAAGATTCTGGAAGCCACCTTGTCCTTAAGGAGAGGGAATGGAGGGATTCCTTCTCTACATGCCATCCACATAACTACCTACTTTATCCCTTCTCAGCCTTGCCTCTTTCTACAGGATGGACTTGCTGACTGCAGTTCACTCCAAGGGTCTTACTTCCCTGCACCTGAACCCTAGTCTCCCATCCCTGGCTCTTTGCATCCTGCAGTCAGACGGCCTCAAGCATCCCAGGCCTCCAGGGATCACCTGCTCTCTCTCCCTACGCATGCAGACTCTGGCTCAGAGGGTGAGCTCACACTTGGTTAGTGGTGCTTGCAGCCTGTCCATATTTCCCTCCTCCCAATCTGACATTGGTCTCCTGCCTTTCTTGAGACCTGCACTCTCCCTCTGTTACAGCAGTTTTATGCCTGGCCTTTGGACTCACTCCTTCCATGTTCTGTCACTAGATGGTCACCTGCCTTGCCAGGGAGGGAACACTTTTGATACGGACTCAACATGTGACTGGTTATTGATGCAAGGAATAAAGACAACTGTTTTATACCCTAATCTATAGGCTTCTCTTTCGGGGGGCAGAGAAAGTGTGGAGGGCATGTGCTGGGAACAAGGACACTACCCAGAGGATAGACGTGGGTCGATACGCTGAGGTTAAGCCCATTATTATCAACCCTAGCTGCTCCACGTTATCACCCAAGAGCTTAAAAACATTCTCTTGGGGCTCCGGGGTGGCTCAGTCGGTTAAGCATCTGCCTTCAGCTCAGGTCATGATCCCACAGTCCTGGGATCAAGCCCCGCATCGGGCTCCCTGCTCAGTGGGGAGACTCCCTCTCACTCTGCCCCTCCCCTGCTTGTGCTTTCTCTCTCTCTCTCTGTCAAATAAATAAATAAATCTTAAAAAACAAACAAACAAACAAACACAACATTCTCTTGCCTCAAATCCCATACCATGACAATTGAATAAACATCTCATAGTTTAGCTATGGCTAAGGACCACGGAGTTAGTCTTTTCCTTTCTTCATTCAGTACACCTAGAAATCCATACTTTTAACTCTCATCTCAAATAAGTTTTACTAGCAAGACAAGGTGCATTTAGTAAACACTAGCTGTTTACTAAGCTTCTCACAGTCCATGAAATGCCTCAGCCAAACTAGAGAGCTCCAAATGTCCCAAGGTATCCTGTCCCCTAGGCAGGGCCCAAACCAGTTAGCTATGGAACCACGGTAAGAAAACCCAAGACTAGACAATAACAACAACAACAAAAAATATTAAGGAACATCATCTTATACCTTACCTACATTTTTTTTTGTATTTAAATTTTCTATTGGTTTTTATTTTTCCTAATATGTTAAGAAAAGAGTTAGGGTTGGTTACTATTTGCATATTCTTTTCATTTACTTCCAAGATTTTTTGTTTTGAGACAATAGCAGATGGATCAACTCACATTCTATAGATCTCTATTTTTTATTAGTTGTTTCTATCCATGAAAGGCCAGAACAATACCTCATAAAGTCATGACTTGAGATGGTGTGAAAAGAGCTCAAGCCAGGGGAGCCGGGGTGGCTCAATCGGTTAAGCGTTGGGCTCTTGATTTCAGCTCGGATGGTGATCCGAAGAGATCGAGCTCCGTGTCAGGCTCTGAGCTGAGCACGGAGTCTGCTTGAGATTCTCTCTCTCCCTCTCCCTCTGCCCCTCCCCCCCCGCTTAAAAAAAAAAAAAAAAAGGAACCAAAGGCCTGGTTCCCCTCCATCCATTTCAGTTCCTGTGAGCAGATCGTTTAATCTCTGGGCCTCAACTTCCTTACATCTAAAAGGTAAAATAGGGACAATAATAAGCCATTTCCACTGTTCATCTTTTGGCAGGTATTATACTCATGGAATCTTGGCAGAAGTCAAAAACCTAACTCCGAAGGGCTCATCATATTGGTCATATTTGGCAAGCCAGTGATGGACCAAACTATCAAACCTGGACTCCGTACAATTTTCTGACATTTTTCTAGAAATTTGATGCAGGACATAGTCACTGAGTTTCATCAGTTTCTGATTTCTTGGGCAGCATCATGGTGATGAGGGAAGGAAAAAAAAACAGACAGGGACTCCGAGTTATCTCCCTTCTGCCAGCCCACAGGCTCACCCTGGACCCCAGGCTCTCCTGAGCCCCACCTTCCCAGCCCTGCCTATAATTGACTTTGCCATGGCTTTCCCTCCATTGCAAAAGGGATGTATTTCTGCCGAGTCTCCTTCTTCTTCTTTTTTTTTTTTTTTTAAAGATTTTATTTATTTATTTGACAGACAGCTAGCGAGAGAGGAAACACAAGCAGGGGGAGTGGGAGAGGAAGAAGCAGGCTCCCAGCGGATGAGCCTGACGTGGGGCTCGATCCCAGAATGCCAGGATCACGCCCTGAGCCGAAGACAGACTCTTAACGACTGAGCCACCCAGGCGCCCCTGCAGAGTCTCCTTCTGACCTGTTCTGCTGTTCACATGCTATGAGACCACCCCCAAGAGTCATGGCCCACGAGGCCTGCAATATTCATAATCACGGCTTTTTGTGTTGAGCTTCCTGGAGCCAGTAATTTGTTAGGAAGACATAACAGATATGTTGGAGCTGAAATTTGGGAAATGACAGTTCCCTCTCCTTGGGGTACCTCTAACTAGAGGATCCATGGGGACTATCATGTGGGCAGTTCTGCCTGCTGAAATGCATTGTTTCTTTTCTCTGTGGGGACTCCTTTCAGCCCCAGAAAGGACAGAGGTAGCTGGTGAACCAGGACAGAAACCCAAGCCAGGAAGAGCATACGTGCTTCTCAATGCCTGCGTGTCCTGTGTTACATTTCTCAGGAACTGAAGGGGGTAGATGGATAAGATGCAAGCAGAAACTGGGGAGGAGAGGGACTCCAGCTTGTAACATGAGTAACCCCAAGGTCTGAGATCGGAAGATGTGCTCTTACCTCTGTCTGATTCCATTGATCTTGGACATGGTGGCTAACCTTTCAGGGCTGTGGGGAGATCTCATAGTAAGTCTGGCCCAGGATAAATGCTTGACAAATATAAGTGATTAGTAATGTGATGATTATTATAGGGGGCCCAGCCCAGAATTTGTCACCCCACAACATGCCATAATTTCCTCGTAGTCACTTGGAAGGTTTCCTTAATGTCTTTGAGACATGGAGTCTCCTTCTATTAATCGATGGTAACTACCTCAAATATTTATTGACAATTAACATCAAGAATCCAGCAGCACCTGGCTGGCTCAGTGGGTAGAACACAGGACTCCTGATCTCAGGGTTGTGAGTTCAAGCCCCAGGTTGGGCATGGAGCCGACTTCAAAAATAAGTTGAAAAAATAAGTTAAAACAAATTGAGAATCCAGGCTCAAGAATTTCAAGCAACTTTTATGGCTGGTCATTTCTTTTCTGGTCATCTTCCTCCCACTAGAGAAAGTGAACAGCGCTTCTCCTTTGCTGAAAAGGCTTTTTTTTTTCTTTTCTTCTTCGTCTTCATCTTCATCTTCGTCTTTGTCTCCCTCTCCTTCTCCCTCTCCTCCTCGGCCTTCTTCCTTCTCCTCTTCATCTCCTTCTTCTCCTCCTCTTCCTTCTTCTTCTTTTTCTTCTTCTTCTTCTTCTTCTTCTTCTTCTTCTTCTTCTTCTTCTTCTTCTTCTTCTTCTTCTTCTTCTCTCTTTCTTCTCTTTAGAGAGAGAGCACGAGCAGGGAGGGGCAGAAGGAGAGAGAGAATTTTAAGCAGTCTCCATGCTCAGCTCAGCACATGAGCCCGACAGGCTCGAGCTGAAATCAAGAGTCAGATGTTCCCCTGCTCTCCCCTCTTTGGCTCTGACTCTGAACATGTCATGCTTATCCACCCGCCATCCAAACTTTGGGAGAACAGAGGATAGGAAAAGGTAATCTGAGAAAGGGAGAGGAGGTTGACAGGAATGGGGTAAGCTCGGGGACGGTGCTGGGGGCTCTTTGGCACTTGAGAATAGACAAGGAGGCAAACTGAGCAATGCTAAACGTGCAACCAGGCGTGGCTTCCTTCCAGCTCTTCACCTCAGCCCGAAACGCCCACGCTCATCCTTCAGCTCACGGATCACACACCTTGGACCCAGAGGGTCAGTCCTCCTCACCTGACATGGCCGCAACCGTTCCTCATCTGTCCTGCAGGGGCAGGGGCTTAGCTTCAAAATCTGCTGAGCTGGCTCTCTCCTTGCCTCTGAGGGCACCAGTAACATGTTCATGGCCTCTTCTCCCTTATGCAGGGCTTCCCAAACTCATCACTACTGACATGTGGGGCCAGACAATTCTCTGCGATGGCAGACTGTTTGGTGCCCTGTGGAATATGGAGTAGGATTGCTGGCTTCTACCCTCTAGATGCCAGGAGCACCTCCCCGAGTTGGGACAACCAAAAGTGTCTCCAGACATTGTCAGATGTCCTCCAGGTGGAGGGGAAGGGGGCCACATTGTCCCCAGTTGAGAACACTGCCTTGTTATACCCTCCTGGCCCATGTTTTCGATCTTCTGCCCAGATGAAGTTAAATTAAAATTCAAGAGAAGGAAGCCTTCTTCCAGTTAAAAGCACTTGGTAGGACCCTTGACATAAATAAGCACTGGCTAAGGGCAACCCCTCTTTGATAGCTTCTTGGAAGCCCCTGCTAGAAGTAGGCACTCCTTCCTAAAAAATTTTATAGCACTTTGTCCTTATGGTCACTTTACTTCTCATATCATGGCTGTTCGAGCATCGCCCCGTTCGCATGAAAGCTCTTAGAGTATAAGCATCAATGCAATTGATCTTAAATCCCCGAAGAACCCTGAGGCACAGTGCTTGAGACACAGTCACACAGCCGATTACCCCTTGGCCAGCACAGACTCCTTCCCAATCCCCATTCCTGTTGGGTTTTGCTGCCAGCAGGAAGAAGTGATCCAGGTGAGTTTCTCATCTAGGCTGTGCACATCTTGCACTCAGGTGCTCCGACCCATTCCTCTCCCTGTCCCCAGATCTCAAATAGGCCTGGCCCTGACCTCCCTGGTCTCCACCTGCCAGAGGAAAAGCAGCTGTATGTCCGCAGAGCCGGAATCCAACCATGTCTCAAAAGTTTGCTTTGCTGGGTGAGCCAGCCAGCAGCAATTATTAAAAAACATTTTTCAGCGAAGTCTAGAGCCATGGTGTTCCCAGCCCCCTGGCAGGGTTCCCTCACAATAGAGCTTTCTTCCTATTGGCAAGGGACAGACAATGCAAAACACGGAAATTTAATATCTTCACATTATGCAGATCTGATTTAATCAGAGATGAAGTTGAAGTGCAATAAAAACTATACTTTCATTAAGTTTATGACTTACAGACTGTATGTCAATTACCCTGTTACCATGGCCACCCCGCTAACACCCTCCACGCACTGGTTTCCCCACAGAGGTGGGGACGGGAGGAAATGCATAAGAGACAAGACAGAATTTCCCATTTCACGTCCTTTTTCCCTATGTTGGAGATTTCTGTAAGGAGAAGATCAAGTTGTAAGAGTCTTGATAACTCCTTCTCAGAAGAAAACCAGTGACGAATGAGAAGAAAAGGAGAGAGACAAGAGTCTTAAAGACTCTTCCCTTCCTGGGGCGATCCACCCCAGGAATATTGCAGTGTGTCGAACAGCTGGGTAGCAGAAGGGAGCAGCGGGAGCCTGACCGTTGCCCACCCCGCTCTCCCTTGTTTGCCAACATGATGGCCCATCCTCTACCTTCTGCTCTTCTCAAGAATTACAATAGGACGCTAAGCTTGTTGAAGATGGTGGATGGCAGTTGCACGAATGGTGGATTACGTGGCTGC
This sequence comes from Ursus americanus, assembly GCF_024610735.1. Classification (NCBI taxonomy): domain Eukaryota; kingdom Metazoa; phylum Chordata; class Mammalia; order Carnivora; family Ursidae; genus Ursus; species Ursus americanus. The sequence goes on along the minus strand of NC_142140.1, from coordinate 65,334,856 downwards.
CACCCCTTCCACACCCTCCACGGGGCAAGAAGGCAGAGGAATCCTCATAGTGGAATGTTGACAAGTTGCTGGAGGGATGTTTGGCTGGTGGCTCCTAATGTAAGTGTCCCCACACTGCATGACCCATGGATACCTGGAAGTCAGCTCTACAGAGGGGATGGGGGAGGTAGTGGCTAGTCTGTCAGACAGGACACTAAACACATCTGTGCTAGCTGCCTGCCCAACATCCATTCCCATTCTGCCTTAGAGGCTGTACTTTTACTTATAGACCACCCCGCTGAAACTGCTCGCTCCCCAAGTTCCCGCCCACCTAGGACTGGTCATGTGACACATTTCCGCTGATGAGAAGTAAGTTGGGTACAGGGGGAGGTCGTTTTTACTTTCTTGGTTGTGGCAAGTGATTTTTTTTGTGTGTATGCCTCCTACCACATATCCTCCACCTGCCTCTGATTTTGGCCACAGTTGGGCAAGCCCAGGCTCACTGCCATCTCAAGGGCATGCTATGACATTGCTTTATTTTTCTGACTTAGAGTTTTCTTCGAAGCCACAAAAGTCCACTAACCTCATATCCTGGCACAGTCAGAAAGAGCAGGGAGGTTAATGTCCCTACAGTTAACCTTCAAACAATGGGGCGTGGTGGCCCATGGACTAATGCCCCAGCCTCCTGTCCTTCAGGAAAATTCTACAAGGCATTCCACATGCTTCTCTAAGATCTCCAAGGAGCTGAGCTCCCCTGCAGTGATGGTACACCCTCTACTGGCTCCTCCTTCCCTAACTCAGTCTCATTGTATAGTTCCTTACTCTTGTTTCTTGATTATATGCACCAAGTCTTTGTCTCAGGCTTTGCTTTTGCAGAAACCCAAACAAAAACATGGGGACCAATCCAAACCTGACCATCCCCAAAGCAGGACTCAAATCTCTTCTCTAGCCATTCTTCCCCTACTGCCTTTGCCTTCACACATCCTTCCATCTTCGTTCTAAGCTTACTGTCCGTGAACAACAATCAAACCCGCAGATAATCACTGCATAGAGTGTGGGCAGAGGGTTTCCCACATACATCTTTTCAAATAAATCCAAGCTTCTCCAGGACATGGATAATGCCCTATACTTCTAAATATTTCCTCCCAGCTTGTATAGTGCCAAACAGATGCCATTGACCTCTATGACTAGTGCATGGGTCGGATTTGTAAAGTTGCGTATTTGTTAAACCACAGAAAATAATGAAAGAAAACAGGAATCTCATTTAAGGTGAAAAACACATTTGGTGTTAAAATTTTTCCTCCTTACTCAAACGGATCTGCCTAGTCTACGGACATGTTCAGAAACCAAGGTACCTTTATCTCTTTCTCTTTTATCTCCTTGTCTTTAAAAACACAAAATGATGTCTCTGAAAAAGATAAGCCCACTCAGCTGAAAAGAATTAGATTGTGAGGTCAATGTGATATTTGACTCACTGCAGCGTATAATTGGTGCCTTGAGAATTCTTTCTTCTTATCTCATTCGTAGGTTTTACCCTCATGTTTAGCTCAATGGTATTTCAACTGAGTGATGATATTCTTTTGTCTGCATTGGCCTAATTTTTTACTCTAATTCTAACTTCTGCTGCCAGTCTTCTCTCAATCACAGATTCAAGCAACTTTGGCTGCTTCCCACCCCTTCACATAAGTGCACTCCATTCATACTTGCTCGTTCATCTCACACAGCTTCATATTCCCAAAGACAATTCTGATTTCACTTCTGAGACTCTGGGCAAATCATTGAATCTCTGAGCCTTATCATTAGATCTGATGCAAAAATGATGCAGATAAGTCAGTAAAATGCCCAGGACATAGTAGGCACTCTATATGTTGTAGTTTTAATGTCATTGTCATTGACTCTTTCATGACTACCCAAGTATCTCAAACACTTCAGGAAGATTTTTACTGGGGAGGAAATATCATAGAGTAGTCAAGAGTACAGCTTTGCAGAGAGTAGACCCAGCTCAAATCCAAGTTCTGCCACTCTCTGAAATGTCTCCAGTGATTCACTCCTACTTGTAGTCATGCCCTTGTGTTAGGGGTTTGTCCACTGGATCATGGCAGGCTTGTGGGTCCAACAGAACATGGTGCAAATGCAAGTGTGTGACTTCTGGAGCTAGATTATAAAGACCTCGAATTTTCCACCTTGCTCTCTCTTGAATGACCCACTCTGGAGAAAACCAACTGCAATGTTGCCAGAACATTGGAGCATCCCCTGGAGAGGCCCACATGGTAAAAAACTGAGACTTCCTTCCACAAGCCAACACCAGTTCACCAACCATGTAGTGTGCCATCTTGGAAGCACTTCTTCCAGCCCCAGTCAAGCCTTCAGATGATGCAGCCCCAGCTGACATCTTGACCATAACCTCATGAGAGGTCCTGCATCAGAACTGCCCACAAAGGTACTCTTGAATTCCTACCCTAGAAATTGTATGAGACGGTAAATGTTTATTGATATTGGAAGACCCTAAGCTATGGGATAATTTGCTATGGAACAATAGATAGTTAATATACTACTTCTGTTGGTAGTATTGGGGAATTGCTTCTAAGCCTTAATTTCCCTATTTGCAAAATGAGAATAACAACAATTGTGACTCCAAAGTGTTAAGAGGATGCAGTGAGCTAATACATGCATAGCAATTGTAAAGGTGCCTCACACATAACGAGTGTTCCGTAAGTAGCTGTACTGTCATTAAGGATAAATATTTCCTGATCTATGTGCATATGGCACTGGTCTCTTGAAGTACATTAAGAAGCTGACCTCCTATGCACGGCAAATTCTGTCTACAACAGAATAAACATCATCACAAAAGACACGCTACTAGCTGATCTGGGAATCAACTGGGCTCCAAGGATCAGAGATCTCCTAGATCAAGGAGCTCTGGAAAGACATTAATTGAAGAGGCAAAATATTCAGCTGTCCTTTGACTTGTTAATGTACCTAGAGAGTCGGTGCATGGTTAGATAACCAGGTGTAATTGGGGCCCTGTAGTGATGGATTAATCCCCTGCATTCTACCAGAAAGGTCTCTGGCTGCCCAGCCCCAGAGTTAAATTTTCTTAAGCCTTAAAGAACCGCAGAGAGCAGAAATATCCCACAGTCTTCACTTGCTTGTTAGTAAAAAGGCCAGTCTTTTGGTTGAATCCTGCGCCCAGCCGAAATTTCACCTTCGCCTTTTGCACAGAGCAATTGCGAAGCACAACGTGTAACGAGCATCCATTTGGAACTTCTCTACAGGGTAATCTGTAATTTAGCTGATTAGCAAGAAGTGTTTGAAGAGCCCCCTTTGTCAACTTAGCTCGTGCAGACACCCAGCTGGCTCCTCGGTGCAGCTTGTTTGTGGCGGCCCTTCAGAAGTGCAGTGCCGATTATTTCATTAGCTCCGTTCCCCGGAATTCCTTCTGAATGTAAGCGCTCTTGAGATGTCTTCGCTGCTGACGCTCGCCCCGCTCCTATGACGGATAAATGCCATACCGTGGAGAAATGGACTTCTCCTCTCCATCCCTGTTACAGACTGAGCAGCTGAGGACTCCTCATTGCTCCAGTGCCCCCTGTAAGATTGGAACTCATGACAACGCATACACCGTTTGAACACACTTGGTTTTATGAACATGTTATGATAACGAGAATACACATTCATGGGTAGCTCCTCCATAACTGGGGAGCAGAGGCGTCCACTTGTGGCTGACTGGTGGGTGCTGAGAAGGAAGTGAGGGTAGGACAGATAAATAAAGCCTATATGCTCTAGGGTCACAGAGGTGGACCGCTCATTGCAGAACTGGAACCTGGCCTTTCGTCAAGAAGCATAACGACCTATGTTTTGGGGCCCTCGGACCCACTTGCTCTCCATGCCCCTCCAATTCCCATCACGACACAGCTGGAGATGGTGCGGTGTCCCTGCTCGTGGGCACCGTGCAAGGAGAGTCAACTGCGGTGTCAGGAGATCTGTGCTCTGGTCTCCCCTCTGTCTGGAGCCAGCCAGTCACGTGGGCAAGTCATTTCCCTCTGGATTGTTGTTGGTGTTCAACCTGGGAAGAACGGAAACCTCTATCTGGTGCAATTTCCCAGCTTCTGGTATGAGTCAGAGAAAGCAGAAAAGCACTCAGATTTGAATGTCACTACACGCCAAGCTTTTTATAGATACGATTTCATTTCATCTGTATGCAACCCTGAGATAAGTGTTTAGTCACTCTGTGATGGATGGGAAAGCCACATTCAGGGGCTAGCCACCTGACTCGTCCCTCCCTCTGCAGACGGCACACTTCCAGCCTCTCTTCTGGAACCCTCCTCTGAGACAGGAACTCTTGTTACTTTCCAGGGGGCATAATTAGGTGCCCCCGTCACACCCTGTTCTCATTTCTCTCATTACACCACAATATTTTATAATATTCTTGTTGAATATGCATACCTCCCACCTGAGTTGCAACTCCTTCAGGGCAGAAGTTCTTCTTTTTTTTTAAGATTTTATTTATTTATCTGAGAGAGAAAGATCACAAGCTGGGGGTGGGGGGAGGGGCAGAGGGAGAAGCAGATTTCCCACTGAGCAGGGAGCCCAATGTGGGGCTCAATCCCAGGACCCTGAGGTCATTACCTGAACCGAAGGCAGATGCTTAACCAACTGAGCCACCCAGATGCCCTAGAAGCTCTTTTTTTTTTAAGTTTAGTTTTTTAATTGCTACACCCCATGTGGGTCTCGAACCCATGACCCTGAGACCAAGAGCTGCACTATCTTCTGACTGAGCCAGCCAGACTCCCTGCAGAAACTCTTACGTGCCTTTCCATGACTAGGTTTTGGCATACCGCCTAGCATACAGTAAGTATTCGGTAAACATATTTAAGTAACATTTGTTACATGATGTGTGTGTGTTTTTTTTAACCTGGAAAATAGGAAGAAATCTTCAATGGCTTTTAATCTCACCACCCAGGTAACACTGGTAACCTTAAAATCAGAATAAATACGTTACATGTACATTATTAAAAAAATATTCAGGGGCGCCTGGGTGGCATAGCGGTTAAGCGTCTGCCTTCGGCTCAGGGTGTGATCCCGGCGTTCTGAGATCGAGCCCCACATCGGGCTCCTCTGCTATGAGCCTGCTTCTTCCTCTCCCACTCCCCCTGCTTGTGTTCCCTCTCTCGCTGCTGTCTCTATCTCTGTCAAATAAATAAATAAAATCTTTAAAAAGAAAATATTAAAATAGGACCAAAAGTGAAAAATACAAGTTTCTCTTTGTCCACTTAGTACCTTTCCGTAAATACATTAAGCTAAAAATAAAAGTTTTCTTTCCTGGTTATTCTTCTAAAAAATGTATATGTATACATACATGTGTAAACATACATATATTCATGGGTATATATGTGTGTGTATCTGTGTGTATATGCATATATATGGTATATACATAGACACATCTATCTTGTGTATAAGTATATTGAGCCAGGGACGCCTGGGTGGCTCAGTCCATTAAGCATCTGCCTTCATCTCAGGTCATGATCTCGGGGTCCTGGGATTGAGCCCTACATTGGGCTCCCTGCTCAGTGTGGAGTTTGCGTCTCCCTCTGCCCCTCCTCCTCCCCCTCCCCCTGCTCATGCTTGCTCTCTCTGTCTCTGTTTCTCTCTCTCTCAAATAAATAATAATAATCTTCAAAAAAATATATTGATCTGTATTTGGCTTTTTTCACTTAATAGCATAATTTGGAATTCTCCTATCAGAAGAGAGAGAGCTACATCCTATTTCTCACCTATGATTACCTTTTAACTACGCATAGCGTCATGCTCTGTGATACGGACAATTTCTTTCACCTGCCCCAACGATTCAATGATTGGGTTGTTTATAGTCCCACCTCCCCACTCCCAGCTGTTCCTACAATACCCATCCCTCTCCAAACACCTTGATGTTCTTCTGTATCTTCATCCCTATCTTGACATTGACAGTACTGATGACATTTACCTTCCGCCCTGTAAAAATGTCGACAATCGTTTGTCTACAAGCTTATTGTGCAAGCTGAGAAACAATCATGTGACCTTACAGTAGTAGGACCCTTACAGTAGTAGGACCTTACAGTAGTAGGACCCATTTCTTGCAGAGCCACAGAATGGTCTACGATTACAAGGCCTCTTCACACACTGCGATAGCCAATTGGGGTGTCAACCTCGTTAGGCTCCCAGTGATTCAATCAAACACACAAATCCAGGTGCATGTGTGAAGGCATGTTGTAGATGTGATGAAAGTCCTTAATCAGTGGACTCTAGGTAGAGATCGTGCTAGATCAGGGCCGGCCTGAAGTAACTGCTAGAAAGTCCTTACGCACAGAGCTGGGTCTCCCCGTGAAGAAGGGAAATTTCCCCTATGGACAGAAGCGTCGGTTTGCACCCACGAGTCCAGCTGCACTTCTCCATGGCCTGCCTGTTGGATTCTGGATTTGCCCAGCCAGCCTGCACATTTGCAACATCCAGAGCCTTGCAACAAATGTCTTACTGGTTTTGTTGCTCTGGCTGAACCCTGACAGATAGGCCCACGGTCACAAATCCCATAGCACTCGATGTAGACTCATTTCAAGCAACCAGATCAACTAGATTATCGATTTCTTATACTTCATCAATGGCTTCCAACTAAGCTTCAAATTATTTTACTTCATATCTGGATTAAGGGGCTTTTAAAAATATGTTGGCTTTTCCTTTTTAGTAAATCTCAATTTTCTTACTGAGAAAAGAGATAGACCCTTCCTCCACCGTGTGGTTATAATCATCCAGCCGCTCCATCATTCCATTGCTGGATTAATTTCCAGTTTCTTTCAAGAAGACATTCTTCTTGGACTTTGTTGGTACTTTCTGGGGATCACGGGGGGTACGTTTCACGTTTTGCAAGTCAGGAAGTCTTTCCCTCTCCGTCTCCTCTTGACCGATGGTATAATTGATCATAGAATTTAGGTTCAAAATAATTTTCCTCTAAAACTTTGCCTTCTAACACTGAGTGTTGCTAATGAGAAGTCTGTTGGCTGGCTAGTTTGAGTCTCTTTATCTATGACTCTTCTTCTCTTCTTTGAAGTCTTTGAGGATTGTCTCTTTATCCATAGTGTTCAGGAATGTCATATGATGTGTGTCGTGTGGATCTTTCTGGAACGTCCCATGATGCATGTCAGCGTAGATCTTTCTTCATCTATGGTAGTTTGCACTAGGAAGGCCCCGGAGAACCCCAAACACATCTCTTTACAGCCTTGGAAGTGCTTTTACTTCTGTTTATATGGTCTTCGGGCTCCCTTCTGTTTTCTCTAAACCTTCTTTCTGGGACTCCACTTGAAAAGTATGCTTCTTGAATCCTCTTACTTCTCCATGCTCCTTGTCCTTTCACTCAGACTTCCTGCCTCTAATTTCTTGCTCTGTGATTTGCAAAATATCCCTAATGGTTCTGCCATTTATATTTTTGTAGATAATTACCCATTTCCTCCATTTCTTTCTGATTTATTTGCATAAAAGTAAATTGCTTTGCAATGTAATGTTTTTATCTACTGTATTCTCTCTCTATGATGTTATTTTACCAAATTCATTGCTAATTACGTACATTTTCTTGACCAAGCTAATCAGTGATGTATGTATTTTTTAGTTACTTAAAAAAACACAGTTCTTAATTTTTTACCATGTCTTTCTACTTTTAAAATTTGATTTTTTTTTGCTTTTTATCTGTACTAATCCCTTCCTTCTGTAGATTTATTCCATTTTTAAACTTCTTGAGTTGAACATTTAATTTACTTATTTTCATTTGTTTTTATTTAGTAATGGAAAAATTTGCATCTTTAGATATTCCTCGGAGTGCAGTTTGTCTTTTTTTAATGTTTCTGCCCCATTTAAAGCTTCATGCAGTCAAATTCAATCTACTCTGTAACAAAACTCATTATCCTCATCAATCTGGGCGTGACTTTGCTCATGTGCTGTTATTTCTCCCTCTTCTTCCCTCAATACCCATCATCCCCTCTTAGACACCCACTCCAGTATATTAAATTTATATCTTTACATAACCATGTAGCTCTAAAAATATTGTTTTCATCTTTTCCTTCTTTTTTCATTAAGCCCTGTATTTTAAAGAGCTATGTGTATTGCTGTTTGTAAATATTGTTTTTTTTATAGCTGCAATATATTACATTTTGTATATATTTTACATTTTAGTTTGTTCGCCTAGTAGGCTCCCTCCAACCTTGTGCTCCTGCAAACAATATTGCATTGAACACTGCCTCAGGACTCTCCCTATGGATTGTGGGCAGCTTCTCGTGGGTATGGACAGCGTGCTGGATATTAGGATATAAGCTTACTGAAGTTTGCTAAGTGCAACCAATTCCCTTTGGGGTATCACTGCACTTCATGACGGGCATGAAGATTCCCATTAATTCGTACCGTCACTAACACTTAGCATTTTCTAAGAGTCTCAATTTTTATCAAATCAGTGTGTGTAAAGGAGGCTCTCCATAAACTAAGTTCCCATGTCAACAACTACTGCCTCCTATCTTTCTAGATCCTTCTCTTTAGTAAGTTTGAAAACCTTTTCTCCGTGGAGACTATCAATCAGTCCGTGTACCCTGTTTATTTTCATCATCGCTTACCTTTTCGATTCCTCCTGTCATCCTTACCTGGCTTGAATTCATGGTTTGTCATTAGATTACAATTACCTCCAGCTCCTTCCTTACTCTCTTGCCTCAACATACTTTCGTGGCTAATCCATAGCCCTAATGCAATTCAGCTCTCCACACACTTCATGCCTCCATCTACTGAGCTGAATGTGGTTGAAAGAAGGCACACCTCATTTTAAATTAATGATCACCAGCCTTCAGTCGACCCTTCTTTCTGACCAGCCACCATGCTATATTTTTCTGGTCTATCCATTGTCTCCATTCTCTTAGATGACTATTCCAAACATCTTCCTCTCTTCCCAGATCTCTAACAACTCCTTCTTCATCCTAGTGTTGGCCGGTGGTCTTGTTTCCTACCTCGTTGAGCAAAGCTCATGCTCAATAGAACTTCCATAGGCTTCCACCAACATGACTTCTACAGACCTATGGGCTCCTGTGCCCATTACTTACTTCTTTTCTCCAGTTATTATGGATGCTCTGTCTATTCATCAGCGAAGGCCAACTCTTCCACTTGTGAAAATCCTGTTGGCGCTAATGTCACTATATATTTAGAATCTGACTACTTCTCACCACCCCCACTGCCGCCATCCCGGTCCAAGCCATGACGGTTTATTTCAAGACGCTCCTCATCAGTTCATGGGTTCCTCCTTATTACTCAGAGCACATTCTCAACGCAGCAGACGATGTGGTTGTAGATGATGTGGCTGTAGAATTCATATTGAATTCCAGCGTGGCGTATTTCATCACAAACCCTCTAGGGACCAGCCATGTCAGAGTAAAAGCCAAAATCTCCACTATGATGTAGGACGATTTAACATTCCATCACCTCTCGGAGCTCACCTCCCACCATTTCCCCCTCATTTACTCCATCCCAGCAACCCTGGCCTCAGACTATTTCTGAAACACACCTGGCAGCCTCCTGCCTCCGAGTCCTGACACTGCTCTTCCCCACGTGCACAAATGGCTTCCTCCCTCACTTCTACTAGGTCTTCACTGAAAGTTCGCTTTTTTAAGATGAGTTTCTGGCCAAAGGTTGGGGGTCTGGATCCCCACCACCTAATGTTTTTCTTTTCATAGAGAAATGTGTACCATTAGCTTTTACTGGTAGAAGGTTTATATGATCTTAATTCTATCTTGTTACATTTTCTTCTTTAAAAAGAAAAGACTTTGGGGCGCCTGGGTGGTACAGCGGTTAAGCGTCTGCCTTTGGCTCAGGGCGTGATCCCGGCGTTCTGGGATCGAGCCCCACATCAGGCTCCTCTGCTATGAGCCTGCTTCTTCCTCTCCCACTCCCCCTGCTTGTGTTCCCTCTCTCGCTGGCTGTCTCTATCTCTGTCGAATAAATAAATAAAATCTTTAAAAATAAATAAATAAAAAATAAAAAGAAAAGACTTTAAAAAGTTTTCCCTTTTTTTCTGTTTACCAGTGTGAGCTCTGTTTTCTCCGGTGGAGGCGGTGGGTGTCACCCCTCTGGTTTTAGAGGGTTTGTAGTATGATCCCTGCATGTGCTTTTCTTCCCTCTCATCCTCCCGTTTTCTTGGAGGATCTTAGCTTATATATTTTCTCTTATGCATTTGGCTTCTGTTTTTCTAAGTCCTTGCTTGCTCCTGGGGATAATCAGCCCCCAGTGATTATAATCATTCTGTTGTTCCTATCTGGTTTTTTTCTAGGCTCTGCTGGGATGGTGGGGGGCGAGTGGTAGAGTCTCTTCCCTCCAGCCTTACGCGCCTGCGCCCTGCGATGACTGCGCAGCTCTTCACCTCCGTCTCACCGAGTCGGTGGCAATGAAGTGATTTTGTAGAACGGTTTCATTTACCCTTTTTTGCAGCCCCTCTCAACCTCAAGTTGTGTTTCTGGGGGAACGGACATAAGCAGAGGCGGTTCTAAGACCTCCCAATGCCCCAAACTGTGCAGATTCTTAGGGTCTTCTGTTTCTGTCTCTCCTCTGCCTCTTTCTTTCTCAAAGATTACGGCTTGAAGTTCCTTTTGTTGTTGTTGTTGATGATGAGAAAATTTTGGTTTTCTTTTAAAATTTTAACTGTTCATCTATTGTATTAAGTTTGGTGGAGGTAGAACTTATGATTTCCCCTTAATTTTGCTCTTGTGACCTGGAAGAAAATGTCCCTTGGAGGAGATAGTGGGGTGAATTTGGTGGGTGTGTCCTCCATCTATTTGCTCTGCGTGGCACCAGGCCTGTGATGATGACAGCTGCCACCAGGGGCCCATGGTGTTTACTGAGTTTATTTTTCAATCAGTGGTATTGTCTTCTGCAAGGAAAACATTTTTTCCCCCATGAAGATAATTCTTTGTTAAATCAATCTGTTGGACTTGAAAATGCTTACCATTTCTACCTAAAACTCACAAAATTAAGAAAAGTGAAGACCAAGGCCGAGTGAAGAGAAATAGGACTTGCACTGATTCAAGATGGCAGCCGTCTCAGTATTCTCAGTGTGTGAAGACCACTGCTGCATGGAAACCTAGCCCTCGAGTCTAGCAGATAATCTCCAGTGTTCCTTGGGCTGACTGCAAGCTTGGGTCTGGCCTGCCCATGACAGCCCAAATCAAAGGGTAGTCACCATGACTTTATACAGATAGCCTCCAGATAGCCTAATAGATGTTTAGGGCTGTATGGCTTCCAGAGCTCAACTACTCTGCTCTTGTTAGTCCAGAATAAAATTTCAAATCTCCTTCAGCATTCACTTCCTAATGCAGAATTTTTTCCTTTTAATAATATGATTTCTCTCAGGGCGCCTATGTGACTCAGTCGGTTTAGAGTCTGCCTTTGGCTCAGGTCATGGTCTTAGGGTCCTGGGATCGAGCCCCATGTCTGGCTTCCCTGTTCAGTGGAGAGTCTGCTTCTCTTTCTCCCTCTGCCCTCCCCCCCTTCATGCACATTGTCTTTCTTTCTCTCTCTCTCTCTCTCTCTCAAATAGATAATAAAATCTTTAAAAAACACGTGATTTCTCTCTTAAACTCTTTACAGCCCACATAAGATTACTGGGGTAACTAATTTTGGGGGGCCCGATCCTCACCATGCATATCATTCCAGCAGAGGTTTTTGTAAAGCAAAGGAGATGTGTACTCCATTATGATCTGGCCCATAAAAGCTGGAGTGGCTTATCACTTCCTTTATTTTCAACACCATGTTATTTGAATGCAAGAAAAGCTGACATTTGGCCTTTAAAAACTTTTATTCAACAATGCTGACTGTAGGCAATAAAGGTTTGTGGCCCCTCCACCCACATTCATATGCCGGCACCCCCAAAGTGATGCTATTGAATGGTGGGGCCTTTAGGAGGTGACTGGGTTTAGATGAGGCTGTGGAGGTGGGGCCCTCACAGCAGGATTAGTGCCCTGGCAAGAAGAGAAAGGTCTCCCCACGCCAGTCCCCACCGCGGTCTCCCTGCCCACGTGCAAGCAGTGAGGAAAGGCCATGGGAAAAGAGCAGGCAGCCATCTGCAAGCCAGGAAGACAGCTCCCACCACAGCCTGTCCATTCTGCTGCCCTGATCTTGGCCCTCACAACAGTGAGAAGAAAAGAAATGTGTGTGGCTTTAACCACCCCGTCTATAGTAGTCTGTTACAGCAACCCAAGCACGCTGAGACACTGACTCACGTAAGAGTCATCAACAGAACTCCCAGATCTACAGTGTGTGACCTCCCTTCCCTGTTGCCCTGATTTTCTTAAAACCAAAATGTGAAGATTTACATCGAACACGGTTTACATTTCGTACTGTTCGTCAATCTTTTTATTTATATACATCTTCAATCTTTTTATGATAACACTTTTTCGCGGGTCCCAAGGGTAGAACTTGGAAGTTGGAGAGTCAAAGGGGGAGGGGCACGCATTCCGAAGAATCCCCCTGGGCTGTAAGAAGTGCAGTCTTGCATTGGCCTTGAAAACTTTCCTAACACCCCTGACCGTGGAAGATGAAATGCAGATCAAAAGAGACAGAAACAGTTGATGCTAAGTCAAGTTCATTGAGTCCTGCGTGTACCTCTCAGTTCCTGGCCGCGTCTACACTTCACCCACCAAAACTCCATTACCAAGTGTTTGAGCCATTTGCAGCCCAAAGAGCTGACTTGCTCACCCGACTGTACCGTAAGTTCTCTATTGTAGTAAAGGGTGCACAAAGGGTGTGGAGAAAGGACAGACCAAGCCTACGCAGATTCTCATCCCAGTCCTGCCGCGTGACCGTCTAGCAGTTAAACATCTCCAAGCATGGGTTATTTTTGATTTGCGAAATGCAGGCCTTTGCTCTGAAGCCCCTCCCAGCGCGCGGGTCCTAGATTGCCGGTGTATAAATGTATAAAGAGAGACGGGGTAGGGGATGCTGGCGTGTCCCCCGTGATCCCCCAGCTGGACGCGAAGGGGAGCTGGGCACAGGTGTACGGGAGCCCGGCTCCCCGCACCTCTCCTCCGCGCAGGAATGAGAAGCGAGAGGAAGGAGGGAGTGACTTCAGAGAACAGCCCCACCTGCTCTCTACCCCGAGCCACCTGAGTCAGTTCCTGTCGCTGCCAACACATCTCAGCGGGTCCCCCCGATTTTCTGGGGGGATGTAGAAGAGATGTGCACACATTCCGGCCCCTTTCTGCTGACTCGGATGGCACAGCAAGCTGCAGGCATTCTTTTGTATTGCTGATGTCACTTCCTATCGAAACAATTTGGTGCTAATAAGCCCCTATAATAGTAAGCAATGGTTTGGCTGAGTAATTGTCACTAAATACCATTCAAGGCTTTGTTGCTTCTTGGGCATATTGCTAATTATTCTGCATCTGAAATAACACCCAGAGGCCCACTGAATGCCAGTAAATAGGGTTTCTTCTTGCTCCTGAAGCCCGGAGGCTGGGTGTGATTGGGAATGCCAAGGCTTTAATCCAGTAAACAATGGCTACCTCACAGTCTCAACTCCTCCAAAATCACAGCCTTTTGCAAAGTGCACCGGAGCTCAGACAAATCAGGGCGTCCGTCTCGTGCCGGAATTGGCGGAGGACAGTGGCGTAGGTGAGGGTCTCCTTGGGGTGCCCAGGAGGGCTAATGGGATGACCAGAGGGCTGGAGTTGGCCGGAGGGGGCGAGACGGGCAGAGTGGCATCACCAGGTCCGGCGGGACCACCTCAGAACGGGATCGGGGCTACTGTCCCAGATGGTGCCAGCTAAGAAAAGCCAAGGTTGGTAGTGCAAGGGGAGTAAATACTAGGGGCGGGATGGAGCGGGGAGCTGAGAATACCCGTATCAAACTCTATGTCACAGAGCAGTGGATACGGACTTGGTTTTCGCAGATCGGGGCAGCAGGTGATTTGACTTACGTCTCCTGGGGTCCGCGGCCCCCCCAGACCCTCAGTTTCCTGTGTGCACAGGAAGTGTGGCACCTCTCTCCTCACCCCCAGGATGCTTCAGTTGGTCGCAGGCCACGCTGGGATTTATGGGGAGTGGAGGCAAGAGGAGCATAGGGTTACAGAATTAACACCCATTGCCGCATGCGTAGAACAGCTGACAAAGACACGGCTAGTGATGTAGTTTTGGAATACAGGTGAGGTTCAGAGCCCACAGCGAAGAAAGAATTCTTGAGACGTCTTTGGTGCAAAAAGGTGGTTTATGAAAGCACGGGGACAGGACCCGTGGGCAGAAAGAGCTGCTGCCCCGGGTTGTGAGGGGTGGCTGATTATATGCTATGGGGATGGGGGAGTAAGGAAAAAGGGAGGTTGAGAAAGAACTTTCATATGCTAAAGAAGACTCCCGGGATACCGGAGGCCCTGCCATTGTCAAGTTAATTTTGTTTTTCCCTCTAGCAAGGCATTCACATGAAGATAGTGGGGAGCTTCCTGGAGGAACGTTGTACTCTGCCCCCCTCAAGTATCTGTCAATGGGCTGCGGGTTATAAGGACATTTAATTGTACCTACATTTCCTTCTGGAAGCTACGTTATTGATAGAAATGCTTTGTTCTTGAAGATCGCTAAGAGATTTGCAAACTGAGGGAGACTCAAGTCTTGCAGGATTGCGATCTCTCTAAGCTTTTCCTTTCCAATTAGCTTTAGGGCAGCCAGGAGTGCCTGAGGAATGTCACATAGATCCCATCTGGGGGTTGTGGGGTGTCAGCTTCTGCTTTGTGCTCAGCTTGCTTTCTGTACCCTCATCAGTAGGAGGGAAGCCGGGGACTCAAGACAGGGAGGGCAGGCAGGCATACAATTCCCTGTACATCTTTCCTACTTTTTTTTTTTTTAAAGTAGACACAATGTGGGGCTTGAACTCACGACCCTGAGATCAAGACCTGAGCTGAGATCAAGATTTGGGTGCTTAACCAACTGAGCCAACCAGGCACCCCCTTTCCTACAGTTTAAAATTATAACCAATATATGCATGGTAAAAATATATATATATTTAAAAATACAGCATGTGCATGACCCTGGCTTAGAGCCATGTCTGAGGCCCTCAGTGGACCTGTTCAGGTGGGAGTACCCATAAGGCACTGGGACTTTTCATATTTCTGCAAAATTTCTCATCCATCCATCCATCCATCCATCCATCCAATATTCTTCAATCAAGTTTTTATTAAGTACCTGTTCTTTGCAGGCAAATTCTAGGCCTCCAAGATTATAAATTATTCCTAGAAGGAAGGCTTCTATTCAAAAGGAATTAAAAACTTGTTAGAGGAAAGGAAGACATGTTTGTGAATCACTGTAATACAGTTTGATAAATCCACCCACTCAGGAGATGCAAGGTGGCCCAGAGGAGGCAGGGCGTGGAGGAAGGCTTCCTGGAGGAGGGGGCTTGGAAGGAGACAGGACCAGCTGCTGGAGGACAACTTGACAGAGAACTCGACTCCTTGGGACTTGGAAAAGGCTCCTGTGGTGGGGAGAGATACCCCCCAACTTCAAAATGCAAGTCTTCTTGACTCTACATCTTCCCCCACCTTCTACCCGAACTTTCCCCTCCTCCGAACTGACGGTATCTTGGAAAATCTGGAAATACCCCTCATTTTCCCTCCTTGCCTTTGCTTTCACTTCACGGCTGTGTCCCTTCCTTCGCCACCGCTCCGTGAAGGCTGTGGTCTCCCTGGTGTCCACTGCTGTCCTTGTGGCCAAAGCCATGGACACACCACAGTCCTCACCCCTTGGCAGCCCATCGTGGGACACTTGCGGCCTGCGCCTCCTCCCACGCTCCTAGATCACGTCCTATCCCCCCGCTTCTCCTCGTTTGCTTAGTTCACTTTTCTCCTGTATCCATGCCTCAAATGTCAGTGTCCCTAAGCGCTCTTTTTTTAGATTCTCTGCACATTTTACTTCTCAATTTACATATTTTTTTCCCCTTGAGTGGTCTCAAATACTTGTATTTCTTTAATGACCATCTGTATGCTGACAGCTTGCAAGTCTCTGTCTCCAGCCCGGCTTTCTGTCCGGAACCACAGACTCTTATGTCCGAATTTCCACCCCGTGAGCAAAACTTACTTCCAGTGCTGTGGATGCTAGAGGAATCTTGATAGAGAGGGAATGTAAAAATGTGTAATTAATGTAAAAAAGTATAATTAATGTAAAAAAGTATAATTAATGTAAAAATGTGTAATTAATGTAAAAAAGTGTCATTAATGTAAAAATGTGTAATTAATGTAAAAAAGTGTAATTAATGTAAAAATATGTAATTAATTTGCCCAGACTACCAAATCTAAAATTATGCCTGAACTTCTGCCTCATCTTCCTTTTTTTTTAATTGCTTCTATTTTTTTTTTTTTAATTAGGAAAGTTTCAGGGATAATTATGAGAGAGGAATTTGGGAATTCACCGGCCAAGTGGCTTAAAGCCTTACATTATTCAACATAGAGTGTAGCTAACTTTCCGATATAATTTAGTTAAAACTCAGGACAATTACGCTGATTTACAGGTGCTGCAAATACGTATGTCAATGTTTATATCATTATACATTTTATGTCCAAATATGTACCTTTTTTAACCAGTGTTTTTGTTGTTGTTTGGCTTTTTTCTTTTTCTTTCTTTTCTTTTTTTTTTTTCCTTTCCTTTCCTTTTCTTTTTTCTTTTCTCTCTTTTCTTTCCTTTCCTTTTCTTTCTTTTTCTTTTCTTTCCTTTTCTTTTTTCCTTTCTTTTGTTTTTATTGGAGTATAGTTAACCTACAGTATTATGTTAGTTTCAGGTGTACGATACAGTGATTCAGCAATTCTTTTTTTTTTTTTTTAAGATTTTATTTATTTATTTGACAGAGAGAGACAGCCAGCGAGAGAGGGAACACAAGCAGGGGGAGTGGGAGAGGAAGAAGCAGGCTCCCAGCGGAGAAGCCTGATGTGGGGCTCGATCCCGTAATGCCGGGATCACGCCCTGAGCCGAAGGCAGACGCTCAACCGCTGTGCCACCCAGGCGCCCCGTGATTCAGCAATTCTATACATTACTCAGTGCTCCCCATGGTAAGTGTGCTCTTCCTCCCTGTCGCCTCTTCTACCCCCCCCATCCCGTGACCATCTGCTTGTTCTCTATAGTTAAGAGTCTGTTTCTTGGTTTGTCTCTTTCCCCCCCTTTATTCATTTGTTTGGTTTCTTAAATTCCACATAGGAGTCAAATCATATGGTATTTGTCTTTCTCTGACCGATTTATTTCACATAACATTATACCCTCTAGATCCATCCATGCTGTGGCAAATGGTGAGATCTCATTCTTTTTTATTGCTTTTTTAATTAATGGAATATTGTCTGTATACTGTGAGATATATTATACATGTGCGAGACATATATATCTCACACCTTCTTTATCTTCTCACCTATGCATGGACAATTACTTGGGCTGCTTCCATGTCTTGGCTATTGTAAATAATGTTGCAATAAACATAGGGGTGCATGGATCT
The DNA here is from genome assembly GCF_024610735.1 of Ursus americanus. NCBI lineage: Eukaryota > Metazoa > Chordata > Mammalia > Carnivora > Ursidae > Ursus > Ursus americanus. The sequence continues at coordinate 65,317,375 of NC_142140.1, read as the reverse complement.
TTTTGAACGAGTGTTTTTGTTTTCTTTTGGGTAAATACCCAGTAGTGGAATTACTGGAACGTGTGGTAATTGTATTTTTAATTTCTTGAGGACCCTCCATACTGTTTTCCACAGCGGCTGCACTAGTCTGCATTCCCACCAGCAGCATGCGAGGGTTCCTTTCTATTCACATCTTCACCAACACTGGCGTTTTCTGTGTTTTTGATTTTAGCCATTCTGACAGGTCTGAGGCGATATCTCATTGTGGTTTTGATTTGCATTTACCAGATGATGAAGGAGGTTGAGCTTCTTTACATGTGTCTGTTGGCCATCTGATGTCTTCTTTGGAGAAATGTCTGTGCAACCCTCTTCCTATTTTAATCAGATTATGTTTTGGGGACTGTTGGTCTTTATATATTTTTTATATCAGCCCCTTATTGAATATATCATTTGCAAATATCTCCTCTCATTCAGTATATTGCCTTTTTATTTTATTTTGTTGATGGTTTCCTTCGCTGTGCAGAAGCTTTTGATTTTTATTTGGTCCCAGTAGTTTAATTTTGCTCTTGTTTCCCTTGCAGAGGAAATGTATCTAGAATAATGTTTCTATGGCTGATGTCGAAGAAATCATTGCCTATTTTTTCTTCTAGGAGTTTTACTTTCCAGGAGTTTTTTCTTCTAGGAGTTTATTTCCTGACCCGCCCTTGCATTCCTGGAGTAAATCTCACTTACAGTGAAGAATGATTTTTTTAAAAACATATTGTTGGATTCGGTCCACTAGTGTTTTGTTGAGAATTTTTGCATCTGTGTTCATCAGAGATATTGGCCAGGGGATGGAGGCAGGGGGGAATGGGGAGCTATTGTTTAATGGATATAAAGTTTCAGTTGCACAAGGTGAATGAGTTCTAGAGATCTTTTATACAACATAGTGCTTACAGTTAATATGGTTGGTATCGTGCACTTAAAAATTTATTAAGGTGACAGATCTTATGCGAAGTGTCCTTAACACACACGCACACACACACACACACACAACCAAAAGGACACAGGGAAACTTTTGGAGATGATGGTTTTGCTTATTGCCGCAATCGTGGTGCTGATATCGTGAGTATGTGCATATGTCCCAATTAATCAAATTGTGTACATTAAATATGTGCAGTTCTTTGTATCTCAATTATATCCTAATAAAGCTGTGGGAAAAAAGACTGAAAAAATATGCGCAAAAGTGTGCAAAGATAGACGATATAAGATTATTTTTTGTAGGATTTTCTACAAAAGTGCAAAGGGAGGAATAATCTACGTAACTGCCAATGGGTAGTTAAGGAAATTGTAGTATACGTCTACCATTGCCCATTCATGCCATCTCAGCACTCAGTTTGGGTGGATCCCGGTGGCATCCTATGCTCGAGCACGGCAACCCTCTAAAGTTGGAGGCAGCAATAATTTTCCTGCAAAGGACCAGATAGGAGCCATTTTAGGCTTTGCGGGACAGACAGTTTCTTTCACAACTACTCTACTCTGTCCTTGTAGTATGAAAGCAGCCACAGGCAAAATGTAAGTGAATGGGCATGGCCTTGTTCCAATAAAGCTTTATTGACAAAAACAGGAAGTGGACTAGAATTAGCCTATAGGCTATAGTTTGCTGACCCCTGATCTAAGGGCTTTTTTTCAGCCACTATATAAGGCAGGACAAAAGTGCCAGGCAGCCAATGCAATCAGGGAAGGCCATCACCTAATGATAGGAAGGAGCTGGAGGATAAATCCTACAGGGTCCTTGCCCTTTGGTGGGTGAACAACTTGGAGATTCCTATCAGGATTAATGAGTTGTCCAAAGCAGCAACCTGCTCATTGACTTTCATCCATTGGCTTTTTCCCCTTCCCTGTCTCCTTCCGCACTCTGCCAACAGACTTCCTGGGGACCACCTCCCTAACAAACCAGTTGAACTAAAATTTGTCCCAAGATCTGTTTCTGGGGCGTGGGGTGGGGGGGGGGCAATCAAGCCCAAGATGGTTGGTAAAAGAAGTGATACTAAGAAGCAGACCCTCAGGGTGGGTTTCTGAAATTGGATCCTTCTCCAACCGCAGCACTTTGGATGTGAAGGGGATATCGTCAAAATCTTTATCATTGCTGTCGACTCACATGTGCTAAGATCTTCACGTATGGTTTATTTGGATAGAATAATAGGTGGAAAGGCACAGAATTGCGTAGTAGCTCTGGGGCTTGAAAGATACGGGCACAGTAGTAAATGTAAGGATTGTCGACTGCCATGGAACCTCTCTAGGAAAAAAAGAAGACTCGGGTCAACTAGTTATCAGTTTAGGGCATGGTGAGGGTGCCAGGAAGTATCCATTGTCATCTGTAAAGAGCTTCTGTCTCCTGAAGGCAGAGAGAAGGTTATGCTAAACATCAGGGCCCAAGATTTCATTGTAAGAATGGCAGAATTATGGCGGAGGCTGAATGCACAGCCCGGTCCGTCTCCTCTCCTGATTGTTGAGAACTTGGAACCACTGATTACCTCTGAACGCTATGAATCCACAGAAGCAGACTTCGCCCTCTTGCTACTGGGCATCAACCTTGTTGCCTGGAGATCAGCAAACAGGATTCCTAAGGAGCAGGCCTTAAAAAAAAGTCCATTTGTCCTCCTCAGAGTCTGCCTCTGCTGTCTCTCATTGTCTCGAGAGCGAGAATGAGGATCAAGATTCAGCATGACTTGAACAGGGAAGTGTTATTCCTGCCAGAAGAAGAAAGTGGTTGTTTTTGAAAAGAGCTACAGGGCACAGCTGGTGTGTTCTGGAATGATGTGAGAGAATATATCTGGGCTCTGGGGGTGGTGGACCAAAGAAGCTGAAATAGAAGCTTTGTAGTGGTAAGTTCATGATACAGGCATATTCTCCAGCGACTGTAGACTTCACATGGTGAGGATAGTAAGACAGGGGCAAGCCAGGTTGTTGGAATGGTTTCTTTTTTCCTTTTTCCTTTTTTTTTTTTTTAAGTAGGCTCCACCCCCAGCATGGAGCCCAATGCAGGACTTGACTTCTTGACCTTGAGATCAAGACCTGAGCTGAGATCAAAGAGTTGGTCGCTTAACTGACTGAGCCACCCAGGCGCCCCTGGAATGGCTTCTTTTTGAAGCTTGGAAACAACAATAAGTTATAGAAAATGAAGCAGAGATGCTGGAATGGCCTTGGCAGAATTTTGAGGAAGATGTCAAGATGTTAGAGATGAACATTTAATAGAGACCAGACAGCCAGCATGCCAGCAGACCAGGAGGCCCCCAAAGGAGAGTCCCTTTACTAAAGGAATAGAGAATGTGCTAGTGAAGGGGACCCCAGCCTTGTTGAGAAGCTCAGTGGTAGCTTCCTCTCTAGTCCAGGGCTGATAGATGGAGACAGTGCAGTGAGACTTGGCTCCTTAGTAGCAAATGGGAATGAGAGAATTCCAGGAGAGCAGATGCAAGGTGGTGGCTTGTAAGCATCAGAGGCAAGGTGGATTTAATGGTCATAATGGACAGCAGTGCTGGAATAGGAACCAGGAGGCCTGGAGCTGCAGGGCTTGGTGGCAAAGCATAATAGACCATGGCATTGTTATGGGCAGCTAGGTGGGATGCAAATAGGATACTGCTTGGCTTGTATAACCAAAATAGACCAAGAGCAGATGATCACCATGCTGAGATGGGTGGCCCAATGGAAGATAATCCAACATCTGGTTTCCAGATTTGAGCCAGTTCTCAGATCCAGACTCCTATGATTGAGGGAGATACTAGAACCTCTCAAAGAAACTCCTACAGAGCATCAGAAAGAAGACATAGTACTCATTCCCCCCAGTCCTTCTCCAGAGGGACCTCCACCTACAGAGAAGGAAATGCCCATAGAGTGTGTGCTGCGCAGTGCACTGCGGAAGGGGAACCACCTACACACTTCAAGGGCAATTGGATCCAGGGCTCGAGCTGACGCCAATGCCGGAGAAACCAGAGCACCATCCTGATGACCTAGTTAGAGTGCGTTTGTGAAAACCAGGTGATAAATGGAGTCTTGGCCCAGGTCCATCTCATAAATGCCCAACGAGTCTGCCAATCCACGCTGTGATAATGTTGATGGTTTCTGAGTGCTTAATTGGGTTGGATATGCTTAGCAGCTGGAAGAACCCTCTCACTGGTTCCTGACCCGCAGAGTGGAAGGTATTAGGGTGGAAAGGGCCAAGTGGAAACCCCTGAAACTACTCAGCATTCCAGCCGGGACAGTAAATTAAAAGCAGTAACTCATCCCGGCTGAAATGGCAGAAACTAGCGCTCCACCAAGACGCTGACAGGTGGCAGAGGCGATGGGTCCCCTATCTCTCTTTAATGCAACAACTCGGCCCTTGCAAAAACCGAATGGATTGTCAAGGGTGGTGCTAAGCCCCCACCCCCACATACATATACAAATGGGACCAAGCAGTAGAGCCGATGACCACTGCTCTGTGAGGTGTTCAAGTATCTTCATGGGAACAGATCCCCACAAATGTGTTACTATTATATTGTATTTTATCAAGGGATTGGCTCAACACAGGGGCCAAAGCTCGGAGTGGTCATTAGCTTTGTGTGGAAAAAGAAGTGGTCTGAGATAAGGCTATACACAGATTCCTCGGTGCTGGCAAATGTCTTGGCTGACTGTCAGGGGCCTGGGTGGGGGAGGGAGGGAGTCTAGAAGAACACAAACGAGCAATCTGGAGAAGGAAAGAGGTATATGGTAGACATATGGAGTGGGCGCAAAGTGTAGGGGTCCATGTCTCTCATGTCGGTGATATCTAGAAAGCGTCTATTACTGACAAGTCACTGAAGAACCAAGTGAATGGGATAACTTGTAGATTTCAGCCCACCTCTGTCCTCAGCCACCCAGTGCCTTCCTCCATAACGAAGGGTATTTGTGGACCCAACAGCACGAGCTCCCAATAACCAAGGCTGGCCTACTTACTGTTGCTGCTGGTTGTCCTGGCCTAGGAGCCATACCGCCCGGCACTGAGCCTTGGGTTTTCAAGAGACCAACTAGCACTTAGATGTCAAGTTGTTTGCATTGGAACCGTTCTTCCCTGGAAAGAACAATGATTGATCCTGGTTAGGATTGGTACATATTCTGGGTATGGGTTTCTTTACCCAGCCCTAGTGTGTCAATCAGCACCACTATCCAAGGGCCCACGGAGCCTGAATATGGGATCCTAAGTGCAAGGGACCTATCTTCAGGCAAAGGAGTTGTGACAGTGAGCACACGATCATGGTATCCAGTGGCCTTGTCATATACTCTTTCCTCCAGAAGTGGCTTACCTAATAAAATCGGAATGACCTCTTAATGTTTAGCTAATGCACCAGGCTAAGGATGATACTCTCAAGAGTTTGGGTGCTGTCCTTCAAAGGAAAACATATGCTTGTATCTAAACCTGAGGGTCAAAGTAGGAATGGCTTTTCTCCACACCACTGCCAGGGACTCATTTGGGGAAATTGTGCTTTTCTGTCCCTATAATATTCGGATTTTCTGGGGTGGAAGGACTGGTTACTTGTGTGGAGGGGACAGGTGTACTGGGGTGGGGGGTGCAGAAGCGTTCCACTGAACCCAAAGCTATGGCTGATGGCTGATTATTTGGGGCTCCTCTATTCGGTGGATTACCAGGCAGACAGGACAATTGACTGTGATTGTCATGGGCAAATGGAGGGAAGGATGAACTGGTTAGGACTCTAGGATTCATTGAGCCACCTCTTGGTGCCCTTATGCCTGGTGACAATCAGGATCTGGCAACTGCAACAACCCAGGTTTTACAAGCATCTGGGAAATCAAGGGCTCGGACTTGTTGGGGATGAAGCCTTGGCTGAGGGTTCTACTGTCTATCTGGAATAAAAGCCGCAGGAAGCAGGTGCTGAATTGGGACCAACCACAGCAGTAATGATTGGAGTCTCTCTGGCCAATCCTCTTATTATAAGTCCTTTTTTAGAAATTGCAATCACAACTTCCTTGACGGGGCAGTGTCGGGAGGGAATGAACATGGGGGTGTGAGCAGTGCCAAGGGTCAACTCTAGCACATCGTCTGGGTGCCCTGCTCATAGCTTCTTAGCACGCATGCGTCAACAGCATCCAACGGCAAGCCCATAATTCTCCACCTATGAGCTCTCTCTTAACCTACTCAGGGTGCGCCAGAGTGTGGGAGTTCCCGGGAGCAGCCCTCAGCAAAAACAGATGGGAGTTGGAGAATTAATACCCTTGCTTCCTTGCTCCTAGTTGGGATATCCTGGTGCATGTTCCATACTGTTTCCCAGATGTCCCCAGTGGGACTGGGTTCTAGCTGCCCACAATGGGAACCTGATAATGAGGGCACCTTGTACCATCACCTCCTCCTTCTGTCCCCATCTTCCCCTAGTTTTGCTTTAGGGACCACCTGCCAGATAAGCCACCGGTATTCAAGCCCTTGCCTCAAGATCTGATTCCGCAAGCACCTATTCGAGCACTGCCTTGGGGAGCACTGATTCATTAAAGTAATGTTCATCTCAGAATTGTTTAGCATCTAGGGGCACCTGGGTGGGCACTCTGTTGGGCATCTGACTCTTGGTTTCCGCTCAGGTCGTGATCTCAGGGTCGTGTGCTCAGCACAGGCTGAGCTCGGGCTCTGTGCTCAGCACAGAGTCTCCTTAAGGTTCTCTCTCTCCCTCTCCCTCTCCCTCTCCCCCTCCTGCTCGTGCTCTCTCTCTCTCTCTCAAATAAATAAATAAAATCTGGGGAAAAGATTTCTTTAATATCTAAGCCATAGATATGTGTCCATTAAAAGTTCTGAGTAATGCAGAATTACTTTCCCATAGCGTATCAACCACAAGAGCAACCCACTCCATCATGTCTGTTAGCCCACACGTGCTAAAGGAAGATACAGTTTTTCTCAGGTTGAGGGCTCCTGGCCTGTCTGTCTGCTTTGTTCAACCTCTCTCCCTGCTGCTCCCATGCGACCGTAAGTAGTTTTGACCATGGTGGCCAGCAAAAGGCATGCAGGATGGCATGTCAGGAGCTAGGAAGAGCGTTGGAGGACAGGTTTTATGCAAACATCCAGGTGTCTCCAGGTGCCTGGAACACAAGCGAGGGGGAACAAAGAGGTATACAACTCAGCAGGCTGGTGGGTGTGCTTTGACTTCAGGAAGGTGTTATAACCATCAACGTGTACTCCAGGCGTCTGCAGCCAAACTGCTGTCCTGACCTCAGCAACAAGGAAAGGGAAGGAAAGCCTTTGCTAATGGATTCAATATTGGGAACACATTTCTTAAGGGCCTACGTCACGGTGATCCCAAGTGCTGATGACTAGTCAGAGCTTCCATTTCCAGAAAAATGGAGTGAGTATATACGTGTGCATGTGTGTGTGTGTGTGTGTGTGTGTGTATCACACAGAGCATGTTCTGTGTCTATATGGGCTGACATGGAAGGAAGTACAAGATAAATTTTAACATGTGTGTGTTCATTAAAAGCAAATTTTGTTTATTTCTATACACAAGTGCCAGATAAGGTTCAACTATTTGAATCTCAGATAACCACAAATAATTTTTGAGTATAAGTATGTCCCAAATATTGCATGAGAGACACTTATACGAAAAGATTATTCGTTGCTTGTCTGAACATTTAAATTTGCCTGGGCATCTGTATATTGATTTGCTAAATCCGGCAACCCTGCTCAGATGAGCTCGTAAGAGAGCTGAGGGGGACGAGAAAGGCAGACGTCACCGTCTTTTGGTAACTGAATACTGGAAGTGATATCCCATCGCTTTTATGATATCCTGTCCGTTAGGAGCAAGTCACTAAGTACAGCCCACTCTCAAGGCAAGAGGATTTTACAAGGGCATGAACAGTAAGCGGGGAATAGATTGTGGTGGGGATCTTAGAGAGTCTCCAACATGCATCCTGCACACACACACACACACACACACACACACACGCACACACGCACACACACGCACACGCACACACACGCACACACACACACACACACACAAAGCATATACATGGATGAATCAAAATCAGGTATTGGTAACACTTACCTATAGGAACACTCAAAACTACAAAATGGAAACAATGTCTAGAAAATTCTCAGGGCAGTGCTTGCCACTACTTGCCAGGAGGAGAACAACAACAACAAAAAAACCAAAAGTGTTAAACCTTCCAATTACCAGAAGGGAAGGATGGTCAAAAAAAGGAAAGCAGGGGCGCCTGGGTGGCACAGCGGTTAAGCGTCTGCCTTCGGCTCAGGGCGTGATCCCGACGTCCTGGGATCGAGCCCCACATCAGGCTCCTCCGCTAGGAGCCTGCTTCTTCCTCTCCCACTCCCCCTGCTTGTGTTCCCTCTCTCGCTGGCTGTCTCTCTCTCTGTCGAATAAATAAATTTTAAAAAAAAATCTTAAAAAAAAAAAGGAAAGCAAATACTATAGAGTGAAAGGTTTTGTTTTTGTTTTGAAAATATTAAGAATAGAAAGGATTAGAAAAAAATGCAAGATGACAAAAATATGGTAATTTGGCTCATCGATAAATTTAACTCAGATTGGCTCACCTTTTTAAACATTTTATTTTATTAAATATTAGCAGACTGCACCAAAAAGCAGAACCTAGGAGAGGTATCTAAAGAAAAATAATCTGAAAAATTGAAGGTGAAGCAGTGGTGAGCGACATAACCAATGGACGAACGTGAAAAATCATTATTTGGGACAGGAAAGGTTGTTCATAGTAAAAAGGATATGGCTTACGATACAACGAGCATCCCTCCTGAATTGTGTTACACGAAACAGTGAAGCATCAGTATCCATATGGCAAAATTGGCGATTTTATTTTTTTATTTTTATTTTATTTTATTTTTTTAAAGATTATTTATTTGTTTATTTGACAGAGATAGAGACAGCCAGTGAGAGAGGGAACACAAGCAGGGGGAGTGGGAGAGGAAGAAGCAGGCTCCCAGCGGAGGAGCCTGATGTGGGGCTCGATCCCATAACGCCGGGATCACGCCCTGAGCCGAAGGCAGACGCTTAACCGCTGTGCCACCCAGGCGCCCCAATATTTTAAACTGGAGATTTTAACACGCCTTTCTCCGTGTTTGACAGATGAAGTAGAAGGAAACCACGTAGACAGAGACACGTAAGCAACACGATAAGCAATCTGCACATGAGATCGAGAAATAGGTCAGAGTAAAAAGGGAAAAAAATCCACTGACCAAGGAACACTTCCAAGTAGAAATGCATAGATTATGCTTCCTGCCCATAAAGCAGTAAATGTATAAAATAACAGTGAAGTAAAAAACAAACAAAAAACAAAAAACCCAAAACAAACAAAAAATAACAAACCCCCCCCCAAAAAACCAAAAACCAAAAAACCCAAAAAACAAAACAAAACAAAAACAAAAAAAAGCTTTACTATCTAGAAAATGTAAACTCTCTTAAAAAACTCTTGTGCCAGGGGCGCCTGGGTAGCGCAGTCGTTAAGCGTCTGCCTTCGGCTCAGGGCGTGATCCCGGCGTTATGGGATCGAGCCCCACATCAGGCTCCTCCGCTAGGAGCCTGCTTCTTCCTCTCCCACTCCCCCTGCTTGTGCTCCCTCTCTCGCTGGCTGTCTCTCTGTCACATAAATAAATAAAAAATCTTAAAAAAAAAAAAAACAAACAAACCTCTTGCGCCAATGAGAAAAGCAAAGCCAAAACTGCACTTTTTATAAACCAAGGAAAAATTTAAAAGAGGACATTGAGTTTGATCAGTAGAAACGCAGTCTGTTTCTTCAAAGGACGTAACACATCTGATCGTGCCGGCCCCTTATTTAAAACTGCGTAATGATGCCCATTGCTTTTTGAATGAAGCTGAAACTCTGTGAGGCTTTTATGTTGCATAAGGTACGGTGACGTGGACCATCTCTCCGATGGTCCCCCACAGTGTCACTTCCTTCCAGCAAAGTGATGGATGTTACTTTTGAGATTAGGTTTTTAAAAGGCTCTGGTTTCTCTCTCTGTGTCTCTGTCTCTGTCTCTGTCTGTCTGTCTATCTCTGAGAGTAGAACAGGACATACCAGACAGGTCTGCCCCAAGAAGACAGGTCTTGCAGTGGTTTTTTTTTTTTTTTTTTTTTTTTATCAAAAAGACAGAGGGAGCAGGGACAGAATGAGAGTGTGAAGAATTTTAACACAATGACCAATCCCACTAATACCTTGGACCGAAAAGTGTCTCCAGATACTATCCAGTTAGATGTGGGACTCCTTCCCCTCAGTGTGTAAGGGAGAGTGGGGAGGATGTAGGCATACTCGAGAGGCAAGCCCGGGGTCCACAGGGTTATGGCTGTTCCCACTTCTTCTTCTTTTTTTTTTTTTTAATATTTTATTTATTTATTTGATAGAGATAGAGACAGCCAGCGAGAGAGGGGACACAAGCAGGGGGAGTGGGAGAGGAAGAAGCAGGCTAATAGCGGAGGAGCCTGATGTGGGGCTCGATCCCAGAACGCTGGGATCACGCCCTGAGCCGAAGGCAGACGCTTAACCGCTGTGCCACCCAGGTGCCCCTGGCTGTTCCCACTTCTTGAGCCCTCCCCCCCCCACCATGGGGCCACCACAGTTCCTTCATGCTGTTTTGGAACCGTGAGAGGGGCAGTATATTTAGGATCCGTGATAGCGTCTGAAAGTATACTTTAATCATATGTATTCCAAATCCGTAGAGCACGGAATCCCAAATCATCACCTGCTCGTCTCCCTTCCGTCTCAAACTATGTAAAACTCCTTCGATCCATGCAATCGACCAGGGAGACTGTACAACGAACCCATGTCACAAAAGAAGAATGCCTCAATTTTAACAGGAAACAGAAAGAAATCAAGACCTGAACGTGAAAAGTGCTTTCTCTTCTAGAAGGAAAAATCTCCCAAAATTACAACACAACAATTCTCCACTCCCTAATTTCCCATGATGCTTTAGGGTCACCCCGTGAAAAGGGTCTCGCTTTAATTTTTTGGCCGCACGTTGGGCTTCTTCGGTCTTTGGCGAGTGTACAGTCGAATTATCCAATTCTGGGCTCTGACATGTGCTCCTTTCCACATGCATGAAGCATCAGCATGGAAGAAATTCATTCCTTTAGATGAGCTCCGTATCCCTTACTCTTGGTAACTGTCTCCCCTCTTGCTGTGAGTCAGGTGGGGAGTGTCCATCAAGTGTCTTCACCTCTTTACCATACGGTTAAGCATGTCACCAAGATAGGCCATCAGTGACCGTATTCCCACAACACCTGGACACACTGATTGGATTTGATCTGGACACAAGACCCGAGTAAGACCCGTCAGAGCCCTTTGGGGCAGGGGAATAAAAAACATGGCTTCTCTCCAAAGAGCAAGAGTTCTAAAGACAATGAAAGCTTGAGGCTGCGGCCATGGGATCGCGGGCACCCAATGAGGACAACATGCTGGGGGCCAGGGCAGCTCAGTCGGTTAAACATATGCCTTTGGCTCAGGTCATGATCCCGGGGTCCTGGAATCGAGCCCCACATGGGGCTCCCTGCTCAGCGGGGAGTCTGCTTCTCCCTCTGACCCTCCCCCCACTCATGCTCTCTCTCTTGCTCTCTCTCTCGAAAAAATAAATAAGTAAAATCTTTGTAAGATGAGGACAAAATGCTGCTGTCGCACGAAGAAAGCCTAACTGAAAGTAAGAGCAAGCAGAGACAAGCAGCTGAGTGGTGGGGAGTGACAGACAGTCAGAAAAAGAGAGACTTGTGACAATATTATCTGAACCTCTGTAGCCATCCCAGCCTAAAGCTAGATCCGCCCCAGACACCTTAGTTACATGAATCGATGACTTGCCTTTTATTGCCTAAACCGGTTGCATGGGTTTCTGGCTCTCTTAATTCAAAAAGTTTCGAGTAGCCCAGGCAATGGGACACGCGTGGTTTCTGTGGCATGAGACGTCTCCTCCCCCTGCACATATAGGATGTATGACTCCTACGGACGGCAAACACAAAAGCCATGCTGTTATCTGCTCGCCTGGAACCACACCAGGGACTGTGTTATCTCCAGTAAGAGAGCTGCCTTCCCTCCATGCCCTCTGAAGTTGAGGAGTAAAGAAACCGCCTCCCTTAACTCCATGAACAATCTCTCTATCTTGGGCCCAAACCGGGAGCCTACGATTTCAGCGTGAGGTCCAGGACACCCCTCATCTGGCTCCAGTCTTTCCTCTTTCTTGCTCATCTGGTTATTGGTGCCGGCTGCCCCAGCCCCAGCCTGGCCAGAGCTGACTCCTAGAACTGGGTCCAGAGCTCAGATCTCCCCTCAAGTTGTGCTTTGGCCCCAAACACTCATCTTTGTGCATTTCCCAGCTTGGCTCGAGATCAGGCACGAATACATTATTGATTCAGTGTCGGGTTTTGATAATATGATATTTTTGCGTCCAAGGCCCATAAATGCCTGGATATTACTGAGATATCTATGCGTTCGCAACAACAGAAAAATTACAATTAGAGTAATCCTTACTTAGCAGATGGCAAACACCTGGTATGCCGCTGTAGGGCTTCCTGGCAAAGTTGAATAGGAAATGCAGCATAGGCCTCTTGCAAAGGTTCTTTCATGCTCTGAGTTTAACATGATCAGGTCTCCAAAGCAGGCCCCACCCTACTCACCCAACTGAAGGTATAGAGGAAGACGGCAAGACGGTATCAGAAATGGTATCAGTCTGTCCTGCCTTGTCTGCTCGCCACGCAAATACCAGAAGAGATGGCTCATGGACTCTCAGCCTTTAACTCACAGCGATTCTTCCTGGTGGTAACTCTGGCCTAATATTTTGCATTCATTGATCAATTATTTACTAAACACTTACTATACAGCAAGTGCTGTTCTAGGCATCAGGGATACAACAGGATGGAAAAAGCGCTATCCTCACTGAGCTTATGTCATTGTGGGAGAAACAGACTAAAATCAGGTAAGCAAATAAAAAGATACTTAAAATGTGGAAAGTGATTTAAAAGAAGTTAACATGGTGAGTAACTGACAGAGGGCTGGAGTGGCTTGGGTGGCTCGTGAAGGCCTTCCAAAGGTGATATTGGAGCTAGATCTGATGAATGCAAAGTCATCTGTTGTGAAGAACCAGGAGAGGCATATTAGAGCTGAAATATCATGTGCAAAGGTCCTGAGGCAAGGAAGACTTTAGGACATTCTCAGAGTGGCCAGTGGGGCCATAGCATGGAAGGCGATGGGAAAGGTGCTGTGAATGAGGTTGGAGGAGGGGTTAAAGCCAGACCATGTGGTGCTGACAAGGCCATGATGAATACTGTCAGGACTTCAGAGTTTATTCCAAGAGCACTGGGAAGCCACTGGAAGGTATTAAGCAAAGGAGAGAGAGATATCATTTGATTTATCATTTAGGAGGATTTCTCTAGCTGCTATGTAGATATTATTAGACTCTAGGAAGGTGAAACAGGAGACAAGGCAGAAGCTAAAGCAGAAATCCAGATGTTCCAGACCCTGAGCAATACAATCAGCAATTCTTCCTCCCTTGCGGGTGGAGGGGTTGGAAAAACTGGTTGCCGGAGAAGAAAGCATGAGGAGAGGGGGAAGAAATGCACCTTCCACTGACCTGTGAGATTAAATGTAGACCCCTTACGGGATATACAGTGAAGAGATGTTATATGCTTTAAGCTCATAATTTAGCTTAGTCTTTACAAAAGCCCTTGGAAATAGGTATCTATCTCCCCATTTTACACATAGGAGTACAAGCTTTATGAGTTTAATTAAGGAGTGATATCTTCACAGAAATACTGATTTAATAATAATATATGGACCAAAATACTTTGATGAGAAGTCCAGAATCCAATGAGAAGGTTCCAGTATTCCAGATAAGAAAGACACACACACACACACATACACACACACACACACACACACACACACACACACACACACACACACACACAAAACAGGAATACCCATACTGAAATGAGAAAGAAGAGCAATTTCACTACCCATGCCAGCCCGTCCCCCAAGCTGGTCTAGGTCTGCACCAACACAGATCGCCCAGCCCACAAGAAGAGCAGGGTGGGAAGATCTGGGGTGGGAGAGGGAGAAGACGGATACCTGTGTGTGCTCCCATGATAATCATGGGAATCACACGGGCCCCTTGTACCACGTGAGAGTCTTGTATACAAGGAATCTCAGTGAGTAGGACCGTTGCTGTTGTCTAAATGTTATGAGTAAAGTTCCAAGGCTGGGAACAATAGGCTCTCATAGTCTAAAGAAGACCGCCCAGGATGCAGATGCTCCCTCCAGGGCTTATTAAGTGTGGGACCTGGTCCCACTGTTATCACCTCCAAAAAGAAGTCTTGGGAGGAACTTGCTGGTGGCCTTGTGGGGAGGATGCTATGACCTTTGTCTCCCCCTGCCATGCTTCACCTCACCCTAGCTCAGTAGAGGGCCTGCACCAGTGGAACTACTGGCAGAGACAGCAGTGTCTGCAGATGGTAAGGATTTAGACTTCACTCCACTTGGCCGTCTCTCTGCTCCTATGAGAAAGGTGTGGGCTGCCTGGGGCAAGACGGTGGATGGCAGAGTGGAAAGAGCAGTTAGCAGGGGAGAAGCCAGCACTCGCTGTCTGTCAGGGCAAGAATGGGCTGGTGTCCCAGGGTCCTGCTGTCACCCTACCCAGGTCAGCTACTTGACATATGGGATTCCCAAGCAGCAAGAATGTTTAGAATTCCCAAAAGGAGCAGAAGCTAAGGGAAGTGCAAAGAGGTCAGCCAGAGCGTAGGCCCCTCCATCTCCATACCATGGACCCCTCATGGCTTCTCTCAAAGAACTCACACATTCACTCCCTACCTCCTCCTCTCCCAGACCCACCAGGCGAGAACCACCACGAGCCCTGCAAGAGAGCAGAGCAAGAGCTGCCACAGAAAATGTGCTTTTCCTCCTCCCAGCCCACAGGCAAATCCCAATGCACCCGAGAAGGAAGAAAGAGCGAGAAGAGAAGTCTCCTTATTCCCCCCACACTAAGGCCTGACTAGTGCTGGGGGGAAAGGAGAGAGGAGCACAGATGGGAATGAAATTGAAGCCCCCTGGGCTGTTCGATATCAGAAAGTGGCCAGAAAACTAAGGGATCTGACAGAGGCATTAGTAAGGCACACAAAGGGGAAAATTGTCACAGCATTCTGAAGGAAGCGATTGGACAGAAAAAACAAACCTGCGTTTTATCCCACGCCCAGCCCAAATGTGGTTAAAACTGGGGTAGCAACCAAGACAATGGCAGTTCATACTGATGGAGAGCTAACCGTGTCCCTGGGGCTGCCCCAGGCACAGAAACCGTCTAGCTCAGAGGTGGACGCCATGTTGAGAACACGGCAGGGAACTTGCCCAGGTCCCCCTGCCGAGACTCAGTGTTCTCGTGCAGGCAGCCCTGCCTCCATGACCAGGCTCCTCCCCAGGGTTAAGATACACCACGGCCGTTTTCCCAGCAGGTGTGTTCTGGCACACGGGAGGGCCTCAGGTGGCTGCAGGTACGTGGTACGAGCTGTAGTCTGGGGGCGTTGGAACTTCTGGCTTCAACAAGCTCATCCCTCCATGCCAGGGTGCTGTAGTGTTGTTCCTAATCGGGGACCCATGGTGTGGAAACAGTATGGTAAGCATTGCTATGGGGGAAAGGCAGGGACTGAACTCAGTTTGTAAGCATCTGCTCTGAACCAGGTTGTCCGCTTGCCAGGCAGAGTTGGGGGGATCCCAAGTGTTTCTCTCTTTGATCATTCTAATAACCCTGGGAGGGAGAGGCGAGTAGCTCCATCTTGAAATAAGGATGTTAGGCTCAGAGAGGTGCAGGAACGTGCCCACTGCTGTGTGTTATGTACCATGGTCTTAATTGATAAAGGTGACCGAGTGATGACACCAAGAGGTCAATGCCACTGAAAGAGAAGGTGAATGTTACTCACAGTGCCCCCAGAAATGAGGGACATGATTCGCCATGCAGACCCACAGGAGGAGGAAGACCCCGGGTTTCGATCAAGAAGCAGAAGCAAGAGTGAGGGAAGGTTTAGGCCGCCATGTTTATGGGCGGCAAAGCAAGGCAGGACAGGGTGAACAACTTAGAACTGGCTGAGACTGAGTAATCTCAGCTGGGCTTTGGGCTCCAGGGGTTGTTCCCTAGTTGCCCAGCACCTGGCCGTTGGTGATTAGGGCTACTGTTGCCTCTTGGGTTGTTCTGGCCAGATCGAGGAGATGTGGCTCTGGGTTGGTTAATCTGCATATCAAAAGCATGCTCCTGGCTGAGACTTCTGCCATCTCTAAGAGTTGGCAAGCCCAGGGAAGGCCAGTCTCTCCCTGGCAAGAAACGTTTTCTAAGATGTCAAGACATCCTAAGATACAGGAAATTTAAAAACACGATGAATACACTACGAAGCTGGAAAGGGCTAGAGTTGGGATTCAAACCGGGATCTTCTCACTCTATTTTCTTTATGCCACGAGATTGCCTGTACCAGCACTAGCCCCCAGAGCTGACTTTTCTGGGGTTTAGCACCAGCTGCAATGGGCCTTAAGAGCAGGAGGCTGGGGTTGGCCAGGGAGCAGCACTGCTGTAGACACGCGAACGGTTACGGCAAGAAGGGACATCTGTGCTTGCGTGTCAATCCAAGTCCATTTCCAAAGGAGCTGACGGTGTATAAGCAGTGTGCGAACTTGAAGATGGTAGCTATCCAGGCCTATTGAGAACACTCTTCATCTTGTGTCTGGGATTTCCGGCGCTTTACATGGGGCAGAAACCTGGCTTCTGATGCGAGTCCCTAAGGAGGGAACAGGATAACAGGGCTCCTACAAGCCATCTGAACCAGTTTCCAGTGAGCAGACCCTGTCATCCTGCAGGAGGGGAGAAGGGGGTGGGCAAATTAAGCCAGCCTGGGGAGACCGCCAAAGGTTACATTGTTGGATTCTTCCTCTTCTTTTATGTTCTGATTCTAATGAGGATCAGGAGTGGGGAGTCATATGGAAGACGGTGCTGTCACCTCCTTCACACTTTCAGAGGACCAGAAACTAGTCCTTGTTAGGGAAAGATTGAACTGAGTTTTGAGGGAGCAATTAGCAGAGTCCATCTGGTGTGGGTGACAGATCCTGAAAGACCTTTAATGTTGATTTTTGTGACTTGAGACTCAAGTAGAAGAGGTCCAGACAGCCAGCCTGCATTAATTGAAAGGCGTGTGTATTCCCACTCACACGCACATGAGCGCACACACACCAATTACAGTCACACCATGATTCCCACCACCCCAGATCCTTGGGTTGAGGTGGAGGGCCAATCAACACAAGACCCACAATGTTTGACTGATTTATACCAGCAGCTTGAGAATAATACAGATTTCCACCCATCTTCTCTTTTCTGGTAATCTTTTATATATTCCTTTTTGACATTGATTCTCACCTTCTGTAAGACAGCTTTTATGTGTTCTGTCCTCTTTTCATTCATTCATTCATTCATTCATTCATTCATTCATTCATTCATTCATTCATCTGTTCATGCATTCATTCATGTATTCTTTAGACACCCAATGAGTTTCTTTTGATATTCTAGGTTGGAACTGAGAAAACAACTAAGATACACTACTTCTCCGTGGTTGGGACACTGGTGTTTGGCTCCAGGAATGCTCTATTTTTCTGCCAGGCAAACATGACTCTAATTGGTAGATGTTGTGTTTTTTGTCATGCAAATGTTATTTCACTTTGAACAGGGTTTTAAATTGATGACTGAATTCATCATTTTTTAAATCATAAAAGCCTTACATTTACACACACACACACACACACACTATATTTTCTTCATCCTCAAACACAGGCATTCTGCCAAACACTGATGGGCATGGCCATTCTCCTTTGAAATTAATTAAAAACACGTATAATTAAATAAATTTGATTTACAGCAATACTTGCTCTAATGCCAGTATTAACTTTCATGGTCTGGCTCTTCCTCCTTTCCATTCCTTTCATTTCACTTCAGCATCATTTTATGCTTTGAGGCTCTGAAGTGGCAGAAAAGCCAGAGCATCGACAGCCAACACTTGACAAGCCCCCATTTTCTGCCAGGCACCATTCCGAACACTTTCCACACATTGCTTCCACTACTCCGTACTGCTGTAGACCTAGCGGGTATATACTGTATCATCTCTGTTTGTAGATGTGGAAAATGAGGCACAGAGCAGTTAACTTTCTTGAGGTCATGCAACTGGTAATGTGGCAGAGCTGAGATTCATACCCACCCCCACCCCCGGCCCCAGAGCCCATTTCTTGGCTCATATTCTGCACTATGTCCCAAAACAGAAATAAATACCACCAATGGAAGGATGGAAGGTAAAGCAGTCCCCAGACAGGCAGAATTGAAAGATATCTCTTTAACGTGAGCAGAGAACAGAAATTAGAATAACATGACAGATCGGGCTGACGCTTAGTGGGAAGTTATTCTTGCTTGTCAAAAGAAAATGTTTCCCCCTGCAGGCACATGCTTCCTGCAATTACACACACCTCATAAACCTTCCATGTTTATAGGGCTTTTAAAATTATAAAATTTAGTAATCAAGTAAGAGCCAAAAATAAAATTAACCTCAAATGACCAACGTAAGTGTCATGGGCTAGGTGATGCCTTGCTGAAACTAGATCGTTATACCCAGGGTGACAGTCGTCCCACCTGCCACAGGCGGGTCCTTTTGAGTACACACATCTAGACTGCTGTGTGATCTCTGTGTCCTCCTACCGGTTTTCCCCACTAGGGCTCTGGCGAAACCTTTGTTCACACAGAGAGCCAGGGCAGCACATGGCCTCACTTGCTGGGAATGCCTCCACGTTGTACAGAAGTATACTTAGTAACTTACACAATAAAAGAGACTACTTACTGGGGGTGGGCAGGGGGAGGGGGGTGGGCACTGAAATTGCATTGCTCCTGAAAAACGGTAAACAAAGGCAACAAAATGAGTTTTTCTCACGTTCTCATCAGGGCTTATTTTATTGTGCTTGGCATCCAGTTCGAACAAGCTTAGTTATCTGGTTTCTCAATCTATAGCAGATTGCAAGCAGCAAATTAAAAGAAGGGAGAGATACCGCCGTACGCTAGAAGAATGAAAAGATTGAGACGTACCAGCTGAGAGCCAGAGAGAACAGTATTAATCATGGGGCCATTTAGCATCACCCCCAAATTGCCCCCAATACAACTGGTCCCATTATAGAACAATACCACAACTGACGCTCCCACTGATGACTCATAGAGTCATAAAGGAAAGCTAAGTGGTTTCCTTCATGCTCTGTAAGATGTCAGAAAATGTAAAATGCACTTGTCAAAGATGTTCATTGAAAATGATTAAAGTAAGAAAGGGTTTCAGTGTTTAAAGGGCAAGCCCCCATTTGGAACTGGCCGGGAGAATTGTTAAAAAGATAATGTCTCATCTGCATGTGCTCTTTCTTAAGTTAGAATGTAAAGAAATTGAGAGCAGGGAATGGAGATATATTTCTGGCCTTTGTGGTACCCAAAATAGACTGTTGTTCATGCCATCATCATCATAATCACTCCATATTGTCCCAGGCTTCACACTTAATGAATCATCATGACACGTATACATATGGTCCTGCAACCCTCACCTCGTGGCTTGGTGATATGGCCACTACATTTCCCAGAATACCCTCTGCAGTGTGTTTCTGGTTATGGTGGGCCATAAGAGATATTTTCTATACTAGATTTTGAGGGTGGATATGAAGCGGCCGCCATTTTGTTTTTATACTCCTCCACCTTGTCGTTGATCTGTGGACTCACCTTGTTGGCTTGGGGCTGCGGCCATGGAATCGGCTCCACCTTCTCCTGGATTCTCCTTCATCTTCACCATCTCCTGGACCAGATGTGTGTGGCTGTGTGATGAAGGATGCCCTGGCCTCTCTCGCAGGACCCAGCTTCATTGAAGTTGAAGGCAGTAAGGACTGACACTGGTTCAGGCTGGCCCTGGCAGGCTCCTATTTATGTCCATAGATTCCAACTTGTCCTTGTTCTTCTCCACCTTACATCCATCTGCGTCTTCTGAAGATCTCAAGTACCAGCATCAGGCAGGGAGAGAAGAGCCTCCCAGAGATGGTTTAACTAACTGCCACAATTGAATAAGGCTGAATCCTTGACACATAACCACAGTGGCTCTGCTTCTGTGATTGAATTCTAACTGACTGATACACCTTCACAGATGAGGAGAGTCAACTCAGGTAGGGTAAGTAATGTGTCTGAGTCCTCAAAGCAAGTAAAGCGGTGGGACTCTATTTGGTTCCATCACTTGTCTTCTTATGCGTTAGGTCATATGGTCTCTTGAATACAAATGCAGCAAATGAATGAATTCAAATAAATATCACATCTGACATGGTAGCTGCAAAGTAAGGAAGTCATTTCATTTTCTTGAGTACCTCCTTGGTGCCCAGAGAGCCTGGTCCTGGCATTCGGCAAACGAGCTGCTCCAGAGTCTATTTTAGGAACTATCACAATGGGAGCCTTTCAATCCCATCTACGACGAAACAACCACCAGTCAAATCTGGGTAGAGCCATCAGCAGAGCTCTCTCCTCTTCTGAAAACACTTTCAGAAGTCTCTTCACTGACACGACTGTCTAGTAGAATGTGAAGATAAAGATAAACATGCATACATTAGTGTCGGAAAGGGCTCTGGGGCAGTGATTTTATTTTCCATTCAGTGTGCTTCGGTTAGTGAAATACATGGTTAGTCATTTCTACTTAAAGTAACAATAGGGAAGATTAATCCAGACACGTCATATCTTCTGAATAGAGGCATGCAATTTGCATACACCAGTGTTGTTAAACTCTAAAAAGCAGCTTGACATTTACTTCCCTTTAGGATTTTTCTGTGCGTGACAAAGTCTTTATTTTTCAATGATTATCGGTACACTGAGGAATAACATGTAACAAGTTCTTAAATTCTGTCATCTAGTAATCTTGATTAAGAGAAACTAAAAGCAGCCCAAACATTTATGCTAGGATCCGTTGTTCTAACACTTAGCAGGAAAGGACTATTTGAAGGCTGGCGTTTGCTTTGCACAAGTTACAAAGAACTATTACTTCTTTTTCACAGATAAAGCCCCTGACCTTCAAGAAAGCAATAGGGGAAAAAAATATTTCATCCCGTTCTTTCTTTAAAAAAAAAAACATTTTTTAAACTACATCTAAGAAAGAAAAAGTATGGTTATGTACAACACTGCGAGGTACAGGAAAACAGACAACATCCACACATTACAGTTCTAAGAAACACGAGGTAAAAGAACATCTTGTGTAAGCGCTAAGTTTGCACGAAGAAGCTAGATTTGCTATTCTCCAAAAAGCAAAGGACGCTACTGTATAATATACAGAAATAATTTAATGCCTTTTCCCCAGAATGAAACTCAAGCTTGCTGCAGCGTCAAATTCCACGAAGGCATTTAAACTGTCAATCCGTGTGCAGAGCTGCTCCTTCCTCCCCTATCCATTTATGGGTGATTTTCATGCACTTCTGGCCGGGTGTCCCAGACAAAAGTCAAGAGGAGATGCAGGACTTCATCCCTGCTCTGCTGGAGGAAGGTCTGGAGGATGGTCATCTTCTCTTGGGTCTCCTTCTCCACTTCCATGTTGCAGCTGCCTGGGGGTCCCAGAGCTGCAGCTTCCGTGGCCTTGAACTCCTTCTCTCTTTGCAGGTGGTATTGTTCAATTTCAGCCTGAGCTGCTGCTATGGCCTGCTTCAGCCTTCAGTTCTTTCGCTTGTGGGCCTTGGACACCTTCTCAGAGGCCTACTCCCTGGCCTACAGCAAGACGCTGGATGGAATGGCTGGCCATGGTGGTGGCCACTCTGGGGCCGAGGTGACTCTAGGATTTTTTTTTCCAAAGATTTTGTTTATTTATTTGAGAGAGAGAGAGCACAGAAGTGAGAGAGATTGAGAGAACGAGTCAGGGGAGGGGCAGAGGGAGAAGCAGACTGCCCTCGGAGCAGGGAGCCTGACTTGGGACTGGATCTCAGGACCCTGAGATCAAGACCCAAGCCGAAGGCAGATACTTAACCGACTGAGCCACCCAGGTGCCCAAGTCTAGGATTTTTAAATGGAGATGTATCTCACTCTTCCTACTATGGAGATTTCCAATGTCAAGGTAAATGCTCTGATCTGGATGTCAGAAGATCTGAGGTCTAATCTTAGAGGCACCATTAACAGCTGAGCAACCCTGAGCAAAGCAGTTCACTTCTCTGGGCCTCAGTGGGCACATCTGTGAAATGAAGGGTCTCTAAATTACTTCCATAGGTCATTAGCATTTGCCATCTAGGGTTAGGACAATCAAATGAGAACTTATAGTTTCATAACATGTGTTCCTTCCAGGAAATATGCAAAAATGGAAAACAATCTGATCATATGTAAATCCAATCCCAAGGTGAGAAGAGTGCTAACTCTTCACAGAGACCTGAATCTCCTAAGGACTGTTCCTCCACCAGCTTTGCAAGATTCCCTTCGGGAAAACTGAGTAAGATCCTATTTGAGTAATCCCTGAACCTCAAGGAAGGCTCAGGAAAGGCAGGAAATAGAAGGGAATAGAAGGGATGTCTGTCTCTGCAATGTGAAGACAAGATTTCAAGTCTTTGGAGATGGTCCCTGGGATTACACTAGTGGCTTCTTGCTGAACGAACATGTGTTGGGACTGTAGTTCCTGGTAAGTTACCAAGAGAAATAGGAGATGTTTGTCTCTATCTTTAAGGAGCTTCTGATCATGTGGCATGTGTACTGATGAAACAGTATCTCAGAGTAAGAAGAGCCTCAGACACCTCAAAATCACTGGTTCTCAGACTGACCTGCATCAGTATCTCCCAGACATTCTGCTAAAACACAGCTTTCTGGGCCCTACCCGTGAGTTTCTGATTCAGTATGTTTCAGGAGGAGTGCAAGAATATTCATTTCTAACAAATCCCCATGTGATACTGACTCTGCCGGTAGAGGGGTCACCCTCTACACCCTACAGGGGGCACCCCACCTGTGCCCATGAGCTTCTAACAGAGACTGGCAGCATTTCAAGACTGCTAACTCATGCTTTTTATAGTCTGGCCCTAAACCCTTAGAACGTCCACAAGAAACCACCCATTGGAGAGGCAAAAATAAAGAGTAATTTTTATTAACACATTTCCCACAGAGACTTCATTTTCCATGACTTGGGTCTTTAAATTTCCTATTAAGTTGAAAATTGAGTGAAAATTGATCAGTTTTCTAGATTGCTTCAAACATGGAAATTGTTCATTTTAAGGGTTGATTCAGTTAGGATCTTTTCTACTTTATGAATCTTTTCAATCGGATTCAGACCAAGTATTTTCTACCATGCTTAAATGGCGGGCGAGAGTCCACAGTCCATTCTATGGCTGGATAGCTTTTCCCAAAATGAACCCCCAATCCACCCACCTCCCATCGGTCTTAGTTCTTCCCTTCGGAGCATCGCACAAAGGCTGTGTCTTTACTGTCTATGACTTAGACATTGTTTAAATATCCAAAGCTGCTATCATGTCCTCCCACAGGCCCATGGATTGTCCTGGACACATTGGCCATCCCAGCTGGGACTGTACGATTTTTATCTCAGTTGTACCTGAGCTCTTAGGGGTTTGGGGATAGACTCAAACTAAGGCTAAGTTTTTCATTGATCCACAAAAATATCCACTGAATACATCCTCCACGTCAAGCACTAGAGAGGGATTAGACGAAGATGAGCAAGAGACGGACTGCCTCGATCTTTATGGGTTCACATTATCATGGGGGAAAAATGAATATGTTTTACACTGTCCTTGACTTTTCTTTCTCTCTTGCTGAACATATTCCATTTTTCTATATATTTTGCCATCTTAAAATTCAATTCCTCCCAACACCTTAGCATTACTTTATGTGGAAGATTCAGGCTATGTAATGTGAGTGCCCTCATTTATTCAGCACCTACTTATTAAAATACGTTGAGATTCACTCAGGAGGGAAGCAGAACTATATGTTAAGAGCCCTGGAGGAATCCTTCAAGGTGGTTGGTGAGGTAAACAACAAAATCATGATGGTTTAAAAGACATGCCCCAGATTCTTTGGCATTTCTTGCAGCAAGAGGTGGGGTTCTACTCCCCCTCCCCTTGAATTTTGACAAGGACATGACAGCTCTGGCCAAGAGTACAGCAGGAGAGCTGTTCTGGGTCCTCCAAAGCTGTGTTACCAAAATCAACACAACTACATTGTTTGCTGGAACATTTGTGCTGGAAACCATGAGTCCCACCCAAGAAGTCTGATTGTCTCGAGGCCGCCATATTGTGAGGAGGTCCATGCTATGTATAAAGGACCCGCACAGGTAATCCAGTGGAGGTCTCCCAGCTGAGATCTTAGTTTGTAGGCAACGTCAACTGCCAGACTTGTAAGTGAAGACAGTTCCAGATGGTTCCAGCCTTCAGCAATTGAGTCTTCCCAGCTAAGTCCCTAGACATCTCAGAACCAACACAAGCCATTCCCATGGGGGACTGGACCCACAGAATCTGTGAGTCTAACACAAGTCGTTTTAGACCACTAAGTTTTGGATAGTTTATCATGCAATAATTGAAACAAAAACACACAACCATCTGTTTTCATTGGTCTTCATCCTTGTCAACTAGAATCAGAGCTTTCCCACATCTTCTCTGAATCTTCATCCCAATCCTTTTCTACTTCCTATAATCTGCTATCCCCAAATCTGCTATCCTATCTCCTCTCTTCTCTCTCTTCCCCCTCCTCCTCTCTCTCTTTTTTTTCTCTTTCTCCAACCACCCTCACCTTCAAAGATACCTAATTCTCCTCAAACTTTCTTAGACCCTGTCACTTCTTTTGGCCTTTGCCAGACCTGGCAGTGAATATACCACAGAAACAAAGCACAGTGAATTACATTATAATTTTCACACCTGTAAGAGTCTACCCAGGGTGGGGGAAAAAAAATCCCAAGGCCCAGTGGATGACTTGCTTATTTCAAAATTAGTTGTAAAACCATGTTAATAGTCTCATGGAGAAATGACTCTGTCCTATCCATCAAACAAACGGCCACAAGGTAAGTTGGAGGCCCTGTGCTTCTTACTTAACTTCCAGTATTCTGTGTGGGACAACCGAAACGAATCATCCCTTGTGAGGCAGAAAATCTGAGCCACAATCCTTCGTCTGAATTAGATGCTTTCAGTTCTGCACTCAGATTAAATCTATACAATGCCCTAATTATCATTCACACTCCAATACATTTCCTTTGCTTTCCAAGCATACAGCGCTTACCACCTTAGTGCTCATCGGAAGAAGAGAAAGCTTACGTTAAAACAAGACCACCTCTAGAAGCTTGTTAGCATGTGAGCTGAAACCGGACACCCTACAGTTACCACTGGCCAGGCCGTGAAGGAACTGCGATTAAGAAGGAGGCAGAATGCAGGATCTTCGAGTGCCAAGGTCATGAAGCCAAGGTCACTACGCAGTGAGAGAGAGGAGGGGGTGGAAATACTGACTTGCATTCACTTGGCTGAAGTCATGGTAGAATGTCGAGAGGGGACCCCAGGAGTTGTGCTGCTCAGAGGACTATGATCCCATGAGAAGGTGTGCAGGACCGCAATGGCTGGGGTCCCTCTCCCCAACAGACACGTAATACCAGTGACCACAGACTAACCAGCATCAGTTTCAAGGCACAGAAGAAAAGCTGAAAGGGTCAAGTAACAAAAAAACAAAAACAAACCCAAAAAACTCATAATGCCTGCAACAGGCAAACACTGACAAAATTCATTAGCTTTTAGGGATGTAGGCATATGAACCCACAAGGTTGTACATATCTGTGTACATTATTTGGATCATGCTATTGGTCTCACAGGTGTATACATATGCCAGATTTGTCAAATTGCACACTTTAAGTAAGTAGAGTTTGTCGTATAACAATTACACCCCAGTGAAGCTGTGAGAAAGAAAGAAAGAAAGAAAGAAAGAAAGAAAGAAAGAAAGAAAGAAAGAAAGAAAGAGAAGGAGGGAGGGAGGGAAAAAGGAAGGAGGGAGGGAGGGAGGGAGGGAGGGAGAAAAAGGCCACAGGAAAAAAGTGACTTCTTTTGTTTACTGGAGGCACTTTCTGCACCTAAAGGTATAAATGCACAGTCAGGAGAGCTCCTGAGTGTACAATTCAGTTCTAGGAAAAACTAGAGTATAATTAGCACCCGGCCTCATTTCGATCTTTCCTCCAAAACCATGAGACAGGATTTTCTTAAGGGAAAGAAATTCTCCTGTCTCTTGACATTTGGTTGAAATATTGAAAATCAAGTGTACCTTGCCTAGAGGGCTTGGCATATTCAATTCTCCATCTCTGTCAGGAGAGAAAGAGGCACCTCGCCATATAGTGTGATTTATTGCAACAAGCACATGGGAAAGGGTGTTGTCTTCTTTTTCAAGCTAAAGGCCTCTTCTAATTCACAGAGAACAGGGTTTGTTTTTTGCAGAGTTGGGGACGGGAGGGGATGCTTGCAAACACCCATGCACCTGGGAGGAGTGGGAGACAGTGTGATCAGAGTTGTGGCTGTTGCGTGTGGTTTTACAAACCGGAGGGACCGTCACAGACAAGATGCACAGTACAGAAAAGCATGCATACAAGAATTAGAGTTCCCACACGCTGTCACATCGGAGCATTGGAGCCACCAGCTCACTCTTTATCAAACCAAAGATAAAGAAAGTTCCTTAAGATCGAAAATGCTGGGAGGGTTTTGGTGTGTAGGCCTCCTGACTCAATTAGTTCATTTACAAGCGTTTACTGAACTGTCTGTTAGATGCCAAGGATGTAGACAGGATAATAGGGATATATTAAACACAGCCTTGACAACTTAAAACTCACATGCTAACTGGGGAAACGAAAGAATAAGCAATTAAAACACAACTTACCGATTGCTGACATAGAGATATTTCAAAGGCACAATAGATGACAGAACCCTAGCTGGAGAAATCCCAAAGTGCTTGGCATTGAAGAGGACCAGTGGGCTAGGTGTTCAAGGAGGAGTTGAAAGTGGGAGGTACAAAGGCACCTGGGTGGTCCAGTCAGTGAGGCGTCTGATCTCAGGGTCCCTGCTCAGCAGGGAGTCTGCTTGTCTCTCTGCCCCTTCCCTGGCTCATGCTCACTCTCTCTCTCTCAAATAAATAAAATCTTTACAAAAATAAATATACTAAAATGGAAGAATAAAGAAGATGGGCTGATGTGTTCCAGGCATAGCAAAAAGTTAACACACGAAGGGTTACGTGTGAGTTCTGTGCATGTGGGTTAGCACTTCACAAATGCAAAGTTGACGAACGCTAAGGAGTTTTGTGTGTCAGGTATGAGACGGTTGGTGGCAACGATGGGGGGTGGGAAGTCTCCTCTTGATGTGGAGGGTTGCAGTGCAGAAAGAGCAATGGGGAACTTGAAGGACAATCATGTGAAGGACAACCATGTGATACACCAGGGCATGGAAAGCTACGCCAAACAGTGGGCTGGAGACTGCCACAAATGCCCCCACTATCCCACAGAACAATGGTTCATCCAGGTGTGGTGGGCTGGGAATGGGACCATTCACCAACCAGGTGCCCAGCTCAATGGCTTTACCATCATGAAGTTGACCGGATCTTATCTGTGGCTGTAGGTCTCTCTCAAGTCCTCAGGCTACCCTCAAGCTTAAGACCTCGATGAGATGATTTCAGAAGGATCTACTCATCCAGTTTGGTGAGCAAATTCCAGACACAGATAGAAGCTTTATTGTTCAAAGATGAAAAAATAGAAACAAGATAATAGGGGACCTATGAAAAGATCCTAAACACAGATGAATAGCATAATACTTATGAAGCAAAAGGAGGACATTCTTTTTAAGGATTTACTGCATAAATTTTAGACATTTGTCTTGTATTGTCAACAATATTAAAACAAAAGACAACACAGCGAGATCAAAAGGCAGCTGCTAAGAAGGAATTATAAAAAGGGAACTAGATGAGATAAGCAGAGAATGTTACTGTTAAATGTGTGAAAAGAAATTTTTTAAATGCATAACAAAGTATAAGAATCAACAGTGCAAAAGAAAATCACATCAGCAATGTGGAAGACAATTTTGAGGAATTCACCCAAAATCCAGAGGAAAAGGAAAAATATAATAAAATCATGAAAGGGACCATACTGAAAACAGAAAACAGAAAGAAGAGATCCAAACAATGAATGAATGGCATATCTGATGGGAAAAATAAGGCAAATAGAGCAGAAGCAAATACCAACAATCTAATAAAAGGAAAATCTCCTGTGAATCCAAAGCTTCCATGAATATTAGAGTCCCTTCTAGATACAGTTGTATCTTGAACTTAAGTGGGTGATGTCCCAGAAAAACTTAGGAACTAGTTCTTGCATAGTTTTTATTAAAGCATTGTAAGCTCTGTCATCCCTATGGTGTTGCTGGTTCTTATAACTGAGTAAAGGGTTGGGATCTTTCCCCCTTCAGGATCCTTAATGTTCTTCTGGGAGCTCATATCATATGAAGGGTAAGAGCTTTTCCCTCAAGCCCTCATTGGGTTTCTGCACGAAATTTTGGGGATAGAAGTCTGACAGCTGGGTGGTGTCAGGGTGGCAAAGGAAAGAGGAAGGTGCTCCACATAAAAAGGGAAGAATGTGGAGTTTTTGGAAGTAAGAAGAACAGAGAGACCATCCAGAAAGGGGGAGAGGGAAAAATAGAGATGGGGAAGAACAAAGACAGGGCTACATCTGAGGTCACTGTTCTACAAGAACCCTACAGTGTGTTGAGATATCTAACATGGCTGGGGTGAGTGGATTTTTCACGGAGACCTGAAAAGAGCTGAATGTATGATTACAGGGATGTAGACCCAACAGAAATGATGAAGTCAGTGGACTCAGAGTCTAGCCAGGACCTGCAGAAGCACTTCAGGAGGACAGTAAAACCAACTGGTGTCCATGGCAGTTGCGCTTGGGTCCCCAACAACAGTGGGTTCCCAAGTGACAACTGCTTCCACCTTGTTTCCTCTCTAAAGAGACTCACCTGGGTTCTTGACAGCTCCTTTCACACTGTCATTCTTTCTTTCATGTGACAGCCACTGAGATGGGGCCGACAGAGTGGAGAGCAAAAAACAGGCAGGTCATGGGGCTTAACGTCCAGTGTCGAGGATAGATCTTAAGTCATCATGGTGTTAAGTTTATAATTACAAGTTGACTAAGTGCTAGGAAAGGAAGGAAGGCGGGTCTCTGAGAGCAGATAGGAAAGGACTCCATGAGGGACAAGGGGGTCAGAGAAGGTCTTCATGAAAGAATGATGCTCAAGTTGAGATCAGAGTGGGGGGAAGGGCATGCTTGGCATTTGGGCTTCATCATAAGATCAATGGGAAGCTGCTGAACATTTCTTAGTGGAGACTGAAACCATGACTCTGTGCTGTGAAGAAGAGGTTGGAGGGCTCAGAGTAGATGTGGCAAGACTAACTAGGAGTCTGTAGGAGTCCGGCCAAGAGCGATGATGGCTTGGATCCCAGTAATGGTGGTGGAGATGGGAAGATGTGATCCAGGGTCAGGCAGGAGGGAGGATAAGCTTTCCTGAGTGTCTGGGAAGCTCCATGAGATCCCATCTCCATGTAGAGGTTCAGAGTAAGCAAGCCACAAGTTAGATGGAGAAAGGAACCCTCATGAGCCATAGTTTCATCCTTTCTCTGCATCTCGTATGTCCTGGCCCCTGAACCACATCTCCCAACTCCTGTCATTAATTAAGGATAAGGGAACGGGAATCTTCTTTCTGGAAATCCCTCAGAACTTCTAGCTAACCACAGAGAGACCCTCATTCTGCTCAGTCACAACTTAGGTTGTGGGCCAGCTCACACCCTCTGGGAGGCTACAGATAACTTGCTTATGGGGTATATCCTTTTAGCCTGTAAACTGCATATTGCCCTCTTACCCTCTGGAAGACAGTCCAGCGGAGAAAGGCAAGCCATTATGCAAGTCCCTCTGTCTCACTTCTCAGGGCATTGAACCCCTACTCTGGCTACCAGAGGAAAGCAGCATTGTGCCAACTCTGCTTCCTGAAGTTTCTACCGTGGACCCTCACAGGACTCTGCCCAGCTTGGTGATGCAAATGAGAAGTTGTGTGGTGTTATAAGGTGCAGAGGGTTGACCCCATTAATCATGCCCTCCTTCCTGAAATACTTCCCTCACTTGGCATCTGGGAGCCATTACTCTACTGATCGTCCTCCTGTATCACTAGCTCCTATTTCAAAATGTTCTCTGCTCATCCCATGCTTCTTCTTAACCTTTATTATTTGAAGTTTCCTAAGGCTAAGTCCCTGGACTGCTTTTTTTCTCCCTCCTCACCCCTTCCCTGGTGATCCCAGCCTGCCTCTGGTTTTACACATAACTTACACCCTGATGCTTCCCTGGACCACATCTCCAGGCTCAACATCTCCCTGAGTTATCCAGCTACTTTCTTCCCACATCTCCATTTTTATATTCAGCCTAATGTTTAAACCTGAATGCTTGACGTCCTGCCTTCTTCCATCCATGTTCCTCCACCAGTCTCCCCACTTCAGTTCGTGATAACACCACTTACCCACTTTTGCCAACACCCAAAGCATCCTCGTTTTCTAAGGGTAGTCTATGAGCAATTCCTATCAGCTCCACCTTCCACGTAGATCTTGAATCCAGTCACTTCTTTCCAGATATCCACCAGATACCCACCAGCACCATTCTGTCCACCATTCTTTCTAGGATTTCTGCTGTGGTTTCCCAAGCATTTCTGTTCCTGTGTGTTCTCCATTCTTCATCCAGAAGTCAGAATGATCCATCTAAAATATGATCCCAGTATTCACTCCTTGCTCTTCACTCTCCAGCAGGTCTCATCCTATTTAGACCAACTTCAAAGTTTGACCGTGACCTAGCAGTCCCTCAGCTCACCTCTCTAGCCTCACCTCAGACCCCTCTCCCCATCACTCCCCAGGCTCAGCCACACTGGCCTCCGTGGTGTGCCATGACACACCAAGCATCCTCCAACCTGAGCGCTCTCACATATGGTGCTTTTTCCTCCTGTAGGAAGCATGGCTTCTTCCTCCTGTAGGGCATGGCTACCTCACCGCTTCACTCAGGTGTCTGCTTTACCTTCACTTCCTCAAAGAGACCTCCTTAATAATTAAAAAACAAACACCCAGCCCCATCACTCTTTATAACCTTACTCTGCTGTATTTTCCTTCAGAGCACGTATCACTCTCTGACATCAGGACTTCCAATTATTTACATCTTTGTTAGTTTCTTCTATAAAAATATAAGATCAGGAAGTCAGGGACCATGCCCTCATTTGCTGCTGAATCTCCAGCGCCTGGTACAGAGTCTAGCTCATGGTAAGGGCTCAATAAGCATGGGTTGAAGAGTTGAATGAATGGATGCCTGGTTCTATTTTAAGAAGGTTAAGGCAAGAAGCACCTGTGGGATCCGAAGAGCATATACTGGGAAACACTGGCCATCTGAACGTGTTACATGAGTTTTGAAACAAGTTGAGGAAAGTTAGGGGGAAGCAGACTGGAGGTGGGGGAAAGCAAGCTGCAATTAGAAAAAAAAAAAAAAGGATTTATGGTGCCTTGTTGAAAGGAAGGAGGGTAAAAAAAAAACAGAGAGTAAGGGCATTGAGCTTAAATACTTCCTGAGACTGCCGAAACCCTGAAGTGGGAAGGACATAATATAATCAAGAGAAGGACATTCTAAAAAGATCAAGTGCATTACGGAAAAGCCGGGAGAGAAAGAAGAGATGGGAAAGAATGAAAATGTGACTGTATTATGTTTACAGAAAGCCGTGATGTCCTTCACCGACTGTTTGTGTAACTGGATTTGGTTTTCCTGGTGGTGGGAAAGGAAGTGTAAATGCCGTGTGGACACTATGGAAATTCATATTGCAGTTTTTGAAGGATGTTGTCATGAAAAGAATAAAAGGCAACACTGCTAGGATGTGAGCGTGAACTTTGAAGAGCCTGCTCAGAATCCCAAGTGGTGGGGCGCCTGGGTGGACTCAGTCAGTTAAGCGTCAGACTCTCAATTTTGGCTCAGGTCTTGAACCCAGGGTCATGAGATCGAGCCCCATGTTAGGCACTGGGCGTGGAGTCTGCTTGAGATTCTCTCTCTCTCTCCCTCTGCCCCCACCCCCTGCTCACTCTCAATCTCCCAAAAGATGGAGGAGGAGGAGGAGGAGGAGAAGGAGGAGGAGGAGGAGGAGGAGAAGGAGGAGGAGAATTCCAAGTGTCCCAGAGTCCAGGGCAGTGAGCAAACCTGGAATTCCAGCTGCTGGATGAGTAAGGCAGCTAGTGATGACCTGTGGATGGACCCTTGCTTGTGGGAGGTGGATGAGGGAAGGAGAGAGAGAGAGAACACTTTAGAGCTCTCAGAGTGAGTCTAGCTTACAACAGAAATATATTTCCCTTGCCCACTCGCCTATCCAGGAGCCATCCTTTTGACCATATTGATTGTGAGCCATGCAGGTGAGCAGGTGAGGACAGGCAGAGGTGAGGATGTGACTCAGAAAGTGTCTAAACAAAGATAGTATTCCTGAACAAGCAGATGACAACTGCCACCACCCTCCTCCTGGATAATAGGAGATTCCATCCTTCTCACCTTCTCCCCCAAGTTTTGGCACTGAATTCTACAAGGCCCAGCCTGCAGCCCTGCTGGAAGTGTGACTTGAGAGCTCCACAGCAGTGGTGAGCACGCTTTGCAGAGGGTTCCTTGAGGCCAGCTCTACAATCCCACAATGCCCAAGTCAGTGGTCCATCCTATGCATCTTTAAAGTGATCTGGAGACAGAGCTGAGCCAGAAGCACCAGTCCCAATGCTTTCCATGCTGGAGGGAAGGAGCCACCCTTTCACCCAACAAAGGATGCTCCCTGCCAGGGATCAGGGATGGGAACAACTAGAGCAGGCCCAGCTTCTGTCATGTGTTGGCGCTTCCCTTCTCCTGGTGCCTTGGAAGCAGGATCCTGAGCAGACTTGGGGTGATGCCCCGCCTCCTCATTGACCCCGCCCACATCCCAGATGCGCATGCCTACTACTTCCCTCCTGCAGCTCCTGCAGGCTCAGGCTGGGACTTAGAAACTGAAGCTGGTCTCTGGAGCAACACTGGAAGACCTTGTGTCTTCATTCAAACTCTCTGGGCCAAAGCTACAGGCACAGACCCATGATATGTCACCTTCCCAAGCCTGGACACACTTCTAGGATGAGCAAATGAAACAGCAGCCACACATCCACTTGGGTCCTGAGACAACATGGATAACTTTCTCTATGTCTTCTACCCCAAGAGCAGATACTTTCCCAAGCACGCTCTGCTTGGGAAGAGAACGCGGACACACTCAGGAAGATGCCTTCTTTCTCTGTGCGTAAGGACTCTCCTGGAGATCCATCAGAATCTCTCCAGTGCTGCAAAAATAGCCACCCTTAGATTAAAAGAGCAGCTTTTATTCCTGCTGCAAAGTTTGGAGAGATGCCCCGGGGCAGGCAAGAGGAAGGATCAGGTTGATATCTGCTCCTTTCTCTCGAGTATCTCAGTAATTTGGAACCTGTATTAGTCAGAAGAGGTTAAGTTACACTGCAGTAACAAAAAGATTCCCCAAATCTCACTAGGTTCAAACGATAAAAGTGTATTTCTTGCTCATGCTGCATGTCCACAATGGCAGAGGCTCAGCTGCTTTAAGCCATAGGAACTCAGACTGATGGAGGAGTCACTATAGCCAATTTTCTAAGTTACCATATCAGGAAGAAAGGCGATCTGGAGAGGGTCTCATATTGGCAATGAAATGCAATGACAACCTGTCACTTCTGTTCACAGTGCATGGGTCAGAACTAGTCGTTTGGGTGCATGCAACCACAGGGGGGCCAGGACGTGCAATCCTATCCTGCTCCAGAAACGAAGAGAACCGGAAATGCTTGGCAAATTGATTTAATGATGGCCAAGGCATAGATAAGGAAGCCAGCTCCGGGAAAAAGACCACCCTTTGCTTCAAGCTCAGAAACAGCCCCTCACCTTTAACTATTTGAAGCCAGGAGAGGCCCTGTGATGATGCCAATGGGAGGGTCGAGAGAGGAAGTGGTGGCCGGAGTGTGTTCTGCAAGAGAGATTTTGTTACCCTCTAGTGACAGTTATTGAACAACAACACTTACTATGATGGATGGCTCCTGGAAGCATGACATTTAAATGTTTATCGATCCCCTCCTAAGCTGGACAGGACCCAGGAGATGCTCAGAACCGGGCCCAGAGCCAAGCTGGCCAGCTGCACCGCATAAAGTGCAGCTGACAGATGCCCCAGCACCCAGCCCACTAAGGGCACATCTTCCTCGCCCGTGGGGGCACGCGAGAAGGTTTAAAGTTCAGTTCTCCCCTCATAAAGGCCAGGCTGCATCAGCCCAGAACGGTGAGCCCCGCAACTAGCTCACTCTTTTCTTGTTTTTCTTCAAATTCACACTGAGGATTTCTTGTCTTACTCACCCTTCAACCGTGTGATGACTGTCAGTGGTAACAGGTACAAAGCCTTCTAGCCAGTCCCTCCCCGGCACACTTTCCCAGAGCCTGGAAGCACAAGCCAACTGCAGTCCCACCCCATTCCGAGGCCTCCCTCCCATCTCTCTCTGGGCCTCCTGGGAACCAGAACCCCCATCCCAGCAAACGCTGTGTAAGGAATTCTCCTTTCTTTCTGAGTGATGCCAAAGATGGAGGAAAGCTGGAGTATGAATACCACGGTTAAACAGGCAGAGTGGAGTATGGAGTTCTGAGGCTGGCGTTGGGAAAAAAAAAAGTTAGGAACTCTGCAGAACTTGGGCTGCAGTGGGAAGGGTTATTTGAAATCAGGTTTGAGTCAGGAGTGTGGGACTCCCGGTAGGGGAGGCTGCAATGGGGCACGGGTAGCCAAGGACTCAGAGGAGACTTTGGGCAGGGGGGACAGACAGAGGGTAGCAGTGTGCCTTCTTCCCAAGCTCACATAGCCAGTCATCGGCAGAAGAGTGGCAAGATCTGGGGATCCTGTCCCTGTGCCCTCTTCAGTGGGAGGTGACTCAGTGGACTCCTGGAAGCCAAGGTCAAGTCATCCTTGGACTTTAAAGCAGAGAAGCGCTGAGATGTAAGCAGCACACAGGTCATTGCTCAAACCCTTGAGAACTCGGAAAAACAAGGCTCCCAGTGCTCCGGGGCCAGGAAGGAACAGAGGTAAAACACAAGTTATTCTTTCCATAAGACCAACCCCCCCTTGGTTTATCATTCAGGCTCTTGAGGGAGCTTCAAGTGAAATGGGACTTCAACGGCTTGCGTAAGGTTGACAAGAAATAGATCAGTCATAAGTTTTCACCTTGAAAAGATTTTCCTTTAATACCGTATTCGGAAGGCTTCTTTGAGTTGTAAGTGACACACACAATTTCAACTGGATTACGAGGAAACGAAATGAATTATTGGCCACATAACCAAGAAGTCAAGGGTGTAGTTTGATCAGGGTATGAACTCAACTGCTGGCATCACGAATCTCTCTCTCTCTCTCTCTCTCTTCTCCCTCCTCTGCTTTCCTCCCTTTTTCCTTCATTCTCATGAAAATCACTCTTCTAACGAAGTGACAGCATAGCCACTGACAGGACATTCTTACAGACTACCTCCACCAGCAGAAAGAGAGCCGCTCTTGCCCCGTGGTTCCAGGAAACATCCCATAATTGCCTCTCCTTTAGCCTGGCCTTGGTCGTTTGTCCACCCCAAGCCAACAAGTGTGACCTGACGCCACAGGACTGTTGACCAGCCGCCCCTCCGTGGAGCCGGATGTGGAAGGCTCAGCTGCCCTCGAATGGCAAGGATGCCCATTTCTGGAGGGAGAATGGATGCTCCGAACGCCTGCTGACCTTCCATGGGACTAATCTGTTCAGTGCTGTGCTTGTGTTTTGCTATTATTGCTAATAAACAGCTGTGTAGCTTAATTCCGTGAGTTTATTGATGGGTCTGAAGAAGTGGAACCCCAAAGAAACATGGACTGCCCCCCTCCCTCCCTCAGCTCCTCTTCTGTGAGTTTCCTTCCAGGGCTCTCTGAGGGTCTGCTCCCTGGGAGCACGATTCTAGGGATTTTAGAAGGCGTCTCAGGCCCTGATACTAAGTACAGGACTCAGCTGAGATTTTTAAAGCCTTGGAGTTGTTTGTAAAAAACAGTGGCCTCATCCGATTCGCTTCATTCAAATTAAGTCTCTGTTTACCTAATTGTTTACAGAAACCCTCACAAATGAGATTAACGATAAAAAAAAAAAAAAGCAAAGACAACAGGATAATTGAGTCTGATTGCTCCAGAGCAGGTTGGTGACAGCCCTGGAAACGTGCCAACACTAATTGACTGGAGATATTTCCCGTACAGTTAATTGCAAACGGTCATTGAAAGCCCTTGAAATGATCTCAGGTTCCCCTCAGCAGAAGTGTGGAGAACGGATTTAGAAGTGTGAAGGAAGTGTGAAGGAGACAGGGCTTGGAAAGGGGACCCACCAGGGACGTCGGGTCCTTCCTGTCCCAGAGCATTGTTCAACCGAGGTTGTCAAATCCTGTCCCCTCCCTGGACCTTGCTCTTCTGGTCTATCCAATGGCTGTGGCTGGTGAGGGTGGAGAGGTCATCCAGAGCGAGATGACTGGACCTTCTCTGATCTCCCCCAACTTTGAGTATACT
Organism: Ursus americanus; assembly: GCF_024610735.1. Lineage (NCBI taxonomy): Eukaryota > Metazoa > Chordata > Mammalia > Carnivora > Ursidae > Ursus > Ursus americanus. The sequence continues at coordinate 65,280,745 of NC_142140.1, read as the reverse complement.
TTGACCGTGTGCTGGGAAAGGCAAGGACACAAAGATTCCCAAGTCTTCAAATCATCCGAGAAGACCTGCAGTGGCTACCTTTAAAAATGGCGGAATGAGATGCAGAGGGCTTCCGGGAACAGGGTGGTACTTCTGAGGGAAAGGTGGACAAACCAGGCAAGGAGGAAGAGTGGGAGAATCGAGGGGACTTCGTTGGGAAGACTGCCTTGAAGTGAGGTCTTGGAGGGTAAGATTTAGGTGCAAGAAGGCAGGGAGGTGGGAGAGAGAAAGACCTATGTGTGTGATGTGTTAGGGAAAGCCTCAACACACTAGTGGGGCCCCAGTGTTCCGTCTACTCCTTTGGTGCCAAGGAACAGACCCTCCATCCCTGTTTGCTGGCAGGACTCACATGGGACCAGAAATCTTACAAGGAGCTGGGATTCCCCAGGCTCGGGAGGCAGACTCATGTTTTAGGGTGCAAGGCAGCTTAATGACCAGGTTTCTCTGCTGCCCCTTCCGTGGAGATGCCTTCTGGTGTCACCCAAGGCTTGTCTGTTAATGGGACTCAGCTTCCCTCTCTCCTGTAGACCCTTTTCTGTAACGATGAGTTTCAGCTGGCTGCCTCCCCTCATGTCTCTGCTTCCTCACAGCCCCTAGCCTCACCTCTTCTGCCCCTTGAAAGCTCTGTACTGTCTTCCATCTCTGCATTTTGGGGTTTTACTTCGGCTCTCCGTAGCAATGAATGACTGACTGCCTACATAGCCAGTTAAAATACTCCCGAAGGTGAATCCAATTAGCTTTGATGGTAGACACCTGTCGCTGACCAGATTTTGATCATGTGTCCGGTACTAGGCAAGTCACACCCATGTGGCTCAGAACGTGGACCCCTGCCAGGAATATTCTGGAGCCATTTGCCTCAACAAGCAGCTATGGGGAAGGAGTTCCCAGGAGGGGTTTCAGACGTCAGGTCAATTGGCTTGTCCAATGCAAAAAAAGATATAGACAGGAGGTGGGAAAATCGGCTTGGCATAAGGGCACGGAAGAACTTGCATTGTGGACGAGCAATTCTCAAGCCTGACCGTGTATCTGAATCACCACAAGGGCTACCCCCAGTTTCTGATGCAGTAATGAGGTTCGACTTAAGAGATCCCATTTCTGCCAGGTTCCCGGGTGATGCTGATGCCACTTGTCGAGGGACCACACTTGGAAAACCACTGATGAGGACTGACTGAGACTACTTCCCATGGGCCAGTCTGGCCTGCTGCCCATTTGTGCAAGGCCCCCAAACTCAGAATGGTTTTTGCATTTTTAAGTGGTTGGGAAAAAAAACCCCAAATCTAAATATATACATCTAGCTATATTCTGGTATGAATATTCTATGACATTCACATTTTTGTGTCCATAAATAAACACAGGACACAGCCATGCTCACTTGTTGATGTGTCGTTCATGGCAGATGTCACGATACAATGGCAGGGCTGAGAAGCTGCAACAGAGACCAGAGGGGTGCATAATGTGTTTGCTGTCTGGATTTTTACAGATGAAGTTGGCTGCCTCCTGTTCCGAGCTGAGGGGTATGGTGTTATGTAGTTCTGGAGATTTATCTGAAGAGAAGAAATCTGCATAATTCTAGAAATTCTCGTAAGGGGTTCTTTGACCCACGAAGTGAGCTGGTCCTCGGGTCTCGGCTTCGTGGGCCCAGAGTCCAGTGCCCACTCTCCCACAGGACCCACTCTGGAAAACCCGTCTCAGCCCTCTGATGAGGATCTTACCTGTCGGAGGCTGGGATTGTCAGCAGAGCTCATTCCTTCCCAAATGACACCTGCTTTTCATAGTCACTGTTTAATAATTTCCTGCTTGGGGCGCCTGGGTGGCTGTGTTAAGTGTCCGACTCCTGATTTCAGCTCAGAGCGAGATCTCAGGGTTGTGAAATCAAGCCCTGCATCAGGCTGTGTGCTCAGCACAGAGTCTGCTTGTCCCTCTCCATCTGCTCCTCCCCCTGCTCTCTCTCTTAAATAAATAGTATCTTTAAAAAAAATAATAATTTCCTGCTAAAAATAAATAGTGGGGATGTGGCCTGATTCCCAGCTCCAGGGGAGGGGATAAATCTGACCAAGGGGCTTCCTGGCCGTCTGGGCTTTGTTGCCCCGAATTCCCAGAGTGGACTTCTTGGAACCTTCTGGCTTTTAGGCTCTGACAGTCTGTGACCCATGAGCCTACTTCATCGATGGGTAGAGACGAATGGTTCTCAATCTCTTCCCCTCCACCCCATCCAGGATTTGGGACACACTGATGGTCCACTCCTGCCCCTCCTTCTTACCCTTTCCTCCTTAGCTCGTTCAATCAAGACCAATAATGATCACCAACCCTTTGTGAACGTTTGTGTCAGAGACTGTTCTCGGTAATCAAGATAACTAGTCCTCACTAGAAAACCATGAGAAAGGCAGGATTATTACCCCTGAAGAACCGAGGCACAGACAGGTCCAGCAGCTGCCTAAGAGCAAGCAGCTGGTAATTGGAAAGCCTGGCGGTTGGGGTTCAGATCCCTGCTCCTGCCGGCATGTGGCAGAGCTGCTCAGCCATGCCCTGGGGCCCACTGGGCCTGGGAGAAATTGAGGAGACAGAAAGAAGTTTCCTCCAATCTCCATTTGAAATGTGGAAGGTAAAACTTAATAAAGCTTTTCAAGGAAATATCTTCGTGACCTTGAGTAGACAAAGATTTCTTAAACAGCACACAAAAGAGCCAACCATAAAGACAAAAAAAAAAAAAAAGATAAATGGGCTAACGTTTTAAAGTTAAGAACTTCTATTTATCAAAAGATCCCATTAAGAGAGTGAAAAGATAACCTTTCTTTTTGAACGGGCAAAAGATTTAAACAGACTTTTCATAGAAAAGGATATCCAAATGGCCATTCAACATATCAAAAAAAAAAAAAGTGCTCAGCTTTCTTAGTTATCAGGAATACACAAATTAAAATATAGTGGTGTGACAGACTACACCTCCATCAAATGAAAAACAAAACCAAGCTTTTCTCTTTCAACAACCGAAGTGTTGGCAGGGATATAGAACAATCAGAACACTCATGCACTGTTGGCAGGAATGTACACTGCTACAATCATTTTGGATAAGCTCTGGCAGCATGTGCTAGAGCCTGGGATATATGTGACCTATGGTCCAGCAATTCCAGTCCCAGGTACATATCCCGAAGAAATACACACATGTGCTTAGCCAAAGAAATGTACCGGAAATCTCACAGCACTGCCATTTGTAATAAACCCCAAAATGGAAACCACTCAAATGCACATCGATAGTGGAATGGATAAATAGTGTTACAGACACACAATGGAACGCTCTACAGCAATGATATGCCACGGCAACACAGCTACACACGACGATGAATTAATCTCACAAACAACGTAGAGCAAAAGAAGTCAGATGCAATATGTCTACAAAGAAAGATGATCTCTGTGTGAGAAGACAGGAGAGTGGTCACCCTGGTGGGATTGGGGGCAGAGGTGAGTAACTGGAAAACGGGGCTTATGGGGTTTCTGGGGGGCTGGTCATAGTCTTTCTGGATTCGGGTACTGGTCATCCAGTATGTTCAGTTTGTGAAAATTCATTGTATGATTTTTTTTTTTGGATGGGAGAATAGTTGACACACAGTGTTACATTAGTTTCAGGGACGGTATAGTGGTCTAACAAGTCTATACAATGCTCACCACAAGTGTAGCTGCCACGGTGTATGGTATTCTTCTGTGCCCTTTCCTGTACTTAGATCTTGTGCACGCTTCCTGTATGTATGTTGCTTAAACATTTACAAAATGTTTCTATTGGACAGACAGGCACACTACAGTTTGCACCTCGCCCAACATTCCCACAGACACAATATGCTCCGTGTGTAGGTAGATGTGGGAACCCATTTATGCACTGCTCATTAAGCGAGCACTTAAGCTCAGAAAAATCCCCAGTCATCCGCCTTAGAGCACCAGACACCCATCCCGAAGACGATCTCCAAGCATGTTCCAAGCTGAGCTAAATTTCTCAAACACCTTATTCTGGTTACATGGAGACAGACTTCTACGGTCTGATCCATCGCCTACATCCTGACTGTAGGCAAACTTCCCTTCTGTATTTAGGAAAGACACTCTCTTTCTGACTAAGCTGGCAGGGAAAGTACTTGATTAGCCCCGGCTCTGTGTGGTGACATCCAAACAGACATGTGAACAAAAATCACTTTTCAATCCCTGACATCCACGGAGATCAGAGGCTGAGAGCAAGCAGGTATATATGCTTTAGCAACTTGTCTCATTTGGTCTACGTAGTATTTTTTTTTAAGATTTTATTTATTTATTTGACACAGAGAGAGAGCAAGTGCAGGGCAGGGTGGGGGCAGAGAGAGCAGGAGAGAGAGAATCTCAAGCAGACTCCATGCTTAGCACCAAGCCCAACACAGGGCTCGATCTCACCACCCTGAGATCATGACCTGAGCCGAAACCAAGTGTCGGATGTTTAACCGACTTTGCTACCCCGTGTCCTGGCTGCACAGTATTCTATTTTAAATTCAAATTAGCTGCCAATATTTAAAAATCAGATTTTTGCCCCAAACTCTAAGTTTCTGGCTTCTTGGGAAAAATCAAGTGAAATCCATCTTCCTGAGGCCCATGCCAGCTCACACCTCTTGGCCACCTTAGGTCCTTGGCCCCCGGAGACGTGGGGTTGCAACTCCTAATGTAGAAAGCTGAAAAGCAACAACCAAGGCTCCTTGTGCTGATGGACTTTATGAGGTAGGATACTGGGCATTTCATCAATTGGGTCAACCACTATTGATGGCCCCGGCCCTGTGTTAGGGGCCAACCCAGTAATGTAAGCACTCGGGCCTGAGTTTCATCATCTTTAAAATAAGGGAACTGGAAGACAGATTTTCTGCAGTCCCCTCCAGCTTTAAATTTGGATCCATCTGTGATTTCAATTAAATCCGGAGAAGTGGGATGTAATTATGTTTCGTGAATAGGGCCAGTCATTCCAAGCTAGTGTGCATGAACCACGCGTGCATAACAAGCCCCTGTCACGGTCGCTGGGGTCCAGCATGGCCTCTCTCCTTGAGGACTTGGGTTCAGGGGACTAAGTAGCACCAGGAAGAGAGGGCACATGAGAAAACACCCCACCTCCAGACCCTACTTACAGAAGGCATCGGATGGTTTTAGCCTACAAGCTTCAGCACGTTTTCCCATTTTTTCACACCAGTGTCTGGAAATCCCCAGCTACCCCCTCTCCAGACCCACTGAATCAAAGTCTGCATTTTAACAAGATCCTTTGGTGATTTATATGGCATTCGCGTTCCAGACATGCTGTTTCAGAGGATCTCCTTGGTTGGGTGTTCTAATCCTGGCCCCCTTAAGAAGATGCATGGCATTCCACCTTCATCTCTGCCTGTCTGTCCCAGCCAGCAGTCAGGAGGCAGGACAGTCAGCAGTCCTGGTCTCAATCTTCCTTCATCGGCAACGTTACAGGTGACATTCACCTCACACCCCCAGGGACAAGCGAGTTAGCCCCGCTCTTGGTGGTGCCACCTTTTCCTCTCCCGCTCAAGAAAGCATCTTGGAATTCTAGGGAGTGGAAATGACTGCTTCAATTTGTTGTAAAATTTCAAAAGCAAATCACGCACGTGCCTCCCTCCCGTTACTACTATGAAACAACAAATTACTCTGACCTTCTTCACAAAGGCTCATGACACACAGCTGAGAGCCTGCTAGAAACGGGGCCTGGGAAGGAGGGGGCAGCTAGGGAGAGGAGGAAGAGCCACACTGCCTGGTCCCCTTCCAGGCAGATGCTAATGAGCCTCACCAGCCCTTAACCTTCCTGCCAAAGAAGCAGGCCGGTAATGTGATGAGCTGTCATTGTTCATTATGGGGACAGCTGATGGGCCCAGAGGTGTCCATGGGCACAGACCAGCCTGTGGGGGTAGCATGAGAGGGGGGCTATGCTAGGGGCAGAGGACCTGAGGAAGGGGGGGCGGGAGACAAAAAGAGCCCACTCCCGGGTCAGCTTCTGTCCTGCATGCCCACCGGGCAGCTCTTCCTCACTCAGACTACAAGAAAACACTACTCAATAGAGAGCTTGCTTTGTGCACACAGCTGGTTGTCACAGCAGGGTCTGGCACACTGGTCAACCAGAAGAATGAATCGGGGGGTCTCTCAGCCCCTGCAGCCCCAGGACAGGGGCTGTTGGAGAGAAGAGAAAATAAAAGGAAAATGTAGACTGGGGAGGAAGGACCAAGCTTTTCTCCTGGCCCTAAACAGAACTCCACTTCCCTCCAGGTAAATCAGCCCCCACCCATCCCATCCCAGGTGGGTTGTTGGGTCCTGGGTCTGACAGCAGGATGGAGTCACAAGATTTGATGTGTCTCAGATCCCTAAGCCAGGAATCACATCAGTATCCCCTTGTCACAGGTGAGATCACCGAGTCCCCAGATGGTCAAATGACTCAGCCAAGGTCAGTGGGCCAAGATCGTGTGGAAGAGGAAGGAAGTAGAGCTCTGTCTGCATTCCTGCAGAGATCACCCTATGATTTTAAAACAAATAGTACCTAACCAAGGAAAAGTGGAGGGAACTTGGAAGGATCCATCTCCAGAAGCAATTCTTGATCTTCTAAAAAACAAACAAACAGGTGTGTGCGTGTGTGTTGGGGGGGGGGTGGAATTCTGATCTTTAAGCACCTTGGGGACAGGTGGATATCTTTGTATTTCTGAATCCACTTCCCTCACCTCCCACCCTGTTCTAGCATAATTCCTAGCACACAGTAGATGCTCATGAATGGTGGTCAAATGAACGCAGTGGGAGAAGAAAAAGGCAAATGTAAAAGAAGGATTTCAAGAAGGCAGGCTGAGAGGTAGAAGGAGGGGGGGAGGGTACTGGTCATTGCATGTTTGGTTTAAGCGCCCTTTCGACCCTCTCCTGCTGCACTCTGTCCCTGCAGCTCTAGGGGTGGGTGGTGTAGCCCTGGGTGGATGCCTGGGCGGCCAGCACCTGCAGGTGTCCAGGGTGGTCCTAGTGCCAGCAGTGGCAGGTGGCTGTTGGGCCCAGTGGCCCTCTTGTTGCTTCCAGCAGCACATCAGTGATTTCTCTGAATAGCAGCAGTGGCCTCCCTCGGTGCCAGCTGCCACCGTGCCCCTGGGCTCTGGGATCTCCTGACTTTGGTTCCTCCAACCCCAGGGGCAACAGTGGCTTCCTGCCACTTCTAATCTCCGGAATAGCTCAACCTCCTCTCTGTGGCTCTTTCTGCCCGTCCAATGCTTTTATAACATGTTCCACCCAGGGCTTCCCTGACGTTTGACATCTTTAGCATGGTTTCTGTTTTTGTTTTTGTTTTTTCCTGGGTGGATTTTGTCCCATAAAATCAGGCAAGAGCAAAAAGGAGGGAGAGGTGAAGCGAAGAAGAAATGTGATGTGACCAGCAGCAAAGGTCAGTTCTGATTGAAAAGCAGAATGAACGCAGGAGGCAATTGTGTTCCATCGAAGGACACACCCAGAGCACGCTTGGCACAAACAAGACAACCAATCCTTCCCTGAATGATGCCTCAGGGTTTGGATTTCCTATTTCCCCTCCCACCTTTCCTCGATGATCCTATAATCTCCCACACAGCCCAGCCAGTTTCCTCAGGCGCCACCTCAAACTCTCGCATCTGTTCTTCCTACTGGAAGGAGAGTGCTCAGTGGCCGCTTTGAGTTTATTGGACTCTGAAGCCAGAACTTTAAGGCTTGACAGGTGAGATGCCAGGAACTCCCAGAGACTTCCTCAGCCTCGTTATGGTTGATGTCATCTGCTCCTCTACAGAAAAGTTAATGAAGAAACAGTGTTCAGCAAGACGCAAATTCCAGCTTCTGCTGGAGGAGTCTTGTCCATTTCCAACCAATGGATGGTGGGAAGGCAGTGGGAGAAGGGAGCTAGTGAGGGGCTGGTGAAAGTTCCGAGGGGCCGGGTCGGGTAGCTGCTGGGCCGCGAGGAGCACCTGGCACGTTCTCCCCTCTTCCAAGCCCTGCGACAGGAAAGGAAATTCTTGGCCACTTACCTCCAGCCAACCCCTCTCCCCCTCAGCTTATCCCATGTCTTCACTACAGTTTTTCTCGATTCTTCCCTGTTTGTGTTCTCCAGCATTTCCCCTCTTCTCTGCTCTGCACGACTTCGTCTTTGTAAAGCAGGGAGGGGAGGTCATCAGCCGAGAACGTGCAAGTGGGAATAAAGTCAGGGGCTCAAGGGGCGTGAGGAGTGAGACCCCCACCACATGGTGAAGGGAAGTTTTGTTGGGTGTCAGTGAAGTCCCACCAACATCTGATAACAGACAGCCTTGCTGATCTATCAGGACTATTTGGTAACACTCTGTAGAAAGACCCAGTAGCCGAGAAACAAGACAGTGCAATTTATTCGGAGCAGGGGCTGAGCAGAGCAAATGGTCAAGGAGATGAGCCTTCTATGGGCGTTTTGCAATCAGTGTCAATAAGGCTGACCTTCAGTTCACTCTCTGTGAGGAAACAAATTGACCACAACTGACAACTTCTGGAAACTCCCCCTTCCTGCCCTCCCACCCCCAACACCTCCCCTGATACAGCCATAAGCTAACAGCAGAGTTTTCTGTTGTGGTTTGTCATAGTTTGGGAAGTTACCATGTTTGGTTGTATCCAATAAAAAAGAGCCAAGACTAACAAAGACTAAAATCTAAAATCATGTCTCTTTTGGTCCTATATTTGGGCCAGTTCCTTTGCTGTTTTAATGTGGAACATTGTGCTGATTCCTAAATCGTCAGTGGAGCTGTCTGTGGAAGACATCATCCCATGCTCCTCTCCCTACATCCATCCCTTGATTCCGAACTAAGAGTTTGCTGGTTCACCATGATAGGTCTTGTGGGCCTGCTCACGGGACTGTCATGAACAGGATTCCCTGCACTTCCCATGCCTTTGGCTCCAATGGGCTTCATTTGGGGAGAGTCATAAGACTTAGGACCAAGTCCCTGCAGGGGTCTTAGCTGGAGAAAGAAGCCCACGTTCTGAATTTAGTCAGAAGTTTGGGTCCTGCCAGGCCCTGAACCAGAGCAGGACGGGACTTGCCGGGAGGGGCAGCATTATGAGTGGACATCTAGCTGGACAGGAGAATGCTGGTGAATATTCATGCAACAGTCTAATTGTAAGAAGGTGCATTTCCGGAGGACCTGAGGGGCACGGGAGACTCTAGGAGCACTGTAGGCCCAGGATTAAAGGCAGACGCAACCGCAAATGTTAGCTGGGACAGATGTCCCACGGGGCACCATAGGCCTGGGCCAGCAAGACACCAAGTCCTCGAAATCAGAGGTGGCAGGAGTAGCAATGGGGTGGGACCACTGAGTCAGAGCCAAAAGCTGAGCTCGAGGAGGGCCGGGGAGGGGAGAGCGGTCTCTGCTAAGGTCACACAGTGAGCTCTCTTGGTGTCTGTGACCCAGGAGTCAGGGGAGGTGCCTGAGAAAGGGAAACTAGACAGGGAAGGAAGCCAGCTAGGGGTGCTGACTAGAATCGCAGCGTCTCTGGCTCAGCGGACCAGACATCGAGTCCAGGCTTGGGGTGGGGGGGGGGGGGTGGCGTGGAAGAGGACAGCGTCACGGATGGATGTTTTGTTTGTGATGGAACAAAACACAACTTTCAGTAATAAAGTACCGGACCCACCCGATGGCTAAAGCCCTTCATCGGGATGAAGTCAGAAGAAAGCCTGAGAAGTGCATCACCCCCGCTTTCCTCATGTAGCTCTCGAACAGACTTGCATGCACGGCACAGTGAGTACAGGGATGCCATCCAAAGACCAATTTTCCCAAAGCACAGAGTCGAAGGCAGAGGGTTTGGCTAGATTAGGGGAAAGACAGATGAGTATAAATTATGTGTGGGGTAGCTTATCAGTTTGAGTGGGAGAATTAATCTATGATAGGCGTGTCTCTGGATGCGCGTGGCGGTATAATTCAGAAATGGCAGCGAGGCGGCATTAAGGTTGAGAAATGGTGCAATTAAAAGAGCCAAGAATCACTTCTGTGAAGGCTCCTGCATCATCATTAATTCAGCCACATTACCTTCCGCAAACACTGCGCAAGGTCCCGCTGGCGGCCTCCGGCGACTCACCGAGGAAGGCCAGCTGCCGGCGGCGTCTCTGGGGCTCCTTGGGGAAATCAGCGATTTTCCTACTTGACCGGCCTCTAAAGTTAACCACGTCCTACCCAGAGCATCTACAGCTGTTCATGTACTGCGACCCTGCGTGAGCTGGCAGGGCCTGTGGTGGCCGAAGGTTCTGTTTCCGAGGGCTGGGATGGGGCTCGAGGTTCTAATCTTTAGCAAGCTCCCAGGGGTGCTGATGCAGCGGGTCCCAGGACCCCTTTGTGGCGAGGATCTCAACGCTCTGGATGACAGACGCTGTTGTCACCTGGGAGCCTGTTAAACATGCCTGTCCCAAGTCCCACCCCAGACCTCCTGAATCAGGGTCTGCGCTCGAACAAGATCCCCTGGATGATTTACATGCTTTTTCATGTTAGAGGATCTCCTTGGTTTCCTTAGAAAGATTTGTGACACCCCTGAAATGGTACACAGAACTGCCTAGGTGCGATGGTGCGTGTTTAGGACACAGATGTGTCCTGCGGTGCATTTCTCTGCCGTTCTGGGTTCTTGACTGAAGGAAAGATAACCAACTAGAGGACTCAATACAGAAAACCGGGCTGTAAACCAGAGCCTCTGAGCCAGCGTCTGAGGCATCCCAAAGCAGAACTTCTCTACTAGTGTAGGCTGGTGCACAAGCCCAGACAGACCAGCAGGATTTCGTTTTCTTCTAGAAATGCCTGGGTCTGTGGGGTAAACCAAGTTCTCTTGTCCCCTCCGCCACAGCAGCAAGGACGGCAGCCTGCTTTCCCCTCCCAGTGCAGCTGGAGATGCTGGAATAAGCCTGCAGGGCCTGACCAGAAAGGCAGGTGGGAACTTACATACGCTTGATCTCACAGGGACGGGGCATGGGGCATGGGGGAGTGTGTGTGTGTGTGTGTGTGTGTGTGTGTGTGTGTGTGTGTGTTTGTGTGTGTGTGCACATGTGCACCATGGGTAGAGGGAACGGAATTCTCCAATTCCCTGTGGGGAGAAGAAGAAACACTGGGAGGGAAGTTCCCACTGTAAAAATGGGCAACGAGTCTCTATTCCCAAAGGGACCCATGTAGGAGAAATTCTTCTGATGCTCTAATCCCGAGCCTGCCGTGGCTACCACTGGAAGCCTGGGACGAAGAGGTACCAGGGTCTTGAGAGGCCCTCGACCAGCTCAGGCTAATGGGGGGTTCCCCAGACTCCTAAGCAGAGATGCCCAACCCATTCAATACGTGTCGGGGGAGATCTCCACCACAGCTTCCTCCCCACAGCCCAGAGATGTTCCCGAGGTGGGAGGAAGGGTAATTAACTCCCCAACCCGCCCTCATCCCAGCAGCCCACAGCAGCCGTGCCATCAATGCCTGTAAATTTCTTGAGAAGCCAATGGCTGCTTAGGATCCCAGACCCCTCCCCTTCAGTGACCCCCTAATGCTGGGAGCCACTGAGGGTTACGGAGTATTCCACGAGGAGTGGGGACACCAGCTTCTCATCAGAACATGTTTCTGTTCAAGCTGCTGGGTTTTCGTTTTTGAGGGTTTGGGGGGGGGTGTTCATTTGTCTTGTAAATTGTCTGAAGAGATTTCAAAAGAAAAGTAACTGAGTTTCCACGGCTCTAGAAATTCATTCTAAATAAACATTTGTTCTATCAGGTTTTTTTTTTCTTTTCCTTAAAGTGGCCTTCCACCCTGCACCTGCGCTCTCACTATGCTGCGATCACGAATAATGGGAAGTGGCCTCTCTCCACGAAAAGCCGAGAAAGTCAACTCCAGATCCTCTCCCCTCGTTCTTGTTTAAGCCAGAAGGAGCTTTGTCAGGGCACCTTCGCTTCTCGACCATGATAAGAAAGATGGAAGCCAACACTGCCCTTAAAGGGCTTTGGGAAGATGGGCTGAAATTCAAGTTCTCCTAGAAGAAACGCAGGTTCTCTCCACCCCCTTGGAAAACGTCTACTTAAAAACAAATCAAAAGAAAAAAAAATCAGCACTATCTTCTTCATGCTCCTCATGCTTTGAGGGCCTCAAGTTTGTTCTGTGCTCTTTAAAGCTCAGGCATGCAGCTCGCTCCCACCCGTCAAAGTCACCCGTAAGCCTGCTCCCTCTTGCCCACCTCTTTTAAAGACCCATCTTTCTGCCTTGGCTTCAGATCACAATTTACCTTTAGGAAATGGGGGAAAGCAATGGGCTAGGACTCACTCGGGGCAGTAAGGGCGGTAAGCCTATGATCCCATGATGAGCTGCCCAGATCTGAGAGGGGGAGGGAAATTGCCTCAAGTTGCTTATTTGAAGGAAACTCTGAAGGACAAATATTGGGTATTTGGATCAGAGGTCTGGGCTAGAGGTCTACCAGTAGAATTGGTAGTCTTTAATGCCAGGGTTTTCACCCAAGGATTGAATAATGCACTAAACTTGAGTAGGAAACCTGCTTTTAAGCCCTAGCTCTGGGCATCTTTTATCTATCTATCTATCTATCTATCTATCTATCTATCTATCTATCTAATCTATCATCCATCTTAACTGTAACTAATTCACAGCACTAATGTGAAGATTAAGTGAGATTACGTACATAGAGACCGTATAAACCTCAATGGTCTTATATTTGGAAGTGTAGCATTCCTCACAATTGTGGGTCTTCCTCAATGACAGAGTAAACTTGGTAGAAAGATTCTGTGTTATTTTCTATATGTTTTTTTCTCATGCTTCACTTCACCATTCAGTCAGCAAGACATTCTACATAGTTGTATCAGGAGGTTGACAACATGGTCAAGTCTTACTTTTGAGCTTTGTAATGTGAGGTCTCCAGGGGAAGGGGAGCAATGTGGGGTTCTGGCCATAGATTTCATACAGGCTGGGTCAAAGCAAGACTTCTCTCTACCTTGCCCCCACCACCAAAGAAAGGAAAGAGAGAAGATAGAGTGTGGATGAGACCCAGAGGGAGCAGGCAGAAAGATATGGAGTCAACATGAAGAGCCCCCAGACTCCACCCTGTGTCAGAAAGAAAGCTCTGACTATTGCCAGGACTCAGGAACAGTGTGGAAGCTGGGTGAGCTCTTGCAGGCTGCTCAGTATGTTCATTTCCATGAGCACTCCAGAGAAACTCTGTAGCTTCCCCCCACCTTGATGTCAGCAGTGACTAAAAGATCATTTGATGACCATCCTGCAGAAGTGACACCTGCTATACATATGTTTATTTTTGGTTGCCATCTAACTTACTCCATGTGCAAGCCCTTCTTTGAACATTGCAAGACATGTCTAAGACTCCCTACTCAGAGGATGGGGCACGGACAGACCAATGAGGTGGGCAGCGGCATGAAAAGGCATGCCCTTGCACCTGTGCCTCCACCAGACTTCGTAAAATGGTTTGAGATCTTCCGTGGAGTGAATACAATGGCAAGACAAGTCATACCACCCCACTTCAGTGAAAAGAGGAATGAGAGAGCCCCCACCCCAAAGAATGAGTCCTGGGGAAATATGAAACTCAGGGGCAGTAATAGCATGAATTGTCCTGGTAACCAACGTGAGTGTGTTTGGTGATGGATCCCGGCTCCCTGTATTTCTCTGAAGAATGAAGGGAAATTTTTTCATCTTATCCTTTTTTTTTTTTTTCACATACAGCATATGGCACATACTTCAGTCATCCCCGATCCCATCCATTCTCTACACCTCCACCACTAACGACTCTTAAAAACAGATATATTTTGGAGGTAGAGCTGATAGAATTTGCTGGTGGGTTACATAGAGAAGTTGAGGGACAGGCAGGAGTCAAGAATGACTTCAAACATTTTGGTCTCAGCAATTGATGTCAACTACTGAGACGTAGAGGGAGGAACAAGAATGGGTGCCTGAAATTATATTATATACTCAGCTAATTACTGGTTATTTTCTGGCTCTCCTACTAGAGTATAGGCTTCATGAAAGCAGGGACTTAGTCTTATTTATTGTTTTTCCCACTGACCAGAATTATATTTGCAATAATGACAACACTCAGTAAACATGTATTGAATGAATAAACTGTGGGACTGAAAGGCAAACCCAAGAGCAGTTGGGGACAGAGTTGGGTTTTGGATGGGTGAAGTATGGTTCAGTTTGGGAAATATTAAGTTTAAGAACCCCAGGAACCACTGAATTGAAAATGTCACATAGGCTGTTGAACATTGGAGCTTGGAACTTAGGAAAGGATTAAAGCCGAAGAGAAAAATGTCAGGTTATCATCAATATCATCATCAATGTCATTGAGTATGGTTGGTACTCAACGTCATGGAACCTGATGAGGTCACCTAGGATAAGGTCTCTCTGGAAACGAGAGGGGAAGATGCCCGAGAGCCACCAACATTTAGGGACCGAGGAGAGTATGAGGAATCAGCAAATGAGTTCATGGTTGTGTAGGAAGTAAATAGATGGTACTCAGAAACCAGGAGAGGAAAGGGTTTTAAGAAGAATCACACAGCTGTGTCACATTCTGCTGAGAAGATGCACAAGATGGGGTTGTTCCTGCATCTCCCATTGAATTGCAAGCTCTGAGGGCCAGGATTTTGTTGTTGCATCCTTCTGTGCCCCAAATCGTGCCATCCCTGCCCCCCTTGTGATAAGGTGCACTAGGGAGGCAGATGCACGAAGTACAAAGGGCTGAGCTGGGAAACATGAGAGAGGGGTGGGTCCTGATCCCACTGATGACACTGGTACCTTTAATGGAGAGTCTCCTCCCTGCTTGGAACTGTGCTGGGCAGCAGGTTACATCCCACTTAGTTTTCACAACTCTATATTTTACTTGTATCACGTCCATTTTACAGACTTCCCAGAGCCGGGTGTTGGTCAATACTAGACCGCAGCATGCCTAACAGAATGGGGGTTAAAGGGTGGAGTTTGGATTCAGAGAGACCTGGTGCTGCTACTGACTGACAACAAAGTCTCATCTTTCTGGGTCTCAGTTACGATCATATTGGGTTAGAAAAATCAGCTTTGTCCCTTTAAATACCACATCCTGTGATCGTGGGGTTTGTTCTTTGAGGCCACAGTGCAGGAGGAGAGGGGAGTTTCTGTGGACTTCAACCCATGCTTGACAATTTGTCAATACCCAGAGGTGTATCCTGTCTGTCACCACATCGTCTGTCACCAAATTGTCTTCCCAAAGACTGCGCCAAGACAGATGACCTTTTGTTGCTGTCACTGACATGACTCCCGGGACCAGGGGACCAAGTTCAGCCTCGTACTTGTTTCTCGCTCAGTGGGTGCCAGGCAGTGCATAAGCTGATGGTGTGCAGGGACAGGCGTTCCATTTCTGCTGGCCTAATGCTGGGTTATTGGAAGAGGTGGTTGGACCAGTGGCAATCGAGAATTGTCTGCCCTTTTGTGGAATGACTGAGATAAATGTATTTGTTTGTTAGGAAGAATGACCAGGAACTCTTGTCATCCATTTTAAGGAAAGACAATGATGTTTAGTCTGGAGTGAAAGGGACCAAAGGGAGGCACAGTGCTGCTTTCTGAGCATAACCATTCCTTACAACCACCCGTGGTTGACTCCAGTTCACTGAAGGATGTCATGCAGGTTCTCCCCAAGGTACATTGCAGAGAAATGGAAGGGGATTTGTTCTCCCTGCTCCAGAGAATGAAATGAGGATCTAGAAGTCACTCGGGAGAATTGGTTTCTACTTAGCATGAGAGACAGGATAGCAGAGAAGCTGAGTGCATGAGCTTTGGAGTCAACCAGCTATATGATCTTCAGCACGCAATTTGAGTTTCCATACCTCAATTGTCTCATATATTAAATGGCAGTCAAGTCTTTAAAGTGTTTAGCATTGTGTCTGGACCATATTCTCTTCAGTTTCATTAGGATTAGAAAGAGCATTTTAAAAACATTTTTTAAAAGATTTATTTATTTTAGGGGCGCCTGGGTGGCACAGCGGTTAAGCGTCTGCCTTCGGCTCAGGGCGTGATCCCGGCGTTATGGGATCGAGCCCCACATCAGGCTCCTCTGCTAGGAGCCTGCTTCTTCCTCTCCCACTCCCCCTGCTTGTGTTCCCTCTCTCGCTGGCTGTCTCTCTCTGTCTAATAAATAAATAAATCTTTAAAAAAAAGATTTATTTATTTTAGAGAGAGAGAGGAAAAGAGAGAGAGAGATTCGGGAAGGAGGGGCAGAAGGGGAGGGAGAGAGAAGCTTTAGCAGACTCCGCACTGAGCATGGAGCCCGACCTGGGGCTTGATCTCACAACCCTGAGATCATGACCCTGAGATCACGACCTGAGCCAAAACCAAAGGTCGGACACTCAACCAACTGCCACCCAGGCGCCCCAGAAAGAGCATTTTCACAGAGTGCTCTGACAGTGGGCAAGGCCATCCAGTCAGGGGCCAGCCTCTGATACTGGAGGTTCTGGGTAAAGAGTCATCTGATGAGGAAGGAAGATCTCAGCACAGAGAAAGGCCTTGTCTCATTCTGGGACCCAAAGTCTAAGCAATGATTCCATGTGCAGCTTATCAACTACAGGTCCCCTCTGACTCTTACTTCCAAAACAGTAGTCTTGTTTAGCTTAGCTTTGCTTTGCTTTGCAGAAAAGGGCAAGAGAGGTGAAAAATGTACAAGAAGTACTTTTACATGGATTCTCAGGGCGGCAGTTTCCAAGGTATCTGAACGGGAAAAGAAAAGGGAAGAAGACACTATCTCCAGCAACATACCTGCTTTAAACTGAGTGAGAGTGAGGTCGCCTGTATTACTGAGTATCTTGTGACTGTCACTATGGTAACCCATGGCTGAGAGGCCCTGGCTGCCAGATCACAGATGGGCACAGTTAACCTCTCCCTCACCTATGACAAAGACCCAGCCATCCCAATGGATGCAAAACCTTGGTCTCCACTCCTTCTGAAACAAAGTAGCTGAAGAGATACCACAGACCATTAAAAGAACTTTTGTTACAGCAGCAGAACCTGTTCTTTGTTTAAGGAAGCCCATGAGATAGGACAGTTGTCTTAGCTGTCCTGGTCAAGGACAGAATGGGGGGATTACACATCCTCCTTCCTCTGAGAGAGTTCACAAGGTATTTCTGGAGGACAGGAGGGATCCAGGACCCCACAAGGAACTACATTTGAAATCACACTGGTCTCTAATCTAAGGGTTATAGGAATTGGAAGAAGAAGAAGACCCCTGAAAACTGGAGAAGTCAAGGAAGGCTTCATGGAAGAAGTAGGATCTGAATTAGTCCTTGAAGGATGGATAGGAGGTGGTGGACAAGAAGGTTTCTGAAGCACCGGTATCAGATGGGTCCTCAGAAAGTTCTCTATCCTGGACTTTCCTATCTACTTCCTGTGTCTATTTCCTGTGTCTACTTCCTGTGTCTCATTTCTCCTTGACACCTCACGCTATCTCCACCCCTGCTCTAAGGTGATGCTTTTCTGAGCTTCTCTGACAGCTAAAGAGGAGAGAGACTCCATCTGAATCATTCATTCACTTGAGGCATATTTCTTTGAGCACCATCTGCATGAGACAAATCTGCAGGAGAGAAGCAGAAAGCAAAACTCAGGCCCTCAAGGACTGCCAGCCTATCATACTGCCCACTCAGGGAGGCACGAGGGTGAGAAAGAGAAAGTGCTGACTATTTGTTAAAAATAGCACTTCCGTCTCTATAAAGAATAACATATATTCATTGTGGAAAAAATAGTAAAATGATGAAAGAGGTAATCTTACTATCCAAAAACCCGTGTATGTTATTTATATGTAAATATTGTACATAGATTTATAATTTGCATGTAAATGCATGTTTTAAAAAACACCAAAATCTCCGTGACTTAAACCAATGAGACTCCATTGTCCATGCTGCAAGCCTCACTGGTTTGGGAGGTGGCTGTGCCCCACGTAACCACTCCACACTATTTTAATTGTGCCTCTACCTGAACCTAATGCTTTAGGCTTTCTGAGAAGAGCAGAAACGAATACAATGTCGGCCACTGGCGATTAAATGCTCCTACCTTTATGGAAATCACATTGGCTCACATTTCATAGGCCAAAGGTAGTCATATATCCGATTTAACGTCGAGGTGGGCTGGGATATACTATGCTTCCCTGTGCCTGGAAAGGGAGGGGGCCCCATCCTGGTGAACAAACTGCCAGACAGAGGGTTCCAACATGTAAATGTGCCATATTTGTCCTACCAATTCTCCTGCCCTTGGGCTGATGATACTGTTCCCAATCCGGGCCACACCTTAGGGCGGGCATCATGCTAGAGGCCACCTTGGGTCTGAAGTGCCAGAATTGAAAGCAGGGTCCATAACTGAAGATGGGAGAGCTGGAGTATTACTAGAGGACCAGAGTTCTCAGTGACATCCACATATTCAGGAAGCTGTGAAGGGACAGTGTATTTACTACCAGGAGGAAGATCATTTCACCACCAGAGGACCATGAACTCTACACAGAGGAGAGATGGTCCAAACCAAACTTGTCTATTGAGTCTCACCTTCAGTCCCTGGAGTCTTCATGGATGGATGTCAGGGGTCCCTTCCCTCCCTGATCTCCCCCAGATAATTTTCTTTCCTCCCTCAGTGATCCGCTACATTACCTCTCCTTCCCTACCAGAGTCCCAGCTTCATCCTGGAGAAATTCTACAGACTTCTGAATACTGAACACGTTTCCCTGAGTTAGTGCTGAAGTGTCAGGGGCTGTTCTTATGGCACATGAGCCCACCATAGAAGGACATCAATATTTTTGATTCTTTACAATGGAGCACCTACACCCTTCTTGCTGATTGTGCCCACCTGTGAGAAGACCCAGTAGGCATCGTTAAGCAGTGCCTGAAAACAGAACTTGCCAGGATCTTGGATCCAAATCAGAACATAGACACTGAGTATAGTGTAGTCACTTTCCAAATCTGATTCCACGGATGTGTGGTCAGTAGTTAAAGGGTTAAAGTTACATTCAAAAGAAAGGTGGTCCTCCTTCCCTTTGCTAATATAAGTGGTCAGAGCCCAAGCCACTGGCCAAGCCATATCTGTACATGAGCGGGGCCTCCTGATTTAAAAAAAAAGATAGATAATAATCAATCTCTCCCCTCTCCCAACCACCCCTCCCATGGGATAGGATTGATGCATGAACTCAGAGCCAGCCTCATCAGCCCAGGACTGACAAAGTCTCTCCTCCCTCCTACACACATGAACGCACTCATCATTGCCGTGTTGAAAGGGGCTAAGACCCCAGGACTTGGATTCTGGCTTTAGGAGGAGATAGAAGCCCAATTTGGACTTCAGGCTGGGTTTCGTAACCTAGTTCTGCTCTTTCTGAGAGCTCTGCATTGAGGTGTTGAGTACAAATGGGTTCTTAGTTCCTCATATAGCTTCTCTTCATGCGTACCTCTTTCGGGGAAAAGGTGATGGATCAGAAGATCAGAATTTGGGCAGGACACAGACCTTGCCCAGAACACCATTAAAATCTCCTCTTGACCTAACAATGTGCAGTTCAGAGATGGGTGAAGGCATCACAGAGGAGATGGCATTGGAGCTGAGTCTTAAAGGATGAATAGAAATCTGACAGGCAGATAAGGGGCTTACTCCTCAGGTTCCCTGAAAGGTGGGGAGGGGAGAACCTGGGGAAAGTTACCTGGAAGCTTTCCTATAGCCACAAAGGCGGACTCTGCTTTTTTGATGTTCTCACCATCTAATTCCAGTTGTCTAAGTGATGGATGGGCTGGAAGGGCTGTTTCTCGGCGGGTAAGGGATTCTGAGTCTGCTGGGTTGGCATGTTTTTGGCAGGCTGTCTATCTTGATTTGTTGCTGTGAAGGGCCATTGCTCAGAAAGCCTTTGTTATCAGCAGAGCCTGGGGCTGCTGGGTCATGTCTGTTTCTGTGCTCTAGCAGGCCTGCCATGCTTTGTTATCTTTATCATCCAGCCTTTAGTAGCTCCAAGCCTGGAGGAAGGATGGGTCCAGCTCTTTGCTGGGCAACTCTCTGCATTCAGTGTTTGGTGCGCTGGAGATCCTGAATGGGGTTGGGGTCTTTGTGTTCACTGCTGGGGACGTGGTGAGTAGCCTGTGAACTCAGGTGGACAATGAGGCACTTGATGGAGACCGTGATGCAAGTAGGATCGCCATGTGTTGTATCCTACCTGTGCATTCAATCACTCATGCAGCAAACATTTACTAAGCTTAGGGTCCTTTGGAGCACGGAGGAGGATTTCTGCCTTAGCCTACGGTGTGATGGGGTCAAGGAAGACTCAGCCTCCAAGCACTCAGCACACCAGATATGATTGTCCTAAGGATCCAAGGACTATTTCAAGGATGCCCCAGCGTTATATAAATGGTAAAGCAAAAGAGATGAACAGAATTATCTTTATCATTGGTCTCTGGTCATGCAGTGCAAGAGTCCTTCAAACAGCTACAGTGCCTAAAGATTTGATTCAGGCTGCCTGTGATTCACATTCCCCACATTGCTTCAGCTTTCTAGAATGCTTTTCTCCCAATCTTCTTCTTTACCCATCCCCAAACCACACTTCTGTCAACACAGCCTTGATTTGGCTTCATATAGAAACCTTTTCTGAGGGGTGCTTGGGTGGCTCAGTCGGTTGAGCGTCTGACTCGATCTCAGCTCAGGTCTTGATCTCAGGGTTGTGAGTTCAAGCCCCATGCTGGGTTCCACGCTGGGTGTGGAACCTACTTAAAATAAAGGAAAAAAGAAGATGTCTTTTCTGAGCCTGCTGAGTGCAAGGTCCCCTGCTCCCCACCCACACTGGATTCCAAATGACTGTACCTTCCAACCATACTGTGGGGAGGGAGGGATGCTGGGCTGTGAGGGAGGGATCTGCCCCAGGCACTTCAGATGCCCCCTACGACTCACATGGCTTACAAACATTATTAATGTTGTCCTCAATTTGTTTTGTGAATGGAAATCTTATCTTTCCCACTCTATTATAATCTACTGAAGGGCAGGGACAACGCCCTTGGATGCTTTTCTTTGCTCTACATTGGCTGGCATTGTGAGAAGCTCTCAGTGTTTGTCATCACTTTATCAGCGAGGCTGATAGAAATTAGGCTGTTAATTTCATCTTTGGGACTTCATTTGCAATTAAATGGATGGTGATGCCTTGGTTATGGCTTAATTAATAAATTCAATAAACATGAATTAAGAATCTATGATGAGTCAGACACTGTGCTAAGCCCTGGCTCCACAGAGATGAATGGCAGGTCTCTGCTCTCAAGAATCTTATAGTTTAGTAAGAGATGAACACACGCAAACAGATATTTATAATACTAGGTAATTGCTAGAGAATAGGTTTGCTTCAAGGACTGTGAAAATCCAAAGGAGAGAGCAGGAATCCGTGCTTGCTGATTTGAAGGATGCAAACAAAACTTCCAAAGAGGCAGGGGAAGCATTCCAGGCAGAGGTATTAGGGGTGCAAAGACACAGAAGCACGATGGGGCAGGAACCACACCAGAGCAATGAGAACGTCTCGGTGTGTCTAGGACGTGGGCTACATGGTGGGGAATGGGGTCAGATTGTGAGAGCCCTTTTACACCAGCTCAGGAATTTGGACTTGATGCGGTATTCACAAGAGCCAAAGGAGTTTTTATGTTTTTTCTTTTTAAGGTTTTATTTATTTATTTGAGAGAGAACATGAGCAAGGGGAGGGACAGAGGGAGAGGGAGAAGCAGGCTCCTCGCCGAGCAGCAAGCCCTGGCTGGGGGGCTCAATCCCAGGAGCCTGAGATCATGAACTGAGCCAAAGGCAGATGCCCAGCTGGCTGAGCCACCCAGGCGCCCCTCCAAGGAGACTTTTAACAGGTGGGGTATCATGATCCTATTTGCCTTTCTAGAAGATAGCCTTTGGTCTGTGGCTGCGTGGGGTGCCAAGAGGGGCCACGTTGAGGCCAGGAGGGCTTTGAGGATCAAATGGATGGAAGAAGAGAAGCTGGGATGCTTTCACTGAGTTTTAAGAAGCTCTTTCCTATGAAAACAAACCAAAAAATAGATATCTTAAATAGCTACACATGAATATTAATTAGATTGGCTACAGAGACAAGCAGAAAACAATTCGGAGGGCAAATGGCTAAGGGCCACTTGGCGCCTTCTCCATCAGTGTGTAACTACACTGGATCATTGCGTATTTAACCTGGCCTTCTCCCAGGCAAGTGTAGAATTAATCCATGTCAAAGCTTTCTTGTACCGGGGCGCCTGGGTGGCACAGCAGTTGGGCGTCTGCCTTCGGCTCAGGGCGCGATCCCGGCGTTATGGGATCGAGCCCCACATCAGGCTCCTCCGCTGGGAGCCTGCTTCTTCTTCTCCCTCTCCCCCTGCTTGTGTTCCCTCTCTCGCTGGCTGGCTCTATCTCTGTCGAATAGATAAATAAAAATCTTAAAAAAAAAAAAAAAGAAAGAAAACAACTTTCTTGTACCAAAGCCTGAAGTTTTGTCCTCGGCTCCCCTGGTGCGCCCATATTTTACCAAGCAGCACCAAGCAGCATCCCTTCTGTCTCGGACAGCCTTCTCGAGCATCTGTGACCGTGACCATTGGCGGAGGTGAGATGGGTGGGGTCACAGTGTGAAGCATGTCAGGCGGCTTCACAGGGTGGACCAATAACCCATTTGGATCACCAGAGTCCAAACTCTCATCCCCAGTTTCGTAGATCCCCAAACCCAGTTTCCTCAGTGTTCCAAAGTGAATTGAGTTCAGAAAGGCTGAGCTAACAAAAGTTTGCCCGTTCTTTAACTGACCCCGAGAAACGTGACTGCCGGGGTGGGGGTAGGGGGGCAGTTACTCATGTCCTCTCACCCAGCTGGCACATGGACATTTTGACGTTCCAACCAGAAGCTCAATTACAGCTTGATAGCTGCCCGCTGAGCAGGGATCCCAGCAATGGGAGATAACGGTATGTGTATATAATTGATGCCACAGGTGTGGGGGTCTGATGCCCATATTCCCTGGGCGGCCCTCGTCTCCTGGTTGCAGGCCATCCCAGTTGTAGACAGAGTGTTCAGGAGCAACTATTTTCTGAGATGCTCACAGTATTTACTGTAGAACCGAACAGTAGTGGGGTCTATCAAGCCTCAGAACGAAATTTGATTACATTGGTCTGTAGTTCCAACAGAGACTGTGAAACCACTTAAGTCAACATGCGTCTGGCATGTTCCAAGTGCCGGGCATCGTGTGCCACACTGATAAACAAGACAAGGACTCTGCTGTTGGGAGACTTGGGATTCCGTAGGAAGTAGACATGTTGGCCCATGACGACAATGCAGGGTGATGTCGGCTGTCATGGAAGCTTGTTCTAGATATGGTGGGAGCTGGGTGAGTGCCCTAATCCTGCTCAGGGGTCCAGAGGGGCCACACAGAGGCCAACAAGCTTCAGCTAATCTTACTTTGATATCTGATTTGCACAGTGAAAGAAAATGACATTTTTATGACTATATATTACCAATAATACAATTATATAGAAAACTGCTGTTAGCCTTGTGGTGTGTTTCTTTTTGCGTGGATGCATTAAGATTTGTATGAATAAATTTGGAATCCTACAGTGTCACACTGTTTCTATTTAGCATGATAACGAGATGTTGGGTACATTTTTTTTTTTTAAGATTTATTTATTTTTGAGAGAGAGGGAGCGAGCGTAGGGGAGAAGCAGAGGGAGAAGGACAGACAGAATCTCAAGTAGACTTTGTGCTGAGCCCAGAGCCTGACGCAGGGCTCGATCTCACGACCCTGGGATCATGACCTGAGCCAAAAACAGACGCTTAAACGACTGAGCCACACAGGTGCCCCCCAAACCCTGTTGATGAACATTTTGGTTATTTTTAATTATTCACTATTATAAATAAAACCTGAACTGAGGGGATCTTACAGATGATGTAGTAAGATCTTCTCACTTTGACATTGGAGGAATTGGTTTCCAGTGGATTTAAGTGATTTTTCCCAAGTCCTATAAGAACCAGCCTTGGACTTCTATTGAAACACATTTTGGGGGGAAGGAGGAAGAGAGGTGGGTTATCTGAGAGTCGGTGAACAGGAGAGGCACTGGGAGGACAGCAGGGGCGGGCAGCGTGGAGAACTCCAAAGTACAGAGGACGGGGGAATGTCGAGGTTTTGAGGGTGCCAGTGCACTCATGTGATCCTGTGCATGCACGGAGACTGACAGCAGGCCCTCAGCATGCAGGAGTGTGAGCTGGGTGGCCCTTCTGAAGGCAACCTGACAGCGTGTATCAAGAACATTGAGAAAACCCTCAAACAACGTGACCCGGCAAGGTCACTCCTGGGAGGCTGCCGTCCTAGGGAGCCGGCATGCGTGTGGGCAGTCACTGAACGTGGTTTATAGGACAAAAAGAGAGACAGAATCAATAGGATAGATCGGTAGCTGATAGATACTAGAGAGATCATTGGTATTTTTCTTTATTATATATAAAATCTCTTTGTATATTGTATATATTCTTTTTATAGATGATATATTCTTTTACTATATAAAGGGATTTATGACAAGGAATTGGCTCACACAGTTAGGGCGGCGAAGTCCCACATCTGCCACCTGCAAGCTTAGGGACCCAGGGAAGTCAGCAGTATCGTTCCAAGAAGCAGAGGGCTGACAGTCTAAGTCCCATTCCTACGGCAAAAGACAGAGGCCAGCTCAATCTGTCAGGAAAAGACAATAGATTTTTCTTTCCTCTCCTTTTTTGTTCTATTCAGGCCCTCAACAGATCGCATGATGCCTACCCACTTTGGGGAGGGCAGTCTGCTTTACTCAGCGAGTCAGAAAAGCTACATAGTCCTCCTCCTGAGTTAGACAAAATCTTCTTCCTCCCGTTTGGCTCCTCTGCTCATCCAGGAAACTCACAACCCTCAGGATCACCAAATAGGTGTGGGTTTTTCCCCCACACCAAGCAATTCTCTGCAACGCCAGCTGGGTGCCCTACAACTTAGCTCCGTTCTGACACTGTCTACGTAGAGGTGACCTCAGATCCCACAGGTGAGGGTCTCAGTCCTACAAGACTGATGCCAATCGCAAGTCCAAGCTGTTACCTGTGCCTCTGACCGATCAGCTACAAATCAGAGCTTCCCACACCCTCCCCTGGGGTTGGACTAACATGTTAGTGACCCTCACAGCACTCAGGGAAACACTTAGGTTCACCAGTTTGTTAAAAAGACACAGATGAACAGCTAGATGAAGAGATACATCAGGAGAGGTCTGGGAGGGCCCCGAGCATAGGAGCTTCTGTCCCCTACCCCGTGGAGCTGGAGGGGTCCACCATCCCAATGTGGATGTGTTCACCAGGCTGGAAGCTTCACGAATGCCCGACTATTGGGATTTTACAGAGGCTTCCTTACAGAGGCATGATCAATTATTAAGTCAATTTCCAGCCCCTCTCCCCTTCCTGGAGGATAGTGGGTGGGCCTGGAAAGTCCAAGCTTCTAACCATGGTTTGGTCTCTCTGGTGACCAGCCCCAACCCAGGGGCCATCTAAGAGCCCTCCAGAGTCACCTCATTGGAACCAGATGTTCCTAGGGCTCTTATCACTTAGGAAATCATCAAGGCCCTAGGAGCTCTGTGCCGGGGGTCAGGGGCAGAGGCCGATTTATATATGTTCTATTATTTTCTGCTATCTTACGGCCAGTCTACTGATTCGAATGTAATCACCTCCGGAAAAACCCTCATGGACACACCCAGAAGTAATGTTTCGACAAATACCTGGGTACCCCATGACTCAGTCAAGCTGACACCGAAAATTAACCATCACCACATTCAGCATTGGGGAAAGGTAAAGCAGACTCTCATACATTCACAAGAGGCTGAGCTGTGTTCTAGGATTATCTCTTTCTTTTTCTTTTCACTCTTCTGGTTTTTCTAGCTCAGCGGGCCCCTCCTCTCTGCTTGCAACCCCAGGACCTCACCCACAGTCTCTCCACTGGGCTGCATCTTACCCCTCTGCTCAGTCCCTACCTCAGGCCCTCCAAATCCATGTGGTGCTCTTTTCCCTCTGCCTGCTTAACGGGATCTCAGGAGAACAAAGACGCAAACACATATAGCCCCTCTGCAATGTTTACTCGAAAGAGCGTTGCTTCTTATTAAAGTAAAAAACAAAAACAAAAACAAAAACAAGGGAAGAGTAATCAATGTATCCATCCTCTTCCAGCCAGGAATCCTGCTTAATGGGAGTCAATAAAAAAGAAGAAGCTAAAACTATCAATATTACTACAGTATAAAACTGATAGCAGCTTAATTGAGGTCCAGAAGTCTGTAATTAGCTATTTAAAGTACAATGAGTGCATATAAGACAGCATTGGGCAGCTTTAAAAAAGAGAAAAAATTAAGTGAGGGGTGCTTGGGTGGCTCAGTCAGTGAAGCGTCTGCCTTCGGCTCAGGTCATGATCCCAGGGTCCTGGGATCAAGCCCCGCATCGGGCTCCCCACTCATCAGAGAGTCTGCTTCTGCCCCTCCCTTCCCCACTCGTTCTCTTTCTCTCTCTCAAATAAATAAATAAAATCTTCAAAAAATTTTTTAAAATAATTAAGTGATAAGACCAAGATGACACTTAGCAAAATTCTTACATTGTAACGTTAAGCCCAAAGACTGGTTACAACTGGGTGAAGAGATGTAAGCACAGGGAAGAACGACCGAGAGTAAAGACACATTCTAGAAATCGTACAGGAGCAGTGATATTTCATGTGCTTTCTCTAAGGTCGCATTGGTTTTGCAGTTAAGGATAAGACGGTCCTACCCCCATCACGCATTAGAACATGGTTAGTCCAGTGTATCAAGACACTGAGTGAAAGGCAAGGCTTTGGAGCCCACCGCCCACAGCTGGCCAGCGGCTCTGCCTTCAGAGCCTTTTCCCGTCTGCAGGCAGCTGGGGCGTGTGAGAGACGGAGCTCGGCAGACAGTGTGGGTTTGTGCCTGTGAGTCGGTGGTGTCAAAATACATTGTACTTGACGCGTTTATGCCTCCTCGCACCGAGAGACACACAGTTCCTTCCTGCAAAGCTTGGTCAACGCTTTTGTTTTTGTTGATTTCTATTCTCTGGGTTTCATCCCGAAATGTGGAGTTTCTCAGCCCCAGAGGACCCCAGCAAGCTCTGCTCTGAGTGTGCGCTGACGGAGAGACGTTGTTCCTATTTTCATCCCAGAGTCTGCATTCCAGGAGGCAGACGAAGCCCCCAGGGACTGGGTTGCACTATGGCCACGCACGTGAGACCTAGCTCCAGGTGACATTCTGAGACATAAGTGGGTCTGAGCACAGGACAGACGGAAAGCCAGCCCTCCACACCCAGCTAACCAGCTTACAACCATGTGGCTCAGACGGGAGCGCCTCAAGTGGAAGTGGACAGGACTGCAGAAGTCTTTTAATCCTCCCTCCTGCGCTTTGCACGCATCCTCCCATCCCCAGGAAGCTGTCAGCCAACGTCTGCTTGACCCCTGCAATGACTACTAACTGTCCAGAGAGCGTATTATTACCTCAATTGATAGATGAGGGCTCTGGAGTCCAGATAGGTTAAGAACTTGCCCGAGGTCAAAGTCACACAGCTGGTAAAGCTGGTCGTCGCTCCCAGGCTGTCTAACTCCAGAGAACCAGGCTCAGAGCTGCACTATTCTGCCCATTGAGCATAGGTCCACCTGTAACACCTGCTTCTGCCTTCTGGAGCCAGAACGAACAAGAGGGCTTGACTCCCCGCTCTGCATGCCGAGAATTCAAATATTTGAACATTATCAGGTCTTTCTACCATTCCTTTCCACGGCGCCCTTCCTCCACAAGCTGTGCACCTGCCTTCCTTCCATTATCTCTCAATCCCTTCCCTTGGCCATTAAGCACCCCCCCACACCACTTCATGGCTCCGCTGAGCTTGACCAAACAGCCTCTCGTTTGTTTTCATAGATACAGTTACTTCCCATGGTGTCTCTGGTCGCCAAGTTCTCCCAAGGGTAAACCAGATGTGCAATTCTCTGCCTTAAACCTTCAATAGGGGATTGGAGGTTCTGAAATCATTCAGAAAGGCAGGGGAGAGCCGTTAGCGCATGAGAACAAAATTTCTCAATCTGATTTTCATAGAAGACGGACATTTTGCTTCCCCAGATGGGGGAAGAGAGAGGAGAAGCAGTAATTTGTAAAGTTCCCAAGCAGGAAAGAAACCACTGCTGTCTCTGCTTTCCACAGCATCGCGTAAAGGCTGGTACTCGGCAGAAATGGGAGGGGGGTTGTTTGACTATGTAAGTTACCAGATGACGTCGATAAACTCTGACCTATCAGTGGGAGCCCCTCTACTAGAACTGAGCTTATATTAACCTTGGAAATATCATGAAGGAAAACAAAGAGCTCCAGACTAGGAACCAACCAGAACAGACACTTGGCCCATCAGAAAGGAGGCTGGCTGGTAGTATACAATGTTTCCACCAACTAAATGCCAGCCAGCATGGACCTTCCAATGGGTAAGCTCGGTCAACCTTTGGACTAAAGGATATCTGGTAAAACTTTAAATTTACCACAATTTTTTCCATGAAATTAAAAGAGAAAGTATTTCATATCAACAATATTGTTTCGTATCACAGTGTAAGATAATATTATCGACAATCTTGTGCTTAGCCGGCGGTACCCAACTCGATGACATCAAGTTCTTCATTCTATCAGTTTCTTTTGTGCACCTGATCTCTCCCAAATTGGAAAGCTCTAATTCTCAGTGGTGGGTTGTCATGAATGGCAGTGGCAAGTGTTTGCTTGTTTTTAAGAGAATTGGGAATAACTGGCTCAAAGGTGGATTGGAAAGATTTCTCACGGGCTCAGTCATTTAGGCATCTGACTCTTTTTTAATTTTTTAAAAAGATTTTATTTATTTATTTGAGAGAGAGAGCACAAACAGGGGGAGGAGGAGAGGGAGAAGCAGTCTACCCACTGAGCAAGGAGCCCAATGCAGGGCTCGATCCCAGGACCCTGGGATCATGACCTGAGCAGAAGGCAGATGCTTCACCAACTGAGCCACCCAGATGCCCCATGTCTGACTCTCGATTTCAGCTCAGGTCATGATCTCAGGGTCGTGAGATCAAGCCCCATGTTGGGCTCTGTGGTGGGTATGGAGCTTGCTTAAGATTCTCTCTCTTCCTCTCCCCGTCCCTCCCTCCTCTTTCCCTCTCTCTACAAAAACAACAACAACAACAACAAAACTTCTCGCTGAAAACTACTTCCCACTTCCTGCCAGACATCGAGACAACAAAGTCCAAACTAGAAGGCTGAATGCCTTAACTCAGAAGATGATGGGAAATGAACTCCTAATCTCTGCTTCGATTGGACCCAGGGATCTATATTGGTTTACAATTGTGGCAGCCCTTGTATATGGTTTTAAATATTATGCCACAGAGTCACTTCCTGGAAAATCTGAGGTTTGATTTTTCACCCTTAAAATTATGACATTTTATCCCTAAGGTGATATTTCAAGTGACACTGAAGACGCTAAATAAATCATTGAGAAACACCACTTTAGGCAAACCTCTTGAAGTTACCAAAATAGACCCATTTTCCATTAGTCGATTTCTCTCATCGAATTTATTTGTTTATTGAATAATTGCTGAGAAAGTCAAATGGTTCTACATGGCTTAAAACAAAACAAAATAAAAAAGAGCTCTCCTTTACCTACCCCTCAACATCCCTAATTCCCATTTTTCTGGAGGCAACAGCTTTCAGTTTCTTCCATGACCCCCCCCCCACCCCCCGGTGTTTACTTCTACCTTGCTAGGGAACATACAGTCTTTGATTTTTTTTTTCAGTTTTTTAAACATCGTCTCCTAAACTGCCATTGCAGATGATGAGAATTTCGCTCTCTGATGCAAGTCTCCCTGTCCCTAAAGACACAGAGATTACCCCTCCCTCGTTCTTCCAAGTGTAAATTAATCTTGCTTGGGGTATATGCATATTTATTACTTACTATATTTTTACTATATGACTGTTATTCAGAGTTGAGCTAGATGTTCCTTCTTGAATGTTATTTTATTTTTTTCTGAATCTCTTGTTTGCCTCATTTTCTGAGCATCCGTCACCAATTCATTCCCGAATTCTCTACCAGCTGTGTGCACCCTTTCATGGTACGTTTCCGCACATTAGGAACCCATATGTTTTATCCCCGCTCACTCCAGAGCCTTTCCCCCACCTACTCCAACCTGAACTGGCTGTTCTCTGTCCCTAATGCCCCTGGGAGCTCTGTTCACCGTCATCCTACAGGGTGGCTTATATTTTTCACCCGTTACGGGAGTCCCTGCTTTCCGGGATCGTGTTTTTTGTTTCTCTTTTTGTTTGCTTCTTTGTTTCTATAGGATTCATCTTCCTGAGCAAGTGGGCCAGTGGGCACAGGAGAAAAAATGGATCAGACATTTCAGATCTAAGATATGTACATTGCATACTAACATCTGATTAATCATCTGGTTAGCTACAGAAACTAAGTGGCAATTTTCTCTCAGGATTCTGAAGGCACTGCCATCTAGCCTCCAGGTTGTTATATAAGCTGTTAGTTGAACAGTTATAATGTCTGTCTGATTCCTGATACTTTGTATATGACTTCTCTCCCTCTCTCTCCCTTCCTCCTACGCGCCCTCCCCTCCCCCTTGTCCTTCTCTCTCCCTCCCTCCTCCCCTCCTCTTTCTTCCCTCCCTCTCCCTAAGTCCCTCCCTCCTCCCCTCCCACCCCCCTTCTCCTCCTTCTTCTCTCTCCCTCCCCCCTCCGTTCCTCCCTCCCTCTCTCTCTCCATAAGTCCCTCTCTCTCCTCCTTCTCCCCTTCCCATTTCCCTCCCCCCTCCTTCCCACTCTCCCTAAGTCCCTCCCTCCACCTCCTCCTCCTTCTCTCTCTCCCCCTCCCTCCCTTTCTCCCTCTCTCCCTCTCTCATTCTCTCTCTTTGTAAAGATACATCAAGATAGATTCTCGGTTTGCCTTTTCAGTCTGGGAAGTCAGACACTTCAGATATATGGCGGTCTAATGATATAATTCTTCAAAAATGTCTTCCATCCATTTTCTCAGTCCTCTCCTATCTTCAGCTGTCCAACCCTACCAAAGAGATCCCCTACTTTTCTCGTTTCTTTTAGCTTTCAAGTCTATTTGTGAGGGAGTCTTTCAACATCATCTTCCAAAATTTATATTGAATTTTTCATCTTCCATCATATTTTTAACTCCCAGAAGCTTTTTACTTCTCATCGAATATTCCTTTTTTATAGTATCCTGTTTCTGTTTCAGAGTACAATATTTTCTCTTATGTCTCTATGGAGATACATAAAAGGATTTTTTAGGCTTTTCTTCACCTGCCAGTGTTCCTGGTGCTTCCTATGAGAGTTTTCTTTTCTGCTTTACCATGTCTCTGATGATAGAGGTTTTTTCTCGGGGCTTGGTGACCCTCAGTGGCGAGGCACTAATAAATTAACAGGAGTCTCTGTGTCCTGAGTAGGGTTTAGACCAAGGCATTCTGGTGAAGGTTGTTCTGATAAGAGGTTCCCTACTATCAATTTCAGTATATCCTTTCTCTTGGTCAATCCGTGTTGCTGAGAAATGATCTTGCTATCTCCTCCCAGACATGTAGCCTGACTGGCAGCCTTCCGCAAGCCAGGGGAGGAAGGAAGCTGAGGGGTCTCGACATTCAATACATACCGTACTATTTTTCCCTCTGTTTTCAGTGTCCATCATTATGATACACGGAATATTTTCACCACCCTAAAAAATTACCAGTCTAGCGCTGCATCCCCAGATCCCTCCCAGCCATGATCGGTTTACTGTCTCATACTTTTGCCATTTTCAGAATGTCATCTTTCACATAGCAATAGGCATTCAGATTCATCTGTGTTTTTGCAAATCTTGATAGCTCATTTCTTTTTTTTTTTCTAGGTATATTGAGGTATAACTGACAAATAAAAACTGTATATATTTAAGATATGCAACCTGATGTGGTTTTTAAAAATATTATTTATTTGAGAAAGAGAGAAGGGGGGAGGAGCAGAGGGGGAGGGAGAGGGACAAGCTGACTGTGCAGAGCACGGAGCCCCATGACGGTGGAAGGGAGAGTTTTGTCAAAAGTTTTTTCTGCATTAATTAATATACTTTGCTTTTTTTGTCTATTAGTAGGATGAATTACATTAAGTAATTTACAAATGTTGAACTAACTTTGCATCCTTCAATGACCCCTACTTTTTTATATGTTGGGGATTTGATTTGCTAACTTTTTAAATGGAGTTTATATCTACATTTATGAGAGATCGTGATCTATGGTTTTACTTTCTTGTAATGTCTTTATCTGATTTGGTATTAGTTTAACACTGATCTCGTACCTTCTGCTTCTATTTTCCAGAAGCGATGTGGGAAATTGGTACTACTTCTTCCCTATATATCTATCTTATAGACTTTTCCAGTGAAACCATCTGTTACTGGTGTTTTCTTTAGTGGAAGGTTTTTAAATATTGGTTCTATTTATTTTTTTCTAATTTTTTTATTATATTATGTTGGTCACCATACAGTACAACCCTGGTTTCCGGTGTAAAG
This sequence comes from Ursus americanus, assembly GCF_024610735.1. Taxonomy (NCBI): domain Eukaryota; kingdom Metazoa; phylum Chordata; class Mammalia; order Carnivora; family Ursidae; genus Ursus; species Ursus americanus. The sequence goes on along the minus strand of NC_142140.1, from coordinate 65,248,186 downwards.
TTCAATGATTCATTAGTTGCGTATAACGCCCAGTGCACCATGCAATACGTGCCCTCCTTACTACCCATCACTGGTCTATCCCATTCCCTCACCCCCCTCCCCTCTGAGGCCCTCAGTTTGTTTCTCATAGTCCATAGTCTCTCATGCTTCATTCCCCCTTCTGATTACCCCCCCTTTCTTTATCCCTTTCTTCCCCTACCGATCTTCCTAGTTCTTATGTTCCATAGATGAGAGAAACCATATGATAATTGTCTTTCTCTGCTTGACTTATTTCACTTAGCATTATCTCCTCCAGTCCTGTCCATGTTGCTGCAAATGTTGAGAACTCGTTCTTTTTGATAGCTGAGTAATATTCCATTGTATATATGGACCACAACTTCTTAATCCAGTCATCTGTTGAAGGGCATCTCGGTTCCTTCCACGCTTTGGCTATTGTGGACAATGCTGCTATGAACATTGGGGTTGGTTCTATTTCTTTAATAGATATAGAAATATTCATACTATCTATTTCTTCTTGAATTAGTTTTTATAGTTTGTATCTTTCAAGGAACTGATCATTCACTAAAGTATCAAAAGTCTGGTCTGTGTAGTTGTTCTTACTCTCCTGTTACTGACTTTCTTCATGTCCATGTGATCAGTAGTGTTGACCTCTCTTTCATTTCTGGTATTGCTAATATGTGTCTTCTCACTATATATATTTTTTAGTTTAGCCTGCTGGAGCCTTATCAGTTTATTTATCTTTTCAAAACAATTTTTTTTGGTTTTATTGATTTTTTTCTATTGTTCTTCTGTTTTCAAAAAGCCAACATAAACCAGATATTCCAGGATCTCCTATGACACAAACTAAATTGTGGTGTGACTTTGAGCAATTGATGGAGAATAAGAAGGCAACTTTGCTTTCTCTTGGAGATAACATCATTCTCCTCTGAGGAGCATTAAGCCCGCGAAGAAGGAAAGATAATTTTAAAATGTTACTCGATTCTTCAATTAAAGATATTATATTCATAAAGTCATAAAAAGCCAGCATGATACCTAACTGTAATTTCAAAAGGAAATACATTATAATAAAATAATATTATTTCAATATATAAATATTTTTTGTTTTTTTTTTAAAGAAAATGTATTTTTCATTGTGGTACAATATACACAACATAAAATACACCACCGTAACCATTTCCAGGGGCATTAATGCTGTGGGACCATGAGCACCAGCGGCCTCCAGAATGTTCTGATCTCCTGAAAATCTGTACCCATTAAACAATAACTCTCTAACCGTCCCTCTCCCTGGTCCCTGGAAACCACCGTTCTACTTTCTTGTCTCCATGAATTTACTACTCCAGATAATCATACAATATTTATCCTTTTGAGACGGGTTTATTTCACTAAGCATGATGTCTTCAAGGTTCATCCATACTGTAGTCTGTGTCGGAGTCTCCTTCTTTTTTTAAGGTTGAACAATATTTCATTGTAAACCTATTCATCTATGGATGGACACATGAGTTGTTTCACCTTTTGGCTATTGTGAATAATACTGCTACGAATATGGGTGTACAAATAATCTGTTCAAGTCTCTGCTTTCAATTCTTTGGAGTATATACCCAGAAGTAGGATTGCTGGAGCATTTGGTAATCCTACGTTCATTTTTTTGAGGACCTGTGATACCATTTTCCACAGTGGCTGTACCATGTTACATTCCCACGAGCAATGAGCAAGAGTTCTAAGTTCCCCACATTCTTGCCAATACTTATGTTCTGCCCTTTTGGTAATAGACATCCGAATGAATGCCACGTGGTGTCTTGTGGCTTTGACTTGCATGTCCCTATTGATCAGTGACACTGAGCGTCTCTTTATGTGTTTCTTGGTCACTTGTTTCTCTTCTTTGGAGGGATGTCTATGCAGATGTCTTTTGCCCATTTTTAATATTGTTGTTTGGTTGTTGCTGTTGTTATTTTGGAGTTGTGGGAGTTCTTAATATATTCTGTAATTAATCCATTATGATTATTCCTCTCATTCCATGGGGATGCTTAATCCTGACTACGCTGGAATACAACTTTGTATAGACTCACCATACACACAGCAGTTCACTAAGGAAGACTGACACAGGCGTGTTGAGTGGACAACTCAGTGGTCACTGGTGGAGTTTTGCTGATGACACGGTTTTCCAAAATGGTGAATACTTGGGAAAGTTCTATACCAAACAATGTGGGGTTTTTTGTTTGTTTTTTTTTTAAGATTTTTATTTATTTATTTGACAGAGATAGAGACAGCCAGCGAGAGAGGGAACACAAGCAGGGGGAGTGGGAGAGGAAGAAGCAGGCTCCTAGCAGAGGAGCCTGACGTGGGGCTCGATCCCATAATGCCAGGATCACGCCCTGAGCTGAAGGCAGACGCTTAACCGTTGTGCCACCCAGGCAATGTTTTTTAAAAACTTCATGGCTGTTACATTCTTGGAACACTGATTAAAGCTATGCAGATACTTTGTGGGTTTTATGTAAAATAGTTATTTCTCTTTTTTTAAAGATTTATTTATTTATTTTGGAGAGTGTAAGTGGCAGGGGAGGGGCAGAGGGAGAGAATGTTCAAGCAGATTCCCTGAAAAGTGCAGAGCCCAATGCAGGGCTTGATCCCACAATCCATGAGATTATGACCTGAGCCGAAACCAAGCATCAGATGCTCAAACCAACTGAGCCACCCAGGCTCCCCAAAACAGTTATTTCTAGATTCAGATAATTACAAATTGATTTTTCACCTGAAGGTCAGGCAGGACGCTCCACAGTCACATGAGATGTCAGTATAAGTTTTTGTTTCTGAGAGTGTATCATGCATCACAGTATACCTCGCTTCTCTTGACCTCACCCACTAAATACCAGTAGAACAAACAAAAAGCTAACCCACGGTGTTCCAAAATATCCCCCAGAGAATCGCTGCCCTGGAGAGAAATTCTTAAACACATCCACCAGGAGACAAGTCTAAGAATGTTCAGAGTGACATTGTTGTAAGAGCAAAACATTGAAAATAACCCACGTGGTCATCAAAAGAGGAATAAATGCAGGTCCTACAATGCAGGGTTATCCAGCAGGTGATAATGAATGAATGTGAACTCTATATATCAAGATGGATACATTTAAAGTACATGTCCTTGAACAAAAAAGTAAGTCAGGGAAAGATACACACAACATAATATCAACTATTTAACACTTTGAAACTTGCAAAACAATATTCTGCATTATTCAGAGATAAGGAAAGCCATGCATGGGAACGATAGTGATTTCAGGAATAGTGGCTATCTGGGGGACCTGGGTGGTTCAGCTGGTTAAGTGTCTCACTCTTGGTTTTGGCTCAGGTCATGATCTCCCAGTTGTGGGATTGAGCCCCGCACTGGGCTTTGTTCTTAGCATGCTTCGGATTCTCTCTCCCTCTCCCTCCCACTCATTCTCTCTCTCAAATAAACAAATAAACAAAACCTTAAAAAAAGAAAAAAAGAATAGTGGCTGTATCTTGCAGGGGGGGGGGGGACAAAAGGAGAATGAGATTAGGGAAGCAATATTCCTAATTATTATTCCTATTATTTTAGATCATAAGCAGGGCAATAGTGACATGGATGTTCCATGCAGGATACCTTACACTTTTTATGTCTAAAATGTTTTTAAACAAACAAGAAAACAAAATCAAAGGCTCATGCAGGTTCTGGGTCCAGAGAAAACTGGTTCGAATCCTGGCTCTTTTACTTACAAGCCGTGTTACGTTGAGCAAATTACTGAACTCCCCTAAAGGTTAGTTTGCTTTTCTGTAAAATGGGGATAGAAATAATAGAAATAGAAGCTACCACATAAGAATGTTATAGGATTTTGGGGCGCCTGGGTGGCTCAGTTGTCAAGCGTCTGCCTCTGGCTCAGGGCATGATCCCAGAGTCCTGGGATCGAGCCCCACATCAGGCTCTTTTGCTGGGAGCCTGCTTCTTCCTCTCCCACTCCCCCTGCTTGTGTTCCCTCTCTCGCTGCCTGTCTCTCTCTGTGTCAAATAAATAAAATCTTTAAAAGAAAAAAAAAGAATGTTATAGGATTTTGAAACAAAAGGGCACATTTAAAGCTCTTAGCTTATTGCCTTTTCTAGAGTGAGAACACCTTTGTGCCAAAGAGGAATAACCTTTTAAAATATGCCTTATATAGTCTCTGTGATTTTTAATAAACAATCTTATGCTACCTTCTGTCTGATTGGTGTCAAAATACAGATATCAGCTGTTAATGGAAACACTGAATAGATGTACTCTGGTTACTTGTCAGATAACTCTGTCGTCCAAATCCTATCAAAATCCTGTTTATGAGAACAGATATTTATGGAGGATTGCCTGAAGGACATGCTCTTCATCTATTCTCTAGAAATGATAAATTTTACCCGTGGATCCACTCACCCCCTCTGAGAGCTGCACATCTGAATGGCATCATTCTGGCTGTTGTCAAATTTACTTGACAGAAGTGAACTTTGCTGTTCTGATATTGGCCCGCATTGAAGGATGTTACAGACACAACCAGGCAAACTCTGCTCTGGTATTTATTGCTGGGCTGGAGTCCAGGATGGTTTTCTCTGAACCAAAAAGTGTTTTCTTTATGAAGACCCAAGGGAGAAATTTTTCTTGGGTCGGCAAGATGAAAACGTTAAACAACTGGTCTGTCTTTATCTCGTGGACGATCTGGATCTTTTAACGGAGCGTATTTCCCTACTTACTTCAGTCTGCAGAAAGCATTGAGCCCCATCTGTGGCCCATCTCTAGTGCCTCTATAAAACAATGTGTCACCCTTTCCGGAGAGGTAGGTCGGTTTACCCTTGGACTGTTTTCTGACCCACGTTATCTCTTTGTCCCAACATTTCCCATGATTTCTTTTCCGTGTGTTTTTGGAAACTGCCTCTTGTTTAGGAAACAAGAGAAGAAGAGAGAAAATGGAAAAATGAGGTTGGAATAAAGGAAAGTGGGGTATCAATAAGGAATAAATCAAGTAGGCAAAACTGTGTCTTCTTTATTACCTTTTGCATTTCCCAGAGCACCTTGCATTGAACTTTACAGAGAGTATGTGGTTAGTAAATGTTTGTTACAGTGAAAATGAATGAATAAATAAATAAGATCTATCAGACCACTCTGTTTCCTGCTTGTGCAGAGCCATAAGGTTGGGCTAGACATGGGGGAGTCTTGATGAGCCCCAGGGAAGCAAAAGAGAAAATACTTCGATACCTTCTGAGTGATATCTGACATTTCCTGAAGCAATGTCCTAGCCAGTTTTCAGGCTCACTCCAATCCGTCTACCTTGTGAAAACATCCCCGAGTGTAAACTAATACCTCTCTCTGCTGGGAACGCCTTCAGAACCCACTGTCTCTAAGCACCCATTTAAAATTTATTTAAAATAAAAATAAAAATTGTTTTGTGATAACTTAGCTTGAGATATAGATATAAAATGATAGAGAATAGATAAGAGAGGAAGGAAGGAAGGAAGGAAGGAAGGAAGGAAGGAAGGAAGGAAGGAATTTGGAAGAGAAAAAGACCATGCTCATGGATACTTATTTGTATTTACAAAGCATATTCATCATCATATATTAGTTCAATAATCATTTTTAAACAGGTAGGGGCACCTGGGTGGCTCAGATGGCTAAGCGTCTGCCTTCGGCTCAGGTCATGATCCCGGGGTCCTGGGATCGAGCCCAGCATCAGGCTCCCTGCTCAGCGGGGAGTCTGCTTCCCCCTCTCCCTCTACTGTTCCCCCTGCTTGTCTCTCACTCTCTCTGTCAAATAAATAAAATCTTTAAAAAAATAAACAGGTAGATGAAAATCTATTTCATTGACTTTTTTGACAAACTTGCATTAAAACTCTGTTCACACACAACAATATGGACGACTCTCAAACGTGTTATGATTAAGGAAAAGAAGCCAGATTGAAAAGGCTACAGACTTTTGATTCCATTTATGTAACTTTCCAGCAAAAGCCAAACCACATGGGTAGAAGGGCTGGGGGTGAGGGAGAGGCTGACTACAAAGGTCAGAGTGGAATCTGGGGTAAGGGAACGCTGGTGTATCAGGATCGTGCGCTGCTGGTCACATGACTCTATAGGGTTGTCGAAACCCTCAGAACGCCACCCTCGAAAGTGTGGATTTTACTATTTGTAAGTTATGCATACATTTAAAATAATGAGGAGAAACTTTGTTCGGCACCTGCTGAAAATACTAAGTAGATTTTCCCATGATATTTACCTAGTAAGTTAACCCGGTTCCTAGGCCATCTGTATGCGCACTGCCGCCCCCCTCTGTGCTCAGAGCAGACACTGATAGTCAGTTATGACATTTTCATTTCCCTCTGTAGCAAGACAAGGCCTCGTGGAGAATTTTCAACAGAACACCCCAGGCAGGAGCCACCAAGCTTTTGGAACTGGCGTGAGATGAAAGCTATTTGCGGCCCGAGACCCATGTATCCAAACAGGTGTTACCATGGGCTTCGTTACGCCTGCTCGAAGTGCAGGCATAACCTTACAAAGTTAACTTACCTTCAGGTGACTAACTTCGTCTCCTGTATTTTCATTTAGTGCATACGTGTATATATTTTTAAGGACGAATATAAATGTCGGCACAGGATCACATTTTATAAGCTACATACAGACTTAACAATTTTCAGAAAGCATGCCTCCAGGCTTAAAAGTATATCAGATGATCTCCAGATGTGACTGGGACACGAGGAAGGAGATTTGGGGCCAGAGCACCTGGGCGTGACTGCCTGCTGGACTCTTCACAGCCATGTAAACAGAGAACGTGAAGATGGGCGGGAAACACTAAAAGCACGAATTACAACAGATCTCATTCTGGGCCAGGCACGGTGCTGGACATAGAGTGGTAAGCAACAGAACTAAATTCCCTGCCCCCTGGATCTGATAATCCAGTGGAAGTGATCGACATTGAAGAACTATTCACACAAATAAACAGATATTGTATGTGCTAGGAAGGAAAAGTACAGAGGGACAAAGGGAATAATACAGCAGAATTAAATGAGACAGGTGGAGAGGAGCCCAGCAGAGTTCTTTTTAAGACACGGTTAATAATCTGAGGGCTGGGGGCGCCTGGGTGGCACAGCGGTTAAGCATCTGCCTTCGGCTCAGCGCGTGATCCCAGCGATCTGGGATCGAGCCCCACATCGGCTCCTCCACTATGAGCCTGCTTCTTCCTCTCCCACTCCCCCTGCTTGTGTTCCCTCTCTCGCTGGCTGTCTCTATCTCTGTTGAATAAATAAATAAAATCTTAAAAAAAAAAATAATCTGAGGGCTGTAGCAAACAGAGCCATTGACCAAATGGGACGGATGAGGACATCCCAGGCAGAGAACCCTGTGCTCAGATCTTGAAGTAGGAAAAAGTGCAGGGATCTGGCTTAATGGAAGACCACCAGTGTTATAGGAAACATTATCGTAAGAATAGGGTGACTCAAGCCCAGGCAGGAGGGGTGGGCAGAGGCCAGGTCACACAGGCCCCTTAGTACACTCGGAGGATTTTAAGTATATCCTAAGAACACTAGAAAGCCATGAAATCAAGGTGAATCACCCCTAATACTCCAGGCTAACACCCACGACAAAACTTCAAGAAGAAACAAAGATCCAAAGTATGCTCTCAAATAAAAAAGAATTAAAAACTTAGTAACATGAGCTCGCATAGCATTTTATGCTTACCATTGGAGCATCATTTGTCACACCTGTGTCAATAGGTATTTACATGCATCTTTTCTGCTGGACCAAGAGCTTCCGGCAATTAGCAACTACATCTTATAAACGATGATGTCTCCAGGATCTGCAGCTTAGAGGGCCTCAATAAATATTTGTCGAATTGAAATAAATTAAACAAAATGTCTAAGCATGCAGATATATAGCATTCCCAAGCCAATTTCATATATGACTTTCCTGGTATGTCCAAAAGTACTACGAAATGCAAAGTTACGGGTGCATCTGCCTAAGGATAAAATAGCCTTTTTGGAGCCGTCATGAATATATGCTGATCAGAATTACCCTGAGAATCTTCTGTCATGGTTCCAGCAATGTGGAGAAAAACAAAAGACAACACAGAGATAAAATTACAGGTTACAAAGGATTATTTTTGGAATTCGTTCAAAGCCAAGACAAACACAGCCAGAAGATGAGAACAGCCAACTTGTGATAAAATTTCTCCTCAATGGACCAAGAAGGAGTCAGAAAAGGTAATGACAGCCCAAGAGCAGAGAATGAATCACGCCAACCTTCTGAGATAGGGAAAGGTGTGTGAAGCAATGACTAAGTTTTACAGGGATCCCTCAAACTAAGCATTAGAGGAAAGCGAAATGGGATAGATGTAGCAACAGGAAGAAGGTACTGGCAAGATAACTTACAGGCTGAACTGTGTCTCCCTAAAATTTTGAATCCTGACCTCCAAATGTATCCTTATTTGGAGGTATGGTCTTAACAGAGGTAGTCAAGTTAAAGTGAGGTCATCCGTGTGGTCCCTAACCCACTATGATTGGGGTCCCTTATAAAAAGGGGAAATTTATTTATTTTTATTTTTTTTAAAGATTTTATTTATTTATTTGACAGAGAGAGAGACAGCCAGCGAGAGAGGGAACACAAGCAGGGGGAGTGGGAGAGGAAGAAGCAGGCTCCCAGCAGAGGAGCCTGATGTGGGGCTCGATCCCATAACGCCGGGATCACGCCCTGAGCCGAAGGCAGGCGCTTAACTGCTGTGCCACCCAGGCGCCCCTGGAAATTTATTTTTTTAAAGACCTTATTTGATAGAGAGTGAGAGAGAGAGAGAGAGAGAGAACGAGTGGGGGGAGGGGCAGAGGGAGAAGCAGACTCCCCACTGAGCAGGAAGCCCGACTTGCGACTTGACCCCAGGATTCTGGGATCATGACCTGAGCCGAAGGCAGATGGTTAACCAGCTGAGCCACCCAGGCGCCCCTAAAAGGGGAAATTTAGATGCAGGGATACCCATAGAGGGAAGATGCCATGTGAAGAGACAGAGAGAGAAGATGGTCATCTACATGCCAAGGAAAGAAGCGTGGAGAGGATCTCCCCTCAGAGCCTTCAGAAGGAATCAGCCCTGCCAACACCTTGATCTTGGACTTCCAGCCTCCAAAACTGTAGAGAAAATGCATTTCTGTTATTTATGACCCCCTGTCTGTAGTAATTTGTTAAGACAGCCCTAGTAAAGTAATACCGTAATCAACCTGAAAAAGCCTCATTTACTGGAGGATTCAAAAAGTAAAGGGGGAAAAAGTAGTTGAATGAGTAGATAAAGGAGATAAAAGAGGTCTCCTCAGGCTCTTATTTACATGAAGTAGGTTTTTCTGGTAGAAACTCATTTACCAGAATCTACACAAGTTTGGAGCCTGGAATGAGAATATAAACTAGTAACAAGGAATAATAATAATAGGTCTTAACATATGCCAGGCCCAGCAGCATACGTTTTACGTGAGTTATTTTCCTCCATCCTTACAACGACCCTGCGAGTAGGTTGAATTCTTTTACAGATGAAAATACTGATTCTCAGAGAAGTGTGGTTTCCTTGCCCAAGGTCAGACAGCGGTAAGAGATAGTAGCAAAGATCCCCTCCTGGCTCTGGCAGGGTGAGGAGGAGAGTAACCATTCTGAACACACCCAGACCTTTCTCCATTCCAAGGACCTGTTCTCCAGAGGGAAAGACACTACCAGAGCCCCATCCCATTCAAGGGGAAAGACATTTCTCCAACTCCAGCCCCCTGTAGTTTTCCTCTCTTACCTAAGAGGTGAAATTAAAAGCAAAGAAAAACTTGTAAAGGTCACAACCCAGGACACAGACCCACTGAAAACTGAGATTTAATCCAAAGATTCTAGAATGCTTCCCTCTCTTACTGCTTATCACCACATCAGCAAGCCTCCAGTATAATAGCATTTTACAGCTAAAAGAGCTGCAAGGTACAGACTCTATTTAAGGAGGAATTCTTGGGGAAGCCCACGGATAAAAGAGATAACAAAAACAAGAGCAATAAAGGCATATAAACCCTCTGGTACCTGTAACTACAAACCAACTCCTAGCCAAGTTAACAAAACCTCACACTAGAGGCTTATTTACTCAGTCCCTACTGCCTGATTTATTGTTTCTGTCTCCAACAAAAAAGGATAAGAAGCCATGCTGCAAGATAAGAAAAAATACAGTGGACAATATGAAATGAGCATGAGAACCAGACACAGATACGACACAGATTTTGGAATTGTCACCTAGTGAAATTTTCTTAAAGGATTTTTATTTATTTATTTATTTATTTATTTATTTATTTATTTATTTATTTGAAGGACAGAGAGAGAGCACATAAGCGGGGCGGGGGGATGGGGGAGGAGAAGAGGGGGAGGAGAAGCAGACTCCCCGCAGTGCAGGGAGCTCAATGCTGGTCTGGATTCCAGGACCCGGAGTTCATGACCTGAGCTGAAGGCAGACACCAAAATGACTGAACCACCCACTCACCCCTCACCTAGGAAATTCAAAATAACTGTCATTAGGGGCACGTGGGTGGCTCAGTCAGTTAAGCATCTGACTTCTGATATCAACTCAGGTCTTGATCTCAGGGTCGTGAGTTCAAGTTCTGCACTGGGTTCCACACTGGGTGTGGAGCTTACTTTTAAAAATAATAATAATAAAATTTAAAAAATAACTGTGATTAATATGTTAAGAGCTTTAATGGAAAAAAATTAACAATATGCAAGAACAGATGGGTAATGTAATTAAGAGAGGTGCAACTTTAAGAAAGAACAAAAGTAAATGCTGGAAAGCAAAAACTTTGTAGCAGAAATGAAAAATATATTTGATAGGCTCATCAATAAAATTCTTTCCTCTTACATGGCTGAAGAGAGACTCATCAACCAGAAGAGAGGTCAAGAGAAACTTCCCAAACTAAGATGCAAAGATTAAAAAGGATGGGGAAAAAAACCAGAATGTCCAAAAATCAGGGGACAATTTCAAAAAGTGTAACATACATGCAATTGGAATTCTAGAAGAAAAAGAAAGAACAAAGCAGAAGAAATATTTGAAATAATAATACCCAAGAACTTTTGAAAATTAATGACAGACACCAAACCATACATCCATGAAGCTCTGAGAACATGAAGCAAGATGAATACTGAGAAATCTACACTTAGGCAAATTGTCTTCAACCTTCAGAAAACCAAAAGCAAAAAGAAAAATTTTAAAGCATACAGATCTATATTAAGAAAAGAAGAGGGGGCGCCTGGGTGGCACAGTGGTTAAGCGTCTGCCTTCGGCTCAGGGCGTGATCCCGGCGTTGTGGGATCGAGCCCCACATCAGGCTGCTCCGCTGGGAGCCTGCTTCTTCCTCTCCCACTCCCCCTGCTTGTGTTCCCTCTCTCGCTGGCTGTCTCTATCTCTGTCAAATAAATAAAAAAATAAAATCTTTAAAAAATAAAAATAAAAAAGAAAAGAAGAGGATTGGAGAAGGAATAATTGAAGGTAAAATAAAATGTCATATTTCTCTTATGCTTCATTTATCAAAAAGATAACTGTTTAACGTAACAAAAATAAATAAATTAGGACATATGGATAAGTGGACTGAATGACAGTAATACCAGAAGGGGTAGGAGGGTGAAATTGGGAATACTCTGTTATAAGCTGGCTGCATTATAAGTGGTATAATGTTATTTGAAGGTGGATTTAGATTACTTAAAAATATATATTGCAAACTTTAGGGCAACTGCTATTTTTTCAATAAACATAATTGGCATTCTATGACAAAATGGAATCATATAAAATGCTCAGTTATAACCAGAGAAGGCAAAAAAAAAAATTTTTTTTTAAGAGGGAGAAAGCATAAAAATAATTACGTACCACAACACTGTGGGATTTATTGTAGGTATGCAATGCTGGTATAACATTTGAAAATCAATCAGTATAACGCAGCACATGAACACGCTAAAGAAAAAAAATCACAAAATATCAACTATTTCAGAAAATATTTTGACAAAAATCCAAAACTCATTCCTGATTTAAAAAAAAAAAAAACAACTCTGAAAACTAGGAATATAGGGAAACTAACTTGGCCAAAATAATCTACAAAACGTGCACAGCAAACATCATAATGGTGAGAAACTGCAATCTCCTTCCTTGAGATAAATACAAAGCAAGGACGTCCCCTCTTACTGCTCCCATTCAACACCATAGTGGAAATGCTAGCCAGTGCGGGGGGAAGGTAAGAAAAGGAAGTAAAGAGTGTACAAATTGGGAAAGAGGAACTAAAATTATGCCTTTGTCCACAGGTGATATGACTGCCTATGTGAAAAATCCCAAAGCATCAGCAACACGCATCTATATCCTGGAACTAATAAGCAAGTACAGAAAGGTCACAGGATAAAATGCTAATATACAAAAGTCAATTGCTTTCCCATAGAACATCAACGAACAATTGGAATTTGAAACTAGAATTGCAATACTTATTTACAATAGCACTGAAAGAAATATTTAGGTATAAACCTAAGAAAATGTGTACACACATCTGTATGTGTGGAGGGGCGCCTGGGTGGCTCAGTCGGTTAAGCATCTGCCTTCAGCTCAGGTCATGAGCCCAGGGTCCTGGAATCGAGCCCTGCTTCTCCCTCTCCTGCTCCCCCTTGCTTGTGCTCTCTCGCTCTCTCTGTCAAATAAATAAATAAAATCTTAATTAAAAAAAGAAGCATATCTTGAAACAACAAAACTCTGATGAAAGAAATCAACGTTCTAAATAAGCAGAGAGATATTCCACGTTCATGGGTTGGAAGACTCAATTTTATGAAGATGTCAGATTCTTCCCAACTTGATCTATGGATTCAGTGCAATCCCAATCAAGATCCCTGAGTTTATGCCCAGTATTGTAGTATTGGGCAATACTCTCAGTTGGGAATGAAGACACCGGAAAGTGTTTCAAGATCAAAAAGGAGGATGAAGATTTACTGCTAACACTGCCCATGATAGTAATTAATTCATACAACGTTAAAGCGATCATGCAATACTCATAACAATCATGTGAAGGAAACTCATACTTTCTGCAACAAAACTTTTGACTTCACCAATCCTCCAGAGCTTCTGTGGTCAAGGCCAACAGTTCTCTCCTCTCCAGTGGTCAATTCCTCACCCTCATCTTACTAGTATGGCCCTGGTGGGAGCATTTGACATAGTTCATCATTCCCTCCTCCTTAAAACACTCCTTTGTCTGGGATTCTAGAACACCTCACTGGTTAGTCTTCTCAATCTCCTTTGCTACTTCCTCCCCTTGCTGATCTTTCCACATTGGAAATGTTCAGTTCCTCATCCTCCACTTTTCTGCAGTGGTGCCCACTCCCTTGCTGGGCTCTTCGAGTTCCAATGCTTTCAATATGCATCTATATTGGATTCCAGATGTATACCTCCAGCCAAGACTCCTCTTCTAAGCTCCAAACCCCAGACCATATATTGAAATGCATCCTCAACCTCCCCACCTGGAGATCTAATAGATATCTCAAATTTAACGTGTCCTACACTGGACTGCTGACCTTCACTTCAAAACCTGCTTTATCCCCAAGCTGATTACCTGTCTCAGTATACGGTAACTACATCCTTCCAAGTTCTCAGGCCAAGAATTTGGAGTTGTCCCTGATGTGACTCTCGGAAGTTTAGTATCCCATCCCTTTGCCTGGAACGTTCTAACCCAAGAGTGCTCTTCCTTCAAATTCTTGCTCAAATCACCTTGTCCATGAGCCTACCCCGACTAGTCCTGTGTAATATTACAGTCTGCTCAACCCACCTCCCCTAAGACTCTCAAGCCCTCTTATGCTTTTGTTCTCTTTTTCTCATGGCACTTATTAACTTCCATCACAAATAACGCACTCATCGAACTATTTTCACAGTCTGTCTCTGCTGGGCAGGGATCTTCATCTGTTTTATTTACTAATACATCCCAAGCATATAATACAGCAGTCGGTACCTGGGAAAAATCCCACAAATCATTATGAATGTTAAGTGAATACAGTTCTATCTGTTTCACAAATGAGGTCATAAACTGTAGGGTGGCTGGTAAATGATGAATTTGGAGTCCCAGATATGCTTGATTTCCAAATCTTGGTGCGTTCTATCATTGTGGGTTTTGTTTTGTTTTTTCTTTTCTCCACTCTTTAGAGTCAGTGCACCAAAACTAGCTACACAGCTAAATCACCCGAGGAATTTTACAAAACACTAGACCCCATTCTGAGTTTCATTCAGTCAGAGGTGGGATCCACGTGTCGTGTGTTCGCTTTCCTAAGTGATTCTGATGAGCCTCCAGGTCTGTGGACCACTGCTGTAGATTCTTTTCTCTTACGGGGGCCAGTTTCACTTCCAGATTTCTTAAAGAATTTGAAGGGTATGTCTAGGAATAGTTAGCTTATCAATAGGCAGCAGTTACATGGCATTATAAACAAGCTGCCCCACATTCTTCCATTTATAAAATCAGAGTTCCCCCTTTTGAGCACCAGAGTTTTTTTAAGTGAATCATTTCAGATCCAAATCTTTCTGAAATGTAATGCCACTTAAAAAAAAAAAAAGTGTGCTCGATTACTATTAGCTTGTCTTTATGTGTGTTTTTCCCTGTCCCTGGAACGCCCCCATGTATCCGGGCAATTCCCACCCATCCATCATGACGGAGTCCGAGTCGTCCCTCTCCCTGGAATCTTTTTCCAAATCCCTCCCCCATTTTTTTTTTTTTTTGGAGTGAGGCTCCCCATTGCACTACTCCTGTAGCATTTCCCTGCCTTTTTACTGAAATAGCGTGTTGTAATAGGTGATCAACTCATCTTGTCCCCCCCCGCTACAGTATTATAATCAGAACTGCTTTTATTTCAAAGATGGAAACCCACCTCTAATTGACTTAAGAAAAAAGAGAGAGAGAGAGAATTGATTGCAAAATTCATGGGTAGATTTGTCACCTTGGATGTAGGTGTTTGAATGACGCATTCAGAAATCTGACTTCATTCTCAAGCCAAGGGCAGCAAGGACGGCCCTCGGAATCCCCAGGCTTCCATGCTGCCTTTTAGCCACAATGGCAGAAGGAGACGCCTCCGTCCCAAGAGTCCTAACCAAAAGTTCTCGGACTGACTCTCCCTGGGACGGACTCGGGTCAAGTTCCCTCCATGAACCTCCATGAACGTGGCTTGGAAAACATGAAGATGTACTTTGATGGGCCAGGCCTTGCTCTCCTGCCCAGCCCTTGGAGGCAGGGCGTGGAATCGGTCCCTTCCCCCAAATCCCTCTGGGCAGAGATTGGGAGGGGGTGTCCTTCAAGAAGAAATCAGAGTATAGAAAAACACTGGATGCCCGCAGTCTGCTGGGTATGGGCTATATAACTATATGAAATCTAGGCCCCTGGGACAGATACAAAGTGTGTGTGTGTGTGTGTGTGTGTGTGTGTGTGTGTTTGGGTCACAGAGATATAATGCTCAGCTCTGAACATGACTATTGGTAAAAGCACTATCAGCGCTTTAATTAGGTATCCCGTGAGACCAGGCCCGGGATGTTGCAGGATGACAGAGCCAACAGCAGAGGAAGTGGAAATGTCACCCTCGTTAGTGGGGTTATTCACAGGAGGAAGGGCGCACCCAGGGCCCCGGGGAGTGTCAGAGGGCAGGTTCCTGCCAAGAAACTGCAGTGAGTGGCTGGGACAGCAGCTGGAGGGCCTTGGGGGAGCGGTGAGGGGTCAAACGGAGAAATAAGGCAGAGTCAGGAAGAACCTCTCCCCTGGGGGATTCTCAGGACTTTTCTCCAAGGTGATCTTGAAATGTGCATGTTGTGGTTATTGCTTATTTATTTCCCATTTATATTAATGTACTCTTATTATGGGCAGCTTCTAACTACCATAGACTTGAGCTCTCTGGCCAAGCAGAGGGCAGATGAAGGTGCTTTCGGAAATGCAGGTGCCTCCCCTCCCTGAAGCCCTGCCAACCAGCCCATGCTGCAGAGGGCGAGACAGCTGTTCTCATGCCTCCCCTTCCACACTGCCCGTTGCAACAAACCAAATGACTGGTCAGCCACAAAGCCACCATATGTCTCAGTGAGGAAAATATGGGCTGCAGCAGGAAGAAGGGAGACTCAGCCCAAGTCCCGAAGTGGGGTCCCTGCTCTGTCACTAACCAGCCACGGGACCTCAGGCAAGTCAACCAAGCCTCACTTCTCAGTTTCCCCGTGTGTTAAGACATCAAAACAAAAGCAAAATGTGAAGGATTCTGCAATCTCTAAAATCCCTGGCCTGGAATTAATAAAAATTGCACTCAATGAATAATAGCTTCTGTCACCAAGACCAGATCTGGATCTACTGGGGGATAGAGTCTCCTAGTTGTAAGGATCAGCCTCCAATTCTGGCTAAGTTAAGCTCAAGGGATACTGAATTATAAAGGACTGAAGGGAGTTTGGAGAGTCGGGCTTGAGAATGGCAGAAGCCAAGCAGATCCAGAGGCAAGGGTCCAGGACCACACTTGTCCCATAACAAGAATGACCAGAATATGAGCCATTTTCAGGAGTCCTGTCTCTCGCCTCCTTGGCCTAGATTGGATTGTGGGATGACTAAACATCAATGATTTCTCCATTAGACTGTATTTAACAAGAAGAAGACTTTTGGGAATGGAAACAAGATGCCAAACATCCAGAAAACATTAAGGAAAGAGGGGAGACCAAGCTGTCATTCTATGAGGAATCCCTCTTCCTCTGCAAGTCTAGAATCCCAACAGCCCTGGACCACATGTGTACTCGTAGAGAGCTTCCAAGGTCACGGCACGGCTACTCAGCCCCTGGATGATAGCTCTGGCTCCCCACTGCCCTCCACAGCTTTCCATAAAGACCACGAGTCCCTTGGTCATTAAGCCCCCAAACCAAGTAACTTAAAGAGAAATCTTCCACACAGTTAATGGCTTAGCCAAGCACACATCACAGAAAATGCTGTGTTGGCAACTGGTCTACCAAATTGCATTTACAAATAATACATTAAAATGGCGGTCTCTGTCAACTGGGGACAGCCCCTCTGGAATTCACAGAAGGGGTGCTGGGTATAAGATCAGGGACTCAAATCTTGAGTCCTTGCTGGGGGGGGGTGTCTTTCGCTTCTTAGCATCCAAGCCCGCTAACAGCTCTATTTTGCCATCCCCATGGTACTCCATATTCTCCATCCCCCCAAACCTTCTCAGTCTCAAACCATCACCCCCAACACACACACACACACACACACACACACACACTTTCGCCCTCCACAATGTTTTTCAGCCTCTCTGTCTGAACACAGCATCAGTCCCTGAGGCCAAGCCAAGGACGTGCCTCTCTGGGTTGATGAGAACAGGCTCTCTCCACCTCCCTCTCTCCACCCCCTGGTCTCCGGGGCTGCCCATAGCCCCTGCAGGTTAAGCAGAGAGGAGATTAGAAATTACCGAAATCACAACAATTCCCTGGCAGCTTTTGTATGATTACAGGCTCTGGTGAACTAAACTGTCCAGCTGGGTAATTGAAGGAAACATATTTATTGAAATTCACATGCTTACAGTTATACTTAGCCCCTGGATAGCAGCAAAGCTGACCTGAGAGTATAAAAAGCCCCTTGCAGCTTTCCAAGGAAGCATTCCGTACAGGCCCGTTGGGGTTTAACTCTCTGGTGGCACGAGAGAGCTTTGATTTTTCTCTGCTCCTGGTGCCTCTCGTTGCTGCCAGCTGTCAGCTGGGCTGCCGGGGCTCAGGCAGGATATGAAAATGGGACCCACCAAGGCTGACATTCCCCCTTCACAAAAGGCTTTGCCCAAAAGGTGTCAGCAGCATGGTCTTACTTTTCCAATTTCATTTTAGGCTCGGAAAGAGGAGGCTTTGATCAGCTGGTGAGTTCCCTCGGAGTGACAGCTGCAGTCAGGAGCAGATGGGTCTCTAGGATAAGCACCTCACCCGCGCAAGGTCACCCGGGGCTCTGCGCAGCTTCACTGAGACCAGCTGGAAACACAGGAAGCCCAGGCAAAGCTCGGTGTGCATTACACACAAACAGATATGCTTTCTTTCCGTGGAAAGCAGGGCTCCTGGTGACATGGCTGGCACTGACTTCCAGAATCGCAGAGAGATATCCGAGCTCCTCAGAACCTCTCCTACTTCCAGATGTTGGAATCCTTTTCCTAAACCCCCATGATCGAATCCAGGGGTTGAATTCCGTTTCAGTGCATAGGCCTATCTGTCATCAATGAGCGCTTCCCTTGGTCCAGGTCTGTAAAGCCCCACTTGAGTTCATCAGGAAAGAATATCATGGAATGTCCAGCAGAGGCCCTGGTGGGGGCAGTCTCAGCATTCTGCGAGATGTCTACTCTCTCTGAGTGCAGCTGTCTGCAGCATGGCTGGCGAGAAGACCCATTCTTGCTAAATCCACCTGGCCGGGCCCCATAGCCTTGGGATGACATGTGAATGCAGAAACCAGCCTGAACGGAGAATTGTTAAAGCCGTTGGCCCCCTGGCCCGCAGCTCGGAAGCAAGGGGACAAGTCCAACTACTAAAGTGTATTCTGGCAAAGGTTGATGTAGACCCTATCACCCAGATTTGGAGGCATTTTTCCTTGGAGATTCCATCCAATCAATACTCTTTTATCTTCTTATTGTAGGACTGTTTGGGGTTTTTTAAAAGATTTCATTTATTTATTTGAGAGAGAGAGAGTGAAAGAGAAGGGGGGAGGACAGAGGGGGAGGGAGAGGAAGAAGGAAAGAATCTCAAGCAGATGCCACACTGAGCGTGGAGCCCGATGCAGGGCTTGATCTCATGACCCCGAGATCATGACCTGAGCTGAAACCAAGAGTCTGATGCTTAACGGACTGAACCACTCAGGTTTCCGTTGCTGTAGGTTTCTAAAGCACTTCAAGGCATATGACAGCACCTGACTGTGAGCTCTGGCGAAACCTAGACGGATCCAGACCTTGGCCCTAGACTATGTGATGGATCCCATGGCATAATCTCCAACAGCAACTAACAAAAGACAAGACAAATGCAAAGGACACAAATCCCACTTCTTAGGGGAACGGCGAAAACAAATACCGCGACATCAGAAGAAATGCCGGCTAACATCACCAGATAGCCCATCTGTATACACAGAAATGCAGCGTTTCTTGAGAAGCAACGGGATCTAACCCAAAGGAAAAAGAGAAGCAAAATACTAGCCAAAGGATACTTGATTTCAGGCCCCTACCCCTTAATGGGAGCCCAGGGTTGCTCATCCCAGCTCAGACTGAATAGTCCCCAAAAGGAGGCACAAGCCCTGTGACTTGAGTTAAGGGCATTCACAGATTGCTATTTGAAATTTTACCTAAACCTTGTTATAATCGGGTCTCTGGATTGGGAATAAAGTTCACACTTGCGCTCCCTGCAACGGAAGGGTTTGCAAAGCAAAATGGATTGCATAAATCCTATTTAAGGGAATTACTAGAACAAACTGATTTTAAGGACTTTAGTGCATTAATTGTTGGAATAAAGATGGATACGACCAATTACCAATGGGTTTCAGAGAGTTTCCAAAGTGGTCCTCCAGGGCCTCCACTCAGAAACACTTTGTCAGCAATTAATGTTGTGTGTCTGAAATCCAGTGTAAGAAGCTAAGGGTTTTTTGTTTTTGTTTTTTAAAGTAATTCAGCGGGTGCCTTGGAGACTCAGTCGGTTAAGCGATCGACTCTTGATTTCAGCTCAAGTCATGATATCAGGGTCGTGAGATCAAGCCCCGTGTCGGGCTCCATGCTGGCTGTGGAGCCTGCTTGGGATTCTTTCTCGCCCCCTGCCCCTCCCCCACCACGCTGGTGCTCGCTCTCTGTCTCTCAAAGACAAAAAAATTAATTCATATTAGCCCACCCCCACCATGGAGCTATTTCACTCTAAACAAATCCAATCTATGAAGAGAATCTAGAATTATAAAACAAATAATATACGACTAAAAAAATTGCTGTCACACTCCTATAAACAGAAGGCTTCCCTACAGAATCTTTGACTCTTTCCATAAAACAAGCTTACGGACAACTTCTTAGCAACGTGTCAGTTATATAAAGTGACCCATATCTAGGGGGCAGGTTTATGTCGGCAAGTCTGGGACATTTTATATGCTCTCCTGTGAGGCCAGCCTGGTGCGGACAAGAGTCTGTGGCTTTGGATGGGTGGTGGCTACCCTTGGTTTGTATGGGGGAAGATGGCTCATTCTGCTCGATGCTAATTGGACTATGTGAACTTTAGGGCTATTCACCCATTTCCATACCCAACAAGACTGTATCGAGCACCTGCGATGCCCACAACATAATCTTGTACAGCTATACGAATATGTACCTGCAGTATGTGGAGTGTTCATCTTTAGGGGCTCATAATGGAACTCTATTCATGTTTTCGGCTCACCGGTATCCATTTCTAACTTGTGACAATACCCCAATTTCCTTTTGAGGAAATTGACTTCTTGGATTCATCATGGAAGGATACAATCAGAATGTCTACTCTCTCCTGGTCAGGTATTGGGCTGGGCCAGTAGGGCTCTGCCTCCTGAACTTAATTGACCGTGTTGGCAATTCCGTGCCATCCAGATACCGCCATTTTGATCAGGCTCTCTCTGCCACAAAATGGTAGCCATGCTTCTGTTCTCGATCTGCCGGTACTGATGAGGCCAGCTCCTCAGCCTTTCCCCCTCTTGTGACTCTCTAATAGTCTTTCAGTACATTCCCTCTTGCTGAAGTTAGCTAGAGCCAAGTCCTGTCGCTTGCAACCAAATCTCCACATGGTGCTAGATCTTGAACTCTACGCTGTGTTTCAAAAACTTCCTCCTGCAAAGTAGCTAAGCTTCTCGCCCCCCAAATCAATGCATTTTCTAGCTGCCTTAAGCCACCTGATTTGCGTCTCCTTCCCTACAGTTTTGGAGAACATAGTGTCCCTCCTCTTTCAAATTGATCCCTCCACTTGGTAGGGTGACCAGTTTATCCAGATTTGCCTAGGACTTACTTACCCAGTTTTAGCAGGGAAAGTCCAACATTCTGGAAACTCCTTCATTCAGCGAGGTAGATCATTGGTTACCCTAACCTAGAGCTTTTCTCTCCTCTCTTTCTGCACAATGGTGGAAGCATTTCCCTTCATCAACAAATTGATGTTTTGCTCTAATTACCTTTCGCTCTTCCCACGCTCCCAGAGATCTTACAGAGTCCCTCTAAAGCTCCACATATTTAACTTTACGCCTTCACCCCATTTTCTCTCCAAACACCCCAAAGGATCCAAAGAGAGATGTTCTGTGCTGACTCTTTAGACTCAACACATTCTGAACGAGATCCATTCTCTGCTCGCAAACACTGCATCCCCAGGTGGGCTGGCACTGCGCTGTGGAGCCAACATGTCCAAATGGCAGTGTGACAGTAAATACTGAAATTTAAAATATGCATGCCTCATTTATGTAAAGAAATACACGCGTGCGTGTGAACAGGAAGGAGGTACAGGGATGTTCTTTACAGCATTGTTCGTAATGGCAAAATGGAAACTGCCCAATAGTGTATCAACAGAGAATAATATATACATAAACTAGGGTAGATCTCTACTGTGAAATCCCATGCAGCAATCAGAAAGAACAGTAACTGTTATCTTGCATAGAGCTTACAATGTTGGGGCACTGTTCTATGTTCTTAAGTGGAAAGAGAAAGGTCCAGGGGCGCCTGGGTGGCACAGTCGGTTAAGAGTCTGACTCTTGATTTCAGCTCAGGTTCTGAGATTGAGCCCCGCATTGGACTTCACGCTCCGCACGGAGTCTGCTTGAGATTCTCTCTCCCTCCGCCCCTCCCACTTGTGCTCTCTGTCTCTCTCAAAATAAATAAGTCTTAAAAAAAAAAAAAAGAAAGAGAAAAGTCTAGAAAATACATATGAAAATAATAAAAGTGTTTCTCTCTAAGCAAAGGAATTGGGTTTGTTGGGAAGTCGTCAGTAATGGCTGTAATGTTTTCATGTCTCAGTGAGGATAATATTTGCGTATATTATTTGAGTAATAATAATTCATTTAAAAAAAAAACGTGATTATCCCACTCAATTTCCCATATCGGCAAATACTGCCATTCTTCTTTAATCACCCAGACTCAGATCCTTAATATTAGTTTCTGACACTTCCCTTCCCTTTATTTCTTCGTCTCTGTAATCAATGAGTTTTCAAGAACCATCAAATCCTTCTTGAGATCGATGTTGGAATCAATGTGTTGGAAATTGCTGTTAATAGGTAAATGCTACCTAAAAGGAGTAACAGACTCAATGTGTAAACATGCAAATCAATAACAAATACCTTGGTTGGAATTACTTTTTTCCATCAGCGTCCACAGCCTCAGCAATGGAAAGGAGGGAGGGAAGCAGGTGGGAGATGGGGAGAGCAGCAGCCCCCGGCCCTGGGAACCTGATGGGGTGGGGATGGGGCTTCAGAAGGACAAAGAATGGGGAATGAGGGCTAAGGACAACTTGTGCTAAGCACCTGGAAAGAGAGATTTATGCAGAAGAGATCCTATAGGAAATTCTCAGGAGGCTTTTCCAACCTCAGAATAGAACACATAACATGGGACTAGAAAGGTCTCAAGGCGGGTTTTATCTGACCCACCACTGGGCGCACAACTTGAAGCCAAAATGCTCTTCTTGTGTGTGGGGGGGGTATCCCGAACACTTGGCAAGGTCTGGCACAAAGAAGGGGCTCAATAAACTTTAGTTAAATGGATGACATATACAGATAAGGAAACTGAGGCGCAAGGGGCACAAGGTCATTGGTCTCAGCTCGAAGAGCAGGAGAGGGCAGACCTGGGCATCAGCCCTACGTCTCCCCATTCCCTGATCAGAGCCCCCACATTATATGGATTCATGTCCCCAGTTGCTGCCATACAAACCCTTGGCAGGCATGAGGCATGCCCACGCGGTTCTTTTCCACTCCACCGTCTTAAGACTCATTTGTGAAGCAGGAGTGTTCCCCACCTCTTTCAGTAGCCAAACGCCCAGCCGTCTGCAGCACTGCCCTGCTCCTAGCGGAGGGAGAGAGCACCTGCCTTGGTGATGCTTTATCAGTATAGAACGCCATGCTTCCAGACTCCATATGACTCCCTCTGACTGCCTGCAAGGTTCCCCAAGGACCCCCACGGTGACGGGAAATTAGAAAGCATATTCATTCAGGGAAATGAAATCTTCCCTCCCACCTTCTCTTGGGCTCTGGTTTCCAGGCGGTGAGTAGAATAGAGGCTGTTTCAGGACCAGAGGCTCTGGCTGTGCGGCCGGAGTTACCCAGGCTCCCAAACAGAATGTAGTATGTTTCGGATTGTTCTCCCTTTTTCCAAACCTCACAAAGTCTCTCCTACCTGGGCCCACGGAGAGATCCCCGTTCAGCCTTCGGGACTCCTCCCCTCCTAAGAAGCCCTCCCTGCTTCCCCTCAAAGCCACATACAACTGCTGTCTCTGGGCCATGCCGAAGAAATCTGGCTTTCCCGGAGGTAGGACCTCTGTCCTCCAGCACATACAACCCACCTGCGCTTGTCACAAGGTGCAGGTAGACAACATTTTTTGAAAACATCCCCATGAGTGCGGAGGAGAAAATGCTGTATTATATTGAATCACAAGCAATAGAAATCATTGTGTAAAAGGCTCACTTCCTGCATAAAAATAGTGGCTTTGACCCAAATGGTCTACTGTAGTCCCCCGAAGGACGGCTCCGTCTCCCAGGGGTAGAGCAAGAGACTCCAGGCCCCTCCCCATAGACAGGAGCCTCAAACCCTTCTCATCCTCAACTTTGCTTCAGGGCAAAGCTTGACGGGGGTGGAGTGATGGCAAGAAGACTGAGGGCAGAACTCAGCATCCGGTGAAGCCATCAGAACAAGGTGTGCACCCCACTCCTGGTACCGGGTCACATCATTCAGGTCTCTGCGGCTGACCACCATGATTGCATTCCTCAGATGGTGCCCAGAAACTCCAGCATCGCCCCTCAACCTCCAGGAAGAAACTCAGCTGAGGGCCAGGGAGAGGACAGTCTGCAGTCACCATTTAAGACATATCTGTAGTATAATGGCAGCTCGGATGCTGATTTAATAGGTGTAATCAGTACTTCAAGAATCCCAGGCTTCAATATGGAAGGAAGGAAGGAAGGAAGGAAGGAAGGAAGGAAGGAAGGAAGGAAAGAAAGAAAGAAAGAAAGAAAGAAAGAAAGAAAGAAAGAAAGAAAGAAAGAAAGAAAGAAGAAGAGAAAGAAAGAAAGAAAGAAAGAAAGAAAGAGAAAGAAAGAAAGAAAGAAAGAAAGAAAGAAAGAAAGAAAGAAAGAGAAAGAAAGAAAGAAAGAAAGAAAGAAAGAAAGAAAGAAAGAAGAAAGAGAAAGAAAGAAAGAAAGAAAGAAAGGAAGAGAGAAAAGGAAAGAAAGTAGCTCTCTTAATTCCTAGGGCTGACTTTAATTTCTAGGGCTCTGAAACCCCAGTCTGCCCGCAAGCAGATACAAATAATACCGTCCATTCAGAATTTTCACATTCCAATGTGATTGAAAAAAAATGAAATCTAGGGGGCGCCTGGGTGGTTCAGTCAGTGAAGCATCTGGCTTCGGCTCAGGTCATGATCCCAGGGTCCTGGGATCGAGTTCTGCCTGGGGCTCCCTGCTTGTCGGGGAGCCTGCTTCTCCCTCTCCCTCTGCCCCTGCTTGTGCTCTCTCTCTCTCTCTCTCTCTGTCTCCTTCTGTCAAATAAATAGATAAAATATTTTAAAAAATAATAGATAAATAGATAAAATATTTTAATATTTTATAAATTATATTTTTATATTATATTTTATATTATATTTTATATTTTTATATTATATTTTTATATTTAATATATTTAAATATATTTAAATATATTTAAAAATTATATTTTATATTATATTTTATATTATATTTTATAAATTATAAATAGATAAAATATTTTAAAAATAAAATAAAATCTAAGGTCCTTAACTCTTTCCCAGTCTGATTTAGAAAGGATAACAATGTAACTGCCTTGGGTTTTTCCCAGCCTCCTCAATTCCCTGGGGCTTGCATGGCCGGCCAGCCGCACCAGAAGGAGTGGGTGGACCTTTGCAGTCAGCCCAGCACCAGTGGGGATGGGGAGGAGGGGTCCGGCTGGGGCTCCTGCGAGCTGGCCCCTTCCTAGCATCCTACCTGCCTCCTCTTGTCTGCACTCTCGGCACTGGCCAGGTTGCTGGCTGGCTCTGGCCCCTGGAGGTCAGCAAGTTCTGGGGCAGATTGGTTTCCATGGGCCTCACCAGGCTAGACCCCCACACAGCCCTGAAATGGAAAAAACTGTCTCCTTTCTTGACTCACACTTCTGGCACTAACCACCTGGGGTCAGTGCAGACCCCATAGGTTAAGGGCATAGTTCCAGAAGACTGTCCCCACTTCATATGCCAAGGGCAAGTCTGGGCCTTTCAGACTTTGGGGTGACTGGCTGTAAATCCGGAATTCCCACAGGCCCCCCTCATGGCATTCGAAAACTAGCTAGAATGGCGCACGACCCAGGAACATGTTTCATTTACCAATAGCAGCTTATCATAAAGGATACAGCCCAGGAAGAGCCAATGAAAGAAATGCCCAGGGAAGTTATGGAGGAAGACATGCCCGTCCCTCCATCCCTTCTATGCAGGACACCTCCCAGCACTTCCCTGCCCTCCTCACCCCAGATGCTCTCTGAACTCCTTCCTTGAAGGGGCTCCATTAGGGTAGGCAAGATTGATTAGATCCTTGGCCAGTGGTGATAAACTTAATCCCAGCACCTCGACCCTCCCACCCACTCTCTATCACATGATTGGTTCCTCTGGCAACTGGTCCCATCCTCCAAGAGCCGCTTCATTAGCATAAACTCAGGTGTCATTGAAAGGGGCTTATTATGAATAACAAAAGATGTTCCCCTCCTGCCCACCTTCCCTCAGGAAATTCCAAGGATTTTCAGAGCTCTGTGCCCGGAAATTGGGTCTACATTTCTCATTATATCACAACATTACAACCCCCTCCAACTCCAAGAGATTTGAGGGCACCTTCCATCCTTTCTATGTGACTCTGGCTACATGCATCTTGAATGCCCCTGCTGCATGGCTCTGGGTCCCCCCACCTGGATCTTAACAGACTCTCCTCTCAATTACCCTTCAGATCCCTCAACTCACAACCAAGTGAAATTTTGATAAACCTGCAAACCTAAGAAGGGGTCTAGGTCCCAGAATACACCTATACGCTCCACTCCACCTGGACTCCTCGTTTCCAGGTCAAGAAGTAACCAGCTACCCTACCTTGTTCTCTTCTATCACACGGGACCAGAGGGGCAGGGAGTGGGGTAGCCAGAGGCTACCTACCAAGGCATCTTTACAGTATGCAAACAAAGTTTAAGCTTCAATGCCCGCCCCCTGCAGAGCCCCCCACCCCAAGTGCCTGGGAGGGACCTGGCAACATTTACCCACACTGGTCACTTGCTATTGTCAAGGTAGCAAAAGTCAAATACTCTCATCTCAGTTGGTTAGGACCACTGTTTCTTTCCACTCCAACTTCCCCTCCACCACACCTCCTCCCATCTTTGATGGCACTGGGATGACCAAGAATATTTGGGGGATATAGTTGGGGAGCCAGAAGCCCATCTGTGGAACGTTCTTCCCATCTCAACAGACAAATAACTTTGTAACTGGAAGATTTGTTTTCCATTGATCCTTAGTCAAGACAGAAGTCCTCTGCTATCAGAAATATAATCTGGGGGCGCCTGGGTGGCTCAGCCAGTTGAGGATCTGACTCTTGGTTTTGGCTCAGGTCGTGATCTCATGGGTTGTAGGATCAAGCCCCGTGCTGGGCTCCACACTCATCGGGAGTCAGCTTGAGATTCTCTCCCTCTGCTCCTTCCCCCACTCATTCTTCCTCTCCCTCTCTGTCATCAAATAAATAAATAAATCTTAAAAAAAAAAAAAAAAAAAATATATATATATATATATATATATATATATATATATATATATATATATAATCTGAATAAAGGAAACTACATTTCCTTGTAGGAGAATACATTCTTTCCCCTAAAGTGGTCCCCCCAACTTCAGGTCCCTGGGTCATATCCCTGCTCTGCAGTGTGTCTTTCTCTCTTCTGCTTTTCTCCATCTCTTTCATCCCAAATTCTCCTTCTGCCCACCCTCCAGCTGTCTTATAGAATGGGGTGTCTCAGCCCTGCAACTGCTGACACCTTGGCCCGGATGATTCTTTGTCATGGGGCTTCCCTGTGCATTGTGGGATGACTAGCAGCATCCCCAGACTCAACCTTCTAGATGCCACACTTGTCACAACCTCCACCTCCTATTGCCACAACCAAAAATGTCACCTGACATTGCTCAATGCTCCTGGGGGGCGGGGGGCAAAACTGCCCCTCATTGAGAACCACTGGCCTAGACCATAGGAGCGTAAAAGTAGTTCTACCTAAACACGCCCGGGAAATCTTGGAATCTTCTCTGAGCTGATTCCAGAGCCTCGGACTCTGCAGTTGATGGCAGGTTAGCCCCGGAGCCGTGAAAGCCCCTCCTATCTTCCTGGGAATGGGAGAGGGTCCACAGCTATAGCATGTCAGGTGGGAAGTTTGAAATGTCATCCCACCACAACAGTAATGAAAAATGAGACAGTCCCTTCCCATCTCCAGATCTCCATTTCCTCTAAAGTAAGAGGGTTAGGGTAATTCAAGTCCAAGTTGACTCACAGTATTCAATGCCTCTGCTCTCACTTTAAGCCCTGCTGCGGGAAGGCAGAACCCCAGATCTGGGGGCAGGGGGACAAATTCTCCAAGATACCCATTGGGTCTAACCATGTGTTAGGGTTCCTGCCACCACATGCTCACTCCAGTGGCTGGCTTCCTGCTTCTATGGTTTGGTCTTCCTGTCTACTCAAGGACCACACCACACTGCTCTAAAATAGATTTTATAAAACCTGATCATGCTTTTCCTTTTCAGAGTTGTCCTGGCTATTCTTACTTGTTTATTTTTCCGTATGAACTTTTCAATCAAATGAGCTAATCAATGGATTAATTGATTTGATTTTAATTCTGATGTTAAGCATGAAACTTAACCTCTCTTAACACTGACTTATCATCTGTAAACGGAGATCAGAATGTTTCTCTTGCAAGGTTATCTCGAGAATCACATGAACTAATGTAGTCAAGCATTTGTGCAGAGCTTGGCACATCTTAGATGTTCAATAAACAAAAGTTAGTATGATTATTTCTTTGACGTCCAAATAAACAAAGCCAAAATTATTAAACATGCAGTTAATTTCACCTAAAAGCAGGTCACTTCTAAGATGTACTTTCCACATCTGCATTGTATCCAAAAGTGGGATTTCCTGCACCATTAAATGTGGATAAATATGATGGCCCAGTAGAAACACTGAACCATGGGGAAGACATGCAGAAAAACCTTCTGGGGATATGGTTGAAATTCCAGGCACGGGAGAAAGGGACAGAAAATTGTCCTTACATTTCCTTTTATTCAGAAAAATATGAGCTAAAGCAGGAAGCTTAGCTCCCATTGTTGAGAACAGCAGGGAATATTAGGGGCTGTGAGTGCTGAATACATTTTTTATGTATTATCTTGTAAAGACCAGCAAATTTGGCTTCATAACAGTGAGATCAAGCATAGCAAATTTACTTAAATTCTTGGAGTGCATTACTGAATCACACAGCATTTCTGTGTATTTCACCCCTAGAAAAGGATTTAATAACCTCTCTGCTGCGTTCTTTGGGTAAAAAGCTAGGGAAAAGAGTATGAGTGGATTTGATGAATTACAACTTGTCTTAGGCATAGGACAAAGCTCATTTGGTTGTTGCAAAAGCAGAAAATTGGCACCTCCTATGAGTGAAAAAGCTAGTGGAGCTTAGGAAAAAAGGTAAGCTTGCCCTCTTGCTCTCTGAAGCCTTGAGAATCCTGCCTGTGAGCTCCAGTGCTCACCTGGACAGGTGCCTGCAGGACGAGCAAGTAGGGAATGTCCTGTTTGACCAGAAGGAAGAAAGACAAATGTCTGATCCTTGACCGTGAGTGACCGTAGGGCACAGGAGGGGCCCAGCTCCTGGACAGAGGTCAACAGTTCTTTGATTCATTGGGGCTTAGAATTGGTTAGGTTGTATAGGATAGTACTGAACCCTGATATCTTCTCCCAGGGAACCTTAACCCAGCATGATTGAAGCTGATTCCCAATCCCCAGGACATCACCTTCAGCCTCTCTCCCAATGATGTCTAAGTAAGTGAGAACAAGGATATAGGCGGACATTGGGAATTTTGGCCCAGAGCAATCTTCATAAACGCTGGCACATGGCAGAACCCAATCCTCTGGGAGTTCACTGCCAGACATTTATGGAATTTCCACCCTAACTCTATAGGTAGCAATATTGCCCTTTTTGATTGGGGGGGGGGGGCGGAGGATGTGCTCCTAAGAGCCAGAGGCTAAGGCGGCCCAGCAGACAAGCCCAGATATCATTGCCCCAGTCCTCCCTGAGCTTGTCCATTCTGGTAAAGGATGTGTCAGCTTATCCTACAGCTGGAAGATTCTGGAATTAAAAAAAAAATTACTTTCTATAACATTTCTAGATTGGCAGCTATTTCCTGTTTATGGAGGATTGGTTTTTTAACTTAGTGAAGGTTAATGGCTCACAGGGCTGGAGTGTGCCTAGATGAGTAGTTCACAGTCTTGACTATCCATTAGAAACTCCTGGGGAGCTTTTTAAAAATGTCAGTGCCTGCCGTGCTCCACCACTGGAAATTCTAATTTAGATGGACTGGGGCGGAGTCCAGGGCATCCATTGCTTTTGAAAGCTTTGCAGGTATTTCTGATGTGCAGTGAGTTGCTAGAGAGCCTTTAGAGGGACAAGGAGAGGAGCATTTCTAGACACATGTAAAAACACCAGCCCAGCAGTCCCTGAACTGCGGAGTCACGGAGATCAGTTTATTTTGCAGCTAATGAAGGCAAATAGACATTCCCTGAAATTTTTACTTGGAAGCCCTGAGTGTCCCTGTCTACTCAGAACAACTAGTGCTACTTTAAGGGTGTGCCCCAAGGTAAAGACTGACCACGGAGGAAGGAATGTCAGAAAGCAACGCCATAGACTCATAGGTTGGAGAGATTGAGTAGGTAGACTCATACTCAGCCCAGTTGTATTAGCGGACTCAAAATACAAATGGCGCCTCCATACTTGCCAAGAACACTTCCAAGTTCCCTTAGGCAGCAAGCTCTCCTATTGTCCACATAGACTGTTCAAACAGCTTCTCCTGGTCTTCCTTCTACTCCCTGGGTCATACTTTCTCCAACTCTGTTGCATTCCTTTTCTCTTCCTGAACCTTCCCCGTTGTGTTCTCTGGAGTTCCATCCTCCATGCTCTCCTTCTCCCATACTACATGCTCTGCTAGGAGATCTCACCCTTCGGATGAAGCTGATGACTCCCAACATTCATTATCTCCAGCTCAGATCTGTCCTCGAGACACACATCCTCTTCGCTTAACTACCAAGCAAGCATCCGCACTTGGATATCCCACGACGCTGCATTCAACAGTGCTAATGGAACTCATCATCTTCCTCTCAAAGCTTGTTTCCTTCAGGTTTCCTACTTTGGTGAAAGGTGCCCCATCCCCCTAGGACCCAAGATCCAGCCCTGGGGGTCATCAAAGACTCCTTTACCAGGCTTCCCCTGCCTAGTTACTCACTCACCAAGAGCCCTTTCAATTTTACCAGCTAAATTCACTCAAATGCAAACACTTTTATCCATGCCGATATCCTACTTCATGCCGCCATCATCACACCCAGAATAATTTCAACAGTCTCCTAAAACATTCCCACCTTCCAAACCTGCCTCCTTCCAACCTCTTCACACTACAGGTTAGAGAAATCTTTCTAAATCTGATCAATGCACTCATTCACTCCCTTCTTAAAACCCTGGCCCAGCCCCCATTGTTCTCAAGATAAAATCCAAACTCCTCCACAAAGACCCTTATGGTCTTCTACTCCCTGGTCTCTGCTTGTCTCCTCCTGTTCTCCACGTCCCACGTCACATATTCTAGCCATGCTGATGGCTAATGCTCCATGGAGATTACCTTCGAATTCAACTTCAGATCTCCCTCTTTCCCACTCACCTCCACACACACCAGGGAGGGAGGCAGAGCAGGGCATTTACTACATGGAGAAATGAGAACACACACAAATCAGGATCCATGCGGGAAGCAGGAAGTGGACTGGGCTATACAGGCAAGATTCCTTTCTCCAGTTTTAGCATTTGGGTAAGCCACTCCTCCTCCCTGAACAAGAAACAGCAATAGGGTTGGAAAGAAAGATGGAAGTTTTCCTCCTCAGAGAAGAGGGAGCAATGGTCCCCCTCTACAGCATGCTCATTGTGGTATACCCAAGGAACTGTTTGGGGGGGCTCATGGAAGATACCCCCAAAAGGCTCACTGGATGAACAGAAGGAGCAAATTACTGAGGGATTTACATGAGAAGAAAAGAGCTGGACGCTTTCCTTCCTGGGGCAAAATGGCGGCCCCTTCTCCAGCTGGAGAGGATGCATTGGACTTCAATCATGGAATCAATGCTTCCAGAGATGCTGTACCCATCTTAGTGAGATGAAGTGGAGGGAACCTGGTCTTCACTGTGCTTTGAGTTCAGTAGACAGGGAAATTCATGGCCTCTGTTCATTCAGCTCCAGAAACATCACTTTTGGGGAGCTGAGGCAACCCTGGGGAACCAATGTCCACTGCAATTCAGAGAAAGCCGACTTCACAGCACCCACTGCTTGGCGGCTCCGAACGACTTCAGTTCTGCCTCCTTCTCCGCGTTTCGAAGCTGGCATAATATTAACTACACCCTTCATATGATCATTTGGGGTCTTAAATTATATGGTCGTTCTTACCAAATTGTTTCATGTTTCTGTTCATAAATTACTTCTCTGGCTGCAAATGGGAACTGCCACATTGCTAAAGCCATTCCTCTCCAGATGGGAGGGAAAGCTTTATATTTTAACAGAAAGAAAACTGCCTAATTGTCCAGCAGTAAAAAAAAAAAAAAAAAAAAAAAAGTAAAAGACAAATTAAAAAAAAAATCTGAGCTGTGAAGGCTTCACCCTCCTCCTTTCTCTGGGTCATCTGCAAAAGAGAAAGGCCGGACCGGGTTTTCCACATATTCCACCCCACCCCCTAAAATGAAATCGTCTTTATCATACATTGCATAAAGTTTCACATACAGGGTCAACTCCCGCAAACACCTCTCTTTCTCTTCCCCTCCCTCTCTCCTTTCCCTCCTTCTTCCTTTCTTCTGTCCATTCAACAATACTCTTGCTCCCCTACTATGTGCCAGCCACGGCGCTGGACCTCGTGATTTCACAGAGACTATTCCTAACTTCATGGAGGTTCAGTCTGGGGACCAGAGACACAGCTTCTCAGCAAATTCATCAAGGCCTTACCGTTTTCTTTCCTTAAAAGAGAAGAGCAGTTTGGAGACTAGGGGCACCCTCGCTCCTTACCAAAAACCAGCATGCAAACAGTTTTCTCCCACAAGTGAGAGCAAACTCTCAAGCCCATGTTGAGTCCTGAGTCCCAATTGATGTGATGGCAGCAAGAGAGTGACAGAGGTGTGGCCAAGGGGAGGTAAGCCAGGTAAATGTCCAAAGTGCCCCAACCGCACTCTCTGTTGCTGGGACTCTAGGTGAAGTGGGTTGGCCCTTGCACAAGTGTCTTCAGACCCTGGCTCAAGCCGACACTTGGACTCCCTGCCTCCCCCGGCATCTCCCCATCTTCAGTCCCTTCCTCCCTCCTCCGACTGCAGGCGAACTGACTCGCCTGCATTGTCAAGCTCAAGGTCAAGCTAGCTGGTCGCCCCGCACCTGCAGAGGCTGTTGGGCTGACCCAGCTGCTACTAGCAGTCTGCACCCTGATTACAAGAAATCTCGAAGCTCACAGAATTGGCAGAGCCAGATCTTCATGAGTTTGTTTCCCAGTGTTCTGGAAATGTCACCAACTCTTCTGCCGCCTTCCCCATTAGGCAAGTGACCCCTTAGGAGGCTAATTGTGAAAAGCAGCAACTTTGCTCTCTCTTCTGTCTGGCCATCTCTTGGCAACGCAGGAGCCCCTTCCCTCCCAAGCACTTCTGATAGTGAAACTGAAGCTTGCTTTTTTTTTTTTTTTAAAGATTTTATTATTTTTTAAGTGATCTCTATACCCAATGTGGGGCTCGAACTCACAATCCCAAGATCAAGAGCAACACGCTCCCCGACTGAGTCAGCCAGGGGCCCTGGGTGAAGCCAGCTTTTAAGGGCATGGTGCTGAAACATTCCCTGGGAGAGAAGCAGAGTGGGGTCAAATAGACACACAGAGCTGAAAAGACAGGGAGGAAGCCACCTGGGGAATCACTCACCCAGAAGTGAGCCAGCCAGTCGGCATCATGTCTGCCCAGGGGCCGAACTCGGCTTACAGTTGTATTTTGTTGCTCATGCAAAGTTTTTGCATTTTGTTTTCGTATTTAAAAATCAGAAGTTTCCCCTAAAATGTGAATTTCAGGCTTCTTTTGAAAACTCTGAAGATGGGTCGTGTCTGGGCAGGTGACTATCACAATGGATGGAAGGAGGCTGGTTTTCTGTCCCCTTGCAGACAGACAAACACCACAGTCCCCACCCAGCCCTCTTTCCCTCCCCTGCTTGCATTTAGCTTGAAGGGGTTAATTGCAGTTTTCAGCTGCAGGGAGTGTCGGGACCCCCTGTGAGCTAGGATGCTAGTAATAAGTTGCTAATGATCGTTCCAGCATCGATATTTGCAAGTCATTGACTTCTAAAAGTAATCCTTGGAATAACTTAGTATTCTTATCAGTTACTTGTATTCTGGTATGCTTTCTGGACAGTGGGGGAGGGGGAGGGGTAAAGCCAGGATATAGGCTGGGCACGGGCATGTGAACACCATCTGCGTTGCAGAAGGAGCAGGGTTAAGACCTATGGGTGTAGACAGCTGGCCCCATTCCTAGGACGGAGAAAAATACCCCACGAATCCAAGAGACAACCTTGGAGGGCAGGCAGAGTTGGTTGGCTGGTCTCCCCTGGGACGGCCACCATGTGAACGCACGATTGGAGCCCTGGGGACTGGATGGGGGGGGGGCTCTACCTGACACAGGCGCAGGTCTGCCCCCAGGTGAGTCCCACCCATCATGGTCTGCTTGAGATGCTGCCCAGCTCAGGTGAGGTTCGAAAAGACACCAGGTGGGGACTCGAAATGCAAAGTCGTGGACTGTCTGCACGTTGAGGTGCTGGGGCAGAGAGAGATCAGGCAAAGACCCCTGTCTGGTCGTTAGCGTGCCATCAAGTCCCCTCCCTGCAAGCCCGTCCTGTTCACCTCTCCGTTTCTCCCACCCACCCAGCCAGAGCTCTTCGAGAGGAGGGGCAGACTTCTGTTCCTCTCTGCAGTCGTCTGCCTGCAGTCCTGTGAGCACACCTGGCTTCTCGTGAGCATCACACCAATGTAACCTGGCACTCCCAGGTTCCCTTCCTGTAACTTGAACTCCGCAGTTTAAACTAACATTACCGCTGGTGTAAGAGGGGTCTGCAGCTCCTCTTTGCAGCCAACCCCTTGAAAGAATAGTCTAGACTCACTGTCTCCAGTTCTTCCCCTCCTCTTCTCTCTTAAACCCATCCTGATTAGGCTTTTGCCCCCAATCATCCCAACAAAAATGTTTTGTTCCAAGTTATTGTTAGATCCAAAAAGGAGCAGAGAAAGTAGGTGACAGCTGGTGGGGGCAGGTGGGAGCAGGTTGGGTTGGGGGGGCATGGGGCCAACAGGAGACCAATCCAATAGGGGGGGGGGGACAGGGCAAGAACTGCTAGTGGGATGTCCCAGGGTAGCGGGGAAGGGAACGAATGAATGTGTTACGGGACCACAGGTGGTTCACGGGTAAGGACAGGCAAGAGGGCAGGACGCATGGTGCAGGTGCTGGGGAGAAGGTGGATTT
The DNA here is from genome assembly GCF_024610735.1 of Ursus americanus. Lineage (NCBI taxonomy): Eukaryota > Metazoa > Chordata > Mammalia > Carnivora > Ursidae > Ursus > Ursus americanus. The sequence continues at coordinate 65,213,203 of NC_142140.1, read as the reverse complement.
GGTGGGAACCCAAGGAGGCTCTCTTCAGACCGCTTCTCTCTCCCAGCGAGTCAGGAAGCACAGTTGTATCTGAGAGTGTGGGCAACACTAATTTACAGCTGTGAATAAAAATACAAGATTCAGCTTCTTCAACAGCCATGTCCAATGGTGTGGTTGCCCGCATGGAACAGCGAAGAGTGAAGCCAAGTGAGATGACAGGGGGGTTGGGGGCACACATGAGGGAGGAAAAATAATGCCCAACCATGGCATTGAAGCTGGCTGAAGCAGGAAGCACTGGCATCAGGGAAAGGCAACAGGATCAAGGCACAGAGTTCCCGGTGAGACCAACGGATTGCTAGAGCTGGATGCTAGACGGAGGGAGCAGAGACAGGAGGTGGTGGTCAGAGAGACTTGTGCAGAATAGGGATTTTTGGAAAGTTGCAATTACTGGTGAATGAACAGGTCTAGGACAAAATCATGCAAATGAAGGGCCAAAGTAGGGCCGAAGTACAGAGCAGGGACCAATGGCCTGATGACATGAAGGGCAATGGGGGTTTCCGTGAAGGCAGGAGGAAGGCTGGTCTGGAAGCAGGAGCCCGACAGGTCGGCGGAAGAGGAGTGGGGGAAAAAAGACAAGCCACCACGCCAGAGGGCCGCAGAGGAAACCGTTCTCAGGGACAGCCAGGTTCCCATTAGAGCAAGAAGGAAAAAAGAACAGCCGGAGAAACTGCTGAGGTTATTAGAGAGGATTGTGCTGATGACGAACCAGGAATTCCGGAAGTTACAGTAGCCGGTTTCCGTGAGTTGGTGAAAGATCAGGAGATACAGCAGGGGGGCGCCTGGGTGGCACAGCGGTTAAGCATCTGCCTTCGGCTCAGGGCGTGATCCTGGCATTATGGGATCGAGCCCCACATCAGGCTCCTCCGCTATGAGCCTGCTTCTTCCTCTCCCACTCCCCCTGCTTGTGTTCCCTCTCTCGCTGGCTGTCTCTATCTCTGTCAAATAAATAAATAAAATCTTTAAAAAAAAAAAATGGAGATACAGTAGGGATGAGGGGGGTGCCTTTCAGGATCTAATGAGCCAGAGCCAAGGTGATCTGGGAATCTGGGGTTTGTAGGCAGTGGGAATGAAGAGAATAAAGGGAAAAATGAGATTGGTTGTGAAAGACTCAAGGTACTTAGCAATCGTGGCACCAGAAGTGTTGATAGAGAGATGGGTGGGTGTCTGGGGGCTTCCTCTGGGTTCTGTCACTGGAGGTGAGGAGGTGTGGGGAAGCTATGTACCCCTCCAGTAGGCTGGAGCATCTGTACGCTCCTTTCTGATTCCTGTCAATGCCGATGGGTTACCTGGCAAGGTGAGTTCTTAGACGTGCTTGCATGGGGTTCACTCTTGACTCCTGTCCAGGGAGAGGATGGATGGCCTTGCCTCAGTTTCCTTGTGCGAAACACGAGGCATCATTAGAACCACCCCCTAAAGCTGTTGTAAGAATAAATGCAAAAAAAGAATGAGTATAAAAAGCTTGGCACGTGTTGAAGATTCCAGTGGTTCCCTTTCTTCTCAACCACAACTCCACCACAAAAATGTGCTATTCGCGGAGGGCAGAGTTATGTTTAGTGAGGAAAATGCAGAGCTGAGTAGAGACTGTGTTAATTGCTTACTTTTCCTAGGTATACATTTGGAAGGCCTAACAGCTGGGCCTCTGTCAACAGGCTACTGTTCTCCAAATGGGAGCTAATCAAAGTGCCCAGGAAGAATTAATCAGTCTCCGTAGGACGGGTCTAGGAACCCACACTTTTTAAGTGACATAAATTCCAACTGGTCGCTTACTAAATCTTGTTGATTGATTAGGAAGGCAGTGAGGGGCTGGAGCCCGGCTGATGGCTCTGTATTGATCGCAGCTTTTAGCCAAGTTATTAAGTGGCTGGAGATAGGGGGTTAGATGGCAGAGTCCCACATTCCCTCTGCGCCCTCCCCTTCTCCGATATTTCAGCTTAAATCACAGCATTTCCCAAAAGGGTATTAGCTCTTATGGACAAAGGGGCCGACTGCATTAAGCAAGACGGGCTTTAGAGCACACATCAAATTTTCATGTGCTGCATGGGGCGCCGGGGCTCGTCCTCAGGGCTGCTTATCTCTCACCAAGAAACCTGAGAGGAGTCCAGCAGCTCGTGCAGCTTGAGCATTTTGAGAAAGAGCAAAGAAGTCACCTTCAGAAAGCGCTAGGTAGAGGTTTGGCCCCCTGGAGCTGGGAGACCAACACGTGCAAAATGCTGCATCTTGCACCAGAGATTCCATCTTTCTGGGTCAGGAGGAAATAAATTAACCCATGGGATTCCCCCCCCCCCTCCCCGAGCAGAGCCGGCTTCTGTCTGCCTAGCATTGATCAAATCAATCAGCCTATTGAGAAATAAATAGAGGAAGGGACTGGTGTTATTGAGTGTGAACTAATGGCTGGGACTGGCCTGGACGCTTTTCACATACCATCTGTCAGCTTTGGTCTCTGCAGTAGTCTATAAAAAACTAGTCAACCTCACACTTCTCTTTCTGTTAAAACTCTGTAAGCCTCTTACTTTGCCACTATCGGGTCATTCTGGTTTCTCTGGACAGCGGAGGACATATCCAGATCCTCTCCCATAGGAGCCATTGGACATTTCCCATAGGAGCCATTGGACAATTGGTCCAATATCTAGACTAGTGGACTTGTAAATGCATCTTGCCCAGTGGGTGTCCTCTTGGAGATTGAGACCGTGCTGCACAAAATTTCTTCTTTTGCTGAGTCTACGTATGTTGGGACAACGTGAATGAGGCCCCCATCCGGGACAGCACATGGCACCCTTCTCAAGCCTCAGCCTCTTTGTCCTGGTTGAAAGACTCTTTGACCTTCAAATGTAGAATGGTCCCTTGTAGGTAAATCCCAGGTCCCCGCCTTTTCATGCTGAGTACAGTCCTTGGAGACGATTTAACAGACCCAGAGGACAGGGTGGGAGAGCAGTGATGGCAGGAAAGTCCAGACTCCATAACACGGAAATGAACCGGAACTGAATGGAGGGTGGGATTTGGTGATCCAGTCTTAACTATTCCAACTGTGTCATCTGCTCTTTTGCTTCCTTTCCATGGGATTCCCCTTTATTTATAGCCTCTCAAGGCTCTAGGAGTTGAGGATGTTGGGGACAAAACTCCAGAACAGAGAACCCCAGAAGGATTAAGTAACTGGGTCCAAAAGATTTGAGGAGGGGATAGTGGGCAACAAAAGCTTTTAGGACAGATGGCATTGAGCCATGGATGCCCACTGTTGACCAAATGCCCACCCAACCTCCAACCTTTCCATGTCAGGTGGTCGAATGTCAGAGGCAACTTTTCAATTCTTCCAAGAGAATAAGAACTAGAAAAACAAAGATCTGGGGCGCCTGGGTGGCACAGCGGTTAAGCGTCTGCCTTCGGCTCAGGGCGTGATCCCGGCGTTGTGGGATCGAGCCCCACATCAGGCTCCTCTGCTATGAGCCTGCTTCTTCCTCTCCCACTCCCCCTGCCTGTGTTCCCTCTCTCGCTGGCTGTCTCTATCTCTGTCAAATAAATAAATAAAATCTTTAAAAAAACAAAACAAAACAAAACAAAAAACAAAGATCTCCAGGAAATCTATTGAAAAATCTGGGTCAATTTGTAAGAATAGGTATTTTTCCATGGGACTCAATAAAAGTTTTCATTTTTCATTGCTTTTTTAAAAAATGTGGCCCCTGAGTTGGGCCTGTGCAAACAGGTTGCTCATTAGCGAAGGAATTCATGAAGAAAAGGTGGGCTTTGAACTCAGATCTACCTGGACCCGAACTCCACACATTTTCTTGCCAGCAATTCCTGAAGGAGATTATGCACTTAATAAATGCACACAAGTAGAAAGGGTTTTTAAGCAATAGGAGAATTTTTCCATTTGTGTAGTTCTTTTCCGATTACAAAGCACTTCCACGTAATTCTCATGAACACAAGCGTCTCTTCAAATCAGCATTATTTCCGGATTTCTTGATTCTTTCAAAATAGCATTTGATAAATGCTTGTTTAATTCATTCAAAAAGTATTTATCAAGGGATCCCAATGTTCCAGGCATTATGCCATCCTTTGTGGAGACAAAGGCAAAGGAAATACTCTCTACCTTCAAGTAGATCATAGTCTAATGGAAAAAACCAATGAGTTTGTGGGAAACCAGGGTGATGAAGGTTATGTCCAGTTTGCTGTAGAAACACACCAGAGAGAGAGGTCCATTCAAGTTTGAGGCTAGTCTCAAAGAATGAGAATTAATGTATGAATATATGAATGAATGGATGGATCAAAAATGTTTTACCTTTAAAGTAATGTCCCACCTTCTGAACAAGAAGGAACAAAGATGGGTTCCTTCATTACCTGAATTCCAGTAATTGCTTCGATTTCATGTAAATTGCTGTATATTGAGCACCAATTATGGGCCAGGCGTTACACTAGGATCTATATGTTTGGGGCCATGCTAATGAATTAGATTAGGAATCAGCGAACTTTTCTGGGAATTCTGGATCGTAAACATTTTTGGCTTTGCTTGCTATACAGTTTCAACTCTGCTGTTGTAACACAAAAGCAGCCATACACAACAGATGATCAAATGGATGTTGTCTTCCAATAAAACTTTATTTACAAAAACATCTGGCCCCTGGGCTACAGTTTGCTGACCCCCTGAGTTAGATGAACAAAGTTCCCAACCTAATGGAGTCAACAACCTCACCCCATCCTACTTCTACTAATCAACATGTAGCTATCTTTCTATTTGTGCTCCGTTCTCTTCCACATTCAAACCCCTGTTGCTTCATCTGCTTGGAATGATGTCTCCACCATCTATTTCTTTGCCACCCCCCAAAATAGCCCCCAACCTCAACCACCTACGCACAGCACGCTCATGAACTTTGAATTCAGAAAGACTTTCTTGAGCAAAATGAAAAAAAAAAAAAAAAAAACTTAAGCATAACAAAAAATTTAACTAATTTAACTATAAAAAAATATATTTTTCAAAATTCTCCACATGATAAAACACCAACCAATAGACTGGCAAAAATATTTGCAAGAGCGGACGTAAGATTACGATCCAGAATATATAAAGAGTTCCCATAAATCAAAAAGAAAAGGGCAAAAAAAAAAAAAAATCCCACTCATAATTTAAAAAAAGCAGAAAATATAAAGGGATATTCATGAAGATAAACGTAAATGACAGCCAAAAAATATATGAAATGTTGCTCATTCTTTAATGAGTAAACGTGTAAAATGAAAATTAAAGCAACAGTGCAGTATCATTGTTTGGTCGAAAGTTAAAGAGATAAATAATGTTCTACAAAAATTAAAGGTGATAAGTAATGTCCTGCATTATACCAAATGGATGGAAATAGGTATTTTTCATAGATAGGTGATAGAAGTGTACTTTTGTAAAGATTGTTGGAGACATAAATGGTAGTATCTAAACAGGCATAAATGTTCACAAGTTTATTTATTTTTATTTTTTAGTGTGCATACCTTTATGTTCAGAAATTCTTCTCTTAAGAATCCTCCCTCAACAAATACTTACATATGCATACAAATGTGCGTGTTTAAGAATCTTTGAAATAACGAAAATTTGAAATCAATCTAAATGTCCAAGTTAAATTTTAATGCGCAGACTAGACAAAAATAGGCAGCAATTAGGAAAAATTAGCTAAATCTATGTTAAGTATTGAAATGCAAAGATATTTCAGGTGTATTGATAACTGAAAAAAGAAAATCATAGGGCGATAAATATTGTATGATTGCACTTTTTTAAAAAAGATCTTTTTTACAAAAAAAGATGTATCTGTATACATGTATCATATATATTTAATGTAAGAGCCACAAGACTTTGTGCAAATTACACAAGGTGCCCTTTCTTCAAGACAGTTTACTTCCAGCTGTCAGAAAAGTCTAATAATATTCTGATTTTGTTAGCACAAGGCATTTATAACCTTCTGCTAACAAACTGCCATGATAACTACAGAAATCTACGATATCTACATCGTGGTTCACTGTGCGGTCGATTCCCTGCAAAACCACACATTTCAATGCTTAGGAAAAAGTCTGGAAGCAGCGCACTGAACTATCAGCATCCCGGAAAAAGTCAGAGGTGGAGTGAAGGTAAGGGGCGGCATTCACATGTTCCCTTCTCTCTGTATTTTTAATGTTTCAGTCCTTTATGGTGAGACTATTCATGTGTTGCTTGTGTAAAACAAAAGGCAATTTAAAAGAATCAGTAAAAACGATGAACAAAGACTCTGGTTAAATATTTTTAAAAATTGTCCTCTTTCTTATAAATCAGAAATAAATATTTAGGGAGTGGAATGGGGGAAAAACCCTATGTACGACGGTAACAACAGTGATAAAATTGGAAATAAATGCTAACAGGAACTTGGATCATACCCCTCCCCTACTAAGCAGATACTTGGTTAGTCGGTGTTTACTCAGGGAAAGTGAAAACGTGTGTCCACAAAAAAACTTGCATCGGTGTGTTTATAGCAAGTTCATTCATAAAGCGAAACAACCCAAATAGACATCCACAGGAGAAAGTATAAAAAATAGTGAGGAATATTCATAATGTGACATCATAAGAAATACATATTTGGTCTCTACCCCACGTTCCTGACACAGAGCTCGTAAAAATCCTTGTAATCTCCTTAGTAGTAGGGGTGCTCGGAGCAGCTTTTGTTTTGTTCTATTTGGGCTTTGACCCCGATTGCCTACACAGACCTCCTAAATCCCATGGAATTTTCTGGGTGATGGGATCACCCAGAAACCCATTTCAACAGAAATGACTGTTGGTGAGCTTCTGAATAGCTTCAGGATGGGAGCTGGTCACCAGAAAGACCAAGCCATGTTAGAAGCCATGATTGAAACTTTCAGCCCAACCCCCTCCCCATTCTCCGGCAGAGGGGACTGGGGCTGGAGATTGAGTTAATAATTTATTATGCCTGCCTGATGAAGTTGCCATAAAAATCTCTGAACTACAGCGTTCTGAGAACTTCTGGGCTGTGGGGGCACCTGGGAGGCTCACTTGGTGAAGTGTCTGCCTTTGGCTCAGGTCGTGGTCCAAGGGTCCTGGGATCGAGCCCCACTTTGGGCTCCGTGCTCAGCGGGGAGTCTGCTTCTCCCTCCCCTTCCCCCTTCTCCTTCTCTCTTGCTTGCTCACTCTCTCTCTCAAATAAATAAATCTTTAAAAAAAAAAAAAAAGAACCTCTGGGTTGTGAACACATCCATGTGACAACAGGGTCGTGCACCCCAACTCCAAGGGGACAGAAGCTCAAGACTTCCAGAACTCTCCCCCTGTACCTCTTCATCTCACTGTTAATCTGTATCCTTTATAACATTTTAAAATAATAAACCAGTAAATGCAAGTAAGCGTCTCCCTGAGTTCTGTGAGCCACTCTAACAAATTACCAAACAAGCAGGGAGTCGTGGGAACCCCTGATTTTATAGCTGGTTGATGAAAAGTACAGGTGACAACCAGGACTTGTGATTGGTGTCTGAATGGGGCAGGGGGGCGGGGAGGGTGTCCCTTTGGGACTGAGCTCTGTAGTTTGTGCTAACACCCGGATGCTTGGCGTCAGAATTCCTTAATGCGGGGGGAGAGCCCACACATTCGATGAAAGAAGCAGTTTGTGGGTAGAGAAAGAGTTCTCTCTTTAAGTAATATTCCACGATAAAGGTATCATAGAATAGGACTTAGCAATAAAGAGAACAAACCACTCACATACACGATAAATGAGTGAGCAGAAGACACCAGGCGCAAAGGAATGCACGGCGCACGATACAAAGGACGACTGCATTTATGTGGGGCTCTCGAACCAGCCACACACATCTCTGCCGATCGAAATCAGAGCCCTGATGGCTTGCGAGGCATGGAGATTGAGTGGAATGGGGTACAAAGAACTGGCTGGCAAGAAAGAAATGTTCTGTCTCGCTGGGGTGTTGGTTACATGAGTAGATACATTTGTTAAAACTCACCAAAGTGTAAGGTTAAGATTTGTGCATTCACTGTAAATTTCATCTGGGTCAAACATAAAATAAAAAGAGAGAATTGTGAAGACGTACGTGATGGGGAAATATCTGACATTTCCTTGAAGAAATGTCAGATTTCTAGTTACTTCTGGTAGCTGGAGAGGCAGAGACCCTGGAAACTTCTCCTGCCTGTCAGCATAGTGTTGAAGGAGCTCCTTCGGTTTAATAATTGCTTTCCAGCATCGGGGGCCCTGGTAACCATCCTACACTGATGAGCAGGGACTGTTAGAGGCTTATGCAAATCTGGTTCACGGGGCATCAACCAATTTCTGAGACACATCCTCAACCACTACTGCCTAATGATGGCAGATGGCATTCGGCGGATCAAAACGTAAGACGTCAAGAAAGAAACTGCCACATTGTATATAAGCTGTCCAGGAATTTGTAAAGTAAATAAATGAGTAACAACAACATCAATAGAGCAAAATTTAAGTAGACATGCCTTGTTTTTTACAGCAATTCCCTGGCAGCGGGGAAGTGAGATGAGAAAGATGATTTAAAAGCCAGTGCAAGGGGCGCCTGGGTAGCGCAGTGGTTAAGCATCTGCCTTCAGCTCAGGGCGTGATCCCAGCGTTCTGGGTTCGAGCCCCACATCAGGTTCCTCCACTAAGAGCCTGCTTCTTCCTCTCCCACTCCCCCTGCTTGTGTTCCCTCTCTCGCTGGCCGTCTCTCTCTGTCAAATAAATAAAAGCCAGGGCAAACGCACCTCTCTGTGCGCATGGCACAGCCCACACCTCGCCCAGATGACACCGTGCGAGGAAGGGCAGGGGCTCCTTCCTATTCTCCCATGGCTCCGGAGCGTCTCAGCAAGAGACTGAACCAGAGTCCCGGCCTCCCTTGGGACCTCTTCCCTCTGAGTCCCCAGTCTCCTGTGTCACCTTCATGTCCTACAGACGTCTCCATGACATTCCAAGATGAAGCCGTCATTCTTTATTCCTGAACTATCTTACATGGTTATACAGGTAGCTGCTGCTTATAAAATACAGTCTCTGCTCTGAGGGCTGACTAAAATATATATATTCGAGGAATTTCCAAGAACCAAGGCAGCTTGAACACGAATGTCTAACTGTACAGCTCTTCTCCTCCCCACCGCATTAATCACAGCTGCAATTATCAAAGTACAGGTATCGAAGTACAGGAAATCACCTGTGGAAGCTGAGAAAGAACGTCACCCGCATGCCCTTCACTCAGTAAGTTCCAGGCACTGTACTAGGTGCTGTTCTGGGTATTGTAAATGTCAGATATTTCTGCTAGACATAGAGGAGGATGCATGAGCTGGACGGATATGCCTTTGAAATGAATATGCTTTTCCTGGGACCCTCTCATGAACAGCTAGTCTGACACCCTTTCATCCACCATGACCTCCACGACAAGCACTGTGAGCACGCATACCTACGCGGTCTCTAATAGTTTTTTACTGTCTCGCTTTAAAAAATAAATGAAAATAATTGGAAGGAGGGACTCCATCGGATATTTCTACACCCACGTTCACAGCAGCGGTATTCACAGTAGTCAAATATGGTGCCCACTGATGGAGGAATGGATCAACAAAATGGGGTGGAGACACACAATGGACTATTTTTCAGCCTTGACAAGGTAGAACATTCCAACACGTGCTAAAACATGGGTCAACCAGGAAGACATCGTGCAAAGGGAAATAAGCCATACACGGAGGACAAATGATTCCAGAAGAGCCAGATTCATAGATCAAGAAAACAGAATAACGGTCACCATGCTCTGGGTGAAGAGGGAAATGGGAAGTTATGGTTTAAAAGGTACGGAGTTTTCATTTGGGATGACAAGGAAAGTTCTGAAGACAGACAGTGGTGATGGCTGCCTGACACTATGAACATTTTTAGTACTACTGAATTGTATACTGAGAAACGAGTAGTTAAAATGGTGTCTTTTATATTATGTATATTTTACCATAATAAAAAATGCCCAGCAGATGATAACCAGACACTTGAGAAAGGCCTCTAACAGGAAAAGAGCAAAACAAATAAATATAAATAAGGGGCCTGGATTATACAGAGATGACTCAAGGAGCAGAAGAAAAATGTATAAATAGAATCTTCAGTGGAATGAAAGAAGATACTGTCCCTACAAAACACAAATCACAAAAAGAACAGCATACTATTCAAGTGATCATTTCCAAAAGAAAGAACTTTTGGAAATTAAAACATCTGATAACAAAAATTCAGTCATAGAATATAAAGTTGAGGAAATATTCCAGAAATGGACCAAAAGATCAAGAGGTAGAAAACAGTGGAGGAACAAAGGAGTATTTTTTTCCAGAAATTACAATATCAGAATAATTGGACTTCCAAACGACAGAGAAAATAAAGAAAAGGAAATCATCAAAGGAAATAATAGGAAAACATTTTTTCAGAACTGAAAGGCATAAGCGTCTAGATTGAAGGGGCCCATAAAATGCTCAGCAAGATGAATAATAAAAAGCCAAATAAGGCACATCGTTTTGAATTTTCAGAACCCTGGGGATAAAGAAAGGGTTCTAAAAATATCCAGAGAGGGAAAAACAATAGGTCATATGCTAAGGATAAGAAATCAGAAACACAGGCTATTGATAAGCAACATTAGCGCTGGAGTATAACAGCGAATCCTTCAGAATTCTAGAGGAAAACTCATTGCCACCCTGGAACCTTATACCTATCTAAACTATAAATCGAGTGTGAGAAACAATACAGGTGTTTTAGGACATCTACAAGGACTCGGAACTTTTTCTTGCTGTTCTGTCTCTCTTAGGAATCTACCCAGAATAGAAGGTAAACAGTAAATGCGAAGAGAAGAATTTCCAAGACAGCAGCCGTGCTGGAGAGTCTAATGCAGGCTTAAATTCTGCAAATGGGCTTTGATGTCCTTATTTCTCTTGACATCTAAGCAGCAAACATTGCATTGTCTCGTCTTGTCTTCCCAACGAACCCTACAAAGTAGACACGATTTTTAACTTCTCACAGTTAAAGGCTAGATAGGTTATATGTCACAGGGAGGAACAAATTCTGGGAAGATATGAACCTATTTTTGAAACTTTAAACTCGACGACAGTTGGGTATATGGATCTGAAGCTTAGGACAGAAAGTCTGGGCTGGAGATGTCGATTTTAAGGGGAAAATGAAATTACGGGAAGGGATGAAATCACCTACGGAAGTCAATGTATTTTAAAAACAAAGAGTTGACATGAGAGAAATGATCACCAATAAGAGAACAGACCCAAACGATTAGAATAGAAACAGTAGGGGCGCCTGGGTGGCTTAGTCGGTTAAGCGTCCAACTCTTGATTTCAGCTCAGGTCATGATCTCAGGGTCCTGGGATTGAGCCCCGCCTCAGGCTCTGTGCTCAGCATGGAATCCACTTGAGATTCTCGCTCTCTCTCCCCCTCTGCCCACGCGCTAAATAAATAAATAAATAAATAAATAAATAAATAAATAAATTCTTAAAAAAAAAAAAAGTATAGAAATGGTAATCAAAGTTGTGCCAGAAGAAAGAATCCATGTCTTATAGAAACTACCAAAAGCTACCAATGAAAAGGTTTTTCCCATGTAGCTGGAAAAATTAATGAAAAAAGACCAAGGTCAAGAGCTGTCTTAGTTACGTTTTGTATATTAGAGAGAGAGAGAGAGAGAGAAACAAATTTCCAGGTAGAAAATGCTGGTTACCATTAAGGGAACCAAACTCCTTGCTAGTCTCGTGCTTCCATGAAGAGAAACTTCCATGAGAACAACACTCTTAACTTTTCTCTCCACCCCTACTAATTTCTCCACGTAAAAGGAGCAGTGATTTATCTGGGTTTTGTATCTGAGAGAAGGAACGGAGCATGCCTGGCCCAGCCCCTACTCCCGTCCCTCTGGCCAATTCGTCAGCCATAAAAAAATCATACACCCTGTCTCCTTACCTGCTAGGTGCTGGGGGGTCCAGCCCTCAGGGTGGAGACATGCAGGTGCAACCTGACTCGGTCCCTGGTTCCGCCAAAATGGGAGGGTAGAAATTAACAACCCCCTTTGGCCACAGAGCTGAAACCACCTTCTCCAATCAGCCTCAAGACAGTACGTCTGACGTTTTGATCTCGCTTCTCCTATCTTCCCGTTCTCAAGTTAATCCCGAAGTTTTTAGCCCACGTGAGTCATCACTTGAGGGGAAGAGAGGACCTAAATTACAATACCAGTGGTGACCCACAAAAGAGCACCCATCGCATTAAACACGAGAAGACAACACTGACTGCTAGTTTTTAGGTAAAAGTTGGGTGATTTTATTCGGCATATACGGTGCTTTGTATGGCTGCGTAATTAGGCAGGTGTAATGTCTGCTTCTAACGCCTCTCCCTCCGGAGCTGCCTCACGCTCTGCGTAACTGTAGAATTGGGAGTCTGCCACCCCTGCAAGAAAGCGCTGATTACCGAGCTTAAACAGAATGCTGTACATCTATCTATAAGTACCAATACGGCTAGACCTCCAAGCCCACCGTGGACTGAAAAAGCAGGGTGCAGAGGCACGCGGGGGGCTCAGTCGGTGACGTGTCTGCCTTCGGCTCAGGTCATGATCCCAGGGTCCTGGGATCGAGCCCCATGTCAGACTCCCTGCTCAGCAGGGAGCCTGCTTTTTTCCTCTCCCACCTGCTCTTTCTCCCTCTCTTAAATAAATAAAATATTTTAAAAAAAAAGCAGGGTGCAGAATAATGCATACCTAGGATATTATTTATGCATATTTAAATACAACATATTTTCTGATTCCCTGTTCCTCAGATGAAAGTATTTTTTTTCCTCTCTTGCGTCCTTCGTAGGATCTTTTCTGTGGACTCGTGCTCTGAATTTCCCGATCATACGTCTTAGGAACATGAGAGACAAAGATCCTGACCTCGCTGAGCTTACGTTCCAATGGGAATTAAACAACAAATAAATGAATACATATGTAACATGGACAAGAATTTATGACTTAGAAAGAATAAATAAATCATATCAAGGAGCTATAACCTCTTCCAGCCTCTTCCCAAGGTTATGGTTAAGCTTTCGGTGGTTTGCACAGGGCAGAACCACCATATTTGGGGTGGGCAAGAGGTGCGTTGCTGGGTGGCATTTTGACAAACTCTTGCAATACTGATTTATAATCCCACCCCCAATAGGTTGATCTCTCCCCCACCCCAACCCCATCTCATCGGTGAAACATATGAGACCATTTTCATTTCCTTGATTAATTTGTGATTTGCCTCTTGGTGTTGGTTCTCTACTGGGTTGTCCAGCTGATTCATACTTCTCCTTGACAGACCCAGTGTCTGGCTCCAACTTACTCAGCGTCCCCGCGGTGCTCTGACTGCAGAGTCCTTCCTGGAAAGAGTGCATGATTCAGTCTCTTGGTTTGCATTTAATTCCTGCTCTGGGGTCGATCAGGTGATTCAACACCAGTATCTTATGTAGACCCCACCACAGGCTGAAAAGTAAGTGGAGAGTATCCTCATTGCACAGATAATCAAACAGACCAAAAAAAATTGATAATTTACTAATTTCAAGTTCCCATAGCACATAATCACGGGGGCCGAGACTCGAAACCATGCCTGTGGGTTTCTGAAGTCTGTGCTCATCTCCCTTAGATATTCTTGTTGTCAGATTTTAGGAGCAAAAGCTACCCTGCTACAGCTTTGGTTCTTTCAAAGTTCAACCAAAAATTCATAGCGGCACTTGCCATAGTCCCCATAGATGGAGCCTCTGCAGCTGCCTGCAGACCTTCTTAGCTCTCCCTCCACCTCGGTCCAGTGTGAAAGCTGTTTTGTCCCCCAAATGCAAAATCTTCCTTCCCACTTAGGTTCTAGGTTCTCCCTCTCAATTCTGGGTCTTATTTTTTTTTTTAAGATTTTTTTAGATTTATTTATTGGAAAGAGAGAGAGAGCAAGAGTGGGATTAGCTGCAGAGGGAGAGAGAGAAGCACACTCCGTGGGAGCCCGATGCGGGACTCGATCCCAGGACCCTGGGATCATGACCTGAGCTGAAGGCAGATGCTTAACCAACTGAGCCACCCAGGCATCCCTCAGTTCTGGGTCTTAAATTGCTCTCGACACTGTTTGACAGTGGCCCAGAATGTTCCCATAAAATACGGTTCAATTGTTGCTTCTTCTAAATGCCATACCACCAGGAAGAAATGTCTAAGAGGGATTTTTCTACATCATTTTCTTCTGCACAAACACTTAGAGAAACGTCAACATGTCTCCAGTCAAATTACCTGTCAGTCACTCAGGTCCCAGGCACACGGTGATTATTCTCACAGCAGGTAAAATGGAAGACGGTGGAATCCTAAAACACTGAGGTTGGAAGGAATCGCAGCTTCTGCCCCGCCCAAAGATGACCAGCAGCGTCCATAGCTGGAAGTGGCCGCTGGGCACCAGGTGGCAGGGAGGCTGGAGTCCCGTGTAGGACCCATTAGGAAGGAGGGCAGCAATCCAGTAGCAATGTCTGCCCTGGACCACTGTGGGAACTCAGGCCTTTCTGGCGGATGCTGGGAAACGCTGGCTCAAAAGGAACGTGGAAACATCACTGGGATGAGCCCTCTCAGTGTCGTTTGTCCCATTCCCACCCAGAGCAGGCAGCACTCTGAAATGAAAATTTTAAAAGCCCGTCTCTGCTGAGGGCTTTCTACAACTTCCTCATGTGGTCCCAGTGAGCGGAAGTTCTCCACCCACGTATCTCGTGATGTAGGGCCTTTCTCTCAGAAGAGGACATTTCTTTTATTAAAGACGTTGTTAAGTGGACTAAAAAGCCTGGAGAGAAGACAAGAACACCCAAAGAAAGGGCATGTTTTAGAGAATGTTGCCATGATTCTGCTTTGCCTTGTCGAAGTAAATTAGCAAACACAATTTTTGTTAAAAAAAAAAAAACAACAAAAAAACAGAAACGGTTGCTTTTGACTTCTCCCTCCTCCCCAGCCAAATAAATATAGGAAGAAAAATGTGTAAAGAATATTGGTTTGAATGGGGTCAATTGGGCCTGGGATGTCCACACATCACCATCTGGCCCGGCTGCCTGACATACGAAAAGAAATATGCATATCATACATTTGTGACTTCTAACCTTGTCCAAAGCGTGCGTTTTATGGGGGGAGGAAACCAGAGCCCAGAGAGATTGCATCTCTCTGTAAACATACAACTAGTCCATGTGGAAGGGGCATTAGAATCCACTTGTCCTGCTTGTTGGTTCAGTGCTACTAACAGTATAGCTCCTTGTCCCACAAGAATATAACCACATCACTCTGTCACTCATCCCATTTAGCTGCGGGAGGCACAGAATTAAAACAGTACAGTCTCAGAGAGCGTCGAGATGCCCACAGCCTGATGGGAAGCTGGCCGTGCAAACCAACCGCAGAGGACTCGGCTTTCTTGAGGAATGCATGGGCAGCTTTTTCAAGTCCCCAAACTCACACAGACCGCTGCTGTTAGACCTGTTCACTACCCCCACCAGCACTGACAGTCCCCTTCCTTTCTGAAGCGCTTTTTTTTTTAAACAAACATATATATTGTTAAAGATTTTATTTATTTATTTGAGAGAGAGAGACAGAATGAGTCAGGGGAGAGGGAGAGGGACAAGCAGTCTCCCTGCTGAGCAGGGAGCCTGATGTAGGGCTTGATCCCAGGACCCTGGAATCATGACCTGAGCCGAAGGCAGATGCTTAACAACTGAGCCACCCAGGCGCCCCAAGAAACATATTTTTAACACTTCGTGTTAGTTAGAAAGGACCAAACATAACCAGAGCTCTTTCCTACCCTACAGCCTCTGCACTCACGATTCCCTCTAGCAGGAATGTCCCCCCTTCCAATGTTCACATGACTGACTCCTTTTTATTACATATCTCCCTTCTTTTTTAAAATTGTAGTAAAATATGCATAATATGAAATTTGCCATTTTTGCTTTTTTTTAGTGTCTCATTCACCACCCCAAAGGGAAACTGTACTCATTAAGCACCACCTTCGGTCTCCACGAATGTGCCCATTCGAAAGATTTCATGGAAATGGCCCCATACGATATTTACCCTCTCGTGTTGGCTTGTTTCATTTGGCATAGCGTTTTCAAGATTCACTCACGTCGCAACAGGTGTCCAAATTGTGCTCTTTTTTTTATGGCAGAATGCTATTCCGCTGCATGAATACGCTACACTTTGTTTTTCCAGTCATCCGTGGATGGACACCTGGGTTGTTTCCACCTTGTGGCTACCATGAGTCGTGCTGCCGACCTCTCTCTTCCTATCACATCACCCTGCTTTATTTTTTTTAATCGAACATATCACCGCATAAAATTAATTTTTTCACTTATTTATATCTCATCTCCCCACCCTCCCCCCAAGTCACAGTCCGCAGGAACAGAGAACCTTTTCCTTCACCACTTTTTCTCCAACCTGGCAATCCCAGCACAGGGACAGGCATATAGTAGATACTCAAAATACCTATTTATAGGATGAATGGAGAAAACCACAGTGAAATGCAGAGCCTGGGCTGGTGACCACACTTGTTAACTTGCTCGGTAAGCCCTGCCCTCCTGTCATAGAACAAATCGTGCCCGTTCATACTTTAGCCAGACGACAAATTCCTACTTGCTATGGGTCTTTGGGATATGATGCATACAGTAGAAAGCCTTCACGTTAAATCCTCAATGCCAAAGACCCACAACATTATAGGGTTGAAACTTGCTATCGTGGCGATGCGGGCAAAAAAAATCCAGGACACAGAAATGCCAGTGGGTACAAAGAACGGGGAAGGGAAGAGAAAAGAAGCTTTGAGTAGCTTTGTGCCTTGAAGAAAGACCTGCAAGTGTCTTTCTGACGCAAGGCAGAGTCTTATTTAGCCTAACTGGCCAGGGAGGCACATGGGAACCTAACTTGGGGGCTCTGGCACCACCTTCTGCCCTGAAGATCCTCAAACTGTCACCTGATTTGACAGGTCTCTTCTTATCCCCGAGTCTGGGGCCCACAGGACTCTCCTGGATCTCCTCCCAGAAAGCTCTGAAGAATTTCAGTCGGGGCACGTTGAGCCCATTATGCTTTACTACACGGCTATTTCCTGGGGCAGGGGAATAATCCAATTCAGCTCCTTCCCAGCACACGGGCATAAAAACATAATGGATAACACATTATGTCAGACGCAGGCTCTCTCCAGCTCAGCATTCTGTCCCTGACACCAAGAGCAAGGAATCGTTTGTGAGCACATCGAGTTAAGTGTTGCATGTAACACAATGCCAAATCCTGCTCACTGCCTCTCCACAAAGTCTCACTGTATCCCGCTTCCTGCTCTTCCATTCTCTCTGGACCATGTGCACACTGGCAGACGTCCCTTGTCCCCTTCCCAGGATGGATTTACTCACCCAACCCTGCAAGTGTTCCCCATGTTGGGTACTAGAGATGAAAAGACGCATGAAACACGACCCTTGGCCTCGAGTGGTTTACCAACGTGTAGGGGAGGCAGAAAATATATCAGCAACCATAAAACTCTTGGGTAAAGTGCTCAATTAGAGTTTATTATAAAGCTCTCTGAGAATACAAATGAGTGTAGAGTGCCAGGGAGACCTGGTATTTTATCTGGGCCTTGAAAGTGAGTGAGAAGGTCACCAGAGAGACGGAAGGATAGACAGGAGTCCAGGAACGAGCAAGTATCGAGGCACAGAGGGATAAAAATATGTTCAGTGAATAGTGTGCATCTTTGCGTTGAAATTGAAGTGTAAGGTGTGGTTGGAAATGGGGCTGAAAAGCAATTGGAACCAAGTTGTGATGGGTCTTCAAAGGCAGGCCCAGGAGTTTAGACTTTATCTTGTTGCCAACCGAGACCTAGTGGAGTGAGATTGTTGACAAATGTTATTAGCCAGTTAGATGAAGGTATGACAAGGGGAGATATGTCAATGGCACCTCCAAGTTTTTGTAGGATGGCCAATTTAATGGGGACAGGAGGAATGTTGACCACATTGATGGAGAAGGAACAGAGAAGAGAAAAAGAGAGAGAGATGGGAGTGAATGATATCACCACTGAATAATGTATACAGTGGAATCAAATGGATAAGGGCAGAGGTACAGGTATGCCAACAGAGCTAGGAGAGTGGTGGTCAGCCTTGGTCTGGGTTGAGAAATGAGCATGGGGATTTTTAAAAGCTCCCCCCACAAGATTTCACTGATCAGCAAAAGGAAGGGCCCCTTGACAGGAACAAGCAGGTACTCCTCAGGCAGTGAAGGCCCAGAAGGCAGGTCTTGAAAGGGAAGCAAAGTAGAAAGAAGAGGAAAAAGGATGGAGGAGAGAGGAAATATGGATATACTTGTATATAGGGAAGAAAAGCCTGGAGGGAGAGAGAAAGAGATGAGGGAAGGAGTTAAATTGTTCCTAGAGAAGAAAACAGGAAACAAAAGAGCCAGCAGTCACTGATGGGAAGGTTAACTTTGGCAATGAGTAAAACGTCTTCGGGTAAAATCAGGGAGGAAGTGAATACAGGCGAACATACAGCTAGCTTTAGAAGAACAAGGGATCTACGTGAGATCGTTCACCTCTGATGGTCTCGGTCTCTGTTTTCTCCACAGAGCTTCAGCCGGTCATGGGCAGGGGATTAGGAGGGTGACGGTGGGTTGGATGGGGTGAGTGGGGGTCAGGGGCAGCTGCTGAAGGGAAAGTGGGAGAAAGTCAACTAGGCCTCATTAAAAGGTGCCTCAGCAGCACTGGCAGCCCAGCAGAGGCCGGGAAGCTCATAAATGTGTAATGGAGCCAATTCAGCATGGTTCTGTGATCTTTCTCTAGCACTGTCCAGCAGCCTCGGAGCAGGGAGAGAGGAAACAAGCAGCGGGACCCACAACAGCACTGGGGATGGAAGGGAGGCATAGCCACGGAAGGACAACAAGGAGGTGAGGGAGATGAGGACTTGGATGAAAGTGCTCTTGCAGAGATGCGTGATTAATCTAGCCTCCGGAGGGGACGATGGCAAGGTCAGGAGGGGTCTGACAGGCTGCAGAATCAGGTGTCAAATACATAGAGCCTGGATATAAGCTTAAGACTTTGTATTTGTCAAGGTGCTCCAGAGAAACAGAACCAATTCTTTGTAAATCTCACTATAAGAAATCAACTCATGTGATCGCAACTGTGGAGGGTGGGGAGTCCCATGATCTGCCATCTTCAAGCTGCAGAGTTAGGAAAGCAGGTAGTTCGGGTCCAAGTCTGAAAGCCTGCAAACCAGGAGAGCCAATGTTGTAAACGCCAGTCCAAGGGCAGGAGAAGACCAGTGTCTCAGCTTAAGCAGGCAGGCAGAGAAAGAGAACAGAGCCTTCCTCTGCCTTCTTGTTCCATCCAGACCCTCAGTGGGTTGGATGATGCCCACCCACATTGGGAGAGCCATCTGCTTTTCTGAGTCCACCAATTCAAATGCTAATCTCTTCTGGAAACACCCTGACAGACAGCAATGATGTTTAACCAGATATCTGGGCATCCCATGGCCCAGTCAAGTTGGCACATAAAATTACCCATTACAAGCTTGGTAATAGTAGCCCTTACCGTCATCCCTGGCATGTATGCCCTGGGCATTATGCTAAGAGCTTTACACATAGGGTTTCATTCAGTCCTCTCTTGTTTTACTGAAAAGCAACTGCAGTTCAGAGAAATGAAATCACTCTGGACTTCTCTGACTCCAAGGCTTATGCTCCTAAACATCTGGCCCAGCAGGGTTGTAGGGCTCGGTTTCCAAGCATACGGTTTTGTAGGTTGGGCCATCCCAAATGAGGAATGAGGTATAGAAGGTAGCAGTGGGTGAGGATTGCTAAAGTAACTGGAAATAGAATCGTTGGCACCGGGAAAGTCAGAGCATTCTGCGACTGGAGCATTGGATAGTCTCACAACAAGGACGCTGAAGTTCAGGGGGTGGGGTGGGGCAGGAATCAGGGACCTCAGAGATCACAAGGAAAACTGAACTTTCCAGAAGGGTTTATGTGAAGAAGAACCAGCCCTAAGCCGATTGTAAGGGCCATGCCAATTCCAAAACTTGGCAAGAGGTGGCACTTTGTAGTGTTTCCAGTTGGGTCAAGGGTCGCCAAGACCACCCTCGGGTTGAGTGATTCACCAGAAGGACTCATAAAACTCAGCAAAGCTGTCATACACATGGTTATGGCTAATGACGGTGAAAGAACACAGCTTCAAATCTGCAAAGGAATATGGTGTATAGGGCAGAGTCAAGGGAGACCGGGTGTGAGCTTCCGGCTGCTCTCTCTCCATAGATTGGCAAAGACACGACAAAATTCTCCTAGCAATGATGCATAACAGTGCATATGAAATGTTGCTAGCCGGAGAAGCTTACTTGAACCTTTGTGTCCAGGGTTTTTATTGGAGGTCAGTCACGTGGGCGTGGAGCATTCACATGACTCACCTTAGCTAGTCAAACTTAGGCTCCTCCAGAGGTGAAACGGATATAGCATGGCCCAGGGCTCCAGGTGAACAAAAGCAGGCATTCACCATAGATTACAGTGAGGCCATAAACTATCTGGGGTGGCCCAAGACCCCAGATATACAAAGACGCTCTTACCAGGCAGGAAACTCTGAGGGCTTAGAAGTTCTCCCTAATCAGAGGGTCAGTCCTTTCTTTCGAATGTGCAGGCTTTGAGTGTCCCAAGACCTCCGGGCTAATCCTTCATAGATCCCCATGCCAGAGACCTGAATAAACAGATTTGTAATGCCTGAGACCCAATCTGACCCAGAACACCACAGAAACCTCCAAGGACCAAGAATGTCCTAGTCAGTTGAAGGTAAACCTTCCATTCAGAGCTAGAATGTCATCTTTTGAGTTTGGGGCTCATGATGAGCTCAGTCTCTGAGGCTAATCCAAGGACTTACATACCATAGAGAGTCTATGCTGTCTCTGCTCAAGGCAGCTCAACTCTCCCAGTTAACGTTAGAAGAATCAAGAAACAGACAACTTTAATGCCCAACCTTGGAAAGAGAGTTCAGAAGAAGTCCCTGCTACCCATTAGCCCTTTATAAACACAGTGCAATAAGGACCAGGAGATTTCCTCTCTACACCATATGTTGGAATCATGTTCCTGGGAGCTCCATGGCTTGAACCCTTCCAAATCCAAACAACCAGGAAGCTGCTGCTGTGCTCTGCTCTAACTTTGCAGTGACTTCACTGGACAGAACTGAGATTATCATCCTTTTGCACTTGGAGGACAGAGTAAGCCACAGCTATCACTTTCTCCTAGGTGTACAGGTTTGTAAATATATTATATATATTTATATATATATATTATATTATATGGAGGAGGGAGGGAGGGAGGGGGAAGAGGAAGAGGGAGATTAGAGTAGATGCCTTTGTTAGCATAGCATTTCCATCACTCACTTGCACTCTGATATACCTTCTGAGTAGGGAGGAAAGTAAACAGCCCCTTTAGGTCTAGTACTCTAGACCATGGGCAGCATGGACTATACCTATGGACGTATGTCATGGTCACAAGGACTATGGACTCTACTCTTCCTCTTACTACTGCAGCCCACCCTAAGAACCAACAGAGCTGTCTGTTTATTACTTGCAATGAGTAACATTTTGGGGGAAGACTACTCTATCGAGTATTGTATGGTTACTCCTTTATTCCCACTTCCATCAACCAACAGTGAGACTGTTCTGTTCCAACTGCCCTTGGGGAAGGTTGCTTATGGTTACAGCAATAAAAAAGGAAAAAATAAATAAAGTTATGCTCAGCTTTTGTATTTCAAAATGAATGTTTGAACCTGTGGCCAAGGCAGTTTGAGAGAAAGGGATACTAGCGTTCTAAAGCAGAACCCAAAAAGACTCCAAGCAGAAAGTTTATTTCCAAAAAAGTAGACAAAAAACCTACGATCAATTAGAGTCAGTTTTTATGAACACTCATATTAGGTTAAAATCACCTTAAATGGAAAAAGGGTGAAGTGATGAGTGGTCCTATGAATGGTCTGCTCTGTGTCCTGTCCCTTTGGGGTCAAGTCTGTAGGGCTGGGGGAGAATCATAAGGCCAAGAACCTTCCTTCTCTCACTCCAAGAAGGAATCATAGCTCACCTGCTAAGCGGGGCCTAGGACAGTGAACAAGGTCTTAGGGTTCTCCACCTCCACCCCACCATGGAGCCATAGTGATAGAGAAATTGAGTCAAGGGTCCTACCACGTGGTGAAGTAAGAGGGCAAATGCTTTCCATTCAATCTGTCGTGTCTCCAGGTCCTCTTGAGGAGATAAGAGTGGCCTTTATGAACCAACCACCAGGGAAAAGATGAGGGCTCAGACATCCCAAAGGAGGCCAGCAAAGGAGGGCAGTGACAACTGGCCAGTAGTGGTAGAAGTGAAGAGAAGATGGGATGGCCAAGAACCAGATGCCACCCCCAAAGCCTTGACGGACAGCCCCCGAGCCTCCTGAAAGTTAGGTGCAATCATGGAGGAAAGAGAAGAGGAGGAACTGACTGAGAAACCCTTGAATTGGTTCAGTTTGTCCTGATGTAACTAAGATTAAGTTTCCCCTGCCAGTGGCATGGAGCTGGAGATAGAAATGAAATCCCGTTTTGTCAAAACAAAGAGCATTACCCACGATTTTGCAAACCTGAGTTGGAAGTCTATGAAATGGGCACTTACCATATTTGAAATTCCTAAAAGCTCAGAGATGTGAGGATGGGTACATTGGTGGTGGCAGCACCAGGAGCAGAAGCAGGGGGCCATTTTTATGTTATATACATGAATTTTAATTTGTCCAAACAAAAATTGGGGTTGCACTGTTCTGACCATGGAACACGTGTAAAAGGGACTGTCCTTGAAAATGTGAAGTGTGTGTGCTCTGGAACATGGACTGTGTCATCCAGGTAATAACTCTGGTGACCACGAATTTCAAAAGCGGAGCTATGTGGGCCACTTCTGGGTATGCCAAGTTGTCTCAGAGATGCAGGCAGGGCCCCAAAATGTTGGGGTACCTGGAATAATAAAAGGATCAAGTTCAAACTCCTTAGTACAGCAAACAAAGCCCTACGTGATGGTGGGACTTCCCAAGAGCACTCTGGTCTTGACGAGCCCTGGTGGACTCCTAAACCTGCCGTATTGCCTTGCCCCTGGCTCTTTGCACAAGCTGCTCCCTCCTTCTGACTTTTCTCCCCCTCCTTATTGGCATGAAAACCCCTATGTATCCTTCATGTCTCAATGTGAACACACCTCTTCCAGAAAGACCTCCCAAATCTCCCCAAAGTGGCTTTGTTGCCCTTCCCATGAACTCCCATGGCATTCTGAGTATACCCCAGTTGTAGTGCTTGTCACACTGTATTTAGTGTCTGTTTACTTATCCACAGCCTCCCCTAGACTAGACTGTCAGCTGCTTGAGGGCAGAGGCACGTCTTCGATCACTGTATCCCCAGAGGCTAATGCAGTGCCTGGCAATAAAAGGTGCCCCATATATGCTGGTCACCCCCAACAAGGTTAATGACCCATGCGGAAGGAATAGCTTAGATTTGGGCTGTTTTAGAAAATCCAGGTTGACTGGCCTGCCTCCCTGGGGAAATGGCCCCAAGAAATAGACATCAGAGCCAGAGAGTTGTGGCCAAAGAATTTTTCCTTGCATGTTCCCCAGGGGAAATTATGGTTTTGAGCAGTAATGTTGTAAACCTGGTTCTGGAAGGCAGAGAAATCTCCCAGGGCTGGTAACTCAGACCAGCAAATGAACAGCTACCGTCTCTCCAGACTGTGCTGGTTCCATGAGGCAAAACCTCAGCCCCTTCTCCCCATCTTCTGGAGATTCCTTGGGTGGGCCTCCCAGGGGTTCTCCATCTGCTCGGGGTCTTTCCTTATGAATGCCCTGAACAGAGAGACACAGTGGCAAGCTCTATGCCGGGCACTTCTACGGATACCGTTGATTTAATCCTCATGAAAACACTGTAAGAGAAAACTGTTACTTTCGGATTTATAGAGGTGAAAACCGAGGTTTGCGGAGGTTAAACAACTCACCCAAGATCACAGCGAGTCAGGGGCTGAGTTGTTCTTGGGGGAAAAAAATAAATAAATAACCTCTGTCACGAGATTGTTCAGTTTTTTTGCACTGCTGACGCAAAAAGGAAAAAAGCAGTCCTCCACGACTTGTTTCCGAAGTGACAAAACCCACGACGGGTCCGGCAGGTGATAATTGGTGTTGTTTCAGCATGAAGGAGTAAAGGGAACTGTGAAATTCTCCACTGTCCTGGGAAGGAATCAGGCATTTTTCTACTTTGATAACCACGGTGTTCTCAAACATATTAAGCAATAGTTTCCCATGCTCCTGATTTAAGTTGAAAATTTCCAGGAAGAGCAGAATGTGTCAATTAGTTAGGTCTTTGCTTTTTTTTTTTTTTTTTTTGCTTTTTTCCTCTCTTTTTAGAGATTATGTAAGTTGTTTACTCTCACAAATAGCCAGAAAGAGTCCAAGTGCCGTTCAGTGGACGGCACATCAATATTCCATATCGTCATTAATCCTTCACAGACGACTTTACACTCTGCACATGCCCTCAGATGCCCCTCTACTTAGGTTGGGCGGCTCAAGTCTTAAATGCCGATGCCCAATGAGAAGCAGACCCCTGATATAAATGTCAGAGTCTCAAGGAGCATACATGGAGGGGTCTCCAGTGACTCAGAGCGGGAGAGCTCTGCCTGCAGGGGGCGTCATGACTCACCTCCAGCTAACAGTTGCCATGTAGGATCCCAGAGTCAGTGTGGCTGAGCCTTCTGATTTTCCCCAAAAAGCCATAAATCTGGAATTTTACATAGAATTTCCTGATTTCTAAGACAGTATGTGAGCCAAACAGCATATGCCTGTGGGTAATTTTCCATCCAGTCTACGACCCCGGGATTACTGTCTGCAACAGCCCTGTCTCCTAGGACCCAGGATCTCGATAAGCTCATCAGAGCTCATCAGCTCAGCCCAAACGTAACCCAAGAGCAGACGGCCACAGCAGGTAAGGATGGGCAGCCGTGTGGGACAGCAGCGGGATGGCTTCGTGTCTCACAAAATCTTCAGCACTGAGCCAAGGAAAAAAGAAACTATCTGTCCCATCAGAAAATGGCAAGGCTCAACAAGTCCTTCTGGTTTCAATTTCCACATCTTTGGTTATTTTGCAGCACTAGCATCTGCTCAGGCAATGTGCAATCCAGCTTTGGGAACATCGTATGACACCTTGTATCTCAACCCTGGGTAAGGTGAGCTACAAGGACAACTATTTACAAGCAAGATCATCGCAGGTACAGAGGTGTACCAGGATGCCTGGTGCAATTCAGAAAGAATCTGACCAAGGGATTAGACAGATTTCCAGAAAGGTTGCATGAGGTGTTAGCAGAGGCCGGGTTGATGGGGGGCTCATGACAGTGTGTTCATCTCCAGAAGCATCTTACGGTTTTTTAGCAAGGATGTTGTGGGGCTCTCCTTGTGCCAGGGATATAGCTACAAACCCCACTAACCATGTCAGTTGGCAGACGTGAAGAGGGAGCCCCCAAGTTCTAGGCAAGATGGCCCTTCACCCAGCCTTGCCCTTCCAGCAGCAGACCTGAAGGGATTTGCTGGGTTCCCTGCCTCTGACAACACTGCCCCTCCTTCCCTTCTTACCTGAAACACCAACAGGACTGATTCCATCTTGCTTTTCATTTCTGCTCACTTCTGCATAAAAAGCCTTAAGACCCTCTCAGTTCATCTCTTATCATCCCTTAGACCTCTGTCCACACCTAACCTGGCTACCCTTAACTACCCAGATCCTCCCATTGGGTCTCTGGAACCCATAGTCCATTATCAGCAAAATCCCTCTACCTTCAGTTGCACCCCTAAATGGTCCCTTCCCCTTTGTGTCCCAACAGAACAAGGAACCCACCAGGAGCAGAATATTAATTTTAAAAATAATAATATTAATAGCGGGAACGAATACGCACACTTACCATGTTCTAGGCACCATTCCAAGCACTGTGCCTCTATTGATCCCATTAATCTTCACGACAACCCCATAATTACGCGCATTACTACCCCTGTGTTTCTGATGACGAAACTGAAGCACAGAAAGTTTAATCAATTAGCCGGAGCTCACAGAGTTAATAAGTAGTGGAGCAAGAATGCAGGCTTCATTGGAATCAAGGCAGTCAGACTTCAAAGCTTGTGTGATGCGAACACTGTAATACATTGCATCACAGAAGGGTCTGTGGCCAAAGAGAAGACGACTCCAAGGAAGGGGCCACACGACCACAGCGGGGAGGCAGCTCTTGGAGGAGGCCAGATCTCTGTGGGTCTACAACCCGCCCCTAAAAAAAATCTCAAAGCTCTACCTGAGGACACAGCTTCCTCTGCTGTCCTCTCAAGAACTGGCTGGGTTTGTTTGTTTGTTTGTTTGTTTGTTTGTTTGTTTTCATTCTCCTACCCCTTGTTCCACTGGGCCTGGAGATGGGGTAGGACTCTTCCCTGCTCTTTATTAATCTCCCATACCTCTGCCCTCAACCTCGCAACACTCTTGGTTTCGAAGTTCATGCTGCCAGCCCAAACTCCCTGGCCAGGGAGCCATCTATAGACCCTTCAGTCGTTCCCCTGATTCCTACAAGAGCTGAGCACCTGGCCTGGCTTCTTGTCTCCCTCTCCAATACTATTGCAGGTTGGGTTCTCAGTGAATTCTCTTTCCACAGAGAAAACCCCTGTAATGCCCTGGACCCACAGTTCCATGACCACCTCCAGTCCCTTTCTAACTCATCCTAACTCAGCCACTCCCTCCCCCGCCCATACCATAGACCTCTTCATAGAGGTAATCTGCTCCACCATTCTCTTAATCTGAGGATCCTACTTTCCAACTACTACCTTCGATCTTTAGTTTGTCAGTTCCAAAAGTTACTGACACCTCTGTAACCTAAATACAATGCTGGTTACCCCTTGTTTATTGTCCCTTAATCCCTTCATTCCCACCTTTTTCTTTTTACATACAATATGTACCGTTATCACTACTCTCTAGCATATGCTCCAAATCCTTTCTTCCTCTCTCCCTAACACACACCTGGAGAAAAACACAACCCTTACCAAATCTCACTTTCTTAACTATTCTGAGCCTTCACCCAAGCAACTGAACTTGGTGGGAGAAAAACACGCAAGTGTTCTGATTGGCTTACTTGGAATGCGTGACGACCAAGCTCAATGGGCCCAAATGCTATCTGCAATCCTACCACATTTCCCAAGTCGTTCATTCATCAACTTTCCTGCCCGGTGTAATTCTGAGGAAATCCGATCAGAGAACTAAACAATCGTGTTATAACTTCTCTTGCCCGCTCCTCACTCTCAGCTAAGAAAATAAAAGCAATCAGAAGAGAATGCTGCAGACTCCCAACAACACATCTACCAGCCTCGGGGCATCTGGCCTGTATCCTCTGCCTTCCCTCCCACTACACAGATGAGCCAAAGAGCTCCTGTTTAAAGCCAACCCCTCTGCTTGAATCTGTATCCTCATTCTCTTTTTCAATATCAAAGTCATGGGTCTGTCATCACATTTCCCCTCTTTTCTTGATCATTCCTATGAGATCAGGAAGGAAAAAAAAAAAAGAGCTTTCCTGACTCTTCACTCCCTTCCAGCTCCTACCATTTCTCTGCTCCCCTTTTCTCTAGAACCCAATCTTCCTAGACTGACTTCCCCATAGCTCCACCAAAACAGTTCTTATCCAGGTCATCAACAACTTCCGGGTTGCCAGATTCCACGGTCTGTTTTCAGTCTTCATCTGACTTAATCCCAGAAACATTCAACAAAGTTTGTCGCTCCCTTCCTTCTGAAACCCTCCTACGATTTGCCTCCAGGACGTGTTTTTTTTTTTTTTTTTTTCCTCTCTCTCTCTCTCTCTCTCTTGCTTCTCCTTCTACATGACTGACTACTGCTTCTTGGTCTTCTCTCCTGGTCCTGGCTCGTATCCCAGACTTCTAAACTTCGGAGGGACCCAGACTCAGCCCTCAGCCTTCTTATACCTATCTGCTTTCCTGTCGAGGGATCTCATTCAGTCTAGTGGCACTAAAACTCATGTACAGTGATGGCTTCCAAACTTCTAACTCCAGCTAGACCTCTCCTCCAACTTCGAGGCAACTCAACTTTGCAAAACTCAACTTTGCATCTCAGTGAGATTTCTAATAGGCACCTCAAACTTCACATGAACAAACTCCTGATCCCCCCCATGCATGCATGCACACACGCATGCGCCCCTCCACAGTGTTCAGTAACAGGTACCTCAAGTCTTCCACCTAAAAGCCTGGGAGTCCTTCTTGCCTTCTCCCCCTCGGTCCCAATACTCAAACAACAAACCCTCAGACTGTTGGGAAAGGCAGTTTCAGGCAGTCTTTCTACCCCCGCTTGGCTTCAAAGAATGGGCTTGGGTCTGGAATGCTTCCTTACCAAGAGATTACAGAGTCAGTCCGCACGGCCTGTGCAGGCTTACCATCTCTCATGTGGCATATCTCTCCCTGTTTTGGGCACAGTGAGTGTTCCCTTGTTCTGCTTAAGCACGGATGTCAGTAGACCTCGTGTGTGCTCCCAGCTTCCATTATTTCCGACTCCACGGGACAGAGGTTGAGGTCCTTCCAGTGCAGCACTAGAAGGGTGTGCTGGCTGTTGGGGGGCCCTGCTTGCCACGAGGGACTGATCCATACTATTGGAGCTGGTCTTCCCCTGCCTCTTCTCTCCATAAGGAAAGCATCATTCCACCCAGTACAAGACAGTGTTGTTGTGTCTTCCTTGGTGATTTCAAAACCAAGATGCAGTGGACAGAAGGGTTTGTAGTTCTCCCCCGGGACTGATAACTGGTGCACAGTACTCTGCTCAACATTCTTCCTGCAGGATATGTAGACTATCTGCTTCTTACTATCCTAATCTAAGCCACTCTTACCTGGATTGTGCAATAAGAAATAAGCCCTTGCCTCCGCTCATGGCGGTCGGTTCACATGGCAGCCAGGGGAATCCCTGAAATATTCATCAGATCATGCTACCAATTCCGCTCAAAAACACCTTCCCCTCTGGCTCAGAGTAACAGCAACGGCCACCTGCTACTTTTATGATTTCATCTTCTACCACTCTAGAACCGGGTCATTCTGTATCAGCCACATTGGTCTCCCTGCTATTTTTTGAACATGCCAAGTATGTTCCAGCCTCAAGGCCTTTGCACTTTCCATTCCCTCTCCCCGAATGCTCTTCCTCCAGAGATTCTCATGGCACGGTCCTTCACGTCTTTCAGATATCTTCTTGAACACCACCCAATCACCATATTAAGTAGTACCAATACTGTTTATTCCCATCCCTGGAATGGACTGGAAGTTCTGTGAGGCCAAGTGCATCTGCAGGGCTCAGAACAGTGCCTGAAATGTATATAGGTGAATTGTAGCTATTTGTGGTATGAATGATCCCTGCCCTCCTGGAGCTTACACTCCATTGAGCAACTGATGACATATCATCCATTAACATTGTTGATAAGTGTTGCAAAGGGTAGGATAAATTAAGGGTGTATAACAGCACGTTCAAGGTCCCAAGATAAGAAGGAACATGGCTTTCTAGATCCTAAGTTATGTTAACTCCTTAAGGATCAGATTTATGTCTTACTTAGCTCTGGGGGCAAAAATATGATGTAGTCATGCCCAAATAAATTTGTCCTCGGAATCTCCTATTCTCAAGCAGTCACTTTCTCAAATAGCATTGCCTCTGCTTTTATCTACATGTAAGGCAACCTCAGGGTAGATGGTGAAGGACCAGGAAGATCCACTTTCACTTGGCCCTGATACAACCATGTCTCCCCCAGACCCAGGGAGGATTGGAAAGAGAAGCTTCCAGCATCCTGTGCCTGGAATAAATCTTTCCTGGGTCAGCTTGAAGATGCAAGTAGGCACATGCAAGAGGAGAAATGGTCCCATGCCATTTGGCAAAATTAAAACCTCAAAAGTAGAAAGTATGTGCCTTGTACGGTACACCACATAGTGATAGCTTGGTCAAGGATGGATGGATGGATGGATGGATGGATGGATGGATGGCAGGCAAATTGGGGAGGTGTCAGATGGTCTGCCTCTTCCCCCTCTACTTCCTTAGGTTCCTTGCCATGCCCTGTGGAACAAGAAGGAAAATTCAGGAAGGACTTATGTCAGCCTGGTGATTAGACTCTTAATGCCCATACCTTGGAGTTGGAACACTAGGGAAAAGAATTTTCCACAAACACCCTTATCAACCAGCTTCATTCAGCTTCTTCTTAAGCCGCAGTGGTTGGGACGTCATCTTGGATAGACTTCCCAAGATTCTGGAGCTCAGAATTGGCTCACTGTGCCGTTGGTCGTCATCACTACTTTGACAATATAATGCTCATGGAGCGTTTACTCTATGCAGATGGATGGATGTCTATGTAACAGAGATCATCTCATTTAATTTAATGTCACCTTCCTCTTGCCTTATGAGTATTTATTATCTCTGTTTACAGATTAGGAAACAGAGACCCACAGAAAATAAGCAACCTGCCTGAGGTCACAGCGAAAACTTGACAGAACCAGGATTCCAACCCAAATCTCATGACCCTTACTCATTACCAACCCGCACACTATCGGCCCATCAAGCACCATCTCAGTGCCCGATACTGTGGGCCATGCATGAAACATTCTCTCGAGGGGTTTAATTCTCGTGTCAACTCTCAGCCACTTTTTCCAGATGAAAAACCTGAGTCTCCGGGAGGTATTTATAAATCACCTGCTCAAGGTCATGGTGCAAGTGAACGGCACAGGGGAACCTCACTAGGGCTATCTGAGAGGCCAGACGTCCTCACTGCATAAAAGAAAAAGAAGGGGGGCACCCGGGGGGCTCGGTCGGTTGAGTGCCCAACTCCTGGTTTCAGCTCGGGTCATGAGCTGATGGATCGGGGGATCGAGCCCTATCGGACTCCGCGCTCAGTGGGGAGTTTGCTTGAAGTGTCTTTCCCTCTGCCTTTCCCCCCACTCATTCTCTCTCGCTCTCTTTCTCTGTCTGTCTCCCTAAAATAAAGAAATAAATCTTAAAAAAAAAAAAAAGAAAGAAAAAGAAGGAAAAAATGTAAAGTAAAACGCTGAGGGTCAATATCACTAATTACTGAGAAGGGGGGGTTGGCTCAACGTTGGCAACTTCTCAAGGGCATCACATGCCCTTTAAGCAGGGGGTCTGGCATCCAGTCCTCTGACCCCCGCACAGTGAGTACAAAGCAGTTACGGAAGAGCCTGGGGCTGAGCCAGGCTTCCAGGGGGCTGTCAACCCTTGGTCTTTCGCTCTCTGAGACTGGGTCCAAGTCGAGCGGACATGGAGGCAGCAAAGGACGGGCAGAGGGGATTCTGCTCTGCCTCTGATCATGCTTCCTCCCAACAAGATGGCAAGAAGGAAGCAACAGAAAGTCAGCATCCATCCGCACAGCACTCGACCCAGCTGTCGTCTGTTCGCCTGGGGGAAGGAGCATAAAATATCTGCTGGTCGTGCACCCCATTTATCTTGTTCTCTGTGCCCCAGAGTGTGCTGTTTACTTGTTCACTGGAGGTGCAATTATTTAACGACGTGCCGAAGCCTGGGGAAGATTGCACATTTTAATCAAAGCACCAAATGAGCACGTCTAGATGACTTTACAAAATGTATCTGAGGCGAATTTTGCACAGCAATGTCTGAGTATCAGGTAATTAAGTGAACGGGAAATAAGTTCCCAAGGGGTGTAAACAAACACACCAAGTCAGTCCCATTTCGGTGTTGTGCTGAGTGGGGAAAATGGATTTCTGAGTGGACTGCAACCCAGGGTTCCTCCTCCAATGTCAAGTTGGGCTTTGCGGGGTGGGGAGTCCAGGCGCTGAGCTGTGGGGCCACGGCGCCTCCTGCAGGTTGAAAGGAAAAAATCAGCCCTTGGAGAGAGCCTTGTCAAATGCTCCCCCCAGTTAATAGAGAAAAGGAGGGAAGCCCAGTGACTTTCTCAAGGGCACAAGGCCCCTGGGACAGAGCCAAGACCAGATGCTGGCTTTCTGATTCCTAGTCCTGTGTGACTTCCAGCCCACCAAGCCAGGGCTGCCCAGATGTCAGCTATTAATAACAAGGAAAACAATGATAATAATAATCAGAAGAAGAATTAATTAGTATTACAGTATAATTAGTTAATAATTAATTAGTTAAGTATTAATAACTAATTGGTATAATAATAAGTATTAATAATTAATAAGTATTATTATTATTATTATTATTATTATTATTAAACCAGGGATAGCTAACATGCGTGAGTATATGTGCCCAGTGCTATGCTTCGCTCTCCTGCTAAACTCTTCCAAGGACCTCAGGGAGACACTACTCTTATTCCCAGCTTCGAGGAGAGGAAACAGAGGCAGAGAATTGAAGAAGCCAGCCCACAGTTATGCAAGCAGAGAGTGTGAGAGAGGGGCCATCAGACACAAACCACCTGACATGCCGTCTAGCTGAGCTTGGGCCAGTCCTGGGCTCCGCAGTCTCTGGGGGTCCAAAGCCTTCCCCAGGTTCCAAAGATGAGCGTAGGCACATCCGCCTCCAAGCTCCTGCTTCCAAATCTGCTGTATCTGTTTGGGACCACACTGATCCTACCCAGTAACTCAATCTTTTCCTCAATTTCTACAGCAGCATAACAAAGACAAGCAGCGAAGCCAGGACAAACAAAATGCAGGATGCATTTGATTGTGCCATAAACTCGGGGTCACAGAACACAGAACACGTCCCAGCCATACCCCTGGAAAACACTTACTAGACATTTTCTGCAAAGGCCCTGGACATTGCCTACTGGTTTTCTTACAGGGATTTCTTCCTCCTTTCTCCTATGTGGGTCTCAGCTGTGATTTACCACCCCAGATTTTATCTGCTCCCTTACCCCACGCTCTTCTATCCCTTTTTCTCGCTCCTTCCGTGTAAGGAGAAAACAAACAATTCATTGCATTGGACAGCCATGCCTTCAGGGGTCTCACCTTCTGCCCTGAGCAGCATATCAAGATATTTTCCTGGACCGAGCCAATTTCCTCCTCTGAGAGGGATTCTAGAACTAGCTGCTAAGAAAATTCATTATTCACTTTGTGACACCAATAAATATAAGGTCTCCACTTGCATTTTTTTTAAGGTCCCGTATATGTTTCTTTGCCTAGCATATGGTTTCTGTATGATAACCCACGCTGGGACCCGAGGAAGTCAAGCGTTTTCATTTATCCTGGTTCCTCCAGAAATAATAACCCTTCCTTGTCTTTCACCCCTAAGTTCTCCTAATGATGCACACTTTATTTGGGCTGGGGCTGAGGGCTGTCTACGCACCTCCTGACTTCAAGCCCCGTGCATGGTTCAATTCTCTATCCCCTGAATTTCACATAGGGTCTGCATACAGAAGGCACTCATTCATTCATTCTTTCACGACTCACTCATTTAACAAACAGTTGTTCAGTACCTACTATGCTCCAGGTTTTACTCTAGGCTTTAAAGACATAAAAATTAAATAGATGCAGATTCTGAATTCAAGGATGAGAATATATTGGAGGTTCTTGAAACCCGGGGGATGTGGGTCACGGTGACAAACTGGCAAAAGCCTTGGATCACCTTTCCAGAAACGACACGGTATTTTGGCATACAGTCCTTGGTAGACAGCAGCTACCGGCCCTAGCCCCTCCCTCTTTTCTGCATCATGCCCTAGGCCATGTAGCTTGGCAACACCCGCCCCCACCACTCTGCTTTGAGCTAGCTCATTTGTGTATCTTGCTTTGTGAGTGGGGTGTTGGTGGGAATGACTGAGGCTGAAGCTTGAAACAAGCTTGCACTTTGGGGTTTTGTATCTTGTGTTTCCACTGCCGCCACAAGAAGGACAAGCCTGGGCTAGCTCTCTCGTCCAGAAGGGAGATGAAAAACATGTGGGACAGAACCCAGCGGCCCCAGGAAAGGCAAACCTAGATCAGCCCACAGCCAGGCGGGCCGAGATTTAAACAAGCCCAGTCAGGCTAAGCAGAACCCTTAAAAGAACCCCAACGGACTCCAGACACGCAAGTAATAGTCACTTAGCATGGGAGGCCACGGGGCTCTTGTGGTTGTCTGGGTCTACTATTGTTGTGGCTGTTGGTAAGTAATTCAAAATGTTAGGGGCTTTATGACTGGCCTAGAGGTCTGTAGATCTCGAATTGAGGACCCGTCATCTCTTAAGGGACACAGGGAAGGACACAGGAGTAACAGCGTAGGGCACTAAGCACCACAATGGGGGTAAATGTGGGTGCCTTAGGGACACCCAAGGGCATGCTTTGCAGAGGAGCTGATGTCTAGTCCGAGGACGGGAGTTGTTAGCCAGCCCCAAGGGGGAGGAAAGAGATCCAGAAGAGGGAATTCTTGAGGACAAAACCAGGGGATGAGAGAAAACATGGCCAGGGTGTCATTCTGGTGGAACCGCAAGAATTTTCGTGGAAGTTCTTCAAATACTGAGAGAGGAGCACCAGATATTTCCAAGTTTTGAAGATGCCGATATAATTTTTTTAAAAAAAATGAAGATATCCTAAAATACCGTACAAAATAGTGGTAAAATTGAAGCATTTCTCATGGAACAGATGAACAGTTTTGACACCAGGAGAAATGTAACCATCCTAGGTACAGCCTCATTGGGATGTAACGTTCAATGTCTAAGCAGGTCTTCCTTGAACGTGAGTGGAGCCCAATGGCCTTCCTGCCCAATGGGCCTCCTGCCCAACCTCGTCTGAAATAGAGGGAGGGAAGCAGAGAGCTGTTGGCCACAGCTGAGACTCCATAGTTCCTTGATAAGCTGAATTAAGATGAAGTGACTCAATTTCAGATGTCAGCAAGAAAATGCTCTCGGGCTCAGCAAGGGTCCTTTCAAAAGGCCCCCTCATGGGCATACACTGGAAACTCCAGCTACAGGGCTCAGGGCCTGGGCCCCAGCTTGGCCATCGTTGTCACCAAGAGGTCCCCAGCCATCTGGCCAGCCCCTGAGAGCT
The DNA here is from genome assembly GCF_024610735.1 of Ursus americanus. Classification (NCBI taxonomy): domain Eukaryota; kingdom Metazoa; phylum Chordata; class Mammalia; order Carnivora; family Ursidae; genus Ursus; species Ursus americanus. The sequence goes on along the minus strand of NC_142140.1, from coordinate 65,178,217 downwards.
GGCCCACCTCGCTCACTACCCCACGGGGAGGGACAGAGGTGACAATGGTGTCACACCGCCACCTTGTGGCCACTCCTGAGAAAACATCTTCACCTCTGGGATTTGTGAGCCCAACCCAGGTGGGTCCCGGGTCTTCGCTTGGGGAAACAACTGCTGGGGACTGACAAGATTTAGAGTTTCTGTATCATAGATGTATCAGAATCAACATAAAGTACCTGGCCCAGAGCCTGATGCATTATGCCCCGCGCACAGTGACTGCAATTATTAATAACATCATTATTATTGCCATGATGCTGTAGAAATACTTGAGTCTCTTTAAAATTAATTGGGCTGTGGGAAAATGAGAATTTTGAAAATAATTAAGAATCCATTCCCCCTTTAATTTCATTCAGTAAACACGTACTAAATGTTTAATAGATGCCAGCACTGTGCCGCGTAACTGGGACAGCGTGAGGAAGACATAAAAATGGCTGGATGTGGTCCCTGCTGTAACCAGTTCCCAGTCTGAAGGAGAGGTGGCACGTACGCAGGCAGCTCTCACACCCTAAACACAGGTACAGCCGGAGTGCTGGCTATGAATGCACAGAAGTAGCAAAGATTTATTTAGATGCCTGTGGTTTCCCTTAACTCAGAATAAAACCATGGCCCATAGTGGGAGCCTACGCCATCTGGCCCCGGCTGCCTGGGGCTGGGACTTCGGAGGCTCCCTCCAGCACCTTGGAGAGCTCCTGTCCTCGAAGGGGCGATGGGATGCTTCATGGAGTTCCAGAAGAGGCAGAAGGTCAGAGAGGGTTGGGAGCACTGTTTCTGGAGTCCAGGTTCAAGCTGGATGACCCTGGGCAAGTTAGTTCACCTCTCTACGTCCTATTTCCCTCATGGGAGAGAAGGAGGCTGTTAATAACCACACCTGCCCCATGGGGCTGTTTTGAGGGTTGAATGAGTCATATAAGGCACTTCAAAACCTCCATGTTTTTACTATTTTACTCTTCATGCGATCCGGGTCCAATTTTGTGGGCTTTGGGGCATTTTTCATTAGTAAAGTTTGGTCCAACCCCTTTTAAAACTTCACTGGAGGGGCGCCTGGGTAGCGCAGTCATTAAGCGTCTGCCTTCGGCTCAGGGCGTGATCCCGGTGTTCCAGGATCGAGTCCCACATCGGGCTCCTCCACTGGGAGCCTGCTTCTTCCTCTCCCACTCCCCTGCTGTGTTCCCTCTCTCACTGGCTGTCTCTCTGTCACATATATAAATAAAATCTTAAAAAAAACAAAAAACAAAAACTTCACTCGAATTTACGATTCAGGTCCCCCCATCCAACCATTTAGGGCACTAGCAACTGAGGAGGCGGTGAGAAGAAGGGGGCATCTGGTCAACTTGTTTCTTTTTTCTCTCCTGGAATTTTCTCCTCCGTCACTGTGTGTGACTTTAAATCCTAAAGGGGGCTCTCGCTGGCCAGTGGTCCAGCAGCAAGAAGAGGAGGAAAAAAAGATTCCGCTCACGTTACTCACTTTTAACCCTGGATGTGGTTTGGCGGAAGGAAAGGGATTATGCCTGAATCGTCCTGATGCTGGTGGCGTCTGTGAAGGGAAGATTTTGGCCATGGTAAGCCTCACACTGTCCACTCCTGACTCTTTCCCCTAGGATGTCTCTGAGATCACATCCCACCTCCTTCTCCAGGTTGTGGTATCGGTTGTGGACACAGCGCCTGGCAAGTGTGGGTCTTCATGGTATGTGTCATATTTTTCCCTTCTCTGGAACAGGAAACAGATGGGATTCGTATCTGTGACCACTGTCTGGTGTTCTCAAACAAAGTAACAAAAGGGACGAGTGTCTCTTCCAAAAGGCACCCTCTGCATCCTCCCGGGAGAGGAGCATACGTATCACCTGCAAGTCCCTGCTGAGGGCCTTGTGCTCAGAGGGGCTGCTTGCCACCTCCTCTGATAGATACACCTCTACACATATGTTGGGGAGAAATAGATCCCTTTGGACCTTAATGAAGCAAAATGAAGTATAAGAGGTGATTAAATGAGACTTTCCCTGTCTCGGAGTTCCAGCTGAGGCCCCGGAGCTGAGAACAATGGGTGCCAAGTAGACCCGCATGGAAGTGCTGGGCTGTGCATGCAGGCCTGGCAAAGGCACCGCCCAGAGTTACTTCCGTTTCCATGAGGCCACCATTCGTCTCCAAGCTACGTAGGAGGAAGTCAAGATTCCCAGGAGGGTGAGCGGATGAGAAGTGATGGGGTGTGTGAGGAGAGGCATGGACGTTCTGTGTGCAGTGCTCCCCACCTGTGGCCGGGACAAAGGAGAAAGGAGCTTCACAGACACCTCGTCGAGACAGACAGAGGGCGCGGGCTTTGGAAGGACTACTCAGGGCACTTCAAGCTTCCCGAAGGCTGGACGGGAGCCAGGCTCACAATAAACGTGTCTACAGTCAAGACGTTACAGCCGAATAAAAGGGCAAACTGCGCTTCCATTGAGGGTGAAACAAAGAGCCTGTGACCATTGAGTGGTCCAGACGGAAGCCTGGAGGAAGGAGCCAGCCACGGACCTTCTCGAAGACCCTGTTGCATTACATCAGATGGTAAGAATTTTTCACAGTTTTATTGAGATATAACTGACCTCAATAAGCTGCACATCTTTAAAGGATACAACTGGCTACACCCACGAAACCACCTCCGTGGTCAAGACAATGAACATATCCGTCACCCTCCAATGTCTCCTTCTGCTCCTTTGGAATCCTTCCCTCCCTGCTTCCCTCCTGAAAGGCAATCACTGATCTGCTTTCTGTCACCATGAACTTGTCTGTACTTTCAAGGATTTTATATAAATGGAGTCATGCCGTATGCCCCCTTTTTATTTTGTCTGCTTTCTGTCACGCGGCGTAATTATCTTCAGATTCATCTGTGTTGCTGTGTGCTTCCTTCTTATGGTGGAAGGAAGTGTATGACTGCATATAACTGTCTCACGGTTTGTGTCTCCATTCATCGATTTGGGTTGTAGGTTGCAGGAATTTGACTAATTCTCTTTGGCTCCATGATTTTTAGAAAGTCTGTTGTCATGTGTATTGCTTTTATAATTGGGGGCACAGGTAAAATTTTTTTTTTTTTTAATGAAGAGGAAGAAACGAAGCTCGGTCACGAGGGCTTCCTGGAAGGGGTGGTGATCTCAGCTGAGGAGCTGAGGGTGTGCCAGCAGTCACAGAGATGTTGAGAGAAGTGATTCATAAGCACCCAGCTGTGATGGCTTCACCAGCTCCAGCGGGGGCTGCAGTCAGAGGGCTCACTGAGGAACTCACAGAAGTGCCCCTTGGAGAATGTCATCTGTGCACACCTGAAGCCCCCCCAGTTGCAACTGGCACATTAGACCGATTCTGTTCTTCCTCTCCTCCCCGCCTCTGGCCTCCACACTGGAAGCCCCTGCATTGCCTGCTCGGGGGTCGGGGGAGGTGAGGTGGGACTGAGAAAAGAAGTAATCCTATCTCTACAATGTTTGCCCCCAATGCTGATTTCTGGACCCAAAATTGGCCAAAGGGATGGAAGGAAAGTCAGGGGTTTATTTATTAGCCTGGATTAGGTTTTCTATGACCTGAAACTAACCACATAATATTTTCCTTATTGTTGTCTAAGAGTGACCAGAAAGCTATTGCATTGACCTAAAATGTTATCCAGGGCACATAGCAGGGAAAACACGGAAAGATGTGGGGTGCCTGGGTGGCTTGGTTGAGCATCTCTTGGTTTCTGCTCAGGGCCGTGAGATCAAGCCCCGCTTAGGGCTCCACACTCAGCATGACATCTGCTTGGGATTCTCTCCCTCTCCTTCTGCCCTTTCCCCTGTATTCTCTCTCTCTCTCTCAAATAAAATAAATGAATAAAATCTTCAAAAGAAAAACATGGAAAGATGTGAGAAAGCATGAAGGTGCTTTCTGCTTGAGTCTAGCTCGTTCAATAAACCAGTTGCCAAGCTCTGATCGAATGGCACCAGGAGGCCAAAATTTCTTCTCTTAGGAAGATCGAAATGTGGCTATATGCACACATGCTCATAGCCTTTAAAGCAAACTCGCTTCGCTGGAAGTCATCCCTTGATACCTTTAGGGGCTCAACTCAAGGCCACGGGAAAAGCCTCTCTGAATTTACTCATATCACCAAGCATTCCGTGGAAGGTCAAGACTGCTTAGAACATGGGGAAAGTGTCCAGATTACCCCCACTGCTGATTTCCAAATCTGGAATAGGCCAACGTGACAGAAGGGACAGTCTGGGGTTTACAGATGAGACTGGATTCGATTTTGCACAGAATAGATTCTCGGTCTATAACGGAATGAAAGATCCATACTCGATCACTGCTCCCCATCTGGTGAGTCCCTCTCGATGCCCAGGACAATCACAGCTGAGAGTCTTGTCACTTCCTCCTTTGCAACAGCCCTGGGAGGTATCTCATTTTACACATGGAGAAGCTGGTGTTCAGAAATGTTAAATTACGTGCCCACGATCACATAGGCAGAAACCAGCAGGGAAGGAATCAAACCCAGGAGTGTCTGACTCCAAATCCCACAATCTTTCCACCGTGTAACACGGCCACTGTGAGCTCTTACTGAGTGAGATGGGGAGTACGGTTAGTGTCAAAATTCAAAATGCTGTCTCTTCTGAAATGCCAAAGGTTGTCACCAAGACGAGAGGCCAGCAGACTGTCTTACAAGATGTCTCCTAAACAGGTGTTTTTTACCTTGGGGAATTTCCCAGGATCCTGGGTCTGACATTTGATGTTGGGATGCAACAATCTGAAGAGGGATTCACCTCTCAGTGGAGACACTTGAACCAAGCACAGAACACTGACGTATAAAAACCTAAATGCCGATTCCTTCATTCACAGTATGAGATGATTGACATCGAGGCCTAAAAACTCGAATTCCATGGAATTAGTCCATCCTCACCTCCCAGGCAGACTTCCAGAGGAGCCAAACCACAATATCTGGAAGTTTCTGGAGAGCCCGGAGTCAGAACAAAGGGAGTTTGACAATCCAGTCCTTAAGGCATCCAGCTGAGATAGCCTGCTGTTTCCATCTCACAAGAGGCGTGGCCTTGCCCATGGGACCAGAGACATTTCAAGTATGTGAGCTCCATGGTCTGCCCCCATGGAACCAGAACTCTTCCGGACATTGTTATGGCTCCCTGTTCCCTACGATGGACCCTGTCATCATTTGCCTCTGGCGCTCTTTGCTTTCAGTGTTAACCAGTCCTTCCTCGGATGGACACATCCCTTCTTTATGGTAACGCATTCATCTGGTGACATGGAGGCTTGCCCACCTGGGAACTGTGCCCTCCTTCAGCTGACTTTGCATATCTTTTCTGTGATCCAATGTGTTACCCCCCAGCTTTACTCCCACGGGGCAGGTCTTATTTCCTTCATTTCCAAATCTGGAAAGGCAAATGCCTAATCTACTCGGGGAAGGATGACGGAGGGAAAGGTGGGTACGGTCTCTGCGTCTGAAGCATCTTCCATTCCTGAATATGAGACTTTTGAGAGACAGAGCTAGTTTTAGGGGGTTTTTTAAGTTTTTTTTTTTTTAAAGATTTTATTTATTTGAGAGAGAGCATGCACAAGTGGGGGGAGGAACAGAGGGAGAGGGACAAGCAGACTCCACGTTGAGTGCGGATCCCAACTCAGGGCTCAACCTTAACGATCCTGAGATCATGACCTGAGCCAAAATCAAGAGTCAGACATTTAACCGACTGAGTTCCCCAGGCACCCCCAGACAGAGCTAGTTTCAATTAAAGCACATACAACCATCGAGTGCAAAGGACCCACAAAGGAACGATGAATACGAACTCCCAAATGCTTATTAAGGGTCTGGTTCAACGCGAGGGGATTTTAATTAGCAGGACAACCCTATGAAATAGTATTAGCGCTCCCATTGAGAGAAAGGAGACTCAGACGAAGTGACTGATAGTTTCAGGAAAGCCAGGATTTCGACACTGGCCTGTCTGAATCTGAGAATCCACCCAGAACTCAGCTAACATGTGTGATGATGTTTTGTGAGCTGCCACAGAAGCTACATGGGTACTGTGTCTGAAATCGGCAGGAAAGGAAGGCTTGAAAGGAACCACACTTCCCAATTAATAGACTGCTTTTTCAGCTAAAACAGGAGTAACTTTTCAGAATGTTTTGCAAAGAGTCTCTGATATCTGAATGGGTTGCATTTCCATAAGGGGCATCATTAAATCCAGCCAGACTGAGTCTCCCTACTACAAACCAGCTCAGCAGATCCTTCACTTAACTCCATCCTGAATGACTAGGGCAATGAGGCCAAAGGCTTCCAAGCCCCTTCAAACACAAAAGAAGAAAATGCCCTCATGAGAAGCCCAGGACTGTCATTATAGCCATGCACAGAGGTCGCCCACCCTTGTAGACAGCGAATCCTTTAAAGAAATAATAAGCTGCTCAAAGGGACAGGGATGAAGCTTGTTCTAGGCCATGGCCAGGAAGCAGTCCACTGGGAGTTCTCCAATATCCCCATCACTCAGGCCCTAAGGATCACTGTCCTGGCAGCTCCAAATTGGCAGCCCCCAGCACCTCCCGTACTTGGCTCTCTGACCCTTATCATTTTATGTTGCAAGAAAAGAAAGACAGAAAGAAACCCTGGGGGGATTCCCACTCCCAGAGATAAAAAAGATTCAATATATGGGGGAGGGAAAGAAGCAAGAGATGATTATGGGTTGCCATCATGGCACAAAGCTTAGAAGAATTCCTAGTATATCTAGTTCATGCTTCCAGGCCATCACGAAAGGAGAAAAGAAAGGGAAAGAGAAGAAAATAGGTGTTGATCACGTTTTGGAAAAAAATCATATTTGATTTCGTTTAATCCCCCAAACAATACTATTATCACCTGCATTTTATGGAGGAGGAAGCTGGGGAGCACCCAAGTCCCCAGATGTGGCAGGATGGAGCCCAGCCCTGGAGGACTGGAAAACCCATTTTCCTTCCTCCGAAGTGTGGATTTAGGTTTTAATGTCCCAATCAGAAAAGGAAAATTTCCAAGTTTATTCATTTAGCCCTGATGTTTCCGAAGCCAAATCAGTATTTTTAAAGAATGCAGTACGTCAATATTTTGTCCTCTCTCTCTCTTTAGTCAAGGTACATGTGGTAGGTAGCAGAATGGTGGGCCCCCCCACCAATGTCCATGACCTAAACCCTAGAACCTCTGAACGGCTAGGGTTACCTGGAAATGGGGAGTTAAGGTGACAGATGGAATTAAGGTTGCTGGTCAGCTGGCCTTGAGATGGGGAGAGTCCCCGACTTATCCAGGTGGGCCCAACGTAATCATCAGAGGCCTATGAGTGGCAGGTGGATAATCAGAGAAAGAGACAGGACAACAGAGCAGAAGCAGAAAGCAGCTATATTGCTGGTTTGAAGATGGAGAAAGGGACCACAAGACAAGGAATGTGGACGGCCCCTAGAAGCTGGAAAAGGACAAGGAAGTGATTTCCTTGGAACCACCAGAAGGAATGCAGCCCAGCCGACCCCTTGATTTCAGCTCAGTGAAAACTGTAATTGGCAAGTCTGTTAGCTAAAGTTCCACCTTAGTTAGGATGGTTTAGTTGCATGGACCTATCCCTGCCTACTGAGGCTCAAGTTAGAAAGGAAAGCTATTTAGAAGCATAGGTAGGCTCATAGAACCAGAAAAATCTGTGGATGTCTGTCTCTGTCTCTGCCCTACCTCTCTCCACTCTTCCAGGCATCGTATTTTTTCTCTTCTTGCAGACACTTCTTTGCTAAATCCCCTGTTTGCACAAGCCTACAGCATGGCCATCCCAAGAGGGTGGCCTCTGTCCCAGTGACCTTCCAAACTTCCAGCTTGGGACCCCCCACAGCCAACAGATTCGGTCTCCCCATCCTGCTCCAAATGGTCAGAACAACCAAGTGATAAGCTCGGCTCTAATCTGGGCTTCAGGTCTGACTCTATCAGTCATGGTCAGCGTGGCGGGGCTGGGAGCAAGCGCGTCCACTACAAAGGCCTGCCACATCTAGGGCTGCCGATTTGGGCAGCGTCTTTAAGAAGGCATCGGGGAGCAGGGAGGAAATGATTGGCATCTTCAGGACATCGACGCACTCTAGGGATGGCCTTATCTTTGAAAACAGAGATGCGGCCCTTGTGCTCGAGGAGCCCCCATTTGCCTGTGTGACAACTTTTTCTGTTCTTCCATTCTGTGATTGACGTACTCCTTTTTAATATGTTAATATATTCAGCCAAGTTCCATTCAGATGTTGCTGGGCTGGGAACCATTCTGTATATTTCTGGTGACTTTGCATACAGCACCATTGAACTCTCACAGGCGAAGAATGACTGCCTGATTCTTGAAGGAAGGAGCCACCTCGCTGTGGACCCCAAGATCCGATGATTACAATAATCAATGATGATGGTGGTGATAAATTTTAGAGGTCCGGAAATGCACTCCTGACAATAATTTAAGGTGGCAGAGAAGGTAGGTGATACAAAGATCATGAAAATGAGGTTCCAAGAGTTGAAATGATTTACGCAAGGCCCCCTAGCACTGCGGAAGGCTTTGATCTCAAAAAAAAGAAAAAAAGATAGTTTTCCTTTATTGGAAAGTAATGCCGGCTACTCGATAGTTGCTATTTCTTTTTTTTTTTTTTAAGATTTTATTTATTTATTTGACAGAGATAGAGACAGCCAGCGAGAGAGGGAACACAAGCAGGGGGAGTGGGAGAGGAAGAAGCAGGCTCATAGCGGAGGAGCCTGATGTGGGGCTCGATCCCATAACGCCGGGATCACGCCCTGAGCCGAGGGCAGACGCCTAACCGCTGTGCCACCCAGGCGCCCTGATAGTTGCTATTTCTATTCTTCACACTAGCCCCTCCAGGCAGAGTCCCACAGTTATAGGAGCATCTGACTTGAAAGCCCAGGCCCTTCCCCAAGGGTCCCATCCATGTCCCTAAATCCTTAAGGAGTGAGTGCCTCAGATGAGATCCTCCCATCCCACCCTTCAAAGCTCGCCTCAAACACCAGTTCCTGAGCAAAACCTCCCACGGCTATCCATGCAGTCTCCGAGGCTCCTTCTCCAGAGTTCCGCCAGCCATCCATTCATTCACAGCCATTTATTGAGGGCCATCCACGTGCCAGGCCCCACACTGATGGCGGAGCATATAGCTAGATGATGGGACGAAGCAGACATGTCTCTCGCCCTCGGAGCTAAACATGGTAGGCGGGGAGAGGGGAGGTGTAGGGAGCAGTACCCAGAAATACAGAGGGGCTGAAGTCCAGCCTGGAAGGCCAGGGAGCTGGCTTCCCAAAGGGTCGGCATTTACAGTGAGGCCTGAAGGAGGAGCATAGCACTAATAGGTGGGGAGGGGAGAAGGGGGCATTCCAGGCAGGAGCATGGCAGGATGGGGACAGAAGAAAGGATGGCATGACCGGGAACTGGGAGTCTTCGGGGGTGACTGGAGCATGGAGAGCAAAGGGGTATGAGGCCAAAAGAAGGCTGGAATGATAGTGCAAGCCTTTGGGCTGGCTTAGGAATTGAGATTGTATCTTAAAGTCAAGAGGAGCCTAGGGGGTGGGGGGCATTGACATGACAAGGCCACAGTGTGTGCTAAAACCACTTGGCTGGAGGAATAGAAATGGGCTCGAGGCAGCTAATGTGCGTCAGAAACAAGACAAAAGGCCCCCAGATGGCATCGTTGATGCTAAGTCCACATCACCAAACCAAGACTTAACTTAATTACTGTCTCTGCTCTCCCAGAAATGGAACCTTAAACCAGTCAGTTGGGAGTCACCGGGTCCACACTATCCCAGTGATGTCCCTGACACACCCCAGCCATCCCCCAAAGGGAGTGAGTCTGCGGTAACAACCCATGCTCTTCTTTCTCTGCTTCTCCAAAAACAGGGTAGACAACAGCCCCCTTACAGCCTTCAGGTTATAAATTATCATCCTAGCCCCGCAGAGAGACACCAAATGGTGCTGGTTCGTCCCAGTTCACAATTCCCAGAGAAAGAATTCAATGGAGCCAGCTTGGGTCAGAGCGTTTACCCCTAATTCGATGAGTGGGGGATCTCATTACACAAATGTGGCTTCCAGGAGATGGGACGGGGTCTCTGAGAAGGAGGCACCTGACTCATCAGCACAGCAGACTTCACCTGGCGGCTGTTACAGACCTACTCGGATCCAGAACAGACACAGATGACCACATCTTCCCTGCGGAAGTGTGACGTGGTGCTAGAGACACCAAAAACTTACCCCTTCCAGGTAAGAGAAGGTGAGGACCGACTTCAAGGCGGTGGCTGCCGGGCCAAGGAAATCTCAAGAACTACTGAGGGAGTATGGGTGACTTGTGGGACCTGAGGTGCAAGGCAGAGGATTGCCAGGTGATGGTCAAAAGCTCACGGCTTGACCAACTGGGTGGACAGTCATGTCACTTATAGAACATGGGGGACATTGGAACAGAAGCAGATTGGGGTGGGCGCAGTTCAGAGAACCATGAATTCTGTTTGGGACATGTTGAGTTTGAGACATCCATGTGGGGATAGCCATGAGCTGCTGGATATACAGGTCCGGAAGAAAGGGCTGCCCTTAAGAGACGGGCAGAGAGGCTGTAATTAGAATGACAGAAGAGAAGGAAATGGTCTGGGATAAGCACGGAGCATGAGGAGAGAAAGGGGCTGAGGACAGGTGCCTGGGGTCTCCAGCTTCTAATGGTCCGGCTGGAGGGAAAAGAGCCCACAGAATAGACTAAGAAGGAGCAGCTGAGAGACACAAGGGAAAGCAGTGGGGTCGTGCTAAGTGGCTGTTTCGGGAAGACTGGAAATGCAAGAGGCCAGGGGAAATGACCAACAAGTGTCCCTTAAAACAGCTTGCCTACTGCATCCTGTTTTGTGTTAGTATGTCTCCTTCTCTGCTAGACAAGAGGCTCCTTTCGTAAAGAGGCTTTTATGCCTTTTATTTCAGCTGTTAGCCCAGACTCCTGGCACAAGAGTAGTCTCACTAACTGCGGAATGAATGAACGAGTATGTCCTGGGCATTCAAAGATATTAAAAATTGCTTCTGGGTGAGACAGAAAACATATCACCAATCAGCTATGACCGGCGTACAGGGTTCACAGCACAGATGAGAACTCAAACAATACAGCACACACGTATCATTGGGGTGTCTTCCTAAAATGCACATTCTGTTTCAGTAGGTCTGGGATGGGGCCTGAGGTCCTATAATTCTTGCAAGTTCCCAGGTGATGCCTGCAATGCTGGTCCGCACACTTTAAGTAGCAAGAGTTTGGAGCAGGGTTTCCCGTTCTCACCAATGTTGACTTTTGGGGGCCACATAATTCTTTGTTATAGGGAGCTGTCCTGTGCAGTGGAGGACAGTTAGCAGCGTCTTGGCCTCTACCCACTGGCTGCCAGTCGCTCCTCTACCCCACGTTGTGACCACTAAACTATCTGCTGGGGTTGTCAGATGTCCTCTGGGGAGCAACCGCTCCCCACCCCGCCCCGTTGGCTGAGAGTATAATGAAGTGGAAGCGAGTCACACCAGAGGGGCTTTGAGTGTGACGGACATTCTGAAATGAGGACCAAGTGCCCAGTATGCAACATGCTTGGCCTGTCTGGGTAACGTAAGAGAACTCTTTCCACATGGAATATTTTTAACTCTTGCTCATCACATGCATTTCAAATATGTCCCCCTTTTTGATGATCTATTTTCCACTTAAACCCCGCATTAGTCCAAGGGTTATTTCCTTCCAAAGGCAAGAATACAATCTCTACTTAATACGATTACTTTTTACCTATGGAACAATCAGCTGTTTGGGAAGGTCAAGCAGACCAGTGACCTCTAACAGGAAAAAAAACAATTCTTGCCATTGTCTTTATTCAAATTATTGAAAACTGTATCCCCTGCGGTAGGCCGATTACAGAACAATTTTGAGGGAATGTGGGGAGGGCCCTCTATGATTCATATTTTATTTTATTTATTTTTAAAATATTTATCTATTTATTTGAGAGAGAGAGCAGGGGGGAGGCGCAGAGGGAGAGAGAGAAACCCAAGCAGACTCCTCGCTCAGTGCGGAGCCCCACAAAGGGCTCGATCCCATGACCCTGAGATCATGACCTGAGCTGAAACCAAGCGTTGGACGCTTAACCAACAGCGCCACCCAGGCGCCCCCATAAGACTCATATTTTAAATCACACGACGTGATGAAGACCCGCTTCACCTACACAGGTGAGTATCTGGTGTGCCATTTCATCGTCCACATGATGATACCTTTCTCTATTCCTCTCTCAGAGGGGTTGTGAAGATCAAATAAGCAAGTACGGCCTTCACGTGCATTTTCCATTTAAACGAACTTTAAATTTGTTAAACTGAAAGAAAATTAAGTCTTTAGTTCTTCGGCCACATTAGCCACCTTTCAGGGACTCCTAACCACATGTGGCTGGTGGCTGTGTGGCGGACACCGCCCATAGAGGACATCTCCGTTCTCATGGAACACAGCCCTGTTTTCAAGGATAAAGCCTGGCACACATAAAAACAAGTTATGTTAGGACTGCTGTTACTGGAAGTTGGAACTCTCATACACACGCAAGGAGGGGCCCCCAGCCAAGTGCCAACAAGCGTCTGGGTATGGGGCTTAAGGCCATCGTGAAAGCAATGAAAACATAATTAAACCCTTGAAGAAACAGGAGCAAGGGTCAAATAATCATGCGTGCACTGCTTTCGGCAAACATCATTGTCTGGACCACAATAGACAGCTTCGTGAACCTTGTAATTACAGTGGCAAAAAAAAAGAGAGAGAGAGAGCCTTATTTTCCTATAGAATGACTAGTTCAGACTAGCCATTTATAAAAAGGCATGTTACCTTCTGGATTCTGATATCCTTTCGTCGTGTTCTGCAAGACGAGGACTCAAAACTGTAAGCGGGGAAGGGTGGGGGATAGCTGCAGCAGCCGGTCCCCCTGCTCGGAGGTGCCTGGCAGGCTCTGGTGTGATTCAAGGAAAGGACGGTCATGAATAACACATGGCCCCCGAGGACTTAAAACCACAACCGACAATAACAACAACAGGGACGGCATGTGTTATGTGTCGAGGCTCACGCTAAATGCTTTATGTACCTTCCTGCGTTTACTCTTGCCAAAATACCAACGAAGTCCGCATTCAGCATTATTCCAATTTTAAGGGTGCAGAGAGTAGGCTCCAAGAGCTTAAATCATTTGCCTGAGGTCACTACTCACTAAGTATCAGATTGAAGATTGAACTTACGAATGCCCGACTCCAGAGCCCATGCTCCTGATGGCTCATACCCTGTCCCCAGTCAGGATGGCCCCAAATGGAGGAAGAAATTCCACTTGTTCCTTTGGGGAAAAGAATGTCTAGGCCCTGGTCTGACCCTCCCCACAATTCTTCCCAAACTTGGCTCCATCCTAATCTGCAAAGGCCTCCCACAGTGTGTGGACACCCCAAACTGTACCTCCAACTGCCTCTTCCACTCCCCGGAAAAAAACCCATGCAGGCCCTGGAAGCCAGCTCAAGGCTGCTAGATATGGAATTCTGGGATCCTGAGGACCGGAAGTATGTCTAGGAGCAGGGAGCATGGGCCCTTGACCCCATAGACTTCTTCCTTGCTGGGGAGGGCCACAGCTGGAAGAGGGTCAAAGGAGGTACTCAAAGATTCATCACTCAAAGTGGGGTCCCAGGACCAGCATCACCAACATCCCCAGGAAGCTGTTAGAAATGCAAATTCTCGGGCCCTGCCCTAGGCCAGCTGAATCACAAACACTGGACATGGTCCCTAGCAGCCTGTGTCCTGGCAAGCTCTCCAGTGATCCCAATGCTCACTATGGCTCGAGAACCACCGACCTGGGACCGATCTTGCTACACAAGTGTGGTCCACGGGCCAGCTGCAGCAGCAGCGCCTGGGAGCTCATTTGCTTAGGAATGCAAATTCTGGGCCCCCCTACAGACCCACATCAGAATTGATGAGGGCAGAACCCAGCCATATGCTTGGACATCCTCTCCACGTGATTCTTATATGCACGAAAGTTTGAAAAGAAATGCTCTCATGTAAGGGCTCCTTCCCCTTTCTCCCCTGCTTCCCTGTTGTATTATCAGCAAGGGTTAGGGTTAGGCCCCCGAAGCCTAAGAAATTTACAGAAAAAGTTTGCTGACCCTTGCTTTCAAGAATGAAGCCCAGGACTGGGACCCCTCCTGCCCAGATATCAGGAGGATACTGGGAAGCAGGACACCCAGTCTGTGGGCTCAGCAGGCTCTTAGACTGTGTTCACTCAAGGGCAGTCAAGCCAGGAGTTTTAATAGTCAACCACATTCTTGAGTTCCATGCATTTTGCACGCACACACACACAAACACACACACACACACACGTGTGCATGTATAAATATATATATGTGTATATATATCCACATATAAATATAAAATAACCCTTTATGCTCAATCAAACAATCTTTTGGTGCAGATTTATACAGCAATATATGAAGCACTCTACCCACCACCTCTGGGGTGTAGATTCCTAATTAGGGTGTGTGGCATAATAAGAAATACATCTTTGGTCTTTGATCATAGTTACTGGCACACAGCTCCTCAAACTCTTAAAAACTCTGGAGTGGTCAGAGTGTCTTTTGTATGTGACTGAGATGGCTGATTGTTGCCTGGGTGGCTCAGTCAGTTGGGCATCTGTCTGCCTTCAGCTCGGATCATGATCTCATGGTCCTGGGATTAAGCCCTTCATTGGGCTCCCTGCTCAGCGGGAAGCCTGCTTCTCCCTCTCCCTCTGTGCTTGCTCTCACTCTCTCTAAAATAAATAAATAGAATCTTAAAAAAAAAAAAAACAAAACCAGATAGCTTCAGGACAGAAGAGGGGCTGGAGGTTGAGTTCGATTACCAATGCTGGATGATTGAATCCATCATACCTGTGTAGTGGAGCCTTCTAGAAACCCTGAAACAAAGAGGTTCAGTGGGCTTCTGGGTTGGTGAACACACTGAGGTTCGGGGAGGGTGGTGCATGCGGAGAGAGCACGGAGGCTCGGCCCACCCCCAACCTACCTGCCCTGTGCGTCTCTCCTGTCCTGACGTTCCTAAATTGCAACCTTCATAATAAACCAGGAAATGAAAGAGAAGTGTTTCTGTGAGCTCTGTAACCCATTCTAACAAATTCTGAACCCTAGGAGGGTGTCATGGGAACCCACCATGTATAACTGGTTGGTCAGAGGTGTGAGAGGCTCCAGACCTGTCCCTGGTGTCTGAGGTGGGGGCAGTCTAGCAGGACTGAGGGCTTCAGTCTATGGGATCTGACACTGACTCTAGGCACCCAGTGTCAGAATTGAATTGAATTGTCAGACACCCAGTTGGGTGTCCGGAGAATTGGAGAATTGGCTATTGGTGTTGGAGAACACTCAGAGGGTACCTCAAAGGTTAACTTTAATCTGCATGGTTCCAGAGGTAATTTTTATACTTCACCTATAGCCCACAGTTAATTCAGTAGCGCTTTGAGCTAAGTTACGGGATGCTGTAGTAGCAGCTAACGGACTTGTGAGCATGGTCTGAAGTGGTCAGCATTGCTGTTATGCAATATCTTGCTTTTGCTTCTCGAAGGTTATTCTTTAGGTGGGGGATTTGTGGGAACTGAGGGGCAAGCTGAGTTTAGCAGCTGAGCTGGTGCAGGGAGAATAAGAGAGACCACCTATGAGTAGATCACTAAGCAGCGTTAATTCTGCTGAAGCGACTCCAAGAGCTGGGGGGAGGAGGTGGGGGGGGAGGAGGGGAAATGCAACATCATAAACCACGCCCACAGCAGAAACACAGCTGATAGCATTCCTAGGGAGGGCTTTGAATTTCCACCGCATTCTAGAATAACCTTACCTCGATTTCAAGAAGCAAGGAGACCCAAGGACATTTTCGGACTTCCAAAGGCACTGGCTATCTTCATGTCTGGACACTGCTGATCTTACATCACATTAAACTATGCCCACACTGAACATAATTCACATATAATGATGTAAGTGTCGAGTTGTATTTTAGTTGACTCAATGATTTAATGTTACCTTGGCAAAGATTTAATTAATCTTTTCTTTCTGTGTTTTGGAGACATTTTTTTTTTAACTTCAATTATTTCTGTAAGCCCTGGCGAACCCTGCAGGGCCCTGACCCAGGGGAAGGCCCTGGGCATGCGTCTACAATGCTGGGTCCACCCATCTGGACTGGATGGAAAGAGACAGTGTGCAAAAGTCGTCAGCTTAGCAGATGCAGGGGTCAGACTCCAAGGTTGTGTCCTCTGTGACATTGGGGGGAGGGGGGGATGCAGCACAGCATAACTGTTTAATTTCATACTTATTCTTAGGACAGGGGTCCAGGATGCTACAAACAGTGGCTGAAATTGTGTAATCCATTTTGAGAACCTCACCAGGGAGGCCAGCTTGAGTCAAACAGGCCCACAGAGAAATTAGTGCAAAAGGACAAGTGAATGTCAATTAAAATCAGCAATTGGCTTTGCAGGACAGGATGGGGACTTTATGCGCTACACAGAAAATGTCCACCCTTTGGGGGTGTAATCCATTGCAAGAGTCCTCCTCAAAGACCTTGGTGAGATTCTCAGCAAAACAAATGACCTCATTAATTAAATGGGTTAATACTCTCCCCATGCTTTCCTTAATTGCTATTCTGACTTTTAGGAGAAGCATTTTTGAGGCAAACTGAGCACCCAGAGCCTCCCGTAATCAATGTCACAATAAGCCCCATATGCTTTGAAAGTGATTTACAAAGGTAACTGTGCAGGATGCATGTGCCCAGCTTGCCTCCACCCTCCCCCCTCCCCCGGGTCCCTGTGTGAACCCAATTGCTAAGTGCCACGCCCAGCTGGCTTTGTCTTCCAGCCCAGCTAGAAATCCAAGAAGTTCCTTCATCATCATCTTCTCCTACAGAAGACATTTTCTTCTAATGTGAAGACACGCTCTGTTTCCCTTTTATTCATCGAGTACATACTATTGGAAGACCTTTGATTCTGTTCTAAGCACAAGAGATAACAGACCAAGATCACGGCTCCGTGGGGCTTACATTCCATTGGGATGTTTTTAGTTGACAGCTAAGCTGTTCCCAAATTCTTGACTCACAGAAACTTTGGGAGATAATAACTTTTTATGGTGCTACTCTGTTAAGTTTGGGGATGCTTTGTTACACAGCAATGATAACAAATACAGAGGGAGACCATGAAATACAGATTTTGGTCAGCACTGTGGCTGGTTTTCCACCGAAGTCTACTTGAACACGTGGCCAGACTACATGCCCCTTTCTCTCTTGCAGTTAGATGTGGCCATGTGACTAAGTGCTACCCAGTGGAATATGAAAGGAGGTAATATACATACCACTTCTTGGCCTGGCCCACAAACCTGCATGTGCTCTTCCAAACATTTTCCCCTTCCCAACTGACTATTCTCCTTCTGCCGGCTCCTTGCAGACAATAATGACACGGCCCTGAGAGACAGCACGGCCACAAGATGGAAGGAGCCCGGGTCCCTGAGCAGCCACGTAGAAAAATGCTGCCTTGACAAGCTAAGTCCCCGCCAATTATTATTTTGAGAGCATAAAATAAGCTTCGATTACGTTGAGCCACTGAAATTTGGAAACTTGTTCTTATCCCAGTCCAGACTATTCTACCAAATACAGAAATATTTCTGCCCAAATGCAATTGCAATTGTTACAAAGGAAGAGGGGTTAGGGGGTAGACCCTAGAAGTCTTTGCCACAGTTACAGTCTGGAGACAATCCCATAACAGATGAATATATGCGATGTCTACTAGCCTGTGTGCAGAAGGAGATCTGCTTTTGAGGTAGTTTAAGCTACACAGAAGTAAGGAGAGACAGCACCACTGCCGGATCCCAGAGCCCCTAAACCCTCATCCCCACTATTGGGAACTCCTTGCTGGGAATAGAGGGCACCCTCTGTCCTTCAACAAGCCATCTGGAACCAGACATGTCAAAAATATTGTGGGGCAACTCTTGACCTCAGTGGACTTGGAGTCGTCTCTCAGCAGCTTTGTTTGAGGGTTTCCACTGGGTTGGAACCCTGACTTTGAGATCAGTATCTTGGGAAAGGCAAGAGGGAACTGGGGCTTTAGAGGCACACACTTACCTCGTTATCACTCCCAGAGGCACCAAATACTGAAATACACGCAGTCTATCTCCACCCTGGGGTATGCTCAACCTGTCAAAAATCCTACAATCTACCCTTGCCCTAACCTACCTCTTCCCCAGGTGTACCTAGGAATATCTCCTACCTTCCCCTCACTAGAATGTCACTAGCACTGTACTGTTACGCTGAAACCCACACAGGGCTACCCAAGGAAGGCCATCTTTCTGATATGTCCTTCATTTATACATGGAAACTAGCATTTTTTAAGACTCTGTTACAGCTTTATCACAGCCTACAAGGTCCAGCAAGGTCTGAGCCAGCTTTCAACTCCAGCCTCATCATGAGTCACTCTCCCTAGTTCTCTGCTCTCCTGCTAACTACCCCTCAAATGAGTCAGGCTCCTCCAGGTGAGGTCCTGGCATATGATGTCCCCTCAGCCTGCAGGTCTCTATCGAAATGTTCTACTTTCAGGGGAGCTTCCTTGATCCCCTAAACTAGGTCAGGCTCCTCTGTGGCATAGGCTCATGGGTCCTGTACTTCTTTCTAGTCTTTATCACAATGAAGTAATTACTGGCATAACAGCCCACCCAATGTCTACTGCTCTTCTGAATGCTCGCGGAGAGCAAGGGCTACATGTCTTTCTGGTCTACCATGCAACAGAAACATCTTGGAGCCTGGAGTAGATAGAACAGATAGTGAGGAAGCATTCTTTGAATGAATTCATGTGCTACAGGTGGGGGACATGAGGGTGGAATCTCTCACCACCCGTGTCCTTGAGGAGCTAAACTGACTAGGGGAGAAGGAACACGGGGACAAATTAGAGCAATAGTGTGACACTGGATGAAATATACATTCCTAGATTGGGCTTACAGGGAAAATTGCGTTATAACTAAGATAATTTAACAACCACATCTTCAGGAAGCCTTTCTAATATGCCATTCAGATGGAAGGGAAGTGCTCTTGTTCATGATAATTATGCATTCCCCCTCCCCCATCCCAGTATATACTTAGAGATATAGCAGGGGTCTAACAAAGGTGCTTTATAAATGTCTAGTGATAGAACCTGCTTGTACAATTTACCAGCCCTGTTTGTTTCTGGTGCAGATCCCTGTTTGGGCAAGAATTAGCAAAGAGAGACCTCTCCACGGTATTTAGAAAGAAGATCACTGTCCTGAGGGAATGAGTTAATAGAATATTTTGGTGGTGGTGTTGTTTGGTGGCTCCGTGAAGCCTGCCACTGCCACTATACTGCAGGGCTCTGAGATAGGCTGAGCACATTTCTTTCCACTGAAAATTACAGAAATGTCCTTTTGAGTGGATTAAACGTTAAGGACATGGATGGTCTCATTCAAGAAGTCCACAGGAGAACTGGCTTGAGGCCAGTACAATCTGCCAACCACTCCTCTTCTCTGCAAGGCTCTGGGCTCTGCCCAACACCCAATGTCACTTCGTCCCTGGCCTAGTTCCTTCTGTGGTCCCTGACTGGTCTTCACACCCATGGTGTTCTGGAGATTCACCAAGGTCTAAGACCTTTCCATGGCTAAGATCCTGGTCCACAACTTTTTTGAAAGAGCTTAACACTGTTCCCTTTGCAAATATAATGCTGTGTTAATCTCAGAGGAACAAGGATCAAGAGTCACTGGAATATTCCCCCCTGCTGTTGTGACCCATTCCATGTAATGTGTTCTTGGCTAGAGCCCATCTTGGCTGACGTTCTCGGGCCCTGCCTACCTAAAAGCCAGGTTGGACCGCTGCACAGACAAGAATAAAAGGGCATGCCACACAAGTCAAGAAAAAGGCCTTGAGAAGAGAAAGGCTTCTCCACCACCCACCACCATGTGCATCACCCCACCATCCCACACCCAACAATGGAAAAGGATTCCCTGAGTTGAAAGGAAGGAAGGGAGGCAGAAGGTACATTAGTCTGCTCAGGCTACCATAACAAGGTACCATGACTGGGGGGCTTAAACAACAGAAATTTACTTTCCCACAGCTATGAAGGATGGAAGTCCAACATCAAGATGTTGGCAGGAGTGGTTTCTTCTGGAAGCCTCTCTCCTTGACCTGCAGACGGCTGCCTTCTCTCTGTGTCCTCACATGGTCTTTCCCCTGTGTGCATATGCTTCTGGGGTCTCTTCCTCTTCCTACCAGTCCTATTGAGTTGGGGCCCCACCCTTATGACCGCATTTCACCCTAATTACCTCCTTAAAGGCTATATCTCCAATGCAATCGCATTGGAGGTTAGGGTTTCAACATATGAACTTGGGGTCGGGAGTGGGAGGAGGGCAGGGAGATGCAATTCAGTCCATAACAGCAGATAAGGGAAGAAAACATAGACATGATTTCCAAAGACACGGACCCTGCATCCCACTGCCCGGCCTGAGGTCCGTATTGATGAAGACCTCAGCTATATTTGGGAGGAAATATAGCAGGAGAGACTGAAGTCCTTCCTCCACATGGAGCTCCAGAAAAGGGGCAGGGAGATCAGATGCTAACGAGAGATGGCCATTCATATATCCAGAGAAATACCGCCTCCAAGCAATATGGAAGCAAGCAGATTTCTGAGGACCCAAGAGTGAAGGAGAAGTAGAGGGGAGGTCTTCAAATCCAACAAGGCCATGAAGGTAAAATCAGCAAGGCTTAGCAGTGACCAGCTTAGAAGCAGCAGCTATGGATGACTTGAAGATCAGATGCCCCTTCTCCAGGCTCTGGCATCCCCCAAACTCAGAACAGCCCCCCAAAAAAGTGGAAAGGAAAACTGGATTGACTGATACTAGGTTTCTGTCACTCAAGCACAATGGTGGCTCAAGAGAGAAGTCACATTGTTATTTAAAAACAAATAAAAGGGGGCGCCTGGGTGGCGCAGTCGTTAAGCGTCTGCCTTCGGCTCAGGGCGTGATCCCGGCGTTATGGGATCGAGCCCCACATCAGGCTCCTCCGCTGGGAGCCTGCTTCTTCCTCTCCCACTCCCCCTGCTTGTGTTCCCTCTCTCACTGGCTGTCTCTATCTCTGTCAAATAAATAAATAAAATCTTTAAAAAAAAAAACAAATAAAAGGATGGTGATAGTTCTGGCTCCCATGAGTGGACTGAGATCCAAACCCACACCAGTGGCTTAAGTGCAGGAATAGACAGCCCTCCATGCTCTGCCAAGGAAGGTGCACATTAGCTGGTGGGCGATGGAAAACCATGGAGGGCCATCATCCAAGACTTAAGCAGAAACACTTCCTGGAGAGAAGAAGGATTAGCTTCACACTGGGAGAAAATATCTGCAAGTCACATATCCCCGAACAAAAGACTTGTAGCCAGAATGTACCAAGAAATCTCAAAACTCAACAAGGAGAAGCCAAACGATCCAATTTACAAATGGGCAAAAGACATCAGCAGACATTTATCTCACCGGTGAGGGCATTAGGATGACAAATAAGCATACGAAAAGACATTCAACATCATCAGCCAGGAGGGGATGTGAAGGAGAGATGAGATAACACCACACATCTGTTCGACTGGCTAAAAGAAAAGAAAAAAAAAAAAACCACCCTGATAATACCAAGGGTGCTGAGCACGCAGAGCCATGGGAACTCCCACACTTTGCTGGTGGGAATCCCAAAGGTGTGACTACCCTGGAAAACAGCCTAGCATTTATAAAGTTCATCGTGCATTTACCCTATGACCCAGAAGGCCCACCCCTGGAGAAAGGAACACTCATGTTAACTGGAAAAACCCCCCCAAAAACAAAACAAAGCCAAAAAGCCCTAGAGACGAATGTTTCCAGCAGCTCTAGTAGAAACCGTCCAACACGGGAACAACTCAGGTGCCTTTCAGCAGGTTGACACATGGATCCGAAGCGATACTACTCGGCACTAACAGGAACAAAGAGGTACAAGCAACAGCTCGGACGAATCCTGAAGTCGTGAAGCTCAGTAAACGCAGCCAATCTCAGAAGGGCACACAGCGCGCGATCCCATTTCTACGCCATTGTTGGAAAGACAGAACTACGAAGACGAGCGACGCATCACGTGTTACGGTGGTACTTACGCGAAGCTGTACGTGTGTTAAAAGTCATAAACCCGTGCATCAGAAGAAAAAAGCCAATCCTGTTGTATAATCCTGTAATGCAGGTACCGCTGAGAAGGTTTAACCTTCTACGTCAGCCCAGCTGTGTTCAAGGAAAGTGTTCGGAGTCAGAAAAAAATAATGAAGTGGTTCCCTGCCTGGAAATCCTGTGCTCTCTCTCGAATTTGGAGTAGGGATCTGTAACACGCACGCGCCCTGTGGCGGTGGAGTTTTGGGGGTGGCCAGCAGCACACAGAGGACTGAGATGAATCAGGACAAAGGTAGGCACAGCCAGACAGCAGCCGGGGGGGAAGGTACACAGAGGACCGGCCGACTCAGGAGCCCCTCTCTCCAAATATCCTAGAGCGAGGGGACTCCTGAAAGAGGAGGGCAAGGACCAGATCCTCCTGTTGTTTGGGTAGGGGTTATCTGATGACAGCTGTCTACACCTATTTACCTGTCTGTCTCCCCCACTGGACTGTCAGGTCCCTGAGGGCAGGGCCGGAATCTTATGCACCTTTGAGCCACCAATATGCCCAGCCTGGCACATAGTAGCTAGTCACAGCTGTTTGTTGAATTTAAAAGGAAAGAAGGAAGGAAGAGAGGTAGGGAAGGAGGGAGGGAGGGAAAGGAGGAGGGATGGAGGGAAGATGGAAGGAAAGGAGGGAAGGAAGGAAGGAAGGAAGGAAGGAAGGAAGGAAGGAAGGAAGGAAGGGAGGGAGGGAGGAAGGAAGGGAGGGAGGAAGGAAGGGAGGGAGGAAGGAAGGAGGGAAGGAAGGAAGGAGGGAAGGAAGGAAGGAGGGAAGGAAGGAAGGAAGGAAGGAAGGAAGGAAGGAAGGAATTAAAGGAACAACTATATCTGATTTTTCCTGTGGTAATGGCTCAGAAAAGGGAGCCAGCTAAGACAGGGAGACCCCAGGTGTTATACACGACCCTGACAGACTTGATCAAGTTCCCATCCCAATCACCCAAGGCACAGGAAGGTACTGCTATTTTAGCAAGAGAAACTAGGACACAGTATAAATATTAACAGGGGAATTGCTTAAACATATGAGATATAATTTCTTTGGGATCCTTCCCAGTCCCAAAATTCCATAATACTAGTATTACGAATGGAATACTTGGTTAGATAACATACTACAACATTTCGATTGGATTCCTTGTGTTCACAACTGAATGCTAGGGAATTCATAAAAGAAGGACCTGAAATGTTGATGCTTTCCCATGGTCTGTCCCCTCTGTCTCCCGATCAATGTGACCATCACCAGCTTTGCCTCCTGAATTAAGATCCTCTCCGCCACCACCTTCTCCACCTAATCGCACCCCCACATTTCCTCCGCCAAAACCTACATATCCGCCGTCATTCTTTTTTCTGACTCCTGTATGGCCTTCAAGACGCATCTTAGCCGTCACCTCCTTTAAGAAGCCTCTCCCCACCCCCCCCACCCCCGTCTCAGTTACCACTCCAGGACAATTTGTTTTAAGATGATCTCCCGCTGTATCTCAAAGCATAGCACAGACTTCCTGCATCAAAGAGTTTCTCCTTCTGGATTGGAATTGTTGGTTGAGTTGCCTGTCTTTTACCACATAAATTGTACCATTCACCAAGGTCATCTCTGTATTTACAGAGCCCAGCCTGAAACATGCTTGGCATGTAAGAGACACACGGTAAATATTTGATGAAGTGATGAATACATGCACTAAATTATTCAAAACCTGGCAAGCCTGAACCCTTTGACATGTTGCAATTGTGGTGACTACTTTTGTGAGATCGCCTTTATCAGCAAATGTGGTGAAGTCGACTTCTTCAACTTCAGGTCCGGTGTTCATTGCAAGGTGCAGACAGATTGCTGCTGGCCAAGTAGGGCCAAGGAGTGGGTAATGGAAGTGAACTTCAGACAGCAACACTACCTCACACTCGCCACTAGATGGCACCCGCACCCAAGGAGCAGGTGGCTTCTGGCCTCTGACCACACCCCTGCCCCAGGTCCTGGTCCCAGGGCTGGTGACCACTGGCCCCCCAGCCCCAGTGTGGCTCCCCCCCGGGACTTGACCTCCGGAGGAGTATGGCAGGTCCTGGCGGGTCCTGAGGCCGCTGATCCACTCCCCTGAAGATGTTCCTTTCTCCCTAGATCCACTCCCAGGGTCTTCGGGTCCCCAACCCCCAGTTCCCACCGCACATTATAAAATTCCGATTGCAGAGGGTGCTCTCGATTGCCCACGCAGGACGTGGTCCGACTGCTGCATTAACATGTACAGACAAAGAAAGGGGCAGTAGTATCTCCTTGGGTGTCTCCCCCCACCCCAGGAAATAAGGACATCTTGAAAACTGTCACAGACGCAAGGAAAAAGAGTGTGAGAAGAGACAGGAAGAAAGAGAAAAGCCGAGATGGGAGTGGCTGGAGGAGAAGGCCTTAGTCTCAGCCCTAGGCTCTGTGCAGACGCCTGACCCAGCCGGAGGGGCCCGTGGGGAGACACCTTTACATAACCAAGTTGCTCCAGAGGACCAAGGGGCCAGACCAGGAGAGACTGAGGGCCATCGAGTCCCATCTCCTTGGCCAGGGTGCCCTTGACGGGAAAGGAAAGGAGGCAAATACTGGCCAGGGAGATGGCACAGGTGGAAGGGGGTGGCTCTTCCTGGGCTGCCGGATTTGAGTAGTTGCTTTGCATGATTTTCCTGGGCCCTGGAAAACAAAAAGGCCTCTCGACCGCCTTAGAAGGAGCCGAGGGTCCTGTGGAGTACAGGGGGCCTCAGCCAATGTCAGTATCTCCCTCGGGCAAGGTCTGGGTCAGAAGCATCACTGGGGTGTAAGCTGGAGTTTCCTCTGAGCATATTCTCCAAAAGTAGTGGTGTTTGGGTTTGTTGTTTTTTTTTTTCTTTCTTTCTTTTTTTGGTTGTTGGGTTTTCTTAAGATAGGAAGCTGCCATGATGGTTCTTAAAATCCGGTAAAAAGACACTGGAGCAAAGAGCGTGGAAGATGGGGTGTCAACACAGACACCCCTTCACTAGACTTGTAGCCCCAAAGCCCATCGTGGGACCCCTACTTGCTCGCCTCCCTTGCTGGCACCAGCCCCAGGCTCCCTCCCCGTGCTCGGACCTAGCTCCCCCTCTGGAGGGGCATCGGCAGGACCTGCCCAAAGCCCCTGGCAACTCCTGCTCAGGGAGGCCTCCTCCGATGAGGACCCGGAGACCCCCAGCCCACCTGAGCGCCTCTATTCATGAATCTCCACAACCCGATGGGGGAGGCAGGGCGGGGAGGATGCGAATGATCTTTGCGTCTGGACTCTCCCATCTCAGTGACCCACCCCAGCAGTACGACTGAGAAGCTATACAACATGTGGGCCTGGGGGCGCCTGGGTGGCTCAGTCAGTTAAGCATCCGACTCTTGGATTTGGCTCAGGTCCTGATTTCATGGCTCGTGAGATCGAGCCCCGTGCCAGGCTCCCCGTTCAATGAGAGTCGGCTTGGACATTCTCTCCCTCTGCCTCTTCCCCAGCTCTCTCTGTCTCTCTCTTAAATAAATAAATAATCTTTAAAAAAAAAATGTGGACCTGCCTGCGTCACGGGGCCACCATGAGATCCGTGTAGGCAAAAGGCCTCCGACAATTTTAAGGTACTCTGTGAATGCTCCCTCAGCCATGTATTCCACACTGACCAGACACCTTCTGGGCCCAGGCAGGGTCCTAGCACCCCAGCCTATAGTGACATTGAGACGCACCTTTTGCAGAACAGAGAAAAGTGCTAAACGGCACCATGAGGAGGCAGCCAGCCGAGTCCAGAACATGGGAGTTGGCTAAGGCAGACAGTCTGGCATCATCAGGAACCAAATGGTGTGAGCAGAGCAGGGAGTGGCTGCTGGAGACACAGGGAGGCTCGGGAGGCAAAGGTCCTAAAAGTTAAGGGCTGGCGTGGGTCAGGATCCTGCTGTATGGACGCCTGACCATGAAAGGATGGTTTTGAGACATCCAGGAACAGGAGACTGTGGGATGAGTTTAACATTAAGTAATGTGTAAGCTTCATGCATGATTACGATGGTGGTTGCTATTTGTAACCCAAAGGAAAAAAAAAAAAAAGGAAGGAAAGAAGTCTTTCTCTGTTAGAGATAAACATCTCTACTTGCAGGGATCAAAGAAGGGTCTGGATCTGCCTCATCATACAAACAAAAAAAAAAGTAAGAAGGAGTCAAAGAGAATAGAATGAGCATTGATAATTTTCGAGGCTGGACTGCGGATACCTGAGGGTTTGTTTGTTTGGTGTTTTTTTCCATTTTTGTATATGTTAAACTTTCCATATATAGGTTTTTTTTAATTTTAAAAAGTTTTCCAGGGAGGGGCGCCTGGGTGGCTCAGTTGGTTAAGCATCTGCCTTCTGCTCAGGTCATGATCCCAGGGTCCTGGGATCGAATCCCACATCGGGCTCCCTGCTCAGCAGAGGAGTCTGCTTCTCCCTCTGCCCCTCCCCCTGCTCATGCTGTCTTTCCCACTCTCTCTCAAATAAATAAATAAAACCTTAAAAAAAAAAAGTGTTCTAAGGAGTTTTGGGGGACTGCGGCAGGGCAGACAACCATCAAGAGCAGAAAACTGTGGAAGCCCAGAAGAGGAGCTCTGAACCCAGCGGGGGCTCGGGGAGGTCACAGAGGGGGTGAGGCCAGATTGGGTGGAGTGGCTCCATGGAGATGGGCAGAAGGAACATTCCAGATGAGGAGAGCCCACGAGCAGAGGCACAGAGCCTCCAAATGCCTTTAGGGTAACCATCCTGCTTGGCTTGGCACTGGCCTGGTTGAGCACTGGGAGTCCCGTGCTGCATCCCAGAGACCCCTCAGTTCTAGGCAGACCTGGGTGGTCGGTCACCCTATCAATCATACGCTGGAACATGGGGCTAGCCAGGCAAGGGGGAGCAGAGCTGACCTGCAGCAGCTGGGAGCTCCAGGATGGAGCATCGGAAGGCTAAGAGCCATCCCCCAGGCAATGCCGGGCCTGCTTTCTGCCCCTTCTGCAGCCCAACTCCTTCATTAGCCCTTCCTCCCAGGGTGGCTGGACTCAACTGCCCAGGGACCACGCTGGCTTCTCATGCCGCCTCTTCTGTCCCACCAGGGATGAGCCTGCAGACAACGCAGCTTCAACCCCAGACCCAAATGCCCCCTCGTCTACATATATGCCAATATATGTACATTGCTTCTATGCATACATATATACACACATGCATGTACATATACATGTATGTTGTATACACACATACACTCTGTATGTCGCATAGCTGCATTCATTAAGCCCTTGCTCCATGCAATTGCTTACTCAATCCTCACACAAGCTCTCTGAGGTCGTGAAGATCACATCCACTTATTCAGCGGAGAAGTCCAGGCTCCGAGAAGTAATTTGTGCAAAGCCGAGGAGCAGGATAGCAGCATGCCTCACAGAGCTGCGTCAGAGGGCTCTATGGGGCAATCAGTGAGTTATTACACATGTGAAGGACGTGCACTAGTGCTTGACGTGGACAAAGTTCTCAGTAAGGGCTGGTCTCACCCAGCACCGCGCCGACGCCACCCGCCACGCCCTGCGGCCCGAGGAGGAAGCGTGGGAGTCTGGACGGAGGGGAAAACAGGGCTGATTTGATTATGTGCATTGCAGGATAATTCGCCGCAGGGTTTCTTCACAGATTGGAGAGCACAGAGGCAGAGGCAGAGACAGCAGAGCAGAACATCCTCGAAAGCCTCCCGCTAGAGCTCCGAATCCCCCGAGTGCGTGCATTTCCCAGCCGCTCGTCCTGCCATTTCTCCCAGTCGGATTCTCCAGACTCTCCCGGTCTGGAAATTTCCCGTTCGCTTCGTGGTACACTAATCAAGCTGGCAGAGATGGTAGCTTCCCTCGCCTGCCTTGGTCTTCCGCGTCCCTGGGAGAGCATCCCTGACAGGCCAAGGAGGAAGCCCCCACGTGAACCGGAATCAGTGGCAAGGACTCTCCCCCTCCCCATGGCCAGTCTGGCTTTCAGGGTCTCAGGCGGTTTTGTTGGCTTCCGGGTACCCCTTGCGGCACCTTGGGGACAGACCACCCAACGCCCCACAAGCAGCCTGTGTGGACACGACCGCAGAGCTAGAGGCCCTGCCCCTCCATCCCAGTGGTGCCATCATCCCGTTCTCATCACGGTCACATGCAAACCCACCGGGGCATGATCGGGGAAGCGGGGAGAGGTAAGGGTGAACATCTGCCCCCAGTTCAGAGACGCCTGGGGTGGGGCAGGACCCCACTGTGCTCTGCCCTCTTGTCACACGTGGTAGCCACCCGCAGGCGCTGGAAAGTTCCCAGAGGCACCCCCACCATCTTGGAACTAGGACGTTAAGTAAGCGTCCCCCTGCCCTCTCCAACACCCAGAACGAACACAGCTCCCAGATCTCATTGTCACGGCCTGTGCTGGACGGAGCCAGCACACCCCCTGAGAAATCCAGCCTTTGGCAGCCCGTCTCCACCATCACCGTCACTCACTCTGCCAACCCAGAAAGCCCAGCTCGCCTGATGTCTGCGCCTGGGCCAGGAGGAGCAGTCCTGCCCAGACACCAACCTAATGCACGTCTCCTCTAAAACTGGACAACAGCCTGCAGAGAAGCATCATTAATTTTTCACAAGGTTCATCCAGGAGTGCCCGAGCCGAGCTGAGACAAAGCCACATCACGAGTGCCTGTGCCAGTAGCCCGCGAAGGGTTAACCCATTAGCCCACATCCTGGTGAGCTCATCCCCACTGGAGCCTGCTCAGTGGCTGGGATCCCTGCAGCACATCAGCTCCTAGATGGGGCCAGGGAGGCTTTCTCTGGCTGGGATGAAGAACTTGGACAGAAACTCGCTGCCGGCTTCCTCCCCCCGTGCAAACCGTGTGTGATTCCCAGGTTCACCATCCTCTCCCCTGGGACACTGAGGACAGTAAGTAAGGAGGGGACCGGTTGCCTCTGCCTTCCCATTTCCCTGGAGAAACGAGCTGATTTTAACTTTGCTTGAGAGTGTGTCGAGTCTCTGAATGGGAACTGGAATGCAAATATGACGGACAGAGCCTCAGGACGGGGTGAACCAGCCACGAGCAGGATGGAGGGGACTGCCCAGGGAGAGTGGTGACAGCCCGGTGGCGGGGGAGGAGGGGGCTGCCCTGCTATGCACCTGGGAGAGGGGAAGCTGTGTGCAGACGGCTGCTTCAGCCCTGGGTGTATAGCATCTAGTCTTCACCCTTGGCCGCTGGGAGGGGCGGGGAGGGCCGGGCAGGGACCTCCGTCTCAAACCCAGGGCAGAGGCAGGAACAGAAAAGCCAGACAGTGAAGCTCCAGGTGGCCCTCCAGTTCCCAGAGTGCTTTGGCAGGGGTGGGGGAGGACCTCACACCCAGAATGTCCTCCCGGGAATCCCAGATGAGACCTCAGCGTCTGCTACTGATCCCTCCCTGCGGCACGCAGGCGTGGCAGGTGCCGAGGGCAGGTGCCAGGGAAACAAGGGACAGCAGGCTGGCTGGGGCAGGCTTCACCTCAGCAAGAGGAAACAAGGCAGGCACGGAACATGGACTGAAACACGTAGGGTGAACCAATCGTCCACGGAAAAGCAGACATTATGATCTGAGCTATTCTTCTGCCTTGTTCCTGGGCAGGGTCTGGGTGCTGGCTGGGTGACAGGAAGAGGGGAGGTGAGTGGCACTGTCTGGGTGGAGTGTGGCCTTTGGGGAACTTCCCTTCCTAGAAGTGCCGTGAGCAGGTGACAGATGGGTGGCCGAGCTGTGGTGCCAGTGGCAGCATATTCAGAAACGCTCTGGTTTTATCAGCTCAGGCACTGGGCCCCACTCACCTTATCAGAGGAATGGGGTCACCAACTGAATGTCTTGTTGAAGGGAGGGCAGTGTCTGGAACTGGCAGCCGGGTGGGGCCGTGGGGGGACTCCAGGGGAGAGAGAGCAAGACCTCTCAGGTCTCGGGAATGTCACAAACAAACCCACGCGCGTGGGTCTTTCTCAGAAATAATCCATGGTGTTATTTCCGCTGCTTGTATTTGGCGGCCCGCCCTCCCAGATGCTCCCGCCGGACGACCGGGCTCTCTGGGCCCAGCCTCCAGCAAGGCCGTGTGAGCCTCGTTGCCGCCGAGTTCTGCTTTCGGTCCCTTGAATTCCCGGAATAGCCCAGCTCCTATCAGGGAGAAGCCTGGGAAGGGACAGATAACTCCAGGCCCGAGCACAGAGGGGTCTCTTATGGGGGTTGCTGGATAGTGCAGAAGGATGCCCAGCTAAAATCAAATCTCTCACAAACACCAAATACATTTTTGGTGGATGTCCCGTGCCATATTTGGCACATTCTTGTATAGAAAAAAAAAGTATTCATTCAAATTTTACATTTACCCGGCCACCCTGTCATTTTATTGGCTCCATCTAGAGCCCGTTACTACTGACTGAGTGTTGGCGCGTTCAGAGGAGGGCGCAGCCAGCAAAGGCCGGTAGTGGGCGCTGAGGTGAGGATGTGCAGGAAGGGAGTGGGGGACGCCAGGAAGGAGGGCAGGGAAGACAGGAGAGGGGAGAGCTAGGCTCCATGCCTGAGAAGGCACAGTGCTGTGTATAACAGACCAGGGTTTGGGGCCAGGCAGCTCGGGACCTCAGTCTCCTTATCTGTAAAATGGGAGTGAGGGCAATAGTGTCCCCCACCTAGAGACACCAGCAGGAAAAGGGGCATTCTGGGTGAAGAAAGTGGCAGGGACCATTTGAGTGATGGTGGTGCTGATGACTTGGTGTCCTGCTCTGTGACAGGCCCCTGCTGCTCTCCTGACCCGTGCCCAGGAGCCCCGGCTCCAGCCCCCCTCATCCTAGGAGCTCCACCCAGCAGTGCAAGGCCTCACCTGTCACCCGAGGCAGCCACCACTGCAGTCCCGTTGGCTGCCTGGGCCCCATTCCAAGTGTCCTCCCTCGGTTTGAACACAACATGGAAACTGTCCCCCAGGGGAGCTGGATCCACTCGATCTCGGGCTCTGGAGACACACAGCCTCCTAAGCTCCCCTTGCGATCCTGGCTGGCTCCTCCCTGCTGAGTAACTTGGGGCAAGCCACTTAACCTCTCTGATCCTCACCTGCAAAATGGGGTAACTGCTGTCCACCTTCGGCTCCATGGGAGGGTTACATGGCGTGATGCAGACAGAGCGCTCAGCATGCTTCCCGCCGCATAGCAAGTGTCTGGTAAGTAGCAGTTACTGTGGTATGGAGAGTGTGTTCCCCTCTCTGAGGACACTGTTTGCTGCTTCTGCTTTGGAGAGGCAGCTCGGGGCACCGGGAGCCTTCTAGAATGTCAGCCGTGGAGATGTCAGTCCATTAGAGGTGGGGGGCCGGGGCTGCCTCAGTCCTTTTCCTCCGTCAGTCCCATCCTACAAGCCCCACTAAGGTCAGGGGGTGTCGTTGACAGCCATCAGGTACAGGGAAAAGGAATGGGAATGGGTACTTGACCTTGACCACAGTCTCACCCGCCACAGCCCCAACCAGAAATGGGAAAGCACGCAAATTCACAGGGTTAGCTCCACTTCCCCGCAAAACCCTCTCCTCCCTCCCGGGCCAGAGCTCCCCTGCATTTTGGGTCATTTAACAAGTGTCTGCTGAGCCCACCCCTACCCCCCCCTTCGGCAAAGCAGGGAGCTACCTGCTGGAGAGCATGGGAAGCTGAGAAAGCCCCAGCACCAGCCCCTCAAGGGATCTGGGAACGGATGAAGAGCTTCCAGTCTCCAAAGTACAGACATGTATCTGGTCATCTCCAGGGCAATAATTCACTTACATCACTTCCAACCTCCATTCCCAGTTAAGTGGGGCATTTCAGGCGCTTCGGGAATCTGCCGGAGGGAAGTGTTTGGTCTTTATTATCTCGAACCCTCACTATTGCTCAGCGCCTTGCATAACCCACACACACAGCGCCAAACCATTTCTACGCTGGGGGATGAATGAATATGTGATCGCGTGAGAAAAAGCTCAGATCTTCCGACAGCTCCTCTCCCCTCTCATTTGAGACATCGCTTCACCTCATTTGTCTGAGACTCCACTGAGCAAGCAAATGGGCAGGGAGGGAGGAAAAGCGCACCTCCTGAGCTCCTCTGCAGAGCAGGAGACTGGCGTCTTTGTGTCTCGAGGAGGCCGGCACACAGGAATGGCTTGGAAAGCGGCGCCGTGCTGGGGAGCACTGTTCGCTGAGCATTGCATAGGGACCCAGGGAATACAAGGTCAAGAGCCAAACACGGAAACAACACAGGTAGGCAGGGTCTCCAAATAAGGGCACGATGACAAATAGGTGGGTAAGTAGACAAGTGCTAACAAGATTAGGGGACAGTCCCGCGGGTCCCTCCCTTCTGGAGAGGATCTTTCAGGCCACCAGACCCAGTCTTTGCTCCGTTCAGGGTCTCCTGGCTCGCAGAAAGTCTGTGTTTTCCTTCACGGGTGGTAGGTGTCCAGAGACAAGGCAGACAAGGTGAAATTCCTGTCTCTCCATCTCTCACCTCTATTTCCTGTCCCAATCCCAATTTCTCCAAGAAGCACATTCTCTTCCTTTCCAAATTTCCTCCTCATCGGAATCAGCTCCATGGTCTTTCCCATATGAGCCAGGTGACTCCCTCACTTTACAGATCTCCCTGTAACATCGCCACCCTGTCCTGGGGTCACTTCGCCCTGGCCCGCGCCTCTCATTTTCCGGGTAATGCGTTTCCTGCTCACGCCCCCACGCTGGATCCCCATGTTCCACTATCGATATTCCGCCATTCTTGGGTTAGCTGTCCTTCCACCTGCTCCCCACCTGACCCATCAATTATTAGGGTTTTTACAGTCCGTTTTCTGTGGGGTATAATTTACACACAGGGAAATGCATAAGTCTTAGCGCACTATATGGACAGATGGACCCCACCCCGGATAATCCACACCAATAATACCACCGGAAGGAACATTTCCATCCACCCCGGGGAAATCCCTTAGTTCCTTCCCATAATTCCCTTCCCTGCAATACTGTTTTGAGTTCTGTCACCTTAGCTTACTTCTTAGAAGCTTCTAGAATGCCCTATGAATGGAAATATACAATATTTCATACATGTGACTTCTTTCACCCAGCATGTCTGGGAGACTCATCGATGCTGTGTGTGTATCAGAACCTTGTTCCTTTTCACTGTCCAGTCCTTTTTATGGCTTTGCTATTCTGTTGTGTGAATCTATAATCTCTCGTTGGGTGAATTTCTGGCTTGGGCTGTTGTGGGGAAGGCTCCTATATGAATATTTCTTAAACAAGTCATTTGTGGACACAGGCTTTTCTGTCTCTTGGACAAATAAATATCTGGGAGGGCAACTTCTGGGGTGCAGGGTGTGTGTGTGTGTGTTTAACTTCATAAGAAACTACCATCCCTGTTCCCAAAGTGTTTGTGCCATTTTATATTCTGCCAGCAGTGTACGGGAGCTCACGTTTTTCTGCATCTCACCATTTGTCTTGGCAGATTTTTTTTTTTTTAAGATTTTACTAATTTATTTGAGAGAGGGAGAGCATCAGCGAGGGGAGGAGCAGAGGGAGAAGCAGGCTCCCCACTGAGCAGGGAGCCTAATGCAGGACTCGATCCCAGAACCCTGAGATCATGACCTGAGCCGAAGGCAGACGCTTCACTGACAGAGCCGCCCAGGCACCCTGTGTTGGGAGATCTTTAAACGTTGACTGTTCTAGAGAGTGTCCAGCCGAATCTCCTTGTGGTTTTAATTTGCATCTCTCTGTTGAATATTAGTGTCAAGCATCTTGTCCGTGTGTTTATCCGCCTTTATAATGGTCTCCCTAAATCTCTTGCCCATTTGAAAAATTAGGCTGGTTGTGTTTTTATCCACCAGATGTAGCAGTTTTTTACATATTCCAGATACAAGTCCTTTGACAAATACATATTTTGCAAAAACTTTCTCCCAGCCTATAGTTTGTCTGTTCATGTCTTCTTAGCAGCTTTCAATGAGCAGGCGTTTTCAATGACACATGAAATCTCCCTTACTGCTTTTCTTTTCATGCTCGCTTATTGCCTGCTCTGCCCTGTCTGACAAAGTTTGCCTGCCTTCGGGTCACCACGGTATTCCTCTCTGTTTTCTCCTAAAATCTTTCTAGTTTTAGCTTTTATGTTCAGGTTATGCCTGTGATCTGTCTCAAATTAATTCTTTTGTGGATGCTGGGAGGCGGGGTCAGGTTTCATTTTTTTCTGGTAGAACATCAGTCGTTCCATTGACATCTGTCGAAAGGACTTTCTCTTCCCCCACTGAACTGCTTCGTCAAAAGGCAGCTGTCCTTGGTTACTGTTTGGGTTTCTAGGCTGGTTGCTGGCAACAGTGGCCTGATTTCCGAACAGTCAGACTTAGACGTAGAAGGCCGGCTTCCTGGGCTGGTTCCTACAGACTGGGGGTCAGAGTTCCGGTTTTTTAAGTAATCTCCACACCCCACGTGGGGCTCGAACCTGCAACCCAGCGTCGACCAAGAGTCCCAGGCTCCACTGGCTGAGCCCGCCAGGCGCCCCTCAGAGTTCTGGCTTCAGACACGGTCCGGTCATTGTCTGTCTGTATATTGCGTTTCCCATCATTGTAAGTATTCGCAGACATACAGTAGAGATAGTAATCATAACGAACGTCCACATATCCACCTGGATTTGAAACTATTGAGTATTTTGTCCTCCGGCATCCGGAGTCGGGGGTTTTCACGTGAATCACAGCACCACGGCATTTCCTCCCCATAAGTCGTTTCGAGATGTAGCTTCGTATCTTTAAGACATTTTCCTTTGTGTCCCCAGTATCGTTATCATACCAAATACAAATTTTAAATTCTTGGTGTCATCCAATGCCCAATCCAAATTCAGACCACCTTAAAATTATTCCCAAATGTCCTTGTACCATCGATCTGTTCTAGTCAGAATCCAAAAAAAGGGGAACATATTGCATTTAGTTAGACCTTTTACTTATCTTTGTTTAAACATTTTATTGCTGTTTAACCTCCACACAGAAAAGTAGTCATATCACGAGTGCCCAGCATGAATACGACACACCCAGGTAACCAGCTGTAGCCAGATCAAGCAGCAGAACGTTGGAGCATCCAGAAGTTTCCGGCGTGTCCCTCACCTACCACCCCCACTAGGGGCAACCAGTATCCTCACTGCAAATAGCACAGATTTTGAATTTGATGTAAATGGAATCTGGTTGTATGTAAATGGGGGTTTTATGTAAATGGAAGTGTGTCTGGCGGCTCTTGGTCAGGGTCACGTTTGGGGCTCAGCGCCCGTTCAGGCTCCGGGTTGTCCCTCTTTCCTTCTTGTGGCTGGGTGGTCCCAGACCGGTGTGCCATCTTGGCGCCCGCCTGCGGCCTGCCAACCCCAGCTGTGTGCTACAGTCTCTATCCACGAAGTCGGCCTCCTGACATTCCAAACGTGACCCATCCTCTCTTCTCAAACCGCTGACCTGAGGGCTGAGCCCATATTCAAATCTGTGGGGAGTCCAGGAGGCCCGACCTCCGGCCTGCCTGCCTTCCTTCCTTCCTTCCTCCCTTCCTTCCACTGTCTCCCCCACAGCCCCAGCCTGCGGGCCTCAGTACTTGTCCACTGCTGAGGTGTCAAGGACAGGAGAGAAAGGTGGGCGTGTTCAGTTTTTAGGGACGTTGTAACAAATCACCATGGCAGTCGCTGAAAACAAAGGAAGTTTATTCTCTCCCGGTTTGGGAGGTCAGTGTCCAAAATCAAGGGGTCCTGAGGGCTGGTTACTTCTGGAGGCTCTGAGAGAGAACCGGGCCACTCCTCTCTCCTAGCTTCTGGCGGCAGCTGGCAATCCACAGCAATCCGCGGCTCTCCTTGGCTTATAGAGGCGTCCCTTTAACCTCTGTCTCCGTCCTCACCAGGGTGTCCTCTCTGTATGTCAAATTTTCCTCTCCTTTCTCTTACACAGACATAGTCACTGGACCAGTCTATTTGAGGGTGACCTCGTCTGGAGACCCCTGCCTTCACTGTAATGCTTGCAAAGGCCTCTGATCCAAATAAGGTCACATTCTGAGGTGCTGGGTGGACCAGTCCATCCATTGTAGGGAGTGAGGGAGCCTCTGGGACATACAAACCAAGCCCCTGAAAACTTACTCCAAACCTGATAATGTGGCTGCTCTCCCCGGGCCAGCTCCCCACGTGTCCCCTGGTCCCTCACGGAGCTGCAGCACTGGGGCCAGGCCCTTGGAGCACTTGCTAAGGGCGAGGTGGGGGGACCCCGTGGAGGATGAGTCAGCTCAGCCTTGGCCCTCGAGCAGTTTGCAAGCTAGTGCGGGCAGTGGGGGGAGCTGGTGTGGGGCTGCAGTCCACACCAGATCGATTCCCCCTCCCCCACCACACACAGGGGACATCTGGCAATAGCCGGAGACATTTTTGAGAATCATGACCGGAGGTGGTGGTGTTGCCGGCATCTGGTGGGTAAAGGTCAGAGCCGTTAACAAAATAGTCTACAATGCACAGGAAAGCCTCCCTATAACAGAATATCCGGCTCCAAATGTCAACAGTACTGCTCTTGAGAAACCCTGGTACTGGGAAAAAACAGAGAATGTTTTAGGACTCTGATAAAAGTGTTATGAAACTCATCTCGCCCCTGAGTTGGGGATTTCCAGGAAGCCTGGAGTCTCAGAATTCAAGTCTGGGTCACTACTAGTGGACTGATCTAAGATGGCTTTAGAAGCCCCTTACCCCAACTTATTCATTTTACAGATGAGAAAACAGGGACCAAAAAAAATTAATAATAATAATAATCGTAATTATTATGGCCCTGTCTGGAATACCTATCATATGTCACACGGGATAGTAGTGTTTGTGGAGTGTGATGGTCCCCACAGCCCAATGGGGCAGATGTTCAATTCTCCTATTTTAGATGTGGGGCTAGTTAGTCTCGGGGGGTTAAGTAAGTGGCCCAGGGTCCCACCGCTTAGGTAAACTGGCTTTAAGCGGTGGTCCCTCTGATGTCAGGGACCTGGATGTTCCCATCATCACACATAGACACTGCGAGTAAGTTCGCTGACTTGCCGGAATCACAAAGGAGTGATTTTGCTCAGTATGGCGTTCACGCCATGCCTGACCTCCTGCCTGGCCAGCAGGGGAGGGGTGGCGGAGAAGTCACAGTGTTCACCCTTGTTCTAGAAGGGAGAGCTGCTTCTGCTTTGGTTACTGCCTAGAAAATGAAGCCCTGCCTGCCCCATCACTGCACCAAGACCCACACCTCCTCCTAGGAAAGTCAACTGAATTAAAGGTTCCCGTTCTCTGAGATTTCATGGGCCATTACAGTTCAGGTAGAGAGACGATATATGGAAAGATAGATAGATAGATAGATAGATAGATAGATAGATAGATAATAGATAGACAGACAGACATCTACATGAAATGACTAACTTCTATCTTGTCAAGGACAGATACAACAAAACCAGTGATCCTCTTTCCATTTTATAAAATGAGGAATATTCCAATGCCAAAAAAAAACAAGAAGGAAGAATCTCAGAATAAGATGGTCCTTTAAATTGAGTAAAGGTAAAACTATGAAAAATTTACGACCGTGCTCTTATTTCTCTATTGCATAGTGACTCACTATAGAACTACTTATCTACCCACATCATTCCATCCTCAGTGAGAGGCTACCTGACGGGCGGATGAAGCCCCAGAGTGAAAAACTCAGACATTCTCATAGTCGAAGGGCCCTCAGGACTCATGCAGACCAGCACGATCTAGTGCAAGGAGATTTTTAAGCCCAAAGGCCTCGGTGTGAATCCCAGCACAGCTGCATATGAGGTCAGGGGAGGCTTTGGCCGTGCTTCTAAATCTCGCTGGGCCCGTCTCTGCCCTTACAAAATGGGAATAGACAAATGATCTCCCTGCAGGGCTAAAGTGCATGTGTTCGGTGTGTTTAGCAAGGCCCATCTCCGGGACCCCTGGCCATGGTCCCCGCCTCCAGCACCATATTTCCTGTGCAGGAAGCAGTAGCCATCTCCCACCCAGGCGGCAGCTCTGCGGGAGCGGGTCCTTCTCCACCCAGCCCAGCTCCACTCAGTTGCAACTGAGAATCTCTGCATTCCTACTGTCTCCCAACCCCTCCAAGCATCCGAAGGCAGCAAGCCCTTCTGCCTTAGGTCTCCACTGCCAAGTGGTAGAAAGGGCTACCCAGAGAGAAAAATCCTACTGGAGATGTCAAAACATCCCGAGAAGAAACCAGGTGGAGAAAACCAACCTAAGCCATAAGACCCTAAGCCCCGCCCCCCCCCAAAGCTCTGTGATCCCTTCCTTACCCCCAGCTCACAGGGGGAAGGATCAGTTTACAAAGGGCTGCTTGGCTTCTGCAAATGGACCACAGGATCCAGGGGGCGGCGAACACCTGTGTCCCTGTACTGACAAAAGCACATCCGTTTTTCAAAGTCTTTGGAAGCAGAGACACAAATATGCTCTCTCCAGATGAGTGTCCGGGAGCGTGAGTATCTACCTTCTGAAGGGCATGGCAATGTTACGATTCCGATTTCCTCCAAGTCAAAGGGGAGGGGACTAAAACTGCTTGTTCTAGAAAGGCGGAGCATTAGGGTTGGGGGAAGTGGTTCAGGCCTGAGCTGCTGCAGGGTGGAGGAGGGCGGGAGGTGAGGGATTGACTTTGCAGTAAACACCATGGGAAGTGTTGGAGGAGAAACCATTCACTCAGGGACCCTGCTTTTCATGGAAAAGCCTTGGTAAAGAAGAAATAGCAGGTTCCAGGCGTTGGAAGCTCCAGATGCCATCTCCTCGATCCCAGGCTATCTTTCACCCAGGCGTCAGTACCATGGTTTCCAGACTTGCACCCACCTCCATATTTGGGTCTGACTCACCCTATTTGGAGTGCTGGGGGGTGAGCCCATTGTGATGGGGATGAACTGCCCACCTTCCCCGATACACGTTTTGCTGTTGGAAAACACTCTCTGGCGCCCCACTCTCACAGAGAGGGGTGTTAGTAGAGCTGATCTGAGTGGGGCCTGAGGGGGCCCCACCAGAAACAGAAGAGGTCAGAGGAAGAGTGGTGGAGTTCCTGGAGGAGGGAAGGAGCCAGAGCCAAGGACCAAAGACAGAGCAGAGGCTGGAGGGAGTGCTGCTTGAGGAGTCACCCCGGGCAGGCAGGCAAGCAGGGGCCCTGCAGAGAACAGAGGGAGAGGCTGCGGCCTGGGGACACAGGAGGAGAGAGTGGCCGGCAGGCAGGGTCCCAGAGCTCGGCTCCACCTGGGCTTTAATGCAGGGAGGCACCGGGCTCTGCCAGTTAGAACGGATCCAAGCAGTGTTGTAAAGGACGCTGGATTTATGTTCCGGACCCTCAGGAGGAAGGAAGCGGAAAGGACGATCTGTGGTTCATTCACTCGCTCGCATCCTGAAAGGGAGGCAGCATCTCTAAGGTACAAGCATAGGGCCAGAGCCTCTGGAGACAAGTCAGGATGATGCTTCAGGGCGGGCAGTCGGTGAGGACCTCCAGGAAACACGCGGGGGCTCTCTCAAGCCTCCCTTCGTCCCCCATGCAGAAAGACCAGGGGAGGAAAGGGCTCTGGTGACCGAGAGGTCCACAGACAGGCTCTAGATGAGAGATCAGAGCAGATGGCTGGCTAGACTCCATACCTTTACAGGCCTGAGGATGACTTGATGTCATTCCCAAGGAGGGTGGGGGGCGGGGGGAAGGGGGCATTTAGGTATTAAAAGGCCACACTCAACTTGGGGCATGACTGTCCTGTGCTAGAAAAGCACATGAAATCCCGGGCTGCACTGAAAGACATGCTCCAGACCACAGAGCGAGAGCAAGACCAGAACGGGTTCAAATCCAACCTCTGGCAGTTCCTCACCCTGTGCTCGGCAAACGACAGCGTTTATAAAGTGCTTGCAACATGCTGGACATTGACCCAGGGCATT
The DNA here is from genome assembly GCF_024610735.1 of Ursus americanus. Classification (NCBI taxonomy): domain Eukaryota; kingdom Metazoa; phylum Chordata; class Mammalia; order Carnivora; family Ursidae; genus Ursus; species Ursus americanus. Next base: position 65,138,136 of record NC_142140.1, on the reverse strand, counting down.
ACACATCTTAACTCATTCAACCCTATGGAGAACCCAATGAGATGAATAGTATTGTTATCCCCATTTTAGAGATAAGAAAGCTGAGGCACAGAGACGTTAAGTAACTCACTCAAGGTCACACAGCTAGAAAGTATTGAGTCTGAAAATAAGACACCATTCGATAAACCATAGCTTTTGCTTTTTTAAAGGGGTACCACTGTGCCCTGTTTTAAATACTAAAAGCAGTTGATTCGAACTCTATAATATTTATCTCTCACAAGAAAAAAAAAAATGCCAGTAGGTGGTTTCTTATTTACGCGGCTCTCATTTGACTTTCTGTTTGGCTTCAGCACAAAACCCGGTATCGCCCTCCGCTGAGAGCCAGGCCGGAGACGGATGCTGAGAACAGGAAGGGTGTGTGAGGACTCCTCTGGCTCCCCCCTTGCTTCTAACTGTTGCGGGTATCAGGTGCCCAGTCCTGAGGAGCCATGACGATGGAGGCTCTCCCGAAGGCCCTGGAGGTCGATGAGAAGTCTCCAGAATCCAAGGACCTGCTGCCCAGCCAGACGGCTAGCTCCCTGTGCATCAGCTCCAGAAGTGAGTCCGTCTGGACCGCCACCCCCCGGAGTAACTGGGAAATCTACCGCAAACCCATCGTTATCATGTCGGTGGGCGGCGCCATCCTCCTCTTTGGCGTGGTCATCACCTGCTTGGCCTACACCCTGAACCTGGGTGACAACAGCCTTAAGGTCCTTAAGATGATAGGGCCTGCCTTCCTGTCCCTGGGACTCATGATGCTGGTGTGCGGGCTGGTGTGGGTGCCCATCATCAAAAAGAAACAGAAGCAGAAACAGAAGTCAGTTTTCTTCCAGACTCTCAAGTCCTTCTTCCTGAATCGCTGATGGTGGCCTCATCTTCTGTTCTCCCCATCACCCTGCTGACTCAACCAGGATGAGATCTGACAACATCCAACATCCCATCTTCTTGGTGTCAGTGGTGGTGGTGGAGGGGGTTTAGCCATAAGACAGCCAGGCAAAGCCTCTTCCTGGCCCTGTGGGACAGAGCTCAGGGCTCCACATGCAGCTGGGGAACGCTGCTGGCTGGCTCTCATTTCGTCTTTCTGATATTGCTATGCCTGCCTTGATGCTGGGTGCAGCCATCCCCTCTCATGGCTCGTTCCCCACTCCTGCATCCAGGACGTACTCATCTAACTCTCTCTGCCAAGTGCTATGCATGCTGGGAAATTCCCTGGGCGAGGCTGTGCTCCAAGGAGAACATTATGTTGACACACATCAGAGTGTCCGAGCTGGATTCCCCATTTGCATCCTTCCGGAACCCAAACCGACCCATAGCGGTCCCTCACGGAAGAGGGAAGACTGACTTCTGGCTCACTGGGTTCACCAGCCCCGGCTCTCTCGGTGGGCAAGATACTGATTTGCATCTCAAGTGACAAGACAAGTCACAAGTGTGAAACATTCCAAAGAGTGAACAGTGGAGGGTGTTCAGGGAAAAACACTTTCCAAGAAGACACACCCCACCCCCTGGAGAAGGCTCTGGGAGTCAGCCAGCCGAGGAAGTTTAACTCCCAGTTATACAGTATTTATGCCAGAGACTGTGGGGTGGGCTGGGGGGGGGGTGCCACAGTTTGACCTTCTTTCACCTTCTCCTTGACTGTTCTCCCCTCTGAACTTGACAATTAGCCATGGATAAGTGCATGTTGCCCTAATTTCCCCCTTCCCCCTATCTGCGCCTCTATCCCCCAATTCTAGAACAGCAAGACAGAGACCTACAAAGGGATTCTATAAGATTGCTCTCTCCTTCACCTCCATGGAGAACCAAAACCAAGATCGCATGTCACGTTTGAATGGTCTGTGGGTTTCCAGAGATAGGATTTGTTTTAGAAAAGCCTATCTGCTTTCCTTGTCCCTACCCACCAAACAAGCAAACATTTTTTGGGTGCCTGACTCTGGGCCAGGCCCTGGGATGGGAACAGTCCAGACAAGGTCCCTGCTCTCATCTTCTTTCCAAAGCAAGAGATACAGCGAGGCCAAGGGGCCATTGGACCACCTGTGCTGAGAACTCTATGGGGGAAATGCGGCAGGTGTGGGAACACAGAGGGGGCATCTCACCCAGACTGGGGAGAGGACAGAGGGACTGTGTCCTCTGAACAGAGAACAAAAGGAAAGAGCTAGCACAGGGGATAGGGAAGGCATTTTGGGTAGCAGGAATTGCCATACAGAAGCTTGGGTGGCAGGAGTGGGGGGCGTAACACGATTAGGAAACTGCACAGAGACTTCCCCTCTCTTTCCTGCTTCCCACCTGCCAGTGTGCAGCCTCTCCGGGGGCCACACTGAGGTCACGGACTGGGAGGGAGTTTCCAGGGGACCCACCAAGCAGAAAGCACCCATGCGGTAAGTGCTCCCAGAACCCGGGGCTTCCGGTAGCAACCAGAGGCTCTTGGGTGACAGACAAGGAGGCTGCCCTAGGCCAGGCCAGAGGCCCAGTGGAGCACATTTGATAGAAAGGTGTGAAGGGAGGGCATCCTGCACCAGAATCACCGTTGGCTTGAGCTGCGTCCCTTCACTGGGGCTTCTGGGCCCACCTCCCCTGTCACCATGGCAACCTCCCTCTCCCTCTCTCTCTCTCTCTCTAACAAGCCGCCAGGTATCTCCATCCTTCCTGGTGGTTCCCTAGGCAGAGTCAGAATCTCACTAGTTCCCTCTGCATCATCGGAAATTCTGTGGCAGGTACCTGGTAACAGGGGGACACCCCCTGCCCAACGCCCTGAAGAAGCCAGAGTTTAGGGGAGCGTATGACCTTTGGGTTTCACCCAAAATGACCATGTCTCTCGTCCAGACAGCGTAGCCGGGTCTTCTAGCTAACATGTCCTTTCACAAAGGTGGTCAAGACCAATCTGGGGGGTGGGTGTTGCAAGGGCTTCGTCACTCATTGTAGTACTAATGCCTCAAGTGGCTGGGCTCATAGATCGTTTCCCTTTCTCTGACATGAACACAGATTCAATATTGGCCCTAGGATATCACTCTTACATTCCTGATGCTTTCTGAGACGGGAGCAGACAGGGTGGACTCCCAGCAAGCTCCCAGGGAACCCACACCTCCTGGGTCTCATTTCACCCACCTACAAGCTTGTGGTAGAAGGGCCCATGTACGTCTTGCTGGAAGGAAGTCTGGGGACAGCCGTGACTCTAGAAGGTACCCGAGGTCCGGACTCACCTTGCAGTTTCCAGCAATACTTGCCACGCGCCCTGCCCCCTTCAGCCAGTGCCTCAGGAAGAATAATGATTTCGGGAAGCTCTCCAAGCCTCATTCATCCCCACTAGGATCCCTCATATGAGTGTGGACCAAGGAACATGCCAGCACCACGCAGAGGGGCTTTTGCCAAAGACCATCGCCGCACGGGAGACTGGGGCGTGAATGAACTTGCTCTGTAAATGTGGCCCAGATCAGAGGACACATTTCTGGGGGAAAAAAGCATCACCACCACGACTCCTTTGGCACCTATGGATCGGAGGACAGGACCAGCATCCACGTGTTCGGCGAACTGGACTGTATTATTCGGCCCCGTAGCTATTCTGTTTGGGAAACTGTGATTTAATCTGAGTCCCAAAGGAATGGATGTAATGTTGAATTGTAGTCTATTCCACGGTGTCTGCTGTGTTTTCATTCTGTTCCATCCACTGGGAGTTCCAAGATCGTATCCCCTAATCATCTCTCTAAAATACACCTGCCTCACCACATGCCCTTCCCTGCAGCATGAGAGAGAGGGGAGAAGGGGGGTGGTGGGGGTTTCCTGCATGGGTCCTCAGGTGCCTTGTAGGAGCTGATGGCCCCACGCTGAGAAGCTGACCCAGCAGGCAGAGTAGAAGGTCCTGACTCTTCCTTTCCCCACAAGCCCAGTATTGAGACCAAAAAGAAATAAGGGAAAAGAACGTTCTAGAATGAATCAGTGGACTGGGGTGAGGTAGGCGGCTACCTGGATGTCAGCCTGTCGATGTCCCCATGAACTCAGGAGAGCAAGCACGAGAAGGGGGGTGGGGGGCAGTGCAGCTCCCAGGACCCCCGTGGCCTCCCTCTGCCTCTTAAGCCTTTCTTCTTTTGCTCCTGGCCCAGCCTCTTCTGCTTCTCCAGGTCTTAAAGCCTGACCCTCTTCTACTGGCCCCCCCTCCAGACTCACCATGTCCTTGACTTTCCGCCTGCTCTGGCTTGCTCTGCCCTTAGAGGGAAAAGAAAGGACGGCTCTGGGTCTGGACACACACGCAGTGTTTTATTCCTCGTTCGGTTCCAGCAGCACTGCCAGACTCATGACACCCCCTCCCCTTCTGTTCCTTCACACCCATCACTTTGTCGCTATTTCCAGCCCTCGGAGATCAGGGGTCTCTAGAAAACCACATCCCAGACCCCCGAACGTGTCTGATATGAAATGTGCATGGCCTGGGCACGCACCTGGTGGGGTGTCTGGGCCGTACCAGCTGGAGGCCGTGGGGGCTGGGGTGGGGGGAGGGCCCTGAGAAGGGGCGGGAGGAGAGCAGAAGAGCAGCTGGTAAGGACATTCTGGAGTGCTGTCTGAAGAGCAGAGGAAGGGCCTGGGCTGAAAATGATGGACATTTCTTGAGTGCTCACTGCATGCTAGGAACTGACCTAAGCACTCACTCATTAACTCACTTAATCCTTCCCCAAACCCTGTTCCCAGGGGCTACTTTTACCATCATCGCCAACCTTACAGACGGGATAAGTGAGGCTCGGGGACACCAAGCTAGGACAACATCAAGCCAGGATTGAAATCCAGATGGTCCGGTTCCTGATGCCACACCCATTACCCCCACCCCATTCAGCCCTCCAGAGGCCCCAGGGTCGCTGTGGTGGGCTCGGGGCTGCAAGGCAAGGAAAAAAGCAGGAGTATAGTTGGGGTCGGGAGACAGGCCGGGAGACAAACCAAGCAGGGGTCCAGAATGCCCCAGAACCAGGAAAGTGGCCAGGAGCCAGGAGGAGAGACAAAAGGAGACACCAGCCAGCAAAGGACCCAGCATTCTGTGCGCCTCCCTAGAGCCAGGCGCCCTGCTACGGGCAGTCACATAGTAGGGTCAGAGGCGGGAATGGGGTTCTCCAACAGCCAGCACAAGGTGACAGTATCAGAGCAGGGTGGCCCTGGTACCTCCAGCCTTTGTCCCACAGGCAGGCTCTTCTGCTGACCAGCTGGAGGATTTGGAACCATCTGGCACTTTGGCTCTGAAGTCCTCACATCACGTCATAGGACAACCTCATAACCCCCTCAGAAGTTCAAGATCACCTCCCACGGGAGTCCTTAGAACCAAAGGATCTAAGTCAAGTCCCGACGTCACTTTTCCAGGAAGAGAAGTGGCTGAGCTCCAAAGCTTTCTGCAGGGAGAGGGGCTGGGGCTTGTCCCCCCTCTTTCTCAAAAGACCCTCCCTGCCTCTTTTAAGACTAGAGAAGAGCCCCTCAGGAGCCTTGGGCCTGGTCCCTCTTTGCCTCAGCTAAACCGGTGGTCACTCATCCGGATCCTACCTCCTGCCCCGTCCCGGATCCCTGAGCCTGTGCTCTCCAGCGCTCACAGGGAGTGGCCGCTTCCCATCTGAGCTTTCTGTCTATGCAGACGCTGCCCACGGTTCCAGGAGCTATGCCAGCACAGGCCCTGGCCTTGTGCTGCCCGCTCCCTCGGGTCTCCAGTGGGGGCCTGCTGTACCTGAGGGATTCTGCTCACTTCTCCCTGGAGTTACAGGTGCAGGAAGGAGGGGCTCTCCCACTCAGGTCTCCTACCTCAAGGCGAAAGAAGGCTCAGCAAGGGTCACCCCCCGAATGAAGGCCATCTCCCACTGCCCAGCAGGGCACCTCCAGCCAAAGCACCAAAGTGAGCGATGGGCAAGAACAGGAAGAGCAGCTGCCCACGGTCCCGCTGACACTCACAGGGACCAAGCTGGGCTCATCGTCCAGCACTAAAGTGTGCATGTAAGTAAGGGGCATTTTCCGGCAGGGCTGCAGGGGAAGGAGGCCCGGAAGGGGAGGGACGCAGGATTCTACTATGGCAGCACTTGTCTAACGCACTGCCTGGCGCCGAGGCCCTCCCTTGCTCTGATCTCCTTCTCAGACAGTCTCTGGATCTGGCCCCTGGGAGTAGCCATTAGCCGAACATTTTAGTCCCCTGAGCACAGACCATGCGTCAGACATCAGATCTGGGGCCGAGGAGATGAGGATTCATGCTGGGACCTAGCAAGCAAGCAGGCTGGTCCTCGGAGGAGGGGGCTGAGGGTCACTGACTATGGGGCAGTGTGGCAGGGCTGGAGGGAAGCAGGGGCGCTGTGGGAGGACAGAGGAGTGACCCTCAGGGAGGGATCCCTTCCCCCACTTCTGTGCTAAGAGCCTCCCGTCAAAGGAACAGCTGGGTGGGTTATCCTGTCCTAGAATGTTGGTCTCTGTGCGTTCTGCCCTAGACCTCTCCCGCCCTCATTCAAACACATCTCTGAACGGTTTCTTCTGGACAACGGCTTCAATTATCCTGTGTGCTGCAAGTCCCCAGACCTGTCCCATATGTCCCAATGCCTACTGGACAACGTGTCAGCTCCCTATTGCTGTTGCTAAAAAAAAAAAAAAAAAAAAAAAAAAAAAATCACATAGGAGCTTAAGACAAGCAAATTTTATTACCTTCCCATTCTGAAAATCGCCAAGTCCAAAACAGATTTCATAGGGCTAAAATCAAGGTGTCAGCGGGCCTGTGTGCCTTCTGCAGGCTCTCGGGGAAGCCTTGGTCCTTGCTTTGGCCAGCTTCCAGAGGTTACCACACCCCTTGGCTTGCGGCCCCTTCTTCCATCTTCAGAGTCGGCAATCACATCAGTCTGACCTCCACTTCTGCCACCTCTTCTCCTTCTTGGACACTCGTGTTTCCTTCTTTCACGTATAAGGATCCTTGGGATTACATTGGGCCCACCCGGAAAATCCAAGAGAGTCTCCCCAGCTGGGGGATCCTTGGATGAGCTCACTAGGACCACCAAAACAAAGTGCCACAGGCTGGGGGAGGGGGACTTAAATAGCACACAGTTATTTTCGCACAGTTCCGGAGGCCAGAAGCCCAAGATCAAGGTGTCTGCAGGGCTGGGTTCTCCTGAGGGCTCTCTCCTTGGCGTGCACACAGCCACCTTCTCCCTGTGTCTTCACGCAGCCTTCCCGCTGGAGTGTCTGTGTCCTGATCTCCTCTTCTTATAAAGACACCAGTCTGAATGAGAGCCCACCCTAACGACCTCATGTTCACTCAATTACCTCTTACAGACCCTGTCTCCAAACAGTCACATCCCGAGGGACTGGGGGTCGGCACTTCACCATGAATTTGGGGAGACCACGAGTCGCTCCTTAATTTCATCACATCTGCAAACTCCTGTTTGCCATGTAAGGTAATATCTTGACAAGTTTCAGGGATTTGGACGCAGGGGAGCCACTATTCTGCCTGCCACAAAAAACTTCATCTTAATATCACCAGCAGCTTAAACTCAACCTGCCCCCAAATGGAATTTATCCTGTTCCCCTGGATGCTACCATTCGCCACCATTCGGCAAGCTTCCCAGGCCAGAAATTTGGTACTCTGGAGAATATGTCAGAAACGACAACTTGCTTATCCAATATCCTTTTCCCTATCTTCCTTTGTAATAAAACCCCTATGTTATTGGAGCTAGCCACATGCCCAGCTAAAACACGACATTCCCCAGCCTCCCTCATGACAAAGGTTGACCACTGAGATGTACAGGAAAGCATTAGCAAGAAAAGCTCTTTGTCTGCTAGAGGCCCTTTTCTCTTTGCCCTTCCTTCTTCGAAGGCAGATGTGATGGTTGGAGCTGCAGCTGCCATCTTAGGGCCAAGAACCGAGGCTGAGAATGGAAGCCACCGCCAAGAGTAGCTGAGCAGGAAGTGAGAAGTGTCCTGTGATGCCGATGACCTCCAGGGAGCTACCAGAATCCTAAGCCCATCTCCTAGAGGAGATAACCATCACACCTTACCCCGTTTCAGACACCACCGTTCTGGGTCTGCTAGCTGCAGCCAAATGCAGTTCCTATCTATGCAGGTGGCAAGACTGGGACAAGCGTGCTTTTCTTCCTCAAAAGCCCAAATGCTATTTATGAGATCCGGGATGGATACACTTAGAACAGACTAGCATAAAGAAGTTCCAGCTCAGTGCAATGTATTGGTCCTCAACCTCCAAGCATTCTCTAAGTCTCTAAGGAGAGAGGGAAGGGAGGGCAAAGTAGGACCATGATGGTCCCACCTTCTCGCCCTCCCGCCTCTGAGGCAGCAGGGACCTTCCTCAGACTGGGCATCTGGGAGGCGGACTGGGAAAAGAGCGGGATTTACCCACCTTGCTCTGTGACCTGTCAACCTACCCCACCTGTTGTAAGAGCAGAGGCAGGGGTGGGAGGGAGAGGGTGGGAGGAAAGGACTGAGCTATACAACTAGCACTGTTACTTGGAGGAGACACCTAGATACTCGGGTGACTCCCAGCTGTCAAAATTAAGGTAAGCTAAATTTACCGAACACAGAGCGTCCTCTGTTGGACTCTAGGGACAGCCCACCTGGGCTCCCACCCCATCGGGGCCCCGTCAGGTTTCTGACCCTGAACAACTTGCTTCACCTCTCCCATCCCCCCACCTTCACAACTGCAAATAGGCTTCATAAAAGTACCTACAGCTCCTGCCCGTTAACTGGATGAGCCACGGAAGGTTTCTATACGGTACGTCCCAAATGTGTTATTATTAATACAGCAGACGATGCGAGGCAGTGAAGGCAAGATCTGGATGGTCTCCGAAATGATTTTACGTCAGGAAAGAGTGCGAGTCTGTATAACTCAGGGTGAGCTGCTGAGGAAAGAAAAGATCCAGCTTGAGAAAAAAATGACCACTTCTTTGGTAAGAAGCAATTATGGTCATGGGGAGATCAGAGGTCTGGCAATCAACGGGTCTGGGTTCGAAATCCGACTCCACAAGCTAATTTCTACACAGTGTGTCTTCTGCATTTTTGGCTCCGATTTCCAGTTATGGGTGAGGATGTTAAGGACCCCACCAGGGCCTTGTCAGGATTAAATAAGGTAATAGAAGGGTCCGAGCACACAGTAGGTGTTCAGAAAGGCAGACGCCGTGTTTGTTACAGAGAGAGACTTTCAGGCTACAGACGGAATGCAGGAATTCCCAAACCCTCAGTTAGGAGAGACTGACGCCCGAGCTTGTGAAGCCGTAGGAGACTCCCAGCCAGGACTTGCGTATCTGATTTCATGCAAAGAGAGGCAGCATTTTTGCAACCGAGCGTTGGGCTCTGTAACTGTTAGAGAGCCTCGTCCCAGACTAATTCACAACGTGCACATTTTCCCTTAGCATCCAGGTCAGAGCCTCATACAACTCAGGTAAGAACCCCAAGTGAACAATTCTGAGCACAATCACCAAGCCCTCCTGGTGCCCGTTTGCTGGGAGAGGGAAGAAAAGCTCTGTGTAATGAGCCGGCAGTAACTGCCGGTCCTAGGGGGAGGGTGTGTCTACTTTCGGGGGACGGCGCGGCGTAACCAGACTAATGAGTGGGGCCAAGTGTGCGAGCCGCAGTCCAGGCCTGGCGGCCGCGTTCAAAAGCACCCCCACAAAAGGATGGAAGGGAGGGAGGCGGGCTCCCCGGAAAGCGGGTGCTGGGGAGCAGAAAGACTGGGCCGGGTGTGGCCGCCGTGTGGCCAGACAGGCGGCTACAGAATGAGGCCTGCCTGGTCCGGAGGATGGAAGACGCCCGCCTGGGAAGGGCCTGGGACGGCTTACAAAGCCCTTTCTCATGTGGTCCATGAAAGACAACATTGTTCCGTTTGTCCATTCGACACGTAGCTCTGAGCACCTTGTGACTGCTGCGCTGGGAGCCGAAGAGAAGGAGGTGAGCAGAACAGACGCCCCACCCCATCCCAGGCCCAGCCGTGAACAAGGACATCAGCCATGAACGAGCTGGTGAGCTGGTGTTGGAGAGCGATGCGGACCAGGAGTCAGGGAGCAGGGGGAGGGTGGGGGTCGGGGACGTAGGTGCTCCCTGATAGCGGGGTCGCAGGAAGGGACCTTTGTGTGGAGGCCTGACGGAGGAGAAGAAGGCTGCCAAGGGAAGGTTTGGGGCAGAACATTCCAGCAGAGGGAGCCTCCCTGAGGAGGGACGCCCTGCGGGTGTTGGAGACCCCCTCCCCTCCTCCTCACCTCCCACTCTCCTCCCTGTAGTGGAGTAACTCCCACCCCAACTCCTTCCCAAGGCTTCCTGGTGGGGAGGGGGCGCCATGCTGTTGGCCTGCAGCCTTGTTGGGCGGTGCCTCTCCTGCTCATCCTTCTTCTGCTCTGGCTGCTCCCTCACCACACACACCTGTCCGGAACCCTCCTTCTTGTGCCCGTCCAGCCCTCCATCCCTCTGCGCCGGTCACCCTCAGCTGCCCCGCTGCCTGCACCTGAGCTCCGGCTTCAGTTAATGTCACCCAGGTCTGCCGCTGCTGTTGACAACCGTGCTGAGCCCCAGACAGCACATCCCAACCCAGGTGGCCCCGGACTCCCGCTGACCGGTGTCAGAAGAATTCACCATGTGTTCCCGCACCGCGTCCTTCAGATGCACATGTGTGTCAGTGGAGGGTAACGCCACCAATCAATCCTCCCTCTCCCACACCCCTACACCCAATCTGTCTCCTAATCCGCTCCAAATCCTCCCTTTCTCCAGCCCCAGTGCCCCTGGGTTAGGTCACCAGTGTCCTCATTCAGGCTTGTCCTGCTCCAATCTGTTCTCCACACTGCAACCAGAGCGTCTTTCTAAAAGGTGCTGCTGACCATGTCACCACTCCTGGCCCTGCCCCTGCACCGTGACCTGCTCCCATTCTCCAGCAAGACGGAGCTCACCCTCCTCCATTCAGCCGAGGCCTTCCTGGCAAGTCCCGCTCCTACCCCCTTATGTACTTCCCCACCACTCACCCTGCACCCCAGACCCACAGCTTAGTACCTCCCACGACATCATGCTTCTGCATCTTTCCACATGCTCCTTCCTCAGCCGACACTATTCTGATCCCCTCTTCCATCTAGCTGCCTCCTAGCTCAAGCATCACCTCTTCCAGGAAGCCCTGCTTGAAGTACCCTGGGGTTACCGACCAGCCTTGCTGATTCTCTCAGCTTTACGTGGAGGGCATCCTCTCACTGAAGAACCCTGTGCTCGGTAAGTGAATGGTGGCAGTTTGTCCTTACAACTACTCTGTGCAGGAGTCGTGAGGAAGATATTACTGCTCCCGTTTTACAGGTGAAGAAATTGAAATTCAGACTTGCCCTCAGTTAAAAGCAATCCTGTACAGAGGGACGAGGGACCCAGGGAGAAGTCTGCTTCAACCTCCACCCTCATCCTGTCCCCGTTCCTCAGCCTCCTTCCTTCTCCAGCAAGGAAAAGCAGCAGTTTGGCTTCCTGAGGACCAAGCTCTTAGGGCCTGGGAAGAGATATTCCACAATTCTTTGTTTAAGAGAGCAGGTCCCAAAGAACCCAGTGCAAGGCCAAGGAAGCCAAGTGTTCTGCGCCCTGGGCCTCCTCCCCCGGGAAGCTGAGGGTTGACCCCTGGCTGGGCGGGCAGCGGCCTGCCCTGTAGATGCTACTACAGGTGTTCTGAGCAATAACACTGGTCCCCTCGGTCCCCTAGTCTTCCCTCCTTCTGCTTCCTCAACTTCCTCCTCAAGGGACCATCTGTCTGCCCTTAGACATCATCAGTGGAGGAGAGCCCTGGCACTTCTCAGAGCCCATGGGTTCCAGTGCAGCGTGTGAGCTGCAGGGCTGGACACTGGTCCCTCGGCTAAGAGGGGGTGGAATCAACCCTAAAGCTGAGTCCCTCGATCCTAAGGCCAAAGCACCCTCTTTGGAGGCCCAGGGAGCTCAGGAGGGCCAGTTGGGACCTGCCAAATGGGAAAGGTCCAAGTCTTTCAAGGAATGGATGGTGCTATCCAATATGGCAGCCACGTGTGGCTCTTCACATTTACATTTAGGTTAACTACAATTCAGTGTAACTCAGCACTCAGTTCCTTGGCCACACTAGCCGCATTTCGGATGCTCACTCGCCACACGTGCTTAGTTGCTACCATATTGGACGACAAAGTTTATAGAGCATCTCCTCCACGGCAGAAAGTTCTACTGGGCAGTGCTGGTCTAGACCAACACAACTGAGAACCCACTCAGGAATGGGGCTCTTCACACGGACTACAGTCCTATGTTACACATCTACTAAACTAAGTAGTCTACACTATGTACCCCACACCATACACTCCGTATTATACACTGCACTATTCATAGAGTACTTAGCTCCCACGCTACGTCTTCTCATTGCCTTCCTGATTTTGGAAAAATAACATTCTTTCTCTTGATTCTCTCTCTTTTATTTTTTTTTAAGTTCAGCATCTATCTTTAGTTTTTACTTCTTCCTGTTTTCTTTGGTTCCTATTGCTTTTTTTGGTAACTTCTTATGATACACAGTAGCTTTTAAAAATATATATGTCTATTTAAGTAATCTCTATGCCTAACGTGGGGCTCGAACTCATGACCCCGGGATCAAGAGGCACATGCTCTTCTGACTGAGCCAGCCAGGTGCCCAATACATAGTAGCTCCTGAAATAAAGTTTGTAAATTAAAAGATTATCACATTTCAGTTACGCAAGACGAGTACGTTCAATAGAGCTGCTCCACAGCATTGTGCTTCCAGTTAACAATACTGTGCTGTGTGCGCAAACATTTGTTAAGAGGGTAAACCTCACATTAAGTGTTCTTACCACAATACAAATCACTCATTAATTTTTATTAATTAATAATTTATCATTGTAATTAGCCCACCTGTTGGAATTCCCCCAGCTCTGTGGGGACCCTCCCTCCAGGCCAGCACCAGATCCCTATGAGCCAGGCTCTTCAGGGTCTTTGGTGTTTCGGTTCTTGCTGTAGACTTTGTGTCATCTGGTGCCCCGTTCTCATCTATCCTACGGGTAAAAACTTCCCATGCCGGTTTCCTCTGGTCAGGCTTAGAAGAGTCAAAGTACTCGCTCAAAGCCCGGAGCCCAAGCGCCTGCAGCCCCAGCAGCCATGGGCTCAAGAGGACAAACAGCAGGTGCGTGGCGGAAGAGAGGGGAGGACAAGGCCATTTCTGCGGAGTACGCCCGCTGGCCGAGCCCTGGGAAGATACGTTAGCAGACTTGACCTTTCAACAGCATTCAACACAACAGACCATTCTAACCTTCTTGAAACATTTTCTCCCTTTGGATTCAGCCTGTGGTTTCCTTCATCTCTGTAGGCGTTCTTCTCCTGTCTCCTTGGCTGGCTGATTCTACTCTACCCAGCCATTAAATGGGGGAGATCCTTGGAACCCACCCCAGGGCTTCTTGTCTTATTACTCTCTAGCTTAGGAAGACGAGCTGTCTCGTTCCCACCACCAATTTGCCACAGACCCACAAATCCATGTCCCTAGCCCACAGCTAGAGCTCCCAGCCCATCTGTCATGATTTCTAAGCCACGTCAGGCCCCCTTCCAGTGTATCCCACCCGCATCCAGTTTGAAGAAAGAGAAATCTGGTATTCAGCCATGACCCCTACACTTTCTCACATCCCCACATTGAATCTGTCACTGTGTCCTGTTGATTTCACTCTCTGGTTATCTCTCATGTCAATCCACTTCTTTCCATCACCACTGGCACCAACCCCACCTCTTCCCTGGTCTCCTGCAACCTGCTTACTGCTTGCCAGATGCCCATTCTTGGTCCCCTCCATACTGCTCTCTGCACAGCAGCAAGAATGCTATTTTAAAGATATGGATCGGGGTGCCTGGGCGGCTTAGCTGGTTGGGCGTCTACCTTCAGCTCAGGTCATGATCTCAGGGTCCTGCTTCGGGCTCTCTGCTCAGTGGGGAGTCTGCTTCTCTCTCTCCCTCTCCCTCTGTGCTCATTCTCTCTCTCAAATAAATAAAATCTTTAAAAAATATATGCATCACTTGGCCTTCTGCTTAGGACTCTCCAATAGCCCCCTGACACTCCTAGGAGGAAGACCGTAACGTGGCTTTTTACCTCCTCTCCTCCTCCTGTCCCAGCCCTACCAAAGTGCCACCTGCCACTAGACTGCTGGTGTAGATGCTCCTGCCTCTCCTGGAGTGCTGTCACCTCCTCTTCACCCCTCCTCAGCGACCCTCACCTACTCATCCTTTGAACCTTAGCTCAAACATCAGCTCCTTAACGAAGCCTTGGTCCACGTCTTCTTTCTCATGCTCTCATAGGAAGGGGGTCCTTGATCTCGGACCACTGCTCTCTGCCATATTTACACATTAACTGACAGGACTGATGGGCATCCGCTTCCCCACGCCCCCACCCCCCTACACTTCACCATCTGAAGTTCCTTGAAGGCAAGCATTGTCTTTCTCTTGCTCACTTAGAGCTGACTCTGTACCTAAAGACGTTTCAGCGGTTCAAGAGAGCAGAGCCCACAAGTGGAGGGCCAGGCCTGAAGTGGGTGCGGGGCCTGGGTGCGAGACCATGGAGCTCGGTTCGTGGCTGGGAGAGGAAGGGGGTCCTGGGCAGCCGAGCCCTGTGCAGCGTAACCCCGGCACCCTGCAAACAGGCTTCGCAGCTGACCGCTGCCGAGGTAGGCAAGTCATGGCAAGAAGAATTGTGACAGAAAGATAGATTCTAGCACCAAACTCAGCAGATATCCCAGGGGTGGTGTCTTAGGACTCACAGCTCAGATGTCTCTGCGTGCCCAGCAATTCATTCAGAGCTGAGTGTCAGTAGAAACAGACAGCAGAACTAAATGGGTGTGGGGGGAAAACCAGGAAGGAGCGCAGGAGATCGTTTTCCCTGGGGGGTAAGGCTTCAAGGTGTTCGCGTGGAGGGAGGCATTTTGCTTCGGAAAGGGAGCTGTGGGAGCACTGCCTCCTCGGACACAGGGAGGAGGGGGAGGAAAGCTACGCAGGAACTTGGAAGGGATCTGGGCAGAGCTGGAGCAATTCTGGTAGACACTCGGCTTTCCCGAGTCCGGGGTGTTATGAAATGAGTCTAGTCAATAAACACTGGGTGTCAGTTACCGTGTTAGTTACAAGGAGAAGGCGGAGCTGCTCCCCGGCTGGAAGGGATGCCCAGCCGAGTGAGGACGATGGAAGACCGGACAAGTGCCCTCCGTAAATGTACCAGCTACTATTATAAAAGCAACAATCAAGTCAAATAGGAATCCACCCCTCACCCACTAGGATGGCTATTATCAAAAAACCAAAGACCCAAACAAAACGGAAAACAGCAAGTGTTGGAGAGGATGTGGAGATCGGAGCCCTTGTGTGCCGCTGGTGGGAATGGAAGACGGTACAGCCGCCGTTGAGCGCCGTATGCCGGGTCCTCCAAAGGTTCAACTCAGAGTTACCATATTATCCAGCAATTTCACTTTTAGGTATAAACCCCAAAGAACTGAAAGCAGGGATTCATCGTATAGGTATTTGTACGCCCATGTTCACAGCAGCATTATTCACAATAGCCGAAAAGTGGAAGCAACCCCAGCATCCGATGACAGTGGATAGATAAAGAAAATGTGGTGTATATACATATAGTCCAGTCTTCAAAAGGAAGGAACTTCCGGCACATGTGACAATATGGACGAAACTTGAGGACATGGTGCCGAGTGAAATAAGCCCGTTCCGAGCAGACAAATACCGTGTGATTTCACGCATAACAGATACTTAGAGGAATCAAATTCACAGAGACAGAAAGCAGAATGGTGGCAGCCAGGACCTGAGGGGACAGGGGAATGGGGAGTTGGTGTTTAAAGGGGACAGAGTTTCATTTGAGGAGATGAGAAAGTTCTGGAGATGCACGATAGTATGAATGTACCTAATGCCACTGAACTGTACAGTTTAACTATAACTGTATGGTTAAAATGTGGGGCACCCGGGTGGCTCAGTCGCTTAAGTGTCCGACTCTTGGTTTCGGCTCTGGTGATGATCTCAGGGTCATGAGATTGAGCCTTGCACTGGGCTCACACTCGGCGTGGAGTCTGCTTGTCCCTCTCCTTCTGCCCCTGGCTCACTCGCTCTCTCAAAAAAATAGATAAAAATCTTAAAAAAAAATAGTTAAAATGCTGAATGCACGTTGTGTATATTTTGCTGTAATTAAATTTCTAAACATAAATTTGAACATAAATTTCTAAACATAAAAATTGAACAGGAGTAAGACACGAACTTGAATCTCACGGTGCTGGGGAGAGAGCTGGCCTGGGGACTGGAGCAGAAAAAGAGGGATTTAGTGCATCCCCGCCAACAGGACCAGATTGTAACTATAGTTGTTCTTTACTTACTGGGTGAACGTAGGCGACCCTGCTAACTGCTCTCAACTCCGGGGCAGGCACAGGGCTGCTGGGGAGACAAGGAGATCCCGAATGTGGGCATGTGCCCAGTGTACACGGAAGTGCAACAGAAAGGCACGGAAATATGATTCTCTGCTAAATAGTGGGCTACACCATCAGCCTGCCGAGAGTGAAGGTGATGAGCAAGGGGGCAGGGGCAGTGGGGGGACATTCTGGGGGTCTGGCTGGGAATGATGAGGGTTCAGATCAGCCCGGTGGGGAATAAGAAGATCAGGGGAGAGAGCTGAGCCTGTGGGTAGCAGGTACATGGATTCTAGAAGCCCAGGCAGTACATTCTGGGGAAGTCTCTCAAGCCCCACTTTGTAGCCCAGTGGAGGACGAACGAAGAGCTGTGAGTATTGTCAGACACTCCTAAGGCAAGCAGGAATATATTTCTGAAAACACTGACCCTAGGCTCCAGCCTGAGAAAACACTGCAACTATTCCCTCCGAAACATGTGAATCTCAGGCCTTTATTTGACAAAGAAAGTATAGGTTTCAGGTTCAGCAACTTCAATTTGCAGGAGTTGATGAGCTCGGCCCACTGCCTGGTTTTGTAAATAAAGTTTTATTGGCACACGGCCCCACCATTCATTTATATATTGTTTATGGCTCTTCTGCCACCATGGCAGAACTGAGCAGTTGTAACAGAGAGCTTATGGCCCACAGAATCTAAAATGTTTAATATCTGGCCCATTACAGAAAAAGTTTGAGGACCTCTGGTCTAATTTAATTACATTGTTTTGTTTTCAGTGTATGTATTCTAGAATACCTGCTGTCTATTGTGAGTGATAGCTTTCCACTGATGGGGACAGTAATGAATTGAAGTTGAAAAAAAGATTACAAAAAAATTAACAAGTTACTATAATAACACATTAACAAACTAATATAATCTATAACAAATAACAGAAGCACACCCCAGCTGTGGCCAAATCCCGGACCTAGCACATATATGATAAACACCGGATTATGGGAGTAGGGGAAGTCGACAGATTTGAGAATGGTGCAGATAAAGATGAGAGTCTGGGAACTAGGAAAGCATTTCATGGGAAGAAGGGATCCATCACCCCTGGCTCTGTGCCCATCAAGGCTGGAGAGAGGGCTCAGTGTGTCCTAACTGGATTCAGTGGGTGTCAGGGGACTCAGGAGGGCAGGGAGCTACAACCAGGCAAAGCCAAGATTGATAAAGGGGAGAGATGCTCGTGCAGGGGGTTGATGGTGGATCCCTTCCAACCTGGGGTTTTCCCTACGGACACATTGGAGCAGAAAGAATGTAAAGACATCAGTGACAAACCCCAGCAGTAACACTTTGTATTACAGTGGGCAGGTGCTAAGCACTTTACACCTACAAACTCACGTAATCTTTCCAGTTATCCTGAGAAATAAGGGATTATTTTGCAATGAGGAGATTAAGGCACAGAGAAGGCAAGTGACTTGCCCAAGGTCACACAGCTAGTGAGTAGCACACGCTGGTGTGGCTATGCCCGCCCAACATCTGAGCCCTGACACTCAGCCGGTGACTGGGCCTGGGTCATTCATAGAGTCGGGCCCGGGAACTATGACTCTACATCAGGTGAGCACCTGGCTGGCCTGTCTCTGGTCCCTCAGTCTCACACTGCCCTTTAGAATCTGGGTCATGGAGACACTGTCATCCTGGTGACATCACAGGAAGATGACAGATCATGGCTTTCCACAGGAGTGACAAGGTGCCAGTCGGCAAGAGGAGGCAGATCTGTGAGGCAGCGGCAGGAGGACTCACGTCTCTGAGCCACAGGAGCAGTGACAGCCCCAGCAGAAGTGGAGGGGCCAGGGGTTGGGCATCCGGCAGTGCCCTACATGCTAGGTCCATGGTTCGGAAGGCATCACACATGCCCATTGTCCTACGTTTCCCTGTTTTTGTAATTCTTGTTTTTTAAGATTTTATTTATTTTATTTGAGAGAGAGAGAGAGAGAGAGCAGGGTGGGGAGGGGCAGAGGGAGAGGGAGAAGTAGACTCCATGCTGAGCACGGAGCCTGATATGGGGCTTGATCTCGCGACCCACAAGATCACAACCTGAGCCAAAACCAAGAGTTAGACACTCAACGGACTGAGCCACCCGGGCACCCCATGTTTTTGTAATTCTTTACATTGTACGTATCACCCCCAGACATTATATCACTTATGTATTCCTTAATTATTATTCGTTACCTGTCTCCCCGCTTAGAATGTTAACTCTGTGGTGTCAGGTTCCATACTCGATCCTGTTCCCAGCTCCCTGACACACAGTAGGTGCTCAGTAGCACTGGTCTAATTTAAATCCCACTTCAGCTGAGTCTTCTAAGTGTGTTGAGGTCACTCAGGGTTACCCATTTGTGGAGGATGAGCTCCTTGCTTTAGTAGACGAGGTGGGGAGCCAGCCAGAGCCCAGCAGGGCCTCCTCAGCTTCTCTCCCAGTGACATAGGCGCAACCAGGGCCATCTCATTCTTCCTGGTGCCTCGTGGCATGGTGGGCCACCTCTAATGGGGTGCCGACTTCATAATTACGTCTGTTTCAGAAAGCTCGGTTTTTGAGTCTCAATCTTCTATCTACACTACAACTAAAGTCAAAGGATGTCCAAAAACAAACAACCTTATTAGCTATTGTTACCAATTGAATCGTGTCCCCCAAAATTTGTATGTTGACATCCTAACCCCTGATACCCCAGAATGTCACCTGGTTTGGCAACAGGGTCATTATAGATGCACTTAGTTAAGAGGGGGTCAAACTGCAGTAGAGTGTACCCTTCATCTGACATAATTGGGGTCCTTATAGAACGGGGACATTCGGACACAGTGATAGGCACACAGGAGAATCATGCTTGAATAGGAAGGTGATGTACCTATCAGCCAAGGGACACCCGAGATTCCCAGGAACACCCGCACCCCGAAGCAAGGAGGGGGGCGGGGAACGGAGTCTCCCTCCCAGCCCTCAGATGGAACCTACCCTGCTGACACCCAGATCTCAGACTTCTGGACTCCGTTTCTGGGGTTGGAGCCCCCATTCTGGGGTTCTTGGTCACAGGAGCCCCGGGAACATCACAAGGCGATTTCCCACAGCGGTGGCTCACCCTGATGAGGGGACAGGTCGGGAAAGCTCTGCATGGGAGGAAGAGGGGCTGGAGTCCTTGTTCCAACTGAACCCCCCAAACTGCGCCACGTCCAGTCAAGTGAGGGCTCCTGCTCGTGACCTGCCCCTGGCCGGGGCTCCCCCTGGCACTCTCTGTGTCCCCACGGCCAGCCACGCCCTGCCGGCTCCTCCCGTCCCCACCTCCTCTTCCAGCGGTCCTACTCCAGGGCTCCAGTCTCACCTGGCTTTCCACCAACCGCCCTGCATCTGTCCCAGCTGTGCAAACAGCCAGAGCACCTCAGACGCAGGAAACAGGGCCTTGGGAAACAGTAGCAGGAAGGATCATGGGGTGGGGGTGCTCAGGGTTCTCACATGCTGGGTGGTCCCCCTCCCTCCTAGGGCCCACTGCTCGCCCCATGGAAAAAGGCCACGTGGTGGGAGGACGGAAGGCGGCTGAAGAACTGGGTGCACAATGTGGCCCATTTCCAGAAGACAGAAAAGGGGTATTCATGGTTCTGGAGGATGAAGTCCACGCGGTGGGTGCTGATGAGCTCTGGATACAAAGTCGTGAGTGGTTTTGGTTTTGTTCCTTTCGCTGGTGAATGTGTCAGAGTTTCTTCAGCCGGAGATATGTGTGCACCTGTGTGTGTGTGTGTGTGTGTGTGTGTACACACACACACACACGTGAAAACAGCAGACATAAAAAGGAGACCTAGTACCCGAGGAACCCGCATTCCCCTGGGATGCTGAGCGGGGTCCACGCTGAGTGAGGCTGAACTGACTATTCTCTGACCTGCCCTCTGCAGTCAAATGGGAGTGCGGTGATCACAGTCAAATTGTTCGCAAGCACGCAAGACTCCGCAAAGCCACCTGGAACATGTAGGCAGTCAGGCCTGGACACATCCCCCGGCCCTACACAGCCACTGTGGGGGCATTGCTGTCCACCAGCTGCTCTTCCCAGGACGCTCTCCTAGTCAGAGCTGGCGGCAGGAGATGCGCGGGGGAACGTCAGCTTCTCCAGCACTGGAGATGCTCCTGCATAGATAGCTAATTGCTTCAGAGGATATACCCAGAAAAGGAAGCAAACACTGGCTGGGAGTTTGGCCTCGGCTACTTCTCACTTGGTGATGCTCCAGACTGGCTACTTGGCTTGAGTCAAGTCTGCTGGTATTCTGGATGCTAAAGTGTGTAACACAGGGGCACCTGGGTGGCTCAGTCCGTGGAGCATCCGACTCTTGGTTTCGGCTCAGGTCACGATCTCAGGATCGTGGGGTCAAGCCCTTTATTAGGCTCTGTGCTGAGCATGGAGTCTGCTTGAGGATTCCCCTCTCCCTCTGCCCCTCCCCCCTGCTAACGTGTTCGCGCGCTCTCGCTCTCTCTCTCTCTCAAACAAATAAATAAGATCTGTTACACATAATTGTCCCCCCTCCCCAGGACTTTCTTCCTGAACATTTCTCACTCATTCTGGCCTATTTTACGCTAGGAAACAAAGTTGAAGCCCCCTGTTTATTCTCACCCACCAGGGAAGGTGAGAGAAAGAGTGGAAACTCTCTCTTTCATTTGTGTGGGGAAACCAAGTCCCAGAGAGGTTCGGTGCGCAGGTCAAGATCCCACAGTGAACCGGGAACATGCCCTGTGAGCAGACACAGTGATAAGAGCACCGTGTTATACGTAAGCCCTCAGGGATGTGAGCAGTGTCCCTCAGACAGGAGGCAAACGTCAAGTCCGTCAGTCTGGAAAAGACACAGAGAACCAGGTAGACCTTTCTTGACTTGTACCTGGAGCGGCCTGTTGGTCCACGCCCGACCTTCCACAGCCAGAGGCCAAAGCATCCCCCTCTCCCCCTGTCTGTCCTCTCGGTCACTTTAATCTCTAGGACGAGCCTCCCCGTGCAGGAAGACAGGTCCCCCGGTCTTCAGAGTGGAGAAATCCACAAGACACACCCACCTGCTCGGGGTCTCTATTTGGTCTCTAGCGCTGACCAATTCTCACAGCACAATTTCAAAATCTATTTATGTCAACAAACTCCCTTCTGTATCTTTTACTTAAAAACCTCCCTTCTGCACCATGCAGAGGGGTGAGGGCAGAGGGGTGAGGGCAGAGGGGTGAGGGGGATGAAAACCCCGCCCTACCGCAGGAGAGGAAGAAACCTACAGGGACTTGCCCGGACCCAAAAGTCCGAGCACAAGGCACCGGACGGCCCCTGCTGACACCGAAAATCGCTCCGAGGGCAGCGGACTCCTCCCCTGCCCCGTAACTTGGTTGGCCCCGCGATGAGCAGTCCTATTAACAGTGATGTCAGGCTGTTTGGGTCGGGACCGTTCCTGAGTCATGAAGCAGTTAGGAAACACCCTGCCCCACTGGCTGGTGAGCTCATAAAGGTAGACCCACGTGTACTTCCTTGTGCCTCCAGATAGCCTGACGGCTGGCTCATTTGCTCACACCCAGCAGCGAGAGCAAAGGCCGAGGGAGGCACAACCACCACCCTCCCATGCAAATCAGCCCCGGGAGCGCAGCTGGGCTCCTCCCGCTGCTCCTGGGCAATGCTCCTGGAGAGGCAGTGGGGAAGATGCCACCCGGGGCGCTGCGCGTTCCTCCTTGCCCTGGCCCTCCTGCTCGACGCGGCGGGTCTGGTCCTTTTGCTGCTGGGCATCTTCGCCTCCCTCGATTACTGGGACTTCTTGGTCTACACGGGGTCCCTGGTCCTGGCTTTCAGCCTCGTGCTCTGGATCAGCTGGTATTCCTTCAACATCGAGGAACCTCTTGAGAAACTGAACTTGTAGCTTGGCCGTGGGCAGAGGAGGAGGGACGCAGGCTCCACGGGCACCCGACTCTGAACCTGGGGCTGCTGGAGGAGCCCAGACACACCGCCACTCCCACACAGGGTGCCCCGGCGGGGACGAGGTAAGTGTGCGTGAGGCCAGCCTGGCACAGTGGGTGTTCTGGGGGTTCTGTCGATCTGGGCTCCAGCTGCACCTGTGCTGGCCACAGGTGTCCTCTCCCAGGACCCTTCATCCTTATGGAGACTAGAAAGAGGGTCTCCATGGCCCCCTCCACGTCCGATATGCCATGAGTGGTCCCGCCATGCAGAACAGGAAGTTACTGCTTCAGCTCAGAACTGGGAGAAAGGGGCCCATCTTGATTTTCTGTTGGGAAGAATCCAGATTGGGGGGAGGGGGCAGGAGGCTTTAGCCCTGGGAGAGGTTGGAAAGCTCCCCGATGGTTGTTTATGCCTGCGTGGATGGAGGCCGTGCAAGTGGGACTATGGCGGGGAACCGCCCAGAAAGGCCCTTCTCCCTTGCTTCCTCACTGCACCTGCGGATGGGGACATGCACCACGGGGGAGGACCTGCCTCCACCACCCCTCTCAGGGCACCCACCTCTGCTCCAGCAGTGCCCCCACCCCACCCTCCCTGCACACACTCCATGCCGCCACCCCCACCCCGTCACGGCCGGCCCAGGAGACTCAGAAGTCAGGAGACCATGGCGGACCATTCCATCGACCGAGCTGCATCTCCCAGCCAGGCCAGCTGCTCGGTTGACTGAATGTACCCAAGGACACAGATAACTGTAAGACTTTTCACAGGGACACGAAGCACCCAGGATAGAGCGGGTATGACCCCCACAACCCTGCATTATGGGCAGTTCTCCCCGGGAGCCTGAGATTGGAGCCCCACTTGAACTAATGACCATCACCCCCTCCTCCCCTGTAGCCAGGAACCTAGCACAGCCGGGCACTCCCTTTCCAGCACTGGCCACAAGGATAAAGGTCACGGCTGGGTTGGAAGGAGGAAATTAAGATCCCTGTGTCTCTTCTGGGGGACTCCATCTGACCCTTGGAATGGAGAGACCAAGGCAAGCAGCCTGAAGAGGTTTCCGGGGGCGGGGGGTAAGATCTGGTCCCAGCAGATGAAAGGAAAGGAGGTGGGATGTCCCAGGGCCCAGGTCCCAGGTCCCAGGTCCCACTCCAAATGGCACCACTCCTTCCCTGGGTGACGCTGGACAGGTTGCAACCTGCCCCGAGCCTCAGTCTCCTCATCTGTAAAATGAGGATAATAGTGCCCGCCCTTGCTGTTGCCATGGCCAAAAAGAGGGAAGGCAGGAGAAGGCTCTTTGCACACCATGTGATTTTTACAAATGCACATGTCCTTAGCAAACATATAATATAATACAAATGCACATGTCCTTAGCAAACATATAAGTAAACTGACCCAGAGTCCCAACAGAGAGTCCTTGGTACTTGGTGCATCTCAAACTGGTGAGGGAGTCGGTTTACACCTCAAAGCAAGAAGGAACCTCTAATTTATTGGCTCACTCCCAAAGGCATGCCAGGCATCACGCAAGGCACGAGGGATGCAGTGAAGGATAAGGTACACAGGTCTCTACCCTCGAGGGGTTTCCCGTCTAGTGAGACAGAGAGGGCAGTCAAACAGTCTCACTAATGGAGGCACATTAAGACTCAGGTGAGGACTAGGAAGAAAAGGAACATCACTTCACAGGAACGGTCAACAAAGAAGCTGACCCAGAAAGTGGAGTCTTTCAGGAAGAGGCAATGGCTTGAGCAAAGGTCCTGGGGTAGGAATCTGGTCATTATCTTCAGAACAATAAGAGTTATTAAAGAGATGTAAGCAAGGGTGGGAGTTCAACATAATTGGATCTATGTTTCCAAAAGATCACCCTGGCGATGGCATGGATGATGATGATGGTGGTGATGATGGTGCGGAGGGTGAGGATTGCCAGGTCAAGCTCCTTTGGGGAGCTAAGTCACCTAACCCAAACAACAAGGGGTCCCTCGTGTGAGGCTCCTTGTCCTTTACTTTCTTCCCTCATTGAATAGAAAGAAGTTCAATAGCCCAGTGGTGAAGAGCACGGGCCAAGGCCCAGACTGGTCTGAAGCCAGCTTTGCTCCTTGCTAACTGTGTGTCCCGGAGTGAGTTACCTCACGTCCCCATGCCCTACTTTCCAAGCCTGTAAAATGGAGATGGTGCTAATGACAGCCCTACTTCAGAGACGATGATCAGATTAGCTCCTACCTCATAAGGAGGCTGCCCAGATCCATGGGGTAATGTGTGTACAGCACCCAGGAGTGATGATTAAATGAAACAAGGGGCACTGCATTGAAACTCCCTCACGATGCAGGTATCTGGTGCATTACGGAGGGTAAGACCCTCCTCCGAGACAGACTTCCTTAAAGTGTTATGATCACTTCTTAAGACAGGGTATGGCATTCAAAATTGTCAGTAGGGATGAGAGAAAGAAAGCTCCCCCAGAACACCAGACTTTAGCCTGGGCTCAAGGGGACTTCAAAAGCTTGAGATCCACTGTATTTGTTAAATACAGTCTTGCAAATGTCACCTTCATCTTTTCCGTTCCCAAACTCCATGCTCTATGGGACCCTCAGAGTGAGCCCCCCTGGGTCCCTCCGTCTCCTGCGACGCCTGAGGCTGGATCAGAGTGGCAATCAGTGCGGGCTGGGATCTACTTACTGTTCAGGGGGCCACCCACTTATGGAGCTGCCCACCACCCCCAGATGACCTTGGGCAAGTCACAGTACTTCCCTTTAGAGGAGGAGATTTGGTCTCCATGGAAGCTTCTAACCTGGCTCTGAGGAGGCCC
The DNA here is from genome assembly GCF_024610735.1 of Ursus americanus. Taxonomy (NCBI): domain Eukaryota; kingdom Metazoa; phylum Chordata; class Mammalia; order Carnivora; family Ursidae; genus Ursus; species Ursus americanus. Next base: position 65,113,060 of record NC_142140.1, on the reverse strand, counting down.
CTCAGGGGCTTGGGTGGGAGACAGCAAGCAGCCAAGAATCTGGCAGCCCTACCCACCCCACAACACACACATACCCCCCGGAAGAGTGGGGTTTCCCGCAGTTTTATCGACTGAACTTTCACGGAAGGCTTCCTGTGAACACAAGTTCTGATGCTGAACTGTATTTCTGAAAATGACTCACCTCGATCCCCTTACATTCTGTGACCTTTGGCCCAGGCATGATCTCCAACAACATTCATGATTTATGGGCAGTTTCTAACTGGCTCCGCCAGTTCTCCGATTTTCAGAGTGGAGTCAAAGGAAAGAGCATGGACCCCCCCTTAATTCAGGGCCCGATGCCGCCCTTCCAAGCTTGTCCTTCAGTCTCAGGACGATGAGTTTGCTAGAACACTCCCACCCCTAGGCAAGTGGGTCGCATCCTGGGCGCAAGGCCGGGTATAGAACTCTGGCCAGCCTGGCCGCTAAACCTCAAAGGGCCCCCCAGGAGTTTCAGAATGAGTGCCTTGTGTACCAAGCGAGACAACCTGCCATCTGATTTTATCACTCGGTGACTATATTCTCGCAAGATCTGTTTGCTCCATGTTCCACCCGCTGGGCATTTCTTGTAGATAAGCCACCAGGCAAAGTCAGGTGAGGACTCTGTTCCCTTTACCAGAGGATGCATGGCTACACGCCCCCCAGACATACACACACAAACACACACCCTCACACCTGCCACACACCTACCAGAAATACACACTCACAGAAACAGACACACAGCCACTCGCCCACTCTATGGCGACCAAAGCCCAAGGGCAGGAAGGCTCACAGCCCCGAGCCCGGGAAAGTGAAACCTGTTCCTCACCATCGACTTTTTCCCGTGTGCAGACACCCCCTCTGCCCACAGAGGGGCCGGTGGGGCTGCCAAGTCGGCTCAGGGTCCAGCACACCAGCGCAGCTCACCCAAGCCACATGCAGACGTGGTGCTGGGGCTGCGTGGAGGGCCAACATTTCTCGAATCCCTGGAGGAATGTTTAATCTAGAGGGAGAGATAAAGCAAGTACACAATACTTCACGAGAGTACACGGAAAATGCGTGCCCGAGATAAGCTCAGTCTCACACGGGGCTCTGAGAGCCCAGTTGAGGAAGAAGAGATCCTGCTGGGGGGAGGGGGCTGTGTGTGGTTTCAGACATCTGGCCTGGATCCCGAGGAGCAGGAAAGAACGTGACAGGCAGAGACGGCACTTGGGAAGAGCGGTGGGGAAGGACTGCAGAAAGAAAACAACAGATGAAAGAATATTCCGGAAAGAGCGAGCAAGCGCATGTGACTGGGTCAGGGGTGTTCACGGGAGGACATCGGAAGCAAGATGAGGATTGAGACATTTGGAAAGCAAGGAGGAGACTTCAGGGACCGTAGAGGGACATGGCCGGGCCCTGCTTGTGGTAGCAGGTGCGGGGGCAGGGAGACCACAGGCGAAGCTCAGCCGGCGGGTAGTAAGAGATGGCCAGGAACTCAGGGCCATGGAAAGCCGAGGAGGGAGGGAGACAGCAATGAGCGGACGGTCCGTCCCTGTCCCCTGCAGCCAGCCGAGGACCAAAGGTTTCAGAGAGCCCTGTTGTGAGTGTGCGGGACGGGGGAGGTCGGGGTCGGCACAGGTTTGCTCATGATGATGCGATGATGCGTCTTCCTTCTCACGCACGCAGAGGCTGAGACGCAAATGGTGCGTTCGAGCAGAACTGCCCAGGTGGCGTGGAACGTACAGATTTTAAACTCAGAAGGGAGACCAGGCGTGGAGCTGCAGGTGGGGGTCAGAGCCGGGAGTGTGGATGAGATTGCACAGGCTGCGGACGTGGGGAGAGAGGGGAGGGAAACAGGGTGTGGGGGAGGCGGGATAGAAGGAAGGGAGGAAGAGGGTGGAAGCCTCAGATTCTCTGAAGGAGGCATTGCATGTGATCCCACTCCCCCTACCAACAGCACTGCAGAAAGCCTCAGGATTATTATCAATTATTAATGCCCCTTACAGGTGAGGATATCAAGGAGCACAGAGTCTAAGTAACTTGTCCGACATAATGGAACTAGCGAGTGGGAGTGCCAGATTGTGAAACCGGGTATACCTGCCCCTATGGGCCATACCCTTTCCACCAGGCAGGGGGATGGCATACTCTGGCCTCAGGCCAAATCTGGCCCTTCTCCCACTTTGTAAGTTGGGCTGTCCTGCAACACAGCCGGGCACACTCACTCAAGCACCATCTAGAGTGCTTTACACCGTAACAACAGAGCCAGGTCATTCCAGCAAAGACCAAATGGCCTGCAATGCCTACAATATTTACTTCTGGCATCTCACAGAATAATCTGCTGACCTCTGGCCTGGCCGTGGTTACTTCCCACGGGAGCCGATGTCAGAACCTTAAGCCATGCATGCTTTTGGGGGAATGGGAGAAGGAACGCAGGTTGGGAGGCCCACAGAGTAGTCCCCAGTAGTAATAAGGGAGCGACACCCTGCAGGTGACAAGGAGGATGACGGAGGACATGATGTCAAGAACGGGGGACTGACCGTCGAACACCTGAAAGCCATCAAGACGGCTGTAACCTGAGGAAAGTTGATTGGACTTGGCCATGAGCCTTTATCACTAGATGGTGGGACAAAAGGGGACCAGTGGCTGCTGAGATATACAAAGGGACCAGCGCAGATCCGTCTGCAATGTATTTGGGGAGAAATGACAGGAGTAAGGCTGTGCTGGCCTCGCTGGTTCGCAGTAAGATTTTTTTCAGAGATGGGGATCGAGAACATTGAGCAGAATGGTAAGGGGAGGGGAGGAGCCAGGGGAGAGGGAAAGAAGACGCTGGAATTACAAACGAAGACAGCCGGTTGTCTGGCCATGTCCAAGGTGGATGTGGGGGTGGATATCCAGATTCCAGGGAGAGCCGTTCGCTTTGCCCGCAGGGAAGGTTGAGGAGAGGGCACTCAGACTTGATAAGTGTCTCAGGATTTACTGGCCATTCACTTGTTTTCAGGACCTCATCCGATGCTCACAGCTCAGTTAGGGATTCAAATACCCATTTTACAGGGGGAGGAAACTGAGTCTCAAAGCAGTTCACTACTTGCCCACGGAAACAGCGCTGTTGAGAGGCAGCGCTAGAACTTCAAACCTAAGTCCTGTCGACTCCAAGACCACACACAGGTTTGAAATGATGTACTCAGATCTTGGGCTGACCCATTTCCTCTTCATTTATTCAATGCAGGTCCCGTCTGACGGAGTAGCATCAAAGCAGGAAGATGCCACTCTTGGCCACACATCCTTTCCTAGTATCCAGGAGGAAGCAGAGGCTGCGAGGCAGAGGCTTCCAAAGCACCCACTGGGATGCCCACGAATGGCATGAATGCCAGGCTCCTGGAAGGTTCCAGGCTCCGTCAAGGGTCCAGCGCCCCTGCGCCACCCTTGCTGGCGTCCCAGCTGCTCCAGGAAGGCCCGAGAAGCCTTGAAGTTTTTGCCCTGGGGCTCTAATGGAAGCAACCTTGTCGGGGGCTTAGATGCCATGAGAAGTCCCATCCTCTGCTGCTCCTCTTGTCAATGTCCCATTAAAGACTATCAGTTGGAACCAAGCGTGAAGTCCACATGGGGTCTCCTGCAGGCACCCATCACGCTGTTATTGCTACTTCTCCTCTCTGGCTCCGTGTGAGTCCCCGAGGGCTCTGCCTCGCCCATCTCTTGGTATGGGCCAGAGACCCATGGGGCATATCTGCAACATGCCAGTTGCAAAAGCAGAGCACGGCCAATGCTGTGTGCCACAGGCTGCCCTCCTCGGTGCTGGACACTGTGATTAACGCAGCCCTGCCTGTCTGCACGGCCAAGCTGCCCCGGTGGCTCATATTGAGCTTTTAGTCAACTGAAACCCTTCTCCAGGCGATTTGCTGGAGGAAAGGGAGCTACTGCTGGGCTGTCCCCGTGTTCTTCGTTTCTTGATCCTAAGAGCAGGACTCTATTTTCATAATCTTAGCTCGACTGCATCCAGTCAAATGCAGCCTGACCATAATCCCGTATGACGGTCACCTTCCAACTTACTTTCAGAGGCTAACCAGACGGTCGTGCGTGTCGCCAGTGCTTGCCTGCCTCGATCACTTATATTTCCCCAGGTCTAATTTTGTACTTTTTATTTATATTTCCCTATAAGTGCCTCAGATGTTCTGTGGTATGAGGTAGTTCTCTAGATACAGAAGTAGATTTGGACTCTGGCTTTGCCATGACATGACGTATTTCTGAGCCTGCATGGTCTCTAAGAATTCTCAAAGTCCCAGCTTTACAGCATCCTTGTCTCAAGAGTTGAACCTGTCTGTGCAACCCCGGAATGAGAGATAGGGCACGGCACCTCCTTGAAAGGAACACACAGAGCCCAGTGGATGGAGACAGTATGTGGATTATCCTGACACCGTGGAATCTTCCAGAAGTTTCGTGCTCAGCCACCAGCCTAGACTCTCAGAAAACCTGACGAGACATCACGGACGAACATTCCAGATAAGCCATGAAGAAGAAAGATTTCCCTCCTACTCCAGAAAACTCCTTCACTATCTGCATGTGAGATCCTATTGATTTTCCCAATTAGACCTTTCTTGGTGGTTCCCACCTGACTCCACGCAGCAAGGAAGCACTTCCTCTTACTTAAGGTGCTAACGTTAGCACAGAAAGAAGAGTCCCGTGTCATCACCACCACCCCGAACAGCTTCTTTTTCTTCGGTCTTTTTTTTTTTTTTTTTTTTTTTTAATTCTAGAAATGGAACAGGTTTCCCTTTCTTTGGCTAGGAGCCAAACGCAACGGCTGGCTTCCATTTCACAGCCGTCACGTTGTTCGAGACATGCCAATCTCGCAACAGTGGGATTTCACTCAGCCCAGAGCGTATGTTCTCAGAATCTGGGGGGCCCAGGGACCTGAGATCAGCTAAGTGGGCTGCAGAGTCTGGCCTCCCACATCACACCCGCTCCAGGGACCTGCACATGTGACCTGCACCTCACCCCCAACACGCTTGCTGTCGTGTGGCTGTTTGCGGGCAATTTAAATGCATGGGCGATGGTCCTCCAGTTAGGGCTCTTGTTCAACTCCTGAAGCTGTCTCCCAACTTGGAGGGCATGTTTCTGTAGGACGGGCGTCTGACCGCTGCTTTGGAGAATGAGTAGGGAGTGAATCTGTGATAGTAGCAGTAGGGGCTACATTGCATGCAAATCCAGCTGGTTACTTTGCCAACCCCTGCATTAGCCCCCCAGAAGAAAAGGGGGGTCCACACGGGAGGCCGTCAACCATCGGGGAACCCTAGCTAGGAGCTAGAATTGAGAAGGCACATCGAGGCAGTGCAGGTGGAAACTGGGGGCCATCCCTCTGGGGCAAGTCTTGGTCTAGCAGGGTAGACGTGCTGGGACAATGCTCAGGGACCTCTTCCAGCACGGAATCAGAGGACACAGAACAGAGCTCATGCTCAGGGATCAGGAAAGTGGCACGCAGATCTCCAGGGATCTTGGTAAATGCAGATTCTGATCTAGGCGGACAGGGGAGAGGCCCGAGGCTCTGCATTTCTAACAAGCTCCCAGGCCGTGCCACGGCTGCTGGGCCACAGGACGCATAGAAGAGCAAAGACCGGGGCACCTGGGTAGCGCGGTTGTTAAGCGTCTGCCTTCAGCTCAGGGCGTGATCCCGGCGTTCTGGGATTGAGTCCCACATCAGGCTCCTCCACTGGGAGCCTGCTTCTTCCTCTCCCACTCCCCCTGCCTGTGTTCCCTCTCTCACTGGCTGTCTCTCTGTCAAATAAATAAATAAAATCTTTAAAAAAAAAAAAAAGAGCAAAGACCTTGAACAGCCCCATTATTCTAGAGATGCGGGACCGGAGCCCTGGCTGCCAGCGAAGCCCTCTTTTCCCGCCGTAAACCACTGACTGGCTTCTCCAGAGCCCTGCTGAGCCTCGGGCAGAGCAAGCACGCAGGGCACCAGCCAGAGGAGGTGAGGCACACTCGTGCTGCCGGTGAGTCACAAGCCATTGCGCCCGGGGCCCCGACGTGACTGTGCTGCGTGCCCAGGAATGTGGTCCTGACCGCCCAGGACTCCGCGCTGCTCCATGTCTCCTCAGATGCCAGAGCCGTGAGCACATGAGTATCCGCCCCGCAAGGCAAGGTGGGGCAGAGAGGGAGGAGGAGGCAGGAGGGGCCAAGTTTCAATGGTCAGGCCCACACGGAGCGGGGCTCATCCTCCCAAAAGTTCTCCCTAAGGGCTCTCCAGAACCATGTCTGTGGCCCGTCCTCCTGCCTGTCCCCTGGGAGGGCAGCTGGGCTTTTCCCTGACCTGAACTCGGCTGGCTCTGCCAGTGATGGGCTGAGTGACCTTCTGGTGATCCTCACCTATTAGGGGTAATGATGATGACATTGTAGTCACAAGGATCACAGGTGATTCGGCATTGGCCCACAACCTCCCGAATGGGCGGACACCTTTGAACGCATCACTTCTTTGCAGAAGTCAAAATGTAGAGCTGTCAATTTCAGACTCCCGATGATTCTAGAACCTTAGCACCTGTCATTTATAAGGCTATTTAAAGTCAAATCGGCCACTAACAGGCAAGTCCACACTTTACACAAACTTGGGCCTACAGTTTGCCACAGAGATGACCAACAGGGACCCACACACGCAGGGGATAATGGGCGTACAGTGGGGAGGGGGTTCCAGCCAGGCTCTGCAGCCCACCCTCAGTCAGTAGCCTTGAAGCTCCTAGGCTTCAACTCATTTCTCAGTGACATTACCTGAGTCTGCCACCTGTTGAGGCCAGCAAGGAAACACATTTGCATGAGGGACCAAGGAGCCTTTTGGGTAAAAACCAACCCTACGGGAAAAGAGAGGCAGACAAAGCCCAGCCTGGCAACAGAGACTGAACGTAGGTGTGCTCAGCGTTGTTCATCCCACCGCAACCTCTATTTGTTCTTGAGGAAGAAGGGATGGAAGATAGATGAGGCAGTTTTGGGGAGGGCCGGGGGTGGGGGAGACCATGTGTGATGTTGGGGTTCATGTCTCAGCACTTGGAAGCATCCGGCATAGACTTGGGTTGTATGAGTTCCTGGCAGACACGTGAGACAGCAGGTGCTAAGAGTTGAATGAATTTGTTCATGAGCTGAATTGGCTCATCCAAGGCTTCCGGAAGTTTCTTGGCAGGGTAGGCACACAAGGGGAGGAGGGGCAGCCGGGAGAACGCAGATAACAGTAAATCAGTCCTTGTCGAGGGACATTTGCGTGGCAGGATCAGAGTGCCGGAGTCTGCACAGCACCTGGGAATGCCAAGGTTTCAGTGTGGGACCAAGTGCTCTGTCTGTGTCTAAGGACCAAGCACGGAAGGCCCAGCGAGAGCGGTCTCTGACCTCACGGCAGCCACACATTCTCAGTCCTTCCTTTATCCAGCAAACACCCACCTCTGGCCCTGGCTTCTCCTGGATCCCACAGGCTGCTCCTACCAGGAGATCCTTTCTGGTTTGAAGTTGGTGGCTTGGGGAAGGGACGGGGAGATGAGGTACAGAGTCCCACGGCCTCCCCGACACCGCTGCAATGACCCACGCTGCTGGGCTGTACGCCCCCAAAACTCCCCGAGTCAGCCTGGGAAGAGATAATGTACATAAGGATGGTAGTTTGCAGGCTAACAGCTTGGATGTGCCCTGGGCCGGACTCTGTTTCCCAAATACAAGCATCCAGATGACAAGTGTCTCCGTGTCTTTGCTTCCTTGCTTCTCCTCCTTCTCCAGGCTGACTGCTCCCACCTTAGCCCCAGCCACTAGGCGGCCATTGTCTTTTTCACCAGCTTCCCTTCCAGCCCAAAGCCACAGGCAGAGGCCCTCTGGAGGGTGTCCCCAAGGGCATGGCCCCAGCACACAGTCTCAGCCTGAAGTCCTCTCATCCCGACCCCGCCTATCTGACCGGCCCTCTGGGCCCCACTCCATCTCAGACTCGGGGTCCAAGTTCCCATGTCCATATCTAACTCCCCTTCAACATCCGAGCTCTGGCCCCTGCTCAGAGCCTCTCCTGGTCCCGGACACCCAGCCCACGTCTCTGCAGCCGCCTGGGAGCAACGACACAGCATTCTCAAAGTGCAGCCATGTGACTAGCAAGCAGTGTCAGCCTCGCTTGGGAACTCGCTGGCAGGGCAAGATGTCCGGCCCTGGTTGGGGGACCAGCTCACCCCAGTTTACCTGCCTCAATCCAGGGGGTTCCTATTCCAGACCTACAAAGTAAGAGGCTGTGGGGTGTGTAAACCACGTTTACCAAGCCCTCCCAAGGTGTGCGGGGAGGGGATTCTGACGCATGCGTGCTCTAGCCTGAGAACTGTCACTGCAACGGATCTCTGAGGCTGAACCGGGAGCCCGGAGGCTGCCCTCCAGGAGTCCCCATTTCCCCTGTCTCCCCCGGGCACCAAAGAGCAGACCTTGCCCCCTGTCACACAGTGTCCTGGCCGGGTGGCACCAGCCCCAGGTGGCTCTGTCAGCTGTGGGGAACGTCGCATCCTGGCCAGCCCATCCTGTCCCCAATCACCTGCGACTAGTGTCCCTTACCAGCCAGGGGCCTCGTCCGCATTTCAGTTTTCAAGAAACTCCAGCTCCCCATTGCTTAGGAAGAAAGTCGTGTGTGGGAGGCTGCGGGGGAGTGGTGTAGGAAAAATGGAGGGAAGAGGCCGGAGGAGAGTCCAGGGGACGAGGGGAGAGGCCCCGAGGGAGTGAGACAGTGGGAGAAAGGCTGGGGTGGGGAAGGGTGACGGGAAAGAAGAGCCATGGAAGAGCGAGCAAGTGGGAGAAGAACGTTTCTCAAAGTGGGGTCCTGGGACCAGCAGCAACAGCGGCACCTGGGACCCGGTTTGACATTCGGTCTCACCCCAGACCTTCTGAACCAGGAACTCTGGGAATTGAGCCCATTTTGTCTGCGTTGCAAAACGTCCTCCCGGGGACTCTGATGCGAATTGCAGTTTGAGACCCACTGGGCTGCCCGGCTGTATCATGTGAAGTGGGCATGCTGCCTCTGGATGCTGGGTTTTTTTCCAATGTTTTGAATGTCTGCCTTGGGCACAGCAAGCCTCGGAAGAGAGACCCGGGTCTCCCTCAGGCGACTCTCACGCACACATACTAATTCTTGCTCTTGACCTGCTGACTCCCTGAATCTGCAGGGACTGCCCCCCTCCCTTTACCCTCCATCACTCCCCTGCCCCATTGGAACCCCCAGCCTCTGGCAGCTCTACGCTGGGCAGCCTTTTCCCTGAAGGTCTGTGGGCCTGGAAAGAGCCCAAGGAGCCTCTGATCTGCTCCTTCTCAACTTACCCTTCTTTATTATTTTCCCCCCATCTCCCTTGTTTTGAAATCTGCTGTTTGCCAAGGAGACTGATCATTAAGGAATAATTAATTCATTTCCCCATGATTTATTAATCAAACACACCCACAACTGGGTATGCAAAAAGCAGAAAACAGATGTATTATGATTTCCATTAGAGTTTTGAAACATTTAGAACAATCCATTACGATTGCCATGAACCCCTAGGGACCTGGAAAGGAACAAATTAAACCAGAGTTTGCAGACCTCAAATGCCCGTGTGGACAAAACGTAGAGTGAGGAGAGTAAAATGGCTTAGAGGCTCCGGCCGATCTCCCCCCACACTCCGCCCACCTTGCCCCTTCCACAAATGCACTGTCCCCCTCTTTCTGGGGGTCCGTGAAGGGCATCTCATGGACTCACAAACAAGGCCAGTACGAGTGAGGTCTGTGAGCAGGGCACCCGCTCTTCAGCCCCTTCGTGCACCCCCTGCTTTCTCGGCATGACTGGCCCTCCCAGACCCCACCTCTACGACCTGCAAATACTGCAGTTGGTCTTGACTCTTCACCATGAAACCTGACACAGTGGTCGGTGGCAGAGTGGGGGTGGGCGGGCGGCTGTTCCCCTTGCTCACAGCAAGGTCAAAGCCAAGCTGCTTGGGCCACAGGACAATGCAAGGTCCTAGAGAACAGGTTTCTCCCATTTCCGTCTACGGAGTCCTGCTCAGGGACAAATCCGTGGGACAGTGGAACCGGAGGCCGATTGAGGGATGGATCCCCTTCCCCCTGAACGTTGAAGGCTTTGCTAGTGCTTCGCTGGGTGGGTGTGCCTCCCTCCTTGCCCGGGACACTTGTCAACGCAGGCATTAGGAGGCAGAGAAGAGAAGGAGCTAGACCAGGGTGGTGGAGCTGATAGAGGCCTGCTTCAAACAACAGATTTCTTAAAAACTTCTTTCGTTCTTTAAAATTTGTACAACATTGTCTTTTGCTCCACAATACATTTGTGCTTGCTCACCACTCTTAAAACGTCCCCGAATCTTCAAATAAAATTGGTTTCGTTTTACCTGGAGCTTTATTGCACGATGGCACAGACCCCAAGAGGGTCGTGCGGCACAGGTGAGAAGCGATTCCCTCCTCCTCAGCCCTACTGCATGTGGGTATGTGCCAAGTTCACCGGGCAGGTGTCCAGGCAGGCCCAGCCATGCCTAGCTTCCCTACTCACAGCCAGGAAGCACCTCTCTTGCCCCAGCCCCATGTTTCCACATGAGAAAGCCGAGTCCCCAGCACATGAAGACGACTCACCTAAGGCCACAAGCCTGTCACTAACACAGCCTCGACTGCGACCTAGTTTTCCGACTCCTGACCCACTACTCGAGCTGCCGCCCCCACCCCTCCTCTCTGGGTGAAGGCAGAGGGCTGGTGGTGACCCAGGGACTCTCTCAAGCACTGCTCAGGGAGACTTCCTGAGCATCTCCTATAGAATGGGAATACGAGGCCCAGCACCTGTACTCCAGTGCATTCTATGGAATGGGTATATTAGGGCCAGCACTATACTCCAGAGGGCTGTTGGAGACGCATGCTCGGTGACACACGTGTGTCAGGGGCTTTGGAAAGGTACAAACCCATGACAGAACAAGGGTGGCTCTTGAGCCCGTGCCGGGAAGGCTTGGGTGTAGCTTTGCTCCCTCAGTCCTGCCCTTTCTCTCGCCCTGTGTGTGGCGCTGGGAGGCTGACTCCAACGGGATGGCAAACCTGGCCCCTGAGCTACATGCCCCAATGGAGGGCATCAATCAAGGTCAAGCAACTGTGCCGCTGGGCACGTCAGGGCCTAGACCCGGGGCTGCAGGGGCCATGGAAACTGGCTCCCGAGGTGAAATCCATTTATCGTCCCCTATCAGTTACAGTGGATATAAGCCAATTGGCAGAGGTCAATTATCCAGCCACCACAATGGGTGCACAGCTATAAATCATAGCCCCCTCCATGCCCTGGGCCACAAGTGCTTCAAACTGGAAAGAATCCTGATTAATTACAGACTTGCTAATCAATGTGGTTCTACCTTTATCTATAATACTGGTGTTGCCACCTCGTTTCACTCCTCAATTTCTCTTGGTCTACTTGATTTGGTGTAAGTCTTCATGCTTTTTACGGATTAGCTTTTCAAATGGATTTGATAGGCTCAGTACACTGAACGCACACCCAAAAATACCTGCTTTCCCGTAAACCAAGGCAGCTTACAAAGAGACATCAAAGAAGGTCTGGGATGGAATCAGTCAGAGCGTAAGAGCAAGAAAGGGTCATCAAAGAGGAGGATTGCTTGGAACGGGCAGTTAAGTGCTTCAAGCCTGAACCCAACAAGCTGGCCCAGCGGCCTGAGGTTGTATGTTCCTTACTTACCTTATGCATAAATAGACCCTACTCTGTATTATAAATAGCTTTACACTTGAAGGGTTTCTGAGCGTGCTGTACTAGAGCAGATGGGAGAGGGTGGAAAGGAGGGAGGGAGCAAAGGAATCCAGGGCCCTGCCCTCCCTCCACCATACGCACACTTCCAATTCCCTGAATCTTGGAGGCAGATAAGAGTCACACAAGAGCCATCCACACATGCTACTCCAGCAATGAGGGCTTTCATTTGGAGTGCAGTCCAGGACTTAGCATAATAGAAAACACCACCGTCTGGTGGGAATCCCCACAAAGTAGAAAGCCTACAGCTGATTTGGCCCTCACGCAAAGTGTAATGCAAAGTTTCCCCTCATTATTGCAAATACACACACACACACATACTCACACTCACCTGTGGTCCCTCTCCCCTTGGTGGTGGCCCCCTACCTGTCTTTCAGACTCAACTGAGGTAGAAAGAGCTTTGGACTAGCTGTCAGACCTGGGTCTAGTTTTAACTGTGCAACTCATTGGCCAAATGACGGTATCACTTAACCTCCTGTGGAGGCTCTAACTTCATCTGTAAAGTGGGGTCTTATAACCATCGAGTGAGATAAGGAATACAATAATAACTGACATTAACTGTTTACTGGGTGCTAGCACTTTACATGGTTTATCCTCTTACTGAACATTCAACCGACTTGACCTAATTGGCATTTATAGAACATGTCACCCGATAGCCACAGAACATACATTCTTCTCAAGGGAACACAGAGCATTTACCAAGACAAACCATAGTCTGGACCATAATACAAGTGTCAATAAATTTTAAATCATTCAAATCATACAAAGCATATTCTCTCACCACAACAGAATTCAATTAGAAACTAATTACAGAAAGATATCTAGAAAAATCTCCCAAATATTTTGAAAGGAACTATTAAACTTTTAAATCGTTCATCATTCAAAGGAGAAATGAGAAAGTATTTTGAACCGAATAAAAATGGAAATGATACCTAACATATCCAAATTTGTGAGATTTAGCTAAAGAAGTGCTTAGAAGGAATGTATAAATTCTTATATTAGAAAAGGAGTTCTCAAATCAACCACCTAAACTTCTATCTGTAAAAAGCCCAGCAAAATAAACTCAAATCAAGCAGAATGGCAGAAAACATAAAGATCAGTGTAGAAATCAACAAAATAGTACATTTTTTTTCAAAAGAAGAAGAAGGAGGAGGAAGAGGAGGAGGAGGAGGAGGAGAAATCAATGAAACCAAACCTGGTTCTTTGATAAATAAAATTCATAAACCTCAACCAGATGGAGCAGGAAAAAAAAAAGACACAATTATCAGTATCATAAGTGAAAAGAGTGACACGCTCAGATTTTATAGATATTTTAAAAATATTAAATGAGTAATATGAACAACCTTATGCCAGTAAGTTGGATAGACGAAATGAAATGGACAAATTCCCTGAAAGACACAAACTATAAACGCATACTCAGGGAAACAAATCAATAGCCTTATCTACTAAAGATATTGAATATGTAATTAAAAACCTTCAGAGAAAGAACATTTTTTTACATTGAAAGCTATAAAGCACCTCTGAAAGAAATTAGAGAAAGCCGAAGTAAATGGAAAGATACACCTTATCCATGGGTCAAAGATTTATTATTCTAAAGATGTCAGTTTTCCCCAAATTGACCTATAGAGTTAAATGATCCTAATAAAAATCCCAACAGAATATTCTTTTAATTGACAAATTCGTTTTAGTATTCATATGGAAATGGAAAAGACTTATTAGCATTACCGGATTTCATGACTTGTTACAAAGCCAGAATAGTCAAGATCATTCAGGGTTGGCATCAAATAAGATAATTCGATCAACCTATCAGAATAGAGTCCAAAAATAGATCCAAAAATATATGAAGAACTTTATTTTATTTATTTATTTATTTATTTGTTTGTTTGTTTATTTATTTATTTATTTACTTATTTACTTACTTATTATGAAGGCACAAAGGCAGTTCAGTCAGGAAAGGGTAGTCATTTCAATAAATCATACTGGAATAACCAGATATCCACAACCAAAAAATGACCCGTATCTAGCACCTTATACAAAAAGTAACTCAAAATGGACCATAAACCTAAACAGGGTACCAAAAACAAGAACACTTCTAAAAAAAAAAAGGAGAAAATCTTTGTAAACTTGGGGTAGGCAAAATGTTAAAAGTTGTCAGACATATCAAAAGTACGATCCAAAAAGAAAAAATTAAGGAATTAGACTTCTTAAAAATTAAAAATGTTTGTTCTGCAAGGGACACTGTTAAGAGAATTAAAAAAACTTTCCAAATCACGAACCACATAAAGGACTTGTATCTAAAATGTATAAAATACTCTCAAGGGCAGCGTATGGGGGGGCTCAGTGGGGAAGCAGCCGACTTTTGATTTCGGCTCAGACCACGATCTCAGGGTTGTGAGATCGAGCCCTGCGTCGGGGTCCATGCACAGCATGGAGTCTGTCTGTCCCTCTCCTGCTCCTCCCCCGTTTCAAGCTCTCTCTCAAATAAATAAATAAAATCTTAAAAAATATAAAATACTCTCAAAACTTAACAAGAAGCAAGCGAACAATACAAAATGGGCAAAAGACACCATGAAAAGATGCCCAACATCATTATCCATTAAAAGGTAAGTTAAACCCACAACGAAATATCCTCACACATGTCTCAGGATAACTAACACGAAAAAGACTGACCTCGCCAAGTGTTGGCAAGGATGTGGACTAGCTGTTATTCTCATGCATTGTTGATGGGAACGTAAAATGGTACAATCACTTTGGACAGGAGTTCAGCACCCTCTTACCTTAAACAAACACCCACCGGATGATTGAGTCATTCCAGTCCTAGCTATTTACCCAAGAGAAAACAAAGCATACAGCCATACAAAGACTTGCACACAGATATTTGTAGCAGCTATATTTGTCATGGCCACAAATTGGAAACAACTCAAATATCCATCAACACTTCAACAGGTGAGTAGATATACAAATTGCTGTGTGTCCATCACACTCAGCAATAAAACAGAATGAATTATTGATGCAGGCAACAATGAGGACCCATCTCTGAATAATAATGCTGAGTGAGAGAAGTCAGGTGTAAAAGAGTACATATTGTATCATTTCCTCTCTATAAAACTCAAGGAAGAGCAGACGACGCTAGTAACAGCAAACAGATCCCTGGAGGCAGGTGGGAGGGAGGCAGTTGGACAGGGAGAGACGGATTTCAAAATTCAGCATAGGGATTAAGGGATAAACTCCTTATTTTACTCCCAATTCCAGACTCCAAAGCAGATATTGCCAATTTACGAGGATGCCTTCCTGCATACCTGGGCATATATGGCGCCCATCGATGTTTGTCCCGAGTCCTTCTCCTCGGGTCTTCCATCGTGCAACTGAGCACCTGGGTCTGTCTATGCTGTTGGCACTCTCTCCCTCATCCTCTCTGCAAGAAGGTCGAATGTATCCACCAAAAGACTCAGACACCTACCCGAGTCCAGCTTGGAATAAAATATTTGAACTGAATAAAAATGAAAATGATACCTAACATATCCAACATATTCGAGAAGTGTCTGGGAAATTTACCACTTCCCCATCTTTCCAAACGAGGGGCTTGCAGAGTGGGCATGATGGCAACAGCTGACTGCAGGGATAACAAACCTGACCTGCGGGCAAACATTATGGGGGCTGCTTTGGGGCAGGTGCAGCATGACTGTTCTGGTAAGCGTGATGGTGGAGACCTTTGTTTATTTGGTTCTTTGACGTGTCCCCAATACCTGGAATACTATTTGGCATATACTAGATGCTCAACAAATACTCACCAAAGAATCAATGATAAACATCTTAAATGATTCTTCTTTCTCTTTTGCCCATCAAAGGACCATTTGTTCTTTCATTGTTCTATAGCTCTGTTTTTCCGCTGAGAGCAAAGATCAATCTAAGATCATTTGTTTATAGCCTATTGTTGCATTGCAAATGATTTCAAATCAGGGCCCGGTAGATTAGGGACCACTAGAGGCATCTTACGTGAAACACAAGTCATGGCAGTATGGAGTCTACGGTGGGGATGGGAGGGGCTTGAACAGAAAGTGCCAGACCTCTGAGTCCTAGGAATGTTGCATGCTGGTTTCTGGGGAGTAGGATCCATAGGTCTTTGAATTGGGTTAAAGAGTATGAGTGGTGTGTTCCCGTGACTGTGGGTATGTCATGACCAGTAAACCACATTGCCGTCGTTTATTAGCCGCATCATGCTAATTACCTGTTTACATGAGCCACGTAACCATTCATGCTGGATTACCAGACACCCAAGGAAACTGCACATACAGCACATCTACGTCACGTGGATTCCAAGGCTTTATTTGATTAGGAAACCCTGCGAAGGATTTGGTCTCCTAAATGGCTCAAGCATCTGCCCACAACTTTAAGAGGCTTCATTTGGCGAATCTCAAATCCCAGTCAACATTAGGATCACTTGGGGAGATTTTTAAAATAGCCACTGTGAAATAACATGATAACTGGGATTTGCTTAAAAATGATCCAGCACAGGGGCGCCTGGGTGGCACAGCGGTTGGGCGTCTGCCTTCGGCTCAGGGCGTGATCCCGGCGTGATGGGATCGAGCCCCACATCAAGCTCCTCCGCTATGAGCCTGCTTCTTCCTCTCCCACTCCCCCTGCTTGTGTTCCCTCTCTCGCTGGCTGTCTCTATCTCTGTCGAATAAATAAATAAAATCTTTAAAAAAAAAAATGATCCAGCACAAAAAAGGGGGCTGGAGAGGGACAGGATGCATGAAACAAGATTGATGAAATGCTGGTAATTGTTGGAGCTGAGTGATAGAGGTTCATTATACAATTGCCTCTATTTTATGTATGTTTGAAAATTACCTCCATAAAAAGATGTGTGGGGCAGCTTCTCTGGTACAGCCAGGAGAGTACGGACCACACTCAAGGAGACCTGGGGATAGGGATGTCTCAGTTACTAGACACTTGCCTCCATTTGCACATTTGCACCTCCCCCAGCCAAAAAAGTTCTTACTTGAACAATTCTCAGTGATCCATTCATTCATTCTGTCTATCTATCCATCTATCATCTATCCATCCACCTATCTACCTATCTAATCTAACCATCCATCCATCCATCCATCCATCCATCCACCTACCTATCTTCTTATCTTATCTATCATCCATCACTCTTGGATCAATTAAATCAGAACCTCTGAGGGAGGGGCCTGGACATATTTTAAAGAGTCCAGGGGACTCTAATGTGCAGCCAGGGCTGAGAACCACCAGTAAGGGGAAGTTTCTGAGGGTGAACTTCAGGTCAACTTTTTAATAGAATAAAACAAGCTGATTTACATGTCTGTGAAGGCACAGACTATAAACAGAGAGGCCTGGGTGGCAGTAAGATCACCACCATTTATGAAGTGCCTCACATGTGCCACTGGAGAGTTCCCTTATGCAGATAAACTCCTGTCACCTTACAGCTTTCTTATAGAGAAATCACGGCTGGAAGAGGAGAGGTAACTCACACAGGGTCAAATGGCTTCTAAGTGGCTGAGCTGGGATTCCACCCCAGGCATCCAAGTCTTTCTGCTCCAACAGAAAAAATTAGGAGGTCTGTGGCTCTTGAACACTCTCTCCTCCTCAGTCCATCCTGTTTCTTCGTCTCCCCAGTCTTGCCCAGATACCTTATTTCCTCACTCTTGTGACCTACATTTCAGCTGAAGCAACATCTTCTTCCCTGCTTCTCCAAGGTTCCCCCATTCTGCTTACAAATGTTCAAAACCAGCTGCAACATGGTAGCATTCTACTGCCAACACACACTTTGTGTATGTCTATAAAAATCTGTCCTAAAAATGTTTTTCTTGTATTTAAAAAACATGTTCGCCGCATTCCATATGTCATGTTTATAGCCTTATATTTGGTCAGGTCTCCGAGTGGTGGCAGAGCTAAGTAACCAAAATTAATTCCAAGTTTGATGGCAAGTTTAATGTGTAAGATATACAATAACTACAACATAAGGGGAAGGGCAGAGGCACCTACATTATGAGAAGGTCTTCGCATTCTGTGAGAAGCAGTACAATACTGATTCTATGTATGCCGAGAGCAGGTAAGCACAGTACCTATAGTGTAATCCCTAGAGCAACTGCTCAAAATACTATTTTTTTTTAAAAAAAAAGGTATAGTCAAAAACACTAAAGAAAAATTGAAGTGGAATTTGAAAAAGGCAGGAAAGTGGAAACCAGGGAACAAATTTTTAAAATTTTAAAAGGATGGGTAAACAAATAATAAAATGGTAGACCTAAATCCAACAGATAAACAAAAAGATATTGTACCAATGAATTTGGTTTTAATTATCCAATTATATGTTGTCTACAAGAAACTCACTTCAAATATGGTATGTTAAAAGTAAATGGATGGGAAAATACACAACATGCAAACATGCCCCCCAAAAAGTTGGAATGGCTATATGTATCATAAAGTTATATTAAATTAGAACAAGCAGACTTCAGCAAAGAATATTACCAGGGATGAAGAGAGACATTACATAATTATAAAAGGGTCAGTTCACCAGAAGGCAGAATAATCATAAATGTATATGTACCCAATAACAGAGCTTCCAAAAATATAAAGCAAAAACTTACAGAATGGAAATGAGAAATAGAAATGGACACATTCAGAATTTGTTAGGAGACTTCACCTCCTCTCTCAGTAATTGAGAGAACTAGTAGAGACAAAATCATCAAGGTTTCAACCATAAAGTTGAAACTTTCTCTCAGCTCAGAACTGATAGAACTGAACAACCATAAACCAACTGAATCTAATTAACATTTATAGAGTGTTCCACCCAACAATAGCAGCATAGACATTCTTTTCAAGCCCATGTGGAACACTCATGAAGACAAACCATATGCTGGGTTATAAAACAAATCTTAACAAATTCAAATGAACTGAAATCATACAATGTATGTTCTCTGATCATAATGGAACTAAACTGAAAATCAGTAGTAGGAAAGGACCAGTGTCTTTGGTGAGCTCCATGTTTTGAAGTGGGGGTAAGGGCTCAGCTCAGCTGTCAGAACCCCTTGTACCCCTGGTCTGCAGTAAGCTCACCTTGAGACCCTGCTCATCTTTTCACTTGATTCCAGGTGAAACATGCCTTTCACATCCAAGGCAACCCTAAAGGGACCCTTGCTCTGGGACAGGGAACACTAAAGGTGGCTGGAATCACGTGGGACATGGGAATAGAGGCAAGCTGGGGAAACAGTGAGGGTGGGTGGGAGCCAGGATAGCTGGGACCCCCCCAGACAGAAAAGTGTGAGTCCCCCAGGGAGCTGTTAAAATATACAGATACACCAGCCCCCACCTCAGGCATTATGGGGTCCGAGCATTAGAATGTATTAGAAGCTCTCCAAAGTGATCTTAAGGTGCAATCTGGGATAAGAAGCTTCCCCTAGGTCAGGGGTCTGCACACTTTTGCCATAAAAGGCCAGATATTAAACATTTTAGGTTTTGCAGGCCACACAAGATCTCTCTCACTTCTCTGACTCCTTTCCCTCCTTCTCCTCCTCCTTCTTCTATAATCCTTTAAAAATGTACAAACTATTCCTAGCCTATGGGCAATACAATAACAGGCGCAGCCTGGACTTGGCCTGCAGGCTGGACTTTGCTGATACCACTCTAGGTCAACAACTCTCAAACGTTAGCCTTGGATCAGAAATGAGTAGACTCTGTGGCGTGTGGGCAAACCGGCTCTCATAAACCAAAACAAAATTCTCATTTGTAGCATGTGCTGATTTCCTGGGTGTAAATGCTCCCACCAAGCCCAATATCAAACACCAGTGTGATGTCACTGAGCGAGACTTGAGAGGAGGGGCATAGTTGGCTCCTACCAGCCAGGACCAGGCAATTCCAGCACCATAGCTCTATGGGAATCATCTGGGAAGCTGCCTGGCAAAACATCCCTGGAAACCCTTGGTTCTGCCAAGTACGGCAGCCACTGCCCTTGGTTCTATGAGGAAACAATTAGATGATCCATGCACTCCACAAATGATTATACAAGGCATCGAGTTCCACATCGGGAATCTAAAGGTGAATGACACACGTCCCCACCCCCAGGGACACCAGACTGTGATTAGTGGGTGCAGGAGCTGTGACAGCACAAAGGAGGGCCACCCCCTCTGGACTCATGAGTCAGGGAAAGATCTGCTTGGAAAAATTATCCATGACTTGGAATTAAGACAAAAAGATAATTGTGTGACCATTGAATGCCACGCTGGAGTGTTTTCTATAAAGCCCAGCAAAGGGTCATCTGACCCCCTCGGGAAATGTATCTTTGTTGGACAAATTTGTCAGTAGAGCCCAGGCATAAAATTAGAAGTCAACAGGTAGAAGACTGAAAAGAGAGATGATTTTTTTTCTGTCTAGTAAATAAGTATAGAAATAAAAATGGACACTGATACACTTCAATTCTAGCATGATTAAGTTTATACCACAGCTAGGAAAATTAATACTAAAGCAAAAATAATGGGATCCTTGACTGGCCCTGGCCCCCTACATTATAAAACCTAGGCTATTTCCCATAAACTTTAACTTGCCAAAAAAAAATCCATTTATCCTTGATTTTTGCCATGCTGGTGATGAGGGAACAGAAGGCAAGCTGAAGACAAAGCACAAGCTGACACCCTGCACCCCCCCCATGGGATGTATGTGACATTCCTCAGGCACTCCTGGCTGCCCTAACGGACAAAGAAATAGTTAACCTATAGAGACCACAATCCTGCAAGACCTGAGTCTCCGTCAGTTTACAAATGTCTTAGCGATCTACAGGAACGAAGCATTTCTATCAATAACCTAGCTTCCAGAAGGAAATGTGGGTACAATTAAATGTCCTTATAATCTGCAGCGTCCAGGAAGTTCCCAACTACCTTCATGTTAATGCCTTGCTAGACAGAAAAACAACCTTAAATTGACAATGGCAGAGCCTCTGGCATCCCATGAGTCTTCTTTAACATGAGAAAGTACTTTCTCAACCTCCCTTTTTCCTTACCTCCCCGAGCCCCACAGTACATAATCAGCCACCCCTCAGAACCCAGGGCAGCATCTCTTTCCGCCCACGGGTCCTGTCCCTGTGCTTTCATAAACCACCATTTTGCACCAAAGATGTTTCAAGAATTCCTTCTTGGTCCTCGGCTCTGGATTCCACCCCACTGAACCTCACCTATATTCCAAAACCTCATCAGCTGATATCTGAAGATATGCCACGACCTTTGGAATTATGACAACGGCCTGAAAAAGCTGATGTTTTTGACCATGTAAAGCGTAACGTAAATTTGATAATCTTGGTGATTTTGCAGGGTTTTTTTTGTTTTTCTTTAAACAGTCATTGTGTTTTGTATTGGGCAATCCAGCCCTTCAGAAGTCTAACTCCCTGACACTCTTTGAAGGTAAACTTTCTCTTTCATCTCCGAAACGCTACCATCCTCTGGGTCTTTGACAGAAGATAACTCCAAAGGTCACTTTCTATTGCCCCGTAGGATATTAATCAAGATTTACACTTTGATGCTAGCATTCTTTTCCCACTGACTGCATAAATCCCAATTGTGCCTATCTTTAGTGAACCAGCTATTTTTCTTTTTCTTTTTTTTTTTAAGATTTTATTTATTTATTTGGCAGAGGGGGGAGAGCACAAGCAGGGGGAGCAGCAGGCAGAGGCAGAGGGAGAGGGAGAAGCAGGATTTCTGGCTTGTATCTCATCTGTTACTGTCCCATTGGTCACAGCATGTCACATGGCCGAGCTGGGTGGAAAGGTATAGATCCAGGGAGGTGTGGATAAATTGGGGGCCATTACCGCAACAGCTCACCACACCTCACTCAAGCAGAATGAAAGTTGGACACCGCCTAACAAATAACTTGGTCAGAGGGTTACGCTTTTGCGAGATGAAGACGTGGAGCCCTGTAAGAAGACAGGGGTCAGAGAAGTGAAGGGACAGTGAAGGGGAATGTGCTCCAGGCAGAGGGAATGATATGTGCAAAGTCCTAATGACCCTTCTCCCTTGCTCCAGGAAGCTGCTCACTGGGTCTGGAATAAAAGGCAAAGGTAGTATATCTTCATTTAAAACCTCAGTTCTATTCAGGGGCGCCTGGGTGGCTCAGTTGGTTAAGCATCTGACTCTGAATCTCTGCTCAGGTCTTGATCTCAGGGTCATGAGTTCAAGCCCTGTGCTGGGCTCTGCACTGGGTGTGGAGCCTACCCAAAACAAAACCCACTTCTGTTTTATTCAAATGTGCTTTTATTTAAACAGGAAGGGCTATCAATGGTCAGGGCATGGAAGGATGAAATTTTAACTGTTTTTTGCTTTTGCTACTTCTCTTTGCCTACTGAGAAGGTTGGGAGGTCCACACCTGCCCGCCCTAGAAGGAGGGAAATGTGGTCTTTGGTTGACTGAGAATCGGGTCTAATGGGCCATCACGGTCTACAGTGCAAGAACCAGAAGGAGAGAGAAGGAAGGTCTTGCCTCTGTGGAAAGGAAGGGTATCCTGGGAATTTACAAGGAGATTCTAGAGAGAAGGGAAGAGAGGAAGGTGTTGTAAGAGGGGATTGTCAGGGAGCTGGGTGATGATCCTGGGGAACGCGCCCACCAAAGGGGAGGGCATGCAGCTGGAGGGGCTGGGGGTGGGGAGGGTGACAGAAGACCACAGAAGCACCTTGCTCTAGAGACCAGAAGCTGCAGAGGCCCCCAGCACCCACTCAGACCAGGTGCCTCCCCCAGCCTACACTCAGTCACCACTCAAGCTAATCCTCCCGTTGGGGCCAGTGAAGCCTTGGCTTTGAGAGCATTCAGCAGTTTTCCCAGCGACCTCTTTCCTTGGTCCCTATTTGAGCACCTCACCTTGAAAACCCACTCTCTGTGCCCCCGGGTGCCCCTAAGCCTCAGAAAGGACTGCTGGGGACTTAGACTGTTAGTGAGATGCAGGGTGGGGGCATCCCTTCACTCTGCATCCATTCTTTGGGGTCCGACCGAGTGAATTAAGGCTGTATTGAGTCAGCTAAAGAATCCCCGAGGCTCCCCTGCCACAGAAGATTTTACATAAGAACATGGACCAGCTCAAACATTAGTCCCTCCCCAGAAGCAATTACTGTGAATTGTTTCTTGGGTGGTGTTCCAAGTATTTTGTGTGTTTATACGAATCGAACCATAACAGCCACAACTATGGATTTCAAACAACCAACCAGCCTGATGAACGTTGCTGGGTCGGCTGTATGAAAGTTCTGTGTGATTTTATGCAAAGTAATTCGTACGCAGGGCTCCGTTTCAAAGCCGGCGGGAATGAATGATTTAGCTTCCGCACCAAAGTCTCCAGTCCTTAATTGCAGGAAGAAAAAAAAAAAATGTCAATCAGCTCTTACAATTACCCACGGAGACATCTCCGGATCACAGAAAGGAAAGAAAGCTAAAGTGACTGGCAAAGAATGGGCCCCTGGGGGGAAGAAAATCAGATTCTACACCCCCTCCCCCCTTAAATGCAAGGTGGGGGGAGGAGCAGAGAAGGCCAGATTGACAGAAGAGCAGCTCAGGAGCTCACGAAGTCTGTGCAGCAGCCAAGCAGGCCGCTCCCGGGTTCACTGCCAGCAGGCAAAGCTTTCCAGAGTTGCCGTGAGATGTGAGTGGGCAGAGCTAACTTCAGGCCCCAGAGGAGGGTTCGGGTGTGTCTCGCCAGAAGTGTCGGGAGAGGAGGAGGCTAAGACCCGGTCTCTGGGCAGAATGAAAACCACCACCTGATCGGGCAAAGACCGTGTAAGAAGGGCACTGAAACTCTTGTTTTGACAGATACTTGCTTATGTCAGTAAATAATGTATTTTAGTCCAAGGGGGCAAAACAGGTTCTCTAAGGAGACCTCCCCGCCCGGGCCACGGATCTGGCGCCACCCGGTGGCAGCTTCTGGAATCACAGGCACAGGCCTTAACTGGATTTGGCTTCTTTTGCAAAGCGTTAACTCACAGAATTGAACAAAAACTACAGACCCCACAGCTTTTCTTTCACTACGACCTTGCTGTAATTACACACCACCTCTGGCCTCCTTTTTTGGCTACAAGGGACCGACACAAATAATGCTAATAATATTTTCTCACATTCGTGTGGTCTTCCTTTCAGAATGTACAGAACTCTTTTCCTGTAAATGACCTCAAACCATGGGCAGCAGGTGGGCAGAAAGGCGCAGCGACTCCCAGCTTATTAAGAAAAGAAATGAAGAACCAGGAAGACAAAGTAACCTGCTCGAGGCCGAAGACGATCTCACGTCGAAGCCCGCACCGCAACCTCCCTGCTCCAAGTTCAGGGCTGCGCCCTCTGGACGCACGCCCCACATGAGATGAAGGATGGACGCACAGGCCTGGCCGCTGCATGAGTCATCTGAGGAGCTCCGCAGACTGACCCGTGTCCAGGTCCCACGTCCAGAAGCTGATTTAACCCGCGTGGGGTAATACCTGGACGTCGGTATTTTATAAGGCTCTGCAGACAAGGCCAGTGTGCGGCCAGGGTTGAAAACCATTGTGCCAGAGAAATCTAACAGAAGGAGATAAAGCAATTATACGCAGGTCTCAGGGAGCTTTAGTGCCGGTCAAACACCATCCACACCAGAGACTGGAGTGTCACAGAGGCAGAATCCAGCACTGCCCTTCTGACGCCCATCTCCTCAATACACACGACACGCCCAGACATACGCACGGACATACCTGTAGACACACACACATGACAGCCTGATGATACGTAAAGGATACATTACGCTTTGCGGGAGCAGGACTGGCCCTCTTTTCTAAATCCTTCACACCCAGACCTAAACAGGGGATCACCAGGTTCCTACCACTCCAGGGTTAGAGGACCCCTTTGCGTCTACTGGACTCTGTTCATCACTCATGTCAGATATCAGAACTCAGGAATATCGCCCAGGCCCTGGCCCATTCCCCCGCTTTCTCCGATCCGAGGACCCCAACAGGTCTCAGGTCAGCAGGTCCACACCAACCAGTTGCCCCCGGAGATGCCCACACAGAAAATGGAGCAACTTGATTGCCTGAACTTTGGGTTTTACTTGGGTATGTCATGCAGCATTTTCTGTACCAGGAGAAGACTGGGTTGAAGTAGGACACCCGTCGCCTCCTGTCCCCCCCCCATCGGGCCGCCCCTGCATGGAAGCCAGTGATGCCGGGGTTAGCAGGGGCAGCTGCGTGTTCAAGTCCAGTCTCCACTTCACACCCAGGACCCAGAGACAGCACCCCCAACAAGGCTTCAGGCCCTCTGGGCATGATGCAGAGCGATCATTCACTCTTTCAACTGATATTTATGAAGCGCTTGCTGTGGGCCAGGCTCTGGATATATAGCAGTGACCAAACACACGACCCCCGCCCTCGGGAAGGTTCTGTTCTAGTTGGATGGACAGACAGGAAAAAAGAAAAAGATAAAAAACAATACATATGCACATCAGCTAGTAATTAAGGCTAAGGAATAAAGTCAGAAAAAGGACAGGATGAAGTGTGGGAATTTAAGATAAGTGGGAGAGAAGGTGACGTCTGGCATGAGAGGGGCAGCGTGCAAATATTTGAGAGAAGACAAAAGGAGTATATGTAAAGGTCCTGTGGTGGCTGCAGGTCCGGGGAGTTCAAGAAACAGTGAAGAGATGAGTCTAGAGGGAAGAGGAAAAAGAAGCAAGAGAGAATCAGAAAAGTCGCTCCCCATACATCTCTCTCACCATGAATGGAAGGATGCATTGGGCCCTGGACCTCCTGACAGTGTCCCACGTTTGCTGACCCACAACGTCCAGGATCCAAACAGTTCCAAGGTCACCCAGGGCAGAAGGAAGGCAGGTGGGACCACCCACTGACTGGGGCCAGCATGTGGGACTGGACCAGGGGTAGCGTTAAATGCTACAACAGGGATGAACCTCGAAACACTTATGCAAATGAAAGAAGTCAGGCACAAAGGGTTCCATATTTATCACCAATCGCATTGATAGGAAGTATTCAGAAAAGGCAAGTCCACAGAGACAGAAAGCAGACTGTCGGTTGCCAAGGGAGCACAGGATGGAGAGTAACCACTTCAAGGGGACGGGGCCTCCAGGCAATGAAGACAATGTTTTGAATGGATGCAGAGTCAGGGCCTGTAGGCAAATGCAGGCCTGGCCTTTCGGGCCCAGCAGTGGGTCTGTGTCCCCTGGGCAGCGAGGAGTTCCTATCCACAGCCCTGGAGCCTGTGGTCTACCCCTGATTAAATCTTCCAAGAGAGCCACAGAGCCTGCTGAGCGCACGTGTCTGCCACAGGCCAGACCCTACCGAGGGCAAGGTGGCCAGTGTGGAGCCAGACTTTGCCACGAAACCTCCCGAAGGATAAAGAGCCAGGAGAACAAAGAATCTAAGAACTTTCCTCTTTAGGAGGAAAGGCCATAAGGACTATGAGGTTTAGCCAGACAAGTGGAAGAGAGGGGGATGTCTTCAACCATCCAAACACCGGAAAGAAACGAGATGAGCTCTGCAGGGACCTAGATGATAGAATTAGGACAAATGGGCAGAAATGTGAAAGTGCAGGTTTTATCCGATGTGAAGAAAAATGTTCCAAAAACTTACGATCTGGGGGCAGGGAGGCAGCTAGCCCATATGGTACCCTTGTCGGGGGGGGAATGGGGGACCCCCTGGGACAAGACCATTCACGCAAGTGCACCCGGAGGCGGACAGAGCCCGGAGCTAGGGCCCAAGACTGGTGAACTGTGTGCACGCCTGTGTGGGCCACACATGCATGACCTCGTTGGGCAGCCCTACGCGTGAGTATGACAGGCTGTCCTGGAAAGCAGTGAGTCCAGGAGGCTCCAGTTACCGTGGCCTCATAGCCGCTCCAAAACCTAGTGGCTTAAAAACCGTACCATCCTTCATTTTGCTCACCAGTCCGCAAACCAGGCAGGGCTCAACAGAGATAGCGTGCATGTGCCCCGCTCCGTGTCGCTGGGGTGGCCTGGAGGCGGGGGCTGGGACCTGCGCTGCCTGTCCATGTGGCCCGGGCCTCCCCACAGCAACGCACCTGCATTACAGAGCCGCGCTGCCCGAGAGAGAAAGAGCCAGGGGGCAGCTCCGTTGCCTTTTAGAACCGGTGCTAGAGGCCACATTGCATCTGTCCCCCACGGTCTAGTCCTTGACAGAGTTTCAAGGGGAGGGAAAAGGGACTCCCCCTCCTCACAGGGGGAGTGGCAAGGTTCTAGAAGCATCTGTGGAACTGGGAAGAGTACTGTGGCCATTTTGGGGATAGAGGCAATGTGATTGAGGCAGCTCTGCTCGGTCTGGCCCACAAAGCCAGGTGGGCCCCCTCTTTCCAGAGGCCCACTAAGCACTCGATGCTGGGGGGATTCTTCTGTCCCAGACAGACAAGGGCTTCAAGTCTCTA
The DNA here is from genome assembly GCF_024610735.1 of Ursus americanus. Classification (NCBI taxonomy): domain Eukaryota; kingdom Metazoa; phylum Chordata; class Mammalia; order Carnivora; family Ursidae; genus Ursus; species Ursus americanus. The sequence goes on along the minus strand of NC_142140.1, from coordinate 65,085,916 downwards.
GCAATTCCCTGACGCACACTGCAAGTTCTAGCCCACAAGCACGGACACATTGCAGGAACCTGTTTTGGATGTACCCCAACATCTCTGTAACTATTCGAAAAGTATGGAATTTGGGGTTGGCCCACGCTGGGTCAAAGCCAGTTCTGCTGCTGTGTGTCTTTGGGAAAGCTACCTGACTACTCTGAACCTCAGGCTCCTCGGCCTATATAGAGCTGTCACTACAGGATTAAATGACGTTCTGCAGGTTTAGTGCCTGGCGTCAGAGCCCTGAAGGGGCCAGCCCGGCGTGCTGCCAAGGACGGTGCCGGTGGTGGGGCTCCCACAGAGAGGGACGCGGCACCGCATGGCCGGCACACAGGTGTCTCGCTGGCCCTCTCTGGACACAGCCCTGAGGACTTCTGTCCCACCCCCGAGACGGCCAGACCCCGCGTGTAGCATCCCCACGGTGCAGCTCGCCCAGATGCAGCATTCCTGCGCCAAGAGCCCTCTGCTCCAGAGGGTCGCCTTCCCAGCAGTGCCATCGCTGAGCTAAGGGGAGCGGAGGAGTCTAACAGGATTAGGTTAATGAGGTCGTGGCCGGGTGGCCTGCCTGCTCCTTACATGGTTGCATTTTCCAGCTGGTGATTAAGAGGCAGGCCCTGCAGGATTCAGGCTCATTACCATGCAATTGAATCTCTTCCCAGATGCCAGCTGAGGCACGGAGAGGTTAAGTACATTTCCCAAGACCACGAAGCCGCCATCAGGGCTCCTCGGGGACAGTTCCGGGATGCTGGAAAGTGTCAGGCCCTCTGGGGACAGCCCTTGAGCCGAGAGCTCTTTCTGTCAACTGGCGGGGGCCCCAGCAGGTGCTCTGAGCCAGGGCTGCAGGTGGGATGCCATCCCCTTCTCCTCAGCAGCCAGCCAGTGCTGCCCAGGGCCTTGGGCCAAAAACAGGGGCTTGGTGCCCTCGCTGACAGGAGTGACAGCAAGAGCCTTGGAGATGGGGGTGGCCGGGCCAGGGTTGCTCAGCTGACTTGCTGGGGGTGTGGGGGTGGAAGCTGGAAGGGTGGGAAAGCGGCGTGAGTAAGCAGCTAAGGGCAGGGCTCTAACTCAACTTCTACCACTTACTGGCTGAGTGACCGTGGGCAAGGTACTAACCTCTCTGTGCGTCAGCTTCCTCATCTGTACAACGGTGAGAATAAAATTTCTATCTCAGTAACCGGCATGAAACGCTGGCCAGGGGCTTGCAGCTGGTCTCCTCTCTCTCGGGTTTCACGCTCCCCGCATGCTGTTTGGGAGCAACGGCTGCCCGTCAGACCTGAGTGGGCCTGCACGTGCCCGGGACTCCATGGGGCTATGCAGTAAGCACTTGACCATGTTCCAGATACTGAGCGAGGTACTCACGTCAGGACACCCAAGGGCAGGGTCTGCTACAAGGGAGCAGGCTCCGGACCCTGCCCGGGGTCTCACACCCACAGCCAGGGAGTGACCGGGCCTCGATCTGATCCTAGGTCTTCATGATTCCAACGTTCATGCTCTTGCAGAACACGTCTTGTGATGCTTGAACCGATGGTGGTCTTAAGTCCCAGGAGAGAATCAACAGGAGGGTAGCCAACGAGGCTCTTACACCTCTGTGTCAATGGAACACAGATGCCTCGAGATGGGAAACACCACTAGACGCTGTTCATGTGTTATTTGTGTCCGCATTGCTTTCCTCTCTTTATTCCGTGTTGACGCAGGCATCTATGTTCTTTATGCATCACCTACATCACTCTGTCTGTTAGATGCCCACAGCACACACATCTCCCCACCCACCACAAGTTGTGACAACCACAAATGTCTCCACACACTGCCAACTCTGCCAGGGGTGGGGTGGGGCAAGGGGCAAAACTCATCCAGGGGTGAGAACCACCGTGCTACATCTTAACACCATTCTGGTAAGTTCAAGCCATTGCAATCAGACAAGAAAATGAAATCAAGTTAGTTATACAAGGAAGTTAGTTCACTCTTAAGTTTTCAATTTTAGTTGTTGGTTCACAATTAAATTTCAGATGGATTAAAGAACTGAGATTTAAAAAGAATCAAAGAATTAAAAAGATAGGAGAATGTGAGCCCATGGTCCAAATTTAAGACTCTGTAAATCAAAACCACCATAAATAAAAGATAAAATTCAATGTTACTATTCTACATGACATATATAACAGATACGAATATATGACAGTCTACACTCATTATGATACATAAGGGATTAATGACCCTACATTATAAATAAAGTTTATAAATAGATAAAGAACGGCTACTGCCCCAGGGGAGGAAAAATATAAAGCAAAGTGTATGAACTGCAAAGGAGAGGCATAAAAGAAGAAAGGCAAGTAGTTGGCAAACTTCAAAATGTCTGTTTTTCGGTAACCAAAAAAAAAAGTACAATGAAACATCTGCAATGTACCTTGCATTGACAAAAATTGGTTTTTAAATAGTAATATCCCCAGTTGTGGGGAGAACATACAGAACCTTTTTCTGCAGATGGGAATTTATGTAGTAGTATCTTTCTGAAGAAGAATCTGGTGTTAAAAATGGCACATTTTTGGCCCAAACATTTCACTTCCAGAAATTTTATCCAGGGAAAAAATCATGAATGTGTACAAAATGTATCATCAAGATTGCTTATCAGAGCAGGAGGCAGTTGGCTGCATTAATGATGCCATATGCGTAAAGGTGGGTACGGTGCCGTCTGTTAAAAGGACGCGTAGGCAGTATTTTCCAAACCGGCCCTTCCCAAGTCCAAGGTGTTCCCTGAGCTGATTCACTGTTTGCCTCTGCTGGGGGTGGGGAGAATTGTAGGAAGGGAGAAAGCCAGGGGAAAAGAGCAGGTAAGACTAAGAGCTTCCACCCCTATTTCAACCAGTCTAGCTCTACTTCTATCTGTTTTATATATTAGGCTGGTGGGGAAAATCCCTTTAAGAATGCATGCTAGTTGGGGCGCCTGGGTGGCTCCGTTGGTTGAGTGCCCGACTCTTGGCTTTGGCTCAGGTTGTGATCTTAGGGTCCTGGGATCGAGCCCTGCATTGAGCCCCATGTCGGGCTCCATGCTCAGAGTGGAGTCTGCTTAAGATTCTCTCTCCCTCTCCCTCTGCTTCTCCCACTTGTGCCCTCTCTCTTTCTCTAAAAAAAAAAAAAAAACTAGAATGCATGCTAGAGCTAAGAGTTTGCAGAACATTGGTGTTGAATAACACCACGGCAGAAGAGGCGTGGGTCTGGAGGTCCGACAGATGTAATTATAGTCCTAGCTCTGCTACAAACCTAGCTGTGTGATCTTAGGCAAGATACTTGCTCCCTCTGTGCCCTGGTTTCCTCGCCTGTAAAACAAGAATAATAATGCTTTCCTCCTATCATCACTGGCGTGAGAAATGAGATAACACATGTAACGAGCCCAGAGCTCGGCACATAGTAAGCCACAACAAAGGACAGCTACTATTATTGTTCAATGAGATGCAAAAACGTTCACAGAAGCACTGGGCGGAGAAGACCACGCACAGTAGGATCATACACGTGTCAGTGCATGACAGATTGCGCGTGAGACGGTGTATATAAAATGCTAGCACGCGTGCTTGCTGGGAGGTAGCATTACAGCTGGTGTGGAGTTAAAACTTTTTGCTTCTTCTCCCAGAAAGTGCTTTCACAGATTACTGCATCTCTTCATGTGAAGGGAGGGTCATCTGATATTGACTCGCATTCTTTTTTTATGATGTTCCGACAGTCTAGACAGAGCCAGACTTCACCTTTAGCCTATCTGGTAGGTAGGATTTATATCGTCTTCAGCGTTTATCTCATCTACTGATGCTGGACATTTCGGAGATGATGTATTGGTGTCAAGATTTGGGGATCATTAAATCCAACTCAGAACTGTCTCCTGGGAGCTGATGGAAGGATGTTATACATCACTGGATGGCCAGCATCTCATAAGCCCAGAGGACAAGTATCTCTGAAATGGGGTGGAGAGGAGATTGCCGATGTACCAGCCTTTCTCCTGTCTCTTTTGATCTAAATGCAGCTGCTTATTATGGGATACCCTTGTTATTCCGATAGGAGGGGGCAGGACCGCAAAGGGGTTGTAGAATGTGAGAAAGGGCATGGCTTATATAAAACCATCTCAGATTTATCTCTTTGGGGCTGTGCTTGAGGCCACATCATCTGGCAGCCATCAGGAGGGCAATGAAATCTTCAAATCAGACTGACCCTTGTCCTTTTCAGCCCAGGAACGCCACAGCTACTGATGGAAGCACGTGTGCATGTGTCTTGCAAGGGGTTAGGGGGTCGAAATGGTGCAGAGCAAAGTGTCCAGGTCTACTGCAGAGCTGTGCAGAACTCTCTGGGAGGATGGACACGTCCTCTCTCTGTGCTGTCCAGTATGGTAGCCACTCGCCACATGTAGGTAGGGAGCCATTTGAAATTAGCTCAGGGGACTTACTGGATTTGAATGTTGTTTACTAGCAACTAATTCATATTTAAATAGCCATGTGTAGCTAGTGGCTACCTTATTGGATGGCTCAGCATAGCGGTTAAGAATGCAGAGCCTGGATGCATACTGTCTGGGTTTGAATTGCAGCCACTCCTCCGCTGACATCGGATGAGGTATTTAACCTCACGGTACTTATCCAGAAAATGGTATGATGCCAGTACCCGCGCCTCTTCTGAGAATTACATGAGTTGCTATGCATGTTATGTGCCCCAAGAGCCCATAGGAAGTGTGACGTACGCTACCAAGCTGAATACTCCCTATCTGTCCTTCCTGATCCACTGTCCACTCTTTCCCACCCCACTCAGTCTTCCAGAAGCTTGACCCCTATGGATACATCAATGACCCCCTGACTTGCCCTCTGGCTTCTAGTTGGGTTCAGTCACTGAGAAGTACTGACTGGAAGCTGGACGGCGGGAGGAGAAAGAGGTCACTCCCTCCCTGCCTGGCTGCCATGTTGTCCCCCCACCCCCGGCCGAAGGCCACGGCTCACCAGGCAGCTCTGTTACAACTACCCTCTCTAGTTTCTAGTCGCAGCTCCCTCTCCTTGCCCCTCAGGCCTAGAGGAGGCAGGGATTTGCTCCTGCCTGTTGTCCGTCCTGTTGCTTCACTGATGACAGTTCTAACTGGCTTCTCTTACTGTGGCTCACATCTTGATAAAGAGTCTCTTATTAAGTTCTCTTTAGTCGATCCATTTGAGGGTGCTTTCCATTTCCTGCCAGACTCTGACAGGCAGAGTTCATGCTATGCCACTGTTTCATTCCACACACACACACACACACACACACACCCCTGGTTACCATGGGACGGTGTGCGGGTGCCTTCTAGGCTCCCTGGCCCATTGGCTTTCTCTTTTTGACGGACCCCTAAGTCTTATTCACTGACTTCAGCTGGTTGGTTGCGGTCTTTACAAGTGGGAAAATGATCATCAGTGAAGGGAAAATGCGTTTTCTCCCCAAGAATCCCTGCCCCCAGAGGACAGCTGGATACATTTCATTAGCAAGCCAAAGCCAGAGAACATTCTGGTTGCTGCTTTTCTGTGCTTTGCATGGGAATAATGAAAGCCCGAATCCATTACCCGTGTCCCAGTGAGAGCAGCACTCATCCCATCCCCACCAGCCTGCCCGCTCGTCACCCCCCTAACCACGGCCATCACTGAGGACAGCTGGCATTAACTCTGTGTCCTTAAGGAAGAAACGCAGCTGTGTCTCTACCCACCTCAGGCTTTACTGGCTGGGGAGATGGCCAAGGGCAGGAGGTGGCTGCTGGGTGTTCAGGGTAAGGACCAAGCATGGGCTTGACAGAGAAGAAGGTAAAAGCCGGAACAGCAGCTTTGAGCCCAGAGTGGCTGGTCCACTGCACCAGCGAACGCTTACTGCTTGCAAGGGACCAGAGTGTCTGTGAGGGTGTGTACGTGCACGTGGGAGAAGTCAACTCTGGTCGATTTGGGGAGAAAAGTAATTCATTGGGAGGACATCGAGTGGGTGCCAGAATGGCCACAAACACTAGAAAGTCGGGTTCTGGAAATGGGCAGCTACAAGGGAGGCCCAAACAAAGTCATGCCAAAGAGCCAGTCATGTGGCTTCTGCCACCCAAATCCTGGGTCCCCAGCTCACTCTGCTACACGGTTGCCTCTGGGAACTTGATCCTGCAGGTGCCATCACCCAAATGCATTCTCCCCCGTCCCTGCTTCTCTGGGTTACCAGCTCCTGATTCAAAGCCCCGGGTGGGTGGGAATGCTTGGCTGAGACAAAGCCACATGCCCATGTCCCTGCCTCCCAGGGACTGGGAGGGCAGCATCTAGACCTTTCATCTTCTGTGGGGAAGTGGGCTTTGTCTCCTACCAGGACAAGATGGCAGGGAATTCACCAAACACGGGAAGGGAATGAGACTGTGGGCAGCCATTGCCCCAGGGTGTGCATGAATGACCAGCATTGCCTATAGCCTGGAGGAACTGACAGCCTCCAGACCAGTCGAGGTCAAACATTTATGTTAACATACCTAAGGACCAACTGGGGTAGTTAGGTAAAGATGCAGATTTGCCACGCCATCTTTTTTTTTAAAGATTTTATTTATTTATTATTTATTGAGAGTGAGTAAGAGGGGGTAAGGGCAGAGAGAGAGTCTTAAGCAGACTCCACGCTGAGCATGAGCCTGACATGGGGCTCAGTCTCATGACCCCAAGATCATGACCTGAGCCAAAACCATGAGTCAGATGTTTAACCGACTGAGCCACCCAGACACCCCATGCCACGCCATCTTTAAAGACTCTGACTTCTTGGGCTGATCATGAGGTCTGGAAATAGACACGATATTGAGGCAGGTGGTCCCCACACTGGTGTAGACACCTAAGCAAACGCTAATACCATGCCCAAGTTGCTCCGAGGGCACACAGGAGACTGGGATCTAACCCAGAGAGATAAGCTGAGTCTTGAAGAACAAGGGGGGGGGGGCGTGAGGAAGGGGAGAAGGACAGTTCAGGCAGAGCACATGGGACACGCCGCAAAGCACAAAGTGAGGACCAGTGTGGGATGCACACAGGAACTCGAAGAAACAGAGACTGACAAGAATCCAGAGCCGGGAAAGCAGGAGGCGGTCAGGGTCACCAAGCAGCCTTCCACGCCATTCCAAGGGAGTCCCGCTTTAACTTTCAGCCAGTGTTTGCAAACAAGTCATGGCTCAATCATGGATCGTGAAATCAGTTTAGTGGGTCCTGGCCAAAGGCTTTAAAAAGTGATCTAGAATAGAAATGCAGGCCACTACCAATTCTCGGAAACTTTGTGTCACGTATAGAAATAAGTGCACTGTAAAATCGACTGCAATGTAAAATACATTTCTTACTGCAGGTCAAGGTCACAGAAGTTTGGAAGCCACAGTCATGGGCAGAAAGGTGGTTTGAAGTTTTTTAAGGAGAATGGTGGGATCAGATGTGCAGTATTGGCAAAGACCCCTCTGCTGCTGGTTGGACGCGGACGAGAGCAGAGGACAGGCGCAGCGGGAGAAGCTTGCAGTCCATGGAAAGATGCTGAGGGCCTGAACATCAGTGGTCCTCACCAGAATGGAGAGGAGGGTTCCAGGCAAAATCAGTAAGGTCGGCGCTGGCTGGAGGCCCGACCGAGAAGAGGACAGGCTCCCTGTTGCCAGTGTGGGTGACTAGGAGGAGGATGAGGGTTCCAGTACCCGAGTTGGGGAACAGCGGGGAGATGCGGGTTTGGCTGTTAGCAGAAGCAGAGAAGGTGCAGAAAATGAGCCGAGAGGGGCGCCTGGGTGGCTCAGTTGTTAAGCGTCTGCCTTCGGCTCAGGGCGTAATCCCGGCGTTCTGGGATCGACCCCACATCAGGCTTCTCCTCTGGGAGCCTGCTTCTTCCTCTCCCACTCCCCCTGCTTGTGTTCCCTCTCTCACTGGCTGTCTCTATCTCTGTCAAATGAATAAATAAAATCTTTAAAAAAAAAGAAAAGAAAAAGAAAATGAGCCGAGGGCTGAACACTGTGATCAGGGAGGCCTGTGGAACCTCATGGGGGTTAGCCTGAGACATGGGCCACCTGCCCTAAGCTAAGCCATCCGATACTGTCTCTGGGATTGGAGCCATGGGCAGAGGCACGCAGGACCATCCATTCTGTAGGGTCGCCCTGGACAGAGCCGTGTTCCTTCCAGAGAGCTGGTCCTTCGGTTTTCTGCTAAATCAGTGAGCTTCCCTGTACCTGTCCTTTTCGGTTCGGTTAGCCAAAGCCATCTTCTGTTGCTTACCACCAAGGAGCTCCGACTGATAACCAGCACCCGCTCTGCTGACCTCACTGTGTCCGCGGGATTAATGTGCTACAGTTTCAAAGGTGCTGCAAACTGTGAAGTGCTGGACAGATGTAAGGAATGACATCTCCCTGAGGCCCCTCGCCTCCGCTAGTGCTAGGATGCCCCTCCTTTCTCCACCTCTCCTGCTGAGAACCTGGGGCATGGCTCAGGGCTAGGGTAGCAGTAAAGAACTCGCGGAGGAATGCCTAATGGTCCTTAACCTCCCACCCACAGAGCAATCAACCAGAACACCAGCTGCAACCCGCGCTGTGCACCACCACCCTTTCCAGACGGGAGCACATTCGTGATGGGCAGGAGAAAGGGGGAGGACAGTGGCCAAGCATAGGGACAGAAGCTGCAACTTTGCTGGCCAGCTCCGTCGCCGGGTGGAGTCAAGGCTCTGAAGTAGACGCTGGGTGTCTATTCTCAGAGTCCTCTCCGGCCCCACCCCAGGGCTATGCTAGTTGCCTCCTCTGTGTTCCCAACTAGGGCCCTGGACTTCCCCAGGGTAATCATCCTTGCTTGACTGTCTCCCCAGAAGCTGTCAGACTCGAGAGGGCAAGCACAGTATCGGCACCGTGTCCTTCATATGGTGCTTCGCCCTCAGCAGGCTCCACAAATGTCAAGAGAATGAATGAATAAGGGATCCTTATTCCTGCCAAGTGGCCCCAGGGTCCCTCTTCCCACTGAAGCGTCAGACCCGAAGGCTGTGTGCACACGGCCCCGCGTGGCCTGTCGCCCCCAGAATCTGCTGCCTTGGTTCCTTCCCTTGGGGCTGCGTGCAGAGCTCTTGTTTACCCGGGAGATAAGCAGAAGCCGGGTCTGGTCACGAAGCAGGCAGCGGTGGAAAATCCCCAGCCCAGCCCTCAGCTTGCCCGGCCGCTGCAGGAAACACCCCGGAGCGGGAGCTCGGAGCAGGGACTCCCTTCTCCAGCCGTCCTGGAGGGCGGGCCGTCTGTGAGCAGAAGCCCCCTTCACCTTCCCCCCGCCCGTCCTCTTTAACATCTGGCAGCGCGGGCCCAGGGGAAGGCCCAGGCCCGGGGCCTTCTACCTCAGCCCAACCCACCAGACCCCTGCAAAGGCCGGACAGGGGTTGGCAAACATTTCCTGTTAAGGGCCAGCTAGTAAACGTTTCAGACTTTGCAAAACCAGACGGCCTACGTCACAGCTACTCAACTTTGCTATTAGAGCAAGAAAGAAGCGTGCAACAGGCCGGTGAATGGGCTGGGCTGCGTTCTAGGAAGGCCTTAGTTATAAAAACAGGGAGCAAAGTAGGGAGAAGTAGACCTGCCAAGACTCCCGCAGAATCCCCCCCAACCCCTCCCACCCCCAGGGCAGAGTCTAGAGCAGTGGTTCTCACCCAAGGTGACCGTGTCCCCCAGGGGACGAGGGGCAACGCCTGGAGATATCGGGTGGATGGAGGCCAGTGAGGCCGCTCCTGCAACGCACAGGACGGCCTCCCGTCCCCCGCAACCATGAAGCCTCATCCAGCCTCCAATCTCCATGGGGCCCCAGCCTGAGAAACTGTGCTCTGAAGCAGGGGGTTTCAAAGCGTGGCCAGTATCAGCTGCGGAGCTGTTCGATTTGCACACTTTCAGCCCCTCCCCTCTCCCTACTGAATCAGCAACTGGGGATGGGGCCTAATGTCTGTATTTTAATACCCACTCCATTTTCTCCGCGTTGTCACCAACACGTGGCTTTCCTCTTCCTGATAGGCGCCGGCCGAACAGGTGTGAGGTGCTATCTCACTCCAGTTGTGATCTGCATCTCACCTGATGGTGAGCGATGGTGAGCGTCTGTTCTTGGACCTGTTGCCCTTTGTGTCTTCGGGGAAAGGTCTATGCAGGTCCTTTGCCCTGCTTTTAAATTAAATTATTTGGTTTTTTGTTGTTTTTTTTTTTTTTCCCCTATCAAACTGTATGAGTTCCTTACACGTTTTGTGTATTAACCCCTTATAAATTCTGGAGCATTAAGGTATGATAACGTGACTATAGTTAACAATACTGTACGTCTACTTGAAATTTGTTAAGTAGTAAGGGTAGATCTGAAGTGTCCTCACCACCAAAAAAGGAAAAGGGGGGGGGGAATGGTAGCTTTGTGAGGTGATGGATAATATGCTAATCGGCTCGCCCGTGATGATTATTTCACAATGGATAAGTATATCAAATCATCAAGTGGTACGCCTTAAGTATGTACCGTTTTTAATTGCCAATTGTGCACCAAGTAAAGCTGGAAAGAAACACAAACAAGCCTTCCAGGTGATCGGGCTGCGTGCAGAAACTGGACAGCCGCTGGGGCAAAGGGAACAGGAGGCACTGGAGAAGAGGTGAGGAAGGGCAGGGCCAGGTGGGCAGAGCTGGGAGCAGAGCAGGCTGGGGTGGGAGAGGCAGGGGTTCCAGAGTGCGGAGACCTACATCCTTATGACCTGCAGGGATGGGAGCCAGTGGAAGTGAGGAGCGCACGAGGGTGCTAACCCTTCAGGAAAGACTCAGAGGAAGAGATGGGCTGTAGCAGGAGGGGCAGGAGGGGCTGTCAAGGCAGAGGCCCGGAGGGTGCCTTCCCTCTGGGACACTGCCAGCCACTCAGCCGCCCAGCACATGGCTAGCAGGTGGGGGGGGCGCAGGAGGGCGCCGTGAAGCTGGACAGGCAACCACGGCCATAACGGGGGCATTGTGGCTGGCCCAGCAGCCTGCGGTGGTTCTCAGCCCAGGGGGGACCCAAGGGTCACCTGGGGGGCTTTTCAAAAATACTGGTGCCCAGGCTGCATTCAAGATCGAGGATCAGAAAGGGGTAGGAGAGGCCCGCAGAGCCCACTGGATGTTTACAGCTCTCAGGAGATGCCACCGGACAGCTGGGGCTCAGAGCACCTGAGTTAGGGCTGTGACAGGAAGGAGGTGGGAAGCTCTCACCGGAGGCCATTCCAGCCACTGATTTGTGGCTCCCCCACCCGCCAACACCGGGTTACAGATGAAACCATCAAGGCTCAGCGAGGACAGGAGGCTTGCACAGAGTCACAGAGCTCATAGGTGATGGGACTGGGCCCCAGGGCTGGCAGGCAGAGGCCAGCAGAGCTCCACTGCCCATCTGCTGGGGGCCTAAGGACACTGCAGGGAGAAGACAGGAAGGAATAAGAGGAGCTGGGCTCACCTCCAGCCAGGGAGTGAACAGCCAGGCCTGGAGAGGGATGGCCATTCTGGATGGCCATTCGGGAGTCCTTCCCACCCACAAAACGGGGCTCCGCATCCACTCCCTCCCTGTGCCCTTGACTCTCCCTGAAGCCTGGACCTGGACACACGTCCCTCATTTAGTGGGAAGAAAGGCATCTCGTACCATCTTATTTACTCCTCACAGAAATCCTGTAACATAGGGTGGACGATCGCCTCTGTTTCATGGATGGGCAAACTGCAGTCCAGAGGGGTTAGGGAACTTACCCAAGGTCACACAGCAAGGGCATGTCAAAGCTGAGACTCCAAGAGCTCAGGAAGGAGCCCATGCCCTTGGCTGGGCACATGGAAGTGACTAGAAATCAGGAGGGGACACAGAGCCTGGCTTTCCCCACAGGCTCCTGCGGTTCAAGCTGATGGTGACCCATTCATGTCAGCAACTGGAATGCCTTCCGTACCCTGCTCCGTTCGGCGGCATCCCCACTCCCTCCCCATCTCACTCTTTCCTTTCTCCTGTTACAGGAGGCTCAGCCAACTGAGGCAAGCAACTGTTACAAGTTTCAGAGAGGCCCAACGCTGGGAGGTGAGAATTCCTCTTGAAGTCTTTTCTCTGCCAGAGACACGGCCGGGGACAGGGACGCAAAGACAACGCTCCTGTACTTGTCCCCGACCCCTTCTGTCCCTATTCATCCTCTAAACTGTGCCATCCTTAGTCTGGATTTTAGATATCCAGATTAGATATTCTCCCCAGCTAAATTTTCCTTCCTGCCATACTTTCTGCTGGATTTCAAGAGCGAACCAGAGATTTTCATCTTTGTGATTTACTTAAAATGTGTTTGCTCAATGGTTAAGAAAGACAGCCTTCACCGCTGTTCACACCTCTTCAAAGGCCCTTCTCTGGCCTCTGAAGGATCGATCTCCTGGCTGCCCAGCCCAAGCGGGTGGGGAATGTGTGCGCTTCCGGCTGCTGGAGCCCTCACACCCCATTGCCTGGACCACGTCAGTACCATCCACCCCCCTCATTGGGGTCCAAATGAGCCAGAAAGGAGGGTCTATCAGATGCATCATAAGAACAGACAGGGCAAATGCCATTTGCTCTTTGGGGGAAGGAAACCACGAAAGCAGTGCATGGCTGCCTTAATGGGTGGCTTTGAGTTCGTGGGAGAAACGTGTAGAAAGGGGGAGCAGCAGCTGCCTCCGAAGCGGCCTCACCGGCCAGCCCCTCGGAAAGAGACGCACATCTCCTGGGGGCACCTGACATAGAGGGATGAACAGTCGGAAAGGAGGCGACCGATGGGTGTCCCCAAACCGATCACCCCAGGATTATTTTAACCAAGGGGACCCACACACCCTCACACACCCTCACACTCCCTCACCCGGCTGCACCCAGCCACAAACCAGCCACAAACCAGTCTGTCCCTTAGGTGGGTCTCGGAGTGCAGCCATCGGGGAAACAGCACATCGGACGGGCCCCACAGTGAGGCCAGTCCCAAGTTCAGGTCCCAGCTACAGACTTGGTGCTCAGGGGAGCACATATCTGGAAAAGTGGAGGAGAGAGGAGGTATTTGAGGAGACCCTGAGGTCAGCAACTCAGAAGCCGGGGGTCTGGGAGTGTCTGGAGGCAGCCAGTCGGGCTGATAGAAAAGGGGGACAAATCCTTGACTTGTCACAGCAGAAACGTACTTGGGCACATTCGTTTACCTCTCTGAGCGTCGCTCTCCGCATCTGAACAGTGGGACATCGTCCTGCACGGGACCGTACGGGTGCAAGTGTCCCCCGCACTCGTGGACGCGGTCCAGGCTGCCCCTCCGCCCCACCCACCTGCATCCCAGACTGCCTGGTCATCCCTCCTGCGTGCTCCTATTTTAGGGGATACTCGGATTGTTCTCTAGCTTTCCTGTAAGCGTAGGGTTTACCAACCAGATTAAACAAAACCTGGAGGTCAAGATGAGGGTTTTAAACTCCACAGTGCAGCGTAGCACACGAGACCCGTGTATTTCCAGAGACAGTCACTATCTGTGGCTTGATAAGTATACACAGCAGAGGCACCAAATATATCTACGGAGTGAGGGAGTGAACGAATGGATTTAAATCCTCTTGTAAACTGAGGGCCTCAGAGGGGACGGGGGTGGGGGAATGGGATAGACCGGTGATGGGTAGTGAGGAGGGCACGTATTGCATGATGCACTGGGTGTTATACGCAACTAATGAATCATCGAGCTTTACATCGGAAACCGGGGATGTACTGTATGGTGACTAACATAATATAATAAAAAATCATTAAAAAATAAAAATAAAAAAATAAATAAATCCTCTTGTAGTAAATCTTCCTGCGAGGACAAACCCAGGACATCTCCCCGGGCTCCTTCCTTGGGCCTCTGTAGCCCGAAGCTCTGGGCAACGGCCCCAGTGGGAAGGGCAGAAGCCAGCTGCTGTCCCCCAGCGGGGAGGGCCCACAGTGGGGCCAGGGAACCCAGGAGCAAACACACAGTGCCCCACAATGAGCGTGGCAGGACCCTTTGTTTCCTCCGCCCTCTGTGCACAGCCCGCGCTCCCCCAGGGCTGCCTGTGCCCGTGCCGTTGCTAAGGAACCATCTCTGGGAGCACCTAAGGGAGGGGAACTGTGCTCTCCAGGGCTCCGCGGCCCATCCCTGCTCCCCACTCCAGGGCTTTGTGGTGGGACCCGATGAGGCCTCACCTGGACCATCACCTACACTCACTGAGGGCTTTCTCCCAGGCCCAGTCAGGTTGTAGATCCAGGAAAGTGAGGTGCCCAGGTTGTCCTGGAAAGAAAGATAGCCGCCGATCCCTCCCCGAAGAGGGGAGAGAGAGAGATGGGCACTCCAGCCCACCTGGGAGGCAAGAGGATGATGGCAAGGCTACAAGCTCAGAGACGCTGGGAGACATTTGGTGGCGTTTGTTCCTTGGTGTGAAGCCCCCGAGGGAAGCAGAGAAATGCCACTGTTGCAGGCAGGGAGACGGGCCTGCTCTGTCCGGCACCACCTCTCCACTTTCTCTCTGTGTCCAGCCTCACTACTTCTCCAACAGCACCATTCTTCCCCCTGCCCACGAGGCTCTTCCTTCTCTTTGTTAATTCCTGCTCATTTTTAGGATCTCCTCTTGCCCAGGAACCCTTTCCGGAAACACCCCCAGGCTGGGTCAGCTGCCACCCCACTCCCCTTTTACTCTCTCGGGGCACCCTGCACTCAGCAGCCATCTTACTCACGGTGTAACCCCCAGCACCCAGAACGGACAGACTGATGAGGAGCACATATGTTCAGCATCGTACTCTTCTCCAAATCTTTCATTTCTTAACATGGTTGTCCCGGATTTTTAGACAAATGCCAAATGCCTCAAAGACATTTACTGAAACCCAGTAAGCATCCGTCCCCTCCCCTCCCCCACACCCACCCCTCAGCCCTTAGTCCAATGTCAAGCACAGGAGTGGGTAATCAACAACAGTTGGCTGAGTGCTTGCTGCCCGCTCGCTGCCTGACCTGGGCCTCCAGGACACCCCTGCCGGGAAACAGAGTGAAGGATTCTCGGGTGTCTGTAGGGACAGAGAGCCAGGAGCCTGGACTCGGCCCCCAGGCAGCAAGGAAGGAATTAGCTCCAATCGCATTAACGTGGTTCTCAGGAAACGCTGCTCAATCAGAGGTTACAGCCACCACCAGCTGCCTCTTTTTAATAGGACACTAATGCTCATTCTGAGCAATTACTCTATTTGCAATGGTTTCTTAATGTTCAGCCTCTGGAGCCCTAAGAGGAAAGCGTCTTGTGTTTCCAGTAACCAGCTCTGCACTGGGCAATGCAGGAAAATGAGCTGGGGAAATGCCTGTCCTGGCCGGTCCAGGGGACCCAGGCTCCAGACAGCCCGAGGAAGGGGCGGGAGGCTGGCTTTCCTGCCCAGCTTACCGAGGGTCAGCCTATATAGGCAGAGGCAGGTGGGTCTCTGTGCACAAAAAAGCTTCCGTGAGCCTTCTCTAGGGCTCCCTGCACAGTTATACCGCTGTTAAAGGCAAGTTCCTGCTAAGTGCTCTAACAGCATCCAGCACCTCTCCCAGTGTAACACTTATCACGCTTAGCATTTTGATGTTAATAGCATTTCCCATCTTGATTATTAGAGTAATTAAGGCTCGTTGGGTGGGAGGGGGGGAAGCAAAGTGTAAAGGAGGAAACAGATTGCATTACCACAGTACTCAAAGATCATATCTCTAACATATTTTCCATGCATAGGCACACATAAAGATCTGAAAATACCATTTAATCGTACCACCCACCCTGTTTTTTAACAATAGGATGGCCATACTTTATTGTAACTGCTTATGTAATCTATCTGCCTTTTCAATAAGTCTTTGGTGCAGTGTGGCTAGCACCTTCTGGGGAGGAAAAATTTTTCTTCTACCCCTCATGATTCCTCTGGTTGGTCTAAGCATTAAATTGCCCTAAGAACAGATTAACCAAAGAAAATAAAATTTAATTATGTACATACAGGGAATCCACGTAAACATTAGAGATTCCAAAGACAGGCAAAATGAGGTATATATGTCATTCTGGACTAAGGAGCAGGGGGTAGGGATCTGGGGCTACAAAGGGAACAAAAGCTATTCACAGCATAATGGAAAAGGTGAATATTTGGTAAACAAATGTTTGCTGGGCCATCCAGAAACACTGGAACATAGGATTTTGATCACACTGGCCTTGCTAGGTTCCTCCCAGTCTACCATACCTAGGTTCATATTATACTAAAGTATTCTATGATAATAGCTTCCTTCCCTGAGCAGGTCTTCTATCCAAATTCTTTTTTTTTTTTTTAAGATTTTCTTTATTTACTTGAGAGAGAACAAGCGGTGGGGAGGGACAGAGAGAGAGAGAGAGAGAGAAGCAGCTCCCCACTGAGCAGGGAGCCAGATGTGGGACTCGATCCCAGGACCCGGAGATCATGACCTGAGCAGAAGGCAGATACTTAGCCAACTGAGCCACCCAGGTGCCCAATACCCAAATTCTTTTAGGCAGTTAAGGGGAGGGGGGGGGAACCTATTGAGTCTTCTGTTTCTTCAAAATGGCCTAAAAAAATCTGCATGCCAAAAAAATACATTTTAGGGTAGCAAATTTTGCTCCCCTGTATACCCAACTCCCCCAGGTTCACTGGTGCTTACTGGGCAGAGAGCCTAGCACATGGCAGTCACTCCATAAATGCTACTGGGTGTGTCAGTCAGGATTCTCTGGGTTGCAAACAACCCAATTAAAGTACCCAATTAAGCACCCAATTAAAACTGGCTAAAGCAAAAAAAAGAACACTTTAGCTAAAAAATCTTGGCTGTTTGGAAATAATTCTAACTTCAAATAAGACTTGATCGAGTAAGTCATCCAAGACCTAATCAATCTCAGTCACTGTGTCTCTCTCTCCTGTCTTGTGTGGTGTTAGTGTCATCTTTAGGTTCCTCCTGGTGGCCCAGAAACTCTGGCTAGACAACATGTCACATCCTCACAATACATGGTCCAGGAGAAGAAAGCAAGTTACTTCCAATAACGGTAGCATATGTTCTGGAGGGAGAGGATCACTCCCGTTAGCCTGTATCAGGGCACATGCCTTTCTCTGAACTCACGCATGTGGTCAAGGGAATGGCTAGAGCTGGGCACAGGGTCAATCTCACCCAAGTCCCATGGGGAAGAAGAGAGAATAAATGAGTTTGATAAATCCCAATTTTGAAAGGGAAGAGAAAGGAAAACACAAATACCCACTAGAAACCTGAAGCTTGGGAAATAAGGGATTTTTGTCTGTTATCAACCAGGTGAGAAATAAATTAGGCCATCCAAGTGAGGATGAACCTCTAAGATAATTATGGAATTAATTTATGCAATTTTGTGTATGCTAAGGTCAAATAAACCTTTTTGTTCATTTATTCATTCTTTTACCATACTATCTGAACGGAGGCATTCAAGAGTAAATAGAAAAAAATTTAGCTGGTTTAAAAACTTGGGAATTCTGTTTTCTCAGGGATTTGTCTTGGGTAACTGGTTTCCTTTATGTCAGAAAAGAAACTGGAGTGCTGCCTCATTGAGCCATCAGATGTCTGGGTTTGCAAAACTCGCACTCAGGGCCGTTCATTTCCTCCAGAGCACTTGGCTTGAAGTGAAGTAATGAGGTTTCCCATAAGAGGCAGCAAGAGATTCAAACAGGAATCCCTCCCTAGAAGGAGAACTGCAGACCTTCCCACTTCATTATCCTTAACAATAAAGGCAATTCTGCATTAGGGAAGTCAGTCTGGGGTGGCCTGCCCTGCAGGTGGTCTAAGGACAAGTGCCCCACCCACAGCCCTGCTGATTGCTATGCCTGCAGATTTGGTTCCGGGTGACTTCCCATCCTCCCTCCCCCCACACCCCTCAACATCCCAGCTCTGCCAAAGCTGATTGGACAATGGTGGTCAGGTGACCCACAAACAGCCAATCCTGGGCTGGCAAGCTACATATGATGTGGCCTGGGACAGCAAAAGGAGCTGGACCAGTCAGATGTACTCTCTCAGGAATTTAATCGGGGTGATGCTGCTATTAGCTATGGGAGGAGAGCAAAAAAAAGGAGGAGAGTGGGGCATGGGGTGAGAGATGGACAGACCAATATAGCAGAGAAGAAACACAGAGCAGCTGAGTGAGTAAGCCAGCAGGGGCATGAGAATGAAGGGACAGTGAAGTAGCTGAGCCACGTTAAGGACGGGAAACCCAGCCCTGAAGTGGATGTGGATCCCAGCCCCATGTTCTACCTCCAGGCTCTGGGAATCATACCATACTGATTGAGTCCAGGTTCAAGAACCTGGGATTTCTGGGATTTCCATTTTCTCATTTTGCCTGTGCCGTTCTTACAATAACCACTCCACCCCCAACCATTTTACTTATTTCTTGAACTAGCCAGTGTTTTGTCTCTCTTCCAACCAGAAGGGCTAACTCAATCCAATGTCTTCTTTAATTTGACCAAGCATCGATATTAAAGGATGAAGTGGTTAGGTTGGAAGAACTTGTCATTAAATGGAATTCTGACTTCCCGATTGAAAAGCAGTTGGCAACAGCTGCTTAATCTAACATGGATTCCCCATCTCAGAGTTAAAAACAACTACCGTTTATTGGCTGTCTGCCATGGGATGTGCCTTTTCTGTGTGCTTTACATATTTCCACTTGTTTAATATGCTATGGGGTCCTACTGCTTTCATATAGCCCTTTTCAGACAAGGACATACAACTAGTAGGAGGTAGAGCTGGGATTCGAACCCACATAGCCCAGTTCCAGAACCCATGTTCTGAAGTCCTCTAGTTTTCAGTCCCCTTTCTAATGTACAAACTACCCTTTCTAATGTACCCTAACTCTGTGGTTGTTTCAAACCTCTATTCTCAGTTAAAATATTCCACAGATCCACAGTATAGAAAACAAAACTGGGTGGAGCTGCTCTGATTGAAGATGGGGCCGGGCAGCTAGAGTCATGGCCACCTGATCCCCTTCCATGCCCCTGGCCCCTTTGCAGTGGTCCCTGGAGAATCACTTCCTCCCTCCTCCCCAACAGAGAGAATGGTTTGAAAATATCCAGTGTGTGTGTTTGTGGGCAGGGGGAGGGAAGCTAAGCATCTGGGACCTAGGCTTCCAGGGGGGCTCTGCCCCCAACGCACTCTGTGACCCAACAAGTCACATCACCTCTCAGATTTCAGGGTAACACCTGTAACTCACAAGGGGACCCAACTTTCTACCCATCCCAAGCTGCTGCTTGGTAGTTGGGCCAGGCTGTTGCCAAAGCCTCTCTAGCAAATTATGTTCTTCCCAGATCAGCTGGAATCCAAAGAAAGGAAAATAAAGGAAGGAAAGAGCAAGGCTTACTCTGCCCCTAGCTCTCAGCTCACCAGCTGGGTGCAGAAGCAATAGTACCACCCATGTCAGTCATCGGCTTGAACCTTTGGCATTACTCCTTCTCAAATGTGAAGGGTTAACTCTCTCCCTCTCCCCCTTCCTCCCTCCTTTCTTCCCTCCCCCTTGCCCTACCTAGCCCCCCTGTATGTGTGTGTTTCCCAATCTCCCCTCTTTGTCTTGCTGCTTTCTATCAGGTATTTGGACTTTTATCAAACACAAGTACTACATTATCAACCGAGAAAGTGTTGATGGTAGAACTTAAAATGTCCTTTCCGATAAATGAATCCTGCTTCTTTCCATAAACTATGATGTCTTAAAAACACATTTACACAGAACATAATTCAATTTTTAAAAGAGCTATAAAGCAGGTTTCTCCACAGAGATCAAAGGCCCCACTTCCTGCAGGTCGTATGCAGGGCTGTATCTATTTGTCTGTAGAGATAAGAAGGGCCAACATCCAAGCTGAACTAATTTCAGAGCATGCCCAGCAGATCGGTGATAAATGCCTTTTAACAGACTCTGTTGAAATGTGCAATAGCACCGTCTTGCAGACACAAGAAAGCCCTATTCTCTGGCGTGTAATTACGGAGTGATGGTACGTTAGGGTCATTTCAAAAAAATGCTCCCCAGGCAGAAACAGGGACAGGGAGCCAAAGGAGGAAGGGGCTTAGGTAGGAGAACAAAACTATTTACCAGGAAGGGGGTGGCAGTAATTTCTGGGTCATGTGACACACCAGCTTCCAGGTCAATAAAGCAACTTCTGACTCACACCGACGATGGAAGTGCCCAAGGGATTAAGGTTTTTTCCACTCAGGTCTCATTTGGGACCAGAATCAGGTCTTCCCGCACTAATTCTGTCCTTTTTCTCCATAAAGGGCCATAATCATGGTAATGAAAATCATTTTGTGAAAGCATTTTCTAGGCTAGCACTGAGTTAGGTGTTTGTTCACTCGTTCATCCATCCTACAAATCTTTATTGTTAAGCCTACTGTGTGCCAGGCTCTATTTGGGGTGTTGGGGATACAGTGATGCGTAAACTATAGGAAGTTCATCTTTTCATGGGGCTCACATTCAGGTGGGAAGAGAATTTTAAAATGAGCAAGTAAAGGGGCAGCTGGGTGGCTCAGTTGGTTAGGCATTTGATTCTTAATCTCGGCTCAGGTCTTGATCTCAGGGTTATGGGTTCAAGCCCTGTGTTGGGCTCCATGCTGGGCATGGGGTCTACTTAAAAAAAAAAAAAAGCACATAAATATACAATGTTATGCAATGAGAAGTACTTAGGAGAAAAATAAAGCAAGCTAAAGGGGTAGAAAGTAAAGAGGGGTACTATGCCAGATAGAGTAGTACAGTCTTCAAGATAGGGTATCATCTGAGAGCAACAGAAAGAAAGTGAGACATCAGGCCATAGAGAGAGAGAGAGAATAGTCCAAGTAGAAGAAATACCACTGGGAAAGGTGACTGTATGCTTGGTATGTTGGAGGAATGGCTGGGAAGTCAGCAGGTGTGGTATAGAACAAACAGAGGGGAGAGAGGTAGGACATGAGATCAGCAAGGTCATGGGCCTTGTAGGAAGGATACAGACATGGCACTTTATTCTAGCACCAATGGAGAGTCTAGATTTTTTTTTTCTTTAGAACAGTTCTGGCTACTATGGGGATAACAGAATTTAGGAGGACAACGGTGGAAGCTGAGATGACATTTAGGCAGCAAATGGAACAGTCAGGGTGAGAGACTTCAGTGCTAACCACAAGGGTGGAGAAGCGTGGCCCCACTGTGAACAGATTTCAAAAGTGGCAGCAACAGATTTGTTGCTGAATTGCCTCTAGAAGATAAAAATAGGTCAAAGATGAGTCCAAGGAGTTTGGCTTGAGCAAATGGGAGAATTGGTGTTGCCACTTACAAAATGAAGATTTGAAGGGGTTGCTTGTGGGGAAAGATCAAGAATTTGGCTTTACCACGGTATGCCCTGCCCCCAGTGCTCTTTGCTGGCCTCACTAAAGCCAAGAGTGTGCACTGCTCCAGCACTCACCCCTTGCATCAATAAAGCTGTGGACATGCCCCACCCTCAACACTCTCCCACAGCCCTGCTAAGGCTATTGGGAAAGTGTCGTTCACTCAGGAAACACCTAGTGATCGCCTATCTCTGGTGGCCAGAGGGGGCTAGTGTTCCTGGGCCCCCTGGGACTGTAACAATCAGAAAGACAGTTTAGAGCACACTCAGGGTGCTCATGCACAGAGGCTGAAACACACACCCACTCTGACTGTGAAAAAGGCCCATTTACTTGTGGATAGGCTTCAGGTTGGCCACACATTTAGAGGTTACAAAGGCACTCTCAGGGAATGTAGGCAGAAAGATATCATTTTTACAGTGTCCTGTGGCCTTGCCAGAGCTTGCTGGTACCTCCCAGGAAAGAGCTTATATACTTTTCTGAAGCCCTGATTCTTTCAACTGTCATCCAGGGGATACCTCCAGATCTCTAGTTCCACAGGACTGCATACTTACATGTGTTAAAAGTTGCTGCCTAAGGACCTGGCTTCCAGTCAGCCTGAAACTAGGTGCTAACTGAGATCACTCCATCTGGAACACACTTGGCACACCCTCAACAACTGGAACCTATTGGAACCTATCAAGAATAAATCAGACTACTTTGACCAGAGTAAAGATACAAGAGACAACTAAGAGCTAGGGCAAGGTTGAAAGATAAGTTTCCCTCCTACACAAGCCCACTCCTTCAGGACTGGGAGAGGTGGCTATTTTGTATAATACATAGAAACAAACACAGAGAGTCCAGCAAAATTAGAAAACAAAAAAATATGTTCCAAGCAAAAGAACAAGACAAAATCTCAAGCGGGGGCGGGGGGGACACCAAAACACAAACCCTTAATAAAACAGAGATAAGTAATCTGTCTGATAAAGAGTTCAAAGTAATAGAAAAATGCTCACTAAACTCAGGAGAGTATGGATGCACACAGGGAGAACTTCAAGAAAGAGACAGAAAATATAAGAAAGTACTAAACAGAAGTCACAGAGCAAAAGAATATAAATACTGAAATGAAAAATACACTAGAGGGGTTCAACAGAAGATGAAACAAAAGAACAAATCAACAACCTGGAAGACAGCACAGTGGAGCTCACCCAAACAGAGCAGCAAAAAGAAAAAGAATTCTGAAAAGTAAAGATATCTTGGGGCCCCTGGGTGGCTCAGTCAGTTAAGTGACTGCCTTTGGCTCAGGTCATGGTCTCAGGGTCCTGGGATCAAGTCACACGTCGAGCTCTCTGCTCAGTGGGCAGCTGGCTTCTCCCTCTCCCTCTGCTGCTCCCCCCGACTTGTTCTCTCTCTCTAACAAATAAATAAAATCTTAAAAAAAAAAAAAAGTAAAGATATCTTAAGAGATCACTGGGACACCATCAAGCAGAATAACACTCACATGATAGAGGAAGAGAGAGAAAGAAGCAGAAAATTTACTTGAAGAAATAATGGCTGAAAACTTCCCTAATCTGTAGAAGGAAAGTCTGGGGATGGAAACAGACATTCAGGTCCAGGAAGCAAAGAGAGTTCCAGATAAGATGAGCTAAAAGAGGTCCACACCAAAACACATTATAAATAAAATACCAAAAATTAAAGATAAAGAATCTTGAAAGCAGCAAGAGAAAAACAACTTGTTACTAACAAAGGGATCACCATAAAACAGCTGACTTTTCAGTAGAAACTTTGCAGGCCAGAAGAGAATGGCATGATATAGTCAAAGTGCAAAAAGGAAAAAACTTTCAACGAAGAATATTCTAACCATTAAGACTATCATTCAGAATTGAAGGGGAGATAAGAGTTTTTCAGACAAGCAAAAGCTAAAGAAGTTCATTACTACCACACTGGCCTTATAAGAAATATTAAAGAGACTTTTTTTAAGTAGAAAAGAATAAATTAATAAGAAAACATATTAAAGTAAAAATGTCACTGGTAAAGGTGAATATATAGTAAAGGTATGAACCGCTTATAAAGATAGAATAAAGGTTGAAAGAATAAAGTAGTAAAAATTAACTATAATAATTAGTTTAGGGATACACAAAATAAAAAGATGTAAAATATGACATCAAAAACATAAAACGTGTGGGGGGAAGTAAAAATGTAGAGGTTTTACAATGTATTCAAATTTAAGCTGCTATCAACTTAAGAAAGCATATGAATAAATAATATATAATATCAACTTTATGAATAAATAATATGTAATATCAACTATATATATAGGCCGCTCTATGTGAACCTCATGGAAAAAAAAAAAAAAAGCAAAAACCACAAAGCAAAAACCTATAGCAGCTACACAAAAGATAATAAGAAAGGAATATAAACACTAAAGAAAGTCATCAAACCACAAAGGAAGAAAAGAAGAAAAGAAGAAAGGAAGAGAGAGGAACTACAAAAACACCCAGAAAAGAATTACTTTAAATGTAAATGGACTAAAATCTCCAATCAAATGACATAGAGTGACTGAACTGAGTAAAAACAAAACAAACAAAAAAGACTCATCTACCTATTGCCTATAAAAGATTCATCTCAGATCTAAGGATGCACATAGATCAAAAGTGAAGGGATGGAAAAAGATATTCCCTGCAATGGAAATGTAAAGAAAGCTGATGTAGCTATACTTGTGTCAGACAAAATAGACTTTAAAACAACGACTGTGATAAAAGACAAAGAAGGGCATTACATAATGATAAAAGGGTCAATCCAATGAGAGGATTTAGTTATAAATATTTATGCATCCAACACAGGAGGACCTAAATATACAAAGCAAATATTAACAGACCTAAAGGGAGAAATTCACAGCAATCCAATGATAGTAGGGGGCTTTAATACTCCACTTACATCAATGGATAGATCATCCAAAGAGAAAAATCAACAGGGAAACACCAGCCTTAAATGACACCTTATACTAGATGGACTTAATAGTTACATACAGAACATGCCATCCAAAAGCAGGAAAATATATTCTTCTCAAGTGCACATGCAACATTCCCCAGGATCGATCACATGTTAGGCCATGAAACAAATCTCCATAAATTGAAGAAAACTGAAATCATATCAAGCATCTTTTCCAACCACGATGGTATAAAACTAGAAGTCAATTACAAGAAAACTGAAGAAATCAGAGATATGTAGAGATTAAACAACATGCTACTGAAAAACCAATGAGTCAATAAGGAAACCAAAAGGGAAATTTAAAGAAAATACCTAGAGACAGATGGAAATGGAAAGAAACAATCCAAAATTGATAGAATGCAGCAAGAGCAGTTCTAACAAGGAAATTCATAGCAATACAGGCCTACCTCCAGAAGCAAGAAAAACTCAAACAATGTAGCTTTAAACCTAAAGAAGCTAGAAAAAGAACAAACTAAGCCGAAAGTTAGTAGAAGGAAAGTAATCATAAAGATCAGAGCAAAAATAAATGAAATAGAGACTTAGAGAAAACAATAGAAAGGATCAATGAAACTAAGAACTGGTTCTTTGAAAGAATAAACAAAATTGACAAACTTTTAGCTAGATTCACCAAGAAAAAAAGAGAGAAAGCTCAAATAAATAAAATGAAATGTAAGAAGAGGAATTACAACTGATACCATAGAAATATGAAGGAAGGATCATAAGAGACTAGTATGAACAATTACATACCAACAGACTGGACAACATAGAACAAATGGATAAACTCCTAGAAACATGCGCTCTTCCAAGACTGAATCATGAAGAAATAGAAGATCTGAATAGGCCAATTACTAGTAAAGAGATTCAATCAGTAATCAAAAGCTCCCAACAAGCAAAAGTCCCAGACCAGATATCTTTACTGGTGAATTCTACCACACATTCAAAGATGATTGAATACTTATCCTTCTTAAACTATTCTAAAAAAATTTAAAAATGAGAGAACACTTCTAAACTCATTTTTTGAGGCCAGCATTAGCCTAATACCAAAACCAAATAAGGAAACCATAAGAAAAGAAAATTATAGGCTAACATCCCTGACGAACATGGATGTGAAAATCCTCAGCAAAATATTAGCAAACTGAATTCAACAATACATGGAAAGGATCAAACACCATGATCAAGTGGGATTTATTCCAGGGCCGCAAAATGGTTCAACATCTGCAAATCAATGGAATATACCACCTTAAAACAATAAGGGATAAAAAAATCATATGATCATCTCAATAGATGCAGAAAAAGCATTTGGCACAATTCAACACCGTTTATGATAAAAACACTCAACCAAGTTAGTAAGAGGGAATGTACCTCCATGAAATAAAAGCCATACATGACAAACCCACAACTAACATCATATTCAATGATGACAAGCTGAAAGCTTTCCCTCTAAGACCAAGAACAAAAGAAGGGTGCCCACTCTCATCGCTTTTATTCAACATAGTGTTAGAAGTCCTAGCCATGGCAATTAGGCAAGAAAAATAAATAAAAGGCATCCAAATGGGGCGTGGGGAGGAAAACCCACTATTTGCAGATGATGCACATGTTACTATATACAGAGAACCCTAAACACTACACACACACACACACACACACACACACACGAAAACCCTGTTAGAACGAATAAATGTATTTAGTGATGTTGCAGGATACAAAAAAACCAATATACAGAAATCTGGTGCATTTCTATAAACGAATAATGAGCTATTGAAAAGAGAAATTAAGAAAACAAGCCCATTTATAACTGCATCAAAAAAAATAAAATACCTAAGAATAAATTTAGCCAAGGAGAGGAAAGACCTATACACTGAAAACTCTAAACCACTGATGAAAGAAATTAACAAAGACACAAATAAATGGAAAGATATTTCCTGCTCACAGATTGGAAGAATTAATATTGTTTAAATGTCCATATTGCCCGAAACAATCTACAGATTCAATGCAATCCCTATCAAAATTCCAGGGGCATTTTCAACAAAAATAGAACCAATAATTTTAAAATTTGTAGGGAACCACAAAAGACCTGGAAGAGCCAAAACAACCTTGAGAATGAGGAACCACATGCAAGGTATCGTGCTCCCTGATTTCAAATTATTCTATAAAGCTGAAGTAATCAAAACAGTATGGCACTGGCATGAAAATAGACACATAGATCAATGGAACAGAAAAGAGAGCCCAGGAATAAACCCACACATATATGGTCAATTAATTGGCAGCAAAGGAGCCAAGAATATACAACAGGGAAAGGGTGGTCCCTTCAATACATGGTGTTGGGAAAACTGGACAGCCACAAGCAAACACATGAAAGGAATCCACTATCTTATGTCATACACAAAAATTTACTCAAAATGGATTCAAGACTTGAATGTAAGACCTGAAACCGTAAAACTCCTAGAAGAAAACACAGGCAGCGAGCTCCCTGGCATCAGTCTTGGCGTTGAACTTTTAGGTTTGACTCCAAAAGCAAAGGTAACAAAAGCAGAAATAAACAAGCCAAAAAGCTTCTGCACAGCGAAAGGAACCATCAACGAAACAAAAATGCAGCCTACTGAATAGGAGAAACTATTTGCCAATCATACATCCAATAAGGGGTTAATATCCAAAACATATAAAGACCTCAAACAGCTCAATAGCACAAACCCCCACAAACAATCTGATTGAAAAATGGGCAGAGGATCTAAATAGACATTTTTTCCAAAGCAGATACAGATGGCCAACAGGTACCTGAAAAAATGTTCAACATCACGAATCATCAGGGAAATGCAAGTGAAAACCACAATGAGGTATTGCCTCCCATCTGTTAGAATGGTTTCATCAAAAAGACAAGAAATCACAAGTGTTGATGAGGATGTGGCGAAAAGGGAGCCCTTGTGCACTGTTGGTGGGAACGTAAGTTGGTGCAACCACTGTGGAAAACAGTATGGACGTTCCCAAAAGATTAAGGAATAAACTACCATATGATCCAACTATTCCACTTCTGGGTATCCATCCAAAGGAAATACAAACACTAATTCAAAGAGATATCTGCACCCCTATGTTCACTGCAGCATTATTCACGATAACCGACATATGGAAATAACCTAGAGTATCCATTGATGGATGAATGGGAAAGAAGATTTGGTACATACATACACAGTGGAATACTACTTAGCCATAAAAAAGAAGACAACCTTGCCATTTAGAACAACACAGATGGGCCTTGAGGGTTGTTAGGTTGGCTGGAGACACAGGTGGCAAAGAATTACACTGAGAGTAGACCAACGAACAGGACAGTTGATTCACTCTCCAAGGGAGGAGAGGAGCCAGACATTAGGAGAAATGTCGGCCCCGAGTTCCTGTGAGGCTGGGCCTTTTAAGGGGTTTTTAAGGATGTGAGAGGGTTGCAGCTGCATCTGTGGGGAGGGGCTTGCCGGGAGGGGGTCCCATTCTTGGTAGGGGAGAACAGGAGGTATGGCAGGTTTTCAAGGGGCTCTGTCCAGGGCTCTCCACCAGGATGCAGGTTGTGGTCAGGCTAGAGAAGAAGATGCTTGTAGTTGGGGGTCTACTTTCCGAGAACATAGGGCAGCAGGACCTGGAAAAACAAAGTTAGGGCCAAGTGCAGACCCCTGTGAGTTTTGCCCGTAAGCATGGCTGGGGGTAGGGAGGGAGGGCAGACTTTGAACAAACTCCTCTCAAGGGTATTATGCTAAGTGAAATAAGCCAGAGAGAGAAGGACAAATACTGTATGATTTCACTTATGCGTAGAATCTGAAAAACAACAAGGAACAGACAAAACAAAACTCACAGACACAGAGAACAGACTGGTGGGTATCAGAGCGGTAGGGGATTGGGAGGTGGGCAAAAAGGGCGAAGGGGGTCCAATGTATGGTGACAGATGGTAATGAGATTTAGCGTGGTGATCACCTAGTATTATAAACAAATATGGAATTATTACGGTGTACCCTGGGAACTAATAAAATGCTATATATCAATTTTATCTCAATTTTTATTTTAAAAAAATGAGGCTGAAGACCGAGCCCTGGAGCAGATCATCATGTGCTGGGAAAATGAGGAGAAGCCAGCAAAAGAGGCTGTGGGAGAGTGGCCGGGGAGGCTGGGCTCTGTGGCTGAGAAAAGCGAGTATGTCAAGGAGCGGGCCTGATCAACAAGGTCAAGAGCCGCTGGTAAACAGAGCGATGGGAAACTGAGACTCCACCTTGGAACCGACAAGACGGACATAAATGGAGGTGATAGCTGACCTTGACAAAGTCATGATCTGTAAGCTAACGTGCAGGCTGCCAGCTAAACATTACTGTCTCCATTTTACAGATAGGGAAGCTGAGGCCAGAAAGGGCCTGGTGAGGCCCACATAACCAGTGAGCAGTGGGGACAGGCAGGGGAGCAGATGCATGCATCTGATGTCACTCCTCTGTCAGAGTTGTCTCATCCTGGCCATCCAGGCGCCTCACCCCTGCAGCCCCTAAGAACGTGGCCTTTTTTTTTTTTTTTGAGATTTTTATGTATTTATTTGAGAGAGAGCGAAAGTGAGAGAAATCACAGAGGGAGAAGGAGAAGCAGACTCACTGCCGAGCAGACAGCCCGATGTGGAACTCGATCCCAGGACCCTGAGATCATGACCCAAGCCAAAGGCAGACACCCAACTGACTGAGCCACCTCGGTGCCCGAAGGTGGCCTTGAATTTTCAGCCAAGTGGGCAGGGTCAGGATGAGGTCCTTCTAGACGGTAGCTTGATCCGGCTCGAAACATAAGCCTGGTGTTTCCTTCGCGTTGTTTGTATTCCTGGAACTTACTAGGCTTTCTCTCAGCTTAGCTCTTAAGAAAAATGTCATTGATTCTCACTGGACCCACAGGTGAGCAAGTTTTGAGGGCCAAGTCTGCTGCCCTTGCAGCCTGGGGGAGGAGGTGGCTGCTGTCTACCGCCCAGTCCCAAATGCTATAACCCCTCCAGCCCAGAGAGAAGCCCACCGGGTCCTGCCCAGACTTAGCCCCACCTGCTTCCAACGTGCTCAGAGCCTTCTCTGGGTCCTCCTTTCCCCTCATGCCCTTGAAACTAGTGCAAAACAACAGTGAGTACATTTCGATTCCTTCATCTCTAGATCTTCCTACTGATTACAGTGAAGAGTAGCTACTTTGGAAATGCATTTTTCAGCTTATGATGCTTTATTTTTTCAATATTTTATGATGAAAAACTTCAAAGAGAGAGAGCAGAGTTGAAAGCATTGTGCCGTGAACACCCATATCCCATCACCTCGAGTCTACATTTAACATTTTGTTCTGCTTTCCATCTATTCCTCCCTCTGTCCATCATCAATCCGTCTTATGTTTTTTTAAGATTTTTAATTATTCATTTGAGAGAGAGAGAAAGCGAGAGCAAGAGCGGGAGTAGGGTGGAGGGTCAGAGGGACAAGGAAAAGGAGACTCCCTGCTGAGCAGGGAGCCCAATTTGGGGCTCGATCCCAAGACCCCGGGATCAGGACCTGAGCCAAAGGCAGACACTTAACCAACTGAGCCACCCAAGCGCCCCAATATGTCACTTTTTTGATGAGTTTTTAAGTAAGATGCAGACGTTAGGACCCTTCACCTGGAAACACTTACGTGTGTGTATCATTAACTAGAGTTTAATATTTGCTTACGGCTTTCCCTTTTTGAGATAAAGTTTACAAACAGAGAAATTAACAAATCTCAAACTTACGTATGCTGAGTTTGAACAAATACATACACACCCGGGTAACTGAAACCTCCATCAAGATACAGAACGTTGTCATCACCCCAGAAAGTTCCCTCATGCCCTTCCCCCCCCCACCCCAGAGGCAACCGCTGATCTGATGTTTTTCACCACAGATGATTTTGCCTATTCTAGAATTTCCCGTAAATGGAATCCTCCAGCATGTGCTCTTCTGTGCCTGGCTTCCTTGGCTCAGCACAACGCTTTTGCAATTCACTAATGCAATAGCGTGTTATTAGCAGTTCATTTCTTGTTTTTTTCCTAGTAGCATTCCATTATGTGACTATATCACAGTTTATTCATTCTCCTGTTCACTGCAATAATTATTTTGATAAAGGAAATGATTCTTTAATGAATTTCTAGTTGGGATGCTTCTGATTTCTGTTAAGAATTCTCTCATCATTCAAAGCAAACTGGGTCTGAGTCATGGCTTTTAGGAGCCGTGTCTCTGACATCACAAAGCTATGGATTTGCTATTTCAGTGCCGACCGTTACTAACTGGTGACCTCTTGCCAGTCAGCTCACCACCACGCTGTGCCTTACTCTTCCCATCTGAACACTGGGCATGAAAACAGCTAAAGGATGTGAGATGCTTATCAGAATGAGAGTAGCTAGTTCATTCCTTTGCTTCTTCATGTAACAATTAAGTAACAGGTGCCTGCTCTGCTCTGACTCTGCAAGCTCTGGGAAATAAAACGAGGCAGGTCTCCTTGGGGCTTTCAGACGGGTGGGTTACACAGACACCAGACAGCTAGCTGCACAGTTAATGATTTAATTGTCATTGTTACCAGCGCCGCAGGAGGAGAAGGGGCAGCTGCTGAGAGCCTGTGACAGGGTTTCTCAAGGACAGAAAGAGAAGCCAGGACTAAGTAAGCAAAGGGGAAACCTTCCAGGCAGAAGGAGCCACAGAGCTCCAGGCTCTCTGGAGGGATGGAGCAGCACATGTTGGAAGAACTGGAAGGCTGTGTCAGAGGAGAGCACGGGCAGATATGGGAGGTGGAGGAGAAGGCAGAGGAGCAGGGGTAAGGGGAGGCTGGTCAGACTGGGTTTCGTAGTCAGTGTTCCAAGCTCACAGCCATAGGCAGCGAGGGCAGGCTGGACTGGACCCTTCATACAAGACTGTCAGGTGGGAGCTGTCTGCTTTGTTCACTGTTACAGCCCCAGTGCTCAGAACAGTGCCCAGATCGATTTGGGGAAGGGAGGGAGGAAGAGTGGGAGGCTTGATTTGAAGCCAAGGTTTGGGATTTGTCTGACACAGGTCGCTGGCTGCACTGCAGAGACCGGGTGGGAAGAGGCTCACGATGCGCACACATCTGCTTGGGTGGCCATTAACAAAGTGGCACAGGCTCGGTGGCTGCAGCCACAGAAATGTATTTTCTCACACTTCTGTAGATGGGAAGTCCAAGACCAAGGGGCCATCAGGGTGGCTTTCCAGAGCGATCTCTCCTCCTGGCTTGTAGATGGCCAGCTTTTCACTGTGTCATTATGTGGTTTTCCACTGTCCTGCCATGAAAGAGAGATCTCTCTGGTATCTCTTCTTATAAGGACGTCGGTCCTATCAGATTAGGGCCCCACCCTTGTGACCTCATTTAACTTTATCTCATGAGAGTCCCCATCTTCCAGAGCAATCACCACTGGGGGTTAGAGCTTTGATATATAAGTTGGGGAGCAGGGCCACAGTTCAGGCCACAGCAGGGCAGGCACAGGGAAACCGGTTAGGAGGTGAGGGAAGAAATGCTGATGGCTTGGGTTAGGCGTTGGCATTGAGCAGAAAAGTCTGCCATCATCAGCGGTGGACTTTCACAGGGAGGGAGGAGTTGGAGGTGTCCAGGAGAACTTGTAGGTTTCTGCAGTGGTGTTAGTGAATTGAATGGTGGCCCCCAAAAAGATCTGTCCCCGTCCTAACCCCCAGGACCTGTTAATGTGACCTTATTTAGAAAAAGGGTCTTTGCAGATCTCTAGGTGAGATCACCCCGGATTACCCAGGGGGGCCCTACATCCAATAATCCAGTCCATCTGTCTCCATATAAGAGAGAGAAGAATGAAGACAGGGACCAGAGAAGGCATTGTGAAGGGACAGATAGAGACGGGAATCATGTGACCACAGGGAGTTCCCCCCCCTCCCAAAGCTGAAAGAGGCAAGAAAGAGGCAAGAAAGGAGTCTCCCCAGAGCCTTCAGCAGGTACTGTGTCCCTGCCCACACCTTGATTTTGGACTCCCGGTCTCCAGAATGTTGAAAAAGCACATTTCTGTTGTTTTAAGTCACCGGTTTGGTGATAACTAGCTAAGGCAACCCCAGGCAGCTAATCCAAAGAGTGACAGAATCCAGGGTGAAGGTGTCACCTGGGAGGGGGGCCGAGCTGGGAGGGCCAGGGCTTGTAGGATGGGAGGGAGAGTTTAGATCTGGAAATGCAGACTGGGTGGTGACTGTAGGGTGTGAAGGGCCTCCAAGGGCAGCAGCCCGGCTCCCCGTGAATACACAATCCCTGATGGCTACTATCATTATTATTTACTTTCAGAGTGCGCTGGCGTTGGAAGAAGTGATCGCTCCCCTTGAACATATCTGATGTGCCCGGAATCTCGGGGTGGCAAACAATCTGAAATGCCACCACCACTCAGCGGGGCTCGACTCTTCCCCTGCAACACTCCCCTTCGGACGCCAGTATTTCCTGGTACAAAGTTCTGTTTGCACCTCTTCACCTGGGCTGAGCCCAGCTCCGCACCCACCCAGAAAGTCTTAGGGCACAACCAGGCCGGCGGAGCCAATGGAAACTGTCAGCCCTCCCGGGCCTCCCTCCCTCCTTCCTCCCACAGAGCGGCCATTGGTGGCAGAAGTCCGCCATCTTGTGGACACCCACCGTCCTAACAGCCTGGTCCGAAATCGGTCTGGATGAGCGAGAAGAGGGCCCCAAAGTCCCTTCACTTTTCCCGCCTCCAAGTACAGCTTCGCGTAATCAGGCTCCAAAGGTCAAGGGTTTGGGTGGAACGATCTTTCTGGCCTTTAAAAGAACGAAGAGGCAAGCACAATGGCGTCGAAGCAGGCCAGGAAGGATCGCCCCTTCAGCGTCTGGTGGGTCCGCAGGCCATCCTTCAAGCCCCCGCCCCCCCCTCCAGTTAATGGGGCGGGAGCCGCTCCTTGGTGGGAGAGAGAGCATTGGGCCTACTTCCCTTTCTGCTTTCATAAGCCTACAGGCCTCTCTATGCCCCTGGAGAAGTCCCATTCTGAGGCACAGGTGAGACAAGCTGGGGTCTTTCTCAAGGACTGTATTTAAGCGCTAGTACGTGCCTCCGTGTCTTCATCCATTCAATGGGGATAATAGCAGTACTTACCTGATTGATCTTTTGTTGGCGTGAAATGAGTTCCTCTGCACACAGTGC
This sequence comes from Ursus americanus, assembly GCF_024610735.1. Classification (NCBI taxonomy): domain Eukaryota; kingdom Metazoa; phylum Chordata; class Mammalia; order Carnivora; family Ursidae; genus Ursus; species Ursus americanus. Next base: position 65,052,504 of record NC_142140.1, on the reverse strand, counting down.
TTAGAATACTGCCTAACCCCAAAGGCTCAGTGAATGTTAACTATCACAATCCACACACACGCACACACACACACACACACACACACTCTAACAAACCCAAGCTTTCAGCAACTTTCTTACAGCACTTTGATGTATCCCCACTCATGGCTGGATACCACCAGCATCCAAGTAAGCCAGGTACCGCGGGACAGAAATGCAAATAAGTGAGGTATGGTCCTTACCTCCTACAATGCATGGGATAGTCCGGGGGCAAGAACGGTGCCCACGCACTCAGAACGATGGCTGCAAGGTCAAAACTAAGCCGTGCTTTTAAAAGCAACAAGAGCAAAGTGTACGGAGAAGCAAGAGAAAAGGACGTTTGGCCCCGCGTGAGGACGCCACATAAACTACTCCCAGTTGCTGACCCTCAAGGGAATCTGGCTGCAGCCCAGAGAGTGGGTTCTCATGTTTTATTCCATGTAGCCCCATTGGCTGTATGTCCTCAGTGTCACTCACATGAGCTTCTTTCTCCCTGTGGCCACTGCCTACCCTCCCAGCCCAGCCAGCGTCACGTCTGTCCTGGTCTATGGCAAGTGGGTCCTAGCCAATCGCTGTGCCTGCTATGGGCTCTCCCAGCCTCTGCCCAAGCACACCTCCCACCGTGCCACCCCTGGCTCAGTATTCCGGGGGCTCTTCACTGCACTTGAGAGAAAACCGACCTCCTTAACCTGCACCCTTCCAGCTTCACCCCTGCACTCACACGGGGCCCTGCTGAGCTTCTAGATTCCAGGCCTTCCGACACGCTCCTCTGTCTGTGTGAGGCACTGCCCCCACGATTTCTCCACTGGCACTCACCCTTCATCTTTCAGGGTACTGTTCAAATTCCACCTGCAGGAAGTTTCTCGAAGCCCTTGTTGCACACGTCCCCACAGCGGGCCGCGCTTTCCCACAGTTCCCTGCTGGGATCACCTGCCTGTGTGGTTATCGTTGGGTCTGATGAGGATCCCGCCGCAGACTCTGTCTCTCCCGCTCCACCCCACCCCAGAGTGGCTGGCCACCGCTGGCAGGGCTGATGATGGGGACGGCTACAAGGTCAACGAGGCTGTGCAAGAGAACAGCACTCTCAGGATTACAGCGCACTTAGAAACGGAGCCGAGAGTGGGTGTTGACGCATTAGCTCATTCTCCACTCTGGAGAGCGGGGCCATGGTGCGAGGCCGTGCTCCCCGGACCTGGAGCTCTGGAGTCACAGCAAGAAGAGGAACGGAGCTTATGAACTGCCTCTCGGTCCACATCAGCCTCCACAAGGAGCCCTGGCAAGGAAATGTGAGTGTGCGTGGCCAGGGGAGCAAAGCACCTCTCCAGCCTGTGCCAGGATGGCCTGGGCCTGCCCTAGCCTCCTGGATGGACTTGACTCTGCGGGTTTCCACGGGCGCCAACCCCCCTCTGCTGACGCTCTTCTTTGAGACCTGTTCGAGCACTCATCAGCTCTCCCTCAATCCCATGGCCCCGGGAGGCCGGCTGTGTCTGCGAGTTTGCCAGTCTCTGCTCCGACTCTTAGCACTGAATTCATAATCTCGCTGGCAGAGAACAAGCAAGCACCTCTATTTGCAAATTGTCAGAGGACAGATCTCCGCGTGCTGGCCAGTCCCCCTCACTCGACACCAGTGACTCTCACTGCTCTCATGATGCTCTCACTGACCTGGCAGCTGGGGGCCAGCCCAGCAGGATGAAGGCCTTTGGAGCCCCTTCGGCAGAAGCCAGCAGGACGGGCCCCTGCTCTCTTCCACATGGCCTCATCCCTGCAGCCCTGTGACATTGCAATTAAAAAGGAAGATGAAGTGACTCTTCATGAAGAGCTCTCTGGGAGGCTGGATTCATTTAAACTTGTTTCTCATTACTTTTTGGACTAGGCCTTCTCTTTCCTATCTTTGCAAAATCTGGACAAACAGGATTTCAAGCATCACCTTAATTACTGAATCATGATTTTACAAGTCACCATTCGGTGTCACAGGAACAAAAATCCAACCCACACAGGCTTATATGTAAAAGTGGGACTTCATTGGCTGACAAAACTGAAGGGTGGAGAGGCAGTTCCCGGCGACAGATGTGGATGGTTCTGGAAGTGATGGCATCAGGTGCCCGCCCTCTTTATCTCCGAGCTCAAACACTCCTATGTGAATCCGCCCTCAGGAAGGCTTTCTCAGCAAACGTGCCATCAGCCCAACATAATCAGCAATAAAAGAAAGCCCCTCTCTAATAGCCCAGCTAGGGTTACTAGTCTCCGTAAATACTGGGGACACACTTATACTAAAAAGATTATTCCTTGTTGATCTGAAGTGCAAATTCTGTATTTTATCTGCAATCTCAGGGCAGCACAGGTCCCAGGACAGAAGCTGGCCAGTCTGAGGCACATACCACCCCAGACCCAGTTGCTGTGGTCAGGAGGATGGGTTATGCCAACCGGCAGGCCAGGGTCACCTCCCTATCTTTGGAAAGGGGGCAGCACGGTCAGCACTCTGGGTATCCACGCCCCAATAGCGGGAGACAGGTCCCTTCCCGAATAACTGGGAATGCTAACCCTAGAAGAAGGGGAATGAAGCCTGCACACGTGAAAACCACCCACGTCCACACAGTGATCTGGAAGGTCGCAGACAGTAGGGAAAAGCATAAGACTCCACGGTGGCTTTACGGCACACCATTTTCCACACGGTCCCTGCCCTGCCACGCACACTCCTGTCTGGTTGGCAGAGCCGGTACGAGAATCCCTCCCTGTATGAGTCTGCTACGGCCGCCATGACAATGCACCGCGGCCTGGGAGCTGCAGCAACAGACAGCTATGTTAGGACTATAATTCTGGAGGCTGGCAGTCCAAGGTCAAGGTGTGGACAGGGCTGGTTTCCTCAAGGCCTCTCTCTCTTAGGCTTGCGGATGGCCATCTTCTCGCTGTGTCTTCACGTGGTCTTCCCGCTGTGTGCGTTGTGTCTGTGTCCCAATCTCCTCTTCTTAGAAGGACACTGGTCATATTGGATTACGACCCACCCTAATGACCTCATTTTAACTTAATTACCTCGTTTAAGACCCTCACTCCAGTGAAGGGTGAAATAAAATGGAGTCACTCCTGTCAAGGGGTTTTACAAAGGGAGCCAGAAGACCGTTAAGGAGGGGGGCCTCAAGCATATCCTCACTGGGTAGAACTTCTGCACTGGGCCAAACCACAAATATGCCAAGGACTCTGCATGAACACCTGCAGCTTGCTACAGTGAGGGACTTTTGCTTATGATAGCCTTGGCAACCAACTATGTCTAGCCAACATTTGCTTTCTGCCACCAACATCAATCAAAATTCTTTGTAAACGACATATGCAAGCATTCCCTTTTGTCTTTAGAAAATCGACTTGTGTTCTCTCGTGGGACACAATTTGGGCTGCTACCCGAAACTGTGCCCCCCAAATTGTAATTAGGGTCATGACTTCAACATATGAACTGGCATGGGGATGTGATTCAGCCTACAACACTATCCTTTCCTTCATTTTTTTTTTCCTTCAGGTAAGGAATAGGACAGTGAGGGTGGTCATGACTTGTCCCCAGTCCCAGGGCTGATTCAGCGGTGGAACTCACCAAGGAGCCAAGTCCTCTGCCTGGCCTTTATCCCCAACATGTAGCTAGCCCTTGGCCAGCCTGCACACTCCCTGACGGAAAAGCACTCGGCAAATCCACCCTCCTGGGCCCTGCGCTCAGCACAGGGCCAGGCACCCAGCAGTTGACGTTCTTGAAATAAGCATTCCTTAAAAGGAATGAAACAGAAAAAAAAAAAAAATCCCTAAAGCATTTTAGGAGATTTAGCTAAAAGGAGAGCAGGACAGGAGCACGTGCTCATGATTTGAAGTGATAAAGACTCCTTAGAACAGCAAAAATGATGAGGCCTATGGATGTGTAAATGAGCCTGGGGAAGACTAATCAGAGGGTAAATTACAAAACAAAAAAAAGACCCTAAAACAAGTGAGAGGGGAGAACAGTGAATATTTCAGTGTCTTTTAGTTCATAAGAAATTCATGAGCAACGCGTGTGGAAATTTTGTTGGTTTTGGTGGTGGGAAAGAATTGTAAATATGTATAATATGTAAATACCTTTTATAATAAAAGCCCATAAAGATAAATGAGCGTGTCTGCAGAAAAGCTGTGAGCTGTGTAAGACGCCAGAATTAACTGTCCCCACAAAGAAATTACCATAATGCTTACGGGGCACTGAAAGTTCCTCCTGCTCTGGAAAGAAATGCCTAAATACTAATCAGAAAATGCACACAGACCCAGCGCCTCTTTCTTTCTCCACCACCCCCCACCCCCCTCACTCCCCGATCTCTTTTTTTTCATGTGAGGAAGGCAGCCTTGGTGACCAGGCAGCAGAGATGGACCTATAGGGTTCAAATAGGACCTCCTTCCACCACCCAAGACCTGCGCTGAAAGTGGACTCACCACCTCCAGGCTGACCTCAAACTTCCCAACTGATTGTGTTCTCCTTTCCAGTTTCTCTCTCTACTGGGGCAAAGCACCCCGTGATGGGAACCGAACCACCCTTCAAGGCAGTAAGGACTGCCCTGGGCCAGCAAGACCCCGCCCGTGACTGACCCCAAAACTTCGATCCACCTGACCTGCACGCCCACCTGCACAGTCAGCAGCGCACACACGCGTCCCTGCCCCTCGTTTTCCTTATGTAAACCTGGAAGTACTTTCAGCACTTTGGAGGCAGTTTTTGAGCGGCCAGCCGTCTGTGGTCTTCCCGGTGTCGGCCTCCCTGAAATAAATTCCTTTCTTGTTTCCCCACCAATCCGCTCCCTGCCTTTGGAGTTTGTCAGCGGAGTAGTGACCAAATCTCCTCTGTTTGGGGGCCCCGGAGCCAGGTGCTCTGCGCCCTGCTACACTGCTATCTTGGCCAAGTCATCCCGTCGCTCTGGGACCCGCTTTCCTCACCTGTGACATGGGGACACCACACCTTCCTTCCCCACGTTTTGGGGAGAATCTAATGGGAGAAGTAGTAAGGCTCAAGTAGTGCCACCTCCTTACCCGGCGAGCGGCGGCCAGTGGCCAGGCAACACCAGGGGACTAGAGAAACTGGCGCGGGACAGATCACGTCCCAGGGGAAGCAAGGGGCTCAGCCGGTGGGCCCCGCTCAGGCGCCCGCCCCCACGCCAAGCACCGCCCAACACCACCCCCGCCCCGCCTCCAAGCCATTGCCACGCCCCATGCCCTCGCCCCCACGCCAAGCCACGCCCCGGTGTGACTGCCAGCTCCGTCCCGACGCCACGCCCAGTGCCAAGCCCCGCCCCGAGCTGTCGGAGTCCATGGCGCCTGCGGCGGGGCGCTGGGCCCCCGGCCTGTGGCGGGCGTGCAACTGGCTCATGGCCGCGTTCTTCGCGCTGGCGGCCTTGGTGCAGGTCAGCGCCCCTGCCCCGGGACACGGGACGCGGGAGGCGGGCGAGGGGCCCTCGGGCTCTGCAGGGCGCTGAGCTTCGAGCTTCGTCCCTGGCCTGGCGCACGGTAGACTAACGGGGCGGGCGGGCCGTGTACGCGGAGGACGGAGATTGGGGGTTACGCCCCGGGACCCCCACCCCATTCCCCGGCCGAGAGGTAGGTGTGTCCACGTGACCGCCGGACCCCTCTCCCGTGCCACGTGCTGGGAGGAGCGGACTAGCAGACGCAGCCTGTGATGGGGACCCAGCCTGGTTCACGGCCGAGGCGAGGAGACAGACAGAACCCGATGTGGTGCGGGTACCCTCTCAAGTCTGCTTTGGGACCCCGTTCCAAAGAGCTGCCCTTATCTTAAGACCGGAGGCCCTCACAATACCGCGGTCAGACGTCTGTGCGGTCCTGTACGCAGTCGTGTGGCTGTGCTCAGCCAGCAGCTGCCACGACCACCATGATCCGCTAGACTAGGTCTTATTCCCATTTTGTAGCCTCGCTGCCTAGTGCAGCGTCTGGCACGAAACACACCACTGCGATGGATCCCGGAGCAGACCAAATGCAGGGCTGAGCGCCACAGAGTGTCTGCTAATGCCTGATGTTTTGGCATTCCAGGTAAATGATCCGGATGCGGAAATATGGATGGTGAGTATGAGCTGCTTTCCTCCGTTTCCAGGAACCGCGGAACGGCACAGCACACGGTTTTCTGTCTTTGTCCTGTGCCTCCCTGCCTTAAGTACATGAAAACTTAGATCATTTGTAAGCCCTTTTTCCTAAAATATCAGGGAAGAGGGATCAGAGTGGTAATGTAATGTGTGTGTGTGTGTGTGTGTAAGAATTCAGAATTTTCCAGAGACATTAGGGGCCTTTCAGCAATATTCCCTTTGAATAAAAATGGGCCAACTGAGGACACTTTTCTGAAGACACACAGTAGACTTCCCAAGGTCAACAGCCATTCCTCATGCGTTTCTACCCAGAAACTCCAACAAACATTTCACCAGAAAATGGCAGGCCTAGGGTTTGCCATTCTTCTAATTCAGTGAGTTATGTTTATAAAAAATAATTAAAGCCCATAAAATCTACAGAATACATTTAACCAATGCTCTGATTGAACTATTTGGAGGAGGTGGAGAAATCATTCCATACATTTTCTGAAATATCTGGATTTTGCCCAGTTTCTTTCAAAACAGGTACATAAGACTTTGCAGTATCACCAATGAGATGATTTGGCCTTTGGAATAATATTGACTGTGTACAGATCAGCAACAAATGAAAGCATTTGGCTCTGTCGTGCAAAATTCTGGTCAGTGTTTTGAGTGCAGAACTCATTCTGACACTGCTTATTGTCCAGTTTCACGCACCCTTGCATCGAATCACGCTGCCTCTTCCTCAGCACTCTGGCCCATATCCTGAGTTCCAAATATTATTTCCCTGCAGACAAGTCTCCAATACGCAGCTTAATGTAGAATTTCCAACACTGACTCCTCCAACACCCCAAAGTCCTACAGCATCTTTCCCTCCTAACCCCCCTCCTCTCCTGACTCACTCATTTCTGTCAACGGCAGAATCATCCTCGGGCTCATCCTTGCTCCAAACCACAGGCATCTCTAACATCTCTCGGTTCCTTACCACTGCCTTTGAGATCCTTTCAAAAAATAAAATGAAGAACAAAGCATCCAGCAAAACCCAATCTAGGTCTAACTGCTTGTCTGTCCGGTATGTGTATACTTCACCTCCCACTTCCTGCTTGGGTGACATAGCATGAAGAATAATAGACACCAAGTCCCCACAGACATCCTCCCTCCTCGCCAGTTTCACCCTCCATCACCTTCCACGTGGACTCCTTCAATAGCTTCCTAATTCTTGGAGCTGCCTCTAACCTCTTGCTCTCCTTGAACAATTTCCACATTATCACTTCCTGCTTCAAAAACGTCCCTCATTTCCCAAGATCCCTGAGTTACAACTCCCCAGGTTGGCGCTCAAGGCCACCCACAGTGTGGGTCCAATCCACCTTCCAAGCATGTCTTGGAAGTCCGATCTACCTATAATACTTACTGTGTCTTGCCCCTAGAATTCCTGTATGTCATACTCAAACTTCAGAGTCTATCTCAAGTGCTGTGTCCCTCAAAAAAAATCCCTCTTCCTCATTCCCATAGGTTCCAACCGTCCTTCCTTTGGACCTTTAACGCTGACACATTCTGCTTTACATTCGAGTTGGTTCTGTACATGCCAGCTCCTGGAAGAACAGCAACCAGTTCTTCCTTCTTCTTGGTAGTCCTCGGGCAACCTAACACAGAGCCTTCCTATGGCCACCCTTCTGTATTGACTCTTGAATAAAAGCAGCACAGATGAGCCAATACTAGGTAATTGGGCCTTGGGGGCTTGTACGGTGCCTGACTCATTTCCATGTCCCCTACTTCATCTTGCTCATGAAGGATGTGTGTATCAGGATGCATACAGGAGCAAATAGAAAATCTGACTAGCATCAGGTTAGAACAATAGAGTATCTCACTTTAGAAGTCCAGAGGCAGCTGCTTGATGACCAACAATGTCATCAAAGACCTGGGCTTTGTGGGTCTTTTCTCTGCCACTTGCAATGTGTGGGTGATATATCCTCTCATGTCCACAGAATGGCTGCTGCAGCTCCAAACATCATGCCCAGACAGGAGCATCCCAAGTAGGAAGAAACAAGACAGCAGCAAAACGATTTTTCCTCCTGTGCTTTCTTCCCTTTGATCAGGCAGGAAATGTTACCCAAAAAGCCCTTCAGACAGGCTGCTGTTCAGTGCGTGCATACCAATATGGTTTATGGTCTGGGACCCATCCTGCTTGGTCAGTGTCTGCATACTGGTTGTTGAAATGCTCTGAGTATCAGCTTTGCCCCTACAAGACTTCTTACATTTCGTGGCTGGAGCATGATCACCCCTAGCTGAAGATGCTGGGAAAACAAATTGGCTTTTTCAGCTTTTATAATGGCAGCTGGACAAGGGAGAGAGACGTTAAGAATGAATGCCGGTGGGGAGGCGGGGGGCACCTGGCTGGCTCAGCTGGTATAGCCTGTGACTCTTGATCTCAGGGTTGTGAGTCTGAGCGCCATGTTGGGTGTGGAGATTATTTAAAAAATAAAATCTTGGGATGCCTGAATGGCTCAGTTAAGCATCTACCTTAGGCTCAGGTCATGATCCCAGGGTCTTGGAATCGAGTCCCCCATCAGGCTCCTTGCTCAGGAGGGAGCCTGCTTCTCCCTCTCCCTCTGCCTGCTGCTCCCCCTGCTTGTGCGCACACTCTCGCTCGCGTTCTCTATCTGACAAATAAATACAATCTTTAAAAAAATAATAAAATAAAATCTTTAAAAAATCAAATGCCATTGTACTCAAGAACTATATAGTAAATTAAATATTGTAAATAAATGATGCTCTGGGTTTAAAAAAAATACACCAACATAAAAATAAAAGACCATTATCAATGGGTTCTACTGAGTTCATTATTGAGTATGCTGTATTATTTTACCTTGTGTACTAGAAACCATTATTTTCAGTCTCTTGGTCCTCAAAAAGAATTTTTTTATCTTATTCGAGATAGAGAAAAGCACTTAAGGATTAACACGGCACAACTGCCATGAGAAACCACTGTTTAGTTCAAAGGCTGGTTTTGTTCATATGTTTACAATATAAAGAAATAAGAAGGTCTCAGACCCCTTAATCTGTTAATGACAGGTATCTGATACATTTGAGTGTACATTTATTAAAAAATCTCTGCTGAACATTTCTTACAGAGGGCACAGTTAAATGTTGTATGGTGTGTGTGTAACTTCTCTTTCTTCCTCTCTTTCTCAGTGGCTAAGTCACGCAGGTTTTCATTAGGAGAAAACTACCCCCTTACTGCTCCAAGCGTGGACCTTAGCGCAGCGGCAGCATCCCCTGGGAGCTGGTTAGAAAAGCAGAATTTGGGCCATAGCCCAGACCTCTAGAATCAGATCTGCATTTTAACAAGTTTTCCAGGCGATTTGTATACACACGGAACTTAGGGAAGCCCTGGTCTTCCCTCCAGTAGCAAGAATGCCTCCCTGGGAGAGACAACCACACGTGCAAATGTCAGTCTTGGCCATCATTAGGGATGGAGTAGGAAAGATGAACACGGGGTCTGTAATCCAGATGCCCTCTCGCCCCGGGATCAAGACAGACATGTTTCTGTGGTGGAAACAAATGACTTCCCGTGTGCGGCTCTGACAGCTTCCGATAAGGGAAGATTTCTGACGTGAGCATCACAGTTGAGACGGTTAAGCAGCTACGTTTCTTGGACACCCACCATGCCTCCCGTGCGCCTAACCAGGCCTGTTCTACTCGCCCTCTGCCCACAACACACACGCCTGAGCGGGTCTGGCTAGAGTCACCTGCTGAGCATGAGGCTTGAAGACGGGGCCTCCTTGGGGCCCATCCTCCAAACTCCAAAAGAGCTTGTCAGCAGTTTCCAGAATAAAGAGCCTGATCTTAGTGGATGCAGACACTGTCAGTCAACTTTCTGTGGTCTCACCATCTTTCTGTGCTTCCTAGACCCCTCTGAACATCTAAATGGGGCATACTTCCTCACCCCTGTCATCTCCTCCCTCTTCGTGAACAGGTGGTGTACCTGATGCCTGCGGTGCTGAGCCTGCTTGTGGGACTTAACCCTCTCGTCACGGGTATGGACCCCAGATTCTGCACGGACATGTAGCAAATCAGATTTCTGACAGTAAGGACAGACTCCCGGGAGGAAAACGGGGCTCTCCAGGTCTCCTCGTTTCTGAGAACAAGAGGGGCTAATTCTAATCCAGGTCCCCTCACCCATCTTCAGGCAAACTTCACAAGGACCTGGCACACCAAGACAGCCTTTTTATCAGCTCAGAACCCGAGATTGCGAATGCTGGTGTGGAACAGGGGTTCTGCAGTGTAGCCCACGAGAGAGAAGGGCTTTGGTCACCACACTGATTTCTTACGCCACCACACTAATGGAAAATCAGCAACAGAGCGCAAACCTTGTGCCTCTGTAGTCAGTGGCCGTCAGTGTCCAGTACCACTCCCAGTAACCACTTTCTTATTTTGAATCCATTCAACACGTGTGTATACGGCCTGCTCCTTATTTAGGGAAATGGTGTATAATGTCCATACAAATGTCTAGGTTTTTCATTCATATATCTTGCTCTCCCTAACCTCCCACTGTACCGTCATAGTACCAACAGCGATTTACTGTGTGCTTTTATATGTTTTCCCCTGCTAGGCTGTAAGCCCTTCTCAAAAGTGGGACCATTCTAGCCCATTTTTGCCCAAGCCTTGCTAAAATACGGCCAGGAAGATGGTAGGTACTTAATGCTTGTTGAATGTGAACGGATGGCTCTAAGACACAGGCTTTACCATATATTTTGTAACCTGCTCCTAGGAATATACACATATCCATCCATTCCAGGTGGGTATACAGGTAAAAAAAAAAAAAAATCACTTAATATAGCTGGTTTGTATTATCCACGGGCTGCCTACCTGGGCAAAACATAGTTGTATTACCCACGGGCTGCCTACCTGGGCAAAACATAGTTGCTTTGCTTTTTAACGACACTAAAAACTCTCAACAAACCTTAACTTGGACAGTTTTATTCACATAAAACTGTTTTTATATATAAAACAGTGTCTTATAACCAAAAAAAAAGTATATTTTACATTACTGATTACTAACATTTTCTTATTAATAGGGACTGTCAGTCCTGACGGGGTGTTCTTCACTGTCATGAAAACAGCTTCTTGGCCAGGGGGCCTTCAGAGTTCTCAGGGCCTTAGAATAAGGACCAGTGGTTCCCAGCTGGGTGGGGAAGACTCTTGTCCGCTGGATGCACGGGCTCCTTGTATAGGACCTGGAAGGTGTATTATTTGTGCTCCTTTAGTTGCAGGCAGGGAAAAAAACAACTCAAATGGGCTGTGAACTAAAAAGGAGACGTACTGGGATACTTGACTGAGAAAATCAGGGATGGTGCTGACTTCACGTGCTGCTGGTGGCTCAGAACTTGAACTTCTCTGCACCTCACAGTCCCACCATATACTGCTCTGACTTCAGTCCTGGGCCCCTCGTGGTAACCACTTCTTCGTGACGCTCCGTCCGACAGAAGATACAATCTGCTTCCCAGATAGCTCCGCAGAAGCCTCAGAATTGAGTTGTAGGCCCTGATTTGTCATCTGTTCAGAACCAGATCATGGCTGCTAAAGGGATGAAATGTGTTGACTAATCACGCTAAGGTCCAGTGGTCTGGGACACATGGCCTGGGTGTGTGGGAAGGGCGGATCCCCAAAGAAAACAAAGGGTAGTTATCGTAGAAAGGGGACACGGTGGACAGCCAAGACACTAAACGTCCACCTAAGTTTATTGCTGCTGCTTTTACCTCTGTGATGTCCCTCAAAACAAAACGAAACTTGCAGAAGCCCCAGCTCTATTTTTTTTTAAAGTAGGTTCCACACCCCACGTGGGGCTTGAACTTATGACCCACGATCAAGAGTCACATGCTGTACTGACTGAGCCAGTCAGACGCCACCCCAGCTTTTTCGGAAGGTTTACCTGAAAGCAGATACTATGGCAGAGCAGATACGAACAGGTCGTTTCCCCTGGGGTGTGATTCCATGATTAACAGCACCAGAACCTCTATTTTTAGGCAACTTCATCTGGAAGAGTGTCTCTGCAATACACATATTGCTTTGTATGGCGTGGGCTGGCAGCTTGGCGGGCCACCTCTGGCTTCACTCCCAACAGAACATCCTACATGAGGAAGAAGGCAGGTGAGCCGTGACTTTTGCTCCTCGGAAGGGGTGGGGTAGAACTGAGAAATCTGTTCCTCTGTAACCCCTTATCTGCACCATGATGACTCAGCTCCCCAACTACACCCTGAGGAGCAGGGGACGCATTATCTCCTTGATAAGCTGAAGAAGCAGGAAATGAGCCAGGATTCACACCTAGCACCGTGCACTATGTTCCGCAACCACGGCCAAAGGCAGTCAACACCTGCATTACGTTACCGTCAGGCAGGTGACCTTGGCTCCCTTACAATGAACGAGCAAGGATGCCATACAGTAACACTCAGTCCAGTCTCACGAGGTGAAAGCTCCATCAGCATTCTGATTTAGTTGTGGTTCTGGCCAAAATCATCCCTACAAGAGGTCAGTATGTTAAGTCACCCTCTGTCGGCCTTGCCCCGCTACGTCCCATCTCCTCCCTTTGTAAAGGCCATTTGTTCTTGTTTCATCACCTCTTCCTTTGCTTCCTCCCACCCTTGACTCCCTGGCCTCATGCATAGCCCCTTTTCCTTCCTGTCCATCCTACTGCTAACACTAAGATTTAGAGACATAGAAGGTAACCAGCCCTGGTGAGGTGCTACTTTGTTATAGGCCCTAATCCTTGGGAAACTGGAGAGCAAATCAGGTTGGGTCTGCCCGTGGGATCGTCAACCCAATGGGTTGAATCACCTCTACCAACTTGAGGCCCATGAGTTATGGTGAGCTTCCAGTGGTACCATGGCCAACCATGACTTTTCTACTCTATGTAAAAGATGTGTGCTTTTAACACATATTTCTAGAAGCATAGACCCACCCCAAAATCACTCGTCTGACTCATACTACAAATCATTCCTCTCCCCTAAGATGTGACCCAATCTCCTGCAGCAGGTGCTCCATTATTTACGGATCGGAGTTCATCCCGCGTAACACTGAACACGCTAAAACAATGCAAAATTGATGCCTGATAAATCTGCGATAGTTCTCTTGCTTGTATTATATTCCTCCCAGTGACCTGAAATAAGTGATCTATTTGTGTTTTCGTTTTGCTGGGGTTTTTTGGTCACTTAGAAGTTGGGGAACAGGGATGGAGCTCACATCTGTCTCGTAAGATGAAACTTATTTTCATATAAGGCATTAAACTATCTGAAAAAAAGTAACTTTTTAATCTTGGCTAGACCTGAAAATATTCTGTAGATGCTGTGTATCTTGGGGGAAGTTCATCCAGTAATCAGCAGAAGCTAGTGGTCATGGAGAGAATGGGATGATATGCATCTCACTCGTAGCTGCTTCAAAAATCTGAAATGTGTGCTATTTTATAGGGAGCTGTTTGGTCTGGTGATTATCACAGTATGGATGGGCCTATGTCACAGTTCATCAAAGTAAGTTCTCAACTCATAGCTAAAATGTCTTCAAGGTGGGTCAGGTCAGATAGGCAAGTGCAAGTATTGACATACATATACAAACCAGAATCTTTGAAAGAAATCTTTCCTTTCCCTAAGGAAGGCCCATGGTAGTTGAATCAGAGGTTCACGATCACGCACACTTTTATAAATGCCAGTTTCTGACGTGGCCAGTGTAACAGGGAACTGTCAGCCAAAAGGGTGTTCTTTAGGGAGAGGGAATATGATCTCACAGAGAAGCTTGGAGATTTACGAAAGCATGAAGAGCAAAGAAAATATAAAAGTGTGGGTACATACAGATGAATATTAACTTTATAAAATAGTAGTAATAATGTTTCGTGGGGCTTAAACATATAAAGAATAAAAATACGTGACAATAGCAGCACAGAAGGAGATAAACAGAGTGAAAGTGTTCTAAGAACCTTGAAACAGCAAATTAAACCCAAAGAAACAAGAAAATACTCATAAAAGCAGAAACCAATGAAATGAAAACTCAACATAAAAAATGGAGGACTGAGAAGGCCAAATACTGGCTTTATAAAATGGTTCATAACATCGATAAGCCCTGCCAAGACTAAAAAGGAAAAAACAATAAAAGTGAGAGCAAGGAAGAGGAAGCAAAAATAGAGAATATCAGGAATGAAAACGAAAATGTTACTACATATGGAGTAGACCTTGCAAAAATCACAATAGGATATCATGAACAACTCCCTGGCAATAAATTTGAAAATATAGACAAAATGCATAAATTACTTTAAAAATACAAATTAGCAAAACTGACACGAGAAGAAATTCTCCAGAATAGTCCCATAGCTATTAAAGAAATTAAGTCCTCAATTTAAGTTTTTGCTAAAAAAAAAAAAACTCTAGACCAGATGGCCTAACTGGAGAATTATACCTAATATTTAAGGGAAAAAGAATGCCAACCTTTAACAAACACAGAGAACAGAAAAAAAGAAGAAACACTTTACAATTCATAAGGACAGAATAATCTTGATATCAAGACTTGACAAGAACATTTTTAAAAGGGCGGGGGTGGGGGTAGCAAAGAAATTACCGGGCAGTCTCACTCATGGCTGCAGATTGAAAAATTCTAAACAAAGCAATAGGGAATCAAATCCTGCAATATTTAACCCAACCACCAAGTTGGGGGTTATTCTAGGAACACAATTTAACATTCAAAAGCCAACCAATGTTTTCTATCACATTAACAGAATAAAAGAAAAAAGTAAACCATCTCCTCAATCTATTCAGAAAGAGCGTTTGGTAAGATTCATCATCTGTTCACAAGAGCTGTTGGAAAACAGGTGTAGAAGCTGATAAGTGTTATCAGCACCAAAGCTTGAGGCTCAGTGGAGAGCCACTGAAAACCTTCCTTCTGAGATCAGGATCCAGAAGGGGTTAGCCACCACTTCCACTTCTGCTCAACACTGCTCTAGCTAGGATCATAGCCAGTCCAATAAGGCAAGAAAAAGAAGTAAGAAGCGCAACAATTGGAAAAGAAAAATGTTCATTATCATGGCTGACGTGATTGCATATACAAAAAAAAGAAAAGCAAACAGAATCTAAAGAGTTACTAGAGTGAGTGAGTTCACCATGACTGCTGGGCACTAGGTGAATGTACTGAAACCAGCCGCATTTTTATCAACAAGTAACAGAAAATGATAAAAACAAGAAGTTAATCATAAATAATAACATCCAGAAATCAACTCCCTAGGAGTAAATCTAAAGAGATGGGCAAAATCTCTATAAATAAAACCATAAAACACTGTGGGAGAAATTAATGAAGATCTAAATAAGTGGAGGGATAAACCCGGACTGGTAAAAGGATAAACAAATGAAAGAGTGGAATCTAGAAACAGGTCCACACACAAGCAGACCCTTGACTTACAACAGACGTAGCAGTGCAGGTGCAGCAAAGAAAGGCCGACTTCTCAACACACAGTGCTGGATCAACGGAAGCCCATATGGACAAACCTTCCCTAGCCGACTTCCATATCTATCAGTTGCAGGTGGATTACAGCTCTAACGTGAGAAGCAACAGTAAGACTTTTAGAGAAGATAACCCCAAATCTCCAACACCTTGGGGAGGAAAAGCTTTCTTAAACACGACACAGAAATCATTAGGAAAAGATCAATTTTAACACTGCCTAATTAATCAGTGACTTCAGTCCCTCAAACGACATCATTATGTGAGTGGGAAAAGCTATCTGCAACACATCGAAACAACAAAGATTTGCATTAAGAATGAAGAACTCCTGGGGGCACCTGGGTGGCTCAGTCACTTGAGTGTCTGAGGCTCTTGATTTCAGCTCAGGTGTCAATCTCGGGGGGGGGGGGGGTTGAGCCCCACGTTGGGCTCCATGCTGGGCGTGGAGCCTACTAAAAGAAAAAAAAAATGTGTTCACCAAATTCAACCTTTGTACTTATTTCCAAAGCAACCCAAAATTTTTATTGGATTTTTATTGATAATAGTTCCTGTATGTCTTTATAGGAATCCAGTTGGTGGAAGAATTCAGTTGGCTATTGCCATTATAATTGCTCTCCTCCCGTTTATCTCTTGGGTCTACATCTACATAAACAAGGAGATGAGGTCCTCCTGGCCAACTCACTGCAAGACAGTAATTTAAATGAAGTCAAGAATCCTCTTCTTCACATGAGTATTGTCATTCAATTGTTTATACACATGGTTGTAACAAGCCAATTTCCTAGGAGTTTATTTTGCTAATTTGAGCTAATATTAGTGGTGATTTAAAAAAAAATCCTAAGGACTTTCTGAGGATGCCTATGACACAGCATGGGTTTGCACGGGACTGGTAAGAGATGGGGGCCTGGCATTCAGTTGTGTCACAGTGTAGTAGAAAAGGCCCAGAATGAAAGTTCGGAAATATGAATTCTAACTCAGCTTCTCACTACCTATATGACTTGGGCAAATATGTGAACCTCCTGGTGGATGTCTTCATCTGTAAAATAGGATTAATGCCAGATCTCCTACTTGCTTGTGCAGTTGTAAGGATTAGGCTGGAGGATATGCAAGCACTCCAAAAATACCAGGTGCTTATAAGGGGCTACACATGATTAAAACAGAGGAAAGCAGGGTTTGGTGATAGGGCAGATACAGAAAGCGCTCAAGAAACGGCTGTGCCCCTGCACCGAACTCACTATATGGGACCAGCGCAGTGCCATTAACTAAATGAGGACGCCAAGTGAATGCGTGTGTCTTAGAAAGAAAGGAGGGTTAGGTAGGATAAAGGAATTTGGGACCAAAAGAAAAGAGGGAATATCAACTACACTGTAAATTTAAAATAAGACCAAAATCTGTACACACTTTTTAAAAATGAGTGTCAAAGGTAACCCAGGGGAGAAGACCATTTTGGAGCTGTACTCTCCAAAGTCATAGCCTACAGTTCCATAACCTTGATGCCTACACACACACACAACATGGGAACATCACGACGGTGCATACTATGTGACATGATAACACAACCATAACATGTTGCATTGAGCACCTGAAATGTGGCCAGATTGAGGAAGTACAATCCTACTTTTTTTGTTTTAATTTTAAAACGTGTCAGTTCAATCATTAGAAAACTTATGTGTCTGGAACGACTGGATGTGTGAATCTACTTCTTTAACTGCAAGTTTTAGATCTAAATACAGATCAAGTATTTCCAGTGAAAATGTAATGTCCCATGCGTGGGTTATTAAGTATAAAATACATACTGGATTTTAAAGACACAGTACAAAAAGAATGTAAAATATTCTTATACTGATTACATGTTGAAATGATATTTTAGATACTATGTGAGTTAATATAAAATATTATTAAAATTAATTGTTATCTGTTTCTATTTACTTTGTAAAATAGGACTGCTTTTAAATTACTTCTGTGGCTCACGTCGTATTTTGTTGGATGGTGATTTTTTTGCATCTGCTAGCACGAAACTCTGGAGTTAAGATTCCATTTCATGAGATTTAGGAAATACTTCACTCAAAAAATATTACTACCAACCATATATTGGGAGACAACCATGTATCGGGAGAGTGGAAATAAGTATGGCCATTTGTCTGTTTTTACAGCCTTTAACACAATATTAAGTATTCTATAAATATTTGTTAAAGGAGGTATGTATGGTTTTTGTTTTACACAATGGCCGGTGGACAGGCAAAATTCTCTGTTAAGATTTAGATGAGGGGGGGCGCCTGGGTAGCGCAGTCGTTAAGCGTCTGCCTTTGGCTCAGGGAGTGATCCTGGCGTTCCGAGATCGAGTCCCACATCAAGCTCCTCCGCTGGGAGCCTGCTTCTTCCTCTCCCTCTCCCCTCCTGTGTTCCCTCTCTCACTGGCTGTCTCTCTGTCACATAAATAAATAAAATCTTTTAAAAAAAAAAAAAAGATTTAGATGAGGGGAAAAAATCCAGTCGATATTAAAGCAAATAACGTGAAACTTATTTTAAGGGTGAATAAAATACAGATAAAGGATTCCGTTGCTCCAATGTGCATTTAGCTTGCATGATGCTTATGGTTTTTACATCTTTCCTAATATAACTACTAAAACCACACAGGAAAAAACGGTTTCATTTGCAAATTCTATCTGGGATCTACCTATCCTCCAAGTAATGCTTGATTCTGTGCTTAAAAGACAGAAATGTTCCGA
Organism: Ursus americanus; assembly: GCF_024610735.1. Classification (NCBI taxonomy): domain Eukaryota; kingdom Metazoa; phylum Chordata; class Mammalia; order Carnivora; family Ursidae; genus Ursus; species Ursus americanus. Next base: position 65,034,224 of record NC_142140.1, on the reverse strand, counting down.
CCAAAAAAGAAGTGATGGTCAAAATATACTTTCATGCTATCTGCACCTCCGGCATCACACTATGAATACTGTGATTATACGCAGTTCCTTTTATGTATCTATGGGCGCCACCTCCTAAAAGGAGCCTCTGTTACTGAGATTGTTGTAAACTCCAGTTCTCAATTGAATTCCGTAAGCTCGATGTCTCTATTATCCAAGCCTCTGCCTTCCCACCAGTCTTTTTTCTTCCCTCTGGCACTCCTCTCCGTCAGCCTCTCATTATCCGCTGCCAGGACTGAGCCACAGATCTAATCACAGCTTCCCCGCGGAAACGAGGGCTCCTTGCTGTCTGACAAGCCCAGTTCTAACTGTGGGCTCATCATTCAAGGCTCTTCATGACGCAGCCCTGTCCGCTTCCTGCACTACTTCTTGACATACCCCCAGGCGCCTTTCGGTGAATCTTCCCAGCGTTGTCACTCCTAAACTCAGCGTGCCCTTTAACCTCTGCGGAGGCTATTCTGCCCACTGTCGAAAACCATTTCCCCCCTCCTTCAAGTCATCACTCATCCCGTTAAACAAAATTAAACTCCCCCTCCACATTCCCAGGCCTTTCTTCAAGCATTTGGGATCTATGGATGGTAAGGTCAGTGAATGCAGGGAACACGGGACAGTCGCCTCTCTGCTGGGCTGAATCATGGCCCTCGAGGATATCCAGGTCCTGGTCCCCAGAACCTAGGACCGTTACCTTGCATCACAAAACAGACTTTGCAGATACGATAAAGTTAAAGATCTTGAGATGGGGAGATAAGGCTGGAGCTGATCACAACTATCACAACTGTCCTGATAAAAGGCAGGCAGAGGGAGGTTTGAAGAGGCCCCCTTGAGCCAGGAATGGAATGCAGGAAGCAGGCTCTGGAAGCCTGGAAGGGCAAGGAAGCAGATTCTGCCAGCGGTGGTGGGGGGGGGGGGGTTCGTCAGGCGCCTTGAGCTGAGCTCAGGTAAAGTGGTGCCGACTTCTGGCCTCCCGCACTGTAAGAGCACGTACGTGCTGTTGGAAGCCACAAACGTGGTGGCAATTTGCCACCGCAGCCACAGAACGCGAACACACCCCTGCACCCCAGAGCCTGGGCACCCGGCAGGCACACTGACACCGACTAGTACTGCTTTTTTCTCTCTTGATATTTTTAGGCCCTGAATCAAACTTTCTCTACATTTCAACCGTCCCTTTGCTATCGAGTCAATGTTGCCACAAATAAGCCTTAGCACATAGGACAACCGAGTTAACGTGCCCCATTTGTCTAGGAAGGGAGTCAAGAGTAAATTCATTGACCCACCCCCACCCCCGCCCCGTGGTCTCTAGCTGCTGGAGACGAGCTGCTGCCCGGAGACACCACCCCAGCAGGCACACAGCTGCACTGGCCCTTGATCCTGCTTTGCTTAGAATCACAAGGCCACCACGAGACTTCTCGGGACGCCCTTCTCACGGCCTCACGCAGGAGAGACCACACATTCACCTGTGAAATAACTTATTTGTTGCTTACAGAATAGGGATACAAGCCTATAAATGTACAAACATGACGGGTATTCTGAGCAAAAAATGTCCAAGGTTCATTCACACGGGAGGAGACACACAGAAAGTTTACCTGAGCTGATTTTATTTTTTTATTACGAATTTTAAGTTACACAGTTAATACATGAATACATCCTCCTTGTAAAAGGTAAAAAAATGTCAGGTAAGGCTAAATGAAGTCAGTTTTGAGAACTATACCACCCCCCTCAGTCTCCTCCCTGGCTGATGGAGGCTGCTTTCATTCATTTTGTTTCTAATCCTCAGCACTGGATCGATTATCCAAAAAGGACATTTCAGAGTATCTCATGAGCTAACGCACACTGAGGCCATAAATACATTTTGTTATGCAAATAGAATACTACACAATGAGCCTGAGGATTTGGGGGGGTAGATGGACACAAACACAACGCTCAACCACCACTCTCTTTCTGTAACGGTAAACGAGATAAATCAGACTAAAACTGGAAAGCGTTTTCCTTCTTATAATTCATAATTCTGTCTGGAACTCTGCCTCTCCCTTTCAACATCATTTTGTCAGGACAGACATAGACGGTGCCAAAAGCCTGGCTGTCCGGAGCCGTTTCAATAACCCCTTCTAGGTTGACGTGGTGCACACCGAAAGGATCCTCAGAGTAGCCACCATCGTGAGTGTGACCGGCGAAGAAACACACCACACACTTGTGAGACCAAATGACTGCCAGGGCATCTCTGTAATTCCAGGCCAGGCACACACTGTCAGAGGCCTCTGGGTAAATGGGAAGATGGCCTGTTAGTTAAAGAGAAGAAGAGTTATGAGCCAATTAGGAAATGTCTCTTTCATCAAAATAAGTGGCTAAAAACTAGTACTCAGGGGGTAAAAAAAAAGATATTGTTACTTATTTCAAATAGACCAAGACCAGAGAGAATCCACGTCCAGGAAGAATTACACCATCTACAGCCACATCTCTGCAGCACACAGAAGGGGGAGGCACCACACACGGGGAGCGGCCACGGTCCAGGCAGAACCCCTGAGACCCCTACAGCCTACAACATCTGAAGAGGCGCAAACGTCGAGAAAATACGAGGGCATCCTGTGCAGAACGGTCGGCGAGGGCGGCCAGAAGCCAGGCAGATGCCTGCTGGGGTCCAGTCTCTTGAACACGAGCGCTAGGTACACAGAAAGAGGTACCCCTAAATTTAAGAACAGTTTAGGGATGGATCATGGGTTATAGGTCATTTATATAGACACTCGGTGCTTTAAAAACTGATTCATGCCACTTTAAACACCTCCATGAGATCCGGGCAGTTGGAGCCATTTTACAGATGAGAAAAGTGAGGGAAAGCAGGGAGTATTTACATTCAGGCCCACAGGAAGTAGAGCCAGGAGGATTTCGAATTCCTGACTCCAAGACACATGAGGTCACATCATATCTCACTCTGGAGCGCAGACACAAAAGCTCCCTCAGCTTTGCTTCTTGCCCTTAAATCACTTTCCTATTTTGTTACTATTTACTTGTTACTGAAATTTATTCTGAATTTTCTTAATGAAGATTTTTATTGTTTAATATCTATCAGTTTGTAATACAAGTTAAAAAGGGAGGTGTTAAGAGATCCCTAAAGAGTCAAAGGAGTCAGAAGAACTTACGAGTGTGCGTGTATGCGCGCGCGCACACACACACACACACACACACACGTGCATGCAAACACACGACTACTCTTGTAGCCGTGATGACAGCTGAGAGTCCAAACAGGCCGGTCACTCTCCAGATCGAGAGGCCACACTGGACTCCTCTGACACAGTGACCTGCTCTCCTCCTTGAAACACTGGGCTGCCAGGACACCACTAGTCCCCCTCGTTTTCCTCCAACCTCGAGGGCCACGAATTCTCACTCCCCTCCGCGGGCTCCTCATCTCCCCACTTCCTACTGGGAGCGTCTGAATGCTTGGTCCTTGGGCTTCCCTATTGATACCTAATGGCTTGGTGATCCAGTAATTTCTCGAATCTAATAAAGTGATTGGTGATCTAGTAAAATCTCAAATGTCCCCGGCATTCTTCCACTCCCACATGCTTATACCCAGTCCAGACTTCCGCTCTGAATTTCAGACTCAAACATCCGATCTGCTTACTCAACATCTCCACGGATGCCTGACAGGCGTCTGAAACTTCAGCTTTCCGCAGCCGAACTCCTGAACTCCCCACCCCGCACCCCCTCCTGCGGCAGTGCCCCGAACGTCAGCAAACAGCGTGCTAGTCTTCCAACTGCATGGCCCAAACCCCAGAGGTGGAAGTGAAACGACCTCTCAGTACCCAAAATGCAAAGGCAAAGAGCAAACTAAAACAAAAGGAAATTGCTATTAGCCATTTAAAACTTCGCTATAGAAAACCTGACGCACTCCGTTGTCAAAGATTTGTTCACGCGGGTTCTGAGCTCACAGTGAAAGGGAGGAATCCAAGAGGTGGCTAATGTAGACAGGGGCCCTGACGGGACAGGTAACGGGAATCCAGGACAGGGTGGGAAAGGAGATGGGAGGGACCTGAGTCTCAGCCAAAATCATGCATTACTGACACAACTAGGTTGTTTAATCTCTCAGTCTCCTGATCTTTGAACTGAATGGGTTGACAATAAGGCCTGTAGTCCCTTTCAGCTCCAGTAGTCTCTGAAGTGACAGGCACAGCCTGGCAGCGGGAAGCCAAACAGCAGAGACACGTCGTCGAGAAGTGTCCCGGGTCTGAGGCCACCTACCGCAGAGCCAAAGAGGGTCACATCGCACCGATAGCTCCCGGGCACCCTGCGCTCTCCAAGCCTGGGATGACAGTATTCCCACGGCAGCACACACTCTCCGACTCCATCTACACGTTTTCCCACGTCGGGGAAGGATTCACAAGTACTCATGGTTTAGATCGTCAACTATCAGAAAAGCTTGCATTTTCAAGGGGTTTTCACGTTCTTAATTCCATTTGGTAAAATCCAAAGAAACCCCACAGTTTGCAGGTTCGACGTTTACCCCGACTCACACGGCTGACGGAAACAAATGTGCGCAGAGCGGCCTCCCGTCCGTGCGACCCCGGGCACAGCCTTCTCAGCCATTACACCACATCGGTCCTAAAGCGAGGATCTAGACTCAGTGCCCAAACCAAGTACACCAGCCACGCTGCGAATCCAAATTCAGTCCCCCGCGTGCACACGCGCACACGTGTGCACACACCTGCAGTTGAGTGTATATTAAGCACCTCCAGATTCCTACAACCTGGGATGACAGCGTGTCTGTAAAACACGATTCTAGGTGGAAGTAACAGCAAACTTATTTCCTTGCGAACACATGGCAGAGTCTAGAACGGAAGTACTCACTGCCAGGTGAGTCTCTAACACGCGTCCCGTTACCAGCTGCGCTTCCAACTAGACAGCAGAGGCCCCTGGCTGGCGGCCACCGCACCGACCAGCAGGTCTCCTGTCCCGAGGCTGGGCATGGGGCCTGGCCTGAACTTCTCAATCAGATACCACAGTTGACCTGTGAACAAAGGTTTGGACTGTGTGGGTCCACTTATCCACACATTTTTACAATAATGCAGCGAATGTATTTTCTCTTCCTTATGATTTTCTTAATAACATTTTCTTTTCTCAAGCTTACCTTTTGTAAGAAGACAGCATATAATACATACAACATACAAAATATGCGTCAATCAACTGTTACCACTAAGGCTTCTAGGCAACAGTAGGCCATCTGTAGTTAAGTTTCTAGAGAGTCAAAAGCTGTACGTGGATTTTTCGACTGTGCGGGGGGGGGGGGGGGGAGCAGCGCCCCTGACCCCCACACTGTTCAAGGGTCAACTATACTACGTAAAAGGATCCCATGTGCTGAAATTCTATTCGGAAACCTAAAAGGCCAAACTCACAGGCACTAACAAGTGCCAAGATGTTTTTTCTATTTTACGGCTCTTTCTTGACTCAGCTGTAAATGTCAGTCTTATACTCAGGTTCTCAATAAAGAAAGGTAAACATTCATTTGACAGCAAGAGGACATCACGACATAAATACTATTACTACACTTTCGAACCTCACTTTCCCATTCTCTAAAAGGCTGGCATAACCAAGTAATTTAAATACTTACTCACAATCACCACCTTTTCCTGGTTTGTGTCAGAGAACGTAAGAACTTCATTCAACCAGTTCAGCTGCTCTTGGCTGAATCCTCCATTAAACTGGACAAACTGGGGCTCAGAAAGTCCTGAAATGAATGCAGTACATCAGATGTCAGCTTTTTTCTCCTTGGGCATGCGTGCTTGGCTAATGTGGGGACACCTGTACTTTTCTGTAGAAATATGTGGTAGCAGTTGACTTCAAATAAGAAACCACAAGAATTTAGAGCAACAGACAAACGGCCCGTATCCCACTCATCTGCTTACCTCACTAACTCTGTGTTACACTGAAAACAAAACACGGGCTCCTGACCGTGTCCATGGGGCCATACTAAGGCCATCCCACTCATCTGCTTACCTCACTAACTCTGTGTTACACTGAAAACAAAACACGGGCTCCTGACTGTGTCCATGGGGCCATACTAAGGCACCCCACTGGCCTTTTCCTGAGTCCTTTAATGATGATAATGTGCCCCCCTGCTCAGCACCTTTCCATCTGCCCCCTTCTCCGTCCTGAACACTCCGCGCCCCCCCCCACCCCGCGCTTCCCAAGAACGACTCCTCCCAATCATTTAGGTTTCTATTTAAATGTTTTTCTCGCTGGAGAGGCCACCTCTGACCAGCTAAGCTAAAACCCTACCCTGAGTCCTTTTCTTTAACATTACACATAATTTTCCCGGTAACATTTATTGCTATGGATGTAATTCTATTTGTTTCATTTATGGTCTGTCTTGCCCGCCTACTTCTCTTGCTTCTTCCACTCTGTCCCTTAAAAAATAAATAAATAAATAAACGTGATGCAGTCAGCATTGCTTCCAGCTCTGAAGAGCTAGCCCTCGACAAAGGGCCCCGGCCCAGAACAGGCAGTCAGATGCCAACTAAATAAATGAATCTTGAACCGACTGCAACCAATCCACACGCCGTGAGGCCTGTGAGCAATCCTGCCCCTGAACAACAGCGACAATATACTTTTACCTTCATCATCCATCTTCCTGTTGAATAAAAGGGAGCTGAAGAATGGAAAGACAATGTATTAGACTCTCAGCTCAAAGGAATAATTCACCTTGCGGACTATTCAACTCCGAATTTGGATTGTGCTCCCTCAGTATCTTCAGACACTGCTGGTATTTTGGAGAGGACTGGTCCACACCTAAGACGCTCAAGTCGTAAGCATCCAGTAAAATGAACCGGAATTGAGGGAATGGGACAAAGTGATAAGCATAGTAATCCTCCGAAGGCACAGTCTCGGGATGCTGCACAATGTGGTCTTCCAGAAACTTTGTGTTAAGTTTAGAATTTGTTAGGTAGTTTCTGCTGAAGTTATAGAACTCGTGGTTCCCCCACGTGTGATGAACGGGGACTTTAAGCATCTGGAAAGTGTTCATAACAAGCTCGAGCGACTTTTCGGATGCTTTGTACTGCGCATTATATCCGTCAATGATATCTCCAAGCTGAAGCACGCAGCGGGGCAGGCTGCTCTCCGTATTCCAGTGTTCGATAGCGCCCCGCAAGTGAAGCAGACTGTGCCTGTAGTACCTCCGTCTGTTTCCTTGGAAGTTATAGCCATCTTCTAAATCAGCGTACTGGATATCTGCTATCACCCCAAAGGAGAAGAGAACTTCCGAATTCTCAGTCAGCGTTCCAGGGTCGGGCTTATCATCCATAACCTCCAAACGGGTTTCTAAATAGACAAAATAAAGAACATAACTACACTATAAACATCTTACTTTTCCAAATGGGCTGAAGAGGATGGTAAAGTATTAATAGTTAATTCGCCAGGTAGCGTGATAGAGAGAAAAGCACATGGGCCTGGAAGTCCAATGTCCTACGGCCAAAGTACGAAGTCCCAGGAACAGTTCAGTTTTCTTAGCTGTAAAATTACCTCTATTCTTCAGAAGAGTAATTTACAAAAGGTTATTATCCTATTAATGAATAGGCATTCTAAATCCAGGAAAGTCAAATTCACATCTGGTAGAACTTTTAATTTTTAAGAAACATACACTAGTTTTTTATACACACACACACACACACACATAGTACTTTCTTCCACAAACACCAAAATAATTCTATCAAAACTTTAGGATTCTTTTTACAGAAAATAACATATCACACTCATTCATTGTTCTTTATACATTAGTTTCCCACTACGGATTATTTTGTGTCAGGCTGGATCTTTCGGCTTCTTTGGTGGGTAGGTCACTTGAAAGAACTTCCTCATATTTTATATCTGGGATAATGGGGGGAAGAAATGAAGAAAGGAGCGGAATCGTTTTAAACAAACAAACAAAAACTAACTAGAATATTGATGTGACTATCTTCATTTCTGACACATGGTTCCTGGTTCTTCAGTGGTTGGATTCACATCCGAACCAGCTTTTTCTAACCTGAATATTAAGTACCCTGTCCCCAAAGCCAAAATGGAAAATACATCATCTTTTCTTCTCACACATGATCTGCACCCTGCTACACTAGCCAAGAACAAGGGATTTAGACCTGAAAAGCTATTATTTTACTAGATTGTTTACAATCTAAATTTATAATCATTTCTACTGCCTCAAAAGAGCCAAGAACACTAAAGATTTCAAAAAAAAACCAGGGGCGGGGCGCCTGGGTGGCACAGCGGTTAAGCGTCTGCCTTCGGCTCAGGGCGTGATCCCAGCGTTACGGGATCGAGCCCCACATCAGGCTCCTCCACTATGAGCCTGCTTCTTCCTCTCCCACTCCCCCTGCTTGTGTTCCCTCTCTCGCTGGCTGTCTCTATCTCTGTCAAATAAATAAATAAAATCTTTAAAAAAAACAAAACAAAACAAAACAAAACCAGGGGCACCTGGGTGGCTCAGTTGGTGAAGCATCTGCGTTTGGCCCAGGTCATGATCTCTGGGTCCTGGGATTGAGTCCCACCTCGGGTTCCCTGCTCAGTGGGGAGTCTGCTTCTCCCTCTGCCTCTACCCCTCCCCCGGCTCATGCTCCCTCTCTTGCTCTCAAATAAATAAAATCTTTAGAAATAAAAACCAAAGGCTCTGATCCTAAATGATGAACTATTCTTATTATAAAGTCTACAGTACTACACTGTGTTGCGGGATCGAAGCTTATTAAAGACTCGCTGTTTCTAAAACAACTTCATGTGGAATTTCTAAAACTACTTTCCGACTGCTGGTCTCCAGTAGCCCACTACAGCTACTGAGTTCTCTTCAATCATCCACAGATATGTGAAGTCCTAGTGGACAGAGCACTGCTGTCCCAGGCGGGGGTGACAACTCCACAGGCGGCCAGAAGGCCGGTCAGCAATCTGACTTCCTTGAGGATTAGAGGCCTCTTTTCATCCTGAAACTGTTGTCACTAACGACACACATTTTCTGGGATCCACCCAATTATGAGCTTCAGTGACTTTCCTTTCTTCCTTAATCGGGTTGGGTATAACTAGCTCGGACACAGGTATAAAGCAGCACCAGGAAGACTGGAAATCTTGAAAAAATGGCTTCGTGTTCTGACAGTTTTTTTTTTTTTCATTTGCTCATTTTGTCCTGCAGTCCCCACCTGAAAACCCTGGTAGATATCAAGCCAGCTAAAACATCTGCAGGATGGGTGAGATCATCTGATTTGAAAGGTGAAGAAGTCAGACAAAATAAACATAAGATTCATCTAAGTTAGATGAAAATCTGTAGTCTTATTACGTTTCAAATGTTTGTGATTCAGAGTACAGATTAATAGGAGAACCAGCCAGAAGATAACTGGGTACACATATCACTGGAACATTATTACCAAAGCTTAAGAGAAAACAAGTTTCTGGGAGGCTTTTATCCTTTGCCAAATGAGCTTGTTTGTTTTTGTCTTTAAACTCAGAGGCTTTAAGGTGATAATCTGTACTGCGGATCTCTGAGGGGGAGCTTTTAGTCCCGATTAATTTGGTCTTCTAGGAGAAGCTATTATTTGTGCCTGCCTAGCCAGTATTCATTTCCTGTTCTTCTGGTAAGAGCACCCCCTGGTCTCTGTAGGCATCTACACAATCATCGCTCTCAGTGCATGTGCTATGACCTTTCCCCCCTGGCTGTGCAAGTGTCCCAATGGGCATACACGTGACCCCGGCCTGGCGTATATGCGCCCAGTTCCCTCTGGTCATTTTGGGGTAAGCATATAACCCACACGGAGACAGCGAACATCAGCACAGGGCCTTTTGTTGCAAATACTCGTGCGAAGCTGACGACAAAGGCTGGAGCTGCTGGGGAAGATTACCTGAGAAGAAACCCAACCTGGAAGGAAGCACACTTGAATGATGTAAAGAAGTCAAATCCTAGAAACATGAGTTGGACACCTGGATCCACCTGTCTCTGCTAGAACTCCTCTTGGTCATTCAGTTCCATGGGCCATTAAATTCTCCTCTGGGGCGTCTGGGTGGCTCAGTCGGTTAAGCATCCGACTCTTGGTTTTGGCTCAGCTCACGATCTCAGGGTCGTGAGATCAAGCCCTGCACCAGGCTCAGTGCTCAGCACAGAGTCTGCTTGGAATTCTCTCTCCCTCTCTCTCTGCCCCACCCCTCCCCCTCGTGCTCCTGCATGTTCTCTCTCTCTCAAATAAATAAAATCAAAAATAAATAAATAAACAAATAAATAAACAAACTCTCCTCTGAGTCAAGCCAAACTGAACTGGCTCTAAGATTCCTGTTGTGTTGTACAAAAAATGCCATCAGATACACCTTTCACTGGAATACAGTTCAGAGAAACTCAAGGGTAAACTAAGATTTGCCAACTTTTTATAAGATAATTAAGCTATGTGCAGAGAAGCAGCAACGGCCACACACTTCAAAACAGTAATGTGTTTTGGAGTAGGAAAGAGATCTGTAATGTTGAAGACATACAGCTTTTAAAAATAAGGCTAAGGGCAGGGAATATACAGTTTTATGAAATAAAGAAATTGTTTTTTAAAACAAATGCAAACCGATACTGCCATCTGTTAAGAGAAAGATATGAAGCAAGGAGGAGGGACAAGGCCACATGCAAGGAAAGACCGTTAGGATCAGAAGTGAGTTACGCGGGTCCAAAAAAACCCAAGTCAGTAGGGAACAGATTCTCCCAACTAGTTTTTTATTTTATGGTTCTGGCAGATGCCAGGGAGCTCCAAAAGACTGGTCCTGGTGGACAGAGATAAAAAACTCAGACACCTCCAGAGGGGAAACAGAATTAATAAACATGCCAATGCTATGAACTTTTCAAAATACCCTCCATCCTCCACCAGACATACACACAGAAGTGGGTGAGTAGAGAACTGTTGAAGCCAGGAATGGGTACAAGGTTCACTCTCTCTGCTTTTATGTGGGTTTCAAAATGTCTATAATACAAGGTTTTTTAAAAGTATTTTTAGAGAAGATAAAGTCTGGACAAGTCAGAAGACCTAAGTAAATAATGTGTTTTTGAAAAGAAAGAAAAATCCCAAGTTTTAAGCAAACTTTGTTCTGAAAGTTTGGAGTGCACCATTTTAACGTGGAGTTACCTAAATTGTAGTTAAGAGGCAGTGGGACGGCTGTTGAAAGCTTTGAAATTAAAGACGTGGAAGGGAACTGTAGTCCCAGTTTTACCTACAAGGAAATAACTCATTGGCACTTGTGAGATTCAACTAGCATATACTTGTACGGTAATCTTTTAACTATATATCTGAAAATCTATCGGCCTAGCGAACCCCCAGATAACCGGGGCTCCTGCAGCATTTTATAGAACAGAATAGTGTAGAAAACTTTACCAGAGTTTCAAAAATGCTATTAATGAACTCCTACGGAAATTTACAAAGATTTCCAAAAATTCCAACAAAAGGTTGTGGTGCAGGCTGAGCAGGCAGCAGGGTGTGAAAACCTCTCTAGGCATCAACAATGTTTAACAATAGGAAGAAACATTCAGGGATGCTTATTTACTGGAAACTTCCTACAAGATGATACTAATAAAACTTTTGTAATAAGATGGCAGAAGGCCGAAGCTCCTTGTAGAAACCTCTCAAGCCTCTATGATCAACTAGTGAATGAAGACAGTCCTACACTATTGTCAAAGGAAAACGAAGGGGTGGGGGGGGGGCACGTCAGGACATTAGTAAGGAGAGACCGTCAAGGAGAACTATTGCAACAGAGACGCTCAAGGCCTAAGCCACAAAGCTCTCAGGGAAGAGGGCAGGTCAGGTAAGAAAAGTCTTTCTATGCAGAGCCCATGGGACAGATGGCCGTGGACAGAAAAGGAGGTGGGGGAAGTGGGAGTAGTCTGTGGACATTTAGTTGTGCTGAGTACTGCAATGACAGAAAAGCTGAGGCTGGAAATGGTTGTGGCGAGGGACAGGGGACAGGAGCAGACAAGTTACAGGACTGGGAAGGTCTCACAAAGTTAGGGCCTAGCTGTCCCAGTCAAGATAGCCTGAAGCTACCTCCAGCACAAAATCTGACCGGCCTCGTCAATACAGGTAGAACAAACATCAGATGATACTATGTATGTCCTGTCTCTTTCGAAAAAGGTATCTAAATTGAAGGGGAAAAGACTCATCTGCTGATCCCGATGGTTTAAAAGTAGTAATAAAAATGATAGGTTTATGGGGCCCCGGGGTGGCTCAGTTGGTTAAGTGCCTGCCTTCAGCCCAGGTCATGATCCCAGGGTCCTGCTTGGCAGGGAGCCTGCTTCTCCCTCTCCCTCGTCCCTGTTTGTGTTCTCTCTCTCTCTCTCTCTCTCTCTCTCTCCCTCCCTCCCTGTGTCAAATAAATAAATAAAATCTTAAAAAAAATAAAAAAGTGATAGGTTTAAGCTAGACAATGTTTTAGGTATCTTTTAACACGAGATTTCACTGGTCCCGGAAATCAGGCTCAGAGGTGTTACCAGCAACTCATCTCACGTGTCATTACAAAACACCTAATTTGAGTCAAGAACAGTTTTAGAAGCTAGTATTGTATCTAATATTATAAACTTAATATGAAGATGTTGTATAAAAATCCTTTGGGGTAAATAAATTTAAGGATAAAGCTGGTAAAAGAATCACTTTGGCAAATGAAATTTAACAGACCAGCTAAAAACAACACTGAATTTTAATTTATATAACTGACATCATTAACATGCAGCGGAGCAATCAGAAAGATGGAACAGGGGCGCCTGGGTGGCACAGCGGTTGGGCGTCTGCCTTCGGCTCAGGGCGTGATCCCAGCGTGATAGGATCGAGCCCCACATCAGGCTGCTCCGCTGGGAGCCTGCTTCTTCCTCTCCCACTCCCCCTGCTTGTGTTCCCTCTCTCGCTGGCTGTCTCTATGTCTGTCGAATGGATAAATAAAATCTTTAAAAAAAAAAAAGAAAGATGGAAGAAAAAATTTATATGCTCATTGCCTGAACGAGGAAAGTATTTTTGAGTCTTTCTGGCGATTTGAGGAAAAACTTCTCCCAGGCCAAAGAAATACACAGATATAAGTGGGTAAAAAAAAAATCTCACCCACGGGTAACCTTGGGACAGAAAAAATAGTTTGACTGAGAGCAATGTGAAGCGCACCACGTACTTGGAGCAGAACTTCCAGAAAATTCCAGTTCAACTCGGGAATGAAGAAATGTGGGTATCAGCAGAGTCCAGCTCGACTGTTAGGGAGGAGCACACCTACTTGGCCAGTTATGCCGGCTCGCAGACACAGTCGGCTCCAGTCCCACAAGCACTGGGGCTCAAGCTGCTTCTGCTCGGGGAAGCTCCGGAATCTGAGTTTAGGGAAGAGAATTAGGCTTTTTTCCTCCCCCGCCTTCTGTGTTTTGCCAATCGGGCGCGGACGTGGGCAGGGGAGGGGAGGCGTTAAGGGTGCTGAGAGAAAAACACAAGCAAAGAGGATGTGCGTGCAGGCTGCACCTTCGCCAGCCAGGAAAAGCAGCCCACGGATGCTCTGGGCCCACGAATACGGGGCTGTCCCCGGACGAGGGACGAGGGACGCGGGCCCAGGTGAGGACCTCATCCACATATGAACCCTGGAAACCCCAGCGCGGAAGAGAGCCCGCTAGAGCGTCCTAGGACGCGGGGGCCCAACGACTGACTTAGGGAGGGGACACGGCGCAGAACCGGCTACTTCGTGAGGCGCTGCTCCCAGCGAGGTGACAGCGCGACGCTCACCGCCCCAGCCACTCCAATGAGCCCTGTGAGCAAGTCCCGAACGGTCCGAGACTACGTCAAGTGCAATGGGCCCGCCTGCACCCCAGGAGGGAGGCAGCGGGGTTCGCGCCCTGCGGCTCCGGGCCGGCCTCAGGCGGACGACGGGGGGACGCGGGGGGGGACGGGGGAGGGGGGCTCTCCCGACGGTGACCGCCGCGCAGCCCGGCCCCCGCCGCAGACTCCCGCGCCCGCCCTGCCGCCGGCCCGCACCGCCAGCCCGCGCCGCGAAGCCTCCGCCCAGCCCCGACCGGGCCCGCCTCCAGCCGCGAGGAACCACCTACCGCGCGTCGGCTCCACAGCCAAGGGCTCCCTGGCTACCGGCTGGGTGACCTCGCCACCAACGAGTGGAGCGGAAAGAGCGGCCCCCGCGACTTCCGGAGGAAGTGGAAACGGCGCCGGAAGTCGGGGGGCGGGTCAAAGAAGGTGCGGTCCCCCGAGTGCATGGCGGGGCTCTGGCTGGTCCCCCGCCTCAGCATGCGGCTTCCGGGGGGCCGACTTTGGTGGCTCGTGCCTCACGGGCTCGGGGTCTGCGCCCCGGCGGAGGGGGCCGCCAGAGTCTGGCTGAGGCAACTCGGCGCGCGGCGAGAGGAGGCGTGGTGGACCTCCGAGCTCGCTTGCAGCGGCCGGGGAAGCCGGCCCTTGAGCACGGCGATGCCACCCCCGCCGGGGTCGTCCGGCCCCGAGCCGAAGGGCCGTAGGGACCCCACCCGCCCCTCCAAACCCGGGGTGAGTGCACACATGCAGCCCTCCCTTTGCTCGTCGCGCCTGCATACCGCCCTGCGGCCTCCCCGGCCCACTTGGTGGTGATCTCGGAAATGGTCCCCAGCTCAGCCTTACCCGCTCAGACTCTCCTCCTGCCTTTTTCTTGCTTTGCTGGTAGTCCAGCCCGAAAGGGAGAACGTGAGAACCGACGCCTTCTCCATGAGGCTGGGTTCTCGGGCTTGGGTTTTAGTGCACTTTACGCCTCCTCGCCCCATAATACCCCAGAATAGGGTTCGGGTTTACCTGGAGGTCTCAGCCTTAAGTTGACCAGGATTGAAGAGTCAGAGCCTGCTTATTTCTGTCACTTGAACCCCCTTAAGAGGTTCGGTGTATATGTTGAAATTGAGCAAGATGTGGGTCGTAGTTGCGTGCAGGGTATGCCTTTTTTCTTTGGGTTCTCTCAGGTTCTAGTTCTGACACCGGGAGAACTTGAAAGCCGCTACCCACTAGTGATGGGTAAGAGAAGTGGGCGTTAGGAGCTGGGGGAGGAAGGTTAATGAATGAGGTCGAGGTAGTCGACATCTTACTTACCTTGGGATTTGGAAAAGAGTGCAAAGAAATAATTTGCAAGAAGCTCCATTTCTACTTTGGCTTTGTTACTTCCGGAAGCCAGAATTAGGTCAACCTCCCGAATTTTATTTGATTTATTTTTGTTCCCGGTATCAACACAATCACATAATTAACCGGTTTTGAAATCAGCAGTTGGAGTCAGGGTCACACTTACTAACGGTTATGGGACCTGAGCTTTGGGTCGTTTTTCACATGAAATGCACTTAAGGACTTTCCCTTTGGAAATGAATGCTTCTGTAATTGGATCACATCCCAGATGTAACTGCTCCCAGACGCTGTCAGTACTTTCTCACCCCAGAGTAACCGGAAACATTCAACATACTAGACAGGATCAAGACCTGTATTTGTGTATATTAAAAGCCATGACAGTAAATTGAATATGGTTAAATGTTTGCATCTTACTAGTATTTTTATTTGAAATCTCTGCCCCAGTAGCCGGTTTCCTGGAAGTCTCTGGCATTCACATTTGCAATTGGTGGGGCTTTATTGGCTGGAATGAAGTACTTCAAGAAAGAAAAGACACAGAGTAAGTAGATATCCTCTGGCCGGCTCAGAATAAAATCCTTTTGTAACATCTTTTATTTTGTTTTTAAACTTATCTTGAAATAATTTTAGATGAACAGAATAGTTATAAAGATGGCAGGGAGAGTTCCTATGTACTTTTCACCTGGCTTCCCCTGTGTTAGCAAATTATATAACCATGGCTTATTTATCAAAACTAACATTAAAATTGGTGCAATACTATTCACTAAATGTTTTGGAATTAACCAGTTTTTTAAATTGTCTTTTATCTAGTCCAGGATCCAGTCCAAGATACCATTGTCTAACAATATGAAAAGACTTATGTGGACAGGTTTGGAGGTGGGTGGTGAAGCCCAGAGGGTACGAAGGCGACTAAGATGCGGTCCAGCCATTGAGGTGCACATGGCAGGGAAGCAGACACAGAAGTAAAGGATTTCACTAGACGAGGCTCTGCCAAGCCAGGGGGAAGCCCAGGGTGCGCGGAGGGCCAGAGAAGGGCCAGCCCGCACTGCAAACCGCTGAGTATCAGCAGAGGAGAGGCCAGAGGCTGACCATGGATGATGGACAGAGATTGGGAGAACCTGGTCAGGAGGTACCAGGAACGGCTCTGGATTAGCACGGAAAGTGTTTAGAAATTGTTTGCAAGAACTTTATATTTTAGTGAATATTCCGGGCTTTTAAGACTTGGTTTAGAAGTTTCCAGTAAACCTTTAAAATATCATTTAAATCTGTTTTGGTTCTTTAGAGTCTCTTTTGATGCCATGACACAAAGGATGTGTGTAAGTGTGTAAGAATTCCTAGGCTTTAGAATCTTCACAGTGTCAGATCCGTATCGATATATAGACGTGTTTCTTTTGTGTAACAACTATTGGTGTTTTATTGCTGTGATTTTCATGCTGTCATGAGAAGTTCTTTTAGTTTCACAAAGAAACAGATCTGAGAAGCTAGGAAAGTAGTGGCAGAGACAGTTCTAGGATATGCAGTCTTTTGACTTTAGTTTGGAATTTTGCCTGCAATAGTATTTGTTTTACTTTAAAAAATTATTATGAAACTATTAAAAGTATTTCTAAATTATCTGAGAGTATTTTCCGACATGATGCCCTCATCAAATATATCACTGTGTACTTTTTACAAACAAGTACGTTCTCCCAACATAATCATAGTGCAGCCATCAAATCAGAAAATTAACATCAACGTGTTAACTGTCATTCAGCCTTCAGACTTCGTTCAAGTGTTGCAGAAGGATCCGGGTTAGAACCATTCCTGTACCCACCCCTCTCTTTAGTCTCCATCCGTCTGTAGCAGTTTCTCAGTCTTCATGTGACTTTCATGACCTTGAAAACCTTGTTATTTTGTAAAATGTCTCCTAGTTTGGGTTTGTCTGATTTCCTCCTTGACCTCAGATTCAGGTCATGTCTTTTCGGCAGGAATGTCACCAAAGTGATGCTGTTTTCTCGCTGCTTCTAGTCTGGTACCACGTGACTGCGTTTTGTTAAACATACTGATAATGTTCAGGTCCATCATGCGTCTGTCAGGCTTCTCTACTGAAAACGTAGTTAACGTGTATTTTGTGGTGTGTATTTACAAACGTAAATATTCCCGTCTCCACCAAACTCTCCGTTTACGTATGTCCATACTGACTTGTGCTTTCCTATGTATTCTGAGAATTGTAATCCATATTCTCTTTATTTTGATGCTCAAATTGTCCCATGTTGGTCCCTGGGAGTCTGAGCAACTTCCCATTCCTTTTGACCTGCCTCCAGCATTCTTTGAGTTCTTCCTTAAATCTGGCTCATCTTGTCCTTCCTCTGCCGTGGCCCCGAAACCAGCCACTTCTCCAAAAAGCCATTTCCTTGTAGTGGAGGATGATATTTAGAAGTCAGGACATGGGCTCGTCGCTGCTGGGTTGTGTCTGCTCCTCGATGCTCTGCGTGGACGGAGCTAGAAACTAGACGTATGTCCTTACATGTCCGCTTACGTCTGTATCTGTATGTCTCAGCCACAAGTTCACACCAGCACCTGCAGTCTCTACACGATGTTACAGGGTGTGTTCTGATTCTCTCAGTCCCTCTTTCCACCTCTTCTGCCTTGTGTGACTCTTTTTTTTTTTTAAAGATTTTATTTATTCATTTGAGAGAGAGAGAGAGACAGCCAGCGAGAGAGGGAACACAAGCAGGGGGAGTGGGAGAGGAAGAAGCAGGCTCCCAGCGGAGGAGCCTGATGTGGGGCTCAATCCCAGAACGCTGGGATCACGCCCTGAGCCAAAGGCAGACGCTTAACGACTGCACCACCCAGGCGCCCCTGCCTTGTGTGCCTCTTATCTTTAATACACTTATTTGTGATCAATCCCTTATGTGTAACTAAGGTCCCATGGCCGCTGTCCCCACCCTATTCAGATGCCCTCCCCGGGACACTCAGGCTAAGATTCCAGACTCCAGGCCGCGCAGCCTGCCGCACTTAGGCCTGGACAGTCCGCTTTGGGCCGTGGCAACCCCTGCCTCACCCCCGCCGTGGTTGCGCCTCGCGATCGGACTGAATTGTTCAGAAGAGGAAGCAATCTCTTTACCATTTTGCTTTCTTAGAGTACTTACTAAATACCATAGCATTTGATTTGATCTTGTTCCTTGTCGTATTCTTATTTTTCTTAAAAGATTTTTTAAGCTGCTTGGAAACAGACTGTTTTCCAGTCTGTGCCCCCACAGTCGTGAGTATAGAACTGACCGTACATCAGGCATTTTGGTGCCTGTGGTTAGATTGATCTTTGTAATGTGTGTGTTTGTATCTCTTCAAGAGCTGGAGAAGGAACGGCAGCGGAGCCTGGGAAAGCCTTTGCTCGGGGGCCCGTTTTCCCTCACAACGCATACAGGAGAACCCAAAACCGACAAGGACTACGTGGGTCAGTGGGTATTGATTTATTTTGGTTTCACTCATTGCCCTGATGTCTGTCCAGAAGAACTCGAAAAAATGATTCAAGTTGTGGATGAGATAGGTAAGCCATCACCGACTATAAAAAGTACGTTTACTTAATGTCCTTAATGTGACCACGCTTTTCACGTTCTCGTATTACTGTCAGGTTGGGTGTCGTGATCATTTGGGCTCATTGTGAGAACATAAAATCTCAGCATCGCATTTGTTCCCTGCTTGGATTCCTGTGACTGTATTCTTTACCAGAGGGAGCTTGTTCTGACGCTGAAAGTCAGATTGCTTAAAAATGCCGTGAGGTCTGGTTTCCCATAGCTCTGCGTTGTGTCCCTTCCTTGATTGTAGACGCCCATCACTGACCCTGCCATCGTCCCCATGACAGACAGACTGGAAAATCACTGGTACGGTCTGTGATGTACAATTAGCAGCATTTATTACCAATGAGGAGGCAGGGTACATCCTTAAAATAGATTGTTTCGGGGGATCCAGGCCTTAATGATAGCTACCTTGCCCTTGAGATACAGCACGGGAGGCAAACTGCAAACATCGGGTTGGATCAGGACACGAGATAACCACACGATGTGATCTGGGTAACGTGCATGCACTGGTGCAGGTGTTGGGTAGGATAATTATCTGGTTCCACCACAGATACTGTGGACATCTGCTCCTCCTGCAGGCTGTCCCATCCCCTGCCCGTCCTCTCTGCTAGAATGTTCGGTGTCCCTCTGTTCCTGAACGCCTTGCTGTAGCACTTACTGCTGTCCACTGTCAATGCTGGTGTTCCTCTTTTCCCCTAGAGTGCAAATACTGACCAGTGAGAACTTTCTTCCAGATAATATTCCGACTCTGCCAAATTTAACTCCGCTTTTCATCACAATTGACCCAGAAAGGGACACAAAAGAAGCCATCGCAAATTATGTGAAAGGTATGTCTTATTAATAATATTTACATCTCGGAGCGCCTGGGTGGGGCAGTCAGTTAAGCATCCAAGCCTTGACTTCAGCTCAGGTCGTGATCTCAGGGTCCTGGGCGGGTTCTGTGCTCGGTGGGGAATCTGCTCAAGGATTCTCTTTCCCTCTGCCACCCCTCCCTCGCCAGCTCACACACATGCTTTCTGTCTCTCTCAAGTAAATAAATAAAATAAAAATACTAAAACGATAATAATACTTTACATCTGTTTGAGCTCTTAGAGTTTTTGAAAGATCAACTCATTTGACCTTACACGCCTCATGAAATAGGGAGGACAAAAAATGATACTATCCTTAGGTTTAGAGGCAAATAAAAAGGCGAGGCTCAGTTGTGACTTTGGCTGATAAGCAAATAACCACCAATAATAATGCACAGCTCTGTTTATTTTGTCACAGGAAGGACTGGACTTGGCCTTCATGTATCAACAAAGCTGACAGAACGTTGAGTAGAGAGTGAGGACACATTGCTTCTAATTCCAGCTCTGTACCTCATTCTCTCTGTAAAATTAGGACAAACGTACATCCTGGGAGTGTGTAGACTGGGAGATTAGAGACTTTCTTTACAGTGTGAGGTCCTAACACATTTTTTATAAATCCAGAACATTTATTATGACAGAGATACATATATAACTTTGCGTGGAAAGTGGAAGCATCTCCTCGTGCCGGTTAAAACCTATGAGAATGCACTTTTACAGACTAAGTAATGGTAGAATTAAGGATGAATGCTTAGGTTCTCATGAGCTTGGGCACATTGCATAATTTCTTGGGATTCAAGTTTCCTCAGCTGAAAAATGATGACAATAAAAATCTGTTTTGTTATAGGAATGATGGGCACGTGGGTACTGAAAAATCAGGAATTTTAATTTTGATTATAGTGAAATTGGTTTAGGCTCGTGGTCAAAGGGACTAATGAATAGTTTTACATTTAATTTTACATATGACCCATTGAAACACGTATCGTCTAAAGCTTTGAGGTTATTTTAAAGTGTGTTTCGTGGGGCACCTGCTGTATCTTCCTTTATTTGATGTATTTATTGAGATATAATGAACATAAACTAACACGTAGGGATATGAAGTCTGTAGTTTATCATCTTTCATCGTATGTCTGCACTTGTGACACCATCACCACAGTCGAAAACTGGACGTTCCCATCACCCCCAGCGGTTTCCTTGCGCCCTTGCTCCTCCCTCCCCCCTGCCCCCACTCCTGTCTCCGGGCACCCACTGATGTGCTTTCTGTCAGCGTAGGTTAGTTTGCATTTTCTAGAAGTTTACGTAAACAGAATTCTACACTGTGTACTTTTTTCTTTTAATGGCTTCGTTGAGCAGAATTCTTTGGAGACTCATCCGTGTTTGCGCCTGTGTCAGTAGGCCACTCTGCTGTTGCTGAGCAGTGTTCTGTTGACGGACACTGCGCTACCTCAGTTCGGGGCCGCTACAGAGCGTTCACGTCCAAGTCTTCGTACAGACACGGACTTTCCATTTCTCTTGAGTAAATGCGTACGAGGAGGCTGTGGGATCATGTGGCTGGTGCGCTTTCCTCTTTTCAAGAAACTGATAAACAGTTTTCCAAAGCAGTCGTACATTTTCACCTTCCCACCAGCCGTGCGTGAGAGCTCCAGCTCCTGCCCGGCCTCACCACACTCGATGTGGTCAGCCTTTAATTTTAGCCACTTCACTAGGTGTTCGGTGGTAGCTCATCGTGGATCTGACGTGCTTTGCCCTGATGACCCTTGGTGGTAAGCATCGGGGCGCCTGGGTGGCACGTTGCACAGTTGGTTAAAGTGTCCGACTCTTGGTTTCGCTCCAGGCCTGGTCTTGGGGTCATGAGATCGAGCCCTGTGTCAGGCTCTGCGCTCAGTGGGAGTCTGCCTGGGTTTCTCTTTCCATCTCCCACTGCCCCTCCTCCTACTCGCTCATTCTCTCTCTCGCTCTCTCAAATCTTCAGAAAAAAAATATTAAGCATCTTTTCATGTTCTTATTTACCATCTGTAAGTCTTCTTTTCTGGTGTCTTTTCACAGCTTTTGCTCATTTGGGGGGGCTGTTCGTTTTACTTGTATTTGTTCATTACATATATTCCCGATACGAGTCTTTTATCAGTTGTACGATCACAGACATTTTTCTCCCGGTCTGTGGCTTGTCGTCTCAGTCTTTTAATGTGGTTTGAAGAGCAGTTTTCAGTTTTGATGACATCCAGTTTATTAGTGTGTTCTTTTATAGATAATTCTTTTGGTTTCATTTTTAAGACATCTTTGCCCAGCCAAAGGTGAGAAAGGTTTATGTTTTCTTGAAGTTTTAGAGTTTTTATTAGATATTTAAGGCGAATTTATGTTCACAAGGGTGCAGGTTTAGCAGGAATTTGAACGACATAGTATTTCCTAAAGCAGTGAGAGGCGGTGTGACTCACTGGGCGACAGTGAGGTTTATTGGAGGTGTGATGTTGGCGGTTATTGGCGCAGGTTAACCAAATCCTAAATGTCCCCAAATGAGAGATCTGAGTTCTCGTAACTGAAATGCAAAAACCTCACAGTAGTATGCTTCACCAGTACATACATACACTGAGTGACAATATAATCTTTACAAGTTGGAGCCAGGGGAAATTTAAAAATATTTAAGTTCACGTGTAGAAAATTTATTGCGATTGCAACAATTTTTTTAAAAAGGTTTGGACGTGCAACTAATTTAGACCTCATTCACTTTTTCTCTCTACTCAGAGTGGAGAAGAAAAACAAGCCATCTGCTTTTTCAGTATCTGAACAGTTTTTTAATTCAGGATGAATTAGAAATGACAGTAGGCTTTTTTCCACCACCTTTGGAAGAAGGTCCTGCTGTTAGCTGTTGGACTGTCATCTCTGTAGTCTGATGAATCCAGGTGTTTTAGTGACCTCCACCAGCTCATTTCCATGAATCCCAGAAACCAAACAGCGGATGCATGCCGTGAGATTGTTTGCTGGAAAATGAGGTACAGCTGTTGGCGTGGGATGACTGAATCTGGAAGCAAACCGATACAATGAAAAACTGTACTGCTTAATTCATGACAATATCTGTAAACATCACAAGTCTCAGAAGTAATCAAAGTATTTAAAAACAACTAATAAAAAAAATGTGATTTAAATAATAAGAATCCATTCTCTCTAGATCTTTACAAGATCGTTTTGAAAGGATCTGATTTACATGTTACAAAGAAACAGCTTTGGGTTTCGTTGCTTTATCTCTACTGATTTCCTGTTTTCAGTCTCATTGATTCTGCTCTCATTCTTTCCTTCTGTTCACTTTGGATTTAATTGGCTCTTCTTTTTCTAGCTAGATTCCTGATTTTAGTCTCTTCTCCAGTGTACAAATTCAGTGCCACACATGTGCCTTGAAGCACTGCTTTGGCTGCACGCCACAAATGGCAAGAAGTTGTGTTTTCATTTTCACTTGGTTCAAAGTACTTTTCAGTCTCTCGAGATTTCTTTGATCCATGAATTATTCAGAACTTTCATCTCCGCGTGTTTCGGGATTTTCCGCTTACCCAGCTGTGGTCTGAGCACACGTCATACAGTTTCTGTTCTTTTAAATCTGTTAGGGTGCATTTGATGGCCCAGGACATGGCCTGTCTTGGCGAATGTGACTTTTTTATTACCAAGGAGAATTTGCATTTGTTCTGTGGGCATCTTTTCCTGCGAATCATGAGGGAGTGTTCAGGGACCCGCAGAAGAAAGTGGCAGTAGAGCTGCTTTATAACTGAGACTGGTTTTTAAAGTCGATGGGGCGGGGGGCGGGGGATTCGCTTGCTTCTGTTTTTTCACTGTGTTTCTCATTTTTTATTCAGAATTTTCTCCCAAACTGGTTGGCCTGACTGGCAGCAAAGAAGAGATTGATCAAGTGGCCCGAGCATACAGGGTGTATTACAGCCCTGGCCCCAAGGACGAGGATGAGGACTACATAGTGAGTAAATGCTCGGGTGTCGCCCACGGGCCGGCTCTCAGGCCCCACACAGTCGTACAGCTCAGACAACTGGCTTCAGAAATGAAAGAAAGGCTGAGATCAGCAGGAATTCCTCAGGAGTAGGGGATATTTGAAAGGACAATAGAAGCATCGATTTTTTTAAGGATGCTGGTTTAATGTATATTCACTGTTCTCATAACTTCGTTGTCTGTTTTCCTTTTTAGTGGCCCATAAAATTACGGGAAAATACACAGGGAGTGGTATTTTAGATTCAGTGGATATCACGTTGGAAATAAAAAGCCATCACTTGGGGACAGCGCTTTTTTGAGTTGAAAACATTGTGTAGGTTCTCCCTGTGTCCCCAGGAAGAGGCATAGGAAGTAGTGTGAGGCCCTGGGAACCGCATTTTTGGAATGCGTAAGAGTTCTGAAAAGCAAGAGACAAGACTGAAAGCCGTGAGAAGGTAGACTGTCTGTGAGGGGTATGGTTCTAGGAACTGTAGAAAGTTCTGTGTTTATATTTGCTTTCTGCTGATAAAGGACAGACAGGAGGTGGTGTTTGTACAGCTCTGCCTTGGCACTCAGCCACGCCGCCCCACGAGCCTTGCTCCTTCTCTTACCTGTGCTCTCACAGCGAAGCACCCACAAAGGGCATCCGCCCCGCCCACCCAGCTTTCTTCCCAAACTGGACATTTCTTCCTGTCAGTTACTAGTCAACCTTGTAGTAGTAGTTACGTTTTTTCCCCTCATGCTCTGGTTTCTCTGTAACATTGGTTGAGCAAAGCGATTAGTCATAAGAGTCTGTCTGCAGACCCTGGTTTGGGTCGGACCGCTGTCAGACAGATGCCCGACTCTACCATCCGCCGGCCTTCGTGTGTTTCGTAAAACACTTGGGAACATCGCCTGTGTGGTCTCCGTTGACGGGTTGGTCTTGACTCACGAGAACACATCATTTTCGTGGAGCCTGCCTGTAACCAGTAGCAACAGCCCCGTGCCCTGCAGGTCATAAACATGAAGGTGCCTTTGGGCGCCGAGATTTGTGTCATAAGGCAGTCCTGCACAGAATCCAGAATGGGAATGGTGACTTTCCATTTTAAAAATTAGAATGCGGCTATTTAAGTCTCGTAGAGAGTTGGACCCTCTGGAATTCATGCTTGCGACACACTGGTCTGCTGCCCTAAGAATTTGACCTTTTGTTCGGAACCAGTGAGCTGTACGCCTGAAGCTAATGAACACTGGGTGCTATTAACTGCCCTGGAATCAAAGTAACAACAAAAAGGAACCAATGAGGTGGTTGCTATACGTTTGCTACATCAGCCAGTAGGGGGAGGTGCTCTCCAGCTGGCTGGGTTTTTCACTGGTACGCCTTCGGTGCCTTGAAGCCACAGACCTTCATCCACAAAATGGTATGGGAAGCTTCTGGCAAGACTTACGGGCCTGCAGGGAGTGAGGGAGTGTCTTAAAGGCTGAGATGTAACCGAGCGAGGTTTTCTTAATCTCAGGAGCCGCAGAGTGGAAGCCTCTGGCTTTCGAGTGCCCGTGGAGTCTTCAGACAGTTAGTACGTGTAAAGTGGGCACACCAGACACGTGGGATTCCGTCGGAAGCTAAGCGTGGACTTCACTGCGTTATATATGTGTTACCACCTTAGTCTGTGTTACGCGGGAAGTGTTTTTGAAAACCCCACAACTTGGGGCGCCTGGGTGGCTCAGTCCATTAAGCATCTGACTCTTGATTTTGGCTCAGGTCACGATCTCAGGATCGAGCCCTGCGTCAGGCTCTGTGCTCAGCGGGGAGTCTGCTTGAGGTTCTCTCCCTCTGCCCCCCACCATGCTGTCTCTCTCTGTCTCTCTAAAAAAAAAAAAAAAAATAGAAAAAAATAACTGGCTTTCAAAGCCAAGAAAAGATGTTCGGTTCCACTCCGAATGAAAGAATGGGAATTATGCAATGTGATGCTGCTTTCTACCTGTTAGATCCGCAGAGGTTGAAAGTTTGAAATACTGTCGAAATCTAGTTTGGGAAAAGAGGGAATACACTTGAATTAGGAGGAACAGGCACCACCCTGCGTGGATGATAGGAATTTAAGTGATACACCCTCTTCGGGGGGCAGTGTGTCACATTTAAAGTGAATACCTTTTACTTCAGAGATTCTGCTTTGGGGACTGTTTCTACACCTGTGCCCTATAGCAGCGTTCTTGGAGAAGACTGAAAACCAGGCAACCGATTTTTAAAAGCTACTGTGTGTGTAGTCAGAGAACGGTGTCCAGTCCCTTGTAAAATGAGAAAGCAGCTAGAGTGTTTTGTTGCTTCCACACAGAAGGAAGCAGTGCTGGTGGTGAAGGAGGTAGGCAGGAACAGACACACTAGTAAGTGCAAGCAGTTCTCTGGAAGAATCCAGAAGGAACGGCGGCAGTGGTTCCCTCTGAGCACAACAGAGGGACGCTGGGCGTCTGGAACGAGTGACACAGTTCCACTGCATAAGTTTATGTTCTTGTGCTCATTTTTCTGTGCACGTGTTACCTTTTCAAAACATAAGGAACATATACATGTGTCTAGAAAACTCACACGTTCGAAAAGCCGCGTTGGGGGTCCGCAGTAGAACACCAGCGGGGATCGTGGCCATGAGCTGGTGGAAGGAGTGCACTGTGAAAGTGGACAGACCCGGGTTTAAGCTTCGGTCTGGCACTTAGTGATTCAGCTTACTCTCGAGCCCTTTGGGTCGTTTGTAGAGGAGAAGGATACCTAGTGAGAAAGAGCACGTCCGTCAACACCAACTTCCTATTTCTATCCTAGAAACTGCTAGCACTTTAAAGCACCCTGTGTTAGAGACAGACAGCGATTCGCTCGCCCGCAAGCCAGCCGCACGTGGAGACGTGACCACTGACAAGTTTGGTGGATGCGGATAGAACAGTATTTTCACTGTGTGCTAGAAAGTAACTTATAGTAAGAACACTCGTTGAAGAAATCCACTGGAATTCTAGTCTTTTAAGGGAGAGAGAGAACGGAGTGGGAAAAAGGAAGAAGTAGGGAGAACGATGCAGGCCACAGTCAGGCTCGAAGAGCGAGCCGGAGACGCCTCCGTGACTGTCAGATGTGCGGGGAAGTGCAGCTCCGCGTCCTGCTCCCGCGTTAGGCTCTTCCAAGACACATGAAACCACCAGCTGTCGGAGCTCTTGGCGTACATTCCTTCCTTGTGTGCGCAGGCAAGTGGCTCTTTCCGTTCACGCTCCCTGTACGAATGTGTGTCTATAAGGAGTAATGACCTCACAGACCTATACTGTGCGACGGGCACATTCGGGGGGCGGCTCCCGTTCGGTATGTGTGAGCACATGCCTGTCTGTCTTTTTGTCT
This sequence comes from Ursus americanus, assembly GCF_024610735.1. NCBI lineage: Eukaryota > Metazoa > Chordata > Mammalia > Carnivora > Ursidae > Ursus > Ursus americanus. The sequence goes on along the minus strand of NC_142140.1, from coordinate 65,007,397 downwards.
TGCCAAATAGCAGTCAAGCCTGCAGTAGATTCCAAGGACTCTAGGCGCCAGGTCTTCTCATTTAAACTGGATTTGGTGGAAGCATATAAGTAAAAAAATGGATGACTAAGGTAAGCCTAAGTTAGAGCTAGGAATGTTTTCAGAGCTTTGCCTGGAAAACAGATAATAAACTGAAGAGGAGTCCTTGGAGGTGTAGCATTTACGGCTCCTGAGTGTTTCCAGGTCATCTGCTTCTCGTAGGATCATTCAACATAGTAGATACAAATTTCCTAAGGGAGAAAACCCTTGTTTTCACATTTCCATTTGCATCACTAATATCAGGACCAACTACTGTGCTGGAATTTATAAATTATATACTTACTTTTACTTCCTCCAGTGGTGAGTTTTCTGGATTCTTAAAACGTAGGCAACATTTAGGCATCATGAGCTACCTGGCTCTTTGTAAAGCAGCAGCCGGTTCTTGGAAGTAGATTCTCAGACATCGTGTGGATGCGCACGTTACAGGTGGAACAAGAATTCCAAATTCTAGCTGCTGTTTAAAGCAGTAGTCAGTGTGGAGTCCTGGAACACAGAAGATTTAGGTACTTGTCACCGTGAATTTGTTATAATAGGCTTAGACCCATTCTGTAAATGACAGAGATTACAAAGGCTATTTAAGCATTAATGTGAAATTCTCTTCTGCGGCATTTACTCAGTGAAATAAGCGGCGTATTTTGGTAATCTGTGTGTCCTTTCTCTCTCCCCCCTTCCCTGCAGGTGGATCATACAATAATCATGTACTTGATTGGACCAGATGGTCAATTCCTAGATTATTTTGGCCAGAACAAGAAGAATGCAGAAATTGCTGGTTCCATTGCCGCGCACATGAGGGAACACAGGAAGAAGAGCTAGCCAGAGCCACCGTCCCGGCCGCAGTATTCTCTTGTGAAAGAGGAGAAAAGCTTTGTCTCCCATAGGAGCCAAGATACATACACACACACACACACACACACACACACACACACACACATATGCAACCTACAGAATGGCCTTTGCACGAGAACATCTGTATTTTGGACAGGGCGTGTTACCCTTGGGTTCAGCCAGGATAGTTCTTGGAACTATAAAGATTCCAACCGAATAGTCACTTGAGCCCAGAGGACCAAGTTAGTGTGAAGCTGGTGGAGCGGACCCCGGGAAGCAGGAAAGGCACGGCAGGTGCATTTCCCCGCATCAGCAGGGCCCTTGGATCAGCGTTGCTGCCTCTCCAGCGCCCTGGACCCTTGTCCAGTGTGTGAGGCTGAATTTCCAGGAAGAGTGAAATTTCCATAGTGCCCTTGCTTTTCCTCTTCGGGTTCTTGGTGGCTGGTAACAGTCAAATCAGGCTCTTGGACATTCGTAGTTAATCTTTGGACTTGAAAGCGCACGTATGTATAGTGCTGCGTGTTAACACATCTCACGGTCAGGTTTGCATTGTGTTCCCGTCAGCACCTGCTGCGGTTACTAATGAAGAGGAAATCTGTTGTTTGGGGGAAAACCGCTAGATCAGTTTCTCTACAGATCTTTTATGTGATTTTTATTTAAATCGCTGGGTTTTCAGTGACCTACCAAGTGGACAGAAGGGGATCTTGATCATGACTGTGACACAGGGTACTTGTCTGCCTAGACCGGGTTGCAACAAGTGTGAAATAAAGGTGTGTTCAGTTTTGCAGTCATGACCTTTCTTGTGGGTGAATCGTGGGTGCACGCACAGCAGCACACAGCCCTCAGAGCAGAGACCCAAGGATTCGGGGGCCTCTTGAGTGCTTGTTAAAGCCGAGGTTCCCTGCCAGAGCTGAATTCTCGGGGTCCAGGGTGGGACGCAGACTCCTGCGCTCGCCAGTAACCTGTAGGTGCCTCGGGTGCTAGCGGCCTGGGGACCGTGCCTGGAGGGACTCGGGGGAAGCAAGGTTTTGATCTGAGCAGGTGACAATTTGACCACCTTTTGGTGTGACCCTTGAAAGTGCTCTGCACACAGCCATCCAGGAAAATGACTGTTGAGTGGTGTTGATTGTCGAATCTTCTGTTTGTGAATTCAGCTTCCCTGGGTGTCTGGGCTTGACCATCCCCTTTTTCCAGTCGAAGCTGCTCCCCAGGGCAGCTCCGGAAGGTTTTCAGTAAATCCTAATGCAACGAGTATCGTTTCTAGCCAGACGATAGGTCCTTACACGGCACTTGGGTTTCACACGCACATGATACAGGCCTCTCTTGGTTTTTAAACTCTCAATACTTAACATTAAACCTACTAAAAATACGTCAAAGTATGTGAAAAAGAAAAACCGTAAACTCTGCAATGGCTCTGTGGGCTGTATTGTGTCCCCCCCCAGGATTCGAATGGTGAAGTGCTGACCCCCAGTACCTCAGGGTGTCACGGTATTGGGACAGAGGGTCTTTTCAGACTGAAAATGAGGCCGTGCAGCTGGGCCCTCGCCCCGTCTGACTGGCGTCCCTGAAGAAGAGACACCAAGTCCACGAGAAGCCCCCTCTGCCGACACCTTTCTCTTGGGCTTGGAGGCTCGAGCCTTGGCAAGAGGGGCGTCTGTTTAAGCCCCGGTGTGCGGGGCTTCACTCCAGTGGCCATTCTCCCTCCTCGGGGCAGGCTCCCTGAGAAGCAGCCACAAGACTGGGTTTATGGAAACTCCAGGCTGGAATGCCTTTGCTAGGAACCTTGTCAAGAAGGCGAGGGACTTCACCAAAGGACTAGTCTCGTGTGACAAAAAAGATACTAAATAGGGGCGCCTGGGGGGCTCGTAGGTGGAGTGTCTCTGACTTGATCTCAGCTCACGTCTTGATCTCAGGGTTGTGAGTTCAGGCCCCGCTGTCGGGCTCCACCCTGGGTGTGGAGCTTACTTTAAAAGGAAAAAAAAAACAAAAACTAAATACCTAAAATGCCAGACATCAGAAAAGAGGGTCTGTTTTAAGCCCCAGAACATTTCTGTGGATCACTTTGCCGCAGGCTTGCTCCCGATAAAACACAGTCCTCATTCTCAGCTGTTCCAGGTTAGAACCGGTGTCATGATCCAGAAAGGGAACAGCAGCTTTTGAAGAAACGTCTTTGCTCCTCATTCCAGTGTCAAGTTCAAAGGCTTAGAATCAGGATGTTAGAAGCAGGGAAAGGGGCCTCAGAGATGACGTCCAAGTCTCTTTTTACTCGTGAGGGGACAGTCCCAGCCCTTCTGAACCTACATTAGAACTTGGGCACCCGTGTCCAGTCAAGCCCCAGCGTGTTCCCCTGCCATGGGGGGGCTCACAGTGACCCTGGGAATCCAACCAAACGTGGGGGTGTCATGTGCTGGGCGGGCAGCCTTTCAATCATGAATTCGGGGAAATCAAAATCGAGGCTGCCTCTCAACAAAGCTATCACTTGGGTGACTTAGGGTGCTTGCGCTGGACTTTCCACGGAGTTAAATTTTTAGAAATGTCCATTGTTTATTTGAAAATTCTTAAGAGTCGTGCGCGTGCGGGAAGCGCGGAAGTATTTAATGCATCCGGCTGTCCACGAGGTGGCCGATCACCTGAGGTCTAGGCGCCGAGATTCGCTGAACCACCCGCTGGGTCCGTCCGCAGTAAAACACCCATGAGTTGGGAGGCTAATCTGAACCCAGTAAGGTGATTTGAAGTTGCAAATGCACTGACATATTTAAAATATTTAATTTTATTAATCAATAAGTTAATAATTATTAATATAATATAAATGTTTTATATAAATATATTTTATATATAAATTTATATAACATAAATATAAATATAAAATATATAAAATATTAATTTTGATTAATTTAATTAATTAAAATATTTTAAAATATTTCTTACTGCTTTTAAATGTGTGAGTAAAAAATGAAACTTCTCAAATCATCCATGATCCCTCAAATAACGTCTTCTTTTTTCATACAGTACAATTTAAATCTTGTGTGAGAGCTACCTTTAAAAGAGCAGTCACCACCCATTTTTATTCCTTTAACACCTCTAGAACTTAGGTCATCATTTGCTATTCATTTTTAAAATGTATTTTAAAGGTGATTGGTTCTTCCACAATTACACTATATTCTCGGTAAAGAAAATTTGGAATATACAGAGAAGTTGAAGGAAGTAACAATATTCGGATGCATTTCCCTTGAATCATCATTTTAAAATCTCTCCTTACGCCAGAAACTCCCAAGTGTATCCCTTTATAAAGTGAGGCAGGACACAGCCAGCTCCAGCCCCTCTTGCCCATTGCCCCCTCTCCCCCCCCACCCCATGGGCACCTGCTGCTTAGTGTTGAGTGGTCGTCTTCCCAGAGCCCCCAGGGTCCAGTCGGGCTCAAGTTACAAACTCGAAACTAAACATGTTACTACCGTGACTCACAGATGTTGCCCGGTTTTTACATGACTGGTAATTGTTACATTTTTGTTATATTATTGCATATTTGTTTTATTACTGAGTTTGGTAAATATTGAAATTGGCCCAGTATTTCCGCCAAGGTGAGGTGGTGGATTAGCTGGGGAAAAAATAGTTTTCAGGGCGATCTTCACTCTCAGAGCTCCCGACACGCCCCCCCCCCCCCATGCACACACGCACAGGTAGGTGTGCGGTGTGCACACAGCCTGGGCACTCAACCATAAGCGTGGCACCGTTGCCCCTCAGGCACACGTTGCACTAAAACCAACCCTGGTTTCAGTACTGACAATGCGGGGGCGCCTGCGTGGCTCAGTCAGTTAAGTATCTGCCTTCGGCTCAGGTCATGATCCCCGGGTCCTGGGATCGAGCCCCGTGCCAGGCTCTCCGCTCAACAGGAGCGTGCTTCTCCCTCTGCCTCTGCCCCTCCCCTTGCTGGTGCTCTCTCTCTCTCTCTCTCTGTCAAATAAAGAAATAAAATCTTTAAAAAAAGAAAAAACCATGCGGGCTAGGTGAAACCTGCAAGTACCTGGGAACACTACCAGCACGGCCGGTGCAGGGCCAATGGGAGGGTCCCCCCGAGAAGCCATGCAGACACCAGCACATGCCTAGCACGTGAGGGCTGCCGTTATTCTGGTCCCGGGGCAGGTGCCAATTTGGGGCTTGCTTGACAGATGGTGTCGACAGGTGGGTTTGGTTATAAGTGCTTCCTGCCCTCCCTCGGTCACTGCTCCGCTTCAGCCTGCCTGGGGGATGCTGACTTCTGACAGGCTCCTGCCCGTTCTGCCCCCCACACCCTCATCCCGACACACACCTAAGCCTGGAACTGTGGTCCTGTTGCCTTCATGAAACGTTCACACCTGCTTGCTTAAATGGCATTCGAATTTAGAGACAAGTTTCTTGAAAGACACCGTAGGGTTCGAACCAGAAACCTGGGGCATTTGGTCTTGACACAGGAACACCAGGGCACGATCGTATGGGAAGAGCCAGCAGCCCTATGGGGTTCCTTCTCTAGGGCCAGTAGGCACAGAGGCCCCATGAAGCCCCCTTATCTTTAGTGCGGCAGACAGACTATAAACAGATATGTTCAATGGCATCAGACTGTTGTGAAGAAACAAAGGTTTGGAGAGTGATGGGGACGATGGGCATTAATTGGTCAAGGGAGTGTCCTTCGGGAGTGACCATCTGAAACCGTGTGAGTGAGTCCCGTGAGTATCTTGGGGGGTGGGGGGATCTTCCAGGACCAGGACCCTGACCCCAGAGTGTGCTTGGCAAGCACGAGCAGCAAGGAGCCCAGAGCCACAGGAGCTCCCTGAGTTGGGGAGAATGGGAGGTAGAGGCTGGAGAAGGGGCCGGGGGTCACATTCTGTGCACTGCCAGGACTCTGGCTCTACTGTGAGCCTGGGGGCCGGGGGGAGCCCTGGAAGGACCGAGAGCAAGAGCCTGGCCTGACCCACTCCTGCAGGGCCCGCTGTGATTGCTGCTTTGGTTCATGGAGGAGGCAGGATGCTAATGTCTCCCCTCATGGGGGGGGCGGGGGCGGGTCGTAAAAGTCACACAGCCTGTGTACTATATCAGGAGAAATCCCTGGCCATTTAATAAAAAAAAAACAAAAACAAAAACAAAAAAAATGAATTTTCTTTTTTCTTTTTATCGTGGAAATTTTAAAACATAATCAAAGCACAGAATAGTTTAGTGACCTTGGTATGCCCATCTCCGTGTGGCCGATCTTGTTTCATCTAAACCTGCACGCACTCCCACCCACCCCAATCCCACAAGTGTACTCCTCCCTGAAAGATACCAGCTCTCTCTTCTCAAAACAAAGTCACAATCCCATCATGACCTCAAACAAGCTGTGTGTTTTGTTTTTCACTTAATACTAGCAAATACCCAATCAGGTTTACCACTGGATCCTTTGCTGAAAGGAGCCACGACACCGTTCATCCTGGAGGCGTGTTCTGTCCGTGTGGCACATGGGACTCTGTGTCCATGTCTGCATTCAGCCTCAGACGAGCCCCCGCAAGCCCCTGCAAGCCTCTCCGCCGTTCCCACTCAGGAGTGGCGGTATTTGGGCTGGACCAGATAAGAAAGACCTCCACCCCCATCTTAGTTGTTTTGTTTGTACCATGGGAATAACTGTGAGCACGAAGTGAGGTGCTGTGAGAACAGGGAAGACTAGCAGACAGTCATCGCCGGGAGCTGGGCGGTTATTGATTGCAAAGCGCGAGGGGACAGCTCGATCCCATATCTAAAATGTACTAAGCTATAAACTTAAGTTGTAGGCATTTAGCTGCACGCAATCTACAGTTTAAAACGTGGAGGGAGGGAGGGAGGGAGGGAGGGAGAGTTCCCGTGAAGGTAGGCTCAAGAGAAAACCGTGATGCAGAGAAGTGGCTCCCTGTCACAGGGACGGTGACACAAGCTGACGGCTAGCGCCAGGCGGCCAGGGGGCGGTGGACTGAACAGAGACCACGTGGAAGGTGAAGCCCCCCGCGAGCTTCAGCAAACCCAGAGGAGCAATGTCAGAGCAGGGCCGGGACCCCGTGGGCAGGCAGGCAGGGCCACCGCGCTGTGCACGTACACGCAGTGTCATTGCCCTCCTGCCACCAACGGTATGAGAAGGAGCTCGGTGACTCCCCCCACCCACCCCGAGCTAGCAGAGAGGCAGAGAAACTTGCCCAGAGGCTTCTGGAGGCTCTCTGGGCCCAGGACACAGCAGGAGCAAGCGGAAGGAGGGAGCAGGCATGTTCCTTGCTGGCTGCCACCCTGAGCAGCGGCTGGCCGTGTCAGTCAAGCCGGGAGCCGCTCTGATGATTCCCGTGCCGGTCAAGTCCCTTTTTAGGGACTAACCCAGGGACACTGCCCTTATACTTGAGCCATCTCAAGTATTCTTGGGCGGGTCTGCAGTTGGCAGCCCGTTATCCGTTTTCCACTGAAGATGGCGCCAGGGCGAGGGGCCAAGCTGAGCTCTGCAGACGTGGGAGGGCCCCCGGTCTCAAGAAGTGGCACCAAGAGCCTTGGGCTCTGCATCAGCTGGGCGGACAGGTCCCGGTGGTGGCCTTGAGGCTGCTCTGCTGTCATGCTGTTGGCTGTGGCACGGACCGTCCGGCATGTCCTCATCGTGGAGGGGAGAAAGGAACTCGTCGGCAAGTCTGCAGCAAAACCAATGCTAGAACCTCCTGTCCAGCCTTCTGCCCACGCGTGGCCCCAGGGGCCAGCAGCGTCGCACCACCTGGGGGCTTTCTAGAAACGCAGGGTCTTGGCTCCATCCCAGACTCTGAACCAGAATCTGCATTTTAACAAGATCCCCGAGTGATTCCTACACACGTGAAGGTCTGAGAACAGCGCTCCGTGGCACGTTGACTTCGGAGCCTACTAACTTCTCCCCGGCGGGGAAGAGAGAAAGTAAAAAATAATAAAGTAATTCATCTTCCCCCTGCCAGGAAGCTCTTTCTTTAATTAATTTGGCTTCGGTGGAACACATCACTTGAAAGTATCTCTCAAGTAAACAAATTCCATTTTCTGGTGATGGTTTGATCGCTCCATTTTTTAATCAAAGACATAGATCACTCCCTGTCAGAACTTCTCCTCAGTGCAGGATGCCAAGGGTTTCGCGGTTGATAGAATTACAGCAAAAAGCAGAGAGAGATGCTGTTTGGTTAACCGGGGAGGCCTTATCAGGGCAAAATGCAGTATTTCCACTGGGGCCTTTTGGAGCATTGGGCTGAAACAAGACTGAGGACCGTTTGCCCTCCGGTCGGCCCGAGGCTGACGAGCGTAGCTGATGTAATTAGGTGGGACTGGGAGAGGCTGAAACTGCCTGTCTCCTGGTCAGCTCAGGCTCTGGTAAGACTCTTAGTTAGAGAAGACAGTGGAGCCACGGGGCCTTCAAGGATCACCCTTCCTTCTCAACAGAGGGCGGCGTTTAGTGTATCATTTGGGTATATACACACGACATACATCTCACCTCTGTATCGCAATAAACCTTACTTTAAAAAATTGCAATGGCATTTTTGGGGAGCTCAACAAAAAGATTCAGAAATCAATCCGGGAAAAAAATGTGAAGAATAGTTATAGGAAAGATACAAGGAAATACAAGAAGGGAGTAAAAATAAGAGCAAGGAGAAAGGACTTGCCTTACCACTATTAAAATATATTGCTGTGCCCCAAGTTTTTAAAAACTATACTATGTACACGGCATTTACCAGATCGAATCGCAAATGGAAGTATGGAAACAGAGACACGTTTTGCAAAACTCCCTAACAAAGGTGGTATATTGGATTGGTGAAGATTACTAACAATTAGTATCGGGACTCAGTGAACTTAATGAAATGAGAAAAGGGAGATAGTTATTCTATACCCTCCATTCAAATGGACGTGGGTAGATTAAGGATTTAGGTATAAAAAAATAATAAAAGCACTAGCAGGAAATACGTGTGAATAGTTACCCTACTGCGGGTAGGTTTGCCCCAGGGGTCATGGCGCACGTCCTGCCCACACACGCCTAATGGCAGCAGTGGCCCGTCTCCTGTACCACGTGGTCACAGCCACCGCAGCCCAGAGTCGGCGGTTCACAGGCTGGACCGCTCCGCTCCTCCCTCAGGAACATGAACAGAGGAAGGCTGAGCTGGTCGGCAATGGGAGCTGCCACAAGGCTGTGGTGAAGACAGACCCAGCCAGGCCACAGGGAGATGCCCTGAGCCACTGAGCCACGTGCACACGCATCATGCACAGCGGTGAGCAGAGTCCGGGCAGAGCAAGGAGCAGGCAGACGGAGACAAGCAGGGACCCCAACGGAGAGATTTCCTCCAACCTTTTTGATTCACAATTTTTTTAAACAAAAAATGTGACAAGCACCCTCCAACATACACGCATTTATTATTTATAAATTATCTACGCATACCGCTGCATGAATATGCAAGTGGTTGCCAGGTGTAGCACATTAACCAAAACAAAACAAAAAAACCAAAAAAAACAGAAAAATGAAAGGCTGAAATAGCAAATAAATAATATTTTTAGCCTGGGTGATATATACATGGGTAATTATTTTATTACTCTATAAACTGCACATGTCCATGTTTGTATATCTCAGATATGTTTGCTCTATTTTCCTATAAAAATTTAACACATATATACATCTAAGTAGAGGGGCTAATATCTTCTTCCCACATTCCACTGCTTCGTGTGCTCCTGACTCTGGAGACCCGCGCTTTGGAATGCCTGGGGTTTCCTGTTTTAGGTTGACTCTCCGCTTGTTCTTACAACGCCCGCCCTCCCCATCCCACCTCCTTTCTCTGGAGGTTCTGAATGAGTCCCTGTTTTTTGCAAGCATACAAAGGCCAACTAAGATAGTAGAAAAAGCTTTTGTAAATATGACTCTAAGCAGAAAGCACAGAGTAAGTCACTGTTGGGCTTGATCAGAAATAGATGTAACAAAGAGTGACCATCACTAATATATAAGGAATATTTACGGATCCCTAAGGAAATAGAAGATAACATCCCGAGGGAAAGCTGAGCAATGGACATAAACAGGCAGCTCAGGAAAGGAGAATACCAAATAGTTAATAGCCATACCCCCCCCCCAAAAAAGCATTACTAGTGATCAAACAATGTAAATTTAAGGAGTGGAATTTCTGTCTCTCGGGACGACAAAATGCTAAGAAGAACGTTACTCGCTGAGAGTGAAGGTATGGAGAAATGGACCCTTCCGTGGAACCGGGGGAATATAACGTGTGGCAGGCTCTCTGGATGGCAATTTTTCTTTGTATAGCAAGACTGCTAGTCCATCTATATGCATTTATCCACGGAAAGAACCGTAGATAACGCACAAAGATTTGGTCACTGCAACATTTTTGTAACGGTAGACAATGGAACGTGTAAATAACAGAAAGTAACCTAGGAGACCAGCTCTAGGGGATCTTAAGGTGCCCAGCCACAGGGGATAAATAAACCATGGTCCATTCTGAAGGGAAACACCACGAACCATTGAAAGGGAGCAGCTGATTAATGTTTAATGAAACGGAAAGACATCCAATATATACTTTAAGTGACTAAGTAAGCTCCAAAAGCTTGATCTCATTTTTTGTATAAACCCAAAACATACATACCAAAGTGATATTAACAATGATGATATTAGGGATTGTTTTTATTTTCTTTTTTTTCCAGGATCTATTTCCTAAACCCCCCTAAACAAACGTATTTTAATTTCGTAATAAGAAAGTGATCTTTAGGAAAAATATCCCAGTCTCAGGAAGATAAATAGTTTATCCCCGTGTCAATTTTAGTCAAATAGTCATTGCTTCCTCGAAGACAATTCCAAGGATTATGAAGCTGTGGCCGGGCTCAGATGGTGCGTGCTGTGATCCACTAATGATGTCTGCAGGGATTGTGGGAAGAGGAAGTAGCTTCCTCGACCTAGTACCCTCCAGCCATGACACAGAAACGCTGGAGTTTAGCGATGTGGCCTTGGGTTTTGGCTTGCTTTTGACTGGGGAGAGACATGGCCAGAGTCACGTTCCCAGTTCCAGCCCAGGGAGGTCTAGGAAGGAAACGCTCTTGGTAACTCACCATCATGGACACTTGGTACGTGGAGAAAGACAACCCAGCTGCCTCCCGCAAGCCACGTACGTGCTTTGAGGATACAGACAACGCCCTCAACCAAGTGGATCTCTCTGGTGCTTCAAATCACAGAAGCAAAAGATAGCAGGGCTAAAGAGAATGCAAGGGATCATTTGCTTCGACTCCATATTTTTTTCTTTTCACAGAAGAGGAAACCCAGGAGCAAATAGTTTAGACATTTTGATTTGTATAGGCGAAAAGTTATTCCTCCCAGAATCCTGAAGGGTGCCATCAGGACCTTGTTGGAGCAGTAGGATAGCTTGGCATGGCAGGCTCCAAGCAAGGAAACCCAAATATTCCTCACTGAGTCATAGTTTCCACATCAATTAAGTGGGGATAATTCCACCTGCTCTGTCTACCCTCCCCCCCCAACCCAGGGATTGCTGTGAGGCTCAGATGAGATAAGGAACAAATGAGAGAAACATGTGCAATATACACAAGAGATTACCAAAATCTTTGACATATGAAAGTTCTTAAAATAGAAGAATATTAACCTCTCAAGAAGAAAAAGACAAAAGACATGAAGACTATTTATAGAAGAACTACGAATGGGGCGCCTGGGTGGCTCAGTCGTTAAGCGTCTGCCTTCGGCTCAGGGCATGATCCCGGCGTTATGGGATTGAGCCCCGCATCAGGCTTCTCCACTGGGAGCCTGCGTCTTCCTCTCCCACTCCCCCTGCTTGTGTTCCCTCTCTCGCTGCCTGTCTCTCGCTCTCTGTCAAATAAATAAATAAAATCTTTAAAAAAAAAAAAAAGAAGAAGAAGAAGAAGAACTACAAATGACCAAAAGCATATGAGGTCCAACCTTGCTCATAATAGAAGAAAAACACACCAAGACATCAGGAAGTTACACTTTTTGCCTATAAAACTGGCACAGAATAGAGCAATGATGCCCAGACTTGGCAAATAGGTGGGGAAATAACCTTTACATGGCGGGGGGTGGAGAGTAAGTAGATGTGACCCTTCGGGATCAAGGATGTTCGTCACTATGGTATTTTTATAAGTGGGATTTATTAAATAAATTACGGTACACCTACATAATGGAATTGTATGGTACCATTACAAATGATGACACAAACCCGGAGTTCCTGATACGGAAGGATGTCCACAACAACATCGTGTAAAAATGAAGTTGATTGTAATACATTTTTGCATGATATCATCTGAATTTTACAGGGAGCATATGCTGCTTTAATAAAAAAAAATAGGTACACATCTCCCTGTTTATTTTGAAAGGAAAAATATGGATATGCACATAAAAATATTTGGAAGTAATATATAATACTAATGGTTGTTAGTCTCAGTGGGGAAACTACGACCTACCGTCATTGTCTTATATTTTCCTATAAAAGTTTAAACATGCATATGAACGTTGACTTTATTATCAGAAAACCACCTTGGCAAAGGGAACCTTTTCCCACAAGGTCTGGTTGCTACCTCGTTTCTAAATGAACTCTTCACTCACTGTCACTCCCAGTTTCCTGAGGACCCCAGAACCTGCCTTCGTAGAACAAATTATTCTGCTAGAGAGATGGTCCCTGGCCTGGAGGACTCATGCTTCTGGCTGGAGCCTCCCGCATCACGACAGTCACATCTTCACACCTAAGAAAATTCACAATAATTTTGTATCTCATATCTAATATCCAACTTATGCTCAGATTTCCTCAGTTTTTCCCCAAAATGCCTTTCCAGACGGTTCCAGATTGTTCTTTCTTCCCTCTCTCCCAAACTTTGTTTCTTTTCTTCAATCTAGGATCTCACCAAGGTTCACGAGCTGCATCTGGTTCTATCTCCGTGGTCTCTTTTAAGCTAACCCTGATTTAAAAGACAATAACAATGGCTCATTTTGAACTATCTTGGCCAATTTTTTTTTTCTTGTGGAATGTCTCGCATTCTGCATCTGACTGACGGCTTCTTCTCCATGGCATCACTCATCTGTTCCTCTCTCTACTTTCTGAAGGCGTGACGCAGTGCCGGAGGCTTGATTAGATTCGGGTTGGTAGACGGTATTTATAGTGCATCCTGGATCCCCTTGTTGGGACGCCAAGTTGTCCTGGCAGGATGTGATTCCTGGTGCTATGTTCCATCGCCTGGTTAGGGTGGCCACTATCCTTCTCCCTGACGCCTTCACCCAGTGCTTTTAGTAGCACTAATGATCCTTGCTTGGGCCAATTATAATGGTGGTGGCAAAATGATGCTATTTCTCATTTTCTCATTCCGTCTGGTCTGTTAGTGGCATTCTTCTGTGAATGCCCAACCCTCCCCCGTCCTACCTTAGGACTCACGGATTATTTCCTGTTCAATCTGTTGATATTCAAATAAAGTCATCATTCTTCCAGATACTCCAATCGATTCATACTAATAGGTCCAATTCAAATTAACATCACTAGATTTTTCTCACCTTCTCTTATACTTGTGTCTTTTTCTCTTAGAGTGAAATCTTGGTTTCTCATAAAGTATTTTATGAATATTTTATAATCTAGTTATTTGCATTATCCAAAAATGTATAAATTGTTTTGAATTGTAATCCAGTATTACAATTAATAATAAGCCTACTGAGAATTCCCAATTTCTTTGCAGTTCTTTTCATGCTTTGAATACATCTCTCTAAGAATGTACAGAGTATTTTTCAGAATTGGCAGGAATTAAGATTTTTCCATGTGTGGGTTGCTATGAATTCATATACATTAGGTTTATTTGTTTTGTTTCTATTCAATTTTGGGAATTGCTTTTTTCCTTCCTTTTTAATTTAGATTGATTTTTGAATATATAAACCCCTGTCATGGCTCAAGAGTCGAAATCATATAAAGAGGCACGGGTGTCATGATTCCTATCCCCCTCAATAGTAGCCATTTTTATTAGCGTCTCGTTGTCTCCTTCTTCTGTTCCCTTTTGCAAAAATGAGCAAATACATATAGATATTCTTCTATCTCCTTTCTATACACATTGTTCTGGACCTTTCCTTTTTCACTTACAGTGTATCCTGGAAATTACTCCCTATCAGTTCATAGAGATCTTTCTAATTTTCTTTATGGCTGCAGAGCCAGGGATCCAGAGTCTCTCATGTGGGTTTAGCATAATTTAATCAGTAAGCATCCTACCGATAAATCCTTGGGCTACTTTCAGTCTTTTACTGTTACATGTGGTGCCACAATAAATAATCTGGCGTTTACAACGTTTTACTATTTGTGGACTCTATCTTCAGGGTGGATTCCTAGACATGGTTCTGCTGGGCCAAAGGGAACCTGCATATTTAATGTTGTGAATCTTTGAAAATTCTCCTCCATGGCAGGTGCCCACTTTTCCACCCACCAGAAAAGCCCGGGAGTGCCTGTTCCATCGCAGCTCATCAAGGGAATCTGTTGCCCCCCCATTGGATTTTCTCCACTCTCACTGGTAAGAAAGTGCGATTTTCATATAAACTACAGACAGACGTTTTTTCCTATCTTTAAATGCCACATGCGTACTTTTCCTGTGAATTGCCTGCTTGTTTGTTTGCCATTTGTTTCTGCAGAGTTTTTTTTCTAATTTCTTTTCTTCCCAACTTTTAAGAATTCATATATTAAGGAGATGGGCCCTGTGCGATTTGAATTGCAAATATTTTCTCCCAGTTTGTCATTTGTCTTTTTTAAATTATTATTTATTTGTCATTTGTCTTTGACTCTGCTAATTTTTTTTCTTTTTTTTTCATTGTATAAACCTGGGGCCCTCGATAGGCATTTATTACGTTTCCTCCAGTGAATAATTTTTTGTCTTTTGACTCACCAAGCTTTAACTGCTATGAGGCTGAAGCTCTGTATGTTTTTATTTTACCGCTCTGGATCCTGAGGCATGGTAGGCCTTCCCCATTCCCGGACTGGGAAGGATGTTTGCTCATGAGTTTGTGGTGCCTGCTTCATCTTTACGTTCGGACCTCATACACCTGTTACTTCATCTGGTGGGTGCGATGAGGTGTGGATCTTTTTCCAAATGGCCTCCAACTCTATTATTAGAGACCCCATCTTTCCTCCACTGACTCGAGATGCCGCCTTCATCCTAAAGCACATTTTCATATAAACCTGGGCCTTTCTCTGACTTTTCTATGATGCTCCTTTGGTCCGTCTGCCTCTTCAGGCACCAAGATGACGGTCTTCGACAAGTAGACTTTACCGTGTATGTTTTAGTATCTGGTAGAATGTCCTGCCTGTGACGTCTCTTCTCAGGGTTGTGCATACATGGAATCTAGCATTAACTATCTAGCTCCAGAAAAAAAAAAATTGTTGGTATTTGTATCGGGATTGCCCTGGATTTATACATTAATGTGGGCATAATCGGCATCTTTGTGATGTTGACTCATCCTATCCAGTAGCAAGGAAAATCCACTTTTGCATCTTTCGCTAGTACGGCAAGGCTTTGGCACATATCTCGTTAAGTTTACGCTCCAGCATCTTGTCTTTGTTGCCATGGGCTATCTCCTGCAATACGACGTCATGTCTTCCAATTGGTTATGCAGAGTTTCGGGGTTTGTTTTTTTTTAACAGCTCCTCGGGTAACTCCAAGGTATAGCTAAATTTGAAAACCACGATCTTAAAATGAAAATTCACTGTTACCCTTCTATTCAAAGGTTATGCCTTTGGGACGCCTGCTTGGCTCAGTAAGTTCAGCCTCTGTCTCTTGATTTCGGCTCAGGTCATGATCTCAGGGTTGTGAGATCAAGCCCCACATTGGGCTCTGCGCTCGGTAGTGTCTGCTTGAGATTCTCTCTCTGCCCCTCCCCCCATGCTAGAAAGAAAGAAAGAAAGAAAGAAAGAAAGAAAGAAAGAAAGAAGTATTTAAAACAAAAAAAAAGGTTATGCTTTAAATTTTAACCAACTGCCACCGCCCAAACTGGCCACCTTTCTTCCAGGTTCTCTGTTGTCTGCCACTCGTCCTCCTTGTCTTCCTAGTGGTAAGCTCCTGGGGGGTCTCTGACCTTTGCCTCCATGCCCCGCATGCGGCCTGGGGACCGGTTTACTTGCTTCCTTCTCTATGGCGTTGTTCTGACCCGTGCGTTACTGCTCATTCCTGTCCCCAAATCCCCTGGCAAGGCCCCGGGCCATGCCTGTGCCTTCCCTTGGAATGCCCATCTTCTCCTAACCAGCTCGAGCTCGAGGCATTCTTCCCTGATTCAGTCATGCTCCGCGCTCCCAACCACACGGACCCATCAATCACCTGCATCTAAAGCAGGCTTGGGACATGAGCAGGGCGGCCCCGCTGCAGGTACGGGACTCACCCCCTCTCTCGCTCATCTCTGTAGGTTCTCTCCTTACGCTTGCAGTGTGGGGGCCGCTCCTCACCTCACCTTTGAGCACCTGCTCCCGCTTTCCCTTAGGGATTCAGGGTTGACATTTCAAGCAGTTTGCTCTGGTCGACTTCACAGACTCCTGGCTCACGTCCTCATTCCTAACCCATCCATTCCCTGAGCTCCTGCCACGCACCGTGAGGTGGCTCATACACAGCACAGCTTTGACCTCAAACCCAGCAGCATCGTGGTCCTGTGTGTTCCTTTACTCGGCTTTGAACTTAGCTGTACATTTGCTGTTTTTCATAACGGAAAGTTGGGAAGAGTGGGTGTTTGTTGAATTGGATTAAAAGACAGCTATGGGCCCTCTCTGCTTGAATTTCTGCCTGGGGCTCCTGGCACTGGCGCAGACCCCCACCCTTCACCCCAGTGCCAGGAGCGGTCTTGGCTTAGCATACGCAAGTGCCTTGATTGCAGTGACACCTAATACCCCTCACAGCGGGACATGGAGAAGATCCTTGATCTAGGAGGCATCTGCTCTCATGCTCTGGCAGAGAGCGGGCCTGCCAGCACCACTGTGAAGCTGGAGAAGCTGGAGCCCCGTGTCCCCTCGCACAGGGGGACATCAAACAGAAGCAGAGGGGGCCAGCTCTGGAGGAAGCGGCCAGGCTCTGCAGACGGGAGTCCGGCAGCTCTCCTTTACTGCCTCCCCAGCCAGACAGCATTCTTGAGACACCATACAGTTTTTGTCTCCAACTGCGAGACAGTTGGAGGAATCAGGAATAAAGGCAGCTCTCTGCCCTGGCTGTGGGGATTAACTCTAGCCGGGTGAGGGCTGAAGGAACAAGGGTGCCTCCTGTTCCCAAAAAGGCGGCTAATAATATACTGATAAGTCATCTGTCCCTCCCGATTGGAGGACAGATTCCACACCAGCAGAGCATTAGCTTAGCCCCTGAAAGCCAGCCGCCCCTTCATGCGGTGACAGGTTGTCTCCTTTAAGGTTCCTCTCTCTTCGGACATCTTTTTAAAATATTCATATTATATATGTCCTTTTCCCCCTCTTCATCTCAATAAACAGTCGCTATAATTTACTCCGGGTCATCAAGAAAACCAGTCGCTCTGTCCTGCGACACAAGGAAGTCTTCAGATGAGACGATTTAAACGTCTACGATGTGCCCTACACACGCCTGGCTCGGTGTGTCTGACAGTTTCAGATCCCGCTGAATGCACACACGTAGTCTGGGAGGCAGCTACCTTGTCCCCATTTTACAGGTGGGAACACAGAGGCTCCGAGAAGTAAGGCCCAAGCCCACCCCCCCCCCAAGCAATTTACAAGGGATGCTTCCCTCTCCTGAAGACACATTTTCAGAGAACCGGATCTTTTGATTCCTGATGTCTAGTTTTTAAGCTGTATTTCGCTTTGGAGGTTGTTCTTGTCCTTTCTTCTGTCTTCCTGGGGGTTTCTTTTGGAGAGCAGAATCCATCCCCACCTGGGATCCTCTCCCTTCGGGCCTTGGGTGAGCCCCTGGCCCCTCCTTCCATGTCCTCACATGCAGACGGAGCTTGGTTAGCAAATGGCCTGTCCAGCCGTTCAGGTGACACTCCAGACCCTATAACCACGAATGTGATGGAGAGAAGGGAGAGAGGCTGGTGATTCTGGAGAAATGGAGGTCGGACGCCATTGACATTTCAGAGCTGGTGTCGAGCGTGGCCATGTGACAAGTGCTCTTTTACAAGACACTCAAAGGAATTCTGTACCGAATATGTGCCCTCCATTTCCTGGGTGTGGATATGGTTGGACAGAGAGATGGGCACACGGGTTCCACAAAGTCCCTCCCAACCACTCTCAGTGCTTGAGAAGGAACGGCAAGGACCACCCCAGCACGGCCTGCCCTCCCTACCCACGACCAGAGGCAGCCGGGGCCCCTCTCACTGGTGCTTGGCCCCTTGTGCTTGCTAACACCCCTGCTCCCAGGGGACACGGTCCTAACCAGGCCTCCCGAGGAGATGGCCAACTGACAGCATAGGGATTTGGACTGACGTGTCACCGAGCAGGCAGGACAGGCTCCAGCGAGACCACTGTATTTTGGAGCATGGACGGAGACCAGGAGCAGCAGTGCTCCCTCCCTGCATGAGGAGGGTGTCCTAGTCCAAACTGGAAGAGAAGGAGCAGGGAAAAGGGTGCCTGGGTGGCTCCATCAGTTAAGCGTCTGTCCTCAGCTCAGGGCATGATCCCAGAGTCCTAGGACTGAGTCCCACATCCAGCTCCTGGCTCAGCAGAGAGTCTGCTTCTCCCTCTGCCTTACCCCTCCCCCGCCCCCAGGCTTGGCTCTCTCTCACTATCTCTCTCTCTCTCAAATAACTAAATAAATAGAATCTTTAAGAGAAAGAGGAAGAAGGAGGAGGAGGAGAGCGGGGAAACACAGCCATCCCAGCAGGCTGGAGGGGCAGGCAGGCAGGGTAGCAACTTTCTGCCCTGGCAACCACTCACAAATACGTTACTATCCATCTGAAATTGCCTGAATTTTGAAAACAATGGACTCATTATTTAGAGTATAAACTATTCCGAGTAAGGCTACATTTCATTTTCTTTGTACCTTCTTGAAGTGCCCCACGCACGGACCAGCATCCAGTGGGTGTTTCCTTAGTGTCCCTCCATCCGGGGACTGCGGCCCCAGGGTCTCAAGTGGGAACGCTGACCCACAGGTCTGGCCACAGTTAACCACAGGATGCCCACCCGGCCACCCTCCCAAGGGTGTGGCCAGGGAAAAAAAACAGGGGGAGGGAAAAGAAACAAACAAAAAGGTAGAACGAGAATGGGCAAAAGCTTCAAATCTACCCTTACTCTTGTTTTGGGGTTTTATTTTTCCAATCTCGATTTGGAAACAACCACATGGGTCAGACAGCACCCTGACCCTCCCTCTCCCTATGGGCCCCACCGCTCCCCCTTGCCCCCCACCCAGGCCGGCAGCTGTTCCTCCCTGGTTGGTAATATATCTTAATACAGCCGGCTCTCAAGCAGCTGTTGCTGAGAACACTGCCGGAATAACTCCCTGGCACTCATGTACTTGTCGGTCCTACTGGGGGTTCGAAACGGATTAAATTAATCATGACACAAATAAGACAGAAAGTTACATGGTAAACGGGGAGGAGGAGGCGGCATTATTATTATCAGTGTTGTTGTTGCTATTGTTCCTGGCACCGTTGCACGCTCACACAGCCCTGTCGTAACCCTGTGTTAGGACAACAGTCTTGCTCACCGCCCCCCAGGGATTTTAACTTTTCCTCCTGGGTTGCATTCACTGTGCCGTGTGCTGGGACGGACCATGCCCTGTACCCGCGGCCCAGCTCACACTGGCTGCGAAGCCCCAGCCGCCTGCAGGATCAGGCCCTCAGCAGCCAGAAGGCTGCTCCCAGCACAGCGAGCGAGGCAGTGCCAGCCCCAAGTCCAGAGAAAGGCATCTCAAACTTCCCACTTCTGCAGCTGGAAAATGGTTATGGATCCTGCTCATTTCTATATATACCTTTCCCTTGGCAACGACCAAAAACGTGAGGAAGGAGCTCCTTCTCAGCTTGTGGTGTCGGTCACTCTCTTTCCAAATATAGAGAAGGAATGAGCCAGTGGGGTTGCCGGGGGGCCTATAAAAGCCCAGGCGGCCGCAGCCCCTCCGTAGCTCCTCTCTCCTGGGCGGAGGTAAGTCACAGCGCCCCTCTCGTGTTTTCTGTCTCTGTGCCTCGGAGGACGCTGGCTTGGTGGGGCCGGGCATGCAGTGCATGGCCCTGCCTGGCTTTGGTAAGTAAGAATCACTTAGATGTGGGGCTGGATCTCTCTGGCCCAAATGGCCATCCCCCCCTCTCTGCCTCCAGCACCCCACTGAAGCGAGGGTCCTTCAGGCCCTCCTGCCCCCACTCCACTCTCCCCGTGACCTCATCTTTGGGTCCCGTCTTGGGTAAGATCTGTCTGCGTGCGCCATGGACCGCGGCCTATCCACAGTGAACTGCTGTTCTCCCTTGGCTGCTCCGATCTGAGCAGAGGGCTGGAGGGACTCCGTGCCTTCCCCTGCCCTCTCCTGGCCCCCCTGGGCTGTGTGCCTGTCCAGTGCCCCATCCCCTCAAGACCACTCTGGCTGTGCAGCAATGACCCACTGTCAGAGACTTCTGTCCACCAAAGACTAGGAGACCTCACCCTGGCTGGAACCACAAGCTTCTTACCGGGGATTCTGACCTTACTGCCCGGTTCTACCTGGGAGGCACTGCCGGTCGGGGCCAGATTTGGGGGCAGCTGGGGTTTTTCCTGCCTTAGTGGCTTACCTGTGGGTCGTGTCCCATCTGCTCCTCCAGATTGCCTCTGGGGCAAGGCTCTCTTTCAGTTATCAGCCTTGGTCCTTATGTAATGTAGTTATCCCATCAAAGGGGGTCTCCAAGCTGCACCGGACACTCCCCTGTATCCTGACTCTGCCTTTTGCATATTTATTGCAGGTCTGGTTTTTCCACGGCTGCTGCTTTGTGCTGCCATCCTGCGGGTGTGACCATTCAGGTGAGAAAGCAGAGCAGGTCCCTGGGCTGTTGGAAGTCTCCAGGTAATCCGAGGGTCCCCGTTCCTCCCACCTCCCAATGGCCTTGAAGGCTCGGAGTCTAAGAGAGCTCAGACAAGCACAACTTAGGCAGGAGAGGAACCTTCCAGACAGATGCTGGCATCCAATGCTGCTTCTAGTCTGAGCCGCTAAAGGAAGCCAAAGCTGGTTTCCTTGTGTGAGGAGGTAGCCACCCTGAATCAGAATAGTCCAAAAATTCCTTAGCTGTTTGCCACTTTGCACACTCTCTTTGAAGAACAGTTATTTTTTTTTTATGGTGTTTCCTTGTAAAGCTTTCCTCGGCAACCGCGGGATTTTGCAGAACAGGAGAGTGAGGTCCCAGGAGCTTCACCATCAGATCCAAACCTTGGATCACCTGTGTTCCATGCCCTTTGCACAGAAAAGCCACGGGGCAAATATGTGCACATGTGATTTTTGTAGCACTTGGGTCCCGTGGGTGGAGCCCCAGGGGATGGAGGGCGGCCGGCCCCTGGGCCTCATGGGGCCGCTGCAGGCAGGCAGAGCAGGCGGGGACACGGGCCTGGAGCCGGTGCTGTGGCTACGGGGCTCACCTGCCCGTCTGCCTTCCAGCGGCACCATGAGTAGCGACACCGAAATGGAAGTGTTCGGCATTGCCGCTCCTTTCCTCCGGAAGTCGGAAAAGGAGAGGATCGAGGCTCAGAACCAGCCCTTTGATGCCAAGACCTACTGCTTTGTGGTCGACTCAAAGGAGGAATACGCCAAGGGGAGAATTAAGAGTAGCCACGATGGGAAGGTCACGGTGGAAACTGAAGACAACCGGGTAAGCCTCGCGCATACCCTCTGGCTGCCCCGCAGGGTCCCTGAGCCTGTGCACCTTCCCACTCCTGCCACTTCCAGATGCGGCTCTGCCACCTGGATGCCTCGCATGGCTTCCCTGCCTTGGCTTCCCAGGTGGCCTCGGAGATGGCAGAGTGAACGCTGGCCTCGGGTTGCAGGGTAGAAGAAGAACCCAGTTGTGGCCACTCAAAGCACTCCGTGTTCAGGAAGGAGCCTTTGCCAATGTTCACGTCACTTTAGGGGCATCGCAAGGGTGTGGGGCTGGGAGTCCAACAGCGAGAAGACCCCCTTCAGTAAAACACTCTCCTTTGGTAGCCTGGGTTTCCCTACCTCTTCTAGCAGTAGCCGTCTAGCTTAGGAAGTAAGGAAAAGTGGGTAAGGGATCCTAGTGGACCACAGGCTCCATGTGAAATGGCAACCTCCTATTTCATCAAGGCCATGAGCCACGCAGCCTACTACATTCGGGCCCAGAACACGGTAGTGAAATCCTGGACTTCACTAGTTTCTGGAATCGAGACTAGAAGAATCTGGAAATGTTCCGAGAAAAGTTTAAAAAAAAAAAAGCTTAAAAGAAGAAAAAGAAAATCTGGAGGAAGACATAGTGTCATTGGGTTGGGTGTGAAGAAAGCAGGCTGTGAGAATCACCCTTTGAGGCCACCAGCCCCTGAGGCTCCTGGAGGAGGGCTCTCTGTACCCATCAGATGTCAGGGCTGAGAGTGGGTCTGCAAAGCAGTAGGGGAGGTGGAAGCCAGACGGTCCAGACCCATCACAAGGGGGGCTAGTTGCATGGGGTGGTTTAAATTAATCCTGCTTGAAGGTAGGAGAAGGCAGGTTTCCCACCCAACTTGCCCAGAGATGGGAGCGCTGTTTAGAGAAAAACGGCAAAATCCCTGAGTGACAGAGACAATCACACACTCTCGGCGCCCCCGTGAGCCGCCCCCCAGCCCTGTCTTCTCCCGCTGTCCGAGGGCTTTTTTCCCAGGGCTTGCTCCTCGGGATTCAGGCTCTTCGTGGGAAACAGACAAAAAATGAAAATGGGGCAAGACACACAGAGGACACTAGGTAGTCACCGTACCTCTTCCCACACAGACCCTCGTGGTCAAACCAGAGGACGTGTATGCGATGAACCCCCCCAAGTTCGACCGGATCGAGGACATGGCCATGCTGACGCACCTGAACGAGCCGGCCGTGCTGTACAACCTCAAGGACCGCTACACGTCCTGGATGATCTACGTCAGTGCCCAGGGTCCCCGGGGCGGTCGGTGCAGTGGGGGTGACCAGGGGGTGACGAAGCTGTCGAACAAAAGAGGGGAGACAGGAGGAAAAGAAGAAGGAGGGGAAGGGGAAAGGCAGGGGATGAGGGCGGAAGGGGGGATTAGGAAGAAGAGAGGCCAGAAGTGGGGATCAGGGAGTGAGGCAGGAGAGCCAGCTGAGGTCTGGGGCTGGGCAGGGTCACCTGCTAGTCGCAGGAGGGCCGGCTGGTCCCCTCTGCATCTCCGTGCCTCAACTCTAAAGAGAAATCCATCCCTCCTTTACAAGTTCAGCGTAAAGAGACAGAATAACAGAGACAAAGGGTTTTACACATGCACACGCGTGCATGCGTTTTTTTCCACTCCCACAGACCTACTCGGGTCTCTTCTGCGTCACCGTGAACCCCTACAAGTGGCTGCCGGTGTACAACCCCGAGGTGGTGGAAGGCTACCGAGGCAAGAAGCGCCAGGAGGCCCCGCCCCACATCTTCTCCATCTCCGACAACGCCTACCAGTTCATGCTGACGGGTGAGTCTCTGGGGGGGGGGCCTGCCGTGGAGGGCCGGCGCTGGGGCTGCTGGCTGGCATGTGCCCTCCGCACAAGGGGTGGAGGGTAGGGGTAGTTAAAGAGGCTGGAAGAGGCCAGATCTTCTAGGGCCTTGCAGGCTCTGCTAGGAAATCTGGATTGAATGTAAGCATTGGTTAAACCATATGAAACCGACATTTTGGTGGTGGGGGGGGTGAAGATGAAGATTGATAATTTCACACGGTTCAACCCAGTGGGATGCAAAGCCACTGACTGGTTGGTTTGAAGCAGAAGCTTCACCTCGGAGTGTCACTGTCAAGAAGGAGGCTCTTCCAGCTGCCCCAGGGCCACACAAAATGCTGTTGGGAGGAAGGCCCAGTGTAGGGAACCGTGACTACTTGACAAAGGGCGGAGGGCTGGGGAAGCTCTTCATACTGCTGTCACCTCTGCTTCGTTCTTCCTTTGGCAGATCGTGAGAACCAGTCCATTCTGATCACGTGAGTATCCAAGACCTCGAGCAGCTTCGAAGCTGTGGCTCTCTGTCTCCAAGGCAGGAGGCAAAGATGCTGTTTGCTCAATTCTGTCGATTAGAAAGTACTTAGAGCAGGGGCGCCTGGGTGACTCGGTGAAGCGTCAGCCTCTTAATTGCAGCTCAGGGCATGATCTCAGGGTCGTGAGATCGAGGCCTTCGTGGGGCTCCGCACTCAGCGGGGAGTCTGCTTGAGGTTCTCTCTCTCCCTCTGCCCCTCCTCCCTCTTTAAAAAAAAAAGTACTTAGAGCAGAGTCTGTGATGAAAAGACGGAGATGGGGATGCACACACAGGAGGGTATATATAAGGCTTGAAACCTGGAATCACCCACTGCCAGGGCAGCTCAGCTCTGAGGGGGTCTCCCTTGGGCCTCTGCCTCTCCAAGTAGTTTCTCACATTTGTTTGGTAGGTGTGTGTCTGATGTGGCTTGCAGTACGTCCAGGCCTCTGTGGGACATCTCGGGGAGGGTGTTTATACTAATGGGACACGTTTCTCTCTCCCTCTCTCTTCTGATCACTCCGAATAGCGGAGAATCCGGGGCAGGGAAGACTGTGAACACCAAACGGGTCATCCAGTACTTTGCAACAATTGCAGCCACTGGAGACCTCGCCAAGAAGAAGGACTCCAAAATGAAGGTATAGGGAAGGGAAAAGAGTGCTGTTTCCATCTCCGACCTTGGTGTTATCTTCACAGCGAGGGGCGAGGGCAGGTCAGGACTTGAAGTCCTGAGGGCGCCAGTTACTGCCGACAACCCAGGGTGTGGTAGATCTTCCAGGACCAGATCCT
The DNA here is from genome assembly GCF_024610735.1 of Ursus americanus. Taxonomy (NCBI): domain Eukaryota; kingdom Metazoa; phylum Chordata; class Mammalia; order Carnivora; family Ursidae; genus Ursus; species Ursus americanus. Next base: position 64,982,640 of record NC_142140.1, on the reverse strand, counting down.
CTGATTTCCTAAAAAGCAAGGCTCTGAGGGTTAACTAAGGAAGGTCATTTTGGGAGCAGCTCAGAGAGCTTGTTCTTTTGTGGCAGAATCACATGTACCCACTTAAGAGAACTGTAGCAGTACCTGCTTTTCAAACAGAGAGGTTACAACCGGTAGGAAGTGAACGCAGACACCCAACTCACTGAAGCATTAAGGGGATTTTACAGCAAGACACCCACGGACGCCCAAATGTCACAAAAGGACGGAAGCGTTTCAGCTGAGCCTTGCGGAGGATTTGACTGGGACTTGTCCCGGAAAGCCAGGGGGACGGGGACGGGCTCTGCCATGGACTGCCAGGCAGCAAGGGCGGGCAGGCGGCAGAGCTGGGGAGCATTTCCCAGTGTCATTCGTGGCTGCCTCCTCCCCTGATGTCTTGCCTTAGGGGACACTGGAAGATCAAATCATCAGTGCCAACCCCTTGCTGGAGGCCTTCGGGAACGCCAAGACCGTGAGGAACGACAACTCCTCCCGCTTTGTGAGTCTGAGTTCAGTTCCGCTGGGGTTTCTCTGGGGCCCTAAAGACTGGTGAGTTTCCTGTCCTCACGGAGGCTGCAGGCCGGGGCGGGGGGTTAGCCAATGACGGAATGAAACACAACACAGCAGCGAGACAACTTCATGAAAAGCTCAATAAACAGGGAGTAACTGCAGGCTGGGTCTCCTTTAGACACAGTTGGCAAAAAAGGCATCTAGGGTGGCCTATGAACCCCAAGATCTGCAGGACGAGGAGGGACAAAGGGAAGAACAAGCACACACTCTCTGAGGTGGGGAAGGGCCACGTGTAGTCAAGGGATCTGGGAGAGTTTGCATGGCGGCAGTAAGGTGGGCAGGAGGCGGGTAGACGGAGGTCTGGTCATGTAGGAGCGTGGAGGCCATGAGAATAGGGGTGGATTCTATTCAGGAAGTTCCTGAAGGATTCTGCAAGCCGAGAAGTGATATGGTTTGATTTGCATCTTGAAAAAAGTCACTCTGTTACTTTACGAGGGGATGGGGTTGGGGAATTGGAGGAATGGTGGAGCGAAGGGCATGGAAGCAAGGGACACGTCGCACTGGGCAGAGAAGGGAGAAGAAGGAAGACACACTGAATTTTAGGTAGGGGAAGAAAGCTCCTGTTCACGTTGCCCAGCAGACTAGCAAGAGCACTTGGAGCCACGTAGACACTGGTGTTCCTTTCCCCCCACAGGGCAAGTTCATCCGAATCCACTTTGGAACCACTGGGAAGCTGGCCTCTGCGGATATTGAAACTTGTAAGTCGGCTACAGAGCAGATGGCATCTCAGGGTGGGTGGGGCAGTTTGGAAAACAGTGCCGTGTTTGTGTCCATAGATCTGCTGGAAAAATCAAGAGTGACCTTCCAGCTGAAGGCTGAGAGAAGCTACCACATCTTCTACCAGATCCTTTCCAACAAGAAGCCTGAGCTCATAGGTGAGGCATTTGGGCCCTGACGTCACTGGACCAAGGAGAGTTGCACCTGCCTGCACATAGGTGACTCGGCAGCCCACGGCGGAAGTTTGTTTTAGAAGTGGGAGGGGGCTATTTTTGACAGCGATGTGCCAATTTGGAAGAAACTGAATCCCCTGGGCAGGAGCAAGATTAAACCACGACTGAATTCAGTAAGGGTTCATGAAAACCTGAACAGCCAAGCATTTAATTGTCCTTCAGCGCCCCCTAGTGTTCTGAAGCAGGAAGCAGCCTCCCACCAGACCAACAGTCCCCAGTCCCCCACCCAACACAGGCCTATGTGCACGCGGTCTGCTTTGCTCTCTGGTGCGGCTTGCTCCGCCTTCTGGTCCCAAAGCCTGGAAACAGGCTGCAGCCCTTCAACAGGTTTTGGGAAAGGCTGTGATGATACCAGAGCACCTGTGCTTTCCCTCAGTGTGGGCTCCTCTTCTGACCCACACTCACTCAGCCAGCTTTCCATATTAAATTTCCCCAACCTACACTGATATGCGCCATTCACGTGCAAAGCAAGAGAACCTAAATGTTCTCTCTGGGGCTCTTAATCCACGTGGCATGGGCAGGCTGCAGGAAAGCAATCTCTCACTCTAAATTCAATTTGGGCTCCAGCAGTGAAAGTCTCAGCCCAGAATCTAGGAGCTCAGATTCACTGGCTGGGTGTTTCCTTTGTATCCATGTGACCTCTTTATTTGAAATTTCTCGCTTCAGAGCTGCTGCTTATTACAACCAACCCTTACGACTACCCGTTCATCAGCCAGGGTGAAATCCTGGTGGCCAGCATTGACGATGCGGAGGAGCTATTGGCTACAGATGTAAGTAGAACGAAGAGGAAGGTGCGGGGTGCTTCCCCTCCATCGCTAGGGTCAACCGACTAACATGCTGCTCTTCAAATGTCAGAGCGCCATTGACATCCTGGGCTTCACCCCAGAAGAGAAGTCTGGGCTCTACAAGCTCACGGGGGCTGTGATGCATTATGGGAACATGAAGTTCAAGCAGAAGCAGCGGGAGGAGCAGGCAGAGCCGGACGGCACCGAAGGTACGAAATAACCACAACGGGCTATTCACCAGAGCTGGGTGGGTGGTCAGTAGAGACCATTTGGTGCGTCTTTTGAAAGCAATGAATCCTCTCCCAGGCTCCGATTTCTAGCATTACCAGCCCCATTTGCTGAATCACTGGGATGGGCCTGTTTCAAAGGCAATGAGACATGACCAGGGCTTTCCGAACCCAGTCCTGCTTTCCCATAAAACCTATCGTGTTCTCGGAGTGACTTAGCTTCCACTGGCCACATACAAGCAGTTTAAAGATAAGGGATGTAAAAACAGCTGAGACAAGCTTCGCCAAGCTTTGAAATATCTGCATGAAATATCAGGGGTACCCCTTTGTGATCGTCTTTCTTCTCTTGGCAGTGGCCGACAAAACGGCCTATCTGATGGGCCTGAACTCGTCGGACCTCCTGAAAGCTTTGTGCTTCCCCAGGGTGAAAGTCGGGAATGAGTACGTTACCAAAGGTCAAACCGTGGATCAGGTGAGCGACTGCTTCGAGGCTGCAAGAGACACAGGCTCCCGATGGCCACTGCCTTCTGACTCCAGTGATCTTTCCCCCAACAGGTTCACCATGCCGTGAATGCCCTTTCCAAATCAGTTTATGAAAAGCTGTTCTTGTGGATGGTCACTCGCATCAACCAACAACTGGATACAAAGCTGCCAAGACAACACTTCATCGGTGTTTTGGACATCGCAGGATTTGAGATCTTTGAGGTCTGGGTTCCCTAGTTCCGTGTTTTCTTGTGGGGAGGGATTGGTCATCATGATCCCATAGGAAGATGTCAAGGTGAGCAACATGTCAGAGCATCACATCGTGTAGGAAATCGTAGGGCAGATCAGGCAGAAGAGAAGCACCTTGCAGGGAGGGGGGTTGTATAATTTCAAGAGAGCAGAAGACATGGCACAAGTGGCATTTTATAAAGGACATTGTTAATTGGATAAAAGAAAGAACTCAAATGCAATCATTGACATAGGAAGAGGCAGGCATATTGAGAATCTGATAAGCCAATCACTCCATCTTTACATAAATACCCTGCTGGTTCTGGGTTAGAAGCATATGGCCATTCTTAAGAGCATATATTTTATGTGTGCCAGACACAGGACATGCCGGCGAACGAAAGATGAGTTTGTAGTTTATAGAGGAAAACGGAAGGTATATACGGTACACAGAAGAGTAACTATAAAATAAGGCAGACCGTGGTCAATGCATAGGAGAGTCCCCGACCACAGGGACGCAGGAGACAGAGAAACACCTTCTAGCTGGACGTTCAGAGAAGTCTCCAAGGAAGAGACGAGATCTGGGCTAGACCTTGAAGAACGTGCCCATATCTGAAGGAATAAATGAGCTGGCAGAGCCTGAGGCAAAGAGGAGGAAGGTTGATGGGTCTTTGATTTTGAAGGAAGTCTGACTTGGCGTGTGAACACTGTGTTTCGGTATTAGTATAACAGCCTGGAGCAGCTGTGCATCAACTTCACCAACGAGAAGCTGCAACAGTTCTTCAACCACCACATGTTCGTGCTGGAGCAGGAGGAGTACAAGAAGGAGGGCATCGAGTGGACGTTCATCGACTTCGGGATGGACCTGGCCGCCTGCATCGAGCTCATCGAGAAGGTCTCCTGATCTGTCCACTCAGTAACCTCTTCTCGTAAACTCTGGCTCATCCTGCAGCTCGTATTTACCCTGTATGCATTTTGCTTTGCTTTCATCCAGCCCATGGGCATCTTCTCCATCCTGGAAGAGGAGTGCATGTTCCCCAAGGCCACAGACACCTCCTTCAAGAACAAGCTGTACGATCAGCACCTGGGCAAGTCCAGCAACTTCCAGAAGCCTAAGGTGGTCAAAGGCAGGGCCGAAGCGCACTTCTCGCTGATCCACTACGCGGGCACCGTGGACTACAGTGTCTCGGGCTGGCTGGAGAAGAACAAGGACCCGCTGAACGAGACCGTGGTGGGGCTGTACCAGAAGTCCTCCAACAGGCTCCTGGCGCACCTCTACGCCACCTTCGCGACAGCGGATGGTAAGACTCCACAGACTGCCTTGTATTCATGCTTTCTCCTGCCACTCAGTTCACAGGGCTGAAAAACCCCTGGGGATCCGATAACAGCGCACGCCATCTTTATCTTTCAGCTGACAGCGGAAAGAAGAAAGTTGCCAAGAAGAAGGGTTCTTCTTTCCAGACTGTCTCTGCCCTTTTCAGGGTAAGAAAAATACAGGTTTATTTGCTTGTAATTGGTTTAAGAGATCTCAGAATGAGCAATGTAGAGATTCTGACCTTGGTTTATTCAAGAATAGTAATGTGGTCTTAATCTGCTGTTACTTAGTGAGGCTGAACAGCAGTATAATAAAATTTACATATATGAATATATAATATATAATAACTATATAAATATATGTAATATATAAATGAGGTTTAACAAACGTTGGTCCAGAATTCAGTTATTTTGTGTTGCAGGTAGTAGGGTTGGCTGGCCTGGGGGATGAGTCCTCGGCACAAACTTTCCCACTTGCCTGAGGGACACAGCCAATAGCATCTCAAGCTCCCAGCAGAGCCAGACACATTTCTGGAATTGGTTTCAGAGAGCATTTTGTACGTGGTTAGTCTCTGGCTCACCATGAGGCAAAAGACCATTATATCATTATTTGCGTGTACCTCTGGTCATTGAGCTATTAAAGAGTTAAATAATTTCATTCGTTAGAATTCATGATATGTTGAAAATATAGATCTTATTTTTCATCACAGTATATCTCCGTCTTTGTAAGCCTACAGCAGACTGTCAAATTTCATCTTTTAGGAAAACCTGAACAAGCTGATGTCAAATTTAAGAACGACTCATCCTCACTTTGTGCGCTGTATAATTCCCAATGAGACCAAAACCCCAGGTAAGAGCCCTGCTGATGCTTGCCGTAGGCGGTGCTCAGTTTCTGGGAAATCCCGCGTGAAGCTGGTGTCTCTTGCTTCTCTTCTCAGGGGCTATGGAACACAGCCTTGTCCTGCACCAGCTGCGGTGTAACGGGGTGCTGGAGGGCATCCGCATCTGCAGGAAGGGGTTCCCAAACAGGATTCTCTATGGGGATTTTAAACAAAGGTGTGTGATAAAAACGTTTTATATGCTGCTTGCTGCGGTGTATAGATGCTGGAATTTGAGAAGGAAAAATACTGGTATGAAAAGGCCCACTTCAACAGAGCAGTTGTGGACTCTCATGTAAAATGATTGACCTACCTCCCGGCCAAGGTATACATATTTCTTTCTCCCATGTTTTCTCAAGAGCATGTCTGATATATGGTACGGAGGAAAAGACCATTCCTAAGCGTCAGGAGGCTTAGATTCCATGCCACCACCTAGCAGTGTGATGATGGACAAGTTTCTTTCCCTCTCTGGACCCTGGCCTTCTTGCCTGTTAGATAGAAGAGAGCCTAAACTAGTTGGTCTCTAAGGTTAACGTCTTTGCTAATAGTCTGTGATTGTTTCTGTGTCTACAATGGCAGATACCGAGTGCTGAATGCCAGTGCCATCCCTGAGGGACAGTTCATTGACAGCAAGAAAGCTTGTGAGAAGCTACTGGCTTCCATTGACATTGACCATACTCAGTACAAATTTGGACATACCAAGGTAATGCCTCAGTTCTGATAGATGCTGGCCTGCAGTCCCTTCTGGACTTCTTCATCACAGGGACTCATATCATCCTTCTCCCCTGGAAGGTGTTCTTTAAGGCTGGCTTGCTGGGAACCCTGGAGGAAATGCGGGATGACCGCCTGGCCAAACTGATCACCCGGACGCAAGCGGTGTGCAGAGGGTTCCTCATGCGTGTGGAATTCCAGAAGATGGTGCAGAGAAGGTCGAGCAGGGTCTCTATTCAAATATGAGCTCTCTGGGGGGAGTGGAGGGTCTCTCCTGGAAATAACCCATATTTTGTTTTCAGGGAGTCCATCTTCTGCATCCAGTACAACATCCGCGCCTTCATGAATGTCAAGCACTGGCCCTGGATGAAACTCTTCTTCAAGATCAAGCCACTCCTCAAGAGCGCGGAGACCGAGAAGGAGATGGCCACCATGAAGGAAGAGTTTCAGAAGACCAAAGATGAGCTCGCCAAGTCAGAGGCGAAAAGGAAGGAACTGGAGGAAAAACTGGTGACTCTAGTACAAGAGAAGAATGACCTGCAGCTCCAAGTACAAGCCGTATGTGTTTAGGATTGTTTACCTTTGCTTATAGATTTGATTATTTAGAAAGACTGGATTTGGGGTGGGGTTTTTGCTTTGCAGTTGGGATGCTTTCTAAAGGACTTCATTTATACCAAGGTGATGGAATGTAACAAACCTTATCTCATTAAAGGAAATAGTGATTCTTTTTTGTTTTTTAAAGGAAAGTGAAAACTTGTTGGATGCAGAGGAGAGGTGTGACCAGCTGATCAAAGCCAAATTCCAGCTGGAGGCCAAGATCAAGGAGGTGACTGAGAGAGCAGAGGATGAGGAGGAGATCAATGCTGAGCTGACGGCCAAGAAGAGGAAACTGGAGGACGAGTGTTCAGAGCTTAAGAAAGACATTGACGACCTTGAGCTGACCCTGGCCAAGGTTGAAAAGGAGAAGCATGCCACGGAGAATAAGGTACTCTCTCCGCGGGTCTCTCCAGTTTCATGTAGTCATTGCGAACCAGACTTTATTTCTTCTTATAATTTGCTTGTGGCCTCTTCTTAGGTTAAAAACCTTACCGAGGAACTCGCAGGGTTGGACGAAACCATTGCAAAGCTGACCAGGGAGAAGAAGGCCCTCCAAGAGGCCCACCAGCAGGCCCTGGATGACCTCCAAGCTGAAGAAGACAAAGTCAATTCTTTGAGCAAAATCAAGAGCAAACTGGAACAGCAAGTCGATGATGTAAGTAAATAATGCTAACGGGAGTTCTAGAACTTCAGGGTGGGAAGAGACCCTCAGGAACCCTTGGGTGCAAAGCATTTGTTCTCAAAAGGATACGGTGCCCTTTTCAGCTGGAAAGCTCCCTAGAACAAGAAAAGAAGCTCCGTGTTGATCTGGAAAGGAACAAAAGGAAGCTCGAGGGAGACTTGAAGCTTGCCCAAGAGTCCATATTAGATCTGGAGAACGACAAGCAGCAGCTGGATGAAAGACTCAAGAAGTATGTCCTAAAGCCACTGATTTCAATCTTCCGAGTCTCTGGCTATTCTGTCTTCACACATTCTGCATTTCCCTTCACAGGAAGGATTTTGAATACAGTCAGCTGCAAAGCAAAGTGGAAGATGAGCAGACTCTGGGCCTCCAGTTTCAGAAGAAGATCAAAGAGCTACAGGTAGGAGGTGTCCCACATTTTTCTTTCGCATGAAGGTCTTGAATGTGGGCTGGGTGCCATTTGCTGTAAGCCATTTCAAGCAAGTGGGCAGGACCATGGGTCTGCCTGCCTCATCACTTTACTTTCTGCTCGGCTGACATAGCAGAGATGAACAATTTTTCCATAACTTAAAATAAAATACATAATGAAGGTATTGGGGGGGGGTCAACATTTAGTTGAATGGACAATGTCCTAGGTTGGTCACTGCAGGGGTAACGACCATGTTGGGGCAGGACACATTCATTGTAAAGGAAATTAACAACAGTCCTATTCCCCTGGGAGAATCCCAACCATTGGTTTGTTTAAAGAGAATGGAAACTAGCTTGTACTTGATGTTCAGAGTGAGTCACCCCGGGGAACTACTGCCCATGGTGAATGGTCGCCCTCCACAGGCTCGGATTGAGGAACTGGAAGAGGAGATTGAGGCAGAGCGGGCGACCCGTGCAAAGACAGAGAAACAGCGCAGCGACTATGCCCGGGAACTGGAGGAGCTGAGTGAGAGGCTAGAAGAGGCGGGAGGAGTCACCTCCACCCAGATCGAGCTGAACAAGAAGCGGGAGGCTGAGTTCCAGAAAATGCGCCGGGACCTGGAAGAGGCCACCTTACAGCATGAAGCCATGCTGGCCACCTTGAGGAAGAAGCATGCAGACAGCATGGCTGAGCTTGGGGAGCAGATCGACAACCTGCAGAGAGTCAAGCAGAAGCTGGAGAAGGAGAAGAGCGAGTTCAAGCTGGAGATTGACGATCTGTCCAGCAACGTGGAGAGCGTGTCGAAATCCAAGGTGCTCGGGCAGGATGTGGCCCAGTGCTTTTGAGGAGAGATACCTCTGGGTCGTTCCAGTCTGAATACGGACTTAATGTTCTCCCCCTTCTCAATCCTTTAGGCCAATCTGGAGAAAATATGCCGAACTCTGGAGGATCAGTTGAGCGAGGCCAGGGGCAAGAATGAGGAGATTCAGAGGAGCATGAGTGAGCTGGCAACACAGAAGTCCCGTCTGCAGACGGAGGCTGGTGAGCGATGGGATGAGAGGGGCCACACCTCGTGGTCACCTCCAGTGGGGGGGACAACTGGTCAACCTCAAAGGGCAGCCCTGTGTGGGGGAGAATCTCTAGGAAAGCATATTTTCGGAGAGAAGCAATCAGAATAACTCAAGAAAGAGTCATTCAAAATATCGTGAAGGAGGGAACTTGAGAGTTCAGTAAAAACATGAGCGAGAAAAGCAGATCGGAACAAGAGGGGAGTCAGAATATCACTTGGTTCAAGCTCTTTAACATCGATAATACTTTGCATTGAAAAGAATCTAAATGGCAGAAACGATACTAGAAACGAATTCCCAAGGCTTTTCTATTTCTTGCTGCACAAAAATTCAGATTCGTGGTCTGCAATCAAGTGTTTTAGATAATAGATAAAGAAACACAGCCAATTTGGATAGGCTCCTGGTGTGTAGGAGAAACATAAGGGAACATTATCTGGGGCTTTCACCTAGAAAACGTGGCCCCGCCCAGCCCTGGTCTGCCAACCCATCATCCCAGTGAATCAATCAATCCCTTGCTGGCAGCCACAACCAAGATAGCGAAGAAAAGTGATTTAGTTGCCCCCTCTATAATCATCTTGGGGATTCATCTCTGGAGTCATAAGGTCTCTCCCTCCACCTTTTTCCTCTTGCATATAAACATGAACCCACCACATTTACCCAAGAGTCTAACTTCAAATTATGAGCTGAAAGTCCTAAGGAAGGCACTGTTTCTCTTAATGACAAATCAACAAGCAGCTGGACACACCAGCCCCTGGAAGGTCTGATGGGTGTTTTTAGATGGTAATGTTTAAATTTACAGCTGTTCCTGATGGGTTTTACCAACAAAAGTCACTCCAAGCTTCTAATAGTTTATAACAATACCCTATCAGTTGTGTCTTTGGTTTCTTTTTCATGGACACCTCCCTTCTCCCCCAAGAAAGGACCAACCCTGTCATTTACTCTCTCCCTGGATCTTAGGACGGTGCCTTACACACAGTAGGAACTTGATGAATGGGTAAGTGCATGAATAAAATGAAAATATTTCCTTCTGGACACAGGGGAGCTGAGTCGTCAACTGGAAGAAAAGGAAAGCATAGTGTCCCAACTTTCCAGGAGCAAACAAGCATTTACCCAGCAAATAGAAGAGCTCAAGAGGCAGTTAGAGGAAGAAAGCAAGGTAGGTCATTTGAGGGACTGCTTTCTTGGTCTAACCTTCAGTTACCACCTGGTCTTACCATTCTTTTCAATGTAGAACAGGGCAACTTTATTCAGTAGGTGATGATAGCAGGAACATGCTTGGACTATATCATGCACATGTCACCGAAACGCTCATCCATTGGGGTTCTCCTCTTTCTTGACTCCCACAGGCCAAGAACGCCCTGGCCCACGCCCTGCAGTCCTCCCGCCACGACTGTGACCTGCTGCGGGAACAGTATGAGGAGGAGCAGGAGTCCAAGGCCGAGCTTCAGAGGGCGCTGTCCAAGGCCAACAGCGAGGTGGCCCAGTGGAGGACCAAATACGAGACGGACGCCATCCAGCGCACGGAGGAGCTGGAGGAGGCCAAGTATGCAAGTCCACTTGCCTGTAGAAGAACAAGAGGACTCAGATGATGAGATGATAGAGGGCAGTGGGTTAGAGCTACTTGGGAATGGTTTTGTTACATTACGAGGTGTTTCCCCACCTCCTCCGTCTCTTAATGCAGTGCTGTGCGTGCGCGGTGAGAGGGACCTGGCATTAACACACTTCATTAAGACAAACAACTTTGATCTCAGTTAGAGACAAGGCAGGTTATCGATCACTGGTTTTTGGCAGACAGGAAGTTCTCCCGGGCTTAAGAAAGTAAATGAGTATTTGAGTCACACAGATGAGTGACTCCAACTTGATGAACAGTGATGTTCGAGAGGACTGAGATTTGAATAGCGTCTGCTTCTCTTTCATATTCCTTAAGGAAAAAACTCGCTCAGCGCCTCCAAGATTCAGAGGAACAGGTTGAGGCCGTGAATGCTAAGTGTGCTTCCCTGGAGAAGACCAAACAGAGGCTGCAAGGGGAGGTCGAGGATCTGATGGTTGATGTTGAAAGAGCCAACTCTCTGGCCGCCGCTCTGGACAAGAAGCAGAGGAACTTTGACAAGGTGCGGGGTCAGCTCCATGCAAGCTGAACGGCGCTCCCAGTAGTCATGGAAGGAGGAGACTGGGTCCCAGTCCTGCCTCTGCCCCACCAGCCGTGTGGCCTTGGGCAAGTCCTGAGCTTCACGGGGCGGTTGTTTCCTTGTGTGTAAAATGAAACGGGCATGGGATGGGGGTGGAGGTCCCTTTCAAGCACTGTTAGCAGAGACAAACCAATTGCTAGCATGTGTTCAGTTCCAAATATTTTTGTTTCCCTGCACTGCTGGTCTGTCTGGGTGGCTGACATGTGGGAATCTAACTTGGGTCCCATTGAGAGACTCTCTGAAAGCCTCCCTTTCAGTATGACATTAAGGTTGATTTGAACCAACGTTTTAAGGAAAAATTTAGAAAGGCAGGGCCATTCATTCTCATGTTAAGAAAAGGGCAGTCAGGCCCAGAGACTGCCTTCTCAGAGGATCCACGTGCTTTTGAGAGATGGCAACTGTTGCTGATATGTTACTGATCTTGAGTAAATTTATGGAATGAAATCTGGGCTCCTGAAATCATCAAGATCACGGCACCAGGCAAGAGACGCTGCCGAGGGTTGCCCCAGTTCTGGGAGTATTTCTCTTAATGCTTATGCTCAGTTAGGAGCTTGGAGCAGAGCTAATCAAGGGCACTCCTCCCCTGCCCGTGTTCCAGGTGCTGGCCGAATGGAAGACCAAGTGTGAAGAGAGCCAGGCAGAGCTGGAGGCATCTCTGAAGGAGTCCCGCTCCTTGAGCACCGAGCTCTTCAAGCTGAAAAATGCCTACGAGGAAGCCTTAGATCAACTCGAAACTGTGAAACGAGAAAATAAGAATCTGGAGCGTAAGCAGTTTGAGGCAGCCTGACCTCCCCCTTGGCACTGTTGCCGGAGCGGGCATGGCTTCGGGACGCAAATCCCTGCACGTGGCTCGGGCATGCATGCGCGGACGGTGCCCGGCAGACGAGAGGGGGGGACTACAGAGCCTCTGCCTGGACACAATGTTTTCTCTCAGAAACAGCCACCTTAGAAGGGCGGTGAACTAGTTACAAAGCACTCAGTAAGTGTTTAGCATGTTGGAAACCTGGGCAGAGGCCTTCAAATGCAACCCGAACTTGTGTCTTCGCAGAGGAGATCGCCGACCTCACCGAACAAATTGCGGAGAATGGTAAAACCATCCACGAACTGGAGAAATCAAGAAAGCAGATCGAGCTGGAAAAGGCAGATATCCAGCTGGCTCTTGAGGAAGCAGAGGTGAGCAGAATGCGAGCAGGCTGCCGCGGGAGGGGGTTGGGCGCAGCCTCCCCACTCAGACGGAGCTGCAGCCCAGCGCAAGGCGGGGAGAGGTGCTAGCTGGCCTCCCTCTGTGTCAGCTTTCCTGCCTTCTGTCTCTGTCAAGCCACACTCCGGAGGCGGCCGGCTCCTTTCCTATCCAATGGCATGAAATCACACCTGTGGGGTATCTTGGACTTAACTGAAGAAAAAGCATTCCATTAAAAGAGGTCTAGAAATGAGATTTTACAAAACCGTGGATGAATTTAAAGTATCCATAAGGTGCTTTATGCTCCTAGGAAATAGGATGATTTAAATGTGATTATTATGTGATAGTAAAATAAAAAACAAACAGCAATGCAAGAGATGTTATTTTTGCCCTTAAGGTAAATCAGGGATTTTTTAAGATCGTTTTGAATATTGTAGAGTTAGAGGTATGAATAGCCCACTGAAGCTTTATCCCCACAAAGGGTGGTGGTGTAGCAGGCTCTGTCCCTTCATTGGCACCATTTCTGTTTTGCTTTGTTCTCTAAAGGCCGCCCTTGAGCATGAAGAGGCCAAGATCCTCCGAATCCAGCTTGAACTGACGCAGGTGAAATCAGAAATCGACAGAAAGATCGCAGAGAAGGACGAAGAGATCGAGCAGCTGAAGAGGAACTACCAGCGAACAGTAGAGACCATGCAGAGCGCCCTGGACGCCGAAGTGCGCAGCCGGAACGAGGCCATCAGGATCAAGAAGAAGATGGAGGGCGACCTGAACGAGATTGAGATCCAGCTGAGCCACGCCAACCGCCAGGCCGCAGAGACCGTCAAGCACCTCCGCAGCGTCCAGGGGCAGCTGAAGGTCTGGGACGGCTCCTGGGCGGGGACACCTCTCCCGCCCGCAAACACTCAGAGACGCGGGCTAGACTCGCGGCCCTCCCGCCCCCACGCCAACCCGACTTCTCCTCGCTTGTCTGGCTAGGACACCCAGCTCCACCTGGATGACGCCCTCCGTGGCCAGGAGGACCTGAAGGAGCAGCTGGCCATGGTGGAGCGCAGAGCCAACCTGCTGCAGGCCGAGGTCGAGGAGCTGCGGGCGTCTCTGGAGCAGACGGAGAGGGCTCGAAAGCTCGCCGAGCAGGAGCTCCTGGATGCCAACGAGAGAGTGCAGCTGCTGCACACCCAGGTGAGGGGCGGGCAGGTGGGGTGGGGGTGGGGGGCAAGACCCGGCCCGAGGCAAGCCCGGGAACACCGCTCCTCCTGCCCTAGAACACCAGCCTCATCCACACCAAGAAGAAGCTGGAGACCGACCTGACGCAGCTCCAGAGCGAGGTGGAAGACGCCAGCAGGGACGCAAGGAATGCGGAGGAGAAGGCGAAGAAGGCCATCACAGATGTAAGGCTCTCCCCTGCTGTGCCTGTGCGCTGGCCAAATTCCTACTGCATTGAAGCCCCTCCTCCTCCCGACCCTGAGATTGTTCCCACTAGACGGGTGGGGGCCTCCCCAGGGGGCACACTGGGGTGCATTCTGCTCCCGAACTGCAACCCCCCTCCCCTGCATCGGACTCAGCACGTCCCCTCCGGCACATTTAAAAGGCCAATATAATAAATAAGGGAGCATAGGAAAAAAAAAGAAGGGAAAGGATTATAATCCGTTTCTAAGGCCCACTGAGAGGTATGGCCCTCTGTCCTTCAACATCTGACTTATTGCAAACGTGGAAACGAGACCCTTAGATGTCGACGTCACACCCAATGTCACCTGGTGTAGAGCTGGCTTCCCTCCCACCTGCACCTGACTCTCCTGGGCTTGAGCAGCCTGGTCCCCGCCGGCCACAGCTCCCACAGCGCCACCTGCTGCCTGATGGGGACCACTGCAGCTTTTCTGCTCTCGCGCGTCTGCAGGCCTCAATGCCCTACTGGCCTTCCCTTCACTCACTACCCCCAAACCTGCCCTGCGGGGTACCAACCGGTCTTCTCCAGGTCTCAGGTTCTTTTGAAAACATATTGGGGACAATGAAGTAAAGAATTTCTGGGGGCGGGGGGAGGGGGGAGATAAGGTCCCAAAGAGGCCAGTTTAAGAAAGGGAAGAAACCATTTTCCCTCCAGTCCCTGGACGCTGCACTTCTTAGGTTCTGTTACGTACCCGGTGTAGCTCTATGTTCCACTATGGAAAGGTGGGCTCAGTCACTGCCTTACCCGCTGTCCTTCTCTAGCGTGGCTGTGGCCCTCTGGGTGCCCAGGTTTGACAGTAGGGGCACCTAATCTTTGTCTGCATTTCCAGGCGGCCATGATGGCCGAGGAGCTGAAGAAGGAGCAGGACACCAGCGCCCACCTGGAGCGCATGAAGAAGAACATGGAGCAGACGGTGAAGGACCTGCAGCACCGTCTGGATGAGGCTGAGCAGCTGGCCCTAAAGGGCGGCAAGAAGCAGATCCAGAAACTGGAGACGCGGGTACTGGCGGGATGAAGCCCCGGCATAGGCAGGGCCTCCGGCCGCAGCCGCTCGTCTCCAGCCCTGGACCGACTTCCCAACTGTTTCCCCAGATCCGGGAGCTGGAGTTTGAGCTTGAAGGGGAGCAGAAGAAGAACACGGAGTCTGTCAAGGGCCTGAGGAAATATGAGCGGCGGGTCAAGGAGCTAACCTACCAGGTAAGAGAAAGAAAGCCCGACAAGCCTGTTCTATGCAAAGCGCAAACCCCGCCCTGGGTTCTCTCTCCAGAACATGGGGAGAAAGCCATTGCCCCAGAAAGGTGGCCCGACCTCGTGCAGCTCTGCCCCCTCCTCTAGCTACAGGCTGTGTTCTTGCTTTTAGAGCGAAGAGGACAGGAAGAACGTGCTGAGGTTGCAGGACCTGGTGGATAAGCTCCAAGTGAAAGTCAAGTCTTACAAGAGGCAGGCTGAGGAGGCCGTAAGTCAGACTCGTTGTGGTTCTGGAACAGCGGCCTGGCCTGGCCCTCACTGGGAGCTCTGAGACAGGCGCACGCTCGCCTGACCTGCCCGGCCTCTTTGGTTTTAGGACGAACAGGCCAACGCTCACCTCACCAAATTCCGCAAAGCTCAGCATGAGCTCGAGGAGGCAGAAGAGCGTGCTGATATCGCAGAATCTCAAGTCAATAAACTGCGCGCTAAGACCCGCGACTTCACCACCAGCAGGGTAGGTGGCTCCCGTGGGCCCTAGATGCAGAAAAGCAGGTGCGTGCAGGGGTTGTGGCTCCCGGGCCAGCTGGGAAGAGCCCACAGTGGCGCAGACCCTTCTGAGCTGGAAAGAACCTTGGAGAACCCCGTACTTTAGGACTCGGTCAGTCTCAGGCTCAGGAAAGGAAGGGGTTTGCTTATGCAAGCTGCAGTAAAGCGAACACCATCCTGAAAAGGAAGGAGCATTTTCCCGCCGCGATCTCTCCGACGCCCTCTGCTGGTGCTAGTCTTCAGTCACTGTGCGTGTCGGTAGATAACCGGAGGTAGGAAGTCCCTGAGGATGGGGCTTGCTCTCTGGGGGCCAGTTCCTCAGGTTTTGGGGTGACTCCCTCCACGTATGCAATCGTGTATCTTCCTGAGGTCCAGAAAATATCCTGGGTCCTACTGAAAAACACAGGCGAGCAACTCCCCGATGCTTGCAGGGAGAGGGGACAGGAGGGAATGGGTCTCTGCCATCTGCTGTAACGAAAAACGCCCACTTTCTTTCCAGATGGTGGTCCATGAGAGTGAAGAGTGAGTGATTCTCTTCTGGAGCAGGACAGAAAATATGCAAAATGTATATTTTCATGGTTCCTGGCCATTACCGTGAATTTCCATGTGACTCCTTCACATGCATTAAACTTTGCTTTGTTTTCAACTTGAGGCTGTGTTGCTGTATTTGTTTTCTCTTCCCTGTGTGGAAATGGTTCACTGCTTGGTGATTTTTGTGCCTAATGTTGAAATCTCCGTCGGCAGATGGCTTGATAAATTCCTCTGATGAGTGTATTTGAGGACAGGGAGAGATTGCTTTTATTGTATTTAGTTTTAAAAATTTGTTGTTGTTGTTGTTGTTGTTGTTTTTAGAGAGAGAGCACAAGCAGGAAGGAGCAGAGGGAAAGGGAGAGAAAGAATCTTAAGCGGGTGCCACATTCAGCGCAGAGCCCAATGCGGGGCTCGATCTCATGATCCTGAGATCATGACCTGAGCCAAAAGCAAGAGTTGAACGCTTAACCGACTGTGCCACCCAGGCACCCCGAGGGATGGCTTTTAAATGTGGGATTAGATCGTAAAGGAAAAATACTTTTAGATGAACCACTGCTTTGGCAGGGGGAGGAGGGTAGGGGAGTTTGTCGGAAGAGTTGCCTCTCAGTGTGATGTGAAGGAACACAAAGGCTCAGGTCGGGAAAACTGTGCGTCAAGTTGAACAGGGTGATAGGGCAAGGGACAGGTTCCCCTCCTCCACACTCTATCAGGAAGGACCCCTGGGGTCCAGCAAATGTTTGTCGGGCAGCTCTCCATGCAAGTGCCATGGTAACTATTAAAAATACCCAAATAAATGAGGTAGCATCAGGTACCTCCAAGAGTGTGTCAAAATCTACTAGTGAGGGGCGCCTGGGTGGCACAGCGGTTAAAGCATCTGCCTTCGGCTCAGGGCGTGATCCCGGCGTTACAGGATCGAGACCCACATCAGGCTCCTCCGCTAGGAGCCTGTTTCTTCCTCTCCCACTCCCCCTGCTTGTGTTCCCTCTCTCGCTGGCTGTCTCTATCTCTGACAAATAAATAAATAAAATCTTTTAAAAAAAAAATCTACTAGTGAGTCCCGGGCTCAGTCTGCACTATTTCCAAGCCCCACAACAGAAAACCTTACCCTTCACTCAGGGTAAACCTGTCTTTACCTTAGGAGAGAAAAAAATAGCAGGAAGTCACAGTAACTCTCTGGCCGATGGGCTATTGGAAAGACCATCTGCTAATCTGGAATCATCCCTTTCTTGTCATAATTAAACTTATCAGAAATAGTTGCCAGGTTCCCTTCTTTGTCCGATTTTAGGAGATGAGGAGACACTCAGTGGGCATCCAGGACCCGGGGAGGGGGAGTTCTCCTCAGCACCCAGTGTGGAGTTTAGCACCTCCTGGGATCTGTCACTAGAAAGGAGGCCAACATCAATGTCAGATTTGGCCTGTCAATGGTTTCAGAGAATTCTGTTTCCAAGACCACGTCTCTTTGACCTGCTCTCAATACTTCCTGGCCACACGGGACTAAACAGTGGCATGTCTCTCTGGGGCAGCTGCTGCTGAGACGAGTCACGGTGAGAACATTCTGACCAGGACCCAGGCCTGAGGCTGGACCAAAAGGGCGGCGGTGGCTCAGTGCCGCTCAGAATGACAAGGACTGCTACGGGCTGCCTTCCGTGGGAAGTGGGAGACACAGAAAGCAAACGGTTTCTTGTTACAGGGGTCCTCAAGCTGGTAAATAAAGAAATGAAAGAAACTGGAACATCACAATTGGGGTATGAATTACAAGCCCCTGATGAATTCTGGCTCCTAGGATCACAAAAATATAGACCACTGGACATCATATGCCTCCTGACGGAAGTATGCACTGTTGTCCGCGAAGAATTCCTGCCTCAGCCTGACCTCGTGATCTGGTGACCACTTAGAGGAAAGGCAGGGGACAGGGGCCCGAGAGTCAACCAATAAACTCCAGGATGTGGGGAAGAAGAAAGAAAGAAAGAAAGAAAGAAAGAAAGAAAGAAAGAAAGAAAGAAAGAAAGAAAGAAAGAAAAAATCCAGTTTTCTCAATAAATAAATTGCAAGGAAAAATATACAAAAGAAATGGAAGGAGGAACTATAGATTAAAAGATATTTAACAGACCTGCCCACAAATGCTCTACATGGGCCTTGCGAGGGCACAGGTGTGCTCACACACACACACACACACACACACCCAGCTGGTAAAATTTGAATACTGACTCAATATTTGATAGCCCTATAGGGTTCTTGTTCATTTTCAAGTCATTGTGTGATATTATGATTATGTTGTCTGAAATAATCCTTATAAAATACATACTCAAATACAGATAAAGGGAGAAGGCAGGAAGGAAGGGCCATCTTTGAGGTAAACTTATTCTATAGAACTCCAGACTTAAAGAATTGATAGACGAGGCCCTGATGTATTTTACGCAGACCAGGGGCTACACACATGAAAACTTCCGGGGCTGTGGGACCCGATAATGTCCTCCTACCAGCAAAGCGTGGTGTTTCTCACAAAGGGGAAGGTGAGCGGTTGGTTCTGGAAGCTATCCATGACTGTCTCTAGCAGGCTCCCATTTTGTGAAGGATAAAATGGAAAAACCATTTTCTAAGAGTTCATGTTATCTGCCCCATGAAGCGAGGGACAGTCATGACCATAGAAAACATAAGCCTTGTTACTCTAGAAAATGAAACACGAGCTCCTTCCAAATTCCGAATAAGGACCTGACGGCCGCACCGGCAGGAGAGGGGAAGCCTTGCCCGGGGATGGAGAGGAGGAAGATGATCTCAGGCGCTATTTACTGAATCTCACCGTGGGCTCTCAGCACGCACCACCCCATGTCATCCTCAGCGGAACAGCGCAGTGAGGACAAGCCAGGCCATGCGCCCTGCTTGACAGATGAAGACACCCAAGCAGAGTGACTTGCTTGAGGTCAAAATGGCAGGGCTGGGAAGCTCTCTAGATCCCAAGACTCTTAGACCACAAAGCACTGCCTACCTATCTGGCAAAACACACTTGAGAAACACTGCGGGATGGGGCTCGGGGCAGAGGGGTGTTAGGACTGGGCAGATAAAACCCAAAGGGTGCATTTTTTTGTGTTCCTGACTGTTGACCGTGTGGGGGCGTTGCCCCACAACCCTTCTCTTGCCCACCGACTCAGCCCGCCCCGTCCTCAGATAGCCTTCCCTCGGGCCATGCGACCGTCCAGCAGGAACCCGGGTGATCTTCAGTCGTTCGCGATATCTCCTGGTTCTTCTGCACAGGAGCCCCCTACCCAGATGACCACAGAGGGTGCACGGGTCCCTCCGCTTCTGGCTCAGTTCTTTAGGAGGAACCCTGCCACCTCCAAATTAAGGGCCATTGCAAATTACTTTTCCTTTTGCTAAATGGCCTCACGCTTTCATTATTTTTCTTCTGGGCTCTGGGCTTAGAATTTATTTACGTCCCCCAGCCCTGTAATCCTTACACTATCCAGAAACCTTGGACTCTCTGGATTCTTTACTGAGCCTCAAATCTCTTAGCAGATTTCTCTTTCTCATTACCTTTTATAATTTTTAATTACACAAGAAATACATGCTTGAGCACAGGACTAAAAAATAAATCTCCGTCAACTCTAAAGGGACTGCCGGCTAAGACGGTAGACTCCTTCTTTATTTGGAACAGATGAGCTCTTGATTTATGATTGGCAGGTGGCCCCCTTCTTAAGGACATGCGAGGGACACAGCTTCTAATAAGAGTAACATGTCCTTATGGGGGCACACTGGTTGCTTTGCAGCCTGCTGGCAGCTGGTGAGGGCTGCTTTTCCTTTCTCCACGCCTGGATCACCGCGACAGCTGAGAGCCTTAATAAAGCAAGGTGCGCCTAGGAATGTGGGGTGAGGAAGCCACTAGAACACGGCAGTCTATTTCTGCCCCTACCAATAATCCCACTGTTAAGACAGCTGAGGCCGAGAGCGTCTAAGGCTGCCTGCTGGTGCCCAGCCGGGATCTAGTTACCCTGAGCAATGCTGAGACATTCCGGAGGCTCTCCTGACCCTGGAGGCAGGCCTCTAGCAGCCAGGGGCCCAGGGTGGCATGGATTATTTTTAGTTAAGATGTTTCAGGCTTTCCATGGCAGCGAGGAGCAAGAAGCCCCACCACCCGGGCATTTGCGGGCCTTCTCGGTATTTTACCAAATTAGACATGGCCCTTGCTCAGGAGCCCTAAGGAGAGTCAGGGGAGCAGGAGACAGACACCCGTAGACCACCTTCATCCAGAAACCTGACACTAGCTTGCCGAGAGTAGGGGCAGCTTACAGAAAGTGGACAGTTGTCACCAACACAGGTTACCCAGTGAGCTTCGCACAGAAAGATAAAAGTAAGACAGAACCTCGGACCGAGGACAGGAAAGCAAGTAGAAGTACTCAAGCAATAATGATGAGAAACAACACAAAACCCAGGGTAATGGGACACGGAGGAAGATGAGGCGGTGACATGCTTTTACGGATCGTAAGAAAGTCCACCCCATTAGCCGTGAGCACAGAGCTCTGTACGCAGCAGGAGCTCAGTGCCTCTGCTGAACTGAGTTCCCAGCAGGAAAAATAAAGTGCTGGGAATCTGTGTGCCCTTGGGGAAAGCGTTCCTTCTGTACTGACTCTCTGCCTCCCAGTACCAGGAATAAAGGGTGATTCCCCAGCGGGGGGCTCTTTACAAATCTGTGAGCCATCCTAACCATGAACCTGATTTTCTCGGCCTTCGGAAACAATGGGTGTTTGCTGTTCACACTAGCTCCTAAGCCTACAGAGAGAATCAAGTATCCAAGAGGACGCCCTTGAGGGTGAGGTGTTGCCGTGTGAAGGCTGGAGACTGGCAGCTCCTGAGCCCTAGGGCCAGAGCCTCCATCAGCCCCACACTTTGCTGCTAGAAGTTTCTTCCAGGGGGCCCAGGGACCGGGAAAGGGAGAAGCAGCAGTTCCCAAGAAGGCTAGACCAGGACCAGGAGGGAGAACTCCTCTAAGGCCTCAAGGCTCAGAGTGGGGAGGACAGGGGAGCGCGGGGGCGGGGGGCAGGGGCATACATTTCCAAATATGGCTCAGCCTCAGCTCTGGATGCCATTAGCCTCCGCAGCAGCTGTGTCTATTTTGGGCCTGGGGTCTCTGTCCCGTGGGCAACAGGTGTTGAGGCCTGAAGAGCAAGGCATGCCACGTGAGCGCCCATTTTGAGGGCATCCTGGCACCATTCGCGGGGCAAATGCCAGCTTGTCAAATAATCACCCTCAGCTAGGAACTTCAGATTTCCTCCTTTTTTGTTTCCCCGTGGGCCCGCCAGGTTGTGACCTTGCCCGGAGGGCCTGCAGGTTTCTGGGAGGGGGGTAGGTTTGGGATGTGCGCCCCTCTCTGGGCTGTGGAGGGTGGGGTACACGCTCTGCTCACAGTGACAAGCAGCTCCAGGGGAAGCCCACCAAGCAGAGTCAAGTCAGGAGGCAGAGAGAAGTGGGCGCCCCGCTCGTCCCCCACGCTGAGACTTGGCACCTGGTGCCTGACCAGGTTGATGAAGGACTGACAGGAGAACTGCCAGGCACTGTGTGAGGCGCTGTTCCCGATGACATACACTACCCAGATCGTTTCCACCGCTGCCCCAGGAGGCAGCAAAGACCATCAGCCTGCAGGCATACAGGATGATCGCTGTTGGAAAGTTAAAATGACACGAGTTTTTACCTAATAAGTGACTTGCTTTCAGTCCCACAGTAAATACAGACTGTAACAGGGTCTTACGTGTAGTGTAACGGATGATCAATAAATGCACCTGATAAGATCTGTGGCCACCAATAATCTCCCACGGCCGGAAGTGTGCAGCCCCATGAGGCTCATTCTCACCTTCTGAGAAATGGGTTCTGTGGGACATGGCAGAAGAAGGCCATCCCCTCCGGGAAGAGCAGAGTGTCAGCTGTGACCTCAGCAGGTCCTCTGTACTCAGGGGGAGCCTTAAATAGAGTGTCTCCTGCCACCTCCTTCTTCCCCCTTCCTCTCTGCCCACTTAGGGAGGAATCAGAGCGGCAGCGCCAGCAGGGCTGCCCTCAGTCCTGTCAGCGATGAGGGGCCCCCAAACTTCGGAACCCCAGACAGCTCCACAGGCTGGGATTCGAATTCCTGACTATGGTCCGGGAGCATTTCTGCTGCCCGAGGGACCTGGTGCTGGGCACACAGTCAGGGCTCCCTTGGCCTGGCTCCCGCCCACCCTTCTTCCCTGAAGCTCCATTTTGCCTTGTAATCCTGAGTGATCTACTGCCTTTGATTCCTTGCCTGAAATTTGGGGCTGAAGATGAACACGGGCTCTGTGTCTGTGTGCGGCTCTAGGCATCTCTGTAACGAAATAGCGATAGTTCCGTGTTTTCAATCATTCTGAGCTCCTGAGATAAAGACAGTGTGGATGTCCCTCACTGCTCCACAGCAAAAGGAAGAAGCGAATTTGCCAGGCTCTTCCTGCCTTGTGTGGTTTGACCTTTTTGGACATTTAAGGTTACTGATTTGAGGACGTGGTGATCTGGGGTACACGCAGGTCATAGGCCATTCGGCCAGGAGTATAGGGTTCGAGGCAATGAACGTCACAGCCAAGTCCATTCAAATTGGGTCGTACAACTTAGTCCTCCTTAGGCCAATGTGAAACACGACTCCGATCTGTCCCTGCTCTGCCCAGACACCACCCATGGCCCCCTCTGCCCCTGGGCTGAGCCCACAGGCCCCAGACTGATAACCACCCGACACCCCACACGCCTGAGCTGGTCCTCCACACCCACCACTGGTCACCCCCTGACCCTTGTACACATCTCTGGGGACATGTTCTTATTCCTTTGACCCCCTCTAAGTAGGAGTTGTGAGTTAACTGCCTTGCTTACCTTCGTACCTCAGTTCCTACCCCAATACCCTGCGTTTTCTAACTTACACACGCACGCACACGCACACGCAGAGCCTGGTCACTGCAGGAACGCCAGACCAGCAGTGACGAAATCTGAGTTCTGGTGTGAGCTTTGCTCCCAGTTTCCTTCATAATCGTGAACAATGGCAGGGCATGTGAGTGCTTCGAGGCCCCCCCACAGGCTGACTGTGTCATGGGAACTTTCTGCCCTGGGGGTACCGGTCCCTCCCAGTGACACTACCTCACACTTCCCTATCTCCTGGCCCATCTGTTCACACGGTCCCTGGCTGCCCCGCCTCAACCGCCGCCCATGCAAAGCCCCAGATCTCCCCTGCACGGCGGCCGGCTTCACCCTTCACCCGTTAGTGCCAGAGTCTCCACTAGGTGGCACCACTGCTCCGCCAGACGCCTCAGGCCCTGGCGGGAGGAAGGGACCACCGCTCTCTAGGTGCCGCGGAGACCCTGGGTGGCTCGGGCGGAGCGCTGGGGGGAGGGGGAGAGGACCCCCCTCTGTCCTTTGCCTGAACTTTGCTCGAGGAGTCCAGAGCAGGGCCCCGTGCTGCATATGGAAGCCGAGGCAAAAGGAGAACACGCCAATACCAATCCAGTCTTAATTTAAAATGTTGATATTCTGTTCATCATGGATTCTTGTGCCTTCATTTGGGTTGAAAATATATTGCGTTGAAATATCGCTAATTTTATTCATTACCAAGTATTTTGTTGTTCCCTCAAATTCTGGGCTCACTTCGCCCGAGGCCACAGCAACGTGGTTTGTGCCCCAGTGTCCTAGGCCTATGGAAATAGCCATTTCTGCCCTTATGGAACAGCAACCCTGGGTATCACCCTGCCTTCTAGAATATTCCCCTGCCCCCTGCATGGCTTGATTTAATTTGTTTCCTGAGGGAATCAGGGCCTACCACTCCTGGGCGCTGGCTGGGCTCTTGTGCCTTCTCTCCCTTTTGTTTTGGGAGCAACCTTTTCATTCCCCTCCCTCAGGTAAGCCAGTGTTCTTTACAGCATCTGGGGGCAACCCCCGTCCCCAAGCTCCCCCTGCAGGGTTCAGAGAAAAAAAAAAAACATGAAACAAGCTGCCCACTAAACCAACAGAAATGCCAGCCACTCCCTCCAGAAGCACTGGGAGCTCAAACCTCCCCAGGCCCGGGCCACACCCATGACCAATGACACCCGAGAACGAACGGCTGGGGGAGCACTCCTGCCCCCTCCCCTCAGTCCTCAGTAGCTCCTAAGTCCCCTCAGGTGCAAAGACAGCTGGCCAAGGGTGGGAACCCAGGCCCCAACCAGGCTGGGACCCAACTGAGCGAGGGCTGCCACCTGTAGGCAAGAGTCAGATGACAGGGTGGGGGAGCGGGGGACATCAGAGGATTTAAGGACTTAGAGCCCATCTTCTACCCAGCAGTGGTTCCCCCGTACAAACTTCCCAGTGACCTCCAGCCTAAGCCCTTTCAGAAGCTGCACCGCCAAGTCACCATTTTCAGGGGTGGGGCAGCCCCCAGTGGCTAGCAAAATGCTTTGACGTGGAGCTGAAATCCACCTCGAGAAACCCGCTCCCCTGGCTCTGGGTCTGCACGCTGGAGAAACAGGCAGCATAACCCTGCTCCCCTGGTTCTGTGGGGGTCATAAAGCAGCTACCATTTTCCTATAACACTATGTCTACCGAGGGAGAAGAGCCCCAGTTCCTGTTCCCTGCCCTTCCTTCCCGGTTACCCTCTTCCAAATATGCTTGACTGGTGATATCCCTTCATCACCTGCATCATCCAGAACTTAGTCTAAATTTAAAAGGGGGGGAGTGCCAGGGTGACTCAGTTGGGTGGGCGTCTGACTCTTGATTTTGGCTGGAGTCATGAGCCGGGTCCGGGTCCGGGTCGTGAGATGGGACCCCAGGTTAGGCTCTGTGCTCAGTGGGGAGTCTGCTTGGGATTCTCTCTCTTCCTCTCCCTCTGCCCCTCCCTGCTGGCAGTCTCTCTGTCTCTCTCAATAATACATATTCATTATTAAAATATATTTGTAAAACATAAAATAAAACAGAAGTGCCCCTGCTCCCTCCACTCCCTTCTGACTCCCCTGGTCTGAGGCAGGGGTCTGGGGGAGGCGACACCATTGTTAACAGGTTAGTTGCACCTAGAACCGAATGTCATATTCTTGCAGCAAGAGGGCAACTTCCTCTCTGAGCCAGAGTCTTCATCTGTAACCTGAGTAATACAGCACCTGGCCTAGAGATCAGTAGTAAGACACGAATACAGGGCCTCGCACAACGCCTGTCACACGCTGTGTTAGTGCGGTAGTTCCGAAAGGCTAACTGAACTGTCTGGAACCAGACAGATGCACCAAGTATGTTTTTTCCCTGCTTATTATGCTCACATCACAGCAGGATTGGGCTCGTGTAGATTAGTTAAATTAGTCCCAAAGCCCAAATGCCCAGGGCATCTGCTAAGTTGTAAGCAAAGGAGGCTCCGTCTAAGCCAGCCAGCATTTGACCGACTTGACCACCAGAGGGCAATGCCGGGCCACGTATGGAGGGCTTGCTCCTGGTCAGTCAGAGGCTGACCCCAGAGCAGAGCAGCTGGGGAGGCCGCCTCAATTCTGGCCGCCTCCAGGTGAGGCTGGGGTACCCGTCTGCTAGTCTGCCCAGATCTGCGCTCAGCCGAGCCCCCTGGTACCAGGGCATCCAGAACAGGGTGCACCCAAGCTCTTCTCTGGTGCCCAATGGCAATTTGGGGCCATCTTCAATGCCTTCGAGTTCAGACTCTGTTCTCACTCCCAGCAGGACTTGCCCTTCTGTTTGTCCATTTTGTTCCTCTCCACTCGCTCACCTGCACCTGCGGCCATCAATCCTAAGTTACAGCATTTCCTGCCGAGCCTACGCTGAAGCTCTTTCTCAGCAACTCGTGGAAGAGTCGCTACCAATGGCTCAGGCTCCACACCAGAGATCTGGTCACTCAGCAGATATTTACCATCTGCTCTGTGTCAGGCACCCTCCTCCCTGCCACCTTTCCCTCCCCAAGGCAGGCCAAGAAGGGGTGGTTTGCCTGACATGGAATGAATTTTCTTGGGTCTCCAGATCCACAACGTCTCAGAGCTGCTCATGGCAAGGGTGCCCCAAACTTCTGGGCTTATCCTGACACTGAGCATAAGACAAGCTCCAAAATCTTAAATTGCAGGACACACTCCTGGTCAGACCCTGCCATGTTCCTCTAGCTAAATTCAGAATGGCGACCATTCCCTCCCTGCAAACAGACTCAAACCTCAAACAACCTTATGAGAGTCTCACCCAGACGTGAGGCTCTTCCCCCTTCACTCCATTCCTACCAAAAGGTAAAGGAAACACTTACAGAGACTCTACTTTCCAGGACAGTTCAGATGTCAAATAGCCTCTCTCTGAGCCAGACATTCAAATGCTCTTGGACTTGGCAGACATCTGCCCTGTTGACTTAGGGGCTGCCCTGCCCCACCCTGCCTGGAGGTTTGCATTAGGGAATGCTTTGATTATTCACTGCTCTTCGAGGGAAATAAGAGAAAGTGTTCTTTCACAATTATACGACTTCAGGAAAAGGGGAGTCAGTAGAATCCTTGACTTGAGAACTGCAGACTATTTTAAGAAAGGGGAGAGGAAGGATACAAGGAATCAAAGTGTTTAGTGCCACTTAAACCAGAGAGATCATAAAATACTTGTGGGGGATTTATCTCTAAGATGGAATTTAGCTGACGGAATGATACGAGATACTCAAGACAGCAATAAAAGAAGGGAAGATTTCAGGCCTTTTAGTCATTCCAGGAGAAGGACAGAAATGCACCAAAGAGGTTCACAGTTGAGCTCCATGGAGCCTGGGGCAAGAGAAGCCATGGGGACCTGGGGTCTCATCCAGTTTATGCACTAATGGAGGACTAATTTGCACAAGTGCGAGGATCAGAAAGGACATGATTGTTAAAATAAGAGTCAAAGGTCATACGACAACATGTTTGAGAGGTCACCTGACGGCCTGGGTTGCAGAGCGTTGACAAAGTCCCATTCATGCAGTGGACCACGGAATCTAGAGGCCGACGGTCTCCCTGCCTCAGCAGTCTTGAGGTTCTCGTGAGCACACTGTCAGTGATAAGAAGCCTGAACTCTCAGGAAATGGTAAAATACTGTTTACTCTGTGTGAGAGGACAGAAACAAAAGACCACATGTTACACGACTCCGTTTGTGTGAAATATCCAGAATAGGCAAATCCGTAGAGGCAGAAATAGGTTAGTGAGTGACTGCTTCATGGGATGGAGCTCCTTCTGGGGTGTTGAAATGTCCTAATATTAGGCTGTGGTGATGTTTGCACATCTCGGCGAATATATTAGCTGCTTCTGAACTTTGGATAGGTGAATGTTGTGATATGGGAACTATAGCTCAATAAAGCTGTGAAGAAACAAGGGAGAGAGGAAGGCGTGTGATAAATATAAATAACTTATAAATATTCCATTAGAAGTTATTCCAAGCTTCAGCTAGACTCCTTTACCTAGAGAACTCACAGTGCGGAAAATACCATTCTCGGGCAATGCTGGAAAAAAGGAGGTGTTTCTAATATAGGCAGCAGAGCTGAATTCTGTTAAAAAGATTAGAGAAGGAAATACAACATATACCTTCAATTCAAGAGAATTATAGACTCTCAGAAAAGGGTCTCAGAAGACCATATGATCCTTCAGATATAATCCCTTATTTGATGGAAGAAGAAGCAGTCCAAAACAGCACAAAAGGTTTTAAAATAAAAAATGTCTCTTTCCCACCTCAGTTCATCAAGTCACCTTCCCTAAAGTAATCACCGTTTCCAGTTTCTTGAATATCCTTCCGTAAATGTTCTATTGGTGTGTGAGGACATACACACACCTCCCCTGGTCCAACTAGACTAAAAGGAGGAAAAATGCACATTCGTTTTAAGGAACGGTTTCCTTAACATAAGAGCAAGTCCTCAGCGTTACTCTAGCATTTCCACGTGGAGGAAGCACTGTCCTGCATTATCTAAGCACACTGAGAAACGGGGCAGCAAGTGCTGGAGTCTACAAAATTCATCCCCCAAATCAGGACTGAATCTGAGTAACACTCACGCAGCTCATTGAGTCAAAAATGTATAAAGCTGTAGAACTATATCCACCGCTCAGTTTGGACCCTCAGCCTCACGTTCCACGTTTTTCTTCAGACGAACACCAGCAGCTGCACCACGCGAGCACATCTCTGTTCCTCTGACCATAGGTGTATGTGGCAGCTCACCAGCCAGACAAATGGGTCGGGGGGTGGTGGTGGCATGTAGGAGGATTATGGCTGACGCAGAAGGATGGAAACTTCCATTGGCAGGAGGAAAGTGAAGCAGTGGCGTGGCGCCCGTGGAAGGGGGCTACGTCTGTATGTTGAGGCTAAGTGGTGATGGTGTTATCAGGGAAATCACAGGCAACATGATTATTGGGTGTATTCACGGGGGAAAGGCAACGTCAACGCAAGGCTCAGCATAAAGACTGCCTTCTAAACAACTGCAACATGAAATACCGCTCTCAGGTCGCGTGCGGCTTGTTACGGTAAAAAGGCTCCTGCCTTGCAATATGGTAGCAAACGATGAGCAATAGAGCCCAGGCTGCAAAGTCCCCTTGAGGACTGTTCACCCTCCAAAGTATTTTTAGTTGAGGTAATTGTAGACGGTGGACAAAGCGCTGCTGCCCTCAAAATAAGACGGCTCCCAGAACGAAAGGTCAGCAGATGCCATCTCTGTAAGTCAAGCTGCAAGAAGGATGGGATTAGCTGTTTACAGGACAGCTTTCCAGAAGTAACCCATCTTGCAGAGTGACTTGGAGTGACCTTACCGAGGAGATTAAAGTGCCTGGCCTGAGTATGTCGTTAGCCGGCAGCCAAACTCAACGTGAGCCAGTCCAACACTTGGGAGACAGTTGTAACAAGTGTGAAGGGCACGGGGTGGGGTGGGGGGTCTGCATGAATATCAGAAAAGGGAAAATGGCACAATGAGCATCTGTCGGTGCGTCACTGGGAGGTCTGAAAGGCACTCTGGTTTTGGATGGTTGATTCTCACCCTTTACATTGAAAGAGCCTTAAAAAAATGGAGACCAGGCCATCAGCTCACCAGAACTTGGTAACAGTGGCACATAAGAAGATCCGACATCTGTTTGGTGCTCACCGACTAACCTTTGATCTCATTTGCCAGGAAGAGACTACACCGGGACAAAGACTGGTTTCATTCCTTGGACCCTGAGAGCTCCTTTTAGAAACAAATAAACTGGAATTCAGGCATGCAAACAGTCTCTTGTGAGTTTGGTTACTAATTTCTGATGACCTAATTAATCCTAGATGTCTTCAGAAAACATGTGCTTGAACTTCAATCTAACATTATTTCATCCAACATTTATTAAGCACCTTCTGTATACCACGCACCATGATAGGAACAGGTAAGACCCACATAAAGCTCCTCCGGGAGCTTCCAGACACCAGTGCTGACCAGGCCTGCACAGTGGTTAAATAACACATTCGTTATGGCTGAGCCCGGAGTGCACAATGAGCCTTCTCCGCCATCACTGAATCAGTACTTGATACTCTACCCATGGGATCAGAAAATCAATTCATCCTAGATCTGCAAGGAAGTTCAGACATCATTATACCTGCTGGTTCTCAATCCTGCCTGCACATAATCACCTGAAGCAGATTTTTAAAAATTCTGATGTCTGGCCCAACCCCCAGAGACATTCACTGAGTTGGTCTGCAGAATGCCAGGCCTCAGTAATTTTAAAATTTGCCCAAGTGACTCAAAGATGAAGGCGGGGCCAAGAATCACTGACCTAGTCCAACCTCTGTATTTTCCAGGTAGGTAAGCTGAGACTCTGAACTGAAGAGGTGTGCCCAAAGCAACACTCACTAGGTGTAATGCTCAGTGAGCTCAGCGACTTACCATACACTGACCCAGACTACACTCTGGTTGAGGCAATGTCTCCTAAATGTAGTCATTTGTATAATACCTTCCTAATATTTGCCATAGACACATGCATCTTTATGTATTTAATATTTTTCCTTTAAAACTAATGACTTAATGATTGAATTTCAATGCTTATCTTAGCCTTGCCCTCTGCAATAAAATGTGTGAAATACACTTAAAACTTAACAACAGTTAAAATGCAACAGATTTAGCAGGAAGCCACCTTAGTTCATGCTGCCTATCACGCCTGGTGCATGTGGCACACTTTGCAGCCACAGGGCCTGGGACCTGACAGCAGTGGGAAGCTTGGGAAGGTCTGGGACAGGTGTTGCACCCCTTTGCAGCAGGTGCCCACACGTGGGGCTGAAGAAACTTCAGGTGACCCCAGGTACTAGGCAGCAACTGATCCTCATGGGGTCTGTCAGGTCTGGGAAGTCCTCAGGTTGGGAGGACTGACTGACCACAAGGTTGGAGTGAGGCAGGAGGGGGCAATGTCAGGAGGATTTATTTTACCTCTTCTGGAAAGGCCACAGTTCATTCCTATAACCAACAGAATCTTAAAATGAAGCTGCCTATCCATCACCTGGAATCTGCTGATGGAAACATGCTGAAATTGATCTAGAAGGAGGGAAAATTACCATCACAGCATGCTCACCAAGTAACAGCCCAGGGACATCCTTCAGTCTGGCTCATAACGATTCAGGATCTTGAATTTATCATTCCTCTTAGCAAGATATTTTCTTTCTTGAATAAGCTCATTGAGCTTGATATCTTAGTTTAACATGTTCTAAATCAATATGCAATATTCCAAGAGAAAGTAAAGAAAGCTCGGCTTCAGGAAGAGTCAGTTCTCTGAGTTCTGACCAACAAATTCTTCACAATCTGAGCTCTGATTCCAAGAGAAAGTAAAGAAAGCTCGGCTTCAGGAAGATCAGTTCTCTGAGTTCTGACCAACAAATTCTTCACAATCTGAGTTCTCAAATTTGAGAAAAATGTAGTGACACGAAGTGGGGAGCACACTCTTGCACAGAATGAAATGACCTAGGGTCCTAACTAACCCTGCTTCCCGAAGACGACCAAGAGTTTGTGTGCGCGTCTCCCTTTCTCTTAAAATTCAGCAGAGCTTTCAATGGCCCAGTGGTTCCCCCGAGAGGACAACCCCTGGGATGGGCTGTGGTTCAAGTGCATTAGACCACACAGACAAGGATGTTCAGTGCAGCAGTTGTTATAATAGAGAAAACCAGACATGTCTTGGGTGTCCATGAGAAAAAGAGTGGATAAATAAACCACAGAGAGCTATACAGTGAGATGTATACACACTGAAAACAACGAACCAGAGCTACAGATATCAACATAGATAAGCCTCAAAAGAAAAGAAAGTTGATGGGGCACCTGAGTGGCTCAGTCAGTTAAGCATCTGACTCTTAATTTTGGCTCAGGTCATGATCTCAGGGTCGTGAGATCAAGCCCCACATTGGGCTCCACGCTCAGCGGGGAGTCTGCTAGAGATTCTCTCTCTCCCTCTGTTCCTCCCCACACCTCTCTAAAAAAAAGTTGATGAAAAACAACAAAAAGTAATCATATACAGAGCCATACTATTTTGGTATAGTTTGGGTAAAATATAAAATAACGGTGTGTATTGTTCATGGATACACACATAAAACGAAAGTCTAGAACACTGGACAGTAAGATACCCATCACTTTCAGGGACACAGTTGCCACTGCAATAAATGCAGGAGATAAATAACTACTCTTACTATTACTATTGTTATTATTAATTGCAATGATTTTTAAAGCTCTAAAGCAAATATGGGAAAGTGACAGTTGTTAAACCAAGGTGGTGAGTCATGGATATTTGTTAAATGATTTCCCAGACTTTTTTGTCAGCTTGAAACTTCATAGTCAAAAAAACATCCCTTGAGCTATTGAAGCTCTGAATTAAATGCACATATTGAATCCATTTGGCGGAAACATTTGCTTGCGGCAGAAAGGCCTGCACGGTCCATATTGAGGGAAGAATGCAAAACTCAACTTTTGCCAGGTGGGCTGACACATGTAATATTGGCAGAAAGGATCTGATGAAGAGTTAAGAAAATAACATTTAATTCACAACATTTTATACAATTTAAAAAAGTGAATTAAGAGCTGCACTTAATGAGACAGATTTGCTTTTGAAAAACACATGGCAAAAAAAAAATCTTTTTTTATTTTTCTTTCTTTCTTGAATTTCCTTAAAAAATGACAAAAGTAACATATACTCATTTGAATGATCTAAGCAATATAGAGAGAGTTAAAAATTTGGCAAACTCCTATCTCTTCTTCCAGTTCTACCTCCATCTCACAAGTTAAACAAGGCCAACGATTTGAGATGTATCCCTTTACTCTATTCCCTGTAAAACTTTACAAAATTTTACAAAACTGTTTTCAAATCTTTTCAAACCAATTTGATTTTTACAACTGAAGATAATTTATTTTTATCATTGCTTAACACAACCCATACTCATGGTAGAGAAATATCAAATATGCCCATGAGTCAAAACAAGGTAAACTAAAAGCATTTAAATGAGTGGGCATTTTAATTTGCTGTTTCAAAAAAGCCTAATACACATTTAAATCCTGAATCCAAAATTCAGGATGAACTCCGCTAGCCAGCTCGCAGATGGCTGGCTTTGTGATTTGCAAACGTCACTTGCCATGAGAGGACATTAACGACCCCGGGTGAGTCACCCAGAATGGTTTCCACTTGAGGCAGGGTGTAATTTGGGTTGGTAAATCACTGATCACACCTGAGGTTCAAGGCGGGGCACCACCTCTGTCCCCCGAAAGTGCAGTGAGAAGTATGGTGGGGACGGGACACCCCACTCCCTTCCCCAGGCTGCCTGCTGGCTGTGGCTCATGGCGTCCTGCTTCACTCCCTGCCACCTTGTCCTTCCTTTCTCCTCTGTCTTACTCTCCACCACCTCCCTCACCCCACTTCTTCCCTTTCTCCAACTGGCAAAGTGTCCATGTCACTCACCTCTTGGGTAACTGGAGCCCTTCAGCTGCTTGGGTCCCTGTTTGGAAGGACATCTCAGCATTGCCTAGGGCTCCTGAAGCAGCCAACTTCCCACAAGGCTTCATCTGTCAGAGCAAGAGGCTGACTTAGGTTTCCTTATAAGAACTTTGCAAGAGCAGTTAAAATAAGTTATCTTAGGTGCTGAGAGAAATCTCTCCAGAGTTGCTCCCATTGTCCCTTTCTGAGACTTCTGGTTCAAAAAATGTGCCCCTATCACGGTTTGGAGACCCCATCAGGTAGCCCTGGAAACTATGTGGGGAAAAAAGCTGCAAGGAAAAACCTCAAATGCAGAGTTATCTCTCCAGGAAGAGGAAGGCCCAGAGGCAGGTGCAGGACGGTTGAAGCAGATTTAGGAAACAGAAGAAGAGTAGGGACATTTTAGGCAAGAACTATCACTAACATTTCCTAAGAGCTTCTGAGATTGAGGGTGGGACTTGTCTGGTTGAGTGGATGGTCCTTTGTCTCCTCTCTCTCTCTCTTTCCTTCCTTCCTTCATGCCTTTCCCCCTTTCTTTTGTACTTCAACTCAATCTTAAATGTCCTTCTCCAAAACAGGTTACTGGAAAATAGCATCACCAACATTACCCCAAATTATTTGGATAGGCCTTCCTGAAACAGTTGCTGGTCTAAAAAGTTAACAACTCCCATAGAAGGTACACCACCAAGAGTGAACCCTCATGTGGAATTATGGAATTTGGGTGAGATAATGCATCAATGTAGGTTTGTCGGAGTGTAACTAATATACCATTCTGCTGGGGGACGCTGTTAGTTGGGGAGGCTGTGTGTGGCACGGCAGAGAGGTAGGGAGTATGGAAACTCTATGATTTTCTGTTCAGTTCTACAGTGAACCTGATATTGGTCTTAAAAAATAAAATCTGTAGAGAATCTCTTTTAAAGGCAACAAACAGGGGCGCCTGGGTGGCACAGTGGTTAAGCGTCTGCCTTCGGCTCAGGGCGTGATCCCGGCGTTGTGGGATCGAGCCGCACATCAGGCTCCTCCGCTGGGAGCTTGCTTCTTCCTCTCCCACTCCCCCTGCTCGTGTTCCCTCTCTCGCTGGCTGTCTCTCTCTCTCTCTGTCAAATAAATAAATAAATAAAATCTTCAAAAAAAAAAAAAAGGCAACAAACACTGCCAGGAAGTAGAGACACACTCGGTACTCACCTGTATAAGGCAACTGTTGAGGACACAAAGACAAAAGGGGAAAGAAACAAGAACTTTACAGATAGTCCCTAGGGCCTAATATCAGCAGGCACCTAGTAACCATGTGGGGACAAGGAGCCTTGGATGGGGGACACATTCCCCTGCTTGGTGCCAAGAACCTTTGGCATTATCATTTTACACAGGGAGATGCAAGTCTTCATAATCCAAGGCTTGGGCTCCCCCTCCTTGATCCCTAGGGGTAAAGAAATCTGAGGACAGAATGAGCCTGCTGGGCATGTCCTCCCAACACTGCAAATCTGGCTGAGAGATGGGGCCCAAGCTGTAAATCCCACCAGGACTGTTCTCAGAAACCAAGTGATGGGATTATCTGACCTCAACTGATCTACTGGACCCTGGGCTTCTCTACTGACCCTGACCAAGGATACCTTAGTATCAATCATATGTTATTCATCAGATATTAGTAGGAATCGTGTACTATTATGAGCTCAACATTTGCTGAGTACTTCCCGTGGACCAGTCAACATATGTTGAGTGTGTCACGTCCATTCTCTCACTTGTTCCTTATGTTCCTAGTTACGAAGAAAGTACTACTCTTGGAGCTATTTTACTGGTGATACAACTGAGGTTTGGAGAGGGTTAATAATTTAAGAATTAAATGCCAATGTTGGGGTGCCTGGGCTGGCTCAGTCCATGGAGCATGTGACTCTCAATCTCAGGGTCATGAGTTCAAGCCCCATGCTGGGTATGGAGCTTACTTAAAAATTAAATTAAATATAATTTAAAATCTTTTTGAAAAGAATAAATGCCAATGTTGTCCCCTCCTCAGTGAAACCTTTCCTAGCCTTGAGAGGTTACTTTTCCTCCCCTCACTGTGTTCTCCACATTGTGTCACCCTCAAACCCAGCCTCTAGCACATGGCTCTTCATGATTTGTGTGCACGCCTGTCTTTTCCACTAGACTCTGTGCAGGCAAAGTCGTTCATCTCTCGCCTTATCTTAGTCATCTTCATAGTGAGTCCGTATTAGTATTATTGTACCCAAGGCACGCTGGGTGGCCTTTATAGTAAACACTAGTGCTATGGTACCAAGTGCATGCTGGGTACTTAAAATATTTGTAGTACAAGTGAGTGCATAAAGCGAGTTAAATTGGAAAAAAAAGCAAGTTTAATTAGAAAACATAATTAGGACTTTAGAGGTCACTGTTTTGCATTTGTGTGTGCAGACATTGGGGCTCACAATGATTGGGTCAAAGTCATATTACCCAAATTACAAAAGAATTAAAGCCAAGAGCTAAATCAGAACCAGTGTCAGTCCACTGAGCAAACCCTCCGTCTTAGCTGGTAACCTGCTAGTTGTACATTTTGTTTTTATGAAAAGTAGTCCAAGATGGAAAGTATGTTCTAAAAACTGGACTTATTTGATGACGCATAAGGTTCTAATGGGAAGATTTTTTATTCAGAAAGATTCAAGGAGATCTTCCTCATCTATTGACTTCTAAGGGTCAAACCTCCTTCCTGAGACCTCTGGAAAAGAGGGGAAATTACTTCTTCTGGAAATAAGTAGACACCAACTAGAAAAAAGTTTTATTGCAACTGTGTGCCAAATAATAATCCTTCATGATGTGCCTCCATGCTGTTAGGGGGACTTTTGAGTTCATTCCAAACTGGCATCAACATCAATCAGAGAGACCAGAGTGTGCTTACACCAGGACGCCTTGGTGGCCTGGCCTAGAATCCACCTGGACTATGGGTCCTGGGAGGTGAGAGGCCCTCTTATGTTAGAGGCTGGACAGTGCTTTGGAGATGTAACTGGTACAGCAGAGAATACTTAGGGAACTCAGCTGCCAAACTGGCCCCCAACTCAATTCAACCCATCAGTCAATCAATCAAATGATTAGGACCGGTCCTAACGTGTCTGCGTGTAAGCTCACGCTGTAGCCCAGGCACTGCCCTCTCCAAGAGGAACTGTGAAGTGGTAAAAAGGGGCTAAGAGGATGGACTCTATGGTTTCATCCTCTCTCTCCTCTTCCCACCCTCGTCTGTCACACATTATTATTACACACACGATAGTGAACTCTGGCCACTACAGCAAGTCACTGTCAGACTTGACATTTCAAGTTGAGCGGTGAGAACAACTAGGTCGTGTGCTAAGAAATACTCAGCCCAGGTTCTCTGTTGCTGTGCAAAAATAAAGCTTAGCTATAAGCTCGGCTTGACTCTTGAGTCACATGACAGGTGGTTAGCATACAGGTGTTCTCTGCACCTGTGCTCAGGTGTGGACGGCTATCAGCAGCAGTCATGCTTAGCAGTGGAGTGGGTTTGGAAATAGGTGTGGGCTGACAATTCTTTCTAGGAAATATCACTCCTAAAGTACTTGCTTTTTATTGTT
This sequence comes from Ursus americanus, assembly GCF_024610735.1. Classification (NCBI taxonomy): domain Eukaryota; kingdom Metazoa; phylum Chordata; class Mammalia; order Carnivora; family Ursidae; genus Ursus; species Ursus americanus. Next base: position 64,946,206 of record NC_142140.1, on the reverse strand, counting down.
TAGAAAAAATTTGACCCCTTGGTAGAGTGACCTAGGATGTGTCTTGGTTTCACTGGAGGAAGAGCCCCAGAGTGCTTCATTCACTTCCCTATTTGACCTAATAGCCACTATGTCTATTATTTTGTTTTATTTTATTTTATTTTATTTTATTTTATTTTATTTTATTTTATTTTATTTTATTTAAGACTTATTCATTTATTTGAGAGAGAGCAAGTGCATGAGCGGGGGCGGGAGGGGCAGAGGGAGAAGGAGAGAAAGAATCCTTAAGCAAACTCCCCACTGAGCAGGGGGCCTGATGTGGGACTTGATCCCACCCAGGACCCTGAGATCATGACCTGAGCCAAAATCAAGAGTCAGCCACTCAACTGACTGAGCCACCCAGGCGCTCTTCTCTACCATTTTATAATCCTAAATAGTAATGCTATAAAGAAGCGTCACACCGAAAGAGTAAATTATCCTTAGGCATTTCAAAGATGTTCAAAGCAGTTTATGTTTCTTATACTTCCACTGAAAGCTGAAGCAGGCCTAGATTCAACTACTGTTGTTTGGAGGGGGGAGGCTTCATGGAGGTTCACGATTTTAATAAAGATCTTCATTATATTCTTTATTAGACTTGATGCTCCTGAAAGCTGATCTTACTACATTATTGCTTTTATGAATGGACAGGCTCCTTGATACGCTAAAAACACCACCAGTCCAGTAGGGATTACTCTGAATGATTGTAGCACAGCCTTCTCCATGAGAGAATGCACGAGAAGGGCCAGACGGGTGCCCTGGGATTACTACAACAATAAACTCAGCAGCAGGGAAGGTAAAATAGTGTCCTGCTAACATGATGGAATGCTTTATCCACATTCCAAAAGCTTAAAAGAGGTGCCAGCTTTGGAATCCTACAGCAGTAAGGGCAAGGACTGGTCACACTGCATTCCTACTACGGCTGCTCGGGGAAAATTCAATATACAATGACTTCCGGCTTCCCCCCTGCTGAGCCATGCTGCAGGAATTGCCTGAATTTATTGAGCAGCTTCCAAAAGTTCCAAACATTTTATATAGAAGATCTGTCATGAGTACAGTGTTCCTCCAAAAAGGAAGTTGAGTGCTGCTCTGTTCTTACTTCATTGCATGAATAGTAACAGAGATTTGAAGCTGGCTTCGGCAAGAACTAATATTTAGGAAATGAAGGAACTCTTTTGTCCATTCTGGCTCTGCTGCAAAATTGCTCTCGGACCGGACAGGAGTCATTCAGTTACTCGATGAGCATTCGTTCATCAATTTGAGTGTCTAGTATCTGCCAATCACTGTGCTAGTAGCCACGGAAAGCGAGATGGGCATGGAATTGACCCTTATGGAGAGTACAGTCTAGTGTCTGATTGCCTTATTATGGAATAGATGCTGCAGGGGAGACACAGTCATCTTATAAAATCCCTTTTTAAAAGGAAACCCATGGGGGCGCCTGGGTGGCACAGCGGTTAAGCGTCTGCCTTCGGCTCAGGGCGTGATCCCGGCGTTATGGGATCGAGCCCCACATCAGGCTCCTCCGCTAGGAGCCTGCTTCTTCCTCTCCCACTCCCTCTGCTTGTGTTCCCTCTCTGGCTGGCTGTCTCTATCTCTGTCGAATAAATTAATAAAATCTTTAAAAATAAATAAATAAATAAATAAATAAATAAATAAATAAATAAATAAATAGAAACCCATGATCGCCCACATGCCAAGCTCCTTCCTGCCTCAAGGCCTTTGCATGTACTGATCCTTCTGCCTAATGCTTTTTCTGACCAGACAGATTTCAACTCAAATCCTTTCTCCTCACAGAAACCTTCCCGAAGCCTCTCATCTAGTGGTATCCCTCTCTCTTATTCACTTTATTATATCATTGCTTCATTTTCTTCACCCTTTAAATAACTGCATTCATCTGTATGCCTCTTGATTCCATTTCACATGCTTGAACATAGCTCCATGGCAACAGGATCTCATTTGCATCCCCAGAACCTACAGACCACCTGGAATGTAGTGAGCACTCAACACACATTTGTTGAGGGCAGGGTCAGTACAGTTTTCCACAGAGAAGTACCTTATGAGTAGAAGAGACAAAGTTTTGTACAATGTAAGAGCAATGAGTATGGTCAACTGGGTTGATCAGCAAATGCTATCTGCAAAATTTAGATCAGAATCTAGATCGTGATGAAAAAAGAAAATATGAATGTGGCTGGGGCCATGGGAGGGTGGGCCAGAAGGGCATGAGCAAAGGACCCGGAAGCAGGAAGGGGTCGTTACAGTGGCTGAACCCAAGGGTTCATGGAAGCAAGCAGTGAGCCTGAAAAGGCAGGCTGGACCAGCCCGCGGACAGGCTCCAATGCCAGCTTCAGAAAGTAGTCTCCAAGAGGAGAAAGGACTCAAGAATATTCGGTTGCATCCCTACGAATAAAGCCCATAGTTTGTTATTGTTTTGAAAGAATGATCACTGATGTTTCTTAGAAAATGCCATACAGTAGTTTTTTTCAAGTTTTTATTTTTAATTCCAGTTAGTTAACACACAGTGTTATGTTAGTTTCAGGTGTACAATATAGTGATTCAACATTTCCATACACCATCCTGTGCTCATCTCCACAAGTGCATTCCTTAATTCCCAACCCCCCAACTCCCCTCCTCTCTGGTAACCATCAGTTTGTTCTCTATAATTAAGAGTCTGTTTCTTGCTTTGTCCATGCCTCTCCTTCTTATTTTCCCCTTTACTTCTTCCTTTTGTTTCTTAAATTCCACAAGAGTGAAGCCACATGGTGTTTGTCTTTCTCTGGCTTAATTCACTTAGCATTATACTAACTCCATCCCTGTCATTGCAAATGGCAAGATTTTATCCTTTTATAGGACTGAATAATAGTCCATTGTATCGATATACAACATCTTCTTTATTCATTCATCAGTTGATGGACACTTGGGCTGCTTCTGTATCTTGGCTATTATAAATAACACTGCTATAAACATTGGGGTGCATGTATCTCTTTGAATTAGTGTTCCTGTATCCTTTGGGCAAATACCGAGTAGTGCGATTGCTGGTCATAAGGTAGTTCTATTTTTAAATTTTTGAGGAACCTCCATACTCTTCTCCACATTGGCTGCACCAGTTCAATGCCATCCAATACTCAGACCTCTCATCTCCTACTTAGAATGTAAGTAAGTCAATGAGAAGCTAGAGGAAGGATAAATAAATCCATTCATAGCCAACCTCTTCAGGGCTCTCCCAAACCTGACATGGTGTGAAAAGTGCTGGGAAACTGAGGTAGGTACAGCGGGAGGGTCCAAAGTGCTCCCCCCACCCCCAGGAGACAGTGTGGAAGGCACTCACGGCAAAGGCACACACAGCACATTGAAGATGAGACTCAGTGCACAAGGACCATAAATCTATTGGCAGCACAGGGACTTAATAAGAAGTAGGTTACCAAGGAGTTTCACATTTGTGAGGACTGACTTTGCCATTTAAGACAGTTTAAAGTAGACCTAAAAAGGACCATTAAAAGCCTTCTTTCTTGCAAAACCATTTTGGGATGGCAGAAGGGAATTTGATTAAAATTTCACGAGTGAAAAGATACCGTTTCCTTGCCCCTTTCTTCTTTAAAAACATAAAAGGAAAAAAATCTCTTCTTACAGCCGAAGGGGTCTGATAAAAGGTCTGTGTGCATGTGAAGGGAGAATGACACTGCAAAACTTAAAAAAAGAACCTGATGATGTCTAAAAGCAAATGCATAACACTTGAAGCTTCCTTGACACAGATCAGCTTCTGTTTGTAGCTCAGCAAACCATATGCTATACTCACTCACTCCTCAAGGATCATCCGCTCCTTTCCAAGTATTAAGATGTCAGCGAAAATCTACCTTCTGGGGAAATTTAATCTGCTGGAGAAGAGCTGCTGACGCTCATAAAAATAGCTGTCAGACATTATGACTCCTTGGGGACACGTATGGTGAAGAAGGGGTCACGGAGCCCAGGGTGGAAAAGCAAAGCTATTTGGGATCCTCAAAGATCAGGCAGGCCAGAAACTCTTGACCCAGGGTCCAAAAGCCCTAAGAGGCATTAGGGTATCTAGAAATTCCCTGAAATTGAACAAAAACTTTCATGTCTTTGTGGGATTGGGGGCTGGGGGGGGCGGAATTTTCATCAAATTCCCAGAAGTCATGACCAGAACGTGACTAAGAACCATCAGGCTAGGACAACATTTCCATGGGTATTTTGTGCACTCTCAAAAATTGTTTTTCACTGCACAAGAATTACTTGATTACATAAATCTTACAAGAAATTCAGAAATTATAGATAAGTCTGAAGCCTCTTCCACACCTGCCTTCTATCTGTTCCCCTTACTGTTGCCCCCTACAGAGATGATGGTCCTTCTACGAGTTTTCATAATTTTGCAGTCACAGAGAAAATCTAGAGCATTTGGGTGTGATTTACCAAACTTCAATGGTACCATGTTTTATATGTATTTCTGCAACTTGCCTCTGCATTCCACAATGTCTCGGGGAGAGCTCCACATGTGTACATTTGGAGCTGCCTCTTCCTTTTCACCTGCTGCATAGTATTCCACAGGAAGGCTACTCAGTCTGCTTCGCCATTTCTCTACTGATGAACATTTAGGTTGTTTCCAGTTTCCCTTCATCGCCAACGACAGCACTATGAATATCTTCGTATGTGTCTGTTTATGCCCTGGTGCACGTGCTTCTCTAGCAGAGAGGCTAAGAGGGGGAAATTGTTTGGTCATGAGATAGGCTTACTTTTAATTTTAAATTAATCTGACAAACTCTGCTCTAGTAGAAGGTGTTCCATTGGTTTACCTTCCACTAGTCATATCTGAGACTATCTGTTTCTTGTATCCAACTGCCACACTAGATACTATCCATCCTTTAAATTGTTAACAGTCTGAAAGATTAAAAAGTATTCCTCCTTGGTATTTTCATGTGTATTTCCCTAGTTGTGAGGTTGAATATCTTTCCATATGTTTGTTGACTTTCTGTATTCCCTTTCCAGTGAATTGCCTGTTTGAAGAGAAGGGCTTCTTACACTTTACCACACATCAGAACCATCCTGAAGACTTCAAATCCGATTGTGGGTCCCCATCCCCAGGGTTTCTGATTTCAGCGAGTGAATGTGAATATGCATGTCTGACATTGTCCCAGGGGGATGTTAATGCTGCTGAGCTGGGGACCAGACTGTATTTTATTTTTATTTTTCTAAAGATTTTATTTATTTATTTATTTGAGAGAGTGAGAGAGAGCAGGAGCAGGGGGAGAAGCAGGGGGAGAAGCAGGGGGAGAGGGAGAAGCAGGCTCCCCACTGAGCAGGGAGCCCAATGTGGGGCTCGATCCCAGGACCCTGGGATCATGACCTGAGCTGAAGGCAGACGCTTAACCAACTGAGCCACCCAAGTGGCTCTAGGGGACCAGATTTTAAAGCCACTACACTAGAGAAATCTCCTGGTTCCTGTTCCTCTCTATTGTTCCATCTCAGTGGTTCTTACCCCTGGTTGCACAATGGAATCATCTGGAGAGCCTTATAAAAGTACAGGTACCTGAGTCCCACCCAGATTAATTAGGACAGAATGCCCTTCCTGTCTGTATTTTTTTTTTATTTCTTATTTGTATTTTTTTTAAGTCACCAGGTGAGTCTGATGTTCAGCCAGGATTGACAACTTTTGTCAGCTGATACCAGTACTTTGAAGGAGGGCAAAATCCTTCATCCTGGCTCTCCCTCATCCCTTTAGAGCATATAGCATAGTTATTCAGTGCTTTGCTTGGGACCATCTCAGATGCTCTCACCCTGTGTTTTACCCAAAGGCACCATACTGTGAATTTACAGCAACAATTACACTTTCACTCATATTTGTTCAAACTATTGCTTGTTTGCTCTGTTTGGGGGCAACCCAAGGTGGTAGACATTCAGACCCGAGCTCTTATCTCAGTTCTGCAGTTCACCAGCTACATAATACTTAGATTAGTACTAAGCTTCTGTTCACTCATTGATGAAACAGGCTTCATAATAGCTGCCTGATAGGCTTACATAAATAAAATGAGGTATGTTAGGTGCCAGGACGGTGCCCAGCACAGTAAGAACTCAACAAAACCACACTCAGATTCCTTCCCACTTTGTGACTTGTTTGAGATAAAAATCTGGTTTCCAGATTCCCTCCTTACAGATGGAACAATCCTGCTTCCATGCACTTCATAGAGCAATCCCAAGTCATTCCCAGGGCTCCAAACAAAATCCTCATGCTACTCCCAAAGCCTGCTTCAATTTTATGCAATCGGGTATCAATTTACTTAGAAATAAAGGCTTCAAAAAATGTCTTTGGTACTGAATGATAAAGGACAATCAATCCATCAATATTATTGTCTGTTACATGTCAGGCACTGAAGGAGTTCAAAGGTTAGTAAGATCCCAGTCCCATCCTCAAGAACTGGTAACGGGTTTGGGGAGAATTGAAACTTAAAGGCAACTGACGAAATTAGGTGGGGCTGCTGAGCGACAGTGAACTCTTCTAAGTAGTTCCAACAGAGAACGGCGAAAGCGGTCAGGGAAATCTTCAAGGACTTGGAAGGAAAAGCAGACTGCAGGTAGAGAGGAGAGGACTGTTTCTCATAAGGAATGTGGAGTAAGTGACAGCAAAATCACTGAAGGCACTTGCAGGAGCAATGAGTAGACCGGACTCATTCACGAAGGGATGCTGAGAAGCAGGCCTGAGGAGGCAGAGCCTGGAGGAGCTGGCGCAGGAAGTTAAAGACCAGGGGGCAAGTTTGGGTGTCACCTGAGAGACTGGATCTTTACCAGCAGTTGCTTTGTTTTGCTGAAACTGAAGAGGGATATGATTTAACTGTATTTTTTTCATTTTATTATTTGCTTTTAAATAATTAAATTTAATTTTTTGATGGGGTATGATTGTATGGCACAAAACACAGAAGGTATTACAGTAAAAAGTCCCCTCCCACACCTGTTGCTCAGCCACCTAATTTTGCCCTCTGGAGGAATCAGTGTTACCAGTTTTCAGTATATCTTCAAGGGAGCACCTATATATATATAATTACACATAATTATAAATAAATGAGCGCATAGTGAATGATTGCAACTAGGGGAAACACAGGGTTCAGTTCCTGTGAGCCTCAGGTCACGACATTCGCATTAATTGATCAATATATAATCTTGTTTTATGTGTCATTTTGTTTAAAAATACCTTATTTAATAAATTTGGTTGACTCATTAGCATTGAACTCATGGCCAACAGCACAACTCTTGCCTGAATGAAACTTAGCGAATATGAACATCTTCTCCATAGGGCACATCGTGGCCTTCTTGCAGTCTGGGACACTAAACAGAAGGTTATCATTACTCTTGGGCGTGAAACAATGATTTCACCAAGAAAAAGCACAGAAATGCAAAAAATGGGACACCTAATAGACCAGGAAAAGGGCATTGCTTACTGTATGAGAGCTGAAAGCAGAGTGTCACCTTGTTCTCCCTCAGCTAGGAACACAGATTTTTCACCATGCTGAGCATGTCCACAGTGACCACAAAAGTTCATGAGGACTGATTTGGGGGTTAAAAATACATTTTAGCAACAAGGCAAGTTAGCAAATATGGAACTACTGAGTAATGAGGATTGACTGCATAGATCAGACATTAGAAGATACAATTTTCCCCGATTTTCACACTAATGATGGGAGCCATGGTAAGGTGGATAAGTGGCGTGAGGGGGAAGAGATGCAGTGAGGAGCAGTCCCCACCCTGAGGCACAGAGGTCCAGGGAGAGGACATCAGTGTTCACAGGTGGACCACCAGGAAGCTCGGCTACACTGTCAGGATGGGAGGATGGGGCAGTGGTGGTCCTAGTGTCTCCTTCCTCCTGTAGCTTGGGAAGGAGTGGGCCTTAGATGTCAAAGGGAGAGCAGTCTGGCAAACAAAGACCAGGACTGGTCTTGGGCAGAAGCAGCAGGCAGGAAAATGAAGGAGGGCGTAGCTATGAACTCGGAAGAACTGAAGGGGTCCATGGTGGAGCAGAGGGATTAGAGGGATGGCCTTTGTGATCCAACTAATGTCTGTAAAAAAAAAAAAAACCTTGAAGTTTAGACATCTGTCATGCAAAAACATTCAAAGCCTGGGCTGGTGAGAGGACAGGAGGAACCCTGTCCGAGCTGAGGCTTACATGAATGCCAGGGGCCACGGCAGCCCTGGTTTAAGAAGGGCAAAATTCCCAGAGGCCATTTTAGGGGTGCTGCTATTTTCAGTCAACCTAGCTCTGAGAAAGGGAGGGCACCTGGGTTAGAGGTAAAATCTTAAGAGTCTGGAGGATTTTAGAATAATGATTGGATTTGATTCTAATCGAACACTGTCCTCTTCTTGGAGCACCTGCTAGGAGGGCTTTGTTTAAACACAGCTGGGAAGGAGTTAGCTTTCTGACTCTACCTCCCTGCTATACACGAAATGTTTATGTTTCCCCCAAATTCTTATGTTGAAACCTATCCCCAATGTAATGGCATTTGGAGGCGGAGGCTTTGAAAGGTAAGGAGGTCATGAGGGTGGGGTCCTCATGAATGAGATTAGTGCCCTTACAGAAGAGCCCCCAGAAGGCTTCCATGCCCTTCCACCATGTGAGGACACAGAAAAAGATGGTTGTCTATAGAACAGGAAGCAGGCTTTCATCACACCCTGACTCTGCTGATGCCTTGATCTTGGATATCCCAGCTGCCAGAACTGGAGAAATAAATTTCTATTTTCTACCTGTCTATGGTGTTTTGTTACAGCAGAGAGAACTGACTAAGACACTCCCTATGAGGGTCCCAGGAGTTCAGGTCAAGGAGACCAAGACCAAGAGTCACCAGGCTTGTGAAGCTCTGAAAAAGTCACCATTTTGTTCTTGAGAACTGGTTGCTCAGCGTATCCCAACAGTGCTCTGGCTTGGCTCACGACAATCTTTCCCAGGATCTCCTAATTCCAAGGGCAGTAGACGCTACCACAGGCCTTCTGCAAGAAACTGTTCTATAAACCATAACCGCATGTCAGAGGTAGAACACCCGTGACTGCCGATGTTATCAGACACCAAGCCTATTAACTGAGTGACCTCATCCTCAAAATTCAACCTTCTAGATAGTTCCAGCCAGCGTGGAGAAGCTCATTGTCTGACACATTGTGGCTATGATCTCAGCTTACTGTCAAGGAACAGACATTTTTGGGGATGTGAATATTTACATTGGCATAGGGCAGTGGTTCTCAGCTGGGGGCTATTTTTGCCCCTCACGGTGACATTTGGAGATGTCTAGGGAGATTTTTGATGACGATCACATCTCAGGGGAGGGGACATACATGCTCCTGGTATCTAGTGGGAAAAGGCTGAACACCCCACAATGCAGAGGTCTACCCCCACAACGAAGAATCACCTTGTCAGTGTGGAGGGTGAGAAACCCCAGAACAGGGATTTTATCCTGCTGTAGCATCTTGTTCAAAATGTATTTAAAATAGATTGAAATGTATTTCAATTGTTACTTCAAGTCCATCTGCTGACAGGCCATTATCCATCAAATTCAGAATTTACAGCTTGTAGGAGTTGACATATAATTGGCAATCAAAAACCCAGACACAGGAATTAATTTGAGATCCATACTTTTGGTTACCCTACAGCATTTCATTTTTGAGACTGGCACTGCTGACTCAATAGATTTCCTTATTTTATTCACTGTGTCTCAAAACTGTCATTTAACAACGACACCGAATGAAGTCGACTCGAGCTCATTTGGTGTAATCTGCAATTTCATAGGCTGTTGATTCCTCCAGATCCTGCCGGGGTGAGAGACAGGACCGGCTCCCGTTCTGGGGCATTCACCTCGGGTCAGCTTCCAGTGGTAAGCAAAACGGTGACAAAGATATACAGACATATATCTTGACTGATCCCTTAAAGAGACACATTAATTGTGTGTATACAAGAAACAGTATTTTAAGAGATTAAAAAAGCATTCTAGGAAACTCTATTTTTCTTCCTTTATGAAACTCTAGAATTTGGAAAATGATCTTGTGTGCCCTCAATGTGAGCTAGGTGGACATCTAATCATGCATCCTGGACACCGGACTATGAAGGACGCACATGAATCACCGGAGAATCTTGTCAAATGCAGGTTCTGATCCAGCATCTTGTAGCAGAGCCAGAGATTCTGGATTTCTAACAAGCTCCCAGGTGATGCTGAGGCTGCTGGCCTGTGGACCATTTCAAGGAGCACCAGGATGTAGAGGATATGAGGTGGCCCTTTGTTATGATCTGCTGCTATTTAAAAGCCACAGGCCATAATAGCCAGTACTTAGAAATCATTTCTATTCCCTCACTTCCTTCATTATGTAATGAAATAGAAATCTTTAATAGAAATCTTTGGGCCTTTGCTCCACTGAGGCTAGAAAAAAGGAGTATTTGTATCAACCAGAAAGTAATAGAGAATGGATGGATGTAATAATCATTAGGTATCTATTTTTACTTGAAAGATGGTCCTTGTTCAAAATGAATGTCAAATACTGGCTTTTAAAGACATAGCAGCATTTCACAGCTGAACAACGTAAAGCCCACTGGATCGAGAATCAGTAGAACCAGGTACCAATCCTGCCAAGGGGTCACCTTAGAGAGCCAGGAAGCTTCCATAGCCCCGGTGTGAAAGGGAATGAGGTCCCTTTACATTCTGAAAGACCACGACTGTAAGGTGGGGAAAACTTTTATTACTATCAGTTAAACCACATGTACATCTTGGATATGCTCTTTTGTAAGTCTATTTCATAATACTAACAATTATTTAAGAAGTTAACTGGTGTCCTCACCAGGAAGTTAGAGATAGATATTCTATTTCTAGGTTAACTTATTTACAGAGAAGGGGCAGCATGAATGGGTAAAGCACAGGGATTTTGAGGCCAGTGAAACTATTTTGTGTGATATTCCAATGGTAGATAAATGACATATGGCTTTGTCAAAACCCAGAGAACTTACAGCAAAAAGAGTGAACCTTAAGGTATGCAAATTGAAAAAAATCTTTTAGGAGGCCAGAGGATCCAGTAAGGAATACAGACTATAATAAGGGAATATAACCATATTGCAAATGTATGAAACAATCACCCTGAAGGGGGCAGGGGAGAAGAGGTGGTGACCTAAGTAACTTTAGGAATGAATAGAATCTAAAAGATTAAAAGCTAAAGGGCTACACATACATTCTGTAGCCTAGTTGATGAAGTTGTTTCCCATGGGGGAACAGGGTAATAGGTCCGATACTGCTGTACATATACACTGAAATTGGACAATTAAGTGAATGGCCAATGTTGGGTTCCAGGTTTCTCACTCCTAGAGTGGGAGTTTACAGCTAAGCAAAGGAAGGAAGCTAGAATGATCATTGTGGTAATAGATGAAAGTTCACCATGATTAACTCCTGTTTAGCTTAATAGACAGATGGTTATATACTGACATGTATATATACACAGGTGAAGATTCACACATGTATTTCTTTGTCTGCTGAAAAGGCCTTAAAGTAATGACACCCCACAAGCAACAAGCACACTTCAAGCCCAGATATTGGTTTCTAATACCATTCCCCAATAAAAGGAAGTAGGGTTCCTTGAAGCAAGAGCTGAATGAAGAATAAGGGAGAGAAATATAGAAGATGAGCCTGGAGAATCTTGTAGTGTCAGAAAGTAAGGCAATGTTAACACAAAACAAACAAAATACCTGCACACACAGTAACAGGAGTATGTCAAAGGGACATAGGAGCCAACTAAAATAGTTCCCAATGGCCATAATTAGAATGATTTGAGCCACAAAATAAATAAAGCAGTATTATAACTCAAAGTACAAAACAAAGTATAAAATAAACCCCCTACTGACATAAATACTTGGTGAAATTAATATGTGGGGAGAAAAGGTAAATTTCTCATGCAGAAGAATTCCAAGTAACTGATGTAGATACTGGGCCCTTGAGAAGGGGGAACGTAACTCCCCACTCCTTGAGCGTGGGCTGCCTTAATAACTTCCTTAAAAATACAAGGTGGGAAGGGGGAGAAAAGAGTAACTAGAGACCCTGACAAATACAACCTCCGCCAGGTGATCAAACTCAACATTAACAGGAAGTTGCGTTTTACCTCTGTGATCTCAATCCCCCAAACCAGTAACCCTAGTCCAATCATAAGGAAAACATCAGACCATAGAGGGGCATCCTAGTAGGTACCAGAGCAGTACTCCTCAAAACTGTCAAGGCTGGGCCGCCTGGGGGGCTCAGTCAGTTAAGCGTCTGCCTTTGGCTCAGGTCATGATCCCAGGGTCCTGGGATTGAGTCCTACATCGGGATTCTTGCTCAATGGGGAAGCCTGCTTCTCCCTCTGCCTGCCGCTCCCCGTGCTCATGCTCGCTGTCTCCCTCTCTCTCTCTGTGTGACAAATAAATAAATAAAATCTTAAAAAGAAAACTGTCAAGGTCATCAAAAGCAAAGGACACCTGATAAACTGCCACAGCCAAAAGGAGCGTAAGGAGAAATGGCAACTCAGTGTCATGTGGGGGGTGTCCTGGATGGGATCCTGGCACAGAAAATGAATATTAGGTAAAAACAGGAAATCTGAAAAACCGATGGGCTTTACTGAATAATAACGTATCCATATTGCTTTATTAATTGTGACAAATGTTTTTTTGTGTTTTTTTTTTGAGATTTTATTTATTTATTTGACACAGAGAGACAGCCAGCGAGAGAGGGAGCACAAGCAGGGGGAATGGGAGAGGAAGAAGCAGGCTCCCAGAGGAAGAGCCCGACGTGGGGCTCGATCCCAGAACTCCAGGATCACGCCCTGAGCCGAAGGCAGACGCTTAACCGCCGTGCCACCCAGGCGCCCCTAATTGTGACAAATGTTTTATACTACATAAGATGTTAATAACAGGGAAACTGGGCGTGGGTATATGGGAACTCTCTCTTCTCAGTTTTTCTGTAGATGTAAAGCTTTTAAAAAATGAAATTTAAAAAGAATAAAACGTTTAAAAAATGAAAGAATAAAATGTGTCAGATTGAAAGCCAAAAAGAGAGAGAGAGAGAAGAACTGTTGCCTAGAATGAACTGACAAATAGGCCCTTTGGCTCCATTTATGTGAGAAAGCCCAAATTTTCAATACGTTTCTTCATGTTCTTTCTGGAATCTATTAAGACAGTATCGAGACAGAAGCAGGATCTTGCTAATGATATGCAACGAAGTGGCCGGTCTTCAATCCTAGGCCCCAAATAAGAAAGCTGTGCGGCATTATCCCGTGGTTCTGAAAGCCGTATGGCTGTCCGTCAGAAGCTATACTGAGTTTCTGACAACACGAGAGTCGTACGCATTTCAGTGGCTACACACGGGCTGTCAAGACCTGTCTTATCCACGGCAACGCCAGTGCTGAGGGGGTGTGCTTGTAAATCCAGCACCTAGCACCTCAGCCAGTTTTATGATGATGTCAGGTTTCCGTATTTTCAGCAGTTCTTTTGAAAACAAATCCTTAAATACTCTTGTGAACACGGAAAAGAAAAGGAGTGGCAGTTTTACTTTCTGTAACGTATATCTTTAACCAACAGGTGTGTTTATATTTATTAGGCTTTCTGATTTCTTCCATAAAGGACTAGAGGGTGTGAGGACTAGGACGTGTTCTTTAAGAGCACATCCCCAGGTGTTTGAATGAAATGGACAGAGTGGAAATTAAAAAAAATAAAAAAACAAAAAACCATGAGGCAAAGAAATAAAATAGCAAAGGGGAAGTAAAATCCATGCTTTCTAACCAATCAAAATACAAGTAACCATTAGGTTAATGTTCAGATTTTGTCTCTTACGTTATCAGTTCAGGAAAAGAACATTTTCAAAGTTACTCTCATTTCACCAAGTATATATCTTCAAACTCCTTGATATGAAAAAGTGTAACTCCATCACGCTCGTTGCAAACACACGTTCTTTTGAAATATTTTGTCTCATTTAAGGGGTAAACTTTGCTGAGCTAAAGAGTTTGTGGTAAAACGAAGAAGGAATCTAAAGTGTTTTCAGATGGAGCAGCTGGCAATTTCTTTCCTATTCAGTTTTCAAGCCCGGTCGAAGCTGCCTGCAGCCATGAACACGGTTCGTGCAGTGCTCTGAATGGGGAACAGTGCTTGTGCTGGCTTTTCCCACCTGCACCCCTGCAACCCAGGGATGTCATCTGGACTGGGGAGTAAGCCTTACTGCTTCTCAACAAAACCATCTACTTTTCAAGGGCAGCGTGGCATAAAATATTCATATCTCCTACAGTTGCAACTGGGAACGACCGAGGATCCAATTATGAAGTGCCCTGGGAAAGACAGAGTGCTTTTTGGGCACTGAGATAGACATCTTTAAACTCATTTTTTAAATTTATTAGCCCCTATTATGTGCCAGGTACTGTTTTAAGTGCTGGAGGGAAGAAAGACAAAAAATATAAGCTCTCACGGAGATAAGAATACAAATATATGAACACATACAGAATTGGCTCATATTTGAAAATATCGATCAGTATTCCATTGAATAAGTAATCATAATGTATTCTTTTGTCTACCACGGATGGGTATGTAAGTTTTTTCCTGCTTTTTTTTTTTCTTACAAACATCGCTACGATGAATCTTGTGTGTGTATATTGGGGCACCTGTGCAACTAAGTGGACAAGTTAAATTTCTAGAAGTAGAACTGCTTGGCCAAACGATTTACCCGTGTCAGTTGTTGATACATACCCCCCGATTGCCCCCCTGAAAGATACTGCTTTGGTTTACACTACCACCAAGACGAGTTGAGAATCCCTCATCACAAGCATATGGAAAAGGCAGAGAAAGGGCCGCAGAGCCCTGGAGCCGCACCACACCAGAGGGAGTATCTATCCCACCCCCTCGGCAAATAAAAATCCTATTTCTGGGGGAGCAGCCACCTTGTTTATCTCAAGGTTGCTATGTGACAAATGTGTCCCCAGCTCAGATTTACAAGTTCCAGATGAAGGCGACTGTCTTTCAACACAAGCCGTCTTTCAGCAGGTCGATAGTCAGACTCCCAAGGGCAACACTGTACTTAACACTTCTCTGCTCAGGACATTCCTGGGCACTCTGGAGCCCCAGAAGAAATAAGGCCATTTTCCTTTCATTAGTAGCAGATACATTTCGTTTCTTAAACTGAGGCATTTCTCCTTCATATGAATCTATTTCACTCTTTCGGGAAGGTTAACAGTGGGGACATTTCAGCTAGGATATTTTAAGGCTTTGGCTAAGACCCTTGTATTTTGATGAATTGATTAATAAAGAAGAAATCCCGGCACGAGACATGTTATTCTAAGATGGTTGTCTACTCTAAGTATTACTAGCTGTTAGCAAGATACACAGTACCAATATTCTCATGTACTACTTCTGGAACGCTTGACACATTAAAATATTCCTTTAAGCTGATCAAAAAATGGACTCACTTTGCTTTGGAGCAGGACCATGCCTTCAGTTCTCTGACTTAGACTTAAGTGGATGAGGTGGAGTCCCTTAATTTTTCTTAGTAGAGTAAATGTTTATTCACAAGTCAGGAAATCAAGCTCTTGCCTTTCGGAGTCTCAGTAAACTGACAGATGCTCTGTATCCAATTACTTTTCTAGACGTGCTAGCTTTCCATGGGAGCTATTTCAAGGCCATAATTCTACAGGCAGGTAGAATGCTGGTGGGCTTTCTGGAAACTAAAGTCTCTGCCCCCTGCCCCTCTTCCACCTGCCCTGCCACCTTGGCCTCAGCTCCCCCTTCCATCCTGCATACTCCAGGATCATGAGGTCCTCCCCCGCTCATATTCCAGAGAGCAACCTCTCATCCTATTTCTCTCTCTCTCTCTGTTTTCTTCCTGCCTGCCTCCTCTTCCCCCTTGCAATCTCCAAGCCTTGCGCTCCCACCACAGTGTCCTCTCTCCTCAAATCCACTCTGGCCCCTTCCTTCTACTTTCTCCACTCTGCTGCCTTTAACTCCTCCCTCCGTATTTGACTTGGTCTCCAATCACCAGTCACCCTCACAGTTTTCCATGGACAGAAACACATGTGTAACTTTCTTGATGTCTACATGTCAGGAACCTACAATTCTGAGTTTCCAAATCACCATTTCCATTTTGCCCAGTGCTAACCCAATCCCACCCTTAAAATGGTGGGCATAAACTCTCCCCCTTGAAAGACTGTATATCCAACAGTCCATTTTGATAAAGGGTGGCAGACTGTTAAGGACCATCCATTACATTTTAATTACCTTGAATGAAAATTTAAATGAAAGCAAAAAGTAATAAGCCTAAAGTGTTGAATTTAAAGCACACGGGAAGGAAGGAAAAAGAAAAAAGGTAGATTTAAAGTATCTCTGATAGAAAAAGAAATCATTTTTTGAGAATCAAAGAGTATGCTCCTCCCAATATTCAAGTTCCTTTCCTATAGTCCAGTTCCTTTCTTATCAAAAGCTAAACACTTAAAATGTCACAACTACTGGTGTGGATATGTCTTGAGAAGTAGAAATTCTACCCACGACCATATTGCAGTGAGAGTGTTACCTAAAAAACTTAAGTAAACATATCACATACTCACAAATGGTGCAGCCACTATGGAAAACAGTCTGGTGGTTCCTCAAGAAATTAAAAATAGAACTACCATATGATCCAGCAAGCCCACTTCTGGGTATCTATCCAAAAGAACCAAAATATCTCTCAATGAGGTATCTGCACTTCCATGTTCGTTACACCATTATTCACAACAGCCAAGATGTGGAAACAACCTAAATGTCCATTGACGGATGGCTAGATCAAGAAAATGTGCTTTATACAGATAATGGAATATCATTCAACCTTTAAAAGGAAGGAAACCCTGCCCCATGCAACAACACAGATGAGCCTCCGGGACATCACGCTAAGTGAAATAAGCCCATCACAAAAGGACAAATACCGCCTGATTGCACTTACAGAAAAGAATCTAAAATAGTCAAACTCAGAGAAGCAGGGAGTAAAATGGTGGTGGCCAGGGGCTGCGGAGAGGGGGAAATAGGGAGCTGCTACTTGACAGATATTAAGTTTCCATTTTGGAAAATGCGTAAGTTCTAGAGAGCTTCTGTACACTATCATGCCTTTAATTGTAACACTGCACTGTACGCTGAAAATTTGTTATTAAGAGGGTAGATCTCATGTTAAATGTTCTTACAATTTTTTTTTAAAGAACTGACATTCACCAGATTTCTTCGGCTACTGTTGATATTCAGCCTAACAAATGTCAGTGTTTCCTGTTTTTCCAGTAAACAGTGTGTGACAGGATGATGATACGCGCGCGCACACACACACACACACACACACACACACACGGCCTGGCCCCAGGAACCACAGCATTGCTGGAGGCAGGGAAAGGGAAGCAGTGAATCACCCGGGAGTAAGCAAGCCGATGGCAACCACCCTCCCAGACCGCAGTCCCAGCAGAGACGACGCAAGGTTAAGGGAGCCAGGGACACTGGAGGAGTGTCCCCTACACCTCAGCTTGGCCGTATGGTCCTCTGGTTTTACGATCAACTTCAGCAGAGTAACCCCCATGACCTCTTGGCCTCCTGTCTTTCCCCTTCCAATCCTCAACTGCTTCTGCTACCTTACCCCAGGAAAAAAAAACAACTATAAAACTGTAGCTAACCACTCGTGTTCTGAAACACAGGTACCATGTTCAACACTCCGTTTACATAAACAGACCTGTGTGGATTGGATGAAGACAGATGTCAGATTTGCATCAATATACAAATTTAAAAGGGAAGGATTTGAATAATTAAAATGAATATATCAATGCTCTATAAAAATATAAAACAAGATGGGCGCCCGGGTGGCTCAGTCGGTTAAGTGGCCGACTCTTGATTTTGGCTCAGGTCATGATCTCAGGGTTGTGAGATGGAGCCCCACAGTGGGCTCCACACTCGGTGAGGAGTCTGCTCGAGATTCTCTCCTTCTCCCTCTCTCCCACTTGTGCTCTCTCTCTCTCTTTTTCAAATAAATAAATAAATAAATAAATAAATAAATAAATAAATAAATAAATAATAAAACAAGATACTGACATTATTACTAGCATAAAAGGAAGTTAAAAACCAGTTTTTTCTCCAATAATAACCACTTTTACAAAGCAAAACACCTTCAAGACCCATTATCAGGTTCATAACACTCACAGAACATGATTCTAGAGCAGTACCCTGAATCAAACTACTAAGGTACAGTCACCCCTGTTTTGTTTCCTAATATTTTGCTTCTTTGCTCATTCATCACTGCTTCTATTCTATTCATCTTCTATTTCTCACCAATTTACCATTTCGTTTGACAGATTCTGCTGATGCACCAAAAGATGAAAATTATTGCTGTGAGCAATTCAGATTTTTGCTTAAAGATGTGGTTTTTAAGAGCAAAATATTTCTGAAATCAGTTTTCCAGTAGTGAAATACTCACATAACCAAGTTAACAGTTTACTCTAAAACTGCCATCATATTTCAAAGGCAGACTATATTTTTTTGGTAGCCTCAGGCCTAAATTGGACTAAATGTGAACATTATCAGATTAACATCTAGAAGGGGGCTGCTGGGAGTACTGGTGACGTTCAGGTTTTGACCTGGATGCTTGACCATCTGGTGTGTTCAGTTGTAAAAATTCTTCAAGCTGTAATCTTATGATATGTTTACTTTGGGGGTAAAAAAAAAAAAAAAGAAGAAGAAGAAATAATAGGCCCAAAAATGGAGTCACTTGTGCTAAGCCCCTCCTCAGCAAACCAGGACTTCATACCTAACCTAACTGCAGTGTCAGCCTCTCCCAGGAGCGGAATCTTAAACCAATCAGTCTGGAATTTCCTGGTCAGCACTAGGGGGGTGATCTGTTGATAGAGCCCTGCCCCTGCCACAAAGTGAGGTGACCCTGCCTGAAGAAATCCCGTCTTTTGTTTATGACGTCCTTCCCCACCCCCTTCTGTCTATAAAGCCTTCCACTTCCCATGGCTCCTTTCTACTTGCTAGACGGGATGCCACCCAATAAAAGAATCATTGAATTAAGCCAATTAGATCTTCAAATAAACTTCAAATTTAGATCTTCAAACGAATTGTTTTTGTTTTTGTTTTTTAACAGATTTGGTGGCAGCGATGGTATCCAAAGCAAACTTCTAATGGTGTTCAGGGGCAATGAGAAACACAGGCATGGAACGTGTGAACTCCTTTTTGAGTTCTCCTCCCCACTTTCTAAGGGCTGTGGATAAGATCAGCTGTGAATTCTGCTCTCTGTATCGAGCTCCCGATCTAACTGGCTTTCCAACACAGGGCAGGTCAGCTTGAGCTGGCAGAGTCTCCTCGGAGCCCAGGTGACCTTGGAGACAGTTTTGCCTGGAGCCAAGTGCCTTTCAGACGGCAATGACCAGGTTTTTGAGCGGAAAGCCCCCAGCCCATAATTCTGCCTCAAGATCCACCTGGGAACTGTTAATGGCCATATGCAGTTCCCCATCCACGTGGAGCACAGAGTCCGCAGTCCCCCATTGTTGGCTGCTGGTTCAACACTATCCCTACCCAAGGTTCCACAGGAACGGGTGTTGATGCATGCAGGCCATTCTCCTGGCCAGGACACAGTAATACCTCTTGATTACTGCTAGTATTTTAAGGTGCACATGTTTGCCTTTTGTGTAGATAAAGGCTAATTGCTAATGGGAATCTCAGAAACAAGCAAAGCCGCAATAATTTGTGGGCATGGATCAAGCATTTAAAAGCTGCTAGAATGCTCACCACCTAACCCAAAGACTCCCAAGTAGGGACAAATTGGTCACAGAACAGGTTAGACTGACACTAGGTCATGTAGACGCCGCTTTTAGGCAAAAGGTTGAGCACTGGAACCCTGAATAAGCAAAAAGGCCCACGGTGACCCCAGAGCTGATGCAGACAGGCTCATTAAGTGACTCACCTTGAAACAACCATAGGCCCTAACTGACCAATTACAATCAGGTACAGTTCCTAAGATTACCAAAAAAGGGAAAATTCCATCTGTTCCCATGTTCCCTCACTCCTCCCTATAACTGTGACCCCTCCACCACCTCATGACAGACAGTCTCTCCTTTGCTGTCCTGCCTGCTGCTCCCTTGAAGTGTAGTCAGTAAACTTCTATCTCTTCTGTTCTGTCTTGGGTGAATTCTTTCACCGCTCTCACCACCATCCTCCACCCGATCAGAGCACACCCACATTTGGTGGCCCCCCTATCCAATCAGGACACCCCACAGATCACCTACCAACTTCAAGAAAATTTCTGTGCAGTGAGGTATATCGTAAAACATCACACAATTTCCAACCCAGCACATGTCCCTTTTACGTATTTGTTCAACTCTGAGAGACTCAAAGTCTAAGCTAAATAATAATAATAATAATAATAATAATAATAATAATAAGGTAAAAGAATTATAAATGGGATTCTCTAATTACAAAGAGTTGAGTGTGCCACCTTCCAGCACAGGTGCTTACTTAATATCTAAGAACTGTGGTCCTTGTAGATATCTACAAAAATGGCAAAATCTTACTAACGACAAGCTAGAATCACAATGGCTGTTACGGGGAACGTTTTGATTAGATGAAACCATTTAAGAAGCGCAGTTGAAAGTAAGGGTTCCCAAATTAAACAAACAGAATGGGATACCTACTTTAATTGGCATGCAGAAGCCCACCAGAAGTTTCAAAGTTCCAAAACAGCTTCATTGAAAGATTCATTGCAAAAGGCTGATGAAAAATAATATATAATAAAACCTAAAACAAAAGACTTTAAGAATGACTTAATGCCTACTGTGCCCCTTCTCCCCTCCTTGATTTGAGCACTCATTCTAGAATTCCTGTGTCTGAGCTGCCTTTCCACTCTGAAGAGAGTATTAAACAGTTACCTTTGAATTAAGACCACTCAGGGCACCTGACTGGCTCGGTTGGTGGAGAATGTGACTCTTGATCTCAGGGTTGTGAGTTTAAGCCACACTTTGGGTGTAGAGATACTTAAAAATAAACAAACTTTGAAATAACACCACCCAAGGCTACAGGTGTCTTTCACTCTCAGGTCAAAGCCAAATCTAAGGGCCTTGGTCACTGTGTCCCTTGCTTTCCAAGTCCAGGCCATGGGTCACTGATCTTTGGGAGTGACTCTACATCTTATGAAGATAATGCCTTCTGTACCCTCCTTAAGGACACCTCTTGGATCCACGGGGTGCTTTAATACCGTCAGAAATATTTATTGCATGTTCCAGGTGAAAATGGACAAGATATTTGAAAGAATTAGCTCTATGGTGGAGGTGGGCTAGGCTGGAGGATGACATTTAGAGCTTGATAAGAACTTTGTTTTAGGCTTTCTCCCCTCAGCTAAATGTACCCAGGGAGAAAGAAAAGCATTCCAACATAAGTGAATGGATGTGTCAGTCCTTTAGTACCCTTTAGGGATCAGCCAATTCTTTGAGGAATTAAAAACAGCTGTTCTTGTTTTACAAATTTAGTCTTTATAGGACCAAAGGTATGGCTCCAGAGGTAACTCAAAGCCCACCAATCTCTTTTACCAATCCTAAAATTTCCCCTATTTATCTCAAAAGTCTGCCCCTGTGCCTTGAGATGTAAATGTTCTATCTGGTCTTCAGGAATTCTTACCTAGGTCATCTCTTTAAAATACCTACTTCAGGGAGGTAATTCTTGTCAGAAGAAAAACAAAGGGCGAAAAAGTTATTTGAAACTTAAGTGGAAAAAAAAAAAAACCTCGAGTGTCTCCTCCACTAAAACCCATCTCATGGCTAAAATTTTAGAATGGAAGCTAGGAGGCCTCTGTGTCTATATTCAAATGTGTCTACATACAGGTGTTGTAGATGTGTGGTATTCACTACCCCGGGATGATACTGCCAAAATCAATTTGTGAAAGAGCTCTATTTGACTGGCTAAGAAAAAATTGAGTGCTTATATAAATTAAATTCTCAGAAATGTAATAGAGATTTAATCCAACTAAATTGCAGATTCATGTGATCTAGGAAAATATTTGGTATTAAAGCTAGTTTAAGTTCATCAGTATAATTAAAAAGACATGACTTCAGAGTTACGAGCATTCAATGTAATACTTTTCATTCTACCTGGGTTTACTAAAGGCCAAAAACTTCATGTTTTCTCTTACAAAATCTGTCAGCAGGAAAACAGCTGTAGTAGTGGCCGACTTTGTCTGATGTCTAAATGTATTCATAAATTTGCCAATCTATAGAACACTAGGATAATGGTTCACAATAGTTTGCTTCTTTATTTTCATTAGGAATTACAGTTGTTAAAGCCTGAAAATTCAATATATATGTAAACTACTAGAAATAATAAGGGAAATATCTCTGTAGGCAAGGAAAGTGGGATGCGTGTTTTCAGCAAGAGAAGGAATGAGGAGGAACAGAGATGCATTTTTGGTTGAGAAAAAAGAATGTAACTTTGTCCTAAAGTGAGTTGTGTTGTTTAAAGAGGAAAAACATAGGACAATATCTAAATGTAAAAAAGAAAGTTGTAGAAGGTTTGTGGAAAGGTTATCTTGGGAAAGGAATTTTACATATGATCAAGCTATGTGAATTAAAAAATATTTTAGGGTCGCCTGGGTGGCACAGTCGTTAAGCATCTGCCTTGGGCTCAGGGCGTGATCCCTGCGTTCTGGGATCGAGCCCCACATCAGGCTCCTCCGCTGGGAGCCTGCTTCTTCCTCTCCCACTCCCCCTGCTTGTGTTCCGTCTCTTGCTGGCTGTCTCTCCATGTCAAATAAATAAACAAAATCTTTAAAAAATATTTTAATGAGCTTTGATATCTATTGTGTACTTATGTAAAACTAAACCTTAATGTGCTTTCATCTGCTGAATGGACACGTTTTCTTGGGTTGGTTGGTCCACTCTTTTTCTTTTTCTTTTTTTTTTTAAGATTATTTATTTGAGAGAGAGAGAGCACAAGTGGGAAGGAGAGGGAGAGAGAATCTGAAGCAGACTCCATGGGGTTCAATCCCACGACCTTGAGATCATGACCTGAGCCAAAACCAAGAGTTGGACACAACCGACTGACCACCCGGGTGCCGTGTTGGTCCACTCTTAATAAGAAATAAGTATTTCTCTATCTTTTAAATGATCTTTTCATCAAAATAATTTTCTGTGTTCACTGACTTCAGCTGGTCTTTGATTACTCAGATCTAGTACTCTCAATATTACAAGAGTTAAGTTTTTCTTCTATAACCTTCCATAATTGCCTATGCTCTTTGTCACTTTGGTTAAACAGATAACTACTGTTTCACAGTGATCTGAGATCCTAGTTGACCAAGTGCTTTAACACCTCTTGATATTTTTAACAAACTTCCCAAAATCAAATTCTAAATAAAGTCTTTCTGACATCAAACATATTTGGGATTTTTCAGGGGGTCCCTGGAACATCTATTTGTTGTCTCTCCTTATAAAAAGAAAGAATTTATACTTTTATGCTAATTTGGTATGTAAATTACATTGGAGGCATTATCAAGTAGTAATATTAAGGCTTCTTTATGTTGTATTTGTATAGGTACATGTTATAAGTGTTCCAGGAACTGCATGAAATTCTTAAAGTCTGATTTTCCTGGTATTATGTTATCATCATAATTCCAGTTATTATTTTAAAATATTGTGCCTTACAGAAATAACCAAATTTCCTTGTCAGTTCTATTATAATTATAGTAAACTCTCATCAGATCTTTAACAATGGACATTTTCAAGTCTGTCATTTACAGCGAGTAATTATTTTACTTTGATGCTTTTACAAAACTGTTTCTGCAAAAGTGCTTCATCTTCAAGGAGGCTCATGGAAAGTACTCTAGAATACAGGTTTCTGATAACTTTAAGATCATAAAACTGAACTGGGTAAGAATTTCCAGAACTAATGGAAAAACTGGCTTTAAGCAGAACAAGAATTTGTAACATGGGACTGAGTGAAGCGATGAGGATCGTTATAATCTTTATGACATATCTGTCAATTGGGCTGGATCCTGAATTCTGGCTTCTGCAAATATCTGACTATGAATCAACAAACTAATGTTTCCAATTGTCTCCCACCCTCCTGGTTTGGAATCACTAAGAACAAAGACTGACCTTAAATCTCCTCAGAAGGGACTGCACCGGGTCCTCTCACTACCCATATGACAGCCCAACCTCAGAGACCTGAACCTTGGATACACATCTCACAACTGAAAAGGGCTCCACTTGGCATCTGGTCCTACACAAACTCTGGAAACCTCCATATCCAACTGACTCAGAGGAGAAGTAGCAGACATTGATATAGACTGTTTCCACCCAAGATGCCACATCAAGACTTTATACTCTAACTGAACACGAAACCCTTTCTTCTTTTCTTTCTTTCCTTTACTCTGACATTGGCGTGGAAAGATAACACCATCATCCGTATCTCCTAGGCTACTGCTAGGTAACCTTTCAGACGGCTGGATTTGTCATCAAACTCTCATCTGTCCATGATGCTAGAGACCCCCTGGTCCAATTTCCTGTCTCCAGTTAGCAACCCCCAAAGTGGGGGATTTTGCACCCAGGCTCTATGCAAAGAAGGGGGCACAAGACAAGGGTTAATAATAAAACTGCATTGTGCTTTACAGACCTTTACAATTTTACTGGCCTCCATGGCTGTCACCTTTCTAGTCCAGAGCCACAGATTTAAACGGGAATTACCAGGAAGCATTCACGATTCAGGCTTTGCTTCTTTTGGCACGGCCCTGCTTCCTCAGTTCAGAATAAATGTAAATGAGTTTATACTCAGGAACCTCTCCTTAACTCTTGAAAATATTGCCGAATCTGTTGCTAAAGTCATAGTGCCCCAACAAAAATCCTCAGACTCTCTGGCCAAAGTTGTTCTTAACAATAGGATAGCCCCTGATTATCTTTTAGCTGAGTAGGGAGGTGCCGTGGCCCACATCACATTCTGCACCTAGATTAACACTTCTGGGGAAGTTGAAACTCAAGGACACAAAATCACTGAGCAAGTCACTTGGCTTTAAGAGGTGACTCCTTCAACTGGGTCTCTTACTTATTTGATTTTGGTTTGGGTCTTGGCTCCAAAGTATACTACAGATATCAGGGATTATCCTGTTTATAATGGTCATAGTAATCTCCCTGGTGCATTGTATTCTCTCAGAGCTTTTAAATGTGTATCAGCAACTTCTAACCACTAGGCAAATGATCTCCCTAAGGCTAGAACATCGGAAAGAAAAAAAAAAAAAAGAAGAAGAAGAAGATGGCCAACCAAAAACTTGTTGAGTATGACCTGGGAATACCACAAAGATTCAGCAAAAGCAAAACAAAATAAAAACACAAAAAGAAAACAACATGAATCATGAATGTCACCCAGAGAATCAGTAAAAGCTGTGAGAATAAAAGAGTAGCTGAGAGCAGTGCTAATTTCTTAAATTTTGATACCATTTCTTGGCTGAGAGTCTGATCAAAAATGGGGAATTGTTAAAAGAAAAAGGAAAGAAAGAAAGAAAGAAAGAAAGAAAGAAAGAAAGAAAGAAAGAAAGAAAGAAAGAAAGAAAGAAAGAAAGAAAGAAAGAAAGAAAGAAAGAAAGAAAGAAAGAAAGAAAGAAAGAAAGAAAGAAAGAAAGAAAGAAATAACAGGCCCAAAATGGAGTCACTTGTGCTAAGCCGCAGGTCGGCAAACCAGGACTTCATAGCTAACTGAACTGCAATTTCAGTCTCTCCCAGGAGCAGAGCTTTAAACCAATCAGTCTGGAATTTCCTGGTCACCACTAGGGGGGTGATCTGTTGATAGAGCCCTGCCTCTCCCCCTAAGTGAGGTGACCCTGCCTGAAATCATCTCGTCTTTTATTTATGATGTCCTTGTCCCCACCCCTTCTATCTACGAAAGCCTTCCACTTTGTAGAGCTCCTCAGCACTCCTCACAACTTGCTCCATGGAATGCTCATAAATTTTTGAATGAAGCCAATTAGATCTTTAAATTGACTCAGTTGAATTTTGTTTTTCAACAACTTGTTTTTGTATTTATTATTATGATTCAATAAATAGTTAAAAAAATAAACATGCTATCTTAGTGGACATCTCCATGGATTTACCAACAGTCTCTCTGTTTAAACTACTCTAACAGGGTGGGGGGGCGCCTGGGTGGCTCAATTGGTTAAGCGTCTTGCCTTTGGCTCAGGTCATGATCTCAGAGTCCTGGGCTTGAGTTCTGTGACGGGCTCCCTGCTGCTTCTCCCTGTCCCTCTGCCACTAACCCCTGCTTGTAAATAAATAAAATCTTAAAAAACAAAAAACACTACTGTAACAGTTGGTGCTTGAAGCCAAGATGGGTAAATTCAGGGACCCAATCTTATGCCCTGAAACTGCATTTTTTATTTGTGGCGGCATGTCCAACAATTCCCTCTTTTTTTTCCCCCTCCAGCTTTACTGAGATACAATTAGTACATAACACTGTGTAAGTTTAAAGCACGCAATGTGTTGATTTGACACACTTATGTACTACACTATGATTACCCACCATAGCATGAACCAACACTTCCATCACGTCCCCCAATTACCATTTCTTCTTTGTGGTGACAACACGGAAGATCTGTTCTCTTAGCAACTTCCAAGTAAATAATTCAGTATTAGCTACAATCACCATGCTGTACTCTACGAGATCCCCAGAACTGATCGCTCCAATTAGCTACAATCACCATGCTGTACTCTACGAGATCCCCAGAACTGATCGCTCCTAAAACTGCAAGTTTGTACCCTTTAAACAATATCCTTTTAAAAATGATTAAACAGATGGGTCTTGTGCTCAGGTAGCTTGGGGTAAAGCTGTGGCTAGACTCCACAGAAAAAACTGCTCTGTGACCACAGCAACCCCACGAGACTCCACTCAGCAGCAAACAGCTGTGCCTGTCTGTCAGGCAGTTCAAGTTCAAGGATGTCAGATCCAGTTGCCACAACCTATTTACAAAGCCACACACCCACTGTCTGCCTCAATCCCTTTTCTTCCCCTCCTCCCCCAGGATCTCTGCACTGGACCTGTAGACCCCATCACCAGCGGTTCCTCCTTTCTGCCTTCGAGCAAGCACATAAACACCATATTGAAGAAGAAGGAGGAGGAGGAGGAGGAGGAGGAGGGGGAGGAGGGGGAGGGGGAGGAAAATATTATCTTGACTTTATTGACCTTTTGCATGGTTTCTCCTCTTATACTTGTTGACTACCTGCCTGTGCATCACCCAATCTCCTTTGCCCCTTCCCAGTATTTTCTGATTTTGGTTTGGGAATCTAGACAGTTCCAGGGAAGGTGATTCTCCTGACACCTCCGGGGATGGGTGGGGCACATGGTCTAAGCCACTTTGTTCCATTTTTTGTTGCTGTTGACGTACACCTAAAAGAATTTTGAAAAACTATGTGACCCTTACACATTTTTATGTTGACACCCAAAATATTTCATTATCAGTTTTAGATGAAAAAGAAGGAATCCTGTGTATGTAACTTTTGACGTTTTAAAATAAAACTGTTAATTCACTCTTCTTATATGTATACAGTAAACTCTAAATTCTATGGCAATTGGTGCCCAACATCTAAAATACATCTGAAAAGCTCTTCTATAGCAGGTCAAAATTCCCACTGTTCTTTTTTATTACTTAGAAGTTGGATTTCTATTCTATTTCTTCCTCAGAATTTGATCACAATGTAATGCTTCTTTTGCTTTTATTAAGCAAGCCATTATTTTTCTGGGCAATAACAAATGTCCATTATTTGAGATTGATTTGTTTCTTGTGACCACAAGGTTCTAGATGGTAGTTTTTCCCTCATGAAGTTATTATTATAATTACTGATGGTATAAATTTTATCAAAAATCTAAATATAGGACAGATTTTGATAAATACTGCCCAGACGTGAATAGTAAAATTGTATCAGAAAGGCATTTTTTAATGAGATAAACGTGACTTTTTTATTTTAGTTAGTTCATAAAGCCATGGATAAATATTACTCATTTTGAGAAATTTTCAGAAATAAGATTAATTCTATTGTTATTTTTCTTTTTATAAATGTAAGTGCTGAAAGCTCATTCATATAAATAAATAGAAGCAAGAAAAGGAATTTTATCATAGAAATTAATATCTTATTATAATTCACACAAGTTCCATGCTGAAAATCTCACAGTGGTCTATGAAAAACTATTCTTAAGGGTCAGCTGGAAGCCAGTTAGGATTTTTCGTTAATTTTGTTGGAAACAAAGATTTGGAAATCACATGTCTTGCTAATGGATTTGCTTCCCAGTGAGAGACATTCACTCTTTCAATTTGGAGGAATTACATCAAAAGGCTCTACCCAGATAGCAAATGCCTTTTAACTATACTTGTTATTCTTTTTCTAAAAGACATTTTATTTAATCTGATATACCCAGAGAGGGCGTGGAAAATAAAAGTACTGCTAATTTCAATAAAGCATTACCAACATATTTTTATAAAATAAAATGTTTGTCACATGCTTTAAATGTATTTCATAGAAGCCTTGGAGCAGCAGATTTCACTCACTGGAATTACAGGAAATGTCTGTCATATAATCATGCTGGCAAATGCAGACCTCACTGTCAAGCCTGCAGCCAAACAGACTTACTTTCTGTCAGAGGAAGCTTCTCTTCGTATTTCAATCCAAACACAAATGTTACACATGGCAACCATCTCACCTCTGAACCCCAGATGTCTGATTGGGGGTGCAGGGCACCAGGAAATCAGCCACCACCACTTTCCCTCTTACCTATTTCCCTTTGCTTTGTTCTCATGAATTCCTCTCTCTGGAAGGGTGCTTTCTCTAAGCACAGCTGGGGCTTCCAGTGGAAACTGTCCCACCACTCCATCTATTCAATCTGGGTTCAGAACACACTAACATGGTCTAATACTGGCTTTCTAAGTCATGCTTCACCCCTAACGAATCCATGGATATGACAGGAAAAGTCATAAAGCCTTGATCAAAGGAGTTTGTTCAACAGCAGCATCGTGAAGCTGTCCTTTTGTAATGTGCCCCAGAGATGTTTATGCCCTGGGTCAGAGCACCATAGTAAAGGCTGGGATGGCTGAGACGTGTCCCTGTATGGGTAGAGCAAGAGAAGGGTGATTATGAGAAGGGGAATGAAAAGAATCGGCCCGAGGCCTCACCAAAGGCAGGTTCTCAGGTACATCGATTTTAAGCAAGAGTGAGTATGAAAAGTGAATATATAGAAAGTGATCTCCTTAAAACCATCTAAGCCTGTGTACCACTTTGAAAGGCTTTATTTACCCTCAAGGATATGTATAGCTGGTTTGAAGACTGATAACCTGGGCTAAGCCAATCACTGCATTCCCGACTCCTGGCCACAGAGATGACCATATGACTTAAGCTTGTCCAAGAGACAGATGATTTCTCTTTCCTCTGGACTTGAATAGGGACTCGTGGAGATCTGCAAGCTGCTGGCAGCCATCTTGGAACCATGAGGAGAGCCAACCTTAGAGCTAACAGTTGGCAGGGGAAAGCAGAGAAACCAAAGAATCTGAGTCCTTGATAATATCACTGAGTTTCTGGATCAAGACTTGCTAACTTATTCTAGTCCTCTCTCTGGTTTTTCCAAGTGTATTAGCTGACACATTTACTGTTGCAGCTTCTTTGAATTGGAATTTACTTTTAATAAAGACATATTAACTGATATACTTTAAAGAAATTTCTTATTCAAATAGTCACTACCCACCAGCTCTATTCCCTTATTACTTCTTTTCTGAAATCAAATTCAGCTAAGAGATACGGACATGAGCCAACTGCCCCTCTGTGTGTCCAGTCTTTTTTACAATGGCATTAATTCCACTTTGCTGTGTATTGTCTGGGTCCCCCATCCCTTATCTGAAATTGTGAAATCCACATGCTTTGCAAAGACAGAAACTTTGAGAGAGAGAGAGTTAAAAAGAAAATCACAGGCCCCAAATGGAGTCACTTATGCTAGGCCAAGTCACCAAACCAAGGCTTAATACCTAACCTAACTTCAATTTCAACCTCCCCTAGAAATGCAGTCTTAACCAATCAGTCAGGAATGTTCTGGTCAGCACCAGTGAGGTAATCTGCCATGTGGGCCCTCTCCATCCTCCAAAGGAAGATGAGGTAATCTGCATGTTAAGACTTTCTGCCCTTCCCCATAAGGGAAGGTGACCTTGCCTGAAACAATCCTTTTCTTTTGCCAATAACTTCATGCCTCAGCCTCCTTTGTATAAAATCCTTCCATTTTGCACAGCTCCCCAAGATCCCCCCTCTTACTAGGTGGGAGGCTTCCTAATTCTAGCCAACTAGATCTTCCACATTGACTCAGGTGAATTTTGTTTTTTAACAAAAAGACAGATTTGCACCTTGGCAACAAGACTTGTCTTAAACTGACGTGGAGATACTAATCTCTGTTTTTCCCACTTAGTGTGCAGAGATTATTTCACTGCAGACACACTGAAGTGTGTGATGCTGGGAATGGGGATGCTGGGAACACAGGTCTACAACTCCAAACCCAAAACCTTTAGGGCCAGGTGTGTTTGGAACTCGGTGTTTTTATGATTTTAGAAGTCTTCCAGTGCACATGACAGATAGTACCCCACTGGGAGTATCATGTAATACTCCGTCACTCTTTATGGGTGCCAGGAGAAAATACCTCCAAAGCAGGAAGGACATTCAAAACTCCTCTGCATAGCAGTAGGGACCCCCTGACTTCCATTCAGGGACAGAAATCTTGGTGGTCAAGGG
Source organism: Ursus americanus (assembly GCF_024610735.1). Lineage (NCBI taxonomy): Eukaryota > Metazoa > Chordata > Mammalia > Carnivora > Ursidae > Ursus > Ursus americanus. Next base: position 64,915,444 of record NC_142140.1, on the reverse strand, counting down.
AAATTCTTTCATCGATATGGTATCAATCCACGGTGTCCCTGACAAAGAAATTAATGCCTGTATGACACTGCAGTGGTAAATGCATGACATTATTCCTTTGTCAAAACCCATTGCCTGAGCAACACAAAACATGCAATGTAAACTACTGACTTCAGTTATATTAATATTATGTATTAATACTGGTTCCTCAATTGTAATCAATGTTCCACACTAACGCAAACAGGGGACATTGTGGGGGGAGAGGGAGACAGGCCATAAGATAACTCTGAAATTTCTTTCTTTCTTTTTTTTAAGATTTTATTTATTTATTTGACAGAGAGAGAGACAGCCAGCGAGAGAGGGAACACAAGCAGGGGGAGTGGGAGAGGAAGAAGCAGGCTCCCAGTGGAGGAGCCTGACATGGGGCTCAATCCCAGAGCACCGGGATCACGCCCCGAGCCGAAGGCAGACGTTTAACAACTGCGCCACCCAGGCGCCCCAACTCTGAACTTTCTGCTCAATTTTTCTGTACATATAAAACTGCTTTAAAAATAAAGTCTATTAATAATCTTTTTTATTTAAAAGATTAATATCCATTTTTGGAAGATATGCCGACTTTAAAAAAATCATTTAGTGAAGGAACTGGCAGACCCACAATGAAAGGGTCTGGTGGGGACAGGGTGGGTGGGGTGGGCAGTGGGAGGGGTAGAGATCTTTGTCCGACTTCATCTGTGAAGTGGGAATCCCCCTCCCAAAGCCTGAGCACTGATGGGCATCACTTCCCACTTGCTTGGAGCTCTGGGTGTTGTTCAAGTTTATGGAATTTGCTTTGGGGACAGTGTATGGGGAGGGGATAGAGATACAGAGACTAGGCACTCTTCCAGTGGGACATGGTGGAGATTCCCAAGAGAAGGAGTGGAAGTTTTGCATGTAGAGGGCAGAAGGAGAAGGAGCTTGGGAAGGAAAAGCCCAAGCGCCAGAGCAGGAAAGCCACCTTAGGGATGGGCCGAAAGGGAAGACCTCCTTGGGAAGGTCTGCATCCCAGGAGTTCCCTCAACAGAGCCTGCAGGCAGCACAGTGGCTGGGGACGCAGGCTCGGAAGCCACACTCCCTGTGCTTACGTTTCAGCTGTACCACTCAGTGGGTGGACGTGTCACTCTGGGGAAGTTACTAAGAGGTCTCAGTTTCCTCTTTAGTAACATTGAGATCATAGTAATACCTACCACACAGTGTTGTAAAGATTAAACAAATCATGCCTGTAGAGCTCTCAGTGCCACTGGCAGCACTGAGCAAGCACTCAGCTGAAGGTTAGCTCTTACTAGCTTTTTAATCTCCTACATTACAGTTCTCCTTTCTAACTCTTCTTTTTTTTTTTTTTTTTAGATTTATTTATTTATTTATTTGAGAGAGAGAGCACACAAGCAGGAGAGGCAGAGGGAGAGGGAGAGAATATCTTAAGCAGAATCCATGGAGTGTGGGAGCCCGATGTGGGGCTTGATCCCATGACCTGAGATCATGACCTGAGCCAAAATCAAGAGTTGGACACTTAACCAACTGCGCCACCCAGGTGCCCCTTCTAAGAAATTTCACAGGCCTTAGTCAGTGTGTTCATTTGGAGATTAGAGGAACAGGGTGGCAAAAGGTTGAGTGAGGAAGAAGCTGCTTCCACCCCATGTCCTCCAACAGAGAGGGGCTACTGGCCTTGTAAGGGATTTATCACCCAAGTTCTAGGTGGGGATGGCGGCCTGCGACAAAGTTAGCAGAGAGACTCAATGTTACAGGCACATTCTGGAGAGGACATATGCAAAGAGAGGCAATGAAATAAATTTCACAGCTTAGATAATGTTGTCTTCCTAAAAGAGCAGCTGGAGAGCCCAGTTAACCCCTGGATTTATCAGTAGAAGGAGCCATTTCGAAACATGCCTGCTGAACTCAGACACATGTACTGGGCAGCACGTTGGACCTAAAAGACCCCATCTAGCCTGTCTGTGATTCCTTCTTGTGAGCTCCCCGCTCTTTCAGACTGTTTTGGACTCATCTCATCTCCCTAGCCCTACCCACACACTCAATCAGAAATCTCATTAGCTTTCCACTCTTTGTCCCACTCTGCACTCCACTCCAGATCCAGCTTCTCCAACATATTGCCTTCCTTGCCTTCCTTTTCCTTTCTGGACCTTCATTGGCTTCCATGGCTTCCAGAGCCAAGGTCATGAGTTCCCCTAGGAACGTAAGGTCATAGTGCAATCAACAGGTTCCCCTTTACCCAGGCAAGCTTTTAGGTCACTCTTCCTCCACAGAGGCTCACATGTCACTGAGTATCTGTAAAAGGGGCCCAACCCCTTTTCCTTCCATATCTTCTCCACCTTCATTCCCCACAGATGGACTTGAAACAGGTCCTTGTGAATTCTTGGCCACTGGTAGTCACTGGATCCTCATGCTGTCGTTTCCTAGCCCCCTCAACTGTTCTCCTTTTTTAAAAACCATTTTGTTGGAATCTAAAGTCTCTCCCATGATTGATGTACTTACCTGATCATAGCTGAGCTTTTAAAGATTATTTTCCAAAGGGGAGTCCTTAGTGAATTGCATTGTTTTTCAGCATCTGATCTTTAAAGAAGCTCTAAATCTGGATCCCACATATTTAAGAGTTTGTATTATCAGAGCAATCAGTAGGAAGATTTGGTTGTCCCACTGTTTTCAACGGAAGATCAGGGAGAGAAGGGATAATTTTCTTGACATTTAAAAGGACCATTCAGTATGAACAATTTAACTGAAAGGAAAAACAAACTTGGATTTGAAATAAGTCATTTTTTCTCATTCTTGGAACACAGACAAGGAAGGGACTAGTCTTGAGATCAAAATTCAGAATGCCATTTTTCCTGATGTTGGTCTATTTTATCTACCGAATTTGTCACCTATGTTTTTTGTTGTTTTTTGTCAAAGCACATGCGCACAGACTAATATGAGTTTTCACGTTCCTGTACCACTGTCTCTAACCTAACATAAACCTAAGATTTCAAAGGGTGATTCAATGCCTCCCTGCCTCTTGATTTTATTTGTTTTGATTGCCAAAAATAAGTCAAAGGAAAATTACTACGAAATTTTCCTTTAAAAGTCAACCCATTTCTTGAGTGGCTTGCTGTCAAAGAAGACATGGGGATTATCCAAACCCAATAGCCCCCAGAGGAAAAGACCTTTTCTGTTTGAAGCAGTCTGGTCCTTCAGCAACTATCACACAAATGTTTCCAAGCGAGTAAACCCATACCAAGAATTCTGACAATATTGAAGGAAGAGTTGCCAGCAGTATAAATCGACACAATCGAATATAAAACAATGTCTTCTGAAAGTTATCAGATATGCATAAATATGGTTGAGGTGCACAGGTGAGAATATGACAAAGTGATACAAAACTGCTCTAATAGTAATTTTAACATAACAAAATTTCTTGAATTCAGTCTTCATCCTATGGCAAAGATCCATGACGGCCCCACATGGGGACTAATCGTGTTTTCGGTAGCAGGAGAAGTATGTGTTTTAAGAAGACTTCTCATGAGTTTCAAGGTCCTTTTATCCCTTAACATCCATTGCTTCTCCCTGACTTTGCAGCTCTGCTCCGTCTTGACCTCCAGCTTTTGGAGACCTGCTGACTTTGAGCTTCTGACCTAACTTTGACTTGATCTCCCATTGTCACTCTCTGCCTCAGTACTGACTTTCAACCTACTTCAGGATCCTCTTCTTGCTTTTTCCCTTGTCTCTCCTTAACCTGGATCACTGCCATTTTTGTTAAGTCCACCATTGCCCATAATCAGATTCTATGAAGAATACTTGTCCCAATTTGGGGGCAGAAAAAGACTCTAGAGGTCTAAGTACTGAAAAAACTAAATGTCCCCCTACATAATTCAAGATCAAAGAGGAAATGGAGGCCACTCAATATAAGCGTGCTGTTTTTAAGGGGAAGAATTTGCATAGACCTCTTTGAATCCCAGATCCACCCTTTCAAGCTGGGCTGCATTGAGCAAGTTACTGAACCTCTCTGGGCTCCAGGATCATAGAGCAAAAGTCAAGAAAATAATTCTTTATCTGCATAGTGAGAATTAGGGGAAATATTGGATGTGAAGAGCCTGGTGTCTGGTTGTCGCTCAGTAAATGTTAGCTTGACTTCAATATCACTATGTGCTTCAGCCTTAATAATTTTCTTTCACTTAAGTGATTACTCCTTAAAAATGTATACCTGAACCAGAACTCAGTATCCAGAATACATGAAGAATTCCTACATTCATTCAATAAGAAAAAGACAAATAACTCAACTGTTAAAAATAGACAAAGATTAAATGAGAATGTCCCAAGAGAAGATACCCAAGTGGACAATAAAAACATGCAAATATACCTGACGTCATTAGTCATCATGGAAACGCAAATGACAACCGCAGTGAGAAACGTCTTAACACTCACCAGGTAACTACAATTGAAAAAACTAACATTTCTAGCATTGGTGAGGATGTGGAGAAATTGGAGCTCTCATACCTTGCAGGTGGGAGTATATCATGGTAAAACACTTTGAAAAGCTGTTTGGCAGTTTATTATTAAGTTAAACATACACCACCCTCGACTCAGTAATTCCACTCTAGGTATTTACCCAATAGAAATGAAAACACAAGTCCATCCAAAGACTTTTACATGTATGCTCACAGAAGCTCTGTCAACAACAGCAAAACAAAAAAACAAAACAACAAAAAACCTCAAAAACCAAAAAACAACCTACTAGAAACAACCCAAATGTCCACCAACAGGAGACGGATAAACACATTTACATTTTTACGTAGATGGATAAATCTCGAAAACACTATGCTGAACTAAGAAGCCAGATGCAAAAGAGTACGAACTGAAGATTCCATTTATATGAAGTCCCAGGACAATAAAAACGAATTTATGTGAAAAAAAAACAGAAAGTGGCCACGTTTGTGGTTGGGATTGACTGGGAAGAGACACAGTAAAGCTTCTGAAATGGTTTACATCTTAACATACGTGGTGGTTATATAAGTGTATACACACATGAAATCCCATTAATCTGTATATACCTCAACTTTTAGAAAGTTTAAATATTGTTTCAGAGAATCCAAAATTTACTTGTGTAATATAATTAAAATATATTTCATCAACACTAAGACACATTCCCCCACATTTTAACATTTCTGAAGTCAGGATGTGCCTTAGAATAAATGGCATCTCATAGTTTATCAGCAGCATATTTTCTTTCCTAGAAGTACATAAAATAATGGTACCACCTAGATTCACTAAAAATTGGTAGCTTCTATTTTTTCTTTTTTTTTGCAAAATTCTTGCTAAAGTAATAAAAATTAAACTTTTCTCACAGAATCCTTACTTTGGTAGTTCTCTATTCGGTGATCTAGGCGTGCCCCAACTTAGTCCTATAAATGGCATTCTTTAATGACCATGTCCTCAAGTTGTTTGAAGACAAACTAAAATGGCTGCTGGTTCCACCCCCTCATAGTCCCGGCCCCACACGGCCCCGGCCCCCCATGGCTCCAGCACCCAGAGCTGGGGCTTCGGCCTCCACGACTAGGCTTAGCCATGTCCCAGCCTAAGCCCTCGTCAAAGCAATGGTGGGGCAAATATGAGCACTGCCATGGCTCAGCAGCTCAGCTATACTTGCTGCCAATACCACCCTGTCCTTGTCCGGTCCTAAAGACTAGTTTCACAGAATGGAGAGGGGTGTCAAGTGAAACCTTTCTCTTCCCCAAATTAGTGTAAAAAAAGACTACGGGTTTGGCTCACTTAGCATCTATTCCTCATTGTTCCATATCATCCTCCATTATAGAAAGGATAGGAAGCCAAATGCTAGCTTTTCCAACCTCCCTTGTAACACATGGGAGCCACGTGACATAGTTCCGTCCAAGGAAACATATTTGGAAGACTGCTGGTGTGGGTGAGGGGAAGAGGGATCTGGGAAAGTGTCTGATCTCTTGTTACTCTGCCTGCCCCACGGCAACTTGTCCTGAACTCAGATTGGATGGTTGAAGCCAGAGAGGCTCTTTTGCAACCGTTAAACAACAAGGATAAAGAACCGCATGCCAAGGACGGCAGAATGAGAAAACAGAAAGTGCTTTGAAATTACAGTTACATTTTTTTATGAATGTTAATGATCTTGTGGCTATTTTCCTAGGAGTCCTTATCTTTTAAAGATCCTCACTGAAACATGTATAGATTAAATGTGATGTCTGGAACTTGCTTCAGAATAGCCCGGGGGGCGGGGGGCTGATGGAAAAGTGGACAGAGGTATAGATGAAATAAATAGATAATTGTTGAAGCTAAATATAGATGCATATTCTCTCTACTGTTATGTGTATTTTGAATTCTCCATAATAAAAAGACTAGAAGATCTGGCAGAAACTACCTCTGCGATCAAGCCCAACATTATCCGTTGACTCTCACCAGTGATGAGTCATGTTGATATCACATACCTCCAGCCCTGTGGTATCCTTCCCCAAAACCCAGAACCCCAGACTATGAGGAAACATCAGACAAAAATCAAACTGAGGGGGCGCCTGGGTAGCACAGTCATTAAGGGTCTGCCTTCGGCTCGGGGCGTGATCCCGGCGTTCCGGGATCGAGTCCCACATCGGGCTCCTCTGCTGGGAGCCTGCTTCTTCCTCTCCCACTCCCCTGTTGTGTTCTCTCTCTCGTTGGCTGTCTCTCTGTCACATAAATAAATAAAATCTTTAAAAAAAATCAAACTGAGGAACGTTCTAAGAAGATACTAGACACTCTTCAAAAGGCGTCAAGGTCATGAAAAACAAGCAAAGACTGAGAAACTGTCACAGCTAAGGAGAAGCCTATGGAGACATGAGGACATGAATGCAGTGTGGTACCCTGGCTTGGATTCTGGAACAGGACAAGCTCATGTAGTGGGAAAACTGATGAAATTTCAATAAAGTCTGTAATTAAGTTAATCATAAGGAACCCACATTAACTTCTTACTCTTAAACAAGTATACTATAGTTATAGGAGAAATTCGCATTAGGACAAACTGGGTGAAGAGTATATGAGAACTATTTGTGCTTTCTTTGCAATTTCCCAGTGAGTCTAAAATAATTCCAAACTAAAATTTTATTCTGAAAAAAAGTCTAAAGGGAAAGAATTTGGATTTCCAATGGCATTATTGCACAGATTTCTTGTTGCATGAGAAAAATGAAACATATTTTTAAAAAAAGTAAATGCCACTTAACGAGTCTGTTCCTTGCAGCTGAATCAATATGAACTGATGAAATGTGCTTGTTGTTTATTTATTGTTTGTCTGAGGCCATTAGCTCCTGAAACCCACCACTGAGAACAACAGCACTCAGCACTCTGCAGCAATGGGGGGCTCACCTGACCAACCCCCCGACCCCACTGCCATCTCAGGTTCACAAAGGGAGAGAGAGGACATGAGGGGAAGAAGTCATCTCCTTGGGAACCTGCCTAAAGCAAGCAATTAGCAAAACCCTTTAGGAAGTAGCTGTGACACAAAATCAACCCAAAAACAGCAGCAACAGCTTTCTTTTCAACTCTGTTCGTCAACTATAAAGAAATAGGGAATCTAATGGAAAACAAGTCTCATATATCAAGTAGCAATGAAAACTACAAAATATCTGGGAATAAATATTAAAATGTGAAAACTGTATATGAATAAAGCTGTGAAACTTTACAGGACATGAAAGAAGGCTTGCATAAGGGAAGGACACATCATCATGTTCCTGAATATAAAGCTGCTACATTGTAAAGATGTCAGTTCTTCCTAAATTAATCTATAAATTAAATATATCACCAAAGTTCTGACGTAAAACCTAAATCTCATCTACTATAAAAAAATTCAAGCAGAGTGGATCATATATCTTCCTGTGAGACGTAAAACTGTAACACATTTACAAGGTAATGGAAGGAAAAAGTCTTTGTGATCAAAGCATTCTTGGACATGACACTAAAAATACAATCTATCAAAGAAAAATATAGGTAAATTGGACTTTACCAACATTTAAAACTTCTGCTCTGGGAAAGACACTGTTAAGAGAATGAGAAAACAAGCTATGGGCTGGGGAAAAAAATCTTTGCAAATTACACAATCAACACACAGGGACCAGCTACATAATGCCTGGGGCCCAGTACAGACTGGAAATGTGGGACCTTTTGTTGAAAATTATTAAGAATTTCAAACTATGACCAGTAGAGTGTCAAATGAAGTGGGGGGCCCTTCTCAGCGTGGGGTCTGTGTGACTGCACAGGTCACCCTCCCACAAGCCATCCCTGCCAACAGCAGATCTGTATTCAGAAAACACAACAAATTCTCAAAACTCAATAGTAAGGAAACAAGCAACCCGTCTTAAAAATGGGCAAAATATTTGAACAGACACTTGGCCAAAGAGGAGACAAGGATGGCAAATAAGCAATGAAAAGGTGGTCAACACCATGAACCGCTGGGGAGTCACAGGCTGAAACTCAATGAGATACCACTGCGCACGGATCAGAATGACTGCAGTAGAAAAAACTGACAACACCAGCGCTGGTGAGGACACGGAGGATATGGAACTCCCCAGCATCGCTGATGGGAGTGCAAAACAGCACTGCCACTCTGGGAAACAGTCTGGCAGGTTTTTTCACAAAGTTAAATATGCACTCACCATGCACCCAGCAATCTCACTTTTTGGTATTTACCCGTGAAAAATGAAAACTGCTCACACAAAACCCTGTACGTGAGTGTACAGATGTTCTTATCTGTAACATTAGAGTCATCGTAACACCTGTTCTGCTTTAAGCATCAAATACAAAGGCCATCTGTCACGGCCCCAAACTACAGACCATCTAAATGTCCTTCAGCAGGGGAGAGTGGATGAGCTGTGCTGTCCTCATACAATGCGATTGCTGCTTAACAATAAAAAGGAACAAACTCAAGAACTTGGATGAATCTCAAAGGCTTTGTGCTGAGTGAGCCTCAGAAGGCTACATACTAGAGGATTCTATTTATATAACATTCTCAAACAGATTAAACTTTAGGGACAGAATCGACGGTGGTAGCCAGAAGTCAGGTTTGGAGGAGGGTATGACAACCAAAGGGTAGAAGGAGGGAGTTCCGGGGAGATGAAATTGTTCTGTATACCAACTGTGACGGTGCCTCCACAAATCCATGCTTGTGCCAAACTCACAGAACCATACAATTTGACTATATGCTAATTTTGTGTGTTTATTTATTTATTTATTTTTATATATTTATTTTAGAGAGGGAGGGAGGAGCAGATGGAGAGGGAGAGAAAGAATCTTAAGCAGGCTCCATGCCCAGCAGAGAGCCTGCCATGGGGTTCGATCTCACGACCCTGAGATCATGACCTGAGCCAAAATCAAGGGTCAGACACTCCATCAACTGAGACACCCAGGCGCCCCAAATCCAGTGTAATTTTAAAATGGAACTTGACAAGCTGATACTGAAGGTCAGCCAGAAGAGAAAAACGTATGAGGATAATGGAAACATTTTAAAGCAGAAAAATGTTTGAAAATTGATTTACCAGATTTGAAAATATCTTATAGGATTATCATAACTGGAATGTCCTGTAAGATTATCATAACTGCTTGGTACACAGAAATGGATCTGTAGAAAAACATATCAATGGAAGAATCAGAAGCAGGCGTACATGCAAATTTAGTTTATGGTAAAGTTACCATTAAGAACGACAGGTTGGACTATACAATAAATGGTTGAGAACAAATGGGTTATCTATTTCTTTTAAAGTATAGTTATATCACATTATGTATAAAAATAAATGTTAGCTGCATTAAAGAACTAATTGTATGAAACAAGATTATAAAAGTGTTCTTCAGAAATATGTGCATACACGTGTGTTATAACAATGTTTGCCGAAGCATCCTTCATAATAGCAAAGAGGAAGAAAGAAGAAAGAGAAAGAAACGCCCATCGGAAGTTAAATGACATAAATTCATACTATGGAATAGGTATATCAATGTATGTCCTGACACGAAAAGATTTTTTTGGTGCACAGCTAAATGTAGAGAATGATTTCTTTATTAAAAAAGATCTTTGGGGACACCTGGGTGGCTCAGTCAGTTAAGCCTTCGGCTCAGATCATGATTGTGGGATCCTGGGATTGAGCCGCGAGTTGGACTCTCTGCTCAGAGGGGAGTCTGCTTCTCCCTCTGCCCCTCCCCCTCCATGCTCTCCCCACCCCCCAAACAAATAGATTAAATTAAAAAAAAAAGATCTTTGGATGTATGTATTAAAACTGCACACAACATGATTTGAAGAGTCATGCTCCAAATTAATTATGGAACAGAAGGCAAAGAGAAGAGGCTTCACTTTCTACTCTATATACCTCATTTTTAAAGCCTTATCACTGCACACAGAAAGGTATTATTTATTGTCAACAAACTGACTTCTTCACTATGTACCCAACACGAGGAGCCATGGGAGTCTGAGAAAGGCTCAGTGCAGTCGGTGAGCAGCTGTCACAAGAGAAGGAACACTTGTGCCAAGGTGCCTGCCAGACCCTCTTGGCCAGGACGGCTTTTCGTTCAGACCAGGCCTGTCCCTTTGCCATCCAGGGCCCTAGTTCCCCGGTAAGTAGTAGTTGTCGAGGAATAAGAAGACTCTTCTGGTTAAGATCCAGGTTTTGCAAGTTTAGCAATTTGCATTTTCCAAGAGTTTTCACAAGAAAAATAAAACCAAGGAAAGGAGAGCAAGAAACCAAGGCAGTGTGAAAAGAATGCTCTATCTCATGCTCTTCAATGCAGTGGCCAGTTGTATTCAGTGTTGCTAAGTGAGGTTTAGAGCGAGAATAGCTAATCACTAGACCGCTGAATCCCCTGACAAGCATTCCCTGTGAGATCTATACCAGCAAGCCATGAGGGAACGTCAGCAGTAACGGCTTACACATACAAAACCCTCTACACACCGCTTTGTATTTGATCCTTAAAGCAGAACAGGTGTTACGATGACTCTAATGTTACAGATAAGAAACTAGAAGCCTGAAGAGATCTGACAACGGTTTTGTCACCAGGTTCCAGGACCATTCGAGGTGGGTGCTTGCACGTAAGTAAGGTCCCTGAGCCATCAGAAGTACGTTCCACAGAACACACCAGAGGAAACACTGCCACTTCTTTAGAAAAACACATAGAAAGATCAATCTCAGTTCAGCAAGGGAAAGACAGGTTGAAAAACATGGTTGTAAAAAATTCTTAGTGATTATATAAATACAACACATATATTTGTACACATAGATAAAAACTCCTTTTGCTAGAGTTATGGATGCCTCCAATAATAGAAATGCAGTCCAAAATTACTTCCAACAGAATCAACAATAATACTCTCAAGGTGAATCCTGCCTCTGGTTCTAAAGTTATTGTCAGTCACCTCAGTTTTACTTATATAATTTTGCTCGTTGCTACAAGGGAATTTCTTTAGCTATGCTCCTAATCTTACAGTCCTTTAATATTGCTTGAGTAAATTGGAGCTATATTTGGAAGTCATGGTGAGTTAACTGTCATAAGGTCGTTGAGAAAAATTATCCTCTTATGACATCGTTTACTACTTGACATGAACTAACAAGCGTTCTACAAAGAATAACAAGAAAGAAATTTAAATGTAACATACATAGATTTATTTGTTTGTTTTTATAAAAACATCGTAGCTTCAAGGTTGTATGTGAACAGTGCTCGGAACTGGAGAAACACATTTTGTAATGTTATAGGGCATGTCTTTGCTCATCTTAACCAAGAGACTTAGAAATTGAACTTCGAGTGGAAAAGAACAGAGCAACTATGGGTTTACTGTGAATCTACGTAACTACGTGCTAGTCTTGTTCCCACAAGATGTGACGGCTAGCTCAGCACGCATCCTCACAACGCCTGAGTCAACAGCCTCCCATCCCTTCAAGGCTTCTTCTTACAACTGCCACCTGGTGCCTGTAGTTCCTGTTTTCAGTTATAATTTCTAGCTAGTGATAAGGCTTTAAAAGTTGTGTTTCGGGGGCGCCTGGGTGGCTCAGTCGCTGGGCGTCTGCCTTCGGCTCAGGGCGTGATCCCAGGGTCCTGGGATCGAGCCCCACATCAGGCTCCTGTGCTGGGAGCCTGCTTCTTCCTCTCCCACTCCCCCTGCTTGTGTTCCCTCTCTCGCTGGCTGTCTCTATCTCCGTCAAATGAATAAATATAATTTTTAAAAAATACATAAATAATAAATAAATAAATAAATAAATAAATAAATAAATAAATAAAAATAAAAGTTGTGTTTAGGAAAAAATTTTTGTTAAAGAAGACCAGGCTTCAAATGTTCAGTGAACACTTGCCCTGCAGTGGGGTAAGCCGCATTCTGTCCGTCGGTCCTCACCATCCTGCAAGGAAGGAAGCGACAGTCCAAAGCAAAGCAACGCAGTCAAGGTCACAGGGCAGTAAATTTCGGAACCAAGACTTGAAACCTGCTGAGCCATGGGAATTACAGCATGGCTCTTCACCAGAGGACATGAAAATGCAGACCTAAACGTGGGATCTAATACTTAAAAAGAAGTAATGCACATGTTTAATTTTGAATTTTCTTCGTTGGCATTTCATCCGAGAAATACTTATTGTGTCCACCATGGGAGTACCCTAACTGGTCAGATAGGACGGTGAATGAGATTCTTGGAGTTTACATTCTGGTGGTGGGGAAAGACAATAAACTCACAAGCAAGCGAATAGATAAATAAAAAAGAGAAAACATTGGGTAAGGGCTCTGTCAGGCACTAAAGAGGAAGAGGAAGGATTCTAGTTATCTGCCTTCCTGCTTTCATCTCTCTGGGTTGTGGGCTCTTGGAGAGTAGGGATACTGTTTCAATGTTAAGACTTGTCTTAACGATTTGCACATAGTAGGACACACTACTTAAAGAGCAAAGTGCACTCTCTGACCACTTTTATGTGAACGTAAATCACTGTCTTCTGGAAATTACAGTCCTTTGTGGCTTTAGTTTATTCTACCTATATCTGAGGGTGAAATGCAGACTTTTCCTCCTTTATTCCGTAGGCTGCAAGAGCTCATGTCATACTCGCTGTACTCAGGAAGATCAGAAAACCCTGGAGGGTTCAACATGGCAAGGTCTCCGGATAGAAAAAAACCATGTGAAATTTTACTTTGTGAAGTCATTTTGGTTTGAAAAGTCTGACCTTTTGGCTTGTTTTTCAAAATTCTCCCACAACCCAAATCACTAGCTGGAGCTATTAGATAAGCCCCAAGTGCATCATCTATTAAATAATTGTTGTTCTTGACATAAATGGCACCCTCAAAGGGAATAGTCATCAGCCAAAGAGCTTGTTGCACCTAATTCCTGTAGAAGTCACTAGATGCCCAGACGCGTAGATGCTCATTACTCAATTCATGGACTTCAAAAATCACCTTCCTTTTACTTGACAAATATTTTTGAGTCCCGACCATGCGTCAGGTACTGAGACGGGCCCTGGGGATACAATGGCGGGCAACACCAGACGGTACCCTTGACTTCATGGAGTTCACTGAGTAATGGTACTTCTCCCACACGGTTTTCTGAATTCTACTCCGTTATCTTCTGAATCAGAATCCCTAGGGCATTTATTCTCAAGCTTCAGCGTGGATCAAAACCACAGACTGCTGTCCCTTCCACCCCCAGAGTTTCTGATTCAGTAGGTTTGGTGTAAGGTTCAACAACTGGCATTTCTAACAAATTCCCAGGTGATGCTCATATAGCCGGTCTGGGGACCACATGGTGACAACCGTTAGCCTAAGGCATAGAACCCACGTATCTGCAGGTAATTCTGACGTGTGTCCAGTTGGAGATAAAAGTAGATTAATTTTGGACAGGTTGGGTGAGTGGGGCCTTAAAGACCAAGGAGAGAATCCATAAGAATCGGTGGATTAGTTATCATCTAAGAAATGTAATACTTGGCCTCATTTTTGACTGAACACCTATATTGGGGTTTCTTAAACTTCTTTTTTTCAAGATTTTATTTATTTATTTGTCAGAGAAAGAGAGCACAAGCAGAGGGAGCAGCAGGCAGAGCAGGCAGAGGGAGAAGCAGGCTCCCCGCTGAGCAAGGAGCCTGATTCGGACTTAATCCCAGGACACTGGGAAGATGACCTGAGCCAAACGCAAACATTTAACAGACTGAGCCACCCAGGCGCCCCAAGATCTGCATTTCTTTTTTTTTTTTTAAGATTTTATTTATTTATTTGACAGAGAGAGAGACAGCCAGTGAGAGAGGGAACACAAGCAGGGGGAGTGGGAGAGGAAGAAGCAGGCTCATAGCGGAGGAGCCTGATGTGGGGCTCGATCCCATAACGCCGGGATCACGCCCTGAGCCAAAGGCAGATTCTTAACTGCTGTGTCACCCAGGCGCCCCCAAGATCTGCATTTCTAATAAGCAAGTGATGCCGACGTGGCCTGTCCACACAGAAACTCACACAGAAAAATAGACCTCAGACATAGCTCTATGTTGTGTTAATGCTTTCTTGCTTTTGGCAGTAAGTTGCAAGTCCAAAATAGAAAAGAAAAAGGCCCATGTCTAAATAAATATGTGAAAAACTTAGAACAATAAAGGTGGACTTGTGCCAAGACCTTTTACAATGCCAGTGTGCGTGGTCGCTCTTCAGGAGAAGGACATGGTGTGCAGTGCGTCTCAAGCTTACGTGACCACAAAATCCCTTTATCATCAGTGGTGCTGGACTGATTGTCCAAAGGACACAACGTGAGGAAAGCCAGTTTATGGTGCTTCTGGAAGAACTTCCCCGAGAGGCAAATATGAGGGATGGTTAAAAGCAGTCTACAGGTAAAGACTTTTTTGTTTGTAAACCTTTCGCACTCAGTTCTGCACTCTGATTGGTTTTCCATCCCCCATATCCACTGCTGGGCTCCTCCTCTGCCTTCGATCTCTCCCTCCCCTGACCTCACTAGATCATAGTGTCAGGGCGCCTAATCCTTCACCCTCTTCCTTGACCATGGTCCTTCCTCCCACTGATAAGTATTTCTTGAATGAAATGCCAACAAAGAAAATTCAAAATTAAACATGTGCATTACTTCTTTTTTTTTTTTAAGATTTTATTTATTTATTCGACAGGATAGAGACAGCCAATGAGAGAGGGAACACGAGCAGGGGGAGTGGGAGAGGAAGAAGCAGGCTCATAGTGGAGGAGCCTGATGTGGGGCTCGATCCCATAACGCCGGGATCACGCCCTGAGCCGAAGGCAGACGCTTAACCGCTGTGCCACCCAGGCGCCCCTATGTGCATTACTTCTTTTTAAGTATTAGGTCCTGAGTAGTTCAACCAACATCCCAAGATTCAACTGGAGACAGTTTCCAGAGTTTAGCTGCTTCAGTTCACTTCAATTTTTGATTTTCCTGAAAGCCAACTTAGAATCACTGTTGAACTTAGAATTCGCTCACAGAGGGGGGCCTAACTAAACACCTGGCTGCCCCACCCAGACCCCATGCAGTCCAAGAAAGACAGGTAGCTCTGCATTTCCTGCCTTTCTCCTATCTACACAGGACACTTAAACAAAAACAAACAAAAAAAAGATTTATTTATTTGAAAGAGAGAGATAGGGTGCGTGAGTGGAGGGAGGGACAGAGGGAGAAGAAGAGAGAGGAGCAGACCCCCACTAAGTGCAGAACCCGACTCAGGCTCCATCTCACAATCCCCAGATCACCTGAGCCACAACCAAGAGTCGGATGCCTAACCGACTGAGCCACCAAGGCGCCCCTCCACAGGGCACCTTTGATTAAGCACAGACGTGAGTGCTGGGCGTATATAAACACACACCACACCCACATGTATGTATACGCACGGGTGTCTGGTCCTCAGCCCATCGTTTCTTCACATAATGTTTACTTTGAGGACTGTTCGAGATTGACCACCTAACATTTTCCCATTAGGTGATGACATATCTTAGGAGTTTCAGAGGTTATTTTTGTTCTTATTGCTCAAACGGAAAGAATACAGGCTTGAGCCTCCCACAAGGCCTTCGAAAAGAGCAAATGCCTGTGTTCACCGACAGTTTATAAAAGGGACAAGGAATGAGAAAATCCACTCAAATTTCTGCTATCCAGTTTTTCAGATAGACCACAAGAACTGGGTCTCCATAGCGTTTGGTCTCTCAAAGCTTGGCCTTTGGCCGCGTTCCTTTTGAAGTATGCTTTTCGAGTCTTGCCAAGTCCCAGCTTCCACACAGGACTTTGGATGACATTACCATCCTTTCCTTCAAGTAAAAAAACCTTCTTCCTCAAGACCTAAAAATACTCCTCAGCCTTGGAGGGCAGCCTTGTTTTCATCATCGCCTGTGCACTGGACCAGTTGTTTGACTGGGACAAGCCAAAAGCACAAAGAAGCAGCAGCAGTTTTGAGGGAGCTGATCCACATTTGGGTCTCCTTGAAATGTCCAGATCCCAGAAATAGCAAAAATCTTTCCTTGTTCAGCCAGGAGAATTCCAATCCCAACCCCAACTCATGCTCCCTTGTTTTTTCTTGAGTTGTTTGTTTGTTTGTTTTTGAGGGGGGATGATCTTGGCATGATAGAATAAAAATTATTTTGAGTTTTTATTCTTGCCACTATTATAAAGAGATCAGGATTTGGTTAACTGAATACTTTTGTTCATTCCTAAATATTGCCTTTGAATCTCATTACAATCGAGGAAAATAAAATTTTCTGAGACAAACATTAGATAGATTTTACTTTAAATTGAGTATGTGATGATTTTAGTGCTCAATGTATAGCATTCTAAATTCATGGCCGTGTTGTTTTGGTTAATAGCCCCAAATCTGGGGAGCTAAATATTTATTCAATCCAAGTCAAACTCTTATGCCCGGCATTCAAGGCCTTTTGCTATCACGTTCTGTGGGTGGGTTTGGGAAGGCAGCGTAGGAGCTGGTGGAAATCATAGCTGTTTTCAGTCTCAATAGGGGTCAGCAGGAGGAAGGACCATGGTCAAAGAAGAGGGTGAAGGATTAGGTGCTCTGATAGAATGATTTAGTGAGGTCAGGGGAGGGAGAGATCAAGGACAGAGGAGGAGCCCAGCAGTGGATATGAGGGATGGAGAACCAATCACAGTGCAGAACTGAGTGAAAAATAAGGAAATCGGGGGGGGGGGGGGTAAATGGTCCGAGAAAAAAGGCAAAAAGCTGGTATAGCAGGTGGTCTGGTCAGCCTCGTTATAGTTTGGGGACAGGATATTTTGTTTCTAATAAGTAGGTCATAGAAACAGCTTCTGACACGTGTGGCCTCAGTCTGTCCCTCTAGACTTGTCCCTTACACATGGGGTCAACTCCAGTCAGACCAGACAACTCCCTCTTCCCCAAACAGACTTCAAACTTCCCCTCTTTCCACCTCCATCCTTTCTGTCTCCATTCTTTGCACCTCACCTAGAACTCCTTTCTTCCCGGACCTCCTCCTGTCAAATCCAACCCATTCCTTCACAAACCATCAGAGATGTCATTTTTATGAAGTCCCCCTTGATCTCTCAACAGATGCCATCGCTTCATTAAAGAAATCTGCATGTATCGTCACAGTCAGCGCAAAGGGGTGGGGGAGGGCAGAGCCGCTATTCCATCTCATCTCCTCTGGATCTCTGTACTTAAAATTTTCCTACATTCTGGAATAGCTACAGCTATATTATTGGTACGTCCGTACCTTCTGCACAATATTGCAGGACACGTGGTTGAGGCTAGCAGGCAGCTTACTAACTTACATCCTAATGGTCAACCTAAAGGAATCAGAGTAATTCTAGAATGAGCAACAGTCAGAGTTACATATATGAGATGTTCACAGGCTATAAAATGTTACGTATGTAGTGACATTAGCAAAATAATGTTCATTTATTCCTTAATGTTTGTTATTCAACTAACATGTATTGATGCCTACAATTTGATAAGCAGGAGGAAAATAGGGACACATACTGATTATTCCTCTTAATTGGATAATTAGCCTGATACAATTTGGTAAGTGAATGCTGAGACATGCAGAGAAGTAAGTGGATTTTTCTCTACAACCACCATTAAGAAATAAGTTCTCTTGACTTTCATTCATTTGTTGTTCTTTTTCCAAATTTCTAGAATATCCCTTTACTTATATTATTTTTGTAATTAGAAAAAGCAAACATTGGGTTAGTCTTAAAGGAGTTAGCTTTGCTTCTCCCAGATTTCACCACGAAAGTTCACCAACCTCCCCTTATCTACCCAGAGGTTATGTGCTCTGTGCTAGAAGAATGATTGGCACCAAGTATGGTCCACACTTCCTCGTTCCTAAGGGCAAATTGGATGCTTTGCATACAACTAGCCTTGGGATTCTTATATTTTAGTGCAGCACATTCCCGGAAACTTCCTGAACAATTCTACCCATGAGCACTCACAGACACAGGTTTTCCCTCTCCCTATTTCAAATTCAGACTGAGTAACGTATGATTTGAAAGCTCCATCTTCAACTACTGAGAAGAGCCATGTAACAGATGACAAAATCAAATTCTAAATGGCTTTTGAATGATCCTCACCATTTCTCTCAAAAACTTTTAAATTATGAGCATTCCCCTAAGCTATTTTGCTAGCCATTTTGCCATTTTTCTTTAATAAGCAGATTCTCAGAAAATTCTACAACCGGACACTTGGAAGTATAGATTCCTGCTGGTGGGACCTTAAACATGGGGGCTGCTGGGACAGAGGTATCAAGTTTGGGTCAGAAGAGCAACACTACTGGAGAACAACATCAATGCCCATGGTTTTCAGTGGGTGAGCTGCTGGGTCTGGGATCCAGTCTACGGAAAAGAGAGGGAGGTAGCTGCTGGAAAACTCACCTCTTGGACTCCGACTCCTCTGAGACTTAATCTCTCATCTCTTTAATTCTGTAGTCATACTTCTTTCAATTGCATCGGGTTTTTTTTAAGATTTTATTTATTTGCGAAAGAGAGAGAGAGAGAGCAAGGGCAGGGAGAGGGGCAGAGGGAGAAGCAGACTCCCTGCTGAGCAGGGAGCCTGAAGCAGGACTCGATCCCAGGACCCTGGGCTCATGACCTGAGCTGAAGGCAGATGCTTAACCAACTGAGCCACCCAGGGACCTGAGTCTGTTCTTTTATTTCCTACTTTAGAGAGATCCTTTTTTGATAAAGCATCACTTTGTATTTTTAAAGCAGTAATACATGCAACCAGCATGGCATTCAAAAGGTACAAAGGGTCTAGAATGAAACATCAGGGTCTCTCCTTGACCCTGTTACCAAATATTCAGTTCCCTTCCCCGAAGATCACCAGTTAACCGATTTCTAGAGCATCTTTTCTTTTTCATTTCCACCACCAACTCCCTGGACTGGGCTTTCATTTTCCCACACCTATCTTAATGTCACAGCTTACACCCAGTTTTCTCTTTCTAGACCAAACTACCCTCTTTCATCAGCTAGAATCACCATGAAAAGTGTCTAGGAAAGACTGATCTGGATTTTATTTTATTTTATTTAAAGCCTTTACTTTTTTTTTTTTTACGATTTTTATTTCTTTATTTGAGAGAGAGAGAGCATGAGCAGAGGGGGGAGGGAGAGGGAGAAGGAGACTCTCCACTGAGCAGGGAGTCCAATTTGGGGTTTGATCCCAGGACCCTGAGATCATGACCTGAGCTGAAGGCAGACGCTTCACTGACTGAGCCATCCAGGTACCCCTGATCTAGATTTTAATATACATAAGACATACAAATGATACAAAAGAAAGGAGGGCATTCCATGGTGGCAGTGGGGAGCTTACCTAAGAGGCTGGCGTGTGGTAATGCTCTGCAAATGTTTACCAGGTAATTGAAATGATCAATGAAACAAGAATGTCGTGTTAGAGGAATCAGAAAGGAAATGACTTCACTGCAACCAAGTTCAGAGTAAGAAGGAACAGAAGATGGGGGCCATTGTAACCACAATGGTTAATAGCTACTGAATTAGTAATGGCTGCCATATACTTTTCTAAGCTTCTAAGCATTCTACTGTCTTGTTTATTCCTCAAAACCCTTATGGGTGTTACTTCGTCAAACATTTTATAGATCAGGAAACAGAGCCTTGAAGGTTTAGTAAACTTCTAAGGATACCCAGTTGGTGTGTAGTTGAAAGTCAAATCCAAGATCCAATTTCAGTTGACAGGGACAAGAATGATTAGGATAAAGAAACCTGGGGCATCTGAATTTTGTAAAACAGAATTTGGGAGACATTTTCCATATGTCCCCACCATTCTAGGTGTTGATAAGAATCAAATAGATGCGTAAAATATGGCTCCTTCTCTGCAAAGATCTTGTACGCTGCATTTTTTTCAAGCTGCTATCAACCCTGTTCTGAAGGTGACCTGAGCCACTTCACTGGTGCTCTCGGGGTTTCTCAGTTAGATTATAACCTCCTGAAGACAGGGTCAGTGGCTACTATTCCCTTTGAACTTTCTTGCCCTGCACAGACCAGTATTCACTCTTGAATTCCTTCTATTACTGAGTTATCACTAGGCCTAAACGTGACAGATATCCTAAAGGGTAAGCAAGCAATGGAAAGCAGAAAGTCCCTGACTCATTAGAGCAGCGGTCAAAATATTAGCGAAGTCAAGAAAAACACCCGAAGTGAATGTACATCTTTGATTTACTCACAAAGTGTAAAAGCAGATTATCCTGACTGACATACTCCTTAGGCCTTAGTTCTCAGAGAACATTTACGAGTCACAAATCATGAACCAAGGGGCACAGGGAACAATGAAGGTGTATTTCTTACTCATTGGGAATGAGGCTTCTGATTTTCTTTTTTTACATCAAAAAAGCAATATATTAGAGAGCTTCTACCTATAATTACAGTATTCACCAAAGGATTTTACAAACTGAGGAAGCAGAACATACCATTGTGAGATGACTGAAAAGTGAAGGACATTTTGCAAAGAACACAAAATAATGAAGAGTTAATGATGCATAAAGATAATGTGCAGAGGCAGCAGGAATGGAATAAGAACATATCAAAATATTGGTCTGGGTACTACAAACGGCTGCTGAGTATAGGGAAACAGAACCACAGCTCATCTGAAAGCAGAGGTGCCCAAGCAGTATGTCTTGGCATCAGAAAGTTACAGATGTGCCAGGAAATGTTGAGCCCTTTGGTCTTGAGGTGGCTGGATGGGCTGGGAGGCCAGAGCATTGGGAGGTGGTCTCTGGCTATGAGAAGCCTATCCGGGAGAGCCTCAAAGGGTGGCCTGGGCTATTGAATTAGAGGCCTACGATCCCCAAAGAAGGCAAGCACAATAGTGGTGTTTACCATGTGATGAGTGGAGCCAAAGAGGACATTTACTTTAGCAGCCAGCTGAGAATGTGATGCTGCCAGCTACAGGCAAGAGACCCCTGGAGATGCTGGGAAGGCGGGTGTTTCAGGATGCCTAGGACAGGGCAAGCAGCCCAGAGTGCAGCCAGCCAGAGTAGGGGTGCTGGAAGGCCAAGTAGGTTGTCCGGTGTAGGCAGCTCCAGATCTCACAGGTTGAATACATCAGATACTTCTGTGTATTCCTGGCAGATGTGCCCTTTGAGTGGTGACCACCGTAGCAACAGGGTGACTCCTTCCAGCACGTAGACTTTTGAAGATTAGGGCTTCAATATCTTTGGAAATATTTGATATGGAAGAGGAAGAGTTCAAGTAGATTCAAAATTTATTCTCTTTATCCTAGAAATTTCAACATTGTATTTGTCGGTAAAGAAAAAAGAGCTGGGAAAATGTTAAGATATCATTTCATTAGTCGCAAAAAAAAATATATATATATATATATAGTTTTACATTTTGACTGCCTTCTTGCATAAACTTTCCCCACGATGGTAATTATCAAGAACGCAAATACTGTATGCCATTATTTTCAAAGTTTTGACCAGGAAATGTGTCATAATTGCAAGTATAAAGTTACATATAAACAAATTTTGTTCACGGAATCTAGCTGAAATTTCTCCTTAAAAGTTTAAGAAAGATCTAGGGGTGCCTGGGTGGCACAGCGGTTAAGCGTCTGCCTTCGGCTCAGGGCGCGATCCCGGCATTATGGGATCGAGCCCCACATCAGGCTTCTCCGCTATGAGCCTGCTTCTTCCTCTCCCACTCCCCCTGCTTGTGTTCCCTCTCTCACTGGCTGTCTCTATCTCTGTCAAATAAATAAATAAAATCTTTAAAAAAAAAAGTTTAAGAAAGATCTTATTTGGAAGTTTTAGACGCACTCAGTATTTAAGTTTCCTTCATTCTATGCATCACACGAAGAAATGTAAAGAAATATAAGAAATACAAAGAAATGTCCTTACCAAGCCCTTTACAGATAGAGCCAAATCACGTCCGCATTATTGTAGTGTAACTACACTAATAGATCATTACTTTCTGGTGGCGCCGACATGGGAAATGTTGGGAAGTAGTCCCCAAAAGCACCTTTCAGAAAATCTTCAACCTTTTTCACTGCAGGCAAGCCACACGAGTAGGCAGGCAGGAGACAACGTCCTGTATGGAGGACTAGTTTGGCAAAAGCAAAACAGTGAAAGAGTCAGGATATTCCCCGAAAACTACAAGAACACTGGAACAAGGAGAGGACCTTCCTTCCTTTTAAACTGTCGAAGACACATTACTCAATTTTGCAGGGCTGGGAAGGAAAGATCAAGAGGTGAAAATTAAGCGTCGCAAAATCAAAACAAACATTTGTGTTTTATTTCTATCGTCGAATATGTGAAATATGAAAGATGACGCAAGGCAGACCTGAATGGCATGCCCAGCTAGGCCAGGGAGAATTTATGAGAGAAGCCAGTAATTCTGGCGGCCTTGCCACTGCCTTTATCCACCAGCCTGAACCTTCCTTTCAGATCATCTTCTCAAATTATCCATAGAAGATTTGTTCACATACTCAATAAGAAAAATATTTCTAATTATATCCAACCATTCTTAATATGAATGAGAATTATGCAGGGACGCAAGACTGCCAAGACTTTTTCTGCCAAACAATTCCTTTTGACTTGAGAAAGAACAGGCGGCTGCATTGTTTCCATAGCTATCCATATAAAAGAGCCCTTGGAATGAGGCTGACTCGTCCTGCTTTAAAAAGCTCCAAGGTAAGTGGGAACGGGCAACGGGCTTTCAAGAGGGACACTGGCCACGCTGCCCTGCGTCGGCCGCAGCTGCTAGCTTGGTACTGCTTCTTTGGATACTGCACGTTTGTACATCCATGACTTTTGTAGCGTTCTGTTTACAACAGCCAGCAACGCCACAAATGGGATTTTGTGTGGGTGTGTAGGGGGTGCTTTTGACTAACTAATGAAATGCTTTTCCCTTCTCTTTTACAGAACCGTCTTGATTCCTGGTTACATCTTCTCACTTGCTAACAAGGTAAGGTTTGGACTAACCAGTCCCTGGAGAAGGGGAGAGCCTCTGGGATGGATCTGTTGTCACTTAGCAACCTTTGAGAAAGTGCTGGTCTCAGTAAATAGCTTAATAACTGTACTTCAGGAAAGGTGCTGGAGAGAAAGGGAAGGGGGGGGGTCTTGCCTTTCAGAACAATGCACGTAGACTCATTCAGGATGCAAGCATTGGCGGGGGCGGGGGGCATCATAACAAGAAAACTGCTAATGGAATTGCTAGTTTGTTAACAGAATATCATTCTGTAGGGAAAAGAGTTCTGCAATAAGATTCTCTTGCTAAAAATCTCAAATTTGATTTAAAAAAAAGTATCCTGCTATTAGAATTCATTAAATAAACATGATATCTAACAAGTAAGAAAGAAGGTACCTAGAAAAAAAAGCTTCCTTAAGCTCCTTAAAAACCTGTAAGAAGTTACCTTGCCCAGTGCTGTGTGCAGCATGAAATGAAGACACGGGGGACGTTTTGTTACACATGTAAAGGTGTTAATATGTCCAACTCCTACACACCGCATCTCTGGAGGGAGACACTGGTAGGTAGCTGATCAAAACCACTTTCTAGTAACTGGATCCCGTAGGGACTGAGGAGCATTCTTTGCCAAACCTTTGATTCTACTGATGCCGTTGGCGGCCTGCAGATAACAGAGAGCGGAGAAGTCCAAGCCTGCATTCTGCAGCAGGAAATTTGGAAGGGCAAAGGGAGCCCTTCAAAGCAGAAGAATTAGGATAATACAGTACGGCATAGGGACTGAACTTCGATGACATAAATTTAAAATAAATTTAAAATGATAATAAAATGAGGATAACATTTGCTATGGCTTTTATCCTCAATTAGGTTAACCGATTAACTGGATGATAATATGTCAATTATAAGATATAATAATATGCAAAGGAATTATGTTAGGCAAACACTAGTAAGCACACAACTCAAGAAAAAGAAGTAAACAAAATTATCATCCCCAAAACACCTGACCTTGAGCACTTCTGGCTCAATATCTAAAGGAGGAAATGAAGTTCTCTTGCAGTATATGACAAGAAATGGAATTTTCTTCCATTACAATAAATGCCATTTTCCATCGAGATGGGAGCCTGTACTATTCCAAACTGCTTTCTCAGTCATCGTGTAACTTTGTTCTCAAAGTATCTGTCCAGTATCTCACAGACTGTGAATTAAGAAAGGCAGATATTTTAATCCCTCTTTTATAAGGGGGCACTGTGGCTCGAAAAGCTCACAGGTCACCAGCTCCTCGGCGGCATGCAGAGACTACGCCCAGCTACCTGATTAGAATACCATATATACAATGGAATATTACTCAGCTATCAGAAAGAACGATTTCTCAACATTTGTTGCAACATGGACGGCACTGGAGGAGATAATGCTAAGTGAAATAAGTCAAGCAGAGAAAGACAATTATCATATGATTTCTCTCATCTATGGAACATAAGAACTAGGAAGATCGGTAGGGGAAGAAAGGGATAAAGAAAGGGGGAGTAATCAGAAGGGGGAATGAAGCATGAGAGACTATGGACTCTGAGAAACAGAGTGGAGGGGTGGGGGAATGGGATAGACCGGGGGGGTGGGGGAATGGGATAGACCGGTGATGGGTAGTAAGGAGGGCACGTATTGCATGGTGCACTGGGTGTTATACGGAACTAATGAATCATCGAACTTTACATCAGAAACCAGGGATGTACTGTATGGTGACTAACATAATATAATAAAAAAACATTAAAAAAAAAAAGAATGCTAGTCTCGGGGATTGAAAGAAAATAGTGCATGTCTAGTCCAGAGTTCATTGTTGGCTACATAGTGACCCTCAATGCATTTGAGACCTTGGGATTATGTTTGTTTCAGTAATTACAGCATGGTGCACGGGGGGCCTACCTGGTGAAATTTCCAAATACTGGATTTTCCATGAACTATCACCGCCAATAAAGAGAGAGTTACTGATATACATGACAGCCCAGAATCTCTAATGTGAAATGCTTCATCTCCTTTAGGACCTCTGCGTTCAGCAGCCATGAGTTCAGACCAGGAAATGGCCGTTTTCGGGGAGGCAGCTCCGTACCTCCGAAAGTCTGAAAGGGAGCGCATTGAGGCCCAGAATAGGCCCTTTGATGCCAAGACATCTGTCTTTGTGGCGGAGCCCAAAGAATCCTTTGTGAAAGGGACCATCCAGAGCAGAGAAGGAGGGAAAGTGACGGTGAAGACCGAAGCTGGAGCGGTGAGTGGAGCCCCTGGAGCTGACCACGTTTTATCAATTCTTGTGTTTCCTCGCTCAGTTGACGTGAACCGTTATCTTCCCTGTTTGCCAGACTCTGACAGTGAAAGATGATCAAGTCTTCCCCATGAACCCTCCCAAGTACGACAAGATCGAGGACATGGCCATGATGACCCACCTGCACGAGCCCGCGGTGCTGTACAACCTCAAAGAGCGTTACGCAGCCTGGATGATCTACGTGAGTGCCTCCCCCGCCCAAGTGGTCTTTATGGCCATCACCTTGGACCTGCCAGCCCGTTGCTTCCACTGTATATAAATGGGTCAAAAGCAATGACCCATTTTGCTTTCTCCAGAAGTGTAACTGGTCAGCACACAAGTTAACCAGTTAGTACATCAGTTAGTTAATGAGTTACAAGGTTCACTATTGCTGCTGGAATGGCCCAACCGAACAGCCAGTACTTCATCCTTTGTCTTCCCATCCAAAGCCGGACAAGGCCATTGTCCATGTGGACTGGGTTTGCCACATGTTCCCTGAAGAAACACTGGAGCAGCTACTGTTTATATCTCAGCCATGGGCCCACATTTCTACCCACCCCCCCATTCCAGTTATAGAATCATTCAGAGGGAAATGATACACTTACACTTTAACACATAAAAATACTGTTTTAAAGACCAAATTTCGCTCCTTCTCAGTCTTCCAAAATGACAGCAATTTGTATCTGTGTGTTACGGTCCCCTCTACACGCGTGCCACCTTCTCAAGGAAACCTCCCACGTTCCCCAGGCAGAGCGGATGCCCTGTGCTACGGTCTCTGCCCCGGCACCGCCCTTGGTTGTCCACCACCATCCATTCACACGTCTGCCCCCTGCGTAGACTGTAGACGGGAGCTCCCCAAGGAACGCATCTCATTCACACTTCATTCCAGATGCCCTGCAGGGGTCTGGCACATAATACACACCCGGTGAACATCTTAGAATTGAACTGATTATGTCACATTGACATTTTTGTGTAGTTCAGCCAGTGCTGATGCTCAGGCGGACAACACCCACACAGGTGTCCCCGGCGATCAGGGTCAGCATCCGTCTGACGGGTCGGTGCCTGTTTTACACCAGTTGTTTAAGATTTTGAAACACTCCCTGTTTAATCATAATATATTTACATCATTTTGTGTTCTGTGTCTTTATAGCTTAATAGTGTCTTGCAAATGTTGCCCCAGGATTGCTGGATCCTTTCAGGTTTACTGTATTACATGCCTGCATCATACTGTCTTAAGCTTTACCACAGTTGACCCAACCACCTCCATATTGTTGGGCACTTCGGTTGTGTCCAAACTTCTGTTTTCATGCATTTGAACGATCTTAATGCTGCAAAGGAAATACACGCATATCTCCTAAAACAGAGTAAAAATGTCTCCCACTACACATTAAAACACACACACACACATCTGTGGAGCTCCTACATGTGAAAATCACTGTGATAAGTCCCAGGAGGAACAATAAAAAGTCGAAACTGTGAGCCCTTCCCTCAAGGATTTTGCTATTTCGTTGTTGAACTTTCCGACTAATTTTCCTGCCAATGCCTTCAAGAAATGTAAATGTGCTCTTTTGAGTCAGAATTCATTTAACAAGTGAATTTCACACCTAACAGGAAAAGCTCTTTCTTATTCCCTTGCGTAGACCTACTCGGGCCTCTTCTGTGTCACGGTCAACCCCTACAAGTGGCTGCCGGTGTACAACCCCGAGGTGGTGGTCGCCTACCGAGGCAAGAAGCGCCAGGAGGCCCCGCCCCACATCTTCTCCATCTCTGACAACGCCTACCAGTTCATGCTGACGGGTGAGTTAAGTGTTTTGCGTGTGTGTAATCTTTTCGGAACCATAGGAGAAAGAGACCCTAACTAACTCAGCTCGCTCTTTGAGCCCTCCAGTCAGGCCGGTGTATTGGTGAGGGAGGCGGTCCAGGAAAGAGGGGGCGTGAGAGATGACTTGGAATCCCTACCCTCACGCAATTGCTCATGGTCTCTTCAACTTTTAAAAGTCGACAGGGGTTGGCGGTATAGTTAGAGAATTTACTTTTGAATGACTCAGACACTAAAAAAGCTTCAGCAAAAATATAATAAACATTGCTTATGTGTATGCACACACACCGTCACACATACCAAGTGTGCTTCCTTTGCCAAGCGCCAAAAACCAGAAGAGTAAAATCTGCCCCTGTGACCTCATCCTCGATATCAGAAACTGTGACCAACGAATGTCCTCTCTATGCAGGAAGGGCTTAAAGGCTATTGCCTTTGCCCTGAGCCAACCTGGACGCGCTCCAGATTTTAAGGCGTATTTGGTATTAAAACAGCTATGCCATGAATCTTCTCCCTAGAATAGTGCCTCAGACAGCCCAATCTTGGCTAGTTGGAGAAAGGACTTAGAGAATTCGTCTTCAGAGAAAGTAAAACAGTAAAACGAACGTTTCCCCCAAACTATGACTAAAGCCTTGATGACTTTCAAAGCCACCACCTGTACTATATTTACCCCATCCCACATGCTAAAATGCCTATTTTTCATCACTTCTTGTACCTACAATAAATATTCACTACTGGAGTTGTCACCTAAACCCGACCAAAGGCTCAAGTCCACTTTTGATATGTTCTTAGTGGCAGAGAATTACAAAGAAAAGGTCCAGTGCTTTGTTGCAGTGTTGTTTCAATGGATGCATGTGTGCTGAAGTCAGGGGTAGGGTGTGGGGAGGTCCTGGGGTCCATGGAAGGGGCAATGGAAAAGACTGAAGGCCTAGGGCCCGTGAAGCCCTAGAGACTGCAAAGGCCAGTCTGAAAAATACTTTTATTCCATTTTACTTTACTTACTATTCACAAGTATACAAAAAAAAAAGTATTAAATGTTTATGATTCCTCTTTTGTAGACCGAGAGAATCAGTCAATCCTGATCACGTAAGTAAATTCTATGCTTTCTTCTCATGGCTGCGATAGTTGCCACGTTTGGAACCTCATCTCACTTAGTTTTTGCTTGACAGTGGAGAATCTGGTGCGGGGAAGACCGTGAACACCAAGCGTGTCATCCAGTACTTTGCAACAATTGCAGTCAGTGGGGAGAAGAAGAAGGAGGAAGTTACCTCTGGCAAAATGCAGGTGGGTCTGGGGCCAGACTCAAGACTCTCAGGGCTCTCGGGAAGTCTGGAGCCCCAGAGGTGAGGACCGCTCTTGCCTTTGCAGGGGACCCTTGAAGATCAAATCATCAGCGCCAACCCCCTACTGGAGGCCTTTGGCAACGCCAAGACCGTGAGGAATGACAACTCCTCTCGCTTTGTAAGTCGCAGATATTAGTACCGACGCTGTTCACTGGTCAGGGTGTATGGGATGTTTGTGCATACATTCTCTGAATCTTTTTCGTTCACATTACACTGCATCAGGCTCTCCCCTTTCCCTCTGAGCATGTAATAACATGGATCCGAGTCCCATCTAAAAAGATATGTGACCCTATATCTGAGTTCTTTCTCATCTGTCATTACCTATAATTACTTGTAATATGGAAATCAAAGATAAAATTCTTTTACCTAAAAAAATAGGAGATACACCTTTTCTGCCTCATACAAATAGTCTCTGGATTGATTTAATATCAACTCATTAGCCGCCCAAGTATTTTGAGTTTCTCAAAGATTTGATAGGATTTGAAAACAAAGTAGTAATATTAGTTCTCTTTTCAAGGGTAAATTCATCAGAATCCACTTTGGCACCACAGGGAAGCTGGCTTCTGCTGATATTGAAACATGTGAGTGCTTGGATCCCATTTACAGACATTTCTGTTTCCTTAACCTGTAAAATCAACCCAACGTAAAATGTGCATCCCGAGTGAATTTTTGCATTGCTCTGTTATTTCCTTCCAGATCTGTTAGAGAAGTCCAGAGTTACTTTCCAGCTTAAGGCTGAAAGGAGCTATCATATTTTTTATCAGATCACATCGAACAAGAAACCAGAACTAATTGGTAAGAAATGTCAGAATCCCTTTCCAGAATGATTGCACCAGCACTTCTCCATGCATGGTCCAGCCTAGTATTCCATGACTGAATTTTGTCAGGTTTATCACCTTGATTTCGAAAGTAGCTTTGTAAGTTTTTGTGTGCTGATGATAGAAATGAAAAACGGAAACTGAAGATAACACCTTCAAATCCGATCACTATGAAATAACCACTGTGAACACTTGGGTGAATATCATTCTACTCGTTTTCTGTACATATAGATACCCATACATACGATAACTGGAATCCTACTTCAATGTTCTTCTATGATGTACTTTTTTTCATTGAGCAATAATGTATCATGGTTTTGTCCATGTCACCAACTGTAGCTCCCCATTATTATTTCTAATGGTTGTGTCGTGTTATATTCTAGAGATAAGCATAATTTATTTAGCCATACCTTTTTAAGGATATTTAGGTTGTTTCCAATTCTGGATTTTAAAGAGTCAGCACTGTACTGATCATTCTTGTAGATATAACTTGTCCCAGTATGTGATAATCTTCTTTGGCTTCATAGAGTGTCTTAGAAATTGTCTAGACAGCCCTTGTTTTAATGAAGGGGATAATTCTGCTTACCTTTTCTCTGTTCCATGTACTTAGAAATGCTTCTGATCACCACCAACCCATATGACTACCCATTTGTCAGTCAAGGGGAGATCAGCGTGGCTAGCATTGATGACCAAGAAGAACTGATGGCCACAGATGTAAGTGCAACACGAGAAACTCAGAATGATGATGCTGGGTTAGAGCAATGGCCCCTCCAGATTAAATATTCAGTTTCTAGTAGAAATAGCAAAAGAGGGTTCAAAGATGAGCACGGGTGTGCCACCTAGAGTCAGCCAAAAAAGATGACCATGTGCCCTACAACACTTGACTTTCCCTGAACAGTCTTTTAAAGGTCTATCATTTCTGAATTTATCTAAACCACTGTTTTTGTAATATACCTGGATGGGATCCATACCACTTCTCAAAATAACAAGTTCCTTAAGTTTACTATCATGCTCTCTATCTTAAGTTTACTTTTTCAATCTTAGGGCATCTGCACCTGTAATTCTAATGCTCAGTGCTAGCCTCTAAAGGGTTCCTTGCACCCCCGTCAGCAGCGATAGTTTCCTCAGTTTGACCAACATGTCAGGAATCGGAATGTGAACGATGAATAGTAAGTGTGTGGATCATAATGTAACAGTTACCCTCTTGGTTATGTTGGCAGAGTGCTATTGATATTTTGGGCTTCACTAACGATGAGAAAGTCTCCATCTACAAGCTCACAGGGGCCGTGATGCATTATGGGAACATGAAGTTCAAGCAGAAACAGCGGGAGGAGCAGGCCGAGCCAGATGGCACCGAAGGTACCGACTAAGTCATCCCCCTGATTTTTTGTTTGTTTGAAAGTCACATTCTTAACTTGTTACCCTTGAGTTTTTCTAGGAGGACAAAGTCATTTTTAAGAACTGAGTTTTAAAGTATACCCAGATAAAGCATCATGTTAGATAGATGTTTCCTGTCATCTATGAAGTTCTTTAGGGCACACTACCCACAATGAAAGTCTTGAACTTAGTGGGGAAAAAATGGGGAAGAATACTCAAAGAGATATTCTGAAAACACCACACAAAATGTCTATAGGTTAAAAAAATAATAATTTTGTTTTGAGAAAATGGGTTACTCTGGGCCATAATAACATTTTTTCACCCTTTCTTCCTTTCAGTTGCTGACAAGGCGGCCTATCTCCAGAGTCTGAACTCCGCTGACCTGCTCAAAGCCCTCTGCTACCCCAGGGTCAAGGTCGGCAATGAGTTCGTCACCAAAGGCCAGACTGTAGAGCAGGTAGGTGCACGATTCAAATTCACCAGCAGGAGTCAAGCATTCTTACAGTCCTCTGATAACCTCAAGAGATATATTTTTGTTTCTCAAGGTGTACAATGCCGTGGGCGCTCTGGCCAAGGCCGTCTACGAGAAGATGTTCCTGTGGATGGTCACCCGCATCAACCAGCAGCTGGACACCAAGCAGCCCAGACAGTACTTCATCGGGGTCTTGGACATCGCCGGCTTTGAGATCTTTGATGTGAGTTGGTAGCTGGTTGGTAAAGGGATTTTACAGTAAGGCAATGGAAATATCAATAAAAAAAAATCTGCGAATATTATAACCTCTCACTACTCCCAAAAAGTTATGCTGAAACTTAAAAGAGAATGATGGGGTAACCACTAAGCATTTATCACAGTGGCAGTCCCCCTTCTATGAGAAATCATGCACTTGATGACCACTCTGACTTGCTATGGGACCCAAAAGGAGTTAGGAGCTAGCTTAGTGTTGGGGGGCAGTGGAGGCGGGGAGCTCTAAAACTCCCGCAGCGCCAAATGAAGTTAACATAAAAATATCAAAGTAATCATGTGAAACATATAACATGTTCTGAATATATGGTGGGGAAGTCATTCAAAAACACTTAGACAAGACAAGAAGAGCAGAGAAAAGGTTAATAACTTATAAAGTCAGCATTTATTCTCATTAATGGGGTATCATAAGATAAAAATCCCTATTTGAGGAAATATAGTTTTCCCGCTTACAGTTTTTAAGAAGTTTATCTTATTCTTTCTCATTATAAAAGCAAAACTTGGACATTGCAGAAAATATGCAAAATCGAGGGAAAGGGTTCCCCATTAATTCCACTACTTATATCAAGCTAATGTTAACGTTTCGTAGTTTGTTTTTTTAGCACAAGTGTGTTATCACACTGTATATGTTATTTGGTATCTTAATTTGGTTTTCATTTCACATTGAAGAAGAACAAGTGGCAATTAGTGTCCACTTGCAAAGCTGACCCTCGTGATTTCCATACTACAGAGACCCCTCCCAGACAGCTCCTAATGGGTTGCCCATTAGCTCTTAATTAAGTCAATGGAATATGGAGACGATAATGGAATAAACATGAAATGATGAAGTAGGAACTCAGAAAAAGCCCTGTGTAAGCTTAAGACAGTGCAGGGAAAGAGCATTAATGCAATCTAGGGTTCTGTAACAAAATGGCAGCAAAGAAACCAGTAGATTTCATAGTGTTCCCCCCCACCACCATGATTTTGGTATCTGCAATCTAAAGGCTACTCAACATATATTTTTAAATTAATAAGTCCTACATTTACAAATGCTCAACTTGCTCACGAGAAAAGTGAACACATGTATTTATTTAGTTCAACAGCTTCGAGCAGCTGTGCATCAACTTCACCAACGAGAAGCTGCAACAGTTCTTCAACCACCACATGTTCGTGCTGGAGCAGGAGGAGTACAAGAAGGAGGGCATCGAGTGGACATTCATCGACTTCGGGATGGACCTGGCCGCCTGCATCGAGCTCATCGAGAAGGTCTCCTGATTTGTCCACTCAGTAACCTCTTCTCGTAAACTCTGGCTCATCCTGCAGCTCGTATTTACCCTGTATGCATTTTGCTTTGCTTTCATCCAGCCCATGGGCATCTTCTCCATCCTGGAAGAGGAGTGCATGTTCCCCAAGGCCACAGACACCTCCTTCAAGAACAAGCTGTATGAACAGCATCTTGGAAAGTCGGCCAACTTCCAGAAGCCCAAGGTGGTCAAAGGCAAGGCTGAGGCTCACTTCTCTCTGATCCACTACGCCGGCACCGTGGACTACAACATTGGTGGCTGGCTGGACAAGAACAAGGACCCGCTGAACGACACTGTGGTTGGGCTGTACCAGAAGTCCGCAATGAAAACTCTAGCTCTCCTCTTCTCTGGGACAACAACTGCTGAAGCAGGTAACGCTAAAAAAATCTAACATTTTCTCTAGGTATTACAAAAAGTGCTGTTAGATCAAGGCTGATCTCATAAGCCTGCCAGAAGGATTGCAGGGCCAGATCCACCGTTCTTCCAAATTTTGACTAATTAGGCTGCATTGCAATTATACATTTGGGTCTCTCTCTAGCACTGACAGAGGCCTGCCCTACTGCAAAGAGTCAGAGAGGAACTGTTATGATCTCACCAACGAAAAGCCTCAGCTTCTATGATTCTCTCCTACTTCTTCCTCCACATCTGCTGGATATTGAGTATCGGGAGATATTTAAGGCAATGGGGTGACAAACTTTTCCCTATCTAGACTAGGTTCTATTGATGATTTTTGGAGTTATTGTGTCCCCACATTCCTAACATTAAGGATCCATCTTTATACGGTGAAGTGAATGCTCTTCACCTCATCTTCTAATGGAGAAAAGAAATCACAGAAATGTGGATACAAGCTTAGTTGACAGCTAAGAGTCATTCGGGCTCCAATAGAGAGGCCAGTGTGCCCAAAAACTGTTCCGCCAGATGTGCGCAGAAATTGGCAATAAGTAAGAAATAGCCCTGTCAGTTCAAAACTATACTTGAATGACACCTTTTCTTATTTGCTCTCCAGAGGCGAGTGGGCCCAAGAAAGGTGGCAAGAAGAAGGGCTCTTCTTTCCAGACGGTGTCTGCCCTTTTCAGAGTAAGGAAAAAACTGTTTTTGACACTCCCCCACCCTTACTTTAGGAATTTGTTTTTGAAAGCACAGAGTTCTTTCCACAGTCATTGAGAAAAAGACCGACATTGATTAATGGTTTCTGTTAATCTAGCTTTGGAGAAAAGATGTTTAAATTACTCAGAAATTATTAGCTCATTTTTCATGCCAAGACAAATAATGCCAAATATTTTACAGGAAATTTTATAAAACTGAATATTCTACCATTCATAGTCTAGTCAAGTCATGAAACTAAGCAATGACACGGTACTCAGAGAAACTAAATTAGCAGTAAGGCTAATGAAAATCTAACAGCTAGCCTATAAGGAGGTTAATATGGTATCCTTGTCCTTAATCCAGTCAGTCCTCAATTATAACTGGTAGGGTTGTTCCCCTTTAGATAACATGTATGCCCTGAAAGTTAATTGGGTTGGAAAGGGGAGCTACATTTATGAGAGAAGCCCCAGTGTGGTACAGGCTTGCATGTCCTCATTGGAGAACCGTGGAGTTGGGCGGGAGAAAGTGTGGCCATCTAGTATAGGAAGGCAATGGCCTTGTGAGTGTATGTGGGAGGCCGTGGACCAGGGAGGAAGGACACCTGTGTGAGGCTGCTTCACATGTGTAACTCCTGCCAACTCAAGTGGAGAAAGAGGTAATGAGGAGAAGCCTGCATGTCCGGAGAAGGATAGCAAGGTATTACGTTACATGGAAATTGTCCATACCGGTCATTCAACTCAGCCATAGACATTGAGTTTACAGACATTGCCAAATGCCCACAACCATGGCTAACGTCGAAGATAACGGCCTTTTCCCTGACTTTACAGGAGAATCTGAACAAACTGATGACCAACCTCAGGAGTACCCATCCTCATTTTGTGCGCTGTATCATCCCCAATGAAACAAAAACTCCCGGTAAGAAGCTCTAGAGCAAAGACACAAAGCATGACTGCCAAACCTCCTTTAAAAACAACAACAACTCTTCAGTGTAATCCATATGTATACTTTTAGGGGCCATGGAGCATGAACTTGTCCTGCACCAGCTGCGGTGTAACGGGGTGCTGGAAGGGATCCGCATCTGCAGGAAGGGGTTCCCAAGCAGGATCCTTTATGCAGACTTCAAACAGAGGTCAGACTCTCTGAATTATGGTGCATCTTAAAGTTTAGTATAAATGTATTTACTGCAAGCAAAACAATTTAGTGGAAAATATGCCTCCATTCATGTTTAATTTGCCACCAAAAAAGAGTGAAAAATCATAAGCCTCAAAACCACCTTTAAAATACAGATAATACCACCTATTTTGTACTCCAGACTTTTCGTGGGCTTTACTGAGCTCCTGGCTTAGCCCATAAAAATACACATTAACTTCAATAATTAGGAGAACTACCATTTTTTCATGTGTAATATGTAAGTACTATCAACACCTCCTCTTATAAATGAATAAACTGAGGCTCAAGAGATTAATCTGCCTGCCCAAAGTCACGTGGGTGTTGGTGGCTAAGTTAGGAACTCGCCCAGGTAGGTACAGAGCTCCCAGTGAGTCATTTTCTTTCACTTTCTTTCTCTCTCTTTCTCCCTCACACACTGGTTTCCCAGGGTTTCCAGAACCACGTCCCAATACCAGCTCCTCAGCAACTCTTTCTCCTCCCTAGATAAGTCCATCTTGGGAATCAAATAGAAGGCAAAGGGACAAGGAGCTCATGGCAGCTCCAGGGAACTAGCCTCTCCTAAGGCTCGGTCTAGTGGGGTCAGCAGAGATCTCCGACACGCAAAACCCAAAGCACCATTACGTGTGAGTTTAGGTTATCAGGACAGTTCCTCCTACCTAAAATGGACCTTCCTACAGATTCCTCACTAAAAACTTGCTTTCTGGGACTCAGGATCATAAAAAGCAAATGAATCTAGCCAGGAAAACATGTTACACTTTATTGGTCGTCTACATCTTAACGTGAACAAGATCATAGGATCCCTTCCTGAGAGCAAGGTCTGATGAAGCAGAAAGTCTGCAACTGTGCAGGAGGGTGGAATGGAATGAAAACTGTTGATGCTAGCCTTACCATCCAATGTATACAAAGTCCTTCCTGTGAACAAAGAAGGATACTTTTCTTTAAAGCTCTGATTTTCTAAATAGATCGTTTAATATTTATCTCCTATTAGTGTCATCATAAACCAACTTTTAAAAAAAACTATATTTACTTAAACAGATACAAGGTATTAAATGCAAGTGCTATCCCCGAAGGACAGTTCATTGACAGCAAGAAGGCTTCTGAGAAGCTACTTGCATCCATCGACATTGACCACACCCAGTATAAATTTGGTCACACCAAGGTAATGGTCTCTGAAGCCTACCTGATGCTATCCATCTCCCTATGAAGTTTATGTACAGTGTCTGATCTGCAACTCCTCCCATGCACAGGTCTTTTTCAAAGCTGGTCTTCTGGGGCTCCTAGAGGAGATGCGAGATGAAAAGCTGGCCCAGCTGATTACCAGAACCCAGGCCAGGTGCAGAGGGTACTTGGCAAGAGTGGAGTACCAGAGGATGGTGGAGAGAAGGTATAAACATAAATTGTTTATTTATTCCTATCTTCCTGCTTCAGACCCAGATGCGATAAGGCCACAAACATAAGCAAGAATGAATAAAGAGTCCTATACTGAAGTGGGGGTATACGTATACCAGGAAACTGAAGGTTGGGATCATCACCATGAAACATATTCTGAGTGTTCAGGTTAAAGAGAGAGAGAGAGAGCATAAAGCGTGGGCAGTTCTTACCTAACAAAAGAAAATACACCAGTATAAAAATATACCAGTGTGAATTTAGTGGGTAGATCATTAAATTAGATACATTGAACTGAATAGCCGACAGCATTTTCAAACGTGATTTTATACAAGATGCCGAAACAACTTCTTCCATCTGATCATTTCTATCATCAAACTATTATGATTTTAAAATATTAAGGGCATTTATCTGTGAAAGATTTCAGTAAGTTAATACAATGTCACCAAGGTACGTGGCTTTCTGGTAATCTGATTTGATGCAGGGACAGAGTTCTAAGTCTAAAGATACAGGTGTTTCAAACTGCAGAATGCATGTGAACAGGACCCACAGTTAGAAATGCATTTTATATAGGCATATACACATTCATACGTGTGTGTGTGTGTGTGTAAATATATGTGTAATTTACATCAAACAAATATTTCTATCACCTAGAGTTATGTTAATATTTTCTATTTATTCTAGTTTATTAAAAATAGTAAGTTTGGTCATAACCCATTATATACGTATTTGGGCAGTTAATTGCCTATATAGGAGGGTAATTAATATTTTAAATAAATTAGATTTTTAAATGTGATAATATTACAGAGTAGAATGCAAAATTCACATAACACATAAAATGTAAAACCAGAGATTTTCACAGAAATTCTGTTTTTAATGAGTCCATTTGTTCCCTGCTCTCATCCCTCAGGGGTCTTGAAGGTGATTTTCACCACTGTTCTGGGCAGTGTTCCAGAAGGAAAGCTTGAGAAGCACTGATGTACAGCAGTAGTTCTCAAAGGGTGGTCCTTAGACCTACATCATCAGCATCTCTTGCAAACTTGTTACAAAGGCACATTTTAGACTGCATCTCAGATATTCTGACGGAATCTCTGGGGATAAGGTTCAGGAACTAGCATTTCAACAAGTCCTTCATGATTCTTATGCACACCAGAAGTTTGAGAGGCTCTGATGTAGAGAAATGAGTGATTAATGAGTCCTTGACCATCATCCCAAAATAGAATTTCTTCCATCTGTGCTTTGGAGGGTAGGCAAGGCACACGATGGGGGCAGAACCTCCAGCTCTCACTGCCAAGTTCATCTCATTTCTTCATCCACACGATATCAAATTGGCATCAATTAAATTTCAGGGAGTCCATCTTCTGCATCCAGTACAACATCCGTGCGTTCATGAACGTCAAGCACTGGCCCTGGATGAAACTCTTCTTCAGAATCAAGCCGCTCCTCAAGAGCGCAGAGACCGAGAAGGAGATGGCCACCATGAAGGAAGAGTTTCAGAAGACCAAAGATGAGCTTGCCAAGTCAGAGGCGAAAAGGAAGGAACTGGAGGAAAAAATGGTCACTCTCTTAAAAGAGAAAAATGACCTGCAGCTCCAAGTTCAGGCTGTAAGTGGTGATGTCACAGTGGGTGCTGTTCATCGGGACGCAAGTGGTAGAACTCTGGCCAATAGCAGCAGGGAGCTGAGTAGTCAGCGTAGGGACACTCACTGGAGGGAGAAGGTCAAAGCACTCTGATGGTTCTAGTACAGTCCATATATCCCTTCATCGTCCAAACCAGGACTGGGGCAATAAGGTAGAACCGACCACTGTCACCCATTTTCCACTATTTCATTGAACTACAGGACTTATGACTTCTTTTCCCTTTGAAGTCAGTCCTTGAAAGTGATTTTCACATAAAACTACCCCAAAAGAAATATTAAGGGGAGGACAGCATGCAGAGATTGATTTTTTTTTAATCTTTGAACCTTCCTTAAACTTCTTGATGTCCAGGAGTTTTAAATCACGATATGTACAGCTGACAGATGTCAATGTTCTCCATCACATTTTACAGAATTGTTGTTTGTCACTAACCTCCAAAATTCAGATTCACTCTTTCCAATCCATGTGCACAGACAGTGCCCCATCACATGACATCTGGACCACTGCCTCGGCACCCCAAATGCTCTGCCTGCCCCCAGTTCTCCCCTCCATCCAGCCCGCTTGCTGCTCACTCCTGCACCAGTCATTTGAGAACTGCCTCCATCAACTCTGAAATGTAATTTATAAGACCATCCTTCATCCGGAGTGAACTGAATTGGTCTGGTATCATCTACTCACCACAAAATCATATATTTCTCCTGTTGATTAAAATTAGTTTCTTCTGTCAAGTTTGGGCAGTGTAATAACCCTTTCTTCTAGATTATAGAAGGAAAAAGAGCTGTTTTTCTGACCCAGCCCCTTCAAATCTATCCAGAATGCTCTTCTGTTGTCCCCAGAAAATTACTTAGAATCTGTCCTACACCACTATATCTGCTACATGAGTACACATAGCACATTTTACTCTTTTATGTATTCAAAGGCTGGTATGGAGGCTCACTGATGAATATATTTATCAGTTTCTCGCTCATATCCTGTCCACTCCCAACCCTCTTAATTGGAAACATAGCAGTTGCTAGGAATTTCTTGATTACTTTATGCCTCAACTTGAATGTCAAAAAACATCATAACCACGATCATCCTCCAGTACTACAAAGGGAAGCAGTTCATTAGCATCTTCACCCTGAATTCCCCACTGGAATGCCTTCTCTCCTCCTGCTCCATCCCCCAATGATTTGATTTCTACAAAATGAAATCCTGCCCACCTCTCGAGGTGTAGTTCAAATGTCACTTTATTCAGGAAACCACCTCTAATAGAACTTCTCTGATCTCTTCCATCACAAACTGCTTTCTGAATTCATGATAGCTTTTGGGTATAGGCTTTCTAATCTACTAGAGAATATACTATTCTGAAGGAATAGGACATTTGGTTTTCCCACAGCGTATGAACACAGGAGGTGGCTCATAAAATCTAAATCCAAAGAACCAACATCAGAGATTGCCATTGTTATCACTGTGAAATATTTCATTCTTTCTTTCCAATTTTAATTTTGTTTCCAACTCAAGGAAGCTGAAGGCTTGGCTGATGCAGAGGAAAGATGTGACCAGCTGATCAAAACCAAAATCCAGCTGGAGGCCAAGATCAAGGAGGTGACTGAGAGAGCAGAGGATGAGGAGGAGATCAATGCTGAGCTGACGGCCAAGAAGAGGAAACTGGAGGATGAGTGTTCAGAGCTCAAGAAAGACATTGACGACCTTGAGCTGACCCTGGCCAAGGTTGAAAAGGAGAAGCATGCCACAGAGAACAAGGTATGAAACATATACAGGAAAAAGTGATGTTTTTGTTATCATTATGGAGTACAAACATAAAACTGAATCCACCAGAATAAAACATGAAATGCAAAGTATTTTTGCTTCCTAAGGTGAAAAACCTCACGGAAGAGATGGCAGGTCTGGATGAAACCATCGCAAAGCTGACCAAGGAGAAGAAGGCCCTCCAAGAGGCCCACCAGCAGACCTTGGATGACCTGCAGGCAGAAGAGGACAAAGTCAACACCCTGACCAAGGCCAAAATCAAGCTAGAGCAGCAAGTGGATGATGTAAGTCCAGGATTGTCAAAGAAATGATTTTCTTCAAAAGGAAGCTAGGCATTCCTTGAGACTAAACATTATTTATATTTAGCTTGAAGGGTCCTTGGAGCAAGAAAAGAAACTTCGCATGGACCTAGAAAGGGCTAAGAGGAAACTTGAAGGTGACCTCAAGTTGGCCCAAGAATCCATAATGGACATTGAGAATGAAAAACAACAACTTGATGAAAAGCTCAAAAAGTAAGTGTGAAAGAATTGCTTATGACCTTGCTTTCAATGGGTGGATATACACTCAGTTGTTATTTTTTGCTACTTTCCAAAAAGGAAAGAGTTTGAAATGAGTAATCTGCAAAGCAAGATTGAAGACGAGCAGGCCCTTGGCATTCAGCTGCAGAAGAAGATCAAGGAGCTGCAAGTAAGTTCAGATTTCTATGAATCTGGCTTAGAGAGGCATACTTATGACACAGAGAAGCTAAGTATGTGCTTTTCACCACTCCCAGGCCCGCATCGAAGAGCTGGAGGAGGAAATCGAGGCAGAGCGGGCCTCCCGGGCCAAAGCAGAGAAGCAGCGCTCTGACCTCTCCCGGGAACTGGAGGAGATCAGCGAGCGCCTGGAGGAAGCCGGCGGGGCCACTTCTGCCCAGATCGAGATGAACAAGAAGCGCGAGGCTGAGTTCCAGAAAATGCGCCGGGACCTGGAGGAGGCCACCCTGCAGCATGAAGCCACGGCGGCTGCTCTTCGCAAGAAGCACGCGGACAGCGTGGCCGAGCTCGGGGAGCAGTTAGACAACCTGCAGAGGGTCAAGCAGAAGCTGGAGAAGGAGAAGAGCGAAATGAAGATGGAGATCGATGATCTCGCCAGTAATGTAGAAACAGTCTCTAAAGCTAAGGTACTAGAGCCTGGAAAATAGTTATTAGTGACAATGATCCTTCCTGTATACATCATAGTTTGCACAGGGTACTTTACACACATTATGTCTTTTTTTTTTTACAGTAATCTAGGAGATAAGCAAAAATATACTAACAATTGTATTATTTCCACTTAACATATGAAGAAAATGAAATTCAAAGAAGTTAAGCACAAGTGGCCCCATCACACCATGAACAAATGACAGGACCAGCTTTTGGTTTTGTTTTGTTGTTTGCTTGGTTTTTTTTAAGACTTTATTTATTTGAGAGAGAGAGAGAGTTCAGAGGGAGAGTGACAGGGAGAAGCAGACTTCCTGCTAAGCAGATAGCCCAAAGCGGGGCTCAATCCCAGGACCCTGAGATCATGACCTGAGCCTAAGGCAGACGCTTAATGGACTGAGCCACCCAAGCACCCCAGGACCAGCTATTGAACAAAGGTCACCTGCATCCTCTCAGGCTCCAGCTGGAGAACTAGGTCTCCAATATTCTCAATTATTCGATAAGCCAAGCTTCATTGTACAGAAAGGCCATCAAGTATTTACACACATCTTTTAGAAAAATACACCATACAATTCTTACAAAATCTTAAATTTTAGACCATAGTCTTTAATTTTTTTTTTTTGTATTAATAGGGCACGGAACTTCACAATTAGCTCTTTAAAGATCCCAACATGCATTTTCAACTGAGGATAGCAATCAAAATATAAAGAAAAAAATTTTTATGTATCACAATTACATATAAAAGAATTCGATTTCATGCCAAAAGTATTAATTAATTAATTTAAATTTCTATTAAATATCTTTGTTTCCTTCCTTTATTTTTTCTCACACAGGGAAATCTAGAGAAAATGTGCCGCACTCTGGAGGACCAAGTGAGTGAGCTGAAATCCAAGGAGGAGGAACAGCAGCGGATGATCAATGAACTGACCACCCAGAGAGGACGCTTGCAAACTGAATCTGGTAACTCTTGTCTTCTGGGCACTAAGAAGGGAGATGATGTGATTGAAAACAACTGATTTGGTAATGCAAGAGCCTAATAAATACAGCGGAGAACATGTGTGATTTACTGAACAGCTCAGACTTCCAACTTACTTGCAAGGTCACTTGGGGACAGAGTTGGAGATAAAGACATCCATAGGACTGGATCTAGGTCTGCTCCAGAAAAGCCTGGAGTAGTTGGCTGCGCTGAGGGGATGCTTGGGGTTAGGAGTCACACTAGCCTGGGTCTGGGATTTTTTTTTTTTTAAGATTTTATTTACTTATTTGACAGAGAGAGAGACAGCCAGCGAGAGAGGGAACACAAGCAGGGGGAGTGGGAGAGGAAGAAGCAGGCTCATAGCGGAGGAGCCTGATGTGGGGCTCGATCCCAGAACGCCAGGATCACGCCCTGAGCTGAAGGCAGACACTTAACCTCTGTGCCACCCAGGCGCCCCGCAGACCAAGCTTCTGTCTCTGTCCTTCAAACTGAACCAAATTCCTGAAAGGGGGATGGATAACCCTGTCTCTCAAAAGACTGATGAAACTCAAAAGACCGATGTCGAATTCGGTATCTTGGCTCCCAGGACCAGTTTTTACGCACTATCATACACCCAGAAAGAATTAGTTATAGAGAGAACAAAAAGGATTTCAGCTGTCAGTATTCACTCAGATTCGTATGTAAGTTTCTCCACAAAAATCAGAAATTTGACATTAGGCATGAAGACGGCAACAGAGAATTCAATCTTTTGAGCACTCAGTAGGGGAGAGTTAAGAGTTAAAACTTATTTCTATATGGGCTTGCAAAATTGTTTGTTCACTTTTAAAAATGGCGCCATTTCTTTCGTCCATCAGGTGAATTTTCACGACAGCTAGATGAGAAAGAAGCTCTGGTGTCTCAGCTATCACGAGGCAAACAAGCATTTACACAACAGATTGAGGAATTAAAGAGGCAGCTGGAAGAAGAGATAAAGGTAAATGATAATATTGTCACACTCACTGTCTTTTGTATGACCTAACCCTAACTGGAGTCCATTTACACCAACTTTCAAAGGGTTCTGAAACTCAGTCATTAAATATATCCAGTAAAATGAAGGCGTAACTACCTCCACAGGCCAAGAACGCCCTGGCCCACGCCCTGCAGTCCTCCCGCCACGACTGTGACCTGCTGCGGGAACAGTATGAGGAGGAGCAGGAGTCCAAAGCCGAGCTGCAGAGGGCGCTGTCCAAGGCCAACACGGAGGTGGCCCAGTG
The DNA here is from genome assembly GCF_024610735.1 of Ursus americanus. Classification (NCBI taxonomy): domain Eukaryota; kingdom Metazoa; phylum Chordata; class Mammalia; order Carnivora; family Ursidae; genus Ursus; species Ursus americanus. Next base: position 64,871,985 of record NC_142140.1, on the reverse strand, counting down.
GAGGACCAAATACGAGACGGACGCCATCCAGCGCACAGAGGAGCTGGAGGAGGCCAAGTACGTGTGCAGATATGAGAGAATGTGTAGAAAACTTTGCACGTTGAATCAGAAGGATACGACCTTCAGTGAATTAGCCCACAAACGTTCATTAATTAGCTCCTCTTGGCCAGGCACTATCAGGCCCTGAGAATAAGGCATGAGTAAAACAAACATGATACCTGCCCTCCTATGCTAAAATCTACTTAAGGAAATGAGTAACAAATAATTATCCAGATAGCTAGCCCTTATTGCTGTTTGTCAAGCACACCAAGCTCGTTGCTGCTTCAAGGCTCTGCACTTGCTGGTCCCTCCATCTGGAATACTCTCCCTGAGATCTCCCTCCAGCTCAGTCTCACTTTTTAGATCTTGACTCAAATGCTACCTCCTCAGAGGGGCCTTCCCTGAATATCTAGAATAGCTGCCCACCCCTTACTCTATTTTACTTTTCTTCATTGCATTTACATTTGCAATATGTTATTATGCATTTTCTCACCCGCCTAGTGTTTCTCTCTTGTCCTTATTTGGAAGCTTTATGAGTCCAGGCCCTTTTTCTGCCTTGCTCACTGCTATATATCTAGTCTCTGGTTCATAAAAGGAGCTCATCAGTATCTGTTGAATGAATGAATGGATATTTTTAATATGAAGTTACCAATACTTCTCAGCATGGCAATAGCTCCTAATTCTTGTTCTGGTTCACTCCTCTCTACGAACATATATAATCTTCAAGGAAGAAGCTGGCCCAGCGGCTGCAGGCGGCCGAGGAGCACGTAGAAGCCGTGAACGCCAAATGCGCTTCCCTTGAGAAGACGAAGCAGCGGCTCCAGAATGAGGTGGAAGATCTCATGTTGGATGTGGAGAGAACCAACGCGGCCTGCGCCGCCCTGGACAAGAAGCAGAGGAACTTCGACAAGGTAACTCATGCAGCAGCCTCTGCTCTCTGCTGTTTTCCTCTGTGCTTTATAGCAGGTAACCCCTCTCGGTTTTTCAGATCCTGGCGGAGTGGAAACAGAAGTATGAGGAAACCCACGCTGAGCTTGAGGCCTCCCAGAAGGAGGCCCGTTCTCTCAGCACTGAGCTGTTCAAGATGAAGAACGCCTACGAGGAATCCTTGGATCAGCTGGAAACTTTGAAACGAGAGAACAAAAACTTGCAGCGTGAGTCCCTTCCACTTTCAATAATATTCACGCCTTGGGAACCGTTCCCTTAGGTCCTCTGTCTGATCAAATCTCTGTCTTTTACCCAAACAACAGAGGAGATTTCTGACCTCACGGAACAGATTGCAGAAGGAGGGAAACGTATCCATGAACTGGAGAAGATAAAGAAACAAGTGGAACAAGAGAAGTGTGAACTTCAGGCTGCGTTAGAAGAAGCAGAGGTATAGGTCCAATTGTGCACTATGAACAAATCAGGTCAGAAAAGACATTGCCCATCCACATAGATCGAATAAAAAAAATAAACAGCACAAAATTAATGGAAGGAAAGGTATGAAGAAAAACTTCCAAATGCTTCCATTCCCTGCTAATGTCACCCCTTGCTGTCATTAAAGGCATCTCTTGAACATGAAGAGGGAAAGATCCTGCGCATCCAGCTGGAGTTGAACCAAGTCAAGTCTGAGGTCGACAGGAAAATTGCTGAGAAGGATGAGGAAATTGACCAGCTGAAGAGAAACCACGTCAGGGTCGTGGAGTCGATGCAGACCATGCTGGATGCTGAGATCAGGAGCAGGAATGATGCCATCAGGCTCAAGAAGAAGATGGAGGGAGACCTCAATGAGATGGAAATCCAGCTGAACCACGCCAACCGCATGGCTGCAGAGGCCCTGAAGAACTACAGGAACACCCAAGCCATCCTCAAAGTAAGCAGGTTCAAAAGACGGCCCCAAGGTGGTTGGGGCGACTTCAGCTCTGAGAACGAGGTGTCTCCATGATCGTTCATTCCACAGGACACCCAGATCCACCTGGATGACGCCCTCCGCGGCCAGGAGGACCTGAAGGAGCAGCTGGCCATGGTGGAGCGCAGAGCCAACCTGCTGCAGGCCGAGATCGAGGAGCTGCGGGCCACTCTGGAGCAGACGGAGAGGAGCAGGAAAATCGCAGAACAGGAGCTCCTGGATGCCAGTGAGCGTGTCCAGCTCCTCCACACCCAGGTGGGGTTTGGCACAGAGAACTTACTTCAATAAATGCTTATGTTTCCCAAACCATATAAAGCTTAAATGTTTTATGTAACAGCCAGGTTTTATACTTCTACAAAGTTTTTACTGTATTATTGAGAAATCTTTGATTAATTTTACATAAATTATTGATTCACTTCCTAAAATATTCTAAAGCTGCCCATATTTTCCTGTGTTTGTATCTTTATTGACCCTTGTTATCAATATTGGCATTTTTATTTTGGAGAAATGGTATGTTTGGACATCTGTTATAATTTTGTCCCTGTGAATGGTCTCACTGGTAAATGGCAATTACAAAATTATAGAGCTATTTGGTCTAATTATGGACTATGTACTTGAAGATGCTGAATATTCTATAACATTTCTATTTTATTTAATTATACTATATAACAGACTAATAACTAAAGGGCATCTGACCTGTAAATTTTTATCTGAAATTATTTTCAAAAATAGCTACCAATAAGTACTTTGGTAATAAGATTTAAAAAAATTGTAACTTATTTTTAAACAGAATACCAGCCTGATCAATACCAAGAAGAAGCTGGAGACAGACATTTCCCAAATGCAAGCAGAAATGGAGGACATTATCCAGGAAGCCCGCAACGCAGAAGAGAAGGCCAAGAAGGCCATCACTGATGTAAGCAGAGGGCAATGCCATAATGGCCACATTTGAATCCTGATGTGCTCGCTCAGCTCTCTTAACCGGTTTTGTTTTACTGCTCATCAGGCGGCCATGATGGCCGAGGAGCTGAAGAAGGAGCAGGACACGAGCGCCCACCTGGAGCGCATGAAGAAGAACATGGAGCAGACGGTGAAGGACCTGCAGCACCGTCTGGACGAGGCTGAGCAGCTGGCCCTGAAGGGTGGGAAGAAGCAGATCCAGAAACTGGAGGCCAGGGTGGGTCTCTCAATCTCTGTCTACTTCTATTTCCTCCCAGTGCCTTATTAGTTCAAAGTTCTGAAGAGCCTACTTATTTGCAGGTGCGTGAGCTGGAAGGAGAGGTTGAGAGTGAGCAAAAGCGTAGTGCAGAAGCTGTGAAAGGTCTGCGCAAACACGAGAGAAGAGTGAAGGAACTCACTTACCAGGTACAGCAATGGTTGTTATCAGCTAAGTGCTCCCCGTACATACATAAAACACTCATATACAATGAAACAACAATCAAGTGCTTTTGAAGTAAGGTCCCTGTGGTTTTCATTATCTTTCAGACGGAAGAAGATCGGAAAAATATTCTCAGACTTCAGGATTTGGTAGATAAACTTCAGGCCAAAGTGAAGTCTTACAAGAGACAAGCTGAGGAGGCTGTAAGTATCCTTAAGATGGAAGGGAAGAGAGAAGGCCCTTGTTAAGAAAAGCTAATGAACAAATAATTAGATTTACCACTCCTTGTAGAAAATAAGCCATTTGCTTTTTAGAAGACTGTACTTCTTAAAAACATTCGTACATTTTTGTACTTATTGCTTACTGTTCTTAATATTAATAACTTGATTTTAAAAGTAAATTCTAAATCCACAAAGGAACTTCAAAAAATTTCAAAGCAGAAATAATGAAGGCCACATTCTCTAGCCATAGTGTGATAAAATTGCAAAGTGATTAGAAAATATAAACATAAATTCCCAAATGCTTAAATGTTAAAAAACTAACTTTCCTAAATAATTTTTGGGTTAAATTGGAAAGAAAAAAACCACTGAATAATTATTATAAATAAAATTTCAAGGAAGATGCTAGTTTTACAAACCTAAAGAATGTAGTCAAAGCTGTCCCTGGGGAAAATTCATTGCTTATGAATCAAAATTTTTAAAAAATTGACAGTCCAATAAAGAAATTTAAAATAATAATGAAAGAAGTACTGTTGAAGGTGGAAATTGATAAATTAGAGTATACTATTTTCTAATATGATAATTTCAGTAATATCTGATAATTTCTGGTGAGTTAATAAAATAAATACACTTAAAACTAGCTTAATCAAGGAAAAAGAGAAAGAAAATACAAGCCCACATTAGAAATGAGAAAGAGGGGTTGCCAGGCAGGCTCAGTCAGAAAAGCATGCCACTTTTTTTTTTTTTTAAGATTTTATTTTTTTGAGAGAGAGAGCACAAGCAGGGGGAGGAGCAGAGGCGAAGGGAGAGGGAGAAGGAAAGAATCTCCAGTAGACTCTGTGCTGAGTGTGGGAACCCAATCCCATGACCCTGAGATCATGACCTGAGCCAAAACCAAGAGTCGGACACTTAACAGACTAAGCCACCCAGGGGCCCCAAGGATGAGACTCTTAATCTCAGGGTCATGAGTTCAAGCCCCACACTGGGCACAGAGATGAAAGAGAGAGAAGAGAAGAGAAGAGAAGAGAAGAGAAGAGAAGAGAAGAGAAGAGAAGAGAAGAGAAGAGAAGAGAAGAGAAGAAAAAAAGAGAGAGAGAGAGAAAAGAAAGAAAGAAAGAAAGAAAGAAAGAAAGAAAGAAAGAAAGAAAGAAAGAAAGAAACCATACAAGTAGAAAATTATTTTTTAATGTAAAATATAAATCTGTCAACAAAGTTGAAATCTTGAAGAAATTGATGATTTTTTATAGGAGGTCATAAGTTACTAAGTTGGCTGAATAACTTATTAAGAATTACTTCTGAAAATGGACTTAGGTCCAGACAGGTCTTTCAAAATTTCAAGTAACAGATAATCCCTGAGCTATGTAAGCCATTCCAGAGCATGGGAAAAGATGGAAAGCTTTCCAAATCATTTTAAGAAGCTCATGTAACCCTCATACCAAAACGTGTCCAAGAGAGAATGGGGGGGGGGTGTTGGGGGAAGGATGGAACTAAAGGCAGTTTTACTCATGAGTGTAATTTCAGCAAAGATAAATAACTAAGTCACTGAAATCCTTACTTTATTAAGGGGATTGCCATCAGTGATTAAACAGGTTAACTCCTTCAATGTAAGGATTACTTAATATTAGCAAATTTGTCAGTAGAATCATCACATCCACAACAGGAGAAAAATGATTGTTTTGAAATGTTCCAATATGATATATAAAATTCAACATTTATTTCCATTTAAAGAGACCTTTAAGAAATTCATCCTTAATATGATGTTAAACATCTACCTCAAGCCTAGTCATCTTATAGCAAGCATTAACAAGAAGACAGATTTCAGTACTCTTGCCTTTTTTTAGAAAAGATTTTATTTATTTATTTGAGAGAGGGTGAGACAGAGATCACAAGCAGGGGGGGAAGGGTAGAGGAAGAAGCAGACTCTGCACTGAGCAGGGAGCCCAATGTGGGACTCGATCTCACGACCCCAGGATCATGACCTGAGCCAAAGGCAGACACTTAACCAACTGAGTCATCCATGTGCCCTGTACCCTTGCCTTCTCTGCTCTTATATTTTTTTCTTGCTTTACTTGTGGTACATACTTTTAATAGGCTTTCGTTGCAAAAATATGTATGCAATTATTTATGGGACACTAAGTCCCAAATAAATCATAATGTTCACTTCAGTGATAACCAAAACCCAGCAGGTGGTAAGGCAACAATGTTCCCTGCTGGGTATTTTAAGTTCTCCACAGATACCAAGTCCTCTCTTCCCTTAAGCCCACAGAGTGTAGAAAGATGCACAGTATGGGTTCCTTACAATTCCATTTTTATTCTCAGGAGGAACAATCCAACACAAATCTATCCAAATTCCGCAAGCTCCAGCACGAGCTGGAGGAGGCTGAGGAACGGGCTGACATTGCTGAGTCCCAGGTCAACAAGCTGCGGGTGAAGAGCCGAGAGGTTCACACGAAAATCATAAGTGAAGAGTGATCATGTCCGGATGCTATGGAATGACTGAAGAGAGGCACAAAATGTGAAACCTTTGGTCATTCCCCTCTGTAATCATTGTCCACTCTACCCTATTGCAAAGGAAATAAAGAGCATAGGGTATTTTGCAAACAACATCCTTAGAATGGTCTTTCTTAAAGTGGTGTCAAAGCTAGAACAATCATAAGGCTATCAAACAATTACACTCAACCTGCCACTAAGAAGTATTCACTTTTAAGTCTACAGGAATAACTGTCGCCTATCAGGGAAGCCTGTTGTGGAAGAAATCTGGACGTCACCTTTTATTTCCTTCTAACCTTTCCTTAATACCAGGATATAATAGGATCCTAGGAAGCTCCTGATCCCTCCTGACATGAACCTAATTTTCCAGGTCTACACAAAGAATGGCACTGGCTATATTCTCAAATAAGGGATTCAGACTACACTATATCATTACTTCCCTTTTTTTTAATCTTCTAATAATTTTTATTATGTTATGTTAGTCACCATACAGTATATCCTTAGTTTTTGATGTAATGTTCCATGATTCATTATTTGCATATAACACCCAGTGCACCATGCAATACGTGCCCTCCTTATTATTACTTCTCCTTGATGTTATCAAGAATACAAATCCAAAGTATTATTAATAGCCCATAAAGATTTTCATCATGAATACCCATACACCATATAGTCACAGAATGTGCACCAGGTAATGGGTATGACATGAGTGGGATGTGACCCTTTTCCCTATGAAAGCGACAGGGTGCCTCTCAGGTCTGGAGGCCAAGAGAATATTATTCTATATACTATAATTTAATACCAATAAGCTATTTATTAGCCTATGTTTCCAGACTTGATGGCTGCCTTTATAATCATGTGAAGGGCCAAAATAAATTATCAGAAGTGTCCATAAAATATGAGTCCTAAAACAGATAATTTGGGTGCAAATTCAACGCACGCAACCATCAGTATGACTTTGGTGCAAAACCCAGAAATGGTAGCAATCTGAATTACTCAGAGAAGTTTTCCTAGATGATCAAGATTTCTTAAACCGGGTTCCGTTGAGACACATAGCCCAAAGTATAACCTTCCTGGACAGCATAAAGGAAAGGCTAAGTGGTAACTATTCGTCTGAATGGAAAGCAAGAGTATATGGGTTTAAACCGCACCGTGGGGGCATGACTTACATCAGACACGTGGGAGCAGCTTAGCAGGTAATGAGGATTCCCATTGTCCCACTGGCCCAAGGAAGGGTGTGGCATCGCCCCTCTCCCTGCTTTGGCCCACCTTTCCCTTTGTTCCACATCACCTGTAAATGCTGAAGTGCCTCATAACTTGACAGTAACAAACAAAAAACGATGTCTTCTAACAAGCTTACTGCAAAACCTTTCCAGCACGGGTCAAAAGGCGGTCTTAATATTCCTATCAGATCCTACTGAGAACATTATGAAAATGTCCTCTCTTCCTGAGAAGCATTGCCCACATTTTTCAGATGCCTGCTGAAGAAAAGGGATGTGGGAAAAAAAACCAGCACGGATATGTAAGAAAGTAAAATGCTATACCTGTGGGCCCAAAGCGGGTTGAGAGATGGCTAGGAAGGCTCCCACCAGACACATGACTCCTGGAAAGCCATCTTCCTGATGGCTTTAATCTACTCCAGGTAGAAGACTGGTAGCAGCAAAGCACACTGGGCGGTCGTGCCAATCAGGTGCCCAGGGTCTAGGCTGCTGTGTGATTTGTGGTCACTCTCTTCTATTCTTTGGCTCTCAGCTGTTTTCTTGGTCAAATGAGGAATACGGGTTAGATGGTCCCTTCCAGTCAGTAATATATCATGTGAGCATTACAACCAGTATCTCCAGATATCCACTTTCCTAAGGCGATCCAATTCATTAAATCGATTGAAATACAAGTATAATAATACAGGAATTGTTGCAAAACAGGGCATATGAAGCAAATTTGGTCTCCATCCCAGACGGACAAGGCTGACATAGAGAGACACGACAAAAGAGACAATAACATCATTTTTTAAAAACTAAAAATCAGAACAGAAAACAACGTTCAGATATCGTTTGTAAGGAAAATGTGGAATGTATACCATGGGCAGCTGATGGAGAAGCCCTAGATGCTGCATATTTAGACAGAGAAATGCCCTGTTGTCTAAATGCTCTGTCACAGAGGAAACAGGATTTCACAAGCAACTTGCATTGTTTCGAAGTGAGAGAAGCAGGACAGCTCAGCTTGGCGAGGCAAAGCAGGGGGGAGCGCGCCCGGGCGGGGGGCGGGGGGGGGGGGAGTGGTCTGATTTGACAATGAATGGGGACAGTTGACCAGAAGCAACAAAAGCCGCTGTGTGCAGCTGCTCTTCATGAAGCAAGTTTTAAAATCACCTTTCCCAGCACCCTCGACAAAGCACAATATGCTGACCAAAACAAAAAACAAAAACAAAAACAAACAACCATGCCTTCTGGGGAGGAACGGGCAATCTTTTTCTAACACTCTGGTCAAGAGCAGCAACTTCCCTTCCAGCCTAGTATCTGCAACTGCGCGGGCCGTTGAAAAGACTTCCCACGTGCGAATGGGCGCAACAGAACAGCGGCAGCAACAAAAGTGCAGGGACTGCGGAACGTAGCCTCTCCGACACGACACCTTGCATTATTCCGAGGGCAGATCGCTTACACACGGCCAACCTCTCGAATTATTTATAGGAGATTGATTCATATACTTAACCGAATGTGAGAGGAAATACTTCTAATTATATCCAAACATCTTTAATATGAGGGGAATTATGCTTGGAGACCTTCATTGCCAAAAACACGTTTTGCCAAATATGTTTTAAGAAAGAGGCGGCGGCTATGTGTTTTCCATATTTGACCCTATAAAAGGACCCTTGGAATGGGTGTGACTCGTCTTTCCTCATAAAGCTTGAAGGTAAGTGTGTGTGAGGACAGGGCTCTGTGGGAGGCGGTAAGGGATCTCTGGCTGCCCGCACACATGCCACACACCCTGGCTCCCACTGCCCCGGCAGCCCTTCCAGCGAGGCTCCAACTTACTCCGTAGCAATTTTAATTAGCTGCTTTAGTGTCCCCAGTCATTTCCTGATTCTCAGTTAAGAATTAGGCTATTATTGGGAATGGTTAGAGTCTAACCAGAAGAAATTTGCTCTTTTTCTTACAGTTCTGACCCACTTCCAGGTTGCATTTCTAAGGTAAGATCCTGATTTTTTTTTTTTTCCTCGCTCTTCACAGGCTGCAAGAAATCTTCCACAGGGGTTGGAGAGTGCTCAGGGGGTTATAAAACGAAAGCGTTTTCATTTCATGGCTGATCATGCTTCCCCTGAAAAATTCTGAGAGGGACTTTAGATACTCGTTCTCATTAATTTATATCCTCTGCAATACCTGAAAATGCTTTCTTAGAGTTTTGAGGAGTTTTATGCACAATTTTTTTTTCTATTTCCAGCACTGCAGTCTGTCTTTTAAATAAATGACAACGTGCAATACAACATTTTGGTGTTATTATCCATTTATAGAGAACATGTAAATTTCCTGTTACAGCTTTTCCTCAGCACCATATAATGTAAAAAAATAAAAAAATAAAAAATAAAAAACCTGAGATGCTGTCTGAATGAACTGAGTCCTTGCCTTGGAAAAGTGGCTTAAATTCACATGTTGTGCCACAGTCCATAAAATGGAAAAAAAATTTTAAACGCTATGAAAAATGATTGTGAGCATTTTCAGCAAAACAAAGCATTTTGTGTTATCCAAATCACAGCAGTTTGAATGGGAAAATGTAGAAAAGTTTACACAAGTGCTCCGAGTTCTTCGGGGAAAAAAAAATCTTTATTATTATAAAACAAATTACCTCTGATCATTATTGACAGGATTAATGAATATTAAAATGGCAAGAGATGGATGGATCTTAAAAAGAAAGTTTTGTGAAATTTTTATGAGAATCTCAGTAATAAAGAAAACAGATAATAATATTTTATAATAAGTCTTTGAGAAATACTGAAATACTAAAGACAAGTGAAAAAGCCAAATTTGTCAAAATTATGGTATGGAAACAAGAGAAACTGATGTAAAATAGAATTTTTTTTTTTAAACAAAGCAGTGTAAAGCAGAGCTCCCTACATTTCTGCTTTCCTTTATCAGGTAGCCTTTGTAAATCTATAATGAACCCAAATCTATAATGAAAAGATTTTCACTACGTACAAAATAGTTGCTAGAATTTTCACAACATAAATCTATTGTACTTTTAATTCACAAAGCCAGCTTTGAGCCCTTCCCTGTGCCTAGCATGCGTCCTAGGAGGCGTAAAGGATGCCTTCAAAGAAAGTGCTCCCTTGCCTGCAAGGTGCTTATAATCCAATTGGAAGATAAGAGCTCTCAACGAAAGAGCTGGAGGACACCCGGCCATCATCTTAGCTTTGTGTTCTGTATAAACCAATCACAGGCTGCATATAGAAATAAACATACATAACAAATAAAACACAGAGAGCAGCTGCAATATCATACCGTGAGCCAGAAACCACGGTCTCTTTGCAGAAGCTCCATTAAGTACCTATCAGCACTGGCACAGAACACAGACACTGACATTTCATCTCCAGCCAAGCCAGGGAGGTAGGTGGTCATACTCAACACAATGCTAAGTGCTCAACTGCTCAGTGAATCAAAATGTTTTCTTTTCCTAAACGTGACATCAAATATCTGAATTTCTAGACTATCTTTTCTTTCCCTCCCAGGCAGGGTCTTCGACTGGGCTGAGTTCAGCAGCCATGAGTTCAGACCAGGAAATGGCCATTTTCGGGGAGGCAGCTCCGTACCTCCGAAAGTCTGAAAAGGAGCGCATTGAGGCCCAGAATAGGCCCTTTGATGCCAAGACATCTGTCTTTGTGGCGGAGCCCAAAGAATCCTTTGTGAAAGGGACCATCCAGAGCAGAGAAGGAGGGAAAGTGACGGTGAAGACCGAAGCTGGAGCGGTGAGTGGAGTCCCTGGAGCTGACCACGTTTTATCAATTCTTGTGTTTCCTCGCTCAGTTGACATGAACCGTTATCTTCCCTGTTTGCCAGACTCTGACAGTGAAAGATGATCAAGTCTTCCCCATGAACCCTCCCAAGTACGACAAGATCGAGGACATGGCCATGATGACCCACCTGCACGAGCCCGCGGTGCTGTACAACCTCAAAGAGCGTTACGCAGCCTGGATGATCTACGTGAGTTCATTCTCATGGCCTTCTGCTCATGCAGCTAGTTAATAGTTTGACAAATAGATGATTAAGGTCCCCATGAAACGATTATATTCTTTTATTTTCTTTTTGGTGTAGACCTACTCGGGCCTGTTCTGCGTCACCGTGAACCCCTACAAGTGGCTGCCGGTGTACAACACAGAGGTGGTGACGGCCTACCGAGGCAAGAAGCGCCAGGAGGCCCCGCCCCACATCTTCTCCATCTCTGACAACGCCTACCAGTTCATGCTGACTGGTGAGTGGCTCCAGTGTTTCGCATGCAAATTATCTGACCACCTAGAGTCACAAAGTGTTAAAGATAAGCAGATCTTCGGAGATAATCTAATCCAAGTCCCTGGTTGTACAGAAGAGGTAACTGAAGCACCGAGAGGGAGAGGCAGTCAAAGCTGGAATTAAAACCTAGCCCTCCAGAACCCACCCACCTCCATGATTTTACCAGGCCACACCTCTGCTCTACCCCTGTTAAACTTAACTTGCTTGCAGTCTCCTCCTTGGAAATACATAATTTATGGTATAGCTTTAAGTAACAATAGCTAAGATTAAGTAACGGTGGAATCACATTATCTGAATGGAAATGAAAAATATATGTTCCATCCTCTCGTGCTTAAGTTTCTTGTTGACTACAGATTTGATGCTTTTGAGGAATACTGTTATCTCTAACGGCATCAGAGACCATCTCAGAGAAGATAGCCTCTCTTTGAATAAAGATGGTATTTGGGGGCTACATGCACAGAAAGAGAAGTTGTTGTTTTCTCCTCCCTTAAAAGGATTTTTGTTCTGATTGAGTCAGTTCTCTCAACTGATCTTTCTTTGACCTGATGGCACACTTTTGGCAGGACTGATCAGAGTTAGGGTTGCAGGCTGTGGCTGTAAAATACTTTTTTTTTTCCTTCTCTTTGTGAGGCCAAATGACTCATTTAGAAACTAAATCTCAACCTTGGCTTGATGAACACTGTTTAAACCTATTACACTACAGTCCAAGCCCTTTGCACATTTTGCATTTTTCAGTTCCATGCATGAATCAGCAGACAGCATGCTACTGAAATCCACAGATGACAACCAGAGAGTGTCTCTGGCTTTGGAAAGTACTGCTCTTTATTTTAGACCAGAAGGACACTTACTATGAGGGCTTAAGGAATTTAAGATATAACAACATTTTATGTTTCTCTTCAACTTAAGACATTTATTTTTTTTAATAATATTTTTTTATTATATTATGTTAGTCACCATACAGTACATCCCTGGTTTCTGATGTAAAGTTCCATGATTCATTAGTTGCGTATAACACCCAGTGCATCATGCAATACGTGCCCTCCTTACTACCCATCACCAGCCTATCCCAATCCCCCACCCCCCTCCCCTCTGAAGCCCTCAGTTTGTTTCCCAGCGTCCATAATAAGCATGAGAGATTATGGACTCAACTTAAGACATTTAAGAATAATATCATATATAACTTAACAATAATATATTTAAAAACTCCATTTAAAATGACACCGTATTTACACTCAATGCCCCAAATGTTTCCCTATAGAAAGTTCTGTTTGGGTAACTGGTATGATGCTGATTGTCCACTGTTTTTCTTCTAGATCGGGAGAATCAGTCCATCTTAATCACGTATGTATTACTATTCTAGGATGTATTAGCATTTTATTCACACTGGGAAAATGACAAACTAAAAGAAATTAGTTAGTGCTGCCATACTGAAGCCTTGCCGATCAGCCTGGACCTGGATACCGTTTGTACTTTGTTGTAGGGTTTAGACTGCATCAGAATGTAAAATAACAAAGTCCTAAACTTTGTCATTTGCTAGTCCAGTCTTAAAAGCTGCCCAGAACTTTCCTAAGAGTACGGGCTACAAATCCTTTCTCTGTGCACAGTCAGGACCCGGTACATGGCAGTGAACAACATACAGTCTTCTGAACGTTGAGCCATTTGGGAATGTTCCCAGTGGCTCATTTTTAAGGCCTACTTGAGAAATGTCTAGTCCTTCAAGACTTCACTTGAGCTATGTTTTTAGTCTAAGGAAACTGAAAAACATACCCATTGTTTCATAGAGTTTTTTACGGTTTCATCGCCCACATAGCTGTTGGGTGTCTGCATTTTGGACCTCTCAAGCCCAGGCCACAGCATCTGGAAGAGAGCCTGGCACATATTAAGCACTCAAGAAATATGTGTTAGGTGATTAATGAATGAATTTCCCTACTTCTTGTCAGTGCAAAACAACAGAAATAATATGAGCTATAGTAGGCTGAAGAGAAGGAGCTAGGAAAAATTGACAAAGACATGTAAAGATGGATGCATAAGGTAGTAAATGCTAATGATGGAAGTACTTTCATTTGTCACATAGCTTAATTCCTCACGTATGTTTGGTCTCTGTTTGACAGCGGAGAATCTGGTGCGGGGAAGACCGTGAACACCAAGCGTGTCATCCAGTACTTTGCAACAATTGCAGTCACTGGGGAAAAGAAGAAGGAGGAAGTTACTTCTGGCAAAATACAGGTGGGTCTGGGGTCAGACTCAAGACTCTCAGGGCTCTCAGGAAGTCTGGAGCCCCAGAGGTGAGGACCGCTCTTGCCTTTGCAGGGCACCCTTGAAGATCAAATCATCAGCGCCAACCCCCTACTGGAGGCCTTTGGCAATGCCAAGACTGTGAGGAACGACAACTCCTCTCGCTTTGTAAGTTTCCTGGTCACAGAGGTCTTCTCAGCCCTTCCATGACAGAGAAAGCATGCCTGATTTATCATCTCCATCTCATTTTTTTGAGTGCTTCAAGTTTTATATTTAACATCATCATTTTTACTTGCAAGGGTAAATTCATCAGGATCCACTTTGGTACCACGGGAAAACTGGCTTCTGCTGATATTGAAACATGTGAGTAACAGGACCTCCTAAACAGAATCCAAGAATGACAAATGATGGTCTGGAGGAACATTTTGCAGCTCCTGCTGAGCCTGGAGCCTGTGAAACACCAGTCTGCTGCCAAACATGCCCGTGGTTAATGCCAGTCTTATCCATAGCCCACAGTGTGCTTTATCCCAGTCATGAGCTAATGATTCTTTAAGAACTGCCAGGAGCCATGGGGCTTGTCTGAGACATTCCAGCCTCAGAACGAATTCCAACTTTCTCTGAGAAAACACTAACACCAAGGTAAATGAGTTGCCTTCCGGTTGAGAACAGGTGATTTCTTTGTAGCCTGAGACTTGATAAATGGTGCTCTTAGTGGTCCCTCTAGTATAAAGTGAGAAAAGACCCCGAGGAGGGAGGGGTTCTCAAGAATCAATTATATCCCAAATGTCAAGGATCTTCTGCATGAGAAATGTCTTTGTCCTGGGCCAGGCATGTTTTAGTTTCTTTCTAGAGGTGGTAAGAGCACTTGTAATGGTGTTTGTAGAGGCACAACATTCAGCTGAAATCTCAACAGGCCAGTGAGATTTTTTAGTTAATCATCCCAATTTCCAAAATCACTTCAGGAACTTTATAATTTTTTCCCCCTTGAGCAGTGTCTACTTTCCATTACAGATCTTCTGGAGAAGTCTAGAGTTACTTTCCAGCTGAAGGCAGAAAGAAGCTACCACATTTTCTATCAGATCATGTCTAACAAGAAGCCAGACCTAATTGGTAAGAAGGAGCTTAAATTTGTAAGCTAGAAGTTAATCATTTTATTAACTTCTAATGTAAAACGTATACCCTGAATTCTATGTCCCCAGAAATGCTTCTGATCACCACCAACCCATATGACTATGCCTTCGTCAGTCAAGGGGAGATCACCGTCCCCAGCATTGATGACCAAGAAGAGTTGATGGCCACAGATGTAAGTCACATACATAGTTTTTTTCTTTAAATCCATTATGTATGGGAATGACAATAACACCCCTCTATAGGCATGGTTAAGGATATGGTATAAATTCCCCTAAATAAATTAGTGTCTTCTGCCCTTTTGTCCTCTTATCTTTCTTGGTAGAGTGCCATTGAAATCCTGGGCTTCACCTCTGATGAAAGAGTCTCCATCTACAAGCTCACAGGGGCCGTGATGCATTATGGGAACATGAAGTTCAAGCAGAAGCAGCGTGAGGAGCAGGCCGAGCCGGATGGCACCGAAGGTAACACAAACAAAAAGCTCATTCCAAATTCATTACTTTTTTTTTTTATATTTTTTTATTATATTATGTTAGTCACCATACAGTACATCCCTGGTTTTTTATGTAAAGTTCCATGATTCATTAGTTGCGTATAACACCCAGTGCACCATGCAATACGTGCCCTCCTTACCACCCACCACCAGTCTATCCCATTCCCCCACCCTCCTCCCCTCTGAGGCCCTCAGTTTGTTTCTCAGAGTCCATAGTCTCTCATGCTTCATTCCCCCTTCTGATTACCCCCCTTTCTTTATCCCTTTCTTCTCCTACCGATCTTCCTAGTTCTTATGTTCCATAGATGAGAGAAACCATATGATAATTGTCTTTCTCTGCTTGACTTATTTCACTTAGCATTATCTCCTCCAGTGCCGTCCATGTTGCAGCAAATGTTGAGGAATCGTTCTTTTTGATAGCTGAGTAATATTCCATTGTATATATGGACCACAACTTCTTAATCCAGTCATCTGTTGAAGGGCATCTCGGCTCCTTCCATGATTTAGCTATTGTGGACAAAGCTGCTATGAACACTGGGGGCATATGACCCTTCTCTTCACTACGTCTGTATCTTTGGGGTAAATACCCAGTAGTGCAATGGCTGGATCATACAAATTCATTACTTCTTTACAGCTGAGCCTCTGATGAACATATGCAAATTCACCTCCATACAGACTTTCTATAAAGTGGTTCACTCATCACTCTGCCCCGATGAATTGTGGGGCCCACAGTAGGTCACGCGGGGTGCCTGAATTGTGTCTCTGCAGTTGCTGACAAGGCGGCCTATCTCCAGAACCTGAACTCTGCTGACTTGCTCAAAGCCCTCTGCTACCCCAGGGTCAAGGTCGGCAATGAGTTCGTCACCAAAGGCCAGACGGTGCAGCAGGTGAGTGCACGACCTCAGTGAATGACCCCCATCCCAGGCCTTCAGAGCATGTCTTTAGTAGCGCCAACAATCACTGCTCTGTCCACGAAGGTGTACAATGCAGTGGGTGCTCTGGCCAAGGCCGTCTACGAGAAGATGTTTCTGTGGATGGTCACCCGCATCAACCAGCAGCTAGACACCAAGCAGCCCAGACAGTACTTCATCGGGGTCTTGGACATCGCCGGCTTTGAGATCTTTGATGTGAGTTGTTTGGATAAATGCCCTTTTAAGGCCCTTCCATTTTGTGTCTGCTTTGCCGAATCCCCACTGGATTTTCCAGACTCGCTCCAACTCCTTGCTATTTCCAACACCTAGTTCAACAGCTTCGAGCAGCTGTGCATCAACTTCACCAACGAGAAGCTGCAACAGTTCTTCAACCACCACATGTTCGTGCTGGAGCAGGAGGAGTACAAGAAGGAGGGCATTGAGTGGGAGTTCATCGACTTCGGGATGGACCTGGCCGCCTGCATTGAGCTCATCGAGAAGGTCCGCTTGCTTTTTTCAGGTCACAGATTATATACTGCTGAGAAAAATCTTAAAACACTTCTACTCATAAATACTATCAGGAAAGCTCCTTCTTTTGCTAACTCTGACGGAGAAAGTCTGCTAAAAGGAGAGTGAATATTTTCTCTAGCATCCAGAACTCTCCATTTCCCGATAGTTCACAATGCAAGGACTTAAAACCACCTTTCCTTATAAAAGTGCACTATAAAGAGTATTTTTTACTCAGCATCCCTTTGTCATCCTTAGATTCATTTTTAGTAGCAACTGAAATGCAAATTTCTAGTACTTTAAAGCAGTTTGAGGCTCACCACGGTACTTAATAAAATTTCAGAATTCCTTAATCTCACCCCTGGGAAAACTTTTTAGGAAGTGTGGGATTCAGCCTTAGAATCTGCATTTTCACCAAGTGTTTCTGATGCAACCAATCTGCAAGTCACACTTGGAGAAATATGGCTGTAGAGCTGTGGCGCAAGACATGAACTCCAAGAGAGTATGCTCTTCATTCCTCTCCCTCGCCACCACATCCCAGAGCCCGACACAGCACCTGGATCTCAACAGGCACTCAATAAATATTTGCTAATTTAACAACTTCTGACCCAAGGGATGAATTTTCATTAATTTTAAGAAATTAAAGGGTGAATTTACTCAAAGAGGATCAAGATGTCACATATTATTTCTACAAGCACACAAAATTCAAAGGCATTTGTTTCTTTTCATCCTTTCAGCCCATGGGCATCTTCTCCATCCTGGAAGAGGAGTGCATGTTCCCCAAAGCCACAGACACCTCCTTCAAGAACAAGCTCTATGAGCAGCACCTTGGGAAGTCGGCCAACTTCCAGAAGCCCAAGCCTGCCAAAGGCAAGGCCGAGGCACACTTCTCACTGATCCACTATGCTGGCACCGTGGACTACAACATCACCGGCTGGCTCGACAAGAACAAGGACCCCCTGAACGAGACTGTGGTTGGGCTGTACCAGAAGTCTGCAATGAAGACTCTGGCTCTCCTCTTCTCTGGGACAACAACTGCTGAAGCAGGTAAATTCCAACAGAAGTTATTCTTTATTTAATGTATCAAACATATACTGAGAAAGCTGTGCTATGATTGCTTGTGCTCTCTGCCCCCCTTAGAGGCTGGCGGTGGTAAGAAAGGTGGCAAGAAGAAGGGTTCTTCTTTCCAGACAGTGTCTGCTCTCTTCAGGGTATGAACTTCCTTTGCTCTGTCTTATTAGATTCAGGGAATTAAATTTTACTGTATTTGTGGGGAAAGGGAAGTAATCCTGCAAGGATTCCAGAACTGGACGTGACTCAAAGAGACAGGTCAGTGGGTGGTGGTAGAACAGAGTCTTAGAGAGTTTGGGGTCATTTGGAAGAGACACCTAAGTATACAGGAGACAGGGTGTCAGGAGAGATGAAAGTGAATTGCAGAAGTCAGCATCAGATGGTAAAATTAAATTTGGGGGCCAGGAAATAAGGTCATTTGACATTTAAAAGGTTCTGCTAGGATAGGACTAAACAAAACATGAGATTTGCTGGAGCCTGTGGGAAATTCCAAATGATGTACGTGCCTTGGTGTATACTGGTTCAGAACTGAAGTGAGTGGATTTTGAAAGCTGAAGACAGAAGATCACTGTTGAGGGGTGCCTGGGTGGCACAGCGGTTAAAGCGTCTGCCTTCGGCTCAGGGCGTGATCCCGGCGTTACGGGATCGAGCCGCACATCAGGATCCTCCGCTATGAGCCTGTTTCTTCCTCTCCCACTCCCCCTGCTTGTGTTCCCTCTCTCTCTGGCTGTTTCTATCTCTGTCAAATAAATAAATTAAATCTTTAAAAAAAAAAAAAGAAGAAGATCACTGTTGAGAACTGGAGGCTGATTCTAAACAAAGGAAGTAAAAAACCAGATGTGGTAAGAAATAGCTCTTGAAGGAAAATTTACTTTTCTTAGGACAGTCCCATCTGTAACAATGGAAACTTAAGTGACTCTGAAAAGCCAGGATTTCCACAAGTTGCAATACTTCTTCTCACACTTGGTAACATGGCTGTTGGTGTTCTGCCAATTCCCAGAGTGAGGCACTAAAAGGCCACTTCCTGTGGAATGAGGAGGAGGACACAGCTCTGTAATTAGGATAAGGAATAGGAATGTGATAGAGAAGCAGATACAATTTAAAATAGGGTAAAGAAAGAAATGAGAGATTAGGAAAAGACACTGAATTATTTGTAAAGTCAGATCATACATCTAGACCAAAGAGTCCGGGTAGAATATTTCCCTGCATTTAGAATGTCATACAGAAACAATGAATCATGGAACACTACATCAAAAACTAAGGATGTACTGTATGGTGACTAACATAATAAAAAATTTAAAAAAAAAGAATATCATACAAAATCTACAATACATGCTAGGAAATTCAACAGCAGTGACCATGTCAATGACTAATAGAAAAATATGTTTATAATGCACAAAAACAGGAAAGAGAAGGACATTTTGGGAATGTGGAAATTCCAGAAATAACTCTTCTTATTTTCAAATCTGGATACTATTCAGATAGTATCCGAATTAGATACTACTGGATCCTATAATTCGATACTATTAGAATTGCACCAATGTCACAATGATTATGTCTGTAAATATGAATGCATGAAAACAGTGCTTTTTAAAACCAACATTCATAAATTCCACAGGAGAATTTGAATAAGCTAATGACCAACCTGAGGAGCACTCACCCCCACTTTGTACGGTGCATCATCCCCAATGAAACCAAGACTCCAGGTAAGACCCATCTGATACCCAAACAACTCCAGGCTGTTTGCTTGAGACCATGAAGTAAGGCATGCGTATTCTGCCTTTTAGGGGCCATGGAGCATGAACTTGTCCTGCACCAGCTGCGGTGTAACGGGGTGCTGGAGGGGATCCGCATCTGCAGGAAGGGGTTCCCAAGCAGGATCCTTTATGCAGATTTCAAACAGAGGTCAGACTCTCTCACTGAAAATTATCTTAAAAAGTTCTTTTATTCATTTTAATTTTTTCAATGGAAAAATCCTTTATATGCTTTCTATTATAATTGAAGGAAAGAGAAACACATTCGACAGACTCTGTATTGACATACTAAAAGTTTGACACCCTTTGATATACAGAGAATAAAGACACGGATATGATTTCTTGTTTATGTTTGTTAGACTATCCGAAACCTATGTCATTTCTATAGCAAGGCAAGAAGATATCTTGTTGGTGACAAGAGCGCTATCATTTATTTGTTTGGCCTAAACAGATACAAGGTATTAAATGCAAGTGCTATCCCCGAAGGACAGTTCATTGACAGCAAGAAGGCTTCTGAGAAGCTCCTTGCATCCATCGACATTGACCACACCCAGTATAAATTTGGTCACACCAAGGTAATGGTCTCTAAAGCCTACCTGATGCTATCCATCTCCCTATGAAGTTTATGTACAGTGTGTGATCTGCAACTCCTCCCACGCACAGGTCTTTTTCAAAGCTGGTCTTCTGGGGCTCCTAGAGGAGATGCGAGATGAAAAGCTGGCCCAGCTGATTACTAGAACCCAGGCCAGGTGCAGAGGGTACTTGGCGAGAGTGGAGTACCAGAGGATGGTGGAGAGAAGGTATTATAGAGATGCTTTACTGAACCCCCTCAGCCTAGACCCTTCTAATTCTGCTTCCTGTTGGAACCTGACTTTGACCACTTCTGCTCCTATCACAGAGAGTCCATCTTCTGCATCCAGTACAACATCCGTGCGTTCATGAACGTCAAGCACTGGCCCTGGATGAAGCTGTATTTCAAGATCAAGCCCCTCCTCAAGAGTGCAGAGACAGAAAAGGAGATGGCCAACATGAAGGAAGAGTTTGAGAAGACCAAAGAAAGCCTTGCAAAGGCTGAGGCCAAAAGGAAAGAGCTGGAAGAGAAAATGGTTGCTCTCATGCAAGAGAAAAATGACCTCCAGCTCCAGGTCCAAGCTGTGAGTATCTGAGCCCATTTCTTGCAATTGGATGCTAACATTTCAGTTCAGCAGTTTCAAGAGGAAGGTCTAAATTCCACCTCACTATCAAACTTTCCTAATTCACAACTCCTTAGAAGTTCTACACAATCCCAGATGCAACATTACTACCAAGCACTGTGGTAGGATCCCTTGCTGTTGAAAAAGAAAAAACGAAACCACTCCTCCTTTCCCCCTGTTGTTTCTCCTAGCAAAATATGGGCAAAAAGTGAGGGGATCTTTGCTCCTTAAGATTCTCCCTACTGAAAAGAGCACATAAGACCAGTGAAAAAAAGAACCATAGTCACAGTGAAGAGGGAGGAGACATTGTGATGGAAATGCATCAACTTGAAACCAATATGAAAACAACTGGCAACTTCCCTCTCAACTTTGTCTTTAAAAACTCTCCGGTACCTGAAAGAATAGAGTCAGTGCAAGGATAATGGCAATACTTTTTATAGATAGTGTCAGTTTTTGAGCTAGCATGAGATGGGGTTGATACTCTTGTTCTCATGTCCCAAAAAACATCCAGAAGATTGGGAAGAAATATTTGATCAAACACCACTGTCTAACCTACTTTTGTGACTCAAATGACAAGAGACTTTCAGTTTGCTACTAAGACCAACAATCTAAACCCCGAAAGGGACCCTGTAGTCCGCTGTATTCAGAAGCAAATCGACATTGGTCCAGTTGGGTATTTAGGCTTGGGACACTCAACTAGGAAACTTGAAGAAAGATGAACGGTCTGTTCCTACCTAGGTTGGCATTGTGCCTTTCCCTGTAGTTCATATACAACAGGGTTTTCCAAATTAAGAAGAGGTTCATCACACCTTGGAGAACCAGTGGATAACGCAGGGCATATCTCTTTGTTCTGGGCATACTCCTCTCCTTCGAGAAGTATGACCTCTTTTCAGCATCATTCAACTCCCCACATTTAATAAAAGCATGAGGACATTCCAAGCACTAGGGATACAACTTGAAGCAGGAGACATGGTCCCTGCTCCCACAGAGTTTCTATTCCAACCCTTATTCCCTCTCATGAGAAACATGCTCGCTACTTCTCTATGCACCACCTTTGAACATGTTCAGTTCCCCTTACTTCTTCCATGTGTTCCCTGTAATTCCCAGTTACTCTGTAGGACATCTTCCCTTTAAGTCACTTTCCTGGTATTAATCCTCCCTCTGAGCAACCCGCTGGATACCTGGCCATTTTGCTTCTCATACACTAAGCTTTTCTGTAAATAAATATTAAAGAAAGAAAGGTGACTGATCTGAAATTATATACCAACACATTAAATGCAGGTGACATCATGCAGGGGAGGAAAAAGTTTTCCTGGAGCCTTTCTTAATAAGGTCCCTGGCTGAGTCTGAAAATTTAAAAATCAATCAATAGGAGAGAAGCATGAATATTTATTGATTTTTACATGTACACGGGAGCCTTTACAAGAGACTGAAGACTGCAGGAAGCTTGTATATCTTTTAGACAAATGATAGATTTGTAAAGAATTGATAAGACAAAGGGGTTTGAGCTAAGGGTAGTAAATGGTGAAGAAGTAACTAAAGAAGATAAAAGTTACTTTAACAAGGTTGTTTCTGCAGCCTTCTTGACCCCCAATTCCCATCTCTGGTGATAAGAATGTCTTCTTTCCTCCTAATACAGGGAGGGTACTTTTCACGTGAGAGTTTAATGACCTGTTTCAGGGAAGAAGGGTGAGTACAGGAGGTCAGAGTGGGCTTCCTACTTAAGCCATTTTCTCAAACTCCTTCAGTTTACGGTATGCAATATGCCAAGGTGCCATATTTAGGGACAGTGTGTCCTGAACCTCATCGTTAGCAAACAGAAGTGTATCATAATTTCACCAGGAATGCTGACTTAAATTCCTTTAAAAAAAAAATCTGCAGTGCCATAATAAGTACCCAATAAATATCTCCTAGATGATGGAAAGCTTATAAAAATTAGCCTAAGGCTTTAAAACAAAATTTACTTGTTTGGTTTCAAAATATTAATGAAATCTGATGTCCAGAGAACTAAAATCTAAAAGTGTCTATTATCCCTTTTCAGGAAGCCGATAGTTTGGCTGATGCAGAGGAAAGATGTGACCAGCTGATCAAAACCAAAATCCAGCTGGAGGCCAAAATCAAGGAGGTGACTGAGAGAGCAGAGGATGAGGAGGAGATCAACGCCGAGCTGACAGCCAAGAAGAGAAAACTAGAGGATGAATGTTCAGAGCTCAAGAAAGACATTGACGACCTTGAGCTGACCCTGGCCAAGGTTGAAAAGGAGAAGCATGCCACAGAGAACAAGGTATGAATCCTATTCTGTTCTACCATACAGAGGTTCTGCCACCCTACTAAGATGCTTTAGAGCAGATACCATTTCCCCTTTTAATTTTTCAAGGTGAAAAACCTCACGGAAGAGATGGCAGGCCTGGACGAAACCATCGCAAAGCTGACCAAGGAGAAGAAGGCCCTCCAAGAGGCCCACCAGCAGACCCTGGATGACCTGCAGGCAGAAGAGGACAAAGTCAACACCCTGACCAAAGCTAAAATCAAGCTAGAGCAGCAAGTGGATGATGTAAGCCTAACATCATATAAAAAATAATTTTTTATTTAGTAACAAACTAAGTAAGTCTGCGTTTACATTCTAATAATGTAGTGAATACTTTTCAAGAGTTTCCAATGAATTAGTGTAGGACATCATCCCCGGTACAAGGTCTAAGATGAACACCCATAGAGTCAAAAAAAAAAATCAATAAAGAAAGTTGTAGGTAACAGTCGATATGGGTAAAAAGGGTTAGGGGAAAGAAAGGTTATTCTGTTTACCAAGAAAAACTGTACAAACAAAATGGATTTTGGTTGGGATCAAAAAGCAAATGACTATGGGAAGAAACAGAGAGGGTGCTCTAAGCGGGGAGCACAGCAAGAGCAAAGAAGTAGTAAATATCCATAAGGTTTTCTCTCACAGGAAAAAAGGGGATTCCAAATAAGGAATGTGGAAGATGAATTCAGCTTTAAATGTGACCTGATATCGAATAGAGAACCCACTGTAAATATCTGAGTAAGGGAGGAACCGGCAAAAATCATGGTTTAGAAACATTGCTACAGTATGGGTATGGCAAAGCACTAATCACAATGGTTTCCAGTGGGGAGATTCAAAAGGCATGACATCTCCCTAGCAGTTTACTATAATCATATGGTAATGAGGCATGGTTCACTTTTTAAATAATGACTCTTGTACTAGGTAAACAGCAAAGGGAATGGAATGAATGGGACAAATTTGTCTTACGCACAGAAAAATCAAAATAAGCTGCTGATTAGATAGAAGTTAAATGTTTACAAGTCCAACCTGCGATAAAAGATGATAACAGTCCTAGAACTGTATTCATGCATTATTAACTTTTAGCTTGAAGGATCCTTGGAACAAGAAAAGAAAATCCGAATGGATCTAGAAAGAGCAAAGAGAAAACTAGAGGGAGACCTAAAATTGGCTCAAGAATCCACAATGGATGTCGAAAATGACAAGCAGCAACTCGATGAGAAACTCAAAAAGTAAGCAATGAGGACAACATTTCCATGGGGAAATTACTGTTATTATATCTGTGACTGACATAAAATGCTTCTCTAACAGGAAAGAGTTTGAAATGAACAATCTGCAAAGCAAGATTGAAGATGAGCAGGCCCTCGCAATGCAGCTACAGAAGAAGATCAAGGAATTACAGGTGAGTCGGACCCCCCCCACCTCTTCTGCGCATTCCAGGAATCACAATGGCCAGGAGCTGGCATTCACGTTGCTGTGTCACCCCCAGGCCCGCACCGAGGAGCTGGAGGAGGAAATTGAGGCAGAGCGGGCCTCCCGGGCCAAAGCAGAGAAGCAGCGCTCTGACCTCTCCCGGGAACTGGAGGAGATCAGCGAGCGCCTGGAGGAAGCCGGCGGGGCCACTTCCGCCCAGATCGAGATGAACAAGAAGCGCGAGGCCGAGTTCCAGAAAATGCGCAGAGACCTGGAGGAGGCCACCCTGCAGCACGAAGCCACGGCAGCCACCCTGAGGAAGAAGCACGCAGACAGTGTGGCCGAGCTCGGGGAGCAGATCGACAACCTGCAGAGGGTCAAGCAGAAGCTGGAGAAGGAGAAGAGCGAGATGAAGATGGAGATTGATGACCTTGCCAGTAACATGGAGACAGTCTCCAAAGCCAAGGTACAATCATGGTTTAAGTCTTAAAGAGACTTCTGTGAGACAGGTGTGAGTGAGCCGCTCAAGAATCCTCAGTAACTGGCAGGAGACTACAGACAGTGCAAGCAGAAAGACAGACACTCAGGTGTGATGAGGGAAGCACTCGCTCTTGGTTGTGAGAACGGCCACACCCAAAGAACATACAGAGTGGAAAGTTTAGCTCTTCCAAATAAAAACTACAATTCAACTATACATTTTGGGATTTTAAAAACACCTCACCTTGATGAAGCTTCTGTTTTGCCCCTTAAGCACAAATACATAATATGTTTTTCGAAAAAATCACCGAGAATTGAATCAAGTATCATTACTCTCCTATCAAAGATAAGCCAGTCGAGTAAAGACTTGAATTCACAAAGCAGTTTACTGGTAGCATATTTGGACTATGTCATCTGTTACTCTTTCCTTCATAACCTTAGGCTTCTCTAGTTTTCGTTTATAAGGATATTGTATTCTCAAAATAAATAAGTGCCCCAGCCCCTATGGAATGCTTGGATTATGAAAAATTCCTGTGGTCCAAATGCTTGCTTGAGATGCCTTCTACTACTTTTGGAATGCAGGGGAACCTTGAAAAGATGTGTCGCACTCTAGAAGACCAGATGAGTGAACTTAAGACCAAGGAAGAGGAGCAGCAGCGGCTGATCAACGACCTGACGGCTCAGAGAGCGCGTCTGCAGACGGAAGCAGGTGGGCCATGTACCAGTGTTGACCTTGAATGATAAATTTCCCTTGGATGCTTAATTTGCTGAAAAACTGCACTGACTTGTTGAGATCACATATTACCCCCTGGGGATACCCATCACCACCACTATGAACACATCACTGACCGCTGGCATGGATTGCTTTCTTTTTTGTTACAGTTGTGACTTCCATTAAAGAGAGCAGGCTCTTCTGTTTTTATACATTTTAAAGCAGATTTGACTTTCATCAAGTTATCAAATTAAAAGTGTAGCTTCACAGTATTTATTTGCACTTTTCAAAATGCTTGCATAAGTTATTTATTACCCTCAACAGTCTCTGTAATGGAATCCATATTTCAAAGATGACAGACTATGGCAGTGATGAAGTGACTGTCCAGGAATGCTTACTCCGCTCCTCTTCCTGAAGTCTGGCCAAACGCTGCTAGCTGGCACAGTCACACAGAGCAATATTCAGCACTACAACCCAGCCCAGGAGCCTTAAGTGATGTTTGTGGAATTTTGACTATCAAATTGCAGAGTCTCTGAATTTCCTCTGTCCCCTAATCAATCCACCCAACTTTTTACCGAAGTTCCACCTCCCCAAGTGAGAGATAACAAGACAGAAATTATTTTATGGGTCACCTGGACTATTAAAGTAATAGGCAGATCAACGTGTTGGAGAACCACTTTACTCTCTCATAGTCATTGAAATATTGTTCTTTGACAGAGTTCAAAGTCAGGCTTTTATTATTGTTGTACAGGTAGTTAGTACACTTCATGAAAAAAAAAAAACCTGTAATCTCAAAGACTCAAAATGCTCCTTGTAGACACTTTTCTAAGTCCTTTCTATAACTTAGTGGTATGGAAAAAAAAGAAAGTTGTGATTCTTACTAAATACTAACATCTCTTGTTACATCCTTCTTGACCAATTTCTACTGCGATAAATAATCTTAAATATCTTCCAAAATATTTTGTGTTGGCTCATAAGTATGTAATCAGCCTCCAAGCTTTCCATACTTCTCATTTCTACATAGATTTGCTCATCAGAACTGAAGTGGAGTTTGGTGGCTTGCTGTAATCCGTACTCTCCAATGTGTTTCAAACTCAGCTCCCTTTCCCTGATCCAGCTTTTAATCCAGAGTTCTGATTTCCAAAGTGAGGTTGAGATTTCTCCATCTTGGTCTTAACAGGTGAATATTCACGCCAGCTAGATGAAAAGGACTCGTTAGTTTCTCAGCTCTCAAGGGGAAAGCAAGCATTCACACAACAGATCGAGGAACTGAAAAGGCAGCTTGAAGAGGAAATAAAGGTAAGCCCTACTTGTCACTATCCTTATTTTTGAGGTTGTTTCGTTTACTTCTACAGATTTTCTTCTGATGGTCTGTAGGAGCCTAGGGACAAAATGTCACTTTAAAGATATCAAATTAAGTCTCTGATCTCTATGTTCTCAGGCCAAGAGTGCTCTGGCCCACGCCCTGCAATCAGCCCGCCACGACTGTGACCTGCTGCGGGAACAGTATGAGGAGGAGCAAGAGGGCAAGGCCGAGCTGCAGAGGGCAATGTCCAAGGCCAACAGTGAGGTCGCCCAGTGGAGGACCAAATATGAGACAGATGCCATCCAGCGCACAGAGGAGCTGGAGGAGGCCAAGTATGTTCTAGACTTACTTGAAATGGAAATATTTCTGTTAACAAAGCACATCTGCCATAAGCACTATATGGGAAAATGTCCATTGCTCCCACAACAAATTTGGAAAACCAAGGAAAAAAACATGCATGAACATAAACCAAAGCACGACAAACAATCTAGGCGGTGCAGGAAAAGAAATTAAGCTAGAAGGCAGAAAAAGAAAGCAAGGAAGGCAAGAGGACGTTGAAGGACAACTTTTGACATCATTCTATCTATAAAGGTGTAGACAGAGTAAGTGTTAACTGTACTTCCTTGTAACTCTCCTCCCTCTCGGCCACTAATGGGAAAATCAGTCCAAGATGTTAGGTGTGTAAGAGAAAAATAACTGGGCTTCAGAACATAGCAACTCCTTCTGAGATGTAAAAACATAGCTATTCGCAGGGGAACAAAGACGTATATTATTAAAGACTAAAAAGAAAATATAAATTCTGCAATAAGAAAGGATACACAACATTTCACAAAGGACCAAATATTCAATGCAATCAACAGTTCAAGATGGAACTATAAAAATGGAGAAACTGGACAGGAAGAAAACTATTCATTTAACAGGAAGTTTCAGGAGAGATCTAGTTACTTATGCTGTGACTCATCTACAACCATGTAGTTGGAATCGTGGTGGGGGGATGCCTTAGAAGATCCTCTGAGTGGAGCTCGCAAAGCAAAACTGATA
The DNA here is from genome assembly GCF_024610735.1 of Ursus americanus. Classification (NCBI taxonomy): domain Eukaryota; kingdom Metazoa; phylum Chordata; class Mammalia; order Carnivora; family Ursidae; genus Ursus; species Ursus americanus. Next base: position 64,843,934 of record NC_142140.1, on the reverse strand, counting down.
ATGATTTGGAAAAGTTTATTTTTATTAAATGATTTATGAAAAGCCAGGAAAAATAAGGGACACGATTAGCCAAAATCAAGTCTATTTGATTTGAGGTTGAATTCATTCATTTGAATTCAATTCATCCTACACTGGAGCGCTTAATATGTGTGACAGCCTATGAGAAAACAAAGATGAGCAAGATACACACTCCACCCTCTGGAGATGAGAATTCAGTGGAGACAAGATATAAACAACAGTAATTCAAAGCAGATATTATTATTCTAGAGAGGAGGAGCAAACCAGCCACTGATGGGTAAAATGTTTGCTTGGGCTGATCACAGATGGCCTTAAAACCTGAGTACGAAGTATGGCGATGTTGAAATTTAGACTGTTTTCAGGATTTAGTTCATAGGAGAGTGGGAATGAATTAACACAGAACTGGGCCTACAAAACAAGATGGAAAAGCAAAGTATTAGGAGTCTGGTTCTGGAAATCACTCTTTCGTACCTACTTTGAAGCATCCAGTTGTGTGGATGGCCATTCACTTCTCTTGTCCTTATTTCACTTTTTAGAAAGAAGCTGGCTCAGCGTCTACAGGATGCTGAGGAGCACGTAGAAGCCGTGAACGCCAAATGCGCTTCCCTTGAGAAGACGAAGCAGCGGCTCCAGAATGAGGTGGAAGACCTCATGATTGACGTGGAGAGAACCAACGCGGCCTGCGCCGCCCTGGACAAGAAGCAGAGGAACTTCGACAAGGTAACGCATGCAGTAGTCTCTGCCTCAGTATTCAACATAGGATGAAAGCCAGCCTGCTATCTTCAGTGTGTCTTATTCAAATTACCTGAGGGCTGTTCTCAGTAGCTCCTGCTCCACGGTAGGCAGTGGGGGGGGGGGGGGACAATGCCTATGGTTTCCACTCGTCTCATTCATAATGATCTGTCAGTTCCAGATCATCTCAACTCTGACATGTGCCAGGATAGATGGTGTCCGTCCCATCAACTTTATCCATTAAATTTCTGGGCCATTCTTTGCCCCTCAGATCCTGGCAGAATGGAAACAGAAGTATGAAGAAACTCATGCTGAACTTGAAGCTTCCCAAAAGGAGTCCCGCTCCCTTAGCACAGAGCTGTTCAAGATTAAGAATGCTTATGAGGAATCTTTAGACCAACTTGAAACCTTGAAGCGGGAAAATAAGAATTTGCAACGTGAGCACTTCTCACCTTTTCTTTAAGCAAAGATCTAAAAAATGTTTTCCCTCACTGAACAAATTTTTATATCTTTGTTCACCAACAGAGGAGATTTCTGATCTCACTGAGCAGATTGCAGAAGGAGGGAAACGTATCCATGAACTGGAGAAGATAAAGAAGCAAGTGGAACAAGAGAAGTCTGAACTTCAGGCCGCGTTAGAGGAGGCAGAGGTAGACATTTTACTGTACATTCTAAAACAATTACAAGAGGAATTAGAGACTACCGCATGTAAGAATTGATGAAATTCTTAAATTAAGAGAAAAGAAAAGTAATTCTGACTCTTTGTACTCAGTATGGGGATGGAGAATCGACCATGCATGCAACTAACACACCTATATGTCAGGAACTGCGCTATACACTGAAAAAAAAACAAAGGCGAATAAGTTAAGGTCCCTGCCGTCAAGGGCACTATCTAGCTGGGGAGACAGAAATATATAAAATCAACAACACATTGTAGAAATTTCCAGAACAATGGAATAAAGATGTGTTATGGCAGCACAAGAGCAAGAACTAATTCCTATTTCTAGAATACTATATAAACTTCCATTCCCTGCTAATGTCACCCCTTGCTGTCATTAAAGGCATCTCTTGAACATGAAGAGGGAAAGATCCTGCGCATCCAGCTGGAGTTGAACCAAGTCAAGTCTGAGGTCGACAGGAAAATTGCTGAGAAGGATGAGGAAATTGACCAGCTGAAGAGAAACCACATCAGGGTCGTGGAGTCGATGCAGAGCACCCTGGACGCTGAGATCAGAAGCAGGAATGATGCCATCAGGCTCAAGAAGAAGATGGAGGGAGACCTCAATGAGATGGAAATCCAGCTGAACCACGCCAACCGCATGGCTGCAGAGGCCCTGAAGAACTACAGGAACACCCAAGCCATCCTCAAAGTAAGCGGGTTCAAAAGACGGCCCCAAGGTGGTTGGGGCGACTTCAGCTCTGAGAACGAGGTGTCTCCATGATCGTTCATTCCACAGGACACCCAGATCCACCTGGATGACGCCCTCCGCGGCCAGGAGGACCTGAAGGAGCAGCTGGCCATGGTGGAGCGCAGAGCCAACCTGCTGCAGGCCGAGATCGAGGAGCTGCGGGCCACTCTGGAGCAGACGGAGAGGAGCAGGAAAATCGCAGAACAGGAGCTCCTGGATGCCAGTGAGCGCGTCCAGCTCCTCCACACCCAGGTGAATATAACACAATAGTCAAAAATACAAAGGAATGAAATTGAAATTCCTGCTCATATCTTGGCATTACCTAAAAATGCATTCATAATGTTCCATGGAGGATGAAGTTTTAAAACATTTAATATTTGTGCTTAACAATATCTATACTGTGACATTCAGTCACATTAAAAATATGCTGTCACCTCAGATAACTTATGGAACAAGGAGGGATACTAATTACTTACCTAGTTCATAAGTTCATTAAAAATCTGGCATCTTAATTTTGCTCTCATGTACTAAATATTTCTAAATTTGATATTTTAACCAGAACACGAGCCTGATCAACACCAAGAAGAAGCTGGAGACAGACATTTCCCAGATCCAGGGAGAGATGGAGGACATTGTCCAGGAAGCCCGCAACGCAGAGGAAAAGGCCAAGAAGGCCATCACTGATGTGAGCAACAGGCAACATGGTGGGGGTCAAACTTGAATCCAGATGTGCTCGCTCATCTCTCTCAATGGGTTTTGTTTTACTGTTTAGGCAGCCATGATGGCCGAGGAGCTGAAGAAGGAGCAGGACACCAGCGCCCACCTGGAGCGCATGAAGAAGAACATGGAGCAGACGGTGAAGGACCTGCAGCACCGTCTGGACGAGGCTGAGCAACTGGCCCTGAAGGGTGGGAAGAAGCAGATCCAGAAACTGGAGGCCAGGGTGGGTCTTCTGATCAGCATATTTCTCACCTCATTCCAAACCAGTGCATGATTTTGAGTACCTCATACTGCTAGATGATTGGGGCATACAGAGACAAATGAGAAATGTTCCTTGGTGTCCAAGAGCTTTTAAGGACACAACTAGACTAGGCCATCAAAACTACATATAAAGCAGAGTAAAAGCAGCACTGCAGGTCATCTGAAGAAGCAGAAATCCACTGAGTGAATGGATCACAGTAAATGTCTTTTAAAATGCCTACCTTCTTCTGGGCTCCTGGATGGCTCAGATGGTTAAGCATCTGCCTTCAGCTCAGGTCATGATCTCAGGGTCCTAGGATCGAGCCCCGCATAGGGTTCCCTGCTCAGCGGACAATCTGCTTCTCCCTCTCCCTCTACTGTTCCCCCTGCTCCCCCTGCTTGCGCTCTCTCACTCTCCCTCTCAAATAAATAAATAAAATCTTTAAAAAAATAAAATAAAATAAAACGCCTACCTTCTTGCAGGTCCGTGAACTTGAAGGAGAAGTTGAAAGTGAACAGAAGCACAATGTTGAAACTGTCAAGAGTCTACGCAAACATGAGAGGAGAGTGAAGGAACTCACTTACCAGGTAAGGAAAATGGCCTATCTAGGTTTTCATTCTAGTCTGCAAGGGCTCAAGAAGCTAATATACAACAAAATGTTAATGGTATTTATACTTTCAAGAGACTCACTCTTCAACATATTATTTCAGACTGAGGAAGACCGCAAGAACGTGCTCAGGCTCCAAGATCTGGTGGATAAACTGCAAGCGAAGGTGAAATCTTACAAGAGACAAGCTGAGGAAGCGGTGAGTTTTGAACCCCTTGGAGTGACTACATAATCCCCCACCAGCCCCGGACTTAGGCAAGGCCAAGCATGCTTAGTTAGAAGAATGAAAGGAAAGAAAAGGAGGGTACAATGAGGAAGGATCAAAGGAAAAGGGTCAATGACATTCTAAACAATGAGAAGAAACTAACAACTTGATAAGCCAGGGAAAACTGTTCCAGGGAAGGGGAAGAGCAACACAATGCTTTTGAGTGGACAAGAGTCTGGTTCAAGGAACAGAAAGCAGCACAGAGAGAGCAGTAAAGAGAGGGCTGGGGAGCACGAGAGAAGGCAGATCACAGGGCCTTCCAGGCCTTGGTAAGAAGTCTGGATCGCATTCTAAGTACAATGGGACACTGGGAAGCCACAGGAGGGTTCTAAACTGCTCGGTCATGCCCTGGTTTATACTTTTTAAAAAGAATATTCTGGCTACTTTGTGGAGAATGGATTGTCCGATAACACAGGTAGGTACAGGGTGACATTCTAGGAGGCTTTTCGGGTGGGCCCATGGCTTGCCTGAGGGCAGCAGTGGAGCAGATAGAGAAGAGTGGAGGGATTCAAGATGCATTCTGGAGGGAGAAACAATAAGATGTGCTAATGGGTTGCCCTGGGGAGGTAGCGGAAATGAAATCAAGGGTACTTCATCAAGTTCATGGTCTGAGTAACCAGAGGGATGGTGCAGCAACAAGGACTACAACAGGAAACTAAGGGAGGAACAGATTCATAGGGCAAGAAAGAAACAGGAATTCTGTTCTGGAACACTGTTTGAAATACCATCATATACATAAGTGAAGGTGACAAGTAAGCAGTTAAGTCTGGAGCTCAGACGCTCCTGGTCATGTTCAGACCAATAGATTCTTGCCACTCCACCTATCTCATTTCCCCAGCCTATGATTTATTTGAAATAATAAATATCAATTTTCTAAGGAGGTAAGAATAGATATATATACCTCCTCATCACAAATTAGTTCCTCTGTCCATGAGTGGTTTTCATTATTCTGCTGACCTCTGAGGTCTGGGGCGAGAAGCAGGTGTAAGGGTGACAGAGAGAGAGGGAGACTTAACGTGTCTCTAGCCCCTACTTCCCTCATCTGTAACAGGAAGATCTGAGGTTTTATTCATGCTCTATTATTTAGTGATTCTAAGTTTTATGCATTTCTAAATTTGAATGCCATATTTTGAACAGTTGTCAATGAGCCTTTTAAAAAAGGACAATTACTAAAGACTAAACCCGAACCAGCCTTCCCAAATTCACTGCTTGTCTGTTCAAAAACAATCAGAGACTACTGAAGACTATTCTAGGAAACAAATCTTGTTTCATTTCTAAACTGCATTAAGTGGCAATAATTTATACTCAAATACTCAAGGGACAATAATTTATACTCAAGGCTATTAGCTTGATATAATATAGGTGTGTTTTTTATTATGCTCAGTTAGCCACTGTATCATTAGTTTTTGATGTAGTGTTCAGTGATTCATTAGGTTTTTTTAAGAAGGTTTTTTTGTTGTTGTTTTTGTTTCTCTTTTAAAGAAGGTTTGGTTCATTCACCAAAATCTGGGGGGGGGGGGGGGAAGATTAGAAAGCTGACATATTTAGTAGGAGCTCTAAGATGTTTACATCTTAAAAAAGAGAACTTTTAGAAATGTCAGCGGCAAATGTCACCTGTCCCTCCTTGTTATCCATGAGTTCAGGAAGCATGAGAGGACTTAACACACACACACACACACACACACACACACACACACACACACACAATCAAGAGCGTTCTAGTTTGTTTGTTTGTTTAAGGTTTACTAGAGTGAAGCATTTTTAAGTAAAAAGAAATCTGAGACCAACCAACCTAAGAAACTAGAAATTCTGAACTCCTTTCCCTCCTAAATGCATCTCCATTCATTCTCAGGAGGAACAATCCAACATCAACCTCTCCAGATTCCGCAAGATCCAGCACGAACTGGAGGAGGCCGAGGAACGGGCTGACATTGCCGAGTCCCAGGTCAACAAGCTGCGGGTGAAGAGTCGGGAGGTCCACACGAAAATCATAAGTGAAGAGTAATTCAACCAAATGCTAAAAAGTGACCAAAGAAATGCACAAAATGTGAACATCTTTGTCACTCTGTTTTCTACTTTGGTTTTTTGCAGATAAAAAATTTATCCGCAAATAACTTGTGAGTCTCTTTTTTCCCCCCACTGTGTCAATTCATCTTTTTCTTCATCAAGAAAAGAAAGAAGGAAGGGGGAAGGAAAGGAGGGAGAAAAAGAGAGAAAGAGAAAGAAAGAGAAAAAGGAAGGAAGAGAGGAAGGGAAGGAGGGAAATATTTTGGCTTGTATCTTACGGAGCAGGAATTAGTCACCAAGAATAAAACATGATAGGAGCAGCCAGGCCAGTCCCTGAGAGTAAAATGCCCTCAGCCACACTTGTCCCTACGGAGAGCAGGTAAGGCCTAGAGGCGGGCATTAGGCATACAGAACGTAGAATATCTGATAAATCTCACTGGGCAAAACACCAGCTAGTTATCGAAAAAGCTGATTTCTGTTAATGAAGTAATTTATTTTCTTCATAAGATGGTAGGAAATTCTTGATCTCAAGAATGAGTAAAAATAAATCAAAATAGTAATTACCTACATAAGATAAATGAACCTGTAAAACATTTGGATTAGACACTCAAAAATACTCCAAATCCAAACTCTCCACTATAACTACATGAGCTATTAAGTCGGGATTAGGATCTCCTGAGAGGGAAATACATTCTGTGGATTTTCTAGTCCTTTTTAAATGTAAGAGATTTTTAGTGTTTTGCTCCCTGCAATAGGTTTAAGTGGTTTTCCTGGGCGTCCTCCCTTGCTGTCACTTTAGAATAGAAAACGGGAGGGAGTTAAGAATGAATATATTTGCAGTATCTGTGCTCCCTGGAAGTTGTGTGTCTTACAAGGCTTTCTCCCAGTGCTTCTGACAGCAGTGGAAGGCCACTTAATTATTTCCCTGTCAGTTCCCAGCTCTCAGTATTTGCTCTCTGGACTGAGACACTGTGCCTTTCTCCAGCTGCAGCAACACCACCGTCATGATTATAACTGGTCTCACTACTGCAGAGCAACATGGCTGAGGGTAGCCCGGGCCTTTTGCTAACCTCATTTTTAATAGACAGGGCACAGACAAAACCACAAGTATCTCGTCAGCTAGCAAGGTAACCAAGTTCTTATAGGAACCGTACACCTATTTCAAAAGAACAACCTAAGATACATGTTTTAAATTGTACTATCTAGTGGTTAAATTATCCAGCTGCACTCGTCCAGACCTCGGCTCCTGGGGAAGATCCCAGTGGGTTGTTAGGCACCTCCACTTATTTTTTGTCGATTCTTGGACACAAGTGTTTATTCTAATGCGACATCTGGACCTGTGCTTTAAACCGACATCTAACCCTCCCCGATCACAGCGCTTCCCAGGAAGCTCTCTTGAGAGGTGACCTTTTACTCTTGCAGGCTTTCAGAACTTAAGTTCTGCTGCTTATCCTCCTATAGAAAGCTCTTCTTCTTTGAGATTCATGCTCTTCTGCTATTCCCTACACCTGCTGCTGTCCTCGACTGACTTCTTTCATTATGATCCTGGCACCTCTTCTCTGTGCACCCAGTTCTTAGCACATTTCTGCGAGATGTCAATGTCCACACAGATGATGCCTCCGACACACGGACTCCCATCCCCCGGTGCCCTCTCCTCCCTCCATCTCGTACACGGCCTCACTCTGGAAAATGCCCAAACCTCACACTCACTCACCAAGTCAAGCAACTCCTTTCTGATCTTCCAGCTTGCATGTTGCACTGTCCCCAACCTAACAGTTCTTATTTAACCGTATGGGACCTCTAGTACCCTGACCTTTTATTTCTTCCATATTCATCAGCCCCTATTTCTCTCCCAAGGAAGCAAAAATTCATAATCTATCTTTTTGGCCACTCTCTTCACAACACCCTAAACTTCTTTGCCATCTCCTATCTCCCATCACACCTGAGTGAAAAGAAACTAAACCTGAATGAATCCAACAATTCACTACTCTGCACTTCCAAGAAAATAGAACCACAAAAGCTCCCAACCATGAACCCCACTGGGCCTTCAGTGCTGGAGTTACGCAGTCAACTTGCTCACTCCCTCTATTTCTCTCCATTTCAAATCTTCTAAGCTCTCCTCAAATCTCCATTTCCCACCTTTGGCCCCAGAAGATCATCCCACATCCTGCTTAAAAGAAAAACTGGATGCCATCAGATGGAATCCTCCCATTCCTGCCACCAAGCCATATTCATCCTTCCAGTGTAGAGGTTGCTCCTCCAATTTAATTTCAGGGCCACCTCCTCAGCCCAGCTCTAAATCTCATCCCCTCCCTTCTTCTTAGAGTGGTTATACAATGGACTCTCCTTTTCTCCCACTTTATCCCCAATATCTCCCACTCTATTGCATCGTTTCTTAAAACTCTCTCTTGACCCTATTTCCTTCCTTCTCACTTCTCCACTTCCCTCTCCAGCAAAATTTCTCGAAGTGTTGCATATACACACTGTCTCCATCTCACCTCCCACCTACTCAACTCACTCCAGTCTGGCTTTCGTTCCCTCCACTCCACCTAAACGGATCCCATACGATCCTCAGTGACTTCTCCATTGCTAAATCAAACGGACATCTCCCAATCTTTAATCAACTCGACCTTCCAACTGCATGTTATGCCCGACCATTCTCTCTTAGTAGAGATGTTCCCGTCCCTTGATTTCCAAAACTCTGACCTGCTTTGGTGTTCATCATAGCTGCGGCTCTCCAGCCTCTCTCTCTTTTTCTCCTCCATCAGTTCATCTGCCTCTGCCTAACCATCAGATGTTTCTGTGAGCTCAGTGCGATGGGGTCCACATCTCCATCTTAGGCCCCTTCTCCCCTTAGTTGACATTTCCTCCTTGGAGAAGCTCGTCCACTCTGTTGGTTTCTATTACCATCCATAACCTATGAACTCCAAATTTATATCCCAACTCCAGTTCTCTCCTCTGAGCTCCAAGCTTGATGTCTCTACTAAGAGAGAATTTAAACCCAGCATGGTCAAAATTAATTCATGACTGTAGTCTCCGATCCTTAAGCCTCTCTTTTATTCCTGTACTGTTCCTCATCACAGTGTATATGGCAACAGAGATCATTCAGTGGCCCAAGCTAAATACTCAGGAAATCAGCTTTGAAACTGACGTAGCCTTACTCACCCATACCCAATCAGTCATCGTGCTTTCTTTTCTTTACTATTCCTAAATATCTTTCAAAACCATCAACTTCTCTGTCTTTTCCACCATATCCCCCACCCAAACAGCCATCATCTACTGCCTGGACTCCCACACATCTACTCTTCTGTCCTGAGTCGAACCCATTATAATAGAATCTAAACTGTAGCCAGATAAATCTTTCCAAAAATAGACTGATCTCATCACTGTCCAGCTTAAAATCACCCCCTTTTGCTCTTAGCATACAGACTAAACTCCTGAAGACGGCCCTTGTCCACCTTACGAGCTCCACCTTGTGATACTCTCTTCCTCCCTCTGTCTGTCTCAGCCTCACTGACTTCCTTTCAGTTCCAGGAACATACTGTAAGCCTTCTCACATCAGGGACTTAGCACTGTTGCTGCCTCGGCTTCAAGGACTCTCTCACTTCTCATCTCTATACTTAGACTAGCTAAGGCCTATTCTTCCTCTAAATCTCAGGTTCAATTTCACTACTTTAAGAAAAAGACCTGAACCCTTCAGAATAGGTCCGATTTCCCTGTTACAGGCTCTCTTTCCTTATCTCCCTCATTAACATGTAAGCCACATGAAGTATATATAGGTTTGGGGTCTTACTTGTTCATCCCTATATCCCTCCACTTGGCATAGTGCCTTGAATACAGTGTATGTGCTCTGTTATTACGTTCAGAAGTATGAATGAATTAATGTTTCCATACCTTCGAATTTGCTGCCTGTGTGCCCTACAACCCTTCCCCATCTGGCAAATGTTTACCCATTCCTCAAGTCTCTGCTTATACATGGCTCCCTTTAATGCCTTCCTTAGGGGCCAAAGCATCCACTCTTACATGTTCTAGGACACCCAGGTAGACTTACATGTTCCTTTCCTGTATTTAATATCACTGTCATGTTCTCCTTGCTTCTGCTGCCTCTGACCATAGTACTCTTCCCTCCTCTTTGTGAGTCCACCCTCCTCATCCTTCAAGGGCGCTGGTTCCAAGCAGCCTTCCCTAGTAGGAGGGAGAATCTCTCTAGAGCAATTACCTATACCTTCTCCTGTTCCATGGTTCCTTCGTGTCTTATCTTTCCCACTTAGTTCTTGCATCCCGCCTTCTCTCCCCCTCTCAATAATTGCATGCTTCCCTGTCTCTCCCCTTCAATTCCTGCACTTCGCCTTAGCTCTTCTGTTCAGGTATTCTATCCTGCTTATGCCGCCTGCTTGGTTAATGCGTCCTGCTGACCTCTCCTGGTACTCAAGGAAAGTCCAGATTTCAGATTGACTAGTCCATTTTACTTGTTTAAAGAAAAACAGTTGCATTTATTCACAGTTTACTTCTGAACTGTCCCCGACTACAACATGTATTTAAGAAAAAAATCATTTTATAAATCTTTTCTCTTACTTTCAACACCTTCAGAACACAGTGACCTTTACAGAAATGCCAAATATCCACCAACAACCAGCACAGGAATACTAAAGCATTTACTCCTGTTTCCCCTACACAAGTGCCTCTTACTTCCTTATAGTTATCTCTTGTTGATATCCTGCCACTTGGGAATGTAATATATTCTCTTCCTACCTCTACTTCCAATTCTGTAGAAGATACCAACTGTCAACATGGATGGCAGCAATTTACTAGGACTTCTTTTCTGAAAGAAAGGGAATTTGGCACCATACCTAAGATTTGACCAGAAAAAAGATCCTAAAAGTGTGTCTTGTTGTCTAACTGGAACTAAGAAGGAAAAAGAATTTTAAAAGATTTAAGTTAAAATTAAATTTGTCCACTGATGTATTTTTATTATAGTTCATCAATACGTGGGACATCAGATTCTCAAATATTAATTATTAATGTTGCCCGAGTAGTGGGGACAGCACATGACTTCTCACACCTAAGAGGTGAAATGTCAGATAACAACTCGAGGGGAAAATAAGAGTGAGCAAAACAACCACATACCAACCCCAGGAATCAGGAAGGCCCTAAAGAATGAAATAGAATAACTACAAAGAGCTGAACGATTCTGTCTCCCCATTTTTTCCCCTTGTAGACCTGCTTCCCCAGAATCTATGTGCCTCTGAGCTAACTGTAACACCTAGCAGATGCTTCTCTATTCACTCTATTCAAGCGGAAAGGTGTAGACAGCTAGAAGGGGCAGGGGATGAGTGAGCAAAACTGCCTTGTCTGAGTAGGGAAAGATGACTGATATGCTACAAAGACAGAATTTCTGAAGAACATTTTCAAGGTTCTACCTTTATCCTGCAGCACAGAAAACATAAGTCTCTACATATCTGTCTTTTTAGCAGCATGGACTTTACACAGTTCTGTGTGTCATTGGGGTAGTTTGTGGCATTCTGATCTTCAATATGCTGGCTTCTGGTGGGCAAGCATTATGGCGTGTCCAACGACAGCACACCGTAACACCACATGCTGCTCTCATAAAAGGCAGCTGTCACAAAATGTGAGTCATTTGATGGGGGAGTCTTACTTAGAATTCCGAAAGCTGTTTACTTCCGGCATAGCTTTTATCGTGTCAGTCACATCATTAGATAAACACAGGCTCTCTGAGTTGGAAGGGGCGCTGGAGGCTGTACAGCTAGGAGCTGGGTGATGGCCGCCGAGGCGGCCCTGCCTGAGCTGAGTCTCAGCTCTACCACACACACCAGCTATGTGATCCACGGCAATTTATTTAACCAGACTGTGGCTCGATTCCTTTTCAGTATTCAGCAACGCTAACATTTTCTACTCTTTAGGTTTGCATGAGGATAAAATGAAGCAGTGTAAATCAAATACTTAGAATATACACAAGGCTCTTGGTAGGCACTCAAAATACAGACCTATTTTTCCCTCATTCACCTCCCCACAATTTTCCCTGCTTAGAATGTTCCTCATTCAGATGTCTGCAGAGGTCATTCTTTTGCATTATTCAAGTCTCGGTTCAAAGAAGCCAATCCTGCCATCCATCCCAAATGTGGCCCCCGGCTACAGTAATTACTACCTCGTGACCCTAACTTACACATCCCATAGCACATCACATAGAATAAGAAGTATATCTTAAACTTTTTTTTATGAGTTTGTTGTCTCCACCACCCCCTTCCATCAAAATGCCAGTTCCAAGAGAGCAGGGGTTTCTTTCTTTTAAACTCTTGTATATCTTCCCAATAAAAACCAATTAAATGAATGAATACCACTATATATACTACATACTTGTACGTGTAGAAAATCACGCCCTAGAAAGTAGTCTGAGGTTGCTGAGCATACAGTCATCACTGACCTTGCCATGATCAGGATCTGTACTTTCACAAAATCGCAATCTCGAGCACCCCGTTCGACCTCTGCACAAACAACCGAAGCATACAAGGAGAAACAGAGAATCTGAATAGGCCTACATCTATTAAAGAAATTAAATCAATAATTAATAAGCTTCCAAAAAAGAAAGCATCGGGTCCAGATAATTTCACTGGTGAATTCTACCAAACATTTAAGGAGAAAGAACATCAATTCTCTACAATGTCTTCAAGAAAAAAGCAGAGGGAAAATTTTCTAACTCATTCTATGAGGCCACAATGACCCTAAAATCAAAGTGGGATAAAGACATTACAAGAAAGAAAAACTACAGACCAGTGTCTCTTATGAACATAGATGCAAAACTCCCCAACAAGATATTAGCAAATCAAATCCAACCATATGTAAACTAGTGACATGTCCCACCAAGCGGGATTTATTCCAATCAATCTCTATCCACCACCTGCTCTTCCAGCTCACCTGCTCTACATATTTCATCCCTGCAATTCTCTGACATCATCAAGACCTCCTACCCATTGATCACACTTTTTCTTTGTTCTGATATGTCTTCTTTCCTTCCTTGTCCAAGCTTAAATTTCATGGTCCAATATTATAATAACTCACTTGAAAAGATTCTTAACTCCGTTGGCCCTGTGCCTATATTTTTCTTGACTGACAAACTCTCACCTTGGTTAAACTCAGCCTTCCTATGGCCACATCCAAGCAACTGAATTTGCTGGAGAAAAATAGATCTGCTACACTGGTCTCACTTTAACTATATGACTTTCACTCAATAACTCCAGGCTCTCGCTCTCCAAAATGAACACTTCACACCTTCTCTCTGTATACCCACTACATCTCCTGCACTGTCCTCACTCTCAGCCAATGACCCCAACTCATACTTCACTGAGGAAATAGAAGTGAATAGGAACTCCCTCATTTTCCCATCATCAAATCTATCAACTAACCTGCATCTTGTCCTCACTCTCTGTCTTCTTTCCTAATATGTGAGGTGTCCATGCTCCCCTCAGAGTCTAAACCTGCCACTTGGCCTCTGGCCTCCAGTCCCTCTTGCCCTGTCTCCCACAATAATCCCCTTCTTCTCTTGTGTCATCAATTTGTCTTAACTCTCCAGAATCCTTCTCATCAATACAAATATGCTTAGTCTCTCCCCTCTTTTAACAAACCTTCCCTTGACCCCATGTCTGCCTCCAGATACCACTTCATTTATTAGCTACCCTTCTCTCTCTTTTTTTTTTAAGATTTTATTTATTTGACAGAGAGATACAGCAAGAGAGGGAACACAAGCAGGGGGAGTGGAAGAGGGAGAAGCATGCTCCTCGCTGAGCAGGGAGCCCGATGTGGGGCTCGATCCCAGGACCCTGGGATCATGACCTGCGCTGAAGGCAGACACTCAACAACTGTACCTACCCTTCTCAACAAAACTTTTTTTCTCTGACATTTATTATGAGACCTAATATTTTCCCCTAGCTGTTGAATCACCCCCAGGCTTTGTTCTCAGAGGACCCAAGTTTTGCAGAACAGAGACTGCTGTGTTCCTTCCAGAATCTATATTCCTGACCCTCAAAACCCATGGGCATAATAATATGGTTGTTTTAAGCCACTATGTCTGGGGCAATATGCTATGTCAGCAACACTAACTGGAACATGGCCCGAGCTACCATTATATTCTATCTACACTGTTCCAGTGGCCTGCTGCCTCTGCCTGGCCTCCCCTTGCTGCCCTACAATCCATATTCAACACAGGAACCCACAGTGGTTCTTTTAAATCTTCAGTCTGATTACATTTCTCCCCTTCCTAAAAGTCTCCTCTGGCTTTCCATCCCATTCAGATTGAAAACCAAAGTTCCTGCATTATCCCACAAGCTCCTACATTAACTTACCCACCCTACCCCATCTCTTGTCACTCTTCCTCTTGTCCATTTTGCTCCTGTTTCAGGCTTCTTTACTGCTCCTCCAACACTTTAGGGGGACTCCAGGCTCAGGACCTTTACAATCTGTTCCCGCTGTCTGAAATACTCTTCTTCTAGATATCCACATCACTTGCTCCTTCACTCCCCTCAAGCGTCTACTCAAATGTCACATTGTTGTGAAAATCTTCGGAGATCTACCACCTTGCTACAATGCTCCCTCTCCCCCTTACTTAGCTTCATTGTTCTTTGAAACATGTAGTCTCATCTGGCGTATCACATGTTGACTTGTTCATCTGTTTATGTCCACCCCCACTGACTGAAATCGTCATGGTCTTGGCCAGTTTGGGGAGTAACTCCTGAGTTACAACAGTGGCCAACATACAGTGGACATTTCATAAGTATGTACAGACTAGAAAAGTGAGTGAGTGAATATACCCACACACTGGGATGAGAATTCTGCAGCGTGTAATAAACAAATGACTTAAAATGAATATGTAACTTCTTTTCAAAAGCAATGACCACCCATTGGCATCTGCGGAGAAATTTAAAAAAAGACAACAATCTGACTTGCCACATCTCAAGGGGTTTTATTGAGGTTGTGTTGCTATGCTGGACACCACAGAAGCTAGGACACGAACATCTCTAAACTGGATTCCAACTATATTTTTTGAACAAAGTTTATCTAATAAAAACAGAACAGGGGCGCCTGGGTCTGACTCTTGATCTTGACTCTCATGGTCATGAGATCAAGCCCCATGGTGGGCTCCATGCTGAGCATGGAGCCTACTTAAAAAAAAATTTAAAAACATAACAACAAAAATAATCTTGTTCACTGATATTTCCTAACCACCATCTCTCTGCAGCCCTTATTACCATTTTGACACCCTGTGTATATTCAGAAGTGTTAGCATACTTTTGTGACCTTTCTCTGTAATTACAAAATGTCACCAGCCCCTGGTGACACTCTTCTTATTATTATTTTATGTATATGTACATATATGTACATTTATATATATATATATGAATTGATTATATATAATCAATAATAATCATCTATAATTTATCTATTACTTATAAAGGCATTTTATACTACAATTATTTGGATAGCCTAATTTAATTCATTCAACTCTGTAAGGTAAAGGGAGTATCAGGTTTTCACTAAAGTTACATTTTTGTAGATGAAGTGCAAGATCGCCAAGGCCTACGACAGTTCCAAATCTGCAAGGATAACGGGGGAAAGGCTAGAGAGAAGCTTCCACCCAGACTGCATAAGCACAGCATCCAAATCCTAAAGAGCCACACAAATACAAGAAGGTTGAGTGTGCTTTCCTATTCACAGTCCTTAGAGGAGCAGGTGTGAGGGAAATGCCTCCCCCTCATTCAGCGCTGCTGCTCTTCTGTCCTTGTCCAAGCTCTGCAAGGTTCTCGGACCCACTCCTGGTGGTCCATGCCAGTCTCCACCAGAACACTGCTCCCTATTTTAGAGCTTTCAAGATGATCAGTCGGGCTCTGCAACTGGTCAAAGCTCTGAGTTTTAGGTACGGTCCTCACTAGCTACAGCTGTGTAACTCAGCCTGTGTGTTTTGGGCTTATCCATAAATGTGTTTATTTTTTAGTTCTAACAGGAGTACGTGTGTTTGATCATTTTTATTACGTCTATAATTTAGACATCAAGCTCCAAAAGAAGTAAAAATAAATGAGTTGTGAAAATCTTAACACAGAGAAAAATCAGAAGACCCTTCCTCTTTCTGGCTTAGAGCCCAGCAATTTGCATAAATCACTAACTTTCTGAGAGTCATTTCCACAGAGACTTAAGAAAAATAAAAATAATGTCTGCCTATTCCATAGTATTGTATCAAAAGAAGTAAAAAAAGGATAAAAGATGCAATCTGTTAATGTGTTAAGGAGAAAATTCTAAGTCAATGGGATGCATACAAAAAGTGATCACATTAATCATGATTTAAGTTGGTAGATGACAGTAAAAAAATATCACATCAGGTCTTAGGGACACACTTAGACAGATTTCCCGTCATATTCAGCAATGGCTATGTATGTGGTAAAGCCACCAAAACCCAGCTGACAAGTATCATGGGCACATGTGATGCCCCACTCATCTTCTCCATCCACAACAGTTTTGTGGATACCACATCTTTCCTCCCACCTTAAATAAAAGTATGTAGTACCCACCTCATTAGAGCTACAGCTAGTCATGAGGATTTGCCCATGAACTAGGAATACATGTCTCAGTCTCCATCCATTATGCAGTGGAAACATGCATGGAGCATCACACAGCATCCCAGGGCCCCTCTGTGAAAACAACTGAGCTGGAGATATCCATGGCAAGTCCTTCAGCAAAGGAAAACAAGTGTTTAAATCTGTTTCAAACCCCTTCCGACTCCCCCACTGGTCTACCACCACTGCCTACCCTCACAACTCACTCTCTCCATCATGTTTAGCTTTTCAGACTTTAGAAGAATCTATCTCCAGTGTTTGTAAAGTCTGGACTCTGGCTAGGAATTTTCTGCCTTAATATCCATCACTAGCTGCTTCCAATCATAGTGTCAGATCTAAAATTCATCCCAGCTCCTTAATGGCTTTGAGTGCTAACACATCAATTAGTCCTGAACTCTTCGTGTCCGGCTCGTTCTGTCGGACCAACTTTACAGGCAGGAGAGTAAGTGGGAACCTGGCTTTGAATTCCGTGGTGAATGATGTAACAGCAAAGCTGGCGAAACAGCCTTAGAAGCCCTGAATCCACATCCCCTATCAAATGCCTATAAAGAACCCGAGATTATCCTCCGTCAAATTATTTATAGGTGACAAGAAATATTTCTAATTATATCCATTCACAGCCCCAGTCAGTGAATATTGTGCAAAGAGATTGCCAAAAAAGGTTTTGCCAAGTAGGTTCCAGCTAGGACAGCTGAGGTGGCTGCTGTGCTTGCAAAACGGTCTCTATAAAAGCGGAGCCCACATGCCTCCGTCCTGTCCTTCCTCAAAATTCAAGGTACGTATACATGATGAACACTTGGCTAGTTGTACATTCCTGCTGATAATGATCGTTCAACTTAAGGGAGATGGCTACTATTTCCCAAATTTTGATTTTTCTTTCCATCATTCCTAAGGATGACATGGTACACGATATAGTTACTAGGATTTTGCGACTAAATGGGAAAGAGAAGAATCTGCATTCTCTTGTTGTTGTTGTTGTTGTTTTTTCTTTCAACAGTGGCTGTCTGCTTCAGGCCCGCCACCTTCTTCTTCCGGTAACACGAGAGGTAAGAGAGATTTATTACTATACTCTAAAGAACAAAGGGATCTGTACTGCTAAGTCTTAAAAAGCTACCATCTTATTATTTCCTGGGCTAGTCATAGGAATAAGGTAATACAAGGAGCAGCTTTTCTTTAAAAATGGCTTCTCATAAATATTGGCTTTTCAGGCCATTTAACCACACAAAATTGAATGACTCATCTCTTCCACATGTTTTTAGCACTTCAGAAGCAATCCAACAATTCCAGTGTAATATTCAGTGTGAACCGCTAGTCCAGCTTGACCAGTGAAGATGTATTATGGAGACTGTTCAGTAAAATCAACAGTGTGTTGATCTGGGGGTCAACATTTCCAGGTGTCAACCCAGGCTTTCCATGATCTCTGGCCACCTGAGGGAAGCCAGGTGGCTTTCTGGATCTTGCAGTGGATTCAGCACTGAATCTGGGCTTGGGAGAACAGGGTTCATGAACCAGCATCACCACTTACACTTGGGTCACACTGCATGACCCTTCATCTTTCTGGGCCTTAGTTTTCCTATCAGTAAAATGAGGAGGCAGCGTTCTAGATGGTGGCTAAGGTACCTGCAGCTCTTGGATCTGTAACCTCAGACGGCGGCTTCCAAGTCCTCCCCCACACAATCAAAACATTCAACGGACCTCCTCCCCAACTCCATATGTTGGGACCTGTACTTTTAGTATCCTGTTAAAAATATACATAATGAAGAAAACCTGCTACTCTTTTGATAATTTCCTAATTAGTTCATATTTAGTAAAGAAGCTATAGTGATTTAGATTTCCTAACAGAAAACATATTTTTTGTTTGAGGGTGGTGGCTTACTCAAGCTTGAGGCAGGTAGATTCGGGAACCCCTGCAACAACCCTGAGGATCTTTAGGGGCTTGTGACCCACAGGTGGAGAAACCAATGATCTCAGACACGAGGTGGGAAGGGTGGCATCCTTTCTGTTTGGTGAATGCACTGTATTACAGTAATCTCTCCATAATACTATGTTGTTAATGCAAAATGGCCTTGTGTAAAAACACAGAAACAAAAAATAATGTTAACAGGGTAATATTTTTCCTTTGAAGAAAAAAACCTAAGGTTAAATATTCAATATTTGTCCCCTGAGAGTATGTCTAAATTGCACTGTATCATCAAGAGGTTTTCATAGGTGTGAACTACATTGATTTTAGAGACAGAACATGTTGCAAATTCCATATCTAACAGTCAAGAGGAAGTTTAATGCTGATGACAAAATACCAAGACTCCTTCTGAAAAGCCTGAGGTTGAGGCTGCTGTTCTCGCTGTTGTGACAACAGAGTCACTGCTTTCCACAATCCAGCCTCCCTTCCCCTCCACAGAAGTCACCTTCTGTCACTGGTCACTCACCCTGCCCTTGCCATCAGAACATGAGGACTTATTTTCTCGTAATTCAGGAAATAATTTTAAAGTTCATTTTGGCTTGAAATTTTAAACTGGCTATTGACTTCAGATGAGATATTTAGAGAATTGGTACTTTTTTAAAAAAGGAGGAAGAAAGAGAGAGAGATGTGAAATAGTAAGAATCAGATAAAAACAACCACTATCCTGAAATCCAACTAAAAACAATTTAACTAAAAATATACAAACACTATGATATGTTTTTCATTCAAATGTTTTTCTCCAAGAACCTTTTAAAGTTATCTTTTGTTTTGATAATACTACTTGCACACAGTTTAAGAATAAATGAGACTTAATTTTGACTTAGGACAAACCATTTGTTGGATTTTCAACTTCTGTTGCATTTACTTTTTCCTTTATCACGTGATACCTAAATAATTTACTCCTAAACGGGGGATTTATCTGTGCTTATTTAGTGTTTTCAATCTGGACTGTGTCCTGAACGAACAAAGGCACCTTTTCATCCATCCAATTTTAATAATATTTGCGTCCAGTTTATCCATCTGATTTTAGTAATTTGGGCCAGGAGAAAAATTATACTAAATATTTGAGTTTTTAAAATAGGTTCAGGTTGTAAACCCACTGGAAACAGTTATTCTGCATTTCTTTGTATCACCGCAATGTCAAAAATAATAATAATAATAATATGGGAAGGGGGAGTAGAAAAAGAAAACAAAGCAAAGCAAGTAGAAAAAAGATTCTGAGCACACCGGGGCATGCCGAATGCTGCTGACTACAACACAAACTCCTCCATATTCGTCTACAAAGGCTCACAGCACAGAGGATGGAACGGAGGCTTACATCAAAAGAAGTAAGCTCCCAACATAAGGCTTTCAAGTCCATGATCCGGATCTCTCAGCGCCTTTGCACAGGACACAGGCGTGATCCCTACAGGCGGGGCTGAGGAAATAGGCCAGGCCAATGAGGCGCAGAAGTGTGAAACCAATAGGACAACGTCCACCCTCACCCTGGGTCACTGTCCAGCTCTGTCTCTGCCCTCCAGGTACCCCGGCGCTGTGCTGCCACCAATAACCCCCAGCTATGAGCTCCGACACTGAGATGGCCATTTTTGGGGAGGCTGCTCCGTACCTCCGAAAGTCTGAAAAGGAGCGCATTGAGGCCCAGAATAGGCCGTTTGATGCCAAGAATTCTGTCTTTGTGGTGGACGCTAAGGAGTCCTACGTGAAAAGTACAGTGCAGAGCAGGGAAGGGGGAAAAGTGACAGTGAAGACCGATGCCGGGGCTGTAAGTAACACAGAGGAGGGTGGGAAGGCATAACTGATCCTTTTCTGCTACTCAGCTGATTTGCACTGGCTCCTTTTCTAAACAGACTGTCACAGTTAAGGAAGATCAAGTCTTCTCCATGAACCCTCCCAAGTACGACAAGATCGAGGACATGGCCATGATGACCCACCTGCACGAGCCCGCGGTGCTGTACAACCTCAAAGAGCGTTACGCAGCCTGGATGATCTATGTGAGTGCCCCCTTTTTTCTTCTCACTTTTCACTAACTTCAGTCCATGAACTATGTTAGCCAAACCCAATTAAAGACTAGTTTCCGATTTGGTTACTACAATTTTAAGACTAATACTTGGTCAGTGTTGTGAATTCTGATGTATTTGACACGGTGCATGTGACAAGCCACCTACTTCGTGCTGAATTCGTGGGCAGACGGAAGGAAACATACTGTGTAGGGCCCGAGTGGGCGGGAGGCAGCCAGGGAATGAGATCCTCCAGCCTTGGGAGAACTGACACAGTGACTTGGGTCCCTCTCACTTGGCACATAAAGCAGTATTTCCAAGGCAGATGAATGAGGTGACTGCAGACAGAGCAACCTTGTCATTTCCCACAGACCTACTCGGGCCTCTTCTGCGTCACCGTGAACCCCTACAAGTGGCTGCCGGTGTACAACCCCGAGGTGGTGGCCGCCTACCGAGGCAAGAAGCGCCAGGAGGCCCCGCCCCACATCTTCTCCATCTCCGACAACGCCTACCAGTTCATGCTGACGGGTGAGTGGGTCCATAATTACAACCTGTAGAGCCATTTATGAAGCACATGTACAGTGATAACGTAGAAGACACAGGCGGGACTTGGAGAATAAAATGTCCAGCACAAACATAACAGTAATAATAATAGTATAACAATAGTAATCCAATATGATTAGTAGTAGTATAATATAATAAAATTGGGGAAATATATTTAAAATCAAAGGGACCAGGGGTGCCTGGATGGCTCAGTCCGCTGGGAGTCTGACTCTTGGTTTTAGCTCAGATTGTGATCTCAGGATCTTGGAGCCGAGCCCTGAGTCACACTCCACACTCAGTGTGGAGTCTTCTAGAGATTCCTTCCTCCCCCGACTCCCTCTCCTTCTGATCCTCCCACCCCCTACGCACACTCTTTCTCTAAAATAAATAAAATCTTTAAAAAAAAAAGAATAAAATGGACCAGTTCCAAAAGCATAGAGAATTTTGCTTAGATTTCTATGCTACAATCCAAACTAATGCTAATTCCAGATCAAAATTAACCAAATTTAGGAATGAACTATGCATTTTAATTATAGCTAGTGTATCACCTCTCCTAAAAAGTAAGCTTTGAAAGCTCAGAGTACAAGTTATCCCAATTACTACACAAAACTCTGAACTGGCCGTTAATAACATGATTTTGAACTATGAACCAAGCGACTAAGTGGAGCATGGAGCTAGTACTCATTGATACTGATAAATTCCCATGCGTAGTACGGTGAAACAGTGCACTCATTACATATTCTGTCACACCAAAGGTAACAGGAGTGTAACACACTTGACTAATCAGCCCATTTTTTGCTACTTATTTTAAAAATATTGTGAAAAAAGCAAAGTAACAATTGACAAAGGTTTTGTGTGTGTGTGTGTGAGTGGGGAGCTTTAAAGGAAGATTTTGAGTTTATGAAACTTACATGCTAAGTATATTTTTCAACATTATCTCCGATTTCTCTTTCACAGATCGTGAGAACCAGTCGATCCTGATTACGTATGTAGATTTCACGCCTTTCTTTCTATTGAATTTTGATCATTGTAGTGATTACTTAGATTCTGACTTCTTCCTCTGTGTGGACTCGACAGCGGAGAATCCGGTGCAGGGAAGACCGTGAACACCAAGCGTGTCATCCAGTACTTTGCGACAATTGCAATTACTGGAGAGAAGAAAAAAGAGGAACCTACTCCTGGCAAAATGCAGGTGGGTATAATATTCATCCCAGGATGGAAGAAATCCTAGGCTTGTAAAAACTGGGCTAAGGTACTTCAGAGCCATGGCAACCAATTGCAAGTGATGACAAAATTTGGAAGACAACCCTTGGGAGGGCTGTGAGAAGAGAAGTGCTGCCAGGTGCAATAGATAGAAGTTCTCACAACCATTTATTAGGAAGGAAGCAATGGGCTTGAGGAATACAGAAATCAAGACCATGTCACTAGAGTACCCCCTCCCCCAATTTGTCTTCCTTCTACTCACTTTAGTAAGCCCCGCTCACAAACTCCCTCTTTCCCAAATAAATAAATCTTTTTTAAAAAAATGTGTTAAGAAAGAAATAAAGAAAGAGAAAGCCAGCCGGCCTTACCCAAAATTTATAGAATACTGAGAAGGGGGAAGGGAGGCAGGGGACGAAGCTGATGGAAAGTTATTTCAGGAGACTGCAACTCACCCTTTCTGTGGGTCTCTTTATCTGTCTTGTTCATTTCTCTTAAGGGGACCCTTGAAGATCAAATCATCAGTGCCAACCCGCTCCTGGAGGCTTTTGGCAATGCCAAGACCGTGAGGAATGACAACTCCTCTCGCTTTGTAAGTCTCCAGGTCTTCCTTCACACGTGAGGGTCAGCACGGACACTTCTGTGCATGTGGTCTCAGTATCTTTCCCATCTGTTTGGTCCAGAGCTAAAGAGAATATTTGTCTGCCTTTGAATATGTACAAAAAGTCTTCCTTTGCCTTTTTAAGGGTAAATTCATCAGGATCCATTTTGGGGCAACAGGCAAACTGGCTTCTGCCGATATTGAAACATGTAAGTTAATGAATATTAGTGATTAAAAATACTTTTCTTTGGGGCTATATACCGCAAATCTTGTTATCTATGTGGTGTGAACTTTTCAAATGCTTAATTTTCCACTGTGGCCTCTGAAGTGTGCTCAATCTGACCTTCTAGATCTGCTGGAGAAGTCCCGTGTTACTTTCCAACTAAAGGCTGAAAGAAGCTACCACATATTTTATCAAATCATGTCCAACAAGAAACCAGAGCTTATTGGTAAGAAGTATCTGTGATTTTTTTTCTACCAAGGAAGAATAAAAGCCCTTTATTCTAAGAAGTCCCTCTAAAATGCTTTTGATGACCAAAGTAATTCTGTCTATACTTGTTCTTTCTCACGTGTACAGAAATGCTTCTGATCACCACCAACCCATATGACTTTGCCTTTGTCAGTCAAGGTGAAATTACAGTGCCCAGCATTGATGACCAGGAAGAACTGCTAGCCACAGATGTAAGTTAACAGGTGCAGAACAGGAAGAAGCAAACTCATTTTGCAGTATACAACACTCCCCTCTACAGAGTCAACAGCATTAGCAGAAAGACAATAAATAGGCAATATTGCCTTTCAGGCTTCCTTACTCTTGGAATTAAATTACAGAATATTTCAATGCCTGCCCCCCACCCTATATATCAGAAAGCTTTAAATGTCTGTAATAAATGTTACGTCTTAGGCATTCCTTGGCTAGTTGGCTTTTTTTTTTCCTCATTGGTCCTTTGGGTCGATTTTTGTACTCCAATAGTGATGTTTCTCTTATTTTATATCAGACCCTACATCCAATAACCTGGGAAAAGGACCTACAACATTTTTAGGTTTTTTTATAACAGAACATGATTATTTCCAGTTCCTCTATAGTCAGATGTAAACACAAATTTTGTTTCAAATGTCACTCTGGGGGCTAACAGTATTCCCCTCCCCCCTCTATGAAGCATTTGAAGAAATGGATTCTCTAACCTCAAAAAATTCTCTTTTTGGCCTCTGCGAGTCTTTACTTTTATTTTTGGAATTATAAATTCTTTCTCTCTCCTCTTTTTTTTTAAAGGATCATTACTCTTTGGCTTCTTTTCTTTATACATATACTTTATACATAGTTCATGGTTTTTTTCGCTTTTCTGAACAGTCAACCTTCTTTGATTATTCTTTACTTTAATACCGGTGGGAATATCCCAACATTCCCAAGATGGGATTAAGAGTTGCTTACAAAAACACCTCTTCTCTTAAAATATAATTTTCAAAAAGTCTATAAACTGTGTGCCTTCATCTAATAAATATCAGCTTTTACCGGCTTTACCTCATTATTATTCATATGCCCAAAAGGGTTAGGGAGTTGAGAAATAACCTCTAGTGTTGGAGGTTAAAAAAAAAAACACTGTAGTCTTGCTCCAAGACTTTATTAATATCTAGGCATTTTAAATAGGTCGAGTCAGTGAGCTGGAACTGAGGGTAAATAATCTGGAGAAAGAGTTACATAAGCAAACTCCCCCTGCCTTGTCTGATGCCTGCCTCCACTGCATAAGCCTTTGCAAAGCCTAGCATGGGCAACTAAGAAGGTGATCAAAATCTAATAGAGAAAAATGACACAACAATACTTCAATAAAAGAAGTTCTTTTCATAAATGTCTCTTCCCTGCATGAGTAACGATCAGGTGAAGTTCACTGCCAGGACTCTCACTGCTGCCGAGCTGTGACCTGATACCAGAGAGGGAAAAACTCAAGGGCCACTGCTCTTCCCCTCTTCCCAACCGCATCCATCATATCCGGGGAGGCAGGCTACGATGAGGCGAGGACAACATAGGAGGAAAAGGAGCAAACAGATTTATGAAGCAAAGGAAACCCATGAGATAAGAAACCTGTGGAGCAAGGCCTGGCTAATGTGGAGAAATAGGAAGAGTGTTGGCCTTGGCATCCAAAGCCAAGGCTCTGAGTCTTAGCTAGCTGAGTGTGGACAGGTCACATAAGATCTTCACTGTCCACATGACTCAGTGGGAAACTGACACACACCTACTGATGCTGCTTTGTGGAATAAAGTGCCAAAGAACAGGACCTTTTGAAAACAGCAAAGTGTTAGTCAAGACATCATGAGAAGGCGGGGAGGCAGGCCCCAGTGTCCTGAGGGCGTCTGCCATGGTGATGACTGGGAACTGATTTAAATTCAACTCTTTCCACAGAGTGCTGTAGACATCCTGGGTTTCAGCACTGACGAAAAGGCGGCTATCTACAAGCTCACGGGGGCCGTGATGCATTATGGGAACATGAAGTTCAAGCAGAAGCAGCGGGAGGAGCAGGCTGAGCCGGATGGCACCGAAGGTACCGCCCCCTGCTCACATCTTTCAGTTGACAGAGCTGACACGATCAGGTCCTCGAGGGCAGAGGCCAAGTTTTCACTTTCTTCACCTATCTGATGGCGGGGAGAAGTATAAGAGGACAGAAATAACACACTGCATGTTTTACAGGACTGACATTTGTGGAGGTGTGATTTCTGCCCATTCCAATTTTCACTGACTTACTGTAAGCTAGTATTTACGATCTGATTAAGACCTTTTTTATTCCGGTCAATAATTTACGTGCCCACATGCACTGTAAGAAAAAAAACAGATCAGAATTTTCCTGTCACTCCTCCTCTAGGTTAGAATTTTTCAAATTATTTTTATCTGTGGTCTGCTTTAGCTATATTTTAAGTATCGCACGGAGCATCAATTCCCCATGTTCCAAATTATCCTCTCAAAAAAAATGACTAAAATTAGCGTGACAAATGGTTTTGTCACATTTGCACATATTCCTCTTCAAGCAAAACGTTTTTTTCTCTGTCATTACCCTTCACACCTTAAACTGTCTAAGCTGTGGTCAGTTTCACCATTCTCGCCTCGTTCATGCAGTTGCTGACAAGGCGGCCTATCTCCAGAGCCTGAACTCCGCTGACCTGCTCAAAGCCCTCTGCTACCCCAGGGTCAAAGTCGGCAATGAGTACGTCACCAAAGGCCAGACTGTGCAGCAGGTAAGCATGACTTAAACCCATGATTTGTTTGAGCCACCAGAGACCTAAGGCTCCATCACTGTGTTCGATTCGAAACCAAACTACCACTGTTCCTGAAGGTATACAACGCGGTGGGCGCTCTGGCCAAGGCCATCTACGAGAAGATGTTTCTGTGGATGGTCACCCGCATCAACCAGCAGCTGGACACCAAGCAGCCCAGACAGTACTTCATCGGGGTCTTGGACATCGCCGGCTTTGAGATCTTTGATGTGAGTAATGAGCTGACAGAAAATAAGCAAATGCAAATTCCCAGTCATTTGATCCAGCTTGTTAGAGCATTCAAAATTATCTTTACAAAAAGTACAAAATGGAATTTGTGGGAAAGAAAGGTCCCTGAAGAGATGTGAAACAAGTAAATTAGTATAAAGAGGAAAAGAGAGAGCATTTTATTCTTTCAAGTCTAGAAGTCTCAGAGAATGGTCTGTGAAAGGTTAATAAATATTCAACATCTATCCTGGATCCAAATGGAAACGCTTTCTTAAATTACTCTAAGGAAATATTTAAAAGAGGTCCTTATTTAACAGCATTTGGCCTAATGATTTCATGCAAAGAGCATAGTACTCGAGGAGTCATGACATTTAGAATCATGTCATATGGTAAAAAAACAATCTGAACATTTGTAATTTAATAAACCAAAATACCTTAAATGCAGAAGAAACACTTAAGTCATGAGTAACTCCCTATATTTCTCTTTTCCTATAGTTCAACAGCCTGGAGCAGCTGTGCATCAACTTCACCAACGAGAAGCTGCAACAGTTCTTCAACCACCACATGTTCGTGCTGGAGCAGGAGGAGTACAAGAAGGAGGGCATCGAGTGGACGTTCATCGACTTCGGGATGGACCTGGCCGCCTGCATCGAGCTCATCGAGAAGGTCCGTAAGACTTTTCAAGCCTTCAGGACATGAAAAACAAATTGTCCGCCTCCTCACGCTTAACTGCAATCCCCATTCTCAAAGAACAAGCAGTGGTGTTTGACAACAGGCTCGTGTACTCTGATCAGTTGTCTGGTGTGTCTCAAGGATGTGTTGTTACTCGTGAATAGTTTTTCATAGAAAAATGACTGCAGTGCTACAAACCTGTACACAGACACAGGGATGCACATTTCTCCCTCTTATAGCTTCACTCTCCCTCACGTGCACAGGAGAAAGGAATGAAATTGCAGCTAGTCCTCTGAGTACTGTCATCGATCCCGGCGATTCCATGACGGTGTGTCATGCACGGATCATCCTTCATGGCTATCAGGGCAGGATGGAAGGTAGCTCTTCAGTAGTTGCAGGCATTAAGACTCTATAACTACTGAATAAACACCAAACCTCTATACAGTCTTCCCTGGAAAATGAACCCGGATTTTCCTCTATCAGGTGGGGCAATAATTCTATCAGTGTTGAACATGTTAAAACTCATCAAAGCAATCATTAAACACTTTCAAATGTGTATTGGGAACTCATCGTGTACCTACAGATACCAATGAGGTATATGGCTACACGTGAACACTACCCTAAGCAGTGGGAAAGGAAAAGCAAACACAACTGCCTTCTATGAAAACTTCAGACACTCATGCTAAAATTCATAAAAATATGAAAGATGAGAGTGCCACACCAGACTAGGTCTACCCAATTTGAGGAAAACAATTTTAATTTGGTGATACACTATCTCTGCTATTCATGAAAATGACACGGTACTCAGTTCCTGGAACACCGAAACAGTTTTGGGGAGACAATTTGTGACTGAAGCAAAATCATCGACACTGGGTTTTCTATCAGTCTTTCCTATCAAACTTGCCACTGAAAGGAGTCAACCTGCTTACAAAGCAAAAACAAATTATCATCACTTAACTCCGCCATGGGGGGAACATAGTTCAGAGTACAAAGGGTTCTAATGATACAACACAAGACGCTCTTTCCTCCTGGGAATGGATAATTTTTAATCATTATCTGTATTTCTCTCCTCTTCATACTTTTGTCTTGTCTGGATTTGAGGTAAGGAAGTTACATTGTCAGGACGGAAGAAAGTATTTAGATCTATACATTTACGGGATAAAGAATTCAGCTTTGAAATGGTAGTTTTGGAATTTAATTTTATACTCTGAACATAAAAATTGACAAATGGCACATATGGGCTTCTTTTATTTTTTTTTTTAACAGAGTCTTTCTAGCAAACATATGTACCATATGTCCATGGTACATGATTGCTTCACATCTCAGTAGCAGAGAAGAGGCAATAAAGTAGGGTCATGCTTATTTAATTTCTTATCATCCCTTCTTCTGGAACATTTTCAGGTTTCCACCAAGAACATAAAGTATTGGAGCATATTTTTCTGAGGAACTCATTATTATTATTATCCCTTTTTTCCTACTCTCAGCCCATGGGGATCTTCTCCATCCTGGAAGAGGAGTGCATGTTCCCCAAGGCCACAGACACCTCCTTCAAGAACAAGCTCTATGAGCAGCACCTTGGGAAGTCGGCCAACTTCCAGAAGCCCAAGCCTGCCAAAGGCAAGGCCGAGGCACACTTCTCTCTGGTCCACTATGCTGGCACTGTGGACTACAACATCGCCGGCTGGCTCGACAAGAACAAGGACCCCCTGAACGAGACCGTGGTTGGGCTGTACCAGAAGTCTGGAATGAAGACCCTGGCTCTTCTCTTTGCTGGGGGACAAAGTGCTGAAGCAGGTCATTCTTAATGTCATTAGTACGTTCACAGAGTGAATTGAACTATACAATATAGACTTAATAAAAGGAAGTGTATTTAGTGTGCTATGGTCTTACGGTCATAAGCTTTCAGAGCTGAAATGACACTATGGATCATTTTGTCCATGGCCTCATTTCACCAATGAGAAACACAAACTCAGAGGCTAAGTGACTTGCTCAAGATCATACAGTTCATTTCTACTATTTTAATAGTATTGGTCCCTTCAAGGATTCAGCTAAGCTGGAGATGAGGAAATCCTTTGTCGAGGCACTAGTGCTTGAGGAACTGAAATTCTGTTCTCCTAAGTCCTCTAAGACCAGATGTGCAGGTAACAGTACAGAAGCATAAGCAAACAGGAAGTGGGACCTCCCTGCAGGTTAGTAGAGGCTCACCCACCTGGTAGCAAGCACACAACTTTACCTGTTCTCTGGGACCTCTGTGCACTAAGGCGGCAGTACTACTCTGTCTCCTGGGCACTTCCTTCAGGGGACACACATTGCTAATTTGGAGGAGAGGAATCCCATCCCTTCCCCCACATCTACCCTTTTCATCCACAGTTCTTTTACTGTTGTTGTTTTCTTGAATACCTATAAATGTGAGCCAATGCTTCCATTTTCCTAATCTATAGTCAGCAGAAAGACACAGAAAGAAAAACAGGAATGATACAAGTGAACAAGTGCAAATTTAAATTCCAGAAGGAATTTTGGCAGTCCTTGTACCTATGGATAGTACTTCCGAAGCTGTTGCAAATAGTTTTAATTTTTCTATTTTATTTTTCAGAAAGTGGAGGTGGAAAAAAAGGTGCCAAAAAGAAGGGTTCTTCTTTCCAGACAGTGTCAGCCCTTTTCAGGGTACAGTATATTCTTGAATGCCAAAAGATTACTTCTGTAACAAAATTAAATTATCATAACTTTTTAAAACTTTTTAAAGGAGATCTACGGTGAAACTGAATAAAAGCAGTGTTGTACAAAGGAAAATGAAAAACATGTTAGGAGAAATTTAACCAAAAGAAAACCCACAATGTGGGTTCAAACTTTACAATAAATGAACCAGTTACCCTTAAAACTCCAAATCTAAAAGATCTAGAGCGGAACACATTTCACATGAAATCAAACCCTCTCTTAAAAGCAACCACTGTCATCAGTTACATTTACTTTATTCGTGAAATGGGGCACATTCACTACAGATCATTGACAGGGACTCTCATGCAACGAAAAGTGACTGCATAACTTTGAATATGGTTTCCAGGAGAATTTGAATAAGCTGATGACCAACCTGAGGAGCACTCACCCCCACTTTGTACGGTGCATCATCCCCAATGAAACCAAGACTCCAGGTAAGACCCATCTGATACCCAAACAACTCCAGGCTGTTTGCTTGAGACCATGAAGTAAGGCATGTGTATTCTGCCTTTTAGGGGCCATGGAGCATGAACTTGTCCTGCACCAGCTGCGGTGTAACGGGGTGCTGGAGGGGATCCGCATCTGCAGGAAGGGGTTCCCAAGCAGGATCCTTTATGCAGACTTCAAACAGAGGTTTGTGTCTCATTATTCCTCCCTTTCAAAGTGCTAGCCTAGAGCAGTATCCCCACGCAGCTCAAACATCTTTTAACTTTTCCTTGAAAACTGAAATGCAATCATTTGAAAGGTGATCATAAAAGAATGAAGGCTTGCTTTATATTACCAGAAGTTTTTAAACATATTTTCCCAAGGTTCACCTAAAGCACTGTTGGATTATTTTAATGGAATTTGTTTTCTCCAAAACTCAGTCTATCATTTTTTCAATGATAGCTACTAACAGTTCCAGTAAGAAGAAAAACCACACTTTTATATTCTTTGCATTCTGATAGATACAAGGTTCTAAATGCGAGTGCCATCCCAGAGGGTCAGTTCATTGACAGTAAGAAGGCTTCTGAGAAACTTCTAGGGTCTATTGACATCGACCACAACCAGTACAAATTTGGTCATACCAAGGTACCATCAACCTAAATATCTATCATCATTTCATTACCTTTGGACTTTCTCACAAGTGGAAATAACATATTTAGCTTGTTCTTTGGCAAGGTTTTCTTTAAAGCTGGCCTGCTGGGAACTCTAGAGGAGATGAGAGATGAAAAGCTGGCTCAACTCATCACACGCACCCAAGCTGTGTGCAGAGGGTACCTGATGAGGGTGGAATTCAAGAAGATGATGGAGAGGAGGTGAGGGACCAAGTCCAAGTCCTCATTCTCTGCGTTGTCATGGTTGAATCCGACACAGTCATTACTTCTGTTGAGTGATGGTCACTGTCCACACTGTTCCTTATTTGCGTCTTTGTTCTTTTCTACAGAGAGTCCATCTTCTGCATCCAGTACAACGTCCGTGCGTTCATGAACGTCAAGCACTGGCCCTGGATGAAGCTGTATTTCAAGATCAAGCCCCTCCTCAAGAGTGCGGAGACAGAAAAGGAGATGGCCACCATGAAGGAAGAGTTTGAGAAGACCAAAGAAGAGCTGGCTAAGTCAGAGGCAAAAAGGAAAGAGCTTGAAGAGAAGATGGTAGCTTTGATGCAAGAGAAAAATGACCTGCAGCTCCAAGTTCAATCTGTGAGTGTCATCCACTGCACAGCTCAGACACTTCTTATCCACCACACACTGTGGGAGTGGATATGAAAAGGTTTCAGCTTAAGGTTTTTGAATGAATGGTTTCCACTAAAACATGTGCTGTAATTGTCTGTCGTTCAAAAATACTAAGACTCAGACCTAAAGAAACAACAGCTGCAAAGTCATCAATTATGCTGTGTATGTTCCTACGCACATTCATACGCAGTATGATCAACAGTGAGCACAGTCATAAAGATGTCCACAGATATTTTCCTTCCTTAATAGAACCTTCTCTTCGATGAAACTGTTCTTTGCTTAGTGAATATCTGTGTACATAAACAGAAGTTGTGTTGTTCTTACAAGGTCAGCGAAAAGGCTAAATTAACTAACCCCCTCCAACGTGAGGAAACAGAGTCCTAGAATTAATACGTGACTTTTCCAAAGTAACACTGGGACAGATTTTACCAAAAGGCTAGTTTCCCTGATCTGACCTTCCACACACGGATAGCTGGAGGAAATCTGTTATTATAATCAGTGCATTAAAATTACTAACATTTTGGGGCGCCTGGGTGGCACAGCGGTTAAGCGTCTGCCTTCGGCTCAGGGCATGATCCCAGTGTTGTGGGATCGAGCCCCACATCAGGCTCCTCTGCTATGAGCCTGCTTCTTCCTCTCCCACTCCCCCTGCTTGTGTTCCCTCTCTCGTGGGCTGTCTCTATCTCTGTGGAATAAATAAATAAAATCTTTAAAAAAAAATAAAAATAAATAAAATAAAATAAAATTACTAACATTTTGTCCATTAGACTTTTTAAAAGTTGGCCTATGTGTTGACCAAACCGGTTGAATCACTGAAGTATCCACCTTTTAATAAATTATCGTGTGTTTGCAGATACAGCTTAGACAGGTGAAATTGTTTCATTTCTCCCGTTAGGAAGCAGATGGCTTGGCTGATGCAGAGGAAAGATGTGATCAACTGATAAAAACCAAAATCCAGCTGGAGGCCAAGATCAAGGAGCTAACTGAAAGAGCAGAGGAAGAGGAGGAGATCAACGCCGAGCTAACGGCCAAGAAAAGGAAACTGGAGGATGAGTGTTCAGAGCTCAAGAAAGACATCGATGACCTTGAACTGACCCTGGCCAAGGTTGAAAAAGAGAAGCATGCCACAGAGAACAAGGTACCATCATGATCCATTTTAGAGTGTCTACAAGTGCTAGCTTGTTACTGAAGTATTTTAATAAAAAGATTAATCCTATAGTCACTGAATATAAAAGGAAAGTACTGTCACATTTATGTCATCTCTTTAGTCTTCACCATTTCTATTTACCTTGACCTTTATCCCCCATACTTTTCAGTGAGGTGAGCCTGACTTAGCATCTTGTCTCCATTTTCCATCTCAGGCTGACCCTGTCCTAAGCTTGTTTTTCATCAAGATGATAGATGTCACTAACATTTCTATAATCTGTTCAAATCTAAGGTGAAAAACCTCACGGAAGAGATGGCAGGCCTGGATGAAACCATCGCAAAGCTGACCAAGGAGAAGAAGGCCCTCCAAGAGGCCCACCAGCAGACCCTGGATGACCTGCAGGCAGAAGAGGACAAAGTCAACACCCTGACCAAGGCTAAAACCAAGCTAGAGCAGCAAGTGGATGATGTAAGTGTGAAAAATACAGTATTTCCTCTCAATATTACAAAAAAAAAAAAAGTTGTGACATGCAATTGTCTATAATGCTCACAAGCCTTTCACTGTGGCTTTGAAAATAATAATTAAAATTCCCATGCTGATTGGTGTATCTTTTAAAATTCTCCTGTGTATCTTTGATGGCTAGTAACATATGGCTCAGTGCCTTAGGACTGAAATAAATAAAGACCACTATATATTTAGCTTGAAGGATCTCTGGAACAAGCAAAGAAAATCCGAATGGATCTAGAAAGAGCAAAGAGGAAACTAGAGGGTGACCTAAAACTGGCCCAGGAATCCACGATGGATGTAGAAAATGACAAGCAGCAACTCGATGAAAAATTCAAAAAGTGAGTAACCTGCTTGTTGTCTGTCAATTCAGGTGAAATAGATGTTTTAAAGATCTCTAAAATATTACTTCAGAGCACACAAGGGAAAAAAGACATCTTTGATTTTTTTATTTAACGAAAATCATACGTTACTGACTTGTAAAAACATGTACTACTCATGTCCTCAACACAGCAGTATAAAGACATTCCACCCTACCTGGGAAAGAAAACTGGTAAGAGAATTGATGGAGAGCTTATGCATTGCTCCCCTAACAGGAAAGAGTTTGAAATGAGCAATCTGCAAAGCAAGATTGAAGACGAGCAGGCCCTCGCAATGCAGCTACAGAAGAAGATCAAGGAATTACAGGTGAGTCGGACCCCCCACCTCTTCTGCTCATTCCAGGAATCACAACGGCCAGGAGCTGGCATTCACGTTGCTGTGTCACCCCCAGGCCCGCATCGAGGAGCTGGAGGAGGAAATCGAGGCAGAGCGGGCCTCCCGGGCCAAAGCAGAGAAGCAGCGCTCTGACCTCTCCCGGGAACTGGAGGAGATCAGCGAGCGCCTGGAGGAAGCCGGCGGGGCCACTTCCGCCCAGATCGAGATGAACAAGAAGCGCGAGGCCGAGTTCCAGAAAATGCGCCGGGACCTGGAGGAGGCCACCCTGCAGCACGAAGCCACAGCGGCCACCCTGAGGAAGAAGCACGCAGACAGCGTGGCCGAGCTCGGGGAGCAGATCGACAACCTGCAGAGGGTCAAGCAGAAGCTGGAGAAGGAGAAGAGCGAGTTGAAGATGGAGATCGATGACCTCGCCAGTAACATGGAGACAGTCTCCAAAGCCAAGGTTTTTATGAACTTGTCCCCTTTTCATTTTATTCACAATGATTCAAAATGATAGAGTTTATATATGAATATATCTAATCTAATTGTACAAACTTTAAATGTTATTTTATTTATTTTAAATTCCATTAATTAATGTTATTATTAGTTTCAGAGGTAGAGTTTAATGTTTCATCAGTCTTATAGAACACCCAATGCTCATTACATCACGTGCCCTCCTTAATGTCCACCACCCAGTTATTCCATCTGCCACCCCCTCCCCTCCAGGCACCTTCAGTTTGTTTCCTATGATTAAGAGACTCTTACAGTTTGTCTCCCTCTCTGATTTCATGTTGTTTTATTTTTCCCTACCTTCCCCCGTGATCCTCTGTTTCTTAAATTCCACATAGGAGCAAGATCATATGGTAATTCTCTTTCTCTGATTGACTTATTTCACCTAGCATAATACCATCTACTTCCAACCATGTCATTGCAAATGGCAAGATTTCAATTTTTTGATGGCTGAGTAGTATTCCATTTTGTGTGTGTGTGTACACCACATCTTTATCCATTCATCTGTCAATAGACATCTGGGTTCTTTCCATAGTTTGGCTATTGTGGACATTGCTGCTATAATGTTATCTCACTTTAAAATTATTCCTGTTATGCTTATTAAGCATCACTATATTGAAATGAATCATTCCAGTCTTCCTATGTGATTTGTAGAAATCACATTAACTTTTGTCACTATGACCATGAAAGAATGCAATTCCAGAAAAAAAAATTCTCTAAAAACCATACTCCACATGATGCAGAATGTAAGTGATGTTCATGTGTTCCAAAGACAACAATCTAGTTTTCATAACCATTTATTTATTCATGTAGCCCAAATTATGTGTCTCTACATTCAAGGTACCGTGCAGGGCTTTGGAGTGGATGGAAAAGAATATACAATTGAGCTCCTTTCCACAAGTAGTTATCTCCAAAACCAGACTTCAAATAAAAACGTATCATCTTTCCCTGTTTTCTACTTCCCACCACAGGGAAACCTCGAGAAAACGTGCCGCACCCTGGAGGACCAGCTTAGTGAAGTGAAAATGAAGGAAGAGGAACAACAACGCCTCATCAATGAGCTGTCAGCCCAGAAGGCTCGTTTACACACAGAATCAGGTCAGTGGGCGCACGCAGCCAGCACGCAGAGAGCCAACGAACGAAAGGCGAGCCTCCACTTGTGAACACCTCTTGAACACCCATCATTTAAGCCACACATGCCCATTTATCATTCATTTGTCATTCTTTCTCCTTTTTATTGGGAAATGGTAAAAAGGATGATTATAAGCTATAACTGGAAGAAAATTAAGCTTCCTGGGCTGAGGAGATTTTGGCTGCCTCAGCATTACTCAAAAAAAAAAGAGAAAAAAAGAAAAGAAAAGAAAAAGAAAGAAAATTGTAAAATATCAAAGAAAGCTTACATTTTTGAAAAAGCAAGAAACAACCCTTTCAACCAAAGTTTTTGAGCTGTTCTTTTCATCATGGAGTAAGAAGAGTTCTAATGTTATCGCATTCTTTAAATCAGTCTTCATCTAGACAACAGAACTAAATCATTCATGTTTTGTCTTTCACAGGTGAATTTTCACGACAGCTAGATGAGAAAGAAGCTCTGGTGTCTCAGCTATCACGAGGCAAACAAGCATTTACACAACAGATTGAGGAATTAAAGAGGCAGCTGGAAGAGGAGTCTAAGGTGAGAATTCTCTAATTGAGACTTTCAATCACTTGAACTTTGCAGCATGACACACTATTAAACTTCACTTACGGAATATCAATGACCAGAACATAAATGTACAATGCACACTTTTTGGTTGGTCCAGGCCAAGAACGCCTTGGCCCACGCCCTGCAATCAGCCCGCCATGACTGTGACCTGCTACGGGAACAGTATGAGGAGGAGCAGGAGGCAAAGGCAGAGCTGCAGAGGTCAATGTCCAAGGCCAACAGCGAGGTCGCGCAGTGGAGGACCAAATATGAGACAGATGCCATTCAGCGTACGGAGGAGCTGGAGGAGGCCAAGTACGGGCTCTTAATGATGGAGGTAGAAAGAAAAGTTTAAAAGCAGTGAAGGAAAAATAATAAAAAGAAGGACTATTTCAGGCATGAAGATAGGAGGAAAATTTCAGCCTATCTGATTATACAGTGGTGGAAACCACCATCTTCTCCTTACGGACCAGTCATGTCCACTGAAGAATGGGCCAAGACCACAGCTCTCCCTGCATTTTGGTCTATTAAAAAAATATCTGAAATTTCTTTCCACCAAAATGAATTAAAAATTATCACCATACCCTTTATGAATTAAGTAGAATTAATTCCCTTCACTATAAGGAAAAGTGGAGGCAGTGAGACTATCTGGTACATTATTATGAATATTACAATTAACAATAGTCAGTTTATCCCTATCTAGAAGTTCAGAATAAGACTATCATACTCTGTCATTTAACTAACAACCAGTATCAATAAACTGATTCACTACTTACACACACTTATGGAATAAAACTCATCGAGTGACACATGGAAGAAAAATAATCATTATGTTCTCCCAGTGAAGGAAGCTTCTCTAAATTGCATTTATCTCAGTAGTTGCTAGAATTAAACAGAATGAGGGGATTTGGCAAGCATTTGCAGAGGGAACACTCCAGATAAGTGTTAGCTGGTGAAGAAAGCAGTAAGACTTTGGAGGGTATTTGGGAAATAAAATTCTGGAATAATATTTGCTGTCTGGGGCAGAAGACCCAGAAAGTTCGTGATTAATCATATGACCTCATACACGTCACTTTGGGCCACAATTTCATTTATGAAGAGGACCAAAAATGTTAAAAAATGCTTAATGACACTATCCAGTGGTAGAATGCTTTGGTGATACACTTCCAGTTCACGGCTGTCATGTCCTCATATTGTTCACTCAGCTGATGTGGGGAGGGCTGTGGTCTTGCCCGTTCTTCAATGGACAGGCACTGGTCTGTAAGGAAAAGATGGTGGTTTCCACCACTGTATAACCAGATAGGCTCATTCATTCTCTCTCTCTCTCTGTCTCTCTTTCTCTCATGCATGCACACACCACCACCACCATGCATACAAAAAGGCCTCGTGAATATGTTTAATAACCCAACATAAAGATAAGAATTCACTAGGGAAAACCAAAGAGACAAAATGGTAAAGTTTAGAAAACTTTAACACTTCGTGACAGAGAAGCAAACAGTCTTGGGGAAAACACCCTTTCCTAGTCAGGAGCTTTACAAAGTTCACTGTGGTAGCTCTGAATCTGTTCTTGGTCACTCGCACTGACCAACGTTTCAGGAAGAAGCTGGCCCAGCGTCTGCAGGATGCTGAGGAACATGTGGAGGCCGTGAATTCCAAATGTGCTTCTCTAGAAAAGACGAAGCAGCGGCTCCAGAATGAGGTGGAGGACCTCATGCTGGACGTGGAGAGATCTAACGCCGCCTGTGCCACCCTGGACAAGAAGCAGAGGAACTTTGACAAGGTGGCCCACGATGACCAGCTTCCTGGGGGAAAGTGGCCTGATTCTTCATTACAGCGGCTTAGTTCTGATGTACTTCCAGGTCCTGGCGGAGTGGAAACAGAAGTATGAGGAAACTCAGGCTGAACTTGAGGCCTCCCAGAAGGAGGCCCGCACGCTCAGCACCGAGCTATTCAAGGTCAAGAATGCCTACGAGGAATCCCTGGATCACCTTGAAACCCTGAAGCGAGAGAACAAGAACTTACAGCGTGAGTCTCTGTAACCATTCTACCTCAAACATGGTGGGGAGACATCTTTGCAAGTTTTCACTTTTCTCAACTCAATGTGGTTATTTTATTATTAACCTATAGAGGAGATTTCGGACCTGACGGAGCAGATTGCAGAGGGGGGAAAGCATATCCATGAATTGGAGAAAGTGAAGAAACAAATAGATCAAGAGAAGAGTGAACTACAGGCTGCTCTGGAGGAAGCAGAGGTACGTGCTCTGTGTGCTCACTTATGCATTATAAATAAACGGAAAAATAATAGCAACTGAGAGCAGCTATCATGCTGCAGAGTTGCAGGGGATAACCCGTGTAATTCAGTGAGAAACACTGAATTGTTCCTTGGGAATGCAGAACAAAGAAGCTAAATTAAGATGTATGAAAGTTTGTGCATTTTCTTAATGCCTTCTTCAAGAAATCATCATATTGTGCCAAACAAACAACAACAAGCTCTTTAGGTGACGACCCAGAAAACACCATCAAAAAGACGTGACCGCCAACTGACTGTCCCCCTATCCTAGGAATACAGGTTCTGCTTGCCTTTCCCGCTCCCAGAGGCTGCTCCAAAGACCTAGCCTTGAGACAGTGGTGGGGTGTTGAGAACACCTACATGGTATATGTGACTAAATCTACTTAAGGCTTCTTTGTAAACTTTTAAAATTTGGAGGGCGGATGCAGGGATCCATTCGTCTTCCCGCCACAAGCCTCTCACGTAGTTCCCTTTGCTCTTATTAAGCTGCCACCAGCAAGCTGGAGCAGCCTGCCTCTTCCTTTGGTCTTCTCCTTGCCCTCCAAGTACAGGCGCCAGTCTCAGATTACACCAGGGAAGATCCCGAGAGGGTCGTGAGCCAAGAGTAATCTAAATGTTGTTTTTTAAAAAGGGATCGCTTGAGCACGAAGAGGGCAAAATCCTTCGCATCCAGCTTGAGTTAAACCAGGTGAAATCTGAGATTGACCGGAAAATTGCGGAAAAAGATGAAGAAATCGATCAGCTGAAAAGAAACCACATCAGAGTGGTGGAGTCGATGCAGAGCACCCTGGATGCTGAGATCAGGAGCAGGAATGATGCCATCAGAGTCAAGAAGAAGATGGAGGGAGACCTCAATGAGATGGAAATCCAGCTGAACCACGCCAACCGCCAGGCTGCAGAGGCCATAAGGAATCTAAGAAACACACAAGGAATACTGAAGGTACATCGAGATAAACACACATGGTGTCATGCGGTCTGGGTGTTAACTGTAATTTATATGCCATAGATCTAAATAACATGGTAATCAGTTGAAAATTTTACATACACAGCTAAAGAACAGCTTCCATCTGGAAAGTCTAAGACAAAGCTCACTTTGTCAACTGAAGAGAAGACACTGCACAAATCACTTCATTTCTATAATATATATAAAAGTATACATGTATATTTTTTAAATATACACATCTGTACTTGTTTAATATATATAAAACAACATCATTAGACTAGCTCATCTCTGAGGATGATTTCTTGATCCAACATTTTGTAGCTTTAGCCATGGTTATTTTTTTATGATTTAGGATCTAAAATATAACATCCTATTCTTTTGAGTGGATTTGCTACCTTAGGCTACAAAGAATTTGCCATTAAAGGGACTTGCAGATTTTCCCCCTCTAATCATACTCTAAGTTACTGAGAACAAAGTGTGTACATGACCCAAATGTGTACTCACTTAATGGAAGCATGAGGAAGAGTGGTTGCCTCTTTGTGTGTAGGACACTCAGCTACATTTGGACGATGCCATCAGAGGCCAAGATGACCTTAAAGAGCAGCTGGCCATGGTGGAGCGCAGAGCCAACCTGCTGCAGGCTGAGATTGAAGAGCTAAGGGCATCCTTGGAGCAGACCGAGAGGAGCAGGAAGGTGGCAGAGCAAGAGCTTCTGGATGCCAGTGAGCGTGTGCAACTCTTGCACACCCAGGTGAGGAGCAGGGCTCTGGATGAGCAAATGCATTCCCTGACGTTGAAGATAATTTGAGGGGATAAGCTTGTTTATAAAGTAAGGAGTAAAGTAACCTTGGCAAGGGTCCTTTCCTGAAGTTCTGGAAAATGTGTACTACACTAAGACGTACGAGGGCCTAGCCAGTTCATGGGTGTATTTATGGGCTGACATTATCATGTTGTTTGAAGAAATTTAGAGTTCTAGAAACTTTCATAAAAAAGCACAGGCGGCCATCTACTAATAACCATAGATATGACACCGGGGGCCATCTTGTCTTTTGCAACTCTAAGCTGCAAACAGATAAGCAAATAAAACAGAGAAAAAAGAATAAGCCACCAAGTTATTTTTATGTACCCTGTATGCATATGAAGCTAACTACATGAAAGAAACTCTTCAGCTCAAATTCAGAGGCCATCAATACTGCTACTCAGCATTTGTTGTTTATAACGCACACGCTAAATAGATGGAGGTATATCCTCACAAGGCTAATAAGGAGCCATTACAGTACGCATTTATTGCCATGAAAAGATGTTCACAATACATGAAAAGAGCAACTTAAAAATAATATATAAAGCATGATCATTCTTGTTAAAAAATATATAGGAAACATCCAGAAGGATAAACAAAGTGTTACCAATGGTTATCTCTGGATACTGAGAGTATAATAATTATTCTTTACCTCTTATTTTGCTAATTTGTATATTCTATTTTTTACAATAAACATATATTACTATATACTTTTAAAACATTGCAATATAAGGGAATAGCCATCATGGAAATGTTAAAATCACATACTACAAATAATTTTAAATTCAAATTAAAATACAACATTTTTCTTCCTCATTTTTAGTATCCTTGAACTGGTTACATATTTCAAGTACTATCAACTTTCCAAAACGTAACAGATTCTTGGATCTTTTTTGTACCGAAAATGATGCTACTTATGCCCTTTAAATGTAACGTCAACCAAACATGAATGAACAAATAAAAATTAATAATCCATTTTCCATGAGCTGTGTGGTGCTACATGGTACAGCATTTTAAATTTTTTCTTGGGTCAGGATTGTGCTTCAGGCTTACAAGCAACCGCTGATAATAGTCGAACATCTTGATATCAAAAATCAAATTTTACCTGGAAGAATTTCAGAAAACGTTCATTAACAGAATTATGAATAAAAAGAAGAGAGGGCATAACTTAGAATCAACTTTTGATTTGTTGTTTATTCTGAATTTTTCCTGGGTCAAGAATTTTTGCCTATATACACTAGTCAAAATGACAATGTAAGTAGAATATAATTAAATGTGCTTCCCTTTCTTTTTTTTATTAATTTGAAACAGAACACGAGCCTTATCAACACCAAGAAGAAGCTGGAGACAGACATTTCCCAGATCCAGGGAGAGATGGAGGACATTGTCCAGGAAGCCCGCAACGCAGAGGAGAAGGCCAAGAAGGCCATCACTGACGTGAGCAGAGTGCAGCACAGTGGTGGTCAAACTTGAATATTGATGTGCTCGCTCAGC
Source organism: Ursus americanus (assembly GCF_024610735.1). Lineage (NCBI taxonomy): Eukaryota > Metazoa > Chordata > Mammalia > Carnivora > Ursidae > Ursus > Ursus americanus. The sequence continues at coordinate 64,802,378 of NC_142140.1, read as the reverse complement.
TCTCTCAATGGGTTTTGCTTTACTGCTCACCAGGCAGCCATGATGGCCGAGGAGCTGAAGAAGGAGCAGGACACCAGCGCCCACCTGGAGCGCATGAAGAAGAACATGGAGCAGACGGTGAAGGACCTGCAGCACCGTCTGGACGAGGCTGAGCAGCTGGCCCTGAAGGGCGGGAAGAAGCAGATCCAGAAACTGGAGGCCAGAGTGGGTCTCCATCACTTCATTCAATTCCTGACCTGCTCATATAGCTATTTACAGCCAAATTGCTAAAAGCCTTTGTTCTCTTCCAGGTGAGGGAGCTTGAAAATGAGGTTGAAAATGAACAGAAACGCAATGTTGAGGCTGTCAAGGGTCTTCGCAAACATGAGAGGAGAGTGAAGGAACTCACTTACCAGGTGACCCACCTTTCCATATTTCTCAGGCCTACTGTTCTCAAGAAAATAAAAATAATGAGTCGTTTTCAAATAACACCACTATGTGCTACCTCTTTCATTTCAGACTGAGGAGGATCGCAAGAACGTTCTCAGGCTGCAGGACTTGGTGGACAAATTACAAACCAAAGTTAAAGCTTACAAGAGACAAGCTGAAGAGGCCGTGAGTAGCTTCACAATGAGAGAGAAAAGTTCAGGAGAAGCCCCAAGTTTTGTGGAGCCTAGAGTTTATAGAATTTCAGAGTCTTTCTTTAAGGCAAAAAAAAGTACAGAATTAGAAAATGAATATTTGGAATGAAAAAATTTTACCAGTAATTACTGGAGCCTTAGAGATTCAGGTGCATTTCTCCTGAGACCTCTTTAAGCAATTTTCCAGACATGTTAGTATAGAAATGTTTTTTGGTTACAACCCACTTCCCTCCCTATCTAGAACACTCCACCACTCCCAGAAATCTCCAGCACTCACAGGGGCTGCATGAATGAGGGCTCTCAAGTCTAAGCTCTGTTAAATGACTTCACAATAAATCCATCAGAATATTTCTTTTTCATTTGGCTCCTTTCTCATCTTATCATCCCTCTCATCCTGTTAATTCAGAAACTTCCCTTAAGGTTCTCTGCACCCAATACTATCACCATGCCTCCTTTCTAAAGTTTGTCTCGTAGATGTGGATTCCTGCTACTCTGATCTCCCTGTTGTCATTGTAGCATCTTAAGTTTGCCAGGAAAAGAATCAAGTGAGAGAGACTGAGCAGGGGGCACTGTAAGCCCACTCATTCAGAGGGGACTATGTGGGATGCCTCACCCCCAATTAAGTACATGACCAAATAGCAGAACCTTTTGCTTTCTCATTTATGAAGTAAATCCAGTAGCTGCTTCTAGTAACAGAGGCAGTGAGAGTCAGAAAATGTCAACTTTTCTCGTTCTCTGAAATGCGTTTCTTTTCTCAGGAGGAACAATCCAACGTCAACCTTGCCAAGTTTCGCAAGATCCAGCACGAACTGGAGGAGGCCGAGGAACGGGCTGACATTGCCGAGTCCCAGGTCAACAAGCTGAGGGTGAAGAGCCGGGAGGTTCAGACGAAAGTCATAAGTGAAGAGTAATTCATTCTTATGCTGAAAGGTGACCAAAGAAATGTGCAAAATGTGAAGTTCTTTGTCACTGTCGCATGTCACTGTAACATCAAGGCAATAAAATCTGCAGAGAATTTTCCCATCTAAAAATGCATGTCTCTCTTAATTCCAAGTTCCATAGTGCTATGAGAACTAACTCGTTTCTTCGACACTTGTGAAGCTCCTAACTGTGCAATCACATGATGATGACAAGAATGAGTGTGGTCAGTGAACCAACGTTCATAGAAGGCAAAAGAAATTCATTTCTCTGAGAGAATACAAAGGTGGTTAGTGCACCCCCAAATCCACTCAACCAATTCTACTGAGAACCAAGTGTGTGTACAGAAATGGGCACCAGGGATAGGAAAGTTGTCCCTGCCTTTGAGGAGCTCAAGCCAGCAGGAGAGACAGCAATTCAAACAGCTCCTAGAAGATGAGTAGACAGTTATCAGGTGAAAGAGAAATGGAACTGGTCATTCTAAGAGGAGAAAACAAGCATGAGATTTCAGAGTAGTTTGAGCATAGGCCCCACGAGCAAGGTCCTCAGATGAGGCCAAAGACAGAAGGGAAGGCCTGCCTATGAAGGCAACGGCCTCCTGCGTGGTGCTAAGGAATTAGGATATGCACGGACCTGGTCAGATTTCATGAGAAAGACCACTGACCCATCTCTGCCAGTAGCACAGAGGACGGAGAAGGACAGGAAAGACCAGAGCCTGGAGACTGCTGAGGCTACGAAAATGGTCCAGATTAGAGGTGAGAGTGACGGCAACGAACAAGAATGCAGAATGCAAGCAGGCTTCTGATACTGGTCCAAGGAAAGGACCGGAAGAGCACTGAGGAGAAGTAAACCAGTTTCACGGCCTTCAAACCTCCCAGTTACCTTATGATTATGTGTTTTATTTCCTTTTGCGGGAAATTCTCTTCCTCTGAATCTCTCCAAGAAAAGGCACAGAACTTCTTAGATAATTCTTAATTTTTACATACAAGTCTACTTAACAAGCCCAAGGAACCTGATTTTTCTCAGTACCATACCTATTTTAAGGAGGAATCCGAAAGGGAATTTATTTATGAATATCAATAGGAATGTGACTGAGATTATACCATAGCAATTGCCAGAGTGGTCTTTTCTTTGATACTTTTTTAAAGCTTACCATTTGGCTTCACTGTGTAGATATTTTCAAAATAAGATCACAGAATCCCAATCTATTCTTTTATAGTGGTGGATACCCCTTCCTAACAAGGCAGCTGCTTCGAGGAATCTCCTTCCCCAGTGTGGGAATCCTAATTAGTAATGAGAAGCCTCCTTCATGAGAAGAGGATTTAAGAGGGGTGAAAAATAATTAATAAGGAATATTTAACCTAGGCCATGATGAAGACTAATGAAATATTCTGCCAAGGGCAGGCATTTATTATCAAATTTTAATTAAACTCTGTAGAGTTAACCTATTGACCTCAAAAGCACAGGCCAATTGCTTTATTATTCTGTCTCCTAACTATTTAAATAATTGCTTATGTAGAGAGTTGGGAGTGGATTTCATTATGTACGGGTCGATTATCCTGGGGTCCCTGATTAAAGCAGCAAGGACTTAGAGTCACAGAAACTCTGATTAATATTCTTCCTCATCTTCCTCACAGATTAGATGATTTATAGACTTATTTCCTTCTCTCTCACAACAAAGCCACACATGAAAATCCAGAAATGCTTGTAATACTCTTGTCTTTCCTTTCACTGAAATGAGGGACCATTGAGATATGGGAAGTGTTCATAACCTACTGATGCTGGATATGAGGACCCAAATGGGGTGCACGCAGGGAGGAGGGAGGAGGCAGGATGCAGAAGACTGTCTCTGAGAACATCTCTGAATTAGGAGCAAGAGGGAGTTTATGTTTGACTCCTCCCAGACAGTAACACTAGGACTTACTGTGATGGGGAGAAACTGAGACTGGAAGGAGACTATGGGCTGTCGCAAAGGGCAACCTTGAGATAACCTATAGATAAACCAACCTGAAGTATACAAGTAAGGAACTAGGCAGAGATGGCCATGCCCTAGTATTTTTGGTATCCAGCCAGGCATCGTTACACTAATAAAATCTAAGAATCTGTAATAAGGCCAGATTCTTTATCTTCTAAAAACTTCAAGACCATTGTTACTGAAAGCAAATACTGGTACCATTCACATACTGATACTTGAAAATACCATGAATCTTTTTCCTTAACTCAATTTATAACCAAACAGATATCAAGAGCAAAAGAAATCTCAAGATCCCTCTCCTCTGAAACATTACCCCCTTCTCTTTTATATGTAAATCTCCCACTATGAGACTGAAATCTTAAGCATCCTGAAGGATGTTTACTTTATTTAACCTCCTATTAAATTCCTAGTAATTATACTAATTTCCACTAACACCCTAGCTAGCATTACTGGATAATCAGCTGAGAAAGCATCTAAAGAAAGAGGTCTCTTGAGCTGTGCCTGAAGGGAGGGAAGGGGGGAGATGTAAAAAAATGCCTCTACAAAAGCCATTTGCCTACACTGAGGCCTGACTCTGGGTATCAAGACACCCGGCACCCTTCCTCACGGCTAGGGATTACGTGAGCCTCCACATCAGGAGCTCTCAAATTTAGCATGCATCAGAACCACCTGGAGGCCTTGCTAAAACACAGATTAGGGGGCCCCACCTCCTGAGCTTCTAACTTAGTAGGTCTAGGTTGGGACCCAAGAATTTGCATTTCCAACACATTTCCAGGTGATGCTAATGCGGCCAGTCAGGATGAAACTCTGACAACCACAGCTCTACATTACCACCAAATCTTTCCAAAAGGAATTACACATGATAGTCCAGAGCCCTGCATTTACACCTATAAATTCAGCCAAACCTCTCTGGGCCTGCCATGTAATAAGTGCTCAAGAAATATTTGTGGGACGTATAATAATTTAAGAACTTAATCTGTGCCAGGCACTGGGGTAGGTATTTTACATATATCATCCAAAAAAATAAATAAATAAATCCTAAAGCAACGGATATTTTAGTACCTTTTTCTCAGTAATTGGGTTAAAAAAAAAAAAAAAACAGTACGAAGACTTCTGTTTCCAGGAAAATTAAGTTGACCTATTTTTCCCTCCTACTAAGTGCAACTAAAACCCCTACATTATATATAAAACTAATACAAAAGATTCTGAATGGTGGAGAGAAGAAGATGGACTAGGTAAGTTCCCTGGGTTTTCTTTTTGCTTCATATCCCCCAGACCTGGAGTTGAAGAAGCACAGAAACACCAACAGATGCAGACAAAAAAGCCCCATAAAAAGCCTACTCTCTCTAACCAAAGGATAAAATAATGGGAAGCCTAGCAAGGTTGGTTTAACATTCAAAACTCAATGTAATCATCATATTCACAGAATAAAAGTGAACATTATATGATCATCTCAATAGATGCAATAAAATGATTGGACAATATCCAGCACCCATTCATGATTTAAAAAAAAAAAAAAAAAAAAAAAACTCTCAGGACACCAGGGTGGCTTAGTCGGTTGAGTGGCCAAGTCTTTTTTTTTTTTTTTTTTTTTTTTTAAAGATTTTATTTATTTATTTGACAGAGAGAGACAGCCAGCGAGAGAGGGAACACAGCAGGGGGAGTGGGAGAGGAAGAAGCAGGCTCATAGCAGAGGAGCCTGATGTGGGACTCGATCCCGGCACGCCAGGATCACGCCCTGAGCCGAAGGCAGACGCTTTAACGACTGCGCTACCCAGGCGCCCCGAGTGGCCAAGTCTTGATTTCAGCTCTGGTCATGATCTCAAGGTCCTGGGATCAAGCCCTGCATCTGGCTCTGTGCTCAGTGGAGAGTCTGCTCAAGGATTCTCCTTCTCCCTCTCCCTCTGCTCCCTACCCCCACTTGAGCTCTCTCACTCTCTCTCCAAAATAAAATAAATTTTAAAAAACTCTCAGCAAACTAGCAATAAAAGAGGACTTTCTCAATCTACATAACAGGCACATATTAAAAAGAAAAAACAGCACAGGGTCATCTGGGTGGCTCAGTCGATTAAGTGGCTGCCTTCAGCTCAGATCATGATCTCAGGGTCCTGGGATCCTGGGAGCGTTGGGCTCCCTGCTCAGCAGGGAGTCTGCTTCTCCCTCTCCCTCTGCCCCTCCCCCTTCTCATGTGTGCTCTCTCTCTCTCAAATAAATAAAACCTTTACAAAAAACAGCACAGCTAAAATATTGTGCTTAACAATGAAATAGTGAAGACTTTCTACCTAAGATTGGGATTAAGGAAATGATATCCACTTTCACCATGTCTAGCTAACTACATTGGGGGTCTTAGCTAATACAATAAGACAAGAAAAGGAAATAAAAGACATAGAGATTGGGGGAAAAAAAAAGAGGTAAAACTGTCCTTATTTGCAGATGACAAAACTGCATAGAATATTGAAATAAGTCTATAAAAAACTACTTAATACAAGAAATTGAGCATGTGTCAAAGTAATATATAAAAATAAGTTTTATTTTTATATTGACAGCAAACAAAGTGAAATTCTAAAATTCAATACCATTTACAACAGCATCAAAGAAATCACAAAATATTCTAGGAATAAACTTCATTTAAAAAATTTTTAAACCTCTATGTTGTAAACTATAAAGCATTGCTGAGAGAAAGTAAAGAATATCTAGATAAACTATACACATGTATATATATATGTGTGTGTATGTGTGTGTGTTTATGTATGTACACATATATATACATGGAAAAAGGGGGAGAGAGACACCATTTTCTTGGACTGGAAGACTCAATATCATTAAGTCTGTCAATTCTCCTCAAATCGACTGAAATATTTAACATAACCCAAATCAAAATCCCATCAGGCATTTTTTTTTTTCGAGAAATTGGCAAGCTGATATTAAATGCATATGAAAATATAAAGGATCTAGAATAGTCAAAGCACTCTTGAGAAAGAAGTACAAAGTTGAAGGACTTACTCAATGGTTTTAAAAACTTAAAATAAAGCTACTCTAATTAAGACAGCATGGTACTAGCATAAGGATAGAAAAGAATATAGATTGCTGGAATAGAATAGAGAGGAATACAGATCTTAAAAATAAATCCACTATATATACCATCAAATGACTTTTTACTAAGATGCAAATGCAATTCAATGTAGAAAGTAAAGTCTGCTAGAAATGATACTGGATCAATAAGACATCTGTATGAACAAATAATAACTCATACAATACAGAATAATTAACTCAATATAGAAAATAAACCTACATGCAAGTTTTAAAATTATAAATCCTCTAAAAGAAAATGTGGAAAATATCTTTGTGATCTTGAGCATAAACTCCTAAACAGAACACAAGAAGTTCTAAATAAAGGGGGAAAAATGATAAACTGTCCTCTTCAAAATTAAAACTATTGCTCACCAAGATACTGTTGAGAACACAAAAAGGCAAATCAAAAGTTGGGAGAAAACATATGCAATAAATAAATGCAACAAAGAACTTTATTATAAGAACACATACAAAACAATAAGGAAAAGAAAACAATCCAATAAAAATGGGCAAAAGAATTTGAAAGACACTTTCAAAAAGAAGGTATGTGAAGGTCCAATAACCACATTAAAAGATCCTCAGCATCATTCGTCTGGAGGATACAGTTTAAAAATCACAAGGAAATTCCACTAGACATCCATAAGAATGACTAAAATTATAAAGATGGACAATGACAAATGCTAGCAGGGATGCTGGGCAACCACATCTCTCATATATTACTAGTGAGAATATAAAACGGTTCAACTATTTTTGAAAAATTGGCCATTTCTTCTAAGTTAAATACACTCCTATACACCTTTTGATCTGGTGATGCCACTCTTTGGAATTTAACCAGAAAAAATGAAAGATACCTTCACAAAAAGATAGGAATATCCATCAGCAAAAGAACAGATGATCAAAATATGCTATATGCTCACAACGAAATACTATTCACCAATAAAAATAAATTAAGTACATGCAAGAACATAGATGAGGGGCTCTTGGGTGGTTCAGCTGGTTAAGCGTCTGCCTTCAGTTCAGGTCATGATCCTGGGGTCCTGGGGTCCTGGGGTCGAGCCCCACGTCAGGCTCCCTGCTCAGCCAGGAGCCTGCTTCTCCCTCTCCCTCTGCCCCGCCCCTGCTTGTGCTCTCTCTCCCTCTCTCTTGCTCTCTCTCAAATAAATAAATAAAATCTTTAAAAAAAAAAAAAAGAACACAGATGAATCTATCATATTCCTCTTTGGCATGAGTCTTATGAAAGGTGAGTTGTTTCCTTTGTTTGAAGGTGAGATAATTACAGAGTTCCGTATAGAAAGGTGGAGATGCCTTTAGTGACTGTAATTCCTCTGCTTTTTCTCACTGGATGGAGAGAACACATAAATCCTTAGGGCAAAGGGAATCTCAGGAATCATAAGCTAACTTCTGACATGAACTCTTAGAGCAGAAGGATCATTAGATAGAGTAATTTAATGCTGGCCCTGGGCTTAATTGTAAGCAGATACTACCAAGAAAAGCAAGGACAAGGAATAAGAGCCAGACCTTGGAAGGGCTTTTACTCTAAGTTAAACGAGTTGTCACAAGAATTGGGTAAGAGATATCTGCACGTTGGGGAAGGGTGGGAATATACCAATAAATAAGCTTTAGCAAAAATCTTGTCACAGTTCAGTTTTCTTATTTATATTGCCCATTAAAACTCTTCATTGTTATTTTAAGTAAGTTTTCCATTTCCAGGGTTACACCTCAAAGAAAACAAGTGGAAAATGTATTATGTTAATCCTATTCTCGAATTCAAGTGAGTGTCAGGTATCAACCACTGACCACATAATCAGAGCACCACCATTTAACAGGTGGCCACTCAGCTAAATTACAGACAAGCAACTGAATGGACATTTAAGTTGTTTCCAAAGTTTTGTTATTAGAAGAAGTGCTAAATATACAACCTTGACATATCTTTCTCGTTCCCTGTGCTTCTGTAGAAAAAAAGCGCAAGAGGGGAAATTGCTGCGATTTCACATTTCAAAAGAAGCAACAAATTGCCCTGGAATTTCACACCCTTACCCAAACCATATGAGGGCATCCACTCTCCAACACCACCATTTGCTACCACGAAATTGTTTTATTTGTCAAGCTGATGGGGGAGATGTACTAGCTGTTATTTGATCTTGCACATCCTGAGGTTGAGTGTGTTATCAAGTTTATTGGCCATTTGTACTGCCTCTTCCATGAACTGTCCATTTCTATCTTTTTAGGTTTTTCCGTTTGCTTGTTAGCTCCCTTTCTTCTTGATTTGAAGGATATGTATACGACTTCTACTACATTTATGATCGTGCTTTGTTTTAATGCTTAAGACTTCAATTCACCTAGAACTTATTTTTATAAATGGTGTCAGGCAAGGACCTAATGGAATTACTTTGCAAATGATAAATCTCAACCCCACTTACTGCTTAGTCCTTCTTTGCCCCCTGTGATTAAAATGCCACCTTTATCATATTTTAAATTGCCATCCATGCAAGAACCCATTTTTGGACTATATTATGTTCTACTGATCTACTTGTCTTCACTTACACTAATGTTATACTATCTTAATCACCATATTCTTGAAATAACGTTTAATGTCAGACAGGGTGGCTTATTATTTCATTGTCTCGCGAAAGCTCACTCATTATTCCCAGAAATTTGCGTTCTTTCACCACAAACTCTGAAATTGCATGCTCCATGGAGTTAGATCTCTCTTTTGTCTTGTACTTCTAAATCTGTTCTTTTCCATGAGAAACATTACCCCCTCCCCAATCTCAGGAAATTCAGTTTAATTTTAGTTGTCTCGAGGTAGAATAAATTTAGATGATTCCTGAACATCTAAAATTATTTCTACTTCATCAGCAGCAAGCAGTCAGTCTACTACCCAAGTACTTGCTTACATCCCCTTCTTTTCTTTTCCAAGAGCTGCTGGCTTAAAGCAGGTTCCCAGATCTCCTAAAATAGTACAACTGTTTAAGTGGGTTCTTTACCTCTGCTTCACTCCTCCAATCCACCTTCCATGCTGCTACCGTACGGTGCTTAAAACGCAAATCTTACAATGTCAGTTCCTTGGTTAAGACTCGTGATAGTCCATGACTCACAACAGAGCCCTATTTTTTACACTGTTTTAGACAGTGATAGTAGCCAGTAGTTTTTGAATATTTTGTGTTGCCAGATGCTCTACATACATTTTTCACTGAATATTCACACTAGTCTTTTGAGATGGTAGAAAATTATTATTTTCTTTTGACAGATGAACAAACTGAGTCTTACAGGGATTAAGTGACTTGCCTAAAATCATACAAAATAACATCTGATTAAGCTGATATTTAAAACGTTGTACACATCATAAGAAGCATGCTAGCCAGTTTGCAGCCTTTAAAACTTACCTATTAAAAAAGGCTCTCATACTGGATTTTTAAAGTAGCTACCACTTGTTTTTTAAAAGTTAGATATAAAATAAAATAACTCAGAAAGATCAAAAGTAAAGATACAGGTAAAGATCACCCACCTATATGTTACCAAAAAGTAAAGCCAAATATACCAAAATATTAGAAAAAATAGAATTCAAGGCAAAATACTACTAAATGCAGCAGGGATAGTTCATATTTTATTTTTAAAAGACACAATTTACCAGAAAGATAAAATGATCACAAATTTCTATGGTGTTATTAGCAGCTATCTTTGAATTACACAAACAAAATCTGAAAAATCTGAGAACAATAGTAGTGGAGTTTAACTTGGGCCTACTGGAGAAATTACAGACCAAGTAAACAAACTAAAAACATAGATGACTGAATAACACAAATAACAAGCTCAATTGTCAAGACAAATATTAAATTTTGTACATTTCAATAAAAAAAAAAATCTAGAGCTTGCAATAGTGGCAGCCCCAGTCTCCTCAGGCTCTAACTGTGGAATCTTTTCTTCCCAACATCCATGTTGAATAAATAGTAAATTTTGTAGCCAACAATGAGAAACAATGAGAAACTATAAATGCTTTTTAAGCATCTAATATATACATTCCTTTTTTTTTCTTTTTTTGACGATTTTATTTTTAGGTAATCTCTTTACCCAACAGGGGCTCAAACTCACAACCCCGAGATCAAGAGTCACATGGTCCACCAACTGAGCCAGCCAGGTGCCCTGATGCATGCAATTTCAATAGAAATGACATCACTCTTTAAGAAGTGAAAATTAGTTTTTAGATGAGCAAAACAGGGGCACCTGGGTGGCACAGCGGTTAAGCGTCTGCCTTCGGCTCAGGGCGTGATCCCGGCGTTATGGGATCGAGCCCCACATCAGGCTCCTCCACTATGAGCCTGCTTCTTCCTCTCCCATTCCCCCTGCTTGTGTTCCCTCTCTCGCTGGCTGTCTCTATCTCTGTCGAATAAATAAATAAAATCTTTAAAAAAAAAAAAAAAAAGACGAGCAAAACAAATCTTCGGTATTATAGTACTTGTGCCTCTCTCCTCCCCCTGCCAAATACAACCCTATCTGAAAAAAAAACTGACTGCTTTAATTCTCTTGTTAGGGAGAAATTAATTGAATTTAAATGTATTTAATTAAAATACTATTGCTTAGTGTTTGATTTCTTAGCAAGAATTAAACTTAATTTAATTTAATTAATTTTTCTCTTCAAGGGGAGTAATGAAAAAAAAGGCTAAAAACACTGATCTAACACACTCTTGGGGCATCTGGGTGGCTCAGTCGGTTAAGTGTCTGACTCTCGATCTCAGCTCAGGTCTTGATCTCATCGTCGTGAGTTCGAACCCCACATTAGACTCCACACTGGGTGTGGAGTCTACCTAAAAAAAATAAAAGAAAAAAAAATTCTCAAAAATTGAGCCATGTAGGGAAAAGAAAAAAAGAACATATGTGTATTTGTTAATATATGCATAAAATACCTGTTAAGGGCACACAGGAATCTGATAACTGTTGTTGACAATGGGGAAGAAAACTACATAGTTCTCTCATACTAAATAGTGTAAGAAAAGATTTTCATTGTATGTTCTTCTGTGCTTCCAGAATTCTGAAGCATGTAAATGCATAAACTACATGAAAAGCAAATAGTTTCAAATTTAAAATAAGAAAAAAATCATCAAAAATTTTCGGCACAGGTACCAAGGTAATCTAGTAGGAAAGGGACAGTCTTTTCAACAAATGGCAAGTGGAAGAACTGGATATCTATATGTAAAAACAAATGAACCCGGACCCTTCCTTAACCATAACCTGAAACAGAATATAGACCTATACAACATAAGAGTTATAAATATAAAATATACAGAAAAAAACATAAAAGAAAATACTGGTGACTTTGCATTAGGAAATATTTGTAAAATGTATCAAAAGCACGATCCCTAATAGAAAATATTGACTTCATAAAAAAACTGGACTTAAGGAGGGCACATGATGGGATGAGCACTGCGTGTTATATGCAACTAATTAATTATTGAACACTGTATCTGAAACTAATGATGTACTATATGTTAGCTAACTGAATTTAAATAAAAAATAAAAATAAATTTAAAATACCTGGCCTTCATCAAAGTTTAAAGTCGACTTTTCAAAAGAAACCATTAAGAAAATGAAAAGACAAGTCAGAGTCTAGGAAAAAAATATCTGTTAATCATACATCTGATAAATCTATCAACAACTTAAGTAAACAGTACGAAAATGACCCAATTTTTTAAATGGGCTAAAGATTTTTTTTAAGATTTTATTTATTTATTTGCCAGGGAGAGAGCGTGCACAGGCAGGGGGAGAAGCAGGCTCTCTGCTGAGCAAAGAGCCCAATGCGGGACTCGATCCCAGCACCCTGGGATCATGACCTGAGCCACAGGCAGACACTTAATCGACTGAGCCACCCAGGAGACCCAGGCTAGAGATTCAGATAGACACTTCACCTAAAGAAAATATATAAATGGCAAATAAGCACATGAAAAAGTAACCAAAATCATTATTAAGGAAATGAAAATTAAAACCTCATGAGATACCACATTACACTCAGGAGGATGGCCATAAGCAGAAAGAAAGGACAACACAAGTGTAGGTGAGAATGTAAAGAAACTGGAACCCTCATATTATTGGTGCAAGTGTAAAATGGTACAGCCACTGTGGAAAAGAATTTGGCAGTTTCTTAAACAGTTAAACCACCTAGCAAGTCAACTCCTAATTATCTACCTAAGAGAAATGAAAACAAATGTCTGTACAATGGCTTGTATGGCCCATTATTAATAGCATTATTCATAACAGCCAAATACTGGAAACAATTCAAATGTCCATCAGCTGGTGAACGGATAAACGTGATGTGGCGTACCCATACGAGGGACTCCTACTCAGCAATAAAAATGATCAAACTACTGACACAAGCAACAACATGCACGAAGTCCGAAACAGGCAAAGGGAAAGGAGCCCTACACAAGAGAATGCACACTGTAGGATTCTACTTACAGGAAATTTCTAGAAAGAGCAAAACTATAGAGACAAAGCAGATCAGTATCTGCCTGTGGTCTGGGGCTGGAAGGACACCTGAATGCAAATGGGCACAAGGGAACATTTTGAGTTGAGGAAGTGTTGATAAAACTGGATCATGGTGACGTTACACAACTGCATAAATTTAGTAAAAACCCATTGAACTATATTTAAAATGGATAACTTTTAAGGTATATAAAATTCTACCTGAATAAAGGTATTAAAGAAGAGGAGGAAAACAACTGACCCATGTACAAAACCATAAAAGAAGTATCAACTATTTCTAGAATAAGAAGTCACTGTTCATCTTGCAAAAAATAAAATAAAAAGCTATAGCAAAAAACTGGGAACAACCCCAAATTTTGTCTACAACAGAATATTATCATACAATGAAATACGGCACAGTAATAAAAATAAAATACGGTTACATGTAACTTCATGGGGAAAAAAAATCCCACAATAATGCTGGGTAAAAGAAGAGAGATACTAAAGAATAAAGTTGTATTCATATGAAGCTCAAAAACAGGTAGAAAAATGTATATGTATTATTTACAGATGCATACACAAATAATGAAATACAGAAAAGCAGAGAAATGATTATCATGAAAGTAAAAATCATAGTTAACCTTTACGTGAGGGAAATCAGAGTTATAATGAGGAGGATCCTGAGAGGTTTCTGGGGCGCTGATAATATTCTTACCCGGATGCTATCTGAATTTTCTTATTACTTACACACACGAACAACATCCCTCACCCGTACTGGGTCTACCAGGAAACAAACTGAGCACGCACACGCATGCAAGGCAAAGAATTAGTAGCTAAAAGAGAACCCTCACCCCAATGCCCAGATTTGTTCATCTGAAAATCTAAAAAACAAACATGCTTTAGATAATTTGGGGGTTGAAATGGAAACAGAAATTTTAAAGTAATTATAACTGAAGGACAAGAAGAGTACCACCACATACCAACCTGTGGAAGGGATTCGGTCAAAGTAGTTACCAAAGAAAAATTTATAACCACAAATAAACCTGTAAGACCATAAGAAAGAATGAAAATAAATGAAGTTTTCCATTTAAGATGTTGAACACAGACAAGAAAATAAACCTAAAGAAATAAAAGAAAGGAATGGATGAGATTGAAAGCAGAATAGAAAATAGAAAATAGGAAAAACAGGGGGAAAAAAGTTGTTTGGTAAAACTAAATTTAAAAGACCAACACCAAACACAAAACTTTAGCAAATATTATTTGAAATAAAAAGAACAAAATTAAACTGTGTAGAAGAGGAATAAAAAGGATTTTAAAATACAGTGGAATTAATTAGGAGATTTTTAACTATAAAAAGATAAGCACAAAAAAAAGTCAAAATATCTGAAACCTCACATGAAATGGGCAATTTTCTAGGAAAATATAAGATTTTAAATGGGGAAAAAAAAAGAAACTCTGAACAGATTAATCAATAGCCATTTTTTAAAAAGCTTATATTATAAGTGTAAATAAAGATTCCTCCTCCAAAGAGGCTACGGGCCAAAAGAATTCCATGAAGGAACTCTACCAAATGTTCGCAGAACACAGTACTCGCATTCTAAACACAATGCTGCAGAAAACAGAAACGGGAAGCTACTTATTTTACAAGACCTAGCATGATGCCAATAATAAAACCAAAACGAACAGCATAAGAAAAGAAAACCCTGTCGTAGTCCCACAATGAACTCAGATGCAGAAATCCCACATTAGAAAAAAAAAATTACTATATTTGATCAGCAGGAAATTAAACAATGTTATTTCTATAGGTTTCATTTCATGAATTTTAGTAGTAAAAGTGAGAAAATCTACCACATAATTCTCTACATTAATAAATTTGAGGCGAAAAAAAATAATCTCAATAAATGCAGGGGAAAAAAACACTGATAAAATCCAATGCATTTTTTAAAATTTTTTTAAAATCCAATGCATTTTTAAAGATATAATTCACATGCCACAAATTCACCATTTAAATGTAAATTCAGGGGTTTTAGTAGAGATTCACAAAGTTACACAATCTTAACCACTAATTTCAGAACATTTCATCACCTCAGAAAGAAATCCCATTAGCACTCACTCCCCAGTCTCCCCTCTCCAGACCATTCTCTGGCAAGCAGTAACCTACTTTCTGTCTCAATGGATTTGCCTGTTGTTGACATTTTATAGGTATGGAATCATCAAATGTAAGTGCGCTATGTCACTTCAGTGTAATATTTTTGAGGTTCAAGGTTCATCATGCTGTAACATGTATCAGTACTTCACTCCTTCTCACGGCTGAAGAATACTCCAACCAATGGATATACCACATTTTGTTTATCCATTTGTCTGTTGATGAACATTTGGGTTGTTTCCATTTTTTTGGCTATTACGGGTAATGTTGCTATGAATATTTGTGTATGAAATTTTGTATAAGCCTAAGTTTTCAATTCTCTTCGTCATGTACCTAGGGATGAAGCAGTTTAATTCATTGATGATCAAAATCACTGGCAAACTAAATATAAAGTATACAGTAAATATCACACTTGAAACGTCAGAGGCAATCCAAAGTTAGGAACAAAATAAGGATCACTTACCCTGTCTAGGGTGTAAGTATCCTAGTGTTACTATTTAACATTGTCCTAAGTGTCTCAGACAATGCAATAAGAAAAAGAAAAAAAAATTATAAAAGAAAGACAAAAAATTGTGATTATCTGTGCATATTACATCAAAAACCCAAGAGAATCACATAAATTGTCAGAAGTGCTAAGGAAGCTCAGCAAGGGGGCCGAATGAAAGATACCCGTAAAACCAACTTTCTGAAACACCACTCATCTGCTAAGGACTGAGTTTGTATGTAACAGATAATCTGAGTAAATGGTACCTTATTAATATCAGTGGTTCATTTTCTTCTTCACATATTAAAATTCAACTCACAGATGTCAACCCTGTCTCTGAAATTCTCTTGATCTTTCTTTCAAGGCTAGAGTTCCACCATTTCATCTGTGTTCTACACCATAAAGGGGTAAGAATGGAAAGGGAAAGGTAGTACCAGTGGAGTCTGCTCTCTTTTCTGGAAGTCCCACCCAGCAAATCCTGCTTGCCCTTCATCATTAGCCAAAACAGTGTCACATGGCTGCCCTATGCCACAGGTGTCCGGGAAATGAAGAGAGGTGGCATACGACTGCCACAGACAGACCTGAGGTTCTGAGCAGGCCACCTTGGCTGCCACATGCCAGTAATAACCAAGTGGGAAGGATAATCAGAAGAATAATTCCATTCACCACAGCAACAAAACACTAAAAATGTATACAACAGAATGTAAGAATTGTAAAGACAACTTTAAAATGAATAATTAGGGATAATGTGCCCTACTAGATATCAAAGCATATGTGCTACTGGCTCAGAAACAATGGTACATTGTATGGTGACTAACATAACATAACAACAAAAAACAAAAAAAAAAAAGGAAAGGAAAAACAAACAATGGTACAAAATATGGAATTTAGAAACATTACATTCACACACACACAAACACACACACACAAATACAGCTAGATTACAAATGTCAATATATATTTTTAAAGCATTAGATTGGAAATATAGAAGAACGTATTTATGACCGAGTCCTTGAGTTAGAGAAGGGCTTCTTTTATAATACACACAAAAAGGTAAAAATACAAATGAAAAGTATTTGTAACTCTGACTACACAAAAATTTAACACTTCCATAAGACTGAGATGACAGAACAAAGTTAAGATCACTATTATACCAGGAGAAACCTTCTGGAATTTGTACAAAGAAGAAATAATTATAATCTAGAACAAAGAGAATTCCACAGAGAAATTTTTAAAAGAGTAGTATCAAAATAATCCAGGGATAGAGAAGTGGGTTGGGGTATATACAAAACAAGACTAACTATGAACTAATAATTATTCATGGTGGATGATGACTATGATGGTTCATACAGTATTTTCTCTATTTTTGTGTATGTTTTAAATTTCTGCTTATTTTAATTTATATACTAACATGGAAAATGATCTAAGAGTACAGAATGAAAAAAAAAGTTGGTAAATATGTAAAGTATGATACTATCTCTAACGTATTTTAAACATCTCATTATGTATTTTCTATGGGCCAATTTTCTTAGGCCAGTTTTATTAATTTGTATTTTTCCCAAATATAACTTAGTTAAGTGCACAGAAAAGGTCTGAAATATTACACACCAAACTGGTGTTAAGTGGTTACCTCTGGAGAGAAGGGAGCTACCTCCATTGTGAGCTCATCAAAGGGGAATTTTAGCCTCAACTCCAAGGCTTTAATTTTTCATGTAATTTGAATGTAAGAGATTACACAACTACACATATTTATCAAAACTCAGAGAAATGGAACTGTTCTGTATCCTGTCTGTGACGGTGGCTACAAGAACCCGTTCACATGAAAAAACTAGAACCATGCAACAGAGAAAAGGAATTTTACCGTCAAGGTCAAAAATGTTTTAAATAGCAGCAAAAAAACTCATACAATTGCGAGCTAAAGAGTGAATTTTGCAGCATATAACTTAAACCTCAATATACTGGACCTTTTAAAAAGGAAAGATTTTAATTTTAAAAGAATGATCATAATATAATCTGTTTAAAGAATAAGGCTGCAAATTGTATCCCTGATATGAAAATTACCTACAATATAATTTTTAAGTAGATTATAAGACATATATGTACCATAATCACGTATGCAGTATGATCCCACTTAATACATCTTTATTTTATTTTATCTATGCATATTGGGATTATGGACATTTTTTCTCTCTGCTTAACTGTGGTTGTTTTCCTACAATGAATACATCCCTATTTTGTACTGGAATAATGTGTTTCAGTGTTGCGGGGGTGGGCACTGGGCCAACGGTGGAGGCTCAATGGAGACTCTCCTCTCACCTTGGCGCTGCTCCCCAAGCCCAGACACCAAGGGTGAGCCTTGGCAGTGACCCAGGGGGACAAAGTGGAGGGCTCCTGTGGTAACAAATGAGGAAAAGCAGATAAGGCCCTGACAGCAATGCGTCGCTGAGAATCGGATCACTGGGTTACCACAGGTATGTGTAGAAGAGTTTGCCAAATCGAATATAGCTCGTGGGAACGGACTTTGAGGCCCCACCAGGCACTGTCAAAGATCACCTTCCCAGCATACTAGAAAGCATTCTCTGCCGGCAGATTGGTTCCTGTCAAATTATTTATAGGAGATTGGTTCACATACTCAAAATGATATGAATACTTCTAATTATATCCAAACATGCCAAATGTCAGAACAAATTATGCCGAGGGTCATGTTGCCAAATGTCCTGCCCTAACAAAGAGGAGAGAGCCGCGGCGTCAGCACACTGGTGCCTATATAAGCACGGGGACCCTGCCTGCCTTATCTCCACCAAGAACCCAGAGGTGAGTGATGGGGACCTTGAGGCTTGAAGGACCCCCAGGGACAGGAAGAGCTGACCCCATGGGCCACCTCTGAGCATGAAATTGTCCCTCCCCAGTCTGATTTTTATTTTCGGAGAGCCGAGCTTTAGAGCAGGGCAATTATAATTCTGTAACTGTTTTACTGGAATGTCGAAGCTTCACTAATAAGGGACCTGTCGTTTTACAGTGTCAGCCACTTCTGAACCTGCGTTTCATCTGGAACTCCCGAGGTAAGCCCCCGCTTTCTGGGCGGGTGGATGACACAGGGCATTCAGGCTAACGAAGCCGGGAACAACTCTTAATTGAACACCATTTCCATGTTCCCGCTCTTGCCTAAGCAGGAGGTGCTTCCGAATGACTGCTTATAAATGAGAGGGAAATGCTGCTGCAGAATGCCTTCTCCTCTACACTCCCCTCACCTGAGCTCCAGGGTTGAAGGACCATTTGGGACAGAATGTATTCAGACAGGACCTGTCCAGGGGCAACAGACTATTCCATGCCAACCTCCCTCTCCTGCAAAGCACTGACCCTTAGACATCTTCCAGATATTTTTTAAACACCCCAGAAAAATCCTTATCAAAAAATGAAAAGACAAACATCTTGTGACAACCATAATGTTTTAGCTACTTTTGATGATTCATTGTTATTTGTTTTTAAAAAGACTGATTATTGCTCATCTAAAAAGTCCCCAGTGGTACACCCACAGAGTGCTAAATACCGTGCCTAATTTAGGAGAGGTCCTGAACATTCCCCAAGTAATTTACACCTGAAAGGAAAGACTCAACCAAGCTAAGAGGCCAACACTGCAGAGGCGTATCTATCAACCAGAGGACAACGGTTTACATGTGATGAACCCTTACATTTCTCTTTTCTTTTTATTGATGGAAAGAAAAGAAGCCTGGGGAATGTATGTGGGAAGAAGGGCCTTCTTCATGCTGAAGCTCTCATTTCTCTGTGGTTAGATCTGTTACCTGGCAGTTGAAATCTCTCATGCAAAAAAAGAAAGTGTCAAAAGAGATTTTGGAATTAAGGCAACACTGTCTCTTGGTAACAAGCCAAATGACAAAACCACGTAGTACTAAGAATTTTTTATGAGGTTCTTTTAACAACCCACTGAGAGATTTAATACTAAATATTAACATAAAGTAGATATTAAAAATAACACAAGCCTTGGGGCACCTGGGTGGCTCAGCCTCTTGATTCGGCTCAGGTCATGATCTCAGGGTTGTGAGAGAGATCCCCGCATAGGGCTCTGTGCTCGGCGGGGATTCTGCTTGAGATTCTCTCTCTCCCTCTGCTCCCCACCCCCAAATAAATAAATCTTTAAAAAAATAATAATAATACGAGCCTTAAGAGAAAAAAAAAATGGCCACCAATAAAGGTAAAGCAAGTTTTTGAAAGCTTTGGAAACATCGACCTTGCTTTGCACAAGACAAACCTTCTCTCCTAATGATATGGCTGTCCTGGTATATGGCAGATGCAAACATCATGCAGAAGGAAAAGTAGGGATTAAAGGAAGACAGCTGCTAGAGAACAATCCACCAGCTGTAGATATTGTTACAGTGGAAATCCACTGTAGGCACTCTGGCCTCAGCTGAGGACCAAGATATGTGATCCCAGAAGGAAATCTGCAAAGTACTAAGAATGAAGCCTCCAGTCACAACCTCATGCCCAACCAGTCCTTTGGCCTGTGTGAGAACACCGGTCAAGGACAGCCTGGGGGAGAACTGACAGCCTGAGCGATGGGGGGATGGGGGCGCAACGCCTCTTTCATGACTCATCCTAGCTCACAGGTATAACTTCTGGTTGCTATTTCCCCCTCTGCCCCAGTTCTTCCCCAAGGCAGAATCCTCTGCTAAACAAACCGCAGCCATGAGTGCGAGCTCGGACGCTGAGATGGCGGTTTTTGGCGAAGCTGCTCCCTTCCTCCGAAAATCAGAAAAGGAACGGATCGAGGCCCAAAACAAGCCCTTCGATGCTAAAACATCGGTCTTTGTCGCGGAGCCCAAGGCCTCCTATGTGAAGAGCACCATACAGAGCAAGGAAGGAGGGAAAGTAACAGTGAAGACAGAAGGTGGAGCAGTAAGTAAACACACAGGGAGAAAGCATTCCCAGTCGTCTTTCTCGGTCTCCTCATCAAGGTGAAGCTCTTCTTGCTGGGAAGCTCTAAGTTTCCTGCCATTCCAGACACTCTTCTGGTCCTTTTTGGATGCCCGATTTGGATGGCAAAGGAGGTTCCAGCAGTCACCTCGGGTTCCCCCTTCCTGGCTACCCATAGGACTTCAACACACTAGAGTCAGCTGCCACCATATCCCTCAACTCCCCACTTCCCACTCTAAACCCCCAAACTTGGGGGAAACAGAAGGCAGCTTCTCCTGTCAGGAAACTACTGTTATTTGCTTAGCTAAATAATGTATTAGCATCCCCATTACTTCCCCCCAGACTGAAGTTTCTTGTAATGAATGGCCAAGAAAAACAAAGATATAAACTGATAAATAAACCT
This sequence comes from Ursus americanus, assembly GCF_024610735.1. NCBI lineage: Eukaryota > Metazoa > Chordata > Mammalia > Carnivora > Ursidae > Ursus > Ursus americanus. The sequence continues at coordinate 64,781,372 of NC_142140.1, read as the reverse complement.
GGGACAGGGGAATGTGGGAAGAAAAAAAAATCTTTAAAAAAAGGTAGTATCCTAGTTCATCACAGGAGATGGATTTTCTTAGCATCAGACTCTGAAACAAATATAATTCCATGCCTTTATTTAAAGAATACTAAATAAATGAAAAGTGTCAGTAATTATAGTTTTATAAGCAAACCAAACAGACAAACCAACCTTACGTCCCATAATTAATACAATGTGGTCTCTCACTTTACTTGCCAGACTCTAACTGTCAGGGAGGACCAAGTCTTCCCCATGAACCCTCCGAAATACGACAAGATCGAGGACATGGCCATGATGACCCATCTGCACGAGCCCGGAGTGCTGTACAACCTCAAAGAGCGTTACGCAGCCTGGATGATCTACGTGAGCGCCCTTCAGCATCTCCCTACTCCGTCTATCTCTCTGAGTCAGGACAAGATCCACATGTTGCATTTTCTGATTTTCTCAGACCTACTCGGGCCTCTTCTGCGTCACCGTGAACCCCTACAAGTGGCTGCCGGTGTACAACGCAGAGGTGGTGGCCGCCTACCGAGGCAAGAAGCGCCAGGAGGCCCCGCCCCACATCTTCTCCATCTCCGACAACGCCTACCAGTTCATGCTGACGGGTGAGTGAATGACGCACCTGTTTCTGTGCAGAAATGCAGAAACAGAACCTTTAACAAACAGGCTGTCTGGGCCCTGATTGTAATAATAAACTGCAGCTACATGGGGCTTCACTGTGTTTGAGGAACTTCCAGAGCTACAGTATCACATACCCCATTTTAGAGAGAGGAAAGAGAACTGGCTGAGCTCACTGACCTGCCCAAGCTAACCCAGCCAGTAAGCGGAAGTCAGGCAGAAACAATCAGCCGGCCTCTGTAAACGCGTCTGCCGCTTTCCCGTAGGTTTTCATTTCTGATTTCAACAGAAGAACAGTTCAAATCAATTATTTTAAAAATAAGCACATCCACGGCAATCAAGGAAAATAGTGACCAGCTACAGCTGGAAAGCTTTGTGAATTCTCATCTTAATTGTTAAAGGACACAGCCAATAGCGCCAGCCTTTGGGACAGAACAGGTGGAAAGAGCGAGCTACCACTTTCTTCTCGATGATTCTGAAGCATTTTCCTATTAGACTGGAAGAAAATAAAAATAACTCTTCCTCTGAAAATATTTTTGAAATCAAAGTCTGTTTTTCCTGTCTTATCAAAGCATAAACAAACAGCTTTGATATGCATTACAGGCCCAAGTGCAGCATTAAAACCTTTTATCTTCACACACCAAATGTACTGCCTTTGGAAATACTCTAAATTCCAGAGTTTCCTGTTGTTCCATAGGGTTTGGAAACTGAGAGGCTTTTGTTCTTTTTTGCTTTTTGTTTGTTTTGCAGCACTTGTTTTTTAAGTTGTCTGTTAAAGGAGAAGAAAGACAAGAAACAAATAAAATAGGAATCTCCCATTACAAATTGGCCAGCAATTCCACAAGGATTTCATGCCAGTAAACTGTCCTTTGGTCGTCAGCAGAAGCTAGCTACCTTCCAGAAATGATCCAAAGCCTGGCTCATTTTGGAGGGTTTAATACTCAGCAGCTGCACTTACTCTGCCATGCACACCACCAACCCCTACACCAAGGTCTCCACTCCCCAAGCTTTGGGGCTGCTCCAAATTCAAGATCACTTAAGGCTCCCAAACGTGATTTGCATATAAAACCATGCTGAACTGTGGCATCTGACCTGGTTCATGTTGTTTTTGCTTTGCCAAAAGAGACTAGAACTTTGTTTTCTTATCAGTGCTCCCAAGAGATGTGATAACGATCTCTCATAATTTTTCTGCTACTGGAAAAAAAATCAATTTGTGTATGTTCTAAAATCTATATCTACTGCTCTGAGTAGAACTCTGAAGTCCTCCAAAGTCTATATCCACATCAAAATAACATCCAGATTTGTATCTATTTCTCTGATTTTTAGATTTGAGAATTCACTCAAATAGAATTGGAGATTTGACATATCAGAAAATTGGTATGAATCCAAAATATCTGTCATACAACTAGTGATAATGTCTGTTTTTATTATTTAGAAATGTATATAAAATTTAAAGGAACATAAGACTAAATGAACACATTTACAATTTCAGATCCCTTCCCTATTTAGTGTTACCAGCACTCAAATTAGTCATATCAAGAACTGGGAGGAAGCCAGGTAGCGGAAAAATATATAAAGTAGAAGTCAGAAGACCCAAATATCTTTGACCTTAACAAGCTATGTAATTATTACTCCAAAAGTCACTGATTCCTCTCTGAGCCTCAGCTTCTTCATCTGTTTGTTAAATCAAAGAGCAGGCCTCGTTAACTTCTAAGATCCCTCGTGACTTCAAAATTCTATAATTCTTACTGAAGTATTGGTAGATGACATTATAGGTTGCCTGGGATTTTCTTTAAAATAATCCAGGGAGAATGAGACGGGAGTATAGAGGATATAAAATTGGCCAAGTGATAATAATTGTCGAAGCTGCATGATGGGGACATGGGGAGCTCTCTATGTTATTGTCTCTACTTGGTATGCGTTTGAAATTTATCATCACAAAGTCTTTAAAAATTTATAAGATACAAAAGGAAACAGATGAAAGCTTACCTCTCATCATCACAAATTTTACTCCAAGAACCAAGTGCTCTTTGGGGACTAACCACAAAACCAAAATCATAGGTGACAACTTCAAAATGTTAAAAGAACAAGCTGTGTTTGATCTAAACTGACTCAATATTCTTTACATTGAATGTTCTTTTCCTTTTTTAACTGATGGTCCTGATTTCTCTTTCACAGATCGTGAGAACCAGTCCATCCTGATCACGTACGTTATTCTTCCCTTCTCTGGTTTTGATGGTCTTAGATACAGACAACGTGAGCTGAAGTAGTTCTCATTTCTTCTCTGGTTTGACAGTGGAGAATCTGGTGCGGGGAAGACCGTGAACACCAAGCGTGTCATCCAGTACTTTGCGACAATTGCAGTCACTGGGGAGAAGAAGAAGGAGGAAGCTACTTCTGGCAAAATGCGGGTGGGTCTGGGGTCCGACTTAAGACTCTCAGGGCTCTCAGGAAGTCTGGAGCCCCAGAGGTGAGGACCGCTCTTGCCTTTGCAGGGGACCCTTGAAGATCAAATCATCAGTGCCAACCCGCTCCTGGAGGCCTTTGGCAACGCCAAGACCGTGAGGAATGACAACTCCTCTCGCTTTGTAAGTCTCCTGGTCACAGAGGGGTCTTTGCAGCCCTTTAACATACCAGAGAAAGCATGTCTGAACTGTCGTTTCAATTGCATCCTTCTGTGTGCTTCAGCTTTTTAATACTAAATAGTCTTTCTCTTTCCAAGGGTAAATTCATTAGAATCCACTTTGGTACTACAGGGAAACTGGCTTCTGCAGATATTGAAACATGTGAGTAACAGACCACCAAAAATCAAGAGAGACGAGTGATTTCATGGCAGGATATTCAGGAACACTTGGTATGTGCTGAGCCTGCTGCCAGTGTTGCCCAAGAGCTAATGCCAGACTTATCCATAAATCCACTGGGTGTGCTCCGTCAATCTCAATGTAGACTGATGGTTCTGGAGCACATTCTGAAATTCCTGCCACAGAAGCAACTCTGATATTTTTTTCCAGGGCAAACACTAGGGCTACTTCTGGGTTCCTATGAGTTACTTATAGGTTTATAGTACTTCTCTGTGATTTGCTCTTCATCTGAGCTTTAGCAGGTGTTTCTAAGTAACCGCTCACCACGAAGTCTCAGGTGATATAAGGAAGGAGGAGATATTACAGACTGATTATAATCCGGAGGTCATGGGTCCCCATATTAAAAATTTATTTTTACTAGAGCAGATAGGCTTCAGCCTCTACTCGTAGATGGTAAGAAACTTGGGCAGTTGCCATATGTATTTGGAATTCTTATAGGCAGCACCAAGAGGATGAATCATCAGGTAGAAATCTTAATGGAGTCTAATGTAATGCTCCCAGTTTTAGCAAAGACACTGAAGTTCATTTAATATTTCAGCAGCATCAGCGAGCAGGGGTGTCTCAGTCGGTTGAGCGTCTAACTGTTGATTTGGGCTCAGGTCATGATCTCAGGGTCGTAAGATCAAGCCCTGCAACAGGCTCTGCACTGAATCTGGAACCTGCTTAAGATTCTCTCACTCTGCCCCTCCCCCCACCTCACCCCTTTCCCTCCCTCTCACTCTCTCCCCTCTAAAAAAAAAATATATATATATATATATATGTATATATATTTTTTAGGAACATTGATTCTTTTTCTAATTTAATATCCATTTCTATTTCCAGATCTTCTAGAAAAGTCTAGGGTTACTTTCCAGCTGAAGGCAGAAAGAAGCTACCATATTTTTTATCAGATCACTTCCAATAAGAAGCCAGATCTGATTGGTAAGGAAGAACTTAAATTCACGGATGAACATTAATATTTTTATTAACAATTTCTAACGTAAAATATATACCCTGAATTCTATGTCCCCAGAAATGCTCCTGATCACCACCAACCCATATGACTATGCCTTCGTCAGTCAAGGGGAGATCACCGTCCCCAGCATTGATGACCAAGAAGAGCTGATGGCCACAGATGTAAGTCACACACACACACACACACACACACACACAGAGTAAAAAAAAATCCATTATGTGCAGGAACAGCCCACTGTAAGTGCAGTTACCTTAGCATACAGTATAAATTCTCCAAAATAAGTTAGTCTCTTCTGCTCTAGCTTTTGTCCTGTCATTTCTCCTGGCAGAGTGCCATTGACATCCTGGGCTTCACTCCTGAAGAGAAAGTCTCCATCTACAAGCTCACAGGGGCCGTGATGCATTATGGGAACATGAAGTTCAAGCAGAAGCAGCGGGAGGAGCAGGCTGAGCCAGATGGCACCGAAGGTACCAGATGAACCTCCTTCTGGGTCTGAATAAAGAATATGGCAGGAAAAAAAAGTCTATTCTAAACTCACATCTCCATTATAGCTGAACTACTGAAGGGCATATACATATTTACACACACTGCACCCTCTCCTCACCCCCTTTCCTCCCTCATGTGTCCATATCTCCATCATTTCTAAACAGTCCAAGTAAGTTAAGATGAACCGTAATAGGTGCTTATAAAGACATATCTAAAAAGCACAACCGGGGCCAGATCATGAGAGAGAGAAAGAGACGGCACAGTGCTCCAGCTCTGCCATGGCAATGGTGGCTATGTACATGAGACAACTTGGCCTATTAGCGTACTTCAGCACTAGCAAGGTAAACTAGTGGCTGTGGAGACAGGATCTGCCCAACACAGAGCTGGGGGCAAAGGATGTCCCTAGACATCTGTGCACATCCCTAGACATCTGTGCACATGTGTGCGTTGTCTATATATAAGCCCGGAGGCACTCTAGGCAGTCAGATAAAAAAAGAACTGAGAAAGAAAAATCATGTATTCTGTGTGTAGAACATAAAGGACCTACCAAGGAAGCTAAAGATGTCTGCTCCTTGAAGCCTTTCCTGACCCGCGCCCCCCCGCCCAAGATCTGACACATTCTCTCCCTCCTCTAAACTTTTCAGCAGTTACTGTGGTACCTGACCTGTGGCATTTACGTTATGGTGCTTGCTAGAATTTCAGAAAGACTCCGTAGGGGGCTCACAGTGAAATTTAATACCCACATTTTCAGATAATGAAACTGAACAAGTGGGTTTAAATTGGGAGGGCAAAACTGAAATAAGGATCCAAATATTGGGACTTTTATCTCTCCCTAACAGCAAATATTAAGATGTATTTATCTTTTCCCTCCAACCACACCTAATGCGTCTGCCTTAAGAGCAGGCACTATGGCCTTTGCCTTACATCATGTTGCCACAAACACTGGACATCTGTTAATTGTTGATGAATTTCTCAAAAGCTACTTGCAATAAATCCCCAAAGACCAGTATAACTATTTATTAGCAAGTAGGTGCTCTGATGTACACGGGAACCTCATCTGACCTTCTACAGAATTACTAAAAGCTTTTTATTTAAATAATAAAGAAAATGGATTGGAGAAAAATAGAAAATTAGGTTAAAGGGGATATCCACCATTAAACATTTCTTGAATTGTGTCTCTGCAGTTGCTGACAAGGCGGCCTATCTCCAGAACCTGAACTCTGCTGACCTGCTCAAAGCCCTCTGCTACCCCAGGGTCAAGGTCGGCAACGAGTACGTCACCAAAGGCCAGACGGTGCAGCAGGTGAGTGCACAACCTCAGTGAATGACCCCCATCCCAGGCCTTCAGAGCATGTCTTTAGTAGCACCAACAATCACTACTCTGTCCACGAAGGTGTACAACGCGGTGGGCGCTCTGGCCAAGGCCGTCTACGAGAAGATGTTTCTGTGGATGGTCGCCCGCATCAACCAGCAGCTGGACACCAAGCAGCCCAGACAGTACTTCATCGGGGTCTTGGACATCGCCGGCTTTGAGATCTTTGATGTGAGTTGTCATCATTTTAACAAAAAGTGAGAGAAAAACAATGTGGGCTCTGATATCCGAGGCACCCCTGTCCGTGTACGGGGCCCTCCTCCAACACGGCAGCTGGAACAGGAGTCACCCCCACAGACCAAGGCAGTAACAGAAATGTAATGACACCCATAACTGGCATCTGTGGAGGAGTCAGGGTATTTCTGGCACTCCACGAAGCACTTCAAAATGTTACCTCATTTAATCTCCAAAACAACCCATGAAAGGGTAACGAATATTACTACCAATTACATGTGGAGAAACAGAGATTTAAGAAAATGAAACCCCTTCCTAAAAATCCCACAGCCATTTAAGGCAAAGCCAGGACAAGAACCGAGATGTGCAGACAGGGCATCTCCCATGGAGGAGAAAGCACACAGTCTCTCCTGTTCCAGGTTCATCTGACACGTACTATTTCAGCTCTGGGGTATCAGCTGCATTATGTGTAAAATGTGGGTGTAAATTATTACAAAGACTCTTTCAGATCATCAATTACGACACAATATCAGGTCCCTACTTTCACAGACCTGGCAAAGGGAATCTGCCAGATGTTTGATATGAAGAGGAGAAAAACATGCCTATTATTCCGCTTTGTACATCAACTAAAAGGTCTTAGGGTAAGCTTTCCTTATCAGGTAACAGCCAAGAATGAAAATGTAAAATTTATCCTGATTTGGAGAGTGGAGTGGTAAAAGAAGTAAAGCTTTCCAATAAATTACTTTCACCCTCGAACTCAAACCATAACTCATAGGACCGCGGTTGTACTTTTCATATGCTTTTGCTATGCAATCTTAGACCTAGGGAGAAGTAGATCCCACCAGAAATCTTGCTGTATAATTGACACCTGTGCCTTTAAATAATCCCCAGAATTCATGATAAAAGCTCATGTCAAAAAAAAAAAAAAAATGATTGTTTTTTTTCCTTGGGACTTCTGAAAGAACAAGTAGTTTGAATTTTATTTCATTACTGTATTCCATATTTTTTTAATAAAAGAATTTTTCAGTAATGAATTTTACTGCTAAAAATCCATTTCATGTTGAAAATTTTGTTTCATTTAGTTCAACAGCTTCGAGCAGCTGTGCATCAACTTCACCAACGAGAAGCTGCAACAGTTCTTCAACCACCACATGTTCGTGCTGGAGCAGGAGGAGTACAAGAAGGAGGGCATCGAGTGGACGTTCATCGACTTCGGGATGGACCTGGCCGCCTGCATCGAGCTCATCGAGAAGGTCTGTTAGGCCTTCTTATTTGTTTTGTTAAGTAGCCTCCATGGGAGCTTGGGGCCTGAACTTAACAATCCTGAGATCAAAACCTGAGCTGAGATCGAGTCGGGCACTTACCCGACTGAGCCATCCCAGCACCCTGGTCTGTCTGACTTCTAAAGAAAGGTGGGCTGCGAGGATAACCTTCCCAAGTGTCTGAAGCAATTCTAGTAAGTATCACAGTGATCTTAGACAGACGGATATTAGAACAAACAGAATTACTGTTTAGAACTAACTTCCTCCTTTCAACTTTTACATAAGAAGTATCAGAGTGTTTAGTTTCATTCTGTTCTAACCAGTTTTGTTCTAATAGCAACTCAAAGCTGATTTTAAAGCAGCACTGAAAACTCCATTGGGACGATCTGCTCCACCAGCAGAACTACCTCACTAGTTCTGAATCTATCTCCATTATGATCCAAGACACCGGCAACATAACTAAGTCTTTTTTCTAGATAAAAATTAGTACACACATAACCCAGATAGGGCCTCTATGAAAGATAATCTGTTTGGAAGTCAAGAAGTCTAATTGTTTACACTTTTCCATAATCCAACTTTAAGGAGATTGAATTAAAAAGGTTTGGATTATTTATACTACTAAACTACTGCATATAAAGTAGACATTACTCTAAGTAAGTCCTTTTCATAACAAAATAAAACACTGACAGTAGATTAATTCATTAAATAGGCAAAAAGTGTGGTAATACAGAACATTTTAACAAACTGCGCACGTATGCTATGTTGACTGACATCTGGAGTTTGTATTCCACTATTCTTCTAACTGAAAGTGTTGCTATGGATTGAAGATGACAAGAAATGGTGGGAAAGTCACTCCAGTGATAACAAAAGGATTTCTTTGTGAGCTATGACCCTGGTTTATTTTATATATATATATTTGGCAATTCTGATAATTCAATCAGATACAGCCACCATGTCTGCATCTTTTGGGAAAGATGGGTTGACACTAACATCCACCTTTCTAAATTCAGCCACTGGGCATCTTCTCCATCCTGGAAGAGGAGTGCATGTTCCCCAAGGCCACAGACACCTCCTTCAAGAACAAGCTGTATGACCAGCATCTGGGCAAGTCGGCCAACTTCCAGAAGCCCAAGGTGGTCAAAGGCAAGGCCGAGGCTCACTTCTCTCTGATCCACTACGCCGGCACCGTGGACTACAACATTGGTGGCTGGCTGGACAAGAACAAGGACCCCCTGAATGACACTGTGGTTGGGCTGTACCAGAAGTCCGCGATGAAGACTCTGGCAAGTCTCTTTTCAACCTACGCTAGTGCTGAAGCAGGTACTTTCTGTGCCCTCGATCTAAATCAAGCCCATTCCCACCAAATGTTCATATAACATTCCAGGCTCTAGATTCTGCTCTAACTGATGGGTTTTGGGTTTTTTTTTCTACTTCAGACAGTGGCGCAAAGAAAGGTGCTAAGAAGAAGGGTTCTTCGTTTCAGACTGTGTCAGCCCTTTTCAGGGTAAAGTACAAATTTCACCCAACAACTCTATTCTGTTTCCCTGAATTATCATAACTATAGGGCTTAGGATAAACTAGGAGGGAATGGAATGTTCAAATACTCACTCTTATCATGATAGAGCCAATGTAACACTTCTTCTACAGGGTCAGATGCTCTCCCCATTATTCCGCATTACGATCATCTGACATTACGACCATCTGATGTGTTCAGGAATGCCAGAACAGCCTTAGAAGCTTTCTCATTATGTAATCAGGCTGGTTTTTAAAGAAGCATACCTGAACTTCAAAGCTGTCCCTGAGGAAAGCTGTTATCTTTATTCCACTAATGTTGCCCTTTGAGCATGCTCCTGAGATCCTCTCTGACAATGAACCAGAGACACACTCTTTAGCACATCCTTCCCTCAATACACATCTTTCTCTGAGGTGGATTTAACTTTTTGGAATGGCTGAACCATCTAAAGCCAAGCCTAGTGATTTAGATGGATGATTAAGCTAGAAAACATCTCTTAAGTTTAAAATAACAAATAATTTTACTACATATAACGTGACTTTGTTAGGCAGCTTAACAACTGACTCTTCCAAAGGGAAGTGTGTGAAACATCTGGACTCGTGGCTGCTTTGTCAGAATCTGAATGGCTAAGTCTCATTCCTTTTAAAACTAAAGGATATAACCCATGACTGAAACAGGAAAACTGGCCTGTTCTTTTTCTTTCTCGCTACCAATTTGCATTATCTCACCAAGTACACTCTTGCTTCATCAACTTAACCTTGTATATGTCTTCGAGATTAGAAGCCCACAGTACTTATTTTGTTTCCTAATAGTTAACTGAGATATGAAAAAAAAAAAAAAAAGCAACTCTGCCTTCTCAAAGACTATACCTAAGAAATACTGAGAAATATTTACATGTGAGTTTTCTATAGTTGAGTAAAACAACATCACCGGTCATAAACAACTACTCTATTTCTGGAATAATGCCCCCCAGATGCTTCGGGCTGTGGATCATTCCCTGGCCCCCAAGATCCACCCACACAAGATTATATAGTCGTGTGATTTTAGACTCTTCAAAAAAAAAAAAAAAGTACAAACAAGAAGTCACAGGTTCCAAGGATAATAATAAGCTCAAGGAAGGAACGGGAAAGGTGGGTTACTGGGAACCTAGGTTCCCAGTGTAAATTACAACTGTGAAGATTACTAGCACTGAGACAGATGGAAGAGGCCTTAGAGGTAATCTCAACTCTTTCCAGATTAAGGCCCAGAGAGATGAATGAGATTTTAGAGTCAAGCAGCTCATCAGCGGCAGAATGAGACCACAGTCTTCTGTCTACTGATTCCCAGTGGAGAACAATTCCTGAGCATCAAGGCCACAGGATTTACAGTTTGTTTATAGAACAGATCCTAGGTGTTATAAATGAATACCTTGGAGAGTTGCATTTCTTCCAAGAACTTTGGCCTTGTGCTTATTTGGCAGGCTAGAACGCTGGAGACCTTAAAAATACAGAGCAATTGAAGCCTTGGATGCTGATACCTAACAGTTAAAGGAGTGCCTAGGTTCACTCCAAATAACTACAAAAAAAGCAATCTGAGATACAACTTTCTCATCAAGTCCCTTCTGTCTGGTTTTCCAGGAGAATTTGAATAAGCTGATGACCAACCTGAGGAGCACTCACCCCCACTTTGTACGGTGCATCATCCCCAATGAAACCAAGACTCCAGGTAAGACCCATCTGATACCCAAACAACTCCAGGCTGTTTGCTTGAGACCATGAAGTAAGGCATGCGTATTCTGCCTTTTAGGGGCCATGGAGCATGAACTTGTCCTGCACCAGCTGCGGTGTAACGGGGTGCTGGAGGGGATCCGCATCTGCAGGAAGGGGTTCCCAAGCAGGATCCTTTATGGGGATTTTAAACAAAGGCCAGTCTCTCTTTGTTGTATTTCGCTGAATGTTGTGAACATTTTATCATCTTAATTGTTGTCCTCTGTTCGTTGTATTTCATGTGCCCTGCTTAGTAAATACTGTAAAATTAAGAAGTCAAATAATACTGTCTGGTGGTAGTAAAACAGGATAACAGTTCGAAGAGGTGGTATTTCTTACAAACAGGAAAGGACACATGCATTAGACTACAGAAAAATCACCCTGTTTTACTATCTGAACTTAAAGGACAGCTGGATTTTCTAATTTTACTTTTTCTCTCAGATTTTTGGGGTCATTTGGTTTCCCCATATAATACCTCCCTAATCATTCTTTTCTTTGTTTGAACAGATACAAAGTTCTGAATGCAAGTGCTATTCCAGAAGGACAGTTCATTGACAGCAAGAAGGCCTCTGAGAAACTTCTTGCCTCTATTGATATTGATCACACCCAGTATAAATTTGGACATACCAAGGTATAACTGTCATTTATTCCTACCTGATCCATCCCTTCTGCCACTTCTGTGTCTCCTGTACCACGGGGAAGACTAGGGATTCTCCTTCTCTCCAGGTTTTCTTCAAAGCTGGCCTTCTGGGTCTCCTGGAAGAAATGAGAGATGAAAAGTTGGCCCAGATTATAACAAGAACTCAAGCCGTCTGCAGGGGATTCCTAATGAGGGTCGAATATCAGAAGATGTTGCAAAGGAGGTAACAACAGTGCAGATTATACGAATTATAAGGTCCCTTTGGGACTATCACTCGGCCTTTCTCATTTATTAACTTTCATTTTGTGGCTAATACATGCTTCTCGTGTGGTTCAGAATTCACTCCTACAACACAACCGCCTTTGCTTAACCCCTCACACTTGGAATCCCTCCAATTTCTCCCTATCCATCCACCTCGCACAGAGCTGCCAGAATAATCTGCAATAAGCACAGTTTTCATCATGCCGTGCCTCAGTCTGTGGCTCCCCCTGGCCTCCCATGACAAATCCGTGTTGCCCTGCGTAGCTGTCAAGGCTCTCTGTATTCCCCCAGAACATCTGTCATTCCCAACCACGCAGCCTTTTCCAGCGAGCCTAAACAATTTGCTTATCTTCTGTTTTCATGTTTGCCCTAGCCTTTCCCCCCTCATCCTAATTTACCTATTTATCCATTCAGAACTTGCACTTCTCCTCTCTCCGGTGAGCCTCTTCCAGCTCTATCTACTCAGCACGGCTGCACTCCCTGCTCCCCCCACACACTCTTTGCATTCATTTTGCTGCTCTGTGCTTATTTGGATTTGCACTGTAAGTGCTCCCAAGTCCTTCCATGTGTCTGTATTATGGCTTGTGTCAGGTGTTTGCCTTCTCAGAGTCATGGTTCTTGTAATTTGGACCCATACAGAAACAGAATTTACATTTTATTAAGCTTGAAAAGGCATACAGCAAACCTTGCTAGTCTAGTGCTACGGTTTGCAGAAGGGGCATCTTTTATTACTATTTAAAAATTGTACTTAAAAAACAAATTTGGGTGCTCAATGTATGATAAATCACCTGCAGATATGAACAATCTAATTAAGCAAATAAGAATGAGGCATTTCAAAGAATTTGAGGAAAGCCAGTACATTATCTGAAAAAGCTAACAAAAGTTTACGAGTGGATAATTCACTGGTAATCAAAATAAGAGGAAAGGCTTTAAGAAAGACGTGCTAAATCCTAAATTCCTCAAGTGGGGCAACTCAGAAAGCACCCAATGTCATCTCACAGCTCACTCTGTAGGTCAACGGCCCAGCAGCACAACCAAATCACAAACGCCACGTCCGCTCCCAAATCACTAATACTGTAATATCTCAAGTGATCTTAAATTGGTATGTGTTTCTCACAGGTGCCAAGTATTCCCGCTCTAAGGTCTACTCTTTTGCTAGCGTGGTAAGGCTCTCGAGAACTCCACATGAGCAGTATACATTAGCAAACTGGTTACACTGAGCACTACTATGAGTGTGTCTACGTCTGTATGAAGCCCGCATTTAACATACACAAAATCTGCTATATCATTTACACCTGGGGGACTATCACCTAGGGGAACTTGTGTGTAAAATAAATTACTGACAACAAAAACACTGCCCCTAATGAATCAATCTACACTGGTATTTTTATGTCATTTCAGAGAAGCCGTTTTCTGCATCCAGTACAACATCCGCGCGTTCATGAACGTCAAGCACTGGCCCTGGATGAAACTCTTCTTCAGAATCAAGCCACTCCTCAAGAGCGCGGAGACCGAGAAGGAGATGGCCACCATGAAGGAAGAGTTTCAGAAGACCAAAGATGAGCTCGCCAAGTCAGAGGCGAAAAGGAAGGAACTGGAGGAAAAAATGGTCACTCTCTTAAAAGAGAAAAATGACCTGCAGCTCCAGGTTCAATCCGTGAGTATTCTGTATTCTGAATGCAACATGTTACTGAAGCGTTTCTGGAAGGCGTACATACTTCGGATTTACAAATAGCCTTGTCTTGAAAAAGAAAAAGCTCAAATTACTTTTTTTAGTATTTCACTTATCTTTCAGTAGTCCTATGAGGAAGATATGCACAATGACTTCCGAATTACAAATGGAAAAGGGAGGACTGAAGAACATATTGAATAATATCACAAATCTAGCAGCCATGAAGGAAGCAGTTTAAAGGCGAGGCCCCAGACTGCAGTCACATCTTACCCGTTTGCCTTGCATGCTTCATCCCAGCCTTACAAGGATCGTCCTATTCCCTGAACACAAGTCTAAGATTGTATTGAAATTAAAGACCATTATATTCTTTTTTAATCCAATTAGCCAACATATAGTATCTCATTAGTCTGAGGTAGAGTTCAGGGCTTCACCAGTTGCATATAACACCCAGTGCTCATCACATCATGTGTCCTCTTTAATGCCCGTCACCCAGTTACCCCATCCCTCCCCCCCTCCCCTCCAGCAACCCTGTTTTTTTCCTATAGTTAAGAATCTCTCATGGTTTGTCCCCCTCTCTGATTTCTTCCCATTCAGTTTTCCCTCCCTTCCTTTTGATCCTCTGCACTGTTTTTTATATTCCACATATGAGCAAAACCATATAATAACTGTCTTTCTCTGACGGACTTATTTCACTCAGCATAATACCCTCCGGTTCCATCCACATAGATGTAAATGGTAAAATTTCATTCTTTCTGATGGCTGAGTAATATTCCACTACATATATACCACATCTTCTTTATCCATTCATCTGTCAAATGGACATCTCAGCTCTTTCTACAGTTTGGCTATTGTGGACATTGCTGCTATAAACACTGGGATGCAGGTGCCCCTTATTCTTATTTCTCTCCATCCCTAACCCCTGAGATTTAGCTCAATAAATCTGTTTGCAGTTATGTGAACTGAACAATCAGAGTGTAAGGTAGACCCAAGTTCCTGCTGTGATTCTTCCTTTGACAGACATCCCAAGTTCATAAGGCTTCTGTTTACTAGCTCAGGAAGAAATCGTAATCAGGGTGGGAGATAGTCTGGACCAGGGCTCTGGCCAAGCATAACCTCCCATCTCCATGGTCCAAAAGCCCACCAGTGTCGTGAAGAAACCTGTGAAAAGGATAGTTTTCCTAAAATCTTTAAACTATTTTCAACTTGCCCTTCTGATACCTTCACTAACGTGAAGGTTACATTTTCCCAAAAACAGGACCAAGAGCCGCTTCAGTCTAGCGTCTCTTCACAGTTCTTATCATCAGTCAGTGAGTAAACATTTACTTAATACATCACTATTAAAAACAAAAGCAAAGGAACCCTGGGAAGTCCCCTATTATCATCCATTTAAGCATTTAAAAAACATAAGCTACGAACAAAACAAACATTGAGTGAGAAGTTAAAGAAATTCCCCAGGCCAGAGTAATCTAATAAGGCTAAGCTGATTTTTATTTGAGTTCTTCAGTCACTCATAAAAACTGTATGTAGCTATGTAATGCCTCAAAATTACACATTTTTATATATTCTAAAATTCATGTTGAGACTAACAGGTGATCCTTAAAACGCAAATGAAAACTGTGGACACTTACAGCACTGTTGTGGACTATCAGGAAGGTTGTGAGCATATAACAAATGGTGCATGGAAATGTATTCACAGGCATAAAACTATTTAAGTTCTTTTTCTTTTCCTTTTTAAATTCAGTCTAACAACTAGTTGCTTAAGGTGAACAGGGAATGATCAAAACCAAATCTAACCAATCTAAGTCAAAATCTTTGGGGATGCCTGGGTGGCTCAGTCGGTTAAGCGTCTGCCTTTGGCTCAGGTCATGATCTCAGGGTCCTGGGATTGAGACCCGTGTCGGGCTCCCTGCTCGGTGGGGAGCCTGCTTCTCCCTCTGCCTGCCACTCCCCCTGCTTGTGCGCTCTCACTCTCTCTCTGACAAACAAATAAATAAAATCTTAAAAAAAAAATCTTTGACTATCACAGCTGAAATGTTCCCTAGCAATCATTTATCCCCCTCCCCAACTACATATGAGAAAACTGAGGATAAAGGCATAAAGTAATTTGCCTACATTCATCCATATGGAGACAAAACTGAGACAAGACCTCAGGCTTCCGATGGCCTATCACTCTTCTAGACATTACTTTGTAGTCAATTGCTTCAATCCAATCATTTTTCAGATTAATTTGCTTCTAAGTCTATAGTCTCACTTTTAATTAGCTCCATTTCTCCAGGCCATGTAATAATGTTCAATTAAGTTTAATTTATATTCATACTGAAAAAGTCACCAGAAGTCAGCAAACACTACTATTTTGTGCAAAGAACAAGTTCAAAATCGTAACAAGCTCTCTAAAGACCTTAACGAATCTCTCCACAGGAAGCTGACGCTTTGGCTGATGCAGAGGAAAGGTGTGAGCAACTGATTAAAAACAAAATCCAGCTGGAGGCCAAGATCAAGGAGGTGACTGAGAGAGCAGAGGATGAGGAGGAGATCAACGCCGAGCTGACAGCCAAGAAGAGAAAACTAGAGGATGAGTGTTCAGAGCTCAAGAAAGACATTGACGACCTTGAGCTGACCCTGGCCAAGGTTGAAAAGGAGAAGCATGCCACAGAGAACAAGGTATGAATCCTATTCTGTTCTACCATACAGAGGTTCTGCCACCCTACTAAGATGCTTTAGAGCAGATACCATTTCTCCTTCTAATTTTTCAAGGTGAAAAACCTCACGGAAGAGATGGCAGGCCTGGACGAAACCATCGCAAAGCTGACCAAGGAGAAGAAGGCCCTCCAAGAGGCCCACCAGCAGACCCTGGATGACCTGCAGGCAGAAGAGGACAAAGTCAACACCCTGACCAAAGCTAAAATCAAGCTAGAGCAGCAAGTGGATGATGTGTGTTTTTTATATCCATTTGAAGGATTTTTTTTAAATACACTTTCAATGTTTAACATATTTTCCTTTCTCATTAGCTTGAAGGGTCTCTAGAGCAAGAAAAGAAACTTCGAATGGATCTAGAAAGAGCAAAGAGGAAACTAGAGGGTGACCTAAAACTGGCCCAGGAATCCACGATGGATGTAGAAAATGACAAGCAGCAACTTGATGAGAAACTCAAAAAGTAGGAACTCCAGAAAAAAATTCCATGTGATATCATCTTTCAGTTCATGAGTACTAATATGTCCTGTTCTTCTGTCTACAGGAAAGAATTTGAAATCAGCAATCTGCTAAGCAAAATTGAAGACGAGCAGGCAGTAGAAATTCAACTACAAAAGAAGATCAAAGAGCTGCAGGTGAACCATCTCATGTTCATTTTTTTTCTGTACCCCAAAAACCCTGAGATTGAGATGAGTTTATGTTAACGTTGATGTGTCCCTCCTAGGCCCGCATCGAGGAGCTGGAGGAGGAAATCGAGGCAGAGCGGGCCTCCCGGGCCAAAGCAGAGAAGCAGAGCTCTGACCTCTCCCGGGAACTGGAGGAGATCAGCGAGCGCCTGGAGGAAGCCGGCGGGGCCACTTCCGCCCAGATTGAGATGAACAAGAAGCGCGAGGCTGAGTTCCAGAAAATGCGCAGAGACCTGGAGGAGGCCACCCTGCAGCACGAAGCCATGGCGGCCACCCTGAGGAAGAAGCACGCAGACAGTGTGGCCGAGCTCGGGGAGCAGATCGACAACCTGCAGAGGGTCAAGCAGAAGCTGGAGAAGGAGAAGAGCGAGCTGAAGATGGAGATCGATGACCTCGCCAGTAACGCAGAGGCCATTTCCAAAGCCAAGGTACCCAATACCATCTCTCAATGATGGTAACTAAGAACCTGATGGAACATTCATTGTTCTGTCAGTAAACATTGTCTGCTGGCAGTTTATAGCACTAATCTAATATTCCCTATTCTAATATATTCCATTCTACTTCATTTTTGTTAGTGCTTGCTTATGACCTATTAAGACTATTTCAAAGCTCACTTTAAGCAACTGTCAGTATCATTAGAAAAAATGACGGGCTCCAACAATGGCCACTTCAGGGACATTCCACACTTACCATGCTTGAATCTTAGCCAGTCCCATTAAGTTGGTGCCATAACTTTCTACACACGCTTGAATTTATTCACTCTAAAAATACTTGAAGACTCAAGTTTTAACTTTTTTTACTGCATTCAGTGTCTCATCTTTCACTGCCACATGTCCTGTAGGGGAACCTTGAAAAGATGTGTCGCACTCTAGAAGATCAGGTGAGTGAACTTAAGACCAAGGAAGAGGAGCAGCAGCGGCTGATCAACGACCTTACGGCTCAGAGAGCGCGTCTGCAGACAGAAGCAGGTAAGGACCTTTCCCTGGGCCCTGAAACTACATGCTGGATAAAAGGGATTCCAGAGGTTCTGGAGAAACAGGAATACTCCCTCCCATTTTAGAGGGAAATAAACTGGTGGAATCTGCTGAGCAGGTCAGAAAGAATGCAAAGCAAGCATCAGCAGAATAGTTTACTTGCTACACTTCCATGGCATTTCTGCTTTTTACCTCCTGTTCTAATCAGTTCTATACTCATATTTAGAAACAGATAAAATATATATTTGATATATATGTATATAAATATATTGGTATACATACATTTGAAAGCTTAAGCTTATTTTTATGCCATTAACCAATTCATTTACTCTTAGGTGAATATTCCCGACAACTAGATGAGAAAGATGCTTTAGTCTCTCAGCTTTCAAGAAGCAAACAAGCATCTACACAGCAGATCGAGGAGCTGAAACGTCAGCTAGAAGAAGAAACTAAAGTGAGTTTTACCAAAGATCTTCTTGGCTGAGCAAATCTAAGCATGTTCAGTTAGGTTCTACTCTGGATATGTAAATTATGTATCACTGAATAAATGAATTTAAGTCACTGAACTAGTCTTTCCACAGGCCAAGAACGCCCTGGCCCACGCCCTGCAGTCCTCCCGCCACGACTGTGACCTGTTGCGGGAACAGTATGAGGAGGAGCAGGAGGGCAAGGCCGAGCTGCAGAGGGCGCTGTCCAAGGCCAACAGTGAGGTGGCCCAGTGGAGGACCAAATACGAGACGGACGCCATCCAGCGCACAGAGGAGCTAGAGGAGGCCAAGTACGTGCTGTGAACCCTGGGGGAGGAAAAGGACATGGTTTCCTAGCTGCACAACTCAGCAACACCCAGAAACACTATGATGATGATGTTGATGGTGGTAACATAACAGTGATAGCAGACACTAATTATACTGAACGCACACTATGTGTCAAGTACTATATATACACATTAGC
The DNA here is from genome assembly GCF_024610735.1 of Ursus americanus. Classification (NCBI taxonomy): domain Eukaryota; kingdom Metazoa; phylum Chordata; class Mammalia; order Carnivora; family Ursidae; genus Ursus; species Ursus americanus. The sequence continues at coordinate 64,762,490 of NC_142140.1, read as the reverse complement.
TCATTTAGTTTTCGTAGCAACAACCATGTTTTATCCCTCTGTTACAGATGAGGAAACAGGCTGTGAGAGGCTAACCAACTAACCCAAGGGCACATGATTAATAAACAGTACAGCTAGGATTAGAACCAGATCTTCTGATTCCAGAGCCCACCTTCTTAAGTACTGCAGTAGGAAGACAGAGCTCTTTAAACTCATGCTGGAGGCCACCAAATTGTATATAATGTCTAGGGTTGGTCTAAACAAAATAAAGCCTTAGTCTGTGTATAGACCAAAGAGGCCCTTCAAGTAGATCTTCCTGGGCTTCAGGGCAAAAGGCTTTTCTGTACCATAAGGATGTAGAGTTGGCACACAATGGGGAATGAAGAATGTAGGCGATTCAGAAGGAAAAAAGAAAACCTGCCTTCCTTAAACTGTCCTGATTTATCCATCAATTTCTTTCTCTAGTGAGAACTCCCAAATATATATTAAAAGAAACTATTTTTCTCTAGGGAAAAAATACATAAAATGAAATGGGAAGTCTGAGAAAGCAAATGAATATGATCAGTACGTTTTTGCCCAATAAAATACCTAGTTAGCCTCAAATCCTTTTTGGAATGAGATGAGATATATAAATCAATCAATAAAACTGTCCTGAATAATCATTTTCTGCAACCAGACTCAATCAGAAGTCCTGAAAACCCTGAATTACTTACGTAGTAAGACACATACAATGAAGCACTAAGAGCAGCCTATAAGAACTGAATCCAGGTACTCACGATTTTGGACCTTTCCATACAAGACCGATGGAGAAAGCAGTTCTGGCTGCCACAGTCTGGATAACCATATGTTATCTGCCATTATAGAAACAGGACTGTCAAAGGACGTTATTGCTTGCCCCTGTTCCAGACCACTCTCCTTAACTGCCTGGCTAACGTTTCAGGAAGAAGCTGGCCCAGCGTCTGCAAGAAGCTGAAGAGCACATAGAAGCCGTGAACGCCAAATGTGCTTCTCTAGAAAAGACAAAGCAGCGGCTCCAGAATGAAGTGGAGGATCTCATGCTGGATGTGGAGAGAACCAACGCGGCCTGCGCTGCCCTGGACAAGAAGCAGAGAAACTTCGACAAGGTGGCCCAACCTGCTTCAACTTTGTCAATGTTTACTTGGTCTCCCTTTTTCCTTGCAGCGGCTGACAATTCGCTGCTTTTCAGGTCCTGGCGGAGTGGAAACAGAAGTATGAGGAAACTCAGGCTGAACTTGAGGCCTCCCAGAAGGAGGCCCGTGCTCTCAGCACTGAGCTGTTCAAGGTCAAGAATGCCTACGAGGAATCCCTGGATCAAGTGGAAACCCTAAGGCGAGAGAACAAGAACTTGCAGCGTGAGTGCTCTTGAACTTCCATACCTCCAAGAGCCCTGGGAAGACCCTTCCATGTTGCATGAGACCAACCACTCCTCCCTTGTCTGTTCACCCACAGAGGAGATTTCTGACCTCACCGAACAGATTGCTGAGGGAGGGAAGCAAATCCATGAATTGGAGAAAATAAAGAAGCAAGTGGAACAAGAGAAATGTGACATTCAGGCTGCCTTAGAGGAAGCAGAGGTACATATAATGTTGTGCGGGAAAATCAAAGACATGGGTGAAAACTTGTCTGTGGATTGTATACGAACTTGTGGATGAACTTGTACAGCCTTTATGAAGGACAATTTGGCAACAGTTATCAAAAGCCTTAAAAATGTAATACTATGACCCATCAATTGTATAAGAATCTACCTCAAGAAAATTATCTTAAATGGAGGTAAATCTTTAAGCACAAAGATATCCAATCCAAAGACAAGATGAAGTTAACTATGGAACATTCATATGACGCAGTTATATACAACCATTAAATATAATTAATATGGGGAAATATTTACGGTACACAATAATTTTAAAGGAAAAACACATGTGACTATACACTATAATTTCATCACGCAAAAGTATATATAAATAGGAAAAAAAGACTAGGAAAATGTACCACATTAAAATGGTCATCTTTGGGTAGGGGGCACAATAGGAGGTTTTTCTTTGTTTTTATATATTGCCCTATGTTCTACAGTGAACATATATTTTGTAATCAGAAAAATATTATTAAATTGAGAATTTCTACAAACACAGAAACATTTTAATGTATAAAACAGATTGAGAGTTCGTGTTTACTACATGAGTTTAACTATAAGTTCTGTTAGTACTCACATGAATAATACATAGCACTTCATACTTTATAAAGCACCTTTATCACAGAGCTGCCCTAGATAATCTATGACGGAATAAACAAACAAACAAACAAAAACGATTACCTAGCAGGCTTCTGTAACTGTTGTATTGAATTCTGTAAAATCAGAAAACTGATGTTAGTAAGAGTTTGGCTCACAAGGGAATACACTCCAAATACTCAAGTTATTTTCCATTACTAATTGATCGCTGTTTTGTTAAGGCATCTCTTGAACATGAAGAGGGAAAGATCCTGCGCATCCAGCTGGAGTTGAACCAAGTCAAGTCTGAAGTCGACAGGAAACTTGCTGAGAAGGATGAAGAAATTGATCAGCTAAAGAGAAACCACATCAGGGTCGTGGAGTCGATGCAGAGTACCCTGGATGCTGAGATCAGGAGCAGGAATGATGCCATCAGAGTCAAGAAGAAGATGGAGGGAGACCTCAATGAGATGGAAATCCAGCTGAACCACGCCAACCGCCAGGCTGCAGAGGCCCTGAGGAACTACAGGAACACCCAAGGCATCTTGAAGGTAGACAGGTCCACATAAACAGCTAAGTCAGGGAAGTGACCCGTGCTCCATTCAGCAAAACATCTTTGTGCTAAACAACCCAGTTTTTTCTTTTAACAAATTATACAGCTCACAGTATGGAGACAGCTAAATTAAATACGCACAGAATATATTTTTACAGAAATGCTATACGAAAGAACAAACAGAAGCCCAGAGATAAGCTTTGATATGAGAGAAAGTACAAGACTTTGGTACCAATAAGCCTGAGGCTGAGTCTCAGCTGTTACTTACTTACTGGTTGCCTGATTTTAGGCAAATGATTAACCTCTCAGAAACTCTGCTGCTGCTTCTACCAAATAAGAATGAAATTACCCACTTCGTAGGGTTCCTGTGAGAACCAAATGAGATAACAGATGTCAAGTACTAGGGAGAGCATATGGAAAATGCTCTATAAGTGACAGACATTAGTTACTCGCACATGAAAAAATAACCAGCTAATGGCATAAATAGAATGAGACTCTGTCTCCTGATCATTCTTGCTCACCTAAGCTGGTGACATCACCATTTCCACACTCATTCAAATGACAGGCCTGTCACTTCCTGCTCCTGGCGCCAGTACATTCTTCCAGTTCTCCTCCTGGGATGTTCACATCCTCTTCAGAGTGTCTAAGGATTTCTTTTTTTTTTAAACAGGACACCCAGCTCCACCTGGATGACGCCCTCCGCGGCCAGGAGGACCTGAAGGAGCAGCTGGCCATGGTGGAGCGCAGAGCCAACCTGCTGCAGGCCGAGGTCGAGGAGCTGCGGGCCACTCTGGAGCAGACGGAGAGGAGCAGGAAAATCGCAGAACAGGAGCTCCTGGATGCCAGTGAGCGCGTCCAGCTCCTGCACACCCAGGTAAGACCTCCACATCAGACAAATGCTGGAGTATTGTTAAGTGATGGATCAGAATGATAGTATGGAAATACTCCATTTTTATAAATACATGTATTAAAAAAAAAAGGATGGGGGGATATGCTCTAAAATATTAACTGCAGTTATCTTGGAATGATGGGATTGGAGGCAATTTTTTGGTGTCTGTTCCTATATATCTTTTTTAAGGTTTTCTACCCAAAAAAGGAGAGAGTTTTATTTAAAAATAAGGTTCGACTCATTAGATTTTGAAAACCATGATGTAGAATAAACTTGAATAAATATGATTTGTTAACACCAGAATCCAAAACTGTGCCACATAGTGTTTCTCTTCAGGAGTCCTTCTGCATTTAGCATTGTGTTTACTGCCTGTGCCTCATGCAGGATATTGCTGATCTGCCTGGACATTAAATGCAGGAGCACCAGGGGGTCATTTTAACAAGCAAAAGTACTTACCTCCAAACGTTTCCAAATACTCGTTGAGGCAGTGTTGATTCCCTTTGAGAAGCACTGGGTTAAAATTTTAATAAAATGTTTTCCTAAGATTAATTCACTATTCCCCCAGGCAGCAAACCATGAAAGTTAACAGAGAATAGATCCTTTCTAACTGAAACCTCACAATGCCAGGCACTCACAAAAAGAATCAATTATTTTCTATTATTTCCTATTTTCTTTTACTTCTTTTAAGGATAGAACACTAGTAATGTCTGATTGAAATATAATTGAAAGAGCAATTAATTAACATAGGCATTCTTAAATCTTGAAAGTCCTTATGCATAAATTAGATAGACACTGGGACGGGGCGGGGGGGGGGCTGTTCCAACCTTTCAAATGGTTAGTATTTTGCACTGACCAAATATTTAAAGTTGAGTAAACTGTTGCTGTCGGGTCCCCTGCACAAGCCAACAAGTAAGGCATCTGTAAAATTCCACACTGGCAAATAGTAAGTCTCATGAATTTCCATTGACTACTTGTAATAGAACACCAGCCTGATCAACACCAAGAAGAAATTGGAAAATGATGTTTCACAACTCCAGAGTGAAGTGGAAGAAGTCATTCAAGAATCACGCAATGCGGAAGAGAAGGCCAAGAAGGCCATCACTGATGTGAGCAAGCTAAGCATTGATTTCACTGACACATGTGTTACCTGACATTACTAGGTTTCCTTACTGTCTTGGTGTATTTGCTAAATAGGCGGCCATGATGGCCGAGGAGCTGAAGAAGGAGCAGGACACCAGCGCCCACCTGGAGCGCATGAAGAAGAACATGGAGCAGACGGTGAAGGACCTGCAGCACCGTCTGGATGAGGCTGAGCAGCTGGCCCTGAAGGGCGGGAAGAAGCAGATCCAGAAACTGGAGGCCAGGGTGGGTCTCTCAATCTCTCTGAATCTGGGAAGGGGAAAGGACACTCCCTCTATCTTTCTCTCTCCCTACGTATTGATGCCCATCTTTGTCCTGAGGCTGAGGACATCCGCCCAATATCTTCAGCAGGTCCTGAGCTAATTAATATCCCCCAAGACTGGCTGTATACATATCTTTCTTGGTTGCAGGTACGTGAGCTTGAAGGAGAGGTTGAAAATGAGCAGAAACGTAATGCTGAGGCTGTTAAAGGTTTGCGGAAACACGAGAGAAGAGTAAAGGAACTCACCTACCAGGTAAAGGGAATAACTTTCTAGAATAGCCAGACTTCCTGCCCAAGGGAGACTGAGAATCTGGTAACTATTTATGTGGTGCTCACAAACAGATCCACCTGAACTCGATATATAAATATAAGGGGCAAATGATAAAATTGCTTATCTCAGACCCTTTCCTAAGTTAGGAAAGGCATGGAGGCCTTTAGAAAATAGCATACCAGGGGGCGCCTGGGTGGCTCAGTCGTTACGCATCTGCCTTTGGCTCAGGGTGTGATCCCGGAGTCCTGGGATCGAGCCCCACATCAGGCTCCTCCAGTGGGAGCCTGCTTCTACCTCTCCCACTCCCCCTGCTTGTGTTCCCTCTCTCGCTGGCTGTGTCTCTCTCTGTCAAATAAATAAATAAAATCTTTTAAAAAAAAAAAATAGCATACCAGAGAAAACGATACAGGTTTTAAAGCCAGATAATCCAGGTATTAGTCCTAATTTGGCCCTCTTAATTTTTTAACTTGGGTAGGTTACTTAACACTCTAAACCTTAGTTTCATTCCCTATAAAACAGAGTAACAAGCATGGGAGGCGAGGATCAGAGATGTGTAGAATTCGCTAACACAGTGCCTGCACAGAACGGACATTTAGCAAGAGTGGCTACTGTTAATACTACGGACAAAGGCTCAGAGTTGACCAAGTTTACCTCAGGCCCACCTGCCATCAGACCAAAGTGGTTTATCTTACCACCTATAGGAGGTTCATTTCATTGTACTGAATACAGACTGTTTTTTCAAACCCCCAGACTGAGGAAGACCGCAAGAATGTTCTCAGGCTGCAGGACTTGGTAGATAAATTACAGGCAAAGGTGAAATCATACAAGAGACAAGCTGAGGAGGCTGTGAGTATCTTTAAGCCCTTGAGGGAGGAAGAAAATTTCTTTTGGGGTAGAAAATATAATAAGAGAATGTGTCAATGAGAAAAAAGCAAAGTAAGAAAATACCACTCATATTTTTTAATTGTTTTGTTTTAATTTAAATTCAATTAATATACCACTCATATTTTAAGACAGATATTATAAACATGAATTTACCCTCAAATCCTGATTACAGAATAAGACTTTAAGAGGAGATATTTTTATCATTAAGCATTTTGTAAGGGTTCTGGGAAAAAAGCAAATTTCCAAACAACCCACCTTGATAGCTGCAAAGCTATACCATCACAACTGTAGTCCATGATAAATACTCCTCTCCCTCTAGAAATGCACAAAATCAAGCGTTCTCAAGAGGCAAACATAAATCTTTTACCCCAGCTGACTCCTTCGCACACTACCAGTATCATCAGGGGCTCATCTCTCCACATATACTATGGCAAATAAGGACATGCTGGAAGATTCTCCACCCTCACTTTTCCTGACTGTTCCCCATTCTTCCAGACCCAATGTGGTAGGTCGAAGTAGACAGGAAGTCAGGAGAGGGAAGAAGGAAGGGAGAGGCTCAAATGGTAATAGGTAAAACCAACAGATGCATGTTTCTTCTCAGACGCACTTTTTCCCTTTCTCTGTATACCAGAGTCAAAATGTATGACAAAACTTGTTAAGTGAGGTTGTCTCAAAGTTGAAATTTGACCTTGCATTTACTTACTAAACTGTCCAGTTACATGGCTCTCTTCCTTCTTTCCACCCAGTCCATGTATCACAAACACATTTCACATACACATGGGTTTGACACACTAAGGCTGTCCTTCCACTTCAAAAGTATTCTTCTTTCATTCTTTAGAATGAAAAAAAAAAAATACACGACTGAAGTTACAAGTTCTGTCCAGATTTGAAGTCAGACATGGCAAACAGACCATAAGGGCATATCTGAGCTGAGGAAATGATCCTGTCTGGTGACAAGTGCAGTGAGAACCACAAAGTCTAATTCTCACAATTTTATCTTTCCTCTTAGGAGGAACAATCCAACGCTAATCTTGCTAAATTCCGCAAGCTCCAGCATGAACTGGAGGAGGCCGAGGAACGGGCTGACATTGCCGAGTCCCAGGTCAACAAGCTGCGGGTAAAGAGCCGGGAGGTTCACACGAAAATCAGTGGAGAGTGAACACAACTGCCTGATGCTGTCAAGGGGCTGAAGAAATGCACAAAATGTGCTATTCTGGGCCACTTATGATGTTTATTTTTCTCTTAATGTTGAATAAATAAAAACTCTAGTAAACTTATAAATTAAACCAAACTCATTTTTTCATTTGCAAAATTATTTACTCTCAAATACAGTTCTCACCTAGCTATTTTTTAATACTATATATGGCTTTGTAGACCATTCAGTATTTTGTACCCCCATCACCACCCAGCATCGCCTTTCCCACCCGTACCACCCACACACACACAAGTATCTTTTGCTGGACTTGATTTTATTAAACCTCTCTAGATTGTTATAAATCACTAAGGAAAACACTCCCTAAGGCTACTTCTCCAGACAGGATCCATTCACTGATCCACTCCACAAGTACTTATTGAGCATCTACTCTGTGCCAGGCACTATTCCGTGCTCTGCGGGTACAGCAGTGAGCAAAGAGAGTGTCTGCACTCTGGGAATTTACATTCTACAAGGGCAGAAAGGCAACCAACAAATAAAAAGGAACGTAATATGTCAGATGATAAGTGCTAGTGGGAAATAAAGAAGTAGGGTCGGGCTCCCTGCTCAGCGCAGAGTCTGCTTCTCCCTCTCCCTCTGCCCTGCTCATGCACGTGCAGGTGCGCTCTCTCTCAAATAAATAAAATCTTAAAAAAAAAAAAAAAAAAAGACATTTGAGCAGAGACCTGCAGGAACCAAGAGAGTAAGCCAAGTGAGTATGTGAGGTCGTAATGCTTACAGACAGAGGGAAAAACAGAAAATGCACGGGCCCTGGGGCGGGGGCAGGCTGGCATGTCTCAGGGGCTGGCGGAGAATGAGCAAGATAAAGAGTTATAAGAAAGGAACCAGGGGCCAGATCATGTAGGGTCGGAGGGCCTTTCCACAGATTTATGTCCTTAGAGTGAGATGTCAAAGCTTTGGCGGGTTTAAAGTAGAGAAGGCATATTAACACACATTTTTAAAAATTACTCTGGCTTCCCTGTTAAGACTGAAGGTGGCAAAGATGGAAACTGGGAGACTAGTTAGGAGCCTACGGTAAAATTAAAGATAACAAATGGCAGTGGCTCAGACTGGAGAAACAGCCCTGAGATGAGAGTGCAGGATGCTAGGTAAATTACGAAGGCAGCACACAAGGACATTCTGACCAACTAAATGAGGAAATCAGAGAGGAAGAGAGAGGGGAAAAAAATTTTAAGAAAGGAGGGACAAAGGATAAGACAAGAAAGAAATGGTGGAGTGCAAACATTAGGAGTTTGGTCTCCAGAAAGAGGAGAATCAGTAGAGCAAAAACAGTGACCTAGGCAAAGATCGTATTTTATGGGCTCCTGTCCCTCTTCCAGCATCTACTCCCCCCTAGCTCCCAACCCTGTCAGCTTCAGTCTTTTACACTACAAACTGTACAGCCCATGATCTCAAATATGTCTAAGATTACTAACAAAAGTTTAAAATGAAAAAAAATCAAAATAAATAAAATAAATTTTCTTAAGGAAAATTTTAGATCAAAGAGAAAACCAAAACTACAATCACAAAAACTTCGAGGAGCAACCATGAGAGTAAATCTTTGTGACCCTGGTTTTGGCAAAGATCTCTTGTCTACACCGAAAGTACAAGCCAGGAAAGAAAAAACTGATAAATTGGACTTCATCAAAATATAGTTTCTGCTCTTTGAAAACACTGTTAAACAGGATGAAAAGACAAGCCACAGACTGAAAGTATTTGCAAATTACCTCCCTGATAAAGGACTAGTACCCAGAAGATTTGAAAAAGTCTAAAAACTCAATAAAAAGAAAACAGATCACCCAATTTCTAAAGAGGCAAAAGATTTAAATAAGCATTTCACCACCTCATACCTGACAGAATGACAGGCAAGAAATAAGTGTTGGCTAGGATGTGGAAAAAAGGGAGCCCTCATGCACTGGTATCGAAAATGCAAACTGGTGCAGCCACCATGGAAAACAGTATGCAGGTTCCTCAAAAATTTTTAAATAGAACTACCCTATCATCCAGCAATTCCACTTCTGGGTATTTACCTGAAAAAACTGAAAACACTAAGTTGAAAAGATATACGCACACCCCTCCACCCCGTGTTCACGGCACCATTATTTATAATAGCCAAACTGTAATATGCAGTCTTACATGCTGTGACATCCCTTCTGTTGAATTTTTGCAATGCAGTCATAAAGAATGTCCTTTTTTGCATAAAATGTATGATGGCTTCATCAGTATTTTTAAGGGCCTTCCTAATCCTTTGATATTGAACTCCTTCTTGTGAAAAACTTATTGGATCAGGGTCATTTTCAGTTCTTCAGTTGTCTGCTTGACTCTCTCTCTCCCTCTGTCCCTCCCTTCCCCTCTCTCCCTCCCCCACCCAAGTAAATAAATCCTTTTTAAAAAATCATGATGTGGAAGAAGGGTTAATACCACAAGAAACTTTTCATCATCTCTTAAATTTTAAAGGCAGGGCACAAAATCATGTCTATTGGCTGATATCCCAGTTGTGTGTTTAAAAACTTGTTTCGAAAAATCGTGTCTATGTTCACAAATATGGGGGGAAATGCAAAAGAGTTTAGCCCCAAATTTACATAAACTCTATGCTAAAATTTTAGGAGTGATTTTAAAAATCTTCCTTTGAGGTTTGATTCTATTTTTTGGTCTTTCTATAACGTAAACACTAGTTGTGGAGAATTTTTTTAAGTTTATTTATTTAAGCAATCTCTATACCCACAGTGAGGCTTGAATTCATGACCCCGAGGATCAGAAGCCGCAAGCTCCACGGACCGAGCCAACCAGAAGACCTGGTTTTGAAATTTTTTTAAAGGTTCTTTTTTTTTTTTTTTAATAAAGAAAGAAATAAAAGTCACCTGTTCCTTGAGGAGATTTCACATCCACTTCTCATCAAAGACGTGGATATAACTGACTACAGAAAGGTGAAGAGGGAGAGGGTCATTTGATGGATGAGCCCATTAGCACAGCTGCTAAAAGCCTCTGCCCTTCATCCAAGCTTTCCGTGGGGATTAACATTCCAGGGCTAACACAGCAGCTGTCAGGGAGCAAACCTAACTTCTGCCTCCTGGCTGCGGCAGGGGTTTGGGCCCATGTCACACATACCAGCGTCCCCGGCCACCCTCACAGGTCACATTTTCCTAAGTGGGAGGCCCAAGAATCAGCCGTGGGCAGATGGAAAGAACCTTACTGAAAGGATGGACTTTACCAGCCTGATTCCTCCCTCCTGGCTCCCAGGGCCGCCTCCAAGATGCTGCTTCCGGAGCCCACAAGAAAAAACAAAGCCCGACCGGTGCTGAAGGTTAGAAAAACAGTCCCCTTGGGACGCCTGGGTGGCTCAGTCATTAAGCGTCTGCCTTGGGCTCAGGTCATGATCCCAGGGTCCTGGGATCCAGCGCCCGTGCCCCGTGGGAAGCCTGCTTCTCCCTCTCCCACTCCCCCTGCTTGTGTTCTCTCTCTCTCTCGCTCGCTCTCTCTCTGCCAAATAAATAATTTTTTTTTAAACCCACTCAGTCTGTGATATTTAAAAAAAAAACACACACAGCCCCCTTTTGGAGAAAGCGCCAGAAAGGGGCTTTTCTTAGCTTACAGCAGCCTGACCCTCGCAGGAGGGCGGGCTGTGTTCTCAGCCCCTCACAGACACTAGGGTTCAAGGCGCGCTCTGTCGGGGGAGAGGGAGGTCCTAGTTTCAAGGGTTCAAAGGCCAAGGGCTCAAACTAGGAGACAGGGTGTGAAGACCGTGGTTGGGCAGGGTGCTGCCTTGGGCTACAGAATCCTACTCTTTCTCAGGACTCGGAAAAGTAATGCCGTTGACACCCACAGACTAGAACCCAAACTGGATTTGGCACGACGTAGTATATAGCTATGTTCGATTTAACCACTCGCCATGTGGAATTTGGGGGCTCAAGATTTTCCAGAAATATTCCTCTGGCCCCGCCTTCAAATTCGCTCCCCAGTCCCAATTTCATCCCCTCCCCGCCGCACGGCCTCAGGGGGTTATTCCCTGTCACGTCCAGCACGAAAAGGTTGTGGGGATGCGGAGACACAAACCCCACACGCCTCACAGACCCCGACACACGCACACTCACCCGCCAGGTCTCGCCGTCGTCGCCTCCCGCCAGGTCCTAACCATGGCGGTGGGTCACTTCCGGCCTTTCCATCCAGCCACCGGGCTCCTCCCATGATGCCCTGGGGAGCACAGGAAATGACCCCTCCCCTCTCTGGGAATTGAAACATTGGTTGTTTCCAGTAAAGTGCTGTGTGTCTCAAAGCCCAGGGCAGGTGTATTTTCCCACGTTTTCAGAACCGTGACCCATCCATCCTGCCTCCAAACCCCAACTAGATTATACACTGAAAACCAGCTTTTTCTCCCCAATGCCTACCACAGTGTCTTCATGAGCCATTTGTTGAGTGGAGAGCAAACACCAAATTCTTTCTGTCCCTCCGACAGAGTGAAGCAGAGATGCTAATAGCGCTGACACTCAGAGCACAATAAAGAAGAATAAAGCTGCCATTATAATAACAACTGAAATTTAAAACCCGAAGTCCTTACCTTAGCCTGCAGGGCTCTAAACCATCTGGCCCCTGGCCACCTCTGCCACTTCATTCAGTGCTACGGGTTTCCCTGGCTCCCTTCGTGCCTGCCCTAATGGCCTTTTTTCCCTTCCTGTGCAGGCTCACTCACCTCCCAGAGCCTTTATTTCTGTTTCCTCTGCCTGGAATAATCTCCCTTTGATGTTCTGATGGTTTGCTCCTTCAATTCAATAGGTGTCAGCTGGAATATCACTCCTTCAGAGAAACCTTTCCCCATCAGTCTGTTTAGACAGCGCACAGCCACTATATCCTTACCCTGCTTTTCCTTTCCTTAGGAGCATTTATCACTAATTGACATCAGACAGGTGTTTGTTGTCTGTCCCTGACAACAATGCATAGGCACTTGAATGGAATCTCCGTGAAGGTAGAGACTTTGCCTATTTTGTTCCCCAGCACTTAAAATCCAGCGCATAGTAGATGCTCGATGAATGTTTGATGAATAAACGATTGAGTAAGTGCATGCTCAGTATGTTGCTGGTTCTGCGCGTTACAGCCTCAAAATTAATAGTTTCAGATATGAATTTTGTCACCATCCTGGCTCCATGGGAGATCTCAAGCTGGTTCCACGTAGCCCTATCTTAGCCAGGTTTGAGGGCTTTGCCATCATACCCCCAACAACCTTTCAGATAAGGTGATGAACTTATCTGGATTTACCCAGGACTGTACTGATTTTAAAACTGAAAGTCTCAAGAACCTCTATAATTCCACACAAACTAGGAAGGTTGCTCACCCTGCTTTCCAGTATCCAGGCTCCATCTTGCTTCTTTTATTTTATTGTTGTGTGTGACTGTGTGTTTGAGGGGGTTGCTGTTGACTTGAGAGTGTTCTGAGCCATCTGAACAGGAATTTGGCTAAACGCAGTGGGAAGGATGGGAGGCGTGGATGGACAAAGGTCAGGCTGTGGTCAGCTGGCAAGCTTTACCAAATAGCATCATAAAAGACATGAAATAACAACAAAGACCTTGTCCTGGCTTCCAGGGCCCTCTGGCACTGACAGAGAGAGCTCTAGAGAAAGCTCCAGGTTTCTAAATCTCAGGCTGTCCTTGTAACATGGCCCCACCTACTCTTCCCTTTCCCAAACCATCCGCCTCACTTCCATGATGGCATACCCTACCACGTATCCATTAATTCAATTGTCCCAAGAACCCCATGAGTTATGTTTTATTATCACCCCCGTCTTACAGATGAAGAAACAGACTCAGAAAAGTTAAATAACTTGCTGAAATTCACAGTTTAAATGACAACATCAGGATCTGGACTTCAGTATTGTGACTCTCACAGTCCACTCTTAGTTATTACTTTACAGATTTTAACCATATTTAGCCATATTAACACATTTTGGCTATGCCCAGCAAAGAATGTATACATTTTAGGGTATGTCATTTAAGACCCCCAACAGTAGTTATTAAAAGCAAGTAGTCATGCTGTTCCTCGTTCTAATGAGGCTTTAAGCAACGAAACTAACCAAACACAACTAATAGACAAAAATGACGAGCAAATGACAAGAAACCCTAACACTCGAAGGCATTGATCCAGGTTATGAGGCCAGTAAGGGAAGTCTCCAGTTTACCGAACAGACCTAGCCGGTAGGATTTCTTCCTCAAACACCATGTTCCCAGGCTATCCACACCATCTCTCCATGTTGTTTCAGAGATGGATGCCCGGTTTGTGTGTAATTCTGAGAAGCGTGTATAATTCTGAGAGCATTCGTGCCTTACAGGATCTTACAAAGCCAGAAGCAGCTGTCTTGTACTAAAAAGACAAACCGGACTTGGAGACAAAGATGTTTGTCCTAGTTCCCATTCTGCCACTGACTAGCTGTGTGACTAGTCCCTTAACCTTGCCAAAGCCTCAGTTTTCCCACATGTAAAACTGATCAATCTATCTCCTTGTTGAGATTTCAGGAGCATCTATTTAAATGATTCTCTTGATAATCCCCTATCAACTGTGTTTTGCAAAATTTCCATGTATAACACCAGCGGGGAAGAAGGGTATAGGTTGCATCTGAACAAGTTCTGAACTAGGTCTCGTGGGTTTGAAGTAGAATGGGAAGGGGGGCTGTTTCTATCTTTAGCGTTAACTAGGTACTTTGCCCAGAACCTGAATTTCTGATTCTGTAAGGTCGGAGTTGGATTAGATAATATTCTGGGTCCCCTCTGGTTCTGGAATCTAATATTCTCACCCAAATCTTTAATTAGGCAATTCCGATGGGCATTAGTGTCATTCACTAATGTACTGGTTCTACGACATTCACCCAGAAATTTCTGTTTCTGGCTGAGAAACTTCCTGTTGCTTTTTGAAATTTCATCTGTTACATAAGCTCTTACATAGCTGTAAGGGGTAAGGTATGATTCCACCATCAGCACAATTAATTGCCCTTTGTTCTCAAGTAGCCCTCTGAGGAATGACCTTCGTCACACTTGTTTCCTAGTCCTCTCTATTTGGCCCTGCTACTGCTCTCTCTCTCCTTCTTGCACCATCGAAATTTACAGTTCCTCTGAATGCATCTTGTGTAGTGATTGGTGGAGAGATTTGCTCCTAGGAAAACCAGGAAACCTTTTTCCTCCTCCTTAACACCTGCTCACTCCTTAATCCCTTGCCTTCAAAGCTTCCACCCCCACCATCCTGCTGACATGAATGTCAAGATCACCTCCGTGACCAATCCAATGCCCTTTTTGGGTCTTGTTTTTCTCTGGCTTCTCTGCAGTGCTCTCCGTGAGATCCTCTCTCTTGAAAATATCACCTCCCTTGACTTCTTTTGACACTAATAATAAAGCTCCCTTCGTCTTCGAGTGGACAAACTGATTTTGTAACGAGAAGGGAGAAAGCCCTCCTTCACAGAACTCGTCTCAGGTGTGGGACAGATGGGAAGATGGTGTGCTGTGTGAGCTATGGACTATGGGGGATAGCAGTGGGATAAAGATAAGACCCCCCAAAGGGCGTATGAGTATAAAAATAGGTGGTCACCAAACTTGCTAAGGCCAAAAGAGGCCTTCTTTACTTGAGGACGTTTATTTTTTTTGAGTAACCAGATGAATAAAATAGGAATAGAGGTCGATGGCAGAGCTAAAAGACTCCCATAACAGAGGGACAGCTGAGTACCAGCAGTGGTTGGGGGAGACACCCCAGGAGAAGAAACAAAATAAACCACCAGCATCCGTGTGAAGGAAAATGGACTTCGTAGAGTGATATTTCTCTTCCTTTTTTTAAGACTTTATTTATTTTATTTATTTATTTATTTATTTATTTATTTATTTGAGAGAGAGAAAGAGAGAGCACAAGCAGGGGGAGCAGCAGAGGGAGAGGGAGAAGCAGACTCCCCGCTGAGTAGGGAGCCTGACACAGGGCTCGATCCCACAACCCTGGGACCATGACCTGAGCTGAAGGCTGACACTTAACTGACCGAGCCACCCAGGCACCCCTAGAGTGACATTTCTGATGCACACTTTGAATACTTAACTCTAGGGTATGAAATATAACCCTCTTCCGTGTCTCCCCTACAAAACCTTCAGTAAAGTCCACATTGCTCACTTGGGTTTTTGACGCTAAAGGATTATCTGCTTCGGTCTATGTCAAGGACGACACAGATGGAAACATAATGTTTGGCATGGGCTGGAAACAGACTGCATGCAGAGACAGCCATATCTAGATGGAGATGACAGTATTTCGTTTGATCCCCCACACCATCCTCATTGCTTGGGCAGAAACAGAATTATCTGCATGTTTTTGCAGCTACAGGGAAAACAACATAGTGGCTAAAAGAGGTAATGTGATTTGCCAAAGTCAATAAACGGCAGAAGTAAAATATGGACCCATGCGTTCTTTTGGCTTCAACAAGACCTCACTCAGTTATTTGCTTATCTACAGAATAACTTTTTCTCCCCATTCTTTCTGTCTTCATTCCCTCCTCCCACGTCCTAAACATGCAGCCTTCATCTGAGAGCTCAACCTCCTTAATGAGTTCAAGGGTCACCCCATATAGATGAAAGCCCCCCCCCACTGCCCCCTTCCCCATAGACCTACCTCCCCATAGACCAACCTTGTATTCTTTAAACTTTGAACGCTTGTCTCTCCCTCCTGTCATCTCAGCCTCAATACGGCAAAAACGTAAACTCATCTTTCCCCTCTTCTGTATTTCCTCTGGACTGGGGTCATAGCCCCTAGATTCCCGGGCTGAAATGAGGGCCAGAAGAAAGGCAGGAAAGGTGCCTGGCAGTCATCAAAATCCTGTGGCTCCTGCCTTCAGGGTATTCCTTGCATTTTCTCTTTCCTTTCATTTTTTTTTTCTTAAATAGGCACCACACCCAATACGGAGCCCAACGTGGGGCTTGAACTCACGACCCTGAGATCAAGACCTGAGCTGAGATCAACAGTCAGACGCTTAACTGACTGAGCCACCCGGGCGCCTTTAAAAGGAAAGGGAATTTCCTTTTAAATCTCATTTCTATCTTACTTAATCAAGGCCCTCTTCCTTTGACACCATGATCATTTTTTGTATTCAATGCAAGTAGATTTTAATATATTGATATAACATGAAGTGAAGACTTCAGAAAATAAGCCTACAGCTCACAGAGGTCTTTTCACCTCCGGGGTTTAAAACTTTTCTCTTCTTGCTATGCTTACGTGGCACAGGGAGGCAGAAAAGCTTTGATCCACATAATGCTTGTCTCCTTGAATCTGCAGGTTGGATTCAGAGACAACCACTGTGACAGCCAGCCCTCCAGTGCTGCGGAGAGATCTCAGACAGATCTGAGATCGTAGGGACATCCAGGGAATAATTCCAACTCTCTAACTGCCTGCCTGCCCCACAGGTTCTGATGAGCCTGTGTAATCATTTGTACAAGTTCTACAAGGTTTTTTAAATAGTTGCTAAATGGCTCTAGGCTCCCCTGGGTTCTCTCCTGTCCATTAAATCCTACCATCAGTTCGAGAATCATCTTCAAATACATATACATACATATGTTCACTTTTCTACTTAGAAACTCAAGACGTTCCCCAGTGTTCACAGAACAATATCCTGACACTTCACTGGGCCTTGGAAGCTCTTCACAGATGAGCCCAGCTCACCTGTCAGCTCTCTACCTCCATACTACCCACCCCCCCACCAAACCTCTGCTCTAGGCGTGCCCGACCAACGTTCCCGAAACACACCCAGGGCACTCTTGTTTCAAATCCATGATCCCTAAGCCTAGAACCTCCTCCCTCTTCCTCTCACCCATGTAATAGTCCCCCTTCTTTAAGACAGGACACAGAATAGGGGCGCCTGGGTGGCTCAGTCAGTTAAGCATCCAACTCTTGATTTCGGTTCAGGTGATGTTCTCGGGGTGGTACGATCGAGCCCCAAGTCAGGCTCCACACTCAGCTGGGACTCTGCTTGAGATTCCCTCTCTCCCTCTCTCTCTGCCCCTCCCCTGCTTGTGCTCATTCTCTCTCTCTCTCTAATAAATAAATAAATCTTAAAAAAAAAAAGATAGCACAGAGAATAAAGGAGAAAGCAAGGCTTTGGAATCAGAAACGCTGGATTTCAGTTCTAGTTCTATTGCCCACCTACTGTGGGGTCTTTTGGCCAATCCCTTAACCCTCTTTGGCCTCAGTTTCCCCTTTTGGAAAATGGGAATAATAATAACCTGAATATGAATACTATAAACCCCTCAGGCTTGTAGAGAAAATTAAACATAATAAAATATGCAAAACTGCTGTGTGAAGTACTACAAGAAGGTCATGGTGATCTCTACAGCTCCCACTCCCGTCCAGATTTCTTCCTCTTCCAAAGCAGTATCACTACATCGATAACAATTCTGATCAGATTTCGCATACACAACATGCTTTCGGGGTTTCAAATGCCCTGTACCTACATCTAATCGCATCCCACGCATTTTGGCACTTAGGTTGACCTCGGTAAAGCAGCTTATCCATATTCCCTATACAGGCTCTGTCTCCACATCCTTTATCAGCTCCTTGGGGCACCGACCCTGCTCCACGTCCCTATCTCCCACTGCAAGCGCGGAGCCCCGTGCCTCGCAGGCACTCCAAACTGATGTGCTTACAAAAGCGAAAGGTTATAGGCACAGGCTCTCAAGTCAGAGGTTGAGCAAAAGTTACTCCTCTTTCTTCACTGAGAGGCGGCTCCGAGCCCTGAATACGCGAATATTTGCGGTGAATCTCTGAGGCAGGGAACAGGGTTTGCCACGTTTCCTAAACTCAGTTAACTACTTTATTTCACAGCTTCCCTCCGAACCAGCATTCTGTCAAACCCGCTTCGGAAAACACCATGCAGAGGTCCTATTCCCTTCTGTTCCTCCTTTATTGACAATGCTATCCTGACTCACACCAATTGTCCTTTGGCAATCCCCCACCTGTACGAGACAATCCACAGGAGGACTGAATGAGAATCTTGATTCAGCAAACACTGCTCAGATACGATTGAAATTCTGTATCTGTACTGTATCAGTACAGTCATTCCGTACTGGTGTCAGTGGCTGTGAGTTCCTATACATTCGACCATCACTTACGTTTTAACAAAAAACAAAAAAACAAAAAAATCCCCCAAGCAACCATAAAAGTTGTCACAAAGACCGTGTATTTTCATTAGAACTCCAAAACGTTACTTGAAACTTACTGACTCTTACTTCAGCCTAATCCCAATGAATTTTGTAATCTGTTTCCCAGTCTACGGCAGATTCGAAAAAGCAAACTCAGGCTAGTAGAGGCAAGCATACTAACCACACCTGAGAGGCTGGCCATGAAGGTGAAGAAATAAAAAACTAAAAAATAAACACAATTCATAACAATCTAGAAACAATCAGTGCAGGGAAAAACCCACCAAAAAAACCCAATATCCCAGATGACCGCATTCCATCATCTCCCAGACAGCTGAGTGACCCAGAAAAAGTTAAATTCTATTCAAGATACAGATTTAAGAGCACAAGATGATACCTAATACATTTTAGAAAGCTCTCCTTCATCAGTGGATTTTTTTTGTATAAATAAATAAATAATGCTGGGTATGTTAAATGGTCCATGTTAAATTTTCCAGAAATTTCTGAGAACAGGTGCACACCATCTCACGTCAGTGCTAGATGGTTGAGATGGAGTTGCGGTCCGTGCTATTGATTGCCCATTGCTTGACAATTCGTCCTGTGGCTCTGCCCTTCCCTGACCTTCTTAGCACACTCTGCCCCAGTGCACTCAGCCCCTAGGACTCTCTAAGTCTCAAAGATCTGTGTCCAACGTCAAAATCCCTACGCAGCTGACTTGGCATTATCCAGCCTCCGCTGGTCATTTATCCAAGTAATTTAACAAGAGTGAGAGATCAGGGCTACGACGCATTTACATCTCATAAGTAAATGGTGATCCCCCAAATATAGCCAAGTTAGAGTGCTGGGCTGGCAGATTTGGGAGTATAAAGAGAGCTGGGGGCCCACACTCTTGAAACTGCTTCGCTACAGCATCTCAAGGTAAGTGCCCACAAGTGCCCACTTGTTTGCTCCATGTAGCTGTGATTAAACCTGATCAGGTTACTGCTCAAGGAGGACCAACCACACTGTAGTGTTTATTGAAGACCTACTAAGTGTGAGGTCCGGTGTTAAGGGCAAAATGGGTGACAAAACGGCAAGACGGGTAATTGCCTTTCAACAAAAAATAATAACCATAACCTGCAGAATAAAACAGAATATGATGCTTGACACCCCCTCTCCTGATGGTTTAGGTCAGTGTTATACCATGCAGTTACCAACCAAACATGTTAATTTGTGGTATATTTTCTGCAATTGCCTTGAAGTATTATTTGAAATTTTTAAGGCTACTGGAAATTTTGTCCCCATGTCAGGATTTCTGGGAGATGATTGCAGGAAGACTTTCTCCCAAGCATTTGATTCATCCCAGGATTAACCATAGTCTGGTCATGATTGGCTGGTTTCCAGACTGGTCTTGCACGACATACCTTGTGAATTGTGGGCTGGGTTATGTCTGACACTGAAGGAACATCCAGGCTTGGGAGGCTTATGACATTTCGATTCCCGGCCACCATCTCTACCAGAGTACTTTCCTCATACGTTCACAGGGCTAAGAGGAATCTTGGAGCTGTTTCTGGTCCAACTAAGAAGAAACCAAAGTTCAAAGAAATTACAAGAGCTTCTTAACAGAGCCGGTATTAAGAGACTGAGATTCTGTCTCCAAGTCTTACTTCTTTTAAACTAAGGATTCGGGATATAATACGTAACCATTTCATTTTTTCCCTGAAAAAATTTGGTAAGACTTTTAGGGGATAGCTGGAGATTATCAGAGACTCATAAGAGAAAGAGAAGGAAGGGACAACTAAAAGAGTAAGCCAAGTGTTGAAATGTCTCTTCCTGCCCAAATGGCATTTCATGACATGTTCCCCTTGGTTCCACAAAAGCACTGCGTAATAAATGGGAAGTTTCTTTAAATTAAAATTGATGTTGAAATTTTTCTGAGTCTCACAGCTCCTGGATATCATCACGTATGTCATAAACTCCTGGACTGGAGATACCTTAGTCCTAGATGAATTTTCAGTTGCCTTACCTACCCTCATCTTCTCTAGGAGGATTTAGAATACTTAAAGGAGTGCCCTTCCTAGACCCCTTAAAGGAGCCTTCCTACAATTCACCACTTTCTCTTACTGCCAAAAGAATTTGTTTACTGGCTCCAAGCATCCAGGTTACAATTTGGATCATCCCCCCTCCCTCCTTTCTTTTTTTCCTGACCATTCACAGCACCCTACTCTCAGCCTAAAGCATCATCTAAGTCCCCATAACATTTCATTTAGGCACTTTGAGAACTGGTGTTACTCTTCCTCGTTCGAAGATTTGTTTGACCATTTCTCTTAACCCTTACTAAATTTTGCTTTCATGTAGGGCAGAGACAGTCTTTTCTCTACACCTCGTCTTAAGGAGCTGACGTGGTACTTTGCACACACAGGAGATACTTTGTTAAAATATATTAATCATATGTTGTATTTAACCCATTATTTAAAGAATAATCATTTAACCAAAGGGGGAAAATGGCCAATTTAATTCCATCCCACATCTACTGTGTACCTAATTAAAAGTAGAACTTGGAGCAAACACAGTTTTTATATTTATTTAAACTTTTTGTGGTTCATTTGGTCTTTGTTTTTGTTTGGTTTTGGTTTCTGAAATAACTCCCAAGAAGACACTTTGATCCTGAAGGAAACTGACCATCACTTTGGAAACCAAGAAGGTAAGAGTTAATTTCAACCAGATTGGGGAATGCAATAATTGAAATTAGCAAATATTGTTTCACATATTTTCATTCTTACTGCATTCATGAGAAGCTGGAAATTGAGGAAATTGAAGCCAATTACTTAAGTATTCATAAGGCAGATTTCAAAATATGTAAGTTTTACCAAAAGAAGAATCGTTCCCCAAATTTGCTTATTATAGTAATAGGCATAAAACACAGTGCAGATTTTTGACCTGCAAGTTCCAGGTCACTATAGTTGGTTGGCCCAGAACATAATGCTTATACTGTCATGATTCTGTTTTCACACACGAGCTAACCTGCTGTTCCTTGAGCAGAGGAATCTGCACCCTTGAATCTACCCAGCTGTGCCTTTACTTACAAATAATGCTGAGAGAATAAAGAGAGATTAGTTCAAACCTACACTCAGGATGGTAATTAAAAAAAATAAAAATAAACCCCTTTCCTTGCCGCCCCCTCTCCTGCAAAATGTGTGTTTAGTAGAGACAATTCTGGCTGAATTAGGACCAAGGAAAGCAAAGTATGATTGAGACATGACGCCTGATTGCTGACAAGATAGAGTGGCTGAGAAATCCCCAGGGGAGGGACAAAAGTCAAGAGCAAAGTCAGGTGCCCTGACAGTAAACAGAGGAAGGGGGAGCACTCAGAAGGTGGCAAATGGAGGTTAGGTGGGCTGGGATGGCTGTCTCAATGAGAAGACCCCTAAAGACAGGAACAGAGTTGGTCATTGAAGGGACACAGCTAGGCAGCGATATAAGCAGGCCAAGCTTTTGGAACTGAGAAGGAGCTAATTAGAGGACTTTGGGAGGGTAGAGTCCAGGGGCACCATGAGTCACGCCTGGAGATTTGGATCAGACCTAACAAGGCAAAGCTTATCAGCCAAGAATGAATGGTTTTATCGTTGGGTCCCAGAACACAGGTGCATAAATATGGCGAGAAGATTTGACTTAGCAACCGCACGCAGGCAGAGGATTGAGGGGCTTTGCTAGATGGTGAGCGGTGAGTCAGCAGTGGGATGACACTGCCAGAAGGCAGTCACCACCTCGGGCATTACACCTGGGTCAAGAGAGGTGAGGGCACAGGCTGCCGGAGGGCGACATGTGGTTTGGATGTCACACTTTGGGAGATTAACAGGAGTGAGGTCACCATGACAGGAAAGGAGATGCAGAAGCACATCACGGAAGAAGCAGATGAAGATACAGCTGGGGCTGTGCAGCGTGGAGAAATAAAGCAAAGGAGAACGCAGAGAAGCCATCACATGGGAGCAGAGTCGTCCTGTGCGAAGGCGGTTTGACCTCCTTCTGCTGGTACCGAGAGCCGGAATGAAGGACCGACTATCTTCAGGTTCCAGGAAGCCAGATTTCAATCTCATGCAAGAAGAATCTTCCACCTGCGAAAACTGCCCAAAAGGAAAAGAGCTGTCTGCCCCTGAAGGTGTTCAATAGGCAGGATAACGCCTTTGCGAGAATATTGCTGACACGACTCGTGTCTCATCTAGGTAGTAAGATTGGGAGATACTGGGTTCTGAGTCCTGGTGAGAATAGCGGCCAAAAGGAGAAAAGTCTGCACCTCCAAACGGGGCGTGATTTGAAACCCACACGAAAGTCTTGTTTCTCAGAGATGCCTAAAATTGAACTTGACCAAGAGCTATTACGGTTTCCCCCCAACTTCAGGCTTAATTCTTTTTTTTTTTTTTAAAGATTTTATTTATTTATTTATTTATTTATTTGTCAGAGAGAGAGTCACAGCACAAGCAGGAGGAGCAGAGGGAGAGGGAGAAGCAGGCTCCCCGCTGAGCAGGGACTCCCCATGCAGGACTTGATCCCAGGACCCTGAGATCATGACCTGAACTGAAGGCAGACGCTTCACCGACTGAGGCACCCAGGTGACCCTCCTTAGATTTGTTTGTTAAAGTCACCCCACCCTGTATGCTTGCTATGAAAATGTAGACCATCAGCTGAGACATTTGTTAGGTATTCAGAATTTCAACCCCACCCCAGACCTGCTGAATTAGAACACGCATTTCAGAAAGACGCCCAGTTGCATTCATACTCACACTAACGCGTGAGAAACACTGCCTTGTATCACCAGCATAAACAGATAGAACATATATTACCCTACGCAATCAATTTTAATTTTTTTTGCATTTTTCACAAAATATTATCTCTGAACTTGAAGAGCATTTTACAATCAATGAAACGAGTACTGTCATGAGATGCATTTTTTCTTTATTTCTGAAACTCAACATAATTTCTCTTACAATTGATGACAATTCAACTTTGATAAAATAATAGATTTAATGAACACATCATTAAAATTAAGAAATACTTGCCTGAAGTCGTTTTATGCATGACCAACGGGACCATGCCATGGTGTTAGGAAGCAAAATCATGACTAAGCTAGTGATTCCCAAACATCACAGGGTTTGAGGCTCTTGGAAAAATGGAAATTCCCAGCCACAGAGATTCTATTGCAGATGAATTAGATGTAGATCCTTTTCCAACATTTTGGGTACATGCTTAATGCTAAGTCATGCTAAATTATGTTCGGTTATAAACCTACAACCTAGGCGGCACCTGGGTGGCACAGTCGTTAAGCGTCTGCCTTCGGCTCAGGGCGTGATCCCAGCGTTCTGGGATCGAGCCCCGCATCAGGCTTCTCCGCTGGGAGCCTGCTTCTCCCTCTCCCACTCCTGCTGCTTGTGTTCCCTCTCTTGCTGGCTGTCTCTCTCTCTCTGTCAAATAAATAAATAAAATCTTTAAAAAAAAAAAAAAAAAGGAAGGGGCGCCTGGGTGGCACAGCGGTTAAGCGTCTGCCTTCGGCTCAGGGCGTGATTCCGGAGTTCTGGGATCGAGCCCCACGTCAGGCTCTTCCACTATGAGCCTGCTTCTTCCTCTCCCACTCCCCCTGCTTGTGTTCCCTCTCTCGCTGGCTGTCTCTCTCTCTGTTGAATAAATAAATAAAATCTTTAAAAAATAAATAAATAAATAAAATTTTTAAAAAAAGGAAAAGGAAACCTACAACCTGACAAGATTCCCTCATAGTACCACCATTCTCAAGAGTGCCCCCTGGATCTTTGAAGATCTCTAAGAACTTTGCAGGAGGAACATGAGATCCAAACAATTTTCATAATGATACCCAGACCCTCTGCCTTTTTTCACTCTCTTAACCTAATGATGCAAAGTCAAGGCAAATCAAACTTCTGATGCTTTATTATAAATCAAGGAATGGCACCAAGCCAGACTAATAGTCATTGTCATGCAAAACAATTTATTTTATTTAAAAATTTTTACTTTAGGCTGGTGATGGGTAGTAAGGAGGGCACGTATTGCATGGTGCACTGGGTGTTATATGCAACTAATGAGTCCTCAAACTTTACATCAAAAAAAATTTTTTAATTTAAAAAATTTAAAAAATTTAAAATAAATAAATAAAAATTTTTACTTAAAAATTCCTTAAAATTTCCAGCAGCAAAAATTATTAACTTTAGTATAATTCAATTCTTGCATACATGTACTCATAATTACTCTCTGTGATGAAATGGGAGGTCTGCATAAGGTACTCCAGCTCATACTGGAGTTTGATGGTCGTCTCGAAGAAACGCACATGTATGGTTGTCTGAGTTGCAATATCAACTAGCCACTTTGTTCATGCAGCCCCGTTACTACTTGAAAGAACTTCTAGTGTGCTTATTATTTCAAGGAAAACAACTGACAGCATTTGTTACTGATGATAACATTTGAGCTCTCAACAAGAATTAGAATTTTGGAAACGTGCAACTGCTACCACTAACTTGACCATTTCCTAATACTTAAAGAATTTTCTAATGAAATCAGTGGAGATATTAATGATTGTGATTGTTTTATATTCTATAATGAAACGTGTCAACATTCAGAAGTTCTTTTTTTTATAATAATATTTTTGTATTGTATTATGTTAGTCACCATACAGTACATCCCTGGTTTTTGATGTAAAGTTCGATGATTCATTAGTTGTGTATAACACCCAGTGCACCATGCAATACGTGCCCTCCTTACTACTCATCACCAGTCTATCCCATTCCCCCACTCCCCTCCCCTCTGAAGCCCTCAGTTTGTTTCTCAGAGTCCATAGTCTCTCATGCTTCGTTCCCCCTTCTGATTACCCCCCCTTTCTTTAAAACATTCAGAAGTTCTGTATAACTCCATGAACCAATATTTTCCAAATGACTAATGTATGATGTTCATACCTGGGGAAAGATCCATCCAAAGTTGAAATACAGACCAATGGATTATAACATAACAGAGTACAAAATATTCATGGATACAGTTTCAGATTTTATTCCACATTGCAATTAGCCTTTAAGAAACTACCACTTGTCAAGTTCTGGCATAATATCTATGAAAAATATGCAAAATTATTTGAAAAGACAACAAAGGGGCACACTTGGCTGGCTCCGTCGGTTAGGCACGAGACTCTTGGTCTTGGGGTCATGATTCAAGCCCCATGTTAGGTGCAGAGATTACATAAATAAATACAAACATACATGTTTAAAAGAAAAGACAATGAAAATACTCTTTCCTTTTCCAAATTACATAACTGTGTAAGGGTGGATTGTCTGTATTTACTTTAACCAAAAACACCCACAAAAAACAAAAAGCCTTACAGTAACAGACTGAATACAGAAGCAGACATGAAAATCCAGCTGTCTTTTATTCAGTAGGCATTAAAGAAAGCTCTAAAGGGGAGCCTGGGTGGCTTAGTTGGTTAAACATCTGACTTCAGCTCAGGTCGTGACCCTAGGGTCCTGGGATCGAGATCCTCTTAGCGGTGGGCTCCCTGCTCAGCTGGGAGTCTGCTCCTCCCTGTCCCCACAACCCCCCTCCCGCTCATGCTCTCTCACTCTCTTCTCTCTCTCAAATAAATAAATAAAATCCTTTTTAAAAAAAATACAGAAGAAAGTTGTAAAAATGAGAAACAATGCTACTCTTCCCACTAATTTATTTCCATTTTCGAAAAATAGTCATTTTCATAAAAATATGTTATTTATGTTGACATGCAATGTAATTTCTAATATGATAAATATCCGTAGATATGACCAATATAAAGCAAAGCTTGCTGGAGTCTCTATCTTTGAGAGTGTGAAGGGATTCTGAGAACACAGGGTTGGAGAACCACCATTATTGTAAAACCCACTTAAGCCACAACACTGGGGACCACCGTTAGGGAATGGGAAAGCTATGTGCACGAATTCTTTTTTTTTTTTTTAAGATTTTTTTTATTTATTTGAGAGAAAGAGAGAGAGAGCAAGAGAGAGTGAGAAAGAACACAAGCAGGGGGGAGGAGTAGGGAGCTGGACATGGGGCTCGATCCCAGGACCCTGGGATCATGACCTGAGCCGAAGGCAGATGCTTAACCGACTGAGCCCCCCAGGTGCCCCTGCACGAATCCGTCTTGATCCACTATCCAGGAACCGAGAAAGTTTGAACCGGCACAATGGCCACAGGCCAGGGGCCCTCTTTCTGGGAGTGCTACTGACTTCCAGTCTCCTTCTTTGAAAATCTAACCACCACAGTTCAGCAGAGACAGTGGCCAAAGTAAAATTACAATGTAACTTAGCCGAAGAAGGTCCAGAGGGAAGCCGATGATTCTCTTTGTAGGAATAAAACCCCAGAGCAGCGCAGGCAGGAATAATAAAACATGTTACCAAATGAAGAGCGATTTCATAACGGAGGAGCTTGGGGACTAGCTTCCAAGAGAGGACCGTAAAATGTTCAATTCTCCTACTTTCACTAGGAAACGTAAAAAGCCTTATTTAAAAAATATGAACTTTTCTTAAGAGAGCTACGGGGATACATGTGTGTGACTTCACTCTGTAATCAGTTACAGAAGAACGAGAGGGAAGGGAAAGGGGAGGAAAAAGGAAGGGAAGCGACGTGGGGAAAAGAAGTGGAGGGGTCCGGGGGTCAAAATCCAGAGGGAGCTGGACAAGCAGAATCCGAGAACCACACCATCTGCAGGGGCCTTAGAAATCAGCTCGACTTGCTGCTTCATTTTAAGTGGAAATACACAGGGGCCCAGAGAAGTTAAGTGGTTTGGTCGAGTTCAGCGCTGGGACTTTAAAGCCAGATTTTCTGGCTTCTAAGCAGGGGAAAATAGAGAAGGGCTGAAGAAAAGGGGGGATGGTTTGGAGCGGGAATGATAGGAGGGATGGGAGGGAGAAAGTGGAAGAGAGGGAGAGGCAGAGACAGAAAGGGTCTTACACACACACACACACACACACACACACACACGCATGCATACACACACACCAGCCAGTGAGTTGTAAGGCAGATATTAAACTAATTAAACACTGCTTGTCACACTCTGACATTGCTATACACAACTGAAGTTTGAAGACCACTGCACCAGACCCAATACTTCTCGCTCGGCTATGTAATCCCCTGGAGATCTCATTGAATACACGGTTTCTGATTCGGCAATCCGGGGTGGGTCAGAGATGCTGCATTTCTTTTTTTTTTTTTTTTTAAGATTTTATTTATTTATTTGACAGAGATAGAGACAGCCAGTGAGAGAGGGAACACAAGCAGGGGGAGTGGGAGAGGAAGAAGCAGGCTCATAGCAGAGGAGCCTGATGTGGGGCTCGATCCCATAACGCCGGGATCACGCCCTGAGCTGAAGGCAGACACTTTACCGCTGTGCCACCCAGGCGCCCCCAGAGATGCTGCATTTCTAACACACTCCTGAGCGGTACGATATAACAGATTCAAGGACCACACTTGTAGGAAGGCTCCAGGTCAGCCGTTCTCAGATATGGTCCCTGGACCAGCAGCATCAGCATTCCCTGGGAACTTGCTAGAAATGCAAATTCTCAGGCCCATCCCAGACCTAAGAATCGAAACCCCAGACCATCTGTGTTTTAACAAGCCCTCCAGGTAACTCTGGTGCACGTTAGTGTTAATGCACGTTAAACCACTGCATTTGGCCATAATGCCTCCCATCAGCTTGCTACCTAGAATATACTAAGGAAGGGTGGCAAGACTTTACATTCAAGTCTTTACTATTCTTTGGGCTGTCTGAGATTTCTACTAGGAATTATCAACTTCCCAATAATTCTTTTCACATGCCCTTAAGATTTGGGGATGATGCTGAGATCATGGGGCTCAAACATGATGTGTAATTAAGGAAGTGCTTCTCAAATCCCCCTGCACTGGGCTCACCTTTAATGGGCTCACTCTAGTTGGTTCAGACTTCCTTCCATGCATGGGGCTGAACTAACAGATATCCCCCCCTAAATCAGCACTCAGGGATGAAAACAAGCCCTCAAATTTTTTCTGAGAGTACAGTCTCCCCTTTAGCTCACATCCACTTGCCCAATATAAGCCCCTAGACCTGGTCCTGGATTCCTCAGGACCTAAATTAATCCCAGGAGGTTTTGACTTGGCCCCATCTGCACAGAAATAACAAGGTGGGGCCCTTCCCATTCAGGAGTCATGCAAGCTCCACACTCAACCTTCTCCCTGGTCTTCCCAGCGCCCCCTGCAGTCATGAGCTCCGATGCAGAAATGGCCATTTTTGGAGAAGCAGCTCCCTACCTGCGGAAGCCAGAGAAGGAGAGAATCGAGGCACAAAACCGCCCATTTGATTCTAAGAAAGCCTGCTTTGCAGTGGATGATAAGGAAATGTACGTGAAAGGTATGATCCAGAGCAGGGAGAATGACAAAGTCACAGTCAAGACCCTGGATGACCGGGTAAGTGTTGATCTCAGATGTCCTCCATCACTTGCCTTTGGAGTGGGGTATTAGGAATCCATGTGCTGGTCCAGAGGAATCTGAAGATAGAACAAAATGTACACTTGCCTATTCGGTAGTGAAGCGACCGGTGAAAGCACCTATTTGCAAACACCTTCACTCCCACTTCTTTCACTTTTCCAGGACTTGGGCTTTGAGAGTTTTTGTGATGTTTGCTTCAGGGAAAAGGGAAGGTGTGGGTGGCAGAGGCTGGACCATTTAAAGGAGACATTGGTGCTGATCACTGCTGGGTGGGCCAGGCAAATATCCCTCCCTACGCTGCAGAGTGACCTCCTGAGAAAGCACTGGAGGTGATGCCTAGCTTAATGTTGAGAATTACAGTACATCGGTCAATTCAGTATTTACTGGACACGAACGTCTACCATCCGTCCCTTTGCAAATGGAAGCACATCTCAGCACCTGCTTTCCCAAAGTTTACCACCTAGTGTAGGAATCAAGATGTGTCTGGCAGGTATGACTGTCAGTTCACAAACTCAGGCATATGAGGCAGATCTGTCTTTTAGTTCTTGTTTGTTTGTTTATTGAACTTAACCTCTCGTTTCAGCCTCTTTTCACTGGAAGGGAGATAAATTTTCTTCACTCACCTTGGGATCCCCTCCTATGGTTGTGCCTCATTTTCAGGACGTTACACAGTACCACACTGAGAGTCTCACAACCACCCCACCACCCCCAAATGATCTGCTAAGAAACACGTCCCAGGGCTTGAAGCTTCAGGACGTACAGACTTTCCCATCTCCCCTCTGCTACTTTGGGTGTCTCTCTGGTGTAGGGTAGTGGGGCAAAAGAGTTTCCTTTCCTCAAGAGATTTGGTATGTACCAACCAATCCCCTTCCTTTTGTCTTTTCACTACAACCCTCAAAGCTTTTCTAAGGACTTAGGCTTTGGGAAAACAGAAGCCAGAAAGCCTTATAAGCTCTTTCTCTTTTCTGCCCTATTTTCTACCTCTTCTGAGTAATGGAGTGCACAGCCAGCTGTATATTTGAATGGGGGAGTCGGGGGTGGGGGGCAAACCCAGAGGAGGGTTTGAGACTAAGTAATAGTCTCAGAAATACTGTACAGCCACAGGCCATGCTACAAGTCAAATATTGTAACTATTAGAGCAGAGCTGCAAGGAATTATGGAAGCCTTGAAAAGACGGGGAGACAGGAAACGGGTCATGGAAGAGGAGTCACTTGAGCTGAACTTTGAGGGTTTCTGAACATAATTTCAGTGAAGATAGTCCAGACAAAGGAACCCACGTGAGCAGAAGTATTGAGGTGGAAATGCACAGAATACATTGGAGTATTCCCTTCCAACCATCCAACCTTTGTTGCATTGAAGGACTCAAAGCAAATGGGGTAAACAGAGGCAACCTTTCATGGCCTGGGCCATCCCGAGTCCCACCTGGACCCTGAGGGCTGAAGGGCTCTGTTGCTGTGTACACCTGCAACTCGTTCTTGGCACACACAAGGGCACACTGACCTGGGGGTGGGTGGGGTGGGCATCAGACCAGAACTGGCTATGAAGTTTGACCAGAACTGGGTTAATCAAGGACAGTTATTTGTGGATCATCTCTGGGAATGGAAATGACCCATGAAGCCACTCAAGCTAATCGGGCGATCACACCGCAATCTCTCGCTACTTCCATCACACCAAGTACAGCAGGGTTCTAGCATTGGCTGTCCTCTCCATCATGTGCTTTTCCTCTCAATCCCCAGACACTCACTCTCAACAGTGACCAGGTGTTCCCCATGAACCCTCCGAAATTTGACAAGATCGAGGACATGGCCATGATGACCCACCTGCACGAGCCCGCGGTGCTGTACAACCTCAAAGAGCGTTACGCAGCCTGGATGATCTACGTGAGTTCATTCTCATGGCCTTCTGCTCATGCAGCTAGTTAATAGTTTGACAAATAGATGATTAAGGTCCCCATGAAACGATTATATTCTTTTATTTTCTTTTTGGTGTAGACCTACTCGGGCCTGTTCTGCGTCACCGTGAACCCCTACAAGTGGCTGCCGGTGTACAACCCCGAGGTGGTGGCCGCCTACCGAGGCAAGAAGCGCCAGGAGGCCCCGCCCCACATCTTCTCCATCTCTGACAACGCCTACCAGTTCATGCTGACGGGTGAGCAATTTCTTCAATCCCTATTTTTTAAAAATAGTTTCAGTTAATGATGCAAGCCCTTTAACTGGACTGGTTCTTAGCGAATTATTCAAGTCCTTTGGAGGCCTTGATCATCTGAATGGGGTGATGGTCAAGGTGACCTTCGGGAACTCTGCTGATATGATGAAAAGCCAGAGGTGCATATCTCCCATTAGCAGCCACGGTGCATAGGCTAGTGCTCACGTCTAAAGCCTCGCTGTGCACCTGCTTATTTGGGGGAATGCAGGATGCAGGGAGAGGCCCTACCCCCACCTCCAAAGAACCTCCTTCCTCCCCCCAACATGAGCATGCTTAGAAGAAGAGAGACTAGATTAATAGCTGCTAGGGTGCAAACTTGGAGAACCGGGCATAGCAGTGTCTATTACCTACATTTCCAGAATGGCACAGGAAATAGACACGTGGTAATACTGTCATGTCACTGTGTTTCGAGTCACTTTTGTCTGTCCCACTTTCACCTGACTTGGTCTGCTACAGACTCAAGAGGCAGAAGCAAGCCTTCGAGATCTGAAGACCCTTGGAGTCATCTGTCAACCTCCGGTTGCCCAAACCTCAGCCCTTCCTCTCTCACACTCAAGCCTAGCCATTCCTGCACACTTAATATTTTTCTTCAAATTGACTGAAGCTACATCAGTTTTCAAAAGAGGATCGATAGCATTATTTGTATGAATTTCCTAGGGCTGCCGTATCAGTACCACAAAACAGGTGGCTGACACAGCAGAAACTATTGTCTCCAAGTCTGGAGGCGGGAAGTCCAAGATTGGCGATGTCAGTGGGGTCCTCTCCTCCCCAGGGCTGAGAGGCAGAACCCGTTCCCTGCTTCTCTCGAAGTTTCTTGGTGGTTTGGTGGCCATCTTGGGGGTTCCTTGGTAGAAGCTCCACCCTGCTTACACAGTCACCTTTAGGTGACATTCTCCCTGTGTGCATCTGTCTCCAAATCTCTCCTTTGGATAAGGCCCACGATTGTATTGGATTAGGGTGGATTAGGGCCCCCCACACTCCAGTATGACATCATCTTTTTAAAAAAAATATTTTATTTATTTATTTGTTTATTTATTTTTGAGAGAGAGAGAGCCCAAGCAGGGGGAGGGAGAAGCTGTCTCCCTGCTGAGCAGGGAGCCCGATGCAGGACTCGATCCCAGGACCCCGGGATCACAACCTGAGCCGAAGGCAGAGCTTAACCAACTGAGCCACCCAGGCGTCCCCCAATGTGACTTCATATTCACTAATAACATCTACAATGACTCAGTTTCCAAATAAGGTCATATTCTGAGCTCCTGGGGGTAAGAAACTAACAGATGAATTTGGGTAGCGGGGGATACAGTTCAACTCCTAAAGTATTGTAAGGGGAAGACCATGATCACTTTCCACAAGTAGAGAGTAAAGGTAAAAGAAAAACCAAATGATAATCAGTGTCCATATATTATAATGAGAAGCTGCGCCTTTCCACAAGCCCGGAGTCTGAGACTTGCTCTCTTGGTTAAAAAAGGAGATG
Source organism: Ursus americanus (assembly GCF_024610735.1). Classification (NCBI taxonomy): domain Eukaryota; kingdom Metazoa; phylum Chordata; class Mammalia; order Carnivora; family Ursidae; genus Ursus; species Ursus americanus. The sequence goes on along the minus strand of NC_142140.1, from coordinate 64,729,823 downwards.
AGAAATTGCTGGCAAGCAGTTGAAGATCTATGAACAAGAATCCTTTTCCCGCTGTGGGATTCACTGGTCACTTGCCTCACGGTCCATGTTACACATCCCACATTCAGGAAATCTACGAAAATAGGAGGAAGATTAGCCACACCCAAGTCCCCACACTGCTAGTTCACAGCAAAGCTATGCACTCCAATCAGCCCCAATGTTGCCCTATTTTTGTATTCTGTGTGTTTGCTATTTCTTTATTTTGTTTTCTCCCCTCTGCCTCTCCAGATCGGGACAATCAGTCCATCCTCATCACGTGAGTAACCTGAGTTTGCACCACGATGACTTGGAAGCCAGAGCCGTCCCTTGCACTCCTTTATCTTATTTGCTTCTGAACCGACAGCGGAGAGTCCGGGGCGGGAAAGACGGTGAACACCAAGCGTGTCATCCAGTACTTCGCGACAATTGCGGTCACTGGGGACAAAAAGAAGGAGCAGCAGCCAGGCAAGATGCAGGTGAGGAGCTTCCTGCATCTGGAGGTTTGCTGGAGTAAGGACAACTTAAAGACGGGGTGAGCACCCAGTGTATGCAGGGCTCAGTGCTCAGCAGAGATGCGCGGGACAGGGTCTGGTCCCACGGGTGCTTGTGGGGCAAGGCAGGAGGTGGTGCCACCTGGTGGACGCAGGCGGTAGCACTGGCTCCATCAGCAACTGCCCGGGGACCCTAAGCAGCTAGTCCTGTGCTCCCCTGAAGAACGGATGCTTTGGGGGGAGGGGGCGTCTCTCAGACAGGAGCGCACATCAGAATCACCAGGAGTGCTTCTTAACCACCGATTGCTAGGCCCTGGGCCCAGAATCTGATTGAAATTACTAACTCACATTCACAGTCCTGCTACTCTGCATTTCTCTCATGTTCCCGCCGTTCACACAAGGGGTCAGGGATCACACTTTGAGAAACACTGGGCGGGATAGTAGTTTGGAAATGGCTCTGGAGACAGAAGGATAAGCAGTCGTGGGTGGGGGGTGAGAGTAAAAATTCTGCTTTCTATGAGTGGCCTTCTTTTTTTAAAAGATTTTATTTATTTATTTGAGAGAGAGCACGAGAGAGAGAGGGAGAGAACATGAGTTGGGAGCAGAGGGAGAGGGAGAATCAGACTCCCCGCTGAGCAGGGAACCCGACTCAGGGCTTGATCTCAGGACCCCAGGATCATGAGCGGAGCCCAAGGCAGATGCTTCACTGACTGAGCCACCCAGGCGCCCCTATAAACAGACTTCCGAGCAATAATTCTCGTGACATATTTTTTGCGACTTAAAATTTTTTTTTGAGAACCACTATTTCTATTATACGATCCCTTGGGTGACTTTCATTGCTCAATTCTATGTCTACTTCTGCACCCAAATGTCTGTATTAGATGGGTCATGATGCATGCTGCAACAGAGGTATGTATTCTAAAAATCCATGATTTATCATGGAGTGTTATCAGAGATGAAAGGAGGTCTGAAAAATCAAGAGGAAACCTGGAATCTGGTGTGGCCAGAGTCACACTGATGCTATACCAAGGAGACCTTCTCCGGGATGGGACTCTGAAGCCTCCTTGGGTGGTGGGGACAGGTCCATGGGTACCTTCACCCATCGGCACTGACCACCAGCCTGGGCTGGTCAGCGTCTCTCCCAGGACTCTGCTCTGGGCAGTTTCAAGTCACCATGGGCTCCTTCAGAGGACACTCCAAAGTCCTTCTTTTGGTTTTTCTTGTTTATTATTAGGGGACTCTGGAAGATCAAATCATCCAGGCCAACCCCCTGCTTGAGGCTTTTGGAAACGCCAAGACCGTGAGAAATGACAACTCCTCAAGATTTGTAAGACCCAGTCTAATTTTAACTACCCCCCCCAAGAACCAAACTCTCTCCTCAAATGCTGGAGATATATATATTTTTTAAAAAACCCACATAAACTAGAGTATAGCCAGCCTTATTCTACCCTCAAGTCATTCAGATCAATTGAGCCCCCGCTGGGATAATCAGATACTCTGAAGAACGTGTTAGCTCATTGTTGGCAGAGGGAGGATTTATCTGTCCATTTCTAACGAGGCTCATCACCTCAGGGCATCCTGAAGTCCCGGAGATTCAAATTCCACAAGTAGAGAGGGATTCCTTTATGCTACACTTGGTCTTGCTAGGTGGAAGCATTTTAAAATGCTGAAGTCCATTGAGCAATCTCCATTGGCTTATTAGCCACGGAAACCTTAGTTTGAATTAAGGGAGCAGCTTTGAACTGCTCCAAGTCAGAAGGAATTGGGAGAAGGAAAAACCCGGGGAAGGCAGGAGAGCTCAAAACTTGGGACTACGTTGATGTAGATATTGAAGGATATGTTTCATCCTTCGACATTTCGCTTAAGATTTGTTCGCCCAAAGAGACCTTTACTTCCCCATGGGCAAATACACAAACATCCAGCCCTCCACCTAATCTCACTATACCACGAAATGAGCAACTACCATGAGGCAAAGCCCTCACTTAATGCTTATATTTGCAAGACAATATCAGGACTCCACACATCTCAGGAGCTGGATAATCTCAAGCTTGTGCTTTATGGTTGCTTCTCAAGGAGAAAATGCTCACTGATGAGAAAGTGGAAGCAGCCATCAGAGACCTTGGGGATGAGCCTTCACCTTTCTTTCTTTCCCTTGGTCCTCTGTGCATTGCCCATCTGCACATGTGTCTTCCTAGTGCACAACTAAAAACTCTTGCTTGTAAGGGATCCGGGTGCGTGTTATACAGCAGAGATATGGTGCATCTACTTGCACCAAGTTATTGTGTTAACCTGGCACCAGCTTAAAATGGAAGACAATACCTTTAGATACGCCCACTGCCACTCCCATTTATTTAGTACTTGGGTCTCTCCTCTTGGCCCTGACCCAGAAGTCATGATTGCCCCGGTTAACCTATCCACCTTCCACCTACTAAACAAACATTTGCAGGCTAAAACTTCCATCATTTTCCACTGAGCAGCTAGCAATATTGAAGACCAACACCTACAGTTCACTCACACCTCCACTGACCCTTCACCAACTCTCCCCAAGCTTCATTTGGAAAATAGAGAGAAGATTACAGAGTGCTGACTGTAGTCCAGACGCTGTGAGTCGATGAACAATGCAACACTTTTTGCCTTCAGATTTGCTCATGGTGTGGTAGAAACCAGTCCCTCACAAAATTTCACCTCTTGCCTCCCCTCAAAAGGGGAGAACTCAGACTCTGAATGCATAATTTGGGAGCCAGAGAGCCTGGCCTGAGCCTGGGAGCTAGGTTTGCTTATAGTAAGCAATAAGGAAAACCAAAGTGAGAAATCTCAGAAGGAACACCCAGAGGCAAAAGAAAGAAAGATAGAGGGAGAGAAAAAAGGAAGGGAGGGAGGGAGAAAGGAAGGAAGGAAGAAGTGTTGGCAAGATGGTGCAACCAGGCCTATCAAAGGTATCATGAAGGATTTGGGAATCCAGGTACCAGAGAACAGGATAAAATCCAAGGGGACTGTCTAAAGTAAGGTGATCCCAAGCAGAAGTTGGAGAGGGAACCTGTGGATGTCCCCAAAACTGGAGGAACAGGGCCAGATGCTTTGCGTAGAACATCTGAGTCTTGGCTAAGCCAGCTTGGGGACTCGGGTGCCAGGCAGACAGAGAGCAGGGAAGTCCTCCCCTTCTAGCATCACTTCCTCCCTGACCCTACCCTTCCCACCCATGGCTGGTAGCACCTGGCAAAAGGCAGCCACAGTACCATCTAAATCAAATAACTGTGATGTTTGTCAACCTGCCATTGGACAGGGGAAGTTCATTCGAATTCATTTTGGAGCCACAGGAAAGCTGGCATCAGCGGACATTGAAACCTGTGAGTCCCAACGCCATATTGGGCACCATGGTATTTGGCCACAGAGGCACTTCCTAGCAGAAACCACATTCTTTCTTATTACCCTTAGATCTCTTGGAAAAATCCAGAGTGACGTTTCAGTTATCCAGCGAGAGAAGCTATCACATTTTTTACCAAATCTTGTCAAACAAGAAGCCAGAACTCATCGGTAAGTTCTTAGGGTACTGGTCTCACCCTCCAAATCAGTCACGTTGGAAAAACACCCAGAGCGCACCATGCACATGTGAGATGCTAACAGGAACTTCGTGTTTTGCAGACTTGCTCCTCATTTCAACCAATCCCTTTGACTTCCCCTTCGTGAGCCAGGGAGAGGTCACCGTGGCCAGCATTAACGACAGTGAAGAACTTCTAGCGACTGATGTAAGCACTTTCTTTCCTTCCTTCTTCCTTTCAGCACAGAATTACTGAGTTTGTGAACTAAGAGGCACCCTAGCGATCTAATCAGAGACTGGGACCCAAGGATGCTCAGTGATCAGACCCGAGCTCTCAGAGATCAAGATGTCAAGGGAATTAGTCCAGAAGGCACCCCTCGCCACTCAGCTCCACCCCAGAAGATGCCGTGGGGAGACAGAAAGTTCTCCAAAACGGGCCTCCAGTTCCATTCCCCAGCATTTTAGAGTCAGGTTTTGCACGTATAAAGTTTGTTAAAGGTTTTGTTGGAAATTCTCGGGCTACAAAACCATCTGCATGGTTCTTTAAGAAAAATTTTTAAATACAGCAAAGTATAAAGCAGGAAAAACAACCCACTCTATAGCAGCAGACAGGCCACACCTCATGCTACCTGCCCCCATCAGGCTCACGTTCGGCTCCCACACGTCCTCGGCGCACCTGTCAGGCCTCCGGCCGTTAGCTTGTTTCCAAGGTTAATAACTAGAATAATAATAATAATAATAACAACAACAACAACTAAGTGCACTGAGCACTTACATGTGCTAGGAACAGAGGTAAATGGCTTTCCCTTCTTTATCTCATTTAAGCCCCCTCCAAAACCTCTTGTAAAATGCCCCCATTTTACCAAGAGGGAAGCTGAGTCTTAGAAAGAAAACACACGATTTGCTTCAAGACAGAGCTTGTCAATGACAGAACACTTGAAGCCAGGTCTGCCCAACCCCAGAACCTGCATTTTTTTAACTAATAGACACCATCTCTGAGCAATTCATCTCCCACGGAGCTTCTCCCACAGAGCTTCTCCTGGGTGGTCAGTTACAGCCGAGCAGAGGGGGAGTGCTCCCCACGAGGGACTGCATTCCCCAAGAGGCTCCCAGACAGGAACTCTTTCACCTGGTTCCTTCCAATGTGGAGTGAAAGGTTTTCCCTTTTAACCTACAGCAACCCCCTCCTACAGCATAGATATGCATCAGCTGGAGATGGGATATGGAGTCAAGGAGGCCATCATGGCTCAGAATCTCTCCTCCGCCAGGTGGGCTCCCGGCCTGGACTCTCCTTCTCCAGAAGGGGGCGCCACCCAAGAGAGCCTCATTGTCCAATACCGTCCAGCTGACACTGCCCTACCAGCTCACCAGACACGTTCCAGACATGTCAGCTCCCCCAGTGGGCATTGCTTATGCTCAGGCTGCAAGCTCCGTTACATAGTCAATACATAGACCCCAGAGAAGGATTTCCTAGTTTAAATCTTTGCAGTAGAAGACCGGCCGAGTGGCTATAAAACCAAGTCAGCTACTGCCTGTAGGCTCTGAAGTGACCCAGTGCTTGTTCCAGCCCCAGTTTGATCATCTGCTACCTGTGTGACTTGGGGCAGGTCTCTTAGCCCGTTAGAACCTCAGGTCTCTCCTGGAACTTTGGAAAGATCTGCACACCTCTAAGGTTCTCATAGCGACGCAGTGAGATATGGATGGTGCCTTAGCCCACGCCTAGCACAAGGGGGCTCTGGAGAAGTTCTCCCCTTTCTTATTTGAAAAATGACGGCATTCTCTTCGATGACCTTCCCTTCCAGTTCGAATAGGCTGGGGCACCATATTGTCTCAACTCTGAACACCACCAGAATTCCTGGCTTCCAATGCCAGACTCTCGAGGTGTTGGACACTATTTCTCAGACACTCTCCATGACCCTTCCTTCTCCTGGTATCACGTGATGGTTGCCAGTGACCTCATCCAGAAAACAGCCCTAAATCTATGTAAAGGATTCAAATCAGTCCTGATTGGATGGAAGAAAACAGAACGTTCACATTTTCTCCCATAGTCTCCACCCTCCCCCACAAACATGTTAAAGAAATGGCTTTTAACCCCTAAGTTAACATACCACCCCGTCATCCACTTCTTTGGGCAAATGCTGTCTCACGGGCAGTACAGAAAGGGTGAGGTCTTTGCCAGGGAAAACTGAGTCCCTGTGACAACTGTCCTTTCTCTAACTCCCAGAACGCCATTGACATCCTGGGCTTCAGCTCAGAGGAGAAAGTCGGGATCTACAAGCTCACGGGGGCCGTGATGCATTATGGGAACATGAAGTTCAAGCAGAAGCAGCGGGAGGAGCAGGCAGAGCCGGACGGCACCGAAGGTAACCGCATCTGGGCAGAGACTGGCGTCTGACTCTGCCCCTATGTTCATGGATGGACGGGGCCCCGTGAGATGAGCTCTGGGTTCCTCCCGAGAGCTGCTTTTCGGAAGTTGCACAAATGGAAAGTGGGGTATCCAAGGCTCATTGTGCTTGCCCTGGGGAAGTCCACTCCTTCTGTCAAGGAATCTGATAGTGGTGGATCCTTGAGAAACAAAAGACATCATTCTCATGGACGAGTAATCACTGCCCACCTCGCTTTCACCATCGCAGTTCACCTGCTATCTTAAGGTAGACATTGACGAGAGGATATGGTTCTGTCACTTTCTCTCCGTGCACGTCATTATTCAGATGCAGAATGCGGTCCTGAGCACCTGGGCCAGGTGAGGAAGTTTTCTCCTCCTGTTACCTTCAATTCCATTCTGACATCTGTTGAACTTGACCCTGAACCAGGGACTGGTGTACGAACCTCCGCCCCCTTCATGACTCTCACCTGGCTGATCTCTCCAATCCCCCCTCCCCCCCCCCCCCCCCCCGCCAGGTCCTGGAAACAGAGCAGATGGCAGTGGGAGGGGCTACCAGCAGCAGGACCCACCCACCATGCGCCCTGCTCGTGCACCTCATCTCTCACGCTGTGTCTTTAACCTCTTTTATTAATTCCAAGTGGACTGATTAGTGACCTCATCGCAGGAGTAATAAGTAGCCCATCAGCATTCACTGGTTTCCACCCCCCAGCAAGTGGAGGGGATTATGCAGAAAATGTACACCAGGGGGCGCCAATCCTCGGGACAATCTTGGAATCCTGGCTGTGGCAGTGGTGTAAGATAAGGGGCCCCAGAGAAACTGTTCAGAGCAAGGGACACTCTAATTGGGATAATCAAGGAAGGCTTCCTGGAGGAAGAGGGCATTGACATGGACTTTGAAGGATGGGTAGGATTCTGAAAGGTATCCTCTCCTGCGGGGAGAAAGCAGTCTGGGCAGAGGAAGCATAACGACCAAGGGGGAGGAAGAAGGAATGTGAGGGGACTGAACAGCAGAGGGGTCCAATGTGGCTACAGAAGAGGATATGTGCGGTGGATTTGTAAGAGATGGGGATTAAAAAGCGGTTATTTTGGTATCAGTTGGAGAAGGCCTTGAGTGCGGGGATAAATGGTTTAGAACGTACATGGTAGGCACAGGGGGAAACCATGAACTCTCCACGTAGCAGGGGAAGTTCGTGGGAATTAATCTGTGAGCAGTCGGGCTTATCAAGAGAGTGGGACCGTGAAAAGAAAGTGTATCAGGCTCCTCAGCAAGGGTGGATCATATGATAAATATCACGGCGGGGGCTCAGGCCCCCTTCCAGGCCCAGCTGCTGCGTGTTCCGTGTGTAGGAGCAGAAAGATGCTGCAAAGGGGAGAGTGGGGGCTATAATCCAGTCCTGAGGTCCTCTGACGATGATACCAATCCGAGTGAACATTTGCTGAATGCTCACCCCACACCAGGCCCCCACTGCACGACAGCCCAACCCATGGGGTCCTGCCACAAACCCTCCCTCCAGTTTACAAATGAGAAAACTGAGTAGTAAGGAAGCAAAATCAAAATTTGAGCATCGGGCCCTCTGAGTCTAGAGCCCAGGCTCTCTGCCACTATACTCTTCCAAACGAGGGCAATGCCAGCTCTTTTGAAGTGGCAGGGAGCAGGATTTGGTCCCTGTCTGGCCACAGGCATGTGAGCAATGAGAAGAAAGGATGTAATCACCCCAAACTTGCAAGTTTGGGGTAACTAGAAGAAAACCATCCGCCGACATGGGCAGAGCAGAGAAAGGGATATTTTGAGCAAAGAGGAAAGCACACATTTGGCCTCTTATTAAGCACTTGACAAGTACTGCCCAGGATTTTCATTAGCTCAACTCCCCAGCCAGCAATAAGGTAATGGTCCCGACCAAGGAGGAGCTGTCCCTAGAGGAGCAGTATTTCTCTACCTTCTCGATGAGTTCAGTGCAGGCAGCCAGGTCCATTCCAAAGTCAGCTGAATCCCCAATGAACTCTATGAAATTGCCAAATCTCAATTGCTTTTGACCCTCTCCCAACCCACCAGAAGGCTGGATCAAGGTTTTCTAGTTCTCTCTCAGCTATGAGCATGACATCCTGCAGAAATTTAGGAAGCTGCCTAACATATATTGCTAACTGTTGTTAACTGTCCGAATGGTGCCTCCTTTACTCATTCGCCATTTTGTGGAATTATCAGACTCCAGTATTACTGTGTAGCTGTATCCTCTTAAAAATGAAAGTTACAGGGGTGCCTGGGTGGCACAGCAATTAAACGTCTGCCTTCGGCTCAGGCGTGATCCCGGCGTTATGGGATCGAGCCCCGCATCAGGCTCCTCCGCTACGAGCCTGCTTCTTCCTCTCCCACTCCCCCTGCTTGTGTTCCCTCTCTCGCTGGCTGTCTCTATCTCTGTCGAATAAATAAATAAAATCTTAAATTTAAAAAAATGAAAGTCACGGGCACCTGGGTGGCTTAGTCGGTTAAGTGTCCCACTCTTGATTCCAGCTCAGGTCGTGATCTCAGGGTCGGGAGATCGAGCCCCAGGTCAGGCTCTGTGCTGACCATGGAGCCTGCTTAGGATTCTCTCTCTCCCTCTCCCTACACCACTCCTCTGCTCTCCTCACTCTCTCTCTCAAAAAAAAAAAAAAGTAAAGAAATTTAAATATCAGTAGGTCAAGATTCAGTTCAAGATTGCATCTAGAAGGCAAACTAAAAGTTCTGGAAAACCTGCACCCCTAGATTATGAGATCGAAGCTTCCTTGGACAAGCCCAGTCCTGGTGCACGTAGGAGAACATAAAAACACCAAAAAGGATTATGGGAAACGTTTCTGGGAGGACCCAGGGCCTGATTCGCCATGTCAGCCACTGCCGTCTTTGTGTGACACCGTTTCCCTCTTCCTTCAGTGGCTGACAAAGCTGGCTACCTGATGGGTCTGAACTCTGCAGAAATGTTGAAAGGCTTGTGTTGTCCAAGAGTGAAGGTTGGGAACGAGTATGTCACCAAAGGGCAGAACGTCCAGCAGGTAATGGAGATGCTCTGAGTTCAGTTGACTCCATTTTTCTGCTATTTTAACCACCATCTTAAAATTCTTCCATTGCAGGTGTCAGAAATACATAAGCAACTGGCCTCAGCATTAAGGGGAATTTCATTCTTAGGCCCCCAGGGTAGCTCAAGGAATGCACATCAAGGGGCACCATTGGGCACCAGGAGGGCTGGAGCCAGGAACTGAAGGGCCCTCTGGAGCTGGGCAGCCCCTCTGCAGCTCCTTCCCTGGGGCTCTGGGGATGGTCATTGCTCCCCTTCTCTTCTGCTTCCTCACTAAGCAGACAAACTCTCTCCACCTGTCCTGCCCACGGCCACCCCCTAGCTCCCAAGTTCACATCTCTGTAGTTCAGCCTCCTGCGGAGACTGAGACCAGTGTCTTTGACCCCAGTTCCAAATTCTCAGGAGAGACACTCTGTGTAACCGGACTTGGATCAGAAGTCCACCTCTGGTTGGGTTATGTGCAGCCAAGTTCTAGAGTCATGTGTTATAACCATGGTTGTTAGAAGACTATCTTTGGAAATGGGATAGTTCTCAAAAGAAGAACATCTTAACCTGGCAAGTGCTTTAAGGAATATTTAATATTAAGTTGGACTCTATGAAATTGCCATTCTCCAACCACTTTTGACCTTGAAGACATCATCAGCTTCATGCTTCAACTTTGAGGGTTGAGCGGGTGATCTTTCTTCAAGGTGACGAATTCGGTGGGCGCTCTGGCCAAGGCCGTCTACGAGAAGATGTTTCTGTGGATGGTCACCCGCATCAACCAGCAGCTGGACACCAAGCAGCCCAGACAGTACTTCATCGGGGTCTTGGACATCGCCGGCTTTGAGATCTTTGACGTGAGTTGTTTGGATAAATGCCCTTTTAAGGCCCTTCCATTTTGGTCTGCTTTGCCGAATCGCCACTGGATTTTCCAGACTCACTCCAACTCCTTGCTATTTCCAACACCTAGTTCAACAGCTTCGAGCAGCTGTGCATCAACTTCACCAACGAGAAGCTGCAACAGTTCTTCAACCACCACATGTTCGTGCTGGAGCAGGAGGAGTACAAGAAGGAGGGCATCGAGTGGACGTTCATCGACTTCGGGATGGACCTGGCCGCCTGCATCGAGCTCATCGAGAAGGTAGAGAAATAGATGCTTGTTTGGGACCATCATCTCTTTGCTCTCACTCTACCCTGATGATAGAATGGTGATCCCAGCCCTACTCTTCCGGCCTTCAGATAGCTGAATCCCCTTGCACAGACAAGTGTTGGGAAAGCAGGCATAATTCAGACACCTAAGCAGGTCCATGGGTGGTTAAGATCCAAGGGCTCAGTTCTTCCCAAGAATGTGAACGGGAGCCCGGGAGGAACTGTGGTGTTTCATACCTTATTGACTTGTCCAAAGACCCAAAGACGACAGACTATGGAGCAGTGGAGTTCTCGGAATAATGTTACTATAAAAATAGTAGAGGAGGGGCTCCTGGCTGGCTCCATCGGTGAAGCGTCTGCCTTCAGCTCAGGTCTTGATCCCAAGGTCCTGGGATAGAGTCCCGCATCGGGCTCCCTGCTCAGCGGGGTGCCTGCTTCTCCCTCTCCCTCTGCCTGCCACTCCCCTGCTTGTGCTCTCTCTCTCTCAAATAAATAAATAAAATCTTAAAAATAAAAAATAAAAAAGCAGACAACATTAACTAAAAAAAAGGGAATTTCTGTAACATTTTGAGCACTGGTCATGTTGGAATGAGTTAATCTTCCTAAGGCGGCTACGGAGAAATCCAAACATGATTGTTTCAATATTACTATTATTTTATGTCTATGTACGTAACTTTACTTTTTCTGGGGGGTATGCCTATTGCTAAAAGTGAGTTATATTTATATACATACAGTTTAGTTTCTCTCCATGTTCCTTTGTTCAACAAGCATTCATGAAGCATATACTCTGTCTAGCGCTGTGCCCCAGAGAGTTTGTGTTTGGCTCCTGCAGACAATGGAGTCATTGAAATGTACCATTAAATGCTGAGTCATGGTCTGTCATCCTACTTTCAGCCCATGGGCATCTTCTCCATCCTGGAAGAGGAGTGCATGTTCCCGAAGGCCACAGACACCTCCTTCAAGAACAAGCTGTATGACCAGCATCTGGGCAAGTCCAGCAACTTCCAGAAGCCCAAGCCTGCCAAAGGCAAGGCCGAGGCACACTTCTCTCTGGTCCACTACGCCGGGACCGTGGACTACAACATCACCGGCTGGCTCGACAAGAACAAGGACCCCCTGAACGAGACCGTGGTCGGGCTGTACCAGAAGTCTTCCCTAAAGCTGCTGTCCTTCCTTTTTTCCAACTATGCTGGTGCAGAAGCAGGTAAAATTCTCTCTCCACCCCCCACCCATGGGGAAAGTTCTGCGTAATTACTTATGACCCAGAGCTGCTCCTAGAAGAACCAGTATTCAAGTGTGAGCATCAGACTGAGCTGGATTTATTGGCCTGTCTCTGATATCCAATTTTCTTTCTCCTATTCTTCCTCCTTCTTGAGAGATTGAGTTCTGTAGAGGTAAACAGGGGACTCTCAGGGGACAAAATGGCCAATACCACATTTTTAAATAGCTTTTTAAAATTGAGATGGGGTGGCTGGCTGGCTCGGTCGGAGGACCATGCAGCTCTTGATTTGGGGGTTGTGAGTTGGAGCCCCACATTGGGTGTAGAGAGTACTTAACTAACTAAATAAAAACTTTAAAAATTGAGACATAACTCATATGCCATACAATTTACTCTTTAGAAAATTCAGCAGTTTTGAGTGTATTTACAGGGTGTTCAACCATCCCCATTATCGAATTCGAGAACATTTTCATCACACCAGTTACCCCTTCGCGAGGTTCTGTCAACTACAAAGCTACTCTCTGTCTCTATGAAGTTGCTTATTCTGGTCATTTTGTGTAAATGGAATCATACACTACAGGGTTTTTGAGTCTGGCTTTTTTCATGTAGCAGAATGTCTCCAGGATTTGTCTGTGTTGGGACACACTTCTTTTTATAGATGAGTAATATTCCGAAATGGATAGCACACATTTTGTCTATCCACTCATGAGTTGATAGACATTTGGCTACTGTGGATCGTGCCGCTGTGAACATTTGTATACAAGTTTCTATATGGGCATATGCTGTCAGTTCTCTTGGATATATACCTAAGGAGTGGAATTGCTGAGTCATATGGTAACTCTATATTTAACTTCTTGGGGAACCTCCAGACTGTTTTCCAAAATGGTTGCACAAGCCAGTCTCACTTGTTACATTTACTTGCATTTTTTTTTTTTAAGATTTTATTTATTAATTTGACAGAGACAGCCAGCGAGAGAGGGAACACAAGCAGGGGGAGTGGGAGAAGAAGAAGCAGGCTCCTAGCGGAGGAGCCCGATGTGGGGCTCGATCCCAGAACGCCGGGATCACGCCCTGAGCTAAAGGCAGACGCTTAATGACTGCGCCACCCAGGCGCCCCTACTTGCATTTTATTTTTAAAATAATTGCCACAATAGGGTTTTTAAATTATGGGCTGTCTTAAATACATCAATTTTAAAAATTAATGTACTTAATGTGAAAATATAGGCAATGTAATCATTCATTCTGTAATTAAAAACAGACAAGAAGGGGCGTTTGGGTGGCACAGTGAGTTAAGTGTCAGACTCTGGGTTTCAACACAGGTCATGATGTCAGGGTCCTGGGATCAAGCCCCGTGTCAGACTCCGTGCTCAGCATAGAGTCTGCTTGGGATTCTCTCTCCCTCTGCCCCTCCTCCTGCTCTCTCTCTCAAATAAATAAATAAATATTTTTAAAAAAGGAAAGAAAAGAAAAAAAACCCTTCAGCTCTGTTATATCAAAAGAAAACCAGAAAGTCCCATTTCAGGGTTTGAAGGATGTGGCCACCACTAAAAGAAGGGAATCCTTATGCACTGTTGGTGGGAAGGTAAATTGGTGCAGTCACTGTGGAAAACATGATGGAGTTCCCTCAAAAATTAAAAATAAAATTACCATATGATCCAGCAGTCCATATCTGAAGGAAGCAAAGTCACTATCCTAAAGAGATTATCTACACCCCACGTTCACTGCAGCATTATTCACAATAGCCAAGACATGGAAACAACCCAAGTGTCCGTCCACAGATGAATGGATAAAGAAAATGTGGCATACTATTCAGCCATAAAAAAAGAGAAAATCTTGGATTTGCGACAACATGGATAGACCTCGAGGGTACTATGCTAAATGAAATAAGTCAGAAAGAGAAGGACAAATCCTGTGTGATCTTGCTTATACGTGGAATCTAAGAAAACCAGACTCATGGAAACAGAGATCAGACTTTGTGGTTGCCAGAGGTGGGGGTGAAGGGATGGGGGAATTGGATGAAGGTGTCAAAAGATATTAACTTCCATGGGCGCCTGGGTGGGGCAGTCGTTAAGGCGTCTGCCTTCGGCTCAGGGCGTGATCCCGGTGTTCCGGGATCGAGTCCCACATCGGGCTCCTCCGCTGGGAGCCTGCTTCTTCCTCTCCCACTCCCCCTGCTTGTGTTCCCTCTCTCGCTGGCTGTCTCTATCTCTGTCAAATAAATAAATAAAATCTTTAAAAAAAAAAAAAAGCTGCAAAGTTCTCATCACAAGGAAAAAATTGTAACCATGTATGGGCACAGATGTTAAACTCAATGAGACTGTTTCAAAACGTATACATGTATCAAACCGTGATGTCAGTGCACGTGAAAGTTACACAGTGTTATATGTCAATGACATCTCAATAACCTTGGGGGTGGGGAGGGCTCAGGGCTACATCTGACCCACCCTCCGTGTCTGTCTCCAGGTGATTCCGGGGGGAGCAAGAAGAGCGGGAAGAAGAAAGGCTCGTCTTTCCAGACAGTGTCGGCGGTGTTCAGGGTTTGTGTTTTGGCAATTTCTACGTTGGGCTGTTCTTCTGGTCTGTGGAATAGCATTTGCTGAGGTACGTGTGCTTATTTTGATTTGTGTCCCAGGAAAATTTAAACAAGTTGATGACCAATTTAAGGAGCACTCACCCTCACTTTGTGCGATGCCTGATTCCCAATGAGACCAAGACTCCCGGTGAGTGAGACTCCATCAGAACAGGACTCCCCAAAACGTGTGTAAACTTCCACGTGCGTGAGCGCGTGTGTGTTTCCCTGAGCGGAGGGTTATGGTGTCTATCACCTCTCAACGCCGTCTATGAACTGACATGGCCAGATTTAGCAAATACAAATACCAGATGCCCCGTTACGTTTGAATTTCAGATGAACAATGAAAAACGTCTTTGTGTAAGAATGACCCACGCGGCGTTTGGGATGCATGTACACTACAATATGATTTACCGAATCCGAAATTCAAACTCACCTTGGCGTCCTGTATTTTACCTGGCACCCCTCCTCTGAAGTCATATCCCAAATAGTCAAATACATATGGAGGCACGTCAGATCCATGACATTCATAAGGTTCTCCAGGGGCTCTGTGACTCCTTTCCCCCAAAGACAACCACGGCATCTCGAGTATTCCACAGTTAAAACCCCTGTTTCCCAAGCTTATATGGTATAGAGTTACTCTATCATTTCTACTGCTTCCAACAGTGAGGTAAGTATAGTTCTGTCCATTTTACAGATGGGAAAACTGAGAAATGTAGATCTAGAACACTGGGCAGTAGCATAGATCCTGAACCATCGCTCAGTCCCCGATGCACAACTATTCTTAGAAGGTAGCGGGGTCTCAGTGTCGTTTGTCACAAAGAGAAGAGCACACAGCCACACCTAGCTCTGGCTCCGAGGCAGCTCACTTACAGCTGACAGAGTTATCTACCCCAAACATGAGTAAGTATCCTCCCTCTGCAATGTGACAAGGGAGCAGAGGGTTTCAGAGGCTGAAAGGAAACACACACACACACACACACACACACACACACACACACACACACACACAAAACAAACCAGGTCCACCCGTTGCTGCCCATGGGAACCTTAGCTGCGTACTTTAGCTTTCCGGGCTATAAAACGAGGATTAAAGTAGCATTTCATGCATGCATTCACTTAGGTAGCTTTTCATTTATTTATTTAATGAGTGCTTATAAACTTTGTAAATATTAATTCACTCAACCTGTCTTAAGGGGGTTGTTGTAAGGATCACATGAGTGAGTGCATGTCAAGCATCTCAAGCAGGACCAAGCACCTTGTGAACGTTCAGTGTATCTGGCCGTCGATGATAATACTAATAGTCGTTATTAGTGTAATTACAAGAAGAGGAATAATTATGATAATAATGTTATATATGATAATAATCATGAGAAATGATAACATCATGGGGAAATAATTGTATTATCACATTAATAATTATTAATTGCTTGTGATATTATTACAGTATAATTACATCATTAATTCTTATGTTATTATTATTATTATTATTATTATTATTATTATTACTGAAAGCCAGACATTTCAGTTCTCCAAACAACCACATCTACTATGTGTAGCGGAATTCATCTACCATGAAAATCTAAGTCAAAGGCAAAAACCAGTGGGCTCACTGCTTGGACCCACGTTGTCTTTGCAAGCTGCACCCCTCCCAGGGAACCCAGCACAGCCCATGTCTCCTCCAGGCTTGGAACGGCTCTGTTTCTCTGGTTATGCATCAAACGAAATTGTTGGCTTGTGTGTGGCTGTCTTGTCACAAAGAAAGCAGATTTCCATGATTGTTCTGAGCACATGTCCGCACCAATCAAACGTGCCATCCGTAAAGCGCCTGCTGCAAGTATCAGGCAACAGGGGTGGAGTGCCCCTCCCTGGGTTTAACCTGTGCCTCTAGGGGCCCCCAGGGGTCCGGGCAATCCACTGGTTCCCTTTTTCTCCTAGAAGGTGAATTGTGACGAAATCTCCAAGCCTTCCTCTCCATTTTGCTTCTCCTTCGTTGGCGCCTCTCTGTTTTCTTTCTCATTTCTGAGAATAGACTAAGACCCTACTACAGGAGCGTGGGCGAGGCTTTGGAAAGGACCTACTGGGGCCTCTTCACTTTCTAGAAGAGGGAGTTGAGACTGTGGAGATTGAAGTGCCTGCCCCAGGGCGTCTGGAGCTGGGGCTGGAGTCCTGGTCCTGGGTCAAACCACAAACTGATCTCCCACACACCTGCCTGCAAAGCTGAGATGGCAGGAGAAGGGAGTTTGTTGGAGCTGATGAATGAGAGATAGAGAGAAAATTCTTTAGCAATGGTAACATGAGAAAGATAAGGCAATAGCTTGGGGGACTTTTTAGATGTTTTGCACATGGGTCAGAGGGCAGAGAGGATTGTCTTTGTGGGCCTTCCAGACACGTCACCGCCTGGGTTGGGAGGGACACAGGGAGAGCCCAGGGAGAAGTCAACCCAGTTCTGAGCCTGCAGGGGCCCAGGGGAAGGAGGGAGCCCAGTCTCAGCTCTGCGGCTACCCGGCAGGGCCCTCACCTCTCCCAGAAATGGGGGTGCACAACTGGCATCAGAGCCCCTCAAAATCCTCATCCAAGAAATACTGGGAGCTGGACTTGGGGATCCCTCGGGTTCGCTCCCAGGAGAGGTCCCCTGAGTGTCTGATGTTTCTCCTTGGTCTTAACCACTACTTTCTCGAGAGAATCACTGGCCAGTGGAACCTTCAGGAATGATGGAAATGTTCCACGTCTGTGCCGTCCACAACGGCAGCCACTGGATACATGACACGCAGCCGGTGGGGCTAAGAAAATGAACTTTTCATCTTAATGAATTTAAATTTAAATAACCACATGTGGCCAGAAACTATCGTATCAGACACCACAGCTCCAACAGAACCTTGAAGCTTGCGTAAATGAGTAGTCCTCTCTCCTCCCAGCCACCAAGGAAATCTGTGAGCCTTCTAGAAGTTTCCAGAAGGTTCATCAGAGACAGCTTTAGCCTTCCCTCTCCCCAGCAATCTAGGGAACCCACAAGGAAAAGCCATTATGCAGCTATAAGACGGCTCCTAACCACTCACAGGGCCCCAGTACAGAATTTTCTCAGTCCCCGTTTGATTTGTGCCCGACCCAAGAGAGTCCCTGATAAGGGTTTGTCCCTGATAAGGGCTTGTCCCTGTGGGTCCTCGTCGTCCTCCCAGGGTTGGTGTCCCCCCCTTCCTTCCCAGAGCTCATGCTCAGCCGTCAGCAGATGACCACCCTGCATTCAACCCCTTGCGCCCTCTAAAGCACAGATGTCCTCTCTGTTTCTCTGCTTCCACTAAAGGCAAAGCTTACAGATGTTACATCCCTGACCTTGAGTCGACAAGGGCACATCACGTTATCTAATGGGAAGTCCAGAGGGTACCCATACTCATTCCAGCCTAGCTAAGACTCAAGAGCCAGGAACAGGGTAAAAGATCAATATTCTGGCTTTTAGCCCATAACAATGGGGTGCTCCAGTGTCCCCAGGAGGTTGGGATTATTTCTACTGGGGGACAGTAGATAGGCTCCAGCCTCTCCTGGACCCTCCATCTTAGAGCCAGTACTAACTCTTTCCACTCAAGCCTGGGCGTGTGGGCGTGTCTCACGGAGGCCAGACCATTAAAGACAAAGAAAATGCCGCTGACATACCCCCGGAACATTCTCTTCCCAGGCGTGATGGACCATTACTTGGTCATACACCAACTACGCTGTAATGGGGTCCTCGAGGGCATCCGGATTTGCAGGAAAGGATTCCCCAGCCGCATCCTCTATGCTGACTTCAAACAGAGGTAGATTGCCTGGCTTTCCATCTCTCTCCTTTTTTTTTTTTTTTTTTAAGATTTTATTCATTTGGGGGCACCTGAGTGGTTCAGTCGGTGAAGTGTCTGCCTTTGGCTCAGGTCATGGTCCCAGGTCCTGGGATCGAGCGCCACATCAGGATCCTTGCTCAGTGGGGAGCCTGGTTCTCCCTCTCCCTCTGCCTGTGCTCTGTCTACTTGTGCTCTCTTTCTCTGTCTCTCAAATGAATAGAGAGAGGGAGAGAGAACATGAGCAGGGGGAGCAGCAGAGGGAGAGGGAGAAGCAGACTCCCCAGCTGAGCAGGGAGCCTGGTGCAGGGTTCCATCCAGGACCCTGGGACCATGACCTGAGCCTAAGGCAGACACTTCACCAACCCAGCCACCCAGGCACCCCACATCTCCTTCGGAGGGCACCTTGTGCGTTCCCCAGAGGAGCTC
The DNA here is from genome assembly GCF_024610735.1 of Ursus americanus. Taxonomy (NCBI): domain Eukaryota; kingdom Metazoa; phylum Chordata; class Mammalia; order Carnivora; family Ursidae; genus Ursus; species Ursus americanus. The sequence continues at coordinate 64,711,183 of NC_142140.1, read as the reverse complement.
CTTGGGCTGGGTGTTTGGTGAGCTCACAGCTTCCCAGGGCTTCCGTGAGCCTTGTCTTTAGCTGGGGGGATGATCTATGCCCAAAGTGAGTGCCGGGCCAGCCCGAAGGGGTCCCAGAATCAGAGCCCCAGCCCTCCAGCTTGACTGTGCCCCTAGAGCAGTTTCTCACCTGCACCGTTGACGTTCCGGGCTAGATAATCCTGTCTTGCGGGGGCTCGCATGTGTGTTGTAGGATTTTAACAGCATTCCTGGTCTCTATCTACAGTGTTGGGAGCAAACCACACCCCACCCACACTGGGACAATAAAAAATGTCTCCCGATATTGCCAGATGTCCCCTGGAGAGGGAGGACATGGGGGGGATGGTTTAAATTGTCCCCAGTTGAGTTCCGCTGCTCCAGACCAGCTCTCTCCTCCCAGCTGCCATCTAGGCTCACAATTCCAGGCCCTGTCTGGAGTAGAGGAAGGGAGAGGACACTCGAGAGGTAGGAGGACCACAGGCCTGCAAGTCACAGATGATTTCAAGGTTCTTTTACATCAGATAAGAACTATTTCCCCTGAAAGCAAAATTCCAGCTGTGTACCCCCTCTCCCAGACGAGCTGTACAATATTCCATTTCTTCCTAAGGCTGGAGTGGGAGAAGTTTCTAGAAGTCCTGATCTTAGGTATGGGGTGGGCCTTGTCTCAGGTATGGGGCCGTTCTTGGGGATTGAATCCATTCAGGAAATTCTGTCCCTTGATGGAAACCACCTCCCAACCTAGCCCAGCCAGGCCAATGAGGGGGGGCTAAGTAGATGCTAGGCCTGACCCAGCTTCCAAAGCCAGATTGAAGGGAAGGGAAGGTGTCTCCTCTGCTTCCTGTGTGCTCGGCCAAGTGCTGGCAGACTCTTGTCACCTAAACCGTGGTGGCTTTCCAGGATCCGTGTTCCCTCAGGGGAGGGCATGGCTTTTCTGGCCTGGGTCATCACAGAATGCGCTGGGCCCTGGCAGGGGTGAGGCCCCTGGGCAGAGAGGAGCAGAGTGAGGCATTCAGGAAACTGCATGGAGGGAGCACCCTCCCAGCTCTGTGCGGCCAGAGGCCCTTCTCCCTCGAATCCCCCTCCCATGCCCAGCTGCCGGCAGGTGTCCAACCAACCGAGTTCCACCCCCCAGGTACCGGATCCTCAACGCCAGCGCCATCCCCGAAGGGCAGTTTATTGACAGCAAAAATGCTTCTGAGAAGCTTCTGAGCTCCATCGACGTGGACCGGGAGCAGTATCGATTTGGCCACACCAAGGTGAGAACACACAAAGCTGGGACATCCCTCCACCCATGTCACCCACAGCCCTGGGCTGATTGTCGGCTGGTGGGGGAAGAAAGGGCCCCTTTCCCCGTCTGGCCAACCTGATGACCCCGTTGTGCAGGAGCCCACGCAGAAGGAGCTGGGGTCTAGGGATCGGGAATTCTGTCTCCATGTTGGTTTCCAGGTATCTAAAGGCTTCATTGGAAGCCAGGCTCCCCTCCCTCCCAGCCTGGAAGAATGCAATAGAAAGCTCTACGGTCCTAAGAGAGCAGAGCAAAGGCACTCTTACGTGGCACGATAGAGCCAAGGAGAGAGGAGAATGCAGCAAGGATTCCAGGAACAGTGAAAACTTGGAGGGAATGATTATTACAGAGATTTACTGAGCACGTGGGGATCCAGCCCTGTGACTCGCTCTTTATGCACCCTGCATTCAGTCCCCCCAATAACCCGAAGGTGGTAAGGCTAGTCCTGATCTCGTGCGGTTACAGGGAGGGCAGGGAAATAAAGGCTCCCGGAGGGCAAGAAACTTGCTCGAGGTCACATGGACAGTAAGGGACAAAGGCCAGCTTCAAATCCTGGCCTGGCTGCAGAGCTCTCCCTCCTGGAAAGAGCCAGACTGGGGCCTGTGGCCCCCAAGGGTGCCCTGCTTCCTTGGAATGTCCGTCCAGTGTGGGCCGTGGGTGAGGGGGCCTGGGGGTGGGACCAGTCTTCTCAGAGGGCAGACAGAGAGGAGGACAAAGAAGGCAGAACCGTCTGTGAATTTCTCCTAATCTGGGCACAGTTGAGCTCAGAGGGTACTTTCTAGACTCATCCTTGCCTCCTGTGTGTGAGGTCTGTCCGAATCGGTCTGTGTGGGTTGGAGGGACCTGGAGCGTCCTATGGAACAGGGCTCAGGAGACGTCACCGCGGGGCCCAGCGGACTGCCAGTCCCAAGCCACGGCTATGAAGGCTGAGGCCTGGGCTGGGCAGAGACAGGCTCCCGGGAGGGCCCCGGGTTGCACAGCGGCTGAGAACACAGCAGGGCTCATCTCTCCCCTGACGCAGGTGTTTTTCAAAGCCGGGCTTCTCGGCCTCCTGGAGGAGATGAGGGACGAGAAGCTGGCGACCCTGATGACACGTACACAGGCCATATGCCGGGGATACCTGATGCGGGTGGAGTTCAAGAAGATGATGGAGAGGAGGTGATGCGGAAGGACCCTTGCCCCGCCTTATCCCGCCCTCCCTACTTCACAGCTGCTGGTCGCTTCCTGGTTTTAGTCTCGGGGCATCGATGTCCTTGCTCATTCATTTAACCAACACCTGCCAAGCGGCCCTTCCGTGCTGGGGACCCTGCATGGCGCTGGGGATACAGAAAGGAACCCTGCCCTCCAGGAGCTCAGGGGTGGGTTGGAAGCAGACCCCCGCGTGGCTGACTGCAACACGCATGACAAGTGCAAGGTCAGAGTCACATTCAGGGCCATGGGGGATGCTGAGAACAAGCCCTCTACCTGGCCAGGAATTGGGGCAGGCTGAAGGGGTCAGCAAGAAGAAAAAGCCTTCTGAAGGAAGCTTTGCTTGGCCTGAGAAAGGATGGCCTGGAGGCCACCGTGGTGGGAGCAAAGAGGGAGAGGCACCCAACACAGGTTTCCCTGCACCGTGTTAATGAGGCCAGACCCGGGCATCGGCTGGGAAGCCATGGCAGGTACATACAGGGACCAGCAAGAGGATCGAGTTTGCAGAAGAAGACAAGGACCTGAACTAAGACAGAGTCCGGTGGGGGGGAGCAGGGGATGGGTCCCAGGGACATTGAAGAGTCTTACTCCTTTGATAATTCACCAGCGGCACTGGTGGCTGGTTATGTGCGGGAATTTCAGGGACAGGGGAACTTGGGGGGAGGTCCATTCTCCCCAATTCCCTGATACCCTCTATAGCTCCAACCCTGGGGTTGCCACGTGGGCCACACCGTGCATTCGTCAAGAACACCTCGCGGGCTTCTAACTGGGTGAAGTGAATGGAAGCCAGCACAGAAATGGGGGAGAGGAGAGCCCTTGGCAGGGGCCGGTTTATGGGAAAGGGAAGCAAGTTTTCAGGCGCACGAGAGCTCTGGAGGATACAGAGTAGGAGGTAAGACAGGGGTCACTGGGACATAGGCAACAGTCGAAATCAGGAAAGTAGGCAAATTCTAGGAGAGCACGTGTTGGGGAGACGGTCTTGGGTCTCCCACAGATAAGCAGGAAGAGGGGAGCCCACACGGCAGAGTACAAGGAGGCAGGAATCATGGCATCAAAGGCCATGAGGTCTTTCAAAAAGGTGAGAGTCAGCCGTTCAACTGTGGGAGACAGGGGTGCCTGGGTGGCTCAGTTGGGCATCTGCCTTGGGCTCAGGTCATGATCCCAGGGTCCTGGGATGGAGTCCCACATTGGCTCCCTGCTCAGCGGGGAGCCTGCTTCTCCCTCTCCCTCTGCTGCTCCCCCTGCTTGTGCTCTCTCTCTCTCTCTCTCTGTGTCAAATAAATAGATAAAATCTTTTTTTAAAAAAATGTGGGAGACAGACTCGGTAGAGTAGAGATGAAGATGCTGGTGGCATTGGTCATCAGGACCTTAGGCACTGTATCTCCAGAAGGTGGTAGGGGCAGAAGTCTGGAAGTCTGGGGCGGGAGAGGGGAAGGCCCACAAATGGCCCCGTGGCCTCCCTCACCTCCCAACCTCTGTGCATGCCATTGCCTCTGTCCTTCTCTGCAGAGCACACCCCAGGGCCCACAGGAGCCTTACAGCTCGGCTGCCCCTGCTTCCCACCTAGCGGGGAAGAGGGAAGCGCCTGGGTCTCCCGGGGCGGGTGCGGGCGGACACGACTCCTTGCTGTGGTTCATTAACGCAGTCGGACGGGGCGTACAGGGACTCCATCTTCTGCATCCAGTACAACATCCGCGCCTTCATGAACGTCAAGCACTGGCCCTGGATGAACCTTTTCTTCAAGATCAAGCCGCTCCTCAAGAGCGCGGAGGCTGAGCGAGAGATGGCCACCATGAAGGAAGACTTCGAGAGGACCAAGGAAGAGCTGGCCAGATCCGAGGCTCGCCGGAAGGAGCTGGAGGAGAAGATGGTGTCCCTGCTGCAGGAAAAGAATGACCTCCAACTGCAGGTCCAGTCTGTAAGTACCTTCCCGGTGAGGATAGAAAGGAGGGGCCTCAAGGGAGGCCCCAGCAGGTGCGTCTATTCAAGGGACAGTGGTGCCACCTAGTGGGCGAACGCAGTATTGCAGCGCCACCACGCCGGTCGGAGGAGGGAGGGGGCGGGGCTTAGCGGCCGCAGAGGTGCTGCGAAGCGTGTCTGGAAAGGGAATTTCTCTCACCCTCGTTTCTGTCTGGCCTCCACAGCGGAGTTAGACCTATTTTGCTGTGGGTATGAGGGGACTGTGTCTGTCCTCATAATTAAAACCTATCAGGAATGCACCAGATCTTTAAAAAAAAAAAAAGTCATGTAAACAAATATTAAAGTAAGCACTAAAGCAATTCAAAGGAGGAATAATTTTATATATATATGAGTTTTGGTAACATGATTATACTAAAAAATGCTTTGAAGTTATGCATTTGTTAATCAAGGAAATAGGGGAAACCACTTACAGCCTGTAACGCTCTGGCAGCATAATTGTATCAATTCACAATTTAAGGCGTTTATCATTTACCCTTTTTAATAAGCTCCCAAATGCCTTGCGTACAAAGCATTTTCTCCTCCCCTTTTTACTTTCCCAATCAGTACAGTGTGGTCGTTGGGAGCACTTTCCCAAGCCAAGTGGGCAAGAGGATAAGTTTTGGAATTAGATAGCTGAGTTTATAACCCAGACCCTCCACTTGATAGCTGTGTGGCCTCAGGCAAGTTACTTAGCCTCTCTGTGCCTTGTTTTTCTCATCTGTAAAATGGGCACAGTAACAGCACACACATCATGGGGTTGTCGGGAGGATCGGATAAGTCCGTGTATGTGAAATGCCAAGCACATAGTATGTGGTCAATTAACACTGATGCTTATTCTTAGGCATAACCTTGAAATGTGGGTCTAGTTTTTACAAAACTCTTGTACAAGAAGATACAGTCTGATCAGGTTTAAGAATAGAATTAGCTAATCTCGGCCTGTCCGAGAAACCCATCACAGAGCCTTCTGGGACGTATATCAACTTAACCACTGAATTCCTATTTTGAATTTTCTGTTCTGTGGCTCGAGGAGGCAGGCTCACGGGGGAGAGACCGCCCTCTCCCATTGGAAGTAAAAGGTAGTATTGGAAATACCAGTTAGCTTGTGGTGACTTCGAGTAGAGGAATCATTTTTCAATGGGTGGTAGAAGGAAGAGTGGGCACATTTGGGCAAATCGGCAGAAGCTTCGTGAACCGTATGGACTCCTTTGTTTGAAACTATTTCAGCTGAATTTCTATTAAGTGGCTGCCCTTGGCGGCTAAAGAAAGGTATATGGATAATAGACAAGTGGTGTGTGTGCGTGTGTGTGTGCGCTGAGTGTGTGTGCACATGGGCGTGCACGTGCGTGTGTGCAGGTGTGCCTCTGTGCACGTGAGTGCGCGCGTGTATGCGCGTCTGTGCGCATCTGTGTGTGTGCGTGTTTGTGTGCACGTGTGTCTGTATGCCTGTGAATATGCGTGTGTGCACATGCACAGGCACGTCTATACATGTGTGTATGCACATGTGTGTGTGCGTGCACGAGTATGTATGTGCACGTGCGTGTGTGCATATGCATGGGTGCTGATTGCACGAGTGCGCGTGTGTGTGCATGCACGTGCGAGTGTGTGTGCGCGCGCGTGTGTGGTCACACAAGTGTGTGTGCGCGCGGGTGTGACCCATTCCTTGGCTCAGGTCCAGATAGTGGGCTTCTGGAGGGCAGAGCACTTCCCGTGTACAGTTGGCTGAGAGTCTGACCAAAACACAACCATCTGGTTCTTTCAGGAAACAGAAAACCTGATCGACGCGGAGGAGCGCTGTGAGGGGCTCATCAAAAGCAAGATCCAACTGGAAGCCAAAGTCAAGGAGCTGAACGAGAGACTGGAAGAGGAAGAAGAGGTCAACTCTGAGCTGGTGGCAAAGAAGAGGACCCTGGAAGATAAATGCTTGTCTCTCAAAAGGGACATCGACGACCTGGAGCTGACCCTGACGAAAGTGGAAAAGGAGAAGCATGCCACCGAGAACAAGGTGGGGAAACCGGGGAGTCTCCTCGGCTTCCGGAACCATCCTTACTCCCTCGCAGGGAGGAGCAGACGTTGCCCGAAGTCAGAGGCAGGAGCGAGCGGACGGGCAGTGAGGTCCCACCGAGTTCCGTCCTTCTCTGCCTTGCTCTGTACCCTGCAGGCTCTTCTCAACCCTCCTCCTGCCTGGCTGGTTGGACCCCAAACTTCCAGCCCCCAACCCATCCCGCACAAAGCAAGAGATCTTCGACAAAGGTGGCGTCCTAGTAATCCCTGTTTGCTCATGGCTCAGGAAGAGCAAATCCAGGGGCCAGGAGGGTGACGAGGGAGGCAGGTGGCATATGGGGCAGGAAGCTGGGTAACCCCACGCACTGGCCGGGATGGGGGCTAACAGGGACCCTCGTGTGTTACTGGCAGAGTATACACTGCTACAGCCTTCGGGAAAGCATAAGAAATACTTGGTCAAATTAAGGATCCTCACATTTTACAGAAATGCGTGAAAAACACAGCACTTGATTCCCATAATAATGGTAGCCAATGAGACAGACCAAGGGATGGGGTTGACCTGGTGTGAGATGACCCGGATTTTCCACGAGCAGCCAGGAGTCCAGATTTTATGTGAAATCGCACTTTTTTTTTCCAATACCGGTAACGTATTCAGAAGCTATAAACTTAAGAAAACATGTCTGCGGCCAGATTCACCCCACAGGGCAGGAGTTTAACAGCCTCTGATCTGGAAGAGTGTTGCAGATAGAGCAAAGTTTAATTTAATACCTCAAGGCTTCACGTGTGGTGCCCCCGCCCCCCGCTTCCCGACGGCACAGGACTCCCCTTCTGGATGTTCTTGAATAGCACGTTGTATCTTTCCTTACTCTTCCTGCCTTATTCGGAACCCCAGTCCCCCAGCCTGGAATACACGTTCCCGTGGATCTATAATGATAGAGGGAGATCGACGGGCTGCCCTTCGGAAGCACCCCGTTTGCATCTATCAGTGTCCCCCTTGGAAGATACAACGCTCCCTCCGAGGGAACGACCCTAATGGGAGGATGCGAGGCTGTGTGGCAGGTCAGCGGGGAAGTGAAGAGCTGGGAGGCTGCCGGTTTCAGGGTATGTTGCAGCCAACACAGAGGTAGAGACGCACTGGCCAAAAAAGAAAGAAAAGGGAAAAGGACAGGGCGAGGGAGTGATCAATAGCTTCTGATTGAATTGTTGGAGCATTCGATTGGTGTTGATATTCTCCCAGGTAAAGAATCTTTCCGAAGAAATGACAGCACTCGAGGAAAACATTTCCAAACTGACCAGAGAGAAGAAGTCTCTGCAGGAAGCCCATCAGCGGACACTGGATGATCTGCAGGTAGAAGAAGATAAAATCAACGGTCTCATGAAAATAAATGTCAAGTTGGAACAGCAAACAGATGATGTAAGGATATGTCACGACTGTGTTCTAGAGGCTGTTACCTGCAGAGACTGGGGTCCGGGGTGGGGGTCTAAGGTCTGATTCCCAAGCAGGTGAACTGAGTCCGGCCCTCAGTCCCCTCCACACGAGTCTGGGATGCTCCAGCCACTTAAATTCTGCAGCCTGTGTCTACCTTGTGAGACGGAGATACAACCAACCCTAACTGGGAGAGTTTCCACGGAAAGCTCAGCACGGGGGCGCCTGGGGGGCTCAGTCGGTGAAGCGTCTGCTTTTGGCTCAGGTCATGATCTCGGGGTCCTGGGATCGAGTCCCGCATCGGGCTCCCTGCTCAGCGGGGAGCCTGCTTCTTCCTCTCCCTCTGTCCTTCCCCCTCCCCGCCTCCTGCTCATTCTCTCTCTCTCGCAAATAAATATATTAAATATTTAAAAAAAGAAAGAAAAGACAAGCTCAGCACGTAGAGTGTTCAGTAAAACATTAGCTGCTACTATCCCCATCATCATATCGTCATCATCGTTATCAACATTCATTTGGAGATCCTTGGGCTCCAAAAACTCCAATCCTGTTCTAACATTGTTAAAATTGAGTTATTTTTCTTTGGAGATTTTATTTTATTTATTTGACAGAGAGAGAGACAGCCAGTGAGAGAGGGAACACAAGCAGGGGGAGTGGGAGAGGAAGAAGCAGGCTTCCCGCTGAGCAGGGAGCCTGATGCGGGGATCGGTCCCAAGACCCTGGGATCGTGACCTGAGCTGAAGGCAGACACTTCACCGACTGAGCCACCCAGGCGCCCCTAAAGTTGAGTTATTTTAACATTGTTAAAAATGAGTCCTGTTTGTGGCCGTGACAATTATCATTTTTCCCCCATCGTGTTACTTTTTTTCTTTTTCTTTTTTTTTTTTTAGTTTCTGAGGTAGACTGCTGTGATTCATCAGTTGCGTATATGTTCTTGGTACAAGAGCCAGGCCTGACGTTTTCAGGCTTACTCACAACTGTGGCTAGAACTTGTCCAGACTGCATGTTTTCCTGAGGCCAGAGCAGGCGAGCTCCACCCCTACCTCCCTGTTCCCCACACCCACATGCATGCACACACACACACACACACACACACACACACACACAGAGAATTGCCCTAATCTCCCCACAGATGCATGGTGTCAGCTGGGAGCACTGACAGTGTGCAATCTAGACCTTCCTGAGCTTGGCCGTAGCAGAGCCCGGCCACGGGCACCCCGCTTGCCCCTGTCTGCGCACGAGCATGCCCCTGTGGGCGCCATGATCCTACAGGGAAGGGACAGGCCAAGTAGGAATCAGCGCAAAGAGACACCAGAAGGCTTCTGAGAGATACAGCCCCCTGAGGTAGCCTTTGCTGCAGGAAGAGAGAGTGGGGACGCAGGGAGACTCTTGCTCCCTTCCGGGGCCACAGGCCAGCAGTCATGCCCCACGGGAGCTCAAGGAAGCCACCAGCACGGGTGCAGCCACACTGGCTCAAGGGGCCAGCTCCAACCTTTCTGTCCGTGTCTTCCCAGCTTGAGGGCTCCTTGGAGCAGGAGAAGAAACTGCGGGCAGACCTGGAGAGAGTAAAGAGGAAGCTGGAAGGGGACCTGAAAATGTCCCAAGAATCCATTATGGACCTGGAAAATGACAAGCTACAAGTGGAGGAGAAATTAAAGAAGTAGATATCTCATGTGTGACCTCTGTATTTGAGCCCAAATGCCACTGTAGCCCTCTACAAAGTTTGTATTTCCTGTTACTTTTTTAAAAAGGATGTATCTATGTATCTATTTGCAGGAAGGAGTTTGAAATCAGTCAGTTACAAACCAAAATTGACGATGAGCAAATGCACAGTTTACAATTACAAAAGAAGATCAAAGAACTGCAGGTAGAAGTTTCAAAACCTTCCTGACCCCGAACACCGTCTGCAAGGGTCCCTCCTGCCCTTTTGCCTTTGTTTCTTTAGCTGCTCATTCTCTTCCTGTCCTCAGGGCTGGAGAAAATGTCCTGTCCTTCTCTTTATTTTTTTCTGAAATTAACACTTTAACTTTGTCAGTAGCACATACATAGATTTCCTTGAGAATATTACAGTGTTATCAATAAGGCTAAATGTGATTGATAAGGGTTCTTTGACCACCACCCCTAACCCTCCCTTCTCAGAAGTCACTCCCACTTTTAGGTGGATTGGGTATCCTACTGGATCTCTTGCTGTGGGTTTATGTATGCATTTAAGACCCAAAGAGGAGCTCCTGGCTGGCTCCGTCGGTGCAGGGTGCAACAGGGTTGTGAGTTCGAGCTCCATGTTGGGTATAGAGATTACTTAAAAATAAAATTTAAAAAAAAAAAGGACCCAAAGAAACGATCTATGAGAGATATATAAATAATACACACATACATATGTATATGCATATATATATTAAAATATAAAGGAACAAGGACATAAAAATATGCAAGCATATATTATATATCTTTACATGTATATTTATGCATGTAAATATGTTCATTAAATATATGTATATTTTACAGTCTTACTTTATATTTTTTTAGCTTAAATATGATATTACAGAGACTATGGTTCTGCAACTTGCTCCTTTCAGGTAGCAATGTGTCCTCCAGAGACCCGTGGTAGACATGGGTTGAGTCTAACTGCCCCTCGAACTTCTGGAACATGGTTCCATCATGGTGGATTTGACCATTTCCCCACTAATGGACATTTAGATTGTTTCCAAGTTTATTCCTCACTAACTTAATGTTATCGTGTAGTCTTTCTTTGTGGTGCCTACCCCCAGTCCCTCTCCACCCTGCCCCTCCCAAAGTGGGCTGCTCCCTCCCCCCAGCATTCCTGATGCAGTGACCCTTTCAGGCGCGCACAGAAGAGCTGGAGGAGGAAATCGAGGCAGAGCGGGCCTCCCGGGCCAAAGCAGAGAAGCAGCGCTCTGACCTCTCCCGGGAACTGGAGGAGATCAGTGAGCGCCTGGAAGAAGCCAGTGGGGCCACTTCTGCCCAGATCGAGATGAACAAGAAGCGCGAGGCCGAGTTCCAGAAGCTTCGCCGGGACCTGGAGGAGGCCACCCTCCAGCACGAAGCCACCACAGCCGCTCTTCGCAAGAAGCATGCAGACAGCGTGGCCGAGCTCGGAGAGCAGATCGACAACCTGCAGAGGGTCAAGCAGAAGCTGGAGAAGGAGAAGAGCGAGATGAAGATGGAGATTGATGACATGGCCAGTAACATGGAGACAGTCTCCAAGTCAAAGGTACCTGACCCCCTGCTCTTAGCAAACAAGAGGCAGCCACATCCACCTGCCCAGGGAGCAGATGTAATTCGATGCCCGAAACTCACTGTCTGTTCTAAACTGCAAGGCTCTCCTGCCTTCTGCCTGCTCCCAATCCCCCCAAATCCATTCCTGTCATTGGAGCTTGACGCAATGACCTACTATGACTCAAGATTTCATCATCCTTCCGGAGTTTCAGAAAGCTTTCAGAATCTTCCAATCCATCTGCCATTTTCTAGAACTAAACCTATGGATGGATTGCACCAAAGAGCCTTGCTGGGTATGGTCGTCTACCTGCCGCCTCCTTAGCCCACAGTATCAATCCCTGGGAGGCATAACCAATGTGAAGTTATGCGTGAGAACCGGGGTAGGTCCAAGTTTTGTTACACTCGAAGCATGTAAAATTCAGGAGGGGAGGAACTCTTTAAGAAAATGTACACGAAATTATAAATACAAAGTTAGGTACGAAAGTAAATATTCATTTAGAGTGAGAAGAAGAAGTCACGAGTTACTGACACCCTGGAGACTCAGACCATTTGCCAGAAATGCCTCCCTAGAAATACATTCTGCTTGCGTGTAGCTTTCCTTCACCCGGAACCTTCTAAGCTACCTGCCTGATTTAGGGCCCATGCAAGTGTAGGTCCTGAAGCTCAAACTTCACCAGCTTCCTGGTAAACCCACCCCTGTGTATGACTTCAAGGCAAAGGCTTCCTCAGAGCGTGACGATGTGCTCCTAGATTCACGGGGCCTCTTGTTGCCCTTGTGTAGGATCTGGGCACCCACACCCTGGGCTTCCTCTTGATCTCTTCCTCAATTCCTGTCTGCAACTCCTTTTTCTCTCTTGCGGGCTTCCCCATTTTTCTGCCCTTCTTGGCCTTTTCCTCCCTCTAAGGAGTTATGTCTGTATGTATTCTCTGTCTGTGTCTCTGTCTACACCCCCACCCCTGCCCCGTTGCAGGCAGGCCAGATTGCAGGGTTGTCTGGGTTAGAAGAGAGGACAGCACATCCCACATGCAGCAGTTCCTTGCTACCTTCCTTCCTCCATCAATGCTTCATGCTCTCTGTTCGCAATTTTAGAATCCAGTGGAAGAAGTACTTTATATTGCTTTATATTTTTGAAGTTGTTGTATCCTTTGATTTTTCTCCTTGTGAGTTGCTATCTCTTTTTCAACTACCCTGGATAAAATCATTTTATGTTCATATGTCATTTTCTCAAAGATATCCTAAGCCCCTTGAGAACTTCCTTTGACTCTTAATATCCCTGCCTCTTCTGCCCCCATCTTATACTTCCCAGTCTGAGGAAAACTATATGCTCAACATATTTATTTTATGTTATATGAGGTAGGAGAAGGAAGTCTACAATATACTCAAGGTTTTTAAACAAACTCCACAAAAATATGGGCCAACTGAGGAGTGAATCCCTCAGTGCCACCTCCAGCATCAGGAATCTTTTGTATATAGTGCTTGCAAACAAACAAATTAGAAGGTAGTATTATTCATACGGCAACAGAATTACTTATATTACAAGAGGATTCCGGGGTTCCTTTGAGTAGCATTTTCTCAAAGGTTTTTTCACAAACCAGTTAATACTTACCTACCTAAGATAAGTAGATAGTTGAAAGCTATTGCTCCAACCTATTGGTGACTAAACAGTCATCACAGATAAAACTAAAGCAAATCCGAAGTGATTATAATTTTTTAACTGACATGTATGTGTTCTGCATTTTTATTTTCATTTTACCTGACAAGAAGCTAACCTATCCAACTTCCCAGTTCAGTACTGGACACCAGAAACCCGCTTTTTTCTATTCATGTTGGCTTTTTTTTTTTTTTTTAAAGAGTAATGTGGAAAGAATGTGCCGGACAGTGGAAGACCAATTTAATGAGATCAAAGCCAAGGATGACCAGCAGACACAGTTAATCCATGATCTGAACATGCAGACGGCAAGACTGCAGACCCACAATGGTAAGGAGGGGCTGGGTTCCAGAAGCTACAGGCCATGGGTCGGCAACGGTCAGCAACACACATGCATCTCTTTGGTAGGGGAGCTGAGCCACCAACTGGAAGAGAAGGAGTGTCTGATTTCGCAACTAACCAAAGGCAAGCAGGCCCTCACCCAGCAGCTGGAGGAGCTTAAGAGGCAACTGGAAGAAGAAACCAAGGTAAGAATGCCTCTTTCTGAAAAGTCAGAGTCAGACCCTGAGAAGCCCCGAAAGCTGGTTGGAGGCAGGCCTGCAGCATGAAGTCCAATGCTTCTCCTCTCTGCTGTGTGGGAGGGTAGGAACCTGTTCTTTGAGGTCACAGGGCTTTGGCATTGGATCTCCTTCCTCAGAGCCAGGATGCTCCATCCTCTGGGCTCCTCTGTCCCTCACAGGGTGGTCTGATAAACACCCATCACCAGCCAGGGCCTCCTCTTCCCACCACTGCACCAGCTTGACCCTCTCTGTGTATTCTTTCACTCTGCTCAGCCATTTGTCTGTATGCCCTGTATTCGTCTGAGATGCCCTCCTCTTTCTTTCTCCTCACTCACGCATCACCTGCTACAATACCCGATTTTAAGTTCTCCTCTTCCAGAAAGACTGCATGGCTTTAGGGAGAGACACACTTGGGACATATGCATAAGCACGGACCTCATCATCATATTCTTGACTTCCATATCTAGATATTTCTGCTCATTGTGCCTATCTCCCCTTTGATCTGCAAAATTCCAGGCAAGAATAATTTTTCCCTGGTGGTAAACAGTAGGTACAGTGCACAGTAGAACAATGCACACAGCAGGTGCCCAATAAATGCATTCAGTGCGTGTTCAAGCATTGCAATAGAAATCCAGGAGTCCTCCAAAACCGCGTTCTGTGATTTCGAGGTTGCCGTGCGCCAGCTAAGACTTACAAGGCAACCTTCTGGAATTTTCCTGAGCTCCACTTACTTCTTCTAAAAACAAAACCAAGCAGTTTATTCGTCTCCCTTCTTTCCACTCTATGGTAAGGGTCTTCGGTGGACTGGGGTGGGGGTTGTGGTAAGAACCAGGGCCGGAACAAGCAGTAAGGAGATCCATTACAGGAACCAGGCTGTCGTCCGGTGGGCATACAGTAACAGCTGAGTTCTCTTTTTTGCGCCAAGTTTTGCTATCTGTGTTTTCAAAAAAACAGAAATGCACATGTGACTGCTGGGTCAACAAAACTCTTTCTTTGATGGTGGGCTCAGAAAGTGTTTTGTGGGGCACCTGGCTGGCTCGGTCGGTAGACTGCAAAACTCTTGATCTCAGGGTTGTGAGTTCGAGCCCCATGTTGGATGTAGAGACTAGTTAAAATCTTAAAAAAGAGAGAGAGAGAATTTTGTGACCATCAAGATGAGAGCTAAATTGTCCTGAGCAGGCGGGAGTGAGCGAGGGAGGCCTCTGGGCACATCCTCCCCTGCCCAGGAAGAAGAACCAGAGCCGTAGAAACAGAACAGCTCACATCAGAGTTCCCCGGGGTGGGGACACAGCCCCTGGTGACACCAAAGAATGATTTTGAGTTTTTTCACGGCGACATCTTTCCATAGTGTTGCATCAAGTAGCAAGAAATTGATCCCCTTTCTTTTTTTTTTTTTTAAGATTATTTATTTATTCGACAGAGATAGAGACAGCCAGCGAGAGAGGGAACACAGCAGGGGAGTGGGAGAGGAAGAAGCAGGCTCATAGCGGAGGAGCCCCATGTGGGGCTCGATCCCATAACGCCGGGATCACGCCCTGAGCCGAAGGCAGACGCTTAACCGCTGTGCCACCCAGGCGCCCCGAAATTGATCCCCTTTCTAATTCTGTTTCGATTCTTCTGCTTACATAAGGAAAAGAGCTCAATTTGGGTACCAACTCTCTAGCATGTGCTCGTTTTCCTTAATCAGGCATACAGAGTGGGCTTTAGGCACGGAGACACACGGCAAGTACCTGGCGGAAAGGTGACCAGTAACACTGCTTTACCCCTATTGCATTTCTTGTTACGGCTTCCTTCTGTGTGTGGCAAATGTTAGTGCTTTTCTATTTAATGTAGTTGAATAGTTTACTTTTATTTAAAATAAGGGAGTCAACTTGACAAAAACTAAATAAAACGGGACATATGCAGATATGGCAAAGTTTGCAAAGGCAGCTGGGAAACAGCTCACGTTGGGAGATGCTGGTTTAGAGGAAAAGACCTTGGCTTGGAAACTGGCTAAGTGTCTTTGCAATCTGTCACCACCACCGTCCTCCCGCAGGCCAAGAACGCCCTGGCCCACGCCCTGCAGTCCTCCCGCCACGACTGTGACCTGTTGCGGGAACAGTATGAAGAGGAGCAGGCGGCAAAGGCCGAGCTGCAAAGGTCAATGTCCAAGGCCAACAGCGAGGTGGCCCAGTGGAGGACCAAATACGAGACGGACGCCATCCAGCGCACGGAGGAGCTGGAGGAGGCCAAGTACGGGCTCCCCGGCGACAGCAGGAGAGGTGACCCCAAGACACGAGTGAAGGGACAGAGAATTTTTCCTGCCTTGAGACACTGTCCCTTCCTCCCCAGGACTTGGAGGTTTTGTTAGGGCGTCCCTGTCCTTCCCCTGGGGCTGTCTATTCTGTCTGGGTCCCTTGGTGGCTTCCTGGTCACCTGCTTTGCCGCCAAGCACTTTACGGTTCTTCACGTTCTACTTACACCCTGTCCACGCATCCCATTCTATGTCTTGTTCTTACCCAGTTCCAGCCCCGAATAGACTGTTCATTCTCATCTGATCTGACGGTTAGCTCTGAAATAGTCCACCTTTGCCAAGAAAAAAATTTTTTTGTTCTCTTAGGAAAAAACTGGCCCAGAGGCTCCAGGAAGCAGAGGAAAACACCGAGGCAGTGAGCTCCAAGTGTGCCTCCCTGGAGAAAACCAAGCAGAGGCTCCAGGGGGAAGTGGATGACCTGATGTTGGACTTGGAACGCACCAACACAGCCCGCGCCATCCTGGACAGGAAGCAGAGGGACCTTGATAAGGTCTGCCCCCAAAGAGTCACGGCCTCTTATGCTGGATGTGCGAGAGGCACGCACATCTGGGAGGTCCGCCGAGCAACAAGTCATAGTGTCAGCCGTTGGGTTTTGCAACGTCTCTTTGCTTTTGTGACAGTCCCTGCAAAGTGAATTTTTAGTTCAAGCTAATCCAGATTACTCTGAGATCCAAATACCTTTAAGAATACAGCAGATGGGGGCGCCTGGGTGGCACAGCGGTTAAGCGCCTGCCTTCGGCTCAGGGCGTGATCCTGGCGTTCCGGGATCGAGCCCCACATCAGGTTCCTCCGCTATGAGCCTGCTTCTTCCTCTCCCACTCCCCCTGCTTGTGTTCCCTCTCTCGCTGGCTGTCTCTATCTCTGTCGAATAAATAAATAAATAAATCTTTAAAAAAAAAAAAAAAAAGAATACAGCAGATGGCCCGTAGGAACATCAGAGTCTGGAGCCCGTGATCTAGAACAGGGCCCACCCTGTTTCTTGGGTCCCCAGGATGCAAGGGTAAAAGCTTGGCATTGCTGACAGACAGCCTTTGTTTTCGTGGGCTCTCCCAGGTGCCCTGGTCCTCCCTGCTGTTCACGTGTCCCTGTGTCATCTCCCAGGTCCTTGCGGAGTGGAAGCAAAAACTGGATGAGAGTCAGGCTGAGTTGGAAGCTTCTCAAAAAAGCTCCAGGTCGCTTAGCACTGAAATCTTCAAGATGCAGAACGCCTATGAGGAAGTGGTAGATCAGCTGGAGACCCTGAGGCGGGAGAATAAAAATCTGCAAGGTGAGCTCCCCTCCGCATCCCAGGTGAGCACCTGTACCCCACCCTCTTGCCTCCTGCTTCCCACTGCCCCTGCAGAACCCTCCCGTCGGCTCCGTTGACCCTGGAGCTCAGCCCTGCTAATGTCACAAACACAGTCATAGCCAAGTGTCGTCCTGGAGCACGAAGAAGAGCTCACCTCTTAAGAGAACAAGAGTGCCCGTGGATTGTGTCATGTCCTTGGGCATGCCACTAAATGCCTTAGGACCTCCGACTCCTGACATGCAAAATCAGAGCAGATCCGATGCCCCCTAAAGCCCCTTCCAGCTCCGAAAGACTCTGATTCTGTATTCTGTACGTTGTCTCCAGAATTTTCTTCCCCGGCCCTCGCCTCAACTGTTTTATATACTTTGTGAGGTTTTAGTGTTCTTGCCACTCCTCTCTCTGCATCGTTCAGGTGAAGCCACACACCTGTGTTGTGCCAAGACCTCACCTGAAGGGCTCCACTGTTTTTTCTTCTACATAAACGTGATTGAATCCCCATCCCCAAGTTGCCAGGCAGAATGCCTCTGCTGTCAGCTGGAGCCCGATCAAACCAGCTAAATCGAGCCTGTCCTTTGCAGAAGAGATTTCCGACTTAACCGAGCAGATTGCAGAAACTGGCAATAGCCTCCAGGAAGTGGAAAAAACCAAGAAGCAGGTGGAGCAGGAAAAGTCAGACCTCCAGATGGCCTTAGAAGAGGTGGAGGCAAGTGTCGGGGAAGGTCGGGAGGGTAGCACGCCGAAGGCAGGGCGACTGGACCAGACCTTTGGGGCTGCTTCCTGCCAGGAGGGGCGAGACTCCGTGGGGAAGAACCTCCAGCCGTCCCTAGAGAAACAGCTGTGCTGTGATTCATCTCCTGGGTGTCCTCTAGTCCATCACATTACCCCTTTTGCAAATAAATAAATGCATTCATGATGTCCTCGATGTCTTCCTTGGGAAGCAAGAAATCAATCACCAGCAATCCTGAGAGCTGGCTCAGAATTCCTCGGCTCGGGATGCCCGGTGGCTTCGTCAGTTAAGCGTCTGCCATTAGCTCAGGTCATGATCCTAAGGTCCTGGGATCGAGCCCCACATCGGGCTCCTTGCACAGTGGGGAGACTGCTTCTCTCCCTGCTTGTGCTCTCTCTGTCTCTGACAAATAAATAAAATCTTAAAAAAAAAAAAAAAAAGAATTCCTCGGCTTTAACAGAGTCACACTCCAGATGGTCTTTGGCCACTGGGATTTCTGTAAAGTCAAAATAGGCCCAGTGTCCTGAATGTGGCCAGTGCGGGGCGGATGGTGGAGCTGTTTCTAGGGAAATTTGCATCATGCAGGATAAGGGGAGAGCGATTACCCTGTCCTTTCAGAGAATCGGGTGGCTCCTGAGTTATGGTCCCCCTTAAAAGAGCCACACCCTGTAAAGGTTTCACTAATACAAAAAGGTGCTCTGTCCCTCTCCAGACATAAAGTTGTTAAGAACAGATACAAAGTTTTAGTTAGTTTCAGGTTCATTACTAGGAGGGACATTTGCGGAGGGACATTGTTTGACCTCTACTCATCTGTAGAATGAGTAGAATAATGCTCGTTTTATCCCAATGGGGAGGAAAATGCCCGTTCAAGAAGGGCGGCTGGCCACGATCCCTCAATCCCTCCTCTGCTTTGATCAGGGTTCCCTGGAACACGAAGAGAGCAAGATCCTGCGTGTCCAACTGGAGCTGAGCCAGGTGAAATCCGAGCTTGACCGCAGGGTCACCGAGAAGGATGAAGAAATTGAGCAGCTGAAAAGAAATAGCCAGAGGGCTGCAGAGGCCATGCAGAGTGTGCTGGATGCCGAGATCCGGAGCCGGAACGATGCCCTGAGGCTGAAGAAGAAGCTAGAGGGAGACCTCAACGAGATGGAGATCCAGCTGGGCCATTCTAGCCGCCAGGTGGCAGAGACCCAGAAACACCTGCGCACGGTGCAGGGCCAGCTCAAGGTAAGCCCGCAGGCTCTGGGGAACCTGGCTGCCGCTCAGCCTGTCCGCGGCTCTGGCCTCACATCTGGCTTTCCCTGCAGGACTCCCAGCTGCACCTGGATGACGCCCTGAGGAGCAATGAGGACCTCAAGGAGCAGCTGGCCATCGTGGAGCGCAGGAATGGCCTCTTGCTGGAGGAGCTGGAGGAGATGAAGGTGGCCTTGGAGCAGACGGAGCGGACCCGCAGGCTGTCGGAGCAGGAGCTGCTGGACGCCAGCGACCGCGTGCAGCTCCTCCACTCCCAGGTGCGTCCCTCCTCCCTCCACGCGGGGCCCACCCTGGTGGGGGGAAGGCAGTACCCACACTCGCGCAGTGGAAGGGAGCACCTGCCCTTCCTCCCAGACTAGCAGTCAAGACCAAGTTGCATTAAGCTTAGTCCTTGTGGGGGGCGCTTGGTAGAGCGCACGACTCCTGATCTCCGGGTTGGTAGTTCAAGCCTCACTTTGGGGGTAGAGATGACTTAAAAATAAAATCTTAAAAAAAAAAAAAAGAAGAAGAAGAAAGCAAAGAGGCTTAGTTCTTGGAATAACTATGCTCCAGATGGACAGATTTCTGAGCTTTCTTTAATCTGGAGATAAAAGGTCATGCACGTTGTGGGAAAATCCGAGAAAGGAAGGATGAATTATTGCATCAAGGGGCTGGAGAAGGCTTCACGGAGGAAGCAACGTCTAAGCCACAATCTTACAAAATTAGAATTGTCTTTCAAAATAATTATTTTTATCACCTTTATGAAAGTTTTTGTCTTTTAAGGAGATAGAAATTTATTGAATATATGGCAAGGGAGCAGTGAGCAGGACAGCAAGGAGAGGCTGTCTGCCACCTTTATAAAAGTTTTATAAAAAAATTCTTTGTTACAAAATATAGAGCGTACAAGCAAACAAATAGAAGAAAAATACCAACCACAGTGTTACCATTTTGAGATCTTTCATTCCAAGCTCTTGTCGATGTCTGCAATTATTATACTTTTGTAGAACTGTGATCAATGTTTTTGCAACTTCTTATTTTCATTTAACGTGTCATGAACGTATTTCCACACTTTTAAATAATCTTCTATGACTATTTTTTTTAAAGATTTATTTATTTGAGAGAGAGAGAGAACGTGCATGGGGTAAGGGGCTGAAGGAGAAATCTTCAAGCAGATTCTCTGCCAAGCGTGGACCCCCATGCAGGGCTCACCCTCACGACCCTGAGATGATGACCTGAGCCGAAAGCAAGAATCAGTCACTTAACCAACTGAGTCACCCAGGCACCCCCCATGACTATTTTTAATGGCGGAAAAGTGATGTGTTACAGTAGGGTGAAAAGGCACTTTTATTTAATCAATTCTCCATGGCTGGATGTTTTTAATTATTCCCAATAAAATTTTTACCATTAGAAAGACTTCTATGATGAACTTACTTATAATTAAGTTTTCTCATTTTCTCATTATTATTTCCTTAACATTCCTGGAAGTAAATAGATTGCTGGAAGCAGAATTTCATGGTCTAACAATAAAGACATTTGCAATGTCTTGTAACCCAGCCTTCACAAGGTGGTCTCCATTTTTATTCTCATTAGGAAAATACGTAAGAGCTCTTGCCTCAAAATTCTCAAAGACCCTAGTTATATGTCTTTTAATCCTCACCAACTTTATGGTTGGGAAACATCTCACCTTTATAATTTTGATTTTCTTGGGGCACCTGCCTCAGTGGGTAGAATATCCAACTCTTGATCTCAGGGTCATGAGTTCGAGTCCCACGTTGGGCATGGAGCCTACTTAAAAAAAATAAAAGACGGGCGCCTGGGTGGCACAGCGGTTAAGCGTCTGCCTCGGCTCAGGGCGTGATCCCGGCGTTATGGGATCGAGCCCCACATCAGGCTTCTCCGCTGGGAGCCTGCTTCTTCCTCTCCCACTCCCCCTGCTTGTGTTCCCTCTCTCGCTGGCTGTCTCTATCTCTGTCGAATAAATAAATAAAATCTTAAAAGAAAAAAAATGAAATAAAATAAAATGAAGTTTTGATTACTAATGAGTCATTATTTCTTCTGGTGTATTCTGCCTGTCTTTACTTTGTGCCCTGTTTTCTTACGTGTATGATTTTTCTTTTTCATATGTTAAGGAAGAGAATGTTTTTTTCAGCAACATGCATCATGAGTGTTTTCCACTTTGTCATGTCTATAATTCTATTTATGGTGTGTTTGGATCATTAGAACTATTTCTCATTTTATATACTTACATCTTCCCATCCTTTGCTACCCACCCGACCTTCTACTGGATAATCTCTTCTTCCTCAAATATGTGAAAGTCTGCCTTTATCAGTTACTCACTTATTTATGTGCAGTTCTTGGGTCTGTTTCAAGACCTCCTGTTTAGTCAGGAAAGAAACAGTGTCTAGCAAACCCCCACCCCGGGGTGAAAAGTAAGAAATATGATTGTGATTGATTTCCTTCCCCATGCAACTTTCTCCCCCTTGATTGTTCCAGGCGTCCAAAGCTAACCTACACCTCCGGCATTTGATTTTTCTATAGAACACGAGCCTGATAAATACCAAGAAGAAATTGGAAGCGGACATAGCCCAGTGCCAGGCAGATGTGGAGAACTCCATCCAGGAGTCCAGAAACGCGGAGGAGAAGGCCAAGAAGGCCATCACGGATGTGAGCTCTGTTCCTTCTTTTCAGAGCCTGTGTTTGGAGATAGGGAAGGGGCTTCCAGGCGGGGACAAGGCAAGTAGGCTTTGTCTCTTGCTGACCTGTAGTCAGTCATGCTGGCTTCCTAGAGAGAGGGAGTTAGACGAAGCCTCAGCCAAAACCAACCAACTGGGGAGGAGACGCATCACCAAGCATGGCGGAACGAGGGAGGCAGGATTAGCACTCAAAGCACTGACCTTGACAGCATCCTCTCCATACTCCTGGTTAGGATGCCAGGTGACCCACTCATACTTTCTATGAACTTCACCAGGCGGCCATGATGGCCGAGGAGCTGAAGAAGGAGCAGGACACCAGCGCCCACCTGGAGCGCATGAAGAAGAACATGGAGCAGACGGTGAAGGACCTGCAGCACCGTCTGGACGAGGCTGAGCAGCTGGCCCTGAAGGGCGGCAAGAAGCAGATCCAGAAACTGGAGAACCGGGTAGGGCATCTCGAGAAGATGCTGGCCCTCACCGATATCCGGTTCAGCCATCCGGGGAGAGCCACAGCCCAGAAACTAGGTTGCAGGAAAGTGGGTGCGGATGGAGGGCAGGCAAGTTTAGTCTGAGGACTAGTTGCAGAGCTGTCTGTGAGCCGATAGTCCCACCTAGTCCTCCTTCACTGGTTCACTGGTCCTTACACCCCAACACACACACACACACACACACACACACACACACACACACACACACACACAAACCCCTGCCTTACAACACTCAGGCCCCAAGAGCTGCTAAGTGAAGACATCCTGCTTTTATTCAGATCCGCGTAAGTGAGGGGAAATGTACTTTGCACTCATAACATTACATAGTTGGTGTAAGTTACATTCTGGACCAGCCTCCGCTTTGGTGAACAATGGCCCATCCTACGTGTGAAGGCTAGAGTCTCTCTTCACCTCCCACCCCCGGCTCCCATTCGTCCCAGATTTCTCAGTCTCTCAATGCAGTCAGGCCGAGCAATGCTGGTAAGCTTCTCGCTGGCTTGCTCTGTCCTACAGGGCAGGTGACTGGCCTTCCTCCCGGCCAAAGCCCCAGGGAAATTCTAACCCCCGTGCAGAGGCAGTCCTGCTTTTTTCTGTACCTGGGAGCTTACTCGTATTTGTTTTTTGTTTTTTGTTTTTTTTCTAATAATGATTTTTTATTATATTATGTTAGTCACCATACAGTACATCCCCGGTTTTCGATGTAAGGCTCGATGATTCATTAGTTGTGTATAACACCCAGTGCACCATGCAATATGTGCCCTCCTTACTACCCATCACCGGTCTATCCCATTCCCCCACCCCCCTCCCCTCTGTAGCCCTCAGTTTGTTTCTCAGAGTCCGTAGTCTCTCATGTTTCATTCCCCCTTCTGATTACCCCCCCTTTCTTTATCCCTTTCTTCCCCTACTGATCATCCTAGTTCTTATGTTCCATAGATGAGAGAAATCATATGATAGTTGTCTTTCTCTGCTTGACTTATTTCACTAAGCATTACTCTTATTTGTTTTTGTTTCTTTGCTAATGGCTCCCTTGGAGCTTGGACCCCTTGCTTTTCCCTTTAGACCTAGCGTGGTTTTATTTATTTTGCAAATGGACTCCATTACCAGCTGATGTTCTGGAAAAGGGCTGTGAGGGGGAGCTTGTTAGAAGGATCTCGATTGTCCCCCGCCCCAGGGTGGAAATAGTGGAGTGGGAGGAGAAGGGGGTGAGGGGCAGGCGAAGAGAAGGAGGTGACCTCTCCCAGCAGGGAAGCGCCCCAAATGCACTCAGGCTTCAGACCAGCCTCCAAGGATGTGGTCCCCAGCACGCGTACACCATGAATGGGAACGATTTTTGTTTTTATTTTTTTTGCCTAAAAATGACAAGGTTATAGGCATGTGAATAACAAAAGTCAACACCAGAGAGGCCCGAACTTCTTCCCCCCAAATTCTTCAAATGCTTACTTTTCATGCGTCCCAGCCCTCCTCTATTGCCGAAGTTTAGCCCATCCTCACAGATCCCTCCACTGAGGGGGGATTAGAGCCCACGCCTCCCTCCCTCCGTGATTCTTTGTTTCCTGGGCCAGCCAGCCCCCCCCATCACATGGGAGGCACCTCGACTGGCCTCCAGACCCAGCTGCCCCCTTATCTTTAGTTCCACAAACTCATAGAGGCCGCAAGAGCATTGCCAGGAACACAGATGTTTCGAAGAACCTAGTGGTAAACAGTTTCCGAGGGCTCATGGGGGGGCGGGGGGCGGGGGTGGGGGCACGAGGAGCATTTTTGGAACAGCGCCCAGAGTTAGCCCGTTCCACTGGTAGATTCCAAGGTTGATTAGGTGAGTCCACAAGCCCAGAGCGGCCCGCGTCTGTGGCCGCTGGGATTCGCTGTGGCTGGCCATCACATTCCCGTCTTGGCTCTCTAGATCTAGACTGTGGCATCGGGGCCACAGTTAGTGACCTGTGTCCTCGGTGGCTGTCCTGTCCCCTCAAGACTTCAGGAAAGCCAGAAGCAGCTATGAAATGAACACCACCGGCAGAGCGCTCTATCATTTAAAACACACTTGCACACCCTTTGTCTAATTTGACCCCCACGTTTGAGGCAGGAGGAACAGGAATTACAGAAATTACAGTCTCCATCCTAAACACATAGAAACTCATTCTTGGGGCAGCCACTGGCGTGCTTTGAATCAGTCAGCTGCCCCCAGGGCTTGAACACACATTGACCGTTCCTGGCCCAGGCTCTGCCCATGACCCCCCTGTGGCCTCCCTTGACCAGGAATCACGTCCCCTGAAATGCTCACGCAGGCTTCACCTGCAGAGACGAGTCAGGGCTGAAGCTGAGGCCTCGCCAAGCTGCTGGCCCTGGAGGAAGAGGCATCCTCGGCCGAGCCCAGCCTGGTGGCCCCACTGCGGGCACCAAATGCTGCATCTAGTTCTCATTTGCACAGAACCACTGCACCAACAGTGGTGGCTCTGTGACTACAAAGTGGTTCCCGAGCCCTAGGAGGGAACACTTTTACAAACTATAATTAGGGGATCCCAAGTTCATCCTAAAATGATCCACCCACCCACGAGTCCGTGGGAGAAGCCTGGCTGCTCTGACCCGAACGCTGGGCTCTCTCCCCCAAAACCCAGGTGAGGGAGTTGGAAAGTGAGCTGGATGCTGAGCAGAAGAGGGGGGCCGAGGCTCTGAAGGGGGCCCACAAGTATGAACGCAAAGTCAAGGAGCTGACGTACCAGGTAGGTGTCTCCAAAGCCTCAGGGAGTGCTGGGTTGCTCCGACCCCAGCAGAAAGCGCGGTGGTGGCACGGTGCTATGTTTGCAGGCCGAGGAGGACCGCAAGAACATCCTCAGGCTCCAGGACCTGGTGGACAAGCTGCAGGCCAAAGTGAAGGCTTACAAGAGGCAGGCTGAGGAGGCCGTGAGTAGGGGGACCCCCTCCCAGGAGCCCGTGCCTGCCCAAGGACCCCCAGCCCTCAGCAGGAATCTGTCCTGTCACAGAGCCCGAGACAGGGGTTTTCATTTGCAGGCTACAAACTCAGGGACGCCTTCCCTCCTCCCTCCCCTGGTCTGTGTTAAACAAGGCTGGCCACCCCCCAACTGCACCCCCTCAATGCCTTCTGCCTCATTTCATGTGTCCAGCCCCCTTACTTTATCCCCCACCCCAGAACATTCTAGCCCACCCTGCTAGCCCTACCTCATCCTGATGCCCCAGCCAGCTCAGCTCACCCCACCAGCCCTCCCTGCCCTGTCAGCCTGAACTTAGACGTCCCCCCAACCCCATTCCTGGTTCACAGCATCCCATCTTGTCCTGTCCCTCATCCCCACGGCCTCCTCCTTCCCACCCTCCCTAATGGCCACCCTCCCATCCATCCTTCCTGACCTGCCCTTGGTCAAATAGACCTCAGGGATATTATTACTAGCAGAAAGCTGGGCTGGGGGGCTAAGGGGTAGGCAGAACTTTTTCTGTTACAGAAAAGGAATAGTTTTGGAAACTCTAAGTTGAACAAAGTTGAACTGGTTGCTTTGGAGGATTTCTCAGATTTTGTAGGTGACGTGTAATACACTCTTCAAAGCGGACACTTTGAAGCCATTCTAGAATACAGCTTTGCCCCCCCCCCCGCGCCGGCCCAAACCAGAGTGGAACTTGGAACCTTTTTATTGTATGCAGAGCAGCCCACAGGACTGGTATTCTGATGAACAAAATTGGGGGGACCCTGAATACATGACTGGGCAGATGGCTTCTCTCCTTGTCCTGTTTCCCTCCCTGCCAGGGGCTGGTGGTTCCCCCCTGACCACAGGAAAGCAGATCTGAGCTGGTTAAATGGGGGGGATGGGGGGAGGGATCTGTGTCCATTGGATGAGGGTGGTCACAGCAGAACTGCCTGGGAGGGAGGGTGCCCAGGAGCCCAGCTTCTTCAAGAACCTTCGGATTGCCCTCAGTACATGGGCACAGTGGCTTGGCCACCGACAGACAATGCAGGGAGAAGGCCAGGGCAAGGGGGATTGGGCCACTGGCCTCTGACCCTCCATGTGCCTTGGGAGGATTCAGGACTTGAGTCCCAGCCAAAGAGCCCCGTTGTGGGGGGCTTCCTCAGGCCCTTGCCCCCCCACCTCCCATTCAGGAGGAGCAGGCCAACACGCAGCTGTCCAAGTGCCGGAGGGTGCAGCACGAGCTGGAGGAGGCAGAGGAGAGAGCGGACATTGCCGAGTCCCAGGTCAACAAGCTGCGGGCCAAGAGCCGAGATGTGGGGGGCCAGGTGAGAGCAGATGCCTTCCCCAGATGTCCTGAGGCCGGGACCAAGGAAGCACCCAGGGAGAGCATGGAGGGTGTCTCTTGGTGCCTCTTCCCTGCTGCTGGCCATGCACTCACAGATGGCTACTCCTCCAGCCAGACGCCTGGTGGTTCCAGAATCATGGGGCAATGAGCATCGGGGGACAGGGGGACAGACGCCTTGTCACCCCCATCCCTCCCTGTCCTAAAAGGCACTGCCCAGGAACCCCCTGCTTTTCGAGGGATTCGCCCCTCTCCAGGGGCCCCACGGCTTTGATTTTGCGATGTGAAAGGGGAAACAATGCCATCCCTCGGTATTTTTCTGGAAGTTCCAGCCTTTCCAGGTGCTCCACATGAAGTCAGGACGCAGCCTTGCCTTGGGTTTGACTCATTTCCTGATTGCTTTTCTCCCACAGAAGCTGGAAGAATGAGGCCTTCCTGATGCCCGTTGCCATGCGACGTACTGGGAGAGGGGAGGGACGATGTTGTGAGAAATAAAGTCTCCTGGCTCCTCGTCTCTCTGCCTCTGCGTGTTCATAATCACCGTCCATCCCGCTTGCTCAGGGTGCTTTGAGAAGCACCAATCTGCTGTGCATATGAAGAAATAAGGGATGTGAGAGTGGGCCTCCTGGCTCCAAGCAGGAAAGGTGGAGAGCCAACCCACAGCCAAGTAAATCACCGGCTTCCTTCGCACTCAAGTAAAGCCCCTTTCGGATAACCGGAGCACATTTTCCTCCTCGGAACACAGAATTGTTTCAAATTCACTTCCCCGGCTTCTCTCTCAACTTTCAGACAGGGCAGCCGGGCCCATGTAGATTAAGCCCTGTGACTGTGGTTACCCAAGGCAGGGTGGAGACGAGATGCCCAGGGTCCCGGATTCCCAGGCAGTGCTTTCTGCTAAGAACCTGCTTTTCCATCCCGTCCCTCTGAGGGCCTGTGTTGTACATCCACTGCTCCCCGTGACATCCAAACAGGGAGTAGGTGCGCCCCAATGCATTCACTCCTGGGAAACACTGGGTAGGGGGTTCGCCTGCCTTCTCCTTCCGGCTGCATTCACTCTGGAACGTGAAAGGAGCAGGTGGGCCCCGAAAGCTGTTCAGTTCTAAAGTCCAGGCTGAGGCTGGCCCAGGCGCCAAGAGAGAAGCCCCAGCTGGTTTGGGGGCTCACTCCCAGATCCTCATTAGATTATGTTGATTTGCTTACATAAAAAGGATAGAGATGTAGCAAAATGGGATACGGACAAGATTAGGAGCTAGGACTAAATCTGAGCCTCGGCCTGATCACTTCATAGCTGTAAATGCATGGCCTTGGGTTGGCCTTGGGTGGGCCACACATTCTTACTTACCTCAATGATCATGCTGACTGGGGGCATGGGCTTGGGTTCTGGCAAACCTGGATGAAATCCCAGGGCTGTCACATGCTAACTGTGTGGCCTTGGGCAAGTCACTCTTCTCTCTGCGCCCCATTTTCCTTATTCTGTAAGGTGGAGATAATAAAAATCATAGCTTCGCTGGGACAGGTGAGGGGCTGGGGTGGTGACAAAGGGTATAGGGTTTCTTTTTGGGGTAATGAAATGTTCTAAAATTGATTATGGGGGTTGGATGGGTAGCTGTGAATATACTGAAACCCACTGAACTGTATAGTATGTGAATTTTATCTCAATAAAACCAAAACTAGCTTACTCTGTACCAGGCACCAAGATAAGTACACTATCTCCAAACATCTTGGATCATCCCTTCTCTCTAGCTTTCTAGATCCAATCCTCCTTTCCATCTCATCACCAGCCCATCCCACATACTTTCGACACAGTGGGGTTGGAAGCTGAAGGCAGTTGGCAGCAGTGATGGTGGCAGGAAACAATTCTGAGGTCAGGTGACCTCATATGTCTGACATTACCATCACTGTCATCACCATCACCATCATCCCTATTGTCACCACCACCATCAGCATCATCACCATCATCACCACCACCATCACCATCAACACCATCATTACCATCATCACCACCATCAGCATCATCAGTGTCACCACCATCAGCAGCATCACCATCATCAGCATCATCAACACCATCATCACCACCACCACCATCATCAGCATCATCACCATCACCATCATCACCACCACCACCATCATCATCACCACCACCATCAGCAGCATCACCACCATCACCATCAGCATCACCACCATCATCAGCATCATCACTATCACCATCACTACCATCATCACCATCCACCACCATCAGCAGCATCACCATCATCATCACCATCATCACCATCACCATCGTCATCACCATCACCATCACCACCATCATCACTACCACCACCATCATCATCACCACCACCATGATCATCACCACCACCATCACCATCACCACCATCATCACTACCACCACCATCATCATCACCACCACCATCATCATCACCACCACCACCATCAGCAGCATCACCATCATCATCACCACCACCATCATCACCATCATCACCATCGTCATCACCATCACCATCACCACCATCATCACTACCACCACCATCATCATCAGTGCTAAACTTTAGGACTGGAAGAGTCTATTTAGGTCCTCAATTTTATAGACAAGGAAACTGAGGTCATTCTCAAGGTCCCCAGATATCAGCCCCAGTCCAGCCCTCCCAATAGTTTCAAATACTCAGAACCATTGTGTATGTGCTGCGTGTTCACATGCTCCTTTCTCTCCCTTCCATTCGAGCCACACAGCAAATGCATCAGATCAGGCTGACATCAGTCTCATTTTCTAGCAGTGTTGCAGACAGGCTGTGGCTTGTCCAGTGTTGAGAAGATGAGATCGCAGCTCTTCAGACTCTCCGTACTGCACAGTCTCACAGTGGTGGGTTTTGCCTCTGCATAGGCATGTGATGTAATGTTAAGAGCCCTGGGTCCCAACCTGCCTGGTTCTCAGACCTGCCCCACCACAAACTAGCTTTGTGATTTGGGGCAAGTGGCTTCGTGACTATAAGCCCCAGCTGCCTCCTATAAAATGGGGGTGTAACACTGTACTTTATAGGGTTATTTTGAGAAGTAAATAAGAGGATTCAAGAAGCACCCTCGGTCTAGAGCCTGGTGCATAGTTAGCACTCTGGGAACCTGTCATCATGGTAGGAAGGGGCGAGACGTGACCTCAGGACAGCGGTGGAGTGTAACACGGGGGTCCACACACACAACAGTCTGGGGTTTGGCTGTGTCTCTAAGGGGCTTCCTCTGGTTGGAGGAGATAATATACCATGCAGTTGGGGGTCATCAAAAGAAATTACGATGGAATTCCACTCCTCTCTGACATCCCAATGAAAGCAGATCGGGATCCCATCCCCTCAAACACTCCCTAGTTCACCTGGGGCTCCCTAAAATGAAGTCACCCCCACACATCGCTGTACTTACCTGGCTCCCCTATCCCAGCTCTGGGCCCCCAGATCTCTGAGTTAGAGAGAAAGAACATTCCTCTATCCTTCCCAGTGCATGACGATGTTTCTACTACATCAGAATCCTGATCATGGAATGAAGGGATGAATGAACGAGAATCTTCCATACCTAGACACCAAGTATGTCCTGATGAGAATAAAATAAAAATAATTTTTTTAAAAATTTCTTTTCTAAGGATCAGAAGATTGAGTTCTATTTCCCAGCGTCTCCACATTGAATTCCAGCTGGAAGCTGGACCCTCAGCCTCTTTGGTTGGGCCCCTCTGGCCCCTCTAACGCTCTGGAAAACAAGAGGGTGGCAGAAAGTGCCTTGCCTCGGGTCTCCCATGCGGAGAGGAAGAGTGAGCAAGGGAACAAAGCTTGTGTTCCTGTCTTGGTGCGTCATACTTTCTAGAAGTCCTTGGGAGGGTCAGGTGATGTCTCTGAGCCTCAACATGGGGCTGGAAGTCTGGGCACTATCTACCTGTGGGATGGGGCTGTTGAAAAAAATTTCCAGGTGATACTGTGCCAAAGGTTTCCTCAACGTTGCAGTATTGCCCACACTGAAGGCAGCATTGCTACGATCCCACTAGCAATGACGGCGGGGAGAATGACATGGCTGCCACCATCATTAAATTATTCTTCAGTCGTGAAGCCCAGCCACCAAGCCCTGGACAAGGGGCTCTGGACTTTGCAGAGCAGAACATACCCCGGCCCCTTCAAAACACAGCTTTTGCTGCCACCTCCTGGCTGTGGAAAGACACACCTTTCATTATGCAAATGACCTTGAGACTGCAAGCCTACAAAAGTCTCGAGCTTTTCCGAGAATCGGAGGTGTCCTTGGGAATCCTGATTGTCTAGCTGAGCGTTCGTAGAAGGCCCCATAGATCTCCAGATGGAGGGCTAGGACCAGCCAGGCCGAGAGAGTGAACGGCACTGGCAGCAGAAGCTGGGACCACCACCAAGGGTCTGCTCCCCAGGCCCCTTCTCCTCATCCCAGGAACCTCTCACAGGCTAGAAAAGCAGTGCTGGCCCCAGGGTAGAAGGCAGTACATTTTCAGAAACAGCCCCCTGCCCCTAACAGGGGAGGTGACCAGACCCTTAATGGCTCTGGGATGAAGGTAGCCCAGGGTAGTCCCAAAAGTCAAGTTCCTTGGCCCTTTTCCTAGCCATAAGACAAAGGATCAAGGTGCCCGCGCCTCAGCGAGATGGCCAAGATTAAGACCTGTGCCATTGGACCGACCCTTCGGACCCCTCCACCTTTCTCCAGCTCCCCAAGAGGTTGAAAGTTTCCTTGCCCTCTGGCTTGTGAGTGGGTCCAGCTAATGGGGAGCTGAGATAGAAAAACAGAAGGAAGGAGGAGAGTGAGGCCAGGGGTGTTTGTGACTTGCAGGCAAAGGTCCCATTTCCTAGCAGACGTGCAACTCCCCCCAGCCGTCTCTGTCCCCATCTCCAGTAACGGGTCCTCACCCCCACTGCTTGCACATTCAGGCCCAGGGTCATGGAGCCCTGAGGTATCAGACCTGGCGTCCGGCCACAGCCCTGCTGTTTCCCGGTACCCGACCACAACTTTGGCAGGTCTATCTCCCGCAAACACTCCTCACATTATGCAGATCTGGGTGTGGCATCTATTTCCTGCTGAACCTGATGCAAGCCCCCCCCCCGCCCCCCCCCACATCTATTTCAGGGCTTCATGGCCCTCCTATGGAACAGGACCAGCAGACCATGCCAAGTTAAGAGGCGCTGGCCAAGAAGAAGAGGATGCAAAACGACCAAATCATTTATTCGGGGTCTTCAGGATTGAAATCCGGGAGGCAGCCAGTTTACCGGAATCCAAATTACAAGCAGGGAGTACAGGCTTATAAAGGCAACAATCACAAGAAGACATGGGTTATTTTGAAAGGATTATGATTGGCACTGACAGAGTTAAACTGACTATTGGCTATTCAGCGAACAGATGCTACATTATCTCAATTCCAGTGGGAAGTAGAAGGATGTGTTCCAGGAGGTAGCGGAGGTGCAATTCACAAGTTGCAATTGACAAAAGTCAAAAGTCCGCTGTGTTCCAAAAATTGAAACAGGAGGTGCAGGCAGACCTCCTTCCTCATCATCCCCCCACCTCCCCGCCCTATCCTGAATGGCTCGCTTAGAGGTGGTTACTGCACTTTGGAGTCTCCTTTCAACAGACCACGACCTGGCTGCACTTTGCAGACGTCTCTGGGTCACGAATCCCAACCAAATAGCTAATTACACCTTCAATTTCATGGCATGCTTCAGCCTGGACAGAGCTTCACCAAAATCAAGCTTTTACGATTGCTTCCAGGTCTGTTTCTTTAAACTGGAACTCACATGCCTGCACAGCTCTTGAACCCAGTCCTTTCTTCTGGGATCCAGGGGCCACCAGTGGTGTCCTGGAACCAGCTCATATCAGCTCACAAGAGCCGACTGTAAACGTTTTAGGAATTTCCCGAGCCACTCATTCTACATTGCTATGATTAAAAATCAAATTACAGGAACTTACAAGGAGATAAAGCGTATTAAAAACAGAGGTCATTAAAAAATCAGAACTTCTGACTTCCTAATTATTTGCTGCATTTTCTTATTGCTTATGACCTTAAGGTTATTGACAACTGTTAAAACTGTGGTAGGAATCCAATTCAATAGTGCTTCTCCGATGCCCACATTCAGGGACGTCATGCTGGTACCTTGCCATTGGCCATGGTGGAAATATTTACACCGCAGAGATGGGTGAATACTACAGTTCAGGGCTGTTTTATCTGTTTGCATGTTACACATTCACCAGCACCAAGTGGAACCAATGGGGTCCAAGTTAAAACCAATCTGCAATTCTGTACATACAGATACTGGGGGTACATAGGACTAGACCCACCCACTCCCTCACCAGCCTCCTAGCAGACCCACTAGGTCATCTCATTCAAGGCAGCAAACAGAGGTCTTCTCAGGGATAAGGATTTATATCCTGCAGAGTGTGGGGCAGGGCGGAGAACGAGAAGGAAAGTGGACTCTTGCTGCCCCAGCCCCAATTCCACCGCTCTACCCTGCTCGTAAGAATTCATTCTGCTCTGACAGAAAGCCAGCTTCGAGCGTCTAGAAAAACGAAGATTTATTGGTTGACCTAAATGAACATTCCAAGGGTAGTCAATCTTCAGGCTGGCTGGCCCCACCGATATGTAGTTGGGACTAGGTTTTCCCATGATTTCTGATTTTTCTCTTTCTTTCCGTATCTCAGTTCTGCTTTCCTCTAAATTAACTTTATTCCCAAGAAGCCTGCCCCTTCACGATTCCAAAACAGCCACGCTTATATCTTCTATCTTAAAATCTTACACCAGCAGCCGAAATGAGAGAAATTCTCTTTCCAGGCGCTTCTGCAAGACCCCGGGGCTGGCTCTTGCTGGCTCTCATCATCCAAATGGCCAGGCCCTGGGTCACGAGGTGGTAGGAGGCTGGGAGCTTAAGGTCGGTTGGGTCTGAATCACCAGGGTCAGCCCCACCCAAACCCCACGAATGGAGAGTAACCAGGGGTGTTCCTTCCTCCTCCTGTTAGGTGAGGCTTCTGCTCCATGGGTCTGCTTCTCACTTCTGGAACTGGGCTGATGGTACCTTCCCACGGGACCATGGTGTGGGCCAATCCCCACAATGGCTGTGAACGTCTGGCACACAGTGGGCCACCTAGAAACGCCAGTTGGCATTTCACGTTCCCTTTCTCCCTTTACTTACCCCCCTGTCCCCCTCCACAAAAGAGCCCCTGCGGCTAATTTACGACTTTGAGCTATAAGATATTCACGGGGTAGCTCTTCTCACTCACCGTCCAACCAGCTGGGCCTCAGACCCAGCAGACACCCCTTGTCCTTCCACACTCCTGCTAAGTACAAGTCTAACTTCTCCTAACATCACATCATTTCCTCCCCCGACAGTGACCTGAATTCCATGTAGGGCCTCTCACTGCTGACAGAGGAGGAAGACAATTGCTCAGAGGCGCTGTCCCACAGCCCCGGGGGCTTCCTGTCCCATGAGTCAGGAAGGAGAGGTCCGGGTGGGACCAGACAAAACATCTGGTCCCAGATCAGGACGTGGCTGGGATCCGAACCCGGGGCCGGCCCACAGCAGGCGGTGGCCCGGACAGGGGCGGCACCCATGCAGTCAACAGGGAATTGAGACCAGCCAGGAGCTGTTCTAAGTACTGGGAACACAGTCGTGACATAAATGACAAGTGTGAGAAGTGCCTTCCTCTCAAAGACATTCCAAATTTATCCAAAATGTCAGCTGCTCCCCGGAGTGGCTTCTGATCGTACCTGCCTCACGTGCTCTCTCCCAGCCCTCCGGGAACACACAGCACGTCCCATCCTGCCCCGGGGAGGGCTGATTTCTCTCCCCCATGGCAGGGCCAGCTCCGTCAAGGGCCAGCCCCATCTTCGTCATCTTAGGATGCTTTAGCGTGGATGAGGCAGTCCTTAGACGTTGCCAGAAAGGAT
Organism: Ursus americanus; assembly: GCF_024610735.1. Classification (NCBI taxonomy): domain Eukaryota; kingdom Metazoa; phylum Chordata; class Mammalia; order Carnivora; family Ursidae; genus Ursus; species Ursus americanus. The sequence goes on along the minus strand of NC_142140.1, from coordinate 64,676,969 downwards.
GACTGTTCCTAACAGCATTTTTATAAGAAAATCATTGCAAATAACCTAAAATGCTTAGTAATAGAGGACTGTCAGGATGCATTATGGGCATAATTACAATAAGAGCCGCTAACATTAACTGAGCTCTTTTTATGTGCTAGACACTTCTTTAAGCGCGTTACATGCATCATCTCATGCCTCACAAAACTCCTCTCTGCTACAGGCTCTTATTTTATTCTTTACAAGCATGGCTCAGAGAGGTTAAGAATTGGCCTGATGTCACACAGCCAGCGAGCGGTGGGGTTCAAGCTTGCGACCACCATGCAAGTCTAGGATTGCCTGGAGAGATACATACCTGTGTGTCTATATCAACGTATATATTAATGTTTTTACTAAAAGCAATTAAACAAACAAAATCTAAGTCAATATATCCGTACCGATCACAGCCCTGTGAAAACCTATGGATCTGTCAGGCAGGCCCCCGATCAGGGTAATGAAAAGGAATTTCTTATCTCTCAATCTTCATTTACCTGTGAAGTGGTGTCTAATTTCTTATAGTTATCCACCTGTGAGTTTTATGGCCCTGAGACGGGCAAACTCTTTACTAATTTGATGGATGAATCCTCACTGAGATGTTAAGCCGTGAGACTGGCCTCGCTCTGCTCCTTCCCAGCAAACACATTTTATAAGCTTCTCTGGAACAAAGCCTGGGGGGAGTCCCATTGGCTCTGGGCAGTCCCAGGAGACCAGGGAGGAGACCAGGAGGTGGTGAGGATGAGGGTTCCTTGGGAGGAATACCACGCAGGTGTTAACTCAGTCACAGCGGCTCCCTCGTCTTGGCCTGGTCGGAGAACCCCTTCTTCCCTGCAAAGGAAGGACCCGTTTTTGGCTCTGTGCTGCCTTCCAGCCCCGGGATGCTATAAGGGACGGCAGATAGGAAGGCCCAGGTTACTCGTGGTGATTTGAGATGACTCCAGAAGGGGTAGGGGGGAGTCCTCCAAGGGGAGCGCTGGGGGCAGGAGGCTCACCAGGGCGTGAGGCCAGGTTGGCCAGATGCACGCCGCACCGTCCAGCTCTGGAGCGATTTCCTTCCTCTTTCCTGAAGAGTTTCCCAGAAGCATGAGCAATCTGCAAATTCCCCTGGGGCCAGAGCCAGCCTAGAAAATGCTGAAGGAAACAGCGCTAAGGGCCAAGAACGGGGGGGAAGAGGGTGAAGAGAGAAGAGACCACGCAGGCTGAGGGCCAGGGAGTGGATAATGTCTCTAGTTGCAGCCTAAATTGGGGGGCGCGGGGTGGGAGAGGTTGGCGTGTAGAAACATTACTGCCTAAAGAGTAGTTGAGGAAACCGGTCCTACTAAGTCCAGAGAAGCAGCCTGGGAAGGGGAACGTGATCGCTAGCTTCAGAGACGTAGGGAGACATTCGTGAGAAGAGAGAACAGGCTCTAGTCTAGGGCCTTGCTACTCTCACTATGGTCCAGGTATCCCCTGGGAGCTTAGCAATGCAGAATTCGGGGTCCCTCCCGGACGTAGTGCGTCCACACCGCTGTGGCACCCAGGTTCATGGTCGGTGGACCCGTACCCATCACGGAACAGGACGCATTTCAGTGCGGCAGAACGGGCGTGCTGAGTGGCGTGTGGTGCGAGCTGTGAACTCATCGCGCCCGGTGGGTCTCAGAGTCACTTCTAGAGCTTATGAACCTGAAGACTGCCAAGCCCCAGGCCCGGAGTTTCTGGTTCATTCGTTCTGGGGAGGGACTGAGAATTTGCATTTCTCCTATGCTCCCATAGGATGAGGATGCTGCTGGTCCTGGGACATGGGGAGAGGACAGTCCAGAGCAGTGGGTAAGAGTTACAGCCCCAGGTGCTTAGGGTGTCCTCACCATGACTGTAGCCCAGCACAGAAGCAGGTGAAGGGGCGCCTGGGTGGCTCAGTCGTTAAGCGTCTGCCTTCGGCTCAGGACGTGATCCCGGCGTTCTGGGATCGAGCCCCGCATCAGGCTCCTCCGCTATGAGCCTGCTTCTTCCTCTCCCACTCCCCCTGCTTGTGTTCTCTCTCTCGCTGGCTGTCTCTCTCTGTCAAATAAATAAATAAAATCTTAAAAAAAAAAAAAAAAAAGAAGCAGGTGAGCTCACTCTTTACAAAATGCCTTAACACTTAACACGATAGCCCTGTGAGGCACGTTGTTAGCTCACCGTTTCTGTTTCCGAGATCAGGAGACTGGTTGGCCCACCGTCCAGTGGCAGAAGAGATCCACATCCCCTGGTGGTTCAGACGGAATCTGAGGGGCTGTTTGGGTCTGATGGTTTTAAGGGTTCTCCTACCTTGAAGATGCTGGAGTCTCTTTGATGAATTCCAGCCAGCGGGCTTCAGCAGAGCGCGTCCAGATCTCTCTTGCCCCAGAGATGAAGCTCTCCTCTCATTGGGAGTCAGGCTCTAGGCTAAAGTACTCAACGACCTTGAGCCACAGACCCTATCGTGGGCATTGCGGTGGTCCTCCCAGACTCCCCTTCAATTGCTCAGGTGCCCATCGCTAGCACTACTGGGAATGGTGGTAGCTGACAGCTCTCAGCTGAGCCACTGCCCCCGCCCACTACCACCAGGAATTACACCTCACCCAGGATCAAGCCCCCTCCCCTTGGGCAGTCTGCATCCAATGACCCGGCAGAGAAGGGGTGAAGGATGATCCCCTTGCTCAAAGCAAGATAACAGCCCAGCTCCGGAGTCCCACCCCATCACCGCACCTGCGTGGGATGGGCTGAGATCTCCCTGTGGGTGCGACAGGATCCAACGTCTTCCATGCCCAGCCCTGCTTGCCTTCACTCCCCCACAGGTTGTTCAGGAGACCCAAAGAGATAGAGCTCTTAGCTCCCCAACTCACTAGCCATTCGTCTTGGGCATAGCAAACCTGTCTCCCCATCTGTGAAATGAAAAGAACAGTAAAGTCCATCTCATAACTGGAGCCAGGATGGCAGAGATGGGGGGCCTCCCCGGATGGAGGTGGTCTGGGTCCCTGAATCACAGCACAGAGGACAGCTGCTCAGACGGCTGCTGATGGCCTCTCCGGAGAAATCCCACACGACCCTGTCACCAGCTAGGGCCAGCTCAGTAGCACCATCCAGTATCTGCCCTTCCTTTCTCCCTCTCTCTCTTCCCTGCCCTCCTCACTCTTGCTGTCCGAGGTGAAGCCAGCCAATAAAGCATCAGTGCATTAAGAAGGGTGGGGGGTGCCTGGGTGGCTCAGTCGGTAAAGCGTCCAACTCTTGACTTCAGCTCAGATCATGATCTCAGGGTCGTGAGATCGAGCCCTGTGTCGGGCACAGAGTCTGCTTGAGATTCTCTCTCTCTCCCCCTCCCCTTCCCCCCGCTCGTGTTCCCGCTCCTCGTTCTCTCTCTCTCTTAAAAATAGGGGGAGAGGATTAAAAGAGACAATGCATGATAAATGATTAGCAAGACCCAGGACGCACATTCTGCGCTCTGTAAGTGGTAGACATCACCATCACCTTCGTCATCATCATCTTGAAGGCTTATCGCTTCTTGGGAATTATCAAAAGTTTCTAGGTCCAATGGAGTCGACGTCATAGTGCATCCATTCTGGGAGTCCGGTTCACGGATCTCTGAAAGTCTTGACGTCTGCACGGTTACGACTGCTCTCATTGTAATTCTGACGTGTCACGTCCCGATTTCCCTGTGTCAGCATTAGTCCTGAGGGCACGAAAGCAATGGTCAGTGATGGGTGCCTTGGCCAAATCAAGGCAGTGGCACCAAGCTCTGCGAGGGCCATTGCCTTCGCTCTGCCTGGCGCTCTCAGAAAACACAAAATTCAGGTTGTCCTGAATTCCTTCCGCATGTCCTCAATTAGCAGTACGCAGTATTACTTTTATTAAACCACAACCCTTGAATACTTTTAAAATATTCTTTTTTGTAAATTGTATTTATTTATTTGAGAGAGAGAGCGCACAAGAAGGGGGAGCAGCAGGCAGAGGGAGAGGGAGAGGCAGGCTCCCCGCTGAACAGGGAGTCCGATGTGGGGCTCGATCCCAGGACCCTGAGATCATGACCCGAGCCAAAGGCAGACGCTTCACTGACTGAGCACCAGGCATCCTGAAAATTCAGATTTTTGAAAACTTGTATCTGCCACCCTGAGAGCTAGCGTTTCCTCAACACTCAAAGACATTTCTGATGATATTGGGGGGAGTGGAAATAAATGTGATGCTTTGATATTGTACAAGGAAATGTGTTAACATTGGAATATCTGTAACTCAGTGAACCACTATGTCCCCACTGACCAGATCACGCATAGGTACAAGATCTATTCAAAATGCAAAATAAGCCGATGGATTTTAACGGGACAGAGTATAAAGGTTGAAGGATATTAGAGTTCACACTGCAACTCACTTATAAGAAACTTCCAATGGTCAAAAAAGAACATTTGTAATTATCTGAAAAGCTATTAAAATATTCCTCCTTGGGGGACCTGGGTGGCTCAGTCGGTGATGCGTCTGCCTTCGGCTCAGGTCATGAACTCCAGGTCCTGGGATCGAGCCCCGCCGCGAGCTCCTTGCTCAGTGGGGAGCCTGCTTCTCCCTCTCCCTCTGCCCTCCCCCCAGCTCATGCTGTCTCTCTCTCAAATAAATGAATAGAATCTTAAAAATAAATAAAATAAAATATTCCTCTTTTTCCAACTATATATCTATGTGAGCCTAAATTTTCATCACATACTTTAGCAAAAAAGCCCAAAAAACTAAAAACCCCAACACTTACTGTAATTGATTTAATACTAGAAGCAGACATGAGAATCAGCTATCTTTTATTAAGGCAGAAATTAAGGCGATGTGCAAAATTGCGAAACAATACCGCTCTTCGCATTCATCTTTCTTTATCTTGGAAATTGCACTAATTGTTTTTATAAAAGGATATTATTTGTGTTAATTGTAATGGGTCATTCTTATTTTATTTTATTATTTTTTTAAAAGATTTATTTATTTGTCAGAGGGAGAGAGCACAAGCAGGGGGAGCGGCAGGCAGAGGGAGAGGCTGAGCAGGGAGCCCAATGCAGGACTCGATCCCAGGACCCCGGGATCCTGACCTGAGCCAAAGGCAGATGTTTAACCCTCTGAGCCACCCAGGCGCCCCATAATTATTGTTATTTTAAATAATTAAATATTTTAAAATTTCTCTGTTCTGTTTTTTAGGACAGTAAATATCAGCAGGTACGATCCGCACAGACAAAAGTCCTTTGGGTTCCTCATGAAGGGGTCCCGAGAACAAAACTTTTGAGAACTACTAGCACAGGACTTCAGCTAAGGCTTGAAAGGGACCTTCTTGGCCCGAGCTTTGGAAAGCCATAGAGATGCCCCCCCTTCTCCACTCCTCCCCCAGCATCCCCTCAACCTGCCCCCAGTGAGGCAACCCTCCCCAGGATGCAGGAGAGGAAAAAGGAAAAGGAAACCTTCTCTGACTTCTTTTCCTGGAATGTGCCCTGACCAGCCTCCCTGTGCGTGTCACACCCTGTCTTCCCAAACAAACGTCTGAGCGGGCGTCCCCATCACAGAAGATGCTGAGAATGTCTGGGCCAGGCGGGAGAGGAGAGGGGTGAGAGGGGCTATGGGGCAAGGAGCAAGAGCTGCTTCTCGTCCACGCTTGGATGCTGATTCTGCGGCTTGTGGCCGAGACTCCAAGGAACAGCTTGAGGAGTGACCGTGAATGTCGCTCCCACACTGGGCACCTGGGGCTCTCTACCTGGGCTTTCCATAATCCCCGGTCTCCTTCCCAGCCCAGAAAGCAAGCCCATGGGGCACCTTCCCCAACCACCACATATCCCACAAGCTCACAAAAACGAGTTTCCATGGGGCGCCTGGGTGGCTCAGTCGGTTAAGCGTCTGCCTTTGACTCAGGTCATGGTCTCAGGGTCCTGGGATCGAGTCCCAAGTCGGGCTCCTTGCTTGGCAAAGTGCCTGCTTCTCCTTCCCCCTCTACCATTCCCCCACCCCGCTTGTGCTCTCTGGTTTTCTCTCTCTCTCTCTGTCAAATAAATAAATAAAATCTTTATTTTATTTTTTTTTTATTTTATTTTTTTTAATTTTTATTTATTTATGTGATAGAGACAGCCAGTGAGAGAGGGAACACAGCAGGGGGAGTGGGAGAGAAAGAAGCAGGCTCCCAACGGAAGAGCCTGATGTGGGACTCGATCCCGGAACGCCGGGATCACGCCTTGAGACGAAGGCAGATGCTTAACGACTGCACTACCCAGGCGCCCCATAAATAAAATCTTTAAAACGAAAACAAGTTTCCTGCTCAGCTTAAGGGAAGAATGGTATACATGGTCTGCTTGAGTTATAGAGCCCGGAGACGACGAGACAGACATGTACGTGCCCCATTTGTTTCTATAAAAGGTTAGCGTAACCCAGGAGGGGCCCCCTGAGGCTCTGGAAAAACCCAGGGCAGTACAGATGGTGGTGAGACACTCAAATCAGGATCCCTTGTGTTTCTTGGCTCTAGACCCCCATGGGAGTGAAACGTTTAGAGAAGAAATAATTCCAAACGTACCCAAACCCAGAGAGCAGAGAAAAGAACGCACATGCCCCCGGCTCATTTTATGAAGCCAGCGTGATCTTTAATATCAAAACAAAAATTGTAGGTCAACCTCAACCGAGAAAGTGAACATAAAAGCGCAAAAAAAAAAAAAAAAAAAAAAAAAAAGCTCTCTAAAAATGTGTTAGAAAATTGAATCCAGCAATATATAAAGAAAATGATGTATCCTAGGGTAAGGTTGGGTTTATTCCAGGATTGTAAATTCAATTTAACATTAGAAAATCAATTAGTGTTGGGGCTCCTGGCTGGCTCAGTTGGTTAAGGGTCTGACTTTGGCTCAGGTCATGATCCCAGGGTCCTGCGATCAAGCCCTGCATTGAGCTTGGCACTCAGCAGGGAGTCTGCTTCTCCGTCTTCCTCTGCCCCCTGCTCGTGCTCTCTCTCTCTCAATAAATAAAATCTTTAAATAAAATAAAATCTTCGGAAAAAAAAAAAAGAAAATCAATTAGTGTTAACAGTCTACATACGTAGGGGCACCTGGGTGGCTAAGTCGGTTAAGTGCCTGACTCTTGATTTCAGCTCAGGGCTTGATCTCAGGGTCGTGAGTTCAAAGCCACACATTGGGCTCCATGCTGGGTGTGTAGCCTACTTAAAAAAAAAAAATGTACTCTACATACACAGATTAAAGGAGAAAGATCATGATCATTTCAATGGTGCAAAAGAAATGTTTGATAAAACTTAACACCCGTTCACCATTTTTAAAAATTCTTCTTAATCTAGGAATAAAAAGGGAACTACCATGATCTGAGACAGAGTCCCTGCAGAAAGGCTGACAAAAACATCAGACCCTAATGGTGAAACGTTGAAAGCTCTTCCTTTACGATCAGGAATAAGGCATGGATTCCCACCGCCGTTCTTTCTTTTTTTTTTTTTTTTTAAGATTTTATTTATTTATTCGACAGAGAGACAGCCAGCGAGAGAGGGAACACAAGCGGGGGGAGTGGGAGAGGAAGAAGCAGGATCATAGCGGAGGAGCCTGATGTGGGGCTTGATCCCATAACGCTGGGATCACGCCCTGAGCCCAAGGCAGACGCTTAACCGCTGTGCCACCCAGGCGCCCCCCTACCGCCATTATTTCTGTAGCTCAGAGTCCTACCTAATATAATACAACAGGGAAAGGAAACAAAAGAGACCAGGATTGGGAAGGGGGAACAAAATTGGCATTATTTGTTGTTTGTATACATAAAATTTCCCAAGGAATCCATATGTAAATATTAGAATTAATAAGAGGGCTTAGCAGGTAGCTGTTTTCAAAATCAAAATACACTAAATGCAATGAAGTAGCCACGATTATATCTCGGAACCAAAAAAAAAAGGACACTACCGGAAAAACTGACGAAGTCCAAATAAACTCTCAAGTTTATGTATTGGTAATGTATCAGTGTTGATTTCTTAGGGTTTTTTTTTTTTAAGATTTATTTATTTATTTGAGAGAGAGAGAAAGCACGAGCAGAAGGGGCAGAGGGAGAAAGTCCCCAGCTGACTCCCCATTGAGCATGGAGCAGGACGCAGGGCTCGATCCCACGACCCTGAGATCATGACCTGAGCCAAAATCAAGAGTTGGGTGCTCACCTGACTGAGCCATCCAGATGCCCCGATTTCTTAGTTTTGATAGCTGTGCCATGGTTATATAAGATGTTAGCAGTGGGGGGACTTGAAAGAGGGGTACACAGCCACTCTCTGTATTCTTTGCAACTTTTCCATAAATCGAAATTCATCTAAAACCAAAAAATGTCTTTACAAAAAGACTTCTCTCAATGAAAATGCAAAAGAAAATTGTAGTTGCGTATACCAGTATCAAACAGTTAGGAAAATGATTCTTTAAATTATATGCTTGTAATTGAGTATTTAAAAACTGAAGTTCCTGGCAGCAAATAAAACAAATCATGTTGCTTTCTTCTACGGAGAAAATAAAGAACTTTTTCCTCATGAGCTACTAAGAACACCTAACACAAAGATAGAGCACGTTCATTGACTATAAGATGCAGTACATAAAGGTATCAATTCCTCCCAAATTAATTTAGAGATTCAGCACAGCCCAAATCAAAAATGACTACAGCCTTTTAAATTTCTTCCTTAATCCCTCTTTCCTTGATCCCCTCCCTACATTCTCCTTTCTCTCCCTCTCTCTCCCCTCCCTTGGCAGAAATTAACAAGTTGCTTCTAAATTTTATAAGGAAACGTGTAAGATCTAGAATAACTAAAGAATTCTCTTTTTCAAAAGATTGTATTTATTTATTTTGAGAGAGAGAGAGAACATGAGCAGGGGGCAGGGAGAGGGAGAAGTAGGCTCCCTGCCGAACAGGGAGCCTGACTCAGGGCTCGATCCCAGGACCCTGAGATCATGACCTGAGCCAAAGGCAGATGCTTATCTGACTGAAACACCCAGGTGCCCCTAACTAAGGAATTTTTGAAGAAAAACATGAGGAGGAGTAGGAGAGATTTTTTCCACCAAAAGGAACCCATAGGACACTGGGAAGGATGTGTTTTTTAAAAAGTAGTTTACTTTTTTTAAAGATTTTATTTATTTATTTATTTATTTATTTATTTATTTATTTGAGAGAGAGAGCATGAGCAGGGGGAGGGACAGAGAGAGAGAAAGAAGCAGGATCCCCACTGAGCAGGGAGCCCAAGGCAGGGCTCCATCCCAGGACCCCAAGATCACGACCTGAGCCCAAGACAGAGGTTTAATCAGCTGAACCACCCAGACGCCCCCCAAAATAGTGAATTTTAACAAACCATGTGCTACAGAAAATAGCTGATATTTACTGAGTGCTCATATGTACCAGGCACTGTCCTAAGCCTTTTTCGGTAAATAATAGTCATTCTATCCTCCCAGCAGGTAGCTACCATTCCAGCCCCATTCAGCGTCTGTAAGGAGCAGCAGCAAAGCCAAGGAACCCCAGTGAGAACAAGGTCCACAGTGGACTCCCTGGTCCCCAAAGGGCTCTGATGGCCAGCACACTGCGGAGAAATTCAGACAGGCCCTGAGCTCCCCATCTGAGTTCCCCTGCCCTTCTACACACACTGTCTCCTCGGGGGGCCCAAGGGAACCATTGGAACCTCTGGGAGCGTGTTTCATTTGCAAACTAGCCCCAGGCACTCACAGAGCTGGAAAGTGTTAGAAGGAAGGGGGCAGATGGGTTGGGGGGAGGAGATAGGGATGCAGAGAGAAGCTTCCTAAAGCATTAAGATTCCGACGGGTGCCAAGAACAAACTGGGAATTCCCAGAATATTTCCTTTTGTTTTTTCCTCTTCAGCGTGAGTGCCCTTCACAAAACCCTTGGCACCTAACAAGAGCAGCCAAAATTCTGTTTCCCAATGTGATACAAATCACCCCTCCTGCCCCCGCCTCCTCTTAGGGCCAAGGGAGAAACGCAGCAGTGAGCAGAGAGAGGACCGATGCCCTGGCTGTGCAGAGTCTAGGTGGCATCATGTCATGGGGGCTGGGGGGGGTCTGTGGGGGGGGCAGGGGGCAGGGACTGTTAGTGTCCCCCCATGATAACCTACCACCCGGGCTGTTGGAACATCTGGAGAAAGGGTGACAAACTGGGCTTGCCTGTTTGCAGGTACCCCTCCTGGGAATCATTAGCCCAGGGTAACACCACCTTGGAGACCCACTTACCACTACCCAGGGCTGAGGACAGAGGAGGTGGGAACTGAGGGGTCTGGGACATCCCTGTAAGGTTTGTCCTTAGACTTCATCTTGTCCTGAAAAATTCGGGTTGCCCTTGAAGCTAGGGAACAAGGGGAAATGATCTATCCCAGAGTGTGTGCCCTTCCAGTGCCAAACAACCCCAAGGGCAGTATGAATAAGAACTATTACTTATGTTTATGGAGTGCTTTCTACATTCTACAGAGTTCTCTATGTTCTACATAAAGTTCTTCTCAGCTTTTTACTCCCCCTAGACCACCATGGAGGGTGCCCACTTCGTGTTTGCAGAAACAGGGGTTAGAGTTCGCCCAAAGCCACCCTGTAGAAAGGGAGGGAGCCTGGATTTGGCCGTGGGGGTAACTCTAGAGCCCACACTCTGAGGCCTTCGTCACACTGGCCCTCAGGAGAGGGCCAGAAAGGCAGAGGGGCCCAGCCCGCTGTTCTCTGCAGCCCCGTGTCCCCTCTAGTCTTGGCTTGAGCCAGACAATAGGACCCCGTAGCCTCTGGGGTCACAAAGGGATCCTCAGGGCCACCGTGCTCCCCCTTCACTGGTTCTCTGCCCTACCTGGAGGTCCCTGGGGGCAAGTTCTCAGGGATGCAGTCAGTCCCTGCTTCTCCCTGTCACCTGGACCCCTGCCTGGTGGGCTCTGGGACCCCAGAGCAAGGCGCAATGCTCTGATGCAGATCTGGGAGGGTCGTAGTGGTTCTCAGAAAGCCATGTGCTGAGAGTCAGGCTCACAACATCCCAACCTCCCGAAGGCTGGCTTTATCATGGACGTCGCCGTGGGGACAATTCCAGCCCTTCCCCTCGGGCACGTACAAGGTACAGAATTGCTGGTGATAATCATTCAGCATGTGGGGTGGGGAGCGTCCCCCCAGTCTCTCTCTCTCTCTCCCTCCTATCTCCCTCCCTCCCTCTCTCTCTCTCTCTCTCTCTCTCTCTCACACACACACACACACACACACACACACACACACACACAATCTCCTTATTTCCTGCGTCCCACAATGGCTTTCCTTGTTTGACAGAAGAACAAAGCCTTTTTGAGCTTTCGCCTGTACAATCACCGCCAGCCTATTTCCAGGCACTCGTGAGAATCCGTTTCATTACCACGGGCCCCTCTTTCCGCCCGGCCAGTGTTTTAAGGCTGTTCTTCAACCACCCTATTCTCTCCGTGCAACGCGGACGCGTGTTCCTCAGACCCCCGCCGCTCTTCTCTGCTTTGCTCTCCCCTCTTTCGTCCTCCCTTTCATGGTTCCGACTGATCTCTGCCCAGTAGGTTTTGTGAAGTTTCCTGCTGCGATCCCTTCATCTTCAGCCTGCCTTGTCTGCAGTATTCTGGTAGTAGCGCCCCGTGGTGGGGAACAGCCCCTTCCCATCCTCAGCCTGGGAAAGTTGCAGCAGGCCTGCCCGATTTCTATAACTGTGGGCCCATCAATTTTTTTCACCTCTCTGTTGGCTTTCCCCTCGCTGGGACCAGAATATCAACCCCATGAGGACGGTACCCTTCCCGCCATGTTCCGTACTCCATCCCTGGTACCTAGGACAGCGCCAACACCCAGCAGCGGCTCAGTGAGTTCTGTAGAGTTCGTTCAGTGAGCTACCCAAGTCATCCTTAACTACTCAAGTCATATCCCAACAGCCATGCCTTCACGAGGGAAAGCAGAACGGCGTGGTTAAGACAGCGGGATATGAATGCTGCTCTGTCACCCGCCAGCCCGATGACCCTCAGGCAAGACATGTAGCTCCCCATGCCTTAATTTCCCCATCTGTAAAATGGGATTATCTGTAGTACCTACCTCGGGGTTATTGGAAAGAATAAATGGGTCAATGCGCATAAAACACCTAGAACTGTGTCTGGCATGAAGTGAGTTTCAGTAAATGTTAGCAATGACCATCGTTATATACTAGAGGCAAAAAGATGGGAGGGACATAATCTCAGCATGTGGGACAGCCGGATAAGCCGCTGTCAGGGAGGCAGGAACGAGGGGCTATAGGGCACCTGGAATGAAAGCAACTATCCCTACATTGGGGCGGGGGGGGGGCAGATTGGGAAAGGCCACGCTGAGTCTTGAGGGTTGACCAGGAGAAGGTCAGATGCTAGGCAGGGCATGTGAGTGAGGTATGAGAAGAGAGGGTAGTTTTGGACCAGCCTGTTAAAGACTTAAGTACATTTCAGTTAGTGTACAATTAAACAAAATGAAAGGAGATTTCCATGTGCACTGTGCAGAAGTCTGTCCTCAAAATATCCCTACACTAGGCTTTCCTTATTTCAGACTCATCTCAAAGTCCAGTAGAACTTGGCTTGAAGGTCACAGGGAGTGGTCACTTTTTCCGAGACCATTCTCCATAACCGGTGCCTTTTTAATTAGTTTTAAGATATCTATTGATGTGATGAAACGTAAGACTATTATTTTAAAACACCTTAGAGGAAGCAAAATGAAATCTACAATTGAACCATATGATCAAATCACAAACCTCATAGTTTTGTGGGTTTTTTAAAGATTGATTGATTGATTGATTGATTGATTTGAGAGGGAGCAAGCTTGAGGTGGGGAGGGGCAGAGGGAGAGGGAGGGAGAAACTTTAACAGGCTCTCCACTTAGCACAGAGCTGGATACAGGGCTTGATATCAAGACCCTGAGAGCACAACCTGAGCTGAAATCAAGAGTGGGTCGCTCAACTGACTGAGCCACCCAGGCGCCCCTTTTTATTCTTCTATTCTTAGTGTGTTGACTTTTCTTCCACATGCTTGTAGCATCATGACCCCAGGATGGCTGTCCTTGCTCTAGACCTCACTTCTGCTTCCCAGATGGATAAAGGAGGGAAAGACCAGGACAGTGAGCTCTCGACTTGTCCCTTATATAAGGAAGACAAATTCTCCCAGAAGCCCGAAGAGGACACCCTCTTCTTGTCATCTGCCCAAACCAGATCACACGGACACGTCTAACTCAAGGAAGATGGGGAAATTCTGTATTTGGATTTCCAACTTCCATAGCTGGAGGCAGCAGGAGGAAGGGGAGGGGGCAGGAAAGGCTTGGGTAGGCAAATAACAGTTTCTGCCAGGAAAACCTTCACAGAGAAGCCACAAGACATCAGACTGAAGGTTACTCAGGCCATTTCAGGCTGGGGAATTTTTGAAAATGGAGAAAAATTGCACATTTTTTGTAAAAGATTATATTTATCTATTTGAGAGAGAGAGAGAAAGAGAGAGCAAGCGAGCATGAGCAAGGGGAGAGGCAGGGGCAGAGGGACAAGCAGACTCCCTGCTGAGTGGGGAGCCTGACGTGGGGCTCGATCCCAGGGCCCTGAGATCAAGAGTCGGCCGCTCCACTGACTGCGCCACTCAGGAACCCTGGAAAAATGGCCCATTTTAAGCTAAGTTCAAACATTGGGTTCGACAGAGCTAGGGTAAGAAAAACCCTAGGCTGGAAAGGCCCTGTGCTGGAGGAAGAGGCACTGTGTTCAGACACATGGCCCCCACTTCTGTGACCCTACCAGAAAGTCAGTCCCAGGAACCTAGATGATGGGTTCCATTGTGGACAAGGCAGAAATCAGAGACTTTTCTGCTAATAGTATGGCTTCATCTGTTGTTAGGGATTAAAAGCCAGAGGCGGGGGCAAGTCCCACCTCATGCTGATCACACAAGCCCATCAATCTAGACCACGATTTTGTCAGGAATAAGGATGGGACTGAAGAGCCAAAACCACTTTCCCATCAGGAATATCCTTCCCCTAACCAGCTAAATTGTATCCTTTGCCCAAGTTATGTAAACACTTCCTACCCATTATTATGGGTCCAAGTATCTCATTCATGCCAAACTCATGGGGCTTTGGGCTCCCACACATGGGAAATCGGAAAGTGACAATTCAGTCAAAACAAAAGCTTGGCGTGATACCGTAAAAAGGAAAAGAAAAACCCCCAAAGTTTTATGTGTGTCTCTGCACACGTGTTTGTGAGAAAACACACCCACACATAACGTTAAAAGGCCACACTGGCCTGATTACATCCTAAGCTGAGGCATGACTTGAAGTTCTGACCACATTCAAATGTTTTAACTCAATGTGATGTTGGATATCCGCAAGCCCTTTCCTTCGGCTGGACAAGGAAAGCCAAGCTGCTTGGCAAAAAGATATAACTAACCCATCATCATGCTTCTGTGTTGGGAGACAGTTAAATGAGTCCAGCTTCAAATATCTCTGCATTTATCTCTCTATTCTCTATTCATTTATCCACCCACCCACCCACGTATCTTATCTTATCTTATCTTATCTTATCTTATCTTATCTTATCTTATCTTAATCATCCCACCATCCGTCCATCCAACCCGCCGTCCACCCAAACACGAATTCATTTCCTTGGAGCTTTCACCATCCCCTCTTCTTCACATGGTGTCAAGCCTTCACTTTTCACAGGGAGTGCCTTTCCCCCTTTTCCATTTTGTGAAATCCCACTGATCCTTAAAATTTAGGTTCAATTCTTTTTTTTTTTTTTTAAGTAATCTCTACCTCCAACGTGGGGCTCAGACTCATGACCCCGAGACCAGGAGTCACGGGCTCTATCGACTGAGCCAGCCAGGGGCCCGTGGTTCAATTCTTCTTTGGAAGATCTTTCATAGACCCCCGCAGCCAGCTCACGGTGTTATCTTCCACCTTAATTTTGTGGTGCTTCTGATTTGTACCCCTCTTTTTCTAGGTCATAAATGACTGCCTTCAATATCTCTTCGCTGTTGGGCCGCATGGCTCTTGTCTCTTGCAATGGAAATATTCTGCATTATTTATCTCCCCAAGTAAATTGCAAGCTCTGTGAAGAGAGAGGCTATGGCTTTCTCCCCTTTGCAACCTCCCTCCTCAGCTTGCCTCTTACATAACGTTATGCAAATTGTAGGCACTCAACAAATAAACTTCGACGGGACATGCGTTTCCTCATCCGCTAAGTGGGGATAATATTGATGTTGTAGCAATATGTGAGGATTAACTGAGATAACACACATATACATGAAAGATTTCATTTATTTATTTGACAGAGAGAGACAGCCAGCGAGAAAGGGAACACAAGCAGGGGGAGTGGGAGAGGAAGAAGCAGGCTTCCCAGCAGAGCAAGGAGCCCAATGTGGGGCTCGATCCCAGGACCCTGGGATCACGCCCTGAGCCAAAAGCAGATGCTTAACAACTGAGCCACCCAGACACTCCTGAGATAACATATATTAAAGAGCATCTTAAACTGCAAAATCCTAAAGACATTATTAGTGATAATATTGCTCTAATTTTAATAAAAAAAATAATGAATAACCATATGGCAAGTTATCTACAACCTGAATGAACAAGGATTCTTTGGTAACAAATTTCATTAGCACAGGGGCGCCTGGGTGGCCCAGTCCATTAGGCCTCCGACCCTTGATTTTGGCTCAGGTCATGATCTCAGGGTCGTGAGATCGAGAACCTGCATCGGGCTCCAAGTTCAGAGGGGAGTCTGCTTCTTTCCCTCTGCCTCTGCCCCTCGCCCCTCCCCCAACTTGCACGCTCTCTCCTCCCACCCCCACCTCCACCCCTAACCCCCCCATGCACATGTGCTCGCTCTCTCTCAAATAAATAAATCTTTAAAAGAATTATTTCATGAGTACATACGGAATCATTCCCTGCACAAGGTACCAGAGCTACAAGGTACATGAAATACAGTCTTTGTCTTTCAGGAGCTCGTGTTTTAACAGAGAAGCGGGACTGTGCGTGAGGGTGCAGAAAGCACTAGAACACAGACACGAAGTGCTCCGAGACACTTAAGGGAGTCCTTAATTCTGCCCGGGGATTAGGAAACACTTCAAAGAGGAGTCATCACTTGAGCTGATCCTGGAAGATGAAAAGAAGTCCTGTAGATGGAGAGAGAGAAAAAAGAACATTCTAGAGAAGAAACAGCATAGACGTACAGGATGTTTTTGGGGAAGAGGAGGCAGGATTGTCTAATTGCACACTGAGGGCCCAGGGAAAGGGGTTGGGACATTCTAAGACCCAGGGGCTTATGCACAGATCAGCAGGGGCTCTATGAGTCACGGAGTCAAGTTAAGCAGGGTGGCCTTGATTCCAAAGGCCATGCAAAGCCTCGGAGGAGGGAAATCGGTAGATTCTATTAACAAAGTGACTGTCAGGGCCATGCTTTTGGCTGCAAATAACAAAGACTCAGCTAAAACCAGAGTGAACAATAAAGAAATCCATTATCTCACTTAACTGGAAATTCAGGGAAAGGCGGGCTTCAGGCATAGAGTAATCAATCCCCCAAGATCCCCAATCTTTCTGCATCTCCACTGTGCAAACACTAGTTATCGCTTTATTCTTGAGGGGCTTAAGGGCAAAATGTCCAGTAACACATTCAGGCACAGCCAAATCCTGAAGCATCCTCCCAGCAGATACCCCTCTCCAGGTCTTGGGTCACATGGCCCTTTCAAAAGACAGAAGCAATTTGCCATGGCTGGCTTGCACCAGCCATCTGAGATGAATGATAACGGAGAGTCAGCCATGATGTCCACCACTGGTCACCAGCATGCAGATGGGCTCCAAGGGGGAGTGTGAAGACAGGGAGACCCATCGACAAGACAGTGCAAGATTACTGGCATTGGGGTGCCTGGGTGGCTCAGCCGGTTAAGCATCTGATTCTTGATGTTGGCTCAGGTCACGATCTCAGGGTCGTGAGATTGAGCCCCACGTTGGGCTCCATGCTGGGCAGGGAACCTGCTTAAAATTCTCTCTGTCTCTCTCCTCCCCCACCCCGCCCCTCTCTCCACTAGCTCACACTCTCACTCTCTCTCTCTCAAAAAAAAAGAAAAGAAAAAGATTACTGACATAAAGTAATCACACCTGGACCAGAGATGCTGCCGTGAGCAGGAAGGAGGAGGTGAAATTAAAGACACGTCTTACGTGTGAAAAAGAAGTTGCCAACTCATCATATGGGGAGTGAGAAGCCAGGAGTTGAGAAGGTTCCAAGCTTCCAACCACAGGTGATGGAGGGGTTAGTGCCTTATTGGCTGAGATGGGTGTCTGGGTGCCCTCCAGGCCTGCCTGACAAAGACTGAAAGCATGAGAAAGAGAGGATTCATCCATCTTCTCTCTTTCTCCAAGAGTCAGTACCGTGGAGTGGTTGAAGGACCGACTTTGGTGTCATGCGGCCAAGCCTCCTGTCACTTACGAACTGAGAACCTTGAGTGACCTTCCATCTCCTTACCTGTGAAGTGGCTATAATAATGCCTCGCTCATAGAATCATGTCCGGGGCTAAATGCAGTGGCCGGCATATGAGACATCGTGGTGGAATAGATAGGGAAGGAGGCCAGGGTTCTAGCCCTAGTTAGGTCGCTCACTCACTGCCTGACCTCAGTCCAATGACTGCTCCTATCTGAACCTCCATTTGCTCATCTAAAAGACAGGGAAATGGGGCGCCTGGGTGGCACAGCGGTTAAGCGTCTGCCTTCGGCTCAGGGCGTGATCCCGGCGTTATGGGATCGAGCCCCACATCAGGCTCCTCCACTATGAGCCTGCTTCTTCCTCTCCCACTCCCCCTGCTTGTGTTCCCTCTCTCACTGGCTGTCTCTATCTCTTGTCGAATGAATAAATAAAATCTTAAAAAAAATAAAATAAAATAAAAAAAATAAAAGACAGGGAAATACCCACTCATGGGGTTGCTATGACAATTGGGTTAGAAAAATATGGCAAGTGCTAACATGGACTCTGGTGGGTTTTGGCTGGTGACCTACATTCAATCAGATGCTTGTGCTCTTAGGCTTTAAAAGAGGGTGGAGAGAGGAACTGAAGCTAGGAGAGAGGTGGGGCTGGGGGTGACAGTCATGTGCAAGGGACAGTGGTCCCAGCCTCGGTGTCCAGGCCAGAGAGGTCAGCAGTGCAAGCTCTGGCTTCTGGAGTTTAAAGTTGCTGACACAGGGGTGCCTGGGTGGCTCAGTCGGCGAAGCCTCTGACTCTTGGATTCGGCTCAGGTCCTGATCTCAGGGTCCTGGGATCAACCCCACATTGGGCTCTGCACTCAGTGTGGAGTTTGCTAGAGATGGTCTTCCTTTTCTTCTCCCTCTGCTTCTCCCCTGCTTGTTCGCACTCTCAAATAAATAAATAAATAAATAAATAAATAAATAAATAAATAACATCTTAAAAAAAAATAATAAAGATGCTGGTACAGCCTTTTTCTTTTCTTTCTTTCTCCCTTCCTTCCTCCCTCCCTCCCTCCCTCCCTCCCTCCCTCCCTCCCTCTCTCTCTCTCTCTCTCTCTCTCTCTTTCTTTCTTTCTTTCTTTCTTTCTTTCTTTCTTTCTTTCTTTCTTTCTTTCTTTCATGGAACCTGTTCTGTGGCAAGCTTTTGCTATTCTGAGTGCAAAGCCCCATTTTGTTCCTGCCTATTTGCTCTGTCTGGTTATCTAATCTTTCTGAGAACTCTGTGCATTACCCAATAGCCTCAAAATTGTGTGTGGTTTTTTTCTGCTTTAATCTGCTTCAGTCCATTTCTGTGCTTATGCTAGGGATCCTGCTTACGCAAGCGCCCAGGAGGATGCCTGGCATGGAGTAGGAATTTCGAATTGATTCCTTTCTCCTTTTGGCTCCTGATTCTCCATGTCTTCCCTTCCACTCAAGTTTTCTTTTCTTTTTTTAAGATTTTATTTATTTATTTGACAGAGAGAGACAGCGAGTGAGGGAACACAAGCAAGGGGAGTGTGAGCGGGAGAAGAAGCTTCCCACGGAGCAGGGAGCCCGATGCGGGGCTCCATCCCAGGACCCTGGGATCATGACTTGAGCTGAAGGCAGACGCTAACGACTGAGCCACCCAGGCGTCCCTCCACTCAAGTTTTCTTTTAGCTACATGATGCTCTGATGAGTGGGAGGAAAGCCAGTCCCATGGCAAGAAAACACGGAGTGGCTCCATCCCATAACCGCTCTTCCCAGCAAAGATCATTCCACAGGCTAACAAACCTGGGGTGGAGAACTTGCCTGTTTTTTAAATGAAAGGGGTTTTGAGGACAAACATGTACTTGTTCACCAAACCCCAAAATGTGACACCAAGGGACATCTGTGAACGCTTAGGAGCAAAACCTGGGGAACTAAGAAACAGAAGTATCCATTTACGTGATAAGGATCTTTGGGATTTCAAAAATGGATGGACCTCATGAAGAACCCAGAAGAGGAAGGGTGTCACAAACTATCTGGGTTCACAAAAGGTTACTTTAAGCCATGGATAGTGGAAGGGCATCAGATGGCGAAGAGGACACTGGGGAGTTTAAAGAAGTACATCCTTAATATTCTTGGATGAAAATTGCCTCTGGTTTCTGCAAAACACCCTACGTATGACTCAGAATATTCTTTCATTTTTCCAAAGCTGCTTCCCCAGGCTCTTTGCTATGAGACTCTCCAAATCTTCCAATAATTTGTTTCTTGCGTATGCTAACTAGAGTCTGTTTCTGTTGTTTGCAACCAAGGAACCCTGACAGATTCAACTCGTTATGGCCATAGTAACAATCCCTAATTGTTAGAAAGTTGCTGCCTTTCGCAAGCTCAGCTCTCTGCTCCTTGTAACTTCTACCCCGTTTCTGTTTTCTGAAGCAACTGTTTCCTGTTTTCTGGAGCAACTTTGAGCCAATGTTCTCCATATGATGGCCTTTCAATTGTTTGAGGATAAGATACTTTCCCTTAGTCCTTTATTTCCTGGGATAAACAGCCCTGATCTCTCACCAGTGAATTAGAACGTAATTTCCAACTTTGTCAACATGCTGGTACCACTCCTCTGAACCCTTAAAATGTGACCCCCAACAGAGAAACATGAAAGTTATAATAGGATCATTGTTTCTCCTGGTCTCTTCCCTAATTACCTACAGGACCACTTTTTTTTCCATAGCAACAGGACATTGTTGGATTATATTAACTGTATTGTCAGCTAAAACTATTTTTTTAAACTCATTGCTTCATCATATAAACCAGACAAAATCTTCGGAAATTACAAAATACAAATAAACAAAAGATAAATTGCAAAGGCTCTCACCACTCCCCACCTCGTGATAATCACTATAAAAACATTCTTGTAAAATCTTCCAGACTATTCCGTGTTTATTATGTTGTCTTTTCTATCGGCCATACACTACCCCAACGTAGGTTGTGTTTTTAACTAGTACCCTCTGGATAGGTTCTGTACATTTGTGTTTTGTTCGGCAATTGCACACAATGCTTGGATTAACATTCTTATACATCCATCTTCGTATATTCTCTGGCTACTTTCCCCACCTTTACTGAGATATCATTGACATTTAATATTGTCTAAGTTCCAGGCGTTGATGTGACACATTTATATATTGCAAAATGATTCCCATCATAGCATTAGCTAACACTTCCCTCCCATCACATAGTTACCATGTCTTTTTTGCAGTGAGAACATTTAAAATCTACTCTCTTAGCAACTTCAAAGTATGTAATAGAGTATTATTAGCTATAATCACCTTGCTGTACATTACGTCTCCAGAACTTGTTAATCCTATAACCAGACGTTTGTACCATCTGACCAATATCTCCCCATCTCCCCCACCTTGCAGCCCCTGGTAACCCCCACTCTGAGCCTGGCTGTTTTAGGTTCTGCATATGAGTGATAACACACAGTATTTGTGCTTCTCTGTCTGACTTAGCATAACGGCTGATTTCTTTAAAATTCCTACGGGTTGGGGGACGCCTGGGTGGCTCAGTTGGTTAAGCATCCGACTCTTGGTTTTGGCTCAGGTCATGATCTCAGGGTCCTGGGATCGAGCCCTGCATCAGGCTCTGCATTTGGTTCAGAGTCTGCTTGGAATTTTCTCTGTCCCTCTGCCCCTCCCCCTGTGCGTGCTCTCCCTCCCTCTCTCTCTCTCTCTCTCTCTCATAAATAAATAAATAAATAAATAAATAAATAAATAAATAAAATATAAAAAAATTCCTAGAGGTTGAATTGCTAATTCAAAAGATATGTTTCCTTGTGAGGCTTTTAATTATCTATCACCAAATTACCCTCCAGAAAACAATTTACACTCCCATCAGCCGATTATAAAAGGCTCTAAGACTCCCGAATTTTCACATGAGGTTCCGCCATGCCAGGTGTCTATAAGTCTTCATTGATTTTAAGCTACATGGAATACTGTATTTACACTTCTTTAATTGTATGCAATTGGCTCTAGTGTCTCTCTCCCACCCGTTGAGATGATTATTACACGAGCGCTTCAGTCTAACCTCTTGAGAGGCAAGGATGAGCTTGAAGAGCCTTGACGTTCTGTCAAGTCTGGGAATAGTCTTCCATTCTCATTTTGCAGCCCCTGCAAATCTGACTTAGTGTCTCTGCTGTTTTCACCCAAGTCACAGATGACACTGTTGAAAAGGCGGCCAAGAAGTGGGTCCCCCCACAATCTACGAGGCACGTCTTCAGCCTGAAAGATACTCATCTATGAGCCAACCCAACAGCTCGGGTGGCAATTTGCATGTCAATGAGTCTTTCTCAAGGGCCCACCCACAATCCAGCAACTAAGGAGATGGCCAGCACCTCGGGATGGGGCTCCAACCCCCCGTTGAGTGTCTGCTCTGGTTCGTTGATACCCGGGGGCTGTCAACTGTTGAGTCTAGGATCATGCTTGCATCCATGTATCCAGCACCAAGGTGAAACAGATGTTAGTAGTTAGTCATATTTGTCTCGTAGATCCTTTTTTTAAGAGGAACTAGGATGTCTCAGACACAACTAAAATCCCACTCGCATCCCCTTCCCACCTCCAAACGGAGGAGTACGTCATTGCTTTCCATTTTGTACATTTACTATTTTTAAAGATTTTATTTATTTATTTGGGGAAGACAGTGATAGAGAGAGCACGAGTAAGGTGGAGGCATAGAGGGAAAGATAGAGGGGTTCGATCCCAGGACCCCAAGATCATGACCTGAGCCAAAGATAGATGCTTCACTGACTGAGCCCCCCAGGCATCCCATAATCTCACATTTAAAGAAAATCCCCTGCTGAAAAGGAATTGCTGTGTCATAGGGTGCGCGCATCTTCAAATTTATATTACCCGTTTCCTCCACAAGTACCAGTTGGTTCCAATGTATATTCCTGCCAAGACCAGAGGAGTTCCTTCTTTCCCCCATTCTCCCAACATTTGGTATTGTCAGACGTCCCAACAGTTGCCAAACTTTTGGGTATGAAATAGTTTCTCAAGATTTTAATTTGCATTCCCCTGAATATTAGTGACAGTGGGCATCTTTTCTTTTCTTTTTTTTTTTTAAGATTTTATTTATTTATTTGACACACAGAGAGAGCACAAACAAGGGAGTGGCAGACAGAGGGAGAGGGAGAAGTAGGCTCCCTGCTGAGCAGAGAGCCTGATGCGGGCTCGATCCCAGGATACAGGGATCGAAACCTGAGCATAAAGCAGATGCTTCTTGGACTGAGCCACCTAGGTGCCCCAGGGCATCTTTTCCTAAGTGTTTTGGTTATTTTGAGTTTCTTCTTCTAGGAGCTGAGTTATAACTGTGCCAGACAGCCTCCAATATGGCCCCCAATCATCTCTACTGAGTGGTGTTCACACCCTTGTGTGGGCCCCTCCTGCCTTGTGCCGGGACTGGTGTGAGACTGATGGCATATGGCAAAAGAAATGGCATGTCACTTCCAAGATTAGGTTATAAAAGACACTGCAGTTTCTCTCTTGGTTATTCTCTTTCTCTTGGATCACTCCATCTGGGAGAAGCCAGCTGCCATGCTGTGAGGATCCCTTTGGGGAGGCCCACATGGCAAGGAACTGAGGTCTCCAGAAAACAGCTACGTGAATAAATTTGGAAGTGAGTACAATCCGGATGACTCCAGCCTTGGAGACATCTTGCCTGTTAGAACTACCCAGCTGAGAGACCCCTGAATTCCCAGCTTTCTAGAAGACGATAAATGTTCGTTGTTTTAAACTGCTGTTTGGGGGTAATTTTTTTGCAGCAACAAATAACTAAAACAACGTTCTGGGGACTTTTTTCTATTGGGTTGTTTTTTCTCTTTCTTCCAGATCTGTAGAAATTGTTTTAAATACTCTTTTTTTTTTAAGATTTTATTTATTTATTTGACAGAGATAGAGATAGTCAGCGAGAGAGGGAACACAAGCAGGGGGAGTGGGAGAGGAAGAAGCAGGCTCCTAGCGGAGGAGCCTGATGTGGGGCTCGATCCCATAACGCTGGGATCACGCCCTGAGCCGAAGGCAGATGCTTAACCGCTGTGCCACCCAGGCGCCCCTGTTTTTAATATTCTAAACACTAATCTTTTGTTGGTTACAGAAGAAATATCTTCTCCCAACCTTTGACTCATCTTTTTTGCCTTATTTTTGGTGCTTTTTGATAACAAAGCTTTAACATTTAATATAATCGAATTTAGCAGGGTTCCCCCCCTTTCTAGTTTATGCTCTTCATACTTGAGGTTGAAAATCCTTCACTACTTCAATGATAAAAAAGATAGTGTTCTGCATTTTTCTTTAAATGGTTTAAAGAATTTTTAGATCTTTAATCAATCTGGAATAGTTGTTGAACTGAATTAACCAGACTCTTTCCTAACAGTTTTCTTTGTAATTCATTTTGAAAGAATTTGTTGTGGGGGGCGCCTGGCTGGCTCAGTTGGAAGAGCGTGCAACTCTTGATCTCAGGGTCATGAGTTTGAGCCCCACGTAGGGTGTAGAGATCATTTAAATAAATAAATTTTTTTTAAAAAGAGTTTTAAAAAATGTTGTTGTGCATTTTTCTTGGTGCTGACAAAGACCAGAACAAAATGATTATGAATCAATGCTATTGTCCGCCTTCTTCTGACAAAACAAACTTATCCCTTCTTGCTTCTTTGATTGCTCCAAATATTGGGACAGGACATAGACACCAATGATTCGTCTTGGTGGGTCAGCATCCGAACCTCTTTGTCTTGAGAAGCCCACGCTCTTGTAAGTGTTAGTACAAAGCAAAGCTGAGTGTTGCTGACCCCCTCTTTCCCAGCCTCTCCTCCAGCAAGACTGTGAATGCATAACCTAGGATGTGCTAATCAGGCATATTCTTCTTGGAATTTTTTTTTTAATTTTAATTTTTTAAAGTCATCTCTACACCCAACACGGGGCTCGAACTCACAACCCTGAGATCAAGAGTCGCAGGCTCTACCGACCGAACCCACCAGGTGACCCTTCCTCTTAGGCTTTGAGTGCAAAGAATCATCAGCGATTATGAGGCCATGCTTTTCAAACTTGACTTTCAGTTTTTCTCTATACACACACATCTATATTTGATATCACACCGTACATACCGTTTGGTGACTTCCTTTTTCTCATTCCAACAATATAAATAAGCATTTCCCCCATCAAAGGGACTGCACAAGACAACTTGCAACAAGGACATGGCATTCCAGCACACGATGTGCTATTCACATTCAAGTAACCCTGCTATTTGACTTAGAGGTTGATTCAAATTGTTCACTATTATAAACAACACTGCCAACTTCTGATTCAAATCGGCACAAGGCGGGGCGCCGGGGTGACTCCGTCAGTTGAGTGTCTACCTTGGGCTCAGATCATGATCCCAGAGTCCGGGGATCAAGCCCAGCATCAGGCTTTCTGTTCAGTGGGGAGCCTGCTTCTCCCTCTCCCTCTGCCTGCTGCTCCGCCTGCGTGTGCTCTCTGTCAAATAAAGAAATAGAAATCTTTTTAAAAAAATGGCATATGATAAGCAAGTTCTACTATGACCTCTCCAAATTCTCAAGAACTCATTCATCCAACAAATATTTCTTGAGGGTCTCCCATGGGTTATGCACTGTTCCCGTTGGTAAAGATAAAGAAATGAACAAAACGGACAGATGTCTCGACCTTTGTTGCAGTTTACATCCCGGTAGGGTGAACAGTAATGATGCGACATGTCCATAACATACACGCAAAGACACACGACACTCATAAAATACCAGTAATGATGGCAGGTCCCACTTACTAAATGTTTGCAACCTGCCAGTCATTGTGCCGGGCCTTTTGTGGGCAGTTAATGCACAGACGCTATTTCATCAGCTCTGTTTTTTCGGAGAAGGCCACTGGCATTTTGCCTTTCTCCTGCCCCGCCATTAATGCAGGAAGACTTGAGGTTACATCGGTGATATCTATCTTCTACCCAAAGCCTATGATGGGAGCAAGAGGAAGATGCCACTTCCTAGAGCCGTGGCGTCCCAACTGACAGCTGGTGTTCGTCAAGGAAGTGGTCTAGGGTCTGTGCTTCCAAAGCCTCACTCTAGCTGTAGACTGGGAAGGACAAGGGACCCTGCTCCCATGAGAATACAGGCGATTTGTCTTCTACTCATTTGCAACCATCAGATCATATCTGTTCAAGAGCAAATTAAGAGATCAACAACAAACAAGCAAGCAGAAACAGACCCATAAATACAGGGAACAAATTGGTGGTTGCCAGAGGGTGTGGCGGGAGGAGTGGGAGGTCCAGGCTTCCAGTCATGCAACGAATAAGTCACAAGGATAAAACGTATATCAGGAATACAGTCAATGATACTGTACCAGCATCATGTGGAGACAGGTGGCAGATACACTTGTGAGCACAGCATACATAACTTGTCCACTCACTCTGTTGAACGCCTGAAACTCACCTAACGTTGTGTGTCAACTATACTGCAATTTTTTTTAAAAAGCAAAAAAAAAAAAAAAAAGAAAAAGAAAATTAAGCGAACAAAAGCAACATGGGGTCCATGAAAAAAACAGAGAAGGAAAAAAAAACCAAAGCAGATGTGCGATTGGAGGTCTACAGGAAAAGCAAGCCACTGAGAGAGCCATCTGTTGCCAGATGGACAGGAAGATGTGGGCAAACTTTTTATGCATCCACCCTCAGATATAAGAAGACAGGAAATATAGAATCATAAGGGAAAAATAGACCCAGGTGAAAAGGCAACAGACCGAGATAAATAAAAGTAGCATTAAACGGGGGATAAAAGAGGAGTGCAAGGAAACCATAAACAAAAGCAGGGGTATCTGGGTGGCACAGTTGGTTAAGGGTCTGACTCTTGATTTTGGCTTGGGTCATGATCTTGAGGTTACAGGATCCAGCCCTGTGCCAGGCTCCATGCTGGGTGTGGAGTTGGCTTGGGATTCTCTCTCTCTTTCCCTCTGCCCCTCGCCATGGGCACACACTCTCTCTCTCTAAAAAAAAAAAAAAAAAAAAAAAAAAAAGCAGATTATAATTCACAGCTCCCTTCACAAAGGGTAGAATTGATGTTACAAAAAAAAAAAAAATGGATTGGACAATACCGTATGTTGGCAGAGCCCTGGAGCAACTAGGACTCTTGCACATTCCTTACGAGAAACGTGACAATATCCAATACAACGAACATAGTCTATGACCTAGTGGTTCCGTGGTAATTCCACTCCCAAGCAGATATGCACTAAGGCAATGGTTCCAAACTTGGTTCCTAAAATCCTGACGTATGGGGGCCCCTGGGTGGCTCAGGCTCGGGTTAAGCAACCAACTCTTAATTTCAGCTCAGGTCATGAGCTCAGCGTCCTGAGATCAAGCCCCACGTCGGGCTCCACGCTCAGTGGGGAGTCTGCTTGAAGACTCTCTCCCTCTCCCTCTGCCCCTCCCTCAGCTTGTGTGCATGTGCTCTCTCTCTCGCTCTCAAATAAATAAATCAATCTTTTAAAAACATATAAAAAAATAAATAAAATCCTCATGTCCAAATCAGACACTGTATCAGTTACATCAGAACGTCTTGGGGATGTGAGCCAGCCAAGTTTGGGTACGACTGCTCTAGAGAAATCCTCGCGTGTGGGCACTGGATGACATGTTTCCAGCAGTGTTGTTTGCAATTGCAAGAATCCGGGAATTTCCCGGCGTCCGTGGGCAGAATTCATACGACGTGGTGTATTCACACAATGAAATGCTACAGCACAGTAGAAACTAATTGCGGCCACATCCATCAACAGAGATGCATGTCACAGACGTAGTGTTAGGGAGGAAGCAGAAGCAACTCACAGAAGAGCACATACATGCATTTACATAAGGGAAAATTGCACTAACGGAACAATGCATTGTATAAAGATACGTATGTTTGTTGCAAGACTATGATAAGCCCAGGGGCGCCTGGGTAGCGCAGTCGTTAAAGCGTCTGCCTTCGGCTCAGGGCGTGATCCCGGCGTTCGGGGATCGAGTCCCACATCGGACTCCTCCGCTGGGAGCCTGCTTCTTCCTCTCTCACTCGCCTGCTGTGTTCCCTCTCTCGCTGGCTGTTTCTCTGTCACATAAATAAATAAAATCTTAAAAAAAAAAAAAAAAAGAGACTATGATAAGCCCAAACTTCAGAACAGTGGTTACGGGAGGGGAGGGAAGAGGGGGTTGGTTCTAAGAGACTGTTTATTGCTTGATTTTTTAAGCTGACAACGGCACTTATATTTGATAAATGTGTTATAAATATTACTCCATCGGTTTTAATGATTTCATTAACTATTTTTAAAGAATCTTAAAATTGTGAAAAGTGAATATTCACGTGTAGGGACCAACTTGAAAAATTCTTTCAAGCTTCAGAGGAAAAGAATAAAGAAATCAAAAAATGAGGGAAAAAATCATAACCATACAGGGTACCAAAATAGCCATAATTATATCTTTTTTTTAAAATTATAATGCAAGGGGGCGCCTGGGTGGCACAGCGGTTAAGCGTCTGCCTTCAGCTCAGGGCGTGATCTCGTTGTTATGGGATCAAGCCCCACATCAGGCTCTTCCGCTATAAGCCTGCTTCTTCCTCTCCCACTCCCCCTGCTTGTGTTCCCTCTCTCGCTGGCTGTCTCTATCTCTGTCGAATGAATAAATAAAATCTTTAAAAAATAAATAAATAAATTATAATGCAAGGAAAGTAGAAACTTAAAAAAAATCTCACCACTTAAAATTTAATTTAAGTAAGCGTAGAAGAGCATAAAAACTTCTGGAACCAAAAACCATGAAGAAGTATTTCTAAATCTGAAATGCAAACGAATGTAAAACTACATTAAGATTATCGGGTAAATATATTGGGTTAAACTGGTTGAAGCTAACTCCTTGCTTCATGAACTTGAATATTTCCTGACATAAATTCTTAGAAGTAGAATCACTGACATGTACAGATATTTAAAAAATGGTTGTTAAAAGCATGAACCAACAGGGAAGATTCTGTAAAAGCAAACATTCATATGGAAGAAAATTCTGTAAAACCATAATGTCAGAGTTTGCTTTTGAATAGTGAACTGAGAGATGACTTGCTTTTTTACTTGTCTGTGTGTTTAATGACATAATAATGACAAAATGGAATTTTATAAGGTGTACGAGGTAATTGCAGCAAAGAGCACTCCTGGGTCTTCCCTGGAAAAGTTCGTTCATGGTGAAAACAATTTGCTTAGTACTGAAGAGCTAAGTTAAAAGAGTTGGCTTCCCAGCCAGAGCCTCGGAATCAAAGGACCTCATCATGGTGGCCAGCCTCCATTGACCCCCAGCATCCCTACCTCCTGGTATCCTCGCCCTTAGGTAGCTCCCCTTCCAACACTGTATGAGGATTGGTCTGGGAGACCAACAGAATGTGGTAGAAGATACTGACACTTTCATCTTGGTCATTCTCTTTCTTTTGGATGAATTGTTCTGGGGGAAGTCAGCCGCCATATTGTGAGAAGCCCTCTGGAGAGGCCCATGAAATGCAAAATTAAAGCCTCCGGCCTATGGGCACATTATGCCGCCATCTTGGGTGTGGCTCCTTTGGCCCCAGTCAAGCCTTCCAATGAAGCAACTCCAGCTGACATCCTAACTGAAACCACATAAGAGACTTTAAGCCAGAACCACCCAGTTAGACCACACTTGTGTTCCAGACCCTCAGAACCTATGTGAGATAGAATAGGTTGTGTTTTTTTTTTTAAGTTTTTTAAACTTAAGTAACCTCTACACTCAATGTGGGGCTTGAACTCATGACCTTGAGATCAAGAGCCCCACACACTTCTGACTGAACCAACCAGGTGCCCCTTATTTGTCGTTTTAAGCTGCTAATTTTGGGGGTAATTTGATCCATAGCAACAGATAACTGATATACACTCTTAAACTGGATCAGTAGCTTTAAGCACCAGAAGGAGATAAGAGAAATGACGGGAAGACAAAAGGGGATGAGGAGGGACGTGTTTGAGAAGACACAGAATCCTTTATGAAGTAATTATACCTTCAACCATTGCCCCTATCTCAGGCCATATGGGGACTCTTGACCTGCCTTCTCAAATTGGAGGACACCAAGGGAGGTCCCTGTGAGGTAGAAGAGAAAGTCTGGAATGGGGCCATGTAACCCCTTTCTTCCTGAAGTCATTAACTGCCAGTTGGCAGCTCACTAGTGTGGGGTGGCCTCCTTGGGCACACAGAAGATGGTGCCTCACCCCTGCCATTTCATACAAGAACACCCATACAAGAAAGGCCCACCATCCTGGGTAATGGTGGGCTGACCCGGGAGAGCCAGTCCAGCTGACCAAGGAGGGAGTCTCCTACTGGGGGTTGGAGAGGCTGAGGGTCTGAAAGCTTGACCACCTGCCTTTGAAGGTCTACCCAGCCTAGGACCTTGGACAGACACTGTCAGGGTCATTGCCTAGACCAAGGACAGCATCACAGCCAAATCCTACCTGGGATCCCCACAAAAGCACAGCTACCACCAGACAAACAGAGAAGCCCAGCCTGGCAGAGAAAGGAGAGGTCCTCCTTGACTTCCCACAAGGGGGCTCTTGGAGCAGACACGAGGGACTGCAAGGAGGAAGGGAAGGAGCACCAATGGACAAAACTCTCCTCTGCTTCCCGAGCCCAGGGCAGGGGCTCTGCACCGGACTACCGTAGAAAATACCCACCTGAATGTGCCGGAAGGTTTCCTTGAAATGAAACTATATTAAACTGGAAATGGCTGGACACAGCTGATATTTATAAGATTGGGCTAACTTCAGTTTTTCCACTGCCGGGCATGAGTAGGGTTTTTTTTTAGAGAAAAGGAAGTTAAATTTAAAAATAAAGTAAACCTCTTGTTGGCACAAGGCAAAGTGGAGATTGTTCAATTAAAGCTGTTAAATGAGCAGTGAGACCTGAGGCATATATCTGACTTCCTCTTGAATGCTAAGTTGGTCAAGGTCCCCATGTGGGCACGCTGCCCTCTTCCAAGACCTTCCACAATTATAAAAGCAGTTTAAAAAAAAAAAAACTGTCTACAGTCTCTTGCCCCCGTGTAAGTACCATCCCTTCTTCGATTCTAGACCAGCTGTCCAACGGAACTTTCCTTGATGGTGGAAGTGTCCTATGTCTGCCCTGTCCAATATGGCAGCCACTGACCACACGTGGCCACTGGGCACTGGGAAGGTGGCTGATGCCAACTGAGGGACTGACTCTAAAATTGTATTTTAATTAATTTAAACGTAAACAGCCACACGTGGTTAGTGCCACACACTGGACAGTGGGGTGCGAGATGGAGTCGGGTGTATTTCTTTCCACTGAACTTTCGGACGTTGGGGGGACGTGTCCTTGTCCGTTTGCTGCCTCGATTTGGGTCGAGCTTTCTGACGCTTGCACACCACCCACCCATCCTTCCTGATGTGTCCTCAGAACCAAATCGAGGAGAGCATTTACAGTAATGCTTACATGGGGAAAATCTGAGCACGGACTGGATTCTGATAATATTAAGAAATGACTTAGGTCATTTCAAAGAGGAATTTGGGGCCTGAAACCAAGAGCTCTTAATGCTGTGATCAAATATTGAAATTCTCCATAGGATATAATAGTTACTCCATAGTGCCATGGTTTCCTGAGGAGATAGAAGATAAAAAAAGAAAGAGAGAAATTACTAAAATTGCATACTGAAGTATTTACAGATAAAATAACGTGCTGTCTGCAATTTGCTTTAGATAATGGAGTGGGGAGTGAACAGAGGAGACAAGATGGGTTGCTAATTGTTGAAGCTGTGTGATGGGTTCGTGAGCTTGCCTTTGATTAGTCTATTTTACACGTGTGTACTTTTTTAATTTAAAAAAATTGAGGTGGGGGATGGGATAACTGGGTGTTGGGCATTAAGGAGGGCACTTGATGGAGTGAGCACTGGGTGTTGTATGCAACTGATGAATCACTAAATTCTATCCCTGAGACTAATAATACACCGTATGTTAACTAACTTGAATTTAAATAAAATCTTTTTAAAAAGTAAGCATTTTAAACAAAATGGGAAAAGGCTTATACTATGATATCAAGTAGAGGAGAAAAGGGGCTACCCGGCTGGCTCAGTCAGCAGAGCACGTGACTCTTGATCTTGGGGTCGTGAGTTTGAGCCCCACGTTGGGCGTGGAGCTTACAAAAAACTAACTAACTAAAAAACTACTACTAAAAAAAAAAAAGAAGGGGGAAAAAGCAAGCCACAAGGGACTCCTGGGGGGCTCAGTCAGTGAAGTGTCTGCCTCGGGCTCAGGTCATGATCTCAGGGTCCTAGGATCGAGCCCATGGCTCACCTGCTTCTCCCTCTCTCCCTCCCCCTGCTTATGCTTCCTCTCTCGCTCTCTCTCTCGCTCTCAAATAAATAAATAAAATCTTTTTACAAAGCCGCAAAATGATAAGCATACAAGAAAATGAGGAATTCACTTAAACGGGAAGAAATACATAACGTCATGTCAGGTTAGGATCCAGATGGCGGAATTCAAATCCTGGCTGGAACACCAACCTGGTTTCGGGAATTGTTTTAGTTTTGCTCAACCTCTGTCTCCTTATCTGTGGAATGAGGCTCATACTGGAATGTACCCTTTAAAATTGCGGTGGAGAGTAAATGAGCCCATTTACGAAATCCTTGGCCAGCATCTGGAGAACAAGTCCCATCACTTCTATCTGGGAAATTGATTTGTAAGGGGCTGCTATGGTACCATCACCTTATCCAATTTTCCATCCAATTATCCAAGCTTCTTTTTATATCCAAGGAGGAAAATTAAAAAAATTAAAAGAACAGGGGCACCTGGGGGGCTCGGTCAGTGAAGCGTCTTAACTTCTGCTCAGGTCATGATCTAAGGTCCTGGGATCAAGTCTTGCATCGGGCTCTGAGCTCAGCAGTGGGTCTGCTTCTCCCTCTCCCTCTGCCCCTCCTCCCCATGCACGCACAAGCACACGCTCTCTCTTTCTCAAATAAATAAATAAAATATTTTTTAAAAAAATGAACAGAACAGTTCCTTCCGTTGCTACCTCTTGTGTTCTGAGAAACTGTTAGCAAAGTAATTCGATGACTTATCAGATGTTCTAAACTTTAGCAAAAGGAGAATTCCAGCTTATGTCTGGGTAAGTGGAATTCCCCGTGAAAACCCTGTTTTGTGGCCTTTGTGATACGTGTGAGGAAAGCATCTTCTGGAAGCTTCCTCTGGCCCACGGGGAATAGGGGTGGTGGAGAGGGGTCTTGTGTCTGTGGTTCTCCTTATTAGTCTGACCCAAAAGGTCTCCACACTGATGGACAGACCTTTTGCAAGAGACGCAACACGTTTTCCCTTCCTACGAGGTTGGTGTCTTGTAAACAGCATATACCCTTCCATTGGCACTGCCTTGTTATGAGTCCCATCCGAGTGACAGTGATGCTTATGAAATTGTATTTCTAAAAGTTTTATTTATTTATTTGGGAGCAT
Organism: Ursus americanus; assembly: GCF_024610735.1. Classification (NCBI taxonomy): domain Eukaryota; kingdom Metazoa; phylum Chordata; class Mammalia; order Carnivora; family Ursidae; genus Ursus; species Ursus americanus. The sequence goes on along the minus strand of NC_142140.1, from coordinate 64,644,094 downwards.
GAGAGAGCACCAGCAGGGGGAGCAATAAAGGGAGAGGGAGAAGCAGGCTCCCCGCTGAGCAGGGAGCCCGACGTGGGGCTTGATCCTATGACCGACTGAGCCTCCCAGGTGCCTAGGAAATCAAAGTTCTTTCAGTAACATGAAAATCTCCCCTTACGCATTCCCTATCCCCTTTGCACTGGGTGATAGACATGTAAGGCCATAAAGTTCTGGTCCAGCTATCTCTATTTTTGCTCAAGAATAATGACACTGAGGGGCGCCTGGGCGGCACAGCGGTTAAGCGTCTGCCTTCGGCTCAGGGCGTGATCCCGGCGTTCCGGGATCGAGCCCCACATCAGGCTCCTCTGCTATGAGCCTGCTTCTTCCTCTCCCACTCCCCCTGCTTGTGTTCCCTCTCTCGCTGGCTGTCTGTATCTCTGTCGAATAAATAAATAAATAAAATCTTTAAAAAAAGAAAAGAATAATGACACTGTGTCTGTTACCCTGTTTTGGACTACTTTACAAAGACTGATTTCCGTTTTCTCCTCAACCATCAGTGGTAGCAAGTCAACTGAAACGACACTCAACCAGAGGGGGCAGGGAGAATATTGGTGTGCGTAACCGAGAAGTCCAGCGGTAGGGTGAGCTTCAGGTACGGCTAACTCCAGATGCTGTAATATTTTCAGGAATTTCTCTCTCTCTCTCCATCACCAGGCTCAGCGTTCTGCTATACTGGCTTCATTCTCGGTCTCACTATAGCAAGGTGGTTTTCAGCAGCTCCGGACATATAATTGACCATCTTAGCCCCTCTGCTAGGGAAAGAAACACACCTCATTCCCAATCATTTGAGCCAAGTCCCAGCAACACCTTTCATTGGTCCAGAGAGGGTGATGTGGCCACCTCTGAACCGGTCGTTGAGATTTTGGTAGACTATTTTTGGTGCCAAAGCATAGGATTGACCCACTTTCGCCACATAGATTTTGAGTTGAAGATGAATGGCTTCCCTTCAAAGCTCAAGAGGCTATTGAAAGAAGATGACAGATGGATACTAAGCAGACAAAAACAACAGCTGTCCACTCTGCAACCCATAACAATCTTTTTTTCGATGCCCTTTGATGCCATTGGGCAAACACCTTCTTCCCTAACTTTGTGGCACTCTCTGTCCTTTGCCAGCAGCCTCATATTCCACTGTGTTGGCCTCTTGCCCAGGGAAATAAAATCTTCCTCAACACCATCAACGTCACCAGCTGTTTACTCCCAATATCCCCTCCTTTCTCTTCCAAAGTCACAGCCATCTGATGAATGAAAAGATGGAATACCATGGTATCTCCAAGCCTTCAGAGACTGTCTCGGAGCTGGAAAACTTCCAGAGACATCGTTCAGGCTTCTTTTGACCACACCATTGACCTACACATGGATCAGAAGAAGTAGATGATGGCTGGAGGTTCTGTGCAAATATTCCATCACATCCTGTATTTACGCTCCAGAAACACATGCCCCTCCAGCGTGCTGCACCTGGTCTCAGAAGGAAATCCCCTCATTTGGGGAATGTACAAGTGTTGTTGTTGTTGGGTTTTTTTTTCCACCCAGTTAGGGTTGGTTCTCTCAATATGTGTACCTACAGTATCGGGCATGGTGCTGAGGACACACCAGCTAGTCAATGATGCCTGCCCTGGTTCCCTTCTTGCCCTATCCAACTGCCCTTAAAAAAACCAAAACCAGGGGTGCCTGGGTGGCTCAGTTGGTTAAGCATCTGACTGTTGGTTTTGGCTCAGGTCATGATCTCAGGGCCGTGAGATCGAGTCCCACGTCAGGCTCCACGCTTGGAGGGGAGTCTGCTGGAGATTCTCTCCCTCTACGTCTCCACCTGCTCATGCTCACTCTCTCTCTCAAATAAATAAATAAATCTTTAAAAAAAGAAAACATAAACAAAACCAAAAACCAACCAAACAACCAAGAAAACTAAGTTAAGATGGAATCAGAAAAGAGGTACTGGGACTTTATCTGTAACGTATTTTTTGAGCTAGGTGGTAGGGTCTGTGAGTGCTTCTTGAATTCCCGGCTAGTCTTCTGAAATATTTCATAAATTAAATAAATTCTAAAATATGCAGGTTGCGGCTCAAGGTGACAAAGCAAAAAGCTAATCCCATCATATCACTCCCTGCTTGGCTCCCCAAGGCTCACAGGATGACGACAGCCCCTTGCGGGGCACACGAGATTCTGGCACACAAGGACTAAGATATGGCCCGGTCTTCCTTCTCCTTGCCTATTAAGGCCTGAATATTTGTGTTCCCCACCCACCCCCCAAAAAGTTTGTATGTTGAAGCTCTGATTAGGGTTAGATGCGGTCGTTCACGTGGAGCCCCCGTGATGGCATTAGTGTCCCTATGAGAAGAAGAACGGAGACCAAAGCTCTCTCCCCCTGCCCTGCAAGGACACAGCGAGAAGGTGGCTGTGTGCAAGCCTGGAGGGGAGCCCTCACCAGACTCTGAATCTGCAGGCACCTTGATCTGAGACTCCCCAGCCTCCTGAGAAGAATGCATATCTGACGTTGAAACACCCCATCCAAAGTATTTGGTGATAGCGTCTAACCCCCCCACCGCCAGCCATGGCTTCAGGTATCTCGAGCCACTCCCAGTTCCCTGAATGGGCTATGTTCGTTCTCAACTGGGTGTTTCAGAGCCTCTTCTCTCCCTTTCTTCACATGGCTAACTGCTATTCGCTCATTGCATTTGGTAGAATAAGCTGACAAAGAGGTTCCAGAACGTAGGGGCTTAAAGACTATACGTTTATTTTTGCTCTTGTAGTAAGTTCTGAGATGAGCTGTCCAGGTGAGTGGGCAGCTCAGCTCCTAGTGGTCATTCAAGGACCCAGGTTCCTTTCAGTTATTGCTCTGCCTGCTTCGAGAGCCTCATGGTCCCCTGCATGATTGAAGTTGGGTCACTTCCTCATGTAGATCCCACCTGCAGGAAGAAGGCCCACAGGGATGCTTTGAGGTCTAGACCAGGAAGTAGCCCTCATCATCTCCACACTTTCTATTGGTGATAACTAGTCATGGGATCACAACTAACTGCTGGGGATGCTGGGAAATGTAGTCCCTACTTCAGCAGCCATGTGCTTGCCTCTAGTTCTCCTATAATGAATGGAAGAAGGAATTTGAACCAGTGATTGAAGTTCAGACCTGGATTCCTGAATAGCCTTCACTGCCCTGACCTCCCTGTCTAAGTCAGATGTCCCTCTTACAAATACCTTGTGCGTTACAAAGCAGATATTTCTATGCTCACCTCTCACCTTCACCTGTCTCCTCATCTCCCCAGCTAGACTGTGAGCACCCTGTGTGAGATTGTAAACTCAATGCCTTGCACTTTTCTTCTGCACTTTTGAGTAAAAGGATGGAGGACCAGCTACTTAATTTGCAGGGCCCAGTACAAAATGAAAATGTGGAGCCCCTTGTTCAGAAGCGACAGAGAATTTTCAGATGACGGAAGAGCATTAAACCAAACCTGGCGTCCTTCTGGATGCCGGTCGCTGGGCACCTGCACAAGGCGTGCGCCCGTGACACCAGCTTTGAAGGCGTGCACGAGCAAATGAATTGCATGGAGCAGCCCGCATCCTCCTTCCTAAGAGAAGCCATATAGCTGTTGTGTGATCTCGTGCAGTGGGTGGAGATGAGTCGAATCATGCTCATGAATATTGGAGAAGTCCATCCTTGTCCCTACAGGCTCAACTTAATAGGGACTACTTCAATGGTGAGGGCATTTCCCATGTTCCCTTGCTTGTCCTCTGGAGGGTGAGGACAGAGCCGCTCGTGGGCTGCCAAACACCCCAAAACCCAGCGGCATAGCATCCTGCCTTCCCCTCACCTGCGGGGGGCTCCTTCAGGGTGTCACCGCTGCAGAATTCGTCATCATGACAATTTTCTACCAGCCTCAGACACCCCTGGGGTTGCCAGGGAGACTCTGGAGTCCTTGCCAAGCAGTTCTCCAGCATCTGCTCAAACACCTCCAGCAACAGAGAACTTCCTACCTCCCCGGGCAGCTCCTTCTGTTTCTGACAGCTCCGCGGATGGAGTTCTTCCTAGAGTTGAGCCAAAACCTCCTTCCTCGTGACTTTCCCTGCTGGCTCAGAGCCACGCAGGAATTGTAATGCCGCCCCCACGCCCTTCAGGTGTCTAGAGGGCTCTGATGTCCACCTGAAGACAGAGGCTGCCAACAAGCAGCACAGAGATGGCATATGGACCACAGATGTATTGTTTGGCCCAGGCAAGACTCTTCTTCCTTCTTCTCCTTCTCCTTCTTTTTCTTCTCCTCCTCCTCCTCCTCCTCCTCCTCCTCCTCCTCCTCCTCCTTCTTCTTTTTTGGCTGATTGGTTGCCAACGCTGAAAAATCTGGAGCGTTCATACAAAATGTAGAACTGAAGCCTCTAAAACTTAAAAGCTCCAGCAGTCCCAGGCTCTCGTCCCACAATCCTACTCGCCACTGAAGATACTGAAGCCTGGATATGGGGTGGGCAACTGCCACTCGCCATCACAGCCTGCTGCTTTGGCTACTCGATAACCATGCGTGGACTCTGAACTTCCGGTCAGAGCCCTTATATTGACAAGTATGTTGATATGCCCCTCCCCACCATGGGAGTAGCCACCGAGGTGGAAACCCAAGTTTTTAAACTGATTCCAGGAAAAGTTGTTTAAAGAGATATGATTCTTTTTCCCCCCTCCCTGTTCATAATGCAGATGTGTTGGCTGGTGTTCCAGCAGCTACCTTGTGACCATGAGGCAACCCTGAGGATGTGGGCCACGTATAGGAATGTGGAAACAAACAGATAGCAAGACGCTGGTTCATTAGCGATGACAGAACCATCACATCAGCTGTACCTACCTCTGAACTTCTTTTACCTAAAATAAATAAGTAAAAGCACAAACATATCTTGTGGAAACCACTCTTAAGTAGTTGTTGTTAGCAACTACAGGCAGTTCCTACCCGGTATATAATTTTTTTTTTTGGTCATTGCCTTTTCTTAAGTTAAGCTTTTGTTGGGGAAAACTCTCACCACACACAAACATAGATGCATAGTATCCACATGCAAAAAAATTAATGCAGACTCCCTATCTCACATCACACCCCAAAATTAACTCAAAAAAATCATCCACGTACATACGCAAGCTAAAACTACAAAACCCTTAGCAGAAAACATAAGAGTAAATCTTCACGAAGTTGGCTTAGGCAATGATTTCTTAGATGTCGCACACAAAAAAGCATAAGCAGTAGAAGAAAAAGAAAATCAGATTTCGTCAAAACTTAAAACGTTTGTCCTTCGAACAACACACTCCAGAAAGCGAAAAGACAACCCTCAAAACGGGGGTAAATATTTGCAGATCGTTTTCCTGATAAGGGACTTGCAGAATATAGAAAGAAGTTTCACAACTCAATTAAAAATATCTTTAAAAACCCCATTTAAAACTGTGCAAAGGGGGCGCCTGGGTAGCGCAGTCGTTAGGCGTCTGCCTTCGGCTCAGGGCGTGATCCCGGCGTTCCGGGATCGAGTCCCACATCGGGCTCCTCCGCTGGGAGCCTGCTTCTTCCTCTCCCACTCCCCCTGCTTGTGTTCCCTCTCTCACTGGCTGTCTATCTCTGTGAAATAAATAAATAAATAATCTTAAAAAAAAAAAAAAAAACTGTGCAAAGTACTTGAATAGACATTTCCCCGAAGAAGATATACAAATGGCCAATAAGCACATGAAAAGAGGCTCAACATCATTAGCCATCAGGGAAATGCAAATCTCAACCACATAAGATGCCACTTCACACCCACTAGGATGGCTCGAATCAGAAATAACAAGAGTTGGCAAGGATGTGGAGAAGTTGGAAGCCTTGTGCTTTGCTGGTGGGAATGGAAAATGGCGCAGCTGCTGTGGGAACCGGCTTGGCAGGTCCTCGAAAAGCTATACATAGAATTACCATATGATCCAGCAATTCCACTCCTAGGTATATATCCAAAAGAATTGAAAGCAGGGACTCAAACAGATAACTTTTCTACCAGTGTTCACAGCAGCACGATGCAGAGATCTGTGTCTTGATGGGAAAAACAACCCAAGTGTCCATCCACGGATGAATGGACAAAGAAAATGCAATCTACCCATACAACGGAATGTCATTCAACACCAAGAGTGAAGCACTGATATTAGCCACAATGTGGCTCACCCCAGAAAACACTATGCTAAGCGAAAGAACGCAGCCTTGCAAGATCACATGCTCTGTAATCCCCTTTATACGAAATGTCCAGAAGAGGCGAGTCTGTGGGGCAGACAAACATTACTGGCTGCCGGCGGTTGGTGAGAGGAGGAAAGGGGGAGGGGGTGACTGCCTTGGGGACAGGTTTTCTTTGGGGGATAAAAGTCTTCTAAATTTAGATGGTGGTCATGGTCACTCAACCCTGTTAAGAGACTAAAATTCATTGGATTATACACTTTGAATGGGTGGGTTTCATGGTGGGTAAATGATATCTCAATAAATCTGTGTTTTAGGGACACCTGGCTGGCTCAGTCCGTAGAGCACATGACTCCGGCTCTTGGCATTGTGAGTTCGAACCCCACGTTGGGGCTAGAGATGACTTAAAAAATAAAATCTTTTAAAAAAAATCTGTTTTAAAAAAATAGGCTAATAAAAAAAAATCTCTCATTTACCTGCTCCAGCTTCAACACTTATTAACTTGAGGCCTGTTTCTTTCATCTCTGTCCCCACGCGCTCTCCCCTCTCCATATTATTTTGAAGCACATCCCAGACACCTTTCATACAGAATTTAAAATAGGAAAGTCCTAGTGGCGTGGCCATCGGCCGCATGGTTCCTGGCTGTGTGACACCCGTGGGGTTCTCCAGCCTTCCTGAACATGTTGCAAATAACACAGTACCCTGGAGGAAATCTCTTTCTGCTTAAACTTTTCGGCAACTAAGAATTTCCACTGTCGTATCCGCAGCTGACATTGACCTTTGGTGCAGAACTCATCAGGAGATCTGATGGAGCTGTGGGGAACTGGGGATCTGAAAAATAATGTTAGAGACTCACCCCTCTTTTTTTTTTTTTTTTAAGATTTTGTTTATTTATTTGTCAGAGAGAGAGCGCGCGCAAGCAGGGGGAGCGGCAGAGGGACAGGGAGAAGCAGACTCCCCACTGAGCAGGCAGCCCGATGTGGGACTCGATCCCAGGACCCTGAGACCATGACCTGAGCTGAAGGCAGACGCTTTACCGACTGAGCCACCCAGCCGTCCTGTGTTTTTAGTTTCCTTCTTATCTGTTGGAAATCCATAGAGGGCACGGACTGAGTGGGCACAGTGCCTGGCACAAGACAGGAAATCAAAGGAAAGCGTTTGTCCCCAGCTCTGGTGTGCCAGGGGGTTGCTTCTCTTCTTCAGATCGCTTTGGGAAGGAGCTTCCCTCCCCTCCTCGCTGTTCTGCTCCCTGGCGGAGGGTCAGGCAGAGTCAGATCCAGTGGTGCACCCAGAAACTTCAGTCCCTGGGGCTAAACGCTTCTCCTTGCACTAAGTGAGATTCTCTCCCCAGGGCCCCAGTGGCCCCCTAGCTTGCTGTCCCCCTCTCTGGAGATAATCTCTTGAACCCCCCATGTAAAGGGATGGGTGACAAGCAAGTCCTCAGAGATGAGCTGAGCATCGTCTCATGTTCTCATGTGGAGTCTCAGTCTCCTCTGGCACTTGGGATGATGACTGATATACAGTAAGTGCTCAATAAATGGTACTTCCATCGAGCAATGGGTCCCATCACCGTAGGCATTCTGACATACATTACAGTGGAGGTCCGGTGCGTCTCTTATCCCAAAGTTATTCTTCTCTCCCTTCTCCCTTGCTGTTAGAAGTAGCCTCTCCAGTTAGCTTTTGGGGTACTGGATATTCCTGTCCCCAGGCTGCCTCCCAGCAAGGGATAGCCATGGCCCAGATCTGGCCAATGAGATATAAAAGGAAATCCGTGGAAGGTGTCTGAGAAATGTTTCCTTCTGGTAAGAGAGATGTTTGGAAAGATTCCTCTCCTTTTGTGCTTTGGTGCTCTGGTGTGAAGATGAGATGTGTGGAGCCGGAGCAACCATCTTGCCACCATGAGGGAAGAGCCACATGGGCTGCAGAGACTGGGCTCCAATGCCTTGATATTAGTAATCACTAACACATTGATCCCACCCTGGAGCCAATCCACCTCTTGCCTTCTCATTAACTGGAATAATTCAATTCCTTTCATTTTATCTCTCTCTTTTTTTTATAGATGTTATTTATTTATTTATTTGAGAGAGAGAGAGAGAGGGAGGGAGGAGCAGACTCCCCACTGAGCAGAGAGCCCAAGGTGGGACTTGATCCTAGGACCCTGAGATCATGACCTGAGCTGAAGGCAGATCCTTAACTGACTGAGCCCCCAGGCACCCCCAATTCCTTCCATTTCAATGCTACTATAAATCTCACATTCTGTCACTTACAACCAAAAGTATCTTAAGTGTATTAAAAGTAGCTTAAGTAATATCATAAGCTTAAGATTCCTTAGAGGGGCGCCTGGTTGGCTCAGTCTGTGGAGTGTGGGACTGTTGATGTCGGGGTGACGAATTCAAGTCCTAAATTGGGTGCAGAGCTCACTTACAGAAAGAAACACAGAAACAAACAAAGAGAGAAAGAATCCTTACAAAACAGCAAACCTCATTTCACAGGGGAACAAGCTGAAGGCAATGTGGCAGGAGTTTTCAAGATACATTACCTATTTGAATCCTCATAAAAACACCGTGGGGGCAGTTCTTAGCTCTATTTTCAGATTTCTTCGCAAGTTTAGAAGCTTAACCAACAGGTTCCAGCCACACAATGGCATGGGGGAGGCGGGACTTGAACCCAGGTCTCTCTAATCTAGATACGACATGCTTCCCGACGTTCTTCGGTGCTACCAGTCAGCACCAGGAGCCTTCTGGATGCGTCCGCACGCCGCCCATGTTGAGTCGGTAAAAATGCGGTAACCGTACTTCAGGTCATGTCAACCTGAACTTAATGATGTTCATCACTTAGAAAGTGCCTTTACGAGCGAAATATTAGCCACGATGAAAAAGAGCGGTGGCGACAGCTGGATGAAATTCACAGTCCTAAGACCCGCGTGCCAATGCATATTTCTGTCTGTAGGCTCTCGGAGAATTTATATGCCCAATCCGCACTTCAATTGGTAATTGCCCAGCGTCTGTTCTTTTTAAATCTTTATTATTTTTTATTCTCTCCCAGATGTTGAGTTGAGCTGCCGTGATTTTGGGATTTCAGCGAGAGGTCCAGCTGCTGGGTTTGGGAAGTGTCCATGTTTTGTTTCTTTTCAGCCCTTCAACTTGAATTTATGATGAGGTTTTGATGAATGGTACCCTTCTCCCAGCCCCGCTCTCTTTACATATGTCTGTGTCTGCAATATCTTTGGTCTAATTATGCGGATGTGTCTCTTGGTAGAAAATTTATGTGATGCCTGTTGCCAGGAACCAGGAGCCGGGACCAGGGATTTGTGGTCTAAACAGCCTTGACTCCATTCTCTGCAGTATATCCAGAGTGAAGTTGGGGAGACCGGGCAGCTTGTTAATTTAGGGCTCCAGCAGGTTGAGGGTTTGGGCAAGTGTCAGCCCTGCAATGAATTGCGGGCACAGCATGGGAATCAAGGATTTGGGGAGGGGGGGCGGCAATCAAAATTAGGGGAAGGGGGTGGGGCTAGGAACAGATGGGGTGCATGGGTGGGGGTATTCACTATGTTCACCTAGATAGGATCTACCCTGCTGGTACTGTCTAATAAACTTGGTTAATTTACTCGTTAGTTGGCTTTCCAAGTAGATTTTAAGTTCCTTAAAGTCAGGAGCTATTCTAGTGATCTCTTGCCCTGTAACAAATCACCCCCGTATTCAGTGGCTTAAAGTGACAGTCGTCATCTTATTATCCCTCAGTTTGTAGGAGCCAGGAATTCAAGAAGGTCTCCGCTGGGCAGGTCTGGCCTGCAGTTGGAATCACACAGCTCCCTGGGTTCAGTCTAACCCAGAGCCACGCGGGCAAGGGATTCATGGACGGGATGGGCCAGACAGACACCCCCTTGCCCGGAGTTCCCACGTGTGGGGCCACGGCCAGCACTCAGGGCGGTGAGGAAGGCTCCTAGGGTGTAGAATTTAAGGAAGCAACCCCCCAAAACCACACCTACGCTTGCACGACTGTGAAAGCAATGCCTCCTAAAGGTTCGTGCCCCAGCCCCAGTCCTGTGTCAGCTGGATGTGTCCCCGCCTCCTTGCGAGAGGCACCCTAGTAAAGACCGCTGGCTCAGGGAAGCTCTGGAGAGAGCCATGTGTGAGCTGAGAACAGGCTACCCAGGAGGAGGGAAGACATCGTCTAAGAGAATAAAGAGAAGAGTGTGTAGAAAAGCCCAGAGAGAGAGAGAGAGAGAGAGAGAGAGCCTGGCTCTTTAGCAAGGCTATGATGATTAAATGACCCTGTCACACCAGGGTCTGGCATTGGCTTGTGCACAGCTGGTATTCTTCTGGGTCCTGCTGAGCGATCTCCTGGGAATTGCAGAAACCTGGGCTATGCACCAAGATTGGGGGGCGAGGGGTTAACCCCTCTGTGGAAAAGTTGAGGGAGACCCATCAGCTCCACTAGATAACAGCTTAGACTTACAGCCGATGGGGCTGCAACCAGGACTCCTCTTCCCCCCCCCCCGCCCCGGTGGGAGCAGAAATTGGGAGAAGTGGGGGAGGGAAGATGCTTTTGTACATCTTTTGGGGGGTTTCATTCTCTGTTTCACCAACGGCCTTCGGTCTGCTGGGCTAACACCGCCCTAGTCCGATTCACCTCCTGCCTGAATTTTAACAGGCTCCTGCTTCTGCCCCCAGCCCTACAGAGGACACAGCAGCCAGAATGCTAGTCCAACGTAAACAGGTCTTGTCCTTCGCCTCCTCAAACCCCTGCAGTGGCTTCGTATTCACTGTGAGTGAAATCCTGAGTCCTCAAATCGCTGCAAGCCTTGCGTGGTCCGACCTCCCCTGTCCCCCCCATGCATCATAACTGACCTTACGAGGCAGCCGTTTCTCCCCACCCACACGACACCTGCAGCTCCCAGAGGACAGGGATGGTTGCTTGTTTGGTAAACAGCCCTGACCAGTGCAGGAACGCCAGCTCGGTGTTTCCAGACCTTATGATGTATCAAGAGGGCTGTGGCCAGGTTTGGAAAGCTGGCTTAGGGAGAGCAAGGATGGATGCAGGTGGTTATGGAGGGAGACACCGCAGCCCCTCTAAGCCCTTGACCGCGTGCTTGGCAGTCGCCACTAGGGGGAGCTCACGGCTTCTTCCCCTCCCATCACCCTGGTCGTTCTCCACCTCTGGGGAGGGAACGCAGGGATGGTGCCCAAGGGAGATACACCTGGTGGGGCAAGCAAAGTGGTCCTTGGGTCCAGGCTCTTCAGATTTCTCCTGGAAATTCTCGCAAGCCCTTCCTGTACTGGCATATTTCTGGCTCCTCTGGTTGGATTCCTGCCTCTCCAACCAAACGTGCCCAGCTGCACCTGGGCAGGGTCCACCTGCAAAAACCAGGCAGGAACAGGGCCAGGTGGGGGATGGAAGGAAGGCACGAGAACGCCCAAGTTGGGATGACGACCGGGAGCTTCCGGGCTCACTCTGGGGGGCTTGGGTACCTGCCCAACGTCCTTCGGTCTGGCAATCACCAACCAGCTCACGAGGGAGGTGGGATCACCATTTTTGTAGACAAGGACAAGACACCAGAGAAGTGACAAAGCCAAGGGTACACAGAGGTGAGTGGCGGGACTTGATTCAAAGTCATGGCTAGTGCCAGAGCCCCTGTTATGTCCCCCCCACAGTTCTGCCCCCAAGGAAGTTACGTAAGGGAACTTAACAGTCGCTGAGTCCTTCCCCCCACTGAACTTGAGAGCCTTTTGTTTTTAATATTCTAAGACTGAAAATAAACGTATTTTATTTAATGATTGCTTATTATAAACACGATGGTCAGTTTAGGAAACGCATCATTTATAGGAAGATTAATCACCTTTATCATAGTAGATGTATGTTATGTTCATTTTAAGCTTCTTTTTTTTCCCTTGATTTAATTTTTTGAGAACTTTTTCTTGATTTTAACCGTTGGTCACTAGTGAAAGTTCCTGTGAATAAATCCAAGATGTCCCTCTCCTCCCGTCTCTGACCAGCTCTGATTAGCACTTTGTCTCTGGAACCTCTGACCCCCAGCCTCTGTATGACCTCATCCTCTTTTCTTGAGAAGGTCTGCTCTGTGTTTGACGAATGCTCTCCTCTCTTTTCTAACAATGCATCTTTTATATAAAAGGCTCCCATTGGGGTGCCTGGGTAGCTCAGTGAGTTAAGTGTCTGCCTTCGGCTCAGGTCATGATCTCAGGGTCCTGGGATGGAGCCCTGAGCAGGGAATCTGCTTCTCCCTCTGCCCCTCCCCCTACTTGTGTGCGCTTTCTGTCTCTCTCAAATAAATAAAATCTTAAAAAAAAAAAAAAAAAAAGGACCCCATTTAGGGAGAAGACCCTGCAGCGTGGGATTTAAACCCAGTTTATTAGGAAGCAGGAGCCAAGCATGAAAACGATGGGGATTCGTTGTCAGGGATATGAGCCAGTATTTCTCCCTCACCGTAGTGAGCCCCGAGAAGAGCGAGTCCAAGAAAGGTTGTCAGGTGTCAGGCCACACCTTCAGGCTCTGCTTTGAACCCGCTTCCTGCCAAGACCGTAGGGTTTTGCTCCGAGAAAGAGCTGCCCGCTCCTCTGGATTCCTCTTCCTGCCAGCTGCAGACCGCCGTGCCTCTCCCGAGAGCTTTCTGGCTCCTTTGGTCTGCTCTTGTCTGCTGGGCCAAAGGAGACATCACTTGCTGGTGCTATTGGAGCTGGAGCGATCACAGGCCAGTGCAGATGTGCGGGTGGGCGGTGGGCGTGGGGGCGGGGAGCAGACAGACCGATCAAAGCTGCTAGGGATATAGCCCCTCTTCTCCACCCCCCACCCCGCCCCATTGGCACACTTGAACTTGCTGAATTACATGAGTTCAGCTGATAAACCCTCCTTGCAGAAAGGCTCCCAAGAGAAAGCGCTTGCTGTGAATGCACTCATCAGATTGAGCGAGAAGTTGTGAAGGCACCTTTCCCTGAAATGCGATAATCCCGTTTCCAATTTACTGATTACGCAATAAGAAAACGTCTTCGTTAATTTCATAAGGAAAGCACATTAGCCTACTTACAGATCTCAGGCTTCCCTGTGAAATCATGAATAATATCCATTCCCTTCGATAAATGGAACCCATACGAAAATCAAGAATAATTACTTTGTTTATTAACATTCAGTGATTATCATTTCAAAAGCAATTAAAAAAAATACAGCGCAAATCTGAGATGGGGCCCCAAGGTAGTGATTTGCATGAAGTAAAACAACGCTCATTTGAACCTGGGCAATTTAAATTCCGTGTTTTCTAAGGAGGCTACCTGTTGCCAGTTTATGTACCAGTGAATCAAATCGTAACCGAGATTCCCAGGTTTTGGTGGATGAATGGATCCAGGATCACTCCCAAGTATGTCTTCCCCAAAGGCCCAGAGGACGATTGTCCTTTCCCCTGTTTCCCACTTCTCCGGTATATCTTTGGTGAGGGGAAGGTGGGAGCAGAGGGCAAAATCCATCCCACAACAGGGGCTGGTGGCCTCAGGTGTGTGAATTCGACCAGTATGAATCTGACTTCCTAACCTGCTCTGTGCTCTCCAAACTTCCCGTGCCCACCGTGATAGGCTGAATAAATTGTCCCCTTCTCCAAAGACAGCCGCATCCTAATCATCCCTGGGACTTATGAAGATGTTACTTTGTTTGGCCAAAAACAGACAGACAAACAAACAAAAAATTGCAGATGTGGGCCCCTGGGTGGCTCAGTCGGTGAAGCGTCTGCCTTCGGCTCAGGGCATGATCCCAGGGTCCTGGAATCGAGTCCCGCATCGGGCTCCCTGCTCAGCGAGGACTCTGCTTCTCCCTCTCCCTCTCCCCCCTCTCCCCTGCTCATGCTCTGTCTGTCTCTCAAATAAATAAATAGAATCTTTTAAAAAATTGCAGGTGTGATTCAGTTAAGGATTTTGAGATGGCGAGATTACTCTGGAATGATCTGGGTGGCCCCTAAATGCTATCACATGCAGCCTCATAAAAGGGAGGCGGAGGGAGATTTTACTCTACACAGAGGAGGAGGAAGAAGCCACGTGACCAGAGGTGCAAGGATTGGAATGATGTGCCCACGAGCCAAGGGTATACCAACAGCCACCAGAGAGGCAGGAAAAGGCAAGAAACACACTCTCCCCTGTAGCCTTTGAAGGAAGCACGGTCCTGCCAAGACTTGAATTCCAGTCCCGTAAAGCTGATTTTGGACTTCTGGCCTCCACCGCTGTTAAGAGAAAAATGTGCATGGCTGAAAGTGGAGCTTGTCATAATTTGTCAACAGCAGCCATAGGACACTGTCAGAGTCCCCCCCGGTTTGTGACCCTTGCCAGGTCTGCAGACCAATACCGTAACTGTTTGCTGACATTTTTGTTTAAATCAATTCTGAGCTAACCGAGCTATTTACCTTCACCTGTGCCAGCAGCGATATTCGTGAAATCCCAAGTTGGATACCCATCGACACATGCAACTTCGCATCGCTGTTAAATGCTCATGCCTGCGTCCTCTACAATTATCTAATGAACCAACAGACCACCGGCGGGAGTGACCCCCCGCTTTGTGAAACACTGACCCAGCTCCGCACAGCTCGGGAGGCATCCAGCGTGCAGCTGGGCTTTCAAAACTGCTTTGTTAAGTTCGAATTTCACTTGAAAACGATCAGGGGGAAAAAAAAAAGGAAAGAATCAGCCCCTTTAAAAATAGAAGCCATTTCTCCTGCAAATTTTCACAGAGCCAGATTTTAAAATGCAGAATTTAGCAGAATCTGAAGTCGTTGTGGTGGAGTTACTGACATATAGATAAGGACCCTTAAAGGGGAAGGAGGGAGCCATGGAGTGTGCTAGCAAGAAGCTGGATCTGGTGACGGAATCCAGCTAAGAGCCTGAACCAGGATATTGGTGCTGTCTGCGTTTTGCTCTCTTTCTGCCTCAGGACCGAGGGCCACGTAGGTAAAGCAGGGTTTGCTGGACAAGGGAGGGTGCAAGGATTTTTGAGGCTGAGAGATGGGGAGGGGGTAGAATTGATAAATCCCCCACCTGGAGCAAAATATGCCTCAAGCAGGGGAATGGGCAAAGCAGCAGACTTTTATCTCGAAAGTCGAACCTCGAAAAATGGGCACAGCCCGGGGAGATCTCCAGCTCCCAGAGGAGAGTCAGGCTTGTCCTGCTTAAGCCTGGGAGTAGATAGTGCCAAGCAGAGGGTAACGACGTTAAACTCTGAAAGGGGCCAGTCCTGGATCTGGACTTCTTTACCCATTTGTTTAAACATTGTTTGGTCCCGAGGCGTTGTGCATGGGGGCAGGGCTTCCCACACATCTGATGGGAGAAAACCTCGATAAATGAATAGATTCTCTTTTATTTTTTCTAATATTTTATTTATTTATTTGAGAGAGAGAGCAGAGACAGTGACAGAGAGAAAGAGGGGGGAGGAGAGGGAGAAGCAGGCTCCCCGTGGAGCAGGGAGCCCGATGCGGGACTCAATCCCAGGACCCTGGGATCATGACCTGAGCCAAAGGCAGATGCTTCACTGACTGAGCCATCCAGGCGCCCCTAGATTCTCTCTTTTAATATATATGTTGTTTTTGCTGTTGAGAAAAGTATTCTGAAAACAAAATACCGAAAGGTCTATAGCTTGGATCCCGAGCCTATGGTCGGAGGGTCCACCAGCCAAACCTGGGGAAAACCAAGCCTCTGACCTCACCCAAGTCAGCGGCCACATGGACCCCCTGTACCTCTGTACCTCGGCGCTGATCTGTCTGGGCAGTGTCACCCCAAGGCCCCAGGAGGACCTCTCTCCCTGCAGTCAGTGCCGTGCTGGCCTGAGGCTGGTGGAATGCTGTGATTTGAACCTGCCCAGCATCATCCTTCTTTTTCTGGGTCCAGTATCCAAGAACCTCCCTTTGGTAAAATTTACTTGGTATTGTTGCATGGAGCTGAGCCAGCCCCCTTAGTTTCTAGGGGTGGCCATACATCACAGGTTAAGCCAATCAGCATATCCCATCTCGTTGTCCGCGGTAAACATTTGAGGGACGGGTCAGAGAGAGAGAGAAAATCAGGCTCCCAAATTTACTTCAAATGCTGGAAGAAAGGCTATCCATCCTGGTGTTGCTGGGGGCCAGGGTAGTGAGAGAGCTTTATAAGAGTAAATCTGACACAGAGTTACATCAAATCAGAAGATAGCAGAGTTAAAGTAGAGAGATCACAATGTTGTTTGAGACCCTGGATCCAGCCGTGCCTGAAGCTTCATATCGCTGCACCCTTCATTTACATGAATCAATGTCTTATTCTTGTTTCCTTTTTTCTCCCTTTTTTAAAGTTGGATTTTCTGTTACTTCATTTGAAAGTATTCTGATAAATTAAGGTCGAGGCACAAGCCGCACCTTTGGGGGAATATTTCTTCTAGAGAGGTGTATTACAATAAGGTGTGTCTGCCGGCTTTGGCTGGGGCATGGCCAGACTCTCCGAGTTCAGCCTGGATTGTAGTCCCCACTTGCCCCATCTGCTGGGTTTCCTCGAGCAGGGATTCATCTGCATCACCATATGAGGCAGTGGCATGACTCAGAAAGGGTTTTCTCCTCGTCGTAGCCAGCCTCCAACACGGCCTCCCACGATCTTCACCTCCTGCTACTTGCACCCTCGTAAAGGCCTTCGCAGCCCCATGCAGGGCGGACTGTGTAACCAAGAAGATGTTGTGGATAGGAGACGGGTAACTTCCAAAGCTAGGTCATTGAAGATACTGCAGCTCTGCCTTATTGGCTCGTGGACCCCTCTGTCTGGGGGGAACCCAGCTGCCATGTCTGGGGGACACCCAAGAACCCCGTGTTGAAGAACGGAGGCGTCTGCCGACAGCCTCCACAGGCCTCACGAGCCATGTGAAGGAGCCACTTTGGAAGCAGGTCCCCCAGGGAGAGTCAAGCCTTTGGATGAATCAGGTCCGGCAACCTCCGGAGAGACCCCAAGCCAGGAGCATCCCTGCACCTGGTCCTAAATCCTGTTGGTTTAAGCCGCTATGTTTTGCAGCCGTTGGTTTCCACGACAATGGGTCACTAACACACTCTTCTCCATCAGTCTCCTCTCCACCTCCCCCCACCACCCCTTCCCCCTCTCCTTCCATTTCTTCCTCCTGGCTACCTTTCCTGACGTCTTGACCAGGCTACCCACCCTGCTAGCTGCAGCCCTTCATCTCATCCTCTTTCTTCAATTGCTATTTTCTCTCTTGAAGAATCACCCTTTGGTGCAGTCCCCACACTTCCTCTCCTGTCTCCTGGTCCGGGCCCCCCTCCCCCACCTGGAGAAATGGCTTCTTCTCCTTCCTATGTCCCCAACCCCTTTCCTCTCGACAAACATCGCGACAACAATGACAGTTGATCGTCCTCGCTCTAAGGGAGTCGATTTCTTTATGTCTCCCAGTAGATGGGGAAATTGGGGGTTTTGTTTTGAGGCTGTCGTCCTTGCCTTCACCCCATCTCCCCCGAAGCACAGAGGGGGAAAATCTCCCACGTCCCCCTCCTGTGGAGAAGTCCAGGCAGCCTGGGAAGCCCGGGGAATGCTGATTTTTCACAGGGCTCTTGCCATGGCAGAAGGGGGGCTGGGGAGCAGTATGCCACGATCGTCATGGCAACACGCTCCCTGGTGGGTCCTGGGCTGCACTCCCAGGCAGGGAAAGCGGCTCCCAAGTGTGTGTCCCTCATGCAGAGGGCCTCGGAAGGCAAGGCTGCCTGGGAAACAGACGGGGCTGAGGCAGCCGGCCTTGCAGGTGTCCCACCCCCAGAGGCGCACAGCGGGGTGGGCAAAGCCAGCGAGTCTGGACTGGGAATGTGGTGAACTTGACCCCGGACCTACCGAGACCCACCTGCCTGGGCGGCTCTTTGCCCTCCCCTGCACTATTTTTGCTCCCTTTGGAGGTAGTCAGCTTGGGGCTACAGGTGACTCCTGCCTTTGGAAAGGAAGGTGGGCAAACTCTATCATGCGTGGTTCACTGTGTCAGGGGTTCCCAAACTTGGCTGTACCTGGAGATTTTTAAAAGAAGCTTGTCGCCTGGTTCCCACCAGGTATGGACTACAATCTGGCCATCAGGATTTTTATTTTTTTTTTTCATTTCTAGCTGATCGTAATGGGTAGCAGAGGGTGGGAAGCACTATACTCAGCTGGGTTTGTGCATGAGAACTGTCCAGAACTCCTCAGCCCAAATCTTTCCGAGTTGGTCCCAAGCCTCTGACGTTGTCACAAGCTCCCCGTGATCCCGGTGAGCCACTAATTCAGGATAACATGACGCAAGGCGTTTAGACTGGACGGTCGGTAAGGAATGTGGGAGGCTCGGGGTTAAAGCGGAGACATCCATACACCTTGATTTACCTGTGGCAGGTGGGTCTGGATGGGGAGGGTGCTACCTTGAACCTATGGAGTTAAAACTGGTATGTGTAGTGGGGCGCCTGGGTGGCTCAGTCGTTAAGGGTTCTGGGATCGAGCCCCGCATCAGGCTCCCTGCTCCGCTGGGAGCCTGGTTCTTCCTCTCCCACTCCCCCTGTGTTCCCTCTCTCGCTGGCTGTCTCTCTGTCCAATAAATAAATAAAAAATCTTTAAAAAAAAAACAACTGGTATGTGCAGAGACTGAAAGCGATCTGGCGTAATCTTTGCATGGCTCAGTCTGATACCAACTCGCTAGGAGACAATTGGCTCTGGACTAAGATACTTTTTACTTTCTGGAGTCTTTTTCGTGATTCTTCCGGATCTCTCTCTCGCCATTGTCAAGCTGTCGTTTCCTCCTGCTGTCAAGATACCTTGTTCCACATACGGTAAACTGAAAGACTAGATTAGAAAAGCTTGTTTGGGGGCGCCTGGGTGGCACAGCGGTTAAGCGCCTGCCTTCGGCTCAGGGCGTGATCCCGGAGATCCGGGATCGAGCCCCACATCAGGCTCTTCCGCTATGAGCCTGCTTCTTCCTCTCCCACTCCCCCTGCTTGTGTTCTCTCTCGCTGGCTGTCTCTATCTCTGTTGAATAAATAAATAAAATCTTTAAAAAAAAAAAAAAAAAAGAAAAGCTTGTTTGATGAGAGACTATGGACTATGAGAAACAAACTGAGGGCTACAGAGGGGAGGGGGGTGGGGAATGGGATAGACCGGTGATGGGTAGTAAGGAGGGCACGTATTGCATGGTGCACTGGGTGTTATACACAACTAATGAATCATCGAGCCTTACATCGGAAACCGGGGATGTACTGTATGGTGACTAACATAATATAATAAAAAATCATTATAAAAAAAAAAGAAAAGCTTGTTTGTTAGGATTATTCGAAGACGTGAGTTCGTCTCAGGCTCTACGGAGGTTCTGAAGGACTTTCGTTGAGACTCAGGTGCACTGAGAAGGCGTGGGTGCCAATGCTTCCTGTTTTATTCTGGAAAATGTCAAGCCTATAAAAAGGAGGGAAAATAGAATAATGAACCCGCATTGTCAAAGTAGTCCCACTCCGAGGATTAACAACATCGAGCGCATTTCTTGCCTTGCTTGTTCAAAGTCCCTTTTGCCTAGTCCTCGCTGAATTCTGGATTCCTGGAGGAGCTGGATCTGGGGCTCTGGGAGAGCAGAGATTGCTACATCATCACCCTCAACCTCGAATAACCACCGATGACCCTTGCCCCCTGCCCTTTTGCTTCCCTGAGGTCACTCAGGGTGTTTGCCGGCAAGGGCAGCTGTGAAGGGTTTGCTGGAAGGTTCTCTCGAGGCGCACGTTCTGCCCAGGCTCCAGGCTGCCCTACGGGTCCGCGCGGAGTTCTTCATGCTTCTCAGGCTCTGACCTTCAGGTGACCATGAGAAGGGCTTGGACAAGCCTCCTTTGCTTGACTGGGAGGTCCTGCTGGGGAAGGCAAGGGGAATGCAAGCCTGCGTTTTTACCAGTCTGGAGTCTAAATAGGCATTCTTTCCATCTCCTTTTGAGACGAGGCCTGGAACTTTCCAGAGACCACTCTCTGGCTTCAGAAGCGGAGTCTCTTCCGGTCTGCACCCAGCCCCGTGCACGTTGGTGGAGCTGGACCCTTGAGCAGGAACATTCCCCAGATGGCCTCCGTGACCGCTCGTTCCCACGGTCTCATGAAACAGGTATCACCACCTCTCCCGTGCAGACGAGAAGATTCTACAGATGGAGTTTTCAAGAGGTGAAGCCACTTGTCCTAGGCGTGTAATTAGTCAGCAAAAATTTGGGACTCGGGCGAGCCTCATAATTGGAGCCTTCATTAATAAACGGAGAGCTAATTATAGTCATCGAAGAGACTGTTCCTTTTCTGTTGTGATTAATGCCGAATTTATTTTTAGTCTTCAGAAGAATAGAGAGGCTCGTGGTGGGGTTTTGTTCTGAGGAAGAAACGTGCGACTCCTGACAGTCTCCCTCGGCCAGGCACTTGTGTGCGTTTTGGAAAGCTGAAGAGTCTCCAGGGACTGGGGTCAACCAGAACGCCTTTGAAGGAACACTCTAGAACTACTTTCGCACCTTGTTAAGAGGGGCACTGCTTATGGATGAAAACCCCAGCTTCAGCCACGCTGTTGGGAAAGTAATTGAGGTCGGGCTTGCCTTTGGGGTAAGAAAAGCAGGGGAGGATACTCTTCAAAAGGCAGTCCAAACTTTAGATATGTTAATGAGGCCATCGAGTTGGAGGTGGGTCCTGGCCCTTCATGCTTTCAGACTTTTTCTTCACTGTGGCTTTGCACATCTCTGCAGGGCTCCTTGGTGGGTATTTTGTTGTTACTTACTCCCAAAGGGCAAGCTCTTTTCCACACTTCCCTGCTGCCTCTGGGGGGGGGGGGGCGGGGAATGGGGCAGAAAGTTCTTTGGCCGCCCACCCGCCAAGACCAGTAAAAAGAAGGACTTCTGTTTCTGAATGTGATTTTGGGTCCCACGCAGTGTCCCTAATTTCTTCTCTCTTTCTCTTTCCTTCCCTCCAGGCTTCTTTTTGCAAACGAAGCCCCCAGGTTTCTGGGGGAAGCACGGGGGAGGGGTTCGCTAGGGGAAAGGTGGGCCTGCTTGTTTTTCCCCTCCTCCTTCTCTCTTCCAGCCCCGTCCCTTTTTCTTACTCCGTGTTCTCTGTCTCTCCTCTTCCCCACAAATTGTTTCCTCTCCGTATTTATCTATTTACGTGCTCTGCCTCCCACATTCCGCTGGCCCCTGGCCCTGTCCTGCTTCCCTGCCATCCTTTCAAATGGCTGGATAGGACACAACTGTGAACCCTTCTTACTGCTAAACGACGAGGTTCTCTGATGGTACAGGTGACGCCTGGAAATGGATGACCACCTTGATGTTTAAGAGCGGTCTGCCCTAGCACGGTGTTTCTCCGAGTACAGGCTGAGGACTCCAGCAGGATAATCTGAAAGTTTGTTAAAAACCCTGGGTTTCCTGGGTCCCATCCCTGACCCACCGGATCAGAATCTCTGGGAGTGAGGCTCAGGAATAGACATCGTTTTTTGACAATGTCCTTGAGTGATTTTTTTTTTTAAGATTTTATTTATTTATTTGAGAGAAAGTGAGAGAGAGAGAGAGCGAGCACACATGTGGACGTGGGGAGGGGCAGAGGGAGAAGCAGACTCCACAGAGCAGAGACCCCCATGTGGGACTCGATCCCAGGACCCCGGGATCAAGACCTGAGCTGAAGGCAGACGCTTAACCAACTGAGCCACCCAGGCACCCCTGTCCTCGAGTGAGTCTTAGACACTCTGTCAAAAACCAAAGTCTGCATACTGAATACAACAAAATAGAAGACGAGTGTATAGCAGTGCTTTCAACTGCAAACTAGGGAGCTCAGGGCCAGAGGAGCAATGAGCTCAGAGTTGCTCACGGACTAAGGGGTTTTTAGGGGTAAATGTACAAGTTGTTTGGCCTTTTCCAGCCGATTGGTTATCTGGTGGCCTTCTTTCTTGTTTGGCGGAGGGTAGCAGAGTCAAGGGAGCGAGGAAGTCTGGAGATGGCATGAGCAGACTTGGCATTAGGGGATTGGCTGCTGTTCTCGAAAGGCGGTACAATCCTGTAAGGTCAGGTTGAGTTCTCCTTTCCGTGCCTGCACGGACCGTTTCTATATCGTCCCTGACAGAAGTGACTCCATTTTAGTTTGGTTCAACAACCCTGAAGTTTCCGAATGTCTGGCTGGACCTGTCTCCGATTCCAGATGGAAGAACCCGGGAGGAGACAAACAGATCTTGCTGGCCCAACGCTGGGTTCCTCCCAGACTCCAGGAGGAGAACTGGACCCAGTTATTTTCTCCAAAGTCATGATTCCACAAAAGCTTATTTCCAGTACGCTGAATTTCTTTTCCGGCCCACTGTCTTCTTGAAGCTGACTCTCACGATCCCTGAATCCCAGGACGTACACAGAACATCTACGACGGTACAGGGAGACAATATGTAAAATCCTCCGCTTGTAAATAATATCGATCTTAACGTAACCCTTCTAATATTTGCATTTTGTGTATCATAATACACCTATTTGTTTCGTGGTTCATGTATTTACTTCATAAGTAATAGAAATACACATATTTGGGAGTTTTACTGATGGAGCTCTATACCCAGAGAAGTTTGGAGAGTAGCACTCTAGAATCTAGATTATATGTTCTTTGAGGTCAGGGACTATAATATTTTCTTCTCTTGATTTTTTTAAAGTAACTTTTTAAGTAAATTTTTTTTAAAATAAATTAAAAAAATTTTTTTCTTTAAAGATTTTATTTATTTATTTGACAGAGAGAGAGACAGCCAGCGAGAGAGGGAACACACCAGGGGGAGTGGGAGAGGAAGAAGCAGGCTCACAGCAGAGGAGCCTGAGGTGGGGCTCGATCCCATAATGCCAGGATCACGCCCTGAGCCGAAGGCAGACGCTTAACCGCTGTGCCACCCAGGCGCCCCCTTTTTTTTTAATTAAAAAAAAAAAAATCTTTTCTTGAATTTTTTTAAATTCAAGCCCAGCGTGGGGCTTGAGTTCAGGACCCCAAGGTCAAGAGTCACATGCTTTACCCGACTGAGCCAGCCAGGCGCCCCATACCCACTCTGCTGTTGATGGACTTTGGGCTGTTTTCAGCTTTGGGCTGTTATGCGTGTTGCTGCTATGAACACGGTACGTGTCTCTCGGTGAACATACGCGCACATCTCAGTTGGGCGTATACCTACAAGGGGTATCGATGAGTCATAGAGGATGCTATGAACCAACTTTGCCGAACATCTCATTTTCCAGGGGGCTCCGGCCAGCAGTGTGGGAGAGCTCGTGCCACGTTGGGTTCTCCTCAGTGCGCGGCATTTCCTCTTTTGGGTTGATGTTTACCATACATCTTGTAAATTTCTATTTTTATTTATAAATACATCCCTACTTGTTCCATTTTCTTTTCTTTTTTTTTTTTTAATTTTCATGGCTGTATATTGCGACCTCCTTAGGATTTTGATTCGTTTTTCTAGATGATTAATGAGGTCGAGCACTTTTGAGGTGCTGTTATTATTGGCCATTTGGGTATCTTTTCGTGAATTGTCTGTTCAAGTCTTTTGCCTTTTTCTCTAAGGAGACACCCATATTTTTCCTTCTGACCTACAGGAATTTGCTATTTGTACGGCTGTGTTTGTCTCGCTAGCCCCAAGCCCAGCACCCCGTCCATTTCCTAGTCTGTGCCTAACCGTTCTGTTCTTCAGTTTGCTGTTGATGAAGGAGCACGAAAGGGAGGCGGGGACCCTGGACGAATGAATGAGGCCTTTATAGATTCTTGTCTACGTTTTGGTTTATGTAACAGCTTTATTGAGGTATAATTTACATACCAAAACCTTTTCCGTGTTTCAAGTGTGCAATTCAATGATTTCCTGAGTTGTGCAACCGTTACCACAATTAAATTTTAGAGCATTGTCGTCACCCCAAAAAGAAACCTCGTGACCCTTTACTTATTCCCTATTACCCCCAGCCCCGGGGCAACTACTCACCTGTTTACCGTCTCTTATAGATTTGACTTTTCTGGACTTTTCTTATAAATGCAATGGTAGAGTATGTAGCCTTTTTCTTTTTCTTTTTTTTTTTTTAGTTTATTTATTTACTTTTGGTAATCTCTATGCCCAACATGGGGCTCGAACTCATGACCCTGAGATCACGCGCTGTCTGCTCTTCTGACTGGGCCCGCCGGATGCCCCACCCTACGTAGCCTTTTGTATCTGGCTTTTTTCACTTTGTGTAGTGTCTTTGTGGTTCCTCCATATTGTAGCTTGTGTCATTATTCCAGTCCTTTCTTGGCTGAGTGAATATTCCACTCATTGGGGCGTCTGGGTGGCTCAGTCGGTGAAGCATCTGCCTTCGGCTCAGGTCATGATCTCAGGGTCCTGGGATCGAGTCCCGCATCGGGTTCCCTGCTCAGCAGGGAGTCTGCTTCTCCCTCTCCCTCTGCCTGCCGCTCCCCACTCCTCCCCGCTTGGCTTTCTCTCTCTCTGTCAAATAAACAAATAAAATCTAAAAAAAAAAAAAAGGAATATTCCACTGTATGGGTACACCACATCTTGTCGATCCATCCATCAATTGTTGGGTAGTTGTGTGATTTCCGCTTTTTGGCTATTCTAAATAGTGCAGCTATGAACACTGCAAGTTTTTGTGTGGCCGTTTGTTTTCATTTCTCTTAGGTCGATACCTAAGAGAAGGGAATTGCGGGGTCACATGGCAAATTTATGTTTAACTTTTTTAAGAACCCGAAACCCTGATATTTCTCTGCCGTCCATAGGCTAATGATGGAAAGGCATCGAAGACTGTCTGGGGTAGAAAAGAAATCCCCACCAGCTCACGGTTATCATATAAATGCACAGTGTCGAGAGAAAGCGAAGAGAGACTAAAGCCTGCTTTTAGGAGTTTATAGTCTAATCCAGATGTTCTAACACATGTGTTTATGGAGTAACTTGGCAATATGGAAAATCTGAAAATGAGCAGGGGCTCAGACCTGCTCCTATTGCAAAATGAATTCAGGAAGTGCCAAATGCCTACCTTTTTTTTTTTTTTTTGCAAGACTTAGTGTTAGCCTTTAAAAGGGGAAGATAGAAATTAAAACAAACGTGTTTTCCCTCCCTTGTCTTACCGAGTGAGAGACTACGCAGTAAAATAAGTTAGTTTCAAAGAAGTTAAATAAGTAAAGATTTCAAATAGAATTTTAAGATAGTAATAGAAGATCAGGGGAGGGGCGCCTGGGTGGCTCAGTCGGTGAAGCATCTGCCTTCAGCTCAGGTCATGATCTCAGGGTCCTGGAATCGAGTCCTGCATCGGGTTCCCTGCTCAGTGGGGAGCCTGCTTCTCCCTCTCCCTCTGCCTGCTGCTCCCCTTGCTTGTGCTCTGTGTGTGTGTGTCAAATAAATAAAATCTTAAAAAAAAAAAAGAAAAAATGAAGATTAGGGGAGGAGGAAGGCAAGGGGGAGATAGATGAGAGAAAAACTCATCTTTCTTTCAAGATCTTGTGAGAAAACAGAAACCCAGAGTGTGTTTCTTTAACATTTTTGGCATCCCGAAGATATATTGGCCTTATTATGGCCTTGGAAATCTTAGTTCAAAAAACGTGTTAGATAATAAACCACTAAGACCATTGGACTAGATCAATAAGAATTGCTAATATTTGAGTACTTAATATGACAGGTATTGGCATAGTTTACATTTGTACTTATTTAATCCTCTTAATAACGATGATGTACACACTACTACCATCTTCTAATGATGAGGAAAATGAAGCTCAGAGAGGTTAAGTCAGTAGCCCAAGGGCACACAGCTAGAGAGTGGCAGAACTGAGGTTTGAAGACAGGGAGGCCAGAGCCTACACTGAGCCATTAACTACGTTTAACCATCTCAAGTCCCATGTTCCAGCTACTGGATTCAGATGCCAATCCCAGATGGGGAAATAGACCCGAAGGTATTGGGGTGTTAGGTGCCAGTGACTTCATAAATAAGAGATTAGGGACAGAAGTTCTCCTGACTGCTAGGCCAGTCCATTCTGTCCAGACTGACCCTGGGTATCGACCAGAGAGCCAATATCAATCTTGGTGCTGCAGAATCATCCGGGTTAGGTCACTGGGAGCTGGAGTGTTTGGGATGCGCTGTAAACTGAGATTTCTCAAAGTCGACATTGGATCACAGGTCACTCACAGGCACCATAGAAGTTTCGGAGCCGCAGAAGGCTCTGGACTGGCTGTCCTAAATTAAATTGGGCCTTATTATCAGATATGAAACCTGGGGTCAGTCTGCTAACAGTCGCATACCCCCCCTCCCCCACCAACCCCATTCAAGGAATTTGAGGCCCTTGTAACCGATCAGGTCAGTTACTTTTCGTGACTGTTTCCTACACCAAATTTTGCAGCTCTGCTTTAAGCAATGCCCTGTGGTGACTGTGGCCCAGAGTTTGTTTCCCCGTTCTAGCCAAGCAAGGGTTCGTGCATTTGCAATCGATGGGCTATTATAAGCAATCTGCATTTGTCAGCTTGCCCGTGGCCAGAGGCCAGGCTGAGGCAGTTCAAGGTAAGACGGGCCTGAATGCAGACTATGGCTCAAGGTGGATTTTCCAAAGCTAGGGTGGGCCTAGGCACGAGCATCTAAAAAAGTTACTCAGGTGATTGTAATGTGCAGTCAGGATTGAAAACCACTGAAAGATCTTAAGGCCACAATAGCCCAGCCTGACTGGTGTTGTAAGGGGGTATCCAGGCAAACACGAGAGATGAGGCGAGGGGAGGTATTGTGGATAGTCTGAAGGGCACAGGCTGAGAAGAAGTCTGTACTGAATTTAATAGGCAACAGGAGCCAGGGAAGATTACTGAGCAGGATCTAAGGGGAGGCCATTTGAAGCGTGCAGACAGATTAAAGGGTCCACTTATTTACGGTTTAGGAAACAGACTTTAAGTTTCCCTTTAGAGTAGGCTAGCGAAGACATCCACTTTCTTTTACTTCTAAACCCTCGGTTCAAGGCCCTTTCTTTAGCAGCCTGGTGCTCTGGTCGCTGGAGAGCAGGCACCTGTCCAGATGATCTTCGTAGGTACCTGGCTCATTGCATGGCAGGTGTGGCAGCCTCCCACGGTTTGTTGACTGAGTAAATGAGTGTAGACCTCTAGAGCCCGCATTGCAGGAGGACTGGTACCCTGGGGCCGGCCTCCCCTTTGCATGCAAAGGGGTGGGGGCTGTTCCTCTCACCTTTCCCCCTTCCTCCATTTATCCTCAACGGCCTGCTCCCAATCCCACCAGCTCCCAACTCCGTCGCCAGCCCGCTCCGTTCCTCCAGGGTGACACACTGCCACCCGGCCTCCCGGCTCTGGCGCCAGGCTTCAAACCTGTCCTTCACCCATTGTTCAGTTTCCGGTGAGTCAAGTTCAACCCCAGGTTCAACCCCGACAGTGGCGGCCACAGACACATTCCCTCGCAGGCACCCCGGAGGAGGCGCCCGCCGCCCGCCGGCCGCCACCAGACCTACAAAGGCGGCACAGAAGGGCGTTTCTGTTCCAGAGGCTTTCGGAGGCGGGGGTGTGAGCGCCGAGACCCCTCCCCAGCGACCTGCCCACTCGGCGAAGGAGCGCCCAGCCCTCGGCGGGCGTGGCCGCCCTGGTCCAGCCCCCGCCCCGCCCACTCGCCTCCGCGCGAGCCCCCGCTCGGCCACCCCGCCGCCAGCCCCTCTCGGCGGACGCCCGGTCGCTCCCTCTCCGCGGAGCCGGGCCCCCGGCGATGCTCCGGATCCCACCTCCCCCAGGAGCTGCGCATTTCCGCGTGCCCGGGCGGCCCCGGCTCCGGCCGGCCCTCGCGGCCGCAGCCCGCGCTCCTCGTCCCCGGGAAGTTGTCTCCGGAGCCCGCGGCGCCTGGGTCTCCTCCCCCTGAGCCCCGCCCCCCCGCCCAGAGCTGGATCTGCGAGCTGCCCGGCCCGGGGGCGTCGCCGCTTGCTCCGCGAAGCCTGCGAGTCTCCGCTGCCCTGCGCGGAGCGCGCGTCCCCCGCTTGGCCGGGGACCCCCCGCGCACCCCCGAGACGGCGCGCGCCCAGAGCGCGGGAGCCCGGAGCGCCGGGCGCCTGGGACCCCGCGGAGCCACTGCCCAGCCCGCGGGGCTCGGCAGGGATGCAGGCTGCGCTGTGAGCCCGGGCGCCAAGGCCATGTCCGGCGCCCGCTGCCGGACCCTGTACCCCTTCTCCGGGGAGCGCCACGGCCAGGGGCTGCGCTTCGCCGCGGGCGAGCTGATCACGCTGCTGCAGGTCCCGGACGGCGGCTGGTGGGAAGGCGAGAAGGAGGACGGGCTCCGCGGCTGGTTCCCGGCAAGCTACGTGCAGTTGCTGGAGGTAAGGGGCGAGGGCCGGGGGCCGGAAGACCCGGGGCTGCGGTGCTCGGCGCGCCCGCGTACCTGTTGCCCGCACCGGGGATGCCGGAGCCGCCCCTGTCCGAGGGGCGCCGCGGGGCTGGCCGGGGGCAGCCGCTGCGCGCCCGATCCTGCGGACGGCGGAGGCAGCGGGCGCCCCTCCGGGCTGGGCAGCGCAGCGAGCGCCCCCGGAGCGCCCCCCGTGCGGGGCCTCCCGAGCACATCGTGGCCGCCCTGAGAAGGAGAACTTGTTGCCTGTGTGAGTTCGGGAGCGGGCGAGCGGACGGGCGGACGGGCGCGCTCCCGACGGTGGCAGGGGCCGGCGGAGGGCTGCGGAGCCTGGCGGTCTAGGGAAGACGCGCAGCGGATCGGGATCGGAAAAGTGGCATCACTCCGGTCCCGGAGCCTGCCGACCCGTGGACGGTCGTGCTGCCCCGGGTCAGGCTGCCCGGCCGCCTCGGAGCCGCCCACTTGCTGGTCAGCTGAGCCTGGCTGGCCACCAGCCCGAGCCGCCCGCCAGATCCAGGGGTGCCGCAGCGCCCCTCCCCTGGTCCAGCGTCCCCAGGCTAAGGTCCAGAGCCTGAGAGTGGCCTGTTCCTGGGGTTCTGGCCTGCCCCCAGGACTGCACAGGACCTGCTGAGCCAAGTCGGCTGGCTGTTTATTGTCTGGGTGACAGTTGGGAGGCCTCCCTGTCCTCTAATCGCTGAGCTCATGGTCACAGCCGGAGTGGGCTCCGAAGTTTCCAAAGTCCTTTGGTGGGGGCGGGGAGGGGGGAGGGAGGAGTGACCTGGCCTTTCGTAAAAAGCTGCCTAACCCCAGGCTTGTTGTACAGACTTCAGTGGGCAGTGACCCCCAACTGTGTAAGTAAGTATATGTCAAAGGTTCTGCAGAAACACCTCCCCAATCAGGGAGTCTGATTTTATTTATAATTTGACCCCGACCTACTTCACAAAGAACAGAGTAACAAGTTTGGAGAGAAATTGCTGGGTGGGACTCAAAGAAAAAAAAAAAAAAGGACAGAAAGAAAGAATGATAGATGGATGGGGCTAAATGATTATGGGTGAGTTTGGTGAGAAATATCCCGTGGAAATATTACCAGAATGAGAGCCTGGCCTCCTGGAGGTACAAAATCCCTCCCCAAATGGGTTGGTAGCATTCGAGCCAAATTTAGGCTGAAAGATTTCCTGGCCTGGCAGAAGAGTAGGTTCCAGAACCCTCGTGGTTCTGTGTTTTGAGAAACCTGTGTGCCTGGGACAGGCTCAGGTGTGCCCCTCAGCTTCCCCGGTTCCTTTCCCGGGATTCAGGTGGGAAAGAAAGCAAGTGTGTCCCTTCTTGGGAAGACCTGAAGCCTCCTGGTTCCTGGCTCAGAAGCCCTGGGACAGACTCCTGTTTCAGAGTTCCTCTGGTGGCCACACTTTTTCCAGGAAATCCTGATGTGGAAATCTGGCTGTTGGATGTCTGTCCGGTGAGGAGCGTCCCTGGCTGGTTGCAGCCAGCTGTGTTTTGGGTGGGGGCGAGGCTGGGGGTGGGGGTGTTGGTAGGCTGCGCTGGCAAGCAAGGACCGGCTCTGTTTTTTCCTTCGGGAAAGGGAGGGTGAACCAGACCCAGGAGACATGCAGAGTGATCTCCTGGGACAGTCTTGGGTAGATCAGTCCCGGCCCGTGTTGCCTACAAGCTTTGGAAATCTCTGGTGCTTGGTGAGGGGCTTTTAGACCAACCCCCCATGGTGACGTGCCCAGAAGTGCCCGTCTGTGGGAGCACCACTGCTGGGAGGGGCTTCCATTTCTTGAGCACCTACTAGGCGCCGGTCCCCCTGACAGCTGTGTGAAGGGGGAGGCCCCATCCCCATTTCTCAGGCAAGCACGAGAGGTGAAGGCACTTGCCCTGGGGGTGATCTTGCATATTGGCCCAGAGGCTCCGATGGCTGAATTACCCCGTGACTGCGTCTGTTTTAAATAGGGCAGTGTGGGCTCAAGTGCTGAAAAGCAGGAGGGAAGGATCTGGATCCTTGAGGGAAAGGGGAAGGCAGGCCTCCAGGTCAGCGAGCTGGTGACAGCACCCCTAAGGGGAGGCTGCGCACGGGGCTACGGTGAGGGCAGCTGCTCCTTCCCGCCCGGAGCATCCCTCCTGCTAACCCTTAAGTTTGCTGCTGTCACAGGGAGGCTGCTGGCTTTCCCGCAAGTGGAGGCATGGGTGCACCTGAGCCCTGGGACTTTTCAGGTCAAGGCAGGTGCAGTTTCCCGAGGAAGGATTGCAGATCAGGCCGTCTGTGTCTGGGAACCTGGTTGCTGAGCAGGCTGGACCCCCAGGCTGAGGGCTTGGAGGCTGGTGGGTAGAGTCCCTTGGGATGAGGTGAGTCCTCGAAGCCAGACTTGGTTAGGCGACAGTGCAGAGCTCCCAAGGGAGTCTCTGTCGGCAGATTGGCCCCTGTATGAAGTCATGAGTCTGGAGAAGCCCTGGCCAGGTGTTCATCAAGGCCGGAAGTTGGTGCCGCAGCTGGGAGGCTGGGCAAGGGGCCCGGAGTTGGACAAGCTCATGGGATGTTGGCCAGCAGGTGCCTGGCCCTGAGCCGGCTGGGGGCGTGGAGATCAGAAGGCCAGGGGAGGGGCGCCTGGGTGGCGCAGTCGTTAAGCGTCTGCCTTTGGCTCAGGGCGTGATCCCGGCGTTCTGGGATCGAGCCCCACATCAGGCTCCTCCGCTAAGAGCCTGCTTCTTCCTCTCCCACTCCCCCTGCTTGTGTTCCCTCTCTCGCTGGCTGTCTCTCTCTGTAAAATAAATAAATAAAATCTTAAAAAAAAAAAAAGGCCAGGGGAGCTGTTGGGGAGACAGGTCCAGGCAGAAGGGACGGCACCAGCCTCCTGGGGGAAGAGTGTGATGCTGGGGACACAGCTGGGCGCGGGGGACCTTTGGCTCTCTGGTGGAAAGAGGGATCCCCATATTGGCGGAAGGGTATTACGGGTCGAGAGCAGCGTATGCAAAATGGGCGCTCCCCGAGGATTTCTTTCTTGTTCCTCCGAAGAAAGGGGAACTGAGAGGCCCTGGCTTTGCAAAAAGTGTACCCCACGGAGGCAGCTGGGAGCTAACTCGAACAGGGCTCAGAGATCTGCCTGGGAGGCCAGCCAGCCCTGGGGGAGGGGCCAGCTCGGGGTCCTGGCTCCCCGGGGGAGTGTCTTGGGTCAGGCCGCCAAGGAAATGGTAGAAGGGTGCAGCATAGCCTTGGCTTCCAGAAAGCGGCCTCCAGGAAACCGTCAGCCCAAGTGGAGAAGGGGGGCGGGTGTGGGGGGACCCTGGTGGGGCCAAGGGCTGGCCGCAAGGATCTGGGCTCCTCAGAGGAGGGAACCCAATGGCTGGGCATGTCCGGTGGGCAGAAGGCCAGGAATTCCCGTGACCTGCTCTTAACCTTGAATGGAGAAAATAAATTCGGGACGTGGAAGATACTGGAAGGCATCTGCAGAAACCCCTCAGAGCTTTTGGGAAATACTAATTCTGGGGCTAAATAAGATGGGAATGCAAACACAGCATAGCTTTCTTCGACTGAGGTGCTGTTCTTAGAAGTCACCATCTGGCTGTGGGGTGTAGACCTCGGAAGCGCTAACAATGGGACCCTGTTTGCCAGCAGAATTAGGTGGCTGCAGGGGGTCACCCTTGAACCCCATCTCCTTCTCTTCACCTTCTGTCCTCCCATTTTGGGTTCACGTGGTATCCAGCCGGAACCTTCAAGGTGTGGGTGTGAGAAAGAGAAATGAGGAGATGCGGTGATGGGGAGCTGGGGAGCTGGGCTGGGTTGTGGGTAATTGAGGAACGATGGTTTATCCATTGCTGTGGAACCCCAAGACTTGGGCCACCCCAAGACTTCGTGTTGCAAAACACCCGTTTACTCTTCCCTCGCACGTCACTCTGAGTCGACAGGGCTCCACTGGGTGGTTCTTCTGCTGGTCTGTCTTGGCGTCTGTCGTGTATTTGCAGTCAGATGGTGGGGGGGTGGGGGGGCTGGGAACTCCAAAATGGCGTCTTCACTCCCATGTCTGGTGCCTTGATGTTCTTCCAAGGGGGCCTTTCTCTCCGCATGGTGTCTTATCCTCCAGGGCCCTTCCACATGGCCTTTGTCTTTCGCGGGGAGTTGGAGTCTTTCCACGGTGGCTGGCTTCCAAGAATGCAAACTGCAAATTGCCAGGCCTTCTCAGGGCTCGGGCTCACAACAGGCACATCCCTTCTGGACCATGTTATTGGTAAAGTGAGTCACAGGACCAGTTGGGATTCTGTGTGGGAGGGAGGTGCCTACAGGTGTGGATACAGGTGTGGAAGCAGGTGCATTGAGGGCCCTTTTGCAGACCGGCAGCTCTGGAAGGGTAAGGAGAACACATCTGGGACAGTGATCCATTAAAGAGGGACAGTGCCAGCCCAGACTGATGAGAGAGAGAGAGAGAGAGAGAGAGAGAGAGAGAGAGAGAGCCCCCAGAAGGAGGTAAAGGGCAGGAGACTTGGCTGTGGTTCTGCTAGAAAATTCTCCATTGCCATCCCCAGAGGAGATTCTCTCTCTCTCTCTTTTTTTTAAAGACGCCAGGGATTTCTTCATAAAGGCCACCTGATACATGTTGCAGCCGCATTGGAAACCAGATTTTCCTGTCCCTAAAGCCTGGGTCTGTCCACTGGGCCATTGGTATGGCAGTCCAGGCTTCTCGGGTGTGGGGGTGCTCTTTGGAGCTGGTGATTAATAGACACAGTGTATCCGAGCTGTCTGATATCTAGTAGCTGCTTGCTACGTTACACAGATTGAGCCTTGGATTCTGGACCGTGAGAATTACAGAAAGGTGGGTGTGACCGTGTCCCTCACTGCAGGATTTTTTCTTAAGGTAGTTTTCAGCTCTGTTCTTAAAGCTGTAATGAGGGCTGGGGCTCCCAGAGGATGTGACCATGACCGAAGAGACCCAACGGGCTTGCTGCTGTCGTCACTCGGTCATCCCGCCCTTTGATTTGGGGGCCGCGCCCCGCATTTGCAGCTCCTGCTGTTTGAAAATCTACCTTCAGCTCACCCCTCTGCCCGCCTCCGCGTGGGAGGGCGTCGCGTCTCTGGTCAAGTGGCCACCCCACAGGACTTCAAAGCAGTGGGCAGGGCTTACGGATTCTGTGGATTCAGGGCATCCTCACAAAAGTTCCCTTAGCAACAAGTCGGCAGGAATCCCTGACATGTGTTCACCACCACGTGAATCTCTGCCCATCGCCACCTAGAAACATGAATGAGATGCTGACCTTCTTGGGCTCTCTCAGCCTGGAAAAAAAAACCCCCAGCTTTCATCCGACGGGCTGATTGACCTCATCTGCGAGCACGGGTGCCGGTCCCCACTTGCCCGGAGAAAGGAGAGGTTTGGTAGACCAGGAAGCCCTGTATCTGTGGGAGGCGTGGGGATTTTTGTGCGGCCGCTTCGGGGGACATGGTTCTCGCAGTCGGCTCCCTGATTACTCACAGCGGCAAGGCAGCCCACGGCAGGCTTTCTAACACAATGCCAGGACCGATCCCCCCCCCCCTTGTGCTTAATTGCAAAATTAGTATATTCCTCTCTCCCTGCAATGGTGAGACTTGTGGGGTGGTGTTTACACCTGGAGAGAAGTGGAAATGGTGGCCGGCGGGGGGTGGGGTGGGGTGGGTGTCTGGCTTGTCCTTTGGTGACATCACGGAGGGGTAAGTGCAACAGGTGTATGGACTTGTGAGGGGTTTTGGGGGGTTCCTGGGGACTCACTGCCTCCTCCCTGCACACTTCGCGTCTCCCCTGTCTACTGTCTGATAAAGATGTGTTTTATTAGGTGACCCTTCCTGGTTGACTGTATTTGCTTTACTTCTTGAGCTGGTAGCTAGACTCAGTCCCCAGGGACTTTTGTCTTTTGTCCAGACTAAGCTCATAATCTCTCTGTCCCCTTGGATGCCTTCTACCCCCACCTGCCAAACCACAGTGAAACCACTATCTCTCTATCCCCCACCTGGCCTGCCACTCTCCCCCTTAACCTTTTCTTCTCTCTCTCTGTCTTTTTTAAAGATTTTATTTATTTATTTGAGAACGAGAGCAGGAGAGAGAGAGAGCATGAGCAGGGTGGAGGGCTGTAGAGGGAGAGGGAGAAGCAGGCTCCCCGCTGAGCAGGGAGCCCGATGTGGGACTCGATCCCAGGACCCTGAGATCGTGACCTGAGCCGAAGGCAGATGCTTCACCGACTGAACCCCCAGGCATCCCTGACCTCCTCTTCTCCTGTTCATTGGGTTAGCAAGCCTTGTCTGCTCTCCCTTCGAAACATTTCTCAGAGCCTTCCCCTTCTGCACTTGTGCTGGCATCCTTTATCTGTAAAGGGCTAGGAAACATTTTCGGTTTTGCGGGCCAAGAGGCAAAGTGGAGTTACAGCCGCGTCGCTGGGATTTGCGGAGCGCCAGAGGCGGTGAGAAGCCAGGAAAGTGCCCCATATGGGCTCTGTCACAACTACTCAGCTCTGTCGTCGGAGTGTGAAGCCGCCATAGATGATCCGAGAACCGATGGGTGTGGTTGAGTTCCAATAAAACTTTATTTATAGATACCGAGATCTGACTTCGTTACAGTTTTCCTGGGCCCTTGCGGTGTTCTTCATCTTTGGCTTCGTCTTCAATCGTTTAAAGATGTAAAAGGCATTCTTAGCTATGGGCTGGATGTAGTTTAGAAGTTCAGAAGTCGATCACTCATTCATTCAACAAACCCTGAGTGTCTGGGAGGGGATGTGCGTTCTTTGGTAAGTGCCTGAGGGGAAGTAGTGACAGACACAGCAAAGAAGCTTACACTTCGTTGGGGAGAGGGTACACACACACACAAAAGAGATAATTTTCAAGTACCGTGAGGCCAATAAAACAGGGTGTTGTGCTGGAGTGGGGTGTGGGGTGCAGGAGGGGGTTCAATAAGACCCTCGGGGAAGCTTCTCGGAGTCGGTGATACCTGAGCAGAGATCTTATGATACAGAGCCATGTATCTGGGGAGAAGTGATTTGAAGCAGAGGGCATCACGAATGCAAATACCCTGAAGAGTGGTGTTTGTGTGATATATTTGCAAGAACCAGAATGTTCTAGAATGGTTGGAAAGCAGGGAACAGGGGCAGGAGAGGTGGGATGGGACAGAGAGAGAGGCAGGATATTTGCATATTTGTTGTTGTGCTTCCCCCACCCCCGACTGTATACATGCATACCTATAACTTGATTTTTCTCTAAGAGTCCCTGTTCTGCCCTGTAGAAGAAATGTACTATGAAATAATTTGGAATTTCTTGCCCTTTCCCCCAGGTTTGCATTTCTGGCGTATTGACACTCCCATCATGGCTTGATTTCAAGCTTCTAAAGACTTTTAAAAATAGAACACGTTTGACATATGACATTGTGTAAAGTTAAGGCATTCAGCATGCTAATGTGATTCGTTTCTATATTGCAATAGGATTGCCATTGTAGTGATACGTTGCGGCCCCTTGCATAATTATCCGTTCTTTTTCCTGGTTGGTAGCTAGTTCTCCAAGTGCCGCAGGAACCCTGTGGTCTGATGGCAGGGGAGGGCGCGCTCTGATTTGTCTTGGAAAGCTCATCTGGGCTGTGGTGTGGAGACTGGCCGTGAAGAGGGTGGGAAGGGAAGCTAGGTGGTGGCAGTGGAGACGGTGAGAAGTGGGTGGATCTGGAGTGTATTGTACAGGTCGAGTCAAAAGCACTGGCTGGGGACGCCTGGGTGGCACAGCGGTTAAGCATCTGCCTTCGGCTCAGGGCGTGATCCCGGCGATCTGGGATCGAGCCCCACATCAGGCTCTTCTGCTATGAGCCTGCTTCTTCCTCTCCTGCTCCCCCTGCTTGTGTTCCCTCTCTCGCTGGCTGTCTCTATCTCTGTCGAATAAATAAATAAAATCTTAAAAAAAACAAAAAACAAAAAACAAAACAAAAAAAACAGAAAAGCACTGGCTGGTGAGTTGACTCGGTGGGGGGGGGGCGGTGGGCCTCATATCTTGCAGGTTGGTGGTGATACCCTTTTCCTACTGGCTTCTCCTTATCTGTGAATCGTCCGTCCGTTCTGCCACCAGAGACTTCCTTGAAAACATGAGGCAAAGGCAAATGCAAATCGGGAAAAAGTTAATATCCTTAATGCAGAAAGTGCTCTTATAAATTATTAAAACAAAAACAAAGGATCACATCCATATGAGAATGGGCAAAGACCTTGGGTGGTCACTTGATAATAAAAGGTAGGCAAAGTCATCAGCGTATTCAGTCTCCCTAGTAATCAGAGTGGCAAATTTTTAATTATTATTTAAAAAAATTTTTTGGAAAGTTTTTTTATTTTTTTAAGCCATGTCCACACCCAACATGGGGCTCGAACTCATGACCCCGAGATCAAGAGTCGCGTGCTCTTCAGATTGAGCCAGCCAGGTGCCCCGAAGAGTGGCACATTTTTAAGAAGATACTTGCTTTAATGAAAACTGTTGAAATTGAAAAAGAATGAGCATTGGCAAGGAATGGTGTGGGAAAATTGTGCTCGGCTCCCTGGGGGGTATTTTTTTTTTTTAAAAGATTTTATTTATTTATTTGTCAGAGAGAAAGAGAGCACAAGCAGGGGAGCGGCGGGCAGAGCAGGCAGAAGCAGAGGGAGAAGCAGGGTCCCCAATGAACAAGGAGCCTGATGTGGGACTGTATCCCAGGACCCGGGATCATGACCTGAGCCAAGAGCAGACGCCCAAACGCCCGAGCCACCCAAGCGTCCCTCCCTGGAGGGTAATTGGGCAATATACTTTAAAAGCCTTCACAATATACATGCCCTCTGATCTAGCAATTCCATTTCTAGAAATTGGGGCTCAGGAAGCATCTGATAGGCAAGGTGTGGGCGTCAGGAATCCCGTGGTAGCACTGTTTCTAATACTTGAGCTTAAATTGGCCACAACCTGTCCAACCAGAATGAACTGGTTAAAATAATGCTCACTTGTGCTGAGCATGAGGTCAGGCGGGCAGGAGGGACTCAATACGTATATCGAGGCTGAATTTAACGGAAGAAAGAATTTGGTCAATGATGCTAAATGTTTTGTGGAGTTAGCATACTTCAGATCTCGCCTTATGACAAGGCAAAAAGAGATGGTGTGTCCAGGAATGAATTGCTTTTTAAAAGCAGGGACTGTGTGTACCATGCCTTCTGTAAGTATCCTTTCGTGGAGAGAACAGGTTGAAGGAGTACTTGCTGGCCCAGGGCCATGTTCTTTTACATATTCTCAGTGACAGCAAGTCTTTGTCTTTTGGGGGAGGAGGGGTGGTTTTGATTTCTTTCTTTCTTTTTTTTTTTTTTTTTGGTAACAGCCAAAATTCATTTGGAGCCAAGTCTGGTCTATCTGCACGTGTGACTATCTGTCTATCACCTTGGTGCAAAAAGGATTTAGAGCAGCTTACCGAAAGGCATGCAGCACAATAAGATAAAAGGGTAAATAACACAAGGCAATCTGGAAAGGAGAAGAGGAGGGGATTGTCGGAGTGAAGTCTGAAGAGCGAAGAGGGTCGGTGAATTAAGCAACGCTGTTCGGGGTTTTCGAGAAGTCCTACCCACAGGTCATCATGCGACTGAGCAGTTCTCCATGGGGAGTCGAGGAAGGGTTCTGAGAAAGTGCTGGTTTTGCGGGCGATGTGCTGTATCAGTCAGGATGGCATAGGATGTGCTGCCATAATGAACAACCCCCAGATCTCAGTGAGTGAAACAGCCTAAGTCTGCTTCTTCCTCAGGCTGCACGTCTGTCGCAAGTTGGTTTGGGGCCACGAGACCCTCCAGGACCCGGGATGAAGGAGCCAGCACCGTCTGGAATCTTGCTGGTCCCTCACGCTTCTGCCCAGAAGTGACATCTGATACTTGTGCTTATATTTAATTGACCAAAGCACGCCTAACGTGGTAGCTGGCCGTCCCACCATGTGCTCACGAGGAGAGGAGCAACCTGCATCGATGTGGACGTGCTCTCACTCGGGGAGGGTGCCCCGGTTCTGCACTGTTTCAGGCTCAGTATTTTCTGCTTCTACCTTCCGCTGTGCTTCCCAGGACGGAATCCCGTGCTTCTGGAACAAGGTTCTCAAAATGCATTCCCTGGGTCTTGTTGGTTGCAGACCCTGCCTCTGTAGGCCTGGGAGGGGGCCTGAGGTGCTGCGTGTCTGACAGGCTCCCACGGCTGCAGGGTCTTCATCACATTGCAGACCTTATCAGGTCCCCCTAGTTCCTTAGAGCCAGGATGAGCTCTTAATCGTTCTTGCAAAGCTGCTGTCCCCTTCTCCAAGCTATCCTGCCGTGTAGCACTCTGCTGGGCACAGGAATAAATACTCTGCATTTTGAACACATGCGACTGTTTCCTGACCCCTGGACTTCCTATGATTTTTTTTTTCTTTCTTTGTGGTCAATACATCTGTCACGATTTCTGGTTCACCAAAACCCAAACATTTATATTTGAGCACCTACTATGTGCCAGCTCTCCACAGGGCTCCGTGAGCTACAGCCAAGAAAGGGAACTGAGGTTAGCGGCTCGTCTTTGGGGAGCCCTTAAGGATGTGCTGTCCCCTCCAGGGTGACGCTGGCAGGTGACCTCACACTTGTGCTGTTGGAATGAAAACCCTTCCGGGTGTTTTGCATCCGTGGGTCTGTCTCTGATGCCTTAATCCCTCCTCCCTTCTCATTTGCTTGTCAAATGCACAGAGAACTCCAGGATTAGTCAACAACAACAACAACAAAACCTAATTAGGTTGTAAAAACTCTTTAGAGATGATATTTTAAAAATTCTACAGCGAGGAGCCCTTGTCCTAATTTAATCATGACAGAGGATCCTTATTTTAGCAGGGCTCAGGGAGGAGTGTCACCGAGCCCATTTGTTTTTGATTCGTAATGTAATTTAGAAATAGAGGAAGTTTGAGTCTACTGTTCTCATTTAGCTGCAAGCCTTTGTTGTGCTCGGAGTGAAAAATAAAACTTAAGTTGCATTGTTGATCGACAAGGACCCACTCAACACGGGATCCGCTCATCTGATACTCCAGTCTAATACTTTCACGTATTTATTTATTTTTAGAGATTTTATTTTATTTTTTTTCAAGGATTTTATTTATTTATTTGACAGAGATAGACAGCGAGAGAGGGAACACAAGCAGGGGGAGTGGGAGAGGAAGAAGCAGGCTCATAGCAGGGGAGCCTGATGTGGGGCTCGATCCCACAAAGCCGGGATCACGCCCTGAGCCGAAGGCAGACGCTTAACCGCTGTGCCACCCAGGCGCCCCGAGATTTTATTTTTTTTTAAGCAGTCTTGACACGCTGCGTGGTGGGGCTCGAAGTCACAGCCCCGAGATCAAGAGTCGTGCGCGTTCCATTGACCGAGCCGGCCAGGAACCCCTCGTGTTTTCATATTACAAGGGAGGGTCTGAGTACCTGGGGCTTGTCTTCTGCTGTCAGCACACGCTGAGAACCTACCTGTACCGTGTCATTTCTGATCCAGTAGGCCTGGGGTTGGGCCCCAGACTCTAGCATTTTCTAACTAGCTCCCATGTGATGATGCCATTGGTGGTGGTATTGGTGTCGTGGGCGACAATTTGAGTAGCAAAGCGTTTTTTTTGTTAAAGATTTCATTTATTTTATTTGAGAGAGAGAGAGAGAGAGAGAGAGAGAAAGCACAAGTGGGGGTGGGAAGGGCAGAGGGAGAGGGAGAAGTAGGTTCCCCGCTGAGCAGGGAGCCTGACCCGGGGCTCAATCCAGGGATTCCAAGATCATGACCTGAGCTGAAGGTAGACGCTTAGCCTACTGAGCCACCTAGGCACCCGTTAGGGATATATATATATAGGGATATATATATTTCTTTTTTTTTTTATAATTTCTTTTTTTTTTTTTATTTTTAGCATATTCATTGCGGGGTACAACCATTACCATGATCAGTTTCAGGTCATTGCATCACTGTCCTTACCCATCAGCAGCCACACCCCATCTCCCCCTAGGCAGTTTACTTAAAGATAAAAATCTTAGGGGTGCCTGGGTGGCTCAGTTGTTAAGTGTCTGCCTTGGGCTCAGGGCATGATCCCAGAGTCCTGGGATCGAGCCCCGCATCAGGCTCCTCCGCTGGGAGCCTGCTTCTTCCTCTCCCACTCCCCCTGCTTGTGTTCCCTCTCTTGCTGGCTGTCTCTCTCTCTGTCAAATAAAGAAATAAAATCTTAAAAAAAAAAGATAAAAATCTTAAAATTATAAACGAAGGATCATGGTTTGGTCATTTCCACTAATGTAGACAAGATGCTGGGTTTGCTACCCATGAGATTTATTTGGCTTCACAAGGGGGAAAGATAATAAGAGTTTGGAGAGTGACATTCTTAGGGAATCTCTCTCTTCACCCACGCATCTCACGCCTGTGGAGTGTGGGTAACGACATTGGGGGAGAGCGTGTTCACGACTCAGGCAGCCTCCCCGCTGTGGGAGCAGGAAACTGAGTCCATGAAGTAGGACTGTCACCTTTACTGTTTCCTGCTGGAGAGAGGAAACAGGTGTTGAGGAAATGAACCTCCCTCCAGGCCGATGGGATTCCTGGGGCGCTCCTAGAGTCCCAGACTGGGAGCTCCCCTGAGTTCGTAGTATGTCGGGAGGCAGTCAGGGGTCACGCTGTTCAGGGCTGATCAGATCTGGGTTTGGGTGCATTGATTACCTGACCTTGGACCTCAGTTTCCTTATCTTTGAAATGGGGACACTGAGGCCCGCATCAGAGCATCGTTGCAAGTTAGAACTGTCTCCTTTGGGCGTAAATGCTCTGCGGACGGTGTGGTGTCCAGACAACGTCTGTGTTGGTGGCCGCTGCTGATTCCGGCTTCCCATCCGTCACCCAGAGTGCTGGCCATTAATGTTTGGTTTTTCTTTGTGAAAGAAACCTCTTGGTCGCCCTTTCTGGTGGTGACTGTGTCTTTCTGGCTTTTGGTCACTGTCACCTTAACTCATTTCATTAAAAAAAGCTTCTAAAAAAATTTATTTATTTGAGAGAGGGAGAAGGAGAAGCAGACTCCCCGCTGAGCAGGGATCCCGCCGCGGGGCTCGATCCCAGGACGCTGAGATCATGACCTGAGCTGAAGATAGACGCTTCACCGACCGAGCCACGCGGGTGCCCCTAACTCATTTTATAGCTTAGCTCCTCCAAGTCCCTTTTCGCCAGGCTTCGCATCACGAAGTTGTACTTCCCCGAGGAATCGTGGCCCTTGTAGGGAAGAATCTTTGGCTTTGTCATGATATATTTAGATCGCAGACTTAAACAGAAATTTTTATTTTGAAAGGTCTTCTGAATCTCCTCCCGTGAGGACCCTCCCTGGGTACCATAAACCTTCCTGGGTGTGACCAAGATTGGAATCTTACCTGCAGGTTGGTAATTAAGGGGGATCTTATCCTGGAGCACGTGGCAGATAAACCAGCCTGTAAACGCCGAGGATGCATTAACAGCCCCCCCCCCCCCGACTGGGCGGGTTCCTTGTCAGAGTGAGGGTAAATGCCCTGCTTTGGATATTTTAAAGTTGATGTGTTTTGTGACCTGGCGGAGGGGACATGGAGTCCTTCCTTGGCTAGCCAGCTGCAACGTTTGAGCTCCGTTGTGGGTTCTTTGAAGAGGACAAAAGGCCACCGTCATGGGGGAAGCCCAACTGCGCCTCAGTTCCCGTCTCCCCTGCACCTATAATCTGATCCTTCAAGGTAGCCCTTTGGGGGCTTTCTGCTCATCCTTGGTCTCGGGGGAACAGAGGA
This sequence comes from Ursus americanus, assembly GCF_024610735.1. Taxonomy (NCBI): domain Eukaryota; kingdom Metazoa; phylum Chordata; class Mammalia; order Carnivora; family Ursidae; genus Ursus; species Ursus americanus. The sequence goes on along the minus strand of NC_142140.1, from coordinate 64,601,887 downwards.
AAAGTCTTCCCTCTGGGCTCACGGCAGCCCAGCCAAGGGAGAAGGCAGAGTCTTCCTGGATCTGACTCCCTGCTTTGAACAGAGGAGACAATCTTTGGTCTCTAGGACCAAAAAAAATAGAGTGGTGTCCGCTTGCCACTCTGGCCCGGTGATGAATGCATGCTGATGGAGAGTTTGGGATCAGGGAGACGGTGAGCTGGGGTTTTGGGTGCTCAGGTGGGGAGGAGGCTGGGAGACCTGGTCTGTGTGTGCCCTCGAGGAACCCAGTGGTGGGGGTAGCGTCAGAGATCCTGATAGAGTTTGGAATTGCAGACGGACCTGCTTAGCCTCGCCCAGGAGAAAGTAGCCAGGATGAAAATAGAGCCAGGCTGCTTCCTCATTCCCCGTGTATTTGGTGGGGGGGAGACCCAGCCCGCGGGGAGATGTCAGATATAGGGCTTAACCAAAGCATTGCCAGGCACTCTGGCGGGCCTGGAGAGGCTGCTGGCCCGAGTCCTTTGCCCTTGACCAGGACTGTGGCCCCACAAGACAGCTATGCTCCAGCATGAATGGGAGGCAGGGGAGCCAGAGCTTGTCTGAAAATCTGTTTCCCAGACCTGCCGTTCGCTGGTGCTGGCTCTTGGAAGTCTGTATGCCAGGGCTGCTGCCCTCAGTGGCTCCATCACTCCCTTTCCTCTTTGGGCGACTCCTCCAGGAAGCCCCCCGGGGTTCTGTGGGACTCCACTGGAGAAGCCCAGTGTTTTGTGCTGCCAAATGCTCACGTTCCTCTCTGCCCAGCCGCGTTGCTCTAGGGGGTGCTAGACTCAAGTGCAGCTCTGGTTTGATTCCCAGGGGCTTACGGGGGGCTAGTTGGGGTGCTTCGTTGCTCAGGGTGGTCCGCTTTATTCTTAGTCTCAGGGAAATGGTTTCTCTGCGAAGCAGGAGAAGGTCTAAATTATGCTTCACTGCATCGAGACTATATATATATTCGGCTACAGCTGCAAGTCTTGCAAATGAGGACCGATGTGAGATGCGGGGAAGCTGGAGAGGGTTGCCGTGTGGACGCGCGCCGCGGGCGTGATTGATAATCACAGAGTCACCTGTCTTTGCGTTTCTCCTGGTTTCTGCGGGAGGGAGGAAGGGAAGTCGTTCTGGGAGGTGGGAAGGTCGGGGGGAAGCGGTCTGAGGATGCTGGACCTCCCCCTGGGACTGAGCAAGGTTTCCGAGAACCCGATCCTTAGGAAGGATTTCTGAGCCAGGAAACCCCAGGCGTGGGGCTCGTGTTTGCACGCTCGCACGGCCATCTGTGATGTCCTCGAAAGCGCAAGCGCTGTAGAATCCCCTCCATCAGATCTCTGTTGCCCCGAGCGCCAAGGTGGCCCAGAGACGGCACCTGACCTGCCTCCCCAGCCTCTTCGCTTGCTCTCTGGACACACAGCCCTTTGCACCTGCGCCTTCGCAGAGCTGCCGCCTCTGGCTGGAGTCCCTTCGCTGTCAGGGCTGCCTGGGGCTTGAGGATCTTCATCCAGACGCAGGACAGGTTGGTCATTCTTCCTTTGGCTTCCATGGGCACCCCGCCCCGCCCTTCAATTACCGCATCGGGTCGCAGTGACTTGCCCTCTTTGCACTCTGAGCTCCTCTGGGGCAGGACAGTTGCTGGAGAAATCTCTGTAACCGCTCCAGCCCGGCACAGTGCTTGGCCTCGCTGAGGTCTGGCTCAGTGAGGGTTTGATGGCTGGATGCACGGACAGGTGTACGAAGAGGATAAAGAGAGAGCTTATCTTAGAGAATTGGGTGCGTCTTGCTCTGATTTTGGCTCGTGGCTTAAGCAGTCTCCTGCCAAATAGGTGTGAATGGCCTTGTCACCAGGTGAGGTTTGGGGTGATGGAAGACCAAGGTTGGGGGGAAGGGTAGCCAGGTGGGCTCCGAATGCTGAACATCAAAGTAAGGCCTCTGGGTCCTGGCGAACAAGGCATTTTGTTTTGCAAGAGTGAAGGACAGAAGATGAGAGGATGTCCCATGGACTGGTCTTCTCCCTGCCGCCCCGTCCTGCTTCTCAGCTGCGGGGACAGCTGGGTGTAGCCGAGGGGTCCATGGACAGCCGTCAGGAGTCTAATTGGAGGACCCCCGCCCCACACACCTCTTGGCCCTTTGACCTTGCACAATTCAACCAAAATCTCTGACCAGCGTCTTCATCGGTCTGAGAGTGGTGACACTCGTCCCGCTGGCTCTTGGGTTGAGGGGCTTTTCAAGGTGACTGTGGACGTGACCATGGTTTGAAATTCCGGGTAAGCTGATACCGATGCGTGGCCTGCTCAGAGAGTCTGTGCAGGAAATGGGCAGGGGCCTGGTGCCCGTGGACCCCGCTGTCCCCACCCTTCCTGGTGGCCTTGCCCCACCCACTCAGTCCTCTGCTGGGTGGTCTGTCCCCCTCGGGCCCCCTGGAACTTGCTTCTGAGGCTGTCTTCTGAGACCTCCTTGTCCCCTGCTCAGGCAATTAGAAAAGCCGTTGAGGGCCCTGGGGAGGCCGTCGACAGGACTCAGGTCCCTGGGATCGGAGGGCTCTTTGTCCGTGGGGAAGCAGGTGAGTGGCTGGGGGTGGGGGGGGTTGGGGGTTATGTCCGGTGCAACCAGAGACAGTACAAGGCAGTGGGGGCACTCGGGCCCTGGGATGGGCTGAATTACCCAGGCCCCCACTCTGCCCCCAAATTCATGGGCTGAGGCCTAACCCCCAGCACCCCAGAAGGTAACTATTCGGAGGCAGAGTCCTTAAAGAGGTAGTAATTAGGTTAAAACGAGGTCCTGGAAGAAGAGGAGATCAGGACTCAGACACACACAGAGGGAAGACCAGGTGAAGACATGGGGGGAAGGCGGCCAAGGAGGGAGCCCTCAGGAGAACCCAGCCCTGCCCACATCTGGATTGCCCACTTCTGGACTCAGAACTGAGAGACCATAGATTTCTCTTGCTTGCGCCTCTGGTCCCGTGGCACTTTGTTCTGGCGGCCCGATCCGAGTCCTGCAGGACCTTGAACCTGGATTTGGATAGGAGACTTCTTTTTTTTAAAGATTTTATTTTATTTATTTGAGAGATAGAGAGAGAGAGAGAACAAGCAGGAGTGGGGGGGGGGCAGAGGGAGAGGGAGAAGCAGACTTCCCACTGAGCAGGGAGCCTGATGCGGGGCTCGATCCCAGGACCCTGGGATCATGTCAAAGGCAGATGCTTAACTGACAGAGCCACCCAGGCACCCCTGGGCAGGAGACTTCTTTATATGGTTCTCTGTGGGATCAAAACCTTGCAGTGACCAGGGACGCTGTGCTTGTCCCGTTCTGCTCCTTACACATGTCCCTAGCGGGCATTCTGTATGTGCCGTGATCACGTGTATCTTCTTCATTAACATGTGAGCCCCACCGGGGTGGAGCTGTGTGTCTGGTTTCTCCACGCAGGGTCCCCACCAGCGAGCACAAGTCAAGGGGTCGTGTCCTCTGGAAGAACCCTGGCAGAAACGGTGGCCTGAAGTTACATTCCTTACTCTGGCCCTACATCCAGAATTTTTCATTAAAATAGCTGGTTTTCTGCAGGCGGGACTCGGCTTAGAGCTCACGCCCCGTGGGGACGAGCTGGTGTTTCTACAGACCTTGTCCCATCTACTCTGTAACCTCTACTCAGCCACCCCATGCGATAAACACACGGGAAAGTCCGAGAAGAAAGCTTCATTTATTAGTTTCCGATTGCACTCGTGGACTGAGCCTCAGACCACATTCGTCTGCCCACGAGGTCGTACCAGCCGGTGAGTCTGCACGTGGCCAGCGTCCGGAGGGTTAACTCAGAGAGGCCAGGGGTTTGATCTCTGCAGTGACAGGGGCTGGCCCAGACTTGGGGACTCAGTCCTGTCTGGGGAATGAACGATTCCGTCATTACAAAGCGCGGAGAAGTGAATGCAACGATTCCGTTATTACAAAGCGCGCAGAAGTGAATGCAACGATTCCGTCATTACAAAGCGCGCAGAAGCGAATGCTGAGCGTTTGCTGGCCCCTGCGTCGCTGTCCTGTCCCTCTGCTTGCTGCTCTGTTGACCTCCCTGGGCTGCTGCCGGTTCTGTCTCTCTCTGCAGCCCCTGCTGAAGGCATCCTGTTAGCGGTTCCCTGTGAGAGGAGGGGCCTCCTTTATCCAGCAGGCCCCCCGCTGGCCTGACACGCAGAGGGTCCCCGATTTGGGGAAACTCTTTTCTTGCCTAAGGATCTTTGGCTCCTTCCCATTTCTCTTCCTCTGTATCCAATTTTCTCTTGGGTTTTCTCCCTGTCCCCTCCCTTCTTAAGATTTGTGGTAAAACTCACATAACAGAACTTAGCAGGGTGACACGCTCAAGTACACAACTCGGGAATGTTTAGTACACGCGCGATGTTCTGTGATCTGGTTACAGAGCAGTTTCAAACCCCCCCCCCCCCCCGCCCCGAGAAGGGAACCACAGACCCAGGAAGCAGTCCCACCCCATTCCACTTTCTCCACTCCGCTCTCCAGCCCCTGCCAGCCACCGATCTGTTCTCTGTGCCTGTGGATTTGACTCCTGGGCATTTCATGTCCACTGGAGTCCCACGGTATGTGGCCTTTCGTGTCTGGTATCTTCCACTCGGTGTGATGTCTTCACACGCCATCCGTGCTGTGGTGCGTGTCCGGCCTTCGCGCCTTGTCGGGGCCGAGGCCCCTCGTGTTGGAGGCACACGTCGCGTCTGCGGGCGCCGTCCTCAGCCGGTGGACATCGGGTTGGCACCCCGCCCTTCTCCCTCTTCTCTCGTGCTGCCTCCAGATGCAGACTCGAGTCCGGGGCCGGGCCGCGCGTATTGCCAGCTGTGTTTGGAGACATGAGAAGGCAGGTTCACGGTCTGTTTCTTCCTCCACGTGTGCTTGGTTTCCGTCCAGCCTCTGTTTGCTCATCCACGAAATGGGCATAAAAGGCTCTGCCCTCCTGACTCAGCCCTGCCGGCTGTTCTGGGACACCCCACCCTACTGTGTGAGTGTGAGTCGTTCGCCAGCCGGAAAGGCAGATGTCAGGCGGTGGTTTTCCCCGTTCCTCATTTTTCCTTTGATTTTTCTCACTTTCTCCTCTGCTTCCTTTTTTCCATCTGTTGCTGAGTGGCTGCCTTTGAACCCCCTTTCCCTGGCTTCTGCCGTCCTGTCTCTTTAGCTGGCCTGGGGGATACCGCGCGAACGGGATGAGCGAGCGGGCGTCCTTGCGGAGGGTCTGCGTCCACCTGCCTTAGAGACTTTGTTGGCACACAGCTTTGAGGCCTTTTGCAGGCCAGGAAGTAGCCAGATTGGTGGATACCTGGGCAGATAGTAGAATCCAAAGAAACAGACCCAAGGGACACTTGGAGGAAAGTGGCAGAAGGAGGCATGCGCTTTTCTCGGTAGCTTGCCTCGCGAGGGCTAAATCGTCGGTGGTCTGGTGCGCGTTGTCCCAGCTGAAGTTGCAACTTCTCGAAGGCGAGAGAGCAGCGGCTGACTTCTCTGTCTTCCTCTTCGTGCTTGCTCGTGGCGCCCTTGCTAGGGTTCCGGACATAGGAGATCCCAACTCTGCTCGCTTAGTCTGCTAGTGGTTACGGAGAGCTTTTGGGCGAGAGGTCCCATTTGTCTTCTCAACAGCCTGGCCAGGTGGGGTCCCGCTTCTCAGATACACAACCTGAAGGCTCAGAGAGGTTAAGCAACTGGCTTAGGTTGCACAGCCAGCCGGCGTTGCGTTGAGCTCTCTGCTTGGAAACCAGCGTTTCCCACCGCCTCCCCCCTCCCTCGCGGGGGGTTCACAGCAGATAAAAACCATGTGGCGGCACTTCTTTGGGGAGATGAGAAATGCATGCTTGTGCGCTTGGACCTGCTTCATTCTGGTGATTTTTGTTTTTCGACATCTTAGAATCGTCAAGTCCAGGTTGTGTCGAAGTTGCAGGTGGCTTTTGCGATGACTCATTTGGTACGGATTCCTCCTTTCACAATCTACTTCAGAGAAGCTGTAAGGGACACCGATTTCCTGCAAAATTGGTGCGTTCCTCATTTGCTACCAGAGGGTCTGACTTAAGGAACTCTTGTCATTTCGTGGTGACAGGCGCGGAGCCAGCTCAGAACGTTGTTGCTGCTTGGGCTCAGGGTCTGGGTTCGCTGCCGCAGCTCCGCGTTGGACGGAGTCACTGAAAAGTCTGGCTCCGACTGGGTCTGGCGGGAGGGGTGGGGGTGTCGGAGGGAGCGAGCCCGGGGAAAGCTTGCCTGGAGGAAATTCGGTCAAGATGTTCAGTTTTAGCACCTCTGGTTTTCTTCCAGATCAGAAGAGGAAAAGATTCTGACTCAAGTCTCAGGGTTTTCCATGAATGGAGCTCAGAGATGGATGGAGCCTGGGTGCTTTGTGGCTCGCGTGGAGCTCCAGAGAGAAAAGCGGGTGCCTGGCTGTCAGGAGGGGCTTTTGCCCTTGGCTGGGTCCTCAGCAAATCGCTGAGCTTCAAAAACCTGGGACACAAGTGGTATTTGCTGGCTCAGCCACAGAAAGTGCCCACTAGCCTTTGAGCTGTTCAGGGACCTGTGGTGGCATTTTGTGTGTATGTGTTGGGGCAGGGGGACGGGGCAGGGAAGTGGTATTTTGAAGCCTAGAGACTTCTCTGAGGTGAGAGAATTGCTGGCTATAAGCTGGAAGGTTAAAAGGGCACCTTCCTCACAGTGCAACCCTTTGGCACGTTAACAAGATGAGGCGTTCATTCACGGAAAGAAAGCTGAGCCCCTACAGCGTGCATCCCGCAAAGCCTGAGATCCCATAGCAGATAGAATTGACGTTCTACAGTGAGGGCTACAGACAGTAAACAAGACTAAGTAAGCTGGGTGATGATTAAGGAGATTGGTCATTTTAAATGGGATGGGGGCGGGGAGGATATCTGAGCCAAGCCTGGGAAGATACGAGGGAACAAGTGTGTGTGGATTTCTGGGACAAGAGCATTCCAGCCAGAAGGTAGAAGGCAGAGCAAGTGCAAAGGCCCTGTGGCCTGGGCAGACCTGGAGTCCAGGAACAATAGTGAGGTCAGGGTGGATGAGGAAGAGGGAGTGTGTTGCGGGTGGGGAATGTTGGGGATGGTGGGAGGGGCCCAGGGCAGGAGGACTTTGGAGACGCTCAAGAGGACCTGACTTTTCCTCCACATGCCAGGAGAGTCATTGGAGGGGCCATTGAACAGAGGATCCGTGTGACCTAACTCAGCATTTACAAGGATCACTCTGCTTTGCTAAGAGGGGATCTGGGTGGGGGTGCCTGGGTGAGCATCTGACTCTTGGTCTAGCTCGGGTCTTGGTCTCAGGGTTGTGAGTTCAAGCCCCATGGATCTGGGGGATGCAGGAGAGGGGAGCAGGGATCAAAAGAGGATGAGGGATGAGTAGAGATTGTCACAGTAACATGAATGAGAGGTGATGGTGGCTTGACCAGGGCAGTAGCTGTTGATGTGGTTGGTGCAACTGGGTTTTGGATGCATTTTGAGGGTGAAACCAATGGAATCTGGTGATGCATTGGACGTGTATAGCTTGAGAGATAAACTGAAGATAATTCCAAGGGTTTTGGCTTGAGCAATTGGAAAGAAGGAGCTGATATTAAATGAGAAAGCGAGGGGCGCCTGGGTGTCTCAGTTGATGAAGCGTCTCACTTTGGCTCAGATCACGATCCTGGGGTCCTGGGATCGAAGCCCGTGTCTGGCTCCCCGCTCAGTGGGGCGTCTGCTTCTCCCTCTCCCTCTCCCCCTTGCCCCAGCTCCTGCTCTCTTGCTCTCAAGCTTGCTCTCTCTCAAATAAATAAAATCTTTAAAACAGTTAAAAACAATAAATGGGAAAGTGAGGATTGGAAGGTGTGGGTTTTGGGAAGGATATCAAGAGTTTGTTTTGGCACGAAAGCTTGAGATTCTTCTATCTATTCAAGTAATGATACTGAGTGGGTATTTGGAAAGGTGAGGCTTGAGTCCAGGGAAGTGGGCTGCAGGTATAACTTTGAACTCGTCATGGCGACTTGGTGTTGGTCTTCAGGCTGCCATATTGGATGAGATCACCTAGGAAGTGGGGTGGACAGAGAAGAGAAGGGGGCCAGGGATGGGGCCCAGAGGCACCCCAAAAGCGGGCGAGGGGAAAACCTGCTACAACAGAGAAGGTTCAGCCACGAGGTGGGAGGGAAACCAGGAGACCAGAACGTTCCACTGGGCTCTGAGATGGGGAGCTCACAGTCACGGGGACATGGGGGCTCTGGAGGCTTAGACACTAGGCACACCCCCAACAAGATAAGGTTTGCAGCCTCAGACGGATTCGAATTTTCTTCTGCTGTCCGCCTCCTTTCAGTACAGATGTAGACATATGTGCATGTTTACATTACTGCATAACCACCCAGGCTTCCTGGAGGTCCCCTCCATGGACATTTGGGGCAGGAAATACGGTCTCACTGTCTCATGTGGTGCCGAGGGGGAGAATCTTTTAAATTATTAACTTTTAATCACATTAATAACATATGAATTAAACAACACATCTGCCATGGGGAGAAGCTTGTTCTTGGACAAAATACCCTAGCTCTGACCAGTGATTGCCGGTGGCCCACCAGAGGGTCACGATACGCAAATGGATCAGCGATTTATCTGTGGTATTAAAATTTCATGGTGGTCAGGGAGTGATGAGGGATGATGTGTCTTCAGAGGCTTCTGAGAGAATGTTGTCTTAAGAAAAAGCGTTGAGAAGCCAGAATTAGACTAACCCCCATTGCCCACCTCCCAAGCCCCTTGTGAAAATAGATCCTAATGATTTGTGGGTTTGGTTCTTCATTGAAATAAATAACAAGAATGTGTTATTTTAAAAAGATTTATTTATTTCAGAGAGAGAGAGAGAGAGAGAGAGAGAGTGAGCACGAGCCGGGGGTGGGGCGGAGGGAGAGGGAGAGAGAGAATCTCAAGCAGGTTCCCTGCTAAGTGTGGAGCCCCACGCGGAGCTTGATCTCATTACCCTGAGATCACAACCTGAGCCGAAATCAAGAGTCTGACGCTTCACCAACTGAGCCACCCAGGCGCCCATACAATGTATTTTTTTTTAAAGATTTTTATTTTTAAGTAATCTCTACATGCAACATGGGGCTCGAACCCACAACCCTGAGATCGAGAGTCAGATGCTCTTCTGACTGAGCCAGCCAGGCATCCCCACAAGAATGTATCCTTTCTCCATTTCTTTTTTTTTTCACTCGGTAACATATCTTGAAGATAATTTCTTGTTAGCACGTGTCCATCCGTGGCTGTCTGTAAAACCCACGTACTCTTCTGTTCTATGGATTCAACAGTGTGTATTTTGTATTGACCGATTGATTGAGGATTTCTCAGGTTTTCTTTTGCTCCCCTGCCCCCACCCTTTGCTGCAATTAAAGATGCCATCTTAGTAGTCGTTTTGCGTGTGTGTGTGTGTGTGGGGGGGTGACTGTTTCTCGAGGGTCACGGCAGGAGCAGGCGCTCTGGGTGATGGGGCCAGAGGTCCTCGGAATGGGCTGCAGTCTTAGAAGTGGGAGGTGGGGAGAGGGACGGCTGGGCACCCAGCCTGCTTCAGGCTCTGTGACAGGGCCTTGGGCACCTTGTCTCCTTAATCTTTATGACAGCCACGGAAGACAGGACCGTTTTTCACGCATTACTTTAGCTATGCAAAAGTTGGAGGTTTAAGAGTGGTGGAATGACGCGTGGAAGTCACACGGCAGGTAGTGAAAGAGGGAGGACGTGGACCCGGGTCTCTGTCCACGGTGCTCAGGGTGGCAGGTGGGAATAACCCAGGGCGACTGCCGGACGGAGCTCATGGTGGGCCAGCTCCTGGCTTTATCCATAGGCTGGTCTTCTTTTATTCAGGGAAGGGTTCCATATTTTCCAGATATTAGAGTGCACGAATTTGCTTTTATGATCCCGTGCTTTCACTCACGAGGCAGAATAGGCAATAATTTCCTTTAAAAAAAAAAATCAGTTCATTGTGTATTACGTAAAAAAGCAAGCTAGGAAACACGCACAATAAAATTTCGAATTTGTGTAAAAACAGGTGTGTGCACATGCGTGTGCATGGGTGTGCGTGTGCGTGCGTGTGTGCATATAAAGGAAGATGTGGGGGAGCATGCATTGGAATGCTGGTGGTATCTTGCTGAGTGAAGAGACGATGAGTGCGCATGGTTGCTTTTCTGGGCTTTCTGCAGTTAGCCCCTCTCCTCGCTTTCCTTCAGATAATATGTATGAATATCGTAACTGGGGAAACGAAATACATTGTGACAGAGAAGCATCAATATTTATTTCAGTAGTAAAAGGAAACACCCTTGTGTTCATTGCAGAGTTATTCACAGTAGCCAAGATGTGGGAACAACCTGAGTGCTTGCTGGAGGCTAAAGCAGTTGTGATTTATATATGTTATAAATGTATACATTTAGGCATGTATCTAAATATATAAATGTATACGTATTTTATATATATATAAACATGCAATGGAATACTATTCAACCGTGAGAAAGAAGGAAATCCTGCCATTTGCAACAACATGGATGATCCTTTTTTTTTTTTTTTAAGGATTTTATTTATTTATTTGAGAGAGAGCATGAGCTGAGGGAGAAGCAGACTCCACGCTGAGCGGGGAGCCTGATGCTGGACTCGATCCCAGGAGCCTGGGATCATGACCTGAGCCGAAGGCAGACGCCCAACCCGCTGAGCCACCCAGGCACCCCTCCTTCTCTATTGTAGAAGCAAGAGGAAGTCGCTCAGCCTGTCTGAGGGCAGCTTCCTCCCAACAGAGAGACCAGTGTGGCCCAGGCTTGTGATCCTGGCTGCACCTTGGGACACGTAGCTGGACATGGGTGCCCAGCCGCACCCAGGCCGGTGATGGACGTCAGACCAGGCGAAGCTCCCCACGGCTTCCAGGGAGCACCCGAGAGTGAGAAGCTGAGCAATTAAGGGGTGGGGAGGGGCCGATGGGTGGCAGTGCTGGGGCGTTGTTAGTGACCTCCGTTATGTCCCAGAACTTTCTTTGCACCAGACAAGGGGCTGTGAGAACGCTTTACCCTCATTCTGTAATTTAGCCCATACACGCTGTGAGGTGAGTGCTTTTCATGTGCTCCCTGGGCAGGTGAGGCATGAGTGGAGCATCGTGTCTGCGGGCACCTGGCTGGCAGGCGGGGTCCCAGGTCTGTGCAATTGAACCGGAGCTCGAAGTCTCAGTGTAAAGCAGCGGGGACAAGGGGGAGGTGGCGGGGTGGGGAGCGGTTTGCTGAGAGGGTTCTGGGAATGCCGAGGATCTCAGGGGGCCGGGGGCTTGTCCGGGCTCAGAGCACCGCCCTCGTGGCTGACGTGGACTGGACGGATTGAGGTGTGAGACGTGGAATGAAAAGAACAGTAGTTAGCAGGTGCTGACTGAAATGTGTGAGGAAGCTCTTCTTTCTTGCAGCTTCGTGCTAGTCCGTGTCTTCCTCTCTAAAGCATTCTGTTAAAAAGATTTTACTTATTTATTTGAGAGGGAGAGAGCACAAGCAGGGGGGCAGCAGGCAGAGGGAGAGGGAAAAGCAGACTCCCCGCTGAGCAAGGAGCCCGATGCAGGACTCGATCCCAGGACGCTGGGACCATGACCTGAGCCGAAGGCAGACGCTTCTCCGACCAAGCCACCCAGGCGTCCCTCTAAAGCATTTTTATATCTAGATACTATTTCTTTACACCTTGTTCTTATATTTTCCTCTCTAAAACGTTTTTACTAGGTGAAAAATATAGGCTCTTTTCTTATAACAAATCAGGGATTCATAGAAAAATACAGACTGATGGGCGTGGCTCTGTTTTCTCTCACGTTAAACCCACCTGCGAAAGCATCATGACAAACGGTCAGCGATATAAAAAGATTCGAATTTTAAAAAAAATGACCCATGAAGCAAACTGGGCCTTTTATTTTTCTTCTTCTTCTTCTTTTCGCTTAAAATATCAGACGATACGCGTTCCCCCGGAGAGCTTGTCAAGAGTGAGCATGATGGGGACCCCAGGGTGCTCGCAGGATAAATGAAGTTCTTCAAATATATTCAGGAAGTGACAGCCAGGAGTGGTTCACACCATTCATAAAATATGCAGCTCCCTACGAGAGAGAGAGAGAGAGAGAGAGAGAGAGAGAGGATTCATGTGATTTCCCCCCCCCCCCGAAACAAATCCACCAGCCCTCCGAACACAGGCTGTATGATTCTAACACTGGGCAGCTCCCACATGCCCAGGCCTGGCTGCCAGAGCAGGGATGGTCGCAAGCCAAGTCACTGCTCTCAGTTGCACCCCCAGAGGGGCCCAGCCTGTGCCTGGGGATGTTCGCGCCTTCAGAGCGAGAGCCCCTGGAAGCATTCCGTGAGGATGCTGGGAAGACGTTTTAGGAGGCAGATTGGCAAATCTGACATTTTGTCTTCTGCGTCTGCGTTTCTCGCTGGATGTTTCTGGCGGGGACTGGAGGGCGCATTTGACTTACGTATGATACTTAATCATGGAGTGGAACGAGGGTGGTCTGTCCCGATTCACTCTTGGCCGGTCAGCTGAAATGTGGGAATGTGAGCCTGCGGGAAGCTCAAGGTCAAAGTCTGTGACCTTCCTTCCTGGTGACGTGGTGGCATTCTGTTGTAATGCAGAAGTTAGGGGACGAGGAAGAAATCTGCTGTGGTAGGTGTCTGTTGTATGTTGTCTCTTATTCTCTTTGTTCGGGTAATAACGCCTCAGTTTTCCTACGGAAGACCGAAGGTGCAGTGGATTCATGGATCGTGAACGGTTGGTTGGACCTGGTGCTACCCCGAACTCGTGCACACATGCCCCAGGCTTGACCTGACTCCCCCCTACCTCGCCCTGGCCATCGTGATGCAGGAACGGGCACATGACTGCTGCTGGTCCCCCTCCCTGGGACCTTTTGCTGTACACTGGGGAAAGACATGCTGCTCTCCCCCTCCGCCCCGACATTGTTAAACTAGCAGGGTTATAAACTTGGAGCTGCCATGACCGTCCATGCTAATGCTTGGGGAGCATCTGAGAATGAAGGTAACATAAAAGAAAGCAGAACTCAGATCACATTGTTTGAGCGCCTAGATCCATCAGTACCTGAAGGCACTCCTGTGCTCCCGAGTTATGTAGGCCAGTAAATACTGCCGTTCCTCCATTGTGTGTGTGTGTGTGTGTGTGTGTGTGTGTCTAAAACAGTTTGGTTCTGGGGCGCCTGGGTGGCTCAGTCAGTGAAGCATCTGCCTTTGGCTCAGATCATGATCCCGGGGTCCTGGGATGGAACCCACTCTGCAGAGGAGTCTGCTTCTCCCTCTCTCTCTGCTCCTCCCCCTGCTTATTCTCTCTCTCTCTCAAATAAATAAATCAAATCTTAAAAAAATAAATAAACAGTCTGGTTCAGGTTCTGTGGCTTATGACCCTTTGTGTTGGGTCTAAAACAACTACGTCATGCACTTTCCACATCGTAGGGGAGAGTACCATATTGTGAACACTGACGGGCTTTGCCCGGTGGCAAGGATGGAGAGACCGCCAAAGGAGTTGGGGTTCCCAGGTCCTGGGGAGCCTTTGCCCTCACTGGCTGGGTAACTTGGGTGAGTATCTCTTAATTTTTCTGAGCCACAGCTCCCAGCACCTGAAAAATGGGACAGTAAGGGAGTTGTTCTTGGGGTGTCTTTCAGCTCTATACGATCCTGTAACAGTTTTACTTGATGTCCTTTTTATTTTATTTTATTTTATTTTTTTATTTTATTTTATTTTATTTTATTTTATTTTATTTTATTTTATTGAGAGAGCGTGTGCATGAGTGGGGGTGGGGCGCACAGGGAAATAATCTCAAGCAGGCTCGAGGCTCAGTGTGGAGCCTGATGCGGGGCTTGATCTCACGACCCTGAGATGATGACCTGAGCTGAAATCAAGAGCCCAACGCTTAACTGACTGAGCCACCCGGGCGCCCCTCACCCTGTGATTTTAATTTGGTAACTAAGGATGCTGAGTGTCCTCTAAATAGTCTTCTTGGCCCTTTGGGTTTCCTGTCTTTGTAACCTGCCTAAGGACGACTTTTAAAATTTTGCGGTGAGGGTGGGATGAGGGAAGGAGTTGACTGGTGGGAGGGCCCAAGAGTGTATTCCTGTGACAGTATTAATCTGGGGTGCCTGCCATGAACTGGGGACGTGCGCTCACAGCCTGAAAGGGCTTCCCAGCAAGGAAGTGCTGATTTGTCTAAAAACTCATCCCCAAACTGGGTAAAGCAAGGGAGCTTTTGAAGCCTGTGGCTTGCCGCCTTATCTTTTCATCATTCCATCCGTTCTGTGACTTTCTTTGCAATGAGTGTTAGTCTAGCGGGAGGACTCAGAATCATCAGCAGATTTATCGGATCTGGCCAGCCAGCTGACAGAGGAAGTGTGACTCTGAGCTCCCCGTGGTCCCATCAGACCTGTCCTCTTATTGAGGAGTGAGGGGGCCAGAGCAAGGGTGGAGGTTCTCAGGGCGGGTGACAAATGGATCTTTGACACATGATTTCCCTGGTCAGTTACAGGGTTGGCGGGTCTTGAATTCCAGGGCTTTAGGCCCCGTCCCCAGCATCCCCAGCATCCCCAGCCCCGTTGGAGGTCTAGCACTGCGGGGTTGCAAGCAGAGAGGATTTCCTCCTGGTCCTCCTCCCTGGGGCCCTGTCTGTCTCCTCCTATGACCAGGCACGTGTGGCCTTGTCATGAAGAATGGGCTCGAGGGGGGATGGGGGAAGATGGGGGACGAGGTCGCCCATGACTTTGTTGAGTTTTCTGTTTCTTATCAGTTGTCATTTTGGGAGGGAGCTACTGGGTAGGGGGAAGTGGTCCCCACGATGCGATGCCCCCGGGCCTCCCAAAGAGCCTGTGGGCCAGTGGTGGTTGTGTCTGATTTCTGCCATTGGAGGAGGGTCCAGAGGGAAAGAAGCCATTGTGGCGGTAGTGGGGAATTTAAAGAGGGACTGTTGGCACAGGTGGGGAAGGGGGTGGGGGATGGGGAGGCAGGCCTTTGGGGACAAGAGCGGGGAGCAACCACAGGAAACTGGAGAGAGAGATCGGGGGTGGGGTAATGGCAGCCCGGTGGGGACAAGTCACAGCCACGCCACAGCCTGCAGACAGATTCCTGGAGAAATGACCCGGCCTCGTTCCCCTGTCCTCGTCTCCTACCTGCCTGCCCATTGGCTGAGCCGACCTGGAAGCTGGTGGACAAGGGGGTCCTCACACGCAATCCATACAGGTCAGCCTCTCGGTGCACAGAGCGGGCAGGAGAAGGGCCAAGGGTAGATCCCAGATATTCACTCTGGAGGAATATATTTTAAAACTCATCGTCAGTTTGGAAGGGACCTTTGACCTAGGAGCTGAAGTCAAATCAAGTGCATGGGGGGGCGTATGGATCTCAGACATAGAGACCCTTCCTCTGCTGGGCCTAAGTCAGGAAGCTGGGAGGGGGGCACTCCTGGGTCTTGCCACCTGGGGGCTGGGAGCAACAGAAGCCCCTTGGAGGAATCGTGGGGCCGGGAGGTGGGGGAAGCCAGAATGAGCTCCCCAGGATGGGGGTACCCGAGAAGTCTGCTCGCGAGGGAGATGTTATCAGAGATGGAAAGAGAGAGAGGGAGGGAGATGGTGGCAGAGCCAAGAATGAGCTGAACAAGGAGCGTCTGCGCAGAGTTGGAGAAGAAGCCAGCCCACAGAGGCTGGCTCGTGGGGCGAGAAAGTTCCACAGGCACAAGGCTGTGTGTACAGGGGGCTGAGGGTAAGCCAGGTGCCCGAGCCAGGAGACGTTCTGCCCTTGGAACTTGACCTCTGGCGATCGTGTGCTCACCCCTGACTCTGGGACGGAGTGGTTCCAAGTGTAGAGGCTGGAGCCAGAGTGCTGGAGACCTTGGGCAGGTGACTTAACCTCTCTGTGCCTTGGATTTCTCATCTGGAAACAGTACCATAATCGGATCTATCTCGTAGGGCGTTGTATTTAATTCCAATGAATAGACAAACGGAAGCTTTAGAATAACACTCAGCACAGAGGAACCGGCAACCATTGTTATCTATCAACAGGATTGTTATTTAAAAAATACCCATTGCTGGGGCCCGGGTTAACCCAGCATGCCTTGGAGGCAGGGCGTAGACATTAGCATATTTTTAAAGCTCTGGATGTTTCTGGTGTGTAGTTAAGAGTGGAGAGCCATTGCTTTAGGGCTAACCTCAGGCTCTCTGATACTGGAAAGGGCTTAATGGAATAGTTTCGGGGTGGGAGCGGGAGGGAGAGAAGAGGGTACCACCAGGACAGAGAAAATGGGAGGGAAGCCATGCTCCAAATTGATCCTTGAGATAGCTGTGGGAAACGAGCCAAGGAGGTTGGCTTGAGTTCGCTTCTGGTTGGAGGCTGGCCATTTGTCACAGAGACCGCTGTTTGAAACTTACCATTTACACATTAGTATGAATAAGTTTATTAGGACCTGTGCATTCTCAATAGGGCAGAGCTGGACGAGAGCCTGAGGACATGGGCATCGGGAAGGAAGGGTGTTGGGGGGATCAGGGGAAGAGAGAAGAAGCCTTTTTATTTCAGGTTTTGTTTGTCGTCTGGACAAGTCAGACGCGCAGTAGGACTTTGGGAGTGGACGGTCCCATGAAGTGTCGTGTGGGTTCTAGGTGTCTGTTTGGTGGGCAGCCCGGGTTGAGTTGATGGTGGCTTCACTTCTTACGAGATGTTTCTCCGGGGCGGGTAGGGAGGGTTTTCCTAGAACTCAGTGCACTGAGCACCTCTGTCCAACTGTAACGACGTTTTCTGGCCGGCTCGGAGCATCCCTGAGAGGCCGCATAGTATGGTCCTTAAGAACACAGGGAACCCGACGGGCTCCAACTGTTTTGAATCCCTGCCTGGTCCCTCTCCCCTGCAGCAATCTGCTCACACCTCTCAGTGCATCAGTTGCCTCATCTGTGAAATGGGCACAATAATGGGGCTTACCTCGTAGCATTGTTGGAAGATTCGAAGGAGTTAATACGTGTAAGTAATTTAGAACCGTGGTTCATGGGGTTTCTTTGTCTTCTTTATAAAATATTATGTATTACTTATTTTTAAAAAATTTTTATGTATGTATGTAAATTGTATGTGTGGCGTGGGGCTTGAACGCTCGACCCTGAGATCAAGGGTCCCATGTTGAAGACAGAGACCAAATCTCGCTCTTCTGTGATTCCGGCACAGTCTTTAAGCTGGTCCCGTGTACCCTGTGGAGTGAAGTATGAAGCACCAGGAGATGGGGAATGGACCCCAGTTCAGATCTTGGCTGCGGGCCCTTGAATGAGTCACTCCCGTCTGGGTGGGCCTTATTTCAGCCTGTGTAAAATTAAGCTGGTAATACTGGGAGCAGTAAGGGTTAAGAGATAAGTGTCTATGGAATCAATTCTTCACGTGGAAGTGCTGTTCTAGAAACTGGGCACTATTATTAATCCTACCATAGTCCACCAGAATGCTGTAGCCAGTGCCGACCGCATAATAATGAGAGATCATCGCTGCCTTCCAGGAGGGAAGGGAAAAAGGGCCAGGACTTGAAGTTGCAAGTGGCAGAAATCCAGTCCACACGTTTCAGCCAAAAGAAGAGGGGGAGGAGAGGTTAATTTATGAGCTCGTGTTTTAGGGTGGAGTTCAGGGATGACTGGCTCCAGGGGCTCACATAATGTCCACAGGGCACCGTCTCTCACGTCTAATTGGCTCTCCTCTGCGAGTGTATCAACTATGAGACAACTCGTAACTTCCTCCCAGATTGGTAACCTACCTTGGGGGAAATCCCCCCAAAAATGAGAGGGTATCTTACTTAGTAGGCGGATCAAAATAAAAGCTACAGCAATTCACTTTAGAAAGCAGTCAGCTCCCCCCAAAGGAACCCCATACCCATGAATAGTCACCCCCATTCTCCCTCCCTTCCCCCCAGGCACCACGAAGCT
Organism: Ursus americanus; assembly: GCF_024610735.1. Classification (NCBI taxonomy): domain Eukaryota; kingdom Metazoa; phylum Chordata; class Mammalia; order Carnivora; family Ursidae; genus Ursus; species Ursus americanus. The sequence goes on along the minus strand of NC_142140.1, from coordinate 64,583,964 downwards.
TCTGCTGTCCATCTCTGCGGATTTAACTGTTCTGGGCTTTTTATATAAATGGAATCCTGCGCCCTGGGTCCTTTTGTGCTTGGCTGCTTTCGCGTATCTTGGTGTCTCCAAGGTGCATTCTGAGATCGTGACCTGAGCAGAGATCTGGAGTCGGACGCTTCACCGACTGAGCCACTTGGGCGCCCCTAATCCGTAATTCTGAAATGTTATTTATGAAAGCTGCAAAACTATACCTTCGTGTTTTCATCCTTTGGCTGTGGAATTCTAAAATGCTACCAGATGGGATATGGTACCCCCTTAAAAATAGACCCTCTTCTGTCGAACCTTCTGGAGCAGGAAGTTGGCTTGAGGGTTCGTCCAGGCGCCTGAGGGATGCGGTGTCCTGAGGGAGACTCCTGCCCCCCTCCACGGTGATGCTTGACCAGCAGTAAAGGGTCATCAGAGGGATAGGGGTGAAGAGCCCAGGGTACCTAAAACCAGCAAAGCCACCCTTACCCCCAGCGCCAAAACGCAATCAAGAAATTAGAAGACACAAAAACCAGATGATTCTGACTCTCTTTCCCAAGCTCCCTGGTCAAAAATGCCTGTTGTAGGTAATAATTGAGGTTTTGTGAGCTCCAGGGCCACGAGTGATGGGCTCTCACAGCACCTCTGTGAGCTTGGACGGGCCCTTTACTCCTTCCACCACCCTGATTTTATGGCCGAGGACACGGGAGCCCTGGGATTTGGGATTTACCCCAGGTTAGGAAGTGGCCGTTAGCTTAGGACAGATGGGGCGAGCATTCGGATGTCTTAACTCGGAGTTCTGTCTTGTTTTGTTATGAGCTCTTGGCCCTGTTTGTACTCATTTTAAAATCTAGATAAGAGTATCCTGATTTTTTTCTTTTTTTTCTAAGAAGCACATTAGAGAGTTGGAGCTTGGGTTTGGGATGCTTTGATAAAATCACAGTTGGATCTTTGGCAAGAGAGAGAAGAATGGCCGTGTGAACCCCCCTCCCCCACCCCCTCCTGTGTGTACAAGTGCAGTTATCCAATATATGTTCAGAAGTCTCTTCTTCTGTGTTTGTGTAGACCCCGCTCGGCTGGTCTTAGAGTCTCCCTTTGGGCCGTACGAGGAAATACAGGGATGTTCCGGTGACTCTTAAATCGCTAGTGGATTCCAAACTGGTAAATAGTCCAGCTGGGTGATGGAAAACCATTCACAGAAACTTCTGGGATGTTTCCTTCTGTGGGAGTGTTTTTAAAAAGCAACTTATTTGAGGTTCTCTGAGAGTTTCTGCAAGTTCAGGGAAGCAGCTGTGTATTTATATTTCACTAGGATTAGACACCATGGACACCTACATCTCTCCTCCACCAAAAAAAATACACCCAAACCCCAGTACTGTGGCTTTGCCTGAAGTATGAAAACAACGATTTATTCATAAGCCAAAACCCAGACACATCCACCCAGTGCATCTTGGGCAAGTCTGATGAAGTGTCCTGATGAAAACACTGTAAGATGTTTTCAAGTGAATTGGGTAGGTATGGATACAGGTTTTGGCTTCCTCCGTGCTTATGGAAATTCTTGACTTAATAGGTAAATCTCAATTTAGCACGCTCAAAGGAGCATGGATTCTGGAAGAGCTGAAATCCTAAAATAAGGAAATTTTATTATCTCGCTGCAGGAAAACGAGAGCTCTTTTGAGCTGTTGCCCCTCGGCAGTGATGTGTCCGGACTGTTCTATACTGAGATGGTCAGTTTCCCAGCACCTGGAAGGCCTGGGAATCTGCATTTCTGGCAAGTTCCCAGTGATGCTGGTCTGTGGCCCCCTCTCTGAGGGGCAAGGCTCTGGAGAATTCCCTCCCCATCTCTTGAGAGGGTTTTGCTTTGTAAAGAAAGATAGGAAGATCCGTCCCGGTTCTGAAGACGACCCTGAGGTCCCTTCCATGATGAATGCCTGCTGGTTCAAAGGCCCTGGGGCTCATGCTCTGGACCCTTCCCAGGAAGACCCTGGCTTTGGACCAACCAGCAGGGGCAAGTTCTCATCATTGAGGTGTTCTTCTTGCTGTCCCACAGAGATAGAATAATGTGCCTCTTCCCTTCACCGAGCCCTAGGGCTTTGCTCTGGGATTTACACCCCTTTGAAGGCGAGGAGATGGCCCTCGTTTCTGGGGGGTGGGGGGTCTCAGAAGCCATAGTCACGCGCTGCCTCTGGCTGCCCGTCCTGACCCAGCCCCTCCATCTGCTCAGCAGAGGTGGGGGTGGTGTCCCTGGCAGGAGCAGAGGACCCACGGTTGCCCCTCTCCCCCAAGCCAGAATCAGGCCACCGATTGGGTTGACATGCCCAGGTAGGAACTCAGAACGTGGTCCTGGGGGTCTCAGCCTCAGTTCTGACAACAACACCAGGCAGGGCGGGCTTCAAGGTCAAGTTCCTCCAAGCCTCTGCCTCCTTCCTTAACTCACTGTATTAGCAAAGGCTCTTGCATGCTGCCTGGGCTCCCCTGGGCACCTTTCACTTAGACTAACCTGAGTATGACTTACTGCAAAGGAGTATGGGGGTTCTCTTGTTCTTCGCACACGTCCTTCCCAGTGCTTCCCGTGCACAGAGATGGTTTCTTTCCATCTGAGCATTCCTTACCACTTCCTGTCCCCGTGCCCCCGGCAGACAGCCCCAGACGGCAGCGTGTGTGGAGCTTTGAGCTGAACAAGGCGCAGTGCCAGCGATGGGCTGTGGGTTTCCTTTTGGTCTTCCACTCTCTGCCTGGGGGAACCGGCCTTTCTCGCACTGTCTCGGTGGAATGGCCCGACCATATTCCTTTTCAGGAACTGCCATATGTGTTTCTAGTAAACGCCCATGATCTTTGGTACCAAGGGGCTTCTATTGTGTGCTTCCCCCCCTTCCTCGCCTAGATGGTGGTGTCTGTTGGGGGGTTTGGTTTCTAGAAGGTTCTGGTCAGGAGGCAGGCAGGAGTGATCAATCTGGCCGCTCGTATCTGCCATATAATTCTCTTCTTGCTTCAAGAAAGACTGTATTTTTCTTAGAAATTTAACATCCATTGCTGTGCGTGAACACATTCATTTCCAGATCCTTTCTTATCTGATATCAGGGGTTCTGCAGAGATGGGCTGGCTGCTTTGGACCCATCTCCCAACTTGGCATGCAAATCACTCTGATAGACCCAGGCTCCCAGATGCCCATCCCGAGGCCTCCTGGTCATGCTGTGATCGGAGTCCGGGGCTGGTTCCCTGGGCCCGGCACTGCCCCTAAGAGGCGGGGTCCGTCTGTCCTCCTGGGCACTTTTCGCTGAGCTCCTCGGCCGCTGTGGGCAGGACACACTCCTGGCTCTGTTTTAGAAACAGTGAGGAGTGCAAGTGGGCACAGCGGCAGATTTCTCAGCTTCGAACAGGATGCCGAAACGGGACCAGTCCCCCGCGTCCCCCGTCCCTTGGTGTCATTGGCCCTATGAGAGTCTCCTGTGATCACATTTCAGGAGGGTGCTGGTCTGTTTCCTCCATGCTGCTGTGGTGTGGAGCTTGCTGTCTGGTGGGGGCCCCTGACCCTCCTCAGCCCCGGGCCAAGTCAGGGTTAGGGATGGGGCTGGCTCTGCCTGAGCCCCTGCTCCCTGGGCTGCTTTCCCCTCCAGACTCATCAGCTTGAACTGGGACAGTGTCCTTGGAGCCCAGCAGACAAGAGCCCCTGTCCTTGTTTGTTCTGGCTGCCAGAACAACGTAGCACAGACTGGGCAGGATGAAGGGGGGCTTCCACAAGACCTTTATTTCTTCTCCCTTCTGCAGGTTGGAAGTTCAAGGTCAAAGTGTCGGCAGGGCTGATGTCCTCTGAGGCTTCTCTCCTTGGCCTGTGAGAAGTGGCTGGCCTCTCCCTGTGACTTCCCCTCCGTGCCTGGGGGGCCTAATCTCCTCTTCTCGTGAGGACCCCAGTCCTATTGAATGAGAGCCCACTCTGATGACTTCATTTTGACTTAATCACCTCTTGGCACTTTTTAAATTTATCTATATCTGTTTGAGAGAGAGCAAGAGAGCGGGGTGGGAAGGGGCAGAAGGAAAGGCAGAGAGAGAGAGCTTCTCAAGCAGACTCCATGCTGAGCGCGGAGCCCGATGCGGGGCTCGATCCCATGACCCTGAGATCATGACTTGAGCTGAAATCAAGAGTCAGACGCTTAACCGACTGAGGCACCTGGGCGCCCCGACTTAATCACCTTTTTGAAGGCCTGCCTCCAAATAGGGTCACGTGCCTGAGGCTAGGGGGTTCGGACTTCAACATACACAAACATCGTGGGGTTCACAACTCAGCTCCTATCACACACTCTTTTGTGCTCATCGGCACCCCTGTGAGTTCAGCCTGTGCCGACATCCAGAACCGTAGGGCTTGATCGAGGTTGCCTGGGACTTTAGAAAATAGTAAAATTTATGCACGTTTGGAATGCACAGGGGACCTCCGAAAACCGTTTTCTGTAAGAATTACGATGGCTTCAGTGTTCTTGTTTTATGTTAGGTTTTCTCGTTTAAACCTTTAAAAATACGTAGTTAACTTGCTGTGTACTTACTATATAGTGTGTTTTATTGACTTTATTGTGTGTGTGTTTCTTCCGATAACGGGAAAGGTTTACAGCCTGCTTTTAGTTCTAGTAGTTGTCTTGGTGACTAACTGTACGGCTTTATAATATCCTCCGTCCCCGGCTCGTTAGGTATACTTACTCACCCACCACTGCGAGCGGTGAGAAAATGATTCCGAAGAGTGATAATCTGAACAGAAATAATGAACGCGTACTATATTTAAAACAGTTTTTTAAAATTTAACCATCTCTGCAGCCCTGTGTTGGAAGGAATTTATTGTATCCGTTTTAAAGGGGAGGGATTCACAGAGCGCCTGCCCAGGGCCACTTGGGTTAGTACCTTTTTTTTTTGCTTGTTTTTTTAAGATTTTATTTATTTATTTGAGAGTGCATGAGAACAGGAGTTGGGGGGAGGGGCAGAGGGAGAGGGAGAAGCAGACTCCCGGCTGAGCAGGGAGCCCGATGTGGGACTCGATCCCAGGACCCTGGGATCATGACCTGAGCCGAAGGTCTTAATTGACTGAGCCACCCAGGGGCCCCAACTTGGGTTAGTATTTAGCAGAAGTGGGATTTGACCTGGAGTCCGCGTGATTACAAAGTTCTGCCTCTAATTCTGTCTTGTTAGGCCTGCACATTTGGGGTGATGCCCCCCACTGCCCCCCTCACTCCCTTTGATTTCTTTGGAGCTGGGCTCTTTGGAGGAGAGAATTCAGAGCTTAAGGGTGTGGACCCTCCCTCGAGCAGTGCTTCGGCTGTCCCCTGGTTGTGGCCTGTGGGCAGCCTCCCAAATCAGGGAATTCCAAAAGTAGGTCAGGGTCCGTGGGAGACACATAGACGTAGCTGTATGTTGGTACACGCAGACATACACACGTAGACAGACACACGTATAGACAGACACACATACACACACACAAGTACATACATTTTTAAGGAGGGTTTTTACGGGGAATTGGTCTTAGGCTGTTGTCTCCACAGCTAGAGTTGGAAGCCCACAGGACAGGCAGAGTCAGGAAGGGGGGTCATGAGCGGGAGACCCGTGGGAATGGATTGAAGTTGCCTCTGATCTTGGTGGTACGGAGACCCTACAGAAGCCGGGCCCCTTGGCCTTGGAGTGAGCCCCACGCACTTGGCCCCTGAGTCAGAGAAGCTGAAGGAGGGTCTGGGACATGTCAGCCACAGCCTGCATGAGCTGCGGGGTGGCTGCCATTTGCTTTTTGCCGTCCAGAACTCCCCAGAATCTTCCTATGGTGTGCCCTAACCCAGAACATTCCAGAAAATGAGCTCTGGCAACTGACGTTCAGCGTGGCCAGGCTCACACCTTAGAAGTCCATCACACAGCCAGGTGGTGGGAAGACAGCAGCTTGGGGTATCAGAATGACCTAAATTTAGGGAAACTGATCTATGCCTTTTCCATGGAGGACGGGGATAATGATGCCATTACCTTCTCTGTGGAGCGTTATTCACGGATGTCGAGGGCCCCGCTTTGCTCCTGGATGGAAGGTAAGACATCTGTAGTTCTTGACACTATCCTGGAGCATAACATCTCCCCATAATTAAGTCTCACTTTATCTCCTCAATAAATGGCTTCTTGTGTATTCCCTGCGTCAAGTTCATTCCCAGGAAGTTGATCTGCCTTCTTGTTATTGTGAATAAAACTAAATTGTGTTTTAAAATTGGTTATTGATTATCTGTGTTTCCAGAAGGATGTTAGTAAATAGTCATGTTCCGTCTTTAATGGGAATTCCCCTGGGGTTTCCTCGTAACTCGGATACTGGCTGTTGGTTTTAGATAGCATGCGTTATTTCCGATTTAGCATTTTAATCTCCTTTTTATGTGTGTTTTTCTGTGTCCTTATGGTGAGTCTAAGATGAAGCTGGTCTTAATACCAAGGAGAGGTATTTTTGAAGCTACAAATAGATGTGGAATTTTATCAAAGGGTGCATGGCCAGCATCTCTCAAGATGATTGTGTACAGTTTTATTTAAAAATAATACGATTACCAATATTCCTAGTTTTCCTAGCAGGACTGAATGTCGACATCAGAGGCAACTCGGTAGAAAGAGCATAGGATTGAGTGTCTGGGAACGTGGATTCTAGTGCTAGCTTGTTTTTGTTTTTTGTTTTTCTTTTTTTTAAAGATTTTATTTATTTATTTGACAGGGACAGAGACAGCCAGCGAGAGAGGGAACACAAGCAGGGGGAGTGGGAGAGGAAGAAGCAGGCTCCCAGCGGAGGAGCCTGATGTGGGGCTCGATCCCATAACGCCAGGATCACGCCCTGAGCCGAAGGCAGACGCTTAACCGCTGTGCCACCCAGGCGCCCCTAGCTTGGTTTTTTTATTATGAATTTGACCTCGGACAAGGCAGTATGTTTCATTTTCCCCCTGAACAGTGCCCCACACCTGCGTTCTCTGATCTGTAAAATGGGTGTAGTTATGCTTTCCTTTCCTAACACAGAGTTGGAAGGATAAGGACGAATCCATAGTCTCTTCCCCACGTTGATTTCAATGCTTTCCCATCTGCAAAAGAACCTTGAAAAAAGGAAGTCTGGGGGCATCGTGATCCCGTGACCTGGGATCCTGTGATCATTGAGACCGTCAACCAGCAGTTCGTTTTTCATTCACTCATTCGTCCAACAAATATTGATTGAGCAACTGTAGCGTGCTAGGAATTGTTCCAGACGCTGGGAACACAGCAGTAAACAAAGTAGACCAATCCCTGCACCCTGGAGCTTACATCCCAAACAACAAACAGAGAAACACTGGGAAGATCGATAAAGGTGGGAGAGGGGTGGAGAGTGAGGCAGGGTCCAGGCAGGCTTACTTTTAAGTGGGTTGGTCAGAGAAGACCTCACTGAGGTGACATTTGAGCAGAGGAGGGAATGAGCCGGGTGCAGGTCTGGGGGAAAACTGTTCTGTGCAGAGGGACGGCATGTGCAAAGGCCCTGAGGTACAACAGCAATGCCAATGCAGCTCGAGCTGGGCGAGTGGGCCGGAGGCGAGGGAAAGGGTTTGAGGTCTGAGAGGTCGAGGAGGGTCAGGTCACGCAAGACCTTGCTTCCTGTCCTAAATCAATCACTGTGGCTGCCTGTGGAGAGTGGTTGGAAGCTGGTGGTGGGTGGAGACAGGCAGACCTGAAGAGATGGTGGTCCAGTCCGGGATGACAGCTGCAGATGGGGTGGGAGGTATCGGATTTGGGGTCCAGTTTGAAGAAGGCACTCGCGGGGTGTGCTGGCGAGTTGCACGTTTCCTGTAGGGACAGCTAGTTGGCTCTTCCTGCGAGAAGAAAATGTGTCTGCCACTCTCATTACAGTCTGGGGCGATGGGGCCTGTGTTGTGCTGAGTCGGGGGAAACTGAGGCCCCCCCCAGCACGTCTCCACACCTCTGGTTGGGTTTGGATATCTGCGGGAGAAATTCCGCTTTGGGGCCCGGCCCAGAAGTGCAGGCCGTGGTGTGGCCTGCCCCACAGAGGGGCAGCTCCCCACAAGCCCTGTGTCCCCGAGGGTCATCGAGCCCTACACCACCCCCTTAAGAGTCGGCATTAGTCACGGAATACTTGGCCACGGGTGACACCGTGATTCAGTAATAAAAGACAGACAACATTTGGGAAGCATTTGCCTTAATTTTCATTTCAGGGCGTCTTGTCCTCCCTCAGACAGCCCTTTGTGTTCTTATGAGGCGCGGGACCCACCCACGTGCTCCAGGGGGGGCCAAGTTGCTCATTTATACCCTCGTGCTCTCAACTACCCCAACTCAGAACTGGAAAAAGTCTCTTCTCTCCCCCTGTGGGCTTCAGGTCTTCCCCGCTCTTTCCTGCCACTCTTCTCCCCTTTGGATCAAATGCTGAAAATTTTGTTCCCAGAGCTTCTTTCAGGCTGGAGCTCAGAGCAGTGCAAAACCCCCCACTGGGGCTGGCGGGAGGGGGGGCTTCCCACCATGCTCCCCCCTTACCCCCCCAGCTCTGAGGCCTGCCTGCTCGCCAGGCACAGAGCTCAGAAGATAGTAGCAGAGCTTATTGGTGCAAAGGAGAGAAAAGGACGAGATAGTTTCCTCCACGCGAAGACAGGAAAGCACACGTTAAAAATAACACCAACAGGCGAAATCGGGAACACAAACAAACGTAAGCCAGCAGGGCGTGATGGGGCGTTCGTAACCGCTGCCTGGCCTGCCTCTAGTAGTTCCGGAGAAATCTCCGGCCAGCGCCGTGTCCCGGGAGCCTTCCCTCTGGGGGGCCAGTCTGAGTAATGGGCAGAGGCTTAAAGTCGGAGCCATCTGGAAGGCTAGTTTTGTTTTTTTATGTATTTTTATTTATTTTTTATTTTTTAAGATTTTATTTCTTTATTTGAGAGAGAGAGAGAGAATGAGCATGAGCGGGGGGAGGGGCAGAGGGAGAAGCAGGCTCCCCGTGGAGCAGGGAGCCCGATGGGAACTTGATCCCAGGACCCTGAGATCATGACCTGAGCCGAAGGCAGACACTTCACTGACCGAGCCCCCCAGGTGTCCCGGGAAGGCTAGTTTGAGGAAGAGAGAAAGGACTCATCTTGAGGATGTATGTGGGAGGGTCTATCTGTCTGTCTTTTGGAGGAGGATGCCTTCAGGGGAGAAAGGCTCAAGCTTTGGGGGTGTGAGAGGAATTGAAACCCTATGGAGAAAGGGAGGAAGGAGTCCTGTTTTGGCCACTGCCTGTGATTTGTATGAAAGAGTGAATAAGACTTTTAAGTTTTGCTGTGAGTTGGGAGTGAAGTCCTCTCTCCCCCGCGCTGCCACCCCCCTTTTAAAGAGACTTTAAAGATCCAGTCCCCTTCGGGACATCTGACTGGCTCCGTTGGCGAGGCATGCAACTCTTGATCTCAGGGTTGTGGGTTCGAGCCCCACGTTGGGTCTATGTAGAGATGACTTAAAAATAAAAAAAATCTTGAAAAAAAAAAAGACTAAAAAATCAAATTGCTTTTAAATAATTTTTGGTCGCCTGAGTGAGGTTCCTTCGGATGCAATGCTGGGTGGAGACCAGACCACGGCTGCGTGGACGGCCTTTGATGACAGGTGGCCATCTGCGTGTGTCCCTGTACATACGTACCTATGCAGGGTGGGGCGGGGTTGAAGGTCACGGATTCGGTGGCTGGTGGCTGGGTTATATGGTAACTATGGTTAACCTTTCGAGGAACTGCCAGAAGATTTTCCACGCCGCTGACCGCTTTACGGCCCCACCTGTACGAGGGTCTAATTCCTCCGCATCCTTCCAGCGCTCGCTAGTATCTGTCTTCTCCATCAGGGCTCTTCTCGCGGGTGAGACGTGCGTTTTCATTGTGGTTTTGATTTGCATTTTCCCAGAGGCTAATGGTATTGAACATGTCTTCACGTGCTTACTGGCTTCCTGTGTCTGGGGAGAAAGGTCTTGTCAGAATCTCTGCCCATTTTTCTGTAACCGAGTTAAATTACCGATGTCGTTTTATTTTACTGAGTTGTAAGTGTTCCTGATGTCTTCCAGATAAAAGTCCCTTATCAGATAGACGTTTGGCAGAAATTTCTTTCTGTTCTCTGTGGGTTGTCTTTTCACTTTCTTTTTTTTATTAAAGATTTTATTTATTTATTCGACAGAGAGAGAGACAGCCAGCGAGAGAGGGAACACAAGCAGGGGGAGTGGGAGAGGAAGAAGCAGGCTCATAGCGGAGGAGCATGATGTGGGGCTCGATCCCATAATGCCAGGATCACGCCCTGAGCCGAAGGCAGACGCTTAACCGCTGTGCCACCCAGGCGCCCCTGTCTTTTCACTTTCTTGATGGTTTCCTTTGAAGCACGAGTTTTTAATTTGGATGATGTCGACTTTATTATTATTTTTTTTCCCATTCTCTTGCGTGTGGCTTTCGTTCTACCTAAGAAACTGTGGCCAAGTTGAGGTCGTGAACATTGACACCTGTTTTCTTCTAGAGTTTTACAGGTTGGGCTCTTATATTGGGGATTTAGATCTGCCTCGAGGTAGTGTTTGTAAACGGTGTGAGAAAGGGGTCCAGCTTCATCTTCTGGCTGGTGGCTCTCTTGTCCCAGCACCCCTTAGTTGAAAAGGCCGTCTTCTCTCCGTCTTCTCTCCGTGTTATGGTCTTGGCCCTTTTGCCCTCAGGGTTTAGCTATGCTATTTGTTTGAAGTCTCTGGGTGGGGAAGCATCTACAGACCCACAGGGAGAAAGCAAGTCAATCAAGGATCCCTTATGTTTGGGGAAAAAAAATGCTTTTGTTTGGAATTCTAGACAAGATTTCGATGGAAACCGTCACTGAAAATGAAAATCACCAGCAAACGATGTGGTTGAATAGATAGATGTGAGGAAACGTGGAGTTCTACGAATCTGGCCCAGTTGGCAGGGGGAGCGGGGGTGAGGGGAGGCGCTTGGCCTCCGCCAGCTCTGGAATTCGATGGGGTGTGGATCGAAAATCAGAGCTGACTGCATCAAGTGTGGGAACCCAGGCTGCGGGGCCGGGAGCACGGGGAGCCCCGTGTCCCACCCCAGCCCACGCTCCCCCAATTGGCTCCTTAGCAGCAGGAGGTCAGCACCGGGACAGCCGGGCACGGGGAGCAGCCGGCTGTGAGACTCTGTGCCAGTTCTTCCTTGGCCTTGATGCAGGAGGGGGATTAGAGAATTATTTCTTCTAGAAGCCTCCGCCGCAGAACGGAATCCTGGATTGCCGAGGCCTCTGCCTCCCATGCGTGGGGGGTTGGGCGGCTCCACCGCCCCAGAACTGTGGGTGTGGGCCGGGAGGATGCAAGCACGGCCTCCTGTGTGACTCAGGGCCCCGGCCCCGGGCAAGGTCATGTGCTGGGGTCCCCAGGCCTGGCCCGGCTCCCGGGGACACTGGACCCGCCCCCCCGCACCCGCACTGCTGCTCCCGGGAGTCCACCCCAGCTGAACCCCCAAGAGCAAAGGATTAGCTAAGTCCCAGATGTTTAGATCCCTAACTCAGTGTTTGCTTGTGTTCTGTCGCTCCCCGAGGTGGTCCAGGAGCTGGCTCAGATCTTGGTGTGGTTCTCGTGTTGAATCAGCATTTTCCGGGACAGGCTTGGGGGTTCCAGGATTTACTCGGAGCTTTCTGCCCTGGGTTCCCCTCAGCCCCGGTTGGAACCTGCCCAGTCTTGGGGGCTCAGGGCGGTGGAGACGGCGGCCCTCCTCTTGGACGGGAATCCAATCAGGACTTGGGGGAATTCTCTGCCCTGGTTCAGGTGAGTGTTTTTCAAAATCAAGTTCCCCAGTTGTAGCCTCCAGCCCTGAGTCGTTCCCTCTGTGAGTGCACGGTTGAAATGCTTTCAGGGGAGCTGAGTGGGGCTGGTGGTGGTGAGGGTTCTGGAACCCAGGAAAAGAGAGCATTCCCTGCAGTATTGCAGACCCAGGTTTCTTCCAGAGCCTGGAGTCAGCTAGCGAAAGCTCCAGCCCCTCCCTGGCTGGCCACCCCCAGCTGGCCTGTCTTCACACTACAGACTGTGCAACAGGGGGAGGGCCATGCGGTGACCTCTGGAACCCAGGAGTCCCCCTGATGGAAGCTGGAGCCTTTCATCAATGTGGTGATGGGTTCAGATGTCAGGGGCCACGTAGGCCCCTGAGATCCCAGGATTACATGCCACTGGAAACAGGCAGCGTCAGCCAATCGTAGGGAGCGCAGGCCCAGCTGGAAATCCCAAATCTCCCCATCTTAGAATGTCAGTATTGATTCAGATGGAAAACAACAGCAGACAAGACAGTGAGTTGGCCAAAACCTACCAACAGCCTCTTTGTAACCCTTCTCTCTGCATAAGAAATGGGGTGCTAGGGACAGGTGGTGACTCACCAGGTTGCCAGTCCAATAAGCAGCCTGCACTCACACTCTGGTTTCTAGACTCCCAGGCTCTGGAGCAGTGTCCGGTCAACCTTACCAGTACCCTCCAGTCAAGCAAACGGAGACCCCCATGAGGTCAAGGAAGACCATTCAGCTTAGTAAGGGGCTGAGCTGGGATTTGACCCCAGCACTGGCTGACTCTGTCCGTCCTGCTGTCCCTGGGATGAGCATTGGCGTCTGCTCCGTTCGGGAGCATTTTTTCTTCCCACAGTTCCACCCTGGGATTGGTTCCCAATCCTTGAAAAACAGAGCTGTCGCTTGACCAGTGAGTGGCTTCTCCGAATTCTGGGGACTTTTCGGGAGCAGGAGGAGATCCCGAGGGCACGCATGTGTGAGTGTGCACGTGAATTCTGTCCTGCTTCTTCACGCCCATTCATCGTTCCCGGTTTCTCCGAGAGGTCTGCGGAGTTCCCCAGAAGGAGTCGCAGCCGGCGCTTTTCCCGGTCTCAGAAGCAACCCCCCTTAGCAAGAAAGACGCACTTAACCCGTGTCCTTCCTGAGCCACCGGCGACCTGGGGTCTCCAGGCTCAGCCCCTACGGTGGGTCCCCTGCAGATTTGGGGGGCACCCTGGGAGGGTGAGCCAGGACCACAGACTGGCAGCACCCTCGGCCAGACCCGGGGAGCCCCCCTTGGATGCATGATGGGGAGTCTGGCGGAGGGGTGTGTGTGTGTGTGTGTGTGTGTGTGTGTGTGTGTGTGTGAGGGTTGGGGGCAGGGGCCAGGAAGTGGTCATAAGTAAAGCAGGGCGGAGGGGCTTCTCAGAGATTTACTAGCTAAATATTTTCCGGATGTTTTCATCGTCCTTTAAGGCTGATCCAGAGGCGGACTTAACAGGACTTAGCCTGACTTCTCCAGTGGCTCCCACCCTCCACCACCCCCTGACCCCTCGCACCCTGGCCTCCTTCCCAGCACCACCCGGACGCCGCCCCATTGCCCTCATACCATTCCCTCCTCGTTTCATCGTACGGGGAAAGAGGACCGTCTCCTCTCCCTGTTTTTAGTCATATTACACGTAGAGTCGTACGACCCGATTTCTTTCTTGATGTTTAACGTTTATTGAATATCTTTCTTTGTTAGTATGTGTGTCTAAAGCATTCTTTTTGGTGTCTGCTATTAGTTCATGGTTTGGGTGAACTATTTATTATTTATAATCCCCTAGTGATGGACACTGAGGTTGCTTCCTTTTTTTTTGTTTTTGGCTGTTGAAATCCCTGGCGCTGACCGTCCTCGTGATGACATCTCCTCACACTGTGATTGGTTTGCTCTTCGGAAAGGTTGTACCAATTCACAGCCCTTGGAATGACTAATGCCCCACTCGTTGGCCAAGACTGGGATTGGCGGGCCTGCAGAGAGCTTTTTTTCCCCCTCTCACCCCCCCTTTTTTTCTTCTTTGTTTTAAGAGAGAAAAACATAAAAACAGAACTCGTAGTGACAAATGCTACCGGCGCCCTTATGGGTCATGTTCATTCCAGTGCCTCGCTCCTGCCTGTCCGTCCACAGTCCGTGAGCACCGAGCAGGGGGCCGCTGTCATGGAAAGAGTGTGCTGGCTCAAAGGTCCATGTGCCAACCTTGGCTCTGTTATTCAGCAACCTGCGGAAAAGCTCTTGTCTTCTCGGTGCTTCTGTTTTCTAATCTTTACCATGGGAATAATCATACTTGCTCCACATCCTTGGCACGTCGCGGGTGACGAGTCAATATTTATTTTAAGACCTCCCCCAGCGACTCTGGCTTCCGTAGCTTCTCTTCCGTCCCTCTGACGCCCCCAGAATGTCCTGCCACCCCCACTTGTCACTGAACCCACCACAGACGGCTGTCATATTGCAGACTCAAGAGATGCGTGACTTTGGCTCTTTGGGTACCATCGTGGCAATCCAGGCTCTCATACGGGTCCTTCCTCTGCCCTTGGACATCTGGAAGTGTTGGGTGGATGAATATCGGGGTCCTGTGCGCCCCTTGTGGGGAGGTATTCCCAGTGCAGCTGGTACTGGGGTGGGCAGGTGGTGATGGGGGGCTATGTCTCCCGCCAGGCCCCGTGCCCGTGTGTGGGGTGCAGAGCATATCTGGGCTCCTTCCTTCGGGACCGATAAGGAGCCGTGTCATGCAAGCTGCATTTCCTCGAGGACCCCGTCCTGTGGGTCTCCCCTGGGAGCGGGGGTGCAGCCCGCGGTGCGAGAGAGGGCCAGTGTGCATGGGGCGGTCCAGTTCTCGTCTGCTGCCCGCCTGGCCTCTCCCTGTTGGAAGCTGTGCAAGGCCCCGCCACGAGGGGCTGGTCGGAGCCGGGAGCCGTGTGGGGAGCCCTCTTGGGCACAGGGACGGCTCTGTTTCCTCCTCCGCCTCGCCAGGGGCCCCCATTCACGGCAAGGAGAGTCACGCATTCCCCCTTGAGATAAGAATAGAGCCCAACTGTGCCGCGGGACAGAGTCCGGCTTCTTCTGCCGGCCCTGCGAGGCCTGGCAAGGGCTCCCAGATGGTACTGGCATGAGTGGGCCCTGGCGGCCTGCCCCGCCAGCCCCTTGTGCATTGTGCGGCTGGGACACTGGGTGCAGTGTGCATGCGTGCCCACCCGGCCCCCCCGGAGACCAGTGTCTCCAGGCTCTGCTCAGGATGGAGGGATTTGGCCTGCAGTCAGCTGCCCCGGGGCTCTGCTGTGCGCCTTCCCTTCCCTGGGGCCCCGGTCTCCACCCTCCCGGCCTCCATACCTCTCTGAGTAGCCACTGCTGTTTATTCCTGGAAGGGAGGCAGAGAGCCCTGGCTGGGAGCGTGGGGAGGAGAGTGGGCTGGGTGTTAAAGGCGGCATCCTGGCGACTCCATGGCCTCCTTCTGCAAGCCTAAGGTGCAGGAGACACGAACAAGCAGGGGCCACTGATGGTGTGTGACAGATGGGGTGCTGGGGCTTCCGTCCTCAGCCCCGCCTGTGTCCGAGGTGGCAGAGGGAACAGCCTCGTGTCACTGCAGCGGCGGGACTGGACCAGGGGCTCTTAACCCGGCGTGGGGCCCGGAGTGTTCCTGGGTTCTCCTGTGACCGGGTTGGGGGGATCCTTAGTGTTGTTTCCAGCCTTCAGATGCGGGGGGCAGGGCTTCTCAAAGTTGGTCCCCGGACCAGCTGCAGGAACAGTGGAGATGCACATTCCCAGGCCCCACCCCGGGCCTGCTCTGGCAGAACCTGGCCACAGGGCCCGGAAATTGTGTTTGACACCCTCCCCAGGGGGGTTCTGATGCACACAGCTGCCCCAGGACCACTGGTCTAATAAGTGAGCTGTTTGCAAACAGGTTTCAGCGCTCTCCCCGGTGGGTCAGGTGACTCAGCTGAGTGCCCAGGGCCACGACTGTGTCCTGCTGGGCACACAGTCCACCGACAGGCGTTCAGATCAAGAGAGCTGAAACTATCTGTTTGAACACGGAGACTCCCATTCAACCTAAAAAAAACCACAAAAACTCAAAAAACTTACAACTTGCGCGTTTTCACACATTCCAGTTGATTCTACAACTGGATGAGGTCGCGTTTTGGGTTTCTGGGTGAAAACACTGAGCCGTGTGTCCGGCAGTGGCTGGTCGGTGCCACGGAGGTGTGACGGGAAGCCAGGGTTTTCCGCCGTGAGCCGGGGGCTTTCCAGTAAGTGTGCAGGCGGCCGTGAGGCCAGTGCGGCGAGGCTGTCCCTTCTGGTGGGGGGCGCCTGGCCTGATCTAAAAAGCGCGTTAACGAGTATTTGAATAGGGCCGCACGCAGGCATGCAAGTGTTTGGGGGAAGGGCTTCAGTATCTGAGTCTCTGTCTCAACCTGTGAGGGTTCCTGAAAGTCGCTGGCTTGGGCACCAGCCGCTCTTGCAGGAAGAAAGTGCTAGAAGGGAAGTCTCCCGGGGCAGGGCAGGATGCACAGACACGCGGCTGGACCGTTTCTGAGGCTTTCGGGGTTTCCGCGGCACGGTCCCCTGGGTGGGCGGGGAGAGCAGTGCCACCTTTGTTTGCAGGCGAGAGAACGCCTCCTCTTGGGGGATTCCGATCACACCTCCCGCCCCCCGCCTTGTGTCAAGGGTCCCCCACCTCCCCGGTCCTCCCCGTGAGACCCAGTCTCAGTGGCTGCCGAGACTTGGTTGGAAGGAACGGGCGGGAGGAGCATAGGGCAGAGGCCGATGACCGCGAGCAGTCTTGGGAGCACCCGATTAGATCTCCAGGATCTCGGTACCCGTGGCCCCTTGGGTGGGTAGAACGTTTCCAGAGGGATCTGCCGATGCAGAAATATGTAGTAATAATAGACAGCATTTATATAGCGTGCACTGTCTTGTAGGCACCGTGCTAAGCAGTGTGCCTGTATTCGTTACCTCAGTTAATAATCACAAGACACACAAGGTGTGACCAGGCCCATTTTACAGATGGGGAAGTTCTAGGATTTGTACCCGAACCATCTCTAGCCGGAGCCTGCGATTGAAGCCGCTGGTTGCTCTATACTCCTTTTCTGCATCCCTGTCCCGGAGAGGGGAGTGGGGACCCCTCATCGCCTCCACTTACCCCCCAACATACCTGCACACCCAGTTGAGCAGCTAGGTGTCCCCAGTTTGGGGTCCCAGCAGGCCCTTGCTTTCATGGAGCAGCTGTGAAGGGGAGCAAATGGTGAGGAGGGATGGGAGGGGCGGTGAGGTGGGGTGGGGAGAGGAGGTACCCGGGGATGCCTTTTCTTCACACCTCCTTCCCCGGCCCCCAGCTGCTGACTCGGATCCATGTGCTTTTGGGATCTTCTGCTGGCCATCTGGGGATCGAGTCCTGGTCTAGCTGAACCATTTGGGGGAGACTCAGTCGTGGGACAGGAAGGAAAAGCTGTGATGTTCCAGCTTTTCAAGTCCTCGCAACTCTGCAGGGGGGTGGGGGGGAGAGGAGACCGGAAGAGTTTAGGGCAAGGCGGAGGGAGGCGGACGGCGGCTGGACCAGCTCCTGGTGGCTGTCTCTTCCACTAGAGCCTGGGGCCAGCCCCAGGCCAGCTGGCTCACAGCTGGATGCGTGGTGGGAGGAGACAGGAGGGTCCACAGGCCAAGACGCTGTCAGGGAAGTGTACCCAAAGTCAGCCTTGACTTTCCTCCAAACAGGAAAAGCCTGGGTGCTCCGCTCCCTTGCATTTCCCCGGGGGTTAGCGGTGCTGGTAAGAGTTCCGCGTTGGGGTCAGAGGCGTGAGGACCCTGGGTGTGACCCCCTCTCCTGCCCATCCTTTGCCATCAGGCTGCCATGGGCCCTGGAGTGAGCACAGCCCGGTGAGAGCAGTCACCCCGCCTAGCAGAGATTCTCAGATCAGAGGAGATGGGAGCCTGTAGGGCCCCCTCAGTCCTGGGGTGGGCATTGCCCCTGGAGATGTCGCGAGTGAAACGTGGAGCGGACCAGTTAGCTGAGAAGGCCCTGAAACCAGTGGGTGCTTTGGGACGGCAGCTGGGCCGGCTGTAAGGACAGTCCGTGGGTGGCTTCCAGAGTTGTGGTTTCTGGTGCTGAGAAGAGCACAGTTTCAGCGAACCCGGGTCATAGTGGTCGTGGTGGTGATGGCGATGATGGTGGAAGGGGCAGGCAGTGGGAGGAAGGAAGCCGACCAGGGACCTTGACCAAGTACCAGACCCTCTCGGGAGGGTCCCCCGGTGCTGTCCTCCACCCAGCAGGCTTCATGTTCCGTGACGCTGGGCACGCTCGCAGGAATCCCACAAGACGAGTGTCTGCTCCTTTGCACCCTTCTCGAATGAGTTGTCTTTTTTTTTTTTTTAAAGATTTTATTTATTTATGTGACAGAGAGACAGCCAGCGAGAGAGGGAACACAAGCAGGGGGAGTGGGAGAGGAAGAAGCAGGCTCATAGCGGAGGAGCCTGATGTGGGACTCGATCCCGGAACGCCAGGATCACGCCCTGAGCCGAAGGCAGACGCTTTAACGACTGTGCTACCCAGGCGCCCCCTCGAATGAGTTGTCTTAACGTCTACCCCCTGAATAAAATGTGTGCTTTGTGGGAGCAGCGTGCCTGGGGGCAGGCCTGTGGTGAGCTCCAGGAACTGCTGGGTGAACTCGTGAATGGCAGAAGGAAGGAAGGGGGGCAGAAGAGCTAGAAAGATCTTCCACTGCGGACATCTCGCACTGTTGAAAATTTTCACCCACCCTTCAGTCCACCCCAAACTCCTGGCTCCCCTTACTTTGTTCTGTCTGTCTCCTTGTCACCTTCTCATATTCTTATAGTTTACTTATCTCTGTTTTGATTCTCTGCCCCCCCCCCATGCCCATGCTGGGAGAACACTAGGTTTTTCCCCTCTGTTTTGTTCACCGATGTGCCCAAGTGTCCAGGAACAGCTCCGGGCAGTTCTCCCTCCGGGCACTCAAATGCTCGCTATGCATTTGTCAGATGAATGAATGGGTGGAAAAGCTCCGGAAAGCACTTGCTAGTGTCCAGTGGGGGGGATAGACCTGCGTGCCCTGGGAGGTGCCCGCACAGTCTGGCCACCTGCCCTCGGCCCTGCTCCATCCTCGTGCTGTGCGGGTTCCCGGAGGAGGACCACGCCGCCGGCTCCGGGATGTGAGATCCTTCCTGAATCCGCCTGTGGATGGTCAGAGCCTCAAGGGCTGACCAGGTAGAGAGTGAGCAGAGCTGGGAACTGTTTGCAGCTCAGGATTTTGGAGCCTGTTAGGACCGCATTCCTGAATCCCGCCCGCCCCCTCCCTGCCCTGCTACTCCGTTCCCGCCCTGTGGGCCGTGGGAAGTGGAAAATGCCTGGTTGAGCAATTGAGGGCGAAGGCGAGATCCCTGTTTACTCAGCCTCTGTCATCTGGCCTTGCAACTAGTGCCCGGCTTACCAGCTTAATCCAGGGTAGTCTCGGCGGCCTCCACACCCTGGGTGCTTCCCATTCCTCTCGGGGTCATGTCCAGACCCAGAATCCCAGCCCAGATCTCCAACAGCGTCCCCTGGCGGGAACCTGCAACCCTGAGGGCAGCAAGCCTGCTTCCAGGCTCTGCTCAGGGGTTTGCTCTCGGCCTCCTGACTCCGCCGCGGCCGCTGTGTCTCCAGACATCACACCTGCTCCTTCCTCCAGGTCCAGGCCCCCTGCAGCCTTCCAGTAAAAAGGCAGGTGTGTCCTTCTAGCTGCTTGGGTCACAGCCCCCACCCTCTTCCCACGTTCAGTTTGCCAGGTAAGCGTGTAGGCTCCTCCTTCCAAATAGATTTTTAGAAAACACAGCCACTCTGGCCACCCCCACTGCCATCCTCTTGGTGAGCCGAAGCCTCTGTCCTTGGGCCTCTGGAGTCTTGTGGTTACTGCCTGGCTGCTCGGCCAGGGTCCCGTCTGTTCTTAACTAACAAGTTGGATTGTGTCCCACGTCTCCTCGGGACATGGCGGTGGGTCCCTACGATGCGGTGGGAGTAGAGCTGAGCAAGCCCTCACGATGGCTGGCAGGGCACCACGTGACCTCCGTGTCTGTCCCCTGCCCCCATCCCACTCCTCCCTCCCCTGCCAACCAGACTCCACTGTGTCCCTGCAAACGTTCCAGGCATGCTTTCTTGCGAGGGCCTTTGCAGCCCACGTGGGTCCCCCAGAGATGTCCGGCCCGGAGCCCAGGTCGGGTAGTCTGGTTTTGCAGGTGCGGTGAAGTTAAGGCTGTCGGGATGAGGAGGGGGTCCTGGGCTATCTGGGGGGGGGAGGCAGCGTGATGTCAGGGGTCCTTTATATAAGAGGGAGGCTGGACGGCTGGGTCAGGAGTATACGTGACATCAGAAGTGGGAGCTGAGCAATGCTAGGAAGGGGCCACCCGCCAGGATGACGCGGTAGCATCTGGAAGCTCAGCCAGGCAAAGGCGAGGGAGCCGTTCTCTCCCGGGGCCTCTGGAAGGGGCCAGCCCTGCTAATATCTTGGCTTCAGACCTGCGGGACCCCTTCGGGCTTCTGACCTCCAGAACCCTCAGACCATAGATCTGTGCTGGTTTGAGCCCCTTGGTTTGGGGTAATTTGGGACCGTAGTCCCCTCCAGGAAAGGAACCCACCAGTTGCTCTCAGCATCTTCTCACTCTGCCGTGCCCACTTGTGTTTCCTGTTCTCCTTGCTTTTTTCCGTCACTTCCCGCCTTCCGGCAGAACCGGGCCTCCTGCCTGTGTGCGACGCTTCTCGTGGCCTGGGCGTCTGCCCTCATGAGGACGCGGGTCCCACTCTGACGTGGATCTTTGTTCTGGGACCAGTGCGTCCATCAGAAAGTTCTTTGTCGGGTGGATGAGTGGATGAGCGTTCCCTGGCCTGGAATGCCCTCTTTTTCTACCCTGTCCTCTAATAAGGCCATTCCCGGGGTCCCTTCTCACGAGGCTTCTCCCCAGTCAGGGCTTTCTGTTGGTTTTTCTTGCTGAACACGCAGTGGCTACAGGTGGCCCGGCCGTTTGCCCTGCTGTCTGTGGGAGACCGCGAGGTAGTCAGGCACGGCAAGGCATTGGTTTTATCTGTGTGTTTCTTTGAGATTTTTCTTTTTTTAATTTAAGAGACAGAGAGAGCATGAGTAGGGGTGGGGAGGGGGAGAGGGAGAGGGAGAAGCAGACTCCCCGCGGAGCAGGGAGCCCGAGGCGGGACTCGATCCCAGGACCCTGAGCCGAACGCAGACGCTTCACCGACGGGGCTACCCAGGTGCCCCGTGTCTGGGGAGCGTCGTCAGAGTCTGAGGGCTCCACGGGTCCCTAGCCCTCTCCTCTCCTCTCACCAGAGCAAGATGGAGATGCTTGGCTCAAGCCCGAGGTCCGGCTGGGCTCATTTCCAGAGCCTCCTGGGCTCAGACATCCTGCTGCTTCCTTGCCTCTGCTTAGTCGCCTGTCTGGGGGCTCCTGTCTCCACTGCCGCCCCCCAGGACAACCGGTGCCTTGCTCACAGCCGGCATGCGGGACCTGCAGAGTTGGGGCGTGAGGCAAGGTCTTAAGAGAAGTTAGGAGGTTCCCCCCCAGGGACCAAGGACCCAGGACCAGGGTCCAGGGAGGGGGGAAGCTGAGGTGTTTGGCTGGTCAACAGCAGCTTGCTTGGAGGCTGGTGTGTTTGGAAGAAGGAAAGGAAGAAAAGATACGAAACAACAGTTAGGAGGGGTAAGCAGGTGGGGCAAGGACTGCGTGCCTACGATGGGCGCTTCAGGCTGGGGGCCCCCAAAGGGTATAGTGCACGGTTGGGAGGAGCCCCGAAGGACAGGGGGACGCGCGCTCTGGGGCGAGGGTTGCTTCCCCAGGAAGCAGCTGCAGGCCGTAGGGGGGGACCAGTTGGCTGCTCGGGAAGACTCCTTCCCGCTGTCTTCTCTGGGGAGGACACGTTTTTGAAACACTTCCTGCGTTGGGGAGGGAGGTGATATTTTGCCCCCCTCCCCCCAGACTGCTGATGAAGTGTGCGAAGCTAGAAACCCACAGCTGTGTTTTTGCACCGCTCCCCCCCCCCCGCCCGCCCTGGACACCCGCCCCGTCCCACGGGGGGCTCCCCTCCCTCCTGCCTCCTCCTTCCCCGGTCCTCCCCCTGCCGGCTGGTGACTCACTCCGCTCTTGTGCAACAGTGGCAAGCTCCTGCTTTCTGAGAAGGGCTGTTTTCCTCCATGCCACGAGCTCCCCTCCTGATTTATGGCTTTGCATTTGGGCTAATGCTTTCCACATTTAGGTCTGAAGAGGAGTGCGTGGCTCGTTCGTGCAACCACCGAAACCCCAGTGCCCAGCTTGGGTCTGGCACCGGAGAGGACAGGCAGCCGGCCAGACGGAGGGACAGGGGGTGGGCAGCGTGGAGTGTCCTGCGTCCAGCCGGCCAGGGCTCCCCCCACCTCCGCCAGCCTCCCTGCCTCCAAGGGGGAGGCAGAGGGAGGAGTGCAGCCTCCGCTCCAGCCTTGCCTGGTCCGCGTTCTCGCGCCTGTGGTTCCTGTGAAGGACACACATCTGGGGTCGTGTAGAGACATGATCGCTCCGAGCCTGGTGGCTTCACACTAAAGAAGCCACAGCGTTTGGAAGGGAGAGGCCCGAGTCTCAGGGTGTGGAAAAACGTTATCTTTGTGGTTTTAAAAGCCATCGCCCAGCACTGTGTGTGTGTGTGTGGTTTCTTCTTCTTCTTTGTAGAACAATAATATTACCTTTGTTGCTATGGCGTTGTTGTGGGGGTGGCTCATTGGACTCAGACCCGATGCAGGCTGGTGTCTGGGTGCATAGCGATGATTAGACAGCAGCCGCAGGACTCCTTTTATTTTCTTGCATGGACCGAGGGGGCTGGCCGGGGAGTGTGGAGCGGTGGCTGATGGAGACGGGGGGAGGACACCCTTGGTCATTTCCAAGGCTGGAGCGCAGATCTGCCCAGGGCCCGTAGTTGAGGCAATCGTCCTCGGAGGCCCTGGCCCCCGGGGGAGGGGGTGCCCACGACAGGGAGAGAGGGAACGCAGGTGACCGTGTGGCACCTTGGGCCCACTCCCCTGGCAGGTGCTGTCTGCCCACTGAGATTGTAGCATCAGTGCAGGGGAGGGTGTGTCTGGGGCACGTTTTAAACTTTCTGTGGCGTCTACACTCCAGAAGCCTATCTTCCTCTGTTAATCTGAGGCTTCTCGAATATAGATCGGGTCTGCTCTTTGAAAGGTCCTGAAGAATCTAAAGTCAAAACCTGGCCTCCTTCCCACAGCTGACCTCTCCCTGTCGTTTCTCTTCCCCAGACGCAAACACGTTACCAGTTTCCCGCAGGTCCTTCCAGAAACTGTGCAGGTGTCTACAAACACCGTCCCGTTTCCCTCGCGCAGGTGCCAGCCCCCCCTTGCTCTGCGCCTTGCTGCTGCTGCTGTGGGTTTTAAAACCGAAATCTCTTTCTCTGGGAGTTTAGTCAATAGAAAGGATCCTCATTCTCTCATGCCTTCCCGAACTGGTTTCACTGAGGGGAATATGCATTGCTTTCTAGTCTTTTCCTGTTACCTTTACTGGCTGTAGATGTGTGTCCGTTGTGCTGTGCATGGGTGAGTATCTCTGAAGGATGAATTCCTGAGGTTGAAAGGCTGGAGCAAAGAGGATAAGCATCTATAATTTTTTGGTAAGATTTATTTATTAGAGAGAGAGAGAGAGAGCAGGGGGAGGGGCAGAGGGAGAAGGGAGAGAGAGAATCCTAAGCAGACTCCCTGCAGAGTTTGGAGTCTGATGTGGGGCTCGATCCCACGACCCTGAGATCATGACCTGAGCCGAAATCAAGAGTCGGACGCTTCACTGACTGAGCCACAGAGGCACCCCAGTGTCTGTAATTTTGATGGAAAGTGCCGGATTGCCTCCAAGGGGGCAGCCCTGGCTTACCCCCCTACCAGCAATGTCTAGGAGTACCCACGTCCCACAGCCTTGCCAGCCCAGGTGTTTTCAAATTTTAAAGATTTCTGTGCGGAGGAATTCTGTGTCTTTGCTTTCGGTCGATTTCCTCTCCCCGTCTGTCCCCACACTGCCGCTCTGGGGGGCATGTGAGTGCGTGGGGTTCTCTAGCCCCCCAAGGGGCCCCACAGGGAGCGGACCCTCTGCCCCGCAGAGCCTTCTGAGTGGTGGTCTAGCGCCTCTGCAGGCTGACGGCTTGCTTTACACGGGTCTCAAGGGAGGCCTGCTTTCCACATCTGAATTTTCTGCTCTTGATAGCATCACGAGAATCCGTTTCTGAGCTGCTCCCCTTGTCTTCCCCTGCTTCTTCCTCTCTGATCTCCACCTCCCCCCACCTCCCCCCTGCACGAGGCAGTTGCCTCACCCTGCTACTTCTGCTTCTGACTTTCCAAAGATAGAGTCTTTGCACTGGGCAGGCAGGCCTGGCTGGGCCAGAAATCTGTAGACACCACGTCTGGTGGTACGTCTTAAGACACATGCTCAAGAGGGAATTCCAGGGTAGAATGGGGTGCGCTGGCTGCAGTTTTCTCCCTCTGAGTTTCTCTAGGCAGGGGCCTGGAGGTGGAGCTGGAGCCAGGCATGCTCGGAGAGATAGTCCAAGCCAGCACAGTCCAGTAGAACTTTCTAGAATGACGGAAATGCTCTGTGTTTGTGCCACGAAGGACGGTGACCACTAACACGTGGCACTTGAGATGAGGCGAGGGTGACTGAGGACCTGGGTCTTCAGTTTTACTTTTAATTAATTCTATTGCAGTGGTTCTATGGACAGCTCGCCCCTGTGCTGCGTACTTTTCAGGACGAGAAGGGACGTCTCAGAAGCAGAGCGTGTTTGGTCTGTATTGCCTAAAGGCAAAATAGGTGGGCTTAGGGAGGGTCCCACATTCCCACCTGGAATACTGGCCTTCCTTGAAGAACGTGGATATCCACGGATAATCAGCGGGCACTCAGCGCTGTGGACACAGACGTGAGCAGAGCAGGCCAGTCCTGTCCAAATGGAGCATCTCGTGCTGCTTTCCAATCCACAAGTTAAACACACATGCATGCGTTTAGAAAAATCGTGGGCCTTGGACACTTGGAACTTGACCTTGTGGTGTTCACGAGGACGGGTGTGTTTGTTTCCTATAGCTGCTGTTTTGAATTGCCAAGGATTGAGTAGCTGAAAACTGCACACTTTCTCATAGTTCTGAAGGCCCAAAGCCTGAAATGAGCCTTTTTTTTTTTTAAGATTTATTTATTTGATAGAGAGGGACGGGGAGGAACGGAGAAGGAGAGAGAGAGAGAATCTCAAGCAGACTCCGTGCTAGCCCGACGAGGGGCTCGATCTCACGATGCTGAGATCGTGACCTGTGCCGAAACCAAGAGTCGGACGCTTAACCGACTGTACCCCCTGGGCGCCCCTGGAAATGAGTCTTTTAAAGCTAAAATTAAGGTGTCAGGCTGGTTCCTTCTGGAGGCTCTGGGGGCAGGTGGTGTCCGTGTCTTTGCTTTGCCGTGTTCTAGAGGCTCTTTCCTTGGCTCACGTCATACTGCCTTTTCTCCTTGACTCTGACCTCGCATGGTGTCTTCCCTCTTTGCTCTTCCTGTCTCCCTCTTAGAAAGATCCTTGTGTTTGTGTTTTGGGGCCCACCCAGACAACCCAGCATGACCTCCCCTCCTCCGAATCCTTGACTTCATCACACCCACCAAGTCCCTTTGGTCTCCCAGTAAGTATCCGGCTGCACCTGTGTTTGGGGGATCATCTTCGGTCTGTCACAGGTACTCGCTTTCAAGACTCAAAAGAGCAGTTTGTGTGAGAGGAGGGGTATTCCCTGAGTCGCTCACATCTCAGATGTTCTGAACTGGGGTGAAAGGGCAGGGTTTAAGCAGCCATGTTGTAGGTCTGAGGTGCTGAAAAGCAGTGGGTCTCAAATTTGGTGGGTCCCCGAGTCACCTAGGACACGTGGGAAAAGGACAGAGGCCCAAACCCTGTCCCACTCCGATCCTCAGTGAGGTCTGGAAAGCATTGCTCTTAGGAGTAATCCCAGGGATTAGCTGTGTGCATGCCGGGGGGAGGTGGAACCTCTCTTGTCTTCTGTAAGCAGCCTGAGCAAGGCTCGAGACCAGAGCAAGGAGACCAGAGGAGGGGCTGCTGACTGAATGAGGAGCTGTTGCCTGTGTCTCACCTGAGAGGCAAGAGAAAGTGTGGCTTCCAGAAGCAGAGATGGTGCTCTGAGTGGAGGGAAGGACCTTAGGAGCGGTACAATGGTAGGAACAAGAAGGCCACGTTTGGGGACATGGAGGCCATTTGGGGCCAGAAGGGGCAGGGACGGGGAATTGATTGGACAAGGGGAATTCTCAAAAGTTGAGCCTGCTGGTGATCGCGGGGTTGACGGGAGGGCAGAGGCAGGTCTCTGTCTGTGACGCCGTCAGGGGCGGAGTAGACAAAGCCCCGGCCTGGGTGGTGGCAGGAGAGAGAGACGGGATGATCGCGAGAGGTTTAAAAGGATATGTGAATATGACGTCAGTCTGACAACCCATTTATAATAAGTGAGCAGAGCGTGTCGGGCGCTCTACTCCGTGGGCACAGGGCGAGGGCTGTCACAGGATGGAGAGCAGGCCCCACGAGGGCCCTGGTGTCATACGTCTCCTTTGGGGCGAGGTGGCCTGGTGGGAGTTAGACGGTAAGCAGACAAACACGAATTGGCAAGAGACACAACCCCAGTGGGACTGGCTGTGGAGAGTTCAGTCGGTTCCCGTGATCGGGAATCAGTCCCTCCTGGCTTCTTTAGACGGAGTGTTCACGGAGGGCCTCTCTGAGGAGGTGACATTTCAGCCGATGTCTATACCCGCCATGCGAAGAGCTGGGGGGGAAGACAGGGGGGAGGGCCAGGGTCACGGCCACAAGGAAGGGCCAAAGCCACCCCATCCGAGGAGCTGCTAAGTCAGCACGGTCCGCAGAGCTTTCTGCAGAGAAGGAAATGGAATTGGACATTTTATTTTAGTTTTAGCCGGTTTAAACTTAGCTTTCAGTAGCCACGTGAGGCTGGTGTTCTCTGCGTTGAACAACCCAGAGCTAAAGGTCTGTGTGGCCGATGTCAATCAGGTAAGGTGAGCTAGAGAGAAGGCAGGTGCTCTCGCTTCTCTTTTCTAACACAGTGCAAAGCCTTTGGATGGTTTTACTGAAAGGTTGACATAAGGTGATTAATGTTGTGTAAGTTCACTCTGGCTGCCACGTTGTGGAGTGAATTGGAGGGGGTAAGGGTGGGACAGGAGACCAGGGAGGTCCTTGTAATGAGACCAGGAGCGCTGTGCTGCGGGTGCCTTGGGAACAGGGTGTCTGCCGTGGAGACAGAGCCACGGAGAATTTTGGATGGCCTTTGGAGGTAGATCCGACAGGAGTGGACAGGGAGGGGATGGGGGAGATGGGAGAATTAAAAAAAATTTTTTTTATTTTAAAGATTATTTATTTATTTATTTATTAGAGAGGGAGAGAGAGAGAACGAGCAGGGGGAGAGGGAGACGCAGACTCCCCGCCGAGCAGGGAGCCCCATGCGGGGCTCGATCCCAGTGACCTGAGCCGAAGGCAGACGCTTTACCGACTGAGCCACCCAAGTGCCCCAAGATGGGAGAATTTGACGCTCCTAGATTTTGGGGTTAAGGAGCAGGATGGATCGTGCTGCCTTTTGCCAAAAGGAGGCATGGAGAGCAGGTTTTGTTTTGATTTGATTTGTCTTCGGAAGTGAGGAATTGGCTTCTTTTGGAGGGTTTGGTAGAGATTTCTCCTGAAGGTCCCTGTAGAGATGGCAAGTAGCCAGGTGGGCATGGGGAAAAGTCGGGGCGGGAGATGAGAATTTCAGGTCATCAGGGGATGGAGGGTATATAATGCTTTGGGACAGGGTCACGCCGCTAAAGAGAGTGAGTATTTAGGGAAGAGAGGGAAGGGCTGGAGCTTGCTGCCTCATTTAAGATTGAGCATAGGAGGAAGATCCAGAAAGATGACTCGAGATTTGTGAAATGCCATGGAAGCCAAGCCAAGTCATGGTTTCCAGAAGGAGGAAATGGGGTACCTGCTGATTGGCCAAAGACTCGAGAAGAATCCAGGATAAGCAGCATGGCGGTCCTGGGTGGCATTGGGAGAGCAGGCTCAGTGGAGGGGGTTGGAGAGAGGAAGAGCTGAGAAAGCAGAGCTCACGACCATCTGTAACTCTTCTGGTGAAAATATTTGCTGTGACGGGAAGCAGAGGAATGGGTCGGGCTTTGGAGGAGTGCGGTCAAAGGATAGATTTCTCTCTCTCTCTCTCTCTTTTTAAAGTGAGGTAGGAAGCAGGTAGTTTGCCTTTGCCAGGAGGAGGGCCTTTCTGCCACCGTGATGGGAGGGAAGGCTGTGAACGTGGGCAGTGCTGTGGGGAGGGTGGGATTTGGGCCATGGGTTAATGAGCAGTTACTGTCAGATCGCGCCTGTCTTTCTCAGCGACGTGTGAGGCAGGACCCTTACGTGAGTCGTTCTGAAGACGGAAAACAGTCCACGGGGTAACTTGAGCCGAGCTGCTACATGACTTGAGCTCTGCTTCTCGAAACGTGAACGTGCGAATGGATCACCCCGGGATTTGTTACCATGCCGATTCGGGTTTCTGATGAGCTCCCAGGTCATGTGGCTGCTGCTGTCCTCGGAGCCCACTTTGAGTAGCAAGACCCCACAGGGCTAATGTGGCCAGAGACGCCTGATTATTAGCCCACGGGACTTACGCTTAGGGCAGAGGGGCAAGCTGAGAATCCCTGGCTGAGATTCGTGGCCATGCATTTAAAGCAGGTCCTCTCAAGGTTAGAATGATCTGGGGAATTTAAGAAAACAAAACCAAACCCCCCAAGACAGGATCTGGGCATTTTGATTTTGGTTGAGCTTCTGAATTAAGTGGTATCGTGTGGATTCCCAGGGCACCTTGTTTTTTAAAAGCTCCCCTGGTGATTCTAGTGTTGATCTCGGCTCGAGCAACACTGATCTAAAATAGGTCAAGGGGATGACCGTGGGAGCAGGTGGCCACGGGGGGTGGAGGCAGGGATGCCTCTAGCATGTGTGGGCTCCTGTCCATATAAACAATTTGAGTCACCCCCAAGTCAACACACTAAGGCTTTTCGAGCTGTCTGATCTTCCATAGCCCTACAGAAGAATGACCATGTCAGCCAGCAGGAGCAATGGGCTCCCCAGGCTCGCCTTCTGGAATCTTCATGGGATCCTGGGATGCCTCTCAGGGCATCTGGTCTACCTTATGTATGGGCTTCATGGGTTGGGGGACCCATTTGGGCCTGGGGAGGGAGTTTCTCAGATGTTTCTGGCAGTCCCTACTGGTCCTGGGCCCCTCAGATAGTTTCAGCGAAGGCACTCAAGCTGAGGGGCCCCCTTGATCCATGCAGCCCGGTCAAGAGCAAAGCTGGTTGAAAAACTGAGAGCCCAACTTGTACGATGAATCGTCTCATTGCAATGACAAGAATCGCGATAGAAGCCAGGGACCAGAGCATCTCTTCGTGTGGCAAGGAACTAATGCCTCCACAGCCAGCAAGGGCCCGAGGTCTGCCAACAGCCACGTGATCAACCTTGGAAGCGGACTGTCTGCCAGTTGAGCCTTGGGGTGACTATAGTCGCGGTGGGCACCGTGATTGTGGCCTCGCGAGAAACCCCGAGTGAGGCTCAGGGTTTGGGCCAACTGGACCCAGATCTGAGCCCCAGAAACCAAGATGATAAATGTTTGTTGTTTGAAGCTGTTTAAGTTTTGGGTGAGTTTGTTACACAGCTGGAAATAACTAACAGAAGGGGCCAAGGCCGCGTCTCCAGAAGATTCCATCTCTTGGCTTTACTTTCCTCTCTGTTGGCTCCATCTTCCACCTTAGCAGCCCCCTCAGAAGGATTCTACACTCTTGGTGATTCTTAAAAAGAATAGAAATAAGAAAAAAAAAGAAGGAAATTCAGCGGGTGGGCAGCTTTCAAATGGAGCGTGGGGTGACATGGTGGGGAGGTCATGTCAACCCCATGCCCACCATGTGGGCTGACAAAGGAACGAGTGGGGCCCAGAGGAAAGCCAGAGCCAGTTGCTTTGTCAGGGAAGAGAAGGGAAATCTACCCCAGATGATCACCGGTGGGACATGGAAGTCACGGGGTCCTTGGTGTGAGCCTGGGCGGGATTTGGGAACCTGCCTGCACCTTCGAGGCAGGGAGGGAATCCAAATGGTTAGCGTCATGGACATCAATGGAAAGGCCTCAATGCATGAAGGCCAAGGCTTTGAGGAGACCAGGGGGCATGAGGGCTGCGTAGAGGCCTGTGGGGTGGGGCGTTCCAGGCTTTTCCTGCGTGCGCCCGCATCTGAGCAGAGACGGTAAGGCAGGAACACGCAGGAAGAGGGAGACCATTCTTTTGATCAGTCCGGTGGCGAGATTTCGATCGTGTGTGCTCATAGGAGACAGGGTTGCAGGCTGGGCTATACGGACAATGAAGACCTCGATTCAACTTTCTGCCAAACGTGCATAATTCCAGCGAATCTTTTTTTTTTTTTTTAAGATTTTATTTATTTATTTGACAGAGAGACAGCCAGCGAGAGAGGGAACACAAGCAGGGGGAGTGGGAGAGGAAGAAGCAGGCTCCCAGTGGAGGACCCCAATGTGGGGCTCGATCCCAGAACGCCGGGATCACGCCCTGAGCCGAAGGCTGACGCTTAATGACTGTGCTACCCAGGCGCCCCCAGCGAATCTTTTAACCAGAAATTTCCGTAGCCTCCTTCTGGGTCTTTAGAACTCTCACCAAGGAGGTGAAGAGATGGATCTCAGCCCCCTTCTTTCTTCTCTCCCTTTTCCTTCTTGGTCTCCTATGCAGGTCTCACTGCAGGGGAGCGTGGAAGAGGGGACAAGCGCAAAGGGCAACCCTACCCGCCTGGGGTGGATGGGGCGTTGTGGTTTTTGCGTCCGCTATGGAAGCCCCTCCTGCTTTCCTGGCCAGGGTGAGGGGGGGGGTCCCCGTGCGTCTCTCTCCTCCGGGTCCCTTCTCCTTCCAGCAACTCTGGCTGCCCGGCCCCCCAGAGGAGCTCCCCGGGGAGGAGAGGGGGGCACTGGGAGCATCCTGATACAGGAGATGGGGGACACCCCTGGGTCTCCCAGGCAGAAGGAAGTGGCTTCCAAAGCACATCTTTACCCGGCCTTCCTTCCTGACCCAAGTGAGGCCTGACGTTGCCAGATGTGGGCCTGCTGGGTCCACCTGCAGATTCGACCGAAGGCATGGAGCCCGCGTTGAGTTTTTACAGTCCCGAGGTTGCGGGTTTATAAAAACCTGCAAAACAGAGCAGCCTGGAAGGGAGCCCACGGAGCTCGCGGAGGCCACGGCTTGGCATTTGCACCTGTGCCCCTTGAGACCTTCGCACCAGCTTCGCCCACCTTACACGCCCTGCGAGTTCTGGATGTCCCAGGGAGCGCGGCCTGTGGAAGGTCGAGACCCGGCAGAGACCCTTCCGAGTGTGTGAGCACCCTGAGATGGGAGAGTGTCCTCTCTGCTCTGCTCTCTTCCTCCTGTTCTGTGCTAGAAATATTTATTGACCCCCTCCTGAGCAAGATGTAGAGATGGCAGTGGGTGGCCCTCCGCATCAGCTTCCAGTCCTTGGGGTGGGGGATGGGGGGGACAGCTGTAAGCAGTAAAAATATGCAGAATGTCACAGGGGCTCAGAACAGGGCGAGGAGGACCTCCCTGTGAAAGGAGGCACAGGCTTCCCAGAGGCCCGGGAGGGGAGGACAGCTCAGGCTCAGGCATCAGCATAAGCAAAGGCACAGAGGTTCCACGGGGGTGCTCGGGAACGCAACCAGGGAACTTGCTTTAGTACGGTCTGTTGTGTTTTGGTTTAGAAAATGTTTGGTCTGGCCTGGCGGAGGGATGGGAGGTCGGGTCCCCTAGAGTCAGGTGGCCTTTCAGGGCCAGAGGCTGTGGCCAGGGGATGGAATGTACTAAGTGGCTGGTTCGTGGGCCCTCGTCCCGGGTCTGGGGGTGGGACGTGTTGCCCACCCCTGAGAATGGAGAGGTGTGGCTCCCCACGGGAAAAAGGGGGTGATAGCACCAGAAGAAGGAAACTGGGGCGGGGGTATGCAGGCAGAGTCAACACACGTTCACCACTGGCTTCCCTGAATGTTAAAGAGCCTGGAAGGATTTGTGGGTTTTATTCTGCGTGCCATGCAGGGCCTGCCAGAGGTGGTTTTGGGTAGATGGACGCTGTCCCGGCAAACGGAAGAGGGACGGCGGGGGCAGAAAGTTCGGAGAGATTTTAGTGGTGGGATAGACAAGACTTGGGAAGTCCCTTCCTTACCCTTTTCCCAAATGTGATAGTTAACTTCTTCTTTTTACTTCGTCTACTGCCGGCCCTTCACGGTCACCTGGGGGGTGGGAAGGGAGCTGGAAACGAATCCACAGGGACTGCTTTTAAGAAGTTCAAAGCGAGGTGTATGAAACTCATGGTCTTTTAAGGCCACTTCAGAAGTGAGGGAGTGTGGGGAATTTTGTCAATGGAAACATTGACGAGGCCTGATTTGGGGTTTGGGCTTCTGGGGGGGCTAGGAATCCATCCATCCATCCATCCATCCTGTGTCTACATAGACGGGAGGGGGTGGTTTGGGAATGGAATTTGGTTTTGGACACGTTGCATTTGAGACGTCAGCGGCCTCTGTCTTGGAGGACGGATGCAGTTTATCCCGTGAATTGGGGCCTGGGACAGGATTGGGGAGTGAACCATAAGGACGCAGATGAGGGACTGCAAGAGGCTGATCTCAGAGTCCCTGCGTTAGGCTGGTGCTTAGCTGCCCGTGGAGCAGGTGCCATGTTCTCCTTGGTGTCATGGCTACTGTTGCAGACCGTCTTCTAAACCTGGGAAGAGAGAATGCCAACAAAAAGTGGCCCCACATTTGCAGGCTGCTGTGATGAGCCCACGTGCCCATCACTTTGCGGGTTAAGGATGTGTTCCCGTTCTCTCAAGCCAGTGGATGCTGTAGCCACCAGGAGATCTGGAAGAGGCAGGGAACGATTCTCCCGTAGGACCTGCAGAGTGAGCGCAGCCCTTTGACTGTGTGATTTCTGATTTCTGGTTTCCGGCTTCCAGAATTGTCAGAGAAAGAGAAAACAGCGCGTGTAGGTGGAAGCCACCGAGACTGTGATCATCTGTTACCGCAGCTGAAGAAGACTAATACGTGAGCGTTTGTCGAAGGCAGCCTGCCCACCCTTGGATGTCGTCATGGCCCTGGGGAAAAGTCCCTGGTCAAATAACGTTGAACCTCGAACACACGGACATTGATTCGTTCTTGCAACACGTTTTTGTTGAGCCTGTGTTGCATGGATATTGATAACAAAGGCCCCGCCCTCACTGCTTCGATTCTCCTGGAGAGGGGCGCCTGGGGGGTCTCAGTCGGTGAAGCGTCTGCCTTCGGCTCGGGTCATGATCCTGGCGTCCTGGGATCGAGCCCCACGTCGGGCTCCCTGCTCAGCGGGGTGTCTGCTTCTCCCTCTGCCTCTGCCCCTGCCCTTGCTCCTGCTCTCACTCACTCTCTCTCTCTCTCTCAAAATAAATAAAGTCTTAAAAAAACAGAACAGAACAAGGTTCTCCCAGGGAAAGCAGACAGTAAACTAACTATATATATTGTGATATCGGGCTAGTGAGGTACTGTTTCCTTCTTGGGGGTGCTATTTTCGATGGGTTTGGTGAAGAGGGTCTGTGGTCACTAATATTTAACAGACCGGGATAAAATGAAGACACAAGCCTGTGGGTATATCTGAGGAATGAATGTTCCAGGGGGAGGGAACGTCAGTGCACACGGGCCAAGAAGTGGGCACGTGCTTGGCCCCTCCACTGTGTCTGGAATCGAGGGAGGGAGAGACGTGGAGGCCAGTGTGGACACGGGCTTTTACTCTGCAGAAGAGGGGAATCCACTGGAGAGATTTGAAGGAGGGTGTGATTTTTTTTTTTTCTAATTGAGATGAAATTCACCCAACATCAAATTAGCCATTTTAAAGCATATAATTCACTGGTATTTAGCACATCTGCGATCAACATTTTCATCGCCCCCAACGGAGACCTCCTTGTACCCATGAAATAGCCCCTGCCCACCGCCCGGCGATCGCCAATCTGCTCTCGGTCTCTGCGGATGATCTGTTGTGACATGATTATGGAGAGTTGCTCTGGCTGCTGGGTGGGGAGGGTGGCGGCCGCAGGTGGAGGTGACGGAGAAAGATGGCAAGTAATGTTGGATTCAGGATGCCATCGTTCCATCACAGCATTAAGGCATCCGAGAAGACGTGGCTTCATCCCCGTTTGACGGTGGAGCCCCACCTTTTTAAGGAGTATTCCAGAATACACAACAATGATGGAGCAGGAAGAGTACTGGTTCTAGAATTCTGGAGAACCAAGTTCTGAGGTCCCCACCTCCGACTTCTGACCTTAGTCCAGTCCCTTCACCTCTGGGCATTCCTCATCCTCATCCAGACGCTGGGGATGTCCATTAGCTTCGAGATTCCACGATTCCATGACCTTGTGCCTGAGGAGAAATCACGGTCACTTGCGGAGATGCTCCTGCATCTGGGGAAAGCGGGCACCCTCTTCATGGCAGCCCACCTGGATTTCTCCTCACCCCCCAGGCTCCGAA
The DNA here is from genome assembly GCF_024610735.1 of Ursus americanus. NCBI lineage: Eukaryota > Metazoa > Chordata > Mammalia > Carnivora > Ursidae > Ursus > Ursus americanus. The sequence continues at coordinate 64,549,585 of NC_142140.1, read as the reverse complement.
AGCCAGGAGGAGGCTGTATACAGGGCTCGCATGATCTCGTTGGGAGGTGGACTTAGCTTTCAGGCAAACTGAATTTCCACACAAGTTAGGTGGCTTGAGAGAGCCAGGTGTCGGAAGCCTGCATCATTGGCCCCCTCCGAGACTTCCAGCATCTCGGTCGGTCGGGAGGTGTGCTGCCAGAGAGCGGTTCTTAATAATCCGGAAGTTTGCGAGATTAACTTTCGTGTGTGAAGGGCAGCGAAGTCAAGGTTATCGCCATCCCAACACGCCCCTCCTTGTGTTGCACTGTGTGTGTGTCTCCCTTGTTTTTCCATGCTTTAAACTCAGAAGAATTTGTTTTAATCTTAGGCGAAAGCAGTAACACGCACGGGGTTGAAAACGAAATCAAATAGGTACCCAAGGGCTAAGCATGCCGGGCAGCCCTCAGGGGGGCAAAACTGATACCCAGCGGTGGCTTCTTAAGGACTTGGTTCAAACCAGGGGTTAAAATGAACGCCCTATGAAAGTCACGGTCTTGGGGGTGCCTGGGTGACTCAGTCGCTGAAGCGTCTGCCTTCAGCTTGGGGCGTGATCTCGGGGTCCTGGGACTGAGCCCCACGTGGGGCTCCCTGCTCAGCGGAGAGTCTGCTTCTCCCTCTCCCCCTGCTTGTGCTCTCTCTCTCAAATAAATAAATAAAATCTAAAAAAAAAAAAAAAGTCATGGTCTTTAAAAACTTTTTTTCCCCCCTCTTCTCCTTCCATAAGCCTATGGGAGCACTTTGTCTTGGTCTTTAGGCAGGAACGGCTGTACTTCCCCCGAGCTGGTGGCTTCTTTGGAGGGACACCGAGGACCATTTAGCCAAACGCATCCCCCTCCTTGCACTGGCTGCAAAGTTCTGTGCCAGATTTGGGGCCCACCTCGTGTGCTGGAAGATTGGACTAAAGAAGCCCCTGACTTCTCCCAGACTTACTGTATATATTTTTTAAGATTTATGTCTTTTTCCCCCCTTTCATTGAAGTATAATTGACATGCAGTGTGACAACAGTTTCGGTTATACAGTGTAGTGATTCGACAACTCTGTATGTTACGTCGTGCTCACCCCAAGCACGGCTACCCGCCGTCAGTGCTGTTAGAACACATCGACTGTATTCCCCATGCTGTTCCTTTCATCCCCGGGACTTATTCACTCCGTAACTGGAAGGCTGGACCTCCCACTCCCCTTCATCTTTCTTTCTTTTTTTTTTTTTTTTAAGATTTTATTTATTTATTTATTTGACAGAGAGACAGCCAGCGAGAGAGGGAACACAAGCAGGGGGAGTGGGAGAGGAAGAAGCAGGCTCCTAGCGGAGGAGCCTGATGTGGGGCTCGATCCCACAACGCCAGGATCACGCCCTGAGCCGAAGGCAGACGCTTAACCGCTGTGCCACCCAGGCGCCCCCCCCGCTTCATCTTTCTTTTTCTACCCTGTTTTTACTTAATTTGCCAGCCTGGGTGTCTGATCCGGGAAGATGTAGCTTGGGGACTGTGACTGATTGTCTTCTCCAGTCCTGATGGTGCCAGAGAAGCTTTGTTTGGGGTTCCCCTGCGTCCTGCCAGCCTGTCCCTGCTCCGGCACGGGATGTCCCTTTTCTGGGTTTGGTGCCTCCCTGTACCCCCTCCCCCAGCATGGGAAGCAGCCGCTGCACAAGGGGACGATGGCATGGCCGTTTGCCCTGTGTTGTTAAGGATGATTTATTTCTCCGGCGGCGACCGTGGTGCCTGAGGGTTTACCATGAGTCCGTTCAGATTACAGGCTGAACTTGTAAAACAGTGCCCTGCAAATTAGTGCCTCATGGAGTGTCCCTCTCGCTGGGCACGCGCGTGTCCCAGGAGGCAGCGAGGGGCCGAGGCACCTGCTTCCTTCTTCCTTCCTTCCTAATTCAGCGAAGCTTTGTTGAATTTCTTCAGTGTGCAGAGCGGGTCTGCGGGGGCCGTGGGCAGTGTAGACACCCAGCGTGGATGCTTGGCCGTCTGTGTCCCAGGAGCTTACAAGCTGGCTGCCCAGCTGGGACAGACACAGGCCATGTCCCAGCATCATCCGACGGGGTGGTGGTGATGAGGGCCCCTGAAATAGCATCCTGACCCCCGTCCTCGGGCAGAGGGCAGCCTGCTCAGCAGACATGGGGCCAGTCTGTGTGTGCAACCCTCCTGGGGACACCCGGCTGAGCTCACTCTGCCGCCCGCACGGGTGGGACACCCCGGCACTCTGGACTCCCGTTCTCCAGTGGATTTTTCCTTTTGGGTTTTTCCCACGCACACCCGAACCTCGTGACTGACTCTCGAGAAACTATGTGGGAACCGCGGCTTTTCTGTTTGCTGAGAGGGGAGAAAACTGTTTCATGTAACCACTGGGTTTTATGGACCCTTCGCGGTCCCTGCCAGTGCCCTGAGGAGGGTCTTTGTGGAACTGACAGCATCATCCAGTAGCTTCGGGGCCAGTTACGGTTTTCTAGGATGGTGTGCTGAATCCTGTAGGGTCTAGGCCTGCTCCTAATGCTGGGATCTTTTTGGCAATCTTGTCATGCCCCTTACTGCCCTGTCCCCTTTCCTCTCTTGCGGTCACTCAGCTGGGCCAGGATCCTTCCCTGGAATGAGAGGCTATGCGGTGTCTTCCAAAGGCTGCCTCTCACCCTCTCCGGACATGTGTGTGACGGGACACCGCTCAGCCTGGGAGGATGCTCGGTCCACACCGCAGGCTCTCCTGGGATTATTCCTTCCACGTGCCACCCTTCAGGATTTGTGAATGAGCTCGGGCCTGAAATCAGCAATTCTTGTTGATTTCAACTGCTGACGCAAGGCCAGTGTATCCCCTTTCCACGTCCTGCTTAATTCCCTGCGCTCGGCTTTCACTCCCACTCTGGGACCAGCCCTTCTGTCTGTGGAGAGAGCCCCGGGACGGGCCCAGGTCCCTCTCGATGGTTTGGTTAGCAGGGACCGTGCCAGGTATGACGAATGCTGTGCAGAAGCGAAGCAGACACGCTCGCGGCTCCCAGAGCCTCGGAGGGACCCCCGCAGACCCTGTTGATCTCCCAGATGCAATCAGCGCCAGAGCCCGCGCATTCTAGGCTGATTAGCTAATGACTTTGGACTGGGCGAGTGCAGTGCCGAAAATGTGACTCACCCAGCTGCAGGTATGGACGGCAGTGGGCATGCTCCGTTGCCATGGGAACGCAAGCTCGGCTTCATGTCAAAGCAGAAAGAATTCACGTCCACTCCTCTGGGGTGTGGATGCTTCTGCTCTCCCCCAGACTGTGGTGTGGTCCTCACCGCTGCACCCCGCCCCCTGCCCTCAATCCACTGTCACTCCTTCCTTCCTGGGGGGCGTCCTGGCCCCCATCGCTGCCCAGTAAATGCAGCCACCGTCCCCGCAGTCATGCCTCTGATGCTTCCTCGCAAGTCCCAGTGACCTAGTTACATGGGAGGAGAAGCAGAAATCTGAATGCTTTCTTGAGGTGCGGCCGTGTGACAAGGTGACAAGAGCCTGGCTTTATAGTTGGACAGATTTGGTTCAATGTCTGCTGTCACTCAGGAGCTCTGTAACCTCGGGAAAATATTTTTCCTCCTCTTCCGTGTCCTCAGAGGTAAATTGGGGCAGGCCCTACCTTGCCGGGCTGCACAGGGACGAGATGAAAGCATGTCACCATGCTTGGCGTATCGCTCTGTGAGCAATCACTCTCCTTTCCTTCCATCTCCCGACAGCCCCAGGGGGCTCAGGATCGACGCTGAAGATCCCGTGAGGTCAGCTAGGAGGCGGACACTCCCAGGGACGCCCGTCCAGACTGCGATCTCTCCGGGCTGTGGACCCTAGCGTCTACCTTGGCCCAGTTGGGTGTTGTGTCTCAAACACCAGAAACCGATTCTGGTTGATGTCAGCAAAGTGGAATTTACTGCAGAGAAACTGAAGCTCACGGGATGGGCAGGAGGCTGGGGAAACCCGAAAACAGAAACGGAGCTGCTCAGGGGTGTGAGGCGCGGAGGTAGGGCTCACAGGACAGTCTTACGGCAAAGGTGGTGTGGTCAGGTTTGCTTCGTTGCGATGGGCGAAGTCCGTCCATCTCCCAGAACGTCCGCCGAGAGCATCTGGAGGCGAGCATGGGTCACACACACCTTTGGCCTGTGAGAGACCCCTTTGGATTTGTGGTGGCAGAGCTGGTCCTGGGATGAACGGTCCTGCAGAGAAAGTGGGCGATGGGGGAGAGAGAATTCCCTGAACGCAATGGGGTGCTGTCAAGAGGGATAGAGGACACTGGGTAGCTTTAGGAACACATGTCTGTCACAAGGATCTTGGACAAAACTCACTTTGGGCTTCTTTGCTGAAGATGAGAGATTTGAACTATGTGATCTCAGTGGAACTCCTACCTCCCGTCCTCCATCTCTTTCCCTCCCTCCCTCCCTCCCTCCCTCCCTCCCTCCCTTCCTTCCTTTTTCTTTCTTTCTTTCTTTCTCTCTCTTTCTTTCTTTCTTTCTTTCTTTCTTTCTTTCTTTCTTTCCCTTTCTCTCTCTCTTTCTTTCCTTCCTTCCTTCCTTCTTTCTTTCTTTCTTTCTTTCTTTCTTTCTTTCTTTCTTTCTTTCTTTCTTTCTTTCTTTCTCTTTTTTAAGATTTATTTATTCTTAGAGAGAAAGAGAGACCACGAGCTGGAAGCAGAGGGAGACAGAATCTCAAACAGACTCCCCTCTGAGCACAGAGTCCGATGCGGGGCTCAACCTCACGACCCCGAGATCATGACCCAAGCGGAAACCAAGAGTCAGATGCTCAATTGTCTGAGCCACCCAGGGCCCCGACCCTGTGGTTTCTCATAGGACTGCTCTGATGACTGTTGGCATCTCTTTCCACAGGGAGGAAATATGAATGAGCAATAATTAGGCTGCTTAGTCTCCATTCTCCCTGTGAAACCTTCTGCTCCCTTGTGCGTGTAATTAATAACTTATGTTTTCTAAAATCCACTCAATTTTTAATAAAATTTGTCCACAGAAAATTACAGAGATTGTAATAAATGTATCTGCCATGCATATTTTATTTATTTATTTATTTATTTATTTATTTATTTATTTATTTATTTATTTATTTATTTTTAAGTGGGTTCCTACATGGGTCTTGAACTCATGATCAGGAGTTGCGTGCTCTACCGACTGAGCCAGCCAGGCGCCCCCATGCATATATTTTTTTAAAAAAAGATGTATTTATTTATTGAAGAGAGACAGAGAGCCCGAGTGGGAGGAGGGGCAGAGGGAGAGAGAGAATCCCAATCAGGCTGGACGGTCAGCGCAGAGCCTGATGTGGGGCTCGATCTCTCGACCCTGAGATCACAAACTGAGCTGAAATCAGGAGTCGGACGCTTAACCGACTGAGCCACCCAGGCACAGCGCCACCCCCCCATCTTTCTAAATCCACTTTCCTGAGCTATAATTTGCTGTAAAGTAAAATTCACTTCATGCATGCAGTTCAGTGATTTGACCAGTGTAAACACCCATGTAACCACTGCTCTCATCAAAGCATAGGGCATGTTTCCAGAACATTCTCCCTTGCCCATGTACAGTCAGTTTCTCTCCTGTCCTCCCTCATCTCCTCAGGTCACCTCTGATTTCTATCCTATAGATCCGTTTTGCCCTATTCTGGGATTTCATTCAGGCCGATCATGTGTTCTGGAATCTGGCCTCTTTTGCACCAGATAATATCTGAGATTTACCCGTATTGTTGTATCAATGGCTCGTTCCTTTTGATTCCCGGGTAGATAGAATTCCATTAGTCAAATATACTGTAATTTGCTTCCCCATTTGTCAACTGATGGGCATTTGGGGCATTTCCAGCATTGAGCGATTATGGTTAATTCTGCTGCGAACCTTTGTGTATGAGTCTTTCAGACAGTTTTCACCCCTCCTGCGTGAATACCTACGTGTGAAGTTGCTGGATCATAGGGTGAGGGTATGTGTCACTTTCTAAGATGTGACGAAACTATGACTTCCATGCATTGTGCTTTTTAGGTCTTACTTAAGAAAATGTTTCATGTGCCGAGGTCCTCAAGTGGTCTGAACTGTTTTCTAAAAGTTTTAAAGTTTTGTGTTTGATGTTCAGATCTTTGCCCCACCTGTAATTTCTTTCTCCTGTTTGCTCGAAGGTAGGGGCACATTTGCACTCAGGACCCTGCAGTCAGGGTCACATACGATACGGACTGAGCCAGCCAGGTGCCCGTAAACTGTTATTTCTCATCTTCTCCCCAATTTACTGTCTGCTCCCCAGTTCCCAATATTACACATTGCCTTTTGAGTTTCTTCTTATAGGAGATTAGACCTGGCCCTTCTACCGCCACTGTACCCCACCCCCTGCCCCCATGTGCACACATAACCTCTTTCCTTACCCCCCCAAAATGGCGATACCATGATGTTTGGTTATATGACAGTCTGCTGTTTTCATTAGTATGCCCGCGGAGATTAATTAGAACTGAACTCCTTCTCGGTATCTGCTTCTTTGATAGGACACTTTTTTTAATTTTCCCTAGTTAATCAAAGAAATTCAAATAAATAAAAAAACAATTGCTTTTTTATTGGCTTGGTGTTCTCAGTCTCTTGGACCAGTTCTTCCAGACCGGACTCTTCACCAGACCGATAAAGTCCCCCTGAATACTGTCAGCACCGTTGGAAGAAATATAGCCGGTCTGCCGTGTCACCAGTGATAGGTGATGAGTCTGTCTGCTCTGGTTTTGGTCTGTTCTTCAGGTCCGTGGTCGCCTGTCATCCTGGACTGTTCCTTCACCAGCATCTGATTACTTCCCTTTGCTTCTCTTCTGCTTTTGGCCATTCCTGGGGTCTCCCGTTTTCCTCTTTCTGGATTTTCTCCCTTGCTCTCCTCCAGTAGCTTGCTGGAAAAAAGTGGGTCTGATCTTCAACCCACAGTATTCTCAGTATGGCTTGTCGCCTGGCCTATGGCTGTCCCCGAGTCTAAGAGCTCTGAGCTCGTTTCCCTCGAGAATCTTGACATTTCCTGCCCTGGGCAGTTGGGGGAGTCACTTGGCGGCCAAGCGTGGGGAGGGATTTAGGGGGCTCTCCCTCTGCCTCCTTTTACTATTTCCGCCTCATCGATACCTCGTGCCTGTGAGTCTTCCTGGGCCTTTCTGAGGTTCTGCCTTATACAATGGTTTGTTTCTTGTTGCTCCCTCCCTCCCAAGGCAATAAAGTTGTCAGTTTTCTCCTCTAGGCTTGGTCTTGACCATTTATCTGTTTGTGTTCCACTCTCCAAAATGTGTGGCCGTGTCGCCCTGATTGTCAACTCTTATTTCCTTTTTATTGCTCTCGGTGGTTTTGTCCCTTTTCTTTTTTCCCATTTTTAATGGGATTTCAGGAAAGCGTGGGGGATAAACTGCCTGTTTTTGTCTCTGCCATTTTAACCGTATGTTTTGTATTTTATGTTCGTAGCTAGCGTTTAGGAATACTGTTTGTTTTTATAAGTAGACCTTCAGTGGTCTTATTGGTTCATATAGTTTTTAGAATTTCCTGGATTTTCGGGGTAGACAATGAGATGGTATGAGGGTGTCAGCAGTTTTTTACTTGGCAACCCTTATATTTTTTTCTGTCTTTTTATTGCCTTACTGTGTTACGGGATCTTCAGTAAAGTGTTGAAAAGAAGCAGTGGGAGGGGCGCCTGGGTGGCACAGCGGTTAAGCGTCTGCCTTCGGCTCAGGGCGTGATCCCGACGTTCTGGGATCGAGCCCCACATCAGGCTCCTCCGCTATGAGCCTGCTTCTTCCTCTCCCACTCCCCCTGCTTGTGTTCCCTCTCTCGCTGGCTGTCTCTCTCTGTCCAATAAATAAATAAAATCTTAAAGAAAAGAAGCAGTGGGGGTAGGTAGCCTTGTCTGACTCCTGACTTTAAAGGAAAACTCCCAGTGTGTTCCATTAAACATGAGATTTATTCTAATTTTGGATAGTTACAGTTTATCAGACAGAAAATTTCCTTTCCGGTCCTAATTTGTGAGGAGTTTTAATGGTCAGATGCTTTTTCTGCATCTAGATTATTGCATTTTTTTTTTCTTATACTCTTCTAATGTGACGAGTTTAACTAGTACGTTTTCTGGTGTTTTACTATCCGTCCTTGCTCAGGATTGAGTCATGTTTCTTTAGGATTTTTACAGTTATGCCCTGTGAGGTGAGGAGGCAGGCTTTTAATTCTTTTAATTCTTACATTGTTTTTCTTTGAAGGTCGGTACGCAGTAGTATAAAAGGAACTGAGTGTTCTTCTCTCTCAGTGTTTTTCTGGAAGAGAGCATATAAGACAAATGTCTTTTCCGGGCGCCTGGGTGGCACAGCGGTTGCCTTCAGCTCATGGCGTGATCCCGGCGTTGTGGGATCGAGCCCCACATCAGGCTCCTCCGCTGGGAACCTGCTTCTTCCTCTCCCACTCCCCCTGCTTGTGTTCCCTCTCTCGCTGGCTGTCTCTCTCTCTGTCAAATAAAGAAATAAAATCTTAAAAAAAAAAAAAAAGACAAATGTCTTTTCTTTCAAAGGTTGAGAAACTTCTCGGTAGAACCACATAAACCTGGTGTAGCTTTTGAAGATACATTTTAGACTGCTGGATCAATTCCTTTGAAGGTTATAGATCTACTCAGGGTTTCTATTTCTTCTTGAGTCAATTTGGAATTTGTCATTTTTCTGGAAGACGATTGATGGCAGGAGAAAGCGAATGACCAGCAGCTCCAAGACTTGTGGGAAGATAACATCTTCAGCGAGTCACGCTACCAACACCTGGGAGGTGGGAGGGGGGAGGTCAAAGTGAACGCGTGTCCCAGGGTTTTGTATTATTCAGGAGGAAAAGAGAGCTATTGATCGTCTTTATGCTTGGAGTCGAGAGTACATGTTAAAAATATCAGTGTAACCCCCTGGTCACTTAAGTAGTATGAATAGACTATAAATGCCAAGTTTGCAGGGGCAGGAAGGAGAATAAAGAGAATGCAATTAAGCTGATAGAAAGCAAGACAGGAGGAAGCAGGAAGAGCAAAGAGAAAAGCCTGGTAAAGAGAAAGCATGTCATGGTGATGACCTTTAGGGTTTTTTCCCGTAGTGGTGGACACCCAGGTCACTCTGTGCCTGTCTTCTCTCTCTCTGTCTCTCTTTCTTTGTCTCTCGGGGGCCAGACTTTTCCCAGGACCAGGCTGCGTCACTCATCTGTGTATACTCGGTGCCTGATATACAGTAGGTGTCCAGTAAATGTTTGGATGAGCTTGACCAACAAATACATAGGTGAACACGTGAGCCAATACACCCTTGCAGGTAGAGCTCCTCCAGCAGCTTCTGTGGCCCCAGGGAGACATCTTAATCTGCACTTACCTTGGTTGATGCATTACTTGGGACTGAAGCAGGGGCTGCAGCCTTGGATTTGATGGGGAGAAGAGTCAGTGTGAGTTGTCTAGACTGAAACCACAATAAATTCCTCGGCCGTGGAGCTGTTATGCGCTTGGTCTGGACCAGGGTGGCCTGTAGGCTGCAAACGAGTGCTTCTCAAGCATTACCACGCTCACGATTGGAGGGCGCTTGATGCAGGAGGTCTGGGGAGGGGCCGGGACGCTGCATTTCTGACAAGCTCATGGACCGTGTTTTGGAGCAAGGCTGCAGGCTGGCACCTGTGCCGAGGCTTTCCCTGGATGCCTGGGGACAACGCGGTGGCCCTGTGCTTGGAGCGCAGGCTCAGATGGAAACATTCTAACTTCCGGGCCTGTTAGCCATGAACAAGAACGCTCCAAGCCCGTGCTGGCCGGGGAGGGGTACCCTGGGCCTCCACCTGTGCGTGGGGGATGGGGCCCGACTCCAGCTCTGCCCGGGGCCCCGGGGCGGAAGGAGTTTGCCGAGCTCCCTGCTCAGTGAGCACACTCTTCCTCATTTTCCCGTTTCTCAGGCTGAGCCACATGGCTTGTGCAGACACGTCGCATCCTGGGAAGCTCTCGTCTTCGTGATTCACATGTCACTTGTCACCGTTCTCCGGCACTGGCACGTTTTATTTGTGCAATCAAAATCCCATTTCCTTGCCTCGTTCCTGCAAGGCTGCTCCTTGCTGTCACTCTCGTCCCCAGGTAGGGAGGGCCTCCTCTTGGGTTCCTGTTGAGCTGTCTGCCTTGGGCGAGACAGGCAGCCTGGCACCCGACTCTCAGAATCCCCACACGGGCTGGAGACCATGACGTCCCGACACCCACTTTTTTCCTTTTTAGTCTCCCTGTGTTTAGAGAAATGGCACAAAACCAGTGGGCAATGTCCCAAATTGCAGCTAAGCCACTAATGTACTGATCCTGGGGCCAGACAGACCACGGGCGCCAGCCCGAGCTCAGGTCTCTCTCCCTGCTGTCCCCATCACATCTCGGAAGAGGTGCAGACAAGCTGTCCATTCTCTGCATATCGACTCCCGTGCATTCGAGTCTGGGAGGCTTGTGGACCGAACAATCTTCTCTCAGTAAGTGACGGGACCTGGGGTTTCTATGGGTGTGGTGTGGCTCCAGGGTTTTGTTTTTTTTTTAAGATTTTATGTATTTATTTGAGAGAGAGAGCACAAGAAGGGGGAATGGCAGAGGGAGAGGGAGAAGCAGACTCCCCACTGAGCAGGGAGCCCGATGCGGGACTCGATCCCAGGACCCTGAGATCATGACTTGAGCTGAAGGCAGATGCTTCACTGACTGAGCCATCCAGGTGCCCCTGGCTCCAGGGTTTTACAGAAAGAGTATTTTTGAGGGCCTCAGAGGGGAGGGGGGGTGGGGGAATGGGATAGACCGGTGATGGGTAGTAAGGAGGGCACGTATTGCATGGTGCACTGGGTGTTATACACAACTAATGAATCATCGAGCCTTACATCGGAAACCGGGGATGTACTGTATGGTGACTAACATAATATAATAAAAAATCATAAAAAAATAAAAATAAAAATAAAAGTCACCTGGCGGGGGGGAAGCCAGGACATTGAGAAAGAAAAAAAAAAAAAAAGAGTATTTTTAAGCCAGAGGAACCTCTGACATAGCAAGACGATATGAAACTGGGGTGCCTTCAGGGCTGTCCTGAGCCCGTGGGCAGGGGACATCTGCCCGAGTGCTGCCTTGGACAGCGGCGAGCTTTGTCCTTCTGCTTTTCCTAGGACGGGCAGAGGTGATGCAGTCCAAAGGGATGGGGCTCATCACCCCCGGCCCGGCTGCTGTGACGTGGACTGTGGTTAAAACGGGGCTGCTGGTGGGGGTCTGCATGCCAGCTTTGGCTTACGGGGCCCCAGCCTTCCCTTTTCTCTGCACCTCGGCTGAATAAGCTGTCTGCCCAGGCAGGTCGGTGGGGACACCAGAGCAGCCCTGTTATGTCAGCGCCACGTTGGAATCACCCAGTGAGCTTGGAAGACGGCCATCTCCAGGTCTCTCCCCTCGAGAGCTAAATGTTTAAGGGGTCGGGGCACTTCGGGGCATCAGGGCGATTTGGAAGCTTCCAGAGGATTCTCACAGGCAGCCAGGGTTGAAAGCCACTGTCTCAGAGGATGGCGGAGAAGGCGGCCGCAGTTCTCTCGCTCCTACCAGATGCAACTTCAGTTCATCCTTCTAGATTTTTCGGGGCATGGTTGAAACCTTAATTTTTTCCATGGGAAATTTCTGGGTTTTTATAGGTAGGCTCCTGGTCTCTGACACGTACTCTGATGGGCTGGGCTGCACCTGTCTGTCCCCTGATGGCACACGTGGCCGAGTACGTGTGCTCCTCACACCCCGCGTCTGCTGGTTTTCTGTGCTTGTTCTTGGCCCCGGAGGGATTCTGTTCTCTGTTCTCCGGTGCCCGCTGGGAACACCGCACTGATGGCCTCCGACGGGGACCCTCTGATTGATGACTGAGTGACTCTGTGGTTGGGTCGGACCCGAGGGTGGCGAGGTGCTGGGTAGGGATGGGGAAGTGGGAGTCCGGAGTCTAGTCCCCGTGTTAGAGAAATGGCACATCTCGTGTGTTCTCCCATTTCCCAGGTGATGACCTGCCTGTGAGGGAGCCTCTCCCCCTCTCTCCCCAGCAGCCTCTTGATTTTGGAATCAGGCCAGAGGGATGGCCTCTTCGCTGGTATTCTCTCTCTCTGGGGTCAGTCCAGAAGCCTGTGAAAGGCAGAGACTGGGAATGACGAGGGTGCAAGGAGCCAGGCTGGGCGCTGATCCGGGAGTGACTCTTGGGGAGGACGGAGCGGTGCTCTTTATGTCCTAGTTACCTGCTGTTTCCTAACCGACCTTAATGAACATGCAACTGTTTAAAATCAGCCTGTGAAAACGCCTGAGTCACCTTGTCTACCGCCGTCTTGGGGGCCGCCAGTGTTACGGGGACGTCTGGGCTTTGGGGGAATCCCGTGTCACTGCACTGTTCCGTGATCCAGGTCTGCACACTGCAGCGGAAAGCTTCCGAGTTTGGTTTTGGACCCCATGTTTCCCCAGAGCTGCCGGCCCTGCGTCCTGCATGTGTCCTGACACAGCATTTCCATGTGGCTGACTCTCGGGTTGCGGTCAGAGCCGGGGGACTGTCTCCCCGCCTCTCCATTCTCATTGGGGTGGCTTAGGGCCGGGTCTCCTTGACACCTTTGACTTGTGGCACAGTCTGACCCCTGCTTCCCTGACCAGACTCCTCTTCTCTGTGTGATAAAATCTCCCTTGGCCTTGCTCTTAGAGGGACCCTTGGGATTGGGGCGCCTGGGTGGCTAAGTCTGTGAAGCGTCTGCCTTCGGCTCATGTCATGATCCCAGGGTCCTGGGATCCAGTCCCACATCGAGCCCTGCATTGGGCCCCTAGCTCAGCGAGGAGCCTGCTTCTCCCTCTGCCTGCCTCCCCCCCCCCCCCCGGTTGTGCTCTTGTTCCCTCTCTCTCTCTTTCTCTCTTCCCCTGGCTTAAAAAAAGAAAAAGGACACTTGGGATTGCATTTAGGGGCCACCTGGATGATCCAGGATCACCTTCTCGTTTCAGAATCCTTAATTGCATCTGTGAAGACCCTCGTTTTGCGAATAACAGAATATTCATGTCTGGCTGTGGTTCCTGAGACTGGCAGGACCCCCCCCTTTGGAGCCCACGTGGTTTCTAGGCCACCGGCTCAGCCATGGCGTGCTTAGAAATGCCAAAGGGTGCCATTGAGGCTCTCCTTGTGCCCTGGCCTCTGGTGCAAGGATCCCAAGTGTGATTGCCCCCCGGGTCACAGAGATGCTGACCCAGGAGGTCCCAGAAGGTGGAGATGGAGTGAGAGGGCCGAGACATCGTTGTAGCAGCTGTTACCATCGGCCCCTTGTAGTTGAAAATCCCATTATCTGAGCATCTTTGAACTTCTGCTGGCATTTACATGACTCACTTGAATCTGGTGAAAGCTGTGTTTGAGGAAGTGAGGGTGAGCACCCCCGCGAGAGTGGGGCTCTCTTTGGCACTGTCTTGGGAGGGAGGTGACTCACTGGGGTCTGAGCAGCAAAGGGTCTGCTGTGACTACAGGAGGAAAAAAGCCCTTCCTCCGCCCCCCTGCCTGCCCCTCAGAAGCGGGGGCCCTGGGCTGGGTGTCCCGAAGGGAGCTTGAATCCAACGCGGGGAGCTAGAAACGCACGCACACGTCTGGGGCACGCGGCCGACCATTCGAACCTCGGTTTCCTCCCCTGTGAAATGGGTGTAATTAGCCTGCCTCGCGGGCGGAGCGAAGAAGGAGTGGATGTGCGTCTGTAAACCGACACGAACGGCCGGGCCTATGCTGGGTGTCACGTAAGTGTTTCCTGCTGTGGTTGCAGTGATCTGAACACAGAGATGGTTGAAGGTGCCTTGTCTCCCTCGTTGGCGTGGGTGTTCCATGATGTAACGCACGTCCGTGCTCAGAGCGGGCCCTTCCCGTGCTCCCCGCGTTGGGTTCAAGCTCCCTGGGGGCAAGGCCCTCTGTGTCCCCGGTCTCGAGGGGTGTGTAGGCTCACAGTAAATGTGCAGCGAGCGTTGCCGGATGGACGATTGAATCAGTCTGTGGGTGGCCTCTAGACAGAGGTGGTCCCAGGCCCCCAAGTATCTCAGACTTCCTGCATCCCTGCTTTGGGGCAGACACGTGGCTTTGGCAAAAAATGTTGGATGGTTGCCACAGAGGAGCTAAATAAGGACTTTGCTGTGTCAGACAGAGAGGGTAGACTAGCAGGGGCTCGCCTGGGGGTACAGAGCACAGGGACGCATGTGGGGGTACCCGTAACCACGCCAGATGCCGCCGCCGTGCCTCTGCTCACCATTTCCATGGGGCTGGGAGGGAGTGGGGACTCCTACTGTCAGAACGACACAGAAGTGGCGGAAGGAGGCCCTGCCTACCTGTCCCTGCAGGGGAATCCCCAGGAAACCACCACTGGGGAAACCCAGCCAGCAGATGGGACCTTGGGGTGATGGGGGACGTTGCCCTTGATGGGGGACCAACCTCCGGGGAGGGGAGTGGGGAAAACTCCCTGCTATCTGTGGGGCTGGGCAGGGCCTCCTAAGAGGCCCTACCCTTCCTCCCCTTCCCCCCCACTCCCTCCCTTCCTCCCCTTCCTCCCCTTACCCCTGACCCCCCTTCCTCCCCTTCACCTCTTCCCCCTTCCTCCCTTTCCCCCCTTCCTCTCCTTCCTCCCTTTCCCCCTTCCTCTCCTTCCTCCCCTTCCCCCATTCACCCCCTTCCTCCCCTCCTCCCCTTCCTCCCCTTCCCTCCTTACCCCCCTTCCTCCCTTCCCCCCCCTTCTCCCAGGGTGCCCGGCTGCTATAGGCCTCACCCCAAGATTGCAGGACTGCCCTGGGTTACCTGTAGGAGCCCAGAATTGAGGTCTGCGGAGTCTTCAGGAATTCTCATCAGCTAGTGGTGGGTCCGTTCCCCCCGGGGGAGGGAAGAGCGGGGATGGGGACCCGAGTGGCCACACTGGCTTGCTAGTTTAGCGATTTCTGAGACCAGAAAGCCGCCCAACAGCAAAGCAGAAATCGCCATGTTATTTGAAGTTATCCACATAAAGAAATTTATTACTTTTCTTATTGAATGATAAGCGACAGTATTACGTTTCAGGCGAACAGCATGGCGCTCCGATATTTTTATACGTTACGAAACGGTCCCCGCTAGGTGCCGTCTGTCCTCACACGAAGTTATCACAGTATTACTGACTATATTCCCTATGCCGTCCTTTCAGCCCCATGACTTATTTATTTTATAACTGGCAGTTTGCGCCTCTTAATCCCCTTCGCATAAAGAATTCGGATGATCTATGTCCACTGCGTTTCTGTGCCTTCTAGAAGCAAGATGCGTGTTTCTAACGTCTTCTGTGTATGTTCTGTGTTTCAAACGAGAAGCATTTGAGGATGATTCTGGGTTAGAGAATCCGCATGCAAGTATTTAACGGGATGGTAAAAAAAATGCCTCCTTCGTTGTGGGTCATAGCTTCCTCCCACAGTTGACCTCTGTGTGCGAAATGGACTTGAGTCGGGGTCATGGGACCAGCTCAGGTCTGGTCGGCATGAGGCTGTGCCGCGGTGTCTCAGCTTTGGCACCACTGACATTTGGGGCCGGGTCATTCTTTGTTGTGGGCGAACGGTCTTCTGCATCATCGGTGTTGAGCGGCGTCCCTGCCCTCTGCGTATCAGACGCTGGGAGCTCCCTGTGGTGGGCGTAATAACGACCACCCCACCCCCCAGCCCCATATACACGCATTCAAGATGTCCCCGGCTTAGTCCCTGCCACCGATGGGTATGTGAGCTTACACGGCTAGAGACTTGGGGTTGCAGATCAGATGACTGTGGGATGGGGAAATTCTCCTGCACTATCCCTGTGGGTCCAGGACAACCGGAAGGGTGCGCGTGGAGAGGACTGGCCAGACCATTGCTGGCTTTGAAGATGGAGGGGGCCAGCCGCCAAGGAGTGCAGGCCGTCTCTAGAATCTGACAAAGACAAGGGAACGGATTCTTCCCTGGAGCCACCACAGGGACACAGCTCTGTCACCACCTTGGTTTTAGCCCAGGGAGACCCACTGCTGAGCCCTAGAACCCTAAGGTTAGTGTTGCCTCAAGCCCCTGAGTTTGGGGCTACTTGTTACAGCAGCAAGAGGGGACAGACACATCGCCCACCACTCCCACGCGCATGGTGGGAGCTGGGAAATGTCTCTGGAATCGTCTCTGGTTCCGAAACACTGGTTCTGTGGAGCGCCATATTGTTTCCCCAGAAGCCATCAGAGGAAAGGGTTTCTGTGTTCTGTGATGAAAATGAGGCCGGGAGTGAGGATGCCCGCCCAGCAGGGTTGGCTCTGGGAGGAACCAGTGGTATAAAAGGGGGTGGGTGCACAGCCGCTCCAACTCCCCCCCACCCCCCGGCTCCTGGAGCTGTCACTCTGTCATTAACGGCCTAGTGTTCTGTTGGTGCTTGTGCATATTTGGACAGGACTCGAAAAGAAGCTGAGCTATCTTCAACTGCACCATAAAAGAGGATATAAAAACTCCATAAAACACTGAAATGTCAGCCGAAGCAGTATTGCTAGTGGAGGCCTCGGCTAGGAGGGACAGCACGCTGGGCGTCCGTGGGAGTCGTGGGCGGGGAGGAGAGGCTGGGGAGCCCAGCCCACGCTGAGGGCCACCAAGCCCGGGCTCTGGGCCAAACACGCAGCCCCCTGGACCCAGCCCTGATGCTGGGATTCTGTGTATTTTGCTGAATATGACATTCATATGGTTCTGATTTCTTCTCTGCGATCCGTCATCTCTGTGTGCCGTTGGGGCCAGAAACCAGGTGGCTTTGAAGTTGTTGTTCTGGGGTGAGTAGGGAGTCGTGCTTGTCCAGGGTTCACTGGGACAAGCATGAGGTGCCCTTTGATTTGAGAAGCGTTCCAGGAGTGGAGCAGCAAGTGGACTGGCTGGCGAGGTGGGTTCTGGAAAGGAGGGATGGATCTGCTCAGCCGCGGGCCCCTGCCCGGTTCTCAGTTTGTAGACGCCACTCTTCCCCCAATGGGTCGCGGTCGAAACAACAGGTGGGTCCATGTTTTTACCTGCTGCTTGCTTCTTGAGGTCCTCAGACGGAGCTGTGGCCTTGTCCTCGCAGGTGCTTGGGGCAGACAAGAAGCAGAAGTCAGAAGAGAAATTAAAAATTAAGAAAAAAAAAAAGGATGAGTCCAGCAACAAGGAGGAAATAGAGAAAGACATGGTCTGTTTCCCTAGCGTTTTGATATCGAAGGGACACAGGCCAGACCCTTCCGTGATGGGCTGGCTTCGCTGGATCCAGCCCGTAGATGGAGGCTGGTGGTTCCCAAATTTCGGGGTGTGTTAGACTCACGGCCCAGGAGGCCTTGTTAAAACAGACTGTGGGGCCCCAGAGTTTCTGGTTCGGGAGGGCTAGGATGAGACCCAAGGCTTTGTACTTTCAAACAAATGCCCCTGGTCCAAGGTTGAGAGCCGTGGCCTAGGACAAGAAGAGGGTCTTTGCAATGAAAAATGGTACTGATAATGGACAGTTCTCAGAACTCTGCAGTGGATGCATGGGGACCCCGTGTTTGATCTGAACACCACAAGGAGACTGTGCCATCCTCTAATGATTTTACCCCCAAGGTGACAATTTTTTTTTTTTAAGGTTTTATTTATTAGAGACAGAGAGAGAGTGCACCCGAGCAGGGGTGGGAAGGGAGGGGTAGAGGAAGAGGGAGAAGCAGACTCCCCACTGAGCAGGGAGCCTGATGCAGGGCTGGATCCCAGGACCTTGAGATCATGACCTGAGCCGAAGGCAGATGCTTAATGGACTGAGTCACCCAGGCGCCCCCCAAAATTGTTTTTTCAATGGTCATGCAGTGAAACAGACTTTTTTGGGTGAACGGTTGTACATATATATAGATTCATGTAACCACACCCTCGACCAGGATATAGAATAATCCCGTCACCCCAAGAACCTCCCTCGTGTTCCCCGTCTGCTCTCACACCCTCCCCCGCCCCCCACGAGCCATCCATCCCTGTAGCTTTGTCTTTCTGAGCACATCACGTAAATGGGATCGTACGGTACGTAACCGTACGAGCCTGGCTTCTCAGCGGACACCTGTGAGACGCTCCAGGTCACTACACGTATCCATAGTCAACTCCTTTGTGTCGGGAGCCGTGACCCGCCGTGTGGATGTACCATGCCTTGCTCTCCATTCCCTGTTGATGGTCTTTGGGTTGCTTCCCAGTGTGGGGTTATTGTGAATAAAGCTGCTATGCACCTCTGTGCCTAAGACTTCGTGTTGGACCTGTGTTTCCCTTCTCTTGGGTACATACCCGGGAGAGGGATGGTTGGCTCGTATGGTGAGTACGTACGTTCACATTCTAGAAAACCGCCACCTGCTCTCCAGAGGGGCTGTGCCATTCTGCATTCCCGCAGCAGCGTATGGGGGTTCCAGCTGCTCTGCGCCCTCACTGGCCCTGGGGGTTGGCATTCTTCTTAATTTTCGTCCTTCTAGATCAGGGGCTGATTTTTAAAATGTGTGAATGACTCGCAGAAAGGCTCAGAGTTGCCCAAGGCCCCCAGCCTCTTGGTGGCTCCTTGATCCAGACCTTTCGCCTTGGTGGCTGGGAATGTTCTGGGTGGTGGCTGTGTTGATCAGGAGCTAAGAAGCTGGAGCTGGAGCCTCTGAGTGTGACTGGAGCTCCAACAACGTTCAGGGCCCGTGTGGCCGAGTAAGGTGTATGCCCAGGGACTGGGGAAGCAAGAAGAAAGTCGAACAAAGAGATGACCCAGTAGGAAAGACACACATCCTAGCATCACAGAGGCGGCAGGCACTAGGGTGCTTCTCCATCCCTTGCCCCCCCCCGCCCCCCCACTCCTTGATTTTTAGGCTGAGGCTCAGGCAAAGTAGCCCACCGAAAGTACTCACTGTGTCTCTTGATTCTGTGCCCGTGGCCGGCCGTGGCCTTGTTTCTAGAAGCATCCTTGATAGCCTCAGGGCCACAAGCTACTTCCCCTTGGTGTTTGAGGAGTAGAGATTTTGCAAGTTGAGGTACCCGGTCAAGGTCATCATAGCCCCTTCGTGCCTTGGCCTCAGGTCCGCTCCAGGCTGGAGTTGGCTTTAGGAAGGGGCTTAGTGTGGGGAGCTGTGGTCATAGCTGAAACCAGAACGGGTGACTTAATGGGAAGCAGGGAGGTTCACCGAGGGGAAGGTCCTTTCTCCAGAGGCTGTCCCACCCACCCTCGAGGGGACCGGGCAAGCTGCCCTGGAAGGCTGTTGGACATGCTTTCCCGATTGCAGAATACTTCTCTTTCATTTTGAATATCATTTGTTTGGTTGCCACGGCAACGCCAAGTCTCTATTTTAATGCTAACCTGCGTGGCTGCAACTTTCTATATATAAATGCTGCTTTGCACAGTGAATTAGCTGATGCCACGGGGAGCAGCGGATGTGGAGACGGTGGCAGAAAATGACCAGTGTGTCAGCTTTGCAAGAGGAGGGACTGCGGAGTTGAGGTGAGTTGGAGCCCCGGGAAAGTGCTCGAAGTTCCTCGGAGCCCAGAGAGAGCCAGGTGGCTGGCCATGCCCCGGGGGAGGGAAGCCCGCCCTGGAGAGTCTCTGCGGGCAGGTGCTTGGCTCTGCGATGGAGGGACGCAGGCTGATGCTTCTGTTTGCCCACCTGTCTGCCCTGAGTGTGGGTTGCATGGGGACCCCAGGGCTTGGGAAAGGACAAACCACTTGGGCAGCGGGGCTATCTGAGGGGGTGAGCTCGATGGGAAGTGAGTAGTTCTTGTTGCCTTCAACTTACCTTGGCTCTCTCTTCTGGATCTTCCCTTCTGTCTTGCTTGTTCCTTAATTCCTGAGTGTGGCCGGGCCTTCTCAGGGCCACACCATTCCAAATGTGCAGGTAGAGTCCTCAGGAGAAGCCTGGAAGGGGCTTTCGGGAATCAGCAGGGTCAGCTCCCCTCGGGTTCTAGATGAGGAAGAAGCCCAGAGAGGTGCTGTGTTCTGCCAGATGTCACACAGCTGGTCAGGGACAGAGTGGGACAGCAACCAGGTCCACGGGGATCTTCTGACTGGGACACCTGTGTCTTGTGGGGACGCGTAAGAGCTACAGGGGCTGAAGAGAGGGAGGCCCAAGTTGGGGAGTAGGTCACAAACAGAGGATTACATAAGAGCATCTGAAGTCACTTGAGGCTTCTGGAAAGTGCGTGCAGCTGAGAGTCTGGGGAACTCGGATTCGTGTGGATTCAGCCACTTCCCATGTGACAGTTGTGTTAGCTTTTCTCGGTTTCCCCACCTGAGCACCGGGTATGCAAAATCTCTGTCTTCCCCAGCTCTGTTAGGGACCGTGTTCAGGTCCTGAGCGGGGAGCGATGCGTCCATGCACTGAGCAGTTTGGAAACCACACAGCTCCGTCTCCCCGCCGGGGCAGGGAAGGGGGTGCTGCCAGGAGCAGAGGGGTTCTCCAAAGATTGGGCTTTGTGCTGTGAAGCAAAATGCCGTGTAATTTTATCATAATTAGGAGGTCTCACTCAGGCTTCCTCTTTTTGGAGATCAAGCATTGGACGGAGATTTTAAGTGGACTGGATCAGAGACTTGGACCCTGTTCTCGAAAAGAGAAGACCCAAGGACGCTAAGTGCCTGTGAGTGGTACACAGTCCTCTGAAGCTGGGAGAACCGGGAGCATTTCTCTCTGCCTGGGTGGGAGGGGGGGTCCAGAGAAGTACCACAAAGGAAACCTTTATAGGCATTTCGGATGCGGAGGGAGGTGGAGGAGGGGAACCTCATGAAAGGAGGTCGGGGCGAGGTAAAGCAGTGTTCCTGGAACCATGGCTCACACAGTGTATATGACCAGTGTTCAGCATAAAAAGTCGAACGGCAAAATCTCAGCATATATTGCATGCCGTAGGGTACACACTGCGACACGAAGTTTGTGCTTTCTGTGTGTATGTTGGGCCGTGAGGTCAAATAGGCTTTTCACTGGGGGTCAGACTTCGAAAAACAAGAGTTGGGGAACTGCTGGCTTTGGGTGGTTGCCTGAATGAGCCTGAATTTTCTCCTGCAGGGAGACGGCTGTGGCTCTCCTTTCCAGGGAAGAGCCGGAAGGAGAAGGGAAGGCTTCCCCGGGGGGAGCCCCGTGCAAGCATCACTTTCGAGACACTCAGGTGGTGCCCTGTGCAGCCTGGATGGGGCGGCAGGACAGTTGGGAAGTGTGAGGTCTGGGGACAGGGAGGGGACAGCCCTTCTCTCAGGGTCTGAGGTCAGGAGGAAAGCCCCCTGTGGCCGGATTGAGAAGGACACTGTGATTCTTGCTGCGACTGCCCCCATCACCCCGCATCCGTCCCAGTGGTCCCAGAATACACGTTCCCAGGCTCCAGAGCCCTGCGGGTTTGGATCCTGCAGTCCTCCCATGAGCACGGGTCCAGCCTTCCTTCCTACTCGCTGTGGTGCAAGGGTGCAAGGGTGCTAGCTTCCAGCGGCTTGGTCTTGCTGCCCCAAGAGAATCTCTCTGCTTATGGAGGCAACTGTGTCACCTTGCCTTCAGACGCATGGATGCGCGTCTGTCCTTCCCAAGGCTGCTGTGCCTGGCTCACTCACTCGGTTCCCCAATCTCTGATCTTCATTCAGATTGCTCAGTGCGCAGCTCTGACCACCATCTCTGCCCCACTCCCCAGCTGGTGGTGCGTACCTCAGTCCTTAGGTTGTTTTGCTTCCTCACGTACCTCTCTTGTCCTGTGCTTCTCTTCCAAGGAAGGCTAGACCCAGGCTGGGGCGCCTAGCTCTGGGGAGAGGGGACATTGGCCACACATTTGCAGCCTTTAGAATCCCTGGATGCTGGCGTCCAGCTGCACCCAGCAGGTGTTGGCGGTAAGAGGTCTCTGAGAAGGGATGGTTAGCGTAGCGTGGCAGCAACTAATTCATACTCTTTACAAACCAGGGAGCCCTCTCTTGAAACAACTGCTTATTCAGATACCCAGCAATTCACGACGAACGGCACATTGGTGACCAGCGGGCACAATCGAGTTCAGGACTGGGGGAGGTTCTCTTGTCGTTTTGTTTTGTTTTCGCCCATGGTTTCATTTTCAAATTGTTGAGTCGGTTTGCCAACATCTACAAATCATCAGATTTCACATTAGAAATTAAGATACCCGGCGTCTCTTGCAAAAAAAAAAAAAAGAGAAGCTTTGGTGACGCCAAGCCGAGGGGTAGGTTTTCCAGTTTGCCGTAGTCCCCACCCATCTCTGCTGTTCACCAGCACTGAGACCAATAATGGAACAGTGGCCATCATTCTTTTTTTACATTGGGGTAAAATTGGTATATGACAGTCGTAAGTGCCAGGTGTATAATGTTCTGCTTGGACATCTGTCTATGCTATAAAGTGGTCACCCCCAAAAGTCCAGTTAACATCCATCACCGAACAAATGACCCCTCTACCCATTTTGCCCCTCCCCCCAAAGCCCCCTTCCGCTCTGGTCAACATCAGTGGGTTTTGTGTGTCTGTGATTGCACATATGAGTGAAATCATGTGGTTTTTGTTTTTTTCCTTCTGCCTTATCTTACTTAGCATGATACCCCTCTAGATCTCTCCATTAGTTCTGCTCTTTTCTTTATTATTTCTTTTCTTCTAACTTCAGGCTTCATTTGTTCTTTTTCTAGTTCCTTTAAGTGTAATGTTAGATTGTTTGAGATTTTTCTTGTTTATCGGGTGGGCCTGGATCGCTATGAACTTGCCTGTTAGAACTGCTTTTGCTGCATCCCGTGGATTTTCTGGGTATTTTTTTGTTGTTTGTTATTGTTGTTGTATTTTTGGTTTTTTTTTTTTTTGTTTTTTTGGGGGCATTATTTGATTTCTTCTTTATTTTCCGATGAAGAGCCATGTTATTTCATCTCCCCACATTTTTGTGGTTTTTCCAGTTTTCTCCTTGTAATTGATTTTTCGTTTCGTACCATTGTGGTCGGACAGGGTGCTTGATAGGATTTCCATCTTCTTGAATTTTTTGAGACTTGTTCTGTGGCCTAACATTTGATCTCTCCTGGAATATGTTCCATCTGCACTTGAGAAGAATGTGTGCTCTGTTGCCTTTGGATGGAATGTTCTGCGTATCTGTGGCTCGGAGCGTGGATAGAGTGTCTACACCTGTTACTGTCATGTTCCATCCTTCGAAGACCAAGAGCGGGAGGAAAGGCGGGGATCCCCCCTGGCTGAAGAAAAGGAGTTGAGGGTTTTGCCCCACACCACTCCTGGCAGAGTCCCATGCCTGCTTTGAGGGCTGGAGGAGTATTTCTGTTTGTGGGATCCCAGCAAATCCTAATAATCCCTTTTGATCCAGCCATCAGCTATTCAGCACTTCTGTCTGTGGGTCTTGTTGGTGCAACAGTGGTGAGAAAACCCCAGTGCTTTTGACTGTCCTAGAGATAAAGGTAGTCCCTGGGCTGTCTTCCTATGGGAGAAGAGGAGTGTGACCCTAGCAGACAAGGCCAGCGATTGAATGATGTCGAGAGAGATCAGGTTGGCTGCTCAAGCGTATCTGAGGTAACCACACATTCATGCACTGGGAGTCCTTGGGTGAGAATAATATACAAGTTCTTTAAAAAGTATGGGTCAGAGGGGCGCCTGGGTGGCACAGCGGTTGGGCGTCTGCCTTCGGCTCAGGGCGTGATCCCGGCATTATGGGATCGAGCCCCACGTCGGGCTCCTCCGCTGTGAGCCTGCTTCTTCCTCTCCCACTCCCCCTGCTTGTGTTCCCTCTCTCACTGGCTGTCTCTATCTCTGTCAAATAAATAAATAAAATCTTTAAAAAAAAAAAAAGTATGGGTCAGAGCCAACCACATATGTACATTTCACATCAAGCATTGGTACCTCAGACTGCTTTCGTCATAGATGGTCACCTCTGGCCTCTGCCCACTTTCTCTCTGGCTGAAAAACTTTAATTACGCTTGTAGACCATTGAGGTGACTTGAGAGAGTGAGTCTTTCCTGAATGTATTTACTTGGAGGGCCCTAGGCCCATGAGAGGCTTGTTTCAGAGACCCAGCCAAGCTACTGATGATCCTTCCCCAAGCTTGTCCGGTTCATTTGTGATTTGGGGGCCCCTGACAGGATTTCAGTGTAGAAGTAAGTTCCACGCCCTTCATGGAGCCCAATGCAGAGCTTGAATTCATGACCCTGAGATCAAGACCTGAGCTAAGATCAAGAGTCAGACACTTAACTGACTGAGCCACCCAGGCACCCCTGCTCTTCCTGTACCCCTCACATGGGTGGCCAGGTGACCCCAGGAAGATACGGCACCCACTTTCTAGGGGGACTGACAAATCCTACTCAGAGACTTGGGGGGATCTCCATCAATACCACGTATGTTCATTGGGTATGTTTTCTGTATCTGGGGACACATTTGAGTAGGACAGTGTTCTAGATCTTGGGGAGTGAGGACCACTCATCGTAGGCCATGCAAACAAGAGCAACCATGGAGGTAGGAGTGGACTGGCTCGCATGGGAGGGAAGGTGGGGCTGGGGGCAGGGGCTGGATCTCCTAAGGGACAGAATGAAGGGACGCACCAGGCCCACCAGACAAAGCAGGGCGGGTCCACATCCTCCTGGAGCTTTGAACCCAGGTCGATCTGCCATGCTGCCTCTGCTGCTTCGTGTGGATGGGCGGGGGCTGCCATCTTGCATGGAAGCCGCTCACAGTGACTCAGTTTGTGGTGCTCAGTCAATATCTCTCTTGGGTGTGGTTCATGCCAGCTGCCCATTAGGGCTCTTTTCTGTGGAGATGTTTATCTTGGTACTTCCCTTCCCTCCTCCAGCACCTCTCCCTCCAGTTAGCACACGAGGCCTCCCACGGGCAATCAGCCACCACCTTCTGCCACGGAAGTTGGTAGTTAGGGGCTTGGCCGGTCTTGGCCTCACTCACTGTAACTTCTCCCTGGAGTATTTGCCCTTGGAGAGAGGATTCTTGACAGTCTGTCGGCGGTAGCCTGCAGTGAGGAGGGAATGGCATTGTTCTTGGAGCCGGGACACTGGGTTCAAACTGGTTCTGTGGTCTTCTGAGTCGTGAGACCTTGGGGAAGACCTCCATTTACTCTATTGTAGAAGGAAAATAAGGATACTTCTCTCCAGCGTTCTCGTAAGGGTCAACTAGGCTGTGAGATGTGTAAGTGGCCAGCTTTCCAGAGACGCCGACGGACATGGCGTGGGCTGGGCTCCCTGGATTTTACTGTTCCCTTCTGATGGTCCTCTAAACCCTAATCTTGGCCGCTGAGCATAGGAATTCCATTTCATGTGCAATTCCTCTCGGTCCTTCGATGAGCTTGGTCTGTGTCAGGGACGTTAGAAAGTTCCCATCTGCACAGCTGAGCCCGGGCTGTTGGGAAAACCCAGTGGGTGCCATAGGAGTGACAGTGCTGTGACCTCAGTTGTTGACAGCTTTCCCCAAGGGTTACTCAGTGACTTAACGGGGATGGGAAGGTATGGGGCAAAGCTGACATTTATGCAGTTGCTACTGTGCTTTTGGCCCTCTGGTCTTTGCAAGAATTCTGTGAAGGAGATGGTGGTATTTCCATTTTTACATGCAGGAAAGAGAAAAGATGATTTCAAAGAGGTGAAGTGACTTGCCTGAGGTTACACGGCTGGAAAGCCATGGAAGGTATACTTGAACTTCCTCTGTGCCTGGCTAAAGGTTAGAAGCTGGGGTTGGGGACAAGCCAGTGGATGCCTGTGGCTGGTTTCTGGGGGTTGTCTCTGCTGTTTATCCTCGCCCACACCCCCAAAACATGCATGCTCACCTTGTTTTGGAAATCCCTGTTGCAGAGTGGGGGTTGTGGTTTCTAGAAGTTTCTGGAATCTTCCGGACCTCCTCATTGGAATGGGGCTTTGCATTTCAATGAGTGGAAAAAGAGGCCAAAGAGGATTTGCCAAAGGGAAAATCAAGTGCGTTTATTCACTCCCCTTCAGTCCCCTTGTGTACACAGATGTTTCCTCTCCGGGCCCCCTCCCTACACGGGGGCTCACTGGCCACAGACGGATGGGAAGTGGCTCGTGGTTGAGCAGAGAGCTGGACTCATTGGAGGTTGGCTTGCACAGAGCAGTGTTGGGGCCGGCTTGGGGGCCGTCCTAGGTGGGGCTTTGGCTCTTGCTGAGTTCTGTGTCTAAAACTAGTCCTCTAACCGTGCCAGCAACATCAGCACCAAATTTAGGGTGGCCGGAGAGCAAGAAGGTGGGGGCTCTGCGCTGGGCTGGGGGACACTTGGCATCCAGTTTCCATCTGTCTCTGGGCTCAGTTTCCCAATCTGTGAAATGGCAGCATGGGATCAAATGATCTCTGGGGTCCCTTCCATCTAATTTTTGTGTCCGCCTTGCATTGGACCAGAAAGTTCTTTACTGATGCCCATTTTGTCTTAATTCATTTTCTTAAAAATAACCCTCCCAAGTCTCCTTATCGTTTGAAACATAGTATAACGAACTCATGTTACAGGATGGCAACTGAGAAGGGAGCTATCAAGGGGGATTTTATTAGCAAATATTCTCTAAATATTTGAAATAGGGCTGTATTTGTACATTAGTTCATAATGGAATAAAGTAAAAGATTAAAAAAAACGCATTAAAATTGGGGTACCTGGGTGTCTCAGTCATTTAAGCATCTGACTCTCGATTTCAGCTCAGGTCATGATACCAGGGTTGTGAGCTCGAGCCCCGCATTGGGCTCTGTGCTGTGTGGAGCTGGCTTAGTTTCTCTCTCTCCCTCTCCCTCTGCCCCTTCTCCCCTCAAAAAAAGCATTAAAATTAATATGCTCATTACAGAAAATGGAAAAATAAAGAAAAACAGGAATAAGAAAGAATATTTTGCATTCTTTTCATTCCCCCCCTTTTTTTGGGCTGTATATATTTGTCTACATAATTGGGATCATATGGTATATTTTAGAATTGGATATGCTGATTTGGGTGGAAGGCAGTGTTTTCCTGACTGTAAAAATAATTTTATAAACACGTTAAAAAAAAAAAAAAGAAAAATGTTGACTTGCACGGTTAAAAGTAAATAAACCTTTTAAATGTGATAAAATGAAAACAAGTAAAACAGTTGGAGAAATCCCAGACTACAGCGATGACCCGCGTTCACATTTTCCTGTGTTCCCTCCGTGTTTCATTGGCGGGGGTGGGGGATGGGGTGTGGGGCACATCATTTCCCACCTTTGACGTCGTGCTGCGTGCTTGGGTTCTTAAAGCGGGAATAGCTCTTAGAAGGTGATACGAAAGGGGGTTTTGGTGACCGAGAGCATTTTCCGTTGGGTGGCTGATTGGTCTTTCCTGATCTGGGGAGGAGGGATGGCTTGGTTCATTCAGTGGGAGTTTTAATTATGCCAAAGGTCATTCTTCTAGTTCCTGAGCAAACAGAGCAAACATTCTTCGAGTTCCTCTACACAGCACGGCATCTCTGGGGTGCTTGTCCCCAAAGGTCCAGTGGCTACCCCAGTGTCAGCGCGTGCTTGGGCAGAAAAGACAGGATTGGGGAACGGTGCTCCCCACACATGGCTGGAGGCTTCCTCTGTCTTGGCCTTGAAGGATGTTGCAGGAGACCCGGGTAGCCTGATGGCAGGAGGAGGAGGGCTGAGGGAGACATCGGTCACTGGGCTTCACCCCACTGGCTGGGTTTCTGAGCTGGGGGTCTACACTGAGTAAGAAATGCGTCACGGATGCGTTTCTATGGCGATTCCCCGGGACCCTCACACTTACGTTTACGTTGATCTCTCTCTCAGTGCCTGGAGAGTACATGGGTGGTTTGTTCACCTGCGTGCTTCGAGAATGCTTTCTGTCTCTTTCATGTGAAATATTGCTACAGCTTGGCTGGATGTATATGTCTTGAATCTCCGATGTTCGGAACAAAAACTCATGTTTGCAGCTCAGTTTGGTCCACCCTTCGGCAAAGGCTTATTGAACTCCCACAGTGATGAACGAGACAATGACCACGCCCCATGAAGCTTTGACTTGGGTGGGAATATGCCTTCTTGCACTTTCTAGCACTTTCAGAGGGCTGATGCCAGCCCCTTGGCCAGTCCCTGCCTTATGGAGCTTTGATTCCCATGGGAAGTGCCCATAGTAGCAGCAGAAGAAAAGTCTGAGGAACCACGGATTTCCCAGGCAACCTTTCTCTTTGCCTCTTGGCGGGCATGATTTTTAAAATTCTCTGTTATGGGGCACCTGGGTGGCACAGCGGTTAAGTGTCTGCCTTCGGCTCAGGGCGTGATCCCAGCGTTATGGGATCGAGCCCCACATCAGGCTCCTCCGCTATGAGCCTGCTTCTTCCTCTCCCACGCCCCCTGCTTGTGTTCCCTCTCTCGCTGGCTGTCTCTATCTCTGTCGAATAAATAAATAAAATCTTTAAAAAAAAATAAGATTCTCTGTTATTTTTGCAGTTCATTATTGATTTTCGTCTATGTGGTCCGGTCTTTTCTAATGGAACACTTCCTAAACGTGCATTACTTTTTCATTTCCTTTTTTTTTTTTTTTTTAACCTTTGCAGTTTGGGGAGATCCTTTGAAGGCCTGCATTTTATTGATTTAACTTTTTAAAAATCTTCATTTACCCACAACCCCTAATGTGGATTTAAGTGAGCGATTTTGGTACAGTCCTGATCTCATCTGTTTTTGTTTTTGTGTCATCCTTCTTATTTTGGCCATCTTTTTCCGTAACAATTTTCTGTTCCTCTTTCAAAGAGGATTTCTTGCTTTCTGCAGTTTCCTGATGTTGTCTTCTGAATTGCCTTCGGAGAGGTGCTCTTCCCTTGAGCCTTTAGGGTGGTGCTTTCTCACCCTTTCCCCGTGTTCCCGTGCTCCTCTCTTCCTTCTCCAGCAAGGTGGTGCCTGTGTAGACGTTGCATGTACCGTCAGACGCCATGTACATTGTGTATCGTTGGCCTTGGCACTGTGCATGCAGGGAAGGTTGAATCCCCTTCAGAGGTGCTTACCTGTAGGGTCGGTGGTGCACACACCTCAAAGCCAGGGCTGTCACGTGGCCCTCACTGTGGGAAGTCCTCCGTTTCTCCCTGGACTGCCCTCTTAGGCCTCCCAGCGGTGACTCGGGCACACACTGGCGACCTCGCCCCTGCAGTTGTGGGTATGTGGTCAGTGGAGAATTCGAGCCTGGTTTTCTAGGTTTCAAAAAAGAACCTCCGTAGACCGTGTCACGGCTGCTCTGTGGTCATTTTACACATAGCCTGGAACTGTTTCTTTAAGTGGGCCGAGGTTACCACTAAGGATATCGTAAGATCCTTGTAGACCGTGTTGTGATGACAGTTTTTAAGTCACGTTTATTTACGTGTGTAATAGGGAAGGTAACCAACCTCATCACCTCCGTATTCCGTAGCTGTTACTGCTTAGGGTCAGGCTAAATTCAAGCTCGTTATAAGACAGATAAAAAAAAATCCTGGGTAAATAATAGGGCAGCTTGAGGCATAGTGATGGCAGAGTTGAGACAGGGGAACATGAATGGCTGGAGTTTGGTGGGGGATGATGACCTGAGGTATCCCTTGGGTCTGGACCCAAGCCTGTTAGAGTGGGTGCCATTTCTGATGTGTCCACTTGATCTTGAGACTCTTTTGTGGAGTGGAACACATGGGAACCTCAGGAGGGGCCTCGGACCCACCCTCGCTGAGGGCAAGAAGCAAGCTGCCAGGCCCCTCATAGGAGCCATCCATGGGCCCAGTGGGCCCGGGCCACCCACTGCCTCCTCACAGCCCTGTCCTCTCTCTCCTCCCTCTTCTATAATGGCATCTGTCTCAATGTCTTACCTCCTGTCCCCGCATGTCCTCAGGCTCCCCAACTCCTCATATGCTTGGGACTAGATTTCCACACCCACCTCACTCGCCTGCTCCTCTTTCTAGAATTGGCAGGGGGAGCATCCCTCCATCATCGGTGAGCGTCTTCTTCCATCTCTCTCGTGGACACCACTACCTGTTCTTGTGACCCCGTCCTCATGTGCTTTCTGGAACTCATTCCCAGAACTCGCGTCCAGTTCTTGCCCATCATGGAGCCAGCCCCCGAGTGGGAGGGTCAAGGCCGCATTGGAGGGGAGAAGCATGGAGACCTGGTTCTTGCCTTTGAGGGTCTCGGAGAGGGGCCCAGGGCGTGCTGTCTGTACTTATGGGGGGGGGCACGCGGGGGGGGGGGGGATTGGGCCCAAGGAGGGTCAGGGGGAAGTCATTCTGCTGCTAAGTGAGAGCACTTCTCGGGGCTCAGCTCTCCATTCTTGCTTCATAAACTGAGTCCGCATGCGCGATACCCCAGTCCCATGTGTCAAGGGCCACACACAGCCCAGCTGCACCCTGATCAAGCACTCGGAGCTTGAGTATGGAGGCCTTTGTAAATGCTACTGTATATCCCCAATCTGGCTTCTACCATCGCCGGATCTCCCTGAGTTCTGGGTCCAGCTTCTCTTGTCCCCTTCAGGGTAGCCTTTTACTTCCCCCCACTCCCCCCACATCTGCTCAGTCACTGAGGCCTGTTCTTCGTCTCACTTACTGCCCCTCCATTCCGCTCAAGCCCTTCCTTTTCATCCGTGCTGTCAGGCCAAGGCTGTATCTTCTGAGAAGCCTTCTCCGACCGCCCCAGCCGAGCACGATCTCGTCCTTCTCTGGATTCTGAAAGCTCTTATTGTCCGCCGACTTTATGGCTTGGCCCTTAGGACGGACTCCCTTGTGCAGTTATTTCTGCTTTTCCCCTTGTGTCTGTCTGTGCCTTATCTTCCAACTTGTAGAAGCCAAGTCCCTCTTGTGTTACACTTGCCCGCGTCTTCCACAGCATTTGGGAAGAGGTTGCTGGTAACCACCAGTTGCTTGATTGATCTATAGCCAAGGGGCTGCCTATGACGGGGTTGGGAGTGTCTTCGAGACCCCCCCCCCCAAGATTGCATGGTCTGGTGAATAATTTTTCCCTTCACGACCTCATGAAGCCTTTAGAAAATGTGAGTCATCGCCCTACCCCGTCTTTCTTATTAATTATTGTGATAAGACAACACGACTCGTGGTACCGAGGACAAGGGTTTTCAGCTCACCTGAGACAACGAATAATAGCAACGGGGTTGGCTGCATCGGACTCCATGAAACTTGGGGAAAATGGAGCTCCGTGGAAGTGATTGTCGGTCTTTCCTTTTTTGGATCACGAGTTTCCCTCTGTCCCTCGTTTGTCCACGTGACCCCTGATGTAGGAACCTACCTATTTGCAGAGACCACAAGGAGAACAATTTGTGCTTTTCTGAAGCCAACTCAAATGATAGAAGATTATCTATAAAGCAAAACTCAAGGGACCTCTGGTTTGAGATGCTGGGATCACCCCAAACCGTAAACCCCTGAGAATGTCTTTATGAGTTTTACACACCCCGAGATACTCGTGTTGGTGAATCCTAAAGGATAAAACATTTGTGGGCCTCTGGTTTGTTCTGCTTAGCTCAGGTCAGAGCAGATGAGCCTCCCGGTTCATAAAGATCCAGAAAGATCTCTCGCCATTGGCTGGAGGCCGTCCTGGGAACCGTGATGACAATCTCTGTGTGTTGCCTATAGGGGTGCGTTATTGTCTGTGCTTGTATCTATTCATGCGTGTGATGCAGTGTCAAAGCTGAATAGCCTTAAAACTGTCCCCTCTTTGCTGTTATAAAACCAAAAAGTTATGGTCTGTGAGAGCTTCCATGGGTATCTTAATTCCACGAAACCCGAAGGACCCAAGGCGAAGGACTTGGCTGTCTGGGTGTGGATGCAATTTTGCTTTTACCTTCTTGTGGGTGGGAGCCCTTTTCCAGGAGCAGAGACAAACCATACTTCTGTCCGGGCCTTCCGCTGGCAGGGCTGCCCTCCAAGGTCACGGTGTGGTGACCACCAGGTCCCCCTTCCCACACCAAGGGAGGAAGAGGACAGTAACTCAGCCCTTGGAGGACTCCTCACCTCTCACTTTATAAATGTAGATTTAAGCCTCGAATTTCTCTTGTGTTTAGGAAGAGAGAAAGGAGGCGATGGATCCCATAACTGGTTTTCTCCCCTACATTTTTCTTTTTATACCCTGGTGTCGGGATGATTTCTCCAAAGCACAACATTGGTGGTGTTTCCTCCCGTGCTACAAACCCGTCAGTGTTTTCCGGCTTATAGATAGGAGTCTGATTTCTTAGCCTTGGTGCTCTCGTGGTCTCTCACAACTGGACTCCATCCGTAACTACTCCTTCTGTCACCTTCTATGCCCTTGAATCCTGATGGAAGTGACCCTCACGTCTGCCCACACTGCTTCCCCTCCGGGCCTTTGCTCCTGTGGCCACGTGGCCTGGAGTATCATTCCCTTAGTTCATTCCTCCTACCCATCCATCCCGACCCATCCCGAGAGCCTCTGTTTACTCCTCTGTTAAATGGGGACGATACTAGAAACCTCCTTGTTGGCTTGTTGGACGAATTACAGGACCCAAGGCACAGAGTGAGAGCTCGCTCGTTGTCACCCCTGCAGCGGATCGGAGCCTGACAAACAGAGCGGGGAAGTAGAGCCCGCCGAGCAGCCCACCCCAGGCTTTGAGAAGGAAGAGATGAGCTCTGCCTCTAGGGGTGGAAAGAAAAGACCAGAAAGGAGGAAGTCCATGTGTCCAGGGGGAGGCATGTTGCCACTGGCCCTCTAAGTGTGCCCCCCCAGCAGACAAGCCTGTGGTTGACATTAGGATGCTGGCTTTGCTGCCTCAGTTTCCCCAAGACTGAACACTGAAGCTGACAGAGGCCCCGGCCTTGTCTTCTCATCAGCTTCACCAGCAGCCTGGGGAGGCTTCTCTCTGGGTGCATACTTTGCCTCTCCGGAGGTTGTGTCCCCCGGTATCTCATGATGTGGCTTATGTCACACTGGCCGGGGGCCCTTGATCTAAACTCTCTCTGTGGGTCCCAGACGTGTGTGTGTGTGTGTGTGTGTGTGTGTGTGTGTGTGTGTTAAAACAGACATGACATAAAATCTACCCTTTTAACCATTTTTTTTAAAGATTTTATTTTATTTATTTGACAGAGAGAGACAGCCAGCGAGAGAGGGAACACAAGCAGGGGGAGTGGGAGAGGAAGAAGCAGGCTCCCAGCGGAGGAGCCTGATGCGGGGCTCGATCCCAGGACCCGGGGATCACGCCCTGAGCCGAAGGCAGGCACTCAACGACTGTGCCACCCAGGCGCCCCAACCCTTTTAATCATTTTTAAGCATAGAGTTCTGTGGCATCAAGCGCCTTCACAATGTCATGCACCCGTCACCATCCGCCTCCAGACTCTGTCATCTTGCTAACGGACACTCTCTCTCCATTAAACACTAACGCCCCATCCCCAGCCCCTTGCCCCTCTCTCTCGTCTCCCCCTGGCCCTTGGCAATCGCCATTAGCCATTGTATTTTTTTGGTTTCTATGAATTTATTCTATTCTAAGCCCCTCCTAAAGTTGGATCCCACAGTATCTGCCTATTCGTGACTGGGCTCTCCTGCTTCACCTAATGTCTCTAGGCTCACCTGCACCGGAGCCTGGGTCGGGATTTCCTTTCTACGGTTGAACACCATGCCACTGTGTAGATACACGCCACGTTTTGTTTATCCGTTCATCCATGAGCAGACACACTTGGGTTGTGTCCATTCTCTTGGGTGAATACGTGGAAGTGGAATTGCTGGAGCCAATGGTAATTCTGTGTGTCCCTTTTTCAGGAGCCGCCATATTGTTTTCCATGGTGTCTGCTCCATTTTACATTCCCACCAGCAAGGTTCCACTTTGCCCACCTCCTCGCCTGGGCCTCCTCTTCTCTGACCTTTCTGGTTTTATTCATTTGTTTGTTGGTAGTGGCTGTCCTCGTGGGTGGGAGGCGATTCCTCATTTGGGTTTTCATGTGCATTTCCCTAGTGAGGAGTAATACTGAGCACCTTTCTGTATGCCCATTGGCCATTTGTATGCCTTCTTGGGAAAACTGCCCTTTGCCCATGTTTTTGTGTGTGACCAGGGAAACTTCAGCTCCTACTCTTTCAGCCACTGTTGATCGTAACAAAAACAACTGGCTTTATTGGATACTTTGGTCCCCTTTGTGCTCAGTGTTTATGTGGATTTCCCCCCTTAATCAACTCCCAACAACCTTTTGAGACAGGCACTGCCAGTCATCTCCTTTTTACAGTCAAAGAAATCCGAAGCTTCGAGGCCCTACCCGAGGTATCACAGCTGGTAGGTAGTGACTACAAGAGCTCAAGAGTCCTCAGACTCTGTCCCTAGGTGATCGTTCTGATTTCCTAGCCCCGACCCGAGGAGCTGGCACGGAACCCTCTTCATAAATACACAGTTCCCCCATACATTTGAGAGAATGCTATTTATAGGAAACCATCCAGACCTCACAACTTCGCGATCCCTCGGGAAAACCATATTTACTTCGATAGCAAGGCTCATTTCCTGAAATCACAAAGGTTTACATTGAAAGCATAGAAATGTGTGGATTTGAAGTGCTACCCTTCAGCTGCTCGAAAAGCTGTCTGAGTGGAGTGATTTGATATATTCACGCAGGATCCAAGTCTCTTGCTTGAACTCATTCAGTTGGTGACGCCATATTGAGCTCAGGGTCCAGTCCTTCCTCCACTTGCAGCCAACAGCTTTGTGACCCTAAAGCCCTTTTCCTCTGAGACGCATGTCATCGCCCCTCTGGTCACCCACTGTGTCCAGGTTTGGAGATGGCGAGGGAAAAAGAGCGAAGGCGGGAGACCCTTGTCTTGCCCCTCTGGGGGCACCAGCTTTTCAGCCCGGATGGGTCTAACACAGAGTTTCTTTGGGGGAGCATTCCTCATTCTTCGTAGGTTGGTTTTTATCTGGCCTTGGGTTCACACAGCTGGGGCTGGGGCCGAGGCCAGAGCCGTGACTTAGGGTTGGGAAGAAGTTGGCGGAACATTCCCCAGCAGGGCTTGGGCAGGCCCAGGGAGTCCCGCCTAAAATATAGTGGACAAAGGAGCTCTTGTCCCCAGGCCTGGGGGTGGGAGGCATCTGGTCAGTGACACAAGCTTGGCCATTGTATGTCGTGACCTCGGCCAACTTTTTTTTAGCTGAGAAAGGGGAAAAAGAGAGAGAGTGAAAAAAAATTAAAGAAAAAAAAGCCTCCAGAAACTTCGCAACTGGAAAGTCCAGAATGCGTCGTTGATTTCCTCACAGGACCTGGAGCAGATTTGGAAGGAACTGTGCAATGTAGCCTGTTCTTTGTGAAAGAACGGCAGCGCTGAAAGCCACAGGAACGCCCTCTGGGGTGTCCCCGGCACTGACCCTTGGCACGGTGGCTTGCATCAGCCCCATTTCCCGCAGAGGGTGCCATGGAGAGGAAGCTGGCAGGGGCCTGGCCCTGGGTCTGGGGACTCCACGCGGGACCCAGGACTCTGCTCTGAGTTAGCAGCCCTGCAGGGAAGAAGATTAGCTCTTCTCTGATGGTAAGAATCGATCCGAAAGGCTCAGCTTTTTCTGCGTGTTTCTGAACTAACTTGGGTATTTTCGGACCTCTGAGAAGGGGAGCTTAGAAGCCCTCAGGGGGCCCAGTGCTCCTGTAAGGCATGAGCTGGGAGAAGAAGACTTGTGTGAGATCGGGAAGGGGGAGGAACAAGATGTGATGTCAAAAGCAGTTGTTGGTGGAGGGAGAGGGAGGCAGCTGCCCGGTTACCTGGGCCGTGGTTCCGTGGAGATGTGTGACCATGTGGTGGCGTGGCTTGTGGGGACTGACGGCCGCATCTCGCCTCCCTCACTTCTCCCAGATCTGAAGCTTGGCTTCTACTGGTCTGCCCACCTGCTGTCTACACGGCCTGGTTCTAGCTGGGACTGTCTAAAGGGAAAGCTTGTTGGGGGTACCCCCTGGGTAGTCGAGTTGTCTGCCCAGAGAGCCTGGTGTCTATACTGTGGTTCTGGGCTGTGCTGGGTGCTTCTGTCCGGTTTGGTGGTGGCAGGGGTGGGCCATGATAACGGGCATGCATGGATGCTGTCCTGAGACTTAAGAAAGGCATAGCCTTATTTTGCCCACCTTCCTGCCTCTGGAAGTTAGACACCCCCCTTTCTTGGAAAGAGGGACCTCCCATCAGCCAAGACTCTGGTGACTACTCTCTGAAGGCTCTGGACAGCCTAGGGGGGTCCGATTCGAATGGGAAGCCTCATCTGTGTCTGCAACCAGCCTTCTTCCAGAATGTTGTCTCCTGCCCACTGGGTCAGACAGCACCTCTCATTTTGGTGTGGCTTCTGATGAAGGCCTGAAACTATGCCAGGAAGAGGGAGACAGTGCTCGTCATGCGGGGGCACCTGGAAAGTTCACAGCAGGGCTTCTCGGAGATTAAAGCGCGTCTGAATCGCCCAGGGACCTTTAACATACAGAGCCTGGTGCTCGGGGGGAGCCTGGGACTCTGCATTCGTAGCCAGTTCCCAGAGGACAGCCCTGAGGCTGGTACAGGGTCCACGCTTGGGGAAGGACGGTCTGTAAAGAAACCAGACCCATCAGTCATGTTCTGATGGGAGTACTGGGAGCACTGGTGGGTTCTCATGGGTCTGGCCTTGGCTGTGGGCCGTGGCAGGGAAGTTCACGGAGAAGAAGGCATCAGCCAAGAAGATGTACCCAGAGGGGCGTTCAGGGAGCGGGGTGAGAGCCCAGGGAAGCCTCTTGGCAGAGACGGGGGCATGCTGTGCCCGAGCTGACGTGGTGGGTATGTTCAGGTCCTGGCGTGGTGCGTGGTGAACAGCTTGTCTGCTGGTAGCCTCAGAACAGGCCTGTGTCGCGGGGGGCGCCTGGGTGGCTCAGTCGGTTAAGGTCATGATCTCAGGGTCTTGGGATCGAGCCCCGCGTCAGGCTCCCTGCTCAGTGGGGAGTCTCCTTTCTCCCTCTGCACCTCCCCCTGCTTGTGCTCTCTCTCTCAAATAAATAAATAAAATCCTCAAACAACTAAAAAGAACAAGCCTGTGTGGGGTGTGGGGCGAGTTCCAGCTTCAGACACAGGGGAGCCCAGGATGCCGGGGCAGGAATCTGGTCGCTGGGCAGATAGAGCTCAGCCTTGAGTGTGGCTCTCGGAATGACAGGCAAGGGGCTGACATAGGTCCATCAGACCAGAAGAACTCCCCGAAACTCGCTGCGGTGAGACGAAGAGCCACAGTCTGAGGGTCTGAGGCAGAATCCCAGTGTTCGGGGCCCAGTCTGCTGCCGTGAACCCGTGTCTACCCTTGCACGAGACTTTCCCCTCTTACAAAACAGCACGTCCTTACAAAGCAGGTGTACTAAGACCGACATCAGAATCCTTGCGTTTTAGAAAAGAGAGAAAGAGAAACCAAAGGAAGCCCTAGGAGACCATCTGGTCCAACTTCTGTATTTTCGAGATAAGGAAATCGAGGCCTCCCCGCAGAGGTGAAGTGTTTGCTCAAGATCTCACAGCAAGACAGCAGCAGCCCCCGCCGGGCACGCCGGCCTCCCCGCTCACATCCCGTGTGTTCTCTGCACGGGGCCCCCAGAGCAGTGGTGGGTCCCTGCTCTCAGCAGTGGTGTCCCCGGCTGTCACCGTCTGTCTGGTTTTCTGTGCACCAGACGTGGATCTTCAAACACGTCCGCTGCCCTGGGTTGGTTGGAACTGTACCCCTTGCTGACTGTGCAAGCAGTTCCAGCCTCGATTAGCCTTAATCTCCCTCCAGTGCCCGGAGCTCAGAAGCAATTAGGACGCCCTGGGAACCAGCTCTCAGAGCCCGGAGTCTTTGATGGGAGTCACTGGGAGCTCGGGCCGCCAGCACAGGCACTGAGATGAGACTCCTCGGTGAGAACCCTGGCTGCCCCTGGGTTTTAGTGCCCGTGGACCCGCTTCTAGCGGCCACCAAGCTGGGCCAGCCGGATGGCAGCCACAGGCGGGCCTTAGACGCCCACCTTTGTGCCCTAATGAGCCCCAGTCCTCCATTCTTTAGAGGGGTGCTGACTCCCCGAGGACACCAGCTTGGGCCCCCGAGCATCTGTGGGCCGCAGCCGCGTCACCTGCCCTTGGAGCCCCTTTCTGGCAGGCAGGCTGCTTGGCGGAAAGTTCCAAGCACGTGACCACCTAAGCTAGCGACTTTCAGTTCTGTTCCTCTCCTCTGAACTTGGAGTCTGTTCTGAATGAAACAGAATGCTTGGTAAATTGGGGGGGGGTTCTTCAGGGGCTTGAGAAGGTGCTAGAAACCCTGGCGTGAGGCATTCTGGGATTTTGTACCTTCATACGAAAGGGGGCTTCATTAGGATTCCCCCGCTCCCTCCACCGCCCCGCCCCCAACCCCCAACACGAAGTGTTGGCAAAATTGTCTTGTTCCCCAGCTCGCTCCTCTGCAAAGGGAATTTTGACCAGGAGTCGTGTGGAGGGGTCTCACCCTACCGGGAGCTGCCTAGGGAGCACGTGCTGGTGAATAATACTCACTTGTCTTTCCAAAAGCATCTCCTAGGGCAGGGTAATCGATTTCATTACTGAAATACACTAGTGTAGAAAATCGGGGTGCAGTTTTTTTTTAAGATTTAAAAAAATTCTTATTTTATTTATTTATCAAAGAGAGAGAGAGTGAGCGAGCCCAAGCAGGGGGAGTGGGAGAGGGAGAAGCAGGCTTCCCGCTGAGCTGGGAGGCCGATGCGGGACTTGAACCCAGGACCCTGGGATCATGACCTGAGCCGAAGGCAGATGCTTCACCGACTGAGCCACCCAGGCGTTCCTCCAGGGTGCATTTTGAGATCCTTCAGGACAAAGGGAAGTGCTAACCGCCCCCCCCCCCCCGCCCACCTCCTTCTTCTGACAGATAGGGGCATTGGAGCCCTAATGAGGCCGGGACAGTGACTCGTGGAAAAGGGGAAGAGAAGTCCATGTTCAGCCTCCCCGTATGGGTTTGCGGTAAAGCTCACAGCTTAGTGAACCCTGGTTTGGGCATGCATTTTAATGACTTTCAAGTTTCATAAATCGCTTTGCTTCATGGGTGTCTCAGCATATCCTTCCCATCAGTTCCAAGTTGGGTTTGGCTGAGGAAATTTTCACTCTCTGGACCGAAAAGGTTTGGGGGACACGTATGGGGGGAGGAAGGTAGCGTGACATGAACATTCATGTTCTTGCTCGGAGGGCTCTGTCCTCTCGAGTTTATGGGGCAGCTGCTTTTTCAAGTCTGTGCTGGTCACGTCAGTGCCTTGAAATGTCCCTTGTGGTGGTTTTGGGTCCTGTTACGTAACACGTTCCTCAGGTCGTAGAACCCCGGTGTTGGAGGGCTGGCAGCCCCTGGTTCTACAGACGAAGAGACAGAGGCCCAGGGAGGCCCAGGGAACTGCGTAAGTTACAGCTTGCTGTCGGGGAACACGGTCTCCTTACGCCTGGGCTTGTGTGCTTTCTGCCGATGCTTCTGGGGTCCCGAGGTTGGAGGCAGGATATCAGAATGGCCCACGCTATTTTTATCTGCCGGAGACGGGGTAGGAGGAAAGCAGCCAACATTCCTCGAAGTTTAGAGTTTGAATAAAATGTCTCAGTAAATCATGCGCTGGTGAACAGACTCATTCAGGTTTTCCTGCTCAGAAGCCAAAAGCCCCAACAGGAGGCTGGGGGCTCACCGCCTCGCCCTTTATAACTTTGAAACATCAGGGCCAGACAGAGCTCAGAAATGGGACCAAAGTTACGGGCTTTCTTTGGGGCTCCCCAAGCCCCCCTAGGCTCTAAGATGGGGTGGCAGGTGCAACTTCCCATCTTATTCCTAGAGCTGTTCTCCGTGTTTCTGGAGCGCCTGTGGGAACCGCCTTCCCGCACGGGAGCCTGAACGTGGCCATGAGGCCATCGGGCACCTGTTCTAAACCTCGGGACGGAGCAGGACTGACACGTCATGGTGTTCGGTCAAAGCGGAGATTCTCCCAAGAGATGCCAGAGGGTGGGCATGTCCCAGTTCCCTGTCTTGTTGTACGGGGTTGCTGGACAGATACCAGCAGCAGAAGCACGAGCCATCTCGGATAGGGGATGTCTGCTGCCATCCAGATTTCCGCATTTTGTGCCCTGTCTCCTTTGGAACCCTATTCGTCGGCCCCTCTGTCTTCTCTCTGGACGGCAGGTGCACCGGTCTTTCTCCGGTGTCCGTGAAATAAGGGCTCTCACAGGAATGTCACTTCCTACAGGAAGGATTCCTGCCTGCCCTCTGCTGCTTGACCTGTAGACACTTCAGGGCTGTGAATGGCTTCTGACACGGTGGGGGTGATGGGGGGGGGGTCCAACTCATCCTTGCTCTTGCAAGGATGTTTGTTCGCAAAATTGTTTGTCGGCCCTTGCCCCACTGGAGACCCCGTGTTTTCCAGCCTAGCAAAGCTTCCCTGTGAGGGTTGACTTCCTGTACCCTCGAGGGGACTACACTGTAATTGTGTTCATCAAAATTCCTGGTTAACCAGATCACTCCATTCCTTTTTCGGATCAGAAAAGAGAGTTTATTGTTCTCTGTCCTCTCCCCGCCCCGTCCTGAAAAACAGGCCCCGTGAGTTGATTGGCCCCCACGAGGCACTGGGGGCTTACAGATGGCTCTGCAGAGAGGCCGGAACCCTCGCCGAGTCCTTTAGGAGCTAGACATGTGTGGGGTGCGTGCATGGATTGGCACGGCTGGCAGCTCTATGGGTGCTGGGGGAAGGCTCCCCCGGCATTGGTGCCCGCCTCTCGGAGTGGTGCCAGTGACTGCCAGGTGTAAAGCCTCCTCTAGCAGTTTCGTGGATGGAGGTCAGTGATGGGTGGGATGGGGTAGGTAGCTGATGCCGGCAAGCGTGAGTGTGGCAGGCGTTCCACGGGGGCTGGAGCTGGGGACCTTGAGTGAGTCACCCTTTGGACACTTGTCACTACGATCCACAAGGACGTGTCATGGGGGTCGAGGTCTGGCATGAGTGAGTGATGGATGCCAGTCACTGGCATGTGGGTTATTGTTGCAAGCATGACCCCTTCCAGCCATTCACCCTGAGCGGGAGGCCCGAGGACACGTGGGTTGTGTTGGGTTTGCAAGAGTCCTGGGGACGTTTGCACTGAAGTGATCAAAGCCCGCTTTGGAAAGTTCCTTTAAGGGACTCACAGAAGCCATGCCACAGGTGATTTTGACTAAGAGTGGTTTGAATATGCACGGGAAGAGTTCTGGCAAAACCTCCAAGAGTCGGTCCCATTTACCGAGAAATCTTGCACTTGGAGGAGCGGAAGAAG
The DNA here is from genome assembly GCF_024610735.1 of Ursus americanus. NCBI lineage: Eukaryota > Metazoa > Chordata > Mammalia > Carnivora > Ursidae > Ursus > Ursus americanus. Next base: position 64,508,522 of record NC_142140.1, on the reverse strand, counting down.
AAAGGCACCCTTCCTGGCTCTCTTTGGCTTCTTGTTGGTAAAAGCTGGAGGTGAGCCTTACGTGCTTGACCCCCTCTTCATGCAGGGGTCCAACCAGAGTGGCCCAAGGTGATGCACAGAGGTCAGGTCAGGACTCCCTGTGGAAGCCGATTGCCCATGGGGCCAACAAAAGGAGGTCAGACTCACAGCACCCGAATCCAAGAAAGGTCTGCGGTCCCCAAGGACCCTTCCCTTCTGTCACGGTCCCGCTGGCTTTCCCCAGGAAGGCGATGAGAGCATATCTTCGATGCCGGAGCTTGGGAGCAAATTGGCGAGGCCATCGGGACCAAGAGGAAGAAGGGAAGGCCTCTTGTTGGGGTAGGAAGAGAGGCGTTCTGATTTCATTTCCCTAGGTGCCCTCGTTTTACTTTGTCTTACCCTCTTGATCTTTTCTAGTAGTTTCTGGAATTTGTGATCCAAGCTTTTGCCTTGGTTTATACCGTATGTGGAGAATAGCGACGGGTACGCAGAGCCCTGTAATTAGATTGACGATGATGGTTTGCACATTCTTAAAGCTGCTTTCGGTGGTCAGCCCGGGACCTTTTTACCTTAATTCTTCACCTTTGTCGTCATCTCTCCGGCAGCTGTGGGGCGTCTTCTAAGCACTTCTGAGGAGGACACACAAGTCCCCAGTCCCATTGTCTGCGGACCTATATTCCCTGAACCACTGTCCGTGGAGAAACATCTTTCTTTCCCCCTCCTCTCCTCTCCCCTCCCCTTTCCTTCCTTTGCTTCTTTCTTTTTCTTTCTTTCTTTCTTTCTTTCTTTCTTTCTTTCTTTCTTTCTTTCTTTCTGTCTTTCATTCTATCCATTTATTTGAGAGAGAGAGCATGAGCAGGGGGAGGGGCAGAAGGAGAGGGAGAAGCAGACTCACGCCGAGCAGGGAGCCCCATGCAGGACTTGATCTCAGGACCCCCTGGGACCACCACCCGAGCCAAAGGCAGACACTTAGCTGACGGACCTACCTAGGTGCCCCAAGGAACGTAGTTCCATGGAAGACCGCTCGGCCACATAGCAGGGTCTCCGCATTTCCCACGTGGCAATCCAGATGTATCTTTTGAAATGAAGTTACAGAGAAACCAGAAACCAGCTTTATTTATTTATTTATTTTTTACTAGTTTACTGGGGACGCCCTTCTCCTATGCAAACCATTATGGGACTTTCTCCTTATCTTTGCCGTGTAAATACATCGTTCACGGTGTGCCTGCCACGGGCTTATAAAATCCATTCTCTGTGCAGCAGTGTGAGACCTGCCACGCTGCATGTACGTGTCTTCTTTTAGCTGAGGAAAGGTTTTTTCCCCTTCTGTCAACCATGGTTTATTGTTTCTTTTCTCTTCTTCGGGCGGACCTAGCATCTGTATCTTGCCTTGTTCTTCTGGTCCTCTGTTCTTTTTTTTTTTTTTTTTTTTTTGGTGCATTTCCTTTGCATTCCAGGAAAAATTCGTACTTTGGCTTTCTACATAACTAATGCTTTCCTTTTTTCCCCCTCTTTGCAAGACAAATTCCACATTCTGTTGCAACCTACGTGGATGTTCCTTTGTGGCGACCTCGTAAATTTCCCTACAATTTTGTTAATTTCCTGTCCCCTTTTTATAGCATTCGTTTCCTTTTTCCAGTCCGCTTGCCTTGTTTGCGTTAGTTTGTCCGATCCTCATGATTTTTTTGCTCTTGTATCGTGGATGCTCTCTGTCTTCCTGCTTTCTATCGAGGTTGCTAAACACTTTCCTGGAATTTTCCGTCTGGATACCATATGAGGTCATGGTTAGAAGTTTGTGTCTCCCCGGAGGCTTCTGGATACTGTTCCTCGATTTATTTTCTGCAGTGAAAGAAACTATGTTATCTTGTCTTCCCCCACCTCCCTGTATTCAACTTGAATAGGCCATTCATCGGGATCCATTAAGAGCTGGGATTTGTTACAGGTGGGGCACGTGGCGCTTGGACTGTCATTCTGCCCACTTGTTTGGTGAAAGCCTCAGGTCTGTTTGGAGCCAGTTTCTACTACGATTCCAAGTTTCCATTGGTCCCTCCATCCCTCCAGCCAGTGTTCTGGGCGCTGTGCCGGGACTAATGCTAGGGACAGCATGGACCTGGCCACGTCTTCCCGAACCTTACAGCCTGTTTCTCTGTTGTGTGGTCTCCCCTTCTCCTCCTCCCACTGGCCAGGTCTCCAAATCTCTCCCCCTTAGAAGAACATGACAACGTTGCATGGGTCCATCCTCTCCCCGCCAGCCTAGGAAACTACTCGTGAGGACTTCACTTCCCAGGATGCACTGAGCCCTCGCCGGGGACCCTTACTTCCTCCCCAGCTCTCCTCTGTGAGTCGCTCTCACACTGGATAGAAAGGCTTCCCGAGCTGGAGAGAACGGTACTTTCTCCCCAGTGAGACAGAGCACAGGCGCCCCATACCCTTAGAGGCGCAGATCCTGAAGCAGGCGGCATCACCGTGTGAGCTGGGGCCCTGCCTCCTGCTTTGTGTCTTAACCCATGGCCAGGGGAGATGACCTTTCTTTCCGTGGCCGTCCCCAGCTTTGCATCAGGGTCTCTCCACCCCGAACAGGTGTCTGGCAGCAAGATGTGGAGCGGACGTGACTCTCCAGTCCCCGGCCCAGCTGGGGCTTGGTCGTCTTGGTGGCTCGCTTGCAGCCCCTGTCACTACTGCTCATTGGCTGAACCCCCCACTTGAGGGACAGTGAGGCCAGCCCTGGCCCCTGGGTCCTGGACTGCTCAGGGTGCTCCTGTACCACAGTGGTTCCGGGGACTGATGCCTCCCAGCACACCTGGCCAAGGCCCGGCTGCTTCCGGGTGTCCTGGCTGGCTGTGCGTTTGGGAAGAGAGAACTTGCTGGAGAGTTCTTTGTGGAGGAGCCTTCAAGCAGTGCCAATCACAGCACCCGGCTCATTAGCAGTCATTGCCATGGCAACGGGTCTGCCAGAAAGTGGCTCGTTAGGCTGACAACTTCAGAGATGTTATATATAGATCTGGGTGTGGGGGGGAGTGGGGGTGTGGGGCCCCGTGGATATGCCTTTCTCTAGAGCTCCTATTGCTTCTGGGCTTGGGGTGTGAGAAGACGCAGAATGGGGGGACCTTAAAACCGTCTGATCTGGCTGCTAAAGCATTTGATGACTGCCCGTGACTATCTCAAGTAGCATTTGCTCACATCTGTAGAAGGTAAGAGTCAGGTGTTCCCAGAAGCCTCCTGAGGGGGAAGGAGTCCTGGGCTGAACTTGACGCGGGGTGGAGGCCGTGGGGGGCTGAGTGGGGGGGTTGGTACCGCCTGGAGACTGCAGAGACCGATTGAATCTCTCTTAAAAGAAGTCTCGTTTGAAGAGCTTGGGGATGGCAGCCTTTTCCTTAATAAGTAGCCATGCAGCTAAGCACTGTCTTTCTATAAACTGTGCTCATTAAAATTTTATGTCCCCAGTTTTGATTTCAGAAGCACGCTTTCTCTCAAGTGCTTTCTCTAAAGCTGCACACCAGCCCGTTCTGAGTTCAGGGGGCATGAGGCCCCCCGAGGATGCATGTTTCGAAAGACAGCTTCCCAGGTTCCAGGTCAACCTGGCATTTGGAGCAGAGCCGAGGAATCTGCATTTTTAACGCACATCCCAGGGGACCGACTGGGGGTTCCAGGGACCACCCTTTGAGAAACACTGCTATAAGCAGGAGTGGGGGTGTAGATTTTATTTTCAATCTCTGGGTGACTTTCCTTTGCTTGCCTGCTCTTTTTTCTTCCCCGAGGAGGACCAGTAGCCATCATTAAGAGGAAAATTTCTTCGGTGCTGCTGTTTTAAATAAGGAGACAAGGAAGTTAGCCTGCAGCCAGGAACGTGACTGCTCGGGTGTGGGTGGTGGGTGGGTGGGTGTGCTCATCTCCTGGGAAGGCATATGCTCATTTGGAGACTGTGAGACAGGCAGGAGAAGCAGGCCTGGGTTGTGACCCTCCTTGGTGGGAGCTGGGGTATCAGGTGGTCGAGGGAAGAAGTAGAGCCACCCCTGGCTAGCTGGGGAGAGGTGGACAGAGGGAACCTGGGTGTAGGGAACTGGGCAGAAGTCTCTAGGGCAAGGCTAGTATCTCAAAGTTTGGGCTAATCATTTGTTTAGCTGGCCGCGTTGGACAAGTTATTACATTCTCTGAGTCTTCGATTCCTCATTTTAAAATGGGAACGTGGCGGGTTTAAATTGCGAAAACTAGAGATAACGTGTGTAAAGCATCTGGCCCAGTCCTTGGAGCACTTTCGACATTTGGGGCATGATAAAAGTCATTATCGATGGACGCAAATGGGATCTGAGCTCGTATGTTTCTTGATTACTGGCTAGATTAGGGCTCTGAGTCGTCTAGAAGCCCCCTGATGCTCTATAGGAAATAGGGTGAGGGCGTGCATGCACACATGACTCCATTTTGGGGGGCAGGAGATCCATAGTTATCTTCAGATTCTCAGAGGATGGGTCTCCATAAACAGTTGAGCAGGTTGTTGACTGAACAAGGGGATCCAAGGGAGGCTGAAATCCAGCCTTGTGCTCAGGGCGATGGCCCATTTGGAGGAAGATGCAGCGTTGTATGATTCCCACAAAGCCATGATATGCATCAGGTTAAGAATTTCTGAGTTGGAGGAAACTGCCTTCACCCTCCCCCCTCACTCCCACTCTCTCGGATCTTGTTCATTGTAGGTAGGCCCCCGCGTCTCTGGGCCTGTGTCACCTCTGCTTCTAATCCCGATTCCCATGGGAAGGAGCTGCCAGAATGGAAGGAGAGAGGCCACGGGACTAGGGAAGGGAAGGGAAGGATTTAACTTGAAGGAAGCTAGTTGGAAGAATAAGTTAGAGACTGTAATTATTGGGTCATTTATGCTGCATTGTCTTGGTGGCTGGGAGGCAGCTCTCCCAGGAGGCCCATCCCTCCAAGGCCATGAGTGATGAGGGAATGTGGGTGCTTTGGGCCTTTTCAGTGAGAGCCTGCAGGTGGGGAGTCCAACTTCTGTCTGCTCTGCAGCTTAAAAGTGATTTTTTTTAAAATTGTAAAGTACACCTGACATAAAATTTATCATGAGTGATGTCTATACATTCATAGTATGGTGCAACATTCATACCACCCCAAAGAGGAAACCCTGTACCCATCCTCCCCCCCCCCCCCCGCCAAGTCCCTGGTGACCCCACTCATTTGCTTTCTGTTTTTCTGGATTTCCCTCTTCTGGGGATTTCGTATAAATGGAATCGTATGCATGACTTCAAGGCTCATGCATGTGGTAGCGTGGAGCAGAGTCTCCTTCCTTCCGACGGCTGGCTGTCTCTGGATGTGCTGGGTTTTGTTGACTCGCTCCTCAGTTGATGGACCCTTAGGTCCTGTCTGCCTCTTGGCCGTTGCGGGTAACGCTGCTGTGAATGTGGAATTACAAGTGTTTGAGTGCCCTTTTCAGTTCTCTTGGTACATACCCAGGTGTCTCTGCGTCTTTAGACTCCTGACGTGTTTCAGGCCACCAACGGGGGGAGCTTCTTTCTGGGAGAGATCAAAGGCAAGGGGACTGTGGCGGCCGCGGGGGGGATGGGGGCAGAGCACAGTCAGGTGACAGACAGAGCAGGGGAGCTGAGGTCATGCTGGAGGGGGATGTGGGGACGGCCTTTGCTGCGTTGGCCAAATCAGGAAGTAGGCTGAGCTGGCCCTGGGGCCTTCCTCGCTCCTCCCCTTCTCTTCCAGCTCCTCTTGGCCCTTCCTGGCTTGGTAGCAGAGATGCCTCCCTCTGCAGACAACTTCTGTAGGGTTAGGGCACGGAGGGTCCAGCATTTCCTAGATGGGCGAGACCTCATGGTACCTCCTTGGTCATCAGTGTCCTCCAGGGGAAGCCAGGGCTTGTTCTGAGCCCACAGAGGTGGATGAATCCCCTAGAGTCATTCTCAAGAGAAAAGCACCGTGCAGACGGGACAGGTGTCCTTGTTTGCTGTCCCCCGGGTGGGGCACGGAGGGTCGGGAGTTTGCTCCGCTCACTCCACCAGCCCCACTTAGGAGCAGTCTCCTTGCCACCCACGCAGCCTTCTCAGCAGATCCAGCTGGTCAACCTCCGAACGTGTTCCCTCCCCAGCAGGTGTGTGCTTGCCTCCCTGAGCTGCAGAGTCTTGGAAACAGAGGTCTGGGCAGACGTGACTGTTACTGGTGACACTTCAGGCGTGGTGGGGCAGGCTGGTGTGGGCCCCGACCTTCACCTGTCAGGGAGCAGAGGCTGTGTGAAGCTGGTGTCGCTGGGCACTTAAACACACTCCCTCCCGCTGGGACCCCGCGCTCCCTCCTAGGTGTCTTCACAGCAGGGCTCCTGTCCTCCTCCTCTGTTGTGTAGACATGTAGATAGATGTAGTCGGCTGAGTCACTTTCCTGTGGTGCGGCTGCCCAGGGGCTGAGTCAGGAAGGAGGCCCAGGCCTGAGGGCTGTTTGCACAGTGCTTCTTGGTCCCTCTCCCCTCTGTACCCTATTTCGGGCCATGTCTGTCTCTGGCCCTTGCTTAATACCCTTTAACAATTTCCCATTTCCTCCCAGGCGGCTGGGAGAAGCACCAGCATGGCCTTCCCATCTTGGACGCTCGAAGACATCAGACTGCAGCAGAAGCAGCCTGGCGTCGTACCCTCTGGTTCTAGAATATTTTGCTCTGAAGTTAAGCCTCCTAAACCTCCCTATTCCTGTGTGACCCCCAGCCCCACTCAGCCGAGATGCATGTCTCTTGTGTGTGGGGATATTTTATACACGCGCGCGTGCACACGTGAGACCCTGTGTGCATGTATTTGGACCACCTTGCAATCCAGGAGAGGCCAGAGCACGCGTCTGGAGGCCCAGGTAAACATGCTCAGATGTGAGTTTGGACCCAGTGGATGTGCTCTGTTGATGTCTGGCACCTGGTAGTTTAAAGACCTCCTTCCATACTGAATCAGAGGCATGTCGGGTTAACAGCTGTCGTTACCGAGGGTCCCAGGAGCATCCAGGATGGACCCGATCCCTGCTGAGGGCATGCAGGGCACACAGGAAGGAGAAGTAGCTGGTTGTGCAGCCTTCAGACAGCAGGAGAGCAGGGCGGGCAGGGAGCTGCGTGTCCATACTGCTTGCTTGGAACCTCTTTGCTAGTTTTCCTAAGTAGCCGTCGTTAGTGACCAAAGCTTTCTCTGTGGGCATGGCGGAGAGCGGCCGAGGACATTTAGGAGCGGATTCATTTTAATACATCTGAACAGAGTCCAGCTTTGCTGAGAAATTCCCGGTCCCTCTCCTTGTATGGTTGGATCCGCTTAGCCATCTTCAGAAGGCACAGCCACTGTGTGGGCTAATTTGGACCCTCTTTCCTTATTTTTATATGTTCTTTAGCTCGCCGATTATTTTTGTTGTTTGAGGGACATTTGGATGCAAGAGAGAAGTGAAAAGGAGAGAAGAAAATGTCCCCCTCATGCCAACGTCGGAAGTCACCACTCTTGTAGCCTCTGTGGGTACACCTGCTTTCTCTTTCTTATATATATATATATATAATTTTTTTATTTCCCTCTGATTTGTATTTTTAAGAAGAGTACTCCTCTCTGAGCAAAAGATTAAACCAGGGCACGTGGGTGGCTCAGTCGGTGAAGCGTCTGCCTTCGGCTCAGGTCATGATCTCAGGGTCCTGGGATCGAGTCCTGCATAGGGTTCCCTGCTCAATGGGGAGTCTGCTTCTCCCTCTTCCTCTGCCCATCCCCCCTGCTCATGCGCTCACTCTCTCTCTCTCAAATAAATAAATAAAAATCTTTAAGGAAAAAGATTAAACCACGCGTAAGTGCACATGATGGAAAGGGAGCTGTGGTTTGGGCCGTGGGTCCCAGTTTTCTCCAGGTTCCCCAGAGAGATTTGGACACTGGACCAGGAAAGCCCCCCTTGCCCTTCATCCATTCTTGGCGTCTAAAGAAGGCTTTCGATCTCGCTCTGCTGAGACTTCTGTGAATTAACTTCTGGTAGGTTTGCACAGCAGGTGGTGGTCCTGGGGGTCCAGGCTTTGGATTCCACAGTGGGCACGCGCGAGGACCGGGCCCCTGCAGCCAGCACAGCCCACCTGGCGAGCGCTCTCCAGGGGGGCTGTCGGGGAGAAGGTCCAGCTCTGCTCTCCGTCCTCTGTGGGAAGCTGTTCCTTCCTCAGTGGCTCTGAAGCAGCAAGCAGTCCTCACATCTCATGCTCGGGCAAGCCCCCAGTCACATGTGTGTGGCCTGTGACCTTCTCCCTGGCTCCTCCCCGCAGGGAGGCCAGTGGGCCACCTCCCGTCCCCCCCACCAGCATCACTCTTCCAAAGTGACTTCTGCTGCCTCTGACTTCCTGGCCCAGAACCGGTTGAAACCCAGTCGCCAAAGGGCCCGGCACGTGTGACCTTTTCTCTCCTCTTCCACAGAAGCCTGGAATGGTCCCCCCTCCGCCCGGAGAGGAAAGCCACATTGTCGTCCTTCCACCTGGCTGGCAGAGCTACTTGTCTCCCCAGGGCCGGCGTTACTATGTCAACACGGCCACCAATGGTGAGTCCCGTGCCGGGGAGCGTGCTGCACCGGCCCCCGCCTTTCCATCTCCCTCTCACTTCTCCCGGTGGCTAGGCTTTTGCCTCGGAAACTGGCTCAGAGGCTGCGGTGGGTTCTCGCTTTTCCCCACGGTGCTGGGTGGTGGGGGTCTGCACCAGATCGGGAATCCCACCGGGGTTCGGGGGGTCCTCCCTGGAAACTCACAACCGCCCCGGGCGTCTCTGTTGAGCCCAACCTCACGGTCTAGGGCTGTTTTCCAAACCGGGATCTCAAAAGTTTTCTCTGGTCAACCGCTGGCTTGAGTCACGTTAACCAGGTTTAGCTACTGCGTGATTATCGTGGAACGTGGAATGTCCTGATGAGACAGATGTTCCCAAGAGAGGGCCGCAAGCGAGGGGTTTCCCTAAGTTCACCATGGATCGCTTATTCTTCCCGAAGTACCTCACTGGCTGGCATTTCTTGGAATGTTCTTTGGGGAAATGCTGGGGCTACTTAGGAATTATTTATTCTAATAGATAACACAAGTCCTGTGTGCATTTCTAAGTTGCGTTAGGACCACACCTCTGTGTCCCCAGTGATTGTGGGCTTCCTGGGCCTTCACGGGGACTCCAGGACCCCAGCAGGTGGGCTCTCGAGTAGGCTGCAAGAGGGCTGGAGAAGGTTTATAGAGGGAGGCACAGCAGGTTCCCTAGCAAGGCCGTCTTGCGCAGGGCAGAACCAGTGTAGCCAGTGAGGCCAAGAGCTCTGTCTCTTGACCTTCATGCCTCCCCGGAGGATGGAAACACAGAAGGTGAAATGTGGGGGGCATCACAGATCTGTGTGCCAAGACAGCTTGCAAAATATAATCCATATCCACGTGTTGGCTCAGACTTGGCCCCTCACTTCCTTGTCTGCACGCACCTGACGTAATGGTCACCTCTGCCTACAGTGGGACCCTGAGTACGGGGCATGGTGACAGCCCTGCACTCAGGTGTCCCGGTAACTGGAAAGAAAGCTTCTCTTTGGAGGGAGCAGCTCCCCTCCGGGGTGGCTGGTCCTTTCACATCCCCTGGCAACTGGCCTTCCTCTAGGAGCGAGTTCCAGCTAAAGAGGTAACTGGGGTTTCTAGGAAAAGGGAAGTGGAACTATTTCTGGTCATTCTAATCTTAAGCTTCCTCAAAACAAACACATGAGTAGCTTTGCACTGTTACCGGGCTTTGAAGTTTCAGAGGAAAGTGTATATAGACACAGCTCCCATCTGTGAAATGCAGAAACTGGACCATATGATCCTGAGATCAGCAAGGCTTTGGGCCCGTTCTCATCCAGAATTAGCCTCGCCGTTTCGAAGGGGCTGGAGGTGGAGTGGTAGAAGAGGCTTTCTAAAACTCTGCATTTTTGTCTTTTTTTTTTTTTTTTAATTAGAGAGTGGTATATTCTTGGTTAAAAAAAATATCTCAATGGGTACTAAAAAAAAAAAAGAAGTAAAAATCCCTGGTTCCATTCCCTAAAGCTATTGATCATGCATTTAACTGTCCAGATATCCGTATATTCTCTCACTGCCTAAGCGTATGCGCGCTTATTCTTTTTAATACATTGGAAAAACGATCCATGTTCTAGAAATTGCTCAGAGAGCGTGTTGTGGCCATCTTTCTAGCTACATATTTTCTAGCATACATACTAGTCCAGTTCATTTTGTAACATGCTGTGGGATAGCCTGTTGCAAGGGTATGCTACTGTTAACTCTCCCCTCTTCATTCAGAGGATATTAAAGTCCCGTGTTACAGTAACTGACGGGATCTAGCAGGTTTTTTTCTGAGGCCAAGACTTCAGCACATGCCCAGGGACGGGGTCTGGGGATATAGCGTCCCCAAGACGTTCCAGGTCAAGGGCTGGCAAACTTTTTTCTGTAACTGGCCAGGTAGTATGTTTTTTTTGTCCTTGAGGTGCCTGTGGTCTCTGTCACCGCGCCTCAGCTCTGTCCTTGTCGTGCAAAAGCAGCCGTGGTCCTGTGGAAACCCACACGTGAAGCCGTGTTCCAGTAAAACTTTATTTACGGACACTAGAACATGAATTTCAAGTAACTTTTGCATGTTATGAAACATTTTCCTTTTGATTCTTTTTCAAGCACTTTTTAAAAAAGCTTTTATTTATTTGAGAGAGAGGGTGAGTGACAGAGAGAGAGAGCCCAAGTGCGGGGAGGGTGGGGTGGGGTAGGGTGGGGGAGAGGCAGAGAGAGGAGCAGATTCCCCGCTGATCAGGGACTCTGGCTGCAGGGGTCGATCCCAGGATCCTGGGACCATGACCTGAGCCGAAAACAGATGCTTAACCAACTGAGCCACCTGGGCAACTCCCCCCCCCTTTTCAAGCACGTAAGATGATCTTAGTGCAGTTCACGGACTATATGGTAAAGGGGGGTGGGCCCTCGAGCTACTAACTCCTGCTGTAGGCTCTCCATTATCTCTGGCAGAACTGGCCCCCCTTCCCCTTCCCCACCTTCCCATGCTCTCAGTCATCCTGGCTCCTTGGTCTTGCATTCTAGAAACATGCCACTTTTATTCACTATTTAATTCATCCTTATCTGTTGGATTGATTGATTCATTCATTCAACAAACACTTACTGGGACTCACCCAAGTCCCAGGCAGGCCGTTGGATGCTGGGGATATAAAAATAATAATAAAGAAGCGTCCCTCCCCTCAAAGAGCTTAGCTTATTAACACTGGAAGCAGATTTGGAATGAATACGAACTTGGTTACCCTCGTGAGCAGGGCTGTGAAGGAGAAGTCCAAGGTGTTGTGAGAGTGTGTTCCGGAGAGATCCTGGGAGATCAAGAGAGGCTTCTTGGAGGAGGACACGCCCTGCAGCTAAGATGGGAGGGCTGAAGAAGGGGGGTTGGGGGTGGGAAATGCCTTTCTGAAGGCAAAGCCATAGTCAATGCTGGGAGGGATCGTGCAGACCCTTGAAAAGCCTATTAAGGATTTTGTTCCTTAGCCTAAGGGAACAGGAAGCCAAGCTGTCTTTCTGATTCTCCTCTGGACCGCTGGCTTTCTTAGACCAGCTTTGTCTGGCTGCCGGGCTGCTGCTGACATTTTTGGATCTGACCCCCTTTCTGCAGGAAGTACCTATCAGAGCAGCTGCTCGCTGTCCTCGCGCTGTGTCTCTGTGACCTCCTGACTCCTGGGGGCATTTGAGTCTATGTCTCTTCCCGGCCGGGCCAGCCACATCCACATTTCTGCTCCAGCTCTGGGGCCTCCCCTGCCCTGCGCGACTCAGGCCAAGGCCGTGCACCCTGCTCCGGCCGCCGCGCACCATTCCTCTCGTCTTCTACCCGTCTCCCTCTCTTCCAGATAATTCTCGTGTCCCTTAATCCCCAGTCCCTTCGCAGAGCGCGCTTGGGTGCCATAGATGTTCTGTTCCCGTTTCTGCACCACATACAAATGTAGCTGGTTTAAAGCCCCGTTTACAGTTGGAGCCTTTGCTCTGGCTAGTCTGCTTATTTTCAGATCCACTTAGGATTTTAGGGACGGGGATTGTCTTGGTGCCGGCCGCTGTGGGGGGCTGTAGGGAAGCAAAGTCAAACGGAAGGCCGTCTCCGTCTCTAACACCGCAGTCCTCGAGGAGTCAGAGAAACCCAGATGCTGACGAGCGTTGTGGGTGTTAGTGTGGACATCTGGGGGCTCGAAGAAGAGGGTCCGCAGCTTTACTGGGTACCAGATACGTCTCGGAAGAGGGGCCCCTGACTCAGGGATTCCACATAGAGGTTGCCATGCAGCGAAGGCCAGACAGCCAGGGAACGCCGATGTGTTCGGCGTGAGCAGAGAGCCAAACGGTGAGAGGGAGTCAGAGGTCTGACCCACCGTTGACCCCAGGAGGCACTCTAAGGAGCTGGGACTTTGCCCGCTGGGCAACGGAAAGTTCTGGAAGGAATCAAAGCAGCGGCCCGACATGATCAGAATACTGTGGCAAGATTGCTTTTGCAGCAGAGTGAAGGATTTAGGGGCGGTCAGCATGGATCGGGCAGATGAAATGAGAAGAGAAGTAATGAGGTCAGCACTGTATCTGCAGCTGTGGCTCGGGAGGGGGAGGTGGGGTCCGGCAGACAGGATGTGGCAGGGAAAGAGAACGCTCGGGTTCTTCTGAGCTTCCTGCTTTGTGTGATGGAGCCATGCGCTGAGGGCCAGGGACCCGAGGGAGGAAGAGTTTGGAGGAGGCAAGATGGATCCCTGTTGCATGCGTGGTTCCTTGGGGAATATTCAGGGAAAGGTGGCCAGCCACATGGGTCTGTGACTCAGGGGATACCTGGGCTAGAGATGAGAATCTGGGGAGCCATGTGGTGGTGCCTGGCTTGGCACACAGCAGAATGGATTTGACCCCTAACTTGCCCCCTTGGCCTGGCACCATTGTGCAGTGACCAACCTATACAACCACACTTGGCAGTCCAGAATTTTCATTTCATCAGCCAAGAAACAAGGCCGTGAAATGCAGGAGATCACTCAGGGCGAGCATCTAGGAGAGAGCCCTGCAGAAAAACATTCAAGGGAGGGGCGAAGGAGACTGAAATAATTGTCAGTGATAAGAAGAAGCCAGGAGAAATAAGGTAATATCACGAAAGGCAGAGGAGAAAAGATTAAGAAGGGACATTTGGAAACAGACTGAAATATAGATCAGACTTATGGTAGAGGTTATATTTTAAATCACTGGGGGGAATCACAGATTATTTAATAAATACCGTTGGGCCAGATGGCTAACAGGAAGTTCCAGTGGGTACGTTAATGCGGTAATGCTGTTGTTTTCATAAAAACTCAGCGAGGCCATCAAAGTGTGCTTTAAGAGACTCTGAGAAGTCCCCAACTCCCCTTATCTCTCCAGGGTGTTTTGTCATGCAAGGGGGCCCTGAGCTCTGGCCCCAGGACCCTCAGGGGTTCTAGTATCAAGACAGGCTTGTGCTATATTCCCACCAAAACTTGAGTATTGCCAAAAAATGGGGTTGTGTTTAGTTTCTGGATATTGAGTTATTGCTAATAGCCTATCCTTTTCAGGGACCTGAGTTAGAGTTAAGGGGGACCTCTTATTTGCGCAATCGGTAATTGCATTTCAAGAGATGGAGCGTAATGTTGTTTTGTTCCTTTAATAACTGGAAGGCCTGATATGCTCATGTGATCACTTAGCAGCGATGTGGTCATAGGTGTTCAGGTCCTCTTTTCGGAGAGATGCTGACTTTTTAGATACCGTTTAGGATCTATTTTACCGTTTGGACGTTGAAGGGGTATTTCAAGCCAGTAATGAAGGCCAAGATTAGTTTTATGTAATGTAGGAGTCAAAATAAAGGAAGAAGATCACTCCAGGGGGATGTCTTAGCTCTGTTTCTCTAGAAAGCAGAGCCTGAGGCAAGGATTAAGTGTAAACACTTTATTTAGGCTGTATAAGCCCAGGGCAGTGAGAGTGGGTGAGAGAGGGAAGATGTCACGTGATGCTGGCTAGCGTTGACAGTGACCCGCAGAGAGATCCAACAGGTCTGTTCAGGTCGTACCCAACAGGTGTGTTCACTTCTCTGGGAGGGTTACAGAGAAGAGCCGTGCCTTTGAAGTCCATGGGAGAGCAGAGGTGTCTGATCTGCTCACCTCCCTCTCATCTCCTATTTCCCGTGGGCCAAGCATCTTCCCCTTGGAGAGCTATTTCCCCCACACTTTTGGGTTGTATCATCTGGCCCCCAGAAAGCCTGACTCCAGCCCCACAGAGTGATGCTTCATCCAAGCCCTGGGTGGATGGTCAGTGCAGCATGGGGAGAGGTATCAACCAAAATAGAAGGAGGTAATTGATGGAAACATGAGAAGGAGCCCGAGGTCTGTGTCCCAGGGCGGGGATTCCTAAAGCACTAGCAGCTGTGGTGTATGTCTAACTCTTGTGTCAGATTTTGATGACTCGAGTGTTCATGGAGTTTCATTGGCCAATAACTTCTGCTCCATAGTCACCCTAGGGAGGACCTTCCAGGTCATCTCACATAGGGGTCGGCAAACTAGGGCCCTTGGGTCAAATTCAGCTTGCAGCCTATTTTTGTCAGTAAAGTTTTATTGAACACGGCCATGCTCTTTTGTTTGCCTGTTGTCTGAGGCTGCTTTCACACTATGATGGCGGAGTAGAGACGAGACACAGTGTGGTCACAAAGCCAGAAATATTTACTGTCTGGCCCTTGAAAGAAAAAGTTGGGTGATCCCTGGTCTAGCAAATAGAGCCCATCGATGGTACACATGAGTGAGTGGAGACCCCCATGTGGTACAGGGACTTGAGCCAAGTTACCTGGCCATTCATAGGCCAGGCTATGCCTGGATCCCATCTTTCCATCATTCCCCCCTCCCCCATTGCCTCAGTATTCAGGAGAAGGGGCATAGGGGGTGATGACTTAATTTGCAAAAAGGATAACTGAACTCATGAATTAGCAGGAAAAAAAATCTAAAATGATTTTTATTTTTTAAGGGAAGCCCAAGTATCTTCTTAGAGCATCAGCTGAAACCCAGGGGAACTGGGAGTTGTGTTTTTTTTTTTTTTTTTTTAAGTTTTTTTTTTTTTTTTTTTTTTTATTCGACAGAGATAGAGACAGCCAACGAGAGAGAGAACACAAGCAGGGGGAGTGGGAGAGGAAGAAGCAGGCTCATAGCAGAGGAGCCTGATGTGGGGCTCGAACCCATAACGCCGGGATCACGCCCCGAGCCGAAGGCAGACGCTTAACCGCTGTGCCACCCAGGTGCCCCTGGGAGTTGTTTTTTAAGCTCTTTTTGATAAAGCACCCATATGTGTAAATGTTGTATTATGTTTCTGAGTGAAGCTTGGAGAAGTATACTAGGATTTGAGCTTTTGGAGTCATTTGCCAAATAGCCAGTACTTTCCTTGATTTCTTGTTTTAATTTTTCTTTAAATGAGTAGATTCCCATTTAACTTTATTACACCAGGAGCTAATGGGAGTTTCTGGGTAAGTCTTCCAGAAGAACACTTTCCAAAGCATTCTTTGAGCTTTTCTTTGTTACAAATAATTGGATACTTTTCTAGCTCCCCGGATAGAACAGCCCTAATAATTCCCTGTGAATAAAGGTTGCCCTGAGAAACTTCTATATTCAGAAGCATCTATCTGTTTTCTTCTGTCCATCTGCGTTGAACAAATGTGAGACGAGAAAGATGCTTTTGTTTGGCACATTCAGTAGATTGAGTAGCTCGGTGTGTGTGTGTGTGTGTGTGTGTGTGTGTGTGTGTGTGTGTGTGTTCATACGTGCTGCTTATTTTGGCTTTATTATTTTTATTTAACGGACTCTAGTGCAAAGCTGTTAGACCTTAAAATTTAGTATTAATCTGCTTCTCTGTGGGTTTTGTTTTTTTCTTGCAGAGAATCCATTTTAATTTTTTTTTTTTTAAAGATTTTATTTATTTGACAGAGAGAGAGACAGCCAGCGAGAGAGGGAACACAGCAGGGGGAGCGGGAGAGGAAGAAGCAGGCTCCCAGTGGAGGAGCCTGATGTGGGGCTCGATCCCAGGACTCTGGGATCACGCCCTGAGCCGAAGGCAGACGCCTAATGACTGCGCCACCCAGGCGCCCCCCATTTAATTTGTAACATCAAGGTACCACTTTCGTGCACAACACATTCCTCCTATCTCAGCTGTTCTCAAGACCCGTCCTCTCTTGGAATTTTGGCAAATGCCAAGTGGGTGAGGGAGTCACGCACACTTCTAGTACCTAGAAGACCCCTAAAAATCAAAAGACAAAGGAGACAAAAGGAATGTATTGTTTGTTGTATTCTAGGAAGTGGAGTGACTCTGAAAAGCTGCTTATCGGTCAGCAATGTAAGAACGGTCCTCATTGGCTGTTTGGTGGGGTCGCCGATGGGCAGCAAATCGTTCAGATACGGAAGTGAAACAAAAAGGGAAGGTGTGGGTTATGACCCTGCAATTCCACTCCTAGATACGTACCCAAGAGAATTTAAAACGTGCGCACGAAAACCTATACGTGAGCGTTCATAGCGCCAGTCTTCGTAGTGGCCAGAAACACCCCAAATATCTATCACATGATGAGTAGATAAACGAAATCTGCTGTGTCCCTAGTGGGAGATTATTGAGGCATCAAGTACTGGTAAACACCTGCCACAACATGGAGGAACCCTGAAAACATCACGCTAAGTACAAGAAACCAGACACAAAAGGCCATAAACTGTATGATTCCATTTACACGAGACACCCAGAATAGGCCAAAAACCATAGACCCAGAAAGTAGATTCGTGGTTTCCAGGAACGGGGAGAGGGGAGAATGGGAGTGAGTCCTGATGGGTACAGGGTTTCATTCTGAGCTGATGAAAGTATTCTAAAATTAGATAGTTGGTAATATTTGCGCAAGTCTGTGACTGTACTCAAAACCGCTCCTATTATGTGCTTTTAGAGAGAACAATTTTATGGTCTGTAAATTACATCACAGCAAAGACAGTCATGTGATGTCTTGGTTAGGGCTTCCTTCTGCCTGATTCCCAAACTTTGGTGGGGGCTACAAGCCCCTAGGGAGTTTGTTAAAAAATACCATACACCTACTGGATCCGAATCTATTATTTGGAAAGAGTAAGAAAGTCTGTTTTCTATTTTTACGTGTTTTCTAATGGCTACCACCTATTTTTGACTTGCAAGGAGACAATAAGATTGATGAAGGCATCGTCAGTGGATCAGATTATTATGAAGTTGAGGAGCAAATTTAAATCCAATTTTCTTTTCCCGAGATAAAGTGAAAGAATACAGTTTTCTTCAAACAGGTCAACCCATGTTATAGTCTCAAGGTTAGAGGCTGTATTACCGTAAGATACTCTAGTTAAGGTAGATTCTCGTGGAGGAACTCCTTAAAGACAGATCCGTCATTTTTACGCTGGCAAGATAGAGATTGAGCATAAAACTACGGAGGAAGACCCTTCAACCTGGCTGACGTTCATACTTTTCACTGTTGTCAAGGTAACTGACTCGTGGATATTTTCTCGCCTTTCTTCCGATCCCGAAACAATGTCATGGCAGTTCTTTTAATTTCAAAGCTCAAGTCAAAAGCTCAGTTTTTTTGAAATCTCAGCATTTTTGCCTCTTTATTTAAGATTTTATTTATTTATTTGACAGAAAGAGAGCAAAGAGCTGGGGAAAGGGGCGGAGGGAGAGGAAGAAGCAGACTCCCCACTGAGCAGGGAGAGCCCAGTGCGGGGCTCGATCCCAGGACCCCGGGATCTTGACCTGAGCCACAGGCAGACGCTTAACCTGACTGAGCCACCCAGGCGCCCCAACATTTTTGCCATTTAAAAAAGCCCTGTGGACTCTCGTTTCAACTTTGCTCCTAGGTACCATTGAGTCAGAGAATTTGGGGCTTGTATTCTTTTTGTTTTCCCATTCTGTCGAGCACTCGGATGTCCAGACCGAGCAAACGCCATCCTTGTCTTCGGGGAACTTGAAGAGTCTAGTGAAATAGTTCGGGCCTTCGATAGGGTGAGAAGTCATAAGGTGTCTACTTTTCGTATTGTTCTACTCTGGAGGTTGGTAGGCTGGGGCTTCCAAACTTGCTTCCGCTTTGGCTAGGAAGTGAGTGCCAGTGTAGAGTTCCTGTCCCCTCCCCACGCCCCGTGACCTAGCAGGGTTCGGTGGCTAATCCATCCAAACCAGGTCAACCCAACCATATTGGTGGTTGGGATCTCTACCCGTCATTCCCTTGACCAGTATTCTTTCATTAAAGGCCAAAAAAAAGAGGACAAGATGAGTGTGAGTTGTGTCCCCATAGGCGTGATGTTTGCTTGGCTTGGACTCTTTAAAATACAGCGCTGACCCACGATGACTGAATTTCGAGGGCAATGGCGTGATCATGCCTTTGTGTGTGCTGGTAGGAATGTGATGGCCAGGGCAGGGTCAGAACCTTCCAGATCTTGCTGAGCTGTCCTAAAGCAATGCAGGCATAGGGGAGGTCACCTGCTGGATGGTCTCGAGGCCAGAGGCCTTCCACAGAAGCACTTTATTCTGTGCACGCAGTGCCTTAAAATGTTCAACGAGTTGCCAATATTGACAAATCCGAAAGCCTTCCGTGACCGTCTGGTGACTTGTCTTCTCTCGAAGAATCAGGAGCAGTGGCCGCGTCAGACCCACCTCCCTGCCTGAACACAGCCGGGTGGGGCTGAGAAGGTTGCCACTGCCCCCGACTTTTCTTACACTCCGTTTGGTTCACGTGTGCATTTTCCACGTCCGGTTTCTGTGGGTGCTGGGAGTTTTGACCTGTGTTCAGACAGCCTCGTGGTTTTGCACCAAGCACCGCAGAAGAGAGATGGCATGAGGCACCAAATTGGGAAGATAGGTTATAAATGCTCCGGGGAATCAGAGATTAAGAAAGGGGACGAGGGGGGCGCCTGGGTGGCTCAGTCGTTAAGCGTCTGCCTTAGGCTCAGGGCGTGATCCTGGCGTTATGGTTTCGAGCCCCACGTCAGGCTTCTCCGCTGGGAGCCTGCTTCTTCCTCTCCCACTCCCCCTGCTTGTGTTCCCTTTCTTGCTGGCTGTCTCTCTCTCTGTCAAATAAATAAAATCTTAAAAAAAAAGAAAAAGAAAAAAAAAAGAGAGGGGACGAGGGAAGAGAATCAGGAACCCAAGAAGAAATGCCCAGCTGAGTGCCTTTTTCAGCGAGGACCTACCAGCTCGTCTCACACTCGGCCTTATTCCTGGAGGTCTTCTGTGCACCTGACTATCGGTGCAGGAAGCATTGTCTTTCTGGGACTGCTGTGAGGCCGGTGTGTGTGTGTCGGGGGCCGTGGGAGCCCGTGGCTGCAGCAGGAAGGTGGGGTCTGGACAGGGCAACCAGGTAGCTGTTTAAAGGGTGAGGGCCCATGGAGCTCGTCGGTGGAACTCTGCAAAAATGGGAAGTATCTGCAGGATGCATTCTGATCAGTGAGTGGGCAAGGACGGAGTGAATTGATTATCAAGCAACAAGTGTTTGTTAAATGCCTTGTCTGTGCTCAGCTCCCAATTATCCACTTGGACGGCTTCTTGCAGGGGTGGTGTGGGCGAATACAATGCAAATGGCTACATGTTTGCAAAGACCGAATGCTTCCTGAAGTGGAGAGGAGATTGTTAAAGGGGACTTTCCTTGTGGGTTAGAGTCAATTTTCTTTCCTGCTTGAATAGACCTCTCGGAAGGTCCCTTCCAGCTCTGAGAGTCCATGAAACGAGGAGTCGCGACACCAAATGCTCATCACCCACTGTTTGGGAACGCGCCTTCGTATGTAAAGCTGGCGTGGTTTCCTGATGATCAGATCTGTATTATCGGAGGGAGATCTTGGAGTGGGGTAACAGCTTTTTTGTTATTTCAGTCCGAGTCGGATTCCAGAGTAGGCAATGCTCATGCAAGAGGCGTGGGAGAACAGGGTGAGAAGTTAGTCATGCAAAACACATGTGTTTAACGCATGCCGCTCCTTGGGAGCAGCGTGCTGGGCTATGCACGGGGGCACGGAGACCCCGCACTGGAAGGATCTTGTCCTCCCACGTGGCAGCCCCCCCTGATCACTGCTGTTGAATGAAGCTCCTGCCATCTTGCCAGCTCTAGTTAGTGCCTGTCTGCATGGCCAAGGAGACCCTCAGCCCGAAAAGAACTAGCTCCGATAATGGGGGAGAGTGGAAATGATCTTGTGGTCTGGAATAGGGATGGGCTCTGGAACAATATGCTAGAGGGGGTCCTGCCCCCCCCCCCCAGGCATTTACCTTTTAGTGGCCATTGCGGGGACCTAGTGTAGGGGTTTCTGGTGACTAGGGGCGCTTGGGTTGGGGAGGTCGGAGCAGAAGTGGGTTTTTTGGACACAGAGACAAACGCACAAGGGAAGACGATGTGAAGACCCAAGGAGGGTACCATCTGTGAGCCCCAGGCATGACTGAGGTGATGAACTGTGGAATAGACTCTCCCTCATGGCCCTCAGAAGGAACCCACCCTGCCAACCCCGGGATCTCGGACTCCTGGCCCCTGCCAGAACTGGGACACAACACAATTCTGTTGTTTAAGCCCCCTAGCTGGAGGTGTTTTTGGTTGGGGCAGCCCCAGAAAACCAACACACTTCCCAGGTCCCAGCATAACAGGCCACCAGGTGGTGTCGTGTCCTCCATGAGGCCATGGAGAGGTGCCATCTGTTCCCTCTGTTCCTGACACCTGCCTGGCCTGAAGGTAAAGTAGCCCCAGCAGGGGAAAGGTAGCCTGCTTTTCCTGTTGCATTGCCAGCCCCTTGGTGAATGCAGGGCGTGGGCTCCGGCTTAAAATAGCTCCCTGGGTCCCAGAATTCTGGCGGCTCCGAGAGAAGGAGGTACAGAAGAGCTTTTATGTAAGCTGCAGGAAAGAGACCCGTAAAGCAGTTGATTTACAGATACTGTAGATTCTTCTCGCCTCTGTGCTTGAGTATACCAGAGAGGACTGGGCTGGCGGTCACATCCACAGCTCTGTCCCTTTCTGGTCCGGTCAGTCCTTGGCGTATCCCCAGCATCCTCAAGTCTGGATTCCCCATCCCTGCAAGAGCGGGTTAGGCTGGTTTTGAAAGCCCTTTCAAGCTCTGTATGTCCCCCCACCGAGGGACAGACCCCGCTGGCCAGGCAGGTGGTCCCGCTCCCTGCCACCACCCCTCTTCGGTCCCTGATGCCTGCTGGTTGGGGTGCCCCCTCGCTCCCATGGCACAGCTTTGCCTCCAGGTGCGGGGAGAGGTGTCGGTCCACGGTGGTTCTTTCCCAGTGATGGATCAGGGAGGACTCTGTTGCCTCTTTTGACTTTTCCGTGTTCTCCAACCTTTTCTCCTGGGACCTAGATTACTTTTGTAAGTAGGATAAAAATAATTCCTCTGAGATGCAGGAGAGGACGGTTGCTGCTCATTCCCCAGATCTCAGCCTGTCCTCCTGGGTTCCTCCCCTTCTGCTTTCTCAGACGCCCGTTTCCCCTTGTCCTCTCTCTTCTCCTGCGGGAGTCCTCTCGTGGGATCTTGGAGCACTGCTAAGCTTTGGGGTCCCTTTCAGGGCCAAGGTGCACAAATCAGAGCCCTGGTCTCATTTACATGGGGGTGAGGAGCACCCAGGGTGCTGGGCCGTGTGCTGTCTGCCAGGAAGGGAGGAGGGTGCCAGGCTGGGAGTTAAGAAGGAACTCCTCCCTCCTTCTCTTCGCCCCGCCCCCCCATCCTCCCGGTCCCGAGATGAAGACTTCAGTTGCTTTGTGCTGCTGGTATAGAAACGTGATATGTGTTGATGGAGGGGGGCGGCTGGTTACAGGAAGGGGTGCTCAGCGGACAGCAGGGGTAGAGCCTTGGGAAGCGGAACAGAACAGAGCAGGGAGCACACAGCGCTTTGGACACCAGGTCCCCGCCCTACAAAGAGTGCATGCCCGTGAACTCCCACTCCCGTGACCAGATATGCAAATGCCAAATCTTCCTGGCTGACGGACTTTAGAGGCAGAGAGGAGGCCTGAATACGGGTGGTCCTGGTGGTCCTGGGGGATTTCTTCTTTGCTCTCGGAGCATCGGCTGATGCTGGGGGTCACTTTTCTTTTTCTGGATCTCTTGGGCTACATCGACTATAGGCTGCAGTTTTTAACAGCGACACCTGTTTGGTGCCCAGTGGGTGCTTTCAAGTCAGGAAGAATCTGAGGTTGTTTTGATGGTTGCATCTCTAAAAAGAAATTTATTTTTATTTTTCCTTTTTTTTTTTTTTTAATGGCCTTCCCTCCAACACCTGGGGATGGGAGGAGGCGCTGTTGCAGAGAGACTGCTGCCCTTCCTCGGCAACCCCGAGGCTTGTGCATCTCACAGTGGAGTTCCTGGACCAGCAGCATCCACACCATCTGGGAACTTCCTAGAAATGCAGTTTCTCGGGCCCCACCCCGGACCTTCTGATTCAAAAACTCTGGGAGTGGGGTCCTGTGGTCTGAGCTTTCGCCAGCCCTCCAGGTGATGGAGAAGCATTACCATACTTCCAGCCCACCTCAAAGGCTGGCCCTTGTTGGTAGCATTCTAGAATTTTCCATAGTGGGTAAGACTGGCAGGCCTCTTGGCAGAGAGGTTTTTTCCCACCCTGCTCGTGCTGGTTCTCAAAGACTCTTATTTTTCATCAACCCTAGAATGCTACCTATTTCTTCCCCCATTTCATGTGCTCCTCTCTGTCCTGAATGCCCTTCTTGATGTTGGAGAAGAGCTTATTTTGCCTAGAATTTCCGTCCGTGTTTTGCAGTGTTGGTTCCTGATAAGGACCTCCCCACAGAGGGGGCCCTTTATGATTCGGGGGCTGGATGGTCTTCCCTGGGAATCTTGCACGGCTTGGAAGGTGCCTTGGTGGCCGCACCTCAGAGAGAGGGTGGCTTATTTCTATTCCCCAAAATAACTGTGGCTTTCTGACGGCTTCCTCTGTCTTGTGAAAAACAACACTCTCCACGATTTCAAGCATTATTTATAAACGTACAGTCACACCTTTTACTGGAAAGACTTCTAAATTGGGAGTAGCGATGCAGCATGGCTGAAGTTCACAAATGCCAAGTTTCTCAGAAAACAGATCCCAAAGGTGGTGTGCGAATGGAAGGTAGCACGTAGCGGGAAGAGAAGCTTCTGGACAGTTGAGCGGTGTGATTTTTCCATGGAGCGATTATGGGAGTCCTCCTTGGGTTATGTTAAGAAGCTGCCATGCAGCCTGGTCACAGAAGAATATTCTAGAATGTTTCAGAAGAATATTCTGGAATATTCCAGAAGAACATTCCAGGATCTAAGGGCCGTAGGGCTGGCGTTGGCTGTTTACAGGGCAATGCAGTTTGGTGGTTATCTGTGGGCAGGGAGTACTTCTTATAGGAACAGAAGCTTGTGGGGGAAAAAGGGGGCATTTATTAGAAGGGTATAGGACATCTCTTAGAAGCCTCTGCTAAAGGACTGGAAATCAGCTGTTGGTCCAGTTTCTGGGACCTTGGGATGCCTTAGGCCCACTTGTTTCTCTGGGTTTAGTTCATACCTCTTTTTCTCTTTTTTTCTTTAGTAGCCGTTTAGCAGAAACTGGCTGCTAACGGCTGAAGACATCCTCCCAAGTCCTGCTCTGTGCCTCCTCGCTGGTGCAAACAGTAGGGGCCAAGTAGGCACGCCCCAGGTGTGGGTCTGCAAGAAAGACCTCTGGCGTTTGGAGCCTTCTTAGAGAAAGGTCTCGATTAGGTGTAACAAGTAGTTCTGTTTTTTAAAGTGATGTTTTAGGATTCTGATGGGGATTTTTTTATGGAGGGTCCAGTCAGCCTTTAGCTTTTTGGATTCTTCCCTTTTGAGGTCACACTTAAAAAGGCCTTTGCCAGCGAGAAGAGGGGAACATATGCTTCTGGTACTCTCGTGGACTGTTTTATCCCCCCTTAAAATTTTCAAGCCAGAAAAAACTTCATTTCAGAAAATGTGTGAGAAATGGATCGACCTTAATATTTTTTCAGATTGTTGGCCTCATGTTCTCCCAGCATTTGTTGATGGATTCAGCCTTTCTCTGTTGCCCTGAAAAGCCCCGCTTGACCATATGCTAACCTAGTCTGCTTGGGTTATTTCTTGTTTTTCTTTTCTCCTGTCTTTGAATTTATTCCTGCACCAACACGACCCGGTGTTGTCTGTCTTTCGTGGGAAATTATCATGTACTTGGTAAAACATTCAAATGGGCTGTGCTGTGAAAATACAGTTGTTGTACTTTGTTTTTTTTTTTTTTTTTTTTTTTTTTAATTCTAGAGAGAGTGAGTGAGCTCGAGCTGGGAGAGGGGCAGAGGGAGAGAGAGAATCTCGAGGAGACTCCTGCTGAGAGCAGAGCTTGATGCGGGGCTTGATCCCGTGACCCATGAGATCATGACTTGAGCCAAAACCAGGAGTCAGACGCGTCACCGACTGAGCCCCCCGGGCTCCCCACTTTGCTTTGATTTTTAAGAATTAGCCAGCATCGAATACTTCTTGTGTATTCTTCGAGCGATGTTCTGTGCACATACTTTTGATTTAATTTGCTTTCTTTTTTTTTTTTAAGATTTTATTTATTTATTTGACGGAGAGAGAAACAGCCAGCGAGAGAGGGAACACAAGCAGGGGGAGTGGGAGAGGAAGAAGCCGGCTCATAGCGGAGGAGCCTGACGTGGGGCTCGATCCCACAACGCCGGGATCACGCCCTGAGCCGAAGGCAGACGCTTAACTGCTGTGCCACCCAGGCGCCCCTAATTTGCTTTCTAAAATGCATCCGAGAACCTTCTGTGCACGGGTCACTTAGCAGTGTGCGTTGGACAGGCCGTCCACATCAGCACTCCCAGGCCCCGCGTGCAATGCCATCCTGCCAACACAGCGTGGTGCCCCCGGGCATTTACAGCGTTTCTCTGGAGAGTTCCCCCCTCTCGCAAAAGGTGTCCCCAAGCACCTCTTTATACTTACATCGTTGCACACCCGAAACTGTTGTTAGGTCGAAGGGTCTGTGTGTTTGCGATTTTGATCCCTATCTCCGAGCTGCTTTTCCAAGACATTCCCCAACCTGTTTTTCCGGATCCTTGCTAACGAGGGGTTATCAGTCTGATGCTATATGTCCAGTGAGTAAGAAAACAGCGTCTTGTCATCTTAGGTTGGGTTCCTCCAACTTTGGGGGAGGGCGAACATCTTTTCCTCTTGGGTATTTGCCATTGTATTTTTTTAAACTGCCCGTGTATGTTGCCTTTTAGATTGGACTGCTTGCGTAATTTGTAATTCATGCTACGTGAAGGGGCTTGGTGCTGTGTCTGTTCTCCCTAGTCTTTGGGTTTCCGTCTGTTTGTTTTTCTTTTTATCTACACACACACACACACACACACACACACACACACACACTCATTTTTAAAAAAGCAGCCATTGGCCATATAACCGAACTCCGTTCTCACGGTCTCACTTTGACCTGAGTCAGCATTCATTCATCAAACAGCAACTGCTTACTATACGTGGTACCCGAGAGACGGATCCATTGAATTAACAGAGCCCCAGAGTTTTCGGGAAGCAGCTCTGGGAATCTGTATTTTTACCAAGTGGTCCCAATGATCCCGATGAGTAACCAAGTCTGGGAAACAAGATTGGAGCTTTGCCGGGTGCCTGTGCTTGGGTCCCGGGCCCCAAGGGTCTAGGCTTTGGTTTTGTATAAAGTCTCTTTCTTGGGACCCCCCCCCCCCACATTTTCTCCACCATAAGATGGGGGGGTCATAATATCCGCAAGGTGGCAGGTGGCTACCACTGCCTGTTGGCTCCTACAAGACACTTGTTCCTATGTTGCGATCAATGCTTGTTACCCATCAACACAAGTTCAGGGACTCATGGTGTGTTGGCCCAGATCTGTACTCTGTAAGGAGCTCGGTGCCCCAGGGATCGTAAAGGGTTTGAAGGACAGGCTCAGAGAGTTCCAGGCACCCTACTCCCTGTGTCCCCACTAGAATTCCTCTGGCCTCTGCTGGTCCTGCCTCTGGCCACCTTGTTATCCCATTGGTATCACCAGCCTCTGAACTGGCCTTAACAGCCCGTGCCCCGCCTGGATCCCAGGCTTGCTGAAAGGACCCTTGGAGCTGCTGGTAGACCACTGCTAGTGATGTTTCTCCAGTTAACCGAGGGACAGATACCCCTACAGCTCAGAAATGCTAAAGAAAGCATTCGAGGACCCTCTTTCCCCCAGCGCCAGAGAGGGGCCCTTCCCTCCCTCTCCCTTTGGGGGATGTGTTCTAAGGGGTGGACTTGGGATCTCAATGTCTGTCTATGACACCAGTGCCTGAGCTCCTAGGCACATAAGGGCAGCTCTGAGCTGAGGGGTGTTTTAAGCACCAGGGGCAGGTGTACAATCCATTTCTTTCCCTTTCCAGAAGAGCAGAGTCCTGGTGTCACCCCTTCCTCGAGCAGGAGGACTCTCAGTGCTCAGGGGGGTCGCTGAACTGTGTGTGCTGCCTAAGACTCTTAGACCCTGGGAATTGGGGGCCGTTAGCTAGCACCTCCCTGCTTCTGCTCCCACACCCCCAGGCTTGACTCCCGCCATGCAGTTCTGGCTGGTGCTCAGGATGCAGACTCTGGGGTCCAGTGGCCACAGTGAAGTCTTCCCATGCTGCCTGAAAGTAGAGGTGAGGCTCAGTAGCCCTCCTGCTGGTAGATCAGACCTAGGTGAGCCCGCAGAATGTAGTTCTTCTGCTGACAGCCCACAGATGGCTGTTTGCAAAAAGCCTGTGTCTCTGTTTGCTGAGAGGCTGCCTGCTCTGTCCCTGCTGCTGGGGATCTGAGCTGTGTGAACAGGGCTGGGGGTGGTGATGGAAGCCTCATGGAAGGTGGATCCGCGCAAAGCTTCCCAAGTGAGAAGCTGTCCATCCTGGGTGTCACTCCATGGTTCGGGAATTGTCTCTCTGCCCACGGAATCTGAAACCAACATGGAGGGGTCTGGTTCTAGAGCTGAGGGCAGGGGGCCGGGGTCATCGCCTGAGCACTCCCTTCCCTGACCTTTCCTGAGAGAATCCCTGGATCCCAGTGGTGTCCCAGCTCTCGGTGGTGGTGGTGGTGGTGGTGGTGGTCGTGCCATCTTCACCTGGACGGACCCTGCCGCACTCATGCCACGCTCCCTAGCTCCTGCTGCTCCTTCTGGAGGGGGTTCTGGAAGGGCCCAAGCTTGTCCCCATCTCTGGAGGACTGACAGGGTGGATGGGGAGAGAAGCATTCACAGGTGATGCATCTAGGGCCCCAGATGTGCTGAGGGGACATGTGGTGGTTGAGTCCAGGAAGCCTGCTCAGATGCAGGGCCTGGCACAGCGGCCACCACTGGATCTTGCCACGTCTCTGCTTCAAGCCCTGCAGTGGTTGCCCCCACATCGCTGGGCCGCACCCCCAGAGTGGCTGATTCCGGAGCTCTACGCTGCGACCCGAGGCTTTGCATTTCTAGTGATGTTAATGCTGCTGGTCCAGGACCCCGCTGTGAGAGATCCCTCCCACGTTCTATCAGCACTGGGCTGTGTGATCGTGGGTTCTCCCTGCTCTATAGGCACACACATTTTGGGGGGGAAGTCAGTCCCATGGCGTGAGCAGCCCTGTGCAGGGAACTTTGGCCCCTTCCCTCATCCATGTGAGTGAGACATCTTGCAAGTGGCTCCTCCAGCCCCACTCAAGCCTTAAGATTGAGACACAGCCCCAGCTAAGACCCTGACTGTGACCTCACAGGAGAGCCTGAGCCGGAACCACCCCACTGAGCGCTCCTGGATTCCTGACCCTCTGGAACTGGGTGACATAAATGCTTGTTGATTCAAGCTGCTGGGTTTGGGGTGATTTCTGAGGCAGCAAGAGATACTTAGTACTTTCCGAACTTGACTCAAATGTGCCTTGCTCCGGGAGGCCTTCCTTGGCCACCCTTTCTAAGATTACATCCCTTTCGAATACTATTTTTTATTCCCCTTCCCTACTTTATTCTTTGGCAGGTACCTCCAGCTAACCTGATCTGTTTTAATTACTTATTTACCTTCCTTCTGGCGTGACTCCCTTCACTGCCATCAGACGTTTTTAAATTTTCACTCATGGAAAATTTTATGTGTTGGTATTTCCAAACTAGACAGGAGAGCATCGTGAGTACTAGAACGAAAGCCGAAGGAGGAGGATGTTTGATCCGTTCTGTTTCCTGCAGTGTCCGCAGGGCACAGAATACTGCCGGACGCAGAGTAGGCCTTCGAGTACAGTGCTGTTATATTCAGTAATAGAATTTATTATGTTATATCAAATATTGACCATGTCGCAAATGTTTCTGATATTTATGTGAAATTAATGTAACAGTACTTTTGATTTTGAGGATGATTCTCACGCAGAGAGTGGTGTGCAGACTAAACCAGCAGTGTTTTGCCACAGCTCCCGGAGCCCCAGCACAGAGCTCGGGGTGTTGGTGTCACTGGCCCATGGGGGCGGGGGGGGGGGGGTCCCTGCTGGCAGATTGAGTCACAGGTCTGCTGCTTCTCACCAAGGCCTCAGCTGCTTCCTTTAGAAAATGGAAATGGGGGATGCCTGGGGGGCTCAGTTGGTGAAGCGTCTGCCTTCGGCTCAGGTCATGATCCCAGGGTCCCGGGATCAAGCCCCGCGTTGGGCTCCCTGCTCATTGGGGAGTCTGCTTTTCCCTCTCCCCCTCCCCATGGCTTGTGTTCTCTTTCTGAAATAAATAAATAAAATCTTAAAAGAAAATGGAAATGATAGCACCCATTACATAGTGATTTTGGGACCACTGAAGGAGATGCCCAGTGCGGGGGGCTTGGGGTAGACCAGGCGTGAATGCATGTTCAGAGAGCAGTGGTTCGTTTCCTGCAGAGAGCCTGTGGTCAGAGGTCAGGTTTCATTTAATTATAAGACAGGGCTGGGAATGTCCTGTCGCCAGAGACCCCTCATTGCTGTGACTGCAAAGCCAGGAGCAGAGGAGACACTGGGACATGGGAGGGAATCAGAGCGTCTGTTGCCGAGTTCCCCAAGGGAGAGATGAGCGCGACCCTCTGGGCGCAACCTGGGCTCTGTGGGGTGCTGCAGCTATCCTTGGTGGAGGCCGGCCTCATTGTAGAGTCTGCGTCTGCCGGCCTAGCTGAACCAAGGCGCGGGGATGGGGATGTCCCCTGATTCTTCTGGGACCCGCCTTCCTGGTTGGGGTGCAGGATGTGGCCAAGGTCTTCTCCAGAGACCATTTCCATTTTCTTTTAAGATTTTATTTATTTATTTGAGAAAGAGAGCACGAGCCATGGGGAGGGGCAGAGGGAGAGGGAGAAGCAGATTGCCCGCTGAGCAGGCGGGTGGGTGGGGGGGACTAGCTTCCAGGGCAGGAGGGGCAGGGGCTGGAGAAGGGAACAGGAGGGCTGCTATCGGGCTAGGGAAAACGGAGCACAGCCCAGCAGACCCTCCTGGTGAGGAAAATGGGAAGAGAAGCCATGGTTGGGGCCACCCCCAAAGAAGGGAAGGGAAGAGACAGGAAGTAGTGGAGAGGAGAGATGAAGAAGCACAATTAGAAAGATTAAGAAGGAAGAATTTTTTTTTTTAGAAGGAAAGGAGAAGGGGACTGCAGGAATCTCAGAGCCCAGCCGGGACCCAAAGGGGCCCAATTCCCTTCTAGCCAGTACCTCTGGTAATTTCACCTGGTAGCCACCGGGGGCAGCAGAGAGCCACCACACAGCAAAGGATGGGGACCAATCAAGAATGGGAGTGCGTGGGGGGCAGTGCAGGGAGGAGGGGGTGGTGAGGGGGTGGTGGGTGGGTGGGTGGGACAGGGAGGGGAAGGGCTAACACATTGCCCAAGGCAAATCACCAGGACCTATGGCTGAGATCCAGGGGGTCCTTGTGGCTTTCCCACTGGAATGGATGCGGCTATTTCTAAGGCAAGGAGGATGTAGTCTTAACAGGGGCAGTGAAGCCCAGAAGTAACCGTGTGAAGTTAGTAACTGCTGCCTCACTTCCTGTTGTATTATTAGCATTATTATTATGGTCATTATTATTTAAAGGAGGGGCCCTCTGGGCTTTGAAGCCCAGGCTTTCATCTCCGTCTGTCTTTCCACTATACTTTCTCCAAGAGTTTTATTCTCCAAGGCAGTCATTGCTGTCCACTGATGGGGAAATTACAAATCTCTGGCCCAGAGCGTCGATGGCTAGGAGAGCAACCTCCCTGGGCCGGTTCGATCCACGGGCCGGTTGATCTGTGTGGCTCTTCTCGTTTCAGTGGCGGAGGTCTGGACGAGTTAGGGTTGCCATTGGGGAAAAACATGTTTTCATGGAGTGAGCTGGATACACAGTGTCTCCAAGAACACGTCTCACTTCTTCCACTCTAACCTTGCCGCGCCCCCCTCAGCCTTTGGGGGCATGCCTGGCAACGCCTCTCATCCTGGGAGCCTGGGTGTTTCTGGAACCACCTGAAACCCCAGGGGTAGAACCCACGGTCCATCAGGCCCCGAGCTGCTGTTTCAGCTTTGCTCTGTCGAGGAGCCTGGCGTGCTGGAAACAGATTAGGGAATCTTTTATTGGAAAAGGCCTAGAAATGGCTTCCTCCCTGTGGGTGGTGTGGTCATCTGGGGTGATGTTTCCTGCTGCTGGTGAGGTCACTCAGCCAGCGTCCCCGTGGCTCGCTCCAGACGTCCGCCCGGCCTGGCCTGGCTGCCTTCCAGCCTCAGGCTGGCCATGGCTCTGTGTTTTGGGTTAGCCAGAGGTGGCCTGGATGAGGAGGTGGGCTGGGCTGGATCCTTCAGGCTGTTCTCTTGCGCTCATCAGTTCGGCCTGAGAGTTGTGGTTCTTGTGGGAAGGAGGGGCTCCAGCTTCTGGAGGACCTGTGAGTGACCCCGGCCAGCCAGTGCGGCGGAAGGGGCCTTCTTGACGACAAGCCTGCATCTTCCTGTGCCCCCTGGGCACACGATGCCGCCCTGGCTCCTCTACTCTGTCGTTAGGATTCGCAGTGGGGAGATGAAGGGGACCCACGGGGCAGCTGAACCACACCACTGTCCCCCCACCCCGTGGTGCGAGTCACCTCTCCCCGCAGCCCTCTGGTGTTACTCCATCTGCCCCCGGGAGTCACTGTGGTGTGCTTTTCTTTGGACCCATGAGTGCAGCTCCTGTCCACATAGAATTCGATTTCATCTTGACCGAAGAGAGCTGGCGCGCCCTCATCGACCCTGCGTATCGGCAGCCCAGCTGACCTAGGAGCGTTTGCCGTCCTGCTCCCAGCCGACTTTCCCAGGCTCCCATGGGTCCGAAGGGGCTGCCGGGTCTTCTCTGAAATCAGGGCGGTGACATCAGCCAGCAAAGGGGTGGAGGCAGCAGCACAGAGTGGACATTTCTGTGGGGACCTTTTCCGAGAGTTGACCGTTGGGCAAGGCAGCTCCCTTTGGCCACAGGCAGTGCCCCGAGAGGGACTCAGCTGGGAGCCTCTGCCGCCGGAGACACATGGGTGGTACACTAGGGCGCTGACTCTAGAAAGTTTGGGCATTTGGCAGCAGGGGAGAAATGCAGTCTGGGAAGGCTGCATGGTGGAAGAGGCATTTTAGTTGAGACGTGACTAAGGAATAAGATTCTGCCCTGCAGGGATGGGGTGGGGGTGAGGGAACGACTCATGTTCCAGCAAATGTGCTGGAGTGAAGTGAGTGGGAAGTTAATCTGGACAGACAGACAGGGACAGGGGCTGTGAGATTTGGATGGTTATTCTGTGTGCTGGGTGGGGGAGGAGTCAGCCAAGAATTGTCCTTGTGTGTATGTGTGTGTGTGTGTGTGTGTGTGTGTGACCTGTAGCTCAGGGCTGGGGGGGGGTGAGCCCCCCCCGCCCCTCCTCCCACAGGAAGCCACTCAGCCTGTTCTTCTGGTCAATCCTAGACCTGAAGGGACTATAATCCCCTCCCCCACCCCGGGAGCCATAAGCTCCTTAAACCCAAATAATGGGTTTAAGGTTTTAAGACCCCTGATGAAAGTTGGAGGGCAGGAGTGTTAGGGCCAAAAAGACCAGTTTGAGCCCAACCCTTTCGTTTTGGATGAAGAATCAGAGGACCAGAGAGGTGGTGTGACTCGCTCAGGGCTGCACAGCAGCTGACAGGCAGAGCTGAGGCAGGAACCCAATTCTCTTGAATGCTGATTGAGAGAAGCCACTGAAAAGCTGTGCTTGGTTTTGTCTTGAGTATCTGAGACCATCGCGATTTTAGTAATAGAGTTTTTGATTAAATAATGGGATGTCCACGTAATGGACCAACTAAAAATAACTTTATATGGGCATTTGGCACGAATACAGTGATTGCCTTGAGTGGATGCCGTTATTGATCTCCTTTTACAGAGGAGGAAACCAAGGAGCCAGGAAGACAGATAGCTTGGCCCAGGTTCCGCAGGTCACCGCTGTTAAGACCAGTTAACCGCTGTGCGCTCCAGCCGCTTACAGGGTTTGGGAAGATACAAGAGTTGATACATGGAAAGGAAATCCAGTAGGTTTTTTTTTTTTATTTTAAAGATGTATATGTGCCTCGAAAATATATCGCTGAAGATACCAAAGTGTTGATAGTAAAGATTTCTGAGCCATGGGACTATGGATGCTTCTTCTTTTTCTTTTCCTTTCTTTTCTTTTTTCTTTTCTTTTCTTTTCTTTTCTTTTCTTTTCTTTTCTTTTCTTTTCTTTTCTTCTTTCTTTTCCTTTCCCTTCCTTTCCCTCCCTTTCCTTTTCTTTCTTTCTTTCTTTCTTTCTTTCTTTCTTTCTTTCTTTCTTTCTTTCTTTCCTTCCTCATTCATTCATTCATTCATTCATTCATTCATTCATTCATTTTAAAGATTTTATGTATTTGAGAGAGTGAGTGAGCACGGGCAGGAGCAGAGGGAGAGGCAGACTCCCCGCAGAGCAGGGAGCCCGATGTGGGACTCGATCCCAGGACCCTGAGATCATGA
The DNA here is from genome assembly GCF_024610735.1 of Ursus americanus. Classification (NCBI taxonomy): domain Eukaryota; kingdom Metazoa; phylum Chordata; class Mammalia; order Carnivora; family Ursidae; genus Ursus; species Ursus americanus. The sequence continues at coordinate 64,475,627 of NC_142140.1, read as the reverse complement.
CCTGAGCCGAAGGCAGACGCTTCACTGAGCCCCCCAGGCGCCCCACGTGCAGCTCCTTTCTCTGTGTTTTTCTACACTGTCTAATTGTATAGAGTGAGGAAGGATTGTTTTTATCACCGGATAACTTTGTAAGAAGTCTCTGCTCGCAGGGGTGACATGGCTAACACCGCGTTCGGGGGGCGAGCCCACAGCTCCCGTCTTAGCTGTACTCCTGGCTGGCCGGTGTAGGTGGGCATCTGGGGAGGGAGACGAGGCCAGTCTAACGCAGCCATTGTAGGCCTGTAGAGCTGGGTAGGACTTGGGAAATCACCCCTATTTGACAGAGAACCCCACCCACCCCCCTTGTCTCTGTATAGACCCCAGACCAGGGCTCCTTCCTCTGGCTTGGGGGTTTCAGGTGGCAGTGGGCATGTGGGAGAAATGCCCAGGTGGCAGCTGGGGTTCAGGGGCACGAGGCAGACGTGGAGGGTGTGAGTTGTCAGCCTTGGGGGATTGGAGGGGCAGTGGGGGATGTTTCCAAGGATCCCAGCCAGAAGGCCACCTCCGGCTCGCAGCTGTGTGGAGAAGGGTCTCCAGTAAAGAGAAACTGTGTTGTCATGGGAGGCGTGGGAGGGGGATGATGTGGGAGCAGAAAGCCAGCTTCTGCTTCCTGGGGGTTGGGCAGGGAGGTGGCCGGCTGGGTCTCTCTGTTCTCCAGCTCTGCTCTGTGACCCTCTGAGGTTGTGCCCTATGAGCGTCTCAAAGTGACTGTGTTTCTTTCTTTGACCAGAGACCACCTGGGAACGTCCCAGCAGTTCTTCTGGGATTCCAGCCAGCCCTGGCCCTCACAGGAGCTCTCTGCCTCCAACAGGTACTGTGCACTCACTACTTCGGGGCAACTGGGAGGGACCATACACCTACCTTCCTTGGAAAGGCCAAGACTCTGGGGTCTGGGTTCTGGAACCTGGCTGGGGATCTTACTGACCAAACCCAGGCAGGGAGCAGTTTAGAGGATTAGGAGGGTGGGCTCTCCCTGGCAATGTTGGCAGCAACCTGATGGCTCACCCCTCACTCCCTCTCGGGTCCTTAGGGAGGGAGGACGGCTGGGTGAGGTGAGTCATCAGGGCTGTGCCCTGTCTGCTGGTGTGGGTACCCAAAGTGGGGGCAGAACTGCTCTGCATATTCTGGAGCGCATCAAAAAGTAAAAGTTAAAGGAGGCAGATTTTTATGGGGCAGCTTTCGAATAGAATGTTCTAGAAGGCACTTGGGATTTGTTGTCAGGGTGTGAGTTCTCCATCTGCCAAGGCAATCAAGCGGAAGTGGTTGAGGTCGACATTCCTATTGTAGTTGGGGGTTTTGTTCTGAGACGCCAGGAGGCAGGATGATTTAGAGCCCTTTACCCATCGGTCCGGATCCCAGCCCTCAGAACCCCGCCCCCCAGTCGGTTGTGGCTCTCCCACACTAGACTGTGCCCTCCCCAAGGGCGTACACTCTGTCTCCCCTTGTCTTCTCTGGAATCCTCCATCCACAGACATGGGCTGGCTTGTGTTGAGGGAACTCACCAATGTCTCCACAATCGCGGGGGGCATGAACCCCATTTGTTGGTTTTTGGACTTTACTCATCAACCAGACGGCAAAGCCCAGACGTCGTGGTTCTAGTGTCGGCCTGGAATTTAAATGTTGGCCCCTTCGAAAATGTGGCAGCCTGGTGTAGCCGGACTGAGATGGGAGGCACGCGGGAGGGGAGAGGCGAGCAGGGGAGGGGAGAAGCAGCAGCTTACCTGGAGGGCGGTGAGGGCCTGCACAACCTTCACGGGGCCCCAGGTCATCGGAGGTCTACGGACCTTACCTCGCCCATCACAGGTGACCAAGGGAAGAGCTGACATAATGACCGAATGAGGGGTTCGTGAATGCGTGAGCGCACGTGTGCAGACAGGTGTCGGAAGGGCGAGCGAGACTTTTAACCCTTCGATCCAAGGAAGGGTCTCGAGTGCAAAGAGTCTTTAGACGTTCTCTACCACTGATACATTGGGAACTTAAAGTATATTATACGATACATCTCATGTAAAGCTGTATGATCAAAGTATATCATCTCGGGACATGAGAATTGCCGGAGCAGAATTCAGAAAGCAACATGGTAGGAAAATAGAGCTCTGGAGAATTAGCCGAGGCACGGGAGAGGGGGCGAGCAGGTGTTCTAGGCTTTTTAAATGTTTTTTTTTTTTTTTAAAGATTTTATTTATTTATTCGACAGGATAGAGACAGCCGGCGAGAGAGGGAACACAAGCAGGGGGAGTGGGAGAGGAAGAAGCAGGCTCCTAGCGGAGGAGCCTGATGTGGGGCTCAATCCCACACCGCCGGGATCACGCCCTGAGCCGAAGGCAGATGCTTAACTGCTGTGCCACCCAGGCGCCCCCGTTTTTGTTTTTTTTTAACAATAGAGATGCCCTCGTGAATAAAGGGAGGTGTGGCCCTCTATCCCAGCCGGGCTCGGGGCCAGCCAGACGCCAGAAAGAAAAAAACCCAGCTGTCGCTTCGGGGCCGGAGTGGTTGGTGTGCGGGGCAGGGCAGGACAGGACAGCAGCGCAGGCTGGGGGAGGCCTGGGCATGGGCAGGTGTCAGGTGTGAGCTGCCCCGGCCTGTCGTGGCCTGTGCCACATTGACGGGCTGGTGGGGCTGGTGGAGCTGGGTGAGGAACTTGCCCTTTGCGTCAGTGGGGTCACCTCGCCAAAGCCTGCTCTCCCTGGCGCGGTCCCCATCAGCAGCCTGTCCTCCCTGTGCTGTGTGGGGGCCGTCCCCCAGAATGGGGACTGGGAGGAGCTGGATCGGGCCCAGTGAGACAGTTTCCTGCCTTCCCCTGACCGGCACAACCGGACACCTGTCCACCGAGCACTGAGCTGGGTGCTGGGGCTCTGAGGGGGGCCGAGAAGGGTGGGGAGATGGGCAAAGAGGGTCAGACCCACTGATGAGAATTGTCAAGAGGGCCACGGCGGTAGATGGAGCGTGTGGTCGCCGACGTGCCCTCCCCTGCCCCCAGCCGAAGGGGGCTGGGACCCCTGTTCTGAGCGTGCGGGGATCCAGGGCTGGCAGGTTCTCTGCCAGAAAGGGCTTTGGAGCCACGCACAGCTGGAAGTTCCGCCTCGTCTTGGGCCCTTGGGAGATGCGGCGGGGCGTCAGCGCTCTGATGAAGACCGTGTTTCATTCAGTGCTTCCTCCCTCCCTTGTGTTTGTCCGCGGCATCTGTACCCGCTAGTTAGGTTTTCCTGCCCCTGGTACAGTGGTTCTCACCCCGGGGGTGATTTGGCCAGGGATGCATGGCCCAGGGCAGCACTGCACCCCCCCCCCCCGAAGGGTTATCCAGCCCCACGTGTCGGGACTGCCGGGGTTGAGGAGCTCTGTCCCCGGGTGACTCAGAATGTTCAGCTCCTTTCAAGGGACGGGTGACAGACGGCGGCCCATCGAAATGAGAAGCAGCAGCACAATCTGCAGAAGCCTCGTTCACTGGCTCAGAGATCCACCTTTTGTGGATTCCGTGGAAGTCAGATGCACCCCGCAGTCAGCGTGTACCCCTCGTTCAAGGAGAGGCCCCTTTGTTTTCTTCCCTCGAGGTACTGAACGTCAGGGTGCCTCTCCCAGTCGTGGTGTATTAGATTGAGATTAGAAATGATGGCTGGTCAGACTGGGGCCTCGGGCACCCCGGCACCCCGCGTCTCCTCGCCGGGCCTCGTTGGACCCATTGACACAGCGCGAGGGCCTGGAGGGAGGCTGTGGCCCAGGTCCTGTCCGGCCCTACGTGGATCACGATTCCTGATTCTCTCCACCCTGGGACATATGTCCCCTCTGTGTCCACGCTCAGGGAGGGAAGGGAAGAGACCTACCGGTGAGGCTGTAGGAGCCTCCGTGATGTTTTGACATCTTCTTTTCTAGCTTTTGAACAAAACCTCTTTGCTAAAGAATGAAATAGGAGCCACGTGGGCCCCTATGTCTACGGGGTACGCTAGGTTTTTTTCTGGATACTCTCATTCAGTTTTACAGGCAGCTTTCAGGAGATGAAAGACTCTCCGGGGACGTGAGGTTGCTGGAGCTTAACCATCCCCCATCCTCCACGCTCCTGGGGTTGTCGACTCCCCTCCTGGGGACCACTCCGAGCCCCCCGATCTCAGCCCCTCTTGTTGTGTTCATGCTTCTGCAAATGCAGCAGTGGTGGGGATTGCAAACCTTTCCTTCAGAGACTGTGCCGATGCTGTTCTCAGTGCCGGGGATCGTGCCACAGACAAGCCACACTTGTGTGGTCCCTGCTCCCAGGAACCCACATTCCAGCGGGGGGCTTGGGCAAACAAGTAAATGTGAAATATGTCAGATTGCCCTTGCGTGTTTAATGCCCAAGGCATTAAAGTAGGACAGTGGGACAGAGTGGGACTAGGGAGTCAGGGACGGCCCCAGGGAGAAGATGGGTATGTGTGTGGGGCAGTGGTGAAGTATTCTGGGCCCGGAACAGCAAGTGCAAAGGCCCTGGGGCAGGAGGGACATTGGCATGTTGGAGAACACAAAGCCAGGCCAGTGGGGCTGGAGGGTGGGGGACAAGGGGGAGAGTGGTAGGTGATGAGGGGAGAGCAGTCCGCAGGGACAGAAACTCCTGGGTCCCCCAGGCTACAGGAAGGTGGTGGGATTTCATCCTGAGCAGGGTGGTTGGAAGTGAGGGTTACAGCGACAAGCAGTGGAGGTGTCTGGTCTTCATGAGACACCGACTTCTCAAAGCAGCCAGGCCGTCCTTGGCTGTGTCAGGATTGCTCTTGGTTAACAGTGATGGGCGTTGCACTGGGGGATGTGGCGGGGTAGGGGGTGAGAGTAGCGTGGAAAACTCAGTCACATCCATCGACCACAGATATCCTGTGTGGTCGTTTCTGAAAAAGAACATGGAAAAGCAGGTCAGGAAGAATATCCGCAGAAACCCCAAACGAACCCAGCCAAGGCCAGCCCAGTCAGCCTCCCCTTCGTGGAGGCAGAGGGGTGAAGAGGTCCGTGGGGCTCTTTAACTCTTGAGTTGTGGCTGTGTGAGCCTGCGGAGAGGGCTTGAACAGCCACCTGTGGACTGCGGCTGCTTTTTCTTCTTAGTGCAGGTCAGTCAAACGCTGGAAACAAAGCCCAGCCCGGTGACCAGCTGGGGAGTGAGATCTGGGAGCACGCCCAGTGCCCCCCACCAAGGGGATTCTGCTCTTTGAATGTCGGGTGCCGCTTAGAGGCTTAGTGCTGGGCTGGGGACTTTTCCTCCACCTCCTCCTTTAAGACCACCTGCGTCGGGAGCCGGGTTTATCCCACGGCTTTACTGGAGGCGTTTCACGCCAGGTTTTCTGGGTGAGGTCTGCGTGAGTAGTAAAGTTTAAACCCAAACAGAATAGCAAAGGCTCTATTCAGTAACTGCTGCGAATATTAAATGTGATCCTTGGGCTGGTTTAACATGCAGTGTGGACGCAGTGATTTATGGGCAGAGTGAGAAACAAGGTTCTGGGAGTTTCGAGGATGCGTCACTGGGGAAAATGAAGGATGCTGCCAAGCAGCGTGGTCCAGTCGAACTTTCTGGGGTAACAGAAATGGTGCCATATCTACGCTGTCCACGGCGGTAGCGTCAGGCACGTGGCTAGTGGACACGTGAAATGTGTGCAGTGCAGCTGAGGAACTGAATTCTTAATTTTACTTTCCTTAATATATGTTTTTTAAATTTTGGAGTAATTTTAGGTTTACAGAAGAATTACAAAGCCAGTCCAGAGAGTTCCTATACACCGTGGCCTCAGTTTCCCCGACGATTAATATCCTATGTAACTGGGGTGTGCTTGTCAAAAGTAAGAAATGAATGTCGTATGTCACCGTTAACTAAATTTTATGTGGACGTCCCCAGTGTTTCCACTACTGTCCTCTTTCTGTTCTGGGATCCAATCCTGGATACCAGATGGCATTTATATTTTATCTAAATTTAATTGGTTAGAGGGGCTCCTGGGTGACTCAGTTGGTGAAGCGTCTGCCTTTGGCTCAGGTCATGATCTCGGGGTCGTGGGTTCGAGCCCCGCATCGGGCTCTCTGCTCAGTGGGAGTCTGCTTCTCCCTCCCACTCTCTCTCTGTGCTCTCTGTCTCGCTCAATTATATAAATAAATAAAATCTTTAAAAAAATAATTAAATTTAATTGGTTAGAATTTACATAGCTGCCTATGGCTCGTGGCCTATCTCATCAGCCGGGTCAGGTATGGAGAGGGAATTCCTTTCTGAGCTTCTGGGCCTGGGAAGTGCATTGAGCTTTGGTCTGTGCCTTTTGTAAAGGCTGGAGGAAATCCCGTCTCTTACTTACGGAGTCGCCCTGCTGGTGAGGGGGTGGGAGTTGTCAGGAAACCTGGGTTTGCATTCTGGCTTTGCCCGGCCTGCGGGCTTGGGCCCCCTGAGGGATCATCCTTAGGTGAAGGGCCTGTCTCCAGATGACAGGGGAGTGAGCAAGGGATCTCCCTTGCAGATCGGGGAGGGTCTGCCAGCCAGTTAGGACGAGTGCGTGTCAACAGACAGCTCTGCTTCCCCTGAGCAGAGGCCCCTGGGCAGGGGGCTCACCCACACCCACACCCTCTCCAGATCAGAAAACCCTAAAGCGGACCTCCCCGGGTCCTGCAGAGTTAGCAAGTGACCAGGCCCGGAGCTGTTTCCGTGGCCCTCAGCTGGACCTCACCACTGACGTCAGGGAAGGCCGGGGGCCAGGACACCTCCCACGGGAAGGGGGCTCACGTGTTCCTTACCGCGTTCTTGTCAGCTCAGGCCCCAGAGGACCTCACCGAAACCTGTTTAACCATCGACGCCCTGGACAGTAGCCACAGGCTTTCAATCGTGCACAGCAGATGTATGGTGGGTTCTATTTTGGGGAATACGGTTTACATTTTAGACAATCAGGGAAGACCATAAAGACCAGGTGGCCAGACAGATGTTTCCAGACTGGCAGATTATAATGTAACGCTGGTCCCCCAAACAGAGCGAGTGCGTAGACGCAACTTTCCTTGACCACACGGGGTGTGGTGAGGGCGTGAGGCAGGGATTGTGCCCATGGTCCCATCAGAGGTGCTAAGCACAACGCTGGCCCCAGTGTGTGGTTCACTCGACTTCAAAACCCACCTCCTTACAGCCACAGCTGTTCCCAAAGTGGGTTCCGTGGCATTCTTGCGTTTCTGCCCCAAATGGGCTCTGCATGCATGTAAATGTGGGAATACCACACACGGTGTTGCCTTGTTTGAGGCTTGCCGAGCACATCGGCATATGGGAATACTTATTTTATAGGGCTTCGCAGATGTTGCGTTGGTTTTCTGCAGATGGAAGGTTTGTGGTAACCCCGCAATGAGCAAGAATGTCAGCGCCATGTTTTCTAGCAGCGTTTGCTCGCTTCACGTCTCTGTGTCATGTTTGGGTCATGCTCTTCGATGTTTCAGGCTTTTTCATTCTGATTATATTTATGATGCTGACCTGCTCTGTGATCAGTGATCTTTGATGTTACTACTGTAATGGTGTGGGGACAACCACAAGCCGTGTACCTACAGGGCAATGAACTTCACTGATAAATGTTGTATGTGTTGTGACTGCTCCGCCGACCAGCTATTCCCCCATCTCTCCCTCTCCTTGGCCTCCCTGTTCCCTCATATTGAAATGAGGCCAGTTAATAATAACCCTACAGTGGCCGCTAAGTGTTCAAGGGAAAGGAAGAGTCACGTGTCTCTCACTTTAACTCAAAAGCTAGAAATGGTGATGCTTAGTGAGGAAGGCGTGTTGAAAGCCGAGATTGGCCGAAAGCTTGGCCTCTTGCACCAAAGTGAGCCAAGCTGTGAACGCAGAGGAAAAGTTCTGGAAGGAAATTAAATGGCTACTCCGGTGAACACACGAATGATAGTAAAGAGAACCAGGCTTCTTGCTGATGTGGAGAGAATCTCCGTGGTCTGGGTAGAAGATCAGACCAGCCCCAACGTTCCGTTGAGCCAACAGCCTAACCCAGAGCAAGGCCCTAATGCTCAGCAGTTCTGTGAAGGCCGAGAGAGGTGAGGAAGCCACAGAAGGAAAGTCTGAAGCTAGCAAAGGTGGGTTCCGGAGGTTTAGGGAAAGAAGCCGTCCCCATGGCATAAATGTTCAAGGTCAAGCAGCGAGTGCTGACGTAGAGCCTGCAGCAAGTTCTCCAGAAGATCGAGCTAAGATCACTAGTGAAGGTGGCTACACTCAGCAACAGATCTTCCGCGGAGAGGAAACAGCCTTCTGTTGGAAGAAGACGCCACCTGGAACTTCCATAGCTGGAGAGGAGAAGTCAACGCCCGGCTTCAAAACTTCAAAGAACAGGCAGACTCTCTTGCTAGGGGCTCACGCAACCGTGACTTTAAGTTGAAGCCAGTGCTCGTTGGCCATTCTGAGAATCCCAGGCCCTTCAGAATGCTGCGAAGTCTGCTCTGCCTGTGCTCTGTCCGTGGAACCACAAAGCCTGCGCGACAGCACGTCCCTCTATGACACAGTTTACTGAAGAAGCCCACTGTAGAGACCCCCTGCTCAGAAACAAGGATTCTTGTCAAAATATGGCTGCCTGTTGACCATGCACCTGGTCTCCGCAGAGCTCTGGTGGAGATGGGCAGTGACATGCATGTTGTTCGCAGGCCTGACAACGCGGCGATCATCTGCCCCCCGTGGGTCAAGGACCTTCGAGTTTTATTATTTAAGAAATCTGCTTTGTGAGGCTCTAGCTGCCACAGAGAGTGACTCTTCTGATGGATCTGGGCAAGGTACATTGGAACCTTCTGGAAAGGATTCACCATTCTAGATGCCTTTCAGGACATTGGTGATTCAAGGGAAGAAGTGAAAATATCCACACGAGCAGGAGTTTGGAGGAAGTCGATGCCAGTGCTCAAGGATGACTCTGAGGGATCAAGACTCGAGTGGAGGAGGTCCGTGCAGATGCAGCAGAAAGAGCGAGACCTAGAATCAGAAGAGGAGCCAGGAGGTGGGACTGAATGTCTGCAAACTCACAATCAAACTTGGAGAGATGAGGAGTTGTTTCTTATGGATGAGCAAAGAACATGGTTTCTTGAGATGGAATGTTCTCCTGGTGAAGATGCTTTGAAGATCGTTGAAACGACAACAAGGGATTGAGAATATTCCCTGAGCTTAGTCGGTAAAGCCACAGCACGTTTTGAGAAGACGGGCTCCGATTCTGAAAGAAGTTCTCCTGTGGGTCAAATGCTATCAAACAGCGTCGCGGGCTACAGAGAAATCACTAACGAAAGGAAGAGTCCATTGATGCAGCAAATTTCACTGTTGTCGTATTTTAAGAAATTGCCACTGTCACCCCAGCCTTCAGCAGCCATCAACACTGAGGCAAGACCCTCCACCAGCAAAAAGAGGAGGACCGGCTGAAAGCTCAGATGACGGCTAATGGTTTGTTTTGTTTTGTTTTTAGCCATCAAGCATTTTTAAATTAAGTATGTACATTGGTTTTTTTTTTTAGACATAATGTTATTGCAGACTTTAGTGTAAACATAACTTTTATGTGCGCTGAGAAATTAAAACACTCATTCGACTCTCCTTGTTGAGATGTTCGCTTTATTGCATTGGTCCGGAACCCAACCAGTCTCTGAAGTGTGCCTGTATAAAAAGGCCTCCTGTAATAAAGAAGTTTATATCTGAATAAAGGGGGCACTTGTCCCAAAGTCTTTGGATCATAAGACTCTACCCTTTACCTTCAGTGCTTCACACTTAGAACAAGCATCCTGCCGGTTTGGTATCTTGTATCGCACGCCTGGGAAACTCTGTGTTCCGCCATGTTGAATGTGTGAATTGGAGGAGGGGGTGGGTCTTAGGAACAAGGCCTTGGGGCCCCTGGGTTTCTTCTTGAGCTTGAGAAAAGAAGCTACGTGTTTATTCCAGAAAGAAGGGAGATTGGGGCCAGACCTAAAGGCGGCAGAAAGGGGGCTGTCTCCAGGGCTGATTTTCTTGTTTGAAAGAGTAAGTCTACTCTTTGGGGTCTTTCAAGGAAAGAAACGTGGACAGTGGGGCGTGGAGGTTGGAGCTTTCTCTACTGGGGGCCTGGAGGGGAAGCAGAGCTCCTGGGAGTGTGAATTCTGGATAGCAGACGTTGCTGGCTCTTCTCTGTTGCTTGGCCTCTCTCGACAACTCTTGCTACGCCCCTATTCTGTTTTTATTATCCTCTCCCTCTGCTTCCTGAAGGCCTCCTTTCCCTTTCTACCCAAATACCTGCACCCTCCTCTCATGACTCATCTCACAAGCCCTCTCCCCGTTTAACTGCCCACAAAGAGGAATGAAATGTGTGCATGTGTGTTTATATTTGTGTTTGAAATTATGAAAGTTACTACGTAAGAGCTTTCTATTCCCTTTTTCTTATCTTAAAAACAGCTGAATTTGGCATTTTACTTTTTTTTTTTTTGTATTCCCAGACTGAATTATGTTCCTTATGGTTATGATCAGCCCTTGACCAGTTTTATTGTAATCCCCCCCCCACCCCCTGGAGGTTTCAGAAGCACCCACTTCTGGCCTTCCTTGTTTTTCATCTAACCCCTGGTAAGCTGAGAGCCCAGAGAACTGGAAATAATCAGGGACGCTTATGGGTGAGCCATAACTGTTCAGATCTCCACCGATCACTTTTCTGAGTGTGCCTGGGACTGGTAGAGTGAAACACAGCAAGACAAGGGCGGGGAGAGCTGCTGGACGGGGAGAAATGGTTGGATGGGAAATTATCTTTTCTTTCCCAGTAATTGTTTTGACATGGAAAGTAATTAGCCAGCAGCTGACAGCTCAGAACTGAAGTGAGAACAAGAGAACGGATTAGGGGCACAATGCCCCTGCATTGGCAGTTCCTGGCTGCCCATTCGTGTGGTGGGCAGGGCGCCTGGGGGATGCTGGAAGCAAAGACAGATAGCGGTGTACTGAGGGTGAGCTTTGACATGCTGTGAGGGGAGGAGGTGGGTGTCCGAAGGAGCTGGGGACAGCCATGGTGTGTACAGGGACTCAGTGTCATCAAAGGTAGTGACTGCTTCCAAGCTAAGACCTGCTCTGGTAAGAATTGACCTATTTCATGGAACTGTGGTTCAGTTCTTCTGTTGTCTTTGGTAGATATTCAGAATCAGGTAATGCTGACTTTTGGATAATCAACTGGGAAATTTACCACGTTTCCAAACTCTTGGTGTAATTTGGGTTTAGGTATTTCTTTGTTGAGCGTTTGAACGAATTTGCCCATAAAACCGTCTGGGTCCAGTGCCTTTTGGAGGGAGATCATTTTTCAAAGGTTTTACTCCTTTTGGTGTTTCTAGTGTCCTTTGAAACCGTGTTTGATCATTTGATTCTTATGGAAGGTTATGTATTTATTAGCATGTAGTTATAAATCCTGTGCTCTTGCATTTTAAAAAGAAATCTCTTACGAGATCTGTGTCTGTTTTCTTTCTAACTCCACGTTCTGAGCATTCATGCGCTCTCTCAGGCTCAGATTAGATGGGCTGACCTGCTTTTTTATTGTTGTGATCCCCCCCCCCCATAGCCACCCCCACACAGAGAACTCGCCTGAGTTGCAAATGTCATCCTGTTTCCATTCATTTCTAGTGCCATGTTTATACCCCCGTCTCCGTTTTCCTTTGGTTTACTTTATTGGCTTTCAAAAGTCTTTCTGACTTCTTAATTTGCATGGTTAGTCCATTTATTTGTATTTGCTTGGTTTCAGTAATGGAATAATGAAGGCTATGGATTTCCCCCCAAATGTAATTCAACCCTTATCCCATCTGTTTTGATATGTTCTTGCTGATTATTTGCTAAATATTGTGTAATTGTGGTTTTAAATTCTTCTTTGACCTGACACTCGGAGGGCATTTTCTTAAATTTCCAAGTGTTTGGGAATTGGAGGGATGGGGACCTTGTGTATTTGTTCTTTCATTATTAATACCTGCTTTTATTGCTCTCTGGTCAAAGAGTGTGTTTTTTTATGCCTTTTGCGATTTATCAATACCTTATTCGTGGCTTCAGCATGCCCAGGGTTTTTAAAATGTTCCGTGGCTTGTTGGCAAAAGATGTTATCTTGGGCGCCTGGGTGGCTCAGTCGATTAAGCGTCTGCCTTCAGCTCAGGTCATGATCCCGGAGTCCTGGCATCGAGCCCCAGGTCAGGTTCCCTGCTCAGCGGGGAGTCTGCTTCTTCCTCTGCCCCTCCCCCCCGCTCATCTCTTTCTCTCTCAAATAAATAAATAAATAAAATCTTAAAAAAAAAAAGATGTTATCTTTGTTTGTAGTCCCTGATGTTTCATATCTAGTTCATTCAGCGTCTAAATGAAATTACTAAGATGTTCCGTATCCTCACTTTCGTCTACTGCTCGGTCTCGACTGAAAGCAGCAGACTAAGGTTTTCTCCTGTTGGCTTTAGAGTCTCTGTGTTTCATGCATTTCAGTGCTATGCCGTTTGATAAATGACAGTGACGCCTTCATTGTGGGTTGTATCTGTCACCCGTCTAGTGCCCTTCCTGGCATAGCTTATGCCGACATGAGTAGCTTCTCCTCGATCCCCTTCACGTTCTCTGATGCTCTTGGGATCCCACCCCCAGCTCCCCTTAGCCAGTGGGCTCATGCGTAGTAGCAGCATTTAACCGGCTGCCAGGGGCCCGAGTGCAGAGCAGGGCTATGACTGGCCATGCAGGTTCATTTCTTGGTGGTTGTTGCTTCCCCAAGCCACTGCACTGGGGGCCAGCCATGTGCCCTGTGTCTGTGCCTGTCCCTCTTCCCGAGTATCAGGCCAGCCCTGCAGACCTTGGAGAAGCCCAGCTGCCCAGAGGGGTCTGAGGAGGGGGTCTGTGTTTCTGCTCGCAGGGGGCGCTGGATTTTTCACGACAAATGGCGGAAAATGGGGGACATCCCCCGCATGAAAACGGTCCTGCGTGGGGGTGCCTTCATCACCCCATTGCTAGCATCCGGCAAATCAGTAGATGTCAGTGACTTTCGGCCAACCTCTCCCCTTGCTTCCTGCCGTACCTTAGGGCGTGGCCAATGAGAACCATGGGTTGGACCTCAGCTTGTCTATCTTATCCAGTTCGACCCGCATAGTCTATATGTTGCAATTCCTCCCAGCCTGGGGCATGCGCAAAGTATGCTTGCCTGGTGTCTAGAGACCACACAGGCTTGGGGCTCGAGGCCGGTGGAGAAGCAGAAGCAGTGGCCGTCCCTCCCTCCGTCTACCTCTCTCCCCTTTTCACGAATTACTTCATGACTCAGAGCCCCCTTTCACAAGTACTGCCCCCGTTTGATTTTCATACCAACAGAGTAGGTTTGGAGACTGGGTAGCATTCTCCCCATTTCCCAGATCTGGAAGCTGAGGCTCACGGCGGAGGAACTGCTCCCTGAGCTTACGCAACCCTGTCTGCGAGAGAGCAGCATCCCTTCTGGGAACTGAGATCGCACGGGTCCCCGGGTGTACTTGTGTCATCAGGAACATGCGAGGCTGTTGCTGGAAGCTTCGAATCAGCATTGATGGAAATATGCCGTGGAAACTGGCAGATGCTACAAGCCAGCCCCACCCCCACCCCCTTAAGAGAGCAGGTTGATCAGAATGCCTTGGGAGCATGAGTGAGTGTTGTAGGGGTAGAATTTTACAGCCTTGATTTTTTTTTTTTTTTTTAACTTTTGGAAAACTGAGACTCAAAACGGATGGCCTGTGATCCCCCCTGGCTATTAATCGGCAAAACCAAATTTCACAGAAACTGGTAAACCCAGTGCTTTTTGCATTCTATACTGGCATGACAGTGCTGTGAGGGCCAGGGTGGAGGTGTTCCTCCGGGGAGCTGCCGGCAGGTGGCGGAGGGCCGTCTGACTCCGTGGAAAGAACCCGGACGGACCCTGGACCAGCAGCAGTGGCCACAACTGATGTGGCATTTTCAGTGACAGCTGTTGGACTGCAGTGATCCCACATCCTGTTATGAAGCGTGTCTACATCTGGTTCAGAAAGAAACGTGGTCCCCCAAGAGTTCCGCATTTGGGAACTGGGGATTAGAGAGATGCTTGCGGCCCATTTCCAGCTCCGTGAACCCCGGTCAGATCCCGAGAGATGGTCCTGGCCGTGCGAGACGTCTCAAAGGCTGGCAGGCAGTGACATAGGAGAAGGGACCACGGTTGCAGGCAGCTGGTGTCGCCCGTGTGTGGCCGGCGTGGTATCTGAGCAGTGTTTCTCTCCCACAGTGAATGGATACCACGTGGCAGGGACCCCAGCGCACCCTCCCGAGACTGCCCACATGAGTGTCCGAAAATCCACCGGTGATTCCCAGGTAAGGGGTCGTGTTACGGGAGGTAGGTAGGGGTCGCCCGCTTGGCAGGCCCAGGGAGGTGTCGTGAAGACGACACCGAATGGGGGTCCAGGTGACCACAGCCCGGGGCTGCCCCAGGTAGAAAGTGACTGGGATATGTGGGTCATTCCCGTGTCCATGATTGGGGAGAATGGACGATTGTGGTTTGTTGGTTTTCTCTAGAAGTTGGGGTGGTTGCCGTGGGGTGACAGTGGTGGGTGGTAACCATCGTTAGGGCAGGGGAGTCCATCCTGCCGTCTGGATTCCTGATACATACCGTCTCGGGTTCTGTCACTTTAAGAAAATGGATGGGGCAGGCCGCTTCCTTTTTCTACACACCCCCTTTCCCCACCGTCACACTTCACCCAGAAGGGAAGTTTGTAAAATGTTTTCTCACCTTTAATCGTCTAGCACGGAGACCTCGATGGGATTGGGAGGAAACGGGGGAATGGTTTAAGATTCAGTCCCATCCTGTTTTCTCATTCATCCGATCCGTTGACACCTGTACAGACACCTGTCTGTACCTTTCCCATCTTCCAGGCGAGGCCACTGTCTCAGGCCGCTTAATTAAGCGACTCGTACAGGTGACACGAGTACTGAGTGGTCAGTCCGGACCTCGATGCCAAGCCCCGCTGTGTTCCAAGTTGCGCTAAGCTGCATCTAAGGAAGTGAGGACTGGCTTATGTACTCTCTCCGTCAATTGCATCCAGGAGCTGTTCTTAATGCGGACTCCAGACTCCGCCAGCCCTTTCCAGGCCCCAGGGGAGAGGGTGGCGATGGGGACACTGCTGTGGTGTCCAGGATGACAACAGCTGTTTGTTACGCCCAGCAGCGGGTCCCATGCGCCAGCCGTTGCAAGGAAGGCCTCGTGATCTGTTGCTGCAGCTGGCTACAATGTGGCACTTCGCTTTACTGCAGCCAAGAGCGTTCCTTTCTGGAAACTTCATGACGTTGTCTCAGGAGGCTGAGCATGGGCTCAGCTTCGGTTCAGCTAGCACCCTAGAAAAGAATGTGGACATCCTTGTGGGCCGCAGCTTCTTACATTCTGCGGGACTCGCTCGTCCCCCAGCCTCTTGTTAAAATGTAGATTCTGATCCAGGAGGTCTAGGAAGGATCCTGAGCTTCTGTTTCCAGCCAGGCCCCGGATGATGCTTGGTGATGCTGGTGATGCTGGTGATGGTGATGATTGTGATGATGCTGGTGACTCTGGTGATGCTGGTGATGGTGATGACGGTGATGATGCTGGTGATGCTGGTGACGGTGATGATGCTGGTGACGCTGGTGATGCTGGTGATGCTGATGCTGGTGATGGTGATGATGCTGGTGATGCTTGTTGATGCTGGTGATGCTGGTGATGCTGATGCTGGTGATGGCTGGTGACGGTGGTGATGCTGGTGATGCTGGTGACAGTGATGATGCTGGTGATGGTGGTGATGCTGGTGATGGTGGTGATGCTGATGCTGGTGACGCTGGTGATGGTGGTGATGCTGATGCTGGTGATGCTGGTGATCCTGATGATGCTGGTGACGCTGGTGATGCTGATGCTGGTGATGGTGGTGATGCTGATGCTGGTGATGGTGGTGATGCTGATGCTGGTGATGGTGATGCTGGTGATGCTGATGATGCTGGTGATGCTGATGATGCTGATGCTGGTGATGGTGATGCTGGTGATGCTGATGATGCTGGTGATGCTGATGATGCTGATGACGGTGGTGATGCTGGTGACGGTGATGATGCTGGTGATGCTGGTCAGAGGACCGTGCCATGAGCAAGGACGATCTGGGCGTGGTCGATAGTACACAGTGTGTGTGTGTGTGTGTGTGTGTGTGTGTGTGTGTATCCCCTCCACTCCCCTGCTCGGGGCACACATCATGCACATCCCTGACATTGTGTGTCTTCTGCCAAGCCCCCCCCCCTGCTGTTCCCACACAGCCTCTATCAGTCATTTGGCATGAAGCTGATTGACTGCCTGGCTGCGGACTGTTTTCTGAAGACATCGGCTGAAGTTCTGTTACCACACACCTGAACGAGCCACTGCTCCCCCACCCCCAAAATACTGTGGAATTGTTACCAAAACTTTTTGTTTTTGACGTTTATTGCTATAACCTTCTGAGAAGCTGCTTGGACCCAGGAATATCCCCGTCCAGCACCTGTTCTTGGGATACGTCCAGGGGTTCTGATTGGTGTGGAATGTTCGCTCAAGCATTATTTACGGGCCTGCTGCCGTGCACCCAGCCGAACTGTCCGGCCCCAGGGATCAGCGTGGCCGAGTTCGGCACTGCATAGCCAGCCCGCTCTGTTGGGCAGACACGAGAAAGCGCATTTCTGAAGAAAATGTCCTGAATTTAGGGAAAGGCTGAGAACCTAATAATATTGAGCGGGAAAAGCAGCACGCACACTCCACACATGGCCAGTCTTATTGGGAAGAGGAAATCCACGTGTTCGCAAAGACCAATGACTGGAAGAAAAAGAAACCAGATGGTGACGTTGGCTCTGTCTGCGTCTAAGAGTGATTCTCTGTCGGGGACATTTGTTTGGAGACGTTTCGGTTGTCACAGCTGGGGAAGGGGTGCTGCTGGCTAGCAGCTAGCGAGGAGGGTTCTAGAGTATGACCAGTCATCCCACAATGCACAGGACAGCGCCCCGCAACAAAGAGTTGCCCAGTTCGAAAATGCAGTGGTGTTGAGGTTGAGAAACCTTGGTCTAAAGGACTTTTTATTTTTATACGTTGCAGTATCTTTCACGTTCCCTACAATGAACCATTTTACTTGAATAGAAGGCACGTACGATGCGGCGTACCGGTACTTGGGGGTGTGGGGCTGCCCAGCCGTGGAGACCCAGGAGGGGGCAGGGAGAGACTGCCTTAAGGGGCCGGTGGAGTGTATTCTTTCTGGATGATAACGCGGAGAGTGGATTATCATCAAAGTATCGTAAATAACGCAGCGCGTGGAGAGAGCAAATCTGCAGTTGCGCACCGGTTCCAGAACCGGAAGGTAGCGTGTTATTTTTTTAGGTCGTGGAAGGTTCTCCACAAAGGTGCTTGGGGCCAATCATGGAAATAGGATGAGAAGTTTTCGTGTTTACGGACAGAGCTGACAACAAATGATCTCCAAGTATATGTGCTGCTTTTAAGCGTGTAGTGTTTACTCACGCGGTCCCAGGCTGCCGATTATAATAGGTAATGATTACGGCGGAGTAATACCTGAAGAATGAATGAATGAGCAGATGAACGCAGAGCCATTTGAGATACAGGCTTGGGGGTCGGCCCAGCAGCTTGCCCAGGGTTTGCTCAAAGCCCTGTGTGTGCTTTTTTCCGTGAGCTGTTCCCCCTTAAACAAGCTCGTCAGGGAAATTAGAATGTCGGGGGGTGTACGGGCGGGGAGCACATACCTGATCTTCCCGGCAACCAGGAACGTGTCCCCAGTGTGCCCTGTCATGGGCAGGACTGCCAATGGGGTGCCCTGCAGCCAGTGGGGTGCCTGCCCGCTCCGCCCCTAGTCCTGGGAGACCAGATGGCTGGGCACAGGTGGTGGTGATCTGGCGCCACCCAGTGGAGGTCTCCAGCCTGCCACCCTGCGGTGGGCTGCCAGGTACTGGATAAATGGGGCCCACCTGCCTGGGTGGGCGCAGAGGCTGAGTTTTGCTGGCCTTTGCAGAAGCACGTCCTGGCCTGTCCGCTGCCTGCCCGCCTGTGATGGGATCCCTCGGATCCCTGTGCAGCTGGGGTGGGTAAGGGACCTGCCCACCAGAGCCCATGCCCTTTTGTGACCAACCTTTCTGTTGTTCTGGCTTCCTATACGGGAGAAGAGAACAGGGGTGGGACCGAGGGCTTGGAAACTTAAGGGTCCCATCGGAGAAGGGAGCTTGAGGTGGAGGTAAGATGCTGAGACTCACCCATCTGACGGGGACCCCCTCAGTCCAGCAACACATGTTCCTTTGAGCGTCTCCTTCGTGGCCAGGCACTGAGTCGCGGGCAAACAGAGCCCCTGCCTTGGTGAAGGCTTGTAGCTGGTGCCGGAGAAGACAGGAGATATGTGATCATTTTCGTGTCGGCCTTGAGAAGTGCTGGAGGAAGTGTGTGCTCTGGGCACCTGCTTGGGTGGCCGGGGGGTGCTAGAAATGTCAGTGATGGGCTCTAGAGGGAAAGATAGTAAGCTAAGACTGGACAGATGAGTGAGGGATTAGCTTGGCTCAGGGTGGTGGTGGGGAATAGCCTTCCAGGTGGAGGAAACAGCATGTGTGGATGCCTAGAGGAGGGGAAGGAGAGCAATGGTTTTCAACGAACCCGCAGAGGCTGGGTGGGGCTGTGATTTACTGAATCAGCATGTGCAGGGAGGGCGGAAGGGGGATGGGGGGCAGGGGGGAGGGCTGGAGGGGTCTGTACAGGCTCTTTTGAGGACCTTGGGTTTATTCCAGCAGCAGTACCGGGAAGTCATCGAGAGGTTTCACTCTGGATCCTGCCTGCTGGGGAGGTGGGATCCAGGCTATTCACGGGGCCTGGAGCCAGGGTCAGAAGACATGCCCAGCCCGGGCTGGTGGGTCAGTTGTGAACGGCTCGCTGCAGGCCACCCAGCACTGTTCTGTAGGTCACCACCACCGTGGGCCCTCACCTCACAGAAACAGCAGAGTGGCCCAGGCGAGAAGGGGAGAACAGACTGGGGAGCGACTTTTAAAAAGGGAAGGAGAAAAACTTTCTAGAATCATAGGCAAAGGACATTAAAAAAACAAAACAAAAACCCTTTTATTATGCACATTGGCAATCATTTAGAAAAGTAGAAGTCCTGCTCTGATAAAGTCCCAGGGACTAGTCATTTAACTGCAATGATTATTGGGCCAGTCTTGTTTCATTCATATCCCCATTCCCTCCCCCTTCCTGTGCCCCCCAGATTATTTTAAAGCAAAGCCCTGACATATTGTTTTATTTTATTATTTTATTTTTTTATTTTTATTTTTATTTTTTTTAAAGATTTTATTTATTCGACAGGATAGAGACAGCCAGTGAGAGAGGGAACACAAGCAGGGGGAGTGGGAGAGGAAGAAGCAGGCTTCCAGCAGAGGAGCCTGATGTGGGGCTCGATCCCATAACACCAGGATCACGCCCTGAGCTGAAGGCAGACGCTTAACCGCTGTGCCACCCAGGCGCTCCTATCTAGACTGTATTTGCCGCACATTTGATCTTTGTCTTACCCCACAGTGACTCTATGTGGCAAGAGTGCCGGTCAGTTTAGAATGACCACATGCTTAGTCTAATTGTTTTCTTAGGCTTAGACTTGGGGCTAACAGCTCTGGCAAGAATATCTACCACCTGGGGCCTCCCAGGTTAGCCCCCTACCAGTCATGCTAACCGGGAGTTTGAGCTCCCAGTTAATGCGATGACTGCTTTGCGGGGGTACATTTTCCCTTTCTAATTAGCCTAGTAATCTAGGGCGTGATAGGGTGAGACCATGGGCATATCCTGTTACTTCACAGGCTTTCCACTCAATGCTTTGAGCATCCGTGGTGACCGTGGCCTGAATCCATTTTGACTTTGGGGTTTGCAAGTGGTGATTTTGTGATGCTTTATCCATTTTTATGGGCATTCTTCCTTAAAGAAATACTGCCTCCTTTCTCTCTCACTGCCTTTTGAAGTTACTCATTTGTAGTCATTATTCATAATCATGCTTAAATTGTCCCAAATTTGGCTTGTTGGAACTTCTCTCTGCTGGCGCCTGGGTCCTTTTGCGAGATCACTTCGTTCTTTGCACAGTCTCTAATCTCCCAGAATAATAAGATGTTCCAGATCGACCTGGAATCTAGAATGAGCCATTTCTCCAAGGAGCCTGGTTCCTCTTAGTACAGAATAATATTTAGAAACCAACTTCTAGCTAGTAGGTAGTCTCCCTGTGATGGAGGAGTCATTCCTTTGGGGCCCTTTTGTAAAGTGCTACCGTGATGTGTGTGTGTGTGTGTGTGTGTGTGTGTGTGTGTACGTACATATACACGTATGTATATATAGTGCATGTATGTGTCACGTGTTTATGTGGATGACGTTGAAAACATAGGCACGGACCATCGGCAGCAGGCACAGAGCCCAAGGTGCTTGGAAGAGCCTGGGGACACCCTGCTCAGCCCTGGCTGAGACCACAGCTCCGGGAGGGCAGAGGGTGGGAAGGTGCCAACGCCCCCCGACAATGCCATTACTTGCGCTCCTGTCCTGGCCCGAGTTACGGCAACCTCTGTGTCCGGCTTCATTCCATAGAGCCTCAGACACAGTGGTCCCCAAATCCAGGTTTGTGAATGATGGAGCTCTTTCCCCACCCCTGCAGAGACACTTGTAAAACAAGAGGGTATCCCCAGCCTGGAAGTGGGGAGCTGGGAATTTAGAGAAGAGAGATATTCAGCTCGGGGCTCTAATTTCCTCCACTGACCACAACAGAGGCTCCCCTCCCACATCCCCCTCCCAGGCCTTGTTGTACCTGCAAGAGAGCCCTGCACCTGTCACAGGATAGCGGCACTTGAGCCCCTGCCTCGCAGCCTCCATCCTCCTCCCAGGTGGCCCAGGTGGCAGACGCCCTGGGGGACCCCTGATAGCTCAGGAGGGTCCAGGGTAGGCGAGCTGGATGTGTTGATGCTTTGAAAATGTTTATCGAAGCTGTAATTGGTCACAAGCTTGAGGTCGCCCCAGAGCCTGCTGGGACTGCTAAAGTGGCTGTCAGAAGCAGGGGAGCTTTGATGAATGACAGAATGTAGATCAGTGTCTCCCCAAGGGCGGCCCCCAGATTCTCCTTCAAAGGCGCTACCTCCCCCACAAAGAGCTGCTGGGTCAGCTCTGGGAGGTGCGGCTGGGACCCGATTTGGGGCCAATTCCTGTGCATTCTGATGCCCTCCAAAGCTTGTGGACTGCTGATAGCAACCAGTGAAAGTGAGAGAAGTCACATGGCTTGGCAGGCGACAAGGCTAGTGAGTTTATTCTCTTGTCTGTGACGCGGGTGATCTGTAGAGCCCCTTTTAGCTAGACAGTCTGAGGGTAACGGCTCCCGTGACCTGACTTTCTTACCAGCCCAGGTAGGTCTGGACGGGAGTAAGGGGAGTAAGGGGATGGGCAGACCATGAGCAGAGGGCTCTGCCAAGCTCCCTGTTCTGTGTGGCGAGCAGAGGGTGTCCTGAGACAGAGCTGACCCCATACCCAGACACTCATTCTGCTGGTGGTCTGGGGCTGTGCCCACCCGGGATGGCGTGGGGGGCTGCTGGTTCCCTGAGGCTGGCCGGAGAAGCCTCTCTGACGTCCGTGTCCTGAGGTTCCACCAGAGAAAGAAGGCTGTGGGTCCCAGGACACGGATATAATGACCCCCCGACAGTGCCCTGGGGTGAGCCTGCTTACCCGCTCATGGAGCGACTCAGGACAGGAGTGGCCATCACATGCCCTGCTCGGAGAGCCTCTCGAATCCCTAATGTAACTGCTAATAATGGGACAACGAAGACCCAGAACTGACCCTCCCCCCTTGAGGCCCACAGGCTGCTAGGACCAATGTGGTGTTTTCAGCTGGTAATCCTTAACGTTCTGTACCAGAACCATCCTGGGACTGGGGCGAGCTGCTTAGGGCTCATGGGCTCGGACACATTTGGGATTAGTGGTGTCTTTGCTGGCGGCACGAAGAAAAAGGCAATCCAAAGGCCGAATGAATGCAAGTGGAAAGACAGGCGGCTGTGCTGAGAAATCCCTCCCGCCTCTCGGGGTCCGGAGAGCTGCACGTCCCCGAGGTGGCCAAGCGCCCCCTGTGCAACGTTGCATGGATTGAGGGTTGGCTGCGTTGGTCCCCGGGGGATTCCTGTTCTGAGTCCCCGGTGCCAGGAGGTGGTGGCCTGCTTTAACTCTCTGCTCCCCCCGGGGCAGCTTTTGCACGTTGAGGCGGCAGGCAGCACGCTTACCAGCAGAGGGCAGGTGACGGGTTAACTCCCCAAATCAGGGACCAGGAGAAGAGGAGGGAGACCTGGTTTGGAGCAGCTCCCTCAGAGCCTGTGCTGGAGGCTTCCTCCCATTCGCCTGCAAGCCCGGCCGCCCCCTGCCGTGGGAGCAGCATGGGGTCAGGGGCACTCCCGCCTGCCCTCTTCCAGAATATGGTGACTTAAGGGTTAATGGGATCGCGAGCGTCCCCGGACTTCCCCCAACACGGGGCTTTCAGGGAGCCTGAATAGAAGAACTGAAATGTCCAGTATGGAGAACAGCTTCGATGATGTCTCTTGCCTCTCTCCCCAGAACCTGGGATCCTCATCACCAGGCAAAAAGCAGAGCAAGGAAAACACCATCACGGTAAGTGACGACCGCCGGGTGCCCACAGGTTGGGGCGAGCTGGGGCTTTTCTGCCATGCTGGGTGGTTGCCATGGCAATGTGGACCGCTGAGTGCAAGCCCAGCCTAGCATCTGGGAAGTTCCAAAGCTTGGATGGCACCCGAAATTGCCCCTGCCTCCCTCCCCCCACCCCCACTCCTACCCCCACCCCCTCCCCGGGCTTTCTGTTGATGTCACCTTTCACTTTTTTCTCTCCGGGTGACCAAGTGCAGGCAGGGTGGGAATGATGCAGAAGCCATTTTTGCAGGGCGGGTGGTGGTGGTGGGGTTTACACATGCCCAGGCGGGTTGGAGGGGGTGGACCGTGCTCCGTGCCAGCGATGTGACATGTAAATTACAGCCACAGCACGGTTGCTTTCGTGCGGGGTGACTTGTGGAAGATGTCAAAGTTAAAAACAAGAGAAAGCACCCTAAGAATAGAGTTCCGGACAGGAGCAGGCAGCTCGTGCCTGGGGTGGCCAGACTGCCTCCTGGGGCTCTTCAAGAAGCCTGCCATGCCCCCACGGGCAAGCTGAGGGGGGCCCCCCCAACACACACACACACACACACACACACACACACACACACACACACACACACCCCAGCCCCGTGTTGGGGAAAGTGGGCAAACGCCTTGTCTAGCTGCTCGGGCTGCAAGAACTTGGAGACATGAGAAGTGTGGTCCTGGGTGTGCTGCTTTGTTGCGCGTGCAGGGGAGTGGGGAATGGGGGACCTGCTCCCCCAGGCTCTAGCACAGGCAGTTCTGAACCATTCTGACCACCCCCACGGAGATGAGACCGAGAGTGGGTATGCTTCCCTGGCTTGTGCAGGTGGAAATCCTGCTCTGGAAGAAAAGAGAGGGTTGGGTACACAGTGGCATCAACCACAATGTTTGTGGCCGCTTCGTGTGCATTTAGTATGCACCGGTAGTGTTCCAAGCAGCTCGTTGAGCTCTCCACTCGCTGTGTGAAGTGGAGGTGACAGGACCAGCCTCGTATGGTGCTTGTGAATGAGAGCTCTGGAGTCAGAGGGTCTGTTAAAGCACCTACTGGCTGCACAGCGGCCCGGGGCGAGTTTCTCTGCCCCGTTGTGCCTCAGTGTCCATGTCTGTACAATGGGGCGATGGTGGGTGTGTGTGCCCTGGGGATGGGGTGAGGATTAAATGAGTCTGTATGCAGAAAGCACTTAGAACAGAGCCTGGCACATAGTAAGTGCTTAGTGCACACTCGTCTTCTCAACCCTGTTTACAGATGGCAAAACTGAGGCAGGCAGCCATGCCTCGCCTGGCTGGGAAGCATCAGGATTGAAGACCTGTGCTCTCCCCTGCCTGTGGAGGAGAGTGGGGCCTGGGGCAGGGTGTGAGCCGACCCCAGGGGCACACCTCCTGAGGGCATCATCCTCATCTTCGAAGTGTCACTAAATGCCCCAGAGCAAAGCAGGAGCCCCCTAAAGTTCCCTGAAACAGCGGGGGAAGAGGGAGAAGAAGGGGGGGTGGTATATGAGCATTGTAGAAGAAAAGTAAAAGGACAGATGCAAAGTGTAAAGCACTTAGCTGATGGGGATGGTCCTGGGGCCCCTAGGTGGGGCCCGAGTCACCTGCTGTGCCCTGGCTTTGACCCTGAGCGTGGGGCTGGGTCCCAGTCTGCTCTTCAGCACACCGTGTTCCTTGTCTGTCCCTGCCTCGCGTCTTCCCTCCTCCTTCCCACTGACCTAGATCAGAGCTTCTCAGAGCTAGCCTGCAAAGTAGAGCCGGCAGCCGAAGCCTCTGGGACACTTGTTTAAAATGCAAGTTCCTCGACGGGTTCCTAGACACTTAGTTTGATCTGGGGCCCAGCAGGGACGTTGGCGTTGTAACCAACATCCCCAGGGGTTTTAAATAAACACTTAAGCCTCCGGGAATTTTTGCCGGAGAAACTGAGGACAGGAGGGACTGGCCAGAGGGCACAGAGCAGGCAACGGGCAGAGACCCAGACTTGAGCCGGGTCTGCCTGCTGCCTGCCCAGCCCCCCCCCCCCCCCCGCACATGTCTGGGCTGAGATGGGTGAAGGCCTGTGTGCTGCCTTTCTTTCCTGTCCCCATAACACTCGCTCTCCCTGCCCTGCTCCCAGCCCTCCTTCTGGGCTCTGCTCCTCCAGAACTCACAGTTTCCCAGGGAGGAGACCCTGCAGGGCCACTGGACAGGGTGGGGGAAAGGAGGGGCCCAGCTCCCAGGGCACAGGCTAACCTCTGGGGTGAGCAATCGCCCACGTTGTCGGATCCCGCCGAGCGGCCGTTTGCAGGCGTTCGCTCAGATGCCCACTGGGCAGCCAAGGGCCGTGCATCAGGTCCTGGGCTGCGTCCTGTGGGGCTGAGGAGCCAGCGTTGAGCTGTAGTCTGACATCCCAGCTTCCCCTCCCACTGGTGGCCCGCAGCAAGCTTTGGGCAGGGCCAGCTGCAGAGTGGGTTCCTTGATGAAGAGTGACAGGCAGGAATGGCAGCTCACAGCCCTCGGCACAGACGTGTGTCAGAAATCTAGAGGATTCCAGAGGAGACGACAGCAAAGCCACACAGCCACAGTCCTCTCCTGGAAAGAGGAATCTGGGGGGCTCCTGTGGTCTTCAGCCTCTGCTTTCTGATGCGGCCCATCGGACGCCCTGGATCCCTGGAGGGGAGCTGGTGGGCTGGATGAGAGCCCTTGGGGTCCCTTCTTTTCTGCTTCCACAGACCCTGACTGAGTTCTCCTCTTCCACACCCTCCCAGATCAGGCTCCCTCCAGAAGCAAATCAGAGCCAGCTGCCAGATAGGTGGGTGGGGGACCGCGGCCTGTGGCCTGCGGTGAGCCTCTGTGCTGGGCCGGGACTGGGGGCCGCGGGGGATGCGCTCAGGCCTCCCCACGTCAGGCCCCTGGGGTGGGTTGCACTGTGTTCAGCAGCTGTCATGCTGTGGCCAGGGGCCTTAAGTGGCAGCTGCAGCCCCCTTAGAGCGCCCCAAAGAGTTCCCGGCTGCCCCTGGCTGAGCCCCAGCTGCACAGAGAGCCCCTGGCCGTCAGGGAGGGGAGGGGGTTACGCTGTGTATCCGAGGGTTGGAGAAAACAGTTGGTGTCAGCATGAAGATACTACTGGTCGGGGAGGTGATCTCAGGAGGAGCGAGGGTGGGGGTGGCTCCCGGAACTTCTCCCTAAGAGTAGTCATCGGGAGGCAAACCCCCTCTCCTGCTCCATGTTGAGCACCCTTTCCTACGCAAGCCCCTGCCTTGGGTGGGGTGTGGAGGGTAGCATGACGAGAGTTAAAAACAGCCGGAATTGCCTGACTTCAGACACGGACTCTACCAGCTGTGTGATCTTGCAGAACTTACTTAACCTCTCTGTGCCTTAGTTTGCTCCTCTGTAGAACTGCCTGGCAGGTAAAGCAGTTCGGGCAATGGCTGGCACTGTTCTTCTCAGAGCAGAAGGCGGTTCCTTAGCATGTCCCCTGTGTTTGCGGGGAGGGGGATGCCATCGAGGCTCTTGCCGTGCCCAGGAGGCCTTGGGGGGAGGGCAGGCTTTGTCCCGGAGAGAAAATGTCCCCCGGGGGGCGGCACGGGAAACCACACCTGGAGGTTTCCATGGGGAAAGGCTTCTCTACTTGCCCTTCTTTTGGGTTAGATCCTTTCATTCTGGGGGGCTGTCCTGCACATCACGGGACGCTTACCAGCATCCCTGGCCTCTACCCCCTAGGAGCAGCACCCCCTCCCCCCCCATTTTGTAACAACCACAAATGTCTCCACATTTTGTAACAACCACAATGTCTCCATTGGTCTTGCCACATGGCCCCGGGTGGGGGTGGAGTGGTGAGAGAGCAAAATCAGCCCTGGTCGACAGTCCCTGAGTTCACTTCTCGGTGCTGGGAGGTCTCCCTGCAATATCTCTCCTGTTCTGCTTGTCCTCTGTGCTGCACCGCTCGGAGCCAACATCACTCGTTCCCCCACTGTGGGTGCATCCTCAGACCCCGGCCCGTCTCCTCTCTGCGGCCTTCTGTACCTCCCACCCCCTGTCTGCCTCACCCTAACCCTCTTATTACCTAAAACTCGCTCAGATTCCTTCCCCCAAGCCCCAGGCCTTCCTGCCGCCCCAGCACCCATGCTTACCCCAGTGGTAGATTTATCCCAGTCGTGCAGTCACTTAGGTAATTGTTTGCCTTCCTGGCGAAGCTATAAAACCATCGAGGACAGAGACCATTCCATCCGTCTCTGGTCTGCGGTCATTGCACCGAGAAACACTTCTGAGCACCCCTCGGGGGGGCCTGTGCTTGCCAGGGATTAGGGAAACAGCAGGGAAAAGGGTCTCCCTCCCCTTGTGGAGCAGACGGTCTGGCCGATTAAACAGTCGTGAGAAGTGTAATTACAAATGTATGTGTGCAAACTGCTGGAAAGATCTAGCATCGCGCGGGGCACGCTAGAAACATTCGCATGTGTTCATCGGATGAGCGGGCGTTGCACTGAATAAGCAGTGTGGTTGACGGCTTGAGCTCCGCGTGCAGCCCAGCCCAGGTTCAGATTCTTAGCTTCCGTGATCTTCTGTCCCCTCCTGTAAAAAGAAGCCCATGGTACCCAACTCGTGGGGTTGCTGGGATGATGACGTGGGAATGCGTGCAAGGCTCTTGGCGGGGTGGTGGAGGAAGGGCTCCCCAGGAATTCCCAGGGGGCTGGCGGGGTGCAGTTCTTGAGCTGCCCACCAGGGGGTGCAGGGCTTGGAGGAGCATTGGGGAACTCCGTGTGGGCCGGCTGGGAGCAGACATCCCCAAACCAGAGTTGGTAGAGGTGGGGGCAGGCACCCTGGGGCCCTGGCCAGTCCATCCAAGGACCGGTGTCCCCACAAAGTGGTAGAGGCAGTGCCAGGGAAGAGTCCTTATCTTCCCCCTCCCCCTCCCCCAGCCCAGCCAGCTCCCCTTCAGTGGTTGTTACTGGGCCATATGTGGGACCCCTCGCCCCTAGCCCCCAACAGGGTGTTCTAGAAACTAGACATTTGTGTCCACTTCCGAGTACCTCCGTTCCCTCTGGTTCCGTGACCTTAACGCCCAATCTCATGTCATTGTTGATTTGTCATTAGATTTGGTTGACATTTTCACAGACCCCATTATTAAGCAAAATAAGGATGTCCTGTGATCGCCATTTTTTGTCCAAACAAGAACAGCCAGCACGTGAAATAAGGAATATGCAGAACTTTGGAATCCAACCCTTGTTTTCCATGATTCCCCAGGAGACCCACGCGGCAGTGGCTTGTCAAAGCCCCAGTGGGAAACTCCCCCCTGGACACCCCTAGAGTGTGTCAGCCTGAAAAGAGGGTGTGGGGAGACCGTTGCCTGTTGCTAGGCGTCCCTGAGGGGCTGGCCTCCCCCACCGCCCACGGCAGGCTCCTGCAGGCACCAGGAGAAATTCCCCACCCCGGGGGGTCCCTCGGGCCTCCACCTTGACCTTGCTGAAATTCAGTGCTCCCCATCTCCAGCATTCTCTGGGTCCTCCCTGCCCCGGTCTTTCCTACATGCCGTGCTTCCCTCCAGAGTGGACATCTCGGCCTTTCCTTCGACCAGATGTGCGCATCCCGGGGGAGGGGGCTCCTGTCCTTGGCCGGAACTGCAAGAGAGACCCGGGCCCCTGGCAGCCGGGGCAGGATGGGGGGTGATGCACGTGCTCTATAGCTGCCTATGAGCCCCTGAACCCCAAGGTCATGGCTGGGGGCCCGTGGGCCTGAGTTGCTTTGCCACACACAGTGCTGCTGTCGACGCTGTCCTCACTGTTATTCCCATTCACTTTGAATCACGGGCCAACATTTAAACACGGAGATGCTTCCCACAGTCATCCCGATTTTCAGCCCCTCTTGGGTCGTGTCACCTGACAGATGACCCACTGGACTCCTGCCGGCTTGCCAACAGTTAGCAGGAGCGAAGGGGAATCTGCTCGTTAGATCTCCGCAGACCTCACTCCTTCCCAAAGTGGAAGCCGGTCACCCCCACCCAAACTGCAGTTTCTAGGCCGGCAGCCCCTCGCCCGTTTGCACGGCTGCCTCGCACTGGAGTTCGTGGCCTCTGTCCAGAACGCCAGGGTTTTGTGCACAGTTCCTGCCTCGAACATCAGGTGGCTCCCACTTCTGCAGGTGCGGGCTCCGCGGTGAGGCTTACAGACTACAGGGCTCCGGCCTCGCCTCCCCGAGGTGCTCCCACAAAGAACTCCAATGAACAGGCTCCCCAGGAGGGGATCCCAGGCTTGAAGCGACGCCAGCAAGAGCAGTGGCAAAACCATTTCCACCTGGCAGGGAAAGCCGGGACACCGCGGACATGCTTGGGCAGGACAGTCTGAGACAGGCCGTAGGAATGTCTTCACTGCCCTCTCCTGGGCGAGGGCCAGCCTCAAGCACGCAGCCTGCGAGATCGCTTTCAACTCTCTTTGTCCGTGGAATACATCTGGTCATTAAAACGCACACAATACCTCTGGCCGCGTAGTTCCTTTCTCTGGAAGCAGGTGATGTTGTCAGCTTCCAGAAGTATTCTATACATAAGTAACCAAATGCATGCGTATTTTCTCCCTTTCTCTCTCTCTCTGCGCAAATGGTAGCATACTCTAAATACTATTCCACGTCTTGTTTTTTTTCTCCCCCATTTAATAGTAGGACCTGGCACACCTTCCGTATCAACACCTAAGAACTTTCTCCCGGTGTCTTCTGCTGCCCATGCAAATCCCAGAGATGCCCCCCTGTCCCGTGCTCTGTTGAACCGCTCCCCTGCTCCTGGACAGTGGGGTTGTGTTTTTGCTGCAACAGATTGGTCTGAAAGACCGTGCGCATGCGTGACTGCATGCATACGCGGATACCTCTGTAGGGCGTGCTCTTTGAAGGGCAGTCGCTGGTTTGGGGCTCAGGTCGTGTGCGGTTTTGATAGATCCTGTTACACTGCCCTTCAGAGTGCTGGGACCGGTTCCAGTCCCTCTGGGGTGGGCACGAGCGCTCTTGCCCCTCATTTGAAACGCGGGCCCTTAGAGCATCCAACCGGAGACCACGGTGATGCCATGCTCCAGGGGCAGAGCCTTCCCAGCTGCTCCCGGCCCTGCAGGCAAGGCATTTTCTTTCTTGTTCTGTGCCCTGCAGATAAACTGCGTGACGTTCCCTCACCCAGACACGATGCCGGAGCAGCAGCTGCTGAAGCCGACCGAGTGGAGCTATTGTGACTATTTCTGGGTAAGTGTGCCTCAGTTTCCCCCACCGTGGGACCCCACCCGCCCCGCGGATCAAGAGTAGACACCCAGAAGGGGCATGTGAAGGCTCTGGAGCTCAAAGGAGAGGGTCCTCTCCTGTTGAAACCTGGTGGTAGATTTAACATCCGAGGCAGGAATTTTAAGACCGTTTTTGAGTCCAGATCATTCCATAAATCTCGGAGAATCAATAGGCTTTTCATTCAGGGCAACACGGAAGCCCCGGACAGAGCACAGATAAGCGCCGGACTCTTGATCTCCACCCAGGTCTCGCTCTCAGGCTTGTGAGTTCAAGCCCCGCGCTGGGCTCTAGGCTGGGGGCGGAGTCTACTTTAAAGAAAAAGGCTAAGACGGTACATTTTATCTTATGTGTATTTTCCCAGAATTAAATAAGTCTCTTTGGACAAATGCACAGCCCACCTGCTCAGAAACTCTAGCAGTGGCCCTTGGCGGGTGCATTTAAAGTCAGCAATGACTGTCAAAGTGGGATCGCCTCATTCTGGATTTGCATAGCACTGATGGTGGCTCAGCCTTGTGAACATGTGAAAAACCACCGCCTTTAGGAGGCAAAAACCCAACTTTTTCAGGAACAAAATAAAACAAACAGAATAAGAGCTCTTTGTTAAACCACCGTGCGGAATGGGTTGCTACCGTGTTTTGATTTGCTAGCCAAGCCCCAGACAGAAGCGCTCTGTTCTGTTGACAAGTCACTTGTGCTCTCGAAGATACGCAGTGATTCCTGTTGGCCCCGCTGTGTTTCTTCCAAGTCTTGGGGTGGGGGGGTCTGTGCAGGGGCAGCAGGCATCGTGAGGAGGGTTCCGTGGGGCAGCAGAGGCCAGAGTGTATGAGACTCTGCAGGTCCTATGAGCACGCTGGGTTCCGTTCTGTCTGCCGCAGGAAGATGCTGGAATAGGATGTGATATGGTTTAGAAGCAGTGTGCAGGGAGGGCTGGGAGCAGGCCGGGGTGGACGTCCAGGTGCAGGAGCCCAGGAAGGATGGTGGCAGCCACGGAGATGAGGAGAGGTGGCTGAGTTTACAGACGTCATCCCTAAAGAGGGGTGCAGGACGCAGAGCATTCAGGGGAAACTAGCTGGAGCCCTGGGAGTGCGCACCCCGGGAGCTGGACGTCAGCATGCGTGGGGTTTCACGCAGGGGCACTGGGGAGCCTTGGGGCCCTGCCGCTGCCGGCATCCGAGAGAGCGACGTTGGTGCATTCCCGTCCTCATTCGGGCTCTGCCGGGCTCTGCTGCTTACTCTGGGTTTTATTTTCCCGACCACCACCTTTTGCTCTAATGGACATCTCCCTGCTGACATGGTCATTCGAGCCCACCGTTTCTGGCTGGTTTTCCCAAGTGTGGACACATCGCTCAGCACATCTGTCCCAAGTGGGAGGCAGGTTGAGGCTCGGTATTTTGGGGGATCTTTCTTTTGCTTTTATCAAAGTGTACCATTTACACGATGACGTGTACAAATCTCAAACATACTTAGAGAAGCTTTTAATTGGCTGGAGGCGTGTGCCGTGACATGGTGTATGGTGGTGATCTCTCTGTCACAAGAGGCACTAGCAGTGTGGCCCAGCGGGCTTTGCGTCAGGACAGCCGAGGAAAGGGGATCCCACATTGGGGGGGAGTTGGCGAGGGGCTGTCCATAAACTTTTCAAATGCTTGATGATAGAAAGTGGGGTTCTCTCCACACATCACCCACCCCTTTCTGAAATTCCCTTTCCCTAAAACATCTGCTCTGGAAGGGGTCTTGGAGATGCAACCCGGTCCTGTTGTAAAGTGGGGTGCTGGGGGGGGGCACAGCCTAGGATTGGAAGGGCCGGACTGTGTCACCCGGGGCTGAGCTGAGACAAGGACTAGGTCTTTTGGACCTTGGGACAGGGTCCTCACTTATGCACCTGTCTGATATCAAAGGATGCATTTGTAACCCCTTGCATTGAATACCAAAGCATCGGACTCTGGATTCCTAGTGGGGAAGGACGTGGCTGTAGGTGGGCTACCGGCCTGGGGCTGAGAAGTCTCTGAGAGCCGTGTGGGCAGACATCAAGATGAATGTCCTGCAGGGAACGCTGAGCCTAGGGGCTGCCGGGAAGGAGGCAGGCAGGAAGGAGGTATTCAGGTGTCCTTGAGGACGTGTAGGCAAAACAAAAGAAAACATTTAATTTTGGAATTTTGAGAGTGATTGCTTGCAAAATGGATCCAGTACTGAGCTCCCATTTCATTGACTTGGCCATCTTCCCCAGGTCCTGACTTACGTAAAAGTTGACTCATATTAGGTACCATTTACCGAGCTTTTAGTATCTGGCGAGCACTGTGCTAAGCCGTTTCCAGAAGTCGCTTATCCTGAAATGACCACAGGAGGTGGGCGCCGGTATTGCCCAGTTTCACAGATGAAGCAGGTCAGGCTGGACCGAGCAGAGAGCTTGCCCGAGGCTTCCCAGCTGATGGATGTCAACCTTGGCACCCTGCCGTTTTCCACAACTCTGGCCTCCCTGGAATCCGGTCCCTCCCGGAAGCCCCTGTGATCTTGTATGAATGTGTGTGGGAGGGCGCCACTGCCTGACAGGTGCAGGGGACCGACAGGAGACGGGAGGGCTTACGGTTAGGGTCACCTGCCCCCAGGGCTGTCCCAGCGCAGTGTCAGGCCACCAAGACTCCCCAGAGCCTCCAGCCAGCCTCAGCGGCTACACGTTGGAAGCCTTAGGTGTGCTCCTGGCCATGTGCCCTTCTTCCTCTTCTTTCCCAGGTTGGGAGAATTGAGGGCCATGGGCGTGGGGGGCGGGGGGCTGCAGCTACAGGGGCTCAAGCATCAGCAATGCACGTGAAAGCAGGGGACAGCGGGAGAGATGGGAGCTGGGACAGTGGCCACAGCCTCCTTCTTGGGCTGAGGTTCACTCGCCAGCAGCACCCGGGTCCCTTCGGGGACTGCCTTCCCCATGCTCCATTCCCTGTGGCTCTGGGCACCCCTGTCTCCTAACCTCTCGTGCTTCTGTGTCCCTTCTAGGCTGACAAGAAGGACCCCCAAGGCAATGGCACCGTGGCCGGGTTTGAGCTCCTGCTTCAGAAGCAGCTGAAGGGCAAGCAGATGCAGAAGGAAATGTCAGAGTTCATCCGGGAGAGGTGAGGCCCCGGGCCCCTCCCAGCTCCCGCGGGTGCAGACAGCGCCCCCTTGGCCCTGAGCCTGGGGTCGGTGAGTGGCCTGGAGGAGCACTGGTCTCCTGGCACTGGGCCTGGTTGGCACCATGGGGAGCATGAGACCAGGGGACACCAGCTGTGGCTCTTGGGACAGCTCTAACCTGCAGTTGTGTCTCTTTGACCTCTGTGATAGATTTAAGGTTTGGACCAACATTTCTTTTTAATTGGTAGATTTTACATTAAAAGCAGCCTCTCTGGCTTGTCTTGAGAAGGCCGAAATTCTGGCAAGAATGGGTCACACAACAATGGGCTGGAGCCAAATGGCAGCACCCCTTAGAGGGAGCATGAGGTCTGGTTTGCCACAGTCTCCACCGCTCCCTACTGTCTCCCCACATAGACTGCTTACTGCCTCACTTCCCTGCGTGGCCCTCATTGGAAGCACTGTCCCCATGATAACAAAAAGGGAGAATGTTGCCTTGTAATTCATCTTTGAACCCAAACCGTGTCCCAGAGCGGGACATATAGAATGCACTCCCGCATCCTTGCCTTTGGGGAACTCAGGTGAGGTCACTGTGACAGGTGCAGGGGTTCTGATGGTGGTTTTGCCGAAGGATGGTTTGTCTGAACATAAATGAGGAAACAATAAATTCAGCCCGATGGAAACAGGAAAAAGTAAGGAGGAGAAGTTCCTTCTCCACCTCCCACCTTTCAGTCCCTCCAAGTTCTGAGATGTTATAAGTCACATGCTTACCTGCACACACGTGTGCATCCACCCCCCCATGTGTGCACACGCACGTACACACAACTTTCCATCCGGAGTTTCCAGGGCATGCTGGAAATATTTACAGTAAATAGCAATATATTAAAAAAAAATTTTTAATGATAATGTAGTTGTAATTCTTTGGCATTTTAAAGCACCTCTTTTCCTTAGGAGGCCTATTTTCTATTTGTGTAATCAAATCTCTATTTTATGAGCCATTATGCTGGTAGGGAATGGAGAGGACGCGTGGCTCACGTGCGAGCAAACAGTAGCATAAAGCAGGTGGATAGGAAAGTGGCCATAAAATCAGAGTCTGAACGCACGTACCGTGTTGTCCTTTCATAAAAATGTCGTGTTAGCAGATAAACGGAATCTGCCATTTGAGAGCACTCTGGCCTTCCGTGAGGAATGCAGGCTTTTCTCAGGAGGCCTTCCCGAGCCGGGAGAGGCGAGAGGGGAGGTGGCTGTGCTGGGGTCAGGGTTGCCGTGGCCCCGGCATAGGGCAGCTGGGCAGGGCTGGGAGGGGATGCCAGTGCTGGCTCCGGCGACAGGCTGCGTGCCTGGCGTGTGCGGTTGGCGTTGAGGAACTTTGGACGTGTGAAGCGAGGCGTGGTTGGACCTGCTTTCAAGAGAGAGGTGTTGGCCGCGGGCTGGAGGCTGCACACTGGCTGCACATGTCACCCTGGGGAGGGCAGAGCGATGGCAACGGAGTGACAGACCAGAAGAGAGACTCCAGTGGGACCCAGAGCCTGGCCAGAGGAGGCAGTGAGGGCAGAGCCATGAGAGAGGGAACGTGGCTGTGGGTCTCTCAGGGCAAAGCAGAAAATCAGCTTACTCAGAATGTTGCCAGGGGACTCTGTCGGGCCCCCCGGTCCACATCACTGCACCCATGGGCCATCAGCTTCCAAGCTGCCGAAAGCAGGTGCTGCGGCCCCCGGAGTGTCTCTGCGGCCTTCCCGTTTGCCAGCTGATGGGCCTGGGGCTTCGGAGTGGTGGCCCCGGGTGCCCCAGCACGGTCCAGAGGACCACTCAGGTGGTGAGCGTTGCCTTTGACAACACTCTAACACGATGTGCCAGATAACACAGAACACTCCGCAGAGGGCCGCCTGGAAAGTGTGTCAAGGGCCCGCCTGCTGGAAGCGAAATCCAATGCAACTTCCCTCTCTAGGGAAATGGAATCAGCCCCAGCTCGGGGCAGTGCCTGGTTTCCATGGTAATACTTGTGCCCTGCAGGCTTGACAGTTGGAGGCAGGGGGGAGGGGAGGGGGGCTGGGAGGCTGCAGGGGGAGGTGCTGTTCCTGCTTCCCAGGGGCCGTGACCACCTTGGAGGGTCTAGGCCCAGAGTGCTGGGGCCGGAAGGGAAGCAGCACCAGGCGTCCCTGGGGTCCATCACAAGTTAACGTCATGGATCTAAGGGCCTCCCGTGTGTCCAGCCCTGGGCTGGGAGCCGTGTGAATGAGAGCGTTTTTTCACGGCTCGGGAGACAGGTGGAAACATCCTGCGTACAGAGAGGGGACGGAGATTCACACAAGTTCGTCCAGCCAACAGAGATTTGTAAGCACGTGCTGTGGTTGGGTGGAGAGACAAGGGCCTCGACCTCTCAGAGCGTGTGGTCTAGTGGGTTCCTTTCCTTGGTCAGTAAGTGCTAGGGCTGCAGCCCCACAGTCTGGTGCTAGACAGCTGACGTGTTGGGTTTTCTCCCTCGCAGGATAAAGATTGAAGAAGAGTACGCGAAAAACCTAGCTAAGCTCTCTCAGAACTCCTTGGCTGCGCAGGAGGAAGGGTGAGTGGGGAGGACAGTGATGGGAATGGGGAGGAACCACAAATGGCAAAGGGGGATTCCTCCTCACCGATCGCTGATCACTGCACGGTCCCACTGAAATGGGGGAGTCTACACAGACCTGGCTTCGAGTGGGCAAATTCCACATTATCTTCTCTCTTGTGACCAAGGGCCTCCCGCCAGATCCTGGTGTTTGTCAGT
Organism: Ursus americanus; assembly: GCF_024610735.1. NCBI lineage: Eukaryota > Metazoa > Chordata > Mammalia > Carnivora > Ursidae > Ursus > Ursus americanus. Next base: position 64,439,939 of record NC_142140.1, on the reverse strand, counting down.
ACCCCCTCTGCCCTGTGCCCTGGTAGCTGGACACCAGCCCCCAGACACTCACCCCAGTGCCCCACTCTCTGAGATCAGACTGGTGAGACACGGGGGGGGGAGAAGATTCTGGACCCAGGCCCTTGTTTAGAATTCTCTCCCATGGGCCCGAGGCCCAGGATCCCCTCCATCTCCAGCTGCAGCGGTCCAGACCTCCTTGGGTAAGACCTGGGCTGGGGGAGGCTCAGCCCCACCCTCCCAGCCACAGAGGGGTCCCTGGCGGTGGAAGACTTAAGGCTTCTCTGCTCATCTCTTGACAAAGTCTTGCAGCCTGCCATGGGAATGTAAAACGGTGTAGCCACCATGGAAAACAATTTGGCCGTGCCTCGGAGCACTGACCAGGTTTACCGTACAACCCGGCAATTCCGCTCGTAGGTTTAGACCCGGAAGAATTGAGAACACATACTCAAATACATGTACCCGCGTGTTCGTAACAGCACAATCCGATAGCCAAAACGTGCAAACGACCCAAATGTCCATCCAGGGACAGATGGATGACAACTGTGTCCATCCGCACTGGGTTTATGGATAGGTGATGGGATATTATTTTGCCATAAGAAGGGATCCAGTCCTGATCCAGGCCCCCATGGAGATGAACCCCAGAAACATTATCCTGAGTGGAAGAAGTGGGACGAGAAGATTGCATGTCATAGGATTCCTTTTACGTGAAATGTGCACAATAGGCAAAGCCAGAGGCAGAATGAGGCAGGTGGTGGCCGGGGGATCGGGAAATGGAGGGTAACAGCTTCCTGGGTTCGGAGTTTCCTTTCTGGGGTGTATATCCGTCTGCTGGGGCTGCTATCATGGAATCGCACAGACCGGGTAGCTTCCACCACACAAATGTGATTTATCCTGGTTCTGGACGTCCAGGATCACGGTGCCGGCAGGGTTGGTGCCTGGCGAGGGCTGCCTTCTCCCTACGGTCTTCCTCCGCGTGGAGAGAGAACAGGCTCTCTGGAGTCTCTTCTTATAAGGACGTGAATCCTGTTGAATCAGGGGTTTACCCCTTTGACCACATTTGACCTTAATTACTTCCTTAGAGGCCCCATCTCCAAATAACAGCCACACTGGGGTGGGGGTCTTAGGGCTTCAACATATGAATTTGGGGTGGGGGAGCTTAGGGCTTCAACATATGAATTTGGGGTGGGGGAGCTTAGGGCTTCAACATATGAATTTGGGGTGGGGGAGCTTAGGGCTTCAACATATGAATTTGGGAAGGCCACACTGGGGTGCGGGGCTTAGGGCTTCAGCATATGAATTTGGGGGGTCCAAAACGGGGATACAAATGTTTTGGACCGGGAGAGAGGTGTTGGTTCACAATATGGTGAATGTACTGAACGCGCTGGGCTCGTTCTCTTTAAAACAGCTAATTTCACCTAACGTGAATTTTGCCTCTGTCATAAAAACGATCAGACTCGGGAGGGGAGAGTTGGACGGTCCCCTGAGGTCTCCTCCCCAGTGCCTCCCTCCCTCCCGGGGCAGGCTGTGTTGGAACCCCTCCTGCCAGGGGCAGTGAGCCCCGAGGACGGAGGAGGGACCTCCTGTCGTGGGTGGTTGTGGTCGTCAGAGGGCCGCGATGTGCAGTCCAGATCCGCCCGCGCAGCTTGAAGCCTTCAGGGGACCGGCGTGCCAGTCCAATGTGGCTTTCATTCAGGCATCTCTGCGTGGGCTCGCCGTGCGGCCAAAAGGCCGCCTCTCTGTGGTTTGCCACTGACCCGGTGGGCCACGAGGCAGCCCCTGCAAGGCCAGGGGCTCTTCCGCAGAAGTGAGCTCACCCTCGGTGGCCCCCTTCTGCCCTGCGCACTGGGCTGCAAGACAGGAGCGGGAAGGGGGGGGGGGGGAGTCGCCCCTGCGCCCTGGCACGGAGGCTTTCCTGGATATCCCCCTGCCCTGCAAACGCAGTGCTGCTCTCCAGTTTTCCGGCTTCCACCTCCTCGGCCTGGGCTGCTGCCAGGGACACTGCATCCTGCCAACAGGCTCAGCATATGCTCCCAGCTGCACGAGCCAGGACTGCGCCACCATGCCGTGTGCACACATGCGCTTAAAACACCAGCAGCCCAGCACACGCCCGCTCGCATGCATCCACGCCGTGGCCCTGCAACACGGTCGGGAACGCGCACCCTGTCGCGGCTGCACGCAGACGCTCCTCCCAGTGGGCTCCGTCGGGGTGTGTGTGCGTGGGGGTGAACAGGGGGCCCCTCCCCCGCAAGGTGCAGCAGTGCTGTTTTGCATTTACACCCAGCTTTGGGCATTAGCGGGGTGCACATTGCAGGTTTCAAAGCGCAGTGCTAGAGCCCAGCACTTCGGGGCAGCCTGGGAAGGTGCTGGTGGGGGAGGCGGGGGTGTGGCGGGGGGCGGGGCATTGAGCGCCGCGCCCACATTCCATTCCGAGTCTATGTGCGCTGGTGGTATATTCCTTCTTTCGTTTTTCTCGCCTGCGTGGAAAGGAAATGGGATTTGGGGGCTTTCCTCGTTGGTAATGGTCACGGTAGCGTGCATTCCGCTTTGGCGTGACTCAGACTGTGTGTTGCGATGGAAATGTATCTCCGGTTTTATTTCTTTCATTAACCTCTCACCGGATGAAAAAAAAGTCTGTCTTCAAGTGAGAGAATTTCTCAATTGCTTTTTCCCCCTAAATTGTGAAGTGGCTCCAGGGGGCCTGGAGTTCTGGGGTTGGGGGAGCGGGGGCGGAGGGAGGAATGTGCTCGCTCAGACAGGCCCATCTGAGTGTTTGCAGAGACGCCCCCTCCCCCCGACCTGTGAATGCCCAGCCTGCGGGGGCGGGCAGAGGACCTTGTCCTGAGCAGGACACTGGGCTTTTCCTCCTTCCCCACAGCCACACCCAGGTGACATTCTCAGACCACTAAAGCCATCAGGAGGCCAGTTACTGACCATGTGCCCTGCTGACCTTAGGCTCAGACTGGGCCCCAGCCAGGGCCTTTTTGGCTTCTAGGCTCCTGTGTAGCTCGGCTGCAGGGCCAGACCGTCTCTGTCGGCCTTTTTTCGAGGTCCCACTCCTCCCAGGCCTGCGTTTGCGTGGTACCAGCTCTCCCTCCAAATCTGTGACCCATCTTGAGATAATCCCCGTGTATGGGGTCAGGGCAGGGACAAGAGTTCTTTTTTTCCCCCTGTGGGTATACAGTTGCCTCTGACCATTTGTTGAGAAGACCGTCCTCGGTCCCTCACGGAGATGCTTGGCAGCAGGCAGGGCTGTGTGGTACCTTCTGTTTGCGAAGGGCTTCTCCCTGAAAAGGTGGCCGGCCGTCTTCCTTGACCGACCAGCAAGCCTTTGCACTGCCCATCTGTGAACAGGGATGGGTGCCGGGAAGGCACGGGGACAGTGACATGCAGGTGTCAGGGCCTGTCCTACAGCTGCACACCACCTTCCTCTCGCATGTTCCCTGGTTCTCTGAGTTTCCAGATGTCTCTCCAGCCTCTGCCACCCCCTGCCCACTCAGCTCCTGAGATCGTCACTCGGTTGGGGTTGGCTCACGTGGAGACCCGCCGTCTCCCTGGGAAGGGGCCGAGATCTCTGATCGGAGGCCAGTGCGACTGTGTGGGTCTGACGTTCTCTCTCGTGTTGCAGTTCCCTGGGAGAGGCGTGGGCCCAGGTGAAGAAGAGCCTCGCGGATGAAGCAGAAGTCCATCTCAAGTTCTCCGCCAAGGTAAGCCAGCCCCGCGGCCTCTCTGTGTTGGTTGTGCGCAGCCGTGTGCCGCTGAGTGGCTCGCGGTGGTCTCTCTGGTGTGTCCTGTCGGCTCCTTTCCGTGGTCCGTGGTGTAGATAGATTGCCAGTGCGGGGAAGAGAGGGACAAAAGGAACCACTGGCCAGGTGCCCACCGTCTCCCCGTGCGGTAGCATCAGGAGGCATAAATGTCCCGTCAGCAGCTCGGAGAATCGTAGAAGGTTCATAAGTGCTAGTAGTCATAAGTACTTACTACCTTTGTGTTTAATATAATTTGCTAAGTTTATTTATTTTTTATTTTTTTATTTTTTTAAGATTTTATTTATTTATTTGACAGAGAGAGAGACAGCCAGCGAGAGAGGGAACACAAGCAGGGGAAGTGGGAGAGGAAGAAGCAGGCTCATAGCAGAGGAGCCTGATGTGGGGCTCGATCCCACAACGCCGGGATCACGCCCTGAGCCGAAGGCAGACGCTTAACCGCTGTGCCACCCAGGCGCCCCTAATTTGCTAAGTTTAGATCATTGCATTTTTAACACCGGCCATCTTTAACACCCAGCTCACAAAATTCCTACAAATTTAGCATTTGGCTCTTCCGAGCCACCCCAGCACACCTCAGTCCCTTGGGGACCCCCACTCTCCTTCTCAGGCTTTCGGAGGAATATTCGGGCACGTTCTATTTCCTCATGCTCTCGGAAGGGGCTAGACTGTACCACAGGGAGAATCTTTTGGTTTGGTTCGGTTTGTTAGTGTCACACAGTGTCACACTGGGTAACTGACCCTTCTTTCATTTGGTCCTAGAGGCTCTAGCATCATGACCTTGAGGATAGCACGGTTTCTGTCCTGTTCACTCTGCCCTCCGAACCCAGGGCGATGTCTGGGGCACAGCAGATGCTCGATAAATGTTCTCCGAAGTAATGAATGAACAGGACAACTGACTAGCTCCTCCCGACACCCCTGTCTTTTTAAGCCTACTTTTTCTCAGGATTTCTCTGTGTTTCCAAATGTTCTTCTCTTCCCCACTCCCCGGCTCATATCTCCAAATTCCATCTCAGGCTCTTACCTACTCTACAGGGGAAAAAATAAACCCAGTGTCTAAATGAAATAATTCATACTAAAGTATACATGACTGATGGGGCTACCCACTAGCATGGTTACCTTTTAAAGGAAGAGGGACCCCTTGAGAGTAGCACCATTCTCAGTGACCTTTGTCTCCTGGGATCCACACTCTTCCCACTGTCCCCGGTCAGACACAGCGCCTGATAGGGCACTCAGGCAAAACATTTAAACTCTGAGCCGCCTTTTGGGAAGGTAGCATCTCCCAAAAGCGGCTGCTTCTCCCTGACTCCCACACTCCGCGCTCATGGTTCCATCTGTTTTCCAGAGCTTTCCTCATAAGAATCGCCATTCTGGGCTTTGGGGTCCCCCTAAGATGTGCACTGTTGGGGGACAGGAATCCAGCTTTGTACACGTCCAGCCCCACCCTGTGATGGTCCCCGCTGCACATAGGGCAGAATGAAGGGGTCAAATGATTGGGCCCCACGGAGGGGCTCTATAAAGATCTGGGGTGGGAGGAAGAAACTGTTAGAAGCTCCCCGCTTCTGAAGGATGTTACCACCCCGAGATTGGGTTGACTCGTGACTCAGCCATGAGTGAGACTTTCTGGGCTCACAGCGAGCACCCCTAACCCAGCCACCGAGCACTTTGCGGGACATTCGCCAGTCGAGCATGGGGAGGGGGCTCCACGAGGCATCTTTTTTCCTGTCTTGCACAAAGCAGTGAATTATTTTCAAGCTCCTGACTGGGGAGTGTTCCCTTCAGGCCTCCCTTCTCATGTCCCGACCCCAGGGGCTCCTTCCTCTGCGGGGGCAGAAGTCTTTACTGACGAGGGGGAGGGAGGAGGGGGGCTGCCCCGTGTGCAGTAGAGCTGAATTGACACCCTCTGAAAGGTCACCTGCTGGGTCCCCAGGAACCCTGGTGGTCCTTCCTGCTTATCATCAGAACCTTCCGGTTTGACTGTTCCCGGAGTGCTTAGCAGTGACGAAACACTCCAGCCCAGATCCCACCGGTGACGGGCTCTGTCCCACAGGATGTCCGTGGCAGGTCGTGGATTCCGAGGTCACCCACACTTCTGTCTGACGTAGTTGCAAATCAGGAGTTCCCACGACACCCTCCTCATGTTTGATGACTTGCCGAATGGCTCACAGAACTTACAGAAACCCGCACTTAGGTTTACCGGTTTATTCCATACTAAAGGACATCATGAAGGATACAGGCGAACAGCAGGGTGAAGGGGTGCATAGGGCGAGGTCCAGAAGAGTCCTGAGCGCAGGAACGTCTGTCCCCATGGAGCTGGAGTGCTCACCAACCCAAAAGCTCTCTAAACCCTCTGATTTGTAGATTTTTGTAGAATTTTTATCATGTAGGCACGATTGCTTATTAATGCACTTGCTGGGTCCCCTTCCCTCCCCAGGGGATGGAGGAGAAGCTGAAAGTCTCAAGCTTCTAGTCATGGCTTAGGCTTTCTGATGACCCAGCCCCCCTCCTGAAGCTCTCCAGGAGACCCCCAAGGTCACCTCATTAGAACAGAAGATGCTCCTGTCATCTAAGAAATGGCAAGGGGTTTAGGAGTTCTGTGTCAGGGACCAGGGTCAGAGACCAAATATTAGCACGAAAGACGCTCCTAGCCCCCTGTGCTACTTTGGAGATGACAACGCTTTCAGGAGTTCTAGCGGGCAGGTGGGGACAAAGACCAAAATACGTATTTGTTGTATCCGGGTATTCCAGTGGGTAAGCATTCTAGAAGCTTCTGTGCAGGGAGTAACTCCTTTCCGTTGGTTTTATCAACCACCATACCAGTCAGCGTCTGCATTTCCCAAATGAGGGGGCTCAGAAAGGCTCCATCACTGCTCGTGGTCACACAGCCTCAGGCTCTGTTCTGGAGGAAGGTGAGGGCAAGACTCAGTCAATTGGCGACTTGCCCCCCAGACCTTCTTTCTGGGCAGACCAGTGGCATTTAAAGTACAAAGGACTTCACCATGCAGCTGATGGGGGGGAGCTTGTGATGAATGTTCACGAAAACCAGATGTTCGATGAGCACTTTGCTGCCTCCAGCCTGTCCGTCCGTGTTGGTGGCCTTAGGAAACCTGAGTAGCAGCCCCGTGGGGGGACGGTGATTCCTCGAAGGCAAAGGGGCTCCGAGGATTTATTCATCTGCGTGGAATCACATGGCTCTGTATGACCGAAACTCATTTTAGCATCTGCTTCCAGGGGGGCTCGTTGAAATTCCACTCTGAATGTTCCGGGTCGGGGGTAAGAGCTCTTTAAGGAATGCAATTTCGTTAGGGCAATCTTTCAGGCTTTGCTCGTCTCCTGGTTCCAGCCGCCGTTCGTGGCAACAGGCTGTGAAAGAAATAAGATTGCTGTATGCAAAGGAGGTGATAGCTGGCTTCAGCTGAGGAAGGGAAAACAGAAAAATTCTTTCTGATGGAAGGGAAGTCTAATCATGCAGGAGAGGCCGTGCATGCAGATGGGAGATTTTGGGGGGGGGGGGGGCAGTGGGAGTCAAGCGATGTGAGTTTTATGTCCGTGCTTTCCCTAACAAGCTGTGACCTGGGACGAGTCTTCGCATCTCTAGGCTTCCTTTTTTTTTTTTTTTTTTTTTTCATGGGTGGAATGAAGAGTTTGGATCAGATCAGTGACTTGAAGCTTCTTTGGCTGGGACCCCCAGTCACACATTTTCCATGGGCAGCCAGAACACGCAGGCGTCCGCACCCAGATAGTCATGTACAGATACTCACACACGTGCATCGCCAAGACAAACGTTTCCCAAAGGTGCCCTTGTCCTTCTACCTAAAATGCACCCTGGTGGGCGCCTGGGTGGCGCAGCGGTTAAAGCGTCTGCCTTCGGCTCAGGGCGTGATCCCGGCGTTATGGGATCGAGCCCCACATCAGGCTCCTCCGCTATGAGCCTGCTTCTTCCTCTCCCACTCCCCCGCTTGTGTTCCCTCTCTCGCTGGCTGTCTCTCTCTCTCTGTCAAATAAATAAATAAATAAATCTTTAAAAAAATAAAAATAAAATAAAATGCACCCTGGTGCTCTCTGTTTCTCATCCGAAAGTTGGTCCCGACCCTGCGCTGATGCTAAGCTAATTTCACAAGTCTCCGGCCAGTTCAGGAGGTCACGAGGACAAGCGTCCAGGAAGGCCTTCTGTCCCTGGGCAAAGATACTCAGCCCTTAAGAACAAATAGAAAAGGACACCCGGCCAGTGTTCTTAAAGAAACAACTAGTCTTTTAAAAGCACTTAAGCTACAGGAGAATCCAGGGTTCGCTGTCTATGGGATTGCATGCCTGGGGCAGCAAGTAGCATTTTGTTTCCAGAAAGTCATTTGGAATCTGGGGGACACATGTTGGGGTATTGGCAGGTTCTTGGGCCCTTCCCCAGACCACAGAACCTGGCGCTGGGACCCAGGAATCCTGACTGTTGAAAAGACCCTCTGGGTAGCTCCGGGGCACATGGAAGTCTGGAAGTCAACTCACTTCCTAGGCTCTCGGAAAGTGACCCCCGAGTTACCGAGTCAACAGCCTAAGTTCACCCTCATCGCCTGCCCCCCCATCCCCTGATCAGGAACAGGTTCCCACATCAGCTAAGTGATGCCACTCCTCCGCCAACACCTGATCTATATGGAAAAGGGACCTGCGTGTTCTGGGCAGCTCCCAAGTGTGTAGCATCCTGCACGCTGCCACCAGGTGGGAGTATTTTCCTACGCAAGGCAAGTTCTTGGGCTCAGAGAAATAGGAGGCATTTACAACTCACATTAGGGGGAGGGGGGTGTTTGAATGACTTGCCCCCTATTAGCCTTTGAAGGTCATCCAACGACAAAGGCGTCCACCTCTCTCCCAGGCATTGGGCACTGAAGATTTTGTCATTCTTCCACATAGTCGAAGGGGCACCCACCCCACGTCTGCTCTGACCAGAGGCTGTGGACACAGTGGGGCAAAGCCAGCAGGGCTTCTGCCCTCTCAGAGCTCATAATCACTTGTATTTGGTGGTTTAGAACTACAAACACTGAGGTCTTGGGGTCTCCAGAGAAAAACGTAATGTAGCAAGAGCCTGGTGAGGAGGAAGAGAGAGAAGTCCTAGAACCCGTGTTGGGAGGTCCCATATTCAGGAAGGTTCAGCTGTGCTTCCCAAAGGTTCTCTGGGAGCAGGTGCAGGCCGAGGGACCCTGGAAGGCTGTCGGGGGGGGCCACAGGAGGCCGAGCCGGGGGGGCCTCTGGGAGGTCGAGCCGGGGGGGCTCTGGAGGCTGAGCCGGGGGGTTCCAGGAGGCTGAGTCTGAGAGCCCAGGCCAGCTGGGCTCTGGGCTGCTCACCCGGCTCAGACCGCATTAGGCCCACACTGATCTGTAAAAGCTCTCCTTCCAAAGGGAGTGGAGTAGGGAAAAGAGAAAACATAAAAGAGCAGGAAAGAGCTTGAAAAACCAGAGCCGCTCTGGGCTTCGGGAGTACGAGGCCAGCTCCCTCCGGTCAGGGGGAGACGTACCTGCCTCCACGCAGGCTGGAGAGGTGAGCTTCTCCCGGCCTCGGGCAGTTCCCACCATGGCTTCCTTGAACTTTGAACCGTGTCCAGACCGTCCTTGTAGCCTCGGGCCCCTGGCCCATAGCAGTTGTTCAGCAAATAGAACTGACCTGAGCTCATCTCATTAAATGGCACGCATGTGGCAGTCACAGTGCCCAGTGCTTGGGACATGGAGACGGTGGCTTGGCTTCTGCCCCCAGAACAATCCCAGTTTGGAAAGTAAGCGGCGTCAGCTCAGGACCTGAGCAAAGTCCTATGAGCAGCAGTGGGCGCCTGGAGGAGGCAGGAGGCAGCCGACAAAGGGCTCGGAAAGGCTTGGACACTAAGCCCTCAGTCCGTTGGTGTGAATCCTGGGGTCTAGCCAGCTCAGGTGACCCCCCAACCCGAAACCTGACACGTGGCCCCTTGTGTCTTCCCTCCTGTCGGGGTGGCCAGGCCTCTTCCCGGCCCCACCCTCACCTGTGGAGTGAGGAAGAGTGCCCCCCCCACCCCCCCGCCGCTGACATCCTGGGTCCTGAGCGTGTCCCCCCCACTCTCCTTCACAGCTGCACAGCGAGGTGGAGAAGCCCCTGATGAACTTCCGAGAGAACTTCAAGAAGGACATGAAGAAGTGTGACCACCACATCGCCGATCTCCGCAAGCAGCTGGCCAGCCGCTACGCCGCGGTGGAGAAGGTGGGGGGCCCGGGAGGCCGGGGGGGCCGGGCCTGCTGGCGGGGGGGGCGGGCTGGGCCCCAGCAGGGCTCCGCGTGCCAAGGCAGAGGCCTCCGTCCCCGGGGGGCGTGATTGGGGTGGGGATGGGGGGCGTGCCAGCCTCCAGCCCACACGGGAGGACCCCCCACCCCCAGCCCACCCCAGCTGAAGGGAAGGTAGGAGATGCTTCTCCGGGGCACTCGGGTCACCGCCAGAGGGCCGGGAGGGGATAGAGTGGGGCTCCCTCAGGCACGGGAGGTGAGGTACCCCATCCTTCTGGTCCACACGTGGCCCTTTTTCTGGGCCTTACTGGGCAGAATCCATCCTAACTGAGTCACTCCCCTGCCAGAGGCTTGGGAGGTCTGACCTGGCTGGGAGCTGCTGCTGACCCCAGTGCCTTGGGCAGGGGTGCGGGACAGGGGGCACATACCGTGGCAGGCACCCCACACCCTGCCCGCTGCCACCATCAAAGCGCCCCTCTGGCCCCAGAACGGGGTGGCTGCTGGGAAAACAGGTCCACGAACACGGGGAGAGGAGAGGACTCCTACCCAGCAAAGGGGAGGCCGGGCCACGTACCCCGCGGGGCCATCCTGGCTCGGGGCCCCGTGAGCAGCTTCCCTGTGTCGTTGGACCCCAGGCCCGGAAGGCCCTCACGGAGCGGCAGAGGGACCTGGAGGTGAAGACCCAGCAGCTGGAGATCAAGCTGAGCAATAAGACGGAGGAGGACATCAAGAAGGCGCGGAGGAAGTCTACGCAGGCTGGTGAGCGGGGCCGCGGGCGCCCTGCCTCTCCGCTCCCCACCCGGGCCCCAGGGGCGCAGAAGGCGGAGGCCTGGGAGGTGGGGTCCCCACGAAGGTGCAGCCCGCGGACCAGGCTGCGGTGGGGGGCCGTGGCACTGTGTCCAGGCGCTGCCGGGGGGCGGGGGGCTGCCCTGGACCTCGGGCCCGGGGGGGGGGGGGGGGGGCACAAACTCATCCACGCGCCCAGAGCTCAGGGCTCCTGTCCCTGCGTCCCCAACGAGCGATGCTCCCGGGGCTGGCCTCTGACGATGGGGGGGGGGGGGCCCTCCCCCAAGGAGTCTGACATTTTGTTCCGTGAAAGAACCAGAGTTCAGATTCTCTTGCAAAGATTTTTCCCCCAGTGAGTCGGTTTCTGCCTCCACCTTGTGGTAAAAATTAGCCGGTGCACAAGGAGGAGGAGGAAGGCCCGTTAGAACCAGTAAAAAAAAAAAAAAAAAACCATAGTCCCTATTTCTTCAGAAAGTCCCAAGTTGAAGGGCACGCAAGGACAATGCTGTTTATCGCTTTCTGGGACTAAAGCGTGTGCTGTCATTAGGGTCTGGATCCGATGGTCTCCGAGTCCTTCTCACCTGAATTTCTGGTGAACCGGGCACAGTTAACTCATTATAGAACGATGCAGCCACTGTCTGGACGTGACGACACGGTGGTGGAGAAATCGTCACAAAGCAGTGTGACATAAACACGACACTTGATTGAAAAATCTTATAATGCACGGCGATAACCGGATCCAGAAATAGAAGGCGTAATATTTTTTTTTAAGATTTTTATTTATTTATTCGACAGAGATAGAGACAGCCAGCGAGAGAGGGAACACAAGCAGGGGGAGTGGGAGAGGAAGAAGCAGGCTCATAGCAGAGGAGCCTGACGTGGGGCTCGATCCCATAACGCCGGGATCACGCCCTGAGCCGAAGGCAGACGCCTAACGACTGAGCCACCCAGGCGCCCCTAGTGTTTGAATTCTTAACAATGTTTCTTAACATTTAAATGTATACACATTAGATCGTCGTCTTTTCTATGTCCTTCCTGAACTTATATTTTTATCGATACTCCTTCGCGATAGCTCTGTTCCGTCACCTGTCTGTTTATTTGCCCATCCATTCCCGTCCGTAAGACTTTCTAAATGGGTGAATGGCGTCCACATGAGCTGCGACTGGACCTGAATTTATTTCGTGATTCTCCTGATTGACTTTCGTAGGGCTTTGAGATGCTGGTGGGTGTTCGGCGATGTTGTCAGTGTAACGGCGTGTATGTGAGACTCAGTCCGCGGGGGAGAGAACGTAGATGTGAGTTTCTGGGTCAGAGTGTTGTGTTTGGATGGCTGGTTCCGGAGTGTTCTCCAGAAAGGGGTCTCCATCAGGGGCACGTGAAGATGCCCGTTCCCTAAACTCTGGTCAGCACTGCGTGAGATCAGACTTTGACATCCTAGCTGTCTGGTGAGAAACACTATTTTGTTGGCAATTTACGTTTCGTTTGGAGTGAATTTGAGCTTTTTTTTTTTAAGATTTTATTTATTTATTGGACAGAGAGAGACAGCCAGCGAGAGAGGGAACACAGGCAGGGGGAGTGGGAGAGGGAAGAGCAGGCTTCCTGCTGAGCGGGGTGCCCGATGCGGGGCTCGATCCCAGGACCTTGGGATCATACCCTGAGCCGAAGGCAGATGCTTAATGACTGAGCCACCCAGGTTCCCCTGAATTTAAGCTTTTTAAAAATAGACTTCTGTATGTCATCTGTGACTTTTTTCTGGGAACTGATGAACTCCTATCTTCTCTGTTTTTCTTATTCTGACAGATTGGTGAAGATTAATTACATGTGAGGAAAATTAACGTTCTGTGGTTTGAATTGCAAATATTTTTCCCAGGTTGCCATTTATCATTTAATTTTTTTTCCTGTATAGTTCCTTCTCCTCCCTCTCTCTCTGGCTTATTTTCTTCCTGAATTTTTTTGTAGAACGGTCTTTGCCCCTAAGTTCTGGGTTTTGTGACTGACTTAGAAAGATTTTCCTTTCTCAATGTATTTTATATCTTTTTTTTTTTTTAAGATTTTCTTACTTATTCGACAGAGATAGAGACAGCCAGCGAGAGAGGGAACGCAAGCAGGGGGAGTGGGAGAGGAAGAAGCAGGCTCATAGCGGAGGAGCCCGATGTGGGGCTCGATCCCATAACACCGGGATCACGCCCTGAGCCGAAGGCAGACGCTTAACCGCTGTGCCACCCAGGCGCCCCTCTCAATGTATTTTGATTACTTTTCTTCTTTGGCCTCGGGTTTAAGAAATAAATACGTACCTATGTGACCCACCAAGTGTTTATTTGAACTCACACCACTGCTTTTTGCCGTGTTCCTCAAGGTCTGATTTTTGTGTGTGTGTTCGTTTCTTCCGTATCCTAGATATTTTGCTGTCCCTCTCGTATTCTAGTTAATTGGTTCTTTGTTTTCATTTCTCCTGTGTTCTAGTTATTTTGCTATTTCGTTTCTCTCTCACTCTAGATAGTCTTGCTATTCGTGGTTTCTAATCAATTTCTGCCAAATTCAGAAAACATGACATTTTCACGACCTAGGGCTTTGCCCCCTTTGGTTTCTGGTCTTCCCGTTTGTGTCTCGGTGCGTTGCGTGGTCGTCAGAAAACACAGTCTCTTATCCCTACCGTTGGAATTAGGTTGTGATGGAAGTGACTCGTCCTTGTCCTTGGATCTAACCGTGAAAAGTTCTACCTTTCCGAAACGCTTTCTGTGTGCCGAGCGCCCAGCCCCATGCCTCCGAGCATCCACGTCCAAGCCCCTGGTCCTCCTGCAGGGAGGTATTTCTGTACCCTTCACGGGTGAGGAGGCGGATGGATGACAGACGGTGACAGACAGGTGACAGATAGTCACAGAGTGCTGGGACCCAGAATCCCACCGTCTTCTTCCAAAGACACTGCTTGTCCCCGTGTTGCTGGACGGCCCGTAACGCAGAAGATGCCGGCACTTTTTCCCTCCCTGTCCCTCCTTTCCCTTCCCTCCCTCGTCTGTCCCAAAGCCACTGGAAGGGAGCGCGTCTGGACCCTCAAGGGGCTTGATCACATTTTGTCATCATTACTGTCACCCTAGCTTGTGTTACTGTTGAACCAACTCTACCAAGCACTAGACAGGTATCGACCTACTTTATCTTTGCCATGACTCCGTGAAGATACTGTTGCTCTCCCATTTTATAGGCGATAAGCCTGAGGCACAGGCAGGTTAACTGTCCACGATCGATCGCACAGCTACTAGACAGTGGAGCTGGTAGGACCGCCCAGATAGTCTGGGTCCAGAACCCGAGTCCTTAATTCGTTCTGTTCAGAAGGGTCCCCTCGGGCTGGCTTCGTGGAGAGAAGACCCCGTCTCCTACAGCTACCCGATTTCCAGAGCACTTTCTCGAGATCGGGATCAGCAAAGAGGACTGTGGGAGTTTGAGTATCCGTACGTTTGTAGGGTGACGCGGACCCCCGCCTCGTTGGTCAGGCACGGGCTCCTGGTGGGAATGTATTTGCACGTACTTTCTTCTCTCCAGGTCAGTCCTTTCTTAGGATCAGGGACCCTTTCCCTGGCGGTGGATCAAGTGCCCTTGGTTGGGTTCTGTTTCTCGGGCTCCTCTCCGGGCTAGCGATGTAGTCCAGTGGAGGGGGTACTGAGCTGGGCCCTTGGTCATGGGGACGCGAGTCTCCCCGATTTCTTTCACTTCTGTTTCAGAATACACACGAGCCGAGGGATGTGGTTAGAGGAATAGCTTTGAATCCGCCGGCATGACTAGAATGAGAGTGAATCGGTTAGCTTGGGGTTGGCTTATGCGTCTTTCCCTTCGCGAACACAGACCATGATTCTGCTGATCCGAAAACCAGGGTTCCTGGTGCTGGTACACTTTAGTGATGTGTGCAAATGCCATGCGGTTGGTTTCCTTTCTAATTGCAAAATGTTTCAAATGTCCCTGCCGTTCCGGGAAATAACCTACCAGCCGTCACGATTGGAGAGTTAGGTTTATTTCACATCTCTCTGTTTTATGAAATCAAACGCCGTGAGAAGGGCTCCTTCCCTCCCACCCACCCTCTCTGTTTCCCTAAGTGGCCACTGTCCCGGGATTGGGGTGTAATGTGCCAGTGCGTGTGAGTGACCATAGACCACCAGACACGTTATTTGGTGTTTCGGAATTATATTCCAGCATGTGTATGCACACACGTGTGCCCGCACACTTGGGACTTCCAGACTTTTCTTCTTGAACTCTTAGCTACTTCTAGGTTGCTTATGACACGTGTTTTAACCGAGGAGGACTCTCCAGTGTCACGTGACACTGCTCTCTCTAGAGAGGGGAGCATTTCTTGGGCTCATGGTAGGATTGGGGGGCTCCTAAGAGCACCCCCATATACACACTGAGAAACCCTCATCCTGAATTCTTGGTATCTGGGGTCAAAGCTCAGATGGACAGTCCTGATGCGGGGTTGCCCCCTTTTCCTTCACGCTGCTCCCCCCCCTCCATTTCCCAGCGGCCTCCACGACCCAGGGAGAAGAGAGGCCATGGGGCGCAGGGGGGCAGGGCAGCCGTGGGGAGCAGGGGACAGAGTGCGATGGTGGCTGGTGGTCTTTTCCAGGAGATGACCTCATGCGCTGTGTGGACCTGTACAACCAAGCCCAGTCCAAGTGGTTCGAAGAGATGGTGACCACCACACTGGTGAGGGGACAGAGACGTGTGAGCTTGTCAATGCAGGGGCTGGCGGGATGCTGGCGGGCATGCGGGGGATGGGGTGGAGGTGGCCACAGAGCCGGTCACTAGATCATCTCTACCGCTGAGGTCGAGACCTTGACTCTGGGCCAGCCTGTGTGGATTCAGATCTGGCTTTGGCCCTTCGAGCTGTGTGAACACTGGCAAGGGCTGGGTCTTACTGTATCCTCTTTGACTGTCCCCTTCAGGGGTCAGGGTCAACCAGAGATGCCCTCAAGCAAATGTGCATTGGGGCCTTTAGGACAAATAGCCAAGTCACAGGAAGTGTGACCCTCCCACCCCCAGAAGGGTTGCCCGTCCTCGATAGAGGACACATACGGAGTGAGGTTGGGGTAGCTGTTCAGGAGAAATGGGAGTAGAGGCCTCTGACCAAGGGGTGCAGGGAATAGGCATCAGACCCCCGTTTTTGTCTTCCTATTTTTTAAAAAATTTTCTTATTTGAGAGAGAGAGTACAGTGGGTAGGGACAGAGGGAGAGAGAGAGAATCGCAAGTGGACTCCACGCTGAGCGCGAAGCCGGACGTGGGGCTCAATCCCACGACCCTGAGATCCAGACCTGAGCCGAAACCAAGAGTCGGAACCGATGGGGCCCCCCAGGCGCCTCCTGAGTATTTCTTATGAAGGGACAGTGTCTCCTCCTCAGTGAGCACCTGTTGGGTTGGCCAGTGAGGTGTGCTTGGCACTGGGGCCATTGGGTTGGACGAGAAAGGAGGCCTGGCACCAGGTCCCGACTGCATTGTCCCACTGCCCAAAGCTACCCTCGTCCATCCGGCACAGGACAGACGAACTCTCTGCGTGCCCAGGTGTCAGCCCACCAGAGCAGATTAGAGCCCTCCCCCAGGGACAGTGACCTAGTCTTCCTCCTGCTTAAGCTCCTGATTAAACCCCCCACTTTACCCTTCTTCCCAGTTAATCACCTGGGCTGTGACCTAGTTGTGCACAGAAGAGCAGTCTGATCCCCTAAATTCCAAAGATGCAGAACCGTCTAGAAACCAAAGGACAAACCCTTTCTCTTCCACTTGACCATGGCCATCTGACTCCTACCCCCCCCCTCACTCCCGCTTCCCCTGGCCGAGTCTCTAGTCTGCACTTTAGAATTAGATGGAGAGAGGAAAGGAGGCTGCTTGGCAGAGGCCCAGGGACAAAGCCCCAAGAGTCCGAGGCACAGAATCTCTACATGTGACCCCTGTGTGCACCCCATCGGGGAACTGGGGCCGGGGCTGCCCTGGGGCAGAATCCGGACTCTGGTTCGAACCCCACTTCTCCCATAATGCTTTGGGCAAGTGATGTTACAGATAAGAACCTTTCTCTAAATGACCGAGAACAACTAAGTAACGCGTGGGAAGCTGTCCGCTCCCACCGCGCCCAGCAGAGCTGGATTCAGGAAACAGCGGCTGCTGGGTCACCACCTCCCCCTCCCCGCGAGACGCTGGGCGAGTTCAGCCCCCGAGGGTCCGCTGGGACCCGCTGGGAGCAGGCAGTGCCTTGCGTTTTGCAGACAGCGTGGGCCGGGCCCCACGAGGTGGGAGGGTCCCCGCGTGCAGGGCGCAGGCTCAGGGCTGTCTGGTCTCCGCCTGGGCAGGAGCTGGAGCGGCTGGAGGTGGAGAGGGTGGAGATGATCCGGCAGCACCTGTGTCAGTACACGCAGCTGCGGCACGAGACGGACATGTTCAACCAAAGCGTGAGTCGCCTGCCCTGGGCCCAGGCCGGTAGGACCCCCAGGGGGTGGGGGTGGGGGAGCCGGGGCCAGAGGAGAGCCACCTGACGCTGGGGAGCGGCGGGCTGAGTAGCCCGTCTGAATGAATCTGTCCCGAAGGGGGCAGGTGCTTGGGCCTGTGGGCCCCCCCTTGGGATAGGCTTACAGACATCCTGGACATCGCGTGAATCCATCCCAAGCACGTGCGACAGAGACGCGCGTGAGCTCTCAGCCCGAGGAGAAAGAAGGTCCTGACAGTTAAAATAGCTGAGCCCTTATTGCCTCCCCTGGCGAATTTCTTACCAAAAAATAAATAATCCAGAAACATCCAAAGTCCCTAAAGCTAACGTTCCGTTGGCCCTGTTCTGGGACGGTCAGGGTGGGGACAGACGGAGGAGGCGGCCCCAGGCTGGGGACGGAGTGCCCTGAGCAGAGTGGGGCTGAGAGCCCGGGGCTCCCCGCTCTTGCAGCCCTGCGCACGGCTGTCCCTCACAGGGGCCTCCGTTGTCCCTGGCGCAGCCGCCAGCTCTGACTGTGTCCCCTTCTCCGTCCCTTGCAGACAGTCGAGCCTGTGGACCAACTGCTTCGAAAAGTGGACCCAGCCAAAGACAGGGAGCTGTGGGTCAGAGAGCACAAGACGGGCAACATCCGTCCCGTGGACATGGAGATTTAGACGGGCACGCACGGCCCCGGGGGTCCTGCCGAGGAGAGGGGCGGGGGGTCCCATGGAGAGGAGGTGGCCACGCCCGCCACGGGGCCCGCTGCCAAGTGCAGCTGCCCTCCCACCCACTGTCCTGGTCCTGGTCCTCTGAGCTGGCCATTCCAGAAGGGCGGCCCTGCTGGGAGCTGCCAGTGTGCCTGGGCCGAGAAGACGGACCCACAGCCCTGCCCTTGTCTCTGAGGCTGGAGCCCCCTGACTCCTGTGCTGTGCTCGCTGCTCCAAGGACAAACAGGCTGGAGCTTTGTGGTCCCTGCCGAGCACGGGAGGGGTCACCTCCCCACCCAGAGCCAGTTGTATCACACACTGGTGCCCCTGGAAGCCCCAAGGCCCTTTGTCTAGCTGGCCCCCTGTGTCCCAGGCTTTGGAGGGTCATGGCAGAAAGGTCCCTGTCTCCAACCAGGTATCAGGATCAGAATCGTGGATGGAAGGCACGGTTCAGCTCAACAGCCCACACCCAGAGTTCTTTGCAGCCCACCCTCTTTCTTGTTTTCCCGTTGCATTCTGGGAGCCTGCATCCTGGCTCTTTGCCACTTTTCCATCGTCTGGGGTCTTGGGAGTAAGGCCTGGCTCGTCTCTCTGCCCAGCCCGACCCTGCCTGGAGAGGTCAGGATGGAACTACCTCATTCAGCACATCAGCCCCGAGCCAGAGTGTTGTGTCTCCTGCTAGGTCAGGCATCTTCTGTAAAGTCTCCGGGCTGGAAACCCCAGTCCATCCAACCCTCAGCCGCTTCCTCACGAAGCTCCCTCCTGCCCCCCCACCCGCCTCCCAGGCTCTTCGCAGGGCGGGCTCAGTCCCCTGTGGGAGGCGGATTGGGAGGGGTCTTCATCACCCCCCCCCCCCGAGGGCTCCACCTGCTTGTGCATGGCGGGGGTGGGACCCCGTGTGGCTTTCTCTCCCTGGTGGGCACTGCACGGCCATGGCAGACTCTCATGGTCACAGCGGGGTGTCCCCTTCCAGGCAGTGTCCTGCCACCCTGGCCTCAGCTCGTCCTGCACGTTCCAGAGCCCTGCACGGAGCCCCGCTTGGTGCTGGTACCACCTTCCCCTTTCCCCACCTCCCGATTCCTGGGAAAGCCGGGTCTGAGCATGACGTGGGAAGCATTCAGCACTCCGCGCGTCAGTCCCCGCCTTTACAGAAACACAGCAAACACGTTCTCCACCATGTCAAACCCTGAGAATCCACACCAGGGGACTGGAAGAAGAAATGACACCCGCCCACCCCGGAAAGGTGGTCACGCAGCCAGCAGGGGGCAGATCCTAGCCCAGAACCCACGCCCTGAGAACCCATCCCTCGTAGCTCATCTTTTCCTTTGATTACTTCGGACGTGCAGGACCCATACGCCCCCTACAAGGGCAGGGTCCTAAGAGCACAACCCCCAGGTCCCTCGGGCTTCATGCCAGGAATTGATGACTTGAGTCTTTCGGCCCATCTTTCGCGGAGTCAGAATGATGCGCTCACGGTTTAGAGTAGAAAGATGCCCAACGTCCTAGAGTAAGCCACACTTTGTCACTTGTCCTATCGAACCAGCCCAACCAAAAAAGTCAGCGTGGAGGATGGATCTGTCCCTGGCAGGGAGGACTGCTCCTTCCGGATTGGGGGTTGGGCCAGGACACCAGCGACCGGTTTTAGGATGTCTTGGTTTCTCTATGAAAAATGGGTGCTGGTAGTAATTGCCTTGTGGCTTTAGTGGACTGATTTGTGGGTGATTTTCCAATGTTCAGAGCCAATAGCCTTGTTACTAACACAGATATTTTGAGTGTGATATGGCTCGTTGGTTTTTGTTTTCTCCCTCCCTTCTGAGGATTCCTGAGTCTTCTGGTCCTCCCTGGGACCTCTTCTTGCCTCTTCCGGGGAGCCTGAGTTGGCCCAGTGTGGGCCGGGCTGTTTTCTGAAGTCATTCTTCCCCCCCCCCCCAACCCCCACCTCCACTCCTCAGCTCACTCTCATTAACTTCCACATTTTTTTTTTTCTGTGCTCCTTCATTCATATCAAAGAGCTTAGTCAAGGCTGAGCAATGTGCTAAGTTCTGGGGACAAGGCAGGGCAGGGGAAAGCCCACGATCTCTTCTTTTGTGTAGACTTATTTTTTCCTCCGAGGGTATCGGCAGGTCGGTAGCCTGGGCCTTCACGTACAAGCGCTCTTTGCAGAGTTGTGGTTTCCAGAAATACTCCGTGTCATGCTGGTAGATCTGCATTCACTCATTCACTCATTCATTTGTTCATTGAGCAGACACAGGACGAGCCGGGCATCATGCAAGGCTCCAGACATGCAGCTGCATGCAAGACACACGCTCTTTCCCCGTCTCCTCTGTTCTCCATGTGGACAAGGGGCTCTTTAGACCTCTCTGGAGAATGAGAACAGAGCACCCCTTCCCCATTTAATTCACTCAGAGCCTGTCCTCCTAACACAAACCACCACCAAGCGGTGCTTCCCCGCTGGGTGGAAGGTGGACCGCAACAAGGGTTTAATCACCTGGTCATCAGAGCGTGCAACCCGGATCCAACTCGAATTTCAGAGATTTCTCTCGTTTCTTTTAAATAACTCTCCTCGCTTGGCAGAGAGGAAGAACGAAGCCCAGGGGGGTGACCAGTGAGCCCAGGGAGTGAGGAGTGGGGTCTGTTGAGGCTGAAGTCTAGAACACCCCAAAGTGCGCTCCGGAGTAACGCTATCCGGTTGTTGCTGTTTTATTTCATTCTTGTAAATTTCGGTGTTCAGGTCATGAGAGCATATGGCCGGGCTTATTCAGAGACACTCGGGGATGGTCCTGGCCACATCCGTTGTTCTCTAAGAACAAGTGAGCCCCTTCTACCTGCCTCCTACAAGACATGGATGCACTTAGTTCTGTCTGTGAAAACCTGATTTTGGGCGGGGGGGGGAATCTCTAAGATAAATGATGTTCACAGTGAGTTGGTTGCCACAGCAACCTCCAGGAAAAGTCACTTCTCCCTTGTTCTGTTGCTTTTGATCAGTATTGCAAAGCCCTGGCCAACCAGACCACAGGGCCAGCTGCCCTTGGGACCACCTTGGGACTTCTTTTCTACCCCCCACCCAGTGCCCGTCGGGCCAGGAGGATTTCTGCACCAGGAGGCGCGTCTCACTGGGGCTGGTTCATGACCGAAGCGAACAGAAACTGTCCACACTCACAAACAGGGCGGGGGGGGGGGGAGGGGGTTCTCTTCCCTTTGTGAAAACCAATCAATCACTAGGTTAGTGCACGGGTACATAAGAGTCTTGGCAGGGCCAAAGTCCCTTCTTGGAAATACAAGCCATAAACCTCAAAGGACGTCAAAGACTTTGGCTTGTTGAAGTGATTGTACTTCAGCCGTGAGTGGCCTTGACAGGGAGAGTTTAAACAGGATTCTGCAGACCACTGGTGGTTATATAGGTAGGGAAAGCACTTTAGGCGTGTTAAGTGGGGTACAGATCAGCATATCCCCTGAATCCTCCCACCCCTCCCAGACCTACTGTCTTGTGTTTTCAGATTTATTGAGATATTTGACATACTTACTGGAGTTTATTGACATACAGTGAAATGCACCCTTTTGAAGGATAGGGTTCTGTGATTTTCGACAAACCTACAGTCTTAACGACCACCACCAAAATCATCATCCTATTTCTATCGCTCCTGAAAATTCCCTCCAGCTCCTTTAGAGTCCATCATCCACACCTGCTCCCCTTCCCGCCCCCAGGCGATGGCCCATGGATTACCTGACTCTACGGCGTGGCCTTTTCTAGAATGTCCTATAAAAGGAGTCACTGATGTAGCCGTCGAGTCCGGCCGCTTTCCCTCGGCTCCATGCTTTGGGTCACCCCACGTCACTAGCTCGCCCCCGTGTCTCGCCGAATCGTGCTCTGTTGCGCAGATGCACCGCGCGCTTCCTCGCTTGTGAAAAGCGTTGTCCGCCCCAGACGCTCCTGGCCCGGGGGCCTCCGCTTGGCTGCATGGCTGCTTCCTGTGCCTCCCGAGCCACCTCCAAACGCCAGCCGTGCCCACAGTGGTTCTTGGGGTTCCCACTCACCTGCCCTTATGGTTCATTTCAGGTGTTTGTGCAGAACGGGACCGGGGGCTTGGGGGAGGGGTGCCTCCCACTTTCGCCGCTCCCCGAAGCTTGCAGCCCGGCTGGTAGACCCACGCACTCCTGGGGGGCCCTCTCGCTTCCGCTCACACAGCCTTCGGCTTCTACTGAGCATGAGGGGGCGTGGAAGGCGAACGGGCCAATCGCGGGTGAAAACGCAGGGGCGGCCTTGGGCTGGCCATGACCTTTCCCTGGATCTCTGTTGCTCCGTCTGCAGGCCGCAGGTGTGCGTTCTGGTCTCCCCAGGCTCCTCCAGCTACTGCACTCCCTCCTCCCCTTCTCGTTTTTCCAGGTCTGTCCCCGACACCGTCATGCTTGACCTGGGCCCCATGGGCGCGGGTTGTGCGGGGTGGTGTCTGAAAACCTCCTGAGAGGGGTACCCTGGCACTTCTCTTGTTGAGACACATTTGGAGCTAAAATTAAGAGTTTCCCGAGCTGTTGAGAATGAGGTAGTTCCTCCTAGGGCCCTGAAGGGAGCACTTGGCCGTCATTACCTTCGGGGTCTCACCCCCTGGTCTTTGATCTCGTGTCCTGAGGTCTGTTTGCAAGGAGCCAGGACAGGCTTGAAGACAGCCTCGGCCCGTGAGCTGCTCGGCTCTGCTTGGAGGCTCACTCAGCTGGTGGTCACACCCGAGCCAAGCCTGTGCCTGCAGCCCGCGGGGGGGGGGGGGCAGATGGTGGCAGAGATGGGACCAAGCCCAGCCCACGCCGGGCAGGCTACGGGCATGACCCCCAAGGTGACGACTTGGCCAAGCCGTATCTCGATGGTGCCCTGCTCGGTGAGAGGTGAGCCCTTGGAGGCAACCAGGCAGTCCTCCGAGCAAACGGAAGGTGTTCCGGGGCCAGGCCAGGGGAGGGCGTGGGCCGTGGAGCCCACCCTGCAGGATCCCAGTCTTCTTGGGCACTTCTGGGTTGAGTTTTGCCAGGGAGGACTCTTGGCAACCCCCACCCCCCATGGGAGTAGTACTTCTGTCTGGCCTTTTCCCGAAGGTGAAGGTCCCTTCAGGTCCGGGTGAGAGTAAGACAGGTAACAGGAACTGAAGTTTTGTTTTCCCTTACCCTTTCGGGGCCGGGGCGTGGCAAGGAGCCTTTGTTGGGACATGCCTCTGAGGGAGCTGGGTTTCGATGACCTTTGGGTCTCTTTCTGTGGGCTGTTCAGGGGACGCTGACCCCTTGCGTTGGAGGGACATTCCTAATAGGATCGCAATGGGGCAATCGCAAAGGGTCTGGGCACACGGGTGCCATCATGGGGATGGCGAGGGAAAGCATTCGGTGCCAGGGCAAGAGCATTAGACTGGCCCCGCTCCACCGCCTCGTGTGTCCTGTACCCCGAAGTGAAGTCACGTTCCCTCCCGGGACCTCCGTACTCCCTCGTCTGTCAAGCAAGCAGAGACGCGCCCTTTCCAGCATCACACGCAGCAGACCGGCTCTTGGGAGCCGTGGCCTCCAGGCAGCCATGTGGACCCAGGAACAGACATTCAAAGGGACACCAGCCATCCTTGGTGACAGGGGTCCCAAATTTGCATCTCTTCCCTTCCCTGAGGAAGGAGATGATGGTGGGGGGGGGCTGGGGGGTGGGGGGGCAGCCCTTTCACAGACGAGCACATCAGCAAACCCTATGACAGTGGGATTTTCTAACAAAATAAACTTGCTTATTCGGTCTGTTTTCTGTAACTTTTGCTAAATACTTTATACATTTTTAATGTTAAAAAAGCTGTGTCTCCTGCCAGCATTCCTCATCCCGGTATGAATGTGTTTACTCCACATTGTATATCCTTCCACCCTCTGGCTGCCTAAATCAGTAAATACAATTGATGTACTATAATTTATAAGTAACACTGTTGAAACTCCGATCCCTATGGAGGCTGTAACCTGCCGCCCCGCCCCCCCCCCCGCACCCTCCCCCCGTAATAGCATTTGTGTGTATTAATGCTAAAAAATTAAATGTTTAAAGGGTTTAAATTTTGAAGGCGTTCGCTATCTATAATTGTTCTGCGTTATTATAAAGCATTTTCAGGAAGTGAAATGCGCTCTCATTTGTCCCCCCCCACTTGGGCTCTGCGTGTACACTTGAGATGCTTAGATTCACCCCATGTAAAATAAACTGTCCAGAGACACTGGGTCCTCCTGGGTGACCCTCTTTCCTGGAGGGGCTGTCACCCTCTCCTTTGTATAAATGGTCTCAGCAGTCCTTCCAGGCTCCTAGGGTTGGCGATAATTTTGTGCCTGATGTCTTAGCAGAGGGCAGCTGGGCGTGGACCCCCTTCACCCCCAGATGGGTACCGAGCTGCCGGACCCACACACCTGGCCCCTCGTGACCCCTTTCCCTAGTGACTTCTGTCCCTGTGGACAGAAGGAGTTCCTGGCTTGTTTCTTTCTCCATCCATCCATCCATCCATGCATCCATTTATCCATTTTTTCATTCAGTAATTATTGAACACCTACTATATACCAAACACCCCTTTAGGTAGTGGGAACACGTCAGTGGAACAGGTGAAGAGCCCCTCTCTCCTGGAGCTGGCTTTCTCACAGGGAGAGAGACAACAACAGTCCGCAGAATAACTAATCCCGCATGGGTGCAGAAGGTGTTAAGTGTTAGGGAGAAAGAAGGACCCGGCAGGGTGTGAGGATGGGGCGTTTCAGGGACGACCCTGGGTAAATTGCAGTATTAAATAGGGCAGTTGAGGGCATCCTCATTGGGAAGGTGACATTGATCAAAAGCAAGGGGAGTGGGGGGAGCCCGGGAGGTAGCTGGGGGAAGAACATTCCAGGCAGAAGATGGCCTGGTTATGGGCGGTGGGGGTGGGGGAGGGACGCCTACTGGGTTGGGGCCAGCATGGCTGGAGCAGAGGGATGGTGGGCGGGGGAAGTGGGCCCTTGAAGGACTTTCACGCTGGGGGGTCCCAGCCAAGGAGCGTGTGGCATGACTTCACGGCTGTAGGGCTGGCTGCAGACTGAGGGGGACAAGGGCGCAAGCAGGGAGGCAAAGAAGCTGGACCGGGAGGGGACGATGGTGGCTGCAGGATGTGATCATGATTTTGGTGGAAGTGGGGGGGGGGAGTGTCAGGATCTAGATGAGCTCTGGACGTGGCACCAACACGATTCTCGACAGATTGGGGTGGGGTGTGACAGTGCGACATTGAGAGTGACTCCAAGGACTTCAGTCCAAGCCACCAAAAGGATGGACTGCCATTTCCTGCAATGGGACGGCTGTGGGAGGAGTGTGCCCTCCCATTCTCCGCCGCCCACCCACCCTCTCTATAACCCCTTTCCCGGCTCAGTGCAGACAGGGGGTGCAGACTTCGGTTCCAGGCCACGGGAGGAAGGGCCATCTTGTCCTTCAGCCCAGAGCAGGAGAAGGTCGTGGAGTGGGGGTGAGTGCTGGGGGCCAGGCCCCGGCGAGCAGCCAAGACAGAGCTCCCGGCCAGCCTCTGAGAAGAGACCACTTCTTTCCGTGGAGGCCAGGCCGGGAGGGGGGAGTCACAAACTGAGGCCCTCTGGCTGGAGGGCGGGCCTTCTTCCCAGCAGTCTTTGGGGTTTGAGGAGAGTTTATGGCCCCAGCTCAGACTTAACAAATCCGTTCACAATACATCATCTCCAGCAACTTGTTTGGCTAAGGAGCATAAGCATAAACTCTCCCTCTGATAGAAGATGTTTATGCAGGTTTTCAAACAAACCCCCAGGTCCTGACCCCTCTCCCAGCAGCATCAACACAGCTGCCTGTGGTCCCACCCCGCGGCCGGGCCCCTCCTGGGCACAGCAGCCTGACGAATGCGGCCTGGAAGTACCAGGCTGCTTCCACCTGGCTCTGGCTCCTTCTTCCTTGCCCTCGGCCAGGGCAGAAGGGCCCGGGGGTCTCTGGCTGCCTCCTGCATTAACCCAGAGCCTCCCCATCTCCTTGCCCACCAGCTCGTCCAAGGTCATGGGGACCCCAGCTCCTCACCGACAGCCCCGTTGCCCAGGCCTCCTTGACAAAGGAGATGTAATGAGAAGACCCTGAACAGGGAGCCTGGTCGACCAGAGCTTTCCTTCTGGCTTTGCTGTTCAGCAGCCGTGTGACCCCGGCAGGCTGCCTGCCTTTTGGGGCTCCATGCCTGTAACATTGACCTCCCCGGTGAGGACAGGCCTGGCACCAAGATTATTTATTTATTTATTTATTTAGTGCCCGCAGTGGGGGAGGGGCACAGGGAGAGACTCTCCAGCAGACTCCACACTGTGAACAGAGCCCGATGCAGGGCTTGATCCCACGTCCCTGAGATAATAACCTGAGCTGAAACCAAGAATTCAATGCTTAACTGACGGAGCCATCCAGGCGCCCCGCTAGGAAGCACTTCTAATCACCTCCCACACCCGGTTCGGAGACAAGGGCTGAAGCCTTGGCCTCTCTTTCGTGGGCTGGGGTGGGTGGGTTGGTGGGCTGGTTGGTTGGTTGATTTCTGAGTGTGGTGACTGTCCTATTTCCAACTGCTCTTGAGAACAAACGCCTTGCTTGCTCCAGGATAGTGAAAGTCTAGGGAAAAAAGAAAGGTCTTCTATTAAGAAATAATATGCTCTCACAAACTGATGGGGAAAAATAGTAAGTACACACACAGACACACAGAAACACACACACACCCCTAGCACTAAGGCCTCCTGAGAAATACTCTGGAACCACAGGGATCAGGACTGAAAAATCTAGAAACATTGGACCATAATTCCGAATAACCACATTCAAATGGCATTGAACATGGGCAGCCCCTTCCGGGGCTGGCATGGGCCTCAGAACTCCCCGTTGTCTCTGACTCACCTGCTTCGCTCACTCGCTCCACCTGCTGGCCCCTGTGGGCAGTTTAGGTTCTGATTTCTGTCCTAGATGAGTAATACCAAAAACTAACACGTATTTAGCACTGACTGTGTGCCTGGCTCTGTTCTAAGTGCGTTGCACATATTAACTCATTTTAGCCTCAAAATAACAATGAGCTAGACACTGTTCTTATGCCCATTCACTCAAGGAATATTCACTGAGGGCCCCAACCTACCGGGCACCATGCTGGCAAAGGAGATGCGGTTGGGAACAAAACAGACAGCATCCCAGCCTTCTCGGCACTTTTGGTCTGATGTGGACACACACAGCACACGGGGTAATTCAAAGTGAGTCAGAAGGTGTACGTACGAGGGAGAGAAATAAAGCAAGGTTTGGGGCGTGCAAATGGTTGGGGGCAGGGTGTGCTGTTGTAAATAGAGTGGTCAGGGCAGGCCTTGCCGAGAAGGTGACATTAGAGGAAGGTGAAGGATTAGAAGAGCGTTCTAGGCAGAGAGAGGTTAAGAAACACGCCTAGGGTCACACAGCCAGTAGCTGCAAAGCTGGGATTTGAACCTGGGCTGGCTCGGGAGCCTGGCTCTTAAGGACTACAGTTTAGAGCTGAATGCGAGATGCCACTCCTTCCCCGCGGGACCCTCAGTGTTTGGGGTGAAGACAGGCCGTGATCAATGTGGTGGTTCCCTGAGAGCTGGAGTAAGGGAGGAGGAGGGACGGACAAGGGGCAGCAGGGAAGGCCAAGGCTTTGGCTCTGAAGCGTCTGACCTTCTGTCCCGTACTCCCAGAAGGCCACCTGCTGTCAGCTCTTTCTTTTAATCTGGGGGGGGGGGTGGTTCTTGGAGCCTGCCCCCCATCCCGGCCCCTCCTCCCTCCAAGTACTGGGGTGAACCGGCCACAAATCCTCTAATCCGCCAGCACCTTCGCGTCGGTCTCCAGCAGCGCCTGGCCCTCGACGGCCGGGAGACCACGTCGCTCCCACCCGCCCGCCCAGCCACCGCTGGCCGGCCGGGCCCACACGGCCTCACCCATGGGGAACAGCAAGAGCGGGGCCCTGTCCAAGGAGATCCTGGAGGAGCTTCAGCTGAACACCAAGTTCACGGAGGAGGAGCTGTGCTCCTGGTACCAGTCCTTCCTGAAGGAGTGCCCCAGCGGCCGCATCACCCGCCAGGAGTTCCAGAGCATCTACGCCAAGTTCTTCCCCGAGGCCGACCCCAAGGCCTACGCCCAGCATGTGTTCCGCAGCTTCGACGCCAACAGCGACGGCACCCTGGACTTCAAGGAGTACGTCATTGCCCTGCACATGACCTCGGCGGGCAAGACCAACCAGAAGCTGGAGTGGGCCTTCTCCCTCTACGACGTGGACGGCAACGGGGCCATCAGCAAGAGCGAAGTGCTGGAGATCGTCATGGTCAGTCTCGGCCTCCCCGTGGCGGGCCCAGGCTCATCCAGGGTCGGGGTCTTGCTTCTGCCGCCGCCGTATTCAGGGGGACACAGCGGGGGCGGGGCTGGCCGGTCAAAGCGAGGGGGATCCAGGCGCTGGGGCTCAGGGGCTCCGAGAGCATGGGAAGAGGGGTCCCTAGGACACTGACGTTAATAAAGGCGGGCCGCTTCCCCACAGCTTCGTCCTCCTCCTAAGAAGAATCTGGGTATTTCCTGTTAATTGCATATGGTGTTTCCTGCTTTCCCTTCCTTCCCTTCTTCCTTCCTTCTCTCCTTCCTTCCTCTCCTCCCTCCCTCTCTCCCTTCCCTTCCCTTCCCTTCCTTCCCTTCTTCTTGCCTTCTCCCCTCCCTTCCTTCCTTCCCTTCCCTCTCTTCATTCCTTCCCTCCCCTCCCTTCCTTCTCTCCTTCTTTCCCTCCTTCCCTTCCTTCCCTTCCTTCCCTTCCCATACCCTTCCCTTTCCTTCCCTCCCTCCCTCCCTCCCTCCCTCCCTCCCTCCTTCCTATCTTCATTAAACTGTCCTCCCAAACCTTCAAGGGCATTATTCGGATTCTTCCACAGTTAGTTTTAAGTACATAACATGTTTCCAATACAGAGGAGGAAGAGGCCAACTTTGGGGGACGTGAAATGTGGGTTCCAGTCCTCATGGTCTTCACCGCCTGGGGCAGGCCACTTCACCCAGGGGTTCGGCTTTCTCACCCGCCCCGTGCTCCGCGCCGAGCCCCGGGCTCCTTGCTGGCCAGACTTCCAAACCACGCTGTCCTCCCTGCCCACACTGGCCCCACATCAGATCATTTGGTGTGAAGATTTTAGGTGTCTTGGGAATAGTTTTATTTAATAGGTAAGTCATTTGTGAAACGCGGGAGCATACGCAGGGGACGGTTGAAATCACCTTGAACTCCATCGTCCGGAGGCAGCTGCTGTCACCTTATTGGTGTGTACCTTCCCGGGCTTTATCTGTATATATATTTAAAAATAATTTTGGAACTATGACATGCCAGACCTTTGATCAGTTACGATTTTGTTATGCTTTCCCTATCAAGGTGTCTTCTTCAAACCCATTTTGAACAGCTCCTTAGAATCCCGTCTTACGGAAAGGCCATAACATTATTTAACCAGCCCTATATTTTTGGACAATTGGGGTGTTTCTATTTTTTTTTCTTCTGATGTCATTGGTATTGCCCTTCACTTGACATCTTTTCCTGGCATCTCTGAATCCCCCACCGTGTCCTTGTTTTATTCCCCTGATTCTGTTCCTGGTAAGAGGGAGAATGTCTTTTGTATTTTTTCCTCCTCTTTTGGTGCGTTTGTAATTCTGCTTGCGTTTGCACGGTTCTCCCTCCCCCCCCCCCCATTAGGAGAGACCATGAACCAAGGGGCCGAGCGGGCAGCCTGTGCGCAGCGGACTTGGCTTGGGGCTCCGGTTAAGGGCGGAGTGTCACTGACATCCGGGCACGCTCCCCTGGATTGGCAGGTGGCCTGGGACAGGGAGCAGGACCTCAGAACCACGTACAGGATGCCAGGCCCAGCAGTGGCCTACAAGTTGGTGCTCCTTGAGGAAAGGCAAGAGGAAGGGGAAGGAGAGCAGGAGGGAGAGAAGGAAGGGTGGGGAAGAGGGAGAGGGAGGGGTAGGAGCCATGGTGTCTCTGGCTGAGGCAGGGCAAGGCGAGGCCGAGGCTCTGCAATTCACCAGATCACATGGTCACTGCCCCTGGAGTCCGAAGCTAGAGGTTCTAATCCCAGCCCTGCCACCAACTAGCTACACGGCCTTGGAAAAACCTCTGGGGCCCGGGTAAGAACGGAGGGCTCCTCTCCGAGGCCCTGACAGTCTGTCCTTGGAGTTAGAAGCCGGGCAGGGCAGGCAGGCACTCCCAGGGTTTAGCCCTCGGGCCCACACATGGTTCCCCTGGCTCGGGACCGAGAGACACGTTAAGGGAGCCACCCCCCTGCACTTTGGTTCCTGGGCACCCCCGGGCTCTGAGCACTGCCGGCCGAGCCTGTGCCCGGAGCTGCTGGGTTTGCTTCTCTTATAATGGCATTGGGGGGGGGGAGTTTCACAGGCATTACTGCCCCTGCCTGAGTGTCTGCAAGGCGCCCCCAGCTCCCACCCAGCATGCCTGCCTGCACCCCGAGCTTGCCCCATCGTGACTGCACAGGCTGGCACAGGCTCGGGACCACCATCTGGGTGTCCACTCTGGCCTGGCCAGGCCTGGGGTTCCTGAGCTGCTGGGATCCTTGGAACCTGGAGCTGGGAGGGCACATGGAGACCCCACCTTGTCCCTCTCCCTTCCCCAGCCCCTAGGATGCCCTCCAAACGGTGTAGTGCGAGGATGAAGGTTCTAGAAGCAAGCTGCCTGGGTTAGCATCTCTGCTGCTCTGCTTCTAGCCCGGGAGACTTCTAGCAAGCTGGTGTGTCTCAGTTTCTTCATCTGTAAAATGGGGCCAATAATGCCCACATCCTAAGGTTGCTGGGGACGTTACATGTCCAAATGCCTAGAAGGGTGGTGTGTGTTAAGCGTTCAACAAAGGTTAGCCGTTATTACCGTAAGCCGACCCAGCTGGACAATCAAGGTACCGCATGGACCCCAAAGAAGCTGTCTGATAATCTACGACTTCCGGGGGGTAGGGTTCAAGGTAGCGGTTCCCAGACTGCCACCTTGGGGGGCTGCTGTGGGATTATCGCCAGAAAGCTTTTGGTTTCTTATTCTCATTTTTTTAATAAAATGAAAGTAATGTGTCTACATGCTCAGGAAATTCAAAAGGTAGAAAGAGGGACAAAATGCCTGAAAGCCACCTTCATCCCTCCGCCACGTTCCCTGTCCCTCCTGAGGGTCTCAAAAATACAGATGCCCCGACCCCACTCCCCCGAACTTTGGTTCAGCAGGAAAGGCTGGGGCCTGGGCAACTGCATTTTAACCTGTGCCCCGGGGGATGCCTGGGCCCTGGGGGTCGTCAGGCTCCACTTCTTCTGATGAGACCTTCCTCTTTATTTGCTGCAGGCAATTTTCAAAATGATCAGTCCCGAGGACGTGAAGCACCTTCCAGAAGATGAAAACACGCCCGAGAAGCGAGCAGAGAAGATCTGGGGGTTCTTTGGAAAGAAAGATGATGGTGAATTCCTTCCCCTTTCATAGCCTTTGGTTTTCTAGTCATGGGCTGTTTCCTGGAGACCCCGACGGGACTGGTCCTCTGAGGCCGAGGCTGGTGCCCAGGCAGGACCGGGACACTTCATCCCAGCATGCACTGTGGGGCTGTCTGAGGGCCTGGGGTGCAGGCTGGAGGGGGGAGGAGGAGGGGGCGGTAAGCAGACAGGTCAGCAGGGCCCAGCTCTGCTGCTGATGGGCCATGATGCCACAGCCCCTTTGCTCCTCCAACTGCATCACCGCCTGAGCAATCTGGGGCAGAGGGAAAGGCAACTTAGAGCAGCGTTAGCGCCCCGGGAAGGAAATGGTTACAAGTCAGGCCAGCAGCTCCTTGGCCCCCTGCATACCTGCGTGCACACTGGCACTCAAGGGATTAGAGGCTTGGCAAACCACTCTCTGTGCTCATCTGTCTTAGACGCTGGGGAACTCTTTCCTTGGTTTCGAGAATGCTTTCTGCACGCTTGGGACAGGGCAAACTTCAGCTCAGTCTGCGTCTGAATCAGCACCGAGTCCCAAGGAAGTGGGATCTCAGTTTACCTGCTTGTACTGCAGGGAGTTAGTTTGGGTCCCCCGGAGAAGCAGCGCCAGACAGAATTGGATTTAGATTAGGCTGGAAGAGATTTATTGAAGAAGGGCCTGGGAGGGAAAACAGGGAGGGAGCTGGAGGAGGCTGGGGACAACGGGGACTGCAGAGCAGGTGGGACCCCTGTGCACCGAGAGGCAAGGGCAGAAGAGGAGTTGAGGCCATAATACCATTGCGGGAAAGCTTTGGCAAAGCCCCCCCATGGAGCCTCCTCGAGCCCCCTTCTTCCAGGGGCCGGCCTGTCTCGGTCTGCTGCCCTGCTCTGTCTTGGGCTGGAAGCAGCCCGTGGGGAGCTGGCCTCTCACTGAAAGCAGTGATGGATTCCAGAACAGGGCAGCCAGTCTGCTGGGGCATGATGCTGGTGGCCAAGGCAGGGAGGATACGGGAGAGGGAGGTGGTGTCGGGTGGTGGTGGGGGGTGCAAGCTCATGTGGCCAAGGGGGCCCGGAGGGTGAAGAGAGAGAAGAGGACAGAAGCTCTATGACTGGCAGGGACTGGCGAGTGAACATGTGGTCTGGTGGACAGCTGGTTGCTGTCGCGTGGGGGATACGCAGCCCACTGGGGCCTCATCACCTGATTCTCTAACAGAGGGGCCGGACATCCGAAGTGTCTCGCTTGAGGACTCCACTATTGGCTCCTTTTGTGATCTCGGGGACAGGCCTGAGCAGGACGTTACATAAGGGCAGGTGCAGATGGCCCTGGTTTCACTAATCTGCAGTCCAGGAAGAAGGCTGAGAAGCAAGGAGGTCACTGCTGCTGGGGCCAGAACCAGGGGGAGGCCAGCGAGGTCTGGGCACGATATTTAAGGAGGCAATATTCTCAGCTGCTAACCCTGTGCTCGCGCCACCCTGAAAGTGAGCGCCTCCTTAAACTTTGCTGGGTAGGTGATGTCAGCCCTGATGTCACCTCCCCCCTCCTCCCTTACACTGTAGCACCTCCCCCACTGGCTCTTGAACCCCGGGTCTGGCAGGTGCCCAGTTCCCTGTTCTACTTGCTAACCTGAAAATCGGCTCAGGTGAAGGTCACAGTCACCGGAGGTAGTGGGGTCGGCCGTTTTCAGATGTCCCCTCTGGAGGCCATGCCTAACTCCACAACTGGGCTCTGCCTGAGGGAGGTTCAAGCTCCGTGTGAGGCTGATAGGGCAGCTGGGACTTTAAAACCCCAATTTCAGTACCCAGACCTGTGCTGAGAGCCCACCGTGCATCCTAACCTGGTGGCAGGGCGGGGGGACCCAGGCGCGGGTTCAGGACGTCCGAAAGGCAGGCGCAGAGCCCAGGCCAGTGGAAATCCAGTTCGGTTCAGCCAAGCTTGGTTGAGCCCCTACTATGCGCAGGCACTGTGCGCATCGCCATAAGCAGAAAGGAGCACTTGTCTCTTTCCTGAGTTATTTAGAAGTGCGACTGTCCTCCCGACCAGACCAACAGCTTCCTGGGGCAGGGGCTTTATCTCACTCCTTCTTGGACCGCCCCCTGCGGTGGCCTCAGCCCCCAGAGCAGTGGCTTGGTACAGAGGACCTGTCAGCCCACACGCTGGCAGGGAGGCAGAGAGACCTCTCCACGAGCCAGGCTCTCCCGGGCACCACGCTGGGCCCCTCACTTTTCATCCGTTCCCCGGGTGGATGCTGTTCCCCGCTTCTCTGTCCCCCAGAAATACCCGCAGAACTCCAAACTTGGGCGCTAGGGTAATAGTCAAAATATTTAAGAACCTGCGGGAAGGGGCACCGACCAATCAGAAGATGTCCTCACAGCGCCCCTCATTAACCCTCTCGCTGCTGGCTGCTGGCTCTCGGGGAGGTCCAGGGGTCCGGGAGGAGCTGAGTATGGGGGCGGTGGTCCCCTCCGGGCACCGAGACTCAGTGTTTTCGTAACAGATACCTCCGCATGGCACGTTGGCCAACGTCAGCCTCCCCGCAGCTTGAAACAGCCCATCCTGACTGCGGCCTTTCCTTCCCCCCCCCCCCCCCACTCATAGATAAACTTACAGAGGAAGAGTTCATCGAAGGGACCCTGGCCAATAAGGAAATTCTGCGACTGATTCAATTTGAGCCTCGAAAAGTGAAGGAAAAATTGAAGGAAAAGAAACCTTGATGTCCACTGCTCGGCCCTGCCCCCTCCCCTCCCCAGGCACAGAACCCCACTGTGAGCATGCGCAGACGCCCCAGGGGCCAAGGGGGTTGCCTTGGCGTTAGCGTCCCTCCCTGTTCTACCCTTCCACCGCCTCTCCCCTGCCCTCGGCCTCCTCTCCCCTGCCCTCGGCCCATGCCTCCGTGATAATCCCAGGATTAGGTCACAGGAGTCCTGATGTCACCCCTGGGTAAGCTCCTTTGTGGGTTGCTGGGTAAGCAGGTTCCAATAAATGCCAGAGGAGCTGGGCACCCACCTGGCGGGTCTTTCTTGAACTGGAAAAGAAAATGATTTCTGTGGGCTCTGCCTCAGAGACAAGGACGAATTGCCCCTGCAGTCATGGGCGGGGGTCCTGGGACTGTGGTGGAGATCGGAGGCAGGCGCAGCCCTTCTCTGCCAGAGCGCAGGCTGCTCGGGGTGGGGGGTGGGGGGGCACTGTAGACCTAGAAGAAACCATTCCAGGCAGTGAGGTGACCCTGGAGACGTGCCAAGCGCTGCGGGAGGGGCTGCTCCGCCAGAGGGTTCGGGAAGGTGTTCCCAGATTGAGAGACATTGAAATTAAGGCCCAGTGGACTGCGGGGGAGGCAGTGGGGGGAGGATGGGGAGGCGGAAAGCACAGTGTCACAGAGGGCAGCCCACACAGAGACCCTGAAGTGGGAATGAGCATGCCAGGTTCAAGGGCAGGAGAAGACCAGTGTAGCCAGAGAGCTGAGGGAGGAGCAGAGGGAGGAGGGAGAGCCAGTTGTGAGTTACACCTGAAAGGTAGGCAGGGACTAGACCACGCCAGGCTTTTCTGCAGCTCATGGAAAGATGGGGGTTCGCTGTGGGGGTAGTGGGTACCATTATGGGGTTTGAAGTAAGAGGGACTTATGTTTGTGGTGGAAATAAGTCAGAGGGGCAAGACTGGGGGCAGGGAGCCTGGAGATTACACTTTTATAGTCACCCCAGGGGTTCTCAGCGGGGTGGGGGGGCAGATGGGAGAGAGTGGGACCGCTCTGGAGACACTCAGGAGGTAACATCCTCCTGAATGACTGGGGGGGGGAGGACGGAGGAGCAGGGATGGCAGCCAGATGTGTGGCCTGGGTGCTGGGTGAATAGCGATGCCATCTACTGAGATGGGAAACTCAGGGACAGTCCCTGGTTTCAGGGGATAATGACAAGTTCAGGTGTGATATAGTGAGAGAGGTGGGGGGCCCTCATTTTAGAGAGAGGAAAAGGAAGCACAGAGACAGCAAGCAGCTTGCCCAGGGTCAACCAGCTAATGAGCAAAGGCTGGCCAGGGCTGCCCATGGCCTATATACCACCTTGTCAGAGCTCCAGGGCCTGGAACACCTTGGAACTCCACCAGCGGGCTCTGAATATCCTTGTACTCCTTGTTGTGAAGGCCCATCTACTCTCCGGCCTTAAGTTCCAAAATGAGGTCGGAAAAATATATGGGGGTCCCAGACACTTGACTGAGCTGTGTGCAACCCCGCAAGGCAGGGGAGTCTCCATTTGTGAGCATTGGGGGGTGATCCCCCTCCCTCCTCCCCGCTGGCTTGAGTTTAAAGCAGAGACGCTACGTGATGACCTTGTTGGTCTACGGTTCAATGAGAGGCAAAAAGGGGCCGCTGGACTTGAGCCAGGGGAGAGCTCAGCCATGCTCACATAACTAGCACGTCTTCTGTTAGCTTGGGGTGACAGGGCCACTCGGGCTGGGTCCCGTGCAGCTCTAGGGTACTCTGTGGGAAGATGCTGAGAGAATCCAGAAGTGTTGCAAAATCCCAGTAGACCAAAGAGAAGAGAAGGAGGGGGAGGTGGTGTTGAGCCATGTCATCAAGACTTTTCCGGATCCAAGGGACAGAAGACCCAACACAGATTGCTGTGGCACAGATAGGATAATTTATGGACTCATGCCACTGAAATCCCAGGAGTAGCACTAGCTTTAGGTCTGGCTGCATCCAGGGGCTCCAACAACATCTCAGGGCTTCTCCCCACCTCCTGGTCCTGCTCTCTGCCGTGGTGGCTCCATTCTCAGGCAGGCTTTTCTACTTCTGGCAAGATGGCCACCAGCAGGTGCAGGCTTACTTCTTCATGGTTCCAATATCAGCAAAAAAGAAAAAAAAAAAAAGCTTTCTGTTGAGAGTCTCAGCCCAAGTCCCAGAACCGTCATCTCTCATTGGCTCTTGTTGGTGATACGCCCACCCCTGACCCAGTATCTGGTGCCAGGGGGAGGTCCTGCTCAGATTGGCTGAGCAGATTTTTGTGCCCAACCTTGGGGCTGGGGGTGGAGTTGAGACAGCTCAAACGTCCTGAACTGGGACTGCCGAGATATGTGGTGCCCAAGAGGAAAGTTTGGGTCCTATTAGTATAAGAGGAATAGATTGAAAAAACAGATGTCCACTCTAGGGGCCTTGGGAGACGTCACTTCCCGTTTGAATTTCTGCTTCCTCACAAATGTGTAAGCTCAAGGGCAGAAATGGGTCTCTTCAAGAGCAGTAATCCCAACTGCTCTCACAGGCTCCAGCCTCTTGTGCAGTGCCCCTCGGGCATGTCTTAGCATCCCTAGGAGGTGTGTCCAACTAAGATTCACCAGGAAGTCCGTCAATGCCAGGTGCCATTGCTACACCACACACCACATTCTCACCACAACTGAGGCTACGGTACTCCTGATGTGCTGAGCTATGCGCTGGGCTGCTGGCGAGCTGTCTGGGTTAAAATATATGGTTTGGGCCACGGGGAGTGGCATGTGTCACGGAAACGGCTCTTGTCACCGTCTCCTGGCAACAGCTCTTTTAGACGTCCTCTGTGGCCTCCTTTTGCTCACCTTGAAACCTTGTCCGATGTCTTCAACCTTGGTCACATATTAAAACCAGGCTATGGCCCCCCAAACACAGGCAACAGAAGAAAATAAACGGATAAACTGGACCTCATCGTGACCGAAAGCTCTTGTCTATCAAGGGACACCATCAAGAGAGTGAGGAGACGACTTATGCAATGGAAGGAAGTATTTGCCAATTATATATCCGATAAGGGATTAAAATCCAGAATAAACAAAGAAATTCAACAATTCAACAATTCAAACCCGCACAGCCTGATTTTAAAAAATAAGGGCTTGAATACACATTTTTCCAGAGAAGATAGGCCAATGGTCAATAGTCACATGAAAAGGTCTCGATATCTCTAGTTACCAAAGAGACGCAAATCAAAACTACCCTAGCTACCACGTCATACCCATTAGGATGGCGATGATCAAAAAAGTAGAAAGTAAGTGTTGGCAAGGACGTGGATGAATTGGAACCCTTGTGCCTTGTTGGTAGGAATACAAAATGGCACAGCTGCTGTGGGGAACAGCTGGGTGGTCCCTCACAATGTTAAACAAAAGGACCGTATGACTCAGCCGTTCTCCTCCTAGACGTCTACCCATAGAACTGAAAACAGGGACTCAAACAGAATCCTTTGCACACCCATGTTCACAGTGGCATTATTCACAGTAGCTAAAATGGGGAAGCAACCCAAGTGTCCATCAACTGATGAATGGACTGAAAATGTTATCCGTACAATGGAATATTATTCTGCCGTAGAAAGGAAGAAAATTCTAGTACGTGCTACAACATGGATGAATCTTGAGAGGGCTGTGCTGAGGGAGATAAGCCAGTCACAAAAAGACAAATACGGGGTGATTCCTCTTATGTAAGGTACCTGGAGTGGTCACATGCCGAGACAGGAAGTACAACGGTGGCGGCCGGGGGGCTGGGGTGGGGACATGGCGGGTTCGTGTTTAATGGGGACAGAGTTTTAGTTTGGGAAGGTGAGAAAGTTCCGGAGACAGTTGGACAACAGTGTGAACACACTCGATGCCACTGAACTGTACATTTCAAAGTGGTTAAAATGGAAATTTTGTGTTATATATACTTAACCACAGTAAGAAAAAAAAAAAAAGAACAAAACCATTCAAGAATTTCTAAAAATACCTATGCCCAGGCTCATTCAGACCAAGTCCACCAGAATCTCTGGCTCAGGACTCGCCCTCAGTGTTTCTAGAAAGTTCCTCAGGTGATTGTCGTGCCAGGATTGAGACCCACGAGGCCAGATCTTCAAAGCAACAAGCAGAGTGAATGATGTAGGGGGTGGTTGAGATGAGAGGAGACACTTGCCTCCTGCCCTTTTGACCTCTGGCCTCTGTCCCCTACCCCTCTGCCCACTCTCGGTCCCCGAGGAGGCTCGATGCCACAGCCCTTTCTTCCAATCCTGTCCAGGAACAGGGCACCCGATTCTCCAGGGCACTAGACACTTTTAGCTCCAGTGCGAAACACGTGTCGAAGAATCAACCCGATACAAACCAAATCAAATAAACTTGTTACTTTAATCTTTAGCAAGACAAGAGCAAGCGGGTGTGTGTGTGTGTGTGTGTGTGTGTGTATGCCACCCCATTTATGGAGTGACAAGCGGGGAGGATATGTTGACATGCTTTGGGGGGGGGAAATTCCCTCCCCTATTCGAGGCCAGGGTCCTGGGTAACGGACCCCAGACAGCATCTGATGCACCCAATGACATCTCAGTCCTGTGTCGTCGTGGTGTGTGTGCCGAGCACCTGCTCTGACCCCGCTTTGCTGGGTGCAGACTGGGAACACAGCAAGACCCTAGATCTCCAGCAGCTAACGGACCTGACCAGCAAAGGCAGGGACATTGACAGCAAGGAGAAATGAGACGGATGCGTGCTTTAACGATTGAACTGTGGACGCTCCGGACACCAAGAAATAAACCTTTGCTTTGTTACGCACCTGCCTCGTGCCTCCGCTCCAGTTCTCCTTTTGGAAAGCGGAGCCGGGACTCCGGGTGGGGAGAGGGCCAAAACACGCCATCACCAAGATAAATAATATTTTGGTGCAATCGTTGAAAAATAGAAATTCGTGCCCAGAAGTCCATGATGGGAGGACTATCAGCGTTTTCAAGGAAGTCGGGATCAGTCTGCATTTGCACGAGCTGACCTCTCTTGTCTAACCCTCATCCTGGCCCTGTTCTGGTAAGTTATCTTTAGAAAGGACCTATCTGGAGCTTGTGGATTTTAGTTTTTAAAATGTGTTAAAATATTACTTATCTTGACAGTGGGTTTTTTTTTTTTTTTTTCCGGTGCTGTCTTAAATCTTGTATCCAAACTGTATTCCTCACCTGCCTCACTCTCGCCCCCGCCCCCCCGGAAGTGGAGTGTCTTTGACAATGGAGTTGCCAGGTGAAGTTCTCTGGACCGAGTGTGCAATTTAATTTGAATTACGGATGGTGTCTACCCCACGGGAAATACTTACACGATGAGATTATTCACGAATCTGCAATGCAAATCTGAGCATTATGTATTTTAACTGCTAAATCTGGCAACCCGACTTGACGAGTCCCCCCCCTCCCCCCCCCCGTCCCTCCCGCTAATGTAAGGCAGTGTCTAGTCCCATGGCAACGTACCCGCCCGCGTACACATGCATTTTGGACACTCTAAAAGCGACACTCCTGGGCGTTAAGGCGTGCGTCCCTGGAATGTTCCTTCTGTGGTTTTCCTTCGGCCCCCCGCTGTATTGTTTCAGTCACGGAGCCTGATCCGAATCCCCCAGGGCCCTGCTCGGCCTCCAGAGCACCGTCCACGCAGGGTCTGGAGCATGAGAGACGTGGGCGTGAACTTCGTGCCAAGGTGGGGGTGGTGCGTGGGGAGACCGGTGACTCTGCGCCGTCCCCGGGGGGAGCAGAGCCAGGCCGGTGGGCCTCCAGCCTAGATCTCGCTCTCTTCGAGAATCTCCTCCATGGTGTGGGTCAGGGTGAAGTCCCCCTCGCTGCTCTCGGACACGATGCTGCCCCTGCCCCGGGGCCAGGCTGCGTGTCCCCGCGGGGGCCGGGCGCCCCGCCCCCCGAGGCCGTGCTCTGACAGGTGCAGGAGGGGCGCATCGCCGCCGGCCACGGGCTGCAGCTTCTGCAGCGTCCCCGCGCCGTCTGCCTGGGACAGCTTCTTGGGGCATTTCCCCAGGAATCGGAAGTTCTTCTCCAGGACCCAGGCCCTGCAGCCCGAGTGGCGGGCGAGCAGGAAGCGAACCCAGTGCTTCCGTAGCTCCGCCTTCACCTGCGGAGGGAGAAGAGGGCGGGTTATTGGGCTGGAGTCACGTGGCCCTGCGTGTGTCCCCTGGACAATCACTTGCTGCGTGGCTCCTGGGCGCGGCCAGCGGGAAACGTACCGTCTAACTGGGGGAGACGAGCAGAGAGAGAAGCGAGCAAGCCTACGTGCGTGGCCACTGAGCAGGACAGTGGGGCAAGGAGACAAAATGTGGAGATACCATCTTCTAGAAAGGACTACAGTGTGGAGGGGCCATACGACACCTGCCTGGTGGACAAGCCCCCCCGCACCCCCAAGGGAAGACAGAGGCAGCAGCAGTGAGCAGGAGGGAAGAGGGCTTTGCTGTCCAGAAACTTACATTCTAGTGGGTCGAAAGGGGGCTGGAGGAAGCCACCTGCCCTCTCCCTTTCAAGCCTCTTTCCAGGGGAGCAGAGAACTGGTAGTAGTAGTAGCAGTAATAATAATAAAATAATAATAATAATAATAATAATAATAATAATAATAATAATAATAATGGAAGTCACCATAGTTAGCAGGTATCGGGCCTTTACCAGGAGCCCAGCAAGGCCAGGGCCACACTATACGGCAGCGAGGGCTATTATTGCCATTTTACAGATAAGGAAACCGAGGCCCAAAGAGCTACAGTAACCCGATGGACTCAGACCTGCTAAGTGGGTGAGGCCCGGCCAGAATCCAGAGTTTTGGACTCCAAAGTTCAAGCAGGTTCCCTCCGTCACACTTAATGCTCCCCGGGGACAGGGTTGGGTTCGGAGGCTCTTTCACACGTCCTGACAGCTTCTCTGGGCCGTCTGGGCTGCCTCCTGCTCTCCCTACCGGGTGCTCCCAGTGCATGCTGCTCGCTGCACCCTTCCCCCCATCACAGAACCAGAAACCTCCGGGGGCAGCTGGATGCCAGCCCCAGCCTCACCGGGACCCGGATGGCAGCTCCGGAGACGTACCTCTCCGTTGGCAAAGCAATACTGCAAGGCCATGAGTAATCCCTGCAAGAAAAGGAGGAGGTGGCGTGAGGTGTGACTCAGGACAAGATGTGTCTGGGAGTGGCCTGGAAAGGGCAAAGGCCCGCCCCGTCCTAGCAGCCCCCAAGGGAGACAGACAACTACATTGCTGGGGCCAACTAGAGTCCGTCCTACCAGTTACGTTAACTTGGATTTCACTGGGCTCTCTTCTGACTTTGACCCCCACTACCCATATGTGCCCAAGTGTTTGCTTAGATGTTTGTATGTTAATGCTGATTAAATCCCAAAGACCCTATATTCTTCATTCAATTATCCAAATATTGTACAAGACCACAGTCCCATTTCTACTTGTCCGTAGTGAGCACTGGCTAGATTTTTGCCTGAATTGCATCCTTTCCTTTTGGGAACGGACCCTGCCCTACCCCCTGGGCTATTAGCAGGGCTGTCAGTCATGGTCCCCATGTTCTAGGATGCCCATCAGCACCATAACCAGCCCAGCTGGGCACAGGACCCCAGCAGGGCCAATGTGAGTTCTTTTCCCTGGGAATGGAGGAAGGGTTGCGCTCTCTTCTCTGGGTTTGCCAGCTTTGTAATCAAAGTAAGCCTGGAGATACACACGGGCGTCTTCCCAGCTGCAGGGAGAGAGCCTGTCTGAGGACAAAGCCAACAGAGAGAAAAGAGGAGGCTGGAGACAGTAAGAGACAGATTTCCAACCTTGTTTGGGTACCTGGATCCAGCCACACCTGATCGTGAAATTTTCATTTATGCTAGATAATAAATAACCCCTTCTCTCGTCAGAGCATTTCTTTTGAAGATAGAGCATTTCATGCCTGTGGCTCTTCACCATACGTAGATTAAAGTAAAAATCCCCCAACCACAGAAGGCACTAGGGGGACCTGGGCTCTGTGTCTGCCTTGCTGACTTCATCCTGTGCCCTGCCTGCCCTCAGCCACTCTATTCCAGCCCCACCGGCCTTCTGGCTTCCGCCAGCATCTCGAGCTGATGTGCTAGTTACCTGCTGCTGTATAAACTCAGTGGATCGAAACAGTCAAGATTTGCCATCTCTCACACTTTCTCGGGGCCACGAATCCAACGGTGGCTTAGCTGGGTATGTTGGCTCTGGGTCATCTTCAGGTTGTGGACAAGATGTTGGCTGGAACGTCAGTGTTCTGAGGGCCTGACTTGCTTCCAAGATGGCTCACATGCCTGCCATGTTGGTGCTGGTTGGTGGTAGGAGGCCTCAGTCTCCCCCACAGAGCTGCGTGAGCGTCCTGGTGACTCGGGAGCTGGCTTCGCCGGAGTGGGTAGACCCAAGGGAGCCCGGTGGAAGCTACAACCCCTTGATGACCTGGCCTCAAAAGCCACACACCTTCACGTCCACAAGACCTTAGCGGTCACACAGGTCAACCCTATTCCGTGTCAGCTGG
Source organism: Ursus americanus (assembly GCF_024610735.1). NCBI lineage: Eukaryota > Metazoa > Chordata > Mammalia > Carnivora > Ursidae > Ursus > Ursus americanus. The sequence continues at coordinate 64,397,366 of NC_142140.1, read as the reverse complement.
GACTCCGCGGGGCCACAAATGCCAGGAGGCGAAGATCCTTGGGGGCCATATTGGAGACTAACTAGCCCAACTCATTGCTTACTGAGCTCCCTTCTCACTTTCTGTCTTCTGGACCATTCTTCCCTCAAATCTCTGCCTAATTTGGCTTCTCAAAATTCAGGTCTTAGGTCAGATATCCCCTAGAAGAGAGGGCTTTCCCGACCACTCAATTTTTGGAAGCCTCTCCAGTCACTGTGAACTGTGAGCTCTCTGATTATATTCTTCGCTGCCCCAGAATTACATCGTTGTTATCGGTCAACTTGAGTTCTTAGCTGTCCCTCCCCACCCCTGCCCCAGCAAGGCTGGTGTCTTTATCCATTTCCATTTACAAAGCACCTGTGTTGGGGAAGTTTCAGTAGAGGGATACTCTTCTTGACGTGGGAAGATGTTTCTGGATGCTCTGTTTAACTGCCGGGAGTCTGGAATCAAAGCTGTTCTAGCCAATGTTGGTCTTCCAGCGTTTCTTGACTCCTACGCTTCTTGATGTGATACCCAGCTGCGCTAACCTGCATGCCACGGCCTCCCCCGTACGTGGGTATCTGTGGCACCGGGGCTATGTGTCTGAGGTCCTGGAGCTCCACACATGTGCAGGACCCAAGTACTTGAGTGTCTATGGGAAGAACCTCGTAAAATGCCAGGATTCACAAGGAATGGACACATTTCCAGCTGAAGAGTCAAGGTCACAGTGCCGGCTGACTCTCCCATCTCTCTTGATCATGTTTCTCTCACCCCCTGTGGCTAATAAGGGAGGTTTGGTACCGGGAAAGGAGCTGAAATTGTGAAGGACTTGTAGCACGTTGCCCTGGGGGAAAATTCCTGTGCTCTTCCTAATGGAAGCTAGGGATCTTGCAAGCTGGCTATCCCAACATCGGTCCCACGTTCGGACTCCGTCCACCAGTGTGGGATTTTCTTTCTCTTGTGCATCCTTTATTCCATGGTGATAGCTCCTGAACAGGGGCACGGCGGTACCAGTTTATCACTGTCACGCACACAGTCTCATTGGAGGGTCCCAGCCGCCCTGTACGGTTGGCAGGGTGGGTTATATTTGCCTCCGGGCATATATTAGAAGGGGTTGCTTTCACGTGTCCGATCCCTCACGCATGAGTTGGCTAAAATAGGATTCCACATCACAAACGTGTCATTCAATTCTTTGGGTTCTTGATTCACTGTTTTAGGAGCCTGCTGGAGTCCGGTTAACTCCGATTCTAGATGAAGCACGTGTGAAGGGAGGGTCCCACAGAATAGACGGCTCTCACTTCCTATGTCACTACCACTTGGCAGTCTGTCCAAGGATCCCCTGATGGTGAAATTCTCTAAGACATAAGCACTTGGAAGAGTGAAGGAGCGTCCCGGCAGCAAGGAGGCAGCTGCTGGGTCCGCGCCAATCCGGGCTGATGCACAAAGATATGACTCACCGGATGTGCTCCCACATATCCGCCCACGCACGCTCTCACCTCTGCCTGGTGGGATGAAGGGGAGCAGGGCAGGGGTACTCAGAAGGTGGGAGGCCTCTGTCCATGCACAGGCTCTGGCAGTGTATTTCCTGGCTCAGTCTGCAGAGCAAACCCTGGTCCTCACGTTCCTCGGTGGTGCATGGTGGTGGGCAGAGCTCTAGCTGCAGGTCCAAAGGATCCAGCGTGGTGAGTCTCCAGAGGGGACCCCAAGGGTCTCTCCCCTCCCTGTAGGCATATGCTACTCCTCACGTGAAACGGTGGACCTTGTTTTCCCTCCCCTTGAATCCACAATGACCATGTGACTCCTCCTACCAGAATAACATGGTGGAAGTGACATTCTGGAACTTCCGAGCCTATGCCTTAAGAGCGTGGGAAGATTCTAGCTCTTAGAACATTTGTTCTGGGGATGCTCTGAGAGTCCAGCTGCCAGGCTATGAGATGCCCAAGGTAGATGGAGAGGCCATGTGGAGGAGAACCGAGACTCAGTGATTGAGAGCCTCAGCCGAGCCCCAGCCAACAGCTTGGGTCAATGTCCAGTCATGTGAATGGGTCCTTTGGGATGTTCCAGCCCAACCGAGCTTTCGGATGTTTGCAGCCCCATTCGAACACTGCATGTATCAAAAGGATCGCCCTGCTGAGACCAGGTGGCCCAGCTTATAGAATCATTAAAGATAACAACATGGTTCCTGCTTTGGGGGTAAGTTGTCACATAGCAATCAGTGGAAAGACCGAAATAAGCTCCCTTGCCAAAGGAAGTCTGATGGGCTGATTCTTTTTCTTTTCTTTTTTAAAAAGATTTTATTTATTTATTAGAGAGAGAGAGAGAGAGAGAGCACAAGCAGGGGGAGGAGGCAAAGGGAGAGGGAGAAGCAGGATCCCCGCTGAGCAGGACCCTGAGATCATGACCCGAGCCAAAGGCTCGGTGCTTAACTGACCGAGCCACCCAGGCGCCCTGATAGGACGATTCTTCCTCAAAATCTGTCCCATTGCTCTCCATGAGCATCTGGTCCTCAGAGGGCCTTGGGTGTGTGAGATCAGCTGACCAAGGCTCACATGACCAATCAAGCCCTCAGAGGAAGAAAGGCCATCAAATCCTGCTGACATAATAGCTATCAGTTCTTGTTTCATTCTTGATATTTCTAATTTGGGATTACCTTTTAAAGAAGACAAACACCAAACAACACAGGAAACCCCAACTATTAAAGCTTCGCCACTGAAATTCCCCCAAATATTGAAATACATTAGACATGGTTTCATAATGGGGAAAAAAAAAAGGCCAGCAATGGGCCCTGTGTCTCAGCTCAGAGCCACGCACAACTGAGCTCCAACAGAAGGGAAAAGGAGCCATCGTGCACGTGCCCAAACCACGTGACCTGGGCTTTGGGGAGCCAAAGCCTTTGGGGAGCGTGCGGGGGGGGGGGGGCAGGCACATCCTCTCCAGTCTGTCCCTACGCTGTCAGAGCCTGGCTCTGCCTGGTGACAGTAGCTTTAAGAGTCTAATATGGAGACAGTGGCGTCTCCTGGTTGGAGAAGCCCTGAGGCTTCCCAGCAGTGGCTTAGCCTCCATGAAGAAACCTCATCTCTGATAACTACTGGCACCGGCAAGGCACTAAAGTGGTAGGATAATTTCTCCCTTACAGTGACAATGTGAGGGTTCTAAGAGATCAAAAGCATTTGGGGGGAAACAGATGTTTTCTAGTGTTTCATTTTAATGCCTCTGCTGGTATTCGGACGACTGTTTTTTGTTTTGGGGGGTTTTTATAGTTATTTTCTTAGTGTGTTTTCCAGAGATAATAGCATGTATCTTAACGTATCATATTAATACTAATATAATTCTGGCAAAATATAGAAGCCTTGTTTCACTGTAGCCTCATTCCCTCCTTCCTGTCATTACCGTAATATATTAGATCTTTATAATATAGTTTATGGCAAGAATATAGCTTATAATAATTATTTGGTACAATCTAATGTCTTTAAAGACAGTTAAAAGAAGAGAAGAGAAAATAATGTATATTTATAGTCTTTCGCATTCACCGGTGTTTTTATATTTTCTAATGCATTTCATTTCCTCCTGTGGATTTGAGCTACTGACTGGTGACGTTTTCGTCTAGCCTGAAGGACTTCTTTTGATATTTCTCATAAGGAGGGTTTGCTATTAACAAATTCAGTCTTTGTTTATCTGAGTATTTTTTAAAATTTTACCTTCATCTTGAAACATAGTTTTGCCGAATATAGAATCCTTGGTTGAATTGTTTTTCTTTCCACATTTTGATTATGTCGTATCACTACGTTGGGACCTCTGCTGTTTCTGGTTACAGTCAGGTGCCACTTGTATCGTTGGTCCCGGTGTGTAATGAGTCATTTTTCTCTTGTTCCTTTCAAGAGTTTTCTCTTTGTGTTTGGCTTCCTACAGTTTGACTATAACATTTTTAGGTAGGAATCTCCTGGTTTTATCTTCTTTGGGATTCACCGAACTTTCTGGATTCACAGATCAAGGTTTTTCATCACCTTTAGGAAGTTCACAACCATTATTTCTCCAAATGACTTTTCTGCCCCTTTTTTTCTCTCTTGTCCTTCTGGGGCTCCCTTGTGTATGCTGGTATGTTCAACGGTGCTCCACGGGTCTCTGAAACTTTTTTATTTTCTTTATCCCTTTTTTTCCCTATTTCTCAAATTGGATCATTTCAACCAACCTATCTTCAAGTGAACTGACTTTTTCTTCTGCCACCTGATTCTGATATCAAGCTTCTTAAGTGAAATCTTCATTTCTTTTTTAAAATATTTTATGTTATTTATTTGAGAGAGAGAGAGAGAGAGTGCACACAAGCAGGGGGAATGGCAGCAGAGACAGAGGGAGACGCAAACTCCATGCTGAGCAGGGAGTCCAATGTGGGGCTCAATCCCAGGACCCTGGGATCATGACCTGAGCCAAAGACAGATGCTTAAATGACTGAGCCACCCAGGCACTCTTCATTTCCATTATTGTACTATACAAATCCAGAATGTTTCCAGATTCATTCTTATTTTATCATTTCTCTCTCTGCATTGAGATTTCCTAATTGATGAATCTTTGTCATCATACCGATCTTTAATTCCTAAAACGTGGTTTCCTTCCATCTTCTGACCATATATTTTTAAGGATTTTATTTTTAAGTAATCTCTACACCCAACGTGGGGCTTGATTTCACAACCCTGAGATCGGGAGTCGCACGCTCCACGGACCGAGCCAGCCAGGCACTCTGGAACACATTTGTAATAGCTTCTTTGAAATTCTTTGTCTGCCAAGAGACCTCTCAGAGAGTTTCTAGTGACTGCTTTTCTTTTTCCTGAGTTTGGGTCACAGTTTTCTGTTTCTTTGCATGTCTCATAAACTTTTTTGTTCAAAACTGGAAGTTTCAGGATCTGATTCCCTACTCCCCACTCCCTGGGTGGTTGCTGGTGTTTGTTTAGTAGTTTGCCTGGGCCACTAGTTCTGTGAAATTTTTCTCCCCTGTAGTGCACAGCCACTGATGTCTGTGCTCATTTCAAAAATTTTGGTTTTGTGTGTAAGTCTCATTTCCTGCCCTGTTTATAATAGCTTGACGATTAGTCAATGACTGGTCAGAAGTTGTGCTCAACCACCTTAAACCAGTAAGACTTCCACACTCTGACAATGGATCTGTGTGTGGCCTGGGGGACTCATTCCAAGTTTAGCCACGTTATCAGTCTCCTGTGGCTTTTTACTTTCCACCTCCTGTGTCTCCTGGGTGTGTGTGCAACCTTGCACGTGTCCACAAGCCTCCAGCCCCCCAGAGAGATAGGCAGGAGCTGATCAAGGCCCATGACAGGTGTCTCCTTCCTCAAAGCCCCCTGTTAAATTTCTGGCTAGCTCGCCAGGCTGTTTCTCATCCCAGCTACGATCACCGTCTCAGGCCGTGACATGTTCATTTCTGATCCTTTGCCACTGAGATCACTACTGTATCTGACGGAGGCCGGGGGTGTGGGCTTTTCCTGCTCTTTGATCTACATCGAGTCAGCCCCTTTTTGCAGTGAAGCTGCTCGTTTTCACTAGAATTTCCTCACTGATGGAGAAGAGGTTGGAAGACAGGTGCACTCCAGGCTGAACCAACAGACCCCGCTGTTCTTACTCAGATTTAATAATTTTTCTTCAATAAACTCTTCTCAACCTTTTGTATGCTTTTGGCTGGTTTCCAGGGCCCTCAAGTGGTTGCTGTTGACAATTTTGTGCAATTTTACTGCTGCTTTTGGGGGAGGGGATTTGCCAAGTGGCTGTCTCCTCCATTCCATAAGCCCTACTTTATACTTGCATTTTAAGGTGCTTGGCCCCAAGGTTGCCACTGTACGGGGGGCCTCTGCGGCTGGCACTGTGTGCGGTGGTCTCTTGCCTTTGTGGCCTTTGCTACTGAGCCATGCTTTTCAGTATTGATGCCCTTGTGTGGTCTCCTCCCCTTCAGTCCAGGCTGGGTCTGAGATTTGCTTTAATTTTTTTTGGGGGGGGGAGTGCATGTGAGTCGGGGGGCAGAGAGAGGGAGACAGAATCTCAAGCAGGCTCTACACTCAGCACGGAGCCCGACCTGGGGCTCCATCTCACAACCCTGAGAGCATGACCTGAGCTGAAATCGAGAGTCAGATGCTTAACCACCTGAGCCACCCAGGCGCCCCTGGGATTTGCTTTAAATTGTAGACTGCAACAGAAGTGTCACTGTGTGAGTTTCAGGCCTAGGCATTTCGAAGGCCCAGACGCTCCTGCTTTTGTGCTCTTGGGAGCTCTGAACTGCCATGTGAGAAGTTCAACTGCCCTGCTAGACAGAGGAAGAGCCTGCAGGGAGAGAGAAGCCCTAAGACTGTGTGGAGCTGAGGGATATAGCAGGCAGTGAGAAGTGAAGGCCCAGAAATCTGACCCAAATAAATCCACTCCAGCCAGCCCCGGCCATGTGAGCCTTCACAGCTCAGGCACCAGACATGAGAGTGGCGAAGCATCTTGGAAGTTCCAGCCCCAGCGGGCGTTGCGTGGAGCAGAGGTGAGCCATCCTTACTACGCCCACCTGGATTTCTGGTGCCCAGAATAATGAGAAATAATACAAATTACTGTCGTCGTAAGCTACTAGGTCATGGAAAACAGTTTAAGGGATGGATAACCAGAATACCCAGGTAAAAGAACCACGGCTCCCTCTGACACATCTTAACACAACCGGCAAGCCTCGAGAGCCTCCTGGCCTCGACTCACTAGTTCCTCCCGAGTTGTATTGTGCTCTGAGTATGTCCCCTGAAGCACAGACAATGTTCATTGTGCACGATGCCCTGCAGAGAACGTGGCAAAAATAGGCACATAATAAAAGGCTTCGTGTTGACACTCACGCTTAATACGATTGTGAGTCACACCAGCTATTATAGCCCAGGAAACAGAGCACTTTCCCCTTCTCAGTCACTCTGTCATGCTGGCAGGATCAAGGCAACACTTTTGGTCTACACGCCCTCTTCATGCCAAAGACCCTCATGCTGTAGAGCCCGCTGACACGACAACTTTGTTTCCATCTGAGGGCTTTCTCGATTCTCAGCCTGTCTGGGTCAAGGGCGTTTGGTTTTCTTCAAAGCCAAGGAATCCTGGTTCAGATGCTTACTTACGTGGAAGGAGCTCAGAGTCAACTGAATGAAGAGTCGTATGAGTTTTGAAAATCCTTCCACTTGGTCATCAGTGATGAAAGAGAAGACAATCTCGTGAACACCCAACAGAGGAATGAGGACCAGGGTTGACTTTGCCAACCTGCAAATGACAACCGAAAAACTCATGAGGGTCACGTTGGGAATGGGCCATGTTTCCCGCTCTTCTGTGCGTGACTTTATCGTAGCTCTTATCATCCTGATAAATAGTCCATCTTCCAGTTTGTCTCCTTGGCTACACATCGGATGCCTTAATGGCCAGTGTGGTCTTGCTTACAGGTGCACCCTTACACCTGACTCATGGCAGATGCTTGGAAAACATGAAGTGAGTGAATGAATGAATGAGTAAATGAACGAATGGATGGATGAATTCTCCTATGTAGATTATGAAACGCCTCTAGATCTTAATGTTTTGACTGATGGCTTGATTTCCCCATGGACGGCTGTCACCCTGGGACACTACACCCCAACCAGGTTTGACAGATTTCCTATTACGTGGCTGGCAGGTGCCTCTACCTCCTTCTCTATTCAGGACTTCCAATGTCAGTGCTTTACTGAACCTGAGAAGGGAAAGCAAATGACGTGTCCGGGGTCACACAGTCACTGAGTGACAAATCCAGGTCTGGAAGGGAGGCTTGCGACTTCACACTCACACCCTGCAGACTCCACGCAGAGCTTGACTGTCAGCTCCCAGGCCACCCCTGAGCCCCAAGACGGCAAGGGCCGCAGGAAATGAGAAACTGATCCTCCTCGTAGCAAGTGCTGTGTGGAAGCTCGCTGTTGTGTACACTCGACATCGAAAAGACAAACATTCCTTTGTACCACCCACATGCAAAGTGCACAGCTGGGGCCCAAACATTCCATATCGCATACCAGTGGTTCCCAAACATGGTTTACCATTGGAATTCCTTAAGGAACTTAAACAGATGGATAGATGATAGACAGATAGATAAATAGATACATAGATGGAGAGATGGAAAGATAGATGGAGAGATGGATGGATGGATGGAGAGATGATAGATGGATGGATGAATGGATACAGGGAGAGACAGATGAAGAAATGGATAAATGGTTGGGTGGATGGAGGGATAGATGTATGTATGTATGGATGGAGAGATAGAGGATAGACAGCTGGTTAAATGGATAAATGGATGGATGGATGGATGGATGGATGATGGATGGATGGGTAGATGGAGAGATAGATGGATAAATGGGTAAATGGATGGGTGGATGGAGGGACAGATGGATGGATGGATGGAGAGATGATAGATGGATGGATGGATGGATACAGGGAGAGACAGATGAAGAAATGGATAAATGGTTGGGTGGATGGAGGGATAGATGTATGTATGGATGGATGGAGAGATAGAGGATAGACAGCTGGTTAAATGGATAAATGGATGGATGGATGATGGATGGATGGATAAATGGGTAAATGGATGGGTGGATGGATGGATGGATGGGTAGATGGAGAGATAGATGGATAAATGGGTAAATGGATGGGTGGATGGATGGATGGATGGATGGATGGGTAGATGGAGAGATAGATGGATAAATGGGTAAATGGATGGGTGGATGGAGGGACAGATGGATGGATGGGTAGATGATAGACAGAAGGATAGATGAATAGATGGATAGATAGATAAAAGATGATAGAAAGATAATAAATAGATATAGGTAGCAAGCTTCCTTGGCCCCAGTGTTAACTTCCTGAGTCAAAACCTCTGGCCACTGGGTCCTGGGAATGCGAATTTTTAAGGAATTCCCCCATGGGATTCTGATAAGCAGCCACATTTGGGAACGACTGCGGTTTTACTATTGAGCTGGTTCTTAATTTAAAACTACCTACATTAGCAAAAGTGACTCATATCCAGGGCACAAACAAAGCTACTGTCTTGTATATACACATTGGGGAAAAAAAAAGAGTTTAATCCCTAATGACTTTTCAGCCCGAGTCACTTGTCTTAAAGGGCCAGACTTGGAGAAGTCTCTCCCCGCACCGAACCCCATGGAATTAAAGAGGTAGGAACGTCAGCGGCTCATGGGCGGTGTCCTCACGGAGGTTTAACCGTGTGCAAGAGAAAGCGTTTCGTATGGATCGTGCATCGGTGAGAGCCATTCAAGTGTAATGTTAACAAGGAAACAAAGAGCCCTCACCTTGCGTTCCTTGCTTGGCCCCTGCGAGTAGCCGAGTTTGCAACCCTTGCTCTGGTTTATGTGGGTTTCAGTGACACGTACGTACTTACACGCAGAGCCACATCTTACCATCGACTTATTCTTGGGGCCATGCTATGACATGATGTGTTTTGAATAAGCTCTTTATTTGGGGAAATTTTTAGATCTGTAGAAACGTAGCAAAGAGAGTACAGAGAGTTTCCTCCGTTTCCCTTAATGTTGAATCTTGGATAACCACGGTACACTTGTCAAGCCTAAGAAGCCGATGTGGGCACGTGACAAATGACTCTACTCAATTCCACTCACATTTCACCGATTTTCCCACTAATGTCCTTTTCATGCGCCAGAATCCCACACGTAGTATGGGATGATTTTTTGAAGAATGACCCTCTTTTTAAGAAGCTTTGGGCCATTTTCGAAACGGCCAGCTCCCCGGATGGCTGTGAAGGGATTCCCCACTCCTGATCTCATTCTAACTTCTCCTTAGACACCGCACCATGCGTGTCCCTATTCAGATGGAAAATCCATAAATATCTATGGCCGTTTACTCTTCTGAACTCTATTTATGCTTATTTTCATCTATGGTCATTTGTTTATTTAAATTGTTTGGTTTATTGCAGTCATCCAGCGATGCAACAAATATTTACGGAGCAAGAGCCAGGCGCAGTGGGAGGGAAGGCGCTGCGGTCAAAGGCAGCAGAATGCAGGGACAGTGTCTGGGCCTGGGTTCAAATCCCAGCGCCACCAGCTACTCGCCGTGGGGCTCTGGGCAACTTATTTAACCTCTCGTCTGTAGAAATGAGGATTATACTGTTACTAATATGCTACGAGATGTTGAAACAATAAAAAAATTATTAATAATAACAATACAATGGACAGTGTCGTTTTAAAGATTACATCACAGGTGGTAAGGGCTGAGATAAGGGAATCTGATACTTGATGAATGATCAATAGTATTTAGCCATCACTACTTTTTAAAAAGCCCATCTTTGCTCTCAGGCTGCTTAACACCTCAAGGACTTTGCTCCATTTTACTGCCTTTTGTGACATCTTTTGTTTTTGGTTGCCCACCAGAAAGGCTTTTCGGAAAGGGCTCTGGGGCTCAGCGGGTTAAGAAATGATTCTCCTTTGTAAATTTTCAGCAAGAGCTCGGCCCCACACACCACATGGAACGTTAAGACCGGTCCTCCAGGGGGACAGCCACCTCTTCTCCGATGGAACAGAAGCCCAGGGACAAGCCTAGGGCTACAGAAGGTTCTCCAGCCCCTAGCAACTTGCCTTTTTGGCAAGACCTAGATATATTTAAGTTAAACTTTCCTAAAATATACTCCTGGAAGGGGGCCAAATCTTGAGAGCTACATTCTGAACGTTCTCAAAATCTGGGCGAGGTGCAGGCAGGCCTATTTCTACCAGAGTTTGGACAAAATGCACCGGCCCCCGTCGCCCCTTCCTCCTCACTCTGGCAGGGGGTGACAAAGGAAAATAGACCTGGAGGGGGACAGGGAGGTGGAAGAGGGCCGTGGGAGCTGGGGGGTGGGGGTGACCCACGGGGGTGACGGAACATAGAAATGAGGACGTTAGCACTGCTCGCAGAGAAAAAATGGGCCAATGCACTCATCGACGCTGTAGGATTCGCCAGCCCAGGCAATAAAATAAGGTGGCCTGGTGTGTCCTGAGAGACAGGGCCCTCCTTTTTTGCTCCTTAATGAGCATAAGCTAATCAATTGTACTGTATTCTGCACAGAGAAAGGGTAAGTAAACAGAAAGCAGATGGCCCACCAAAATGGTGGGGAAAATCACAAAGAAGCAGCCCTCTTCGTGGGGACCCTGGGGGATGAAGCCTGCTTTTACCAGGCAGGTGGCACCGCAGGCCAGTGGTGGTTTTTCACGGCCAGTGATTCTTTGAACCGACCGCTCTGCATTGAGGACGTGATCACCAGCAACATTCTGGAAACTGCTTTGAGTTTCTGGATTATTTGTTGTCAAGTGTGCTAGGAGTGCAGGCACCAGAAGGAAACCTCGCCCCACCCCCGCCTTTCCCAGCCTCTAAGAATGGACAATTGTATAGTCTGGTTTATACATCAGTCTCTTGTGAGTTCAGCTGGCATTAGTCAGCCCTCCAAAGTCTCAGCCACTCGGGAACACTGATAGGTCCCCAGCTCAGCCCCCAGGTGGTGGCAAACTCGCTGAGGTAAGGTGTCTTACCCTGGGAGGCCTCAAGGTGGGCCATGCACCCAGGTTCCTCTTTTCAAGCTTTATCCTAGAACAAGGGTGGGGGAAGGGAAAAAAACTTTCCAGACAGGTTGTATATATCAGAAAGTTATTCCTTCTCCCCCCAAAACAGCTGTCCTGAAACACTGCTTAGCCACGAGGGTCTCCCCAGTATCTTGATTTATGCTTCCCTAGATGACTGGCTCCTAGTCGGGTATGCACAGTTCGGGGCTATGCAAAACAATCCATTTAGCGTTAGAAGAAAACATAATAAGGAAAGATAATCGAAGCCCTATGTGTTAATTTTTAATCTATCCCTTATAATCTTCTATTCTTTGTTGTATTTTGTACTATAGCTCTGTCAGTTCAACAGACCACGTGTCTATATGGTAAGGGGCGTGCTCAGAATTTCTTTATGGAGGGGCGCCTGGGTGGCGTAGTTGTGAAGTGTCTGCCTTCGGCTCAGGGCGTGATCCCGGCGTTCTGGGATCGAGCCCCACATCAGGCTCCTCCACTATGAGCCTGCTTCTTCCTCTCCCACTCCCCCTGCTTGTGTTCCCTCTCTCGCTGGCTGTCTCTATCTCTGTCGAATAAATAAATAAAATCTTTAAAAAAAAAAAAGAATTTCTTTATGGAAAAAGATGCATGATCAGAAAAGTTTGGAAACCACAATCTTGGATAACTCCAAAGGAGATCTTGCAAAAGGGGATACTGACGCTGCTTAGACACACAGCTGCCATGGCCCAACCAGAAAATTCCATGCGTTAATTCACGAAAGCATCTGACCCAGTGGTCCTGCCCTCTGACCGTGTATCAGAATCTCTTGGGGGGACATCTGGAAGCCCATGTGGTGGGGCTCATTTCCATACCTACTGAGTCTGAATACCAGGGGAGGGTCTCAGGAGTCCGGGCTTTGGGCCGGCTGTCACGTGACGCTTACAAGCCGCCAGAATGGGACGCTCTATAGGGGGCGCTGTGGGTCTGGAGCATGAGGAAAGCCCCGGTGAGACATGGTGGGCTTTGGGAGCAGAAAACAGCAGGGTGCAGGCCCTCAGTCTGCATGGAAAGTGGTGTGTTAGGATTTGTCTGCTCCCTGTTTCTGTCTCCTGGGAGTGCCGTCCTCTGTGAGGTTTCCCAGATGCCCCAGTGTCCCCTGAACGGACCCACGATGGGAGCAGCATTGACCATGGTTTTGGACCTCCACTCTCAGAGAGTAGTTAGAGCCTGAGCCTTGGGAGAAGGGCCAGAGAAGCTTTGAGCCACTTAGACTCTCCACCAGAGGCACCAAGAAAGTCGGCGTGGTTCTGTGCTGTCCAAGCCAGCCCAAGTGCCTTGGGGATACGGGTGTTTGCAAAATATTTGGGCCAATTATAGCATATATTTGCCAGTGCTGAACCATGCGTGTTTATCCTTTGGGACCTCCTGGAAGAAGGGTTTGGGGTAGATGGGATTTGGGGTCTGGATCCTGGGCAAAGACCACGTGCCACATTCGATTAGACTAAGAACCCACATCTACGAACTTCTTTGGTCTTCCTAACAAGCAAGAGATGGGTCTCCTGTGCCATTCCCATTTTACACACCCAGAAATCAGGCCTAAGAGGCCAAGTGACTGGCCCAAGGTCACTCAGAGGATCTGGGGCCGTGGCCAGCATCAGCCCTCCGGACATGCACCCACACCAAAAATACTAGTTTTGGGGAGTTGGGCTGTGTGCTCCTTGCAGACAGGGTCCACATAGTATCTTCCTTTTGTTCCAAGCACAGTGCCAGGCGCATGGTAGTTGTTCATGAAATGTTTGTTAGATAAAGGGAAAAACTACCTTTCCAGGACACCTGAGTCAGGCCCGGTTTTAGTGTCAGTGAGAGAGAAACAGAGCTCCACCCACCCTCGCTCACATCTCTGCCTTTGGCCTGCGATGTGGACTAAAATCCTTAGGTTCAGAACCACTCCTCTGGCTCAACCAAGTGGCTCAACCATCCATTTTTAGGGGCATTTTAAGTTTCCTGCTCTGGGGCGATTTAAGTTTCCTGACTGCCCCCTTCATTTCCATGGGGCCAGAAGGTCCTCACCAGGGACAAAAGCCCCACATGACCCCAGGACAACTTTTTCAGAGATTCCCTTCTTAGTACTCCTGTCTTAGGGGACAGACATGCTGATGCAGCTCATTAACCAGAAGAGCCCGAAGGGGTCAAAAACAATCTTGGCCCGTGGGATGCCGACCGCAGACCACTCACCTGAACTTATAATCTCTGAAGCACATTTGATGGGCTTTGAGCTTAGAAATGAGAAGCTTGACAATTTTCAGGAAGATGAAGAAATTGACCTTGGAAAAAAACAGATGTGGGTAAATAAGTGATGGACGCCACACGGTTACAAATAGCGAGGTCACCCTGCGGCTGGTCATTGGGTCCTTGTCCATGTGACCCAGGGGAAATGTGTCAGTTGGCCATTCAGGTAGTCCAAGGTCATGGTCGTCCCCCGTCTTCCCGAGGCCATCTCAGTACATCCACACGCTGTTTTATTTAATCCTACACTAATGCTCTGAAGAAGCTACACTATTTTTATGTCATGGCATAACGAGAAAATAGGGGCACGGAAGAGCCAAGTACAATTCCCAAGGGTGCGCAGCCAGTAAGTGACTGAGCGGGTATTAAATACAGCTTTACCTGAAAATGACCTGTTCTGCACTTAAACAGTCTCCCTTCTGTCTCTTCTGAACTCCAGCCCTGTTGGTGTCTAACTTGAGTCCTGTAGCTGCCATGGAATTTATTGGAAAGTGCATGTTGTCTTCTCCCTAGACTGTATCCCACACCTGTCATGGGCTGGGACAGTTCCACCCTTCGTGCTCAGCCTTGATGGAAACATTTAAATATGTCTGCAAATTCTTCAACACTGTTCCCTTCGAAAAGCAGAGTCTAACTTCTCCCTTCCCTCTGGGATGTGCGCTAGGCTTAGCTATGTGCATCTAATGAAAAGAATATGGCAGCCATGAGGCTATGCGACTTCTGAAGTTAGGTCCCCAAACGATGGCATCCACCTGGTTCTCTGTCTCTCTCTCTTCAGGGAAAGCTAGCAGCCATATTGTGAGGACACTCAAGCAGCCTGTGGAGAGACCCACCGGGGGGAACTGAGTCCTCCTACCAACAACCAACACCACTTGCCAGCCGGGCGTATGAGCCACCTGGGAAGCTGACTGTCCAGCCCCAGTCAAGCTATCGGATGGCCGCAGCCCTGACCGACTCCTTGATAGCAACCACACGAGACGTCATGAGGCTCTTGGAGAGGTAGAAGGGTGAGTGGTGGAGTGTGGCTAGGGCTTGGAGAATGAGAACAAGATCTGTGAAGAGTAAGACTGGAGTGGATTGGGAGTGGGGTGCCGAACAGCAGCTCCTGCAGAGCCTTTCATGGTCACGTGGAGGAGTTTGGGTCTCCTTCCGAAAGCAATGGAGAGCCAGTGACGAATCTTAGGCAGGTGAGTTACCCGATCAGACCTGCATTTCAGAAAGATCATTTTAATGGCCATGGGGGCTATGGATTGGAAGAGTAGGGGAGACTGGCTGGGAGCAGTTCATAGTTCCCAGGGAAGAATGATGGAGAGGTGATGTGAAGCCACAGTGGTGATACAGCAGCGATGGGGAGTACGAGATGGACTGGAAATTTCTAAGGAGTTGGAGTCAACTGGCCTTTGTTAGTGGCTGGATGTGAGGTCAAAGATGACCCGGAGTTTCTCAGCAGATCTCAAATGTGCGGTAGTGTCATTCACTGACAGTAGATGGGAGGAGGAAGAGCAGTGCAGAGGGAAGAGGGAGAAGTCTAGTTATTTTGGACGCAAGAGATGTCCCAAGGCAGTGAGATATTTATGTCTGGATCTCGGTGGAGAGGTCCCAGCTGGAACATGAAGCCAGCGCTGGAAGAGGTGAGATTGCCCAGAAAGGCTAGGTAGACTGGGAGAAAAAAAAAAGGGTTAGGAACTCAGCTGGTAATGAAGAGAAAGGTGGCGGAAGTGGAGGCAACAAAAGAGACTGAGAAAGAGTAGCCAGGGCAGTAGGAGCAAACGAAGTGGTGACCTGGGAGCTCATGGCTGTTGGAATGTAAGGAGGTAAACGCTACATGCAATTTAAGCAAACTAAGACTGCACTTCGCAACGAGGAGCTGAGAAAAGGAGCAGTTCACAGGTGGGAAGCTTTGCTTTGTGAGCTGAACATGAAGAGGGAGACAGCCAGTGTAGACCACATTGAAGAGGCTTGGCGGTGCAGGGAAGCAGAATGATAGAACAGAAATTGACAAGGGATGCAGAATGGGGATAATGTCTCCCCTCTTTTATGTGCACAGGTGGAAGACGTTTGGGGTTACAGTTGTTTTTAAAATGGAAAAGACTTAAGAATGCCTCTATGCAATGAGGAAAGAGCCAGTAGAGACGGTGATTGGGGGACAATTAATGGAGTAAAGTGTCTACAAATACTGAGCCGACCCAGTACTAATGCCCCCCGCCTGGAAACACAACCCTAGAACCACATACTGAAACACAAGCGGCAGAATCCAACATGTACCTCCTGTGACTTGCCTTCTTGGCCCCAGGGGAATCAATGCTCAAAACGAACAGTCTGCAGTTTCAGGCAAGACTCTATTTATCCAATCCACCAGCCAACAGGAATGATGGAGCTTCCCAGCCAAAGAATATTTAGTAACAGAACACTTAAATACAAACTAAACGCAACCAAGTCATTTATTTTTTTAATGGGATATCTGCTTTTCATCACGAAGAGAAAACGTCGTGTCCTTGGCTTAGGGATTTGTTGAACTTGGGCATTTTTCTCACAAAGTAAGTTTAAGCGGGGAAAGGAACATAGTTCAGTAAATTAATTCCAATCGGGACTGCATCCTAGGAAATGAAGGGTTGTGATGATGGGCGGGAGGGGGGGGGTTGCTGTTCTTTGTGTCTTCCAGGGACTAGACATGAGAAAATGGGCATCAACCAATGGGCCATACGGAGGAAGCCCTTCTTCAGTGCCGCGGAAGGAAACACCAGCCCGGACGAGCCTGTGTTCCTCTAGGTGTCAAACAAGATAAGAGTCAGCAAGCACATTCAAGAACCCAGCCAACTCCTCTTAGATTCTGTGATCAGAATGGGGGTGCTTGGGACCCCAAATATGTAAGGCTCCCTTTCAGGTCCTAGAAGGTACAGAGTGCATTAGCACATAGAACATTCTCTCTTGGTGATGCTGCTTTGGCATCCCAGCTCCTGCGCTGAGAGCTGGGTCTACGGGCTGGCAGAGGTATTTGCTAACATGGGAGGGGGCTCAGAAGTCGGCTTCATCTACCCCTACCCCCTGCCAACCCTCGTCCCCTCCTCATCTGGCCTGCTGTGTGGCTAAAATGCCTACCATTAGAGCTCCTTTGGGTTAAAATACTTCATCTTCAGAATCCTGCTGAAGTGCACCCATCACATAGCAGGTAAGGAACACCTAGGAATGGGGGGCCTTTCTCCATCTATTATTCATTCATTTTCTCATTTGTATAACAATGAATGATTCAGTCACTACTTAGGATCTGACCTACTGTCACCATGGGAAGCAGAAGATGGGCTGCGGCAAAGGTGAGTTTTAATGGGTTGGGAAAACACAGGGTATGGAGAGATTCCACTGTAGCTCTTAGAGGAGGGCAATGTGGAAATAAGGAGTTGTTTTGGGGACACAGAAAGCCCCTTGGGCTCCTAGTAAGACAGAAGACCTATAAAGGGACAAGACCAGTAAGGACTAATTTTACTGATTTCTCAACTTGGCCAAGTCCTGAGGTTATCAGAGAAGATTCAATAGGAACACATGAAACCATAAAGTCAACACATGGTTCCTTCAACTCATTGGCTCAAAAAAGCTGTTCAACTGTGTGTTCGATTAGGTTGATCTGTTAACACCAGGAATTACGGTGTGGATAGAACAATCTTGCAGTGCATGTACTTTGTAAGGCTGTCCGTGAAGGGCTGGACTAATCAAAGCCTTATGGATATTCTACCGGGAGCAGAGACTAGGATACAAGAATATTATATTATTCCAGGATGGTTCTATTCTCAATGTACACTCAAAGGTAATGGGTTAATTTAAGTAGTGGAGTCTTGCACCCTGAAGAAGATGGGAATTCTCCAATGTCTATGTCCCATGAAAGACGTCTGGACTCTGGGCTGTCACATGATGGTGATTTCTGAAACCCAGAGAATCAGGAAGGCAGCAGCTCAAGTCAGCCGGGCTGTCTGGAAACCCAACATGGCGCTCATTTACATCAGCCCGTGCTGAGCCACAGATGCAGACCCAGCCTGGGCGGTGGGAGAAGCCCAGCTATGGTAACAAGGATGCTCACTGGGGAGCCTGGGTCCGGGGACAGGAGACTCTCCTTAGTCCCATAGCTCGGTTCACGATGCACATTTGGCTTTTCCCAGAAGCCTCTGGCACCATGCTCCAGAAAATAGGAACCAGCCTCAAATCTGGACAAGATGAAAGAAGTGCTCTGAAATGCCAAATGCTATGAGCGACTTCTTGTTATTATGCTATTTTTAGCAGCTGGCAAATACGTGGGGTTAGGAAATCCCTTTTTTTGCCCCTAACGCAATAAAGGTTTGCTTTTTGCTTATGCAATACTCTTATCACATTGAGGGGGAGCTCTGCTCCATGCTCCATGCCATTCAGGGACCCAGGCTCCACATCCAGTGTGTATTTCCAGGAATCCTATTTTGGGTTTGGGGTTCTATCCACTCAGGTTAGTGGAAAACTGTAACATGTGGTCTTTTAATCAAACGTGGAGGCAATTGTTGGCTCAGTCATGGTCTGATGAATCTCAGAACCATCACTATTAGACTTTGAACTGCCTGAGGGCAGAAACGATGGGACATTCATCTCTTTTCTCCCCCTGAAAGAAATTAGCACCAAGCCAAGCACACAGCAGGTGCTCCATAAATGTTAAATGCAGGTGCAAGAGAGCGAATGCCTGTGATTCGAGTGCTAAGGAAGCCCACCATGACAGTTCTGTTTGCATCACTCTAGGGCAGAGTCCAGGCTCTTCTGGTTTTATCCCTTAACCTTCTGAGCTGTTCTGTGCAGTCACGGTCTAGCCCAGGGTCCCTCAACCTCAGCATGGTTGGCATTGGGTGGGACAATTCTTTGCCGTGGGGGCTGTTCTGTGGACTGTAGGGTGTGGAACGGCAGCCCTGGGCTCTATGCTTAGCTGCCAGTAGGACCCCCACCCCAGTTGTGACGATTAAAAATGTCTCCAGACGTGGCCGAATGTCCCCAAGGGGGGGCAGAATCACCGTCACTTAAGAACCACTGGTCCAACCCAACTGTGATTTTACAGAAGAAACAGAAGCCCACAGAGGTCAACCGCTTGGCTCAAGGGCATACCACAGGTCGGCCACGAAGCCCACGCTCTGTGTAGGGTACGTGAAACCTACTACCCTGGGCGTGAAGAGAATGGGATCCTAGAGCTTGCGCGGCGCTGGGGGTGGGGTGGGTGGCAGGAAGACATCAGGTTCGGCAACCCGTTCCTCAGGACAGAGTCTCTTCTCTAGGAAACTGATAGAGATGAACAACCCAAAGCCTTTCTCTGTGGTCCGCGTCAAGGTTTTACCAGTTTAGATTCTGATGTCCTTCCTGTGACCAAAAGGAACTTTCCTCATTTCTCTTCAAACCCATTCCTCTTGTCCAAGCCCCGGTACTCAGACAACCATAGCTCAGCAAGGTCCTCTGGAAGACCTTCACAGACCCGAAGACGATTATGAAAGTGTCCCTTCCAGGCGTGACTGTTGACTTCCCTGAATTTGAGAGGTGGCTTAGTAAAGAGCTTAGTCTCCAAGGAAGAAGAGAGTCCACCAGACGTGGGGCCATCAGATGGGCATTGCAGAAGGGAAGGGCAGTGTTTGCAAAAGGCATGGGAGGAGTGAAGCACCAGGATGGATGTGGGGAACGGTGAGTTTCCACGTAGAAATTGAGCGCGGGGTGCTTGCGGCCGGGTGGGTAGACAGGGAATGGCAACACTTACCCACTCAGCACAGTAAGGAGTTTGGAAGCACGCCCGAGAGCAAGAGTGCGCCATGAAAAATCGCACAGAGAAGACAGACGTCATCAAACTGAGCTCTCGGAAGTCCGCTCCGGCCACGAGACAGAGGCTGGATTGCCAGGGGCAAGAGGGAAGGAGGGAGAGCACGCAGCTGTGCACAGGAAATCCCAAAAGGCTGAAGAACGGCAGAGACCGTGGGGAGGGGTGAGCGGGAGGAGCAGAAGGTGTGGACGGGAGAGAGAGGAGCCAGTGCGAGCCAAGGTGACCCTGACCGTTCCTGTGTAGCTGGTAACAGCTTGGGGTGGGAGAAGCAAGGGCACCTAAAGGTCGTTTTACCCAAGATGAGAGGGTACGGCATGTTGTCTTGTCCTGGCGAGAGAGGGTGGGGCTACGGGAACTCAGAAGCAGCGGGAGGGACCAGCACGCAGGTCAGCCGGCCACGGACAGCCAAGCGGCAAGGCCCAGAGCAGTGGCCCCAGCCGCGGCTGTGCGTTCGAATTCCTCGGAAGGCAGCTGCGCTCCCCGCTGTACCACCAACGCTGCACCATTCCAATCACTTGGGAGCTTTTAAAACTACAACTGTCCGGGCCCCACCTCGAGAATTTCTGCTGTAATCCTCTCGGGTATGAGCCTTGTTTCTAATGCACACCCAGGCTTGAGAACCACCGGTGTGAGGGCAAAGAGGTCCACAGACTCCCATGGGAGCCCCAAACCCCGGGGATCTTGTTGCCGTGCGAATTCTGATTCGGGAGGTCTGGGGCGGGGCCTGAGAACCTGAATTTACAACAAGAGCTCAGGGGACCACCCTTTGAGCTGTGAGGATGCTCTCCAGTCCGGGCTGCACATTGGAATCCCCAGGTCACACCTGAGATCAATGGAACACAGGTCTCTGGGTGTGAGGCCCAAGCAAAACAAGTTTTGGAAGACAGCCCGGTGCTTCTAAGAGCAGCCAAGACGGAGAACCATCGATATGGCTTCTAGAAGGCAGCAGGGTAAACACTAGGGTTCCAGCTGCACCGAGCGTGACCTCCATCCCACGGAGGGCCTGCTGGTCTCCATCCTGCCTTCTTCTGCCTGGTTAGCGAGAACCTTCCAGTGCTGGGGAGTGTGGGTCACAGGTGTTCACTGAATAAGTTCATGCAGGGCTGCCATCTGCTTGGGCCGGCTGCCAGGAGGACTAGAACATGGGGCTGACAGTGGCCGCAGACAGGTTTTGGACAGATACGTGTAATGAAGGATTGCTGGGGCCGTAGCAGAAGTGTGTACGGGATCTGGGAAGGACACGAAGGAAGGTGTGATGATTCTATTTCCTGCGGGGACTGTCTGGGGACTGTAGCCAGGGGGATCAGATGGCAGAGGGAGGGGGCGCCCAGCGCAGGAGGGTCCAAGATGAGGTACTAATGTGTGGCAGGCCTGCATCACGCATGTGGGCAGGAGGTGATAAAGATCTGGGGGGCAGCAGCACAGGGCTGTGCTTACAAGTCCTGGTGCCCCCAGTCAGACCCTTTGGGCTGAGATCCAGCGCCCCCACTTCCTGGGACTTGAGGCAAGTCTCTTCCCATATTCTCGGTGTCCTCGTAAGTCAAAGAGACATAATAATAGCCCCTGCCCGTGAATGGGTTCACGTGTACCGGGTGCTTAGATGGCGTGGCATAGAGGAGGCTCTCAATACAGGTCACGGGCGGTGTGCGGGGTACCCGTCAGGAGGGGTGCTGGGGCCACAATGGGCAGTGTGGCTGGAGAGGACGGGAACCTGGAGAAGTGACGTGGGGGAGGGGCAGGGCTGAGCTCACAACTCCGCTCTCGCTCGGGATCCGTGTGGCCAGACTCCACTGTGTGCAGAGTGACTGGAGGGGACGCAGCCAGCAGCGCGCATGCTCAGCCTAGACGTGACACCGGCCTTGGACTCATCAAGAGCACCCCCACACTCCCGATGTCCCCCTCAATTTCGATGGCTGCTTTCCCCTCCCCATCCCGGCCTCTTTGGTAGACTGCGTCCCACAGTATCCTCCAAAAGAGCTTCATGACTCCGGGTCAAGCAGTCCCTCCCCAGCTGTCAAATTCTGGGGCCACTAGGAATAAGGGCCCTTCCTCCTCAGGGTCTCCGAGGAGCATTATCTCTTGACTAATCCCCACCCCAGCTTTGGGTAACATTGACTACGCTTTTCTCTTCTAAAGCAGCTTCCTTTCACCCCCCTCCCTCCTGCTAATGGTGTCAGAATCCGAGCCCATAGCTTTGCCATCCCTCGGCTTGTTGGTAACTGAGGGCGGCCGCGTCCCCAAGGGCCACCAATACGGGGTCACTGAGCTGGTTACAGGTTTCTAGGCATAGTCTGAGGACCCAGGGAGAGGGAGGCGTGTAGTTCAACCCTGCATTTGAGTCCTGACCCACAACGAGGAGACGCCCCTAACTTGTTCCTTCTCGCTCAGCACGTCCTACTCACAACTCAGCCACTCCTGCTCAAGGGAACCGGCCCCGGCTCCCGCCGAGCCACAGAGTTTGGGGAAGGTGCCCGGGGAAGGGGAGCGGGGTCCCCCACAGCTGCCGAGCTCAGAGAGGAAGAAGCGGGAGCGGGAGGGTCCTTACCATTACGCAAAGCAGCATGGGCCCGCGGATGATCCACCAGATTTTCTTATTCCTGTTGATCCCCCAGCACCTACAGCAGAGTGGGGCGAAGACGTAAGACAGAGACAAGGCTGAACGAACGGGCTCGTGCCCGCTGGAGGAAGGGTGCTCACACTCAAGACGTGCCCCCCACCCCCAGCCCCTGTGAACGATGACACAATAACCAATTTGTCCCCACAGCTTTACACAGTGAGGGCCGCTGCTAACCAAGGCAGTGACTTCTCGCGTTAATTGCAGCTAATTTTGTGCTGATTTGCGTGTGTAACTAAGCTAACAAACTCATTACTACAAGGAAGATCTGTGATTATTTTATCTACATTTCTAAGTATATTGTAGATGGCCAAAATGGAAGGGAGTGGATGTTCTCTTGGGGAAAATGGCATAAACCCTTGTATTTGGGCATATCTGGGAAGTGCGAGAGCAGGTGAATTTCCTACCCCGTGTTCTCCAGCTGCGCACGGGCGATACTCCAGGGTGCAACAAACAGCAGCGGGAAGGCTGGGGGAGAAACGGGGAGACGCAGTTAGGAGCCGAGGGGCGAAACCTGCCTGCCTCCCACCCCAGCCTGATGGGCCGAAAGCATCTGGCAAAAATGTATAAAAGCCCACATATCACCGAATTGCAGGCTGAGAGCTGGAGAGACCTAGGGTGGGACAGAGCCCATCTGTTGTTTTACTGTCAGACAAACCGGGACGCAGAGAGGAGAAAACGTTTGTCACGTGTTGCAAAGCAGCTCAGAGTAAATCCAAGACATTAACCCAAATCTCCCAAAATGTAGGCCAACCGTATTTCTTCTGAATCCTGCAGCCTCACGTTCTCCAAGAGTCTGTGGCAACAGGGGTTCCAGACCCCATCTTGAAGACTCAGTTGGCGTTATAGACTGAATGTGTTCCCCCACCCTCCACCCCATGTTGAAGCCCTAGCCCCCAGTGTGGTGATAATGGGGGCAGGATCTTTGAAAGTAACTAGGTTTGGAAGGGGAGGTGGTGGTCATCATGGTGGGACTAGTGCCCCTATAGGAAGAGACCAGAAGAGACCAGAGAGCCTGCTTTCTCTCTCTCTCTCTCTCTCTCTCTCTCCCCCACATGAGCCTACAGTCAGAAGGCAGCTATCTGCAAGCCAGGAAGATCCCTCCCCAGAACTCGACCATGCTGGCTCTCTGATCTCAAACTTCCCAGCCTCCATAACTTTGAGAAGTAAATGTCTGTTGGGTGAGCCATGCTGTCTATGGCATTTTGTGATGGCAACCTGAGCAGATCACTGCTGGGGACAGGGTAGGAGGGAGGGCCTCTGATTCTATCAAAAACCCCGTCGGCTTTTGAATGTTGGCATTGGGTCTACAGTGTTTGTGAGTTTCTGCACATGTGCACACACAGCCCTTTCTTCAGCATCTTGCTGCTGGAGAGTTCTCTGTCCCAGACGCTCCCTCCGATTGGGAAACCAAAGGCTCCATCAGGCTCCTAGGTTCTGATGGGCCCCTAGGAGAAGAGGTCACTCACCCCAACCCACCAGCATGTATCTGGGCCACAGCCGCCTCTCAGAGAGCACCGTGGGCTCCAGCAGCGTGTGGAGGTAAAGGCCTTCGACCAGCAGCCATGAGTAATTGGCACCCACGAAGTAGTGAAGCAGGACCTGGGCGGAGCGGCAGGAGGCAGATATCTGCGGAGGACAGAGCACCCGAGGGTGAGGCCAGGCATTCTCATGTGGACCCAAGAGGGTGGAGAAGGGCCTCCCCATGCACAGCCCTCCCTCCTCCCCCCCTTGACCCTGTGAATCCACTGACCATCTCGGAGAGGCTGGCAACACTAACAAAATGGGAGGGAGGGCTTCCTGTAGCTTCCAAAGCCCAGCCTCTCCCTTGACATTTTGTACAT
Source organism: Ursus americanus (assembly GCF_024610735.1). NCBI lineage: Eukaryota > Metazoa > Chordata > Mammalia > Carnivora > Ursidae > Ursus > Ursus americanus. Next base: position 64,373,282 of record NC_142140.1, on the reverse strand, counting down.
TGGTAGACGGACAAAAACAGAGAGACCTCGTTAGCAGAAAGTTCCCTAAAGGAAGCACTGGAAGGTATGCTCTTTGATCTTAATTCAACTCAGCAAGAAACCAAGGACTAAAAAAAAAAATCTTCATATGATTGGAAAGGAGGAAATATGTTTCTAGATAACCCGTGAATCAAAAAGGAAATAATGGTAAAAATTAGAACTTATTTCTGAACCGAATGAAAGGAAAATCCTGAATACCAAAATGTGTGGTATGCGGCTAATACCACATCGAGAGTACAACCTGTAACCTTAAATGACTTCTGTTAAAAAAGAAAAAGGTGGAAAATCAACTATCCTGACTACCATGTCAGAAAAAGCAAACTTAACCTCAAGAAAGGACATGGCAGGAAAGCATAAAGATAAAAGCAGAGATTAATGAAAGAGAGAACATAAAATAAGGGGAATCAACAATGTCAAAATTTCTTTCTACGGGAAGTCTAGTAAAGCCATAAAACATCTGGCCAGGATGGTCAAAAGGGGAGAAAAGAGAGCGAAAGTATCATGGGATGCAAAAAAGCAATACCTTCATAGCTCCAACAGACCTCAAAAAGATTTTAAGAAACTATGAACAATATTATGGCAAGAAATCTGAGAAGTTAGACGAGGCGCACAAATTCCTAGAAAAACACAAGCTACTAAAGCTGACGCAAGAAGAAATAGAGAATCTGAATAGGAGTCGAAACTAGTCCATAATTAAACGCCTTCCAAGAAAGAAAAATCTGAGCCCAAATGGCTTCACTGGAGTGATCTCTCAAACGTTTAAGAAAGAAAAATACCCATCTTAAATAAATCCTTCCAGAGAACAGACAAAGAGGTGACAAGTCTGATTTGTTTAAAGAGGTCAGCATAAACTTTATCTTCTTTATCACAAGAGAAGAAACTTACTCACAGGTGCAGATGAGGGAGTGCTAAACAAAACACAGGATCAGCTAACGAATCCAGCAATACAGGAAAAAGAGTAATATATCAGAACCGAGTTGGGTTTATTCCAGAGGGTGAATTCAACAGGTTACTACAATCATTATTACCAAGACAAAGGAAAAAGCGTCCCAACAGAAGCAGATTTCAATGTGCAAAATCTTTGCTGCTTTAAAAAAATAGTAATAATAATAATAAATAATAATAATAATAATGGTAATAAAGGCTGCTCAGGTTTGCTTGTTTTGCTCACAGATGAAGAAATTTCCCATCCAAGAACACACAGCACCCTGCGGTGGACTCTTCCATGAGGATTTCCTTGACCTGCCCCCGTCTCGGGAGGTTTGGGCGTTTTTTTGGTTTGGTTTTGGGGGTTTGTTTTTAAGTCAGATGATGCCTCTCTAGCCAGAAGGACTTGGACACCCCTTTATCTCCCTCTTCCCGTTCCCAGCTCCGCCTTCCTGTCCCACGATTCCCAGGACTGATCACCGGGTGGGAGGCTATGGTAGGGAGGGACATACCTCTGACACGTAGGACATCCACTCTTTGTCACTCTTGGGCCTCCTGGAGTAAGAGTTGTAGAAGACGGCATCCTTCACCAGCACCGCCAGGGCTCTCAGGATGAAAGAAGCAAACAGGTTCATGTGGATGTAGTTGCGTGTGCAGTGGAGTTTTCTGTGCAGGGAGAAAAGCAGGTGTCTTCCCTCAGGAAAGAGTGGTTCAGACCAACAGGTGTGTGCCTGAAACACCTGGGCACCTATCACTAGAGGGCAGATGTCCACAGTGTAGACTCCAGAGCGGCACGGCTGGGTTATGTGCTTTTCTCTGTGCCTCATTTCCCTCATCTGGAAAATGGGGATAACATTTACACATTGAGTAAAAATTGAGCGCTTGAGGCCAAAGGGTTAAATCAGCTGTCCAAAGTCCTAGACAAGTAAGTGGTGGGGCTGAGATTCAGACCCAGAAACTCCGAGGCCAAGGCACCACTCTCTAAGGCTCTACTACCTGCGAGGACGAGAGCGCTTACCTCAAGGATTGTAGGAGCACCAGTGCGTTAATGGGTGCAAAGTACTCACACAGTGCCTACCATCGTAAGTATCCAGAAAATGTCAGCCCTCGTTACCACCTCCTCACCCACCTGAAGCCTCCTGCAGGCTTTTTTTTTTTTTTTTTTTTTTGGTACTGGCTGGTGTAAAACTGTGTCCTCAGTCTCTGTAGCCAAAAGGACCCTTTTCCATCACTGTGTCCTCACAGCCCTGCCTGTGTTTCCAATGCAGCACAAGTCTGCCTGGTTTTAGAGCTATTATTACTTTTTCTAAACAGTATTTGAGGCAGGTCTTGTGTTTTATTAGTTATGCATCTTTCTCCCTAATTAGATTGGGTGCCACTCAAAGGCAAGGACTAGATCTTGCTCTGCCAGCACATGAGGCAAAATGGACATCTGGTCAACCCCCAGGCTGAGCTAAAGTAATTTTCCCCGGGGCTGGGCAGCTACTTTCTCTGCGCTTGGTTCTGGGACTTTGAGAAGGTGAGTTGAGGAGGTCATGGATGGCAGAGGGTACAGGCTATGGAATTCTCCCACTGCTCAAGAATTGCTCTCTGGATGGGGGATATGGTCATGACTCTGCTCCAGGAGCCATAGAATATCCTGGGATTGAGGGGCCAGACCTGGGGCTACAGGAGCCCAGCTGGGGAGCTGTTATGGTGCTAACATCCAGGTCTCCAGAAGGTCCATCCAGGTCTCCTGCATTGTTATCAAATGCTCATTCTGCCACATTATACTCAGTTATGTTGCTGAATGAAGGCCGAGAGGCAGCCTTGGAGGGCTCCCTCAGGGGTCCATGAATATCTCACTTGGATGATTTTTAAAAACATGAATTAGTAAAATGCACTCAGGCTTTGGATTCTGAGAAACAATATAAGGGAATGAAATGCTCAGGCTCTGACCTGCCTGGTTGTGAACCTGTCCCCATCACTCACCAGATGCATGGCACTGGGCAAGCTCCTTGATCTCTCCATATTTCAGTCAACTCATTTATAAAATGGAGCTAACGATAATGCTAATCTCCTAGGATTAGAATTGGCCTTAATTCTGTTTACAAAGAAATTTAAATAATTTAATGCATGTAACGTGCTTAGAAATGTGCCTGGCACCGAGGAAGCCTGGGGGCCCAGCTCTGCCACTCACTAATTTTGGGTAAGTTTCTTAATCTCTTCTGTAAAAACCATGCCTTTGGTGGAGCGGGGTAGACAGGAGGTTATCCGATCCCAAGGAGGCTAAGCAGAATTAAGACTCCCAGATTCCAGTTCCAGCTGTACTCTGTGACCCCAGTGACCCAGTGCCTCTCACTGGGCCTTGGATATCCCTCTCCCCTCCACCTGCGAAATGGAGTTGATCAGCCAGAGACATTCTCAGATCCCTTCCAGCTGTGATGGGCCATGACATGAGCCAGCCCAGTCTTCTGTCTTCTAGAGGGAGCCAATGATCAAATTCCGGGGTGGACACCTGAAGATGTGCAGGCAGAAGTTCCACTCACCGAAGAAACAAGAGGAGGGTGAGTGCCAGGAGGAGGGAGATGATGGAGAGAGAGTACCCCACGGTGTATAACAGCTGCAAGGTTGACAGCAAGGCACGGTGTTCCGCCTGAGCAGAGACAAAGAGCAGATCTGACCACCAAGCCAGGCAGCTATGCTCTCCACCCCGCAGATCTGTGCCCTGGATGACCAAGGGTCTAGGCATACACTGTAGCCTTGTTGACACCCAGCTAGGGTGGCTTAGACTGCTCTCTGGCCCATCGCAGAGGCCAAAGAGCCTTGATGTACTGAAATACCCACTGGGGGTCTCACCTCCCGGGCTGATCCTATAGCCCAACGTTGATACAGCAAGATTCACAGTATCAAGGAAGAACTGAGCCCAGAACGAGAGGGTGCCTTAGAAATGAGGACAGGGTTTTTTTTTTTTTTTTTTGTCTCTGGGTGTGCTGTCCCTAGAGTGTAGGAGACCCTCTCTCTGGAAGATGGGGCCAGGTTTTCATCTGGATGTTCCCTCCTAAAATAACTTTTCATGCCTGACCACTTAGGTGAAGACCCCATAAAATAGTGGAATATTTTCTCTGAGTCCCAGGGCAGCCTGATTGTGAACAGAGGATAATTTATTGGAAACTCTGTGTTGTCATTTTCCAATGGAATTTCACCTTCTCACTCAATCCGTCATGCTTCTCGCCATCAAGATGATGTTTCTCACTAAATTTTTTGTACAAGAACCCACAGCAAATATGTATTACGTGCTAAACCATGGCTTAAGCTTCTCCACATTACACTTTTATCAGCTTTATTGAAATATACCTGGTGTACCACTAACTGTGCATATTTAAAGAATAAACCTTGATGAATGTAGACATGAATATATCTGTGATTTCATCACCACATTCAAGATAATGAACATTTCCATAACCTCCCCAAAGTTTCCTTGTGACCCTTTATAGTACATCTCCTCTCATTTCCTCGCACCATCTTATGCCCAAGTAAACACTGTTTTCTGTTATGAGAGATTTTCACTTTACAAAATTTTACATAAATGGAATCCTATGATGTGTACTTTCCCTTTCTCTTCCTTCCTTTCTCTTTTCTTTCTTTCTTTTTCTCTCTCTCCCTTCCTCCCTTCCTCCCTTCCTCTCCCTCCCTCCCTCTCCCTTCCCTCCTCCCTCCCCTCCCTTCCTCCCTTCCTTCTTCCTTTTTCTTTCTTTCTCTTTCTTTTCTTTCCAAATCAAGCTTATTTACCCCGGAATAATTATTTTAAGATTCATCCATGTCATAGCATGTATCAATTGTCTACTTTTTATTGCTGAGTAATATTCCATTGAGAATATACCACAATTTATTTATCCACTCACCTATTGATGGACATTTGAGTTGTTTTCAGAGTTTGGCTTTCACAAATAAAGCTGCTATGAAAATTTCTGTATGAGTCTTTATGTCGATGTAGGGTTTTATTTCCCTCAAATAAATATCTAGAAATAGAATGGTGGAGTAGTATGGTGTATGTTTTAACTTATTAAGAAACTGCCAAACTGTTTTCTGAATAAGTTGTATCAATTTATGTTTCCACCAACAGTGGAGTAGGAGTTCCAGCTTCTCTAGATTCTAACACTTCATATAATCAGTCTTTTAAATTTTAGCCATTCTAATGGGTATGTAGTACTAGCTTACTATGGTTTTAATTTGCATTTCTCTCATGATTAACAATGTTGAGAATCATTTAATGTGCTTATTTGCCATCTGTGTATCTTATTTGGTAAAGTATGTATTCAAATATTTGGCCATCTTTTAAATTGGATTGTTTGTCTTAATTTTGAATTGTAATGTTCTTTATATATTATAGATATAAATCTCCTGTCAGATAAGTGTTTTGCAAGCATTTTCTCCCATTCTGTGGCTTGCCTTTTCATTTTTTAACAGTGTCTTTAGAAGAGCAGAGTTTTTTGTTGTGATAAAGTTCAATTTGTCAGATTTTTCTTACATAGTTGTGCTTTTTGTGTCTTATTTTAGAAATCTTTACCTGACCAAGGGCCTTCATATTTTCAGTTGCTTTTATCCTAGAAGTTTAATAGAATGAGCTCTTAAATTTAGGTCTACGATCCATTAGTTAGTTTTTATTCATGGTGCGAGGCAAGGGTTGAAGTTCAGTTTTTTTGTTTTTGTTTTTGCAGCCAATTGCTCTGGCGCTATTTTTGGTAAGATTATTCTTTCCCCCACTGAATCGCTTGGCATTTTTGTCAAAAATCAATTGCCTGGGTCTTGTAGACAGAATATAGTTGGATTTTATTTTATCTTCTTAATGCAACCTGATAATCTCTTTTAATTAAGGTGTTTAGATCATTTACATTTAATGTGATTATTTATTTGGTTGAGCTTAAATCTCTTGGTTTTCTCTTTGTCCCATCTTTTCTTTGTTTTCTTTCCTTATTTTGGTTTGAGTGTATTTTTTATTCCATTTTTTTCTTCCATGACCTACTAGCTGTACCTCTGTTTTGCTTTTTAGTGGTTGCTTTCATGTTTATAGTATGCAACTTTAACTTATCATACTTCCATGTTCCTCATCCTGGCCTTTGTGCTATTGTCCCACATTTTACTCGTGCATACATCAGACCCATAATATGTTGTTACTATCTTTAATTAATCACATCTCTTAAAAGATTTTAAAAATAAGATAAAAAATGTTTACCCTCATATTTCCTATTTCTGGTGCTCTACATTCCTTTATGTTGATAAAAAATTCCATAGAATATGCATGTCTTTCTGTGTTAAAGGACTTTCTTCAACATTTCTTGTAATGGTGGTCTGGATACAGAAATCTCAGTATTGCCTTTGAGTCTTTCCAAATCAAGCCCAACCATATTTCTATCTAGAATTATTTTCTATGGACCCCCGTCAAGAGCTCTACAATCCTGTCATGTCTCTAACTGCTCTTGTTGGTATCTCTTCAACTCGAAACTAAATCTATCCTTCTAAAACCAGCACCAACCTCTTACAAGAAGTCCTCCATGAATGCCTCTCTGTGTACTGTCAACTCTGAACTCCCAAAGCACTTGTGGTCTGTTTCACAAATTGGGGCATCGGTTATATTACTCACTAATGTGTTGTTTGTTTGCATTTGTTGTGTATTTCCAGATAGGCTATAAATATCTTGAAAGCAGAGAAATGTTTAGTGTTTCTACACACAGAGTGGCATGAGTTCTTTAAATTGATGATTCAGGTGGCATATCGAGACCTTCCTAAGTCATCTGAGCCTCGTTTATATTGTATGGATGTATGAGGATATATGAAGTTAACACATTTAATTAAGTAACCTAATAATCTGTCTCTGAATTATTATATTTTAAAACATGTCTGTGTTTTATGCTTTTTTGAAACAAATTAGGGGAATTGCTTGATTTTTATTCGTCTGTGTTTTAGTTTGAGTCCCCACAGAAGTAGCTCCTGAGACAAGGATTGGAATGCAAGGACTTTACGTGCAAAGTGAACAAATCATCCGTAGGGGAAGGAAGAAGCTAGGGAAAACAAACGGTGCATTATCAAGGCAGTTACCATGGTGGGCAGTTGGAGCTTACTCCCTCTGGGGAAGTTCTGGAAGCTTCAGAATTAGCTACTCTAAGACTGAGGGAGCTGGGACATTTACATACTAACTCCTGCCAGTCATTGGTTAAGGGCTATTCTGTGGTGGGGAAGGGGGAGGGCATTAGTTCCTTGGTGTCTCTGGCCTGCCTTTCAGTGGACTAAGTGGGCTCTGAGAACCAGAGAACCAGCAAAGACATGCATATGTCAGCGATAAGACGTTAGATAATTGTGTACCAAACTGGTTAGGGCAAGGGGATAAAGATGGGCACCAACAGCACCTAGTATGGTTGGTTTCATTACACTCCTACAGAGGAGTTCCTTAAACTGTCTTCTATGTTCAGAGCTCCAATAAAATCTGCCTACTTCCCTAGTGACCCAGAACACCCAGTTTCCAGCTTACTCTCAGTACCAACAGGTGCGCCTTAAGTCACTTAGACCTCTTTATGAAATGCTTCATAATCAGCGTGCACTATGCATGCACGGAGGGGACAGGCATTCTCATACACTGCTGAAGGGAGGGCGAAATGGCACAACGCCTATGCAGGGGAATCTGACACTATTTAACGAAATTACATATGCATCTGCCTTTTATTTTTTGTTTTTTAAAGATTTTATACTTATTTGAGAGAGAGAGTAGAGAGAGCATGAGCAGGGGCAGAGGGAGAGGGAGAAGTAGGCTCCCTGTTGAGCAGGGAGCCCGATGCAGGACTCAATCCCAGGACCCTGAGATCATAACCTGAGCTGAAGGCGGACGCTTAACCGACTGAGCCACCCAGGCGCCCCTGCATCTACCTTTTAATCTAGCAATCTCATTTCTGGGATTCTTCCAAAATATATACCACAGCAAATATGAGCCAACGTATGTATACAAGGTTATTTGAGGTGGCATCGGTAAGATTGGAAATAACCCCAATGGTCAGAGGAGAGTCACTGAATAAACTGCAGTCGATACACATACACATACGTAGAGTACTTTGCAGATGTGAAAGAAAAAAAAGAGAGAAATGTTTCTAGGCACTGACAGAGTAATTTCTAGGACATGCTGCTAAGTGAAAGAGGCAAGATGCAGGATAAGGTATCTGGTATACCTCCTTCAATGTAAGAAAAATGGTAAAACAACATATTTGCTTAGTTTTGCAAAAAGAAGCATAAGATGTATATTATAATTTGATAAAAAGGAAAGAAAAAGGAAAAAGTCAGAAAATAATAAAAATGTTTATCTATAGGGGTAGGCAGAAATAGGGTAGACACAGTGACTGGAACGTGGTTTCTCTGACTATACTTTTTTATATAATCTTGGCTTTCAAACCCCATCAGTATTTTGTTTATTAAAAACAAAATTAAAGGAGCACCAGGGAGGCTCAGTCGGTTAAGTGTCTGTCTTTGGCTCAGGTCATGATCCCTGGGTCCTGGGATCGAGTCCCACATTGGGCTCCCTGTTCAGTGGGGAGTCTGCTTCTCCCTCTGTCCCTCCCCTCCCCCTTCATTGTGCTCTCTTTCTCTCTCTCTCAAACAAATAAATAACACCTTCTAAAAAAATAAAATTAAAGACAGAAGAAAGCAAAGAGAGAAGAGAAAGGCCAATCATTAACGCTAATAGAAACAATGGAATAAAACTGTATATCCAATCAGTACCATGACCACATAGAGAAAATAGTTATTTCAAATAATTATGAACACAGTACTCTGCACATGGGATACAGTCTAAGGACAAAATGTGCTGCAAATGTGGGGTTTTTTTCCCCTTAAATCTATATACTACAAAGGTCTTAGGACCTAGGAGTAGTGGCAGTGAACACACCTAGCACTCAGATCCTGGTTTCTTCCTTTTTTTTTAATTTTAAAGATTATGTATTATCTATCTATCTATCTATCTATCTATCTATCTATCTGAGAGAGCGCAAGCAGGGGGAGCAGGCAGAGGCAGAGAGAGAATCAGGTTCCCTGCTGAGCAAGGAGCCCGATGTGGGACTTGATCCTAGGATCCTGAGATCATGACCTGGGCCAAAGGAAGATGCTTAACCGACTGAGCCATCCAGGTGTCCTGGGATCTTGGTTTCTTTTCTCTCTTTTTTTAAAAGGTTTTATTTATATATTTTGACAGAGAGAGAGAGAGAGACAGCCAGTGAGAGAGGGAACACAAGCAGGGGGAGTGGGAGAGGAAGAAGCAGGCTCCCAGCGGAGCAGGGAGCCCGATGCGGGGCTCGATCCCCGGACCGTGGGATCACGCCCTGAGCCGAAGGCAGATGCTTAAAGACTGAGCCACCCAGGCGCCCCGGGATCTTGGTTTCTAATAACATTCGCCCACTTAGAGAATCCAGAACTCTGAAGAAATAGCTGATTTGGGCCCGGAACAGGGAAATCACGAGATGAGCTTGAACCATCTTCTTGTGCCAGAAAAGAAGGAAGTGGTCCAAGGCCAATGAGATTATCACAGAAGGACACAAGAGCCAGTCTGGAGGGATTTCACTCGCTAAATTTAGAAAAACATTGAGCATCAAAATAGTAAGGGAATAAAGCAATTTGTAAGCTCAGAGCGATACTCAAAACCAGTGGGGGGAAGGGGAAGGAGTCTTCTTTTCAGAAGAACGCCAGCTAGTAAATGTAGAAGAAATGACAGAGCTTGAATCAGCTCAAGCCAGCATCGTCAATGAAGGCCGCGACACTGATGAAGGGAACAAGACACACACACGATTCCAAAGTATCGTTCCACCAATTACTGGCCAGACAGGAAAGGAGACAGCACCTATACCATGGAGAGAGCTGGCTGTCACTACCGAGACCAAGCGACCACATGGAACATCACTGTAGTGTGACACCTGACATTTTGGTCTCCTGGCCTGATGTTATACCGTGTACCCAGCACCTATGAGGCTGAACTTGAGTCTTATCGAGCCTCTAAAGCCGACTTCCAGCTTAAGGAAATACAGAAGAGGAGGGAACGCATCTAATAACAACAAAGTTCTTTGGGGGAGGGGGGTCTTCAAAAAGCCGGTGTCGTGGGCCGTCGTGGGCCGGGGTGGGGGAGAGTCTGGATCAAAAGATGTTAAACTGATATGAAATGAACTCCAACGTATGAACCTGGGCTAGACTCTGGTCCAGGGAAGAAAAGCTATAAACATGGGAAGGGAAAACGGGGGACATTGGAATAGGGATAAAACATTAGCTGATATGATGTTAATTGGAATAACGGTATTGCAGTTACGTGGAATAGTGTCTCTGCTTAGGAAAGACCTGACGAATATTTAAGGGTGAACGCTCACGACGCCTGCAAATTATTGTCAAATATTTCACAAAGAGCGAGACAAAGCAAAAGCAAATGGGGGGGGATGTGAATTTAGATAGTGGGTCTGTAAGTGTTTATTATTCTTTTAACTTTTCTATGTGTTTGGGTATTTCAAAATAAAATGTTAAAAAGATAAATATATGTCAATTGATATATCTCATGTAGCACGGAAAACTACATTTTATCATTAAAGTATATATATTAAAAATTATATACACACATGCACACACAACCACGGTCTCCTGAAAGAGTACCATTTATCGTGCGTAAGGACCCCCAACTGCTGAGACGGAAGAAAATCACCTATTTTGTTTGCCAGCACTCTGAAGAGCAAGGACCTACTATCACTAGCCTTTTTTGGGCAAAATGTCAACCCATTATTAGAAACACAGGCAAACATGGCTAGAAGTTGGTTTTTCTATGTTTTGGGGATTTGGGTTTTTTTTTTTTTTTAAGTATTGGAATTCTTGGAAATATGGCCATTTGCAGAGGGGAGGAGGCAATGCCCCAGTCCTCACCTCTCTAAAGAGAGAAATCTTTATTTCCGGTCTTGGGAAGTGCAGTTTTCAGCTCTGGTTTTGCTGTCCCTGCCTGCCGCCTTGGGCCCCTGCGGGCAAGGCCCTCGCGAGGACCCGAGTCTCAGCCTCAGCTGCTAGTTGGCACCACCTGGGCAACTAGGGACCAGTCTGATGCCCAGACCCCACCACAGACCCGCTGACTTGGAATCTGTGAAACCATTCACTGAGCATTTATTAAGCACCCACTGTATACATGCTTTTGTGCAGCCCAGGACTAGGCCAGGGGCGAGAAACCGAGCGGCCTCAGGGGTCTGCCCATCACCCTCGGTGGCTGCCAGAGCTTGCTGTTATGAGACTGTGGACCCTCCCCACGGGAGTTTGGGCCAGACTAGCTGTGGGGGATGGCTCTCTGTGTGGCCCCCAAAGCCAAGTTGGGGGATGCCTGGTGGGGGGTGGTTGGGGCCCTGGGGAGCATCATGCCCGGCCAAGCAGACTCACGTTGTGTCCGGAGCTGTGGTTCTTGGAGCATTCGGAGTCATCCTGCCAAATATCCGTGGAGTTTTCCAGCGTCCGCCAAGTGCCCCGAGCCAAGCAGTATCTGTAGGCCCTTCCTGAGTTTTCTGAAAGTAAACACAGCTCTAGGGGAAAGGTCAGAGCACGCAGCCCATTCCTGAGCACGTGGTGAGGCCCTCGTCCTCACCGCAAAGCCGTGGAAAATCCCAGGGAAAAGGGATTTTCACTTCCCTTGGGGGTGGGGGGGCTCATTAGCATTCCTGCTGTTTATTTGGGGTGGAAAGAAAAACACGGAAGCCTCCACGTTTCGTAACAAACCACGGTCCACTGATGTCTACTGTGTTTACCCAAAGTCTCCGGAGCTAGAACAGTCCCTGGTGACTCAGGGACGTGAGAGCCCTCAAAGGTGCAGCCCAGCTGGGGACGCGGACCTGGGGCTTCAGGCGTGTGGTCAGAGGGGGGCGTCATGACCCCACGCTCCAGAGGCGGTGCCATGAAGAAGAGGAAGGGGTGGACAGAGCGTGCTCGGCCACCTACAAGCTTGGTGGCCTTGAGCCCGTGGCCCTCTCACTCTCTGAGACTTCTGGTGTCTTCATTAAGAGCAGAGGACCATCTGGGTAATGGGACCGGCCCTCCCCAGTGTGGGGGAGGATTAGAGAGAGAGAGAGAGAGAGTGTGTGTGTGTGTGTGTGTGCGCATGCGTGCAAGTGACAGGCCGGCTCTGTGTCCACGATGATGGGTTGTGACCCAGTCCCATCCATTCCCACAGCCCTCCCCCAAAGGGATTGCCCTCCCCCCTGGAAGACCAGGGACCAGACTCCCAAATGAGCAACGGAAATTGTCCGAACTTCCCACCCCTGACCCTGCACGGCGTGGACCAGTGGTGACTACTGGCTGAGTGTAATGGATGGACACCCACGGGGTGCTTCTGCCTGCCCACCTGAAGTCTCTGTGAGGGCGTCTGGCTGCACTCTTGAACGCCATTCCCCAGAGCCAGCCCTTCGTCTTCTCCTCAAACCTCTGTTGGTGGCCAACCCATCGTCCCGGTGCTCAGGCCCCAAACGTTGGAGTCAACCTTGCTTTCTCTCTGTCTCCCCTGCCCTTCATCCGGCCCATCGGCCAATCCTGTCGCCTGGACCTTTTAACCGACCCAGAATCTGAGCACCGCCTTTTGGCTTGCACCCCCTGCTCCCCGCTCCCGGGAGCCACCGCTCTCTCTCGAGCGCCCGGATTATTGCAAATGCCTCCGATGCTCTTGCCCCACACAGTCTGCGGTTAACACAGCAGTCATGCCATGCCATGCCTCGCTCCAAATCTTCCAAAGACTGTCTGGAAACAAGTCAGAGCCCTTCCCAGGGCCTCCCACAAAGCCCTGTGAGGTCTGGCCCCCAGTACTCTCTGACCTAACCTCCTACTGGCTCTTTCCCCTTCAGGGCAGCCCCCCCCTTACTCCTTGTGGCACACGCCAGATGTGAGCAGTGGGGGCCCTGAGCCACCCCTCAGATGGTGGTGAGCATGGGGGGGGCCAGACGGGGTGTGAGCTCATTTCCTCCCCTCCACCTGCCAGCCCTCTCCATCCCTCACCTCACCAAGACAAGTCTTGACGGTTCCTCTTGCCTCTGCCTGCATCTCCACCCTCATGGTCCCTTTCTCTGGATCCTGGGAGTCGCTTCCAACGTCAGCTCCCTGCCCCCCACCCCATTCTTCCACCCAGCGAGCCATCAACATCATATCCCCAAACCACAAATGCAGTCCTTCTCATGCCTCAGTGCCTTTGCGGCTCCATGGGATGTCGCCCTTCAGACGAAGGCTGAAACCCTCGGTGTCAGACACAGTTTCTAGGCAATCAAGCCCCAGACTCATGTATAGTCAGACACCGTCCCACCTCCTGCCCTCCCACTGTAGTGTTCCTCTGGTCTTAACCCGCCAGGCTTTTTCTCCTTCTTTCTGCTCTAAACCCTTCCACGGCCTCCATGATTTCTTTTCACTGTACGGAACCCTTTGGATTCTAAGATTTAACACATAGGGTGTTGAGTGGAAGAGTGACCTCCCACCTTCTGCGAACCACACTCCCTTTGGGACACTCGAGACGTTCAGAACCCCTTAAAAAAAAAAAAAAGCCTTTAACTCAACTCCTTTGTAAGTTTAGATTTTTGACCACTTTTTCCCTTCAGGTGGAATGGACCTCCGTTTTTAGCTCTGGGAAGAACAGGTAGGCAGAGCCGGGCAGTGGTGGTCTGTTCCATGTGCCCTTGAGACCCACGGACATTCGGGTCTTGAAGACCTTCGGGAATCCGAGGGCTTGACCTTGGTCTCAGCCTCGGTTCCGTCTACAGGGCATGTCTCTGCAGCTGACCTGGTAGCCTCCTCCTCATTCATTCTTCAACGTGGCCTCAAGAGTAGCTGCTGTTCACCTAACTTTATAGACAAGAAAACAGCTCAGAGGGCTCTGGACACGTGCCCAAAGTCACAGAGCGTAAGAGAGACAGACAGGCTCTAGACTCCACGTGCAGTGCTCTCTCCACTCTACTGAGCTGGCTCCCGCAGGGCTGCTTCCCTCCATTATCCAGACTCTCCAGTCCAGCAAACTCTGGTATCTTCCCTTAAATGTCACTCCCGGGTCGCTTCCAACTGGGTGTCACCAGAGGATAGTTGCACAGAATATATCGCTAGCCCTCCCATCCAGAAATGCATCTCTCCTCCTTGGAAACTCTCTCTTTGCACCAGAGGCCTCAGAAAAGCAAAACCAGATTTTAACTGATGATTTACTGAGCTGAAATTGAATACACAATATCCCCATCTCGCCTGCTCAGTAACCCAGCCCCACTTGGTTTTGCCTGAACTTTGTAATCGCTTATGTTTAAGAATAATTTTTTCTTATTCTTTGATGGCTTTCAGTCCAAGGCAAAAGAGTTCTAACTAGTAATTGTTTCTCTCCCCCTTCCAGAATAAACCAACCAAGAGGCTGGGCTGCTGGGGCAGGTGGGGGCAGGATATCCTCCTGGGGTCCTACGGAATAGCCACTTCATTCAAGCAAGATGGGGGCAAGCTGAGCGGTGAAAGACTCCATCCAAGGCCCACAGGGCTTAAAAGCACCATCCGGTAGGGCCACCTTCGAACGCTATCACGAGGGTAGTTTTGACGCCCTTCTCCATCCAGCAGGCCCAAAGTTGTGGATGTGAGCAACCCCATCTCACCCCACCTCTTTCTCCTCTCCAGGACAACCCTCACTGCAGCAAATTCGGTGGTAGCCGGGCCTAGACTCTCCAATCTTCAAAGAAAAGAGGACTCTTGTATTAATGGGGCACCTAGGCGCAGAAGAACTTCAGGAAGGCAAGAGGAGGTGCCCAGAGAAGAAGGAAGGTGTGTGCCTGACAGCTCAGGAGACCTTCTGTGGGGAAAGAGGCCTTGAGACAAGCACTTGGTTGGAGTGTGCTCTCTCTAACTGCTCCCTGGCGGGCCTACCCAGGTGGGAGCAGCCTTTAAGGGAACTGCCAGAAAATGGCAAAATAAGACTTACTACCTTCACGCCACCAAGGTAAGTACGAAGGGCAGGGAACAGAGACATTTCCTGGAGAGGAATGAGGCCAGCACACGTATCGATCAAAGGTCCCGTTACAAAAGGTCCCTGTGGGGAGAGAAAAGGTCCCAAATGAGGGCAGTGCTGGAGGACCAGGGACACCGATGGAGGCAGAGCCCTCTCCCTGGCACGGGAAGCTGGTGTACCCCAGGCAGAAACTAGCACGGGTGTCCCACTGTCCAGCTAGGTCAAGGACGAGGAACAGCGTGGGGAGGAAGGAACGCTCCATGCACCCCAAGCACTGTGGCTTTGTCCACCCAACCTGACCTCTGGCAGCAGTCCTGTCGGTGATGTCAGTGTGCACGTCACGCTGGTGATGGTTTATTTTACATGTACTGAACTATCACACAAACTCGGGGTCAGGAGGACACTTGGAGGTTCAGCCAGTGCCTTCTGTTCCACAATTAACTAAGGAGCTGTCAAACCCTCATCAGTTAGATGCTGGAACACCCTTACTGTAAAATGGGCAAAAAGACCCGTGGGTATAGAAGGATCTGGAGAATTGAGGCTCTTGGTTGCCTGTATCCAACACAACCTCTGTCTGGTGATAGTTCCCCATTTGACGACCAATCCAACAAGCATTATGAGGCATTTGCACCATCTCAAATTCAGGAGATGATTTATACCCTGGCACAGGGCGATGAGACGCTAAAAACATCTGACCCAGCTTTATGGACCTCCTGGAATGAAATGAAGGGGTTTCAGGCTGGGTCCCAAATGCCCATAGTGCAAACTCCTCCCTCCTGGGAACCATTCATCATTCCTGTCTGCTCCCTATGGGGGCGAGCATGTGGGGGCCGCTTGGGTTGAACAGTCACATTACCGGCATCAGGACCCCAAAGATGCAGATCTGTCAGGTTACGCGCTGGCTCAGGGTATCCTGCGGACCTGGCTGCCAAGCGTCAGCACATGGTCCCTGGGAAGCAGCACTCACCGGGCCGAGCTGCTCACGGCATGACTCCAAATAAAGAGGACGTGCCCTACTTTGATTTCAGAAAGCAGGATTCCCTAAAGAGAGGGAGGTTCTTTTAACAGGTACCAAGCTCTGATGGCCACCAGCCTGGGCTGAAGAAATATTCAGAGGGAGAGGGGTATGGCTGGAAGGCTGGGACTCTTTGGGTCAGGAGAAGGAAGAGAGAGTTTATGGTGTCCTGTCCTCCTCTGGACCCAGGAGGATAAGGAGAGGCCAGATCTCATCATTTAAAAAAAAAAAAAAAAAAAGAATCTGGGATGCCTGGGTGGCTCAGTCATTAAGCGTCTGCCTTCGGCTCAGGGCGTGATCCCGGCGTTCTGGGATCGAGCCCCACATCAGGCTCCTCCGCTGGGAGCCTGCTTCTCCCTCTCCCACTCCCCCTGCTTGTGTTCCCTCTCTCGCTGGCTGTCTCTCTCTCAAATGAATAAATAAAATCTTAAAAATAAATATTTTTTAAAAAATTTAAAAAAATAAAAAAAAATTAAAAAAAAGAAAAGAATCTGGATGCACCCAAAGGGTCAGCATGAGGGCAGGAGAGGCCTTGGACTGATCAAACCATTAACATATTTGCTAGAACACTCTGACCCTAGTGTAGACCCGGATAGGAGAAATGTTATGACTCAGATGCAGACACCACCCCGGGGGGATGAGGACCTCCTCCCACCCACCCACCCAAATGAGTCCCAGGTTAATTTACGACCGTTGCCCTTGTCATGCGATTTGGCGGTGCGTGTGCTGGGACACATGACTTTGAATGAATCGTCACATCTATGTATACCCTGTCTCACATGCTCTTTTATAATGAGAGGTGGGGGTCTCTCCTCCCTTCCCTTGAACCTGGGTAGGCCTTGGTAACCACCAGACCCAACCGAACGTGGGAGAAATAGCTTCCGAGGCTGGGTCATAAAAGACAACACGGCTTCTGGTCATGCTTGCTCTGGAAGCTTCACATGGTGTGAGGAGCCCAGGCTGCATGGACAGGCCACGTGAAAGTGTTCTGGCCAAGGGACTCTCAGCTGGGAGCCACTACCAGCCATCAGCTGTAAATGCGAACAAGCATTCAGATGATCCCAGCCCCCAGCCACTGAGCCTTCCAGCTCAAGTCCAGACATTTAGAGCAAAAGCAAGTCATCCCCACTGTGTCTGGTCTGAATTCCTCACCCACGGAAACTATGAGATTATAGATGATGACGATGATGATGGTGGTGATTGCTTTCAGCCTGAGTGGAGCTATTTGTTACACAGCCATACAGAACCCATACACCTGCTTACCAGAAGGTTCCTTGAGCAAGTCTCTCAGACACTTCTCTTTGTATTGAGCCCACTTGCGAGTTGTTTCCTCAAGGAGGGATCCTGTAACCTGGGCAGAAAAAAAACCGTGGTCACTCCCAGTTCACGACAGAGGCGGCCTTGTGATCATTTCACCATGAATCTCAAAACTTCCCACTGAAGTGGCCGTAATGGCCCATGACATTGGTATCTTAAGTTCTATCTTAAATGCGCATACAGATTTGACCTTCACTCCATAACCTAATCATATTGGTTTTAATATAGATACAAAAGACTTTTTTCCTCCCCAAAATCTTCAAGGAAGGCTGACATTTTAAGAAGAGGCTGTAGGCTTATCCTGAATGTCACGCCCTACCAGACGAATAGCTGCATGTCCCTAAGCTTACGCGGACCTCAAGAAGAGAAGCATCACACTAAGAAGGGCCCAATAAGGCATCAGGGGAAGGCTGGAAGAATTGCAGGGACCTACACCATCCTACCTGGCTACCTGTGGGTTGAGAGTCAAAGACTGGGTGGAAAGATACTCTGCTACTCTAAGGAGGCCTTGGGATTTTTTCCTTTCTGACATTAACTACCCTTTCCCATAGAACCTTAAAAATACAGCACACACGTCTGGGCTTCCCAGAGTTGTCTAACAACATGTAATCGCACATCTGTACCACTTTTTTTTTTTAACACAACAGGGGGTTTCAAGGGGTTTTCTTGTCCTCAGTTTACTCATCTTTATTGAACACCTGTTGTGTACCAGGCTTTGCATTAGGGAGGAACTGAAGGGGGTGCGGTGATGGACAAAACACAGCTTCTGCCCTAAAGGACTTAGAATGTGCTAAAGAGAAGACAACTGTATAACTGGCTGGCAATCAAAGCCAAGTGATGGTCATACCCTGTCGTTCTCGGGTTCCAAAGAGGCTCACCCCTAGTGGCCCTGCATTGGCACCATCGGTCGCAAACCAGAAACCAGGAGTTGTCCTCGACTTCTCCTTCCTCCTCCCTCCATGTCATCCGACCAGGCACCAGATTCTGTCCTACGCCTCTCTCCTGTCTAACCCTGCCTCCCATTTCCTCCACCTCTGGCCTGGTCCACACTGCTCCAGAGAGACAGGTTCACAGGGCTGTCCTGCCTAAAGTCTTCCCCTCATGGCCTGTCCACTTGACATCACATCTCGGCCACCCCCAGGGCCAAGTCTCTTGGCCCCAGTTACGTTCCTCTTTGAATCTGCATCTTTGCATTTCCCACAGGCCCTCCCTTCCACGCTCATCTTCATCAGGCCCACTCCCTGCTCACCCCCCCCCCAAGGCTCAACTCAACCGTAACGACCCCAGTCATACTTGACCACCTCTGTCACTGAAGTCTTGAGCTAAGAACCCTTCTCCCCAGAGCCCTGCGACCCCACACACGACTAAGTCCTGCATCCCATCATGTGGTACTATCATTGTGGTTCATTTGTCCATCCCCTTCACTACGCCATATGTTCCTTGAGGGCCAAGACGTGTCTTTCATCTCTGAATACAAGCCCCTAGCCCAGGCCAGGAGTCACTGTCCTCATTTTCCAGCTAAAGAAACAGAGGCAAAGGTGTGGGGTGCAGTTGGAGGGGGGGATGAACACGGGAGGGGCGAGATATGTGATCTGGGATCAGATCATCCAGTTCAGTTGGCTTTGAGGCTTTGTGTCCTCTCACAAGGGGTAACAAACTCAAATGCTTTCTTGGGCCAGGCAGACAGCCTGAAAGAATGAGGTAAGACAGGCGTAGCAACAGGGAGTGGAGAAGCCCAGTGTGAACTGGGGAGATGGTCCACCAAAAGGCACTCAAACACACACACACACACACACACACACACACACACTACACTCACCCACAACTCCCACCAAAAAACCCCCAACCCCTTATGAGCCCAGTGGGTGGCACGCTTCCGCCTTCTGAGTCATCAGTCCAGTCTACCCTCTCCCTCCTCTGCCCAGCATGGCCCAGCCCCCCATACTATGGAATGCGTGATGGAGTCTCGGAATAGCACCTCTGCATCCTTTCCAGAGAATTCCACGGCCAACTTTTTGAAGAGGAGCTGGTATAGTCATGGTTAGATTGGAGGCTGCCGAACTTTCTCAATTCATGGCTCCCTCGGTGACTCTGTCATTTGTCCCCGGAACCCCTAAGCCAAAAGAAATCCCTAAGGTCCCATTTTTTCAAGTAGGTAGGGTCCAACAACTAAGTATTTGCCTCCTAACAAGTGCCTACTGCAGGCTGCACAACTGCCCAAACGTGGGACTCAGACTCGGCACCGTCATGTTCCACATTGATGTTTGGGGGGTACTTGGTTTTTTATCACAGCAGCTGCAAAAAAAAACCCGAAGAAAACAAAAAAAAAAAAACCCAAAAACTACCAAAACCCCAGCTTTGCAGAGATACGACATCATCAAAGGGAATGGAGTGACCTAATGCTGAAACCATGAACTTCCTCGAGCTAGTAATTTGCAGGGTCTGGCAGATGTCATGCATCGCTTTGCTTCCCTTGAAAAATTAAGATAACTTACAGCAGCACTGAGAGCTCCTGGTGGTGCCTTGGGGCAACTCAGCAAACAATTTGGAAACCATGGGATTAGCCAATACGTAATAATGATGATGGCAATCATGGGGAAATAATTGGCATTTATCCTCAGGCTTCAGTTTCCAATAAACTTTCAATCTCCCATAGTACATTCTGTCTCTGAGTTATGGCACGAGAGTCAAGATGAAGTTTATTAACACGCTGTTTAAGAAAACAGACATCCTAATGGGACTATAACTGGATCTGTATGATTTTTCACAAGTTCAGCAAAGAAGTGGATAACCAAATCATCAGCTTCCAGAATCCTCCAAGCCACCGAAGTAAGACCCTTTCAGGGACAAGTGCTGTTTATATCCTCAGGGACCTCACTGGAACTGGCCAAGGAAGAGATAATAAAATTAGCCATGCAGGTGAGCTGTGTCCCTGGACTAACTTCACCCTCTCTCCCTGCCCTTTGCCATGACTGATGGCCATGGTCAGAAGGAGGAGGAGGAAGGACGAAGGGAGAAAGAGAAGAAGGAACCCTACAAAGCACCAAATTTGGTCAATCTGGGGGAGCTGGACAGAGTGTCTTCCCAGGTACTTATCCTAAAGACACGCAAAACACAAGAGGCGAATCCAAGTTCAGACCCAAGCAAGGTAAGGAGGAAAGGACATAGTATGAATGGGTGTTTTGTAACTGGAAAAATCGACTGGATCTTGATTCCTCTGTCGCTTGCACGGGCAGCCACCATCTACGACTACCTTGACGGAGGAGGGGTTGAGGAAAAGGGGAAAAAAGGACCTTCTATGCATTGCTGTCAATACATTTTATTGTATTCTCTGTTCGAGAAGACATACGTCTCTCTGTAAATCAAGCCAAAAATGGCAGGAAAGCCCCCAAAAGGGGAGAAGGTGGAATCATAATCTTAGTATCAGAAATTACCATCTCCTTCCAGACTCTTCTCTCTGTGCACAAACTTCCGTTTACTTTTTTCTTTTTCTTTCCCTTTTTATTTGAACCAAAAAAGGAAATCATCTTATTTTGTGTTTTCACCAGAAGATGCGCTGTGGGGGCGCCTGGGTGGCACAGCGGTTAAGCGTCTGCCTTCGGCTCAGGGCGTGATCCCGGCGTGATGGGATCGAGCCCCACATCAGGCTCCTCCGCTATGAGCCTGCTTCTTCCTCTCCCACTCCCCCTGCTTGTGTTCCCTCTCTCGCTGGCTGTCTCTATCTCTGTCAAATAAATAAATAAAATCTTAAAAAAAAAAAAAAAAAGAAGATGCGTTGTTGAATATAGATCCATTTCAAGAGCCGTGCTTCTAAAGCACTGTTTTAACAGAGACGTGATATTTTGTGTATGAATGTGATACGATTTAGTTTTCAAATCCTCCAGCATCGAACACTTCCATTGGCCGAGACCTTGCTAATATAAATGCTGTTGTACTGAAAATATTTATAATTAAACATTTGAGCACATCTTTATTTTCTTAGGAGGAATTCTTTCAATTGGAATTTCTGGGTCATAGAGTATACACATTTTTAAAGGGCTTTGATAATGGACTGCCAACCTAAACCTCGCCAAGCTTTTTTTTTTTTTTTCCCCTAGATTTAAAAATATACACCTTTTTACGCTCCCATCCACAATGTAGGCAAGAGCCACAAATTCACTTCTCAAAGAGCCTTAGAGAGAGTTTATGTGAAGTCAAAGCAACGGCTAATTAACTTAAATGAGACCGGCGGGGGGGGGGGTGGCCCGCTTGAATTTAGAAACGAAACACGATCCCTGAGAATTTCTCATTAAGTGAATTTTAGGAAGACTTCCTGCCAGAAAACATGCCGCGGTCATTTATATTCCACGCAGGGAACGCGTCTGTGAGCAAAATCCATCATGAAAGTCTAGCAAAGCCTTGTAATGTAAACATCTGGAAGAAAAATATGGGTTTTAAGACCGAGAACCCAGAAGGGGGGTGGTCATCGGGGTTATAGACGCACCCTGGAAGACAGACAGACCGAAGAGGTTCTGAGGACAGACCGGGTGGCAGACGGGAGAGGGGACACTGCTCCCAGGGACATTATTGATCAGGAATGCGCCCCGATGAAAGGAACAAGGTGTGGCTTTGTCAGGGTCCTCTGCCGGCCTGAGGCACTGAGGATTTCGCTGATGTAACATATAGGTATTCACATGTCCACAGCCTGCACGGGAATGCTAGGGAAGAGAGAACATAGGGACTTGCCTCCAGGCAGATGATGGCACAGGATGGCAGGTGACAGTCATGTGACTCCCATGAACCTTAATTTCCCCGACTACGAAACGGGCTCAGGAATAACACTCACGTGAGAGGCTTGCAGGGGGATTCAGCAAGACCCATTTATGATAGGATGCGAAGTGCTGCAAGCAATGCTTGGCACCCGGTGAGCAATGCCTGGTCACCCATGCACGATCGCGCGTAGAAGGGGAAGGAAACTAGACAGCTAGCTGGGTGTATCAGTTGTAATATGCGATGTCCCGAGAATTGAAGTGAGGATGTGAGTTCTGTATGGACTCGCCCAGCAACGGCCCTGCCGCTATCCCAGAGGCTGCCACTGCCGCAGGGATTCCAAGAAACCATCGATTGGGCTCACATCCTCACCACCGTGAGGGCCTGAAGGCAGCCTCTGGGAGAGATCGGATGCAGAGAATTTGGCAGGTGTTTTCTGCCTGTCTGGCTCCAGGTTAGCACCAAAGAAAGCCTGATGAAGTGAACACTTACAAGGTCGGGCACCACAGCCTTCCCTAGATGGGGGCAGGAGGGATTAAGAATCCCAAAGGCTACACACAGGGACGAACTCCCCCCATGGACCAAAGGAAGAAGAGAGCCCTTCCTCAAGGTACTTTCGTTACCTGCATTTCTTGGATGAATGGGACTGGGGCTCCTTCACGTCATGGTCCAGGATAACAATGGAACCTCGAATGGGAAAAGGGGCAAAAGTCTAGTCTCCCTGGATAAGAATAAAACAAGCTGGGACGCCTGGGTGGCTCTGCCAGTGAAGCGTCTGCCTTCGGCCCAGGTCATGATCCCGGGGTCCTGGGGTCGAGCCCCTGCTCAGTGGGGAGCCTGCGTCTCCCTCTGCTGCTCCCCCTCGCTTGCACTCTCTCAAATAAATAAATAAATAACATCTTGAAGAATAATAATAATAAAAAGAATAAAACAAGCTACCAGACTGTCCACCTGCACAAGTCGGTCACATACATTGTAAGACCCACCCTGAAGCCCTCAAACATCACGCCGTGGGGCTACCTTGGCTGACACAGAAAAGCGTTCTCACTTTTCTAAGTGGGATTAACAGGAAGGAGGGCTTCCCTCGAGGGGCACAAAATGAGTTAATACGAGGGACACACCTGACACCGACCTTAGAGCATCGTGTGTTCAATGAAGTGTTAGCTCTTCGCGTATTTAAGACATTAGCAGATAGCGAGATAATGTTTACAGTCTGATCCTATGTTTGTTGGGGAAAAAATAACCCTCTATGTAAATAAATGGCGGAAAAAGGTCTGGAAGTATAGCCCCCCAAAGGCAAAAGAGGGTGATTTCTGGGTGGTGGGAATACAGTGACTTAAAGTTGGTATTTAGGGGCGCCTGGGTGGCACAGCAGTTAAGCGCCTGCCTTCGGCTCAGGGCGTGATCCCGGCGTTCTGGGATCGAGCCCCACATCAGGCTCCTCTGCTATGAGCCTGCTTCCTCCTCTCCCACTCCCCCTGCTTGTGTTCCCTCTCTCGCTGGCTGTCTCTATCTCTGTGGAATAAATAAATAAAATCTTAAAAAAATAAAATAAAATAAAGTTGGTATTTATACTTCTTCGGATTTTATACATTTTTTTTAAACAATGAACATTCTATATTTTTATACTAGGAAGGAAAAGGAAAAAAGAAAAGAGAAAAAACCCACAGTCCATCAACCTTTAAATACTCAGGCCGGAGAAAATTGTAAAAGCAGACAGGAGGATCTATGGGACGAGTTCAAATGCTATTTACAGAGCTCGCACTGACAGTGGAAAATGCTTATAAAATGGTGTAAAGGGGGAAAACCGGGATACAAAACACTTTATGCATCATAATCTCTGCTGCCCAGAAACACGCAGAGAAAAAGGATTTGCAGGAAATATGCCAAAATATTAACAGCGATGACCTCTGAATACTAGGCTTACGGGTAATCATTACTGCCTTAATACTGTTTTATATTTCCCACATTGCCTAGGAGAGCCCGAAACTGCTTCTAGGATCAGCAAAGATGCAGAACTGACCCTCACAGCAAGCATCAACAATCCAAATCATAAACCGCTCTTACTTGCTTGATGGGGACCAGCAGCAGCAGCAGCAGGGCGAGCATGGGCCTCGCAGGGGCCAGGGGAGAGCGCTTCCTGCAGGGGGAGGGAGGCCTGGCCCCCCGGGCAGCAGGGGTGTCCATGGGCAGCGCGTGGACTCGGGGCGGGGGTCCCGCTTTCCTTCTCCCGGGCGCTGCCCCGCCCGGTGCCGGCCTCACCTTCCCCCCTGCCACTTCACAGGCGCGGGTGCGTTTCTCGAACAGTCCAAGATGTACCACAGGCGGCCTCCTCCTGCATTCCTCCCTGCACAGAGCGAGGAAATGTTTGCACAAACCCTCTCCACGCCGCGCGGAGGGCGTCTGAACCGGTCTGGGGCCACCTACCGATGATTCTCCGGGGTTTCTCATCAGCAGTGGCTCATCCCCCGCCCCGGCCCCCCCAAAGGCAGGGAGATTTTTCCCAGACCTGCCCTCAAGTCAGCTGTGCTCCCAGAGACTTCCTCAGCAGAGGCCGCAGGGGAAGAAAAGCCAGGCGGCCCGTGGTTCTGCTCCCGAAGCCCTGCTCAGTGCACGAGGCCCGTGGGCCGAAGCCCCAAGGGCAGGGTCTCGTCGGGGGAGCCCCGTCTATGCAAACACTTCGAGGGAGAAAGCAGCTCCCGACCCAGGCCCTGAAGCAAACCCCCAATCAGGACTCGGGTTCTGTGTACCCAAGAGCCAAACGACGTGGGGGAAAGTCAAAAGCACCTCCGGATCGCCCCTTGTGCCGCCGGGCCCACCTGCCCGAGGCTTGCACGCCGCGCACCACCGGCGCACGGTAACTAACCCATTTGCGCAGGCGCGCCATGTGCGCATGCGCAGAATCTTCCAGCCAACGCCCACCTGCTTCGTTCATACTCACAATAACCCTGCGAGAGTGTGCGGATTTCTTCACTGGACGGCTGAGAAAATGAGGCGCAGAGAGGTTAGGGTGCTGGCCTGCAGCCACACAGCAGTCAATGGCCCGGTCAGGAGACCCAGAATCACTGATGCGGCTACCTGGGCAAGGCTGATCTTCCTTGAACTCTCCAGGGGTGTTCCTTTTCTCTAGCGGGGCTCTGGCGGGGCCTCTGAAAGCCTCTACTTGGCCCTTCTCGCCCCACCTCTCCCTGCCCAGGCTTCCCAGCCTCCAGACCTGAGACCCGGGAGGAAGAGGTCCTGCCTGGCTGAGACGCAGGTGGGCAAGAGACAAGAAGACTGTGTTTTCATTTAGGGTAGTTTTATTTTTCTCTCCATTTCAGTCGAACAGAGGAGTTCGTCTTCGCTAACTTATCTGAGTGAATGAATTCTGAACGGTTGGGGAAAAACGAGTAAGCATCGCTTCATGGAAATCCTTGGAAATTTTAAGATCCCCACGGGGCAAGATTTTAAACCTTAGCGATTAAATGCTCATAGCAAACAAAGACCCCGAAAATGGACTGGGACAATAGTACGATCTCTGGAATCAATGTGGTCGTGTCCGGGACAGCAGGACGAAGAGCGCCCAACAATGCTCCCATCCTTTCCTTACGGCCGGAAAGCCATTCTGGAACCACACGTAAACGACTATGTCTTCCAGGCTGCACACTGGCAAAGGAAATGCCTGCCCGGTAATAATATTCTAGCTAATCTCTTTGGACTTATTCTCAAAAACATTCTTTTTCTGCAGGGAGAGGGGTTGGGGCCACCCAGGACCTCCCCACGGTTGGACAGATGCCATCTAGTGATAAGATGTCATAAACCCTCTTCCCACAAGACCGGTGGCCAAGCCCGCGAATGCGGGGCTCACAGGACGCATCCCCCTTGCCTGTGCCAGCAGGCAGTAGAGAGAGTGACCCACATGGCACCGCCCTTCTCTCCTACCTGCCTGGTCCGGGGATTCTCCATTATTTCTGCAGGTGTATCTGGGTGTCCTCAGGGGGTGCTGATCTGCAACCTAGGACCTGTGTGTTTCACACACCACGTGGAATCTTCCGTGACACTCCCCCTGGCCTCGTTCCTGCATCAGTGTCCTCTGCCCAAGAAGTGACTGTAGTCTCCTCTGTGTCACCACTCCCGGAGGGCGGGGACAGGAGTGAGGGTGCCATGGGCTTTGCCTGGCAGCTTTTGAGGCCCCAGGATGGTGCTGAATGCTGCAGCCTGTTGGCTGTGTGCCGCCCACCCCTGCTCTGCACAGCACTTCGGCCCTGGAGCAGGCTGCCGGCACCTTGAGTCTCTCAGTCCCCGAAACAGGACGTTGTCCTTGGCAGTCCCTGTCTCTGGAGGGCTGGGCAGGGAAGAGGCTGTGCGGGCTATGGGATTCCCCGTTTCTGGCACCCGACACTGAGTACCCTGATGAATGCGAAAGGCAATGGTAGGGAGGACTCACCCAGACACCTGCCCAAATGCCCTTGGTCTTCAGTCAAGGACCAACGCCCTCCACGAGGGCCAAATGGTGGAAGGAACCCGAGTGTCTGTGGACAGGTGAATGCATACACGAAATGTGGTCTATCCGCACAGCGAGATGCTACTGAGCGTTAAAAGGGAATTTGACACCTGCTGCAACACGGGTGAGCCTTAAGGACATTACGCTGAGTGAAATAAGCCAGTTGCAGAGACAATACCGCATGACCCCACTCACGGGAGGTCCCAGGAGCGGCCACATTCATAGGGACAGGAAACAGAATGGCAGGTGCCTGGGTTGGGGATGGGGAGTGAGTGTTCACCGGGGCAGAGCTCCGGTGTCCTAAGACGAAGAGGTCTCGGGATGGGATGTGCAATCATGCGAGAGTAAAAAATGGTCACCAGGGTAAATTTTGTCTTCTGCCTATTTTACCTCAGGTTGAAAAAGACAAAAACAGAAAGCCAACCCCCTCCTACTCACCCACTCCCTGGGAGGACTGAAGGGCCAGCTCTGCTGATGGGAACTCTGTGCTTTCTCCTGTTGTGGCTTCTCCAGCCACAGGTGACACATGGATGCCACACGCTGGGGGGCACCCAGGATCCCCCGGGGGGATGTGAGAGAAGCCTGTAAGGGTGCCAGATGGCAGGGCTGAGAGGGGCGGGTAGCATGCGGGGGCAGGGAGGGGCCCGCTGCTCATCCTGACTCCGCACACCTCCTCCAGCCATGGACAGGGCCAGGCGGCAGCTGGTGCTGACCGTCCTCCCCGTCTGCCTCGCCCTGGCCTTCTCCCTCACCGCCCTGGGCAGCAGCCACTGGTGCGAGGGGACCCGGAAGGTGGCAAAGCCTCTGTGCCTGGACGAGCCGGGCAGGCTCCAGTGCATTCACTTCAGCGGGGGCCACGGCAGCGGTGGCAGGAGGGACAACGGGAGCCAGGCTGTCCAGTACTTCTGGGAGACAGGGGATGACAAGTTCCTCCAGTGCAGGTTCCACGTGGGGCTCTGGCAGTCCTGTGAGGAGAGCCTCGGCAGCGCAGGTGAGCACGGCCGCAGGGGATGGGGGTGGGTGACAGGTACAGGGAGCTCTGGAGCTGGGCCGCCTGGCTTTGAGTCCCAGCTCGGCCACTGACTGCCTCTGTGGCCACTGACTGCCTCTGTGTCCTTGGGCAAGCTTCTTCACCCCTCTACGCCTGTTTTCTCGGCTGTAAGATAGGAACGGTCGCGGGACTCGTGACCAGGGGTTATTATAAAGATTAAACGACAGTGCCCGCTGCTTTTACCATTTGCTACTGTCGCCCAGTCCCTAGAGGACCCGAAGCGGACCCATCCGTCTCTAAACCGTGTCCTCGCACTTTTAAGGGGGTCTTGGAATGTCAGGTTCTCTTAGAAAACTGACTTTTATCATCATCGGTGGGAAGGGAACCCCCTCTGTGGAGCGCCCACCAGAAGTAAGAATCCTTAACAAGTTAGACCTTTGTCTCTGGAAACCCTTTGAAATAGTCCTGCAAAGTAGATATGATTTCCTCAGCTCACAAAGGAGGAAAGCGAGGCTCAGAGTTTCAGGTCACAAGGCTGGTAAGCCCAACCCCTTGCTCCCCTGGTGATTAAGACACACACCAAAGTCAGAGAAACATGACCCAGGGTACAGCAAAGCCCTCTGGAAAGAGGGCACTCAGAGCCGCACGGAATGAATTTGCTAGAAGCCATTTCCTTGTTAAGCACAGGAAGAATGTGCTAGGAGAATGGAGGGATTGAAGGGCGAGTGAGCCACCGTGGTGAGAACTGAGATGAAACTAAAACAAGGACAAATATGATAATGGTTATCACAAAGACTGACCTATGACAGCTCTGGGCATGGCGAAGTCTTCATAAAGGAGGTGGCTTCCCCAGACCTCCAAGCAGGACTGTGATTTTAATAGATAGAGATTAGGGCTGAGGCTCTTCGAGGCAGACAGGCCGGAGCGAGCAAAGGTCTGAGACAGGACGGTTCCGGTATTTGCACTGGAACACAAGGCAGGTGCACGTGGAAGCCTCATTACGGAAGAATTTAATTCACACGGCTCTTTAGTGTCACCTGAGGCAGCTTCTCCCCTCCGGCAACACAAGGTCACGGTCTCTCCAGGACAAGGAACTGAGCAAGACAATGTTCCCTGGAAAGAAAAACCTAAAGAAAATTAGAAGCATCACTGTTTGTAATGTTAGGGGAGGTTGGGCTGCAGTGGAACCTGAAACCGAGGGCAGGAATTAGAAAATTAGACAGTTGGGAGCTGCTTCCCCAATGACCAGGGAACTGGGAAAAGGGCTCTGCAGGGACTGGCCTTGAGGGAAGGCTGGGGACTGGAAGCTTCATCTCTTAAATGATGTCAAAGCTACCAGCTTCAGGCAGGACTGGAAGCAGGTGCAAACCATCTCCCAGCGTATGGCGCGTGCTTGACCTATTCACGCAAACACTATGAGATAGATGATAGAAACTGTCCCGAGCTTTCTGATAAAAAACTATTACGGGGTCCCAGGAGGGGGCCTTCTCGAACTAAAACAGGGGACAACGGCTGTGTGAGGGTCTCTCAGGCTTACACACACTTACACACACATACACACACACACACACACGCATATACTCACACACACTGCCTTCTCATGGATCACACCACTGAAAGGTTTTTAAATATATTGTCAGGAACACAGGCTGAATTCTAAGGAGGGCTGAGGTTCTCAGTGATTCACGCGCTAAGCCAGGTAGAAACAGAGTGTCATTCTTGACCCCTTTCTCATTTATACTTGATGCCATGCCAGAAAGAGACTTTAACAAGCGCCTCGCTGGGCTTTCTCAAAGATGACGCCCCCCCCAAGATGCCTTTTGAGGTGCTCTTTGTAAAATTAAATAAAAAGTGTCAATTGTCAAAAAAATTGGAAAATGTTGCATATTACATTTTCTTCTTGAAAATTCACAGTGCACGTTGACGTCTTAAAATTTCCAAGAAGCCTCACAATAAAGAAGACCATTTACTGTTTATTACATATCCCAGTATTTCCCAAAATTAGTTGACCACAGAGAAAAAGACTGTTCGGAGGAACATTCTTTGTGAAAGTCTTACCTAAAACAACGGATGTATTTTATAGATGGGAAAACCGAGTTCTAGAGGCAGAAGTGCCCCCCCTTGAAGACTGAACAGTTAGATACTGGTAGAGTAAGACACAGAGCTCCGATTTCTTAACCCAGACTCCCCGTTTCCCCTTCCCCCCATAAGCCCAAAACTTAACTGAAGGGCAATTATCTTATAACTGCCAACGAATACATTTGTGTCCATCAAGCCAAAAAACCTTTGCTCGCATTTTAATATGTTTCCTAAGATAGTAAGGTTGTCCAGGTAAACCACAGTCCCTAAATATTGTCATCCCTTTATTAAGAACCAAGAAGAGGACATCTACTCCAGAACACCTTTTTTTTTCCCCTTAAGAGAAATGTGATCACCTCCCCATGTTATAAGATGCCCCCAGACCAAAACGTTTAGACTTCCGTTTTTATTAAATAATAACCAAAGTAGGGGCGCCTGGGTGGCACAGCAGTTAAGCGTCTGCCTTCAGCTCAGGGCGTGATCCCGGCGTTATGGTATCGAGCCCCACATCAGGCTCCTCCGCTATGAGCCTGCTTCTTCCTCTCCCACTCCCCCTGCTTGTGTTCCCTCTCTCGCTGGCTGTCTCTATCTCTGTCAAATAAATAAAATCTTTAAAAAATAATAATAATAATAACCAAAGTAATAGCAAACATACAAGAGAATAAAACAGAAGATAGTCATCACAGGTCGAAAACCAATGCCCACAGAAGGTGGCGAGAGAAGCAAAGGGAGCAAGGCCATCGGGGAATGCCAATGACCTTGAAACCTTATCTTCAGCTAAAGGGGGCAGCCCCTTCCTCAGCTCAGCTTTATAGCCATGGGGACTTAGGCGCTCAGTCTTGTCAGATCCTCTGATTTTTCAAGGCAAGTAAGATATTTGGATTTCCACGTGAAAATTCCCAGTTTTAAAATATCTTGAAGGGCCACGTGGGTGGCTCACTCGTTTGGACCCCTGACTCTTGGTTTCGGCTCAGGTCATGATCTTACAGTCCTGGGATCGAGCCCTGCATGGGGCTCCATGCTCAGCAGGCAGTCTGCTTCGGATTCTTTCTCTCTCTCTCTCTCTGCCCCTCCCCACCACTGCTTGATATCTCCCCCCCCCCAAATAAATAAATAATCTTAAAAGAAAAAAGTATCTTGAACACATTGCATCGGCCCCAGAAAGCACGTCTGCAGCAGAGTATAGCCTGGGGCCCCCAGTTAAAGATCACTCCAAACAAACATCTGCTCTTAAGTGTAATTTATCACAAGCGCCTGGGAGATTCGGGGTACATGAAAGAAAAGGCTTATAGCTGGAGGTGAACGGGAGGGCACCCAAACGGTGCTCGGTGAGAGGGTCAGAAGGGGCGCGGGCTGCTCAGGAGACCTGCCAGCAAGCGCTCCAGCCTGGAGAGGGAGCCCCTTAGTCCAGATAAGCCCAGGAGAGGGGCCTTGGGAAGCCCAACCACCCCCAGCTCTGCTGCTCTGAGAGGCCTCGTGGCTGTTTTCCTTCTGAATCAGCTTCATCTCCATCCCTGCAAAAGCTGACCCTCCAGGGGAGCCCTTGCCTGGAGTGCGATTTGGGGACGTCCCCTGCTCAAGCCACCTCTTCCTATCCCCGTGCCTGTTGCCCCAGTGCCTTTCAAGGGGGGCAATGCGTCTGATTCCACCGTTTGAAATGAAGACTCTGGGCGGAGACCATGCTTACACTGCGTTCTTTTCCTTAGGCGGTGCAATGAGTCCACAAAACATGCTGGTTTCCCATTCTTCACTGGTCGGCTAACCCCCCCCCCGCCAGAGGTCAAGGACAGAGGGGACTGGGCACCCCATGGGGGGCGGAAGTGGAGGGACGAGCAGACAGGGATGCAAGAGTCCAGCGCTGGGGACCTGGCTGTCGTGTCCCAAGCTGGCTTGTTGCCCCGCCTGGCTAGTGAACCCCTTGCCTCCGAGCTCTGTTAACGCCCGCCTCTCTGGCTTCATGGGATTTAGGAAGATTTTTCCTTTTAATCCCACTGGCTTCATTCAAAAGGAACACCATTTCTGAGGATTGAGATTAATCAAGGGGTCACTATGGCCTGACTCCACGCCCAGGCTGAACTCAGCCTTTCAGACCTTTGGTGAAGTCTCCTAATATCCTTGGCTGGCCTCCACTTTCTCTTTGCCCTGCCCCTGGCTCTGTACCTGGCCCCCCCTTTACTCCTGTGACAAAGGACAGGCTTGTTGGGAAGGCAACATAGACGAGGAGTCCCCCGAGCGTTATGTAGAAAGATAGCAGGTGGCCATACGCAAAAGGATACGGGGTCTCAGGTGGGAGAGCCCAGTTTCCGATTCTGACTCTACCAACCTGTCTGCGCCTGGCCTCCAAGTCTGTCGAAGGCTATGCGTACTCGCCTTTATGAATAATGTAACACTCAAAAAAAAAAAAAAAAAAGTCAGGCAGTTCACAGAACACTTTCACAACTTCTCATTGGAGGACTTGTATGATGCCCATTTCACAGATGAAGAGAGTGAGGTTTAGAGCACAAAGTTTCTCTGAGAGCAGCACAGGAGTATAGAGATGTGCCCCAATGTTGTGGGGGCCTCCTTGGTCGAACCAGGGGGACACAGACAAATTTGGGGGGCTGTGACCATAGCATCACAGCCGCTGCCCCCAAATCTCAGAATCCGTGAGGAAAACGGACCCATTGCCTCAATGCGAAGTTGACTTAATTAAAAAGCTGAAGAGGCCCCTGCGGCTTTAGATGGGCAGATGGGTCCCCGAGGCTGCCGTCCTCCAGGCTGTGTAAACGCCCTCCTATGCGACAGGTGAGGCCCTTCTGCATGTATCCCAGCAGGGCGGCTCAACCAAATGGCTGTATCATAAACCCAGGGTTTGCTCCTCTTCCTCCTATAACCCAGCAGAAGTGCCTTGCACACGTGCAAAGCAATGAGGCCCCAGGGCCCACGGAGTTTCGTGGGAACGAGCATGGCAAATCTTACGGTTCCCGGTTTTCAGACACGCACCGCTACAAGCACGCCCCTGCTTGTGCATACGGTCCTTCCTGCGGGAGCCTGATGGGGGAGAAGCTGAAGCCAAGGGAAGGGCTCTGTGTTCGGAGGACAGGTAGAGAAGGCTGGCCATGAAAGAAGAGGAACTTGGACTCAATGCAGATGGTCCTCCGAGGCAAAGCCCACCCTTCTGGAGCATGAACTAAGCCTGGGTGGGTTCTGCCTAGTCTCTGGTGCACATGCTGTCTTGCCACACTCCAGAAAGCACGATGGAATGCAAATAACTAAGTCACTCAGTAACAGATCTGAATCTGCTCCAATTCCTTTTTTTTTTTTTAAGATTTATTTATTTGAGAGAGAGAGAGAGCGAGAGCAAGCACAAGCAGGGGGAGGGGCAGAGGGAGAGGAGAGAGAGAGAATCCCAAGAAGGCTCCACGCTCAGCCTGGAGCCCAAGGCAGGGCTCCATCCCAAGACCCTGAGATCATGACCTGAGCCCAAATCAAGAGTTGGACCCATAACCAACTGAGCCACCCAGCCGCCCCTGCTCTAATTCATTTTTTTAAATCATTACAAACTTTGTTACTTTCCCTCTAACTGGAAACAAACTCCCTGGGGCTCATACGTAATGGATGCTGCTGGGGAAGTTGAGAACCCCCGATCTAAGGCTCACAGTATCAGTCCAGATGTAAAAAGCAGCCCCCAAATCCTAGTGGTTTAAGTCGACACGTTCGTTTCTAGTTTATTCTGTGTGGATTGCAAGGTCGGCAAGGGGTGAGTCCTCCCCACAGCCATTCAGGGACCCAGGCTGATGGAGACTC
Organism: Ursus americanus; assembly: GCF_024610735.1. Classification (NCBI taxonomy): domain Eukaryota; kingdom Metazoa; phylum Chordata; class Mammalia; order Carnivora; family Ursidae; genus Ursus; species Ursus americanus. The sequence continues at coordinate 64,339,924 of NC_142140.1, read as the reverse complement.
TGACTGGACGTGTGCCTCTGTGATCACAGACCCAATGGGGACAAGAACCATTGGACAGCCCATTGGCTCTTAAAGCCTCTGACCAGAAATGACCCACCTCACGGCAGCTCCCAGTTCACTGTCCAAAGAAAGTCATATGGCCAAGCCCGGACTCACGGGGATGGGGTGCGATTGAATCACACTCCTGTGGGGTGGGTGGGGGGCAGCACACGAACAATAAACCAGTCTGCCAGTCCCCCCAATCGTTGTTCACAATGACCCGGGATAGAGGGAAGGCACTCGAAAGACAGTCTGTCGCTAATTGTCCCAGCTCCTCCTGCTTACGCATATATTCTCCTTGTGTTCTAGGTGAAAAGTGTAGGAGTTTCCAGAGTGTAATACCAGCTGAAGAACAAGGTACCTCCCTGGTGTTCCGCCCACCAGCACGCCCCATAATCTGGATAATTTGTATTGTTTTTGTTGGGATAGGGGGAAAGATGAGGGTAATTTATGGTTTTCCCATGAAGTCAAATCCCAAAGCTAGAACCGTGGGGTCTTTGCATGTGCCTGGAAAATTTTGCTGGGGGTGGGGGGTGGGAAGCCCCGACGGGTAGTGTTTGCTGTTTCCCAGGGTAGGAATACTCCTGCCGTGGCTCATTGCAAGCTACCAGTGCACGGTTGATGCTGTGCTGAGCTCCGGCCACCACTGCCTACAGTACCGTGTCTCCGTAACACTCACCAAATCCGCGATGACTTTCTCAGTATCCGTTTCCTCAGCTGGAATAAAGGTTTTGTGAAGGCATGAATCATGCCTGTTTCATCACTACTGGGTCCCCAGCATCTAGCTTGCTCTGTTGGAGGACTTCCAGGAACATTAGCTTCCCTCCCTGTCCCCGTGGTCCATTTGCCTCCATCTCCAACACAGTTCCTCGGAGCCGCAGGCGGGGTCCGCTCCAAAGGGCAAAGAATTGGCTCACATAGACACAAATAAGGTTTTGGGATCTCGAACCAGGGCTCTTAAACTCTCAGACGTCTCTGCCTTCTAAGTGTGTGTATCGTCTTTAAAAAGACAAAGAAAAAGTCTTCTGGTGAAATGTAAACAACGCATTAGGTTTTGAGCTGGGGAAGAGAGACCCCCAGCATCTCTCATGTCTTCGCATCAGACTCTTATTCTGTGTTTTTCCCTCCCAGCGAAGGACAATATTTACACAATCCTCTCTCAACCCCAAGGAGCCCTCTATCACTGCCAACTTTCTAGATTCAACAGACGTAGCTGTGGGGTTTTTTTGTTTTTTGGGTTTTTTTACCCCTTGGCATTTGTTTTTTTATTTTTTATTATTTTTGTTTGTTTTAGAAGCGAACTAAATCAAAGGGCTCGACGTGGCGGGACTTCTGAATTTTTTAATGCTCAGCGTCTCTGTCACCCTCACATTTTGGCAGGTGTTCTATGGTTGTCCATTGGGGCCGAGATCTTGAATATCCTTCTGCTGTTGACAAGCGCCGTCCTCCTGGGCTCCAGAGTGAGTTATCACGCCTCGGGGTTCCACTGGCTCAAGGTGGACGCGTCCGTGGCCATTCTGACGGTGCTCGCAGGTACCTGCCCACAGCAGTGTTGAGACAGGCTGAGTCCCCACCCTGCCCCAGCGGGAGGGACTGAGCTTCAGGCTGGCTGTCCCCATCGTCCAAGTGCAGGCTGGCTCTTTTCTGTCGATGGCCGGCTCATCAGGACAGCTGGCTGGTCTACCGGAGAAGTCACTGAGTTAACCCCATTGCGGGGAGAGCAATGATGCTTAGGTGACTGATGAAAAGAAAGGGGGTAGACATAGAGGATGGAGAATAAAACGTCTTACTGCGTCTTTATCACAACTCTGGGAAGGAGAGAGGCCGGCTCCGAGAACAGAAATTGCCTAATTTAGTAGGGCGGTTATGCATGGAATCCTGCCTGGGTTCACATCTCTGCTACCTCATGGCTGTGTGACCCCAGGCAAGGCACTCAACCTCTCTGAGCCAGCTCTCTTAAAAGACTATGGTGATGACCAGGTAAGAATGCGCCTAGTATGTAGTAAGAATGCAAGAAATGGTCACTTGCTGAAAATCTTTATTCAAGTTTGGTGTACATGTAAGAATGGAAAACTCCCTTTTTGGGGGGGTGGCGTCTTCTGTGTCCTCGAAGCAACTTTTAGAGAAACTTCATTTGGTCTCCTGAGTTGGCCTTTCCATCAAGAAAAGAACCCCGAACAGATGACTTCCTTCGCTTCTCTGTCCCGATACTCAAAGCTCTGTTAATAGTGCCTCAGTCCAGTTGGGAGCTCACTTCTGTGCTTCGTAAATGTCAGGTGTCTTTCCCAAGCCGTATCATCAGTGAATAGGATGATAAAATCCAATTTCTGGATCTTCCTAGCAAAGAAGCAGGCTATGGACTCTTGGAGACTCTTCCAAGGTCCTGGCATGCCCAAGGGCCCCCAATGTCAGGAGAGTAGGCTTCTTTCTGGATGTCTGATCACTTTCCACTGTGAGCAGGATGTCAGGTAGAATGTTTGAGAATTTACGTCACAAGGACTTTAGCCAGCCCTATTAACATATAAATAATCGCCCGCACTGATTAGAACTCATTTCTATTTGGGCCCCTGAAGCCATCCCTAACGGACCACCATTCGCCATACATTTTTAAATTAAAACACCATATGTGTAATCAGAGTCCCCGCAAAAGAAAGACAAAGCAATGAAACAACTAGGGTTTAAGAGTAAAATTCAAGAAAGCTTCCTTGAACAGAAGACCAAACTCTATATATAGAAAGCTTCCTCCAAGTGCCTGGAAAAACAGACACAGTGAATTCGAATCCTCAACGTGTCTTACCAAACGTATGGGAAAAAAAGTCTTCAGGGGTCTCCAGGAAAAAGGCCAAGACACTTACAAAGGAAAGAAAATCCCATTGGCAATGGATTTCTGTTCCTCCTGATTACTGCCATGGGAGTCTAGTGGGGCCAGAAACACTCAGATTTTTATCTGCAGTATCCCAGTGTTTAAGTGTTAGCAAACCATCCACATGAAAAAAAACAACATGACAGAACACTGTAGAATGTGGCATCAGGCCAAGTGTAGCTCAATGACCCCTCATCTGTGCTGGGAAAGAGAGAATGGAACATTGGAGCCTCTGAGCCTAGGGAGATCGGGCGTCATAGACTGGGGAGAGTTGGTCATGCGAGGAATGACATGGCCACTGTGTGTGAATTCATGACAATAAGGAATTAGTGTGATCGTGAAACATGAAGGCTGCTTGAAAGGCTCAAGGAGGGTGCCACTGGCTTTTTTACACCCAAGTCAGGTAAGGTAGAGAAACTCCGTTCCTAACCGTGGCTCGTAGAGAAACTCCATTCCTAACCATGGCTCATGGAGCTCTCCTTTGCAGGGCTCCTCAGCATGGTGGCTCACATTACGTACACCACCATTTTTCAAATCACTGTGAACCTCGGACCAGAAGATTGGAAGCCTCAGACGTGGGACTATGGCTGGTCCTACTGGTGAGTTGCTGGCCATGGTGCCCAAGTCCTGATGGGCCAGCCGGGATGCACAGAGGTTTTGAAGGACTACCGACCTTGGCCATTGTTCCGCCATCTGACTTTGGATGAATTTCTTAACCATTCTGTAGCCCCGCTCTCTCCTCCGTGAAGGGATGACACCTGTCTCATGCGTTCATAGGCATTTAAAGAGATTATGTTTGTAAAATCTTGGGCCCAGAGTCAAGTCCTCAAGCGATGGACACACTGATGGTATTCCATTATTAAACACAGCTTCAGGGGAAAGTCCTGAGTAATAATGCCTAGTAAATAATTCAGTGATGGGAGACCCAGCCCCTGTTTCTAATGGACAGACCAAGCCAGGACGTTAAAGTTCTGTCTCTTAATGGAAAGACTCAGCCATATAAGATCACAGGGGTTCTTTTTGATATGGATTTCCAGTGCACAGCTGTGGCTTTACACACACACACACACACACACACACACACACACACACATATGTTCATCTTGTGTAACAATCTCTTATGTTACTTTTCTCTTTGTAAAACAAAGTAACACACTCTAGGTTTACTCCCTCATCCTACCATTCTAGGGCTTGGTGAACATATCCCTGACACTGTAACCCACATCATTTATTTGATGTTGTACTCCTCTTAGTTTGTGTCCCAGCCCGAAGAAGTTATTTTTTTTACAAACATTTCTTTAGAGCATCGCACCATTCTCTCCACCTGCGTGTCACCTTAGTTGCCTCCTTCCAAACAGGTGTCGTCGTTTCTTAGGTGATGTCACCGGTGCTGCACCCGGTGGCGAACACAGCTGCACTAGAGCTCAGATCAGTGGCAGGTGGGCCACAACTATGGCCAATTTATGCTGTGGGTTGAAGTAGATCCCAGACGTCAACGGAATCTGTAGAAGTGTCTATGTGTTTCCTATATCACTTTGTTCCGTTTCCAATTGTAATTACTTAACTTTTAATCAAAGAAATAGATGCAAATCGTTTTTAAAAATCAAATAGTATTAAACAGGGGCACCTGGCTCGCTCTGTCAGTAGAGCATGCAACTCTTGATCTCGGGGTTGTGAGTTCAAGCCCCACGTTGGGTGTAGAGATTCCTTAAAAATAAAATCTTTTTAAAAATCCAGTAGCATAAACATAGCAATCTCTCAATTCTGTCTCTCCCTACCCTACTCGTCCAGCCCCACCAAAGTCTTCCGTCTTCCTCTCCACTCTGCTGTTCTGAGGCGTGCCACAGGGCTGCCACATGACACTTCCCTTTGCCACTCCTTTGTCCTGGAGAGCTGCTTCCTAGGTCCCATATCGTTATCTTACTTAGTTTGCATTCACATTTCATGGGAGCACATCCCCCAGTAGCTCTCTACAAAAGGTTTCAGTGAGGGAGAAATTATTTTATTTCTTGCATATTTGGAAAGGTACTTATTCGATGCTCTGTATTGGATTGATAATTTGGCAGAGTGTAGAATCCTTTGTTGAAAATCATTTTCCCTGAAAAATGTCAAGATGTAGTTCCATTTCTTTCTAGAACTTATGGCTTCTGGGAAGAGTTCCATACTCTTCTGATTCATGTTGCATTATGGGTAAGCTGGTGTTTTTTTACTTTTTTTTTTAAAGATTTTATTTATTCGACAGAGATAGAGACAGCCAGCGAGAGAGGGAACACAAGCAGGGGAGTGGGAGAGGAAGAAGCAGGCTCGTAGCGGAGGAGCCTGATGTGGGGCTCGATCCCATAACGCCAGGATCACGCCCTGAGCCGCAGGCAGACGCCTAACCGCTGTGCCACCCAGGCGCCCCTGTGTTTTTACTTTTTATTACCGGTGTTCAGAAATGTCAGGATAATGCACTTTGGAGGTGAAATCTTTCATTCACTTTCATTCTTCTTTCCTGTGCTTGATGGGCCCTTCAATCTGAATAGTCATGTGCTAGAACTCTAGGGATTTTTCTGGTATTATTTCATTGATTATTTCCATTCCTTGGCTTTCTGTTCTCTTTAGAAACTTCTTCATAGTTCAATATTCAGAGTCTCGGATTAATCTTCTAGATATCATTGCATCCCTCACATTTTCTAGCTCCTTCTTCTTGTAATCCTTTCTGACAATATTCCTCTCTTTGTCATCTAACCTTCCTATTGAATTCTTATTTTGGATCTTACTTGAATTTCCGAAAGGTCTTTCTTGTTTTCCAGTTGCTCCTTTTTCATATATCCTGATCTTGCTTTGTTCCCACAGCATCTTCTGATATCTTCCTATCGCTAGGGATCAAAGGGTTTTCTTCTGGTTGCTGTTTTCTTCTGTTCCTTGTGCTATCTCTTTTCTCTAAGTCCTCCCCGCCTTTTTTTCTGTTTATTGTCGGACCTTTCCGCTAGCCGTTGGTATCCTTGATGTCGAGTCATATTGAGGGATGATTGGAAACGCTGGAGTGGGTTTAGAACTTAGCTATGGGTAGGTTTCTTTGTAGGTCATCGGATAAGGAGACTTCTTTGTTACCTAGGAATTTCACCCCTGAAAACACAAGTGCCAGCTGGCTGAGGTTCTTTCTCAGCAAACATTCTGCTGGGTTCTGTGGAAGGTGAACAGTGTAGACCATCATCTCAGCATGCAGCAGGCTTCCAGAAGGTAGGGATAGAAAGTAACAACACCAACGCCATGCCCTGGGTTAGAGCCAACCACCGCCACAACAAAATATGTTAGCAGACACCATGCAGAGTACTTCCCATGCATTAGTTCATTGAATTACTCACAACTACCCTGTGTGCAGTGTTACTATTAGTCAAGTTTTGCAGATGAGGAACCTGATACAGAGAGGTGAAGTCACCAGCCCAAGGACCCACAGCTCTTAAGAGACGGGTGCAAACCCACAGTGCTAACTTAGCACAATGACTCCGAAGTCCGTTCTCTTAACCACCTGGCTATGACAACACTATTGGCTGGTCTCTGAAACTTGTGATCCAAAGTTTAGGTCCAAATGGGGTGGAACAAGGAGCTGGTTTTTCACCAGACTGACCCCAGCAGGAAATTCTGGAACCACAGCCCTCTACTTCTTAACCGTGCCTTTTGTTGACAGCCTCGCGTGGGGTTCCTTTGCCCTCTGCATGGCTGTGTCGGTCATGGCCGTGAACAGATACACAGCAGCCCGCCTGGAGTTCATGGACAAACAGAAGTTACAGGAGGGCAGTCGGCACTCTCAATGCAACTTCCCGAAACCCAAGGCTTTGGAAAATGTTCGGGAAACAGAAGCTGCTCTCAGCCTTGCCAGACATGCCCTCCTCGTGAGTGTATCTGAGCACCTGCCACCAAGTGCCCCAGGCAAAGTGTCCATGTGCTAGCCAGTGCTTATGGCCACAAAATCTGCACGGGCAGGCAAGCCAGGGACTTCTGTCCACAATGAACATCTCTGGGGTGGACTTCAGAAGGCTTGTGGTCCAGATAAACCTTCTACCCACCATCTTACCCTTTATTAAACAGCTTTGGCTTCAGCTACTGATTCCTGGTAAAATGCCAGTGTCTTTAAATGAGATTATGCTTACAGAAGATATCAACCATTGACACTCTAGTATAAATGAGCGTCTCAAGCTTTCCTGACAGTGGGTTTAATAAGGGTAACCAAAGAAGAGGGAACATGTGAGTACTAAGGATAAGAGAAGCTGAAGAAAGGGGAAAGCAAGGTCCTGACTACAAAGGGTGTGAAATGTGTTGCCATGTTTGCTGACAGAGGAATCCAGAAAATTTTTCCCTTAAGGAACACACACAAATTGATAGTATGTGTGACTAACCCATACTTTCCCTTCTATTTTAATTAAGAAGACACAAATTTAAATGTAAAGAATTGATTTTGTGTTACTTTATTTTATTTTATTTTTAAAGATTTAATTTTATTTATTTATTTATTTATTTATTTATTTATTTATTTATTCAACAGAGATAGAGACAGCCAGCGAGAGAGGGAACACAAGCAGGGGGAGTGGGAGAGGAAGAAGCAGGCTCATAGCGGAGGAGCCTGATGTGGGGCTCGATCCCGTAACGCCGGGATCACGCCCTGAGCCGAAGGCAGACGCTTAACCGCTGTGCCACCCAGGCGCCCCTGATTTTGTGTTACTTTAAATATATTTTTTTTTCTCTGCAATTTCCTAATTTCCACCTATAATAGAATCCACTTGGAAGGATAATCAAATGATAAAACAAAACGAGAACAGTCGAATGGAATGACATCTTATCACAATTAAGTAGGACAAATGTTGGAATTGTTGTGCTTAAATTGCCAGGCACTTTTGCTTCTAAAAATAAACATTGCCAAACGTGCGAGTTTTGTTTGAAGCAATGGCGGGCTGCTTTTCTTAATGTGTTCAGTTGCAATATTATATGAGTTCATCTTGTATCTTAAACTAACATATTATTGAGGCCACAGGTTGTTAGACACATACTTTCGGTTTTTGAACAAAAATGAACTGCTAAGTTATAACAACCCTAAATACGTCCTAACTTAGATTCATTTTTTAAAAAGTATTTAAGTGTTTAATGAACACATCATTTCTGGGGGGAAAAGCTACAACCCCCTTGAATATTTCAAATAAAGTCACTCAATCTGCTTATGCTAAACCGTCTGGCAAATGAAGGTCCCAGGGGATTTTGTGTTTTGTTGAACCAAGCATATTTGAAGAGATATAAAATGAAAATTTCCAGAATAAGCCCAACTCAGAAAGGCATGCTGAGGTCCCCTGGGCCATTTCTTCACCTAGAGCAGAGCCGTCTGTACCCAGTGGCTTCTGCCCTCCGCAGTATATGGCTTCTTTTCTATGGTTTGTCACCCCTGTGTATCCATGTACATAGATCACTGTCCCAATATCAGGGCAGAGTCTGATTCTAGAGAGAAGGAGACGTGCCGGAAATGTTCACAGACACACCCGGTTCTCTTTTAAAAAGCAAAGCAGAACAAATATCTATGCAGAATGTGACAGAAGGTACCAAAGAGGAAAAGAATTTCTTTGCTACATCCTCTGAGCCCCCAAGGCACTTTTCTTCCTTTTAAATGTTTTTAAACATCGATTTTTTTCAAGTATAACATACAAAACCCTAAGTATACACAAACCCTGAGTGTACAGCTGAGTGAATTTTCAGACAGTGACCGTAGCCACGTGACCACCCCCGAGATCACGAAACAGAGCCACAGTGTCTCACGTCCATCTAGCTTTGCTCTAAGACAGACCTGGGTGGCTTTTGATTCCTTAGTACTGAAATCATCTGTTTATGCACTTGTTCCCCTCTTAAAGATTATAAATTACTTCTAGAAGGCAAGGACCGTTCTCTGTACCTCCCCCAACATTTAAAACAGTGGTGACCAAGTAGAAAACGCTCAGAGGTACGTATGGTGTGTCTATGTGTGTCTATATATAAAGAAAGATTATAAGAACACACACACATTATATATATTCTATCAAAGAGATCTTGCTGTTTTTTAGTATTTTGCAGATATTAATATAGCTTGGATGAAGGGCATGAATTTCTGGAGCCAGAGTGCCTGTCTAGAAACCCTCGCTCCTTACCTTGACCTTGGGTGAGTCACTTGTTTCTCTGTGCCTCAGATTTCTCATCTGTAAAAGGAGAGAATAATCCTCGCTGTTTCAAGGATCGTGAGGACTGAGTGCATTCGGATGTGGGACGTTCTTGGAATAACACTCGGCACCTAGTCAACACAACAGCGGGATGAACTGCTCAGATCTGCCATGTGCAAAGCACCGTGTCAGGTCCTGTGGGTATTTAAGGAAACAAGATAGAGTCTGAGCCCTTGCCAGAGGGTTGGGGAAACAACGGTGAAATCTTGGTGACCACGTCCAGGGGAAAGCCAGGATCGAAAGAGTGCTAACCCACCAATCATTTTCAGTCTGGACACCATCCATCCTTAGTTAACCATTTAGTGACTTTTTATCAGATGTCTAGAATGTTCCAGACACCGTGCCAGTCTTCCTAGAACGCCCTTTTCTGGTATTAGCAAGATGTCCATTTGGGGTCAGTTGTTGGAGAACCGGTCCTTAGCTACTGCTTACTTATTGCTTGGACAGACAAGGCAGTTTCCAAGTGTCCTAAGAAATCCATCACGAGAAGAAGCCAGCAACGTCTTTCCATGGTTTTCCCCAACCCGGCTCGGGGGACTCAGAGGCAAAGGGTCCACATCGCCCCTTACGAGGTGGGTCGCAAAGAAGGGTGACAGCTGACTCCCAGTGCTTGGGCAAGAATAACCGAGAAAAGCAGAAGTCTCAAGTGAGCCTAAATTCACTAGTTGGCCCTGAGTCTGTTGTACGGATTGTTTTCATGGAATGATCAACTTCGCCTCATTATTGTCATCAGACAAACCCTCTTGGGGAATCACCGAGAGGGACTTCTCTGAAGGGTAGTCTGGGCCGAGAGGGACTTCTCTGAAGACCAGAATAAGGTTAGTAAGCCTACCTACTGAGATGTGCCATGTTTGCTCATGTCAACGTTGTTCACTCCTTAAACACTGTGAGGTGTTACATGTATGTAAAAACCACTGGGCGTGTCATGGAGATACAAGCGTGGCTGAGAACTTGCCCCCGAACCCAAAAGGCCATACTCTGGCCCTATAGAAACAATTTAGTGGTGTTCTCCAGGAAAGAGAGGTTGGGGGAGGTTGGAAAACAGCCAAGGGTAATGGTTAAGGGACATGTCCATCACTTGGTCGTTGACCAACAGTATCATTCACTCTTGTTAAGTCAACTGGGCTGGATCAGAGAGTCAGAACATCTGGGTGGGGCATGAAATCCTAGGGATTTTTTTTTTTAATTTGTCACACAAAGCAGGAGAGAGACATTTTTTGCACAGTGAAAACACGGAAGAAAAGAAGGTCGCAATCTGAATACCGGAGAATTTGGAGGTCAGGGGAGATGATAAGAATGTCAGACAGGATACAGCCACTTCTCCCTTTCTCTCGGTTCGGTTATTTTATTTTCTCTTTTTGACTAGGAAATATTTTAATACATGTGAGCTGAGGTAACAGAGGTGCACGCAGCCACTTGTCGATGTAACAGAAGTAAATGTTTTGTCATGGTCGCCACAGATCTCTCTTTTTTAAAAAAGAAAAGAAATACGTTGTAAGAGATATAGTGAACGCCTCGCATCCCCTCCCCATCTTCGTCCTTCTCTCTCCCAGGTCGTACCCACCATCCGGGAGTCACGTCTATGCACGGTCGCGCACATTTACCGTGCACACCTGTACCCGCAACCTACCGATGAAAGGGTCTTGTCTGGCTTCACATCATCTTAGATTCAGGTCGTCTCCTCAAATGAGGTCGGACCATTTTGGAACCAATTTTTTTATTGTTTAAAACACACATAAAGCAAATTTACCATCTTAACTGTTTTTAAGTGCACAGTTCGATGGCGTGGAGCAAATTCTACGGTACAACCATCACCCCCATCCGTCCCCGGAACTCTTGTCATCTTGCAAAACTGAAACTCTGTCCCCATTCAACACTAACTCCCCATGGTCCCCTCCCCCCAGCCCCTGGCACCACCATTCTGCTTTCTCTCTCTATGACTTTGACCACTCTGGTACCACCAAAAAGTGGAATCCCACAGTATTTGTCCTTTTGTGACTGGCTTATTTCATCCTTCAGGACAATGTCCTCAAGGTTTATCCATGTGGTAGCAAGTGTCAGAATGTCCTTCCTTTTTAAGGCCGAATATTCCAATTTTTTAATATGCCGGGCTAGTCCAACCACCCACCATCCTGCCCCACCCTGGCTTCTCCTCTTCAGCAGCCCTGCTACCGATGCGATGTGGTCTCCAGGCATTGGGAGCACCCACGCTTCCAAAGGGAGATCAGGAGTGGAAGCACTTTTGAGCAGCAAAGCAAGAGCTGGTCTTGGCCGGAAAGAAGGATTGAGCTAATAGGACCTGCGTTTCAGCCCAGAGAACATGCATGGGGGGTGAGGAGGTGACAGACCCAACAATGTCCTGGTTGTGGAAGTATGTGCACACATGTTACCTGACTTAGCCCTGGCACCCTTCACCTCCGAACCCTGCCCAGGGTCCTCAGGAATGGGTGCTGACATGCATTGAGATAAGGCAACGAGATGAACCAACACAGATGAGGAAAAAACTGCCAGGGAGAAGGGAGAAACTGAGGCCATCAGGTGCAGCAATGGGCCAGACCCCTTCTGGGTGTTGAATGCACATCACCTCTTATATTCTATCTCTGCATGAGGATGAAGGTGATAGTATTAGTGTTTCCATTTCCAGAAGACGGCCATGGGATGCAGGTTTACAAGTCAGGAGCAGAACTGGGATTTGGACTCAGCGCAGGTGGACTCCAAGCCCCTTTCTGGGGGCAGAGTGAGAGACAAACCCTCTTGTCTCCTCCTCCCTCCCCAGGCGGGACTGTGGAAGGACAGGGCCCTGGGGCATCTTAAGGGAGGAGTAAAGGGGTTGAAAATGCAGGGAGGAAGCCAGTTAGGGAGCACTTTCTTCCGATCCAGAGATGGATTAGGGCAATTTGAAGCTATATTCATGGCTTGAAACATGGCCTCTGCTTGGAACCAAGGGGACTGAAGAGGCTTCCAGAGGAGAAGCCCGACTGGGGTCTGCTCTGCCCTAGACTCTGATTTTCATACCCCAGGCTTTCCAGGATGGCCCCCAAGCCCCCCACACTGCTCAGTCTTAGTTCCCAATTCTTGGACTAGAAAATACCATTACTCAGGGTCAGGCAAATCCTTAGGCTTCTGTCCTAACTATAAGGTAGACTGGGGATTTGGAGCAAGCATCTCTCTGCAGACTGAAGAGGGTGCTTTTGGTTGGAATACCCCTCGTCTGTGGCAGTCAAGCTGGAAGAAAAGGAAATCCCCACAACCCTTAGCAGATGTGAGTTTTCCCTGGCACAACTTCAGTTCCCCTGAGAGCTGTGTCTGAGCCCAAACGTAGTTCCACACCTAAGATCCCACTGCCCTGTCCTGCCTCTTCCCCAGCTCCAGGGTCATGGGGCAAAGTGGAAGCAGCCTAACATTATTCCCCCACACTCGGAGGATCTTGTAGCCGGTGGCCCCGGGCATCTCTCAGACCTAGTGAGGCTGTCACCCAAATGTCAAGGTGTGCAGAAGACCGTGCTGTCAGAGCAGAAGGTGTGGGGAGTTTGGATGGATCACGAGCCACCTCGCAGGGCTGGCCTGTTACAGAGCCACTGATGGGACGTCTGAAGGAGAACCGAGCTCTGGATAATCTTCACACGGACGTTCTTGTCAATGTCACCAACGGCTCCCCATTACTAAAGTCAAGGTCACTTGTCAGACCTTATCTCACTTGACCTATCAGCAGTATCAGATGCAAATGGTCACCTCCCCCCCTTCAAACACTGTCTTCACTGGACCCCTAGGACATAGCTCTCTGGAGTCTCCCCCAGCACCCTGGCCACATCTCTTCAGTCTCCTTTGCTGACCCTTCTTCAAGTCCCCAACCTCTGGATGTTGGAGTACCAAAGAGCACAGCCTTCCAACTTCCCCCCCTGTCCACACTCACGTCTTAGGTCTCCTCATCCCATTGCATGTCTGGCAACACCACCAACCTGTGATAGCTCCCATATGTAAAACCTGAGCCTAGACCTCTCTTACCTGGACAAGCCTCCAGACTGGCTTTCCCAGCTTCCTACTCAACACCCCCACTTAGATTCAACAGGATTTCAAAATTAACACAGACAAAACAGAACTTGTAATTCACCTATGTTCCCAATTTCTGTGCCCTGGAGCCTTCCCCAACGCAAAAAAAGAAGAAGAAGAGGAAGAGGAAGGGGAAGGGGAGGGGAGGGGGAGGAGGAGAAGAAGAAGAAGAAGAAGAAAAAGAAAGGAAGAATGAAGGGAGGGAGGGAGGAAGGGAGGAAGGAAGGAAGGAAGGAAAATTAATAGTAACTCTATCCTATTAGTCATTCAAGTCAAAATCTTGGAGTAGAGACGCCTGGGTGGCTTGGTCGGTCTTGGTCTCAGCTCGGGTCTTGATCTCAGGGTCACGAGTTCTGGCCCCGTGTTGGGCTCCACTGGGTGTGCAGCCTACTTAAAAAAAAATCTTGGAGTGATCTTGACTCTTCTCTTTCCTTTATTCCCCTCTATCCAACCTATGAGCAAATCCTGTCTGCTGTACCTTCAACTATGTCTGAATCCAGGCACTTCTCACCACCTTGACTGCTACCCAATGAAGACCAGCCAAGGCCAGCCTCACTGCCTACCTGGGTCACTGCTGCAAAAGGCTCCGGCTGGCCTCTCTACTTCCAAACTCGTCCCCACACCACATATTCCCAGTACAACAAGTATACGTGAAAGTCAAATCACATCTTTTCTTTCCTATGAACACTCCAAGGATTACCATCTCTTTTAGAGCAAAAGCCAAAGTTCGAATCATGTCCTACAAGATATGTAGGCCCTCCAACAGACACATGAAAAGATGCTCACCATCGCTCAGCATCCGGGAAATGCAAATGGCAGGCACAATGAGCTATCATCTCCCACCTGTCAGAAAGGCTACCGTCAAAAAGACAAGAAACAACAAGTGTTGGCAAGGATGTGGAGAAAAACGAACCCTCGGGCCCTGTTGGTGGGAATATAACTTGGTGCAGCCACTGTGGAAAAGAGTATGGAAGTTCCTCATCAATTTATACATAGAATTACCATAAGATCCAATAATTTCACTGCGGGGTATTTAATCCAAAGAAAACAAAAACACTAATTTGAAAGATACATGTGCCCCTATGTTTACTGCAGCGTTATTTACAATAGTCAAGATATGGAAGCAGCCCAAGGATCCATCCGTAGATGAGTAAATAAAGATGGGGTCTATACACATACGATGGAATATTGTTCAGCCACAAAGAGGAATGAGATGGTGCCATTTGTGGCAACACGGATTAACCTTGGGGGTGTTATGTTAAGTGAGATAAATCAGAGAAAAACAAATACCACATGATTTCACTTATATGTGGAATCTAAAACCCAAAACAAAACCAAACTCTTTTTTTAATGTTTTTTTTTTTTTAGATTCTATTTATTTGAGAGAGAGAGCAAGCAGGAGCAGTGGGGAGGGGCAGAGGGAGAAGCAGACCCCCCCCACCCCGCTGAACAGGGAGCCCGACGTGGGGTTCCATCCCAGGACCCTGAGATCATGACCTGAGCCAAAGGCAGATGCTTAACCAACTGAGCCACCCAGCTGCCCTGCAAAACCAAACTCTTAAATACCGAGAACAAACTGGTGGTCGCCCGAGGGAGATACATAGGGGGATGGGCAAAATCGATAAAAGAGACTCAGAGGCGCAAACTTCCAGTTATAAAATAAAGAAGTCACAGAGATGAAAAGCACAGCATAGGTGGGGCGCCTGGGTGGCACAGCGGTTAAGCGTCTGCGTTCGGCTCAGGGCGTGATCCCGGCGTTCTGGGATCAAGCCCCACATCAGGCTCCTCCGCTGTGACCCTGCTTCTTCCTCTCCCACTCCCCCTGCTTGTGTTCCCTCTCTCGCTGGCTGTCTCTATCTCTGTCAAATAAATAAATAAAATCTTAAAAAAAAAAAAAAAAAGAAAGAAAAGCACAGCATAGGGAATATAGTCAATAATATTGTAATAACTTCATATGGTGACAGATAGTGACTACACTTACCCAGGTGAGCACTGAGTAATGTCTAGAATTGTCACATCAATATGTTGTACACCTGAAACTAATGTAACATTACATGTTAATTACACTTCAATAAAAAAAAACATTTTAAAGATATGTAGGCTCTCAACTGCTCTCTAACCTCATCCATTACTCACCTACTCCCGTCACTCTGCTCCCAGGCACTGGCCTCTCTGCTGCTCCTTGAGAATCCCAAGCATATTCTGCCTCAGGGCCTTTGCACCTTGCTGGTCCCTTTGCCTAGAACTCCTGTCCCCCATATGTCCTCATCACTTCCTCAGGCATCCACTCAAGCATCATCTTTTCACCAACACTCTCTGATCACCCTACCTGAAGTGAGAGTGACTTATTCTCCTTTTGCCTCCTCCCTTCCCCCGTGATAGACCCTGAGTGACGTGCCACTCAGATTCCTCTTCACTGACGGACTTGTTGTCCCAGCTGCCGGTAGTGCACTCAGCGGGTAGCCAGCTCTCGGCCCCTTCAGGAATCACCGCAGTTAGACCTGACCGGGGGCCCAAGCAGGGAGAGAAGGCACTAGTCCATTGCATTAAAACTCCATGACACCCACCTGTGCTGATGGACTGCCTTTGCCTTCTGTTAAAGGAAAATGGTAGGGCTGGTTTTCGGATGAGTCTGCCTGATACACTGGCGTCAGCTGGAGGGGGACAATCCCACTCAAGCATGGCGCTGACACATGGTAGAGAAGGAAGACCTTCCATTCTGCTTAACAATTTTTCTATGCTTTTGGTCCCCAACCAGAAAGGGAAGGCCAGATGGCTGGCAGCCATGCTGGTCTGAGCTACCTGAAACCCTCTTGATACAAAGGTTATAGGAACGGAGAGCGGGCCGTTTGCACTGACAATCCCGGGTCCTGATCCCTAATGCCCAGTCCCGAAGTGCAAAGGAAACCTCCAATAGTCAGGCATGCCAGGGAGCTTTAAAAATCCTGGCAAGAACTCTGAAATCAGACCCGGCCAGCATGTGTCCCTGAATATCAGAATAGACACTATATTTACCCTGAAAAGCCCTTCAGTGCACTGAGAGCTATAAATAGTCATTAGGGCCCAAGCGAGTGGCCTTAACACATGGATTTCCTTCCAAAAATGCAGACCCATTTTAATTAAATTTGTAATTAACCTCTGGGAGGGCAGGCCCCGGATTCCGTTTGCTTTTGGACACACCGTGAGTAATTTCCGATTCATTGGACGTTTGGGGATTAGCATGCTCACAGGGTGTTTAGCCCAGAGGCAGGGCTCCGGAAGCTTGCACAGAGCCCGGCTCCCTGGAGAAGACACGCGGGTGCACAGTGAATGCACCCTGTAGCCCGGGGCCTCCCCCTGCGCCGGGTGTCCTCATCGGAGTCTCTTTGCAAAGCTGAGTCCTTTCCCCTCCGTTTCCCCCAGAAGAAGATGGGAGTCACAGCCATGCTTATGCTGCCTCTGCTGCTCCTGGGAATTAGCGGCCTTCTCTTCATCTACCAAGAGGTGTCCCGGCTGTGGTCAAAGTCAGCCGTGCAGAACAAGGTGGTGGTGATTACCGATGCCATCTCAGGACTGGGCAAGGGTAAGCCGGCTTTGCCCCCACCCTGTGCCCACTCCCGACCAGAGGGACGAGGGGCGGCAGGACGGCGTGCAGCCACCCTGCTAGGCGGGAGGGGAATCGACGCTGTGTCCTCTCCCCGGGGTCTGTCACTAACCAGCAAGTGTCTTCTCTTTTGGGGGCTGCAGCTCCTACGCTCAAGAAATGGGGGAATTGGGAGAGCCACGCTTGCAAACTCACAGCCTTGGGGCCAAAACGGGTCTGCAGATGTGATTTGTTTTTGCCTTCATGGGGTTCTGGAAATTTTGAAATGCAAAGTCCTTCGCTGGGGTGGCAGACTTGGGCGCTGGGTTGGGTTTCCGGCTCCATCCCTTACTAGCTGGTGACCGTACTTGTCTGCTCTGTATTTCCCATCTAGGAAAGTGAGGATACTGCTAATGTCTACCTCGTGGTGGTGTTTGGGGAATGAATGAATGAATGAATGAATGAATGAATGAATGAATAGATGGAAAGCGTGTAGAACCACTCAAGGGTTCATGACGGCAATAACGATAATGAACACGTTCAGGCAGAACACAGGTGCTCCAGTGAACCATACACCCCACTCAGCCCCAGTGTATCACACTCAGGCTAATGAGGGTGACCGTTTACCTCCTGGCCTTGGAGGCACATATGTTTGTGACCCCCGAATTGGATGGTCTCGGGGGCTTTTCTGTTGGGGCCATCTGTGACATGAGTAGACAGTGTCCTTAGGTTTGTACGATTCTGACTGTATCACTCCTAACAATGGTTGTGTGGCCACCTATGCAGTAATTTGGACGTACTTTTTTGCTGTTGTTTTGTTTTTTTAATCAAACGTAGAACCCATGCGGCCCAACGTTCATTAGGTCGCTCAACTACTATCCACTGAGTCCATCAGGTGCTGCGTATTGAGATGAGCACTGCCCCTTCCAGAGAGCCCCTCCGGGCTGCCGTCATGAGAACATTCGTAACCTCCTGTCTGGGAATTCTCTAGGAACTTCATTCCCTTGGGTATCCCAAGGGGAGCCAATCTACGTGCTTTGAAGACAGGTTCAATTTCAATGGGTGGTTAACTCAGGCTCACCACGTGACATAAAAAATAAAGCACGAGGCAGGTAAAGTGGGTTCTCCGTGTGGCGCTCCACGGGTCCCAGAAGCAATTCCGAAGCAGGACACCCTGCGTCCTTCGACTCAGTGCTCAAAAGCAAGGAAAGAGAGAAACTCCAACTTGCTCGTGGGCAAGCCAGGACACACACATTTGTCAACCAGACCGGATCCAGGACAATAGGGACGAGGGGTGGCCCTGGGGAAATGAAACAGAGACACTCACCCAGAGACACCCAGAGTCAGTCCTTGCGGAGCCCTCTTCTTCACACAGCATCTGCCCATACAACAGCAGGCCAGCTGCCGACACAAGACCCCTTCCTCGTGAAGCCTTCCCTGCCAGCCTGCTCCTTCTCAGACGGTCCCCACAGAACTGGCCCCTGGGGCCCCATGGCTCCGCCTCCAAACACACCATTGGTAGCACACGCCTCCCACTGTGCGGGATGCGTGTGTTTCTCAGCGGGTCGGCTAGACACACGCTCCCCGTGGTGGTATCTCTGTTTTGTGCATCCTGGTGTCCCACCACCCATCTAGAAACCTGGCATAGAGAAAGCACTCAAAAAAAAAAAAGTTTATTGAATAAATGCCTTTAAAAGCAACCAGCTTATGAGGGAAAGGTGCTCACGTGGCTAAGTCTGTGGTTGTATATTACTTTTGTTGATTTCTGGCCAGATTCCAATACGATCAGAGGACATACTCTCTACGATTTCAATTCTTTTGAATTTGAAAAGATTTTTTTCGGCCCAGGATTTTACGGCCTAGGATACAACTGGTCTCGGTGAACGATCCCCGGTTCCCCAGGAAAGGGTGTGCATCCTACCGTCTCTGGGTCGAGTGTCCCACAAAGCGTCGCTCAGATCCTGCTGGTGAGAAGGCTGTTCAGTCCCGCATGCTCCCGATTTTCTGTGCTACTGGGCAGTGCTATTCTATCTACTGCTGGGAGACGTGTATTTGTTTCTACTGAAACAAATACCTTTTTAATTTATTTTTTGAAGTCTCATTCGGTTCTGGGGACGTACCGTACCCGGGAAATACACCCCAGGGGCAGCATGCCATCTGCAAAGGAATGCGGTCTAGTCTGTGTCGTGACTAGGGTGCCTTACAGAACCACCCCGGAAAGAAATGCAAAGCAGAAAAAAAGTAAGTCCAAATATTTAGAAGTAACTTGAGATGTTGGGCGTGTGTGGCCTTAAACGCCTCGCCAGAACACGCAGCTGACCACAGCAATTACAGGTGGATGCAGTTCTGTTCCTGAGGTCCGAGGCAAGAAAAAAAGTGAGGGGCACAGCGCCGATGCCACAGGCCCCCCTGCACACACACACCCCCATCCCCTGGAACCTGCGTGAACCTGGCAGGTAGCGCTGGATAGTTGCAAGGGAGCCAGGGCCAAGCGGTTTCCCAGGGAAATCAGCCGAAGATCAGGACATCAGACCCTTGCCCCAAGCCCACACAGCTCAGCCACGTCGGGAATCCGGTCACTTTGTACCCACTGTGTCTGCAGCAAGAGGGACTCTCGAAAATACGTAACCACTGCGCTTGAACTTGAAGTGTTTCTGAAACTGAACTGCTTGCCTCTCAATCAGCGGCCTCTTATGATGGCCCCTGGCTGTCCTTTCGCCTTGTCATCTCCCCGAAATCAGGAGGTGGCCCCAGGGAGGCAAGGAAAAGGGCTCAGCTTATGCTTGCTGCACGGAAAAGAAAAAGTGTGGGGCCAACCTTCCTTCCCGACACAGGATAAACTGAGCTGTGGTCACGAGCTGGGCTGGTCAAGAAGCAAACTCAGGGGCCTGTGAGTCGACCAGGGCGTGCCTTAGCAGAAATGACGTATTTGGGACGGCGCCGTCAGGCTTGCTGTCCCCCAGCGGCGGTCAGAGCACCGGGCTCCAGCCTCCCGCGCCCCACACCCTGCCGGGCTGCTACTCAGGGTTACAGCAGAAAGAACGGAAGGCCGGGCTTTCTGCCTCCGGATGAAGCTTCCTTGGGTGAATTCTGTTGTAAAATCCAATATAATAAAAAAGGATTTTCAGGTACAAAGAACAGAAAACACACCTAGAACCCCGATCACTCGGGAAGACTTCATCCGGTCTCCTTTTGCTCCTTTATGATGCTTATAGGTGTAACCTTCAGAGTTAGGGTCTGATAGGCACGGTATTCTGGGCTCGCAGGACTTGGGGGGCTGTGGGGAGTAGCCGGACAGCCCACCCCACTCTCAGATTCATGCAGCAGAGAAACCCCTTCCTCTGTGTCTTGATTTTTTAAAAACAATCGGATAGTCTCATGACTTTTCAGATCACTACTTGATTATACAAAACCTTTTGGGCATGATAGGTCCCCGAACATACCATCCATACATCGATTCAGAAATGGGGATGCCCAGTCCAATACATGAGAAAGGGTGGGGATTTTCATTGAAGTGAACGCCCCCTTCCACCCACTCACCCAGGGCAAGTGGCCGGCCAGCTTGCTGCTCTTTCTGACCCCTCTGGGGCTGGAGGGGCAGGAAGAGGACAGAAGGCAAGCAGGAGGAATCCTTCTCTGGCTGACACTGTCATGGGGCTTCAAGCTCCGTGGCCCGGCACCTGTTTAAAGCCGAGTCTGGCTCTTTCTCTGTGGCCACTTTTGTGGGTCCTTCGGAGGCCCTCCCTGGGAATATCCGCCCGTCCTTTCTGCAAGGCTTGCGTCCTCCAGCTGCCCAACCCTCGCCCGGCCCCTGGCGTCAGGGCAGGCGCTTTTCCGGGGCCCTCTGTTTTATTAAGACCCGACCAGGGTTGATACCAGGAAAAGAGAGTTTGTTACTTGCCGCAAGCAAGGAGATCACTGTGGGTGGCTCCCAAAGCATTGGCTCCCGGAGCAAAAAGCACAGCGAGCGCGCATTGACCAGCCCAGGGAATGCACACACCTGGTGGTGTCAGCGCGCGCAGAGGAGGGGTCTTGGCGCCTGCGTGTTGTAAAACCAGGGTGGAACACGCAACCCACGTTATGTTAATTGCGCACAAGCCCCGCCCAGGGGCGGAGATTTTAACGTTATCAGGAGCAAGGTCCCACCCTATTCATCTAGTTGCCCTTGAAATCCGGACTCCTCTGGTTTTGGCCAGCTCCGTGGTCCCCTCTGCCTCTTCCTGGGACCTTGAGTTCCCACTGGTCAGCACCTACAAAGACAGCTAAGCCTTCGTGGTTGGTTCTAGTTCTTGCTAAGGGAACCTTGGGCAGAACTCAAAACAGCTCCCAAGCATCGCAGGGCTTAGGTCTGGTCCACCGTGCTTGTGGGACGGGGTCTTTGGGGTGCAGACCGATTCCAGGGGGCAGCCCGGCCGTCCCCTCCTCTGCTCTGAGCATACCTGATGGCCCCCCTCCTCTCATTAGATGTTGCAGGTGGGACTCAGACCCCACCCCCTGGCTCCCCATTGCAGGGAACTCACAGCATGCTGTTCAGATAGTCCTAAACGCTCCCTGTTACCTGGGACAGAGATAAAGGGCAAAAACTCACATCGCAGTCCTCTCCCCAAATCCTCTTTCAAAGTCCGCTCTCTCCTCTTCCTTGTCCAATTTGCGTCCTATTTTGAGAGTAAGGGGTATTGAACTCCATAAAAGAGCCTTTCAGTGATTTCCTTTGAAAATGTGCATCTTGGTGGAGGCCTGGGGGGCTCAGTTGGTTCAGCGTCTGCCTTCAGTTCAGGTCATGATCTCAGGGTCGTGGGATCCTGGGATTGAGTCCGCATCCAGCTCCTTACTGGGGGAAGGGGGGTGGTCTGTTTCTCCCTCTCCTCTGCCCCTCCCCCTGCTTGTGCTCTCTCTGACAAATAAATAAAATCTTAAAAAAAGAAGAAAGAAAGAAAATGTGCATCTTGGGTTGGCAACTAACATCAGAATTTTATATCTGTTTCATCTTGGTGCTCTGGTCAAACTTTCCATTTAAAATCCCGTTACACATGCCTGTGTGCAATTTAACACCCAATTACACGCACACAGAATCAAGTGCATGGCAGGGAAACATCAGTTTCTGCAGCATTAGTTTTAAAGCCTTCAAAATATTCGATAAATACCATCATTTACCAACCATCTGAGATATTGGACATTTACAACCATTTCCAGCTCTTTACCGTTACAATAGTACCGAGATAAACAACATCGTAACTATGTCCCTGCAGACGTTCTTAATTATCGCCTTAGAATAAAGGCCCATAAATGAAATAACCCGGTCCAAGTCTATATTTAATTTTAAGGATTCCGTCCAATTTTTCTTCCGAAAGATTGTGGCAATTTCCACGGCTGCCAACAGGGAAAGTGTGACTCTCTCCAATTTTGTTTCTTTTTTTTTTTTTTAAAGATTTTATTTATTCATTTGACAGAGAGAGAGACAGCCAGCGAGAGAGGGAACACAAGCAGGGGGAGTGGGAGAGGAAGAAGCAGGCTCCCAGCGGAGGAGCCTGATGTGGGGCTCGATCCCAGAACGCCGGGATCACGCCCTGAGCCGAAAGCAGACGCTTAACGACTGCGCCACCCAGGCGCCCCTCCAATTTTGTTTCTGATTATCTGATAGATTAAAATTAGTGTCCTGCTTTAAACTGTATGTCTTCATTCTCCGCACTGAACTGCCGCTTTTTGCGCCTTAATTAGCCCTTTGCGCTTCTCTTAAGAATTGCTTACCCGTCTCGCTAGCCAGTTTCTTCATTAGGGTCTTCATCTGGTCTTCTTACTGATTTAGAACAATTCTTTGCAGAGCAAATAAATTTGCCCTTTTCTGACATATGTGTTTAAAACGGGTTTCCTTGGGGCCCCTGGGTGGCTCAGTCAGTTAAGCGTGGGACTGTTGGTTTCCACTCAGATCATGATCTTCCGGTCATGAGCTCCAGCTCTGCACCTGGCTCTGTGCTCAGCAGGGAGTCTGCTTGAGATTCTCTCTCCCTCCACCCCTCCCCCTGCTCGTTCTCTCTCTTGCTCTCTAAAATAAATAAATAAAATCTTTTTAAAAAAAAAGAGGCGGTCACAGGTACTGGGCACCAGGTAGGTGTTGGTGGTACCCTTCCCAGGTCCCTGTATGAGGCCAGTTTATCTGTTTCCCCAGGTGCTGAGTGTCGGCTGCACGGCTCACAGACTGGCCGTCTGCCAATTTTCATTGCCTCCCCGGGGAGTTACACACCCTCTGCCCCCAGCCCCCGAGGGAGACAGCACACCGTTCCTAGACCCAAGACTATAAAAGGCTGGTCCTCTCGCCTCCAAGTGGGACCCCTCTGCTCTCCAGAGCCTTCCTTGGACCCAACCGAGTCTAGACTTTACCTGAGACCTCACTCCCTGATGGATTTTCTCTGGCCATCCATGCCCTCCAATCGCGATCACCTGAGTCCCTGTCTCTGATTCTGCTTCTGGGAACCCCACCCAAGACACCACTTCATGTGGCTCCCAAGGGAATTAAATCAGCTAATCTACGTAACTGTCTTTCTAGAGTCCCTGGAAAAAATAAACACTCAAGATACATTAGCTTTTAGCCTTCTTAAATATCAGTATTATTGCTACGCAAGAATACTGTGTGTCTATGTTTTTAAGTCATCTCCATGCCCAGCGTGGGGCTGGAACTCACAACCCTGAGATCAAAAGTTGCAGGCTCTGCAGACCGAGCCAGCCAGGCGCCCCCACAACCCTGAGATCAAAAGTTGCAGGCTCTGCAGACCGAGCCAGCCAGGCGCCCCCAAGAATACTTTGTGTCCACCAGCCCTGGCCCAACTGAGAAAGACCTATGTTGGGGGAGTCAGGAATTCGTTCAGAATAAAATTAACTAGAACACAAGCCAGGTTTATTTTTTAAATAAAAAGAATCCTGGCTGGCGTATCTATCCACAGAGAAAATGTGCAGGAAACTGGTGGCATTAAGTCTGAAAAAAAACCCACGATGGCTCTTTCTAGTATCTTTAGATTAAGATATATTGAGGGCTTTGATCCTGGAGGGCTGGGTGGGCAGGGCCATCCTTCTGTCCAGCTTAAGGAAGAATATCCTAATAATATCCTAATCCGAACCTTCCCAGGAAGGAAGGGCTGGCTGTCTCCACTCTCAGCCCCCCTGCGCGGGAGGTAACCATGCGGAGGCTGGAAATGACAAAAAAAAGTTCCAGCCCTGGGAGGAGGTTGAATGAAGTGACTCATGGCATTGGGACTTTGGAATTCTTCGAAATCTTGAATTCCTATGACAGAGGCTCATCGTCTGTGGCTCCATCCACACAGTACGCCCTGCCCTCTTTCCTTCTTCCTCCATAGAGTGTGCTCGGGTGTTCCACGCTGGTGGGGCAAGGCTGGTGCTATGTGGCAAGAACTGGGAGAGGCTGGAGATCCTGTATGACGCCCTCATCAGCGTGGCTGACCCCAGCAAGGTAAGGCCTTCTGGCAGCTTGGGGAGCCCCTGGGCACCCTTAGTCTTCACTGATCGCTCCGTTAGCAGCTCATGGACCAGGTGGGTGACATTTGGTGCTTGCTTTGGGGCAATGGGAGGCAGCGCTCTCACTCATCTTGACCCAGGCGTGTCTGCCAGGCGTAAGAATTCCCCATGCCAAGAATTTGCCCTCTGGCAACACGCCGTCCCCACCCCCTATTGTATTTAAGTCAGAGTCAAAGAGGATCCAGAAGCTTTAGCAAGGCACAGGTATGGGCATGCTTATAAATGCTTACGGCTGATTTTTAAAAATAACATATCAGGAGCTCCTGGCCGACTCAGTCGGTGGAGCGGAGCGTGCGACTCTTGATCTGGGGGTCGTGAGTTCGAGCCCCACGCTGGGTGTAGAGGTAACCTAAAAATAAAACCTTTAAAATAAAATAATACCTCAGATGAGATTTCCTCCCAAGAAGTCGGGGAAGTGAAGTCACTTTCCACAAAGCCGCTGGGAGGTGAGTACTTTCCAGAAGGCTGCAGGTTTCAAAGTGTTTCTGGAGCAACGTTTAGAGAATTGCCTTCAGAGCTGTCTTCACGGTTTGGTTTGGTTTGGTTCGATTTGGCCTTGATGTTGAATTGCGTTTTGGAAACAGCCAAAAATAATTCACACCAGAGTCCGGTATTTGAGGAGATAGAACAAGAGGGACAACACAGCATTCAAGTTCTGTTTGGGGGGTGTTATCAGGTATTGAGTTAAAACGAGGTTCTGAGGTCAATTGCGTGGGAAATACCGAATAAAGCCAAACTTATCTGGTGGGTTCCCTTACTGCAGGACTTTTCAGAGCCTTTGATATGCTAATGTGCATTGTGTATCCCCAAGAAGGACATATAATAGTCCGTGTTTCCCCAACAAATGTGACAAGGAAACCCTCTTATCAGGACGAATATTTGTCAAACGCTGGGATTACGTTTATCACATGGTCTCATCAGTTTTCCAACCTGTTCCCCGCTATAGACCATGAGAGTCTCAATGGCAATTGAGTGTCTAGGGCTGAACACAATGCCTGGCACGTACATGGTACTCCAAAAATGTTGCACGGAGTGTACGATTTGGGTCAAAACCAAAATGCGGCTACAGAGCTCAGTGATGGGTTCTCCTTTGGCTCCTAAGCCGGTTTGCAAAGTCATTTGCCAAAAGGAGCTCATCAATACTGTCATGGTGTCTGCATTGGAATCCACGCTCCGCTTCCTCCGTAAAGGGTGATGGCCGTTTGAATTGATCAGTTCTGGCCCCTTTGGCCAACAGCTCAGACTTACCACCGCATTTTTGCACGCTGGGATTGCTGGTGTGCAGCTATGGTACCAATGGATGGATTCTCCATCAGCTTCCTTCTTCCCAGAGCCATTTCTGCTTTTTCCTCTTCGTTTTTATTTTGTAGTCATTCCACAAGCCCTGACTTTTGGAAGGGGAGGCTCTCTGCTCGAAGGCCCCCAGGGTCTGCGAGAGGGAGGTCTTCGCACACGTGCCTTGACTGTCTTGTTCCCTCAGCAGACGTTCACCCCAAAGCTGGTCCTCTTGGACCTCGCGGACATCAGCTGTGTCCCGGACGTGGCTAAAGAGGTTCTAGACTGTTACGGTTGTGTGGACATCCTCATCAACAATGCCAGTATGAAGATCAAGGGGCCTGCCCATAAGATCTCTCTGGAGCTCGACAAGAAGATCATGGATGCCAATTACTTCGGGCCCATCACACTGACCAAAGGTCTCGTGAG
This sequence comes from Ursus americanus, assembly GCF_024610735.1. Classification (NCBI taxonomy): domain Eukaryota; kingdom Metazoa; phylum Chordata; class Mammalia; order Carnivora; family Ursidae; genus Ursus; species Ursus americanus. The sequence continues at coordinate 64,313,961 of NC_142140.1, read as the reverse complement.
TTTGCCCTTCCCGTAGATTTCTGGGCCACCGGCGGCTAGAGACGGCTCTGTTACATAGTCAGACAGTCCTCCAATTCTGGATGGAGTCTCCAGCCCCCTCAGAAAAATTCCAACTTATTTGGCAAAAGCTTTCAGCATTCTGGCTAGAAGTGTTGATAAAAGGAAAGGGATTGTGAAAGTATCCCACTAGTCTATTCCAACCTCCCTCTCTGGGAAACCGTGCTCCCCACCCAAGCCCTGCTCTTTATCCCCTCTTCTCACTTATGTCCATGGCTTACACCCCCCCCATCCCATCCCACATCTCTGGACCGTTGTCTTCATGTTTCATATATATTTTTATATATCGCCCTTACCCTGGATCTGTTCCTACCCATGTCAGTTGGTCAAGGGTAGAGATTCTGTCCTCAGAAATAAAGAAGAAAGGGGTTTATCCCCAGCCTACAAGAGACCCAGCGTAGTGTCCGTCCCTTTGCAGAAACAGGGAGGGCAGAATCCCTTTCAAGGGTAAAATGGCAGCTCTTCTGCGGAGATATCTCACGGCCAAGGTTAAATGCAGCTCGGGAGCCTGGGGGTTGGGGCTGGAAATGACATGGAATAGAACCAAGAGTTGAAGTACTCCCCACCCCAAAGTCTATCAAAGCAGAACCCCAACAGGGAGGATATATGCATGGAGAACTTCTGAGTTTAGAACATGGGGTTCAGGGGCGCCTGGGTGGCGCAGTTGTTAAGCGTCTGCCTTCGGCTCAGGGCATGATCCTGGAGTCCTGGGATCGAGCCCCACATCAGGCTCCTCTGCTAGAAGCCTGCTTCTTCCTCTCCCACTCCCTCTGCTTGTGTTCCCGCTCTCGCTGGCTGTCTCTGTCAAATAAATAAATAAATAAACTCTTAAAAAAAAAAAAAGACAGTTTAAAAAAAAAAAGAAAGAAAAGAACATGGGGTTCAAGAAGTATGATCTTAGAGTTGCTTTCTCTATGGCCACAATCTCCATGATAATGGGGTTCGGGGCACCAGGACAGAGGAAGGGAAAGTTATCTGAAGCAGAAAGATGGCTTTCCGGAGCTTCTGAAAGGATGCCCCAGAGACAATGGTTTCCTCCAGTCCGGTCCCCGTGGACACACTGCGCAGGCCAGGCAGTGGGTGACAGGTGTCAGGCGGCTTCTGAGGGTTCCAGGCTCACTGGAATCAAAGTGAGGGATGCAGGGAGTGGAGGGGAAGCCCGGGCCAGCTCCTCTTCCTGGTCGGTCCTCTAACTTGCTAAGAGACCTGGGTCCAGTCACTAGCTCTGGGCCTCAGTTTACCCATCTGTAACACACCGGGGCTCGATGTCAATGCCATTCTGAAAGTCGTCTTTTGATTTTTTTGCCGTGTCCCCATTCCACCAGCACTGTGATTCATCTCATTGTCTAAATTTCCACGTTTTCAAGTGAGTTCATTTTCAGGGGGTATCTTTATCAAATCACCATAAATTAGAAGCCCTTTTCCCTCTCAATAAATAGGAGGACTCGGAAAACAGAACGAAGCAGCGGGATTCTCCCCAGGCGCGGGGCGGAGGCCTCTTCCTCTCTTTGTTAAGATTTACACCTGCAAGAGAGGTGTTCAAGACAGAGTAGCGTTGTGGGGGATTGAAATGGGATGACCTATGACCTTTCTCACCACTGAGCTCTGCCCATGGGCGGGTCACGGAAAACCACCGAGAAATGACCAGCTGAGCCCTGCCCACTCTTAGGAAACATGGGGTCAGTGATGCCATGCACAGGCCCACCTGCTGTAATCCCATCAGCAGGGAGGTAGAGGGGCCCTGTGCAAGGAGGGGGGCCTGGAGGAGGGGTCTGCCTGCAGCTGCCTGCCTCGGTCTCCCTCCTGTAATGTGACCCATTGTCCCGTGCCTTCCAGCCCTGCTTCCCGACATGATCTCCCGGAGGACAGGCCAGATCGTGTTAGTGAACAACATCCAAGGGAAGCTTGGAATCCCATTCCGCACAGCTTGTAAGTTGCTACGACAGAGACATTTCGTCCTAGATTGTCTGTCTTATAAGACAAGGGATGTCGTGTCTAGCACTAGGCACGTGGTTATAAGGGAGGGGGCGTCCGGAGGTGAAACGGTCCTATTGGTTTTTCTTTCATCCCTTCAATTCCCATTTCTGAGCACCTGGCATGCAGGTGACCGTGGGTCCCTCTCCCCCAGAAGCTCATGTCCCCACAGGAGGTCAGGGCCGGCTCTGGCTGAACACAGCACCATCCGTGCCTCCTGGCATGGGCGCACAGCCCCCGTGCAAATGCCCTTCCTCTGGAAAGATGCCCTTAAAGGGCAGGAAAGGTTACAACCCAGAAAGAGGAGATGGGCGCACATCACACAATGGCAGAGGGATGGAAACTTTGGAGGAAGGAGGAGGGGAGAATGAAAGACACAAGATCACAGGAGAGGTGGAGAGAAATCCCAGAGGCAGGAGTCGTTTAAAAAGTCTGGAGAGGAGAGAAACTTCTCCAGCTGGGGGAACGTCCCTCCTCCCAATAGCTGGTTTGTGGGAGAGCAGGGTGCATACCTTATATATTTCTTTTCTTTTTTTTAGAGAGAGCGCGAGTGTGAGTGGGGTTGGGGGGAGGGGCAGAGGCAGAGAGAGAATCCCAAGCAGATTCCCTACTGAGCATGGAGCCCAACTCGGGGCTCGATCCCACGACCCCAAGTCCAGGACCTGAGCCAAAACCAAGAGTCAGATGCTCAACCGCCTGAGCCACCCAGGCGCCCCTGCTCGCAACTTCTTTTTAATTACCTATTTAGTATTGTCATACATGGTTTATAAGAAATATGTATTTGGTCTTTGTCCCATTTCTGGCACAGAGCTCTTAAAACCCTTCAGTTTCCTAAGTGATAAGAGCGATCAAAGAGTCTATTGTTATGTCAGTGAGGCCATTTTAGATGTCACCTAAGGTTGGGGGCTGCTTGCCCTGGGAGCCAACCATGTGATTAGGGAGTGGGACGTTCCAGTCCCACCCCAACCTCTGAGGCGCTGAGAGGGGCTGGAGACTGAGTTCTGTCCCCCAAGGCCCAGGATTTAATCAATCGTGCCCATAACGAGGCCTCCATAAAATCCCAAAAGGACAGACTTCGGAGAGCTTCCAGGTTGAACACGTGGGGATTCGGGGAGAGGGAGGTGCCTGGAGAAGAAAGACATGGGAGCTCTGAGCCTCTTCCCCAGGCCTCATCTCCCCCCACCCCTGCATGTCTTCCACCTGGCTGTTCCTGAGTTCTGTCCTTTTATAAGAAACTGAGGGTCCACTAAGTAAAACCTTCCTCCGAGTTCTGCGAGCTGCTCTAGCAGACTGATAGATCTCAGGGAGGGGGTGGTTGCAACCTCTGGTCTCCAGAGGCTCAGTCAGAAGGACAGAGGACGTGGGGGACTTGTGATCGGCCGGAACTGAGCGGGGACAGGGGCAGTCCTGCGACCGAGCCCTTCACCTTGGGGCTCTGAGTTTATCGCCAGGCAGACTGCACCACAATGACGTGGTAGGACACCCAGCTGGTGTCGGAGAGCCCGTGCCGTGGGCGAAAGCCCAGGCATTGGAATGAGGTGCGGAATTGTTCGGTATTTCGTTATTTAAATACAAGGACATTTCAGTAAAAACCAGGCTTTGCAGCTTCCTGAGCAATAGAAGATCTGACACCATGAGGCTCACCTTCGCTTCTCTCCCTCACTGCCCCTGTTGCCCTCTGCATGCATTTTTACTTGGGGCCCCGCTGAAAACCGAGTGACCACTCATCCAAGGGGTTCCCCTGGCCACGCACGGTGGGATGGTCCCGTCTTGCTGGATCCTCCCAGCAGCTCCGAGAAGCTGTCTTGTCACTGTCCTTGTCTTCTGGGCCCTTGGCATCTGCATTCTTAACCCTGCACGGTGAGGGGCCAGTCGTTTGCAAGGGCTATCTGGGGAGCATGCAACCCGCTCCTCACTAGGGCTGCCTCGGAGGGGGCTGGGTCTCCCGGCAGGTGTCAGCGTGGTGGCAGAGACCACGGTACCCCCACCCCCAGCCTCATTCAGCCTCCAACTGACACCCCCGAAATGGGAAGCTGACATTCACCCTTTCCCAGATGTTCCTCTAACCCCCCAAGGCTTTAAGGAATGTCCACTCTACTCTTGTTGAAATTCCTGGAAAGGCTCTTGTTTACCCAACCCACGGCCTCATCCATTTGGAGTGAATTCGGTGAGTAGCTTAGAAGGACAGGACCTTGGAGGAAAAGGGCCGGAAAGTGGGAGGGGAGACCTGCTCCGGGCTCTCCGGGGCCACCAGCTGGTACCGGCCTTACAGGGAAGGAATGGGAACTCATGCCTGGGCCGGGTGTTGTGGACACATTTTCTCCTTTCATCTTCACCCCCACTTGCCAAGGGGCATATTCTTCCCATTTTAGAGAGGAGAACACTGAGCCTCAGACAGGGAAAGCGAGTTGCCCGAGGTCCTGCTGTGGACAGGTGGCTAAGTGGGATCCGATCCCACCCAGCTCTGTCTCAGTCCACCGTCCCCCACCCGAGGGCTCTCTGTCTTCATCTGTGGGGTGAGGGGCAGGGCTGGGTGACGTGGGAGCCCTCTTCCAGCTGAGATGTGGGAACGTGTGTGCACGCCTCTGTGGCCAGCGCTCCTGCAGGGGAGCTGGGCCGGCCCCCCCCTCGCCCTGCCCCCACCCCTGGCTGGTTTCTCTTCCAGACGCTGCCTCCAAGCACGCTGCCCTAGGCTTCTTCGACTGCCTCCGAGCCGAAGTGGAGGAATACAATGTTGTCGTCAGCACCGTGAGCCCCACTTTCATCCGGTCCTACCGCATTGATCCAGGCCAAGGAAACTGGGAGGCCTCCCTCTGGAAATGTGAGCTTTTCGAGGGGGGCTGGAGGTACAGGGCCTGGGAGGGGCCAGCCTGGTGTCATCGGGCCTGAGGGCGTGTTCCTGAAGCCCGAGACTGGGGGGGTTGGTGGGGCCCTGCACCTGGCTACCAGCAAGGAGGGGGCCCCCAAACTTCAGTCCCGAGGCACCAGGGAGAGAGAATCCTAACCCGCAACCAGCCGACCAAGGTCTGGCTCGGCTCCGTCACTCACAGGCTCTGTGACCTTGGCCGGGTGACTGCCTGTCTCTGGGCCTCAGTTTCCCGTGTGGAATAGCCAGATTTGGTCTTCAAGACCTTCCGACCCGCCCCCTTTCCCTGGGAGGCCGCACAGAGTCGAGGCTGAGGGTCTGGCACGGGACTGCCTACACTCGGACCTTGCCTCTGTCCTACACTCAGTGCTCAACACGGGACAATTCTCTTGATCTCCGTGCCTCAGTTTCCCCTTTAAAAAGTGACGAATGATGGTGGTACCGGCCTTGCCTGTGCATTGGGAAGACTGAAGGTTCCAGGAGGCACTTGACAAGCTCGGCTTCCCGACAGCTATAAACAGCAGCTCCTTAATTTATGGGGCACCTTCTTCCTTCGGCTCTTTCTCCTCCCTGCAAAGGCCCACAACCACCCTGCGAAGTGAATAGGGCAGGAAACTGCATGCCCACTTTACGGATGAAGAAGCTGAGGCTCTGGGGGTGGAGAGTGTCCCCCACGGCCTCACGGCCACTGGAGGGCCGAGCTGGCCGGTAGCCCACAACTCCAGGCCCGGCCCCCCTCCCTCTCTAGCGCCCAGAGGCTCTAACCCCCGCCCCTCCTGGGGGCCGTTCAGTCTTTTTCAGGAAGCTGACCTACGGCGTGCACCCTGTGGATGTGGCTGAGGAGGTGATGCGCACTGTGAGACGGAAGAAGCAAGAGGTCTTCATGGCCAACCCCATCCCCAAGGCCGCCGTCTACATCCGCACCTTCTTCCCGGAGTTCTTTTTTGCAGTGGTGGCCTGTGGCGTGAAGGAGAAACTCAATGTCCCAGAGGAGGGCTAACTGCTGGGGGCCAAATGGGTCAGCTCGATGGGAATAAAGGCTTTCCCGGCAAGGGGCTGCTCGTCTGTGCTCTCGACATGGGGGCCCAACACGAGCCATGTCCCTAACCTACACCTGTCTATGGTATTCCCCACCCCAGGGAGGGCGGCCTGGACGCCAGCCCAGTCTCTGCAGGGCCTCTGGGTGTCTCTCTCTCCCACCCGACGTTCCCAGGACACACTTCCAGAAGCTTTCTGACTCCACAGGGTTACACTGAACAGAAGAAAATCAGGAACCATAATGGGTCCGACCCCCATATAGGCACGCACGCACACACACACACATGCACTCACGCACGCATGCACGCACGCACACGCACACACATGTACACATGCACGCACACACCGTGCCCATCAGCCCACTGAGGAACTTAGAAAACCACCCCCAATTCATACAAGACTGACCTGCCCGTGTCAGCCTCCAACATCAGAAGCAGGACTTGGCAATTCTCCAGGGCAGCACTGCCAAACAGAACTTTCTGGAACAGTGGACATAGTCCGTCATCTGCATTGTCCAAGGTGGTGGCCACGAGCCACAGGTGGCTGGTGACCGCTGGAAATGGGGCCTGTGTGCCAGCAAGGCTGACTCCTTCATTTTATCTCATTTGAATGAATGTGAATTGAAAAGAGCCACACGTGGCTCGCGGCCCCCACGTTGGCGGCACATGTCGGAATCCGCCTCTTCCCTGGAATTACTGGGTCTGAGGAGGGCCCGGGGAACAGCTGTTTGTAAAATGTTTCTCAGGTGGTGCTAAGGTGCCCTGGGGGGTTCCCACCTCCCTGCAGCCTTTTGGTGCATTCTCAAAGCAAAACTCATTGAAAACCACCATTCAGGTTCCTGGCGGGGCATCTTTCTGAGGGTAGCTTTTCTTACACAAAACCGTTCATGATCCTTGGGATTTGGGGAAAGTATAGCGTATGTTTTTTTGCACGAATACGGTAACTCCTGATTCAAACTTTTCTAATATTCATGGATGAAAGAGGGCTCGAATGTCCCCCCCTCCGACCCAAGCCGTTTATACAATCGACGTATATACTGTGCACATATGCACGGGTATAAACTTGAATCTAGGATGCGAAATGCGCGGGGTCATGGGATCACTGTGGAACCCAGCCCGCCCCAGCGTAAGGCTGATGGTCAGGACGCGGAGCCGGGATTTAGGAGGGTTGGTTGAGCGGCAGGCAGGGCAGGCTGAGTCAGGCCTCTGTATTTGGCGGTGGGGGGCAGGGTGTGGGGGTATTACTGTGGGTGGGGGGTCAGGCGCTAAAGCGGTGCTCAGACCAGAACCAGGGGAAAGAGCAGCAGCAGGAAAATGCCTGAAACCGGACAGGACGCGCTGGAACCTCAAGGACTCCAAAGTGGGGAGGGGGGTCAGATCTCCGCCCCTGGGACTGACTCCCCCAGAGAAGCCATATGGAGAACAAGGCAGGAAGGAGGACCTCCTGCGTTCATGGGTCTGCTCCGATGTCCCCCTGCCCACTGGCTGCCCTGAAGCCCAGGAGGTCAGGGCCCTGCAGGAAGACGCAGCCTCCGTGGGACTGACTGGCCAAATGCCCTGAAGTTGAATTTCCTGTCCTTGTCCTTTGGTCTCCCTCTGGCTGGCTGGCTCCTATTGCCTTGCAGGTGTCCCTGTGTCCACGCCAGGCCTGCTGCCCTCTAGCGATGGGGTTAGCTCACCGCCTAGCAAAGGAAAACCAAACCCACAACCTTTCGCTGAAACAGAGGGAAAAAATTTAGTCAATTGTGGGAAGTGTCATGCAATGTGTGAAGTGGCCACCAGGTGTCACTGTGGCTCCAAGCCGATTTTACATCCACCTGCTCTCCGAGGACTCCTGCACAGCACAGGTGTAATGCCGCAAAATTCCAGGCAGTTCCCAGTTTCCAATGAGCATTCCCCTCTGGAACCCTGTTCGGACTTTGGGAACCTTGAGTCGCTTGCGGGGCTGACAAATCCACTTCACAGATGAGGAAATTCAGGGTGACTGTGCTCTGTGAGATACTCAGGGCAGAACCGGGACAGCTCTGGGACGGTTAGGAGACTGGACTGAGTCACAGAGTCACGGAGGTCAGTGACCGTCCCGGACCCGAGAGTGACGCTGCAGGACCCCTGAGTCTCCCCTAGTCCTAGTCCCTTTGAAATGTGACCTTACTTGAAAATAGGGTCATTGTGGATGTAACTGGTTAACATGAGGTCACACCAGGGTAGGTTGGACCCCTAATTCAATGTGACAGTTGTCCTTATAAGACGAGAACTGTGTGAAGACACACACACAGGGAGAATGCCACATGATGACCAAAACAGAGACTGGATCGCGAGAGCTATAAACCAAGGGATACCAAGGACTACCGGCAACCGCAGGAGCTAGGATGAGACGAGGAGGAAAGAGCTCTCCCCTACGGGTTTTGGAGGGAGCAGGACCCTGCCACCCCCTCGACTGCAGACTTCTGGCCTCCTGTATTGTCTCACAATACATTCCCATTGTTTTCAGCCCCCCAGTTTGTGGCAATTTTTTACAGCAGCCCTGGGAAAGGAATACACCCCACTTGAGTGCACACCTGTCTCCAGCCTGCATCTTGCCTGATAGCTGATGCCCAGAAGAAATCTGTGAGGCTGCCTTGGGCAAAGTCTAGAACCAGAGGAAATGGGGCCAATCTCTCAAGGAGACATGAGCATCCTTGTAGCCGTGCTTACTGCTGAGCTGGAAGAACTACCAGCTCTGTATGTCGTCGGAGAATCAAGCAGCACCCAACCAGAGGGCCCTACTTGTTCCAAAGTTGCTAGTGGATTCCAGACACCAAAATAAGGCCCTCTAGGGTCCAACTATCCATCTCCGGAATATTCCAAGCAAACGTGCTCAGTGTCATGCAGAAGAGTTGGCTGCAAGGGCAGGGCTGAGGATGGAGGGTCAGAAACACACAGCCTGGTGCCCTGGGGGAGGAGCATCCAACCAGCATAGTGGGCTGGGTCCAGGGCGGGAGGAGGGACCCCAGGTCAGCCGCCCAGCAGCCACCAGGCAGATGTGGTCTCCTGAGCCAGGAAGGACCCCACCAGCTGCCAGCCTGCCTCCCTCACCTGACTTCCTGGAAACTGATGGTCTTCTTGGACTGGGGATCCCTCCCCAGAGTAACTGATAGGTTGGTGGAGACACAGGGATCAAAGTGGGTCACCCTGGTTGTCCTGGGCCTCTCACACTCGTTACCACCCCATCTCCCATTTGAATCCTTGAAAATTCAGTAACGACTTTGGGGGTTCCGTGTGGCATAAACTCAACTCAAACATCTACTCACCTAAGTAACTGGAACGCCTATTTCAGGCATGGCTTGATCCAGGCAACCAAATGGTGCCATACCACCAAGATTCAGTCTTTTTGTCTGTTTGTTTCTGGTTTTTTTTCCCCATCTCTCAGCAACATATTCTAATGGGTGGGCTTCACTCTCAACAGTCTCCCCCCTTCATCAGGACAAGATGAACACCAACAGCTCCAGGCTCATGCCCTACCTGCTTAAAACCTAAATAGAGAGAGAGCCTTCTTTCCCACTAGTTCAAACTAAGGTACTGACACCCACTGGGGCCACGTGACCATCTTGAAATCACCACCACGTGTCTGATTACCCAGGTCTGGGCCATGTGTCCATTCTAGGGCAGGACAGATTAGGGGTGGCTCTGATGAACAGAATGGGGAAGGGGTGGTTTCCCAAGAGAAAATGAAGATGCTCTCACAAAAGGAAAGAGAGAACACATTTTGCAGGCAAAGGCCTTTCTTTGTACAGTTGGCCCTTGAACAGAGGGGTTAGGGGCACTGACCCCCACACAGTCAAAAATCTACATATAACTCTTGACTCCTCCCCAGACTTAACTGCTAATAGCCTCCTGTTGACCAGAAGCCTTACTGATAACATCGTCAATTAACTCATGATTTGTACCTTATATGCGTTCTCTACTGTTTCCTTACAATAAAGTAAGCTAGAGGGAAGAAAACCATAAGGAAGAGGAAGTCCATTTATGGTGCATTCCACTTCCCCCGGGCACTTTTCTATCTGGGGGGGGGGGTTTATTCTAAAGCAAAAGAGTGCTTTCAGCCCTTGGCGATGCTGTCCAGAATCACAGAGGAGTTAATGTCCCCAGAGGGACAGGGGACAGGAGTCAGCAGGCAAGGGAAGGGCAAATCTGAGGCACATTCTTATGGTTCCTGCAACAGCCCAGCTGCTCACAGCGGAGCCAGCTCTGTAAAGTGCACTCTATTGGCTTTTTCTTCTGCCCTTTCCCCTCCCCCCAACTCCCTGCTTTCTGGGGTCACCTTCCCCATAATTACCTCCTCCCAGTCCTTGCCCCAGGCTCTGTCTTCAGGCAGACCCCAGCTAAGACCGAAGGCTTTCTGGAAGGTGGCACCATTTGTGGCATATCAGGAACTTAGGGATCCATAGTTGGCAAGAAACCGAAATGGACTCAAACTCGTTAATGTAAAAAGGAACTTTATTGAAAGAGTAAGGGAAAATCTCTCAAAAACAAATTACCAGCATTCTTAAAAGCTGTAGTTTTGGGGGATTCCTCTCTCTCTCTCTCCCCCCGCATGGTGTCTTGTCTGATTCTTTTTAGGTGTCTGCCCCATATTTTCTCTTCTCTTTGTCGGCCGTCTTTCTCCGTGTATTCAGGATTTCTGTTCCCAAGCAGCTCTGGCTTGTCCAAGCCCTTGATTTGCTGAGATGTCAAATCCAACCCTAAATGTATAGAATCTCAGAGCTTGGGTCTCCAGAGTGAGCTGACAGAGTCTCTCAAACGCCCTCACCCCATTACAAGTTTCTGGGATAGAAAAACTGGCCAGCTTGAGTTTAGGCATAAACACATGTGATGAAATTCTAAAGAGAAGCCAGAGAAGGATCTGAAGAAATCACTAGAATGGTTACCCCTGTGCCGGGCAGGAGTGGGGACGTGACCAAGCAAAGGCACTGGGGCTTCAGATGGGCTGGTCAAGCTAGCATCTCTTAAGCTGAGTGGTGGGTACATAAGTGATTGCTTTATTCTTCTTCTTCGAACTGTCGGCATATGTAATTTACACTTCCAAATTTATGATCTATCTTCTCATTTTTATATGTTAAAAAACAACAGCCTTATTTCCAGCATATACATAAAGAGCTGTTGTGGTGACTCCCATAAGAGTGGTGGCCCCACTTCCCTGGATGGAGAGAACCACTGGGGGGATGGGAGGACGTTGGAAAGGAGGTTGAGGAGAGAGAGCCCGCGTCTGAAGCCTCTTGCTCTTCGAATTCCGAAGGCTTGCAGGATCGTGGCCAGACGAATGTGCAAGGTATATAACAAAGGGGTCCGGAAAGGGTCCACCTCCATGGCTTGCTGGTTGGGTGATGTGGGATACGTTACATGGCTTTTGCAACACTAGTGTCGTTGATAATATTGGGGCAAATCTCGTACTTATTTCATAGCATCTTTTAAGGGGAACACATAAGGTGCTTGACTATCTGAAGGTGAAGGGGTACTCATGACAAGCGTTCAGCCCCACGTCTTGTCAGCGTCAGAGAGCCGTTCTTTTTTTTTTTTTTTTTAAGATTTTATTTATTTATTTGACAGAGACAGAGACAGCCAGCGAGAGAGGGAACACAAGCAGGGGGAGTGGGAGAGGAAGAAGCAGGCTCACAGCAGAGGAGCCTGATGTGGGGCTCGATCCCATAACGCCGGGATCACGCCCTGAGCCGAAGGCAGACGCTTAACCGCTGTGCCACCCAGGCGCCCCTAGAGAGCCGTTCTTACAGCATCCTGCAAGTGACAGGCTACCCCTGGGCCATAAATGTCAAATACAAGAGTCACGTAAGTAAGGGTGAGAAAGAGTGTTGTAGGCAAGGGTACCCAGTAATGGGGACAGACGGCCTCTGACACCCGACTGCTTTCCCCTCCCTGGCTCTGGGGTCTTGTTAAGTCTTGTTCTGGAGAATCAATCACAGTGAATTAGTGAAAAAGACCGACCTAAAGAAAAGTTGAGAGTAATGAGCCAAAACAAAACAATGACACTAACTTGCACAAGTCCTAAGAAGTGCTTTTATTATTTACGTGTTTTATTCTTTTTTAAAAGATTTCTGTATTTATTTGACAGAAAGAGAGAGAGCACAAGCAGGGGGAGGGGCAGAGGGAGAAGCAGGCTCCCCACTGAGCAGGGAGCCCGATGCGGGACTCGATCCCAGGACCCTGGGATCATGACCTGAGCGAAAGGCAGACGCTTAACCAACTGAGCCACCCAGGCGCCCCGAGGTGTTTTATTTTAAATAGCTTTGACTGAGAACCTACCACGCGCCAGATGCTACAGATACTGCAAGGATCAACAAGCCTCAGGCTGTGGTCTCAAAGAGATCCCAAGGAACATGACTGCCTAAGATCGACCAAAATGCCCACATCAGTGTGTCCATTAATTTTATTATTTTATAATTAACTTTCCCATTTCTTTTCGCTTTTTATAGTTGTCAAACGGATACATGTTCATTCTGGGAAAGTCCCGCACAGGAAAGTCCCACCCCCTCTCAGAATTCTGACCCTTACAGATGCAATGAAGGAAATACACAGTTAAGGAAGAAAAAAAGCCAAGGCAGTGGGTAGATGGCTTTCCAGTCTTTTTTTTTTTTTTTTAAAGATTTTATTTATTTTTATTTGACAGAGATAGAGACAGCCAGCGAGAGAGGGAACACGAGCAGGGGGAGTGGGAGAGGAAGAAGCAGCCTCCCAGCAGAGGAGCCTGATGTGGGGCTCGATCCCAGAACGCCGGGATCACGCCCTGAGCCGAAGGCAGACGCTTAACCACGGTGCCACCCAGGCGCCCCTCCAGTCTTTTTTTTTTTTTAAGCATCATACTATACCATACTGTTCTACAGTTTGTTTTTTCTCTTAAAGGATTTTCTTGGGCATCTCCACCGTGTGCATACATTGAGGTCCACTTCCTTCTCTTCTTATAGTTGACACGCTGAAAATCCCTTTAATATATCGTTTTATAAAGGTAATACGTCAAAACACGGGAGGGAAAAATAACACAACAGGTGAAAAGCAAAATTCTACATCTTATCACTCAGCTCACAATCCCAGTCCCCGAGGTAGCTACATTTTGCTAAAGTATTTGATTAAAGGACGTGATACACATGGAGAAAAGTGCACAGAGTGGACGCGGAGAAGTCAGTGGGTTTGCGCAAGAGAAAGACGCCTGCTCATTGCACCCAGAGGAAAAAGCAGAACTTTACCGGTACCTCCAAAATGCCCATTAATATTGTCCATTTGTCTCCATTCCTTTTCAAATAACAAAAATTGATATTGAACAGTTCAAAGTAAAACAGATACAGAGTATAAAAAGAGTGTAACTGACTCAGAGTATAATGGAGAACTCCAGCCGCACACCTCAGTCCTTCCCTTCTCCTGACTCCATGTCTCAGAGGCACCCACTCTCGCCTCTTTGAAGCTCCCTTAGTCTTCTGATTCTTACCACTGTGTAGACCCAGCCTAGGTCAACATGTCACATTACACGATGTGACAAATCCCATTCGTAGAATGACATTTATCTAACCCCAAAGTGAGCCACTTACTGTAATCGAGACAGTGTATATGGATGAAAAGGGAAAAACAGAACAAGGATTCCCACTGAATAAGGCCCATTAGTTTCAGACAGAGATGCAAAGGCAACTCGAAGGAGAAAAGATAGTCTTTGCAACAAACGTTGCTGGAATATTCAAACTCTGTATGCGAAAAAAAAAAAAAAGGAACCTCAATCGAAATTCTCATACTTTATACAAAATTAACTCAAAATGAATCGAAGATTAAAATGTAAAACTATAAAACTTTTCATTACATGAAAACAGAAAATCTGGGGGACCTAGGGCTGGGCAAAAAAAGGTTTTTGACGTGACCAAGAGCAAAAACACTAATTAAAAAAAAAAATAAGTTGGACTTCATAAAAATGAAAACGTGCCCTGTGAATGATACTTTTAAGAGAATGAAAAGACAAGCTGCAGTTTGTGTGAAAATGTTTGCAAACTGTGTGTCCCACAAAGGATTTGTATCCATCACATATAAAGAAGCTTCAGACTCAACAAGAGGAAAACAACCAATTCCAAAAGTGGACAAAAGACTTGAACCGATACTGAATCAAAGAGTATATATGGGTAACTAAGAAGCATATGAAAAGTCGATCATCACCATCAGCCATCATGGTCACGCAAATTAAAATCACAGAGAAATACCACTCTTCACCTATTAGGATGGCTAAAATTCAATATACAATCTTAAGTGTCGGCAAGGATTCAGAGCAACCGGAATGCTCACACATTGCTGGTGGGAATACAAAATGGTGAAGCCACTTTGGAAAACAGTTTGGCAATCTCTTAAAAGCGAAACCGTGCACATACCATGAGACCCCGCACCTGGGGATTTGCCCTCAAGAAACAAACATGTGTTCACACAGGAACCTGGACGTGGATGCTTATAGATGCTCTGTTTATAACTGTTGAACTATGGAAGCAATCCAACTTTCTTCAGCAGGTGAACAATTTAACAAACTGTAGCTCATCCCTACGATGACACACTATTCAGAAAAAAAGGAACCAACTATTGGTACGTGCAGGAGCCTAAATGAATCATAAAGGCATTTTAAGTGAAAAAAAAAAAGCTAGTCTCAAAAGCTTGCATATTGTATGAGTCCCTTTATATGACATTCTCGAAAAAAAAAAAAAAAACAAACTACGGAGAAGAAATCAGTGGTTGCCAGGGTGTGGGGGGCATTTGGGAAGAGGGAAGAAGGACTATGAAGGGATAACACAAGACAGATTTTGGGGGGTGACTGGGATTGTTCTGTATCCTAATTGTGGTGGTGATTTCGTGAGCCTGTACATGGTTAAAATGCATAGACCATACACGTACCCCGTAAAAGCTCACTTTACCGCATGATAATTCTTACATTTTAAAGAGTGAACCCAAAGTTCTAGCTGGTGAATAACTATTGTAAGCAACTGTCAATCGGATCCCATGTCACATGACATAGCAACTATATTTCATTAGTACTATGGTTTTTAAAAACATACTCTTAAGGAAAAAATACATAGCTGCCAAGTGGACTACGACATAATGCTATGATTCCTCAATGGGAAGCGTGAATCCCAATTTCAGAGACGGTGAAGTGTGAAAACAGGCATGCCCAGAACCAATGAAATCTAGTATTTCTTTTAATGAAGAAACTATTGCGCAAAGTGTTTCTGGGGAAGCATGCGCGCTAGGGTCCTCCATGACTGCTCATGAGCCCAACGCCATCTTGGAAACCATTGCGCGAAGTGTTTCTGGGGAAGCATGCGCGCTAGGGTCCTCCATGACTGCTCATGAGCCCAACGCCATCTTGGAAATCATTGCGTGAAGTGTTTCTGGGGAAGCATGCACGCTAGGGTCCTCCATGACTGCTCATGAGCCCCACGCCATCTTGGACAAAGGTGCATTCCCCTTGCAGATGCCCTTGCTTAAAACTTTTCTCCCTCTTTTCCCTGGACAGAGAATAGCAGTGGGAAGGGTAGCAAGTCATATATTTAGAAGGTCACTCACACCTTTCTGATACTTGACTCCAGCTGCTTTCTCACTAGACAAAGAACAGGGAAGATGGTGAGAACTCCCGTGGTCTGAAATGATGTGAGGCCAAGCAGAGGGCCCAGCTCTGCTGTAAGCCTGAGGTTCTGTCCACCTGCTCAGGGTGGGGTGGGGTGGTGGCAGCCGGCGGTGGGGGGGGGGGGGGACTGGGTGGTCTAGTGGTTAAGATCATCTGCTGTGGAGACAGTAAGACCTGGACCCTGTCTTGGCCTCTTCACTGTACTATACAGAATTATTGGTGATAGGGGCAATGTCATACAGCACATCTCTAAGGCTAACTCTTTCCTGCTTAAATGAGATTTTATGCCTATTGATTAATACATCCCCATTTCCCCCTCCCCCAGCTTCTGGCAACTACCATCCACTCTTTGATTCTATGAAGTGGACTATTTTCGATACTTCACATAGGGAAATAGAAATAGAAATTCTTGCTTCCTGGGGACTGATGCAGGGATTACCACTGATGACTAACACATGAAAAGAGTGAAGGAAGGTGCTTGCTTCTACAAAATTCTGGCCAAAAAGTTGTTCCAGGGATAGACACAAAAGGCTGTATATGGGGGTGATAGCTTATCTTACATGCCAACTTGGCTGGGCCATGGGGTGCCCAGAGATTTGGTCGGACATTATTCTGGGTGTTTCGGTGAGGGTGTTTTTGGATGATATTTACATTTAAATGGACTCTGAATAGAGTAGATCACCCTCCATAATATGGGTGGGCCTCATCGAATCAGTTGAAGGTCTAAATAGAACAAAAGGCTGCCCTCCCCAGAACCAGCCCCCAGCCTCTGGACTTGACCTGCAGCTCCTTCCTGAGTCTCCAATGTGTCACCCTCCCCATTCACGTGAGCCATTTCCTTGAAATAAATCTCTTCCTAAATATACACACGTCTTATTGGTTCTGTTTCTCTAGAGAACCCCGACTGACACAGTGAGAAAACATCTGAAAGCCAAGAGTTCTCTTTCACTTCACCCCTTAGTAAAGAGGTATATTTGTAGTATATTAGGGATAATATATACTTAGTAGTCTATTAGTGACAATATGGAATAATATTTTCCCAAAGAGTGTCTCCAAAGAGAAAGTAAGATCTGTATCTCATATAGTCTTATGCCTGCTCTGCACACCCGTACAGGGTAACACACCGGGAAAAGAGGAAGAGGGAAAAGAGAAGGAAGAAGGTGGAGGTGTTGACTCTTGGCACAGGTAAGAGCTCCTTGAGGTCTGCAGACCCTAACTTCTTACAAATGTAGGGAACCCAGTATGAGCTCCCAGGCCACTCCTCGGTGAGGCAGCCCACCCAAGTCAGTGAAATCTAACAGAAAGGGTGTCCTTTCAGGAAGCCAGGGTCTGTCTTCATGTCTGTTTCTTCCCCTTGATTCTAGTCTAATGATCAAGGGCAATTCAGAAGAAATGGAATCCCTCTTCTGTACGGTATCCTCTCAATAACTGTAGTTATTATTATTATTATTCAATAATTGTAGTTATTATTGTTATTAACTGTATACCAGCCCGGTTCATGATTCTCCTCACCAGGCTTTGTTTAAAATCCCCAACTTCCCCAACCCTTCCCCATACTACATGGTTTCCAGTCCCGTCACCACCCACCTTTCGAATATGGTAACAATTTGCTAAGGTTCCTCTTAACACAAGGTCCCAGGAGCTCAAGGCATGGTCCAAATGTGGTTTGAGTAGCTCAGAATATGCAAGGATGCATCTGTCTATACAAAGCTGTGCTTATGGAATTGACTTTTTAAATCTAAAACTAAGCCTGCATACATGGATCCATGTTACAGTTCACCCCTGAGATTGTGTCAGCTCGTAACTGTTAGAGGAAAAAATGTCTGCAAAATTGGTCTGTGCCTCCATCAAGCTATGGATAAAATTAACCAGAAATGGACAGCAAAATGGCTTGAGCCCCATAGGATTTCTGTCCTTACTTGATGCCACAGTTGAGACCATTACCAAGATGATAGATTCTCCTTTTGAAAGCTTTCAATATTTTCTTTCTTCCTTTCTCCATTCAGTCTCAGAATGGCTGACCCTCAATCCCGTTCTCCTAGTCTCCATATACACCTGTCATGGTCATCTCTCAACTGAATCACATTTCATCTGTCAGGGGGCGACTGCGGCCAAGGCAAAATAATCATGCCCTTTTCACAGCTGTGAATGGGCTGGACTGGACAAGATGCGTTCCAAAGTCCCTTCTAATTTTATGGTCCTTTAGATCTGTGACATCTTAGGGCCCAGTATGTTTGACAAGCTCTTCCCACCCACCCACCCAAATCTATTCACGGGTCAGGAATATGTGCTGCCCTCTTGGCTCCCACAAGAGTCCTCGGGCCGAATCTGACCAGGTTATGGGTCAGAACAGGAATTCTGTTTCCCTCTCTTCTTTTGGGCTGGCTGAGAATTAATCATGAGATATCATTTACAGTGAGTGAATGGCTCCAGGTATACTAAAATTCTAAAGAGGGCTGACCCAGTGGCTCTGTCTACTTAGAATACCAGCTTGAATCCAATCAGTGAAGTTTTTTAATTTTTTTTTTAAAGTTTGGGCAAGGTCGGTAGAATTTAATAACGCATCTTTGCATCCTCATAACGACATATAGCTAGTTTGCCTGGGTATTTTACTTCTCAATAACCTAAGTTAAATTATTTCATGGATGAAGCTCAAAGAGGCAAGCCTGCTATGAGACAAAGGACCTGATCTGAGCTCGGTCACCCATTCACTGTGCAGCCCTGGGCAAGTCACTTGACCTCTCCGGTCCTGTTTTCCTCCTCTACAAAACAAGGGCATCAGAGTAGATTGACCTCAAGGCCTCTTCCAGCCCCTGGTCTCACTGTTAACAGAATGAAGAGACAAGCCACAAACCGGCAGAAAATATTTGTAAACTGCTTACCTGAGGGAGAACTTGTATCCAAAATACACAAATAACTCTCGAAACTCAACAAAAATACAAACAACCCAATTCAAAATGGGCGAAATGTTTGAACAGACACTTACCCAAAGAGATAGAAGGTAGTTAAATAAGCATGTGAGAAGACTTTAACATCCTAAGGTAATAGGGAAATCAAAACCAAAGTGAGACACCACTCCACACCTAACAGAACAGCTCCAGTTAAAAAGGCTGAACCGTACTAAGATTGGTGAGGATACGGAGCAACTGGAACTTCACTGCTGGTAGAAGTGGAAAATGCTACAACCACTCTGGAAAACAGTACCACCATTTCTTAAAAAGCTGAAACATGCATCACCCATTGGACCTGGCTATTCTATTCCCGCACACATCTCCAAGACAAAGGAGAGCATATGTCCACCCAAAGACTTGAACACAAATATTGAGAGCAGTTTTAGTAAGAGCCAAAAAAGTGGACCATCCAAAGGTCTACCAACTGGATGAACGGATAAACAAATTATGGCACATTACCCATGCAGGGGAATACCACCCAGGCATAAAAACGAGTCGACTACGGATTCATGCATCAGTGTGGATTAATCTCAAAAAATTATGCTGAATGAAAGAAGCCAGACCAGAAGTGCATACTGCATGATTTTTTAAATACAGAATTCTAGAAAATGCAAGTTGATCTGCAGTGAGCTAGTGACAGGAAGCAGATGGGTGATTGCCTGGGGATGGAGGGCACAGGGAGCAGGGAGGGAGAAATTCCAAAGGGATTTGAGGATACTTTGGGGAGTGATAATACATTTATTATCATGATGGTGGTGATAGTTCCATGGAGATAGATGTCAAAGCATATCAAATTGTACATTTTAAATATGTGTTTATTGCACAATAGCTATGCTTCAGTAAAGCTGTTTATAAATGAAAATGAAAATTAAAAAATGTAAAAAAAACTTTAGATAAAGATTTCATGAGGAATTGGAAATTCATACGATGAAAATAAAAATCCACAGATTACTTCCTCGTAGCAAGGGATGAAACGGAATGCAGCATGCGGGCATCAGACGGTCACCGCCATCATGGAGTGGTCAATGTCAGCACGTAGTTAGGCCGATCGACCAGATATTATGTATCTTATGATGGACACCGTAAGAATACCGAACCTCACCTATGAGATGCACTCACAGAAATCTGTAACATGAAGACTGATGATGTCAAATTCTTAAATCGAATTCTAGGTATAGGATACCAGGGATAAAGGAAGAAG
The DNA here is from genome assembly GCF_024610735.1 of Ursus americanus. NCBI lineage: Eukaryota > Metazoa > Chordata > Mammalia > Carnivora > Ursidae > Ursus > Ursus americanus. The sequence continues at coordinate 64,294,241 of NC_142140.1, read as the reverse complement.
CCTAGGGATAGCCTGAGGAAGCACCATCCAGAACTGGGGACATTTTATGTTTAACTGGCCTGGTCTCATCAGCAGGTCAGTATGGCAAGAAAAAGGGATGAGGTTAAATTGGGAGCTTTAGAGGAGCTAACTCCAAATACAAAGTGTGGACCCGGATTCTGGAAAGAGAACTGGGACCCCATTGTGGAAATCTGAATATTACCCAAATATTAGAGAAGACGGAAAGGTATTGCCATGGGAAGGTGAAGATCATTAACCATAAAATGCAGGGTACTAAATATATATATGCTTATAATATATATATATTTATATATTTATGGAAAGACAGAGCTTTGGCATTAATGGCAATTTTGGAGTGGTGGGAATTTTTAAATTTTTGTATATCTGTATTTTATAACGACCTAAAATGCACATAACACTACTTTGGGGGCAGGAAGATTTTTTTTTTAATGAAATAAGAGCTTCAAGAACTATCTTCATGAGTGTGCTTCCATTTAAATGAGTTCCTGGTTGGGACCTTGGATCTGAGTTGTGTTGTATCTGTCTACTGACCTGGAACATTGAACTTGATCTGAAATGGAGTAAAACCAGAGCACAAAAGACGTACACTTGCTTCAAATGGCGCATTTACTATTCTGGGGTAAACAAGGCGTGTGTACTGCACGTGCGCGCACACACACACACAGCCCCTCATTCTCTCTGAGGCTGAGCAAGAAAACTGCCCAGCTTCTGTCCCCTGCTGGGATCACGACATGCTGGTCTCAGGGGATCCAAGAACCCCTTACGTAACTTGGAACTTAGACCTGAGATAAAAATGTTGTTTTTGGGGGCATTTTCCAAGAAAACAATTAAACCTCTCCCAGTAAAACTACCGTGGGAGTTCTTGAAGTGTGGTCCTCAGAAAAGCAGCATTACCCCGGGACTTGGTAGAAATAAATCTCGGGCTGCACCCCAGACCTGCTGAATGGGAATCTGGGGGGCAGGGACCGGCGATCTGTGTTGTCCTGAGCCCCCCATGTCATGCTCGCTGAAGTTGGTGAATCACTGAACCATGCCGTCCTCTCCTCTCCCGTACTCATGCTCTGTGCTGATAAACGTCCCCACCAGAGAAGAAAGGGCAGCAGAGTTCCCTTGTGAGCCCTTAGATCTCACAGATTCCTAGGACTCGCAGCAGCAAGTAATATGTGGATCCCAACTATATAAAAACCTACGGATGCCAAATCAGATGCAAACTTATGGTGCTGGTTATAGGTGACTTTATGCCTATTGAGAATAAGCCCCTTTTTTTTAAGTTGTTCATAGACATTTTAAAAAATAGATTATCCACTTTACAATGAGACTTTGGGTAATGAAAAGGCTAATGCTAATTGGTGGCTTTAAAAAAAAAACAACCCTAGAAGATTAAGAAATAAATTAAGAAGAGCATACATCGGGGTTTCTCGGTCTTGGCACTACTGATATCTGGGACTAGATAATTCTTTCCTGCGGGGGGCTGTCCTGTGCGTTGTAGGATAATTAACAACAGCCTTGGCCTCTGCTCGCTAGCGGCAGTGCTCCCCTGTCCCCAGGCTGTGGCAACCAAAAGTGTCTCTAGAGATTGCTGAATGCCCCCAGGGGAGCAAGATTACACCCCTATTCCACAGGTTGAAAACCGTGGTTATACATAAAAGTTCAAAGAGCTTGACTTTAATGTGGTCAAAGGTATCTCACTTACCTCCTGATGTGAGCTGCTCCTAGAAACTCATTTCTACAAAAAAAGAACAACAGAATATTTCAGTTACTTGCATCTTTTAGAAAAGGAACTAGGGGCTGGGGTGAAGGGATGGCCCTGCCTTCTTTCCTGCAGCGTGAACTCATCCCCTTATCCCTCTAAGCCCTCCTGGAGCCAGTCCACCTGCTTCCTGAAGCTTTTCCCAGCTACACCTTTCCCAATTGTCCATCTGGTCTCCCCCCAGCATGGGAAGGGAACTCAGAAAGAGTGGCATCCCAAAAGTCAAAGAAAAGTGCTTTCCAGAAGGGACAATGAGCCAGCGTGAAGCATCACGGAAGTAGAACAAGACCGGGACACGAAGGAAAGCATCATGTCTGGCATTTACAGGAAGCCATCGGCATGGCCACTGAGGAAGACATGGACAGTCTGACACAGCCTTGGCTGTGGACGGCTGGTCTCAACAGTTGGAAGGATGAAAGACAAGGGAGGGAAGAGGGGACGTGAGCAGGGGAGAGAAGTAGAGGGCAAGGAGGGGGGAAGCCTTGCGTTCGTGGCTTGTAATCTACTCACCTTGCCCTCCTGGCGCCCACTAGCGTCCTGGGTCCAAACCTCACCGTGTTGTGTGTGAGCACACGCCTCTCCTTCTTCCAGCAATGAACCATCTGTGTGGGGCAGAGACACGCCAGTGAGTCACAGGACGGGCCCCCCCACCCCACCGAGGTGGAGAGGAACTGAATACACCATCATTGATTTACGTATGATCTCAGGAGACTGAGAGAGCTATAAAGTAAACTCTGGGTCTGTCTCCTGTTCCAGAATTCCACAAGCCTCTCTTTATCTTGATGGGTCCCTTCCTGTGTGCTTCCTCAGGCCGACTTTGCATACAAACAGATTTGCTATGGAGAAAGCACAATAAATCCTGCCCCACCGCTGCAACGTACCCGATAAAAATCTCATAAATTAGACCCAAATGTTCACTGCAGAAGAATTCAGAGGAGAAAACTGTGAGAGAAGAATGCCTATAGTCAGGGTTTGAACTGGAATCCAGGGTAATCACCAGTCATCTTCCAGCTGTTTTGTCAACACTCTTATTTTCTCTGTAGTGCATAAGGAAGCATTTACTTGGGTTTTTTGGTCTGTCTTCCTGACTGAAGTGTAGGCTTCATGAGAGAAAAGGCTTTTTCTGCCCTGTCAGCAGAGTATCTCTGAAGCCTAGAACTGTGTCTGGCACGTGGTGTGTAACCAATAAATGTTGATTGGATGGGTGGGTGGATGTTTGGATGGATGAGTGAATGGGTGTGTGGATGGATGGATGGATGGGTGGATGGGTGGATAGATGGATGGATGATGGATGGATGGATGGATGGATACGTGGATGGATGGATGGATAGATGGATGGATGGATAGATGGATGGATGGATGGATGGATGGATGGATGGATAGGTGGATGGATGGATGGATGGATGGATGGATGGATGGATAGGTGGATGGATGGATGGATGGATAGGTGGATGGATGGATGGATGGATGGATTGATGGATGGATAGATGGACGGATGATGGATGGATGGATGGATGGATGGATAGGTGGATGGATGGATGGATGGATAGGTGGATGGATGGATGGATGGATGGATGGATGGATAGGTGGATGGATAGGTGGATGGATAGGTGGATGGATGGATGGATGGATGGATGGATGGATGGATGGATAGGTGGATGGATGGATGGATGGATGGATGGATGGATGGATGGATGGATAGGTGGATGGATGGATGGATGGATGGATGGATGGATGGATGGATGGATAGGTGGATGGATAGGTGGATGGATGGATGGATGGATGGATGGATTGATGGATGGATAGATGGACAGATGATGGATGGATGGATGGATGGATGGATGGATAGGTGGATGGATGGATGGATGGATAGATGGATGGGTGGATGGATGGATAGATGGATGGATGGATGGATGGATGGATGGATGGATGGATAAATGGATGGATGGGTGAATGGATGAATAGATAAATGGATGGGTGGGTGGCAAATGGGTAGGTAGATAGATGGATGAATAGGTGAAGGGGTGGATGGGGAGGTGGACTGATGAGTCCATCTGTCTCTATCTCTCAGGCCTAATTATGCAACGCTACCTAATAAAGCCCAACATGCTTCCCATTGTAATCTTTTTTTTTTTTAAGATTTTATTTATTTATTTGACAGAGATAGAGACAGCCAGCGAGAGAGGGAACACAAGAAGCAGGCTCATAGCGGAGGAGCCTGATGTGGGGCTCGATCCCAGAACGCCGGGATCACGCCCTGAGCCGAAGGCAGACGCTTAACCGCTGTGCCACCCAGGCGCCCCTTCCCATTGTAATCTAATTCCATCCTAATTGAATGGAGAGTCTCCAATTCAAACAAACAAAAAAATACATTGACTCACTTTTTTATCTTTTGTTCCACATGCCTCCTCACTAGGAAACAGGAAAGTGGATCCATTAGAATATTTCCTCCTTTTGATCAGTCATGAGTAATTCAGAATGTGAAGCTACCTTCTCAAATCTACAGAATTACTTACGAGGTTTCTTGGTCTGAACTTTGGCCCACATTCCCTCCCTCCCCAGTCTGTAACCCTGGAGGAGGGGGGGCCTCAGACCCGATCTCCTTCCATGCCCTGGCTTGGCATTGCCTGGCTGTCAGGAATTGAGGGAACTATGTCCTAGAGATTCCATCCAACAGAAGGGGAGAGGGCTCAGGTCCACCTCATGCCATGTCTATTCAATAAGGACATGCTCGTTTTCGACACCGATGCATTTTGAGGGTTTACATAATGAATAACCTGGTGTGTGCATGAATATCCTCCACTTTCTCTGTCCACAGTGTAAATCATTTGAAAATTCCAGGCCAGCTAAGCATTCCGGTACAAATGTTTTAAAAGGAAGCAACTCAAGAATGTGGACCGGTCTCTAGTGACTAGAAGGGGGCTCTTCCTCTCAGCTCAGCCACGAAGTCTCAGATGCCTCCCTTCAAAGCCAGTTCTTCACCCACCAGTTCTACCAAGTTCTTCCCGATTATCTGTACTTCCCACTGAAAGACTCAACGTGTTCCTGCAAAACCAAACAGAAAGCCAGTAAGGCAGAACCCAGCTACCCATGCATGAGGGCCCACTGGACCGTTCAGTGATTTCATCTGTCCTAGAGGGAAATGCAGAGAGGGCAGGTAATGACTTCAAGGAGCGAACAGTGGAACCTGGCAAAGTGACACAGAGCGAGCAGAGGCAATCTGCGTTAGAGTCCCCAGGACCTCTTCCCCCTCAGCCACAGCTCTTCCTGCTGCCCTTCAGTTAGGGGCTAAATGCTTCCTGACTCTTCCCATGAGAATACAAGAGTGAATTCCCAATAAGGCCACAATTATTCCTTTTAAATTCCTCTGCTGCGTATCGTAAGACCCAAGAGATGCTGACTGCTTATGTGTGTGCGTGTAAATTTCATGACTTGTAAATATCTAGACTACTTTTCGCTGAAGTTTCAGGGTCCCTGGAGTGCCATCAGCGTAGTACTTCTAAAGAGGTGTGTTAACTCACCACAGAGCCAAGGTCTTGACCGTCTTCCTCCAGACCGCAGAGTAGACGCTCTCCAAAGACGACTTGACTTTTCTTACCTCCAAGGGCAGTGACTCATGGTAGATGTTCTGGAGCTTTCTGAAGGCATTCAAGCCCCTTCCTTCTTGGAGGACTTTCCAGCATCTGTAGAAGTAACTGAAGACACCAAGGGGCCTTCCTTCCAGTATCAAAAAGATGAGAAAGAATAAACAGGGATCATACGGGGCAAAGTATCTTTTCTGGTATTTTTAAAATTGAGCTATTTCTTATATACGATAAAGTATACAGACCTTCCGTGTCCAGCTCAGTGCAATTTTACAACTGTATGTACCCACGTAATCACTGCACAAATCAAGTTACGGAACGTTTCTAGCACCCACGAGGGTTTTCTCTTACCTAGTCAATAGCTGTCCCCAGAAGCAACTGCTACTGACGTCTACCTCCCACAGGCAATTTCTACCTGTTGAGTTTCATAGAAATGAAACCATAGAGTATACTTTGTGTTTTGCTTCTTTTGTTTACACGATGTCTTTATGAGTCAATTCCACTTGTACTTTGTATTTTTTTAATTGAAATATAGTTCACACACAAGGCTACATTGGTTTCAGGTGTACGATACAGTGATTCAATCTCTCTATGTTATCCTATGTTCACAAGGGTAGTGACCATCCGCCACCACATTACGTTATTATTATGCCACTGACTGCATTCCCTACGCGGTACCTTTCATCCCAATGACATTCCTTCCATAACTGGAAGCCTGGACCTCCCACTCCCCTCCACCCATTTTGCCTATCCCCCCATTCCCTCCTCTTGGGGATACCCCCCCGTTTATTCCTTGTCTTTATGCATCCGTTTCTGCTTTTTGTTTGTTCATTTGTTTTGTTTTTTAGATTCCACATATACGTGAAAGCACATGGTATTGTCTGTGTCAGACTTATTTCACTTAGCCTAACACCCTCTAGGTCCATCCATGGCGTCACATATGGCAAGATCTCCTTTTAACGGCTGACTAATATTCCATTCTATATATACACCACATCTTCTTTATCCATTCATCTATGGATGGACTTTTGGGCTACTTGCATATCTTGCCTATTGTAAATAATGCTCAAATAAACAAAGGGGTACATATATATCTTTTTGAATTATTATTCTTATATTCCTTGGGTAAATCCCCAGTATTGGAACTACTGGATCATATGGTATTTAATTTTCTGAGGAACCGCCATACTGCTTTCCGCAGTGGCCGCACCGGTGTGCATTCCCACCAGCATCGCACGAGGGTTCCTTTTTCTCCACATCCTCGCCCACACCTGTTGTTTCTTGTGTTTTGGATTTTAGCCATGCTGCCAGGTGTGAGGTGATGGCTCACTGTGGTTTGGATTTGCATTTCCCTGATGATGAATAATGTGAGCATCTGTTCGCGTGTCTAGTGGCCATCTGGATGTCTTCTGTGGGAAACATGTCTAGTAGTTGGTACTTTTGTTTTGTTTTGTTTTGCTGCAAGGTATTCCATTAAATGAGCATTTCACAGGATAGTCCCCCAGGGATATTGTCTATTGACCTGAAGTTGCATTTACTCATCTTGTCATCTGCCACATTCGTTCTGCTCTTAAATCCCCCTACTGAGTTCTTAGCTTCTGAGACTGGATTTCTGTTTCATTTTTAGAATCCTCATTTGACGATTTTTAAACAAAGATTCTAGTGTGCTGGTGCAGTTCCTATGTTCTTGAGTTAATCAGAGTTGTTTTCAAGTCCTTGCCTGCTCATCCTAATATCTTAATGGAAACTACATTTCAGATGGCCTCCGTTACACGGGTTTCATCACGGCTTGCAGCTTAAAGCAGTCAAATCCTAACCTGAACTGCCGAGCGTCACCGCCAAGGGAATTTCCAACAGATCCTTCTAGCTCCTTCACAAATGATGTATGGGCTCCTTCAGAGGCGAACTGACCCACCAAGTTTTTTAAATAAACCAGTTCTTGGCAGGTTAATGCACTGGCTCTATTATGTTTGAGAACATCCTGACTGAGGTCATTCCAGGGCTCCCAAGAGGCAGTTCCCAAGTGAAATGGTTATAGTTTTGCAACAGCAGGTCAGAAAACATCAAAGTCAAAATTTTCTTCGTGCCTGAGACCACTCTCCTCTTTACCCAGGGCTTTATGATTTTAGATTCTCTGTCCTCTCAGCAAATGCTTCCAGTAAGAATCCTCCCTACCTGGTTCAAATGTTTCATTTAACTTTGGGTGTGATTCACGCATCTTGGTTTTCTAAAAGAGAAAAAGACAATAGGTTGTAAGATAGAAATTTTCCTGAAGGACAGCTTTTATTCTGTTGTTTCCTTGGTCCAAAGAACTCAGTGGTTCCTCACTGCCCATCCTAGCACCCACACTCCTCTTTCAGGTCTGAATTTAATTAACATCGTATGCAAACTTCCTGCTTCAGCTAAGCTAGCCTGCTCCTGAAACATCTCCAGTGTCACATGATGGCTTACATGTGACAATACACCCCCACCCCCAATCAGGAGTTCTTCCTCTAGATATCCCCTGTAAAACTTCTTGTCTGAAGGACACAGTGTCTCATTCATCTCTGAAATCCCAGCAAGTAAGATAATGACCAGAACACAGTGGGAATTCTAAATATGAAATCTCCACCATTATTTTGGGATGTGTAAATACTAACGTTCATCTTATTCTTTACTGACAATGACTCTTAAGATCTCAAACTCTGAATTCTATCCTCTTCCCCACCCCCCGATCACTAGGTCATCAGTGGATCACATCTTAGAGCGAGGTTATGTTCTAAAGCCAGTTCAAATTCCAAACATTAAGAATTGTCAAATTTATTATAAATGTGAAACTACAATAAACCTTGTGTTCCAATAAAAAAAAAAAAAAAGAATGGTCAAATTTTCCCTCGAAAAATCCTGCAAGTCACCCATAAAAAAGAATGTTGATCATTTTAAGAGTCCTATGACTTCTTTCGGAAGTTCAACACACCCAAAACAGCCCAACTTGTCCTGACATTGGCTACGTAGCTGTTTTTCAGATGGGAAGCATGGAAGCTGCTTGGGTTATGTTCAGAAGTCATGCCGCATGAAAAATATATTTCCACTCATTTTCCATGCGTTGGCTTTGCCTTCTTCCCTCAAGACGCACAATTGTTTTCCCACCAATGACATGTTCAAATGATGAACTCCACTGGGGCCCCTTACTTCCCACCTCTCCCATTCTGCCTCCGCTTCTTGAACCTGCCTTTCAACAACATGGGGGTCTGGGACTGAGTTCTCAGTTTACCAGCTCTACCGCTGCTTTCCTTGTCTTTCTTTGAAACCTTTCCAATGGTCCTACCACTTCCCTCCTGTTCCAGCCATTCTATCAATCTTCACACCTGTGTTTTCACTGATTTTCTTTAATATTGTAATTTCTTCTTTCTTGGAACTTTCACAGCCCATGTGCAGGCTTCGACTATGGCACCCGGACAATTTTATTTTGCTCAAGTTGCAAATCATGGACGACACTGCAAGTGCCTTGGGGGCAGGAGGTATATCCCACCCCATTCTGTACCCCTCCCGGCACCTGGCACGGTGCCATGAACACAGCAGGTGTTCTAGGGTGTTTGTGGAATGAATATGAAATAATGACATATTAGGAAGTATATATAGTGTGGATTCAGGATGGAGCTCCTGGAACTGTAATAAAGATGCAGAGACACCAACTGACAGCTGAGTATTCTGTGTATAAGGAGTAAAGCCTTCAAAGTAGAAATGGAGGGAGTGACAGACACAAAGGGACGTCTTTGAGGCTGGCAACAGGGTGCAAAAGAGGGCTCCAAGGTTTACAACCCGGGTGTCTAAGAGATTGAATTTACCATTTATAGAGTAGGAGCTGTTCTTCCATGGGGAAGGGGAAGACCTGTGAGCTAAACATGTTGAGTCTGACATGTTATAGGACAGCCAAGTGAAAATGTCCAGCATGAAGTCGGAAATAAGAATGCAGTTCTCAGGCGAGGGACCTCGATCTGACTGTGGATACGGGAATCCTCTGTTGAAAGTACAATGAAGGAGACCCCCGAGAGAGTGTGGACACAAATGCAGGTGAACAAGGGCTCACCCTTGCAACACCCTTGGGACACACACACACACACACACACACACACACACACAAACATATAACCAGGTAGCTTTTAAGATGTCTCGTTCATCTCTGAATGTAGCCACCAGCCACATGGAGCTTTTAAAATTGAATAAAATTAAAAATTCAGTTCTTAAGTCATACCAGTCACATTTCAAGTCCTCAGTTGCCACATGTGGCGAGTGGATACCATACCGAACAGCACAGATAGATGTATAAAAAATTCCCATCTCTGCAGAAAGTTCTAACAGACAGTGCTGGTCTAGACTGCAGGAAAAAAGAACGACAACTGGAATGGGAATTGTTACACCAGCCTAAGGATGCGCTGGGGTTGGTTTGCTAAACGAATATGCTAAATCTTAGCGCCTTTGCTATTTGCAGCAAAAACTTATTTTAAAAAAACCCTTTTTATTATGTAAGTGACAGATGGCTCCATGTAGAAAAATATTAAAAAGTTGGAAAGCATAAAGAAAAAATTAGAAATCCCCCCCAACCTACCTATGCAGAACTGAGTCAATCTGTCCTTTCTGGTTTTTAAAAATATTTACATCTGAATAATAATGGAAGTCTATTATACATATAATTTTGTACGCCACCGTATCCACCTGAAAGTATATTATAAAGATTTTCCCAGTGATTAGCCCATCTCTAAAATGGAGCAAACCTGGGGCGCCTGGGTGGCTCAGTCGTTAAGCATCTGCCTTCAGCCCAGGGCATGATCCCAGGGTCCTGGGATTGAGCCCCGCATCAGGCTCCCTGCCCCACTGGGAGCCTGCTTCTCCCTCTCCCACTCCCCCTGCTTGTGTTCCCTCCCTCGCTGGCTGTGTCTCTCTCTGTCAAATAAAGAAATAAAATCTTTAAAAAAAATTTAAAAAAAATAAAATGGAGCAAACCTGGAGAAGCGTAAATGCTAGGACACAACCATTTTAAAGACTTTTGTCACATCACACAATTTTATAGAAAAGTTTCACCAATTTTCATTCCCAGCAATAAATGTCTGAAAATTCTGATCATCCTCTGCCTTTTCTTAGCCTTTCCAAGGTCATTTTTTTTAAGTTTTTATTTAAATTCCAGTTAGTTAACATATTTGTTATTTGTTTCGGGTGGACAATATAGTGATTCAGCACTTCCCTACGACCAAGGTCATCTGATTGCTTTTTATCTTTGCCAGCCTTGTTTCAAACATTTTTTGTGATTGCTGCCCAATTACATTTATTTTATGTACTTTTTGTGTGATTACCTATTTTACTATTTGTCTATGATTTATAAAACCGCACTTCATATATTAAACGTTGCGTCAGTCTATGTTTGTAGAGAGACAGAGGTAGTGCTTTCTAGAGATCTCCCCAAGTTTTTTTTAGCTTGTTTCTGACGTACAGAAAGTTTAAAATCTGCATACAATCAAATATTAGTCTTTTCCCTCTGATCATTCTTCCTTTGCTTTTTCTGTTAGATTTACCCAGGTGCTCCTCACTGTTTTTTCTTCTAGTTCTTCTATTGTTTCAATGTTTGGAAACGGTTATTTTGATACATGCTATCCATTCTGCCTCACCATGTTCGTGAAGATGAATTAGAGAAAAATCATATTAAAACAGTACTTAGCCATTATTTGCCCAGGTAGTCTTCTTACCACTCATTTAAAACTCCTTCGAGTTTGAGGTGGTTAATGGACAAATAGGCTACCAGGGGTGAGAAGAGATTGGAACAAGAAAAGAAATTGTAAGAATAACATGGAATCACTAAGGGTTACTGCGATATTTAATCAGTCCTTTCTTCCAATATTCACTGCACTGGAAAATTTCGTATATCCCATCCCTCTGCCGAGGCAGCTCACCTTCCTCCGATGGGGCATCACAAGAAGTAAGACCCAGCGTGGCCTCAGGTATCTCTCAGAGATGAGCGAAGGGTGAAGGCAGCTGGGGGACCGAGGGAAGTCTGATGGGGGGCTATGACTGCGATCAGTCTTCTGATCCTGGAAGGGGAAAGGATACAACACTTATACTCACTGCTTCCAAGTCTGACTCTGTTAAAGAAAAGGACACATCCTGCTTGCTTATTTACTCAGTGTCCCCTCTTGGCACCCCAATCTCTGACCTCCCCTGGAAAGTCAAAGACCACAGAGTCTCCCAAGTGATCATACGGGGGAGAGGCTCAAGCTCAGCCCCCAATCAATCCCTTTGAGCCCAACTTCGCGTGGCTAGAATTTTACATCTTATTGTTTGTTGGACAGTTGCTTTGTAGCACAAATATGGTTGAGAGATTATTCTGGGGCAAGGTATTTGTATCTTATATTGATAAATAACCCCACACTTTTGGGAAGATTTTCACACACATTCATGAAAAGGCTATTTGAACTAGATGTCCAAAACCCTGGAGTTGGGGTTGTTCCGTGATTGTTATAGAGGACTACAGGAGATCACTTAATTCTTGTTCCCTAGTCCCAGGTATGGCCCGAACCAGCTCCCTGACCTAGGTCCCATCACCGTCTAGGTCTTTGTATCCTCAACCTGGTCCAAGATTCTGCCCTGGACACCCTACTTTCACCTCACCAACACCCACCATCATTGCTGCTTGGTTTGAAGACAATGGCACCTGCTGAGAGCACAGGAACGAAACCCACACCACCCCCGACAGTTGCACCGAAGGCAAGCAGTGAAGATTTGCAGAAGGAGCCGTACACGTCACAGAGCACCGAACTACCCAGTCCCATGCAAAGTGAGGAACTGGTTCCGTTTGCATTTTCTGCTTTCTGTGTCCACGTGTTGTGGAGACAGGCTCAGAGAGGTGCACGGGCATCTAGGGGAGAGCGTATTTCCACAGGGAACAAGGACACAGATAGTCAGGGAAAATAACTCGTTCTGTTGTAGAGAGGGGACGCACTCGACTTTCACTGTATTTTTAAAAACTCCTACTTGGAAATCATGATAAACAAAAGAGATGGATACATGGGTAGGTGACCGAGAATCCCCCAATCATGTGAAACTTGCTTAAGTATCTAGTGCAGAATGGTTCTTACATCCTGAGAAAGGCTTACTCAATCCCCTAAAGAATCACTTTAAGTAAGTTACTGGGTGAGGACATCCGCTGAGCCTCAGCCATCAGCCGCAAGAACAATCCAGTAAATGCAGGGCTGCCCTTCTGCAGACGACAGGAAGCCCCTCTACTCGCACTCTGCGGAGCAGTAACTGGACAGGGACTGTCCAGCTAAACCCACTAAGACACGTGCTCGTTAAGACGCTCACTCACCATCCAACCCTTGCTTTATTTCGTGTTTTTAATGAAAGGTACATTGAACTCATTTATCCTTGTTAAAGTGCACGAGCGTGTGTGTTTCAATATGGCTGCCTGTAGAACTCTGATTGACTCCAAAGGACGGTGGGGCTGTTGCATGAGGGCCTCCATGCCCAGGTAGGGAAAAACACCGCAAAAACATGGAATCCCTCCTTAGAACTGGCCTGGAAGCTCAAGAACTAAAAATTAGAACTCACAATACACTCTCCTATCTTGAAAATAACAGGAACTCTGAGACTGGGTTACTCTTACCCTCCAGAATTTTCTACAGCATTTGTATTTAAACAAAACACTCTGCTATCTCTGTCTTCCCCAATGGCTGGATAGATGGATGGTCAGTTGATGGGCAGATAGATGATAGACTATAGACTACACAGGAGAGAGAGAGAGGGAGAGAGGAAGAACTAACCTCTTTCTCATCCTCCCATCCCAAATCTTTAAGTACAAGCACTATTTGTTGGCCAACGAGCCATGGACGCTGGAACGGCTGCGGTTCATCGTATTTCCACTTACCTTCCCCTTGGGTCCAGGAAGTATCTTCAGGCTAAAGAAGGAAAAGAAAAGACCTGAAAGAACTTGTTTTCCAAGGAAACAAGACAGCACTGGAATCGGGAGCTCTTGTCAACTCCGGGGACTCCTTTTCTCTCAGGATCCCAAGGGCAAGACGTGTCCAGATTTTGGCAAACCCGTCTCCTCCTGGCTCTCCCTCCCTGAGCTCGTGGGAAAGAGCTCCTTCGAGGTGTGGTGTTGGGAGGGCACGATCTGGGACAGGGAGCAATTCCACGAGCAGGTGTATTGGGAGCGGAAACAGATCAGTTGCTTCTGGAAGAAAAGTGAGGCTTTGCCCCGGGGCCCCTTGGTAGAGCCAGTAACACTCAACAGGGAACCCTCTTACCTCCAAGTAATGGTGAGGCCATTCCTGTCCCCCGAGTCAAGCCTGTACTGCCTCTCCACTGGAAGATTAAAAAAAGAAAGAAGGAAGAAGGAAATGGACCACGTGCTCCCTGTGCCCCCTGTGAAAGAAGGACTCGGAGTCAGATGAGTGTTAAAAAAAAAAAAAAAAAAAGTCCACCAGAGGGAAATACTGCCGGAAACTGACATTCGGAAGCATGCCCCGAACAAGGTAATCTTATTTTTAAACGTTATACAGTTACTTAAAAAAAAAAAAAAAAAAAAAAAAAAAAAAAAAAATTTATATATATATATATATATATATATATAATAATGTCTGCAATATTTTTCTTCAATCTCCAGATGCTTTTTTCCGGTGAAATACCTTTACGTTTAAAGTAATGAGTACAACTGTTTATATGCTACAGTGTGTCCAGAAAATCTGGAAATAATAGGAGAAATCATGGGTTTATTGTATTTTTCCCAAGCGAACAATCGGACCCTTTGGGGGTTGAATGAGGTGGTCATTACCTTTGCTTTTACCTTTCTCCCTGCCCTGATTAATTATTCTTTTTGAAGATTTTATTTATTTATTTGAGAGAGAGAGAGAGAGCACAAGCAGGGGGAGCTCAGGCAGAGGGAGATGGACAGGCAGACACCCCGCTGAGCAGGGAGCCCGATGTGGGACTCGATCCCAGGACCCTGGGATTATGACCTGAGCTGAAGGCAGACGCTTCCCTGACTGAGCCACCCGGGCGCCCCTGCTCTGCTCAATTATTCCTGACAGCATTCATCACCACTGGACATAAGCAAACGTGAAATGTTTGTATATTTCCATCACAGAGATTACACATAATAAATGAGCAAACGAGGGGTGAAGATACATTCAGAAAGTGAAGAATACTATTAGGGAAATAAACAAAGGATTGCTACTTCAGAGAAGGTGCTCAGGGAGGACTGCTCGGAGGAGGTGATATCTGAGACCTTCCTGAATGCTGAGAAAAAACCAGAGCTGGGAAGGGAAGGACCATGGCAGGCAGAGAAGCAAAGGCCAGTGTGGCCAGAGCCCCAAGAGGGGACGGGGTGCAAGTCGGGGGTTATCCATGTGGGGTCCTCCCAATGGCAGGTTGAACACAGGGAGAGTTATGAGCCAATTGCATGTTTAAAAGCTCACTCTGGATGCTTTGTGGAAAAGACATTGTAAGAGGTAAGAGTGGAGACAGGCAGACAGACAGACAAATTAGGAAGCTAGGACAGTCGTCCAGGAGAAGGTTGGTAGGATACGGACCAGAGCGACAGTCGTGCAGATGGGGAGAAATAATTGGATTTTAAATGTTCTGCACATCTCAGATCAAATTTGTGCCCTTCGACCTGGCTTTGCTCCCCAGCTGCACTTGGCATTTGAACACGGCTCTCATGACGAATCTATCAAGCTCCATACCGTGCCTCCCATTATAGGAAAGTCCCATTTGAAAAAGTACATCAACAGTATCTTATCTGATTCTCATAGCATCCGTATGAGGCAGAAAAGTCAGATATTAATCCCACCTGAAGAGGTTAAAAGTCACACAACCAGGGGCGCCTGGGTGGCACAGCGGTTGGGCGTCTGCCTTCGGCTCAGGGTGTGATCCCGGCGTTAGGGGATCGAGCCCCACATCGGGCTCCTCCGCTATGAGCCTGCTTCTTCCTCTCCCATTCCCCCTGCTTGTGTTCCCTCTCTCTCTGGCTGTCTCTATCTCTGTCAAATAAATAAATAAAATCTTTAAAAAAAAAAAAAAAAGTCACACAACCAGAAAGGGTCTCGCCGAGCCACTCTGATTTCTATTCTAAGCTCCTCCCCTCCTCAAACAATACGTCTACCCATACAAATCAAATCAATAGGGTTTTCACGGCACTGTGACCATGTGGCCCCATATTGATGACAAGCATAGAGCCCAAGGCCAAAGTCATTTAGGGAAACCTCACAATGTGTTCTGACCGTATGTGGCTGGATTGCCAGAGACACATACACACCCACTGGGTAGGAATATGTAGGCTGTCACAAGGCCGGGGAAGTGACCAGAAGGGGGCTTGTGTTAAGTCCTGGAAGATGGTCATAAGGGGATGGGAAGGTAGGTGGAGCTTGGCAGGATATAGAGAATATTAGAACTGGAAGGGAATCTGATGATCGCATAGACGAGCCACACGAGGTCCAAAGAGGGAAAAAGAAAATGCTGAGGTCAATCTCTTGAGTGGATGAAAGGCAAGTGGGTGGGCTGGAAGAAAAGAGCATGAAAGCCACTGAAAAAGTAATTCTGTCTAACTCTGTAAGAGAAACAGGGAGACTAGAAGACAGTGAGCTGAGGAATGGATCAGAGAAAGAGGGAAGGGCAGGAAAATGGCACTCACTGTGGGTGACAGTCACTGTGTCCACACTGATGTCAGCTGGCAGGCACTGTCTCCTTCGGTGACGGTCAGGAGCTTCCTGTGGACGCCCATTCCTGGGTGCCACCCTCTGAAACCAGACTCTCTGCCTCTTCGTTCTCGGACAGCCCCTGGTTTCTGCTTCTTGTCCACTCCTTTGATGGAATTATTCGTATCTTCAGCCACATCCGTCAGCCTTTTGCCTCGGATCCTTTTCTTGAACTTCCGGTCCTTACCATTTGTCCTTCTCTTCTGCCTGGTAATTCTGGAAACGTAAAAATTTGCAGGAAATATTTGAATCAGGGGCTCCCCAACAGTTGCCAAATACAGTCAAGGTGTCGGACGCCTGGGTGGCTCAGTCGATGAAGCGTCTGACTCTTGATCTCAGCTCAGGTCATGATCTCAGGGTTGTGAGATCAAGCCCCACGTCGGGCTCTGCACTTAGCAGGGAGTCTGCTTGAGACTCTCTCTCCCTCTCCCTCTGCCACTCCCCCCACCAAAATAAATCAATCAATCTTTTTTTAAAAAAGAATATATATTTTTGAAGCACATGTTAAGCATTGGCCAAAAAATAAAAAAATTAACTAACTACAATAATTTCACTACGAAAAAGCATTGAAAAATGAAACCTTATTCCTAACCTAGGGAAATAGTATCAAAAGATCCCTTAACTTTGTAAAGGACCATCAAGGAAGGATATTTACAATAAATGTTATACCTAAAAGGTCAGAAGGTTAAAGTCATAAACTTGACCAGAATGCCGGCCTTTACCACTACAAATAAGGAATGTACTGCTTGTCCTAATGGGTGCAGTACAATAAGAAAATTAAGGAAAGGGGGCGCCTGGGTGGCACAGCGGTTAAGCATCTGCCTTTGGCTCAGGGCGTGATCCCGGCGTTATGGGATCAAGCCCCACATCAGGCTCTTCCGCTATGAGCCTGCTTCTTCCTCTCCCACTCCCCCTGCTGTGTTCCCTCTCTCGCTGGCTGTCTCTATCTCTGTCGAGTAAATAAATAAAATCTTTAAAAAAAAAATTTTTTTTAAGAAAGATTTTATTTTTCAAGGAGTCTCCGCACCCAACCTGGGGCTTGAACTCACGACCCTGAGATCAAGAGTCGCACGCTCCACCGACTGAGCCAGTCACCGCCCCCCCCCACCCCATGAAGAAATTTTAAAATAGCTTTGTGGTTAACCAGCCAGAAATGTTGAAAGAATTCCTTTGAGGGAATTGATCGATCATGAGGAAAACAGCCCTAGAAACTGGACTTTATACCAAAAAGCAAACAATTCGCTGATTTTCCCCCATCTTTATACTTTTCTGTAGTTCTTGACTTTCTATAATTATAGTACTTTTATTTTAAAAGAAAAAAATATGCTTTAGGTCCCTTGCCACCCACGCCAATGCCCCACATCTCACCCTGATTCTGCCCAGGTCCTTATGCTATGTCCGGTTTCTGGAAAACAGAAAAGATCACCAAAGTTACACTGTGCTAACTGGATTAGGGCTATTTGCTTTGTGATTTTTTTCCATGTCACACTTGTATTCAAATTTTTCCAAAGTCCCTGATTTTTTTTTTAAGATTTTATTTATTTACTTGCGAGAGAAAGAGTACAGAGGGAGAGGGAGAAGCAGGGTCCCCAGTGAGCAGGGAGCCCAATACAGGGCTCGATCCCAGGACCCTAAAGTCATGACCTGAGCTCAAGGCAGATGCTTAATCGACTGAGCCACCCAGACGCCCTGACCCTGATTCTTTTTAAAATCAGACCTAAATGCCTCATCTTGGCATTCGGGGCTCTTCAAAATATGGAGTCCCTGAAGCTTGTGTGTGTGTTGTAAAAAATCTGTCTGCTAAGGGGTGCCTGGGTGGCACAGAGGTTAAGCGTCTGCCTTCGGTTCAGGGCATGATCCCAGCGTTCTGGGATCGAGCCCCACATCAGGCTCCTCTGCTATGAGCCTGCTTCTTCCTCTCCCACTCCCCCCGCTTGTGTTCCCTCTCTCGCTGCCTGTCTCTATCCTGTCGAATAAATAAATAAAATCTTTAAAAAAAAAATCTGTCTGCTAGATACATCACCATATACAAATACACTGGCTGCACACAGCTACATTGAGATAGAGACGGTGTGCGTACATATATACACACACACTCTCTCTTACTCAACACACACACACGCACGCACAGAGCAAGGAGCATCTCAAATCCAAAAATTAACAACACACCGTAAGCTACGGAGAACTTAGGGCCGTACCGTATTTCAACAGAGAACGGCAGGATTTTGACTCACCCGATTCAAATATCTGAAAATCAGAAACAACAACGCTCTTCGTTCACACACGACTGTTTGGAAAGTGGGCTTCGGTCCCGTGTTGTGGACAAGCTGCTCGTTGCCCCGGAGAGCCTCGGTCTCCAAACCCTGCTACCGTCCTCAGTGTCTTCTGTCTCGGACTCGGACCCTCCTGCCTGTCTCACGAGGACCCTGGGTTTATGGCGGGGTCACATACATCATCTGGGTGATCGCCCACCTCACTGTCCTTTATTCGTGGTTGGTTGGTTGTTTCTGCAAACTCCCTTTTTGCCATATAAGGTAACGGTCTCAGGTTCCAGGGATTAGGACGCCGCGGGCATCTTTGGAAGTACCATTCCCCAGATCACACGGCCTCGACTCTGTATTCTTGCTCCACGCCTGGGGCTCGGAAGGGGTAGCCACAAAGGAAGGAGTGGCCCTTACCTTTCCCTTGGGCCCCCTGGGGCCCGGCATAGAGGCCAGCATCTGTGAAGACCGGAGGCAGCGCGGCCACAGGCTCGGCACCGGCTGGGGGAGCCCTCTGCCTCACTGCGGACTTCCTCGCCTGGGTGACCCCGGGAATCCACGTTGCTGGTGACAGCACCACCAAGCCATAGTTTCCCTCTTGCCCCCATCCTCCGACGTCCTAGGCCCTGTTGCAGGGGAAAAAAAAATTACATGCAGATAAAAGACATTCTCATCCCTAGACTACAACATGGATGGTTCAACAGCCCCCCGGAAGCTGCTGACATCTCCCCGAACCTCCCAAGGTCGGGGCTGCCATCCCGGGTTCCAGGACCTTCCTCATGCCCGTGATGGGACAGAGAAGGCAGGAGAACCTTCAGCCCCTAAATCAGGTTTTCCAACCTTTAGACATGTTTATAGAAACGTGAAAGTCTTCCCCTTGCCTTTCTGTGAAATTCACGTGAAACGCCTCTGATTAGATTTCACGAAAACCTGATCCAGGTGTTTATGGCGCATTCTCCCCGGTTGAGAATCAGTATCTCTCTCCTAGCTTGCAGGCCTCTCTTTCCAATTTGCAAATATACATTTAAAATACTGAAGACGCGGGGCGCCTGGGTGGCTCAGTTGGTTGAGCGACGGACTCTTGGTTTCAGCTCAGGTCATGATCTCATGGGTTGTGGGATCAAGCCCCGCGTTGGGCTCAATGCTCAGTGGGGAGTCTGCTTGAAGACTCTCT
Source organism: Ursus americanus (assembly GCF_024610735.1). Taxonomy (NCBI): domain Eukaryota; kingdom Metazoa; phylum Chordata; class Mammalia; order Carnivora; family Ursidae; genus Ursus; species Ursus americanus. The sequence goes on along the minus strand of NC_142140.1, from coordinate 64,274,727 downwards.
CCCTCTGCCCCTCCCCCACTCACTCTCTCTGTCTTTCTAAAATAAATAAATAAATCTTAAAAAAAATGATAAAATACTGAAGATGCTTTCCCAATGGTGTCATTCTTTGCCCCCACTTGGTTGTGAAAGCACTGTTCTCAGCTCCCTCCATCATGGGGAGACTCTCTCCCATACAGACCAGGCGCCCTTTCCAAGACACCACTTTAAGGCTGAGAACCAGCCCCGTTTGGGATGTCAGAGACCCTCGGCAGATTTTCATCGCCTTAACATGGATTTTTCTGAAGTGGCCCACAGATGCGCTCAGCCCGTGTTCTTCCTTACGGTCCTGGCCGAGGCAGCAGGGAGCTCCGTCCCGAGTGTGCTCCAGGGCTCGAGTCTCCAGAAGTGTCGTCCTCCTGTCCTGTGAACAAAGAGGCACTCGAGGCCGTGGGCCTGCGCAGAAAACTCAGCCTGTCGGGTGGCTGGCCTCTGCAGGGTGGAAGGGGGAGGCCCATCCCTGGCCACCTGGGATTGACTCAGAGAAGGTTCCAGAGTGTCCAAGAGGAGACTGTCCTGAGCAGACGGTTTCACGGGGACTGCTACCATCAGCCCGGGCTGGGGAAAGGCTTGGGTAAGGGGTGTCCAGGCTTTTACCGTCTGGTCCTCTGTGGCTTAAGGGGCTAGACTAGGTGAAGCCGTTCACACCCTCGACCTCTAACGGTCTCACGGGGGGTCCAGAAGCTCTGTAGGAACAGAAGCATACAGAGGAGCCACGCTGCCTGCCGGGGGTCCGGAGGGCTCCCCAACGTGAGATGACAGTGGGGTCAAGGCTTGAAGGGTGTGTGGACGTTTGCCAGAGGGAGGGGGGAAGGTATGTTCCAGAAGGAGAGAACGACAAAGGCCAAGGGGTGCGGGAGAGGCTCCGTGTTTGGGAATCGGGAAGGAGAACACGGGTGAGGGGGAGAGGTGGCCGGTCAAGGGGGTGGCCTCCCGAATGTGGTCTTTGCCCTGCCTACCCTGTTTGCACTACTCCAGGCTTGGCGCTCTTCCTCATTTGTTTCTTTTTCTCTTTCTTTTCTTTTTTCTTTTCTTTACTTTTCTTCTTTTTTTTCTTCTTCCTCCCTCCCTCTCTCCCTCCCTTCCTTCCTTCAGACCGAGAGCACAAGCAGGCAGAAGGAGAGGGAGAAGCAAACTCCCCGCTCAGACGCGGGGCTTGTTCCCAGGACCCAGGTTCATGACCTGAGCCGAAGGCAGACGCTCAACCGACTGAGCCACCCAGGCGTCCTCTCATTTGTCCCTAATGATATTTATTGTTCCTTTACGATGATCAAATAGTACGAGGCCCCTTCCGACTATCAATTTACCTAGAAGAAGATGCTAAGAGGGGATCCGATCTGCGATTTATTTACAAAACCACATCACGGATTTGCAAATTAACGAGAGATATATCCTAGTCCCGTCTCTGGGTGTGTGTGAAACATTTCTCTGTGGTGCCTCATACTTCTGGGTCAACTTCCAGTCCCCATGGCAGACTGGACTTAGGATAAAGGACTTCTCTTTCTGATTCTAGACATAAAGAAAACAGTGAAAGTTGTAAGGTGTTACGGTGTTCACAATTAAGAAAGGGATCTCCCTAGGGGCCAGTAATAGAAATGAAATGGAAAACCAGACGTGAGCGGGAACTGAACAGCTCAGGGGACTGGAACGGCACAGAGCTCGGAGTTCACGCCCGTAGAAGTCTTCTTACCCCTTCGCAGGGTTAGGGGAAGGGCACCTGCCTAAAGATAGGACCCACAACAGGTGCACTGCTCATCCAGAGGATGGGACTGGGCAAAACACACCTGGTACCAGTTACCAACATACCGCCTTCGAATGCATACGTCATTACGTGCTCTGTGAACACGCATCTGGACCCTCTAAGTATCTCTCTTTTTCCAGCTGGTATGACGCTAAGCTTTGTCCGTAGAGGACATCTGAGTTCTGGGTGCTTCTCCTGGCAGGCTCCACAACGACTTCCCAGCGTCCAGTATGCAGGGTAGCCAGCAGCCCCCAACAGCCAGAGCCCTTCCCAGAGCCCTCCTGGGGCGCACCTCCTGAGAACAGCCTTCCCGCACACCCTCGAGGGCACATTCCCTGCAAATTTTTCCAGTGCAACACCACACAGCCCCTCTACCGTTCCCCGGGCCACACCCGCGCTGCATCTCAGGCGAGCAGCTCAGCCCTAGGGAGGTGGGGGCCCCCCTTGAATTTCTGTCTCCGTCCTACAGGCAGAGGCTGCTGCTTCCAGCCGTGACTCCCGTTCTCTTCACCTCCTACACGCTCGTTCTGCAACACTGCAACATGCTAGTGTTAACAGAGCAGATTTCTCTATGTTCAACTCGCCCAAACTCCCCTGTGGTGTCTGTCTCCTGTTGGGCTCTGACGCGCATGGCAACAAGATCGGGGACCGAGCAAAGGTGTTGAAAGAAAGGGGTCCCACCGTTCTCTCGGTCACTCTGGGGCCCGGCAGAAAATGCAACCCCCACACGGACAGCAAGCTGAGGAGTGGTCTCCTTTCCTCCTTCCAGACGAGCAATGTGCCCAAACTGCAAATCTGGTAAATACCAGACCCGGTCACTGACTCCAGAAAGTTCCACTCCAGAACCACTTTCCAGGGCAATCGAAGAATGATCAGAATTAGAAGGACCCTTCCCGTTGCAAGGACCTCCTTCTGCATTTTGCAGATAATCACAGGGAGACCCAGGGAGATGAGGTGACAAGCTTGAAGTGTCTCCTGAGTTGTTCTTAGTCTCCTCGGTGCTGTCTCTACCCTGTCACTTTTCCCCCATGTCGTGAGCCTCTTCCCTTTACCTAACTCTGCCCTCCTCTGAGCTGCCTTTGTCTTCAGAAGAATCTCGCAGGGACTCGTTTCGTCAAAGCTTCCCCTGGAGGCAACTTACCCTGTTTCAGCTGCCCTCAAGGGTCCGAGACCGTCCCCCGGGCTGGTGTACATGCTTCTGTTCGAGGTGACACGCCCATTGTCCTCAGCTCCTGAAAAAAAGATGAAGACGTGGGGTCACCTTTGCGAGGCTGTCGTGGGTGCAGTGGTCTCACGGGACGGCGCCGGGGGGAATGGGACAGTCACCCCATGCAGGTGGGTGCCATTCCGAAAAGCTTATCACTGATTCACAGCTTAAGTGATTTATGGATGGCGAGAATTAGGGAAAACTGAAAAGCCAATCACACATTTCAATGGTCACCACATAAGGAAAGGCCACATCCCAAAGTTCTCTCTATATTCCGTGTATTCTGCCGCTAACTCATCTTTCTCACCATCAAAAATGGCTTTCAATATGCAAGTTCCTTCACATCAGAACACAAATCAGTGCAACCAGCAGTTTTTCTCCTACAAGGTGTCAGGTAATGAAGGGTATTCAGGGCGTCATTTCTTTTTTAGAGTATCGTTGCTTTAAAAGGAGGGGGCTTCGGGCGCCTGGGTGGCACAGCGGTTAAGCATCTGCCTTTGGCTCAGGGCGTGATGCCGGCGTTCTGGGATCGAGCCCCACATCGGGCTCCTCCGCTGGGAGCCTGCTTCTTCCTCTCCCACTCGCCCTGCTTGTGTTCCCTTTCTCGCTGGCTGTCTCTCTCTCTCAAATAAATAAATAAAATCTTTAAAAAAAAAAAAAAGGAAGGGGCTTGTGGGGAGAGGCGCAGAGGGAGAGAGAGTCCTAAGCAGACTCCGTGCCCAGTGCAGAGTCGGACACGGGGCTCGAGCTCATGACCCTGAGACCACCATCCCGAGATCATGACCTGAGCAGAAATCAAGAGTTGGACACTTAACCGACTGAGCCACCCAGGCGTCCCCAGAGCGTCACTGCTTTTAAGAACAGAAATGTAGAAACGATGCGGATGCCCCTTGGTTGGGTTTGTGACGCATTTGCATTACTAAGTTGTAAGCAGCATTCAGAAAGAATGGGGCAAATCTGAAGTTAGAGATCTGGAAGAAAGCTCCACAAACTCCAGTGAAAAGAGAAAGCAGGTTAAGAGCACAAATTTGCAACTCGCAGATAAATAAGTCCGGGAGATCTAACGCCCAGCGTGGTGACTATAGACCGTAATACTTCAAAGCTGCTAAGAGTCTAGATCTTAACTGTTGGGAAAGACAAATAATTACGTGATGTCCTCGAGGTGTTGGTTAAAACAACGACGGCAATCACATTGCAACTGTATAAATGTATCAAATCAGCACATTGTACAATTTAAACTTAGGCGACGGGCTAGGTCAACTATACCTCAGTAAATTTAATAAATAAAGTGAAATTCGAATTAAAAAGAAAGGAAGTGGCAAAACAATAATTATTGTATGCTTGTATATGATTTTTTTTTTTAATTTAAAAAGGAGGAGGCAGAGGGGGGCACCTGGGTGGCTCAGTCGAGTAAGCATCTGCCTTCGGCTCTGGTCATAATCCCAGGGTCCTGGGATCGAGCCCTGCATTGGGCTCCGTGCTCAACAACGGAGTCTGCTTCTCCTGCTGCCTCTGCCCCTCTCTCCTGCTCAGGTGAGCTCTCTCTCACTCTATCTCAAGTAAATAAATAAAATCTTTAAAAATAAAAAAAATGAATTAAAAAAAAAGAAGGCGGCGGCAGAGATTTTCTCTTACAGAGTGGTCCTCCCTGCCTGGAAACCACCTCAGAGCCCCTCCCCCTCAGCCAGACTGAGGTTCACGGACTATTTGCTGAGAGCAATTTGGAAGCCAAAGCTCAACGATCCCTACGCCAATCAGGGAAAGTGGAGAGGGCGAGAGGCATGGGACCTACCCTGCGGCCACAGGGGACATGGCCTGCCTTGTCTGTAAATACCAGATCCGGTCACCGACTCCAGAAAGTTCTGCTCCAGAACCACTTTCCAGGGCAATCAAAGAATGATCCGAATTAGAAGGACCCTTCCCGCTGCAAGGAGCTCTTTCTGCATTTTATATTACGAAGGGTCCACTTTTCCGGGCTTGACTTTGCTGAGATGACCCAAAGTGTTAACCTTCAACTCACTATGAGGTTTTTCCCTGTGTTTCTATCACATTGGGTTCAATATTCCTTATTTTAAATTATTTTAAATATATTTCAAATTCAAACTGAATTTTGCTTTGATGGAAGGCTTGCTGTAAATTATGAGATGCATTGCTCTTCGTGTTCTCCTGTCTTCTTCATCTCTTGTGCTCTCTGCTAGAATTCTATAGTCCTTTGCTTGGAAAGCAGGCTCCAGAGAGAGAAGAGTCTGGTTCTCCTACAACCAGGCAGGTGACCTTGGCCAAGTCATTAGATGGGATCACACACGAAAGTGCCATTTTGGTAGGTCAAAAACGGTTAATAGACTCGACACTTAGAAACATGGAGGTAGCAATACCACTTACATCACAGGGGTATAAAAAGAATCAACGAGGGGCGTCTGGGTGGCTCAGCCGGTGAAGCGTCTGCCTTTGGCTCGGGTCATGATCCCAGGAAGCCCGGGGTCTATGAAACCCTCTATGTAAATCACAGAAGGTTCCTGCTTCTCTTAATAACCTTTTCTCAATGAACGGTGCTTGATCCCTTGCAAAGTGTAGTGGCTGTTTCTTGTTCAAGGTTACGAGCGCCCCGTTAATGCATTCAGCTCTCACATCGACACCGCAAACTGGGTGTATTGTTACTGTCCCCTCACATGATGGAGCTCCGGCTCTGACCGATGAAGGAACTGTCCCGAGGTCACCAACCAAGAAGTGGCAGAGTTCACAGCCACGTTTGGCTGGTTCCAAAGCCCAGATTCCTAACTGCTTTGTAAACACTCACTTTCCAGGTTTCAGATCCTTTTTCCTGAATGATCCGATGAAGGAACATTATTTTGGTGGTGTGCGGGCAGACTGGCTCTCCAGGAGGGGAAAGAAAAAAAAAAAAAAGGCCTGATTTGTAGCATTTGCTGATTTCTATCCTGTATCTCATTGCACCATGGCTGATTTCCACATACGGATGCCCGGAGACATTCCAGAATATTTAACAGTGGGCTCCCAGGAGCTGGTGTGAGCCCATCCCAGCATGCCACTGCAGAGTTCCCATTACACGGATGAACAGACCAAGGCCCCGAGACATCCATGTACATGCCGTGAGCCCACATAATTAATAGCGAACCCTGAATTTGAACTCGGAACCTCTACAGAAAGGCCGTTGGTTGCTTGCACAACTCTATTTGTACTTCCCATCCTAGGGAAGGAAAAAAGCAAGCCTCACGACCTGACACATGGGTCAGACCACCTTCTCGACAAATTTGATCTTTCCCCCGCAACCCCCGATTTAGACACTAATGGAGGCTCTTCATCTGCTGGATGGACTGAATTGGAGGGTCCCAGATCAACGAGCCCAGAAATGGGAAGAAGGGAAGAAGAAAAAGGTAGAATGGGAGAAGACGCAGAGATGTCAGCTCAAGTGGAAAGTAAATGGAGTAAGAGTAACATTTCAGGTGCTCACAACAGTGGGTGTGAGCTGCTCTGTCTGCCCGGATTCCCACCTTAGCAAAGAGCACCTGCGTTTTCCTTCTGGGGGTGGAGGGCATTTCCAGTCCATGTAGCTTGGTTGTGGCTGGCTCCACGCCCTGCCTCCTGAAATGGGCTTGTGGCCTAGGTCTGACGAAAGAGCGTGTGACACAGCCCTAGCCACCGCAATGCCCCAGCCAATCCATTCATATCCAGGCTGTCGGAGGGAACTCTGGGATGTAGCTGGAATTACAAGAAACAGGCTATGTCTGGAAGGCCTTTGCTTGAATAGAGCCCCCTGGCTGTGACCTGTGGCCCCCTGCCAACCCCCCACTTAGGGTCGAACCCACCTGAAAGGAATTAGGATTTTGGGTAATGTCAAAGTGATTTCGTGAGCACGACTCTTGGTATGTTTTACAGATTTGCCTGTGGACTTGTCAACATTTCAGTTCAGAACATTCCCTGGGTAGAAGCCGCTTGGGTTTTGCCAGGGACAAAAATAAATTCAGTCCCTAAATGGGCCGGAACGGCAGACAGAAATTGCAGGATCTCTAAAAACGGAGTCAACTTTAGTCCATTTCTATGGCAGTGGAACAGAAGGGTTTTAAACCTCCTGAATCAATTATGTCAACGAAAGTATTCACCCAGCTTCCTATGAATGTCTCCCACTAGCCCTCTTGGGAGCTAGCCTCTGACACCCTACGATGCTGTAAACCAACTTGTTCTGAGGACTGGGAGGACCTTTGGTTCTCAGAGCGTGACTGACTCGGATGTCTCCTGGCGGCTCAGAGTCCCGGTAACAGGGATTAACTAATGTTTGCTAACTAGCTCCCTTCACACTCTCAACCACCGGGTGGATTGGGTCCTCTTATTATCCCCACTTCACAGATAAGAAAGGCGAGTCACAACTTCCCAAACTCAAACAGCCAGACCGGGGGCTTTGAACGCCAGGCAGTCCAGCTCCTGAGTCTGGTCCCTTGGGGTCTGTGCGGGGAAGTAAGTCAAGACTCAGGACCGAGGCAGAGAGAGGGAGGATCTGGTCCAACAGACCACCTGAGAAGTGTCTCAGGTCCGGTCCTTCCATCCTCCCAACGTCTTGTGTTCTGTAAGCGAGAATCCCCAACCCTAGTACCCTGGTCTTGAGAATTACCCTTGATTTCCATCCTCCATCCTGTGAAGACGCCGAGCCTCCGTCTTGGTCCTGGACCACAGCCTGAATGTCTGCGTCCAATCGGGAGGCCTCTCTTTGCAGGAAATGCGTGGCCACAGAAACCTTTGGGACAACGCCCCCCCCCCCCGCTGGGCTCTATTGTGACCTCATTATGACGTCACACCAAGTGATGCAGGTGTCACCTGGGAGGTATTTGGGGACCACAAACGGCCATGAAGGTGAACTTTGATCTACGGCATTATAACATGCAGCCATAGGTAGGGAGGACATTCTAGAATTCAGTTATAGAAAGCCGGAAGTGGATCACCTGGCAGGTTATTTGTAATTCTCACACACCCGGGTTGGAGGCTGGCAGGTAAGAGCCAGCGCCACTCCCACCTCGGCGTGTTCTTTGGTGGGGCTGACTTGCCGCGGGCAGGTGCCAGTCTAGACAGAGTGTTCTCCACACAACGCAGAGACCGGGACTCGGAAGGGAGTGGGAAGAGCCTGTTTCCACCGTGAACACAAGAGATTAGACACACCTTCTGAACTTATTCAGAGTAGGGCTCCCGTGAGAGACCCCTTTTCATTTAAAAGATTTATTTATTTTAGAGGGAGAGGAAGAGCACAAGCGGGAGGGGTAAAGAGAGCGGGAGAGAGAATCGCAAGCTGACTCTGAACTGAGCGCAGACGCGGGGCTCGATCCCATGACCATGAGATCACGACCTGAGCTGAAACCAAGAGTTGGACGCTTAACCGACTGAGCCACCCAAACGCCCCGAGACCCTTTTCTTATACTGTCCACTCAGGTAGAAAACTGGGGGTTGGAGGGGCTGTTTGAAGGACCGATGACGCTTGCGGGAACCTATCAACGGGTATGTCAATGCTTCCAACTCTGTCCAATTTACATTAACCGTGACCTCCAAAAGAGGGTGCTACAGCTCGATTTCCCTCGGAAATTTTGCATACTTGTCAGAGAATAAGAAAACAAAGTTTAAGGAACAGACCAATTTTCCTGGGGCAGAACCATTAAATTAAGATTAATTCTGGAAAGATTAAAAATCCTTTCGCTGACTCGTCCTCACAGCCCTTCTTGCCGGGTCCCTGTAGAGGCGGAAGCAGGCTCAGGGAAGGGGACACCAAGGGGTCTCAGGCAACCCGTGGAGGACCTGGGATGGCAGATAGAGCCACCAGGGTCCACATGTCGTGGCCTCTTACTAAAGCTCCAATCCGGCACCCAGTCCGTGGTGCATTACAGAGAATGTCGCTAACACTTGGGACCGCTCATGGTATCCAAGGGTATTCCAAAAGTTGAGACCTCCTAGGGGAGAAGCTGCGGGGTACACATGGGAGTCACCACCGAATCCCTTAGGAGACCAAGGAAGGGAGGCTGAACTTAAAAGGGCATGGGAGCCAAAGATGATGAATGACCACCAACAGAGGAGAAAGAACCAGAAATCGCAGCAGGATTCCTAGACTCTCATAACCCAAGAGGACATGGACGGCTATGTGTCGCACATTGCCTGAGATTTGTCAACTCACACTTGAGAACCTGGACATCTTTTGAAATGCAAGCACACGGGTCTACCGGCCTCCATGTTGCCCTCTGGGGCCAAGGGGCTGGGTCCTCCTGCCTCACAATCTCAGCTCTTCCCATCTCAGAACCATGGTTCAAAGCAGTCTTTCTCAGGGTGCCTGGGTGGCTCAGTCAGTTAAGCATCTGACTCTTGATTTTGGCTCAGGTCATGACCTCAGGATCATGGGATCGAGCCCTGTGTCAGGCTCCCTGCTCAACAGGGAGTCTGCTTGAGATTCTCCCTCTCCCTCTGCTCGCTCTCTCCAAAATAAATAAATAAATTCTTTAAAAAGTAGTCTTTCTCACTAGGGAAAAAAAGGGCCTCGTCCTTCCTTCTTAAGAAAAAAAAAAAGTAGCAGAGACATACCAATGAGTGACGCAATAGGTATGAAGGAAAATTTAATTTCTGGAGTCAGATGTCTTGTACAAATGGTTCCCATCAGAGAGGAAATATTTCTAGAAAACAGACTAAGTACAGACCCAGGGTTGGGCGTAGCAGCTTCCCAGTAAGTGACAGGGTATTTTTCAGAACAGCTACCGAGGCACGGAAATGGGAGCTCAATGGGAGCTCAAGGAAATGGAACGGTTGACTACTGGTGTGTGGGGACAGGCTCAGACTCTCAGGGCTCGTAAGTACAAACCCTCCAGACAGACCGACCGGAGGGGACTCCTATTTCTCTAAAAAGAGCAAAAGTCATTTAAAGTTTCAGAAACAACTCAAGTCACTATTTTGGTACCGACAGCAAGGAGCCAAGCCGACACAGCAGGAACAGAACAAGGTCATTGGTTGGGGTGCCCGGCCGGCCCAGGCAACTCTGGATGTCAGGGTTGTGAGTTTGAGTCTCACGCTGGGTGCAGAGATGACTTAAAAATAAAATCTTTGGGCGGGGGGAAGATCAGTTGTTAAACGTGAATAACTCAGAGAGCTATCTGCAATGTTTCACCGATGGGCTTTTATTAAAATTGTACATAGGTCTCGTACTTAATTTTTTTTAAAAAGAGCTTCCTCTATTCTTAGTATCAAAATAGTTCTCTTTTTTTAAATACCTTGAAAAACAGTAATACAATTATTTTGCTATATATTAAATATTTTCCTACGGTCTCAATCATTTCTGTTCCATCTCTCTCCTAGAATCCTGCTAGACGGTCACTTTTTGGCATCTCGAAGGCTTTATCCCACAGAAGCATTGAAAAAAAGAAGCTGATGGCAAGAGCTGATTTGATGTCGAAGACACTCATTTATGAGGATTCCTTGCAGAGTTGTATGCTGTCAAGCTGGGCCACATGTGAATTGCTCTCAAGTGTTATGTACCCAGGCCACGGAATTAGGGAAATAAATCCATTCTTGCCCTCAAATGGTAATGTTGACTCAACAGCACCATCTTGTGGCCGACGCATTCAAAAGCACCCAACGGTACAGGAAGGTATTTGGACATGCTGTGTTGTGGGGAGATCTAGAGGGCGGGGGGGGGACCAAAAAAACCTTTATTTTCAGGGGTCACAAGACAACTGGCTTCCGGCAAGCCCACTCTCGACACAACACAAAGTTCCTGCAGCTGCTCCGTCACGAGGATCGCCGGCTTCGTGCACAACTGAACACAAACCATCAAAAACTGGACTCGGGTAACGTTTTCTTTCGGCTTAAGGAAAGAGTGTGGTATTTCACCTTCTGCAAGGTGCCGAAAGCAGTGTGGTCCCCAGGAACCGTCCTCTGCGACAGGCCCAGGGCACTAGCCCTCGGGGGCCTGCCAGCTTTGCGAGGAAGGCGGAGAGAGCTGGGTGCTGACCAGACATCCCTCTCCAGGCGGTTGGCAGGGGCCCTGGCCAGGCTCTCCCGGATCTGGAAGGAAGGAGAGGAGCCTCGAGCGAGCTCATCCACAGCTGGGCTCAGCCGGCCGCTCCCCAGGGACACTGGGGACGCCCGGAGGGCCACCTCCGCCCTGTCATGTTTGTTCTCCTTCTTCCAAAACACAGATCTCAGAAGGGTGAAGGTCCCCTGTGGGCATCTGTCCGTCTCAGGGTCTCTGGCCTCCACGCTGGCCCTCATCCTGGCTAAGGTATTCTGGCGGTTATCTGCGCTGTTTCTAGAAAACGCCGCGGTGCCCACAGGCTCCTTGGCAGGGGAGGGCACCCTGCTGCGGCTCCCTGCCTGGCCACTTCCCTCGTAGTCTGCAGTCTTCTGGCCCTCGGGCCGGACTCGTTTCTCAGTCCCCACCGAGGGCGTCACCGCCAGGGGCAGGTCAAACTGTTTGGGGAGCCTGATATCCTGACTTGCATGTTCCTTGGCTTTCCTTGCTGCATTTGGACCATCTGGGATTCCAGGGGCTGCACAGTGGTTGGGGTGGCCCGAGGGGCAGGGCACCCCGGCCAGCACTCTCTCAGTGGCTCGCCCACCGTCTTCGCCCTTAGCAGAGCTGGCGGCATCTGACTTCACGTCCTCGCCAGCAGCACCCGTCAACAGCGGCACGATGGACTGGCTCGTGGATCGGGGTCTCCGCCTGGACTCCAAGTACTCCACCAGCTCGACAGACGCACCCAGCGGTTTCTCCCTGGGTCTAAAAGACCATCGGAGAGGCATGGTCTTGAAGGCCCCCTGCTTGGCTCGGGAAGGGGTCGGCTCCTTCATGCTGATGCTTCGGCCTCGTAAGCCCCGTACCAAAGGCCTGGGCTCCAGCCCTCCTGAAAGAGACACCAAGAGCACTCCTAAGACGGAACATCATTTTCATTTATATTTGAATATTTGCACGAAGCAGAATGCTCAGCAAGAGTCCCGCCTTTTCCAGGTCAAATTAGGTGCTTGTACCTTTCAAACACAAGAATCTCAGATCTACGCTAAAAAATAAATAAATTGTACACTTAATCTTATCAGAGCTGCCACTTACGTCTCCACTGTGTGTTTCGCAACACCTGTCTATGGTTGGAAAGACAATTTTGATACGTAATGTGAAATGAGAAAGAGAGTCTAGAAAAACAGTGTAATCCTACTTGCAAAAATATATACACGTGTATCTGATGCATGCGTATGAAAACATACAAACAAGTATGGAGCAATAAATACTAAAATGACAAGATGGCAAGGGGGCCATGGAATGCTGTGTATGACTGATTTTCTTCTTAATTCTTTCCTAAATCTTAACGTTTCTAAAGGGAATACACACATAACCACGGCTGTGTATTTCTTAAGAAACAGTTATGAAAATAATTCCATTTACAATGGCATCAAAAAGAATAAAACACTTAAGGGATTAACTGAGGAGGTGAAAGACTTGTGTAACACTACAAACATTAAGAAGAAAGACGTTAAAGATGACAGAAATGGAAAGACATCCCATGTTCATGGATTGGAAGGCTTACTATTGTTAAAATGTCAACGTGACCGAAAGTGATTGATCTATAGCTTCAGTGCAATCCCTACCAAAATCCCAATGGGGATTTTTGCAGAGACAGAAAAATCCATCTTGAAGTTCATATGGAATCTCAAGCGACCTCCACAGCCAGTCACAAAAAGACAAACACTGCACGAGGAGCTCAGGGTGGTCAAAACCAGAGAGAAAGTGTGCAGGTGGTGGCCAGGGGCTCGGGGAAGGGCAGAGCGCGGCGTTCTTGTGAAATGGGCAGAGACTTTCAGATTTACAAGATGAAAAGCGTTACGGGGTGGACGGTGGCGATGACTGCGCTACAGTGCGAATGGACGTAACACCACTGAAACGTGCACTTAAAAACGGTCAAAATGATACCCTTGTTACATGTATTTTAGCATAATAATAAATGCAAAAAGAAAAGCAACTTGCAGTCGTGTCATGGTACCATCGTGCTGCCTCCACGTAAAACATGCCTGTCATCGTGGAGGGAAAAAAACCTCCTCTCCGTGTGCAGAAACCACACGGTGCAGGGACAGTCACGTGCATTTGGACAAAGACCGGATGTCAGCCACACAGCCATTTGCCCCCAGCCGACACTCTCACTGGTGAGTATGAGAGCACCCGTATTCCTCCTCCACGAAACACCCCGTTAGCAGCACAGCCAACGGGGATGAACTAGGTGCAGAGAGACCTAGGGTTCTCCGGGGACGGGAGACAGCTCAGGGCGTGCCAGCAGGGGAAGTGGGGTGCGCCATCGGCCAGGCTCCCGGGGAAGAGGTGACAGGAGGGTGAGCCCAACGCCCAGCGGTGCCCGGGGGTGTGTGGCAGCATCTCAGAAGTTCCGGGGGGAATTCTACATGCCCCGGATCGTTCTGGTGGTTTTTCATCATTTTTTTCACTTGGTATTGTTTCCCTGGAAGCATTTCCTTAGATCAGTCAGCAAGAAACACAATGTCACCCAAAATACTTTGTAGCTTCACCTTCAATGGGCCCTGTCGCTCCCACATTAAGTTCCCATTCCTCGGGGGGGAAAGCAATGAGCTGGGGTCTGAGACACACACGCAGTTGGTTTTTGTTCCCCCCTTGTCCGCAACCCTGGGAAGGGGAGGACGCAAAGCTTTTATTCGGAGGACAAAGCTGTGACTTTCAGCTTTTCAGAACGAGAGGACACAGCCTGTAGCCTGGTAGGGGGCGAGGGGGCTTGGCAGCACATCCCCTCTTCCCGGATGGAAGCCTGGGGCCCGGCCCATGTCACCCCGCAGCTCCCTTGCACGGGGACCGCGGAGGCCCACGCAAGCCCTTCCTCTCCTTCTCCAGACGGCAGTGGAGAGGCACGGTGGGCAAGGTATATGGACAGAAGGGACGAAAAAGAGCCCATACTGATGCTTACTGGTCACAGAGATCTCCCTTGTGGGGGAGGGGAGGGTGCTCCCCCTGCTCCTCCCGGGGGGACCTCCTGGAGGCCGGGAGCCAGAGGGAGAGGTGGCGTCAGAATGCCCGAGCGAGGGTTCCTTCCCGCCTTGGAATTGGTGGCCTTGCTCATGCTCCATCGGCTTGAGACCCAGGAAGGGCCTAGAGCCTTAAGCCACATGGAGGACCTAAGCAGTTAAGCCCTTCCTGAAGGTTATGGAAGCCCCAGAACCTGCATGATGGGCTTCCCCAGTCCTGCGAGGCCGCCTCACACAGAGGGCAGCCCAGCAGCTGGTGGGCGTGGCCCCCATGCACAACCCCCCCCCCCTCCCGGGGCTCTGGAAATGGCAGATGCTGCCTGAGAAGTGCCCCGTCTGCTCCTATGTGATTGCATCCTCGGCTAATGAGAATCAGGCGTCAGTCTGACCTCAAGATGCATGGTGTGAGCAGGGGCGGGGCCCCCCCAGCCATCCTTAGTCTGCCTGCGACAGGACCAGCCTCCTGGCCCACTAGTCTCAGGCCATCCAAGGGTTTCCACTGTGCCTCCTCCAGCCACCCACTGACACGTTCATCAGACACGTACTGAGAGCCTGCTGGGTGCCAAGGACGGTTTTTGGTGCTGGGGATAAAGCTGTGGAAAAAACACAAAGCGCCTGTCCCCATGGGGTTCGCCTGAAAGCAACAACACGTGAGATCGTGGAATGTGGTGCCAAGAGCCCTGACAAAGAATGAGGCAAGGTAACTGGGGGGTAGAGCATGGTCAGTGACTGAGGAGTGAGGAGAGACCTGAGGGAAAGGGAGGAGGAAGCCATGTGGCGACTGGGGGAAAACAGCCTGCTGTCAGAGGGAGCCGCAAGTGCAAAGGCCCTGCGGCATAAGTGAGCTCGGTGGGTCAGGGAAGCAGCAAAGAGACCACCACGGCTATAACCAAGGGAGAAAAGGGTCCCCACTAGGGGTCTTCATCTTCTGACCCCCCTTCTGTCTTTGGAGACATCTCCGTCTCCGGCTGCAGAGGGCAAATTGGGGCAAGCCTGATCCCCACTTTCCTCTGGTCCCCTAGAGGGTAAGGACAAGCTACACGGCTGAGCTGAGCCTTGTCCACCTCTGAGGCTAAGCCTCAGATGAGGCTGCCTCGGGGGCCAAGGCCACCGCCCCTTCTAACACTCCAAGAATCACCTCCGCTCAGGAGGGCATGGAAGGGAGCCCCAATGGGCAGAAACAAAATACAACACAGAGAAGGGAGTCTGGAAGTCAGAGACTAAGAATTAACAGAACCATCAGAGCAGGGCCCTAATGAAACGGAGCCACTGGAAGGAACAGACAAAAAGAGAAGCTCTCGGGGAGATTCAAGTACAGAACAAGACGGGGCTGAAAAAGGGTTTTAAGATGCGGGAAATGCATTGAAGGCACGCAGGGTCACTGCTGAGACTCAAATCAGATAAAGGGAAAACAGCATCTCACACCCTAGGGCAAAACGACAAAGGGAAATCACAGGGAAAAGCTAGAAGAGAATGGATCCAGGCCACCCGCCAGGCAAATAACAGGAATGTGAGAAGTCAGAGAGATGATAAATAAACAAACAAAAGAACAATTTCCCTAAAGAAAAGCCTGCGTCTGTGGACGGACAGGCTCTGGGGGTTCTAGGGGGTGTATGAACAAAAACGCAGACCTAGGCATATACCGGTGGAATTTCTAAATTCCAAGGTCAACGACAGAATCTCAAAAGCTTTCAGCCAGAAAGAACAAGCGATTTTCACATAGTGGGGAGAAAAAAAAAAAAAAAGGCTTCTCACCTGCAACCCTGGGGCCCCGCGGACCATGGGAAAACATAGACACGGGGGAGGGAAGAATTCTAATCCAAGAGGCCTCCAACCAGCCAAGCTGCCACTCACGCCCGGGTCCAAGAAAATATTTGTGTCTCCGCAGAGGGAGAGGGCGTGTCACCCATCCCTGGAAAGAACTCCGACCAAACACTAAAGATTCGGAACCCAGACCTCAAGACAGAGGGGGAGAGAAAGAAGACAGATGGGGTGTTCAGCGGAGCCTGCCACCCGTGTACCACGCACCCGCGTCAGGGCAGATGGTCCCCGGATGGGAAATACACAGTGATGTTAGCGTGTGTGGGATCTGGAAAGGCACAGCGCTCACAGCCCGAAACCGCGTGAAGCATCTCAGAGAATCCAAGAGCGGGGTTGGGGGGGATGAAGTGGAGGGGGTGGTTCCCGAAAGAGACCAGAGGGAAAACGTGCAAGCATTTCAAAGCGCTCGCTTGGGGTGGGGTGGGGGATGACATGGAAACATTATTAGGTCTCACCTCACTGCGGGGAATAAAATACCACAACTCACAGAATAACAGGACCTGGCTTCTCAAGGCCACAGAATAGGAAAATGCATCTGATTGTACACATTGCAAAGGATAAGGGGACAAAAAGATGGAAAAGCAGGGCAGAACAAAGGAAAAAAGGAACAAAGCAACATGATCAACTCAGCAAAAATAAGGTAAAAAGAAAAAACAGTAATAAAAAAAATTTTTTTTAAATGAAACAAAATCAAGTTTATGGTCGTTACATTAAATATGAGTGGACCAGGGGCGCCTGGGTGGCTCAGCCAGCCAAGCATCTGCCTTCAGCTCAGGTCATGATCCTGGGGTCCTGGGATCAAGCCCCACATTGGGCTCCCTGCTCAGCGGGGAGTCTGCTTCTCCCTCTCCCTCTGCCTGCCACTCCCCCTGCTTGTGCTCTGTCAAATAAACAAATAAAATCTTAAAAAAAATTATATATATATATACATATATGTATATATATATATGCTCCCCTTTAAGACAGGCTCTACATTTTTGACATTAAAAAAAATAACAAAAAATAATAATAAAACTGCAACAGTGTTTATACTGGAAACCAATTAAAATTAACTCTAAAGGAAAAATTCATAAAGCAAAAGATGATAGCAAAACGATACCAGGCAAATGCAAACAAAAAGAAAGGAGGAAAGGGTGGAAGGACTAATCTTGAACAAGGTAGAATTTTCTTTTTTAGATTTTATTTATTTTTTATTTTAGAGAGCGAACACGAGCAGAGGGAAGGACAGAGGGGGAGGAGAGAGAGAGAATCTCAAGCAGACGCCCCACTGAGCGTGGAGCCCAATGTGGGGCTCGATCCCATGACCCTGAGGATCCTGACCTGAGACGAAACCAAGAGTCGGATGCTTAACGGAGTGAGCCACCCAGGGGCCCCTTAACAAAGTAGAATTTAAGATGAAAAGCATTATGCAAGATAAAGAGCCATATTATAACGAGAACAGACAATTTATAAAGACGACCTAACAGTCATCAGCTTACAGACACCCATTAACAAAGCAGCAGACAACATAAAGCAGAAATTATTAAAGTCCCCAGCGTACGTGATTAAAAAATCGGCCATACGGGAAGGTTTCAACAGACCTCCTTCCAAGCCCAGCAGTCCCTGATAAAGTCAATTTATAGACAAAGTGAACTGAATCCAAAAAGCAACTCACTTCATTTAATAGTCATGACACAAAGCGCACATCCCTCAAATAGACACAATAGACATTATTTCATGTGTACGAAGAACACGGACGAAAGAATAATCGTGTACTTAACTTGGTCGCGAAAAAGGGAATGCTTTTTGGAAAACCTCATTCTTGGATCAGAATTCACAAAATTAGAAAGAATTAAAAGGAGAACCCCCTCAATCATAAATGCTTGAAACTCCCAGATAACCTTCAAAATGGAAATAAAAACCAAAGTAACAGTCTCTGGAAACTGGCAAAGCACCGATAAAGTGAAAACAAAGTCTCCAAGGGCCAATAAAAACCACAGAGAAAATTTACCATCAGAAGCACGTCTGCGGAAAAAACGAAGTCCCAGGGCCCCTTTCCAGATCGGGGGGGCTTCTGCAAAGGGACCTAGCCATTTTTTTCACAGGGTTTTTTTTTTCAATAAAAGCTGCACAAGTAAGGTGTTTTTACATCCTCCTCCTTGAAGAGCTTCTCCCTACACCCGTCCCCAATGACAGAAGTTGCAGTCCCCACAAAACTTGGATCCATTCCTGTTGCTTAAAATGCCTTTAGAATTCTAACAGTACAGCTACTGGAAGGATGGAGCTCCCCAGTCGCCTGTGTTTCTCTCCAGAGAACTAGACAACTCCTTTTGAGGATGATAAAATTCTCCCCCAAACCCATGGGGACAGGGCGTGGGACCAACCACCAGCGAACCCTATATGCTGGAGTCGGTCGGATCTTGCCCAGGCCAGAAAATACGAGAATGAGGCTGGATTTTTCCAACCATTTCAACAGGTTCTGAAATTCCGTAAACATTTCAGCTAAACCTCAAGAGGGAACGCACTCTTTGGAAGCAAGGTTCTTGCCGAAGCCACGTGGAATAAACTCGATTTCGGAATTTACAGCTGGCAGCCACAGAGCCAGGATGCTGGCGGCCAGAGGGAGCGGGGGTCTATGTGCAGCCCTGCCCCTTTCAAGGAGGTGAGCAGGAGACTGGCAACTTCCGAGGCTCAGCTTTCTCATTTCACCCTCCTGGAGATACGGATGACTACCCGAGATACGGCTGCTCTTCAATATTACTTTCCCCCGCCACCCTAGCCCTGTCTCTCTGGGGGTTCTCGAACGCTGGGCCTGACCCCTGTCTGAGTACCATGCTGAGAAGTTGGGCCACCTTTTGAAGTTGCCTCCCTGGGGGACCGAGGGGGTGGGCGTGAGATGCATTGGTCCCCGGGAGAATTGAGAAGCGGCCCGAGGCCCCACGCCACTGGACAGAACCGGGACGGATTTATGAGCTCGTCAGAGGCTCACGCCGATGGGGATGGACATGCTTGGGAAAGAACGCCTTTTTTGTTCGCCACATGCTACCCTAAATACGCGTCATGAGAGGGGAAGAGGAACAGGTGAGTCAGAACGTAATGCGTTAAACCGTTTGCTTCCACCAAAACGCATCCTAAGCAAATCGGACAAATGTCATACGCAGGGAGGGGCGCTCCTATCAGTATTCTAATCGTGAAATACTGGGAGCCAACATGCCAAACCCTGAGAAACAGTTCACCAAACTGATACCTAAACCATCATCCACCAGAGGGTTGGATTCCACGTCGATCTAAAACTACACTGATTCGCTCGCAAATATGTAACCAGAGCCGGCTACGAACCAGGTGCGCCTTAGCCACTTCGATACAATGATCACACGAACCACGGAGAAGTCAACGCTGGGGAATGAACGCACAGGCGACGCCCCTGCGATCTCACTCCCGGACCTACACACGCAGACGTGAACAAAACCACTCACAGCAGGACGGCTGGTAAGAGTGCAAACGGGAAACGACCCCAAGAGGCACCCCCAAGAGAATGCGTCAATAAATATTAAACTCCTCTTAGGACGTGGGAGATTTTGATGACGGGAGCGGTGCCGTCAGCCGAGGCGGAGATGCCACGGGAGGACACTGGCGGACACCCCACGCAGACGACCCATTCTGTGCGCTCCAACCCAAACTTGCCGGGGTTTTTGGAGATCACCAAGTAACTGAAGAATCCACCAATCTGTAACTCGAGGTGCTTCCCTGGTGATCAAGCCACGCTGTTCCAGGCCAGCCTCAGATCAGTTTCGGAATCCACGGAGAGAAGGACGTGGTTCTCCCCACCCCCACCCACCGGTTTCCTTTCTTTCCCGGATCCCTGCTTTTGGTTTTTATTGACCATAGTCAACAGTCAACAGGTAACAACAACGTCTGTCTGTCTGCCTCTCACTCACGGACACTTAAACTTCTGTGCAGAGAACTTTGTCCCCGATGTTTGAGGATTGGGTTTGTTTTGGTTTTTGTTTTTGGACCCATGGAACGAAGCGAAAGAAACATTACTACACACGACATATACAAATCTTACAAAGAGCAAAGGAGGCCGAGCAGGAGAGAGTTACGAACTGTATGACTGCATCGACACAAAGTTCCCAAAGAGGCAAAAGGAATCTACGGTGTTAGAAGTCAGAATCGTACTCCCTTCTGGGAAGGAGGGAGGCAGTGATGCTGGAGAGAGATACCAGGGGGTGGGGGAGGGCCTGGAACTTTCTACGTCTTCATCTGGGTGATAGTTCCAGGGGTGCATACGTGGTATGATAATTCATTAGATGTACATTTGTGATGAACGCACTTTTCTGTATATATGTCATACGTCCATTAAAAAAAAAATCTTATTTTAGCAATGAATTCTGGAGCTAACAGGAAACATGGAAACTCTAAGTAATCAGAGTGTGTTGCCACTTTCCGAGGGAAGGAACACACAGGCTGAATGACAGACACGAGCTCGCATCGCATGCTTGGATTTTTCCGGAAGGACTCTGCTTCGTATCCCCTGGCTCTCCCGCGCTAGCCTCACTTTTCCCTCTAGAAAGGGGATCATCTGAATCCGACGGGATCATCTCCATACTAACGTGCTCTACCATTTCCCACTTGGCAGAGAAAAACAACCCAAAGCTGTTGTCCGCTGCCATTCCTCTGCGGCTATCCAGTCTTTAACAGCAGCTCTCTATGGAGCCCCTGACCCACCAGCCCGTCTTCAGCCCGGTGTCTCCTGCACCTGTTACCTCGGCTTCCATGCTCTCCAAGTCCCCCCAGGTGACCCTCCAGCCTGATGGCCACTCACCCACCCTCCACAGTGCGTGACACCGCTGGCCCCTGGGCTCTTGTAAGGGTGTCCCTTTCTGCGTCCGTGAGCCACACGTACCCGGTGTTGTTACTACTTTCCTGGCTGCTGCTCCTCGGTTTCCTGGCTGGCTTCTCTGTCTTTGCTCAATCGTCAGACGTGGGGGGAGCTGAAGGGCTTGGCGTCAGGCTCTCCTCTTTTCTGTCCCCCCGGTTTCCCTGGGCTTTCGGTGCCATCCACGTGCTGGCGACCCTGAACTATTTACCTCCTGTCCTTGGTTACCCCGAGTCCGATATCTCACAGGAGTCTCGAAAAGACCATGTCGAAAAATATTCTGATTTCCCTCCAAAACTGACGCTACTCTCTCCCCTCTCACGACCTGCATGCGGTACTGGCCACATAGTTAGGCGCTCAGCAGAGTCCCCCCAACACCCCACAGCAGCAAATCCTGTTAGCTCTAGCTTCACATGCACCCAGAATCGGACCGCCTCCTACCCAGCACGCCAGCGCCAACGCCACTCTCTGGCCAGGACACCCACCGTCAGCCTCCACCTGGCCTCCCACCCTCGTCCCCGCCCCCTGTGATGGGGACATCTAATGCCCCCCCCACCCCCAGCCTGGAAAACTCGTCCCTCTGATGATCTGTCTCTTCCCCCTGGTCTCTGTTTCTCATCACGCCCTTATATGCATTTATGTGTCGTCTTCCCCGTTACACAGAAAGCTCCAGGGAGCCGAGAGGGAATGGACCGGCAGCTGGAGAGCGGTGGACGGGGGAGGGGGAGGCTGAGGGCTGGGCACGGAGGACCTGACTGGAGAGACAGTGATCTCTATACCCAAAGCCACTTTCAGAAAGCGGAGGAGCAACGGTCGTCACAGAAAATGAAAATAAAAGCAGCCGACCTGACCGACGTGACAGGACATACCCTTTTCCTGATCGGAGAGGCTGGCGGTGAAGATGGGAGGGTCCGGCTCCTGGGGCCGGGAGGGGCTGGGGCTGGAGCTCCAGGACAGCAGGCTTCCCCTGGTGCCGCTGTGATTGTTCTCCAGGCGAAGAAGCCAGTGATCCGAGAAGGAGGAGCTGGTAGAGGCTGTGGGAGAACACACAGAGGAGGCTGGACCCAATCCCTGCCCCCGGTCAGGGGTCCCCGGAGGAGCCTCTCACGGCCAGACCCCCGCCCCCGAGCCCTGGGACTGCAAAACCAGAGCAGAAGGATATCAACAAAAGTCGGGACTGGAGGAGAAACCCTTCAACCGCTTCACCACGTGACCAAGCTGAAAATTTAGGGAAAGGCAGGGCGCCTGGGTGGCTCAGTCGGTTGGGCGTCTGCCTCCAGCTCAGGTCATGATCTCAGGGTCCTGGGATCGAGTCCCACATCGAGCTCCCTGCTCAGCGGGGAGCCTGCTTCTCCCTCTGCCTCTGCTTCTTCTCTCTGCTCGTGCCCTCTCTCTCAAATATATGACATATTAAAAAAAAAAAATTAGGGAAAGGCATTCGGGCACAGAAAGGTCGGTGCGTTGATGAGTACTGAAATGCCTTTCCTGACATTACTTGCCACCGACTCAGGTTTTCTAAACAGACTACACTTTTCATTCATTCTGTCTCCTACAAAAGGAAGGCAGGCTTCCTCTGATGTAGACCTCTTGGGGCATTGTGGTTTAATTTGGCCACCTTCCAATAATTTTTAGGAAGTAAGTATGAGTATTAAAAGAAAAAAAAGCTCATTCCAAAGATAAGGATAGGATTGCAGAGTGAAATAAATCACGTTCAGAAGGTCAACTTTGACCCCCCTTTTTTTTCCTCTCCAGACTTCCAAGTTTGAGGCTGTTCAGTCAACGTGTCACTGGGTACGGTCAAGCCGCTAAGCTTCCTACTGAAGCCCCGCGTCCCTAACCACCGCCCCGTCCTTTCTAACAGGACGAATGCAGGTGGGGGCACACGTGTAATTAAGGTCTGGCTCGAGGGGTGCCTGGGTGGCTCAGTTGGGGGAGCATCTGACTCTTGGTTTCGGCTCAGGTCACGCTCCCAGGGTCGTGAGCTGGGGCCCCCTCGACCCTTCCCACTCGTGCTCTCTCTCTGTCTCTCAAAATAAAAAAATAAATCTTCTAAAAAAAGAAAATACTACAGTCTGGCTCGATGAGAGACTGGAAACCCGAAATCCCCAAACCGCCAAGATGCAGCTGCTACACAATATTACTCCTTTCCCCTTCTCGGGTGTCACTGTGTCCGTCACACAACCCTACGAACGGGACACTCGCCTGTCGTACCCAAATCTTCGTGCTGCAGGAGGAGCTCCCGGTTCCGGATCCGTGCCTCCCTCTCCTGGTCCCCGTCGTCCGACTGCGTACCCTCCCAGCTCCCCTCTCATTACTGAACGGCACCTACCTCTCAGGGAGCTGCTGGCTGACCAGAGAGGGATGCTGTTGCGTTTCTGATAAAACAGGATGTATGCCCCTCGGCTATTGACCTCATCCTCCGGGAGCGGTTCCACCGTGCTGTCGTCATAACTGTACCACTGGCCATCGAGAGAGTTCCGGCAGTAGGCTGCAAAGGTCCAAACCCAAGTGCCAATTACTGGAGCCCCCCTCCCCCCAAAAAAACCCAGAAAGGCATTTCTCACGAGCAAAGCTGAAAAATGGACGTGTTTGTAACAGAATGAGAAAAATCGGTCTGTTTTTGGCCGGAAATAAATTTTGTAGAATCAGAAAGATCCATCCATTTCACTCCCCGATGCTTATGGAAAGGTGTGCCGTGACTTTAAGCTGACTCTCGCTCAGGCAAAATCTCCAGGAACAGGGAGCCCTAAATTACTTAGCCAGATAACAATGTCAACATTCACACTGCTCCTTGAGAAGCTTCGAAATGCGTATCTCTGATGCAGTATGAGATAAAGCAAACTCGTTTGCGATTATCGTAGGCTTCTTTCCTGCCTAAGAACCGAAGCAAAACATTTAGGAGAAAGCCCATAACTAAGATTCTCGCCCCCTCCAAACAGTTATGACCAAATACTCTCCTTTCCCTCCACATTTCAGTGAATGGTGCCATGACCCACTAACCCAGAGTCAGCCCACTTTTCTGTCATGAGCCACAGAGCAAATGTCTAGGCTTTACAGGTCACCTACGGCCACGGACGGTCTCTGCCACGGATCCTCCCTGTTCTTTTCTTACCACCTTTGAAAATGTAAAAACCATTCTTAACCCGTGGGCTATAGAGAAACAGGTGCTGGACTGGATTTGGCCCGCGGGCCATACTTTGCGGAGCCCTGCGGTACTCCAAACCAGGCACCTAGGGGCTCCTCTTTGCTCTTCCCTTCCTTTCCCCCCACCCCCTAGTCCAAAAGGCAATCTTCCTGATTCTACTTCCAGAAATTTCCCCTAACTGGAATTCAAACTTCCACCCTTGCTCCCTTCTACCTGGTTTCCGTAGAGGAGAGCTACACCCTCAATGTGTAAACGAGATTATGTCTTCAGTCCTCTGTCTAAAGCCTTTTACTGGCTTCCCGTTACCCTTTGGAAAAAATGCAAACTCTCACCCATGGCCCACATGCAGCGCCCACCTCTCCAGCCTCATCTGTGCTACTTAGCCCTGGGTCACTACACTTCAGCCACTGACAGGCCTGCATCATTTCTTAAACACACCAAACTCTGCCCCAGGGCCTTTGCACATGCTAGTAGCGCTTCCCATCACGGTCTTCCTCCCATTATTCACCCAGCCAGTTCCTTTAGCGCTTGGCGTACAGGCACCGTCCTCAGGGAGGCCTTATCTCTATCTCACTCACAGTCCGTCAAATACCCTTTATAACGCCAGGCGGTGAAAAGAACGAAAGCGTCTGTGCTTGCAATGAGACTGAAGTTCCATGAGGACAGCACTCCTGTCTGTCTTGCTCATCACAGAAGCTCAGAGAGCACAGAAGGGGTACCCACCCCCCCCGCACCCACCCTCCCGTTCTCTGGCAGGTGCCTGGCGTGCGACGAGGGGGGGTCGCCACACGTCCAGGGCCCGAGGGAGCTCGGCATGCCAGGAGCACCTCTTCCCGGAGCATCGCGAAGCCCAGGCCACGGTCCCGACGCGCGCCCACGGCAGCCACGAGCCGCGGCAAGGCTCACCTGTGTAATGCCCACCTTGCAGAGTGCCGTGGTGGTTGCAGACGGCGTACAGGTCGTACAGGAAGTCCAGCGGGTAGCCGGGGGGCAGGCCGGCCGGCTGCTTCCAGGGCGGCCAGGGGCCCGTGGCAGGTGGGGGGCCGGCGCTTCTCTGGGCCACGTGGGGGGCCATGTTGAGGCCGGAGAGCGGGAACTTCACCAGCGTGGACAGCTTGTGCCGCCGCTCGCCCAGCTGGCAGAACCTCTTCAGGTGGATGATGAGGATGTCGGGCAGGGTCCACAGGCTCAGCTTTACCATGCCCTGCTGCAGGGCCTCGCAGTGCGGACACTTCCACGCGTCGTCCTGAGCCAGCTGGAAAGGCAGCCCCCGGGACGTGAGCGCCCCCCGCCGGCCCCACCCCGCCGCACCGGGGCCGACCCACCCGTCCCAGCCCGGGCAGAGACCCTGCGGGGCACCTGCTCCTCCTTGGTGTAGAACTGAAAACACTCGTCCAAGGTACAGCTGTGCTGCTGGTGAGCCTGCTGCTGCCGCCACACGCTGTCCGCGTCCTGGACCCGCTCCCGCTGGAGGCCCCCGAACAGGCTGCGAGGAGAGGCGACAACGGCGTCAGGGCATCTCACCTGTCTCCCTGCGCAGCACGCCTGTGTCGCCCGGGAAGGCGTCCGGCAGGGGACGCAGAGCTGCCCCCACCGGCTCCCGGAGGGACACGGGCTCGGCCGTTCTGCCTTGGCGCCCTCCTCCAGCGCAGGGCTGGGACTTTGCAGGGAGATTAACACACCCTTGCTGGCCTGACCGGTGTCCCTTCTCAAAGTAGGGCCACGTGCACCCGGGGTGATGGGCACAGCCACGCCGAGTGACCGAGAGCTGTGGACTTGAACCAGACAGCCTGGGCTCGGATCCCGGCTCTGGCACGCACGAGCTGTGTGACACTGAGCAATCGTGTAACCTCTCTGTGCCTCGGTTTCCACATCTGGAAACTGTGGATCATGGTAGTGCCGACCTCGCGGGGCGTGCAGAGGAAATACGCGGCATCTATGTGAAGCGCTCAGCGCCGCGAGCAGGTGAGCGTCACAAAAGGCCTTTCTGTTACCGCCACGGCTCCTCATACGGCCCAGCACGGCCATTATCACGGTCACTATCATTTATATCATCTCTCTCGGAGGCAGGGACCGCATGGCATCCAGGAGGCTTGCACGCTGCCTTCAGGCGTGTCGGGGGGACCCGGGCACGGGAAGATTTATTTGTGCGGGCAGCCCCATGTCTCCTCGGTGTCTCCTCCGCGGGAGCCCCGCTCTGTTGAACTCACCGCTCCTTGGCACAGCTGTCCCACTCCACGGCCAGTTTGACGTGGGGGGGGCCTCCCGGCCTCCGGGGGTGCAGAGCCCTGAGGACAGAGAACACGGAGCCCATCAGAAAGCACGGGGCCTCCTTCCCACAGCTCCGCCTCCGAGCCCAGGACCGGTGTCCCAAACTGAGTGTAAACTGAGGCCAGAAGGACAGACGCGTGACTGGAAGGCCCGTGGCCTGGGGTGGCCTGACTTTAGTGTGGTCCACTTTCCGGGGCTTCTCAAACTACCTACGGCGAAAGACCCCTTTGTTGATCTGTTTCTAAACCATTACAGACGGATCCTTTGGTAAAATACAGTAAAAACGTAATGGGGGGGACAAAATAAAAGTTCAATTAAAAAATGATTATAGATAATGCAGAATTATTATACACTCATCGTATTTTCAATCACTCTGTCCGATCGCCTTAACATGCCTAAGTACTTCCTCTCAAGTTGTCATGGGCCGGGGACAAGCAGCGGACAGGTGGGCATCAGTCTGTGGAATTCACTTTGAAGCCAGAGTGCCGTGAGGGGAGCCCCTCTCAGAGCCCCCCAAACCCCTGCGCTCCCTTTTCCCATCAGACCCAAGCAGGGCGGGTCAACATTTCCCCAGCCTCCCTAACTCTGTAAAGCGGCTGCCAAGCAACGGGGTTGCTTAGGACCTTCGGGCTTTCGCCCCACCCTGCTGGCTCCTGGTTTTTACAAAGGGAGGGGTCCTTCCTTACTGTGAGGCTGACACCCATCCAGATTCTGACACCCATTCCCATGCGGGCTTTCTTGTCAACACCACCAAGCAATCCACTCGATTCCAGCATCATCTACTGGTGTCAGCATCGGATCCCACAGGTGAAGGGCTCCGTCCTACAGGACCGCCCCCGCCCACTTTAGACACCAGCCGCAAGTCCGGGTTGTCATCTGGGCGTTCTGACCACCTGGCTGCAGATGGGAGGCTCCAGGGCCCCCTCCTTGGGTTTGGTGAACTTGCTAGCGCGGCTCATAGAACTCAGAGAAACACCGCACTTGCTGGACCGCCAGCTTATTGTGAAAGGGTGGATGGAACTCAGAACGGCCGGATGGGAGAGAGGCAGAGGGCGACGCGTGTGGGAAGGCTGAAGAGCTTCCGTGCCCTCTCTGTGCCCACCACCGGCCCTCCCAGCACCTCTGTGTGCCCACCCACCTGGAACGCTCCCCAAACCTGCCCTTCTGGGTTTTTATGGAGGTCTCATCACATAGACATGATTGATTCATCACTGGCCACTGGGAAGTGAATTCAATCTCCAGCCCTCTCCCTCCCCTGAGGTCTTCGGGTGGGAAGGAGAGTTCCAACCTTTAATCACAGGTTGGTTCCCCTGGCAACCTGGCCCCATCCTTAGGTTCTTTCCAAAAATGACCTCATTAATGTAAACTTGGGTGTGGTTGAAAGGGGCTTGTTAGGAAGACTAAGACGCCTTTATCACTTATCACTAAAAGCACTCCAAGGGTCTTACGAGCTCTGTGCCACAAGACCAAAGACATATTTCTTTTTATAAATCATAACATCACACCTACGTTACGGGTTCACTCAGCTGTGGCTGGCCCAGCCAGAAAATCAGAAATGTTGATGGACAGCTTTGTGTCTGTGGGAAAATGACCAAAAGACCTAGAGAGCCCCTCTCGGGACTCTGCTGCTGGCGTGCACCGCTCGGCAGGGCTGTGCGAGGTGAAAAGCCGTGGGGGTGGGGGGGCCACACTGGCGTGACCCCTCAATCACAGACACAGTGTTCTCCAGCTGGAGCCAAAGACTCCATGGCAGAATTCTCCCCTACCCCAGATGGGACATTCGGGTTGAATTTGACAGCATCTCACTGAATGAATTGGGGTTTCTCCGTCAGACTGAAATGGGTTCCAATTCACGCTGGGCCATTAGCTACACAAGGACGAGCAAGTTACTAGGGGAGCCCGGGTGGCTCAGTGGGTTAAACGCCTGTCTTTGGTTTCAGGGTCCTGGGATCAAGTTCCACATCAGGCTCCCTGCTCTCCCTGCGGGGTGTCTGCTTCTCCCTCTCCCTCGGCCCCATCCCCTTGCTTGTGCTCTAATAAATAAATAAAATCTTAAAAAAAAAAAAAAGTGCGAGCAAGTTCACTCGCCTCTGGGAACCTCAGTGTCCCCTCATCTTCGAGGTGGTCACCACGGCCCCTCTCTAGACATGAGGGTTGAAAGCACAGCATGTGTCGATGGATCCAACACACCGGGAGGCAAGCGACCGGGAGTAGACAGGATGGTCATCAACGTACGGGTACAGAACCCGCGAGGACCCCAGTCAAATACGACGACACCTGTTCCCTTACCGCATCTGGAACGTCCCCCCTTACCTGTCTACTGCCCAGTGACAGAGGGGATGGCTGTCCTGTGGGGATAAGTAGGTGCAGGCCAGAGAAAGCCCCACAACCCGGACGGAGAACAGAGATCCCGGATTCTGATGAGACACCAAACAGAGGCAGTGGGTTAGCACGGCGTCGACTGCACTGAGACTCTCAAGGGCAAAGAAGTCACTCAAAGACTCTCATCCGTTTTGTTGGTGGTCTATTTTGAGTGTTCCCTTAAAAATTAGTATTCAGAACCTGCAGATATAAAGGTCTTTTTTGTTAAAGAAGATGCACATGGGTGGCTCAGTCAGTGAAGCGTCCGACTCTGGATTTCGGCTCAGGTCGTGATCTCAGGGTCGTGAGATCGAGCCCCGCGTCCGGCTCCGCGTTGGGCATGGAGCCTGCTTGAAATTCTTCTTCCCTCAGCCCATCCCTCCCCCCAAAAGAAGATACACGCTGTACCTTGTAACGCAGCAATTTAACACTGTTTAACATATTACATTTTCCGGAACAACGCAGTGTTTTTAAATAACACATGTTTAATTGGAGTCGATGCTGCCAGTCGATGGAAAAATCACTCAATTAATTAACAATCAATAGATAACTTACCTGACTTTAAGATGACCACCATCATCACCAGATCACCAAAACAAGGCGAGTTTCTAAAAGCACGCTAGCGTCTACGTTACATACCAAATGCTTAAGAAGTATTTGCACGCTTCAAAATAAGCCACATAAGGAAATCCTACCTATGTGTTTATTCTAAGATGCATGTCTTTTTCATATTCTAACATTTCTGAAGTTGGAGGGAGCCTTAAGCGGCGTTATTCGCAACAGTCAAAACGTGGGAACAACCTGAGTGTCCCTCAACGGTTGAGTGGATGAACACGATGGGGTCTACACACACGATGGAATATTATGCAGCCTTAAAAAGGAAATTCTGACGTGTCCCAGCATGCATGGACCTCAGAAATACTGTGCACCAGACCCAGCAGGTCAAACACTGCATGACCCTGCTTCATGATACCTACAGCAGGCAGATTCATAGGGACAGAAAGGGGGATGGGGGTGACCAGAGGCTAAGGGCTGGGGGCTGGGGGGTTGTTAAACGGGCAGAGAGTTTTTGTAGGGATGCTGAAAATCTGGGGTAAGGATTATGGTGATGGTTTTACAATGTCGTAACTATGACTAACGTACACTTACGAATGGCTAAAATCAGTGTTATGGATATGTCACCACCATGAAAAATAATCAATGGCGTCTTCAAGTGAAGTAAATACGGTCCTTTAAAAAAAAAAAAAAAGGATTTATTTGAGAGAGAGAGAGAGTGTGTGCGCGTGTGTGGCGGGGAGGGGAGGAGGGGGACAGAGAAAGGATCTCAAACAGACTCGGTGCTGAGCACAGAGCCCACGTGGGGCTCGATCTCATGACCCTGAGATCACGGACCTGAGCCAAAACCAAGAGTCGGACGCTTAACCCACTGCGCCATCCTGGTGCCCTGCAAATACGGTTCTTAAAATGGTCACTGATGACCTTAGCTTCGATTAGAAAATCGACGACGCTTCCTTCCAAACTCTGACAGTGATAAAAGGTAGACACATGTCTACTTACAAAGCACTGAGGAACTACAGGTTGAATTCAGACAGGGGAAGAGAGGGAAGGCACTGGAATTCCAGGAAAGAGCCATAGCGTGTGGGCACGACCCAACACATCCTCAGACAGCCTCGACCCGCTCCTCCGAGTGTGGGGAGCAAGGACACACCGGTAAGGTGAATGGGAACCCAGCTGTAGGGAGCCTTGAGCTGTGAGGTCCAGGGTCCATGCCCGATTGGACCATAACCACAGTGTGGTTGACCTACAGCTTCAACAAAGATAGAAGCAATGGCGGGATGCAAGCTGCCCCCAGAGGCTTGGATCCAGGGGTGGCCACGGAAGGGCGTACTTCCTAAGGAGACCGTTTCTTAAATCTGGGGGTGGCGAGGTGGGGTGGGGGGCTCTTGCTGTTTGGACAGCAACAGAATCAACACAATCAAGGCACCAATACTGCATGGAGGAAGTCTATCCCGCTGCGCAGAAAGCAAGTCTACAAAGTGACCCCAGAAATGTCTCGGCAGTGATAAGCCTCCACTTTTCAGGATTCCAACAAATTCAGTCTGCCCAGCAAACTGGTCATTTTTGGAAGACGTTCTCCTGTCTTCCATGCTTAGCTGGGAAAATTCATTTTAGAGCCTTCACTGAACTTTTCATCTCTTCGGCTCCAGGTTGAGCATTCCGAATGTATTCAAAGTATGACCATACCGAGCCAGGATTTTATATGGCACTAAAACATTATGGGTTAAATGGGTGGGCGATCCTAGGAACCCCGCAACTGTTTAGAACACCTTCCTCCTACAGAAAATCAGACGCACCCACACACTGACCCATGAGTCCACAGAAAAGCATCCGTACTCCGAGGGAGGGTGCCTCTATCAGAATTCTGCTGGTCCCACTGACTGCCTGACGGGTTTCTGCAAACCCATTGACCAGAGGGGCGCAGAGGCAGACGTCCATGTGTGATCAGGTGGGGAATAGGGACGGCTGGGTTCAACGCTCACATAAAAGGGGTTTCATCCACTTGCAAGGATCAGGGGCACAAGGTTTTGCAGAAGGCTGGGGCTATTATTACAAGATCCTCTGACCTATTTCGAGAGAAGTTTCGGGCTCTAATTCGGGCACCATGGCAAAAAAAAATCCTGGAGAGATACAGGTTGGTACGAATGTAGAGAAGGTCTTTGACAAAATGTCATTTCATGTACCTTCTGAATCAAATGTGTGGTCTTGGGGCGCCTGGGTGGCACAGAGGTTAAGCGCCTGCCTTCGGCTCAGGGCGTGATCCCGGCGTTATGGGATTGAGCCCCACATCAGGCTCCTCCGCTGTGAGCCTGCTTCTTCCTCTCCCACTCCCCCTGCTTGTGTTCCCTCTCTCGCTGGCTGTCTCTCTCTCTGTCAAATAAATAAATAAAATTAAAAAAAAAAAAAATCTGAAAGATCAATAAATTAAAATAAACTGCTAAAAAAAAAAAAAAAAGTGTGGTCTTCCCCGAGCAGAAAGGAGCAGGAATTATGAAGAAACCACCTCTGAGAAGTTCTTACATAGGGAAGCAAAATTCTGAGGCTCCTGACCTGCCCCCCAAAATGTCAACACCTTCTGAACCATGGGAAGGGTTTCTGATACTCTAGGGGCCAAAAGGAAGGGTTTCAGCATGTGTTGCGTTTCTCTGATAACTACCAACCTGAGAATAAATAAAGGAGCAAGGCAAAAAGGTGTTTTGCCTTGAGGTTTTAATTTCGGTGTTTTCTTCTTTAAACTGGACAAAATTATTTTAATATCTAGATGTTCCTGTTTGGACTTAAAACATCCATTTTCATTTCCCGCAGAAGTTAGACCTCAAGTCCCCTGAAATTTCGGATGCAAACGTGTAAGTTACAATTCGTTGTAATACACTACACTCCAGGGAGAACCATAGAGAAGCCATAAATATAGAAAACCGAGAAAAACGGTGTCAATCCTATTCCAGTGGTGTCTTTAAAGATTTAACGGGACGAGGGCTCTGTCCGTGGAAGGTGTTTCGTAATGGTGCAAAGAGTCGCACAGCACAGGCTACAGGATGGTTACTGCTTTGCATAAGAGCAACGCGGTTTTATGTGGCAGCGTGAACGCTCGCATTAACAGCAAATGCCCGTCTCTGCCGAGCTCCTCCTAGACCCCGACCCCCATCTCCAGCCCCCACAACACACGACACACACCGACCTGGATGGGGGCCTCGCTCTTCATGACACAGCGGACCTTACTGAGAATGCACTCCCTCAGCTGGGCCCAGGAAACGGCTCTGTCTTCCCGCAGCAGGAAAGGTGGCCCGAACCTGCACGATTCAAGGGCATCAGGTTAGCTCAGCGAAGGAACATGAGACACTACTCGACAGTCAGGAGCGTCGGCCCCGCTCACAAGCACCTGTCCCCTGGGCCTGAGCTGAGCGCCAGGCCCCGCTCGAGAGGGCCCGTCGGAGGACCTCGCTGCAGACGGACACACGGTCGTACGCACAGACGCCCAGAAATGCCAAGCCCGAGAGAGACGTGGCGGTGGAAGCAGACGGCTCAGCCGGTCGGCCCGCTGGGAGACTCTCCCCCTCGCAACAGGGCAAGAGAACACTGGAGCCAGGGGAGAGCAGGCGGGGGTTAACCCAGAGCAAAGCCGCTCTTGCGGACGCACCGGTGGTTTTGTGCGTCAGGACTATTCTCGGGAGAATGTTTTCCATGACCCGAGCTGAGGAGCGCCCCGAGGTGCACCTGCAGCGCCCGGATCGCCAGACGTGGCTGCGGCCACAGTCCCGGCTCAGCCATGGGTACCACGGGACAAACACCAACCAGCGTGTCCCGTGGCCGCGCCACGCAAGGTGGTATGAGGGGCCGAAGGGATGGGAATGTGACACTGTTGAATTAACTTTGCTGAAAGCCAGCACGAACCCGAGTGGTGCGTCTGGAACGGCAAAGGGACTGTGCCGTCCACGGTCGGTTTATTCACCTTGTCCTCTACTGTTAGGCACTCAGGTCGCCTCCGATGTTTTAATTTGAACGGTGCCTGCTTATGGCAGGAGCTCTATGAATTTTGTGAAGTTGTGAATTAACGTTCATCTCCGTGCCTCATTTTACGAAGGTACCTGTCTGTCTCACTAATTTCCGAGCTGGGTTTTAGACGATGGGTTAAAACCCTCCACCTGTCACGTGATGTAAATATGTTTCCTCGTTTGTGCTTAAAACATTAAATGCCTCTAAAATGTTAGCTTTTTCCTTGACAGCCTCCTGCGGACCTTAGGTCTTAAAACAGTCCTCCGCCCAAAAGACGTCAATATTTCCCTACATTATCTTCAAGTTATTTTACGGTTCCCTTTTAGTCAACCTAGAATTTAAACATGGGAATCTACGGTGGAAGTAAAACAGTTGATTATATTAAAAAAAAAATCAATTCGTCCCCCCCTTATATACCACATAATTTATTCACGCTTTAATAAATGAAACGTGCCATTTTTATCATATAATACCTAAATATGCTTCAGCCTATTCTGTTCCATTATTTAAGTGTATATTCTGGGGCGCCTGGGTGGTGCAGTCGTTAAGCGTCTGCCTTCGGCTCAGGGCGTGATCCCGGCGTTATGGGATCGAGCCCCACATCAGGCTCCTCCGCTATGAGCCTGCTTCTTCCTCTCCCGCTCCCCCTGCTTGTGTTCCCTCTCTCGCTGGCTGTCTCTGTCAAATTAATAAATAAAATCTTAAAAAAAAAAAAAGTGTATATTCTTCCAGCTATATTGCAATTTTTTTTGGCTTCAAAAATTGTTCTTACTTATATAGCCTGTATCGTAATTTTTAATAATTAAAACTCTATCCTGGTTTTATAAAGGAACCCCTCTCCCTTCCTCCTCCTTTCTCCTTCCGCCAGTATTTTCTGACTGTCCTTATGAGCCTATTGTTCCAGATGAATTTCGCAAACATTTTATCAGTACAGACAGCTCTGATCGGAGTTCTAGCTTTCAAGCGTTTTATTTGGGCTACTTACGAAAACGATCTGGTTTGGTCTATTTGTTACGTAACCACACCTGGACCCTTTCACTACTTCCGATCACTTCCCAGTTCCTGGCGCTCTGGACCGGCCACGATATAATCTGCAGACAGTGGTCATTTTATCCCTTCTTTCCTTATGGCCATTTTTTTCCCCCTCGTCCTACTGCACTTGCAGGCCTCACAACGTCGTATAAAATGATAAGGGTGAGAGCCGTAATAATTGTTCCTGAAATTAACAGGAAAGTCTCTGATGCTTAATTGTTAAGGGCGACGTCTGCCATCGTTCAAGGCGATTACTGGTGATCCTCTTAATCAGAAAGTACCCTATTCCTCGTTGATTAACCTTGAGAACCGATGTTTGATTTTTACCAACTTAGAATTGTTCTAGATGGAATCCCAAGCACGTGTCTACACAGCCCAGACATCACATAAGAAGAAGATGAGGTTATACATACCTGCTGGCCTGCTGCCCTGACCCCACCAAGTTACAGAAGAGGACTAGCACCTTGTTCTCGCTATGGACGGGCAGGGATGACCGCGGACCCTCACGGGCTGCCAAGCGTGGCGAGACCGACAGACCAGATGGATGAGCTAAAGAGAGAGAATTATGTTCGTGGTCTTAAAAGACTTCGCTGGGGTGCAACTCTGGCTTCTCCAGCCCCTGTTCTCTTTGAGTGTCTATCAACCACCACTGGGAGACACTAGAGCGCTTTGAAGAAAGAGATATTAGGTACGTGGCACCTGTGCCCTCTGGTACCTGGTACACCAAGATCCCATACGTGGTGGTGAATCTGCCATCGTGTTCAGCCAGTAATATTAAAACATGGGCAGGAAAGTTCATTGACACTTCCCAAAGTCGATCCGAAAAACACCCCAAAATGACTTTCGTTGCTTTTATGCCTGGATCAGAGAGCCACGAGTTGGCTGTGGCTTTCTCAGCCCACGAAAGAAGGAGAGAGAAGGTGAGAACCTTTACCCTTGAGGATGTGGAAGAATTAGACTCTCCTCATTTTCCAATCGTTCTGACAATCAGACTTCTAAAGCACAGATGTGTCACCTTTGATCGAACTTGAAATGAGGGTCTTTTCATTGCACTGTAACATCATCAGGGCCAGTCAAGGCCCCGCTCCAGATTCCAGACCCAGGGGCTCCCTGTTGACGCAGAGCAATGACAGATATCTGGTTCCCACAGCCTGCCATGGAGGCCGGCTGAGGACATGGACCGGGACACAGGATCAACTTGGGCTATGTGGCAACACGGGCAGAGGGTCCTCCAGGTATGGGCCTTCTTGACCGGCTAAGTGGGCCAGAATATAAATTGAACTGCGGTCAAAGGCTGTCAGATGCGGATGTTCTCGGCCAGTCCTAAGTTCAGGAAGTGGGGCTGTTAACAAAAGTCATTTAATAACCCCTTCGGCCATCTACTGCTCTAATTTGTAAACGTTTGATTTCAAGTATAGACCTTGAACCACAAGAGTCCTGAAGGCAAAATCCTGAATAGTGATGCTCATTCTCAAACGGTAGTCTCAGGACCAGTGGCAGCAGCAGCCCCCTGGGAACCTGTTACACCGACTGAATATGTTTTAATCACCAACCACCTATACAGCAAACATCAGAGAAAAGAAACCCGACAGGCCCAAGTACTACTGTACCCGAGAGCATCTCCTGGCCAGGTGGTGGAGGCGCGTGGAAGGCATACACGTTATCCCCCTCGGAGATGGTATTCAGGTCCTCTTCATCAAAGAACGACCGCTGGAATCCAGTGGGACACAGTTCAACCAAGATCACCTGGA
Source organism: Ursus americanus (assembly GCF_024610735.1). Classification (NCBI taxonomy): domain Eukaryota; kingdom Metazoa; phylum Chordata; class Mammalia; order Carnivora; family Ursidae; genus Ursus; species Ursus americanus. Next base: position 64,238,943 of record NC_142140.1, on the reverse strand, counting down.
ACAAGGAGGATCATTTTCCCATCTTGATTTCTCAAAGGGAACTTAAGCAAGAAATCTAAAAATGGGGGCGCCTGGGCGGCGCAGTCGTTAAGCGTCTGCCTTCGGCTCAGGGCGTGATCCCGGCGTTCTGGGATCGAGCCCCGCATCAGGCTCCTCTGCTAGGAGCCTGCCTCTTCCTCTCCTGCTCCCCCTGCTTGTGTTCCCTCTCTCGCTGGCTGTCTCTGTCAAATAAATAAATAAAATCTTAAAAAAAAGAAAAAAAGAAATCTAAAAGTGACTGATAATCTTTTACCCTTTCCTCCCTTCTAAGAGAGAAACACGACTTATTCATAATAAAACAGAGGAGGCATAACAATTAGATTGACCACAGACTATCGCAATGGCAACAACAGAAGCTCAAACTGCTGAGGGAAGGGATGGGGGAAGACAACGGAGGGGGGGAGGGGCGGGATCTCAAGTTTATACCCAGCTAAACTACCAGGCAAGCACTAAGAATAAAATACAGCTCTCTTCAGATTAAAAGTTAAAAGTGTTTACCATGAATAGATCTCTACTGGAAGAACTTCTAAATAGTCTTGCCAACTTTTTTCACAACGTGGCGTATGCGGAACATATTTTTACGGAACACAGAGGTAAGGAGAAGAAGTTGCTCTCATAGCAGAGAAGAGGGGTGACCACCTTAAGGGTCCTGTCACCTCGAGGGCGGAAGGCATCAACATCTCAACACACCTAACCCATTCAGGGCACACTGGCTAGAAAATTCTCTTTGAAAAGATATGTTTCAGGGTTAGAACAAACAAGCTGAACCCAGAAAAAAAAACTTGAGTTGTAAGAAGAAATGATGAGCCAAAGAAAATGGTAAATATTGGTTAACGTAAACACATACTGACTGTATAAGTCCCTAATAATAACTAATACTAGTACTACAACCAGGGAGAAAGGGGAGGAGGGATTAAAATACTGGACAGTAACATCCATCCACAATAATAATAAAAAAGGTGGAAGGGAGATTAAAGCACACCAAGATCCTTGCATTGCTTGGGGAAATTAACACACGACTTTGCTAATTCTGCATGTTGACATTTTAAGGATAACCACTAAATAAGCACAGAAATAGACTATACGGGTCCTAAACCAGAAGAAATGGAGTAAAAATGGCTCTTTTCTATAAAAGAACCAGGAAAGGAGAGGGAAAGGAGACAAAGAAAAAGCAGGATAAACAGAAAGCAATTTAAAATAAATCCAAGTATATTCATGATGGTAGACACTGTAAGAGGCATACCCCTGCCAGTTAAAATATCAAAACAGATTTTAAGTTCCAATCAGAATGCCCACACGTGCACTTAGGAATCCCTAAGTGACTCCCACCTCCCTGAACAAACACGTCACACCTCGCAAATTCCTGACGATTCTTTGACTCTCGTAATTATTCAAACTCTATGTCGCACCCCCCTTTCGGTATTCAAAACTGCCCTTTCTTCCCCAAGACTCTCACCCACTGTCCTGTTCTCTCTCTCTCAGTATATCCCCGAAGAGTGCTTTGAGTTCACCAAGCAAGATACACACCTTTTCCCCCCCACTTGAATCCTCGTAAACACGGTGATAAGATCAGAGGCACTGACTGGGTGGGGGCCGGAAGGAGCCCACAGAGCGAGGAATCGTGGTGGTTACATGGATAGATGTACAGGGAAAAATTCAACAAACCGTAACCTCAAGGCACGTGCCCCTTATTTTACGCGTGTTACTCAGCAGGAAGGCTGTATTTTTTATCTGAAATTTTTTAATTTGAAAAAAATGCCACGAGGTCATCAGGGAAGTGTAAAAGTTGCGTTTTCTAGTTAAGGACACAGGGGACCAATGGCTTACGTCGTCCAAGGTCAGAAAACAGAAGAGCCCTGATCCAAACCCTTCCTATTACGCCACGTGGCTGTTGACCACCATCACCTCCACCCTGCCCTTGCGTGGGGGCCCCTGTTACGAGTTCTGCCCTCAAAGTCACAGGAAATCCAACCTCTTTACCAGGACTCCTTAAAAAAATAAATAAATAAAATTAAAAAAAAAAAAAAAAAGCACACTCTTCCTTAAACCTCCTCTCTCGAGTTTCACATCCTCAGTAGCTCCTCCTTTTTCACTGACGGCCCCTTCAGAATCCTGGTTTGTGCACTCAGGAGGGAAAATCCACAGCAGTGGCTTGGCCTCTGAAATCCCACCATCTGCATCCTGGGTCAGCGCTAACTAGTGGCATGACCCTGAGCAGGTCACTCAACCTCTTGGTGCGTCCTCCTTGCTCACTGATAAAATGAGGACCATCGTATCGACCGCACCAGGTGGTTGTGAGGACTGAACGGGGTGTGAATACCGAGCTCACAAAATGGCGCCCAGCTCTTGGGAAGCACCACTGAGCATTTCCGGGCATTGGAATTACTAAGATCGTCATCATCATCACGGGTCCTCGTCCTTTTCTGGTAATTCTGCGTAAATGCAGGGAGAGGTCAAGGCTCAGTCTTCAAGACGCCAGGGGTGACCAATCAAACAGAAACTCCTGAGTCACCAGGGAGTCACCTGGGAACCAGAAATGAGTCTCAACAGCCCTAGACAGCTGGCCCAGTTAGCATCCCGTCATTCAGTGACCAGGCCCCCATGCCATTCCATCACACCTCATCCGCAGGGACGCCGCCTTCCTCTGCAACGATCTTCCTCAGGGCTGCTACTGTGCTGAGGATCGGCACGGCCAGGCCAACCCGCAGGAACCGCTGGCTCTTAGAGGGGAAGACCAAGGTGACGCTCAGGAATCTGGAAAATAGGAAGGCGTCCACATCCTTAAAGGACGGACATGAACTGAGAACACCACTGACATTGGGTCAAGTCCAATACTTGGGCTAATCTCGGCTTCCTGGTTGGGTCACTGTACTTTAGGTATGCTGTCACCAGGTGGCAGCGGAGAGCCAAGTCTCCAAGGGTCTCAGCTGAGTGTAGTTTTCCAGGGTTAAAAAAAAAAAAAGGTACTTGATTAAGAATCACAGTACAGACCTGTGATCTCAAGGTTCTGTTTGTCCAACAGATCACGGTAAGCAAAAACGAAGTTGGAAATGTGAGATGGAAAAGGGTCAGGTTTCTTCCACTACGGCTCGACAGTATTGATGATGCCCTCCTTATTGAAATTCTCTTTGGTAATAGGACACTTTGCCTTCTGCCACCCCGCCCCCTGGGCACTTTTCCCTTGGACACTCTCTGGAATCTCTAGTTCTACCTCCTGTTGTCCCCGCTAGCACCCTGGGGCTCCCTCCTCCAGCTCCTGCTTCCCCTGTTCCTTCCTGCAACACTCGTCCATTCATACAGCTCACTGCCACAGCTGGGACTGGAACCCCGGGCAGTCTAGCCCCAGAGTCAGTGGTCCCAACCCCTGTCCTATGCTTCATGAGGCCAAGAATCTTAGCTCACATCCATCAGCAGGCATCCCCTGGTCATGTCACCGAAGAAAGGACAAGCCAGTGTCACATGTGTAGCACAGATGAGAGGCCGCACAGGAACTGGGACCACAAATGGGGTTTACGGTGCCAGGAAAGGCTTTATGAAGCTTTGGACCTTCAGTTGCATCCTAAAGATGGGGGACTGTCAACAGGAGGAGGTCTAGAGAGACGGTATTTTCGGAAGTGGAGGACACAAGGAAGAAATGCCACCGTCTCAACAGCAGCGTAGGACTCACCAAACATCCCTGACATTGACATTGGCCAGATGCCTTAAAGGCTTTCAGACCTAGGCTTCTGGAATGCCTGTACTGTGTGCCTCGTTCGCTTATAAAGCCGAGCCTGCCATGCCTCTTACCTGACCCTACTACCCTCCTCTTTCCTGTTTCTCGCTCCTCTCCTTCGACACCCCCTTCCCTTGTTCCTTTGCTCCTTAAAGAAACCCCGTCTTTGCACCTTCACAAAGAGCAAAAAGGATTTGGAAACAAAGCAGAGAAAAGCAGGTGGTGACAGACTGTTTTTCAGATCTGCCCCTGGTTCTGCCGAGGGGTACCGACCGGCCCGTGCCCGCTTCTGAGGGGGCCAAAGACGGAGCCCGGCTACGGCGTGACAGACAGAGCGCTGCGGATAATTCATTCCTTCGTCGGCTGAAGAAGGGACGCGGTAACCGTTCACTTTGTCACATTGGGTCGCCGAACGTCGCCAGCTTTCTAAGGCTGGTTTCTGCAGACATGCTGGCTGAGGTTTGCAAGAGACAGAACAGGTGCGAGGCCAGAAGGCTCCCAGGAAGGCCGAAGGACGGGAGTCAAGTGCGCCGCCCGTAATACGTACCTCGTCTGACGCAAGGGGATGGGTAGTGACACGCACAGGAAGGGGTCGAAGGTGTTGCTCTGTTTCAGGCAGTGGGGACAGGTCAAGGAAGATCTGGGAGGGCAGGGGAAAAAAAAAAAAAGAGTTTCAAGCTGAATCGCACTTAGTTTGGCAGAACCTCAAAAAGGGAAGTATAAAATGGCCACGTGATCCAGCCATTCCCCTCCCAGCTACCTACCCAAAAGCAGTTGAAAACAGGTATATTTGTACAAATACTTGCACACCAATGTTCACAGCAGCACTATTCACAAGAGCCAAACGGTGGACACCAGCCGAATGTCCATCAGCGGGTAACGGGATAAATCCACGTAAAGCCACGGAGACGGAAAGCGGACTGGTGGCTGCCAGGTACAGGGGAGGGGAGGGGAGGGCTTAACGGGTATCGGGTTTTCTTTGGGGTGATCCAAATGGTTAGGAACGAGACATAGGTGCTGATTGCACAACGTCTCGTACGTGCCACGAAACTCTACGCTTTAAAATGGTCAACTTTTCGTTACGTGACTTTCACCTCAATTTTTAAAAAAAAAAAGTTTTAATCACACGCGGCAGTGTGCTGAGTACGGGAAGGGAAGGGAAGCAAAAACCCCTCCAGACAGAAATAGCAGGCTGCCTTGCAAGCTGGAAGGAATCTTAGGACCATGCCTTCCCCTGGTTCTCAGCCTCCCTGTGCTCCAGGATCACAAAGGAAGCTTTCCTAAAAACGCAAATATCTCAGCCCTCCTCCCCTAGAGTTTGTCCCAGGGGAGCCCAGGGAGAGGCTCAGGCATCAGGATGTCAACGGCTCCTGAGACACTGGTGCTCAGCCAGGGTGCAAAACCACCGATGGAGTTCATCCTCCTCGTTGGACCAGTGAGGCAACCAAGCTCGGAGAAAGGCAGCTGATAGTGAAAGAGTTAATATCGAAGCAGCGTTTACAGAGAATTGGGAGTTATTCTGATCACTGTGCTTGTATTAACCCACGTACTACCCGCAACCACCAGTATTATCCCCCATTTGGCAGACAAGAAAACCGAAGCACAGAGAAGTTAAGCAACTTTCCCAAGGGCCACACAGCTCTTAAACGGCAAAGCTAGGCTCGGGTTCCGGAGGCCACACTCATCACCGCTCCTCCAGGGTCTTTAGTATAAGCAGATGAGGCATCAATTGTTTCAGACAGTAGATATACACACAGTTGACTTATAACTTTAAGCTTTCAAATTTAACACTCCCTTACTTAAGAGCGTGTTGTCCCTGAAAACAAAGCGTGATTTTTGTATTCCACATGGGGACTCCAGTTTTATTTCCTTAATCCTATGACGCACCAAATTCTGCCAAGACGTAAGGGATTTCCGGATGCTATGGGGGCATCCTCAAATCTACACGGCCTTCTTCCTTGGGGAAAACGGACCAGCACCCCGCTGACAGTCATGCTCTTATACCATAGTCAGCAAGGAAAATGGAGCTGGTATCCTAACAAGGTTTCGAGTCTCCGCAGGGAGTCCAGGTGGAGTGCTTTCCCACGGAGAAGAGAATGGGAAAAACCGGGAGAAGCAAGAAACCCTGAGGTTTTCAGGGTGCTGGCCACGGTTGGCCCTAAGAGAGCTGGCCAGAGCAGGTCAGCTCCCCGAGGGGGACAAGTTAACAGCATGCCATCCATGACTTTAGAAAACAGACCCGAGTATTTAATGTCCAATAACTTGTTCCCTCTGGTAAATTTCCCCCTGGGAAAACCATGGTAATGTTTTGGTAAAAATGGTGTATCAGACACCGAGCTCCAGGTGGTAGGGGGATGTGACAGTTGTGGGGTCCCCTCTGCCACCCTGTTTCTCTTGATCTTTCTCCTACCTTCACCCATTGAGTACCTGAGAAAGCCTAACAGGGATTGCCGCCTGTAATAGGGACCAGATCAGACTTTCTGTGGATAAAAGCCACGAGTGACAAAGAAATGAAAACACACACACACACACATACACACACATGTCCTCCCGCAGCCAAAACTCCTACGTAGCACTAATCCTTGGTTATTAAACTCACAGATGTTTTTAGGTTGTGGCAATAATCATATGGAATAACCAATTATTTCTCCTCTAGTCCATAACCTAGTCTAGCACCCTAATCCCATTCCTCGTCCTCTCCTCCAGCCAGAGTCAAAAATCCCAACACCCTAAAAAGGAGGGGAGGGAGAACCTCAGTGAACAGAGATCTCTGAATTAACCCACAATAAATCCTCCAGCTTCCAATTTCATAAAGAAGGGCTGATACTGAGGAGGGTACAGAAAGCAAGCTGAGCACAGAGCAGAAGCTGACACCCCGCAACCCCCCCCCCCCCCATGGGATATAAGTGACATTCCTCAGGCACTCCTGGCAGCCCTAAGGAAAAACAAATAGTTAACTTAGATCACAATCCTGCAAGACCTTTGTCTCCCTCAGTTTACAAATCTCTTAGTGATTTACAGGAACAAAGCATTTCTATCAATAACGTAGCTTCCAGAAGGAAATGTAGGTACAATTAAATGTCCTTATAACCCGCAGCCCATTGACAGATACTTGAGGGGGGCAGAGTACAACGTTCCTCCAGGAAGCTCCCCACTATCTTCATGTGAATGCCTTGCTAGAGGGAAAAACAAAATTAACTTGACAATGGCAGGGCCTCCGGTATCCCGGGAGTCTTCTTTAGCATATGAAAGTTCTTTCTCAACCTCCCTTTTTCCTTACCTCCCCCAACCCCGTAGCATATAATCAGCCACCCCTCACAACCCGGGGCAGCAGCCCTTTCCGCCCATGGGTCCTGTCCCCCTGCTTTCATAAACCACCATTTTGCACCAAAGACGTCTCAAGAATTCTTTCTCGGTCCTCGGCACCGGACTCCACCCCACTGAACCTCACCTATATTCCAAAACTACATCAATACCACGGCGAGGTTCCATCGCCCGCCAGCCCTGCGCAGCGGAGAGGAAGGCTTATGAGCGCCCAGAGCCACAGGGACCGCCACTCAGCCCCACTGGCCACCCTGGAAAACCACTTCCCACAGCTCAAAAGCCCTCACCTAGACGGACATCCCTACCTCGATTTTTTCTTTACTCCAGACGATCCCGCACAAAGCGGCTATTTTTAGCTGTCACTGGTTCCTTTTTTGAAGCTCGAACACCTCGCTTCTTACTCATCATCCTACAGGAACCTACCCAAAGGGCGCCTGCAATCCTTAATATCCGATCAACTTAAATGTTCCTTCCTCAGCAATCCTCCCTGGACTCACCCCACACCAGAGACCATGTGATATTGTGACTTATAATGAGAAACATGTATTTGGTCTTTGTCCCAGTTCCGGGCACTGAGCTCCTAAAGCCCTTAGAATTACCTAAGGGATGAGCCCTGGGGCAAAAAGTGCATCTTTTGTTACTCCTAACAAGCCCTAGACAACCACACCCACCCGGGAGTTCTGTTAATGAGATGGTTGGGGATGGCCCCTAGGTCACCAAGGATGGGGGCTGGTTGCCAGGGGAACCGACCAGGGATTAGAGGGTGGGCACTTTCAGGGGAGGAAAGGGGCTCCCAGAGGCTGAGTTCATCACTAAGGGTCAATGATTCCATCAATCACAGGTAGGTAATGAGACCTACTGGAAAGCCCTAGCAGGAGGGGTTTGGACAGCTTTGAACCCGTGGAGGGGCTGGGAGGGCGGGGGAGGGGGCCCCAGAGAGGACGCAGCAGCTCAGCACCCCCTCCCACGCACCTGGCCCAGCGCAGCCCATCCCGCTGTTTCTGAGTTGTATCCTTTTTATAACTAATTGCTAATCTCTGGATGTGGGGACTGATGCTGTCTCCAGGTAAACAGTGTCAGATTGGAGTTACACTGCCGGATGCCCTGGCCGCGTGCATGCGAGCCGCCAAACAGCCTGGTGTGGGGAACGCGCCCAGCGCCCACACACCTGACACCTGCAGGTTTAAGTACCGCAGGAGAGAGACAGAGTAGTATAAAGGAAAACAGGAGTTTTCTTCCTTTCACCTGGGTCACACGCACCTCAAAGCACCTGCCAGCTACATAACCCCATAAAAACCCAGGAGTCACCCTAGATTCTCCCCTTTCCCTCGGTGCCTCCCCCTTGCGCCTTAAAGTCATGAGCAACACATTTCGGGCTGTCCACCTCTCTCCACCTCCTCGGCCACCCCTGGATCCCAGGCACCATCCCTCTCCCATGGTCCCCCAGCCGTCCAACTGCCAGTCCTGCCTCCCTCCAGCCCCCCCAAACCACCAGTGTGATCTCTGAATATCAAAATGTGAGCACCCCCGGCTTCAAATTCTGCAGCGGCTTCCTGTGCCCTTCAGAAGAAAATGCACGCCTGGGCAGGGCACCTGCACTACCCGGTCCCCGTCCACCACTCCAGCGGTCCCTCCCACCCCCGCCTCCCTGGCAGCTACCTTGACTTCTCTGTCCCTTGCTGTGCCAACGTCATTCCAACCCCAGGCCTTTTGCCTCTGCCGTTTTCTCTGCCTGGATGGCCCTGTCCCCAGATTCGTGAATAGCTGACTCCTTGTCACTCGGTTCTCGGCTCAAATGTCCCCCTCTAAAAAGAAGCCTTCCCGGACCACCTTATCTAAGGCTGGCTGCCTCCCCTACACCCCGAGGTGTGTCTTATCACCATCACGAGCTGCTGTGACGTGTGTGGTGTTACCGAACACCTGCCCCAGTAGAACGTGAGCTCCATGAGAACGGGGGCCGTGCCTTGTTCGCAGCTCCCTTCCAGCGCCGAGAAGGGAAGTGGCCCGTAGTGGGTGAAACGGCAAATATCGAGGGCGCATGCGCAGGTTATCTGGTTGGTATTTCTCGCTCGTGGGCAAGGAGTGACGCTCTTTGCTTATCCAGTGGACCAAGCACGAGAGCAGACGCTCAAATATTTGACAGAAGGGAAGAAAGGGAGCATGGGCGCCCAGGAAGGGGAGTGGGCAGAGAGAACGGAATGAGCAGAGAAATAAGCGCATCGATTGTACAAAGACACCCATGAGCCGTACCTGGTGGCAATTCTTGGTGTCCCTGCCCCGCAGTCAAACCTACCCTGGCCTTAAACTCCCCTTTCCCTCCTAGATGTTCTTTGTCCTCCTCGCTTCTTCTCCTGTCTCAGTTTTGTTTCAAGCAGCCTTTGCTCCACGCACCTGCATGTGAGTAAGACCGATGCCCCCCGCGTGGCTTTCGTGGCTCCAAAGGATCCGCAGCCATGAAACCGGGGTTCGATCTGTGCACGCCACCACAGGAAAGAAATGGGCCTTATTGTGTACAACAATAAAATCTAGGCTCAGGTACAAGTTTTTAATTAGCCAGTATGCTAAGTGACCAAGGGTAGCGTGTCACCAAGAGGCGGGTTCTCTGTAACCGAGGGTTTCCCCGAAATCCTGATGATTGTCCTCATTCCCACATGTGAGCAGGTTCTGTGCTTGCTGAAGATGTTCCCACCCGTTCAATCCTAGTCGTCCTTCAGAGCCCATCAAAGGCACGCCTCCTCCAAGAAGCCCAGGGGGATTTCTCCCCGTGGCCCCCTCACTGTAATCAGTGCTTTCACTAAACCATCATAGCACTTGGCAATATGCTGCTTTACCTGAATCTCTGAACTGTCATATATATAAAAGCCCAAAGAGAGCTTTTCTGAAGTCAAAGGCAGTGTAATTATATATATATATATATATATATACATACATTTGTGTCCTCCATGCTGCTGGGAAATCTTGAGCTTGAAAGCACTGGGTAAACTGGGCTCTCTGGCTATAGGAACGAACAGGAAGGGTCTCGCCAACTTCTCGGTGATTGCCTTGCCTGTCGGGGAAGCCCTGCGCTCCACAGTCACACTATGTGGAAGGCGCCGGGGGTGGGATGGGAGGCCCAGGAGCCAGCAAGAAGGGAAAGAAGAAACACTAATCTCCAGAGCAGACAGGAGTTGAGTGGTTAACTGGGATTTATAATGGGAGAGAGAAGGGCGCTTGTGTTTCCGTTGTCTTGTAGTCAATGGGAGACCAGTTATCAGCATTCAGGTTTGGGCGATCCATTCCGAGCCCATTCCACTCTTGCCTATATTCTTACCTATACTGTGCTTGAAAGTGGCTCTGTACGAAGCTTTGGCCTAGGGAGAGCTGAGCCGATGGAGATGGGAGGTTCTCGGGGGTTCTGCTGGCTTCGGGCTGAGGCTGCAAAGACATGAGGGAAGGAAGTAAGATTAGGAATGCTCCCATCGCTCCACTGCCTCTGGACCGCTGAGCCCTGGCCTCCTGGGTCCACATCACCTCTCCCGGGGCCGGGCTCTGCAGGACCTGGACGTTCTGTCGACTTTGCCCCAATTCACAGCTCCTTTGGTCTTTGGACTTTCCAAATTCCCTCAAAGAAGGTGCTGAGGGAGCAGAGCTAAAGCGTGAAGCTTGGGAACGGTCCCACATACTCGGCCACCTCTGCTGTGACCTCTGTCTCAAGTGTCCCCATTCGCATGGCCATCCTGCTGGGCCCCACGTGTCTACGCCTCCTGTACCTTTCACCGGGAAGCCTGCCACCACTGCAAATGCGTCCGTTCATCTCCCATCATCCACCTGCGGGTCGACCCGCCCCATCGGCATCTCCCCAGGAGCCAGTCTTCACACGAGCACTGGGCACACCAGGCTTTGCCCCTTTGACTCGCGCATAAGCCTCCTTCACCCCACATCAGTCCTACTGTGCCCCTCTTTGCGTCCCCTTCTGTATTCGCTTTCTGGTGCTCCTGCAGCAAATTCACACACACCGGGGGCTTAAAACAGCAGAAATGTATTCTCTCTCAGTTCAGGAGACCAGACCTCCGAAATCGGCATCCCCAGGCCACAAACGGAATGTGGAGGCTCTAGGGAATGTGTCCCTTGCCTCTCCCGGCTGCGGGAATCCCACGGCTGGTGGCCACATCACCCCAGGCTTTATGGCCAGCATATTCGGAGAGCGAGGGGAAAGGAACGCACGTGACGTGTGTGGGGTGAAGCATGCCAATGTGTGAAATGTAATTCAAAATGCACGAGAAGCAGTAAGAGGAGGAAAAGAATAGATGGAGTGAGGAGTATATAGGACAAATACAGATAAAGCAATTTAATTAAAACGTGAATTACAGAGTCTAGACGGTGGGCAGGAGGAGTTCCCTGTATCATTCATTCAACGTTTCCATCTGTACGGATTTTCCCTAATGAAAGACTGGGGCAAATACTCAGGATGGAACATTCTTATTGGTCCCATAGTTTTGTGATGCTCGAGTCGACCAGCGCACAGGACGTGTGAACAGAAGCAGAAAACGGCGCTGGGGGGAGAGTCTGGCGCCACGCTGGGAGGGGAGGGGGCTCCCATGTCCTAAAGACGACTACCCAGTTCGGTAAAAGGCACAGAAGCAGGATTAAGAATCAGCCTCCGGACTCCAGCTGCCAGGTCCCAATCCCTCCGAAATCGCACTCCTTGGGGGCACTGCCCAACCTCTGAGCCAGCCAAGTCCGTCACTTAACCCCTTGGCCCCACGATTTCCCGACCGCTGTGGAGGGATGCTGAATGACGGTGCCTACCTCCGAGGGACGGTCTGAGCTGAAAAGAGTTAACATACATAGAACACTTAGAACAGGGAGCACACGGCGGGGAGTACCGGCTGGGTTTCAAACCCACGCGGCAGCGACACGCATGGCGATGCTTTAAGCCGACGCCGTGCACACGAGGCAGGAGGGCGAGTCTGGAGGAAGGACACAGATCAGGAGGCTCGAGGGCCTGGGACACAACGGGGAGAGCTGGAGCAGGAGTCACGAAAACGGGAAGGGGGGATGGGCTCAAGAGGCCCTATGTCCGCAGCTCATAAGGCAGCGCTCGGTGGGGCAGCAAAGAAAGGGGGAGGGGACAAGCAGGAGCAGCTCCAAGCTCCCATCTGGTGCCCCGAGAACACCTGTTCCATTAGCGGACGAGGGAAAATCGAAGGGAGAAGTGGGCCCCGGGAAGGGCACGCCGAGTTTGAGGTGATGGGGGGCTGGAAGAGGGTGGACCCTGGATGCAGAGTGGATGCTGGGATGTGTGACTGTGCAGGGCTGAGGCCCCTTCCGGAACACCGGGTCCAGTCCACGGGGAGGTGGGGAAGCTCTTTAAAGAGGGGGGGGGGTCCACACCCTCCCTTCGCAAGGAACAGGCACTTGACCCAAACGACACCGATGGGACGGTCCTGCCTTGCCTGGGAATCACGAGCAGTGACCAAAAGCCTGAAAACAGGGATTCCAGCAGCGGTGTCCAGGACAGAGTCCAGCAGCTCCTGCCCCTGTGACGCCCCCCCCCCCCCCCACCTAGGAGCTGTCTGATTCTCATCGGGTCCATGCCTGGTTCTCGTCTCCCCTCTGATCCCGCCTGCCGCACCTCTACCCTCTCTCGAGTCACCTGAAGTTGGCTGCTGTTACTTGCAGCCAAAGAGCTCACAAGGATACAGGTGCTTCTGCATTGAGGTGATAACCTGGCGGCCCGGAGTGGCAGTGGGCGGGATCGCCCAAGACAGCGTACAGAAGGAGAAGATCCTGAGCGAGGCTGGACTGAGAGGCAGCAGGGTGATTCGAGAAGCGTGGACCAGGAGGTCAGGCCGGCTGGCTCCACTCTGCTAGCAAAGTGACCCTGGGCATCTCTCTGAGCCTCATTCCATGTCTAAAAGGAACTGGAGTGGGGTGCCTGGGTGGCTCAGTCGGTGAAGTGTCTGCCTTCAGCTCAGGTTATGATCCCGGGGTCCTGGGATCGAGTCCCGCATGGGGTTCCCTGCTCAGCAGGGAGTCTGCTTCTCCCTGTCCCTTTGCCTGCTGCTCCCCCTGTGCTCTCTGCCAAATAAATAAATAAAATCTTAAAAAAAATAAATAAAAGGAACAGGACTATCACATCCACTTCACAAAGCCACCATTAAAATGAAAAAATTACGTGTGCGTCCTGCAAGGCATACAGCAGCTGCTTTGTAAATGGTAGTTTCCTGGTCCTCTCCCCAGCCCCCTCTTGTTCTTGATGCTGCAAGAGTGGCGATTTCTGTAAAATTAACTGCCCAAAAGACTGCCTACGTGAGACAGCCTATAGGATGGTAAAAATATGCCCTTTCCGCCGGATGAAAACATTGGAGAACCATCCCGACGAGAGAAGAAAAGTGGTCCTTACATTTTCTGTTCCAGTTTCACATACATCTCGCTGTATGGCCTTCACATGTTTTGAAACAGAAATAACCTCAAAAAGAAAGAAAAACGGCTCAGTTACAGAGGACAGTGCCTTTCCTCCCTGGAAAGGGAAAATGGAGTTTCGTGCCGGCTCTGGCTTCAGGCTGAAGCGTCCCCAGCCGGGCCTCCGCAGGCGGCCCAATTTTCTAAGAGCAAATTTCAAGAGACGCCTCCACCCCCAGTGCAGAGAAAGATCTTTTCTGGTCTCAATCAGGTCAAGCGAAGAGCCGGGCAAGCTCCCCTCTGTGGCCCACAGCCAGCCACCCCCCTATTCTTGCCTGGGTCCTCAAGCCTTGGCCCGTGCAAGGGACGGAAAGCAGCCAGCGTGGCCCAAAGCAACGAGCAAGGGGCAGGGGGGGCCTGCAGGCAGGTCGAGTCCGAGTCTGGATTTTGTGCGAAGTACAACAGGAAGCCATCAGAGAACTTTAAGAAGGAGAGTGACATGATCTTTTTGTCCTTTCTCAAAAGACACCCCGGCTTCAGTGTGGAGACCGTCTAGCAGAAGGACGCCGTGGGGACTGGAAGGCCAACTATGGCTGCTGTCATGTGGGTCCTCAAGTTGGTAAGAAGAATTACTGGCCGGTCCTCTCGGCTTAAAGAAACTCAAGGTTACCTTAAAGAAAGGCCTGGGGGCGGTGTACTGCGCTTGGGGGCAAGGGCTCCAGAGCAGAGGGTCTCAAGCAGTGGGCGCTTCTGCCCCCAGGGGACACTGTTTGTCAATCACGACTGGGGGGTGCCACCAGCATCCTGTGGGTAGAGGGATACTGTGGAGGCCACATGGCACAGGACGGCCCCCGCAGCAAAGAGTTACCTGGCCCCAGATGCGTCTGGAGACACATCGAAAGCAATGTGTGTCTGATTAATTACCAAAGCTTCTGGCCCCTCCTCCACTTATTCATGGATGTTGTCCTAATAACTGTGCTCACTCACGGAATAATGACCTCACTCACTTTTGACTTTCTTGGGAGATAAACGGAGAGCATGAGAGCAGAACCCGTCACTGCTCTTTATCTAGCAAAGCCCGTAGACAACACCACTGATGTGTCAATTAACTGCGGCTGTTACCAATGATTTGGCTCCTTCTTACTCCCAGAGATTTGGGGTTTCATCAAAATCGGGGAACGCTGAGTGCACACATATAACCATCCATTCTGTGTTTGGAGGAAAAAGACTGGAAGTGGTAAAATGGTACCATCTGAAATACCCATGGCCGGGGCGCCTGGGTGACGCAGTTGGTTAAGCACCTGACTCTTGGTTTCGGCTCAGGTCGTGATCTCAGGGTCATGAGATCGAGCCCCACATCGGGCTCTGTGCAGAGTATGGAATCTGCTTGAGATTTTTCTCTCCCCCTCTGCTTCTTCCTCTTGTGTGCACTCTCTCTCTCTAAAAATAAAGAAATCTTATTGAAAAAAGTGGAAAAAAAAGAAAATAATGATTAAAAAAATGAAATACGGCCTCCGATGGCCATACGAATGCACTAATGCACAGAATATAGACAAAAAGGAGATTTTTCAAACTTTAAAATGAAAGGAAAACCCTATTCACTAGATCCCTGGGATGACAGAGGACGAGAAGTCCTGCCGTGGGAGGAAATGCCACGCCTACAGCCAACAGAGCTAAGAGAAAGGGGCACGGAGCAGCTCTGTGTACCCAGGAGCCAGATTACACAGGAGCCCAAGGAAGACGAATTTCAAGACCGAGTACATATTCAAGGGAAAAAAAAAAAAAGAATACCAGATATGACATGGTGTTTTAAGAGTGACCCACCTTCTCGGACCCCGGGCTTCGGGCCGAGCCCTCCAAGTCCTCATGCAGCCGATCCAGCAGCCAGAGCAGGAACTCCAGGGCGTCGTGCTGGGCATTGCCTTGGAACTGGGAGCCGTACTTGGAAACAGCGTTCTGAGAGGTAAGCCGAAAAGCAGAGGGTCAGTCTGGCCCCGCAGACAACCAAGTCGGGACCTATCAGCACCAAGTCTACCCAGCGTCACCACTCAGCCCGGAGCAGGGCTGACACCACGCAAACAGTGAGGGATGAGAACGTTCCGGCCGAAGCCTGCTCTTGGGAGACGGTGTCCGCAAATGTTCTTGGGGCGTTCTGTATAGATGACACCTGCTGGCCAATGTCCTGTCCTTTGCAAACCCACAGGGCTGTGTTGGTTGAATATCTGGATGCGCTTGTCCCTTGATGGCGAGGACGCTTGCTCCCCTGGCCGCCTCCATCAGTCTATCTCTATCCCTGGCACTCAGCTCCCGCTACCGGCGGAAGCAGCTTGCCCTACACTCTCCCTCGGTGACTCATTCACTCCCGTGGCTCTGGCTCTGTTTGGGAAAGACTGCGCGGCGGCGGCACAGTGAACTGGGCTGCCCTAAACACGCACGTACCCCCTCAGTGCCTCTTTCTAGTGGGTGTGAAATCAAACTTCTGTGGTTAGATCACACGATGGCCAAGCCCGTCTTTCACCACTTTCGTCAATATTTATTCAGTTCCTACCACGTGCCAGATACTATTGTAGGGACTGGGGTTACAACAATGAAAACGAGGTGCACAATAGCCACGGCGCTTACGTTCCCTCTGCCCGTCCTGTTAAATTGTGCCGGAACTTTGTCATTTTCTATGGGAAGGCATATTCCGGGGTGTTTTTTTTTTTTAAGGTTTATTTCAAAGGGTAACATATGGACAGACTTAAAAGAATTCAAGACATAAAAAAAGATGATCGTGAAAAGTCTTCCCTCCACCCAGCCCCCCAGCTCTGGGTGCCCATCCCCAGAGGGAGGCCACGGTTAGCATTTTCTCAAGCATCTTTCTAGGGAACTTTAAAAAAATTTTTTAAATGCACGTGCAAGCATGAGAGTGAGCAAATCCCCTTGTCCGTGTGTGCATACACACGCAGGTGCACATAGTACATTGCGGTTGTTTGCTGCTCCTCTCCAGCCCCCCCAGATGCAGCCAGACATCAAGCCCCGCCCCACGCAGGGCTGTCCTGGGCTCCCACCTGCCAACGGGCACGTCTGAGTTGTGGACCTAGCTGACCCTCACCATGGCCAACCAAATCAAACAGCCTGGGCTTTTTCCTCTTTCTCTCCTTAACCCTTCCACTGGGATTTAAAGGAAACTTTAGGGTATGACAAAGCAAAATTCAAGACTGAATTAGCTGAAAGAGTGGCTCGGAGTCTTTATTCCAGTCACTCTAGTTTGGGGTTCACTAGACGATCTAGTCTGGATTTTTCCTCCAGGCTTCTTTGGCCTTTGACCTCCACATAGGGCTGGCAGATTAGGCAAGTCAAAATACAAGGGGCTCAGTTAAATTTGAATTTCAGGGGCACCTGGGTGGCACAGCGGTTAAGCATCTACCTTCGGCTCAGGGCGTGATCCCGGCGTTATGGGATCGAGCCCCACATCGGGCTCCTCCGCTGTGAGCCTGCTTCTTCCTCTCCCACTCCCCCTGCTTGTGTTCCCTCTCTCGCTGGCTGTCTCTATCGCTGTCGAATAAATAAATAAAATCTTTAAAAAAAAATTTGAATTTCAGAGAAGCAATGACTGTGTTTAGTATAAGTATGTCCCACGCAGTATTTGGGATATATTTACACTAAAAAGTTATTCATTGTTTATTTGAAATTCAAATTTAACTGCGTGTTGCATCTTACCTGGTGACCCCACGCCTAGCCACCCTCCACATCCCACTCTATCTATCCTTAGTACCAGCATTCCCTCCCCGGGGGAGTAGCCACCTCCAGCTCAAAATCTCCCAAACCAGCTCTTCCTCTTCACATCAGTGTCCTCTTTTAGATTCACTCTTGAACCCACGTCGGTCAGTGCCAAGCATTCTGGAATCTGGTTCCCACTCTGTCTCTGTGGCCCCTCGGTAGAAACCCATTCCTGCCAGAGTCCTAAATGCAGCTGACCCAGATGACAATACCTTCCCTGCACAGGAGCCCTTTCTGGACTCTCCCCTTGCCAGCCCTCCGCCTGCACCCCTGCACCGGAGCATAGACCAGCTGGATAACTTCATGCCTCGACTCAAAGCTCCCCTGACTCACCACCTAACAATCCACCCTCCTCCCATCTGGCCCCGTCCCTGTCTTTCACCACCCTCCCACCCTCCCACGTGTTTGACAGCTCCAGCTGATCCAGCCACTCGGGTGCCCCAAACCGTATTTGTCCAATCCTACAGTCTACACCTTGGTGTTTTCTTCCTTCCGTGGGAAACCCATTCCCCTCCCGTGACTCATGTTACTCCTTGGAGCCGGACGCTCTTCATCTTAGCCTGGTTGGGAAGCCATACAACCTTTCCAGAAAGAATGTGCGAATTTCAAGACAGACAAGATAGGGCCTTGGAAATGTCCTTCTATGGAAACAAGAGTAATTCCAGTTTGGGGAATTTGGCATCAGGAAATGAGAGCTCCAAGCAAAGATACGCTGTAGCCCGACGTACTGAAGTTTCCTGGGGGAAAACTTACGGCACACTCAGGTGGCCTGAAAAAATGCTTGAGGAAATGCTGGGAAGAAAATCAATGATCCTACCATTTTTTTAAAAAGTGAAAAATACCTATTTGAGATTGATAGATATATATCCATAGCTAGAAAACACGAGAAATACATGGCAAAATATGAACAATGGTTATCATAGAAGGATGGGACCATAAGTGATTGTATTTTTATTTGCACCCTGCAAATTTTTTTTTTTACAGTGAATTCTGTTCTTTAGTTTTTTTCTGATTAGAACGGTCTCTGGCAGGGGCCGCCTGAGAGGCTCAGTCAGTTAAGCATCTGCCTTCGGCTCAGGTCATGATCCCAAGGTCCTGGGATCGAGCCCCGCATCGGGCTCTCCACTCCACCGGGAGTCTGCTTCTCCCTCTCCCTCTGGGATTTTTCTTGCTTTCGCTCTCTCTCAAATAAATAAATAAAATATGTAAGGGGGAAAAAAGGGGTCTCTGGCAAACTGTAAGAGAGTTTGGACTTTTTTGAAATAACTTGACCTATTGATTCCTAACAGAAGACACTCACACGGAGAGTCTATGAAAATGTGACCAGAGCTGTATTAAGGCGAAATCCTCACCTGGGAGAGATGGACGGAAATATCTAGTCCTTCTAACCTGCAACTTGACAGAGCTCTATCCGCGTGTGTGCATGTGTTTCTCTCAACACTGATAATTTCTAACACATCTCTTACAAAATTATTCCTAGTTATTTCCTCCTTCCGTGGTTTTCGTGAATAAAATCTAATTTTCATACATTCTAAATGGTGATTGCTTTCAATTTTCTATCTCGTTTCTGACCTCGTTCGTGCCTGCCGTAATGCTACAATAGGGATTTCTAGACCCATCTCGCAATTTCCTATCTGTTCCATCTTTTTTTATCCCATTTCCATTTCACGGCTTACTGTTTCATCCAGAACTTCCAAAATATAGGAGCGATCATCCTTGCTTGTAAAAGGCAATGCCTTTAGCGTATCACGTGAGGCATACTGTATGTCTAAAATTGTAGGTCTCAAAGTGATGCTTGAGTACGTAAGCTAAGATAAACTCCAGATGGCTGAAATCCTTAATATAGCCATGGGAAAACTAGAAATACATAACATAGAACCTTTATCGAAAGGTATGACGTAAAGAAATCTACAACTTCCAGGACTGGGGATAGGAAGGAGAGAGTCTGCGGAAAATATTTGTGGCAAGTGTAAGGGTTGAGGAACTCACAGAAACAAGTAAAAAGAGCATTGAGACCAGGCAGAATGGATAGTCAACACGGACAGGAAATTCCAGGCGCAGTCTCACAACTAGCAAAGAAGCATAAAAATCCTGTCCCTCACTCTTAATCAAAGAAATAAAAATAAAAGTGAGATGCTATTTCGTTGTTGCTGTTGTTCGGTAAGTTGAAACATGACACTTGCGGAAAGATTAGCCTTTAACTGTTTCCAACACTGGAAACAATGATCACCGTGTGGCCCACGACAGAGATGTTATCTAATGCTAAATATGGCAGTCATATTTCAACATAAATGTGTAAGATCAATTCTTCGTACGCCTTAAACTTCCACAATGTTGCATGTCAGGGACAGCTCGATTTTTTTACATGGGTGCACTGCACGTAAGTTACATATCAAAACAATGGTGATTCAAAAACAAAAAAACACATAAAAATAAAAGTTACATCTCTGCTTTGACCACATAAGTTCACGTCAAGGGATCAAATTCAGGAAATGGTCAGAGCTGAGGGCAATGATTTAAGCACCAGGATTTTCAATACACAGTGTGATAACTGGAAACTTACATGGTAAACGTCCCTGCAGGGACTGGTTCATTGAAAGAAATATTACACGATCATTTAAAATTAAGTTTTACAGAATGTTGTAATGGCCAGGAGAGAGCCTTATGACAATATTAACGTGAAAAAAGCAGGATGCAATCCTGGATTTTTCCACATAAAGATGCTCTGAAACACATCGAGGTTTCCAAAAGTTGTCTGGAGGGTAGAGTTCCAAATCTCTGTTTACGTTGTTAGCACCTTTTGAGTTTTTATGCTATGACATATTTAATGACATCATTAGAGACGCAAAGTGTCATAGACAATACCGTGGCAGGATTTGTTTCGACGCATTTATTCACATGCTGTTAAAACAGAGCAGTCCCACTGTCTACAGGCTGCGTGCCTGGGAGGTCGGGAAAGAGAACACTGCAAAGCCACCCCATTTGCACGGCTGGGGTTGGGGTAACTCAGCCCAGCACGCCGGTACCTTCTCCATCCCTCCCTTCCTCAGTCTGAAGCTAAGAATCCCTCCTCAAGACCCAACTCCTGGACAAAACCTTCTGTGGCTTGTCCCCAACCAATTCTCCAGACCCCTCTACCCGGGGACAGAGGCTCCCATAATTTTTTTTTAAAGATTTTATTTATTTATTTGATAGAGAGGGAGCAAGCAGGAGGGGGGCGTGGGGGGTGGGAGAGGGAGAAGCAGACTCCCCACTGATCAGGGAGCCCCATGAGGGGCTGGATCCCAGGACCCCAGGATCATGACCTGAGCCAAAGACAGAGGCTTCACCCACTGAGCCACCCAGGCGTCCCTTCCATTAATTTATTGCATCTTGCATTTATGCTGCCCTGCCCACAGAAGGCCCCTCAGCTCCACCCGCCCCAGTGATCTGATCCCAGTGCTCGGTGAGGAAGCCACATCCCCACCCTCCCCTGTCCTTACTTGACCTCTCCTGTTGACCCCTCCTGATGGTTACTTCTCCTGGGACACCCCCTCCACGGCCCCCCATCCAGCACCTGTCATCAGCTCTGACCCCGTGCCAGTGCCATCACTGCATTAACATCCACCTCTCCCGCTGGACGGGGAGCTCCTAGCAAGCGGCCCCAGGAGCTTTTGCGCTCAGAGCTTCCCGTGCGTTCCTTGTTCCTGGGAGAGTGCTGGGACACTCCAGAAATATTTGTTGGGTGAAGGGATGTTTCCTCATCTATAAAATAAGAGGAGCCCACCTAGATTTCCATCGGCAGGGTTTACTGAAAGCCCAGATGCTGGCACCGTCCGCTCCCTCCAAGCCTGGCTACCCAAAAAGTCCCGGGAAACCTCGGATGACATCACCCTCGTTAAAAATTAACAACCTGACTATCCTCCAGTCCCCCCGCCCCCCCCCCCGCCCCACCTCCCTGCGAGCTTCCAGGCCTTGGGGATTTGAGAGAAGGGGTGAGACAGGAAATGCTGGTGAGTCACTTGAGAGCCGTCACTAATTTGGAAGATTTTTTTCAAGCTCTCCTGTCTTTCCCACTGGGGCAGGACCTGCAGGAGAATGCAACCAGGCAATAGGAAAGATTTGAGAACATTACCTCCCTCCCTCCGCCAGATCTCCGTAGGTGAGAAGGCAGACTGAGAAGGAATAACAAAAGCTTCCTAGGACTCAGGCGCTGTTCTAAGTGCTGTGCAGAGAACTCAGAGTTCTGTTAATAAGGTAAGTGCCGTTATTGTCCCATTTCACAGAGAAGGCAAGTTGAGGCACAGTGGGATTTTTTTTTTTTTTTTTTTTTTGGTAACTTGCTTGAGGTCACAAAGCTCCAGAGACCTTGCTCTTAACCACTATACCCTACACTAGCTCCCCACATCCTAAGTTTTCTGTGGTTTCAGGCACTGGAGGTCAAAACTCCGTAGGGAAGCAGGCAATCCTCCTGACTTAGGTCAGAAGGGTGGCAATGCCTACATCCCTGGCCTCGCCTGGCCTCATCACCTAGGCATTTTATCACCTCGCATCCTCGCCAGAAGGGTGAGTACAGCATACAATATCTGCAGAGAGAGAGCCCACGTTCCCGTAACTTTTATTACGGTATGTAGTTGTAACTGTTCTTTTTTATGCTGAGTTACTGCTGTTCATCTCCGACGACGACGGTACCTAACATCATGACGCTTTACCGCAGGTGTGTTTGTATAGGAAGAAACACAGCATTACGTGGGCTTGGTATTTATCTATGGTTTCAGGCACCCACCGGGGGTCCTGGGATGTACCCCCCAAGCATAAAGGGGGGACTACTGGTACTGTCTCATTATTGAGAAGGCGAATGTTGCCAAAAGGAGATGTGAATGACACTCAGTTGACCCGCTGACCCCTGCAGAACAGAGCTTTAGTGGTGGAAGCAGGAGGAAAGGGGAGGCTGGCACTGTGGGTCACACGGCCTGGCTTGCTTTTTCAGGCTGAAACTCAAGAGCGGTGATGCCTGTGGAATGAACACTGACAGGTTCCCCCTCCCCCAAGAACAATCGCTAGTCTATGGGGAGCTTCAGCTCTCTGCCCAGGGCTGTGGCTTTTCAGCAGGAAGCCAGTCATGTGCATAAATTATCAGGAACTCTGAAATCCAACTGGGATCCCAAACCCGCTGCTTAACCCCGGGTGACGTGACATACATCACTTCCAGCGCCTTATGACTCGGCAGCGTAGGGTAAGTAGACCGGGATCCGGGGGCCAGCGAAAGCAGCCCCAAACCAAGGCACGGTGGGCGATTTAACGAAAGAAAAAAGATGCCATCGCCAATATAGCACACACCCACTGCCTCCCCGGGGCACTCAGCACAGTACCCAGCCCACGGGATCTCAGCTTCCGCTGGGTTTAGAATAAAACCCAAACTCCTTATCACTGCTTCCAAGGCCTCGCAGGGTCTGACCAACCTCATCCACGCCCCACACCACCTAGCTTTCTTTTCGCGCCTCCAGGCCTGCGGCTCCGGTGCTCTCTGGTCAGATCTAAACGCCAGCATCCCCTCCCTCCGAGGCCCCGGCCTTGGGAGTCAGGCTTCGCACACCACACCCCTCCAGATTGGAAAGTGCCCGTGGCGCTAGAACGCCGCCGCGACCCAAAGGCCTTCAGTACTTCAACAAATGTTTGTTGAATGCAAAAATGCTCAATACACTCACATCGACTCCCCCGTCCCCCCCAAAACCACCTGGGAGAAATTCACAGAGAAGACGTTTGCAAGCAAGAGCCCAACAAATCACCTCGAAACAAAGGCGGTAAGCCGAGCTGCAGCTCTGGGTGCCTTCTGAAGGCCCCCAGAAGACCCTTTCCGGATGGGGCGCGCGGCTCGGCCCAGCGGCCGGGGCGGGTGGCGGGCGCGCTGCCTACCTTGAACTCGGCGGAAAGTTGGGGCGTGTACTCGCGCGTCCAGAGCGCGCGCACCAGCGCCGCCAGCTGCTCGGTGACCTCGGCGCGGCCCGGCGCCGCCCGGTAGCGCCCCAGCGCCAGGAACTCGGCCAGTAGGTCCGTGTTGCTGAGACACTGCACCACGGCGTTCATGAAACAGGTGTTGCCGTGGTTCTTCAAGCCCTGCGCGCCCGGGGGCCGCGCGCCGTCGCCGGCCGGGGGCTGGGGCTGGGCGCCAGGCGGGCGCTCCTCCCCGGGGCTCCCGCGCGCGGCTGGGGCGGGGCCCGGCGCGCGAGCGAAGCCCCCCTCGCCGTCCCCGTCGCCATCGCGGGGTCCCGGCTGGGGCCGCGGCCGGGGCGGCGAGGCCCCCGGGCGGGAGCGGCTGCCCAGCGCCAGCAGGAAGCGGCTGAACAGGCGACGCAGGGAGCGGCGGCGACGGGGCCGGGGCGCGGGCGGCCCCTCTCCCGCCGCGGCCCCCGCGCCCGGGTCCATGGCTCCCGCCCGCGCGCCCCCGGAGCCGAGCCCTCCGGCCGCAAGGCGGACGCGCAACTAACCCGCCCTGACCGCCCCGGAAAGGCGGCGGGCGCCGGCTACCTGCGGGCCAGGTGTGCCGGGACCGGGCGGAGGCGGAGCCAGGGGCGGAGCCGCCCCGCCCCGCGCGGGACTCCGGCCGCAGGGCCCGCCCAGGGCAGCGCCACCTCTCCCACCCCGCGGGGCCCGGCCCCGCGGCGCCGCCCCGCGAGCGGAGGCGCGGGACTTGCCCGCTCCGGGTCCCCACCCTTCCTTACCTCTTACCAACCGACGCCCCGAATTTCACTCCCACTTCCGCCAGCCTGCAAGCTGTGGAACAGTAGAGGGGTGAGACATCTGAAAGCGCCTGGGGATTGCCCAGCCCCGGCTAGCCTGGGTTTCTGGAAATTACGTGCAGGTGAATATGAAGAACAGGGAAAGGAAGACTCACCAAAGGGCAGCCTCTGGCGCAGCGAGAGACGCGCACCGGGAGCGGGGACCGGCGCGGGGAGTGCACCGCGGGGTCCTCCCACCTGCAGGAGCAGGTGTGTGCGGACAGGTGGCGCCACCTCCTTCCAGCCCGTCTGCCCCGTCCGTGAGGCCTTCCAGAACTGGGAGCCGCGCGTTGGCCTGGGAAGAATCATCCGGGATGGCTGTGGTTTGCTTGTTTAAACTGCAGACCAGGTCAGAGTCGCTTCCTTAGAACTTGCAAGCGAGACTTAACCGTCCTCGCTTCAGCTGGCCGAGAAGCGGGCCCAGGGAGGTTCGCGCCTGTACCGAGGCCAGGAAACCGGAGTTCGACCCGGCTCTGCGCACTGCCGAGCCCACAGGTTGGCTCTTTCCAACCTCAGAGTTTGCTTAGCAGAAGTTTTCCCGCTCCCAGGCGCGCCCCCTGTGCGGTCCCCTCGCTGAATTGGTGCCCAATCAAAATTGGCTTGGCCTTGCCCCGCCCTTGGTTCCCTGGGTGACCCTGGGGGCCTCGGCTCCCTTGACCCTGTAACTGTCAGGTTTATAATTAATCAGGCAAAGTCTTGCAGACGAATTTCTCATCAATTTCTGGCTCAAAAAGACATCAGCAGGACGCATCAACACCCTGAAACGTTACTTATTTGATAAGTGATCACTTATTAAAATATCTGCCTTGATGTGTCAAATAGGGCCCCAAAAGGTGACCTGATGCAAAAAAAAAAAAAAAAAAAAAAAGGGAAGCATTACTTTAAGGATGAAGAACAGGCTTAGAACAAAAAAGTGTACTGTGCATTGGAGACTTGAAGTGTTTCTGAAAAATGCCATGGTTTACCCTCTCTGGAAAAAAAGATACCCATTTGGATGATTAATACACAAGGTCCACTCCCTTGCCCAGAAAATAATCTATGACATTTCACCTTTGATGGTTACCCCAGGATCCCCAAGAACGCTCGGTTTCTTTGAGAAAAATTCATGTTTCACTGTCTACTCCGTCAGGGATTCTGCTGAAGATTTTTAACACATTCTCTCACTTAATCCTCAAAATAACCTTTTAAGCAGGTATTCTCGCTTTAGGAAAGGCCAAGCAGAGGCTCAGAGAGTTGGAAGGAAGGAAGGAAAGAAGGAAGGAAGGAAGATCCTAAAATCCTAGATCTGTAGTCAAACCAAGCCTTGCCCTATTGTAACTTGACCAGTGAAAGGCTGATTACGAAGGTAAGCAGACCCTTCTTATTTTCAGAGAATGACAGCAGTGCTGTCCGTGGACAAATTATGCAGAAGGGCCGTGGGTTTTGCCGTCATGGAGCAGAGATTAGAACAGGAAACCAGGGGCGCCTGGGTGGCACAGCGGTTAAGTGTCTGCCTTCGGCTCAGGGCGTGATCCCCGCGTTATGGGATCGAGCCCCACATCAGGCTCCTCCGCTGGGAGCCTGCTTCTTCCTCTCCCACTCCCCCTGCTTGTGTTCCCTCTCTCGCTGGCTGTCTCTCTCTGTCAAATAAATAAATAAAATCTTAAAAAAAAAAAAAAAGAACAGGAAACCAACAATTGGGAATTTATTCATAATATAAATCCTTTGAATTACAGTCTGGACAATGTAGTCTTGAACACATCCCCATTTTGACACACAACGTAAAAATGTAGAATGCATCCTATGAAGAAAGAGAGAAACTTCAAGATAAAAATATTTTGACGAAAGCACAGAATCATGGATGTGAAAAATTAAAACCAGTCTTAAGAGTTATCTAAGGTCAACCTGCGACAGAGCTGTGGGCAGTGCTGCGGATCCAGAAGTCTCCGCGGCCTCAGGAGGTAAATGGGTACTTCCACCTCAAAATCGCTCCATCAGCACTTACGCTAACGATGTACTGATTTCCTGGACTTATCCGGATGCGGGTGATGTTGCCGCTGTGTCCCACCCCGACATGAGTCACCTCACCCTCATTATAATCCCACACTTTGACCAGATGGTCATTTCCACCTGAAAAAGACAAGCAGGTGCATGGCATTGCTGCAACAGGGTAGGGAGGGACCGCCCGGATTTCAAGTAACTAGATAATTTTCAACACATTCCCCACGTTCCCACATAAGGGAAGAAAAATCTATCTGCAGAGGAGCTCTTTTCCTTGATTATAAAAATCTTGGTCTATTGTAGTAAATTTGGGGGAAAGAAGTACAAAGAGGTGACCTCCCCTTTTAGCCCGCAGCCCAGAAATAACCACTGAGGACAGCTTTGGTTTCACTCCTTCCAGTCTTTTCGCTACAAGGATATAGGTTTGCATACATATGCACCTGTGTGTGTGGTTGGGGTCACACCGTGCTGTAAGTAAACGTGCTTGTGAAACTTTAATTAATTCGGAGCATTTATTTGTCATGTCCTGAAGAATCAGGGCCTGGCAGGAAATGATCATCGATGATGTCCTACAAGGTGTGTAGTATGGTCAATGCCCCTCCCCCACGGAAATGCTGATTTAAAAGCCTGGCATTTAAGACTTTCGTAGGAAATGACAGAGCAAGGCATGCCAGATAATCCGGAATTTAAAGGCCCATTTCTGTCATCAATGCCACCACCAAATAAAGGAAGCAATGTAAAAGGTTGGCTTTTCCATGTGCCCCAAGGCTCACGGGCAGACATTTCCTCCCACTGAAGTGTGACTTCTGGAACTTTCTTTTCCAGCCACACCGACTGCAGTGTTCGGGCCGGACTCCAACCACGGGGCTCTGTAGACACTTCTGTCGTCACTTCCTGTTGCCGCCCACCTTCTAGGGAGTTCTAGGTTCCCATTTAAATAAGCAGGCTTGGGCTTCCTTTTGCCACCCCAGGACTCACCTGTGACAAAGTGTACTCCTTCCAGGGTGATATCCATCCCATTGACGGACCCAGACAAGGAACCTTCCAACTCTCTGATTACTGACCCATCAAAGACTTCCCAGTAGGCAATCTGGAATTCAGAAAAGGAGCATCGGGCAGGATTCGGCCCGCTGGGAGCATTCCGCGCGCCTGCCCGCTAACAGAGGATGGTTCCACTTTATATAGAAGGTGGCAAAAATACGCCCTGGGAGGAGAGATCGGCTGAAATTATAAATAGGCTCAAGCAGGGGGCGGAGAAAGGCATTTTCATATTTTTAGCGTTGGTTTTTACATTTGCATTCTATTTAGAGAGACGGTGACTGTGCCAGTAAGCCTGGATGGTGACAGAAAGTGCTTTTGGTGAGACGAAGTGCTTGGGAGTCCGAGGCAAGCTATAAACAAAACAGCCACAGCATCCACTTTCCCAGTTCAGCTCTTAGAGGAGGGCCTGGGGGAAGGGAAGCATCCCCTCCGGCTGCTGGGGGAATGAGCAGCCCAGAGAGTTCTGCAGGCTGGTCCCTACGGCTGACCGCACGCTCTCCCCCACCTCACCCTATTTCCACCTTTCTCTTCTGCCTCAAAGCAGTGAAACATCCCCCAGGGTGGGGTCTAGAGGCAAACTGATAATGTGGTCCCCTCCTGGATTGGAGGGGGGGCAGTGCTCAGCGGAGGGAGATTTTTCTCTGAATATACCTTTTATACTCTTTGAACTTTGAACCTTGTAAATGTACAACCTATTCAAAGAGAACGTTTTTTTAAAGATTTTATTTACTTATTGACAGAAAAAGAGAGCTCAAGCAGGGGGAGCTGCGGGCAGAGGGAGAGGGAGAGGCAGGCTCGCCAGGCGCGATCCCAGGACCCTGGGGTCATGACCTGAGCAGAAGGCAGGAGCTTCACTGACTGAGCCACCCCGGCGCCCCAAGAAAATTTCTTTCTAAACGAAGCACTTGACCAGGACTCGGGAGTGCGAACTTGGGCACGCATTTTGCCTCCTCTTATTTCATGTTGATAGAAATTTGCTGTTCAGGTCACTATGCCAGGAATCTGTATTCCTCTGAATCTAGCTAGAGACTGTGTATGCTGTTTAAAAAAAATTTTTTTAGCTGATTTATTAATTTCTATTGATGTTTGACTTTCTGTTGACTTCTATGACGTTTTCACAGTAAAAGTGTAAAGGAATATAGATGCATGCCCAAACCCTCGTTTCTCGGGATCACACCCACTTACGTAGCTGGTGCTTGACTGCCTGCTCTCTTGGCCAAAGTCATAGTGAACCTCTTCTGGGCAGCCTGATGGTGCCTCGGCTTTCCCTCAAGCTTACCCTCTGCCTGGGACGGTCTTCCCCGAGAGCTGAGCATGGCGAGGTCCCCCGCTACTTAGGCCTCAGCTCAGGGGTCACCGCCTTAAGGAGACCTTCCTAGCTAAAGAGAACCATCCTAGCTAAAGCAGCTTCCGTCCCCCGAGCCAGGATCCTGTAACCTGTTCTGCTTCCTTTTTATCCCTTTCACCATCTGATGCCGTGTGGTTCACGTATTAACCCGCTGTTCATGGGCGGGTTCATTGCCAAGTGTCCGTCCAATTCATCCCCTCCCGCCTACGATGACCATGGAAAGTTGGTCAGCTCCCTGACAGCAAGAACACCGTCATGTCCCCAGTCCTTATGGTAGTTGTACCGATTCATGATTTATGCTTTGAATATTCTTGGTGACAATTCCCAGGTGAGGACAGTAGACTGTTTCAAGTCTCATAAACTCATAAGCCATTCCAGTCCCTGGAACATGGGACACAGGACACAAATCTAGAAGCTTTAGGAACCATGTTCTAATAGCATTTACGGTGACGTCATCATTAACTTCCTAATATCCTTTCTGCCCCCTCACCTCCCCATTTCCAAGAGGAAGCCTGCTTAGACCGGAAGTGAAATGGGCTTGGGGGTTTGGGGGTGGGCAGATGTAAGCCAGGCTGGGTGGGCGAGACACAAAGGAACTAGCAAGGCCAACCTACAGAGACTAAAGTGAGGCAGAACTCTGGGCCCCCTAAACAGTCTGTGTCACGCAAACCCTGGCCCACACCGGGGGGCATTTCTTGCATTTTTATGACAAAATATCTTCAGACAGTAGTTCCCAATCACCTGGCCAGCTTAAACAGGGAAAAGCCCCATTCCTAGATTCTTTTTTTTTTTTTTTAAGATTTTATTTATTTATTTGAGAGAGCACGAGTGGGGGTGGGGAGGGGCAGAGGGAGAAGCAGGCTCCCCGCTGAGCAGGAGCCTGACTCAGGGCTCGATCCCAGGACCCTGAGATCATGACCTGAGCAGAAGGCAGACGTTTAACCAACTGAGCCACCCAGGCACCCCCTGCTCCCATCCCTAGATTCTATCTTTGGTGTTGGGGGAGCAGAGCCAGGTCCCTCTAGTATTTTTCCTACAGTTATTTTTATAAATTGCTCAACTTTTTCTGTAGCCTGTGAAAAGATAAATACACAATCTCTTCTTCAGTGATCTCAAAGTCTGAATTAGGGCGCTCCAAATCCATTCATTGGATGTGCAGCTAATTAGACTGAGACCTTGCTGATCTGATGTGGCCGGGAGGGTACATGACACCCTAACATCCTTGCCCCTCCATGCGCGTCTCTCCTGAAGCCTTTTGTTTGCTCCAAGAGGGAAGGTTCCTCCCCCAAAAGAGGGACCAATCTTTACCGAAGGACATGGGCTCCCCCCTAATACGATTTGTAGTACAACGTTGATGATGGGACGAGAGATAAGAACTCTATTGTCATTTGCTTTGAACTTAGACAAAGGCACCACTGGGATGGGCAATCGGGTTCTAGCCTCAGAAATTCCCTACTAATGAAAACCAGTACTTATTGGGCAGCTACTACGTGCCAGGCCCTCTGCTGTCGGTATGACAGGCGA
This sequence comes from Ursus americanus, assembly GCF_024610735.1. Lineage (NCBI taxonomy): Eukaryota > Metazoa > Chordata > Mammalia > Carnivora > Ursidae > Ursus > Ursus americanus. The sequence goes on along the minus strand of NC_142140.1, from coordinate 64,209,071 downwards.
GTGTGACTTTCATGCGAGCTGCCACGCTGTGAGGTCAGCGGTATCATATCCACTTTGCGGACAAGGAAGCAAAGACACGGGAAGGGGATCAGCATTTCCAAAGCGGAACAGCTGATCCCCAGCAAGACTGCGCTCTGACCTCGTGGGGCTGGAGTCCAGCGCCGGCTCCCTGGGCCACAACCCTTGGCTGCTTCTGTCGGGTCCCGGAAGGATCCTGACTCCTGCTGGGAGTGCTTACCTTTCTGTCTGTCCCGCTGGTGATGATCTGGAACTCTTCGGGGTGGTAACAAACACACTGGAATAAGGTATTCGCCAGGATCATCTGATTCCTCCGGAGACGTCTGAAAAGGAGACGCAAAGCTGTGACTTGCCCTTCCCTAGAAGATGTATGTACTGCTCGGGTGGGACCTGGTACAAGCTTGGGTTGCGTTGGTTTCTCTACCCCAGACAGACTTCCGGTGACTGCCCACTCCACTTTGGCGTCCTCCCGGTGCACCTGCGGGGTAGTCGGAAGACCCCGGGTGGGCCCTTTCCCGAAGACAAAGCACGGAACTCCAGGGGAAGCCTTTCCAGGTAGGAGAAGCTGAATTCAGAGTCACTCTGCTGTCTTCCACACAAGCCGCCTTATTCCTGAGGCCACCACGCTGGAGTCCGGGTTCCTACCACTTGAGTGGCGAGGTAGCGGGGATACCTTCTTAACCACGGGTATTACTGAGTTTGGCCCTTGGGGTTTGGATCTAGCAGGTGGGATGAGGCCCACAGATGGGCACTTTTCATCAGCATCCCAGCTCGTTCTCACGTGCAGCACGGGCTGGAAACCATTGCATCAGATACGTACGTAGGGCTTATCGCCTCCAGGAGATGGGTGGGCATCTCACAGGCCGGCCTCCGCGGGCTGAAAACATGCCCCTTCTGCACAGCTGTTCTCAATACAGCAGTCTCCAAACAGCCTGGTACCTGGGCCGACTGTTTTTTTAAAGGTTTGGGCACAAATTAGCCAAATATTCCCGCGGTGCGGCAGGGAGCCCTTCGGGATTCCAGGTGGCCCCAGACAATCCACGGAAATCAGCTTGGACATGCCCTCCGTTCTAGCTATGTGTGTTCCCAAACGGGGAGTTCCGGTGGAGGCCAAGACCTCCAGCAAGTGTGGTCCTTGAACCAGGGGCATCCCTTGGGAGCTGGTTAGACATGTAGGATCTCAAGCAGCCCTCTGGACCTACTCAGTAAAAATCCACATGTTGGCAAGCTCTCCAGGGGCTTCATACACGCATCAGAGTGAGAGACACACAGGACTGGGAGGCGGGTTTGCTTTGGTTTTTGGGTTTTTTTTTTGGTTTTGGTTTTTTTTAAAGATTTTATTTATTTATTTGACAGAGAGAGAGGCAGCGAGAGAGGGAACACAACAGGGGGAGTGGGAGAGGGAGAAGCAGGCTTCCCACTGAGCAGGGAGCCTGATGCGGGGCTCGATCCCAGACCCCTAGGATCATGACCTGAGCCGAAGTCAGACGCTTAATGACTGAGCCACCCAGGTGCCCGGTTTTTGGGTTTTTTTTAATGCATTAAATAAAAAGTGTTCTGGGGCGCCTGGGTGGCACAGTTGTTAAGCGTCTGCCTTCGGCTCAGGGCGTGATCCCAGCATTATGGGATCGAGCCCCACATCAGGCTCTTCTGCTATGAGCCTGCTTCTTCCTCTCCCACTCCCCCTGCTTGTGCTCCCTCTCTTGCTGGCTGTCTCTCTCTCTGTTGAATAAATAAATAAAATCTTAAAAAAAAAAAAGTGTTCTGCCTTTGCCTTAATGCCCATTCTCTTCTCTCCAATCTAGAATGTTCTGTATTCTTTGGCAATACCTATATCCGTTCTCTATATTTAGATCTCTTTTCTCCTGCCTCTGGACTTATTCTGAGTCTCTCTAATGAGGTTATACGCAGAGGCAAGGCATCTTAGGAGTGGTAGAGAGGGGCTGGGCGAAGAGAGCTTTAAGGGAATAGGGTCTAATTCCAAATAAAAAACACACAGCTAAAATGCTTATAGTAAAAACAAAAAAAAATGCCCTTGAAAATCCTTTGTATGATTCCAACAGTCCAACAGTAAAGTACACGTGCTTTGGTCTGGTTTGCTTGGAGTCAGGTGCTCTCCAGGGGCCATGACAATCTTCCAGCCTGAGAGGACCCTGGGAGTGAGGCTGGCAAAGGGGAAGGACAAATTCACACCAGTCCCCCCTTCCACTGTGCGTGGCAGGCTCCTTCTGGGTGACACGACAAGAGGAACTGCCTACAACGTCATTTCCCTTCTCCCTTTTTAGGGGGAGTTCTTAGAATTGCATTCGGAGAAGTTCAATCAGGCTTCCCTATGTGCGGCCGGAAAGCTACCTCCCTGTGCTTCCAGAATCTTCTAACATCCAGCCCTTCCGGGAAACTGTACCCTTTCTACCAGCAACTGGAAACAGCCACGGAGAGAGGAGTGGCCTCAGATAACATCCCTCTACTGTCGCTTTAGAGAAGATGTCAACCCTTCGTTTGAATCTGCCCCCAAGTTCAATAAAATGCGGCAACACCTGAGTTTTGTGTCGCGTTGTCCTCCCCATCACGGGTACCTACACGAGGTCCCAGATGATGCAAGTCCCGTCCGTGCTGGCCGTGACACACTCCTCGTTGTTTTTCTTTACCCTGATGCAGGACACGGAGGACTTGTGCTCCTTCAGGGCCTCCTCCAGCTTCTGGGTTTGGCAGCTAATCTGCCAGACCCTCACCTGAAAGCCACAAAGCACAGGCTCTCAACACAAGCTCGCGACTTTGGAAGGGATTAAAAAAATACACACACACACACACACACACACACACACACACACACACGTATATATGTTCCAAGAGCTTTTTCAGCTCTGCTGTGCCTGTCATTTTAAATTCCCTCTTCTTGCCTCAGTTGAGTGGGGTGGGAATGCTAAGCCGCAGAGCAGGAATATTCTTCCACGGAGCCAGGAAAATGCTACAATGGTCCTAGAGCTACAAATACTTTTCAGGCTGAGAAATGTATCAGGCACCTGCTGTGAAACCAAACAGAATAGCCTATCTGCTCCGTTCTGCTGAGCGTTGCTCTCAGGCGTCCGGGGCCACCAGGAAGGCTCTTGGGGACCCAGAGCCATATTTCAATGTCACACCAGCTGCTCGGGTTTTAATCATTTCCGATTGATGGCTCCCAGCCTCATCAAAGCCAAGACCCACTTTCTACAACAAATATTTTCTGACCACCCCCCCGTGCTGTTCTGAGTGGCATTTATATCATAGGTCATAGGTCCTACCCACAAAATTTCAAAACAGTCAATAGGGTGCTTTAACTGTAATAAAAAGGATACGTAAGAGGAAAGTCAGTGTATGTCCTGTAATAAACCTTCTGTCACGACTGTACCAGAAAACACAATAATGTGGTCAGATGCTTACACTTTCTTATCACGAGTATGCTGGACTTGTGGAAAAGAAGAAAGGCAGAGATTATCTTACGTGAGTAACATAAGACAACACAAGAATACGAGACTAGTAGGTCCGGGTGAACACCCGGCTAGAAAGGAGGGTTAGGATAAGTGATAACGGACTAACTGATTGGTACCTGAAAGGAGAAAGTAGCCATTAACGAAGTAAGAGAAACATTCTAAGCCGTTTCTTTAATAAGGAAGAGGAGGAAGCACGAAGTTATCTCACGTGAGCTGTGTCCAAATAATTCTCCAATCTTGTAAGCCACTATAAGCGGAGTTATACATTCAGTCTTCTGCAAGAGTAGTACGCAGATTTTCTGACTCATATGGTGTGGGCACCCAGGCCTGGAGCTTTGGATGTTCTGGGCATTACTAGCCCTGTAGTTGTGGGACTGCAGGGGTCTGAGGTATGTGGGGTGAAAGGGATAAGATGGTGGGACTGGGGTCCTTGCAACTCTGGCAAGGCCATTTACCAATGAAAATGGAAGTCCTTGAGTATTCTGGGAACTGCTGAATTCACACCCGTGCACACCTGCTGACCAGCAGCCCCAGTCTCCAGCACTTAACAGACACCTTGAAGACTACGTCTTCCGGAAGGAAGGTCTGTAATAGCTGAGTGGGGAATGGGAGGAAGAGCTGATGTGGTGTTCTGAAAAGATTGCCAAGGGCGATGGATGCATTTGTAATGTAGGATTTCCTCCCGCAGCTCTCAATGGCTGGGGCTCAGGCACCTAGGAGCAGATGATCTGGTCCAAGCCAAGTCTGGGCATGAGCAAGGCAGATGCCCCAAAGGGGTGGGGGAGCAAGCCAGGATGCTGCGGGCGTCAGCAACAGCGTGGCTGAAGAGCTAAGGGAAGGGATCCAAGCCCTTGAGGGGGTGGTGGGCAGAGAGCAGGGGAGGGTCCAGAACTAGATGTGCCCATGGTGCACCTGCCACGTGAGCTCTGAATGCAAGATGCATAGCAGATTTTGAAGACTTGCCACACAGTAGTGCAAAATATCTCACGAACTGGAGTCTTGATTGCTATCTTCCCTTTATGCCCAAGAAATGGAAGCACAGAGAGGTTGAAGAGCGTGCCCCAGGTCACACAGCTGGGAAGTTGCAGAAGTGACATTTGTGCCCGGGCAAAGGCAGTAGGACTCCAGAACCCACACACTCAGCCATGACTCTGCTTGGCCCAAACTCTGTTAGAGGTCACATCAAGATGCTGGATCTTTCTTCTCCCTGATAAGTTATTCCTATAATAGCATGAAGAATAGAAAGGAAAAGAAAATGTCCTCTCTCCAGAAGGGAAGGCTTGTGGGGGGGAGGGGGCGGAGAAAGCCGGGGAGTGAGGAGGGGGAGGCGCTGAGAAAAACGTGTGAACGGAAGATGTTTCAGCCTCCTCCGAATGATGGAAGGGAAGGTCAAGTGTAACGACTTTAAAATAACGGTCATACATCTGGGTAGTTGAAAGAATGGAGCCTAAAAATAGCGCCTCCTTTAAAAGACATGATGAAGACAATTTATATAACCATAGCCTTTCAAGGAAAAAAGAACCAGCAATTCCAAAACCCTGGCAAAACACTAACTTAGATTCATAGCTCGATTCCATATAGAACACTTTCATGTCTGTATCTGAAATGTCCTTTTGTGAACAAATATACTAGATGTGTGTTTGTATTATTAGAACTTTACTTTATGATGTATTTTAGGGTTTCTTCAAAATCTTACTTTGGTCCTGCCTGACTCCTGGTACAGGTTAAAAAAAATCAAGTTAGTGATTTTCTAGAAGGCCGTTGCTCTGAACTGAGGGCTCTTGCAAAGAGATTCTGCCTTCAAAAACCATACCTCCCCTTCCCCGCCGCCGCTGATGACCCGTTTGCAGTCACTGGTGGTGGCGATGGCTGTCACTCCGATCCTGTGGGCGTTGTTAATGACATACATCAGCCGGCCTGTCTCTGGGGCGAAGGCTCGGATTCTACCATCGTCCCACGCTGGCATGGAAGGGACACAAAAAGCAGGCAGGGTCAGTATACTCCTACTCTCTGTGCAGACTGTGGCCCTCTTCCATCATAAAGGAGTCAGGACTGGGGAGCCGCGGGGGTGGCGGAGGAGAGAGGCCAGTCCCCCACAGCTGCCAGGAATCCTATCCCTCTTTCCCTTGACTCCCCAAACGGGTCATACCTGCCTCTAGGTGTACCCCATCCCGGGAGAAAACATTTGGGGTGGGGAGAAAGAAAGGAGGCCAGCTCCCGCCTCTCCTGTGAGTTGCGAATCTTGTGCCTCCAACTGGCTAGCTGACATTGCACCTGGGACGGAGAATTTGACATCTCCAAACACATGTTGGCTTCCTACCCTTCCCTCTACTTTAAACCTGAGGTTCCTTCCCCGACTCCCCCCATCTTCCCCATCTCAATAAAAGTTGCCATCAACCATCCGGTTCTTTAAGCCAAGAACTTCAAAGTCATCCTTGAGTCCTCTCTATTCCCTCCACCCAGCCCCACCCAACCCAACCCAACGTCCAACCCACCAGCAAGCCCCACCACCAGCTCTACAGTTGAAACACATCTCGAATCCGGCCACTTCCCAACCCCTCCGCTGGGCCTACCCTCATCCAAGCCATAAGCACCTCTCTCCTGGGTGATTGTAACAGCTCCCTCCTTGGCCTCAGAATCTTGCTCCCCTTAATCAATTATCTATGCAGGGGCCTGGGTGCACTTAAAATCATGTCACCTCCTTGATCAAGAAGATTCAAAAAGTGTTCGCACTAACAATGAAAACCCAACTCCTTTATCCTCCATGGTAACTACTCTCTACTCTCTACCTAGCTCTTCACCTTCCTCTACTACTATTTTCCCTCAACCCCGACCCCAGCTCGACCCACTGGGCTCTAGAAACACTGCCATCTTTCTAGTCTTCCAACACACCAAGCAATTTTCCACCTCAGGACCTTTGCCCCTGCTGGAATGCTCTTCTCCCGGGTCTCTACGGGGCTGCCTCCTTCTTACTGGCCTTAGTGTCACCTCTTGACTTGGAGGCAATTTTCAAGAAGATGTTCAAGGTAGATGCCACTTCAGCAAAGACTTGAGGGAGTGAGGGGGTGAAGCAAGTGGGTCACGGGGTTGCCCAGGGACAGGACCACCTAGGCACACCAAACAGCCAGAGTAAAGGCACTATGCATCATGTGCCTGAGGGATAGCAAAAGAGCAAGCATGGCCACAAGGGGCAGGTGGTAAGAGACAAAATCGGAGGTAAGAAGGTGGAGGTGGGGAAGGAAAGAAGGGCCTTGGGGGCAAGTGCAGGGACTTAGAGGCATCATTGGACTTATACCTTAGAGGATTCCTGGCTTCTGTCGGGGAGAGGGGTGGTGGGCAAGAAAAGAAGCAGGGAGACCTGGCAGGAAGCTACTAGAAGAATCCAGGGGGTGGTGGTGGCTGGGACAAGGGTGGAGATGATGAGAAATGCTCCGAGGTTAGGGCCATCAGAGGCAAATGCCGGAAGCTAAGAGCTCCTGGGGTCTACTGTGTGGGAAGACATGCCCAAGGGAGAAGCCAACGGGGAAGAGACAGAGCCAGGAAAGAGGCCAGATGAGATAGGCTCCTGATGTCACATTTAAACAGCTGCACCTAAAGATCGACCTGAGGGGCGCCTGGGGGGCTCGGTCGGTTGAGCTTCTGCCTTCGGCTCAGGTCACGATCCCAGGGTCCTGGGATTGAGCCCCGCATCGGCTCCCTGCTCAGCAGGGATTCTGCTTCTCGCTCTCCCTCTGCCCCTTCCCTGATCATGCTACTCGGTATCTTTCTCACAAATAAATAAACAAAATCTTAAAAAGAAAAACAAAAACAAAAAACAAACCCCACTTGAGTCTTCCCTGATGTGAACAAGAGAATTTGCTTTCTGACCACTGGGGAAATTTGTATATGAGTTGAACACAAGAGGATATTAAGTAGTTACTGTTTCATAGGAAAATATTACTTTTAGGGATGCATACTAAAGTATTTGGAGATGGAATATGATGGTGTCTATAATTTCTGTTAAAATACTTTGGCACGAGAGGATCAATGGAGTTAAAAGTGGATTCCCTCTGAGGCATAACATAGTTGAAATCAGGTTTTTCTCTAACAGCTGAAGGGGTTCTAACACAGGCACCCTGTCCTGACCAAGACCTCAAATCTGTTTGGTAATCGAGTTGCTGAATTCTCCTGCTGTGGAGAAAGCGACAGGCTACATGCAGCAATGCTGGGGGTAAGCGAAATTGCTCTTTGGTCATTCTGAGCTCGGAAAGTCTCCAGGCTGGAAGGGGACTCCATAGAGAGGCTGGATTAGAAGCAAGGAGGGGTGGGCAGCACGAGGCTGCCCCAGGGTGTCCACATAGAGAGACCAGCATAGAAGGAGAACAAGGTACACAGCCACAGCCAGAGCCCACGCCAACGCCCCAGAATGTCCACATTACCCGAGATGATGCTCTTGCCGTCCCTCATGAAATCAATGCCGTGACAAGTCATGTTGGGCACGGTGATACGCAGCAGCTCCCTGTTGGACAGCGTGTGCCACACCCTGATGTCCTTCTTGGCACAGGTAGCAAAGAGCTCGGTGGTACCGCTGCGAAGGAGCCACCGTGAGAATAAAGAGGGGCAGCCATACAAGACGCACACCGTTTCTTAGATGTACGCTCGACTCTCAGACGTATGGCGCAAGGATATGGGGAAGGATGCCTTCTAGGCACCCAGGATCTCAACGCCTGACGGTCTTACAGAAACTTTGTATAAAAGGGCATTTGATGCCCACAAGTCATCCGTGGACCATCTTTTGTAGCCCTTTGCCTAAAGGACAGTTTGGGACAAAGTTGCTCAAGAGGAAAATGTCAATTGCAAAGTTTTTAAATGTCCTGGTAGACTGGAGATCAAATATGGCTGTGGAATACTGATATTAACAGAGGCTAAAAAAACTTTCCCTGTAAAGCAGATAATCATTATGATTTCAAAGGGAAAAATGACGCAGGTGCCAGAATTCACGTCTGCAGATAACCTAGAGCAGAACTTTGCTTAGTTGTGAGAAAACAGGAGATTCTGGACAAGGAAGTGAAGCCCAGGGTAATTGACCTGTCTGCTTTTTTTAAAAAAGGATTTTATTTATTTATTTGAGAGAGAGAGCACGAGCAGAGGGAGGGGCAGAGGGAGAACCAGACTCCCTGCTGAGCGTGGAGCCCGACACAGGACCGGACCCCAGGACTCTGAGATCATGACCTGAGCCGAAGGCAGACACTCAACTGACTAAGCCACCCAGGCGCCCCCCACTTTTTTTTTTTTTAAGGACAACTTGTAAATTGAGTGAAAAACGCCATTATGTCAAAAATTACAGGGGCGCCTGGGTGGCATAGCGGTTAGGCGTCTGCCTTCGGCTCAGGGCGTGATCCCGGTGTTATGGGATCGGGCCCCACATCAGGCTCCTCCGCTATGAGCCTGCTTCTTCCTCTCCCACTCCCCCTGCTTGTGTTCCCTCTCTCGCTGGCTGTCTCTATCTCTGTCGAATAAATAATCTTAAAAAAAATCTTAAATAAAATAAATCTTAAAAAAAAAATACAGGTTATTCCAATTTGGATAAGAAAAAGGGAGTACTACTGGGGTACAATAAAGTCCACCTACTTTATAAATATCAGTTTATAGCTTTATAGTCTCTATGGAGGAGTTAACTTAAAGTTAAATGCTTCTCAAGAAATGTCTACATTTCATCAAAAGCACATTCAGGAAAAGAGAGTCCCTCTCTCATGTTTTAAGATCTACTTGCTTTGGAATTAATAGAAAAATAAGCGGACCTTTTCTATATATTTAATTTGGGGCTCAGAGAAAAGCAATTGTAATGCTGGACTGGCTACTTAGGTTGCGTGCTGGAAGGGGACAGCCGAGGAGATTGTGCTGCTTGCTTCTTGATCGGATCAAGCCAACCTTAGAAGACAATGTTCATTTAGAATAAGAGAGGCTTTATATAGGACGCTACCTTCAGTGAACAACCCCCTTCTGTGGGGAAAGTGAGCTCTTAAAGAGGCAAGTGGACTCCTCGTGAAAACCAAATATCACGGAACGAGCGTACCTAGAGAACTTCCCAAACTCTCCCTACCCTGGATGGACAGTCTACTTCTTCAGGAATCCGGACCTGAGCTTTTCAAGTAGCCGGTTGTCTCTAGTTTAGAACCTGAAAGGTTAAGTTCTGGAAAAAGTCCAAACTGACTGGATCAAGATGGTGCACTAGGCTCATCGAAAAGCCTGTGAAACGAAGAGCCAGATACAGAGGACAGAGACAGGGGTAGAGATGGAAAATGCAGAGTTAGATACAAGGAAGCAGGACAGATTATCATCAAATAGACCAGAAACTTTGAGGACAAAGAGAAATCAGCCAGATAAAATCTGTGAAGAGACAAAACTGGAGAGAAACACAAAATATCAAAATCACCAGGAGGGAGGACTTCTCGTAATGTTGGAGCAGTGATGTGGTCACACAAACCTTCCCACAGACAACGGTTAGAAACACTGGATGGCATTAACGACAAAAAGAACCTAGAATCCTAAAGACGCTGAAAACGTTTAAAAGTACACAGAAATCAGGAAGTGTTTGCTCTTGTAAAAGTGCAACTGGAAAGGGTTAAGGGTCATTACCGTGTTGCTGGCTAATCTGAGGGTGCCCCCAACTTCCCCAGCTACGGTAGCCACAGAAGAAAGTGGCAGAAACACCATAGCCTTTCTAGCTGAAAGTGTGCAGAGATCAGAGCTGAGGGCTGGAAAATTTACAGGGGAAATCCTGGCAGCGAGAGATCCATCGGAGTAAAAACCTAAATTCAGATTAGAAACACTGCCCAAATTCCCATCTGACAGCTAAATTCTACATGCATGGGAGAAAACCCAAAAAGAAGAAAAAACCGATAGAGACCAGAAAGGACTCTACTTTTCTTTATTTAAAAAAAAAATTCTATTGATTTTTTTTTTTTTTTAAGGAGTCTATTTTTGAAGACAGAGCTACATGGGATCAACCTGAGAGATTTTTTTTTTTTTTTTTGCCTTTTTAACTGAATACATTCACCAACTGTGTTCAGCTTGGGTGACAGAAAGCTGGACCTTACAGGCTTAAAATATCAGAAGCCAGGGCCTGAGGTCATAGCAACACCTGGAAATTAGGGGAAGATCCCTAGGAGCAAGGACACCACAGAGAGGACGAGCTTCATCTCTGGATAAATCCCTGAGTGAATGCTAAATTCTGCAAGCCCACAGAAGTACCAAGAACCTGTATAAAAAAAGGAGCAGTGGGAAGCCATGAGAATGCCAGCTGCTGCATTCTATGAGAAAGACAAAATTTGCAGTTTGAGTCGAGGCCAAGAATCCTCAGAGAACACTACGGAAGTCAGAGTTACTACAATGTATTAGCTCTCGTGCTGAGTTTTCAACAAAAAGTAAGCAGGCATGCAAAGAAATAGGAAAATATGATTTGGGAAAAACACAGTCAAAAGAAACTGACTCCAAGTAGATCAAGGTTTTGGACGAGCAGACAAAGACTTCAAAGCAACTAATTTAAAATGCATTCAAAGAATTAAAGGAAATGATAGTACCAATGAATTAACAGACAGGTAATATCAACAGAGAAATAGAAACCATATATTTATATATATATCTTATAATTATAAATTATTATAACAAACATATATATATATTTATGACTTAAAGATTTATAACTATTTAAAACAAAAATTATGATTTGGCATTAATGGGTTTATAATTGTAATACGTATACATGAAAACAACAGCACTAAGAATAAGGGTGGGGGTAAGAGAAAGAAACTGTTGCAGAGTTCCCAGACTGCATATTACCCGGTCATTCAACATTAACTCTAAGCAGACTGCGATATATTAAAAATGCTTATCATCATCCTTAGAGCAACCACTAAAAAAAATTAATGCAAAGATATATAAGTAGAAAGCCAATAGAGCAATTAAAATGGACTGCTAACAACATTTGATTAAAGCAAAAGGTGGCAGGAAAGACTAGAAGAACAAAGAATGGATGAAACAAAAGAAAACAAATAACAAAATGGAGGATTCAATCCACTATATCAAAAATTACATTAAGAGGAAATGGACTAGGGGCGCCTGGGTGGCTCGGTCAGTTGGACGGCTGACTCTTGATCAGGTCATGATCTCAGAGTCCTGGGATTGAGCCCTGTGTCGGGCTCCGTGCTCAGCATGGAGTCTGCTTGAGATTCTCTCTCTCCCTCTCCCTCTGCCCCTTCCCCCACTTGCATTCTTTCTCTCTCTAAAACAGATAAATAAATCTTTAAAAAATCTAAAAGTAATTATTTGTAAAAGACAGTAAGTAATTCTGTATGTAATTCAGAACTATGTAATTCTGTAATTCTCATCAATGTTAGCATAAGAGATGGTGAGAGGAAGATAAAGAGGGAAATAAACTAAGCTGAGACTCTTGTTTCTTTGGAAAATATGATATAGATGTTGGTGAACTCTAGTCTTTGGCAGAAAAATACGTTTAAACATGCATATTAAAAAATCAAGGGTAATCACTAAGTGAATAAAAATACAGTGAATAGTTTCCAAGTCCTGTGAAGTAAGGCAGGGGAAGGCACGACCAAAAAAACATGATCAAAACACAACAAAAGACAAGAAAAGGAAATACACGACAAAGGAAACATGTTAAGTAGAAAATATCTATAAACTCATTCGATAGGAATAAGTATGAATGGACTAAATTCTATGAAAAGACCAAGACTTACCTAAAACCAAACAATACCAATAGGTTGGAAAGAGACATAGTTTCTTTTGCTATGGTGCATGTCTCTGTAACGTGCATTAGCTCATATGCAATTGGCAAATAGGCACATGATAGCGGAATATTGCAGAGGTTGCTTTCGTTCCTACATACTTCTTCCCAACAGATTAATGCCTTGGCATCCCAAGTAATAGCAGCTGAGAACATGAACGCAGCTGAATCCACAAGGAAGGAAAAACGCCGGCTTGTCCGTGATGTTCACGTACCCCACGTTCTCCCTCTTAGCTCAGTTTTGTCCATAGCTCGGCAGGGGGAGAGGAGGAGAGAGCAAAGCGGGAATGGGTAGTGACTCTCAATAGGTTTCTTTTTGGGATAATGAAATCTCCTAGAATGAGATTATGGTGATGGTCGCACGACTCTGTAAATATGCAGAAAGACCTACACTGAATTGCACACTCTAAATGGGTACACTTTAGGGTACGTAAGTTCTATTTCAATAAAGCTGGTTTTCAAAAAAAAAAGAAGAAAGAAAGAAAAAGAAAAAAGGAGGAGGGGAGAAAAAGAGGGGTTACAAATCCTGACTAGGTCGATGACTATATAAGAATTTGAAAAGATAGGGCGCCTGGGTGGCTCAGTTGGTTGGGCGACTGCCTCCGGCTCAGGTTATGATCCCGGTCCTGGGATCGAGCCCCACATCGGGCTCCTTGTTTGGCGGGGAGACTGCTTCTCCCTCTCCCTCTGCCTGCCACTCCCCCTGGTAGTGTTCTCTCTCTCTGTGTCAAATAAATAAATAAATAAATAAAATAATAAATAAATAAATAAATAAATAAATAATAAATAAATAAAATAATAAATAAAAATCTTCAAAAAAATAAAGAATTCAAAAAAAATAGTTAAAAACCTAATCTTATAAAAGGCCCCAGGGATAAATAGTTTTACAGATTGATTCTAACGAGCTCCTTAGAAAAAGAGGGAAAAAAGTAAGACAGAAAGAAAATGACCAACCAATTCTCAAAAAAGATCCCCCTGGTGGGAAGCACTGGCCATTTTCACTATTAGAAACATTTAAAAGAACCTCATTGTAGGGGCACCTGGGTGGCACGGTCGGTTAACATCTGACTCTTGATCTCAGCTCAGGTCTTAATCTCAGGGTCACGAGTTCAAGCCCTGTGTTGGGGTCCATGCTTAAAAAAAAAAAAAACAAAAAAACACTTCAAAGAACCTAACTGCCAATTGCAATGACTCAGGGAACCCAAAGTACGTTTCATGATCATAAGCATCAAGTTTTCAAAGTGAGTCTTGCTACCTGTAAAACAATGATCCTGAGTTTTGTAAATGCAAGCTACGTACTAGAGGAAGGTCAGAGCAAAAATTATCTGATCAACTTCATGGGATGAATGCCACCAGAGACAAAATGCGTTTCAAAAAGCAAATAATGGCAAACTATGAATTTTTTGACATTAAGGCTGCTGATGGTGGGGCGCCTGGGTGGCGCAGTCGTTAAAGCGTCTGCCTTCGGCTCAGGGCGTGATCCTGGGGTTCAGGGATCGAGTCCCACATCGGGCTCTTCTGCTATGAGCCTGCTTCTTCCTCTCCCACTCCCCCTGCTGTGTTCCTTCTCTCACTGGCTGTCTCTCTGTCAAATAAATAAATAAAAATAAAATCTTTAAAAAAAAAATAAAATAAAACTGCTGATGGGTGATTGCTTCACTTGTTTCAGGTGGGATTTACCAAGAAATCCAGAAGATGACGGAGAGGTCCAGAAGACCCCTTGTGTTCACCGCCATTAAGCGGGCCAAGTCCGGGAGACCCAAGAGGCATAAACCGAACGAGTTGAAAGCCGTTTGAAAAAAGGCACTAGTGAGCTTTTTCCAGATAGCACTGGGAAAACAGAAAAGTTTCTACGCTTGCTTTATTAGAAAAGCCAACACTGTAAAGAAGCCCAAATTTGGACGGTGAAAATTCATGTAGCCTCAGGGCGAAGGCAATAGACATAATTATTGTTAATAATAATTATTGAGTAATAATAAAGCATCAGTATTATATTTCTAGTTATTATTATAATTAATATTAGATGATTATTATTAAAATGACTGACTATAATTGAGAAATTTAAGGATAAAAGATCATAATCATATTAATACATGTTGAAAATGCGTGAATAAGATAAAATTAAGTTTCCTGGCACACTGCCTCAGACCTCCATGTTTTCACTGATTTTAGGAGCCCAAATACTTTGCTCTTCTACTTACAATGGAAAGACAATGTCCTGGACAGCTTCACAGTGACAAGTGGCAATGAGAGTCTCTTTGAAATCCGTGAAGTTGACCCGATAAATGTGTGATTCTTCTGTTCCTACAAAAAACTGGTGTCCTTCCCCTCGAAGTGTGATTGACGTGATGCCACCTTGTAGCTGAATTTTCCTTTATGGAGAAGCAAGAAGGTAAAGTAGATTCACTCGATCAATGAGGACTTGTTACAGAGGATACAAGTCAGGTGTAGGACCTGGGGACCCGCCTTCAGGGAGGGGACACAATTGGAAAGGCAGGAGTGACTCAGAATATTGGGGGCCCATGGTCAGCAGAGGGAGAGGCTAGCAGGGTTTACAGTAGTCGGCGGGCTTCCTCAGGGAGAGAGAGTCTAAAATGGGTTGTGGAACACAGGCAGGATCTGGACAGAGGGAACATTCCAGGAAGGCAATGGGCACAAACAATTATGGAAATTAAATAATTAATTCCATTTCTAGGAAATAATCCTACAACTGGAGGGGAAACCTTTATGTCAAAGGAGGTTATCATAACCTTATCGAAAAGAGTAAAAGGTTGGAAACAACCTAAATACCCAATTGTAAGGCAATGGTTAAATCATCTTTGGGACGGCAGGCAACTTCTTAAGGTATCTGCCTAGCCAGAAAAACCACGTTTAAAACATTATGTACATTTTATCACAGTCGTTTTTAAAAAAGGTATTAATATTGAAAATGTTTATGACGTTTGCCTCCAGTAAAAATAAACCAGAATATAAAATTTTGTACGCAAAGGAAGTATGATTGTTTTAAACTGTATACGAAAAACACAAGACAAGAAGAAATAACAAAATGTTAATAGCGGCTCTCTTCACCAGAACTTTCAGGCCCTCTTGTCTCTCTCTGTCCACATTTCAAATCCCTCTGCTTCCCAAACATCTAATGAATATGAACTTAAAAAAAAAAAAAGAGTATATAAATGAATGGATCCCTAAAAGCCCAGCCTTGTTCTGCAACTAATGTAGTTTTGACAGTAAGAACGCAATGGAGAGTCTCTTGCAAGGGGTCAGTGTGGGAAAGGCAGCATTTTACAAAGATCCATTTGTTGATGGGACACAGAACGGTTAATGAAGAAAGGACTGACCCTGAGTTACATGCTGGCTTCTTCGCTAACTAGATAGAGCTCTCTGACCCTGGAGAAATTGCCAGAAATCTCCCAGCCTCACTTCACTCAAGCACAGAATAATTTCTCCTTCGCAGGGTTGCAGTGAGGATCAGAGATAATGCGCATGAGGCCCGAAGGGCAGCCGATAGAAAGACTGGCTGTTGACATCTGGGCTCCCTTGAAGACAAGGTGAAGCCCGGGGCTACGGGGGCGAGGCCAGGGGTCCCTGAACTCCAGCGGTCTGCTTCATCATACTACTTCCTGACTTCGCATGGGAACTACTTTCCCAATCCACGAAACCCCAAGGAGACAGAAATCACTGCCTCCAACGGGAGGCTATGCTGTCCCACAAGGTCAGTATGGGGACAGGCACAGCACAAACCCTATAATCATCGCCTTGAATTGATCAACCTCATCACGATGGGAATAACCATGTATTGAAAACAAGCTGTTCACAAAGGAGGGGGTTAATTTTGTGCACTCCCCCCACATATCCAGAGTCTAAGCAACCCTCTCTTATTCCCCTGCACGCAAACACAGAACTGGTGCGAACACATTCTCCAGAAGACCTCTCTGGAGCACGGAATTTAACATTGCAACCTGTCTCCTGTCCCCCTTCAACCCTAATCCCCCCTTAGTGTACCTCCAACTCCATTTGTCTCCTGTGCTCATCACCCTCTAAGATGATGTAACGACTTGTTTACTTTATAAACGACTGTCTTTTCCCTCCCGCTGGGACGTCAGCTCCATGAGGGGCAGGGACGTTCCCCTTCAATTCTGCTTGCTTTATTCATGGCTATCTCCCAAGGGCACCTAGAACCGTATCTGGTGTGCAATGCACGCGTGGCACAGATGTGTCTGAATGAAGACAGCTGACGCTCTTTCTACGCTCCACTCGCTAGCACTCCTGCCTCCCCTAGACCTGGGGGGGGGGCATATGGAGCGTATCCAGGGGTGTCTGGCTTGGTTCAAGGTGAGCTCGAACTCCACCTCTGCTCCTCTGGGGAGTGTCTTTCCCAACCTCACCACCCCAGTGGGGTCACCCCCTTCTCTGATCGCCTCTATGGTATCCACAATACCTTTTACTTTATCTGGACCACGAGATTTGTGTCTATATATTATCTTGTATTACAAGGCCTTTTTCACGCGTATGTTACCTTATCCCCAAACCGGACTGTCAGTTCTGGGAGGACAAAGACGGCATCTTATTTCATTTTTTAGTATAGCATCTGGCACACTGGTTTGGCCGGAGGTACTCCATAAATACGTGTTAATGACAATGGATGAAGTTTTATTTCATTTCATTTCAATTGATTAGATAGAGAGTCCACGAAAAGTACATGGCATAGGACCTGGTATATGGAGGTAGCTGGTGAAGGCCGGCTATTTGTATTAAAACTTGTATTCAAATGAATCAACTACTCGCATTAGTGCCTGACACGTAACCTGCTGCATAAGAAATTTCACTGAATACGCAAATTCTGGAAGTTTGAAATTTGAGGTTATTTGCTGGATGTCTTTATAAACGGCATCTTATTTCCTCTGTCATGGCTTCATGTATTAATGAAATAATGATTGATGCATTTATTAGAAGGGCAATGTCCCCTGGGCTAATCTGGGACTACTTTGGCTTGATTCAACATCAGCTACTGTCTTTTCATTGGCAAAGAAATCCGCTATTGTGATTTCAACCGCTCATTTTAACAGTAAGATGAAACTGTTTAACCTAATGTCACTTTGGCAATATTGCAATGTCACCGGCTTTAAGCAGCCCTCCCTGTGGTGGGTCTTTCCCCCACCCCGACCCCGTGGAGTCTGGAACTTACTTGATGGGTTTGTAGCTGGGGCTTTTACAGAAGACCAGCAATCCGGCTCCGGAACCCACCAACAAACCCCCCATCTTCAGGCACTTGATGGCGGACACTCCCTAAGGGGGAAGAACAGTGTTGAGAGAAAGGCCAAATGGTTTCGTTAAGAATCGGTGTGTAAGCGGACGCAATGGGCATGGCGCATGGCCTCGCCTGGACAAAGCACAGGAAGGCATTGCCTGTGATGTACCCTGAGGCTGGCCACCAGGGCTCGATGCCAGCAATGGGGTCACGTGCCGGAAGTCCCCTCCCACCCCGTTCCTGCAAGGTGCAGGCACGCTCCCCCAAACTTCTTCCCTTTAAAACCACCTGTGCATTGTGAATGCATTAGAAATTAACACTTTCTGTTGGCTCAAGTGAAGTTAGAACAGAAGAGAGAAGCACGGACAACATGATTTCCTCAGTGCCTACTGTTTACACCGGATCTTAATTCTTATACTACAGAGAGATCATAACTGACATCCCGAGAGAGCACAAAGAGCCTTTATTGTTCGGTGACCAGAGTTTCTGAACTAAAGCATGTGCTACGTAATCTTGCCAACAATAGACACAGTTAAATTCAGAGCCATCTTCAAAGTTTGGGGAGATACGATGGCCATTTTATGGCACCCACTATGAAGTTCTAATTTAATTTAATTTATTTTATTTTTGAAGTTCTAATTCTAAAATGTGCATGGCCAATATTTCATCTTCAAGCTTTCAATAATAATACAGGACAGGGCGCCTGGGTGGCTCAGTTGGTGAAGCGTCTGCCTTGGGCTCAGGTCGTGATCCCGGGACCTGTGTACTGTTTTTAATATTAGTATTACGACCATCAGCGTCTTTGTCTTCATATTCGTACTGTATGCCTACCAGGTCCATCTGAAACCATCCCAATCCTTTTACCCTTCTTACCGGACAGCGACCATTTAAGTAGAGTTTCAGAATGGGTAACTGCCCAAGATCCCATAATATTCCAACCAAATGTCTTCGATGATACCTCCTATCCCTTCATCCCATAACAATTATTTTCTTTCCATGTGTATAAAGGGCCATCTTGGAACCACTGCTTTGTGGAATTTACCATCAGACCCAAATGCCTAAATGGTTACGTCTTAAAGCATCTGCAGTGCCACCATCAACGGCACTTAAGTACCCAAAGGTTGGGAAGCACTAAGAGGGCTGGGATCTTCTTTTTTGGGAAAGGTGCTTAGATCCCAAGTGCTGGAGGGGGAGGGTGCCAAAAATACCCATATCGGTATTTTTCCACAGTGTTTCATGGAGTTGGAAATGGCAGGGCTCTGAGCCTTGCTCTCCTTTAATTGATTTGCTTTGCTTTTTATCTGTTTCCTATACTGGACTCCCCGTCCTAAAAATAACTTGGTAAACATTATCTACACGACACCTCAATCTCCTGTGGGATTATTTCTAAGCCCTTCTCCACCCGTCCTATAGCGTTCTCTCATTCTTATGCATGCCCTTAAAAGCTTGAGCATTAAATGACTGTGTGATTAAGAAAACGCTAACATCTTCCCTAGGCACGCGGTGCAAGATTTCACGTCTTCTTGGGAATATCTGCTAAGTGGGAAGGCATCAAAGCTGAGAATCCTCTGTTCTATTATCAGACATGAGACAGGCAGGTGCAGAGCCTACCACGAGCTCTCAAATTCAAAGGTTAGTGGAAACAGCCCTTGAAACTTTCTGGAGGTCCTGGAAAGAGCAGCACTTATCCCAGGAGACGATCCTCTGATTGCAGGCTTTTTATTTTGGTTTAAATACCGAGGTTTTTCTGGACTTTTAACCAGAATTGTTAGGAACTCTGCAAATATAAAATCCACGATTTCTAGGTCTTACTTATGACTTACAATGCTGGCTGGAGCTAAAATCTAAGATCGATTTATTAGATTAGGATAAAATTCACATACCTCTGTATGTGTATCTATGGCTCTGTGCTTGGAAGAGGTAAAAATCGTGTGGTCTGATTCCCTAACTGGGGACACCAACGAATACCTTTGCTCTGCATACGAACCAGAGATGAGGGCTCAGACAAGTCAACGCACTTTGCAAATTTCGGTGCGGCCTTGGACACTACACACCCTTTTTTTTTCCCACAGACTCTTAACGCAGGTCTGTGCTTCAGTGGAGGGAAGAAATTGCCAGAAGAGAGCAGGGCAGGACAGACGCCGGTGGTCTCTACTCACCAGACTGAACTTGTCCTTCGCAGGCCCAGTGTCTGCCAGCAGTTTGGTCCTCGGGTTCATTTTCAGAATGTCTCCAGTTGTGGTGCCGAGGTAGAAAAAGCTATCGTCGTCGGCCATCTGGGGATCAGAGAGGAAAAGAGGCCTAAAGGCCTGTGTTTTCCCAGTGATGCCCATGAGCCCGAAACAGGGGTGGGACGAACTTTCTCTGAGGCCCCAGGAAGACCAACAAAGGTGCTCATGACTAATTTTGTCTGACTCTAAGATGGGTAAGAACAGCTCGGAGTGGGGCAGAATCACGGCAAAACTCAGTGCTGGAGGAAATAGGAGACTCCCGCTAGCCTGTGCATTTCACTGGAAGACTTTTTGTGTCCAATGTTAGATACATATGCATAGATATCCTGACAGTCCCCGTTCTGGAGAGTTCTCCGAAGGGTGCCTGGGATGAATTCTCCAAAGAGGATATGTGTGTGTTTATCTCATATTTTCCAAAGTGTACCTGCGTAAAATGATGATACATTAGATAAGAGAAACAAGTCAATGGAGAATGGAGTTGTCTGTATGAATGTATGAGTCCACATTACAAACCTACGAATAATTCCTCTTTATTGAAGGGACTGTGTTTCAGCAATGAGTTTCACTGTTAGGAACTTTATTTCCAGGAGCAGAAATAAGAATTATTCGGGAGTTGCTGTGGCCACGGAGTGCCTCCCGGACACACTGCTTCCGTCTAGTGAGGCAGGCGTCTGGTGTCCAATGGCAGAGCCCAAGTCCCAGTAACACAAGACTCTCCCAGAACTATGTCTCGGCAGCTCCTCTCCAACCTCTGAAGGGAGTGAGACTCCGAAGTGAGACTCGCCCTCACCCGCGCCGCCTCGATCGGCATCCCCGGGGCCCAGACCTGACCTCCCTACCCTCAGCCCAAGGTACGCGTACCTATGTAGGTGCACACGTGTGCATGCATATGTACGCACACACACAGACACACAGACACACACCCCTCGGCCAATACTATTAACAGGAATTTGTTCCAACAGTTACTGACAATCACACTTTAATACTTACTGTGATACTCATGACTATTCTTTTCATCTGACCTGTCTGGCACTCAGTTGGCCAGATTTTTCTGTTCGGGAGATCCAGTTCCCATACTCGGATTGTCCCACTATGGAAGAGACACACAGTCAAACGGATACGCACTTAGGGATCTCTCTCTCTCTTCCCTGTTTTCTGCAGGCCCCCTGGAGAGGCAGCCGAAGGGAAGAGAACTGGATATTTCTGAGGGCTGGTCGGGCCTCGTGCCCTACTTAAAATCTTCCAGTCGATCTTACGACCACCCTCTGAGGTGGGTTTCACGCTCCCCCTACTCTCCAAATGTGAAAACACAGCACAGCAAGGATTTACAGCCGGTCTCTCTCCAGTGTGGGGAGAGCAGACAGAAATAACAAATCAACAGAGAGTAAACCAGAGCTCACTAAGGATGTTTCTTAAAAGCTTTGCAGCTGTGAGGAAATCTTTTCAAGGAAAGTGCTTCATTACAGAGAGTCCTGTCTCCATGAGAAATGAGACTAAGTAACCAAAGGGCCACACAGAACCAGCCATCTGACATAAGACTTGGCATACAGTTGGCATTTAATCATTGCATGTTGAGTCAATCTGAATTAATAACTATATAAACATACCATGGTCAACATCATAGCTGAAGCGAACAGTCAAAGGCAGAAAAGGTTAATTTAAAAATAGATTGATCGGGGCACATGGCTGGCTCAGTCAGAAGAGCCCGTGACTCTTGATCTCGGGGTTTGAGTTTGAGCCCCACACTGGGCGTAGACATTACGTAAATAAACCAACTTTAAAAAAATAAAATTAAAAAAATTACAAATTAAAAATAGATCAATCGAGTTCGGTTTTCCCTTGTGTCTTAGCCTCCAGAGTTATGCACATAGTCAGTGTTCAATAAGTATTTCGAATACTTTATTTGAATACAAATCTATCTCTTGTTCGAATACTTATTTTGAGCACTTCCAAAATTAAAAAAACCCACAAAACTCAGCTTCTCCGTGGCCTTCCGGGTAGATGTCATTGGATGTCAAATTGGAATTTGAGGATCTCTCTTGAGGGACAACATCATGGAATATCTGAAGTTGGGACCATCACAGGGGATGTTGTGGGTGCCAGACCAGAAATCTTACTTAAGAGTCCTTGTTCTCGGTTATCATTGTCATATGCAGTTAAAGCAGATCTAGAGTATAGATTGTCCTAAAAAAAAAAAAAGAGTTTCGGCAGCAGAGGGTGAAGGACTCCCGTGCAAGTTTTGTCTCCTGGAGAAATGCTGCCCATGGGCATCAGAGTGGGCTGATGCCCGCAGCTAAGGCGGCGGCCAAGAGGCAGCTGGACCCATAATACAAAGGCTTCGTGAAGCCACTCTGCAAACCCAAAGGAAGTGAACACACTGCATGGTCGCCAGTGGCCTCGGAGGACAGGGTAGGACAGGGCCAGCTGCTTCGGGCTCAGAGCGCTCTAATAAAATCCGCTCCTTAGGGGCTGGCTCCCACTCAGCCTGCTAGTTTCACAGCCACTAAATAAATCTGTCCTCATAATTCGCCCCGGAACAAATGCATGCTGCGTATCACAAGGAGGGGACGGGACAAGCGTGGACAGACAGCAAGTCTTTACTCTGGCTGGAAAAGTAGCCAATGGGGTGTGCCTTTTACAGATGGGAGACCATCGATGGCCCGAAAAAAGACAGTTCCATCCAACAGGCACTTCGGTACCACGTTCACAGCGTGTGGACCTTTGAACTGGTACACCGCATAAAAGACGATGCTTTTGTGCGGGTTTGACCTTCCCCTCAGACTCCAGCCAGGGCCCCGATTGGTGAATCTGTAAGGTAATGTCTTCTGTTAGACAGATGCTGGCCTTCAGCTTGATCCCCATGAGCTGGTAAGAGCTGACTCTACCGGAAATGATCTCACACGGCTAATAGCCAAACATCTGAAGCTTCCCGGCGCAGTGCATTTGCAAACTATCCTTTCGGGAGACCTAAATCAAGAGCAGGTGCTAAGAAACATCGACCAGTAAGTGAATCCGTGCGATTGTGCACATTGCTCTGTGAGCATGCGTTGTAGATGGTGTGTTATTGGTCACAAACAGACCGGAACCTGAAATAAATTTAGCAGGAGAGCAGAGCCCTTCTCGGTGGGAAGCACAGAATTTTCAAACAACCATCTTTAAAAGACTTTCTGTTAGAAGGATTTTTAAGGACTACAAAATCATGCCAATTAGGACGTAAAGTAATTTCACAGGACTAATACTGGGTTCCCCCCAATTGGAATGACCTTGCTTTCCACACAAACAAATATATATAGTGATTTAGGAGTTCTGAAAACCCTGACTGCAGACACATACTTTCCAGCAGTAACAAACATCTCATCCCGGCACCTGGAGAAGATCACTGTGGTGGCATTCCCCACGTTGAGGCCGGCCGCAGGACTGCCACAGATGGCTTCTCTCTTGGCTATGCTCCACACGACCACACTGCCAAAACAAAGAGGGACCGAAAAAGTCAGGGGGAGACAGGCTCTCAAGAGGAGAAGCACTTTTTTTAGTGGTTCTAGAAAGAAAGAAAGAAAAAAAAAAAGGAATGAAAGAATTACACTGATCCCCAGATGTCTCCTGCATCACACTGGATGTTAGGAGACGAGCAGGTGACATTTCAAAGGTTTTGAAGGAAAATGATAATGAGGCTAGAAACAAGTGACCCCATCAGTGAAGCCTGATGCTAAAACAAAGACATTTTCAGGTAAGCAAGGCATAAAAGTTTACCACCCATTTATCTCATGTAAAAAAAACTTCCTTGGAGAAGTATTCCAGAAAAAAACAGTGCAAGGAAGAGGATGATGTCAGGCAGTGCTCCCAAACGTGACCGTGTACCAGGGTCACATGGAGGGCTTGCTTAGAGGCTGCTGGGACTCCCCCCCAGAGCTTCTGAGTCAGCAGGTCTGGGGCAGCCCTGAGATTTCACTTTTCTAAAAGGTCCCCAGTGACGCTGATGCTGCTGGTCTGGGGACCACACCTGGAGAAGCACTGCGTTGGGTTCTATTTCCTTCCTTCTGGGTACAATCACACAACTTAGCCCTAAATGGAATGTGTTCAGACAATAATACTAAAAATGCTGGGGAACATCTGAATCAAAATATTAAAGAAAAAGGAAGCAGATGTTACTTGTTAATGTAAAAACATGCCTGGCTATGTTTCCCAAATTTCCTCCATGAAGAAGGTATTATCACAGGGGGGTCTAAAATCCAGGTAGAACCGAGATCGGTAGGAATGGGGAGATAGAAGGTAGTGTAAGAGCCATATTTTTTTCTTTTTTCTCAGTAGGAAATTGATAGATATCATCTGAAGTGGAAAACTTGAGAGGCATATCATCCCCCCCAAAAAAGAAACTCTTAAAACCAAGTACCTCATGCCCAAGAGAAATGAAAACACACATCCACACCAAATCTTGTACATGAATGTTCATAAGAGCATTATGAACAATAGCCTAAAAGTGGGAAGGACCCACAGCCCCATCAACTGATGGATGAAGAAAATGTGGTGTAGCCCTACCATGGAATATTATTGGACACTAACAAGAATGAAGGACTGATACATGCCACAGTATGGATGAACCTTGAAAACATGCTCAATTAAAAACAGTTATAAAAGGCCACCTATTATATTATTCCACTTACATGAGACACTGAGAGCAAGCAAATCTATAGAGATGGAAAGTAGAACAGTGGTTGCCTGGGGCTGAGAGGGTAATGGTGGAGCAGGAATGGGGGGTGACTGCTAATGGGCAGAGGGTCTCTTTCTGGAGTGTTTAAAATGCCCTACAGTTGTTTGTGGTGGTGGTTACACAACATGTAAAAAATGTCTTTGGGGAAGTATTTCAGCAAAAGGAAGGAAGGAGGGAAGGAAGGAAGGAAGGAAGGAAGGAAGGAAGGAAGGAAGGAAGGAGGGAAGGAAGGAAGGACGGATGGATGAACCCACTTGAGTAACCACTCTACCTAAAAGCCTACAGCCATATACTCTAAATGGGTGAATTTTATGGTATGTGAAATACATCTCAATGAAGGTATAAAAAAAAATCCACTGCTCCTGGAGAGAACTCTTCATGGTGGAGGGGATAGGAATTCTGAATTCTTATGCATAGCCAGACAACATCTATTCTTTATAAACCATGGACATGGCATAGCTTCCATTTTTCCAAAACAAGTTTAAAATTTAAAAACAAATAAAACGCACTGACATAGATAGTGAGTAGGCCAAATAAATTTCAGCATATCTGTCCAATGGTATACAATGCAGTCATTGCAAAGAATAAGATCTATGTCTGAATGAACACACAGGGAGGATGGCATTGGTAGCTGCAAAGTAGATGCAGAGAAAGCATTTGACAAAGTACAACATCCATTCATGATAAAAACGCTCAACAAAGCAAGTCTAGAGGGAACATATCTCAACATAATAAAGGCCATATATGAAAAATCTACAGCTTACATATCACACTTAATGGTAAAAAGCTGAGAGCTTTTCCTCTAAAATCAGGAACAAGACAAGAATGTCTTCTCTTACCACTATTATTCAGCATAGTACTGAAAGTCCTAGCCACAGCAATCAGACAAGAAAAAGAAATAAAAAGGCATCCAAATTGGTAAGGAAGAATTAAACTGTCACTGTTTGCAGATGACACGATATTATATATAGAAAAACTTGAAGACTCCACAAAAAACAAAACAAAACAAAACAAAACAAAAAACTACTAGAACTGATACATGAATTCAGTAAGGTAGCAGGATACAAAATTAATATACAGAAAATATGTTTCTCTACACTAATAATGAAGTAACAGAGAGAGAAATTAAGAAAACTATCCCATTTGCAATTGCACCAAAAAGAATAAAATACCTAGGAACAAATTTAACCAAGGAGGTGAAAGACCTGTACTCTGGAAACTATAAAACATTGATGAATGAAATTGAAGATGACACAAACTAATGGAAAGACATTCCATGCTCATGGACTGGAAGAACAAACATTTTTAAAATGTCCATATTAGACTCAAAGCAATCTATACATTTAATGCAATTGCAATCAAAATACCAGCATTTTTCATATTAGTAGAATAATCCTTATATATGTATGGAACCACAAAAGACCCTGAGCAGCCAAAGAAATTTTGAAAAGGAAGAACAAAGGTAGAGGTATTCCAATTCCAGATTTCAAGATTACTACAAACTGTAGTAATCAAAAACAGTATGGTACTGGGACATAGACATGGAGATCAATGGAACAGAATAGAGAGTCCAGAAATAAATTTGCACGTTTATGGTCAATTAACCTATGACAAAGGAGGCAAGGATATCCACTGGGGTGGGGCGCCTGGGTGGCTCGGTCCGTTAAGCATCTGCCTTCAGCTCAGATCATGATCCCAGAGTCCTGGGATTGAGCCCCACGTCAGGCTCCCTGCTCAGTGGAGAGGCTGCTTCTCCCTCTCCCTTTGCCTGCCATTCACCCTGCTTGTGCTCTCTCTCTCTCTTTGTCAAATAAACAAATAAAATATTTTTTTAAAAAGGATATACAATGGGGGAAAAGACAGTCTCTTCAGTAAATGGCATTTGGAAAACTGGACAGCTACATGCAAAAGAATGAAACTGGACCACTTTCTTACACCTTGCACAAAAATAAACTCAAAATATACTGAAGACCTAAACGTGCGACCTGAATCCATAAAAATCCTCGAAGAAAACACAGGCAATAGTTTCTTTGACATTGTCTGCAGAAACATTTTCTAGATACATCTCCCCTGGCAAGGAAACAAACGCAGAATTAAACTAGTGGGACTACACCAAAACAAAAAAACTTTTGCACACAAGAAAACCATCCACAAAGCAGAAAGGCAACCTACTGAATGGGGGAAGGTATTTGCAAACGACATATCTGATAAGGGATTAATGCCCAAAATATATAAAAAACTTATATAACTCAACACCAAAAAAAAAAAAAAAAAGACAATAAAAAATGGGCAGAGTATCTGAATAGACATTTTTCCAGAAAAGATATACAGATGGCCAACACACACAGGAAAAGATGCCCAACATCACTCATCATCAGGGAAATGTAAGTCAAAACCACAACGAGATAGCATCTCACACCTGTCAGCGTGGCTAAAATCAACAAGACAAGAAACAACAGGTGTTGGCGAGGATGTGGAGAAAGGGGAACCCTCTTGCACTGTTGGTGGGAATGCAAACTGGTGCAGCCACTGGGGAAAACAGTATGGAGGGTCCTCAGAAAGTTAAAAATAGAAATACTCTACGATCCAGTAATTCCATTCCTGGGTATTTACCCAAAGAAAATGAAAACACTAATTCAAAAAGATACATGTGCCCCTGTGTTTACTGCGGCATTATTTACAATAGCCCAGATCTGGAGGCAGCCCAAGGGCCCAATAACGTATAGAACTTTTGAATCATTATATTGTGCACCTGAAGCGAATATAACCCTGTGCATTGTACTTGAAAAAAATATTTTTAACAAATAAAATTTGAGATGAAAATGTAAAACACTCTCCCCCAAACCAAGACTCACGTTCTATTACATGGTAATGCAAAACAGTTCCACAAGCAGGTTACAAAATATTTTTAAAAATATATCTATGTACATACATACTGTAGAATGTCCAGTGCGATTACCGGCATCCTTTCTGTTCCTCGTCATCTGCGGAGAAGCCTGGTGTGTCCGATGTGCCCTCCCACAGGTTCAGGGCTGACCCCTGTGTGAAACCAGGGGGCAGAACCCCACCCTCCTTGCCCGCACCGCGACTGTTCATCTTTCCGGCATCTCTCTGGTAGGGGCTAGGGTGGGGGCGGCCTGATTGCCGAGCTCTAGAGAATCTCTGGGGATGGGATCCAGGCCTCAGCTGTTCCAAAATGTCCTCAGGTGATCCCAGCGTGTCCCCAGGATGGAGAGCGGCCCCTTCAAGTTGAGCTGAGACTGGTAATGGTTGATTTCTGGATACACGTCTTATGAAAAACCTTCAAATGGGGATGGCCCAGGGAAAGCATACGTGCTTACAGGATGGGGCGGGGGGAGTCTCGTGAACATAATGCCAACTTGCTCTCTAGTAAGAGGGCTGTCAAGATATAACTTCACACAAACGTAAATTTCCTCTGGGACACCTGCGTGCTCAGTCAGTGAAGCGACTGCCTTTGGCTCAGGTCATAATCTTCAGGTCCTGGGATCGAGCCCCATGTTGGACTCCCAGCTCAGCTGGGAGTCAGCTTCTCCCTCTCCCTCTGTCTCTCCCCCTGCTTGTGCTCTCTCTCTGTCTGTCTCGAATGAATGAATGAATAAATAAAAATAGGAAATAAAGCTCCCTGGTGGGTTGCAATGCGCATTGATGGTTGAGAACTGTAGCCCTGGGGTATTTTTCCCATAGGCTTTTCACATGACACACAGCTGAATAGGGACAGGCCAACAGAGAATGTCGGGTGGGGGGGGGGGGAGGGAGGAGAGGGTGCATGACATATCCAGAAATAAACGTGTTGAGTTCATTACCTTCCGTCATCTGGGCCTCCAAGTGATACCAAGTACAAATCATTTGGTGAGAAGGCCAATGCTTCGATTTTGCCCTTGTGAAGTGACAGCCGGGCAATCAGCTCCCTTTTCTTATAATCCCACAAAATGATGTCTGCCTGGGGGCAAGAATATACTGTCAGATCACAGACCGGCTTCAGAAGAGTCTGGGGGGAGAGCTCCTTGTCTTGGTGAAAACAATCGGTAATCGCACTTTTTTTGGGAATTAGATCCTGTCTTACAAACACAAGGCAAGAAACCGGCAACGGTTTTAAATTAAGCAGGGACTAAAAAAATCAAAATCAAAATAAACTAAGCACGGACTTTCGGTTCCTTAGCATTATCAGCCAGCAAGCTGCAGGATCTGGTGCGAACACCAAAAACACTTTATTCTCAGCCCCAGGGAATGAAGATGAGCTCACAGAGGAGGCAAGAGGAAGAAGAGGGAGGGGAAGGATGTGTGCCAACACAGAGCTGAGCTAGAGGGGGGTGGGTTTTCCAGGGTGGGGGCACCTCTCTGTCAATTTACAGGGAGCTATTTTCAGCTCATTCACCTTGAAGCCCATGAACGTGACCTGTCCAGAGGCTAGGTAAACCCCACTCTTGGAGATGGTCACACAGGAGACATTGTTGCCATGACCGTGTAGGAAATTCTGTTCCTGAGTGTTTATCGCCTGAATCAGGATTGTGCAGCCCAGAGGGTAGATCACATGCTCCTGGTCAGGATGGCATTTTAGGCCAGTGGGCACATGTCCTGAAAGAGAGAGGTTAAAAAGAGTAATCATTAAAAAAAAAAAAAAAAAAAAGGTAAGCAGAGCAGAGCGGGTGAGTCTTGATCTCTGGGGTGTGAATTCAAGCCCCAGGTTAGGTATGGAGCTTACTCAAAAAAAAAAAAAAATAATAATAGGGGTGCCTGGGTGGCTCAGTTGGTTCAGTGTCTGCCTTCTGCTCAGGTCATGACCCCAGGGTCCTGGGATCGAACCCCATGTGGGGCTCCCTGTTTAGTGGGGAGCCTGCTTCTCCCTCTCCCTCCGCTGCTCCCCGTGCTTATGCGCTCTGTCAAATAAATAAATAAAATCTTAAAAAAATTTTTTTTAAATAGTAAAAATGTAAAAAATAGTAATAAAAAAAATAGTAATAATGCAGAAGTGGCTAATTTTTAAAAAGTTGGATACAAAAGAGAGCGCTTTTGGAATAACCCTTATTTCAACTAAAATAAATGTGCTCTGTGTGTGTGTGTGGGGGGGTAATGTATGTAATTTTATTCCACCGACAAGGTCAGCTTCGTGGATCACTTCTCAGCACCTAATGTGTATAAACTCTCCAGGGGATCCGGTTAAAATGAAGATTTGGATCTGAGGTCTGGAAAGGGGCTGAGATGCTGCATTTCTGACAAGCTCTCAAGAGACGCTGATGCCGGTGCAGCAAACTCACTGCTGGAGACCAAGTCCCCAAGGGCCACGTTAGTAATGCTGAGAAGCAGGACTTCCTGAGTGCACCCGGAGAACGTGAATTCACTCCCTCGGGGCAGAAGTTTGGTAAAGATAATTTGGTTCTAAGGCAGCACCAGGCGATCTAAAGAATCACCAAGCTCTCTCAGTGTGAGACCCCCCCCCACATCCTCCAGGTATTTGCAAGAACCATCTCAAGAATTACAAACCTTTGTTATATGTTTTAATACGAAATAGACCAAAGTCCTTCATTATCGCTCAACTTTGGGTCAGAATTTTTTTGGGTTGTGCCTGATACTATTTTACAATATAAACTGTAAAGTCAGCTTGATGAGTTAAAAGTCATTTCAAGTGGAATGGTATTCAATGTGTAGATCAAGGAAAAATAATTTTTATAATAATACATTCGATCTCCTTTCTAAAAGCGGGATATATTTTTCCATGAAGTCTCCCTTCAGGGTTTCCAGTGGCATTTTCAATTTTTCCTCATAAAGATCTCACACATTTCTTAGTACAGTGATTCCTGGGTATTTTAAAATCATTCTGTGGGGCGCCTGGTTAAGCGTCTGCCTTCGGCTTAGGGCGTGATCCCAGCGTTACGGGATCGAGCCCCACATCAGGCTCCTCCGCTGGGAGCCTGCTTCTTCCTCTCCCACTCCCCCTGCTTGTGTTCCCTCTCTCGCTGGCTGTCTCTCTCTCTGTCGAATAAATTTAAAAAAAAATCGTTCTGTGGCTATTTCCTACTCCATCAAAAGAATCATAAATATTTATTAATATTGTCTTCTGGTCTTTTAATGAAATCATCTTTTACATTTAACTCCCTCTAGAATTTATTTTGGTGCATAATGTGATTCCAGTAGCTAAACAGATTTTTTTTTGCTCCAATTGCCAAATATATTTATTGAATAAATGATTTCTCTTGCTTTAATTGAGATCATTCCTTTTTCATGCAGGAGGCTCTCAAAAGACTAAGGTATGTGTCTTTGGGAGTGATCTATTCATATATATATATATTCAGCTGCAGTTACCTTATAAGCAATCATATGGCTATCCATATGGAGAAAGTAAAATTAGACCCAACTTCACACCATCCACAAACAATACGTTTCAGGTAGATCAAGGACCTAACAGTGACAAACAAGACTTAACGTGAACACGAGTTGTAGCAAATGACTTCTTCATCTTGCCGCAAAAAGAACAAATCCTGGGGCGCCTGGGTGGCACAGCGGTTAAGCGTCTGCCTTCGGCTCAGGGCGTGATCCCAGCGTTGTGGGATCGAGCCCCACATCAGGCTCCTCCGCTATGAGCCTGCTTCTTCCTCTCCCACTCCCCTTGCTTGTGTTCCCTCTCTCGCTGGCTGTCTCTATCTCTGTCGAATAAATAAATAAAATCTTAAAAAAAAAAAAAAGAACAAATCCTAACAGCAAAGGCCCATATATTCATCCAGTTATGTTAAAAATCTAAAGTTTTTAGTGACATTTAAGTGACACTTTAGTGATCGGTTGATGGGGCGCCTGGGTGGCTCAGTCATTAAGCGTCTGCCTTTGGCTCAGGTCATGATCTCAGGGTCCTGGGATCCAGTCCCACATCGGGCTCCACGCTCTGCGGGGAGCCTGCTTCTCCCTCTCCCTCTGCCGGCAGGTCCCTGCTTATGCTTTCTCTCTCTGTGTCAAATAAATAAATAAAATCTTAGAAAAAAAAGCAGGCTTCAGAATGTGTCCAGGATGATATTTCTATAAAATATAGAAATATAGAAATATATTATATATATATAAAATATATAAATAAAAATAATAAATAAAATAAATAAAAATAATAATAAAATATTATAAAAAATATAAATATATATATAAAATATATATAAAATATAGAATATAGAATATAAAATATAAAATATAGAAATATGCCACTTTGTACTATAAATTGTTTATACATAGCATATTTAACATTTTACACAGTAAATGTACAGTACAGTACAGTAAAATTTAAAAACATAGCTAGAAAGAGTACACATTAACTTCAGGATAGTGGTTGCCCATAGAGAGGGAGAAAGGATAGGATAGTGTGACAGGAGAGAGGACTTAAAAAGTGAATTTTTTTTCTTAAAAAAAGTAACTCAAATAAGAAAAATTATGAAAATTTGCTAATTCTGCATGCAATACTCGGTATTTATTGTGGCCTTCTAAACTTCTGTTGAACTGTTTTACGATAAAAGTGAAAGAGCCCTGTAATATCCCCTGCCCACAGTAAAACACTGTTAAATTAACATGCAGATGTGCATTTCTTCAGATTTATTTTCTTTGCATTTAATAATTAGGGCTCTTGGTAGCAAACAAGAAAGGTCATTTCTGGCATAACTTAACAGGAAAAATAATTTCGTGGAAGGAATACAAACAGCTCACAGAACTGGTAGGAAGTATGGAAAATCACACTTGAAAAAGGGGCAGGACCAGTAAGCAAGCAGGTAGGCGAGACTGAGGCGACAAGAGACAAATGAAGGAATTCTCCTTCCGAGCCCGCTCCATGCCCAAGGCAAGTACTCTGCTCTTAGGCCACACTCCTGAAGAGAGGAAGCTCTGGGTGGGAACTTTGCACCCTGAGCTGATGATGTCACGGGTCTCCAAACTGGCTGCCGAGGAGTTAGGGGAGGAAGCATCTGCCCCTTTTAAGACCTGAGCAAAGGCAGCAGAAACCCCTCTTGCCCATCTTGGGATTCTCCTCAAATAAAAGGATATCTGGATGCTGAATAGCCAAAATCACACATGTCCCCTAGAATGAATACATTTCCCTCTTTTCTCCATATATACTCACCCCCACTGCTCCCCACCTCTCTCTCTCTCTCTATCCTTCTGTCTCTCTCTCTCTCTCTCTCTCACACACACACACACACACACACACACACACACACACTTTACTTAAACTATAATAGGCTCATCCCATACATACTATTGGGCAAATTGCATTTTACACCTAATATATCTTTGACATCTTTCCTTGTTATTTCCCTATAGATCTCTCATTTTCCTGAAGGGTTATGTAGTATTTTGTTGTACAAAAGGACTATAATTTTGGGGCGCCTGGGTGGCTCAGTTGGTTAAGTGTCTTCCTTTGGCTCAGGTCATGACCCCAGGGTCCAGGGACCCAGCCCCACATCGGGCTCCCTGCTCAGCTGGGAGCCTGCTTTTCCCTCTCTCTCTGCCTGCTGCTCCCCCAGCTTGTTCTCTCTCTCTCTCTCTCTCTCTGTCAAATAAATAAATAAATAAATAAATAAATAAATAATCTTAAAAAAAAAGGACTAGAATTTTAAAAATAATTTATGGGGGTGAAATTCATGTAACAAAATAAACCATTTTGAAGTGGATAATCCAGTGGTAGTTAGTACATTCACACTGTCCTACAACTACCACCTCTGTCTAATTCCAAAACATTTCTGGACTACAATTTTTTTTTAAAGATTTTATTTATTTATTTGACACACATAGAGCAAGAGAGCACAAGCAGGGGGAGCTGCAGGCAGAGGGAGAAGCAGGCTCTCTGCTGAGCGGGGAGCCCGACGCAGGGCTCAATCCCAGGACCCTGAGATCATGACCTGAGCGGAAGGCAGATGCTTAACTGACTGAGCCACCCAGGTGCTTGGGAATAGTTTTTTAAAACCAAGTTCTTACCAATGGACATTTCGGTTTCCTCTGTTATTTAGGCTATGATACACAATACCACAGTGCATCCCACAGTATATGACTTTTTGGAAACTTGAATAAGTGATTCAAATTTTGGAACCCAAAGATTATCCTCATTAAAAATCATAAAACTCTTTCAAAAGGTTGTAAAATTTATTCTTCTGACACTAGTAATTGAGAACCATTTGTTATTCTCACCTTGCTATTATCCCTATTTGTAGCTTTGCCAGTCTGAGAAAAAAGAGTCATTGTTTTAATAGCAGGGTTTTTGTTTGTTTGGGTTTTTGTTTTTGTTTGTTTTGTTGTTTTAGCATTTTGAGCTAGTAGCCATTTATATTTCTTTACCTCTTATCTATTTCAGGGGTCAGCAAATAGTAAATATTTTATGGGCCACAGTTACCAGAGTATGCTACTATAGTGTAAAAGCAGCCATAGACAATATATAAACACATGCACATGGCTGGGTTCCAATAAAACTTTATTTAAAATCCGAGCAGAGGGGCGCCTCGGTGGCACAGCGGTTAAGTGTCTGCCTTCGGCTCAGGGTGTGATCCTGGCGTTATCAGGTGGAGCCCCACATCAGGCTCCTCCGCTCTGAGCCTGCTTCTTCCTCTCCCACTCCCCCTGCTTGTGTTCCCTCTCTCGCTGGCTGTCTCTATCTCTGTCAAAAAATTAATAAATTCTTAAAAAAAAAAAAAAATCCGAGCAGAGGGCCAGATTTGGCCCAAAGGCTATAGCTGGCAGACCCTTGATCTATTGCTTTATTGTTGGTGTTTCTGGTTTAGAAACTCTTTGCATGACAGGATAATCAAGGGCTTATCTACTCCAGTCAATCGATAAATGGTGGCTATTCTTGTACCAATACCAAATTCTTAATAACTATAGCTTTAAAAAATGTTTTCATAAGCAGTACAACTATATTTGGTTTGTTTAAACAATAAATTCCTGTCAAAATACAATACTTACAACAGTCAAGGGCTATTACACGTTTACACCCTTAAGTTAAAATTCATAAACTGCAATGTAATTCTCCAAGGAGTTCTAGTGTCAAAATGAGAAAAGGGGCTTTGCACTGGCTTCTAATTCGTTTCCGCGTGAAAGCTAAACTCTGTCATGGCCGTGGAATATAATGGACCCCATATTTACTCTTAGAGCTCGGCGAAACAGCATGAACTCAGTTGCAGAGCTCTGTGTTTGCAGCTCTGCACTGGTCACTAGTGTGACCCTCTGCACTCGGAGGTCACTCACTCCCTTTACCAATGACCTTGTCACCGGCGGTAAAGATGGCCGACTTCTCAGATGCACTAAGCGCCCACTTTTCTATCAGAAACTATTGAACTAAAAACGAAGAGTCAAGATCCAAGTCCCAGAAATGTGTCTGAAATTTTAGTCTTTGTTCTGCATCTGCATTACTACAATGTTAAAACTTTCAGGCAACACGACGCACTTAGAAAAAAAGAAAGTTTGGTTTTTCTAAAGTGCAACGCATCGCTTGTTTCCATCCTTCACACACAACCTCAAAGAGCACTTCCCCCTTAATGTTCAAAATAACTGTCCCTCCTAAATAAGAGGTGAGCAGAACCAGCAGGCCTCCCCCGACCCGAGCATCTCTCCCCTTCAGGTCCCGCTGGCGTCCTCTCCGCCTTTTATCGGGGTCTGAAATCCTCACCATGAAGAGTTCTTCTAGGGTTAGGGGACAAGACCATCCCCTAAAGCGGCTGCTCACACCCACGTTCGGACTGGGGACAGCTGGGATTCTAGCAGTTTCTTGGTCCCAGGGGCCGGCCCGGACTTTGCAATCCCGCGGTTACCGAGGGTCGGGCAGCTTTGGGGGCGGCGCGGGGGCTTAGGGCCAAGGCAGAGCTGACCAGAGGGAGAAGGGTTACGGCCACCCTACTCACGCTCCAGCCCGGGGAGGAGGCCCTTGTCCCTTTTAGGTGCTGCGAAACCATCCCAGTCCTTGAGGCTTCGAGCGAGGAAGTGACTCCCCAGGGCTTTGGGGCAGGAGAGAGCTTGGCCCGGCCAGTGTCCCGCGCTGCCTTCCGTGTGCCACTCGGCGTCCCACGGTCCCTGTTTGCACTACTCGTCCCCGGGGCTTGCAAACCGCCCAGCCCAGACACGCTCGAGGCCTCACCGTTGAAGCCGATGACAGCCTCAAGCTCCAGCTCGGCCACCTCGGCTTTGAGCGAAACTTGGTTCTCCATCCCCAGGAGACTGGGCTCTCTCCTCTCGGCCTCCGCTGGCGCAGCGTCTCCTGGTCGGTATGGTAACGGACGTGCGCATGCGCACCAGGCCCACGCCAGCGCGGACTGCCGGCGGCGGCGCCCAGAGCTCGCGCTGCAAAAACAGGAGGGTTTCTTTTCCTTCCCGTTTCCCTGGAAATTTAGGGGCACTGAGTGCACGCTTTCCCTCCACGGAAAGCGTCTGTGACTTTTATCGTAACTATAGAATCAAACAGTGAGTGTCATTTAAGGAAGGCTGCTATAAAATAATATATAATGACCACTTCTTTGGGTCCCTTGTTTGAAGCAGGATTGAAAGGAATTTAAGCTTTATTGAGGTATCACTTTACATATAAAATTCACTTTGAGTTTTAGTAAATTTATGCAGTTGGGCAACTATGCCCACAGTCCAGTTTTGTTTTCATTTTTTGTTTGACGCAGGATGAAATTTCTGGTAACTGCTGGAGGTCTTGAGATGCTCCCACCTTCGCGGGAAAATGCTTAGATTTTTGTCCAACAATTTTATTTTAATTGCGCCGGGCTGTTCGCATCTCTCAGTGGGAGCAAATTAGATGAGATTGTTCCAACCTAATGTTCCCTGGGGGCCGCTTCCCTTTTTTGATCATCCTTTTGAGGCCCCAGTGCACGCTCCCCTGACAAGCTCCGGGTTCCGGTCGCGCCCGGGCCGAACCGCGGGGTATGAGCCGCGCGGGCCGCCGTAGTCAGCTGCCGCGAGCAGGAAGTGTCCGAAGGCGGGCGGAGACTGCACGATGGCCCCGGACCCCTGGTGAGCCCCGGGTGAGGGCGGCAGCGCCGAGGGTCCGCGGGGGAGGCCGGGCTTCCGGGCAGCTAACGCTAGCCAGGCTCTGGGGCCGGGGGAGTCTTTCAGGGTGAGGGGAGGGGCAGCGAGGCCCCTTCCAGTGCTCAGGGGGGCCGTGCCGCGTCCCGCCACACTCGGTGCTCGGAGCGGTGGCCCGGGTGGGGAACTGGGCGGACTCCGGGGAGTCGACGGCTAGTACCGAATCCTGGAAACATGCTTTTAGGCTTTCTCGGCTGTATCTGGCTGGCCGCGGGGATTTCCCGCGCGTCCTGGCTGCTGAGCTGGTTGGTGCAGGCTTCCCTGGACTCCCGGGAAAGTGAAGTCCAAGTCACCTTTCTGTGGAATGCCGGTCCATGTGGGCACGTTCCCCCTCTTACTTCTCAGGCGGAGAAACCGAGGTTCAGAATCCACGGTCACCCGCCAGTTAGTAACCAGTTGGCACTAAGACCTAGATCTTGTGGGCCCTTCAAAAAGTTAGAGGAATCTGGGAGGGAAATTACGCATTTGTTTGTAAGGCATTTAACCCTTACCTGAGTCCGTATCGTGTAGGCTGTTGCTACTGCCGCAGGTCTGCAGTAAAAAAAAAAAAAAGCTGGTAAGGGTCGTTCCTTCAACAATGAAGTCCCAAGGACTGAATGATGAAAGGACACAAGTTCTGATCCTAAGGAACATACTGCTACGGCATGAAGGACTGGAGTTCTTTTGGTTTCATGATTAAAAGCATATTATAGCGTTATGAAGTTCTTGTTAATATTTTTGTTATAATTTATAATTGTTTAAGTTGCAGGCGGCTCTTAGGAGAATGGGTTGCAGGATCAAAGTTAGCACTGCCTGGGATTTAGGCGACCTGGGCCAGTGGCTCACTTGATTTAACGCTAATTTTTTTCCACCTAATTTTAACACTTAGAAAATTTAATAAATACTGAAAATTTGCAGAGAAAAAGAACCCCACATCTTCAACTCTATCATTTGGAATAATAGGCATTATTGATTTTTCAAATGAAAACATTAGTTTATATAATATGCATTTATTATATATTGATATATTTATTATATATTGATATATATTTATTATATATTATATCTATATATTATATATTGCATTTAAATATTTATATAAAATTATAATATATAAATTATTTATATATATTTAAATAAATAAATAAATAAATAAATAAATAAAATGTACAAGTATCTCCGGCTTCTTGAGACTTCACATTAGGCCACTTTGCTTTTACGAAAGACTTACCTTAGTATCTGTTTTTGCTAACCAAAAGAATTCAGAAGAGCATTTTTGCGCTTATGAAAAAAACGGGGAAAGCAAAAATAGCATTCAGCATTTGTTTTGCAGCAAGCTGTCATAGAGACATTGCACCTCCCAGTCAGCGGAAGTGCTCCCCCCAGCTCCTTCCCTGGGAACTACGCTCAGCATCTCAGCATCAGGCTGTCATAGCTTTGAACTGTGTGTGAGCATCTGGGCTTTATCGTGGTTTATTTTGTGTATCCGTTAGCAAGATGTGCCCTAAGCTATCAGAAAAGCCAAGAGAGGTAATTTTTTGGGTCTAGAAAAGCTCAGAAAATTTTCCATTTATATTTATGGTAATTGGCCCCTTTGCTTTACGTCATTTTGGCTTAGGAAAGGTTTTGTGGTTGGGATGCCTGGGTGGCTCAGCCGTTGAGCGTCTGCCTTCGGCTGGGGTCATGATCCCAGGGTCCTGGGATCGAGCCCCGCATCAGGCTCCCTGCTCAGCGGGAAGCCTGCTTCTCCCTCTCACACTCCCCTTGCTTGTGTTCCCTCTCTCACTGTCTCTATCAAATAAATAAAAATAAAATAAAAATTAAAAAAAAAAAAGGAAAGGTTTTGTGGGAAGACTATTTTTGGGTAGTGAGAGAAACCTGCATGTTTTACAAAGGAAGGAACATTTCATGTCATTAAATATTTACTGAAAACATGATTTTTTTAATGGTCCATAATAGTGCATCATATGAATA
Organism: Ursus americanus; assembly: GCF_024610735.1. Taxonomy (NCBI): domain Eukaryota; kingdom Metazoa; phylum Chordata; class Mammalia; order Carnivora; family Ursidae; genus Ursus; species Ursus americanus. The sequence goes on along the minus strand of NC_142140.1, from coordinate 64,170,607 downwards.
ACCATAATTTATTTAATTATTTCCCTTTTTGTACCTCTTTGTAATGTTAGAGTTTGTTTTGTTTAACTATTGCAAAGACTGCCGCTGTTCTATTCTTTATTTCCTCTGTTTGCTTCCCGGAAGTGGAACTATTAGATTGAAGGATATGAACATTTTTAAGGCCCTTGGTACGTACGTATTGCTAAGTTGTTTTCCACCTCCTGGGAGCTGACCCCTTCACTTTACACATAAGGTAGGAAATAAAGCTCGGAGATGGTTATCCATTTAGATTGCTGGAAGCAATCAATGGACCCGCAGCCTCTTCCCCAGTTTATGCTGAGAGCACATCGTGTTCCCTGTTACTCTTAAGTAGTTTGACCCAGCGGCTTTCTCATCTGACTGTTGACCATGAAGCAGTGAGGGAACCCTGCTGTGTTAGCTGCCTTGCAAAGCGAGTTATTGAGCAGGAGGGCCGAAGGGAGTATGGAATGGGACTTTGAAAAAAACCTGTAAAAACAGACTTGACTACATACAGCTTTGTCTTCGTGCTCTTGAAAAATCATAGGCCAGTGATGCTTTACTCCTGAGTGATATTCTAATGTTTAAAAATGGAATATATGTGGGGCGCCTGGGTGGCGCAGCGGTTGGGCGTCTGCCTTCGGCTCAGGGCATGATCCCGGCGTTACGGGATCGAGCCCCACATCGAGCCCCACATCGGGCTCTTCTGCTGTGAGCCTGCTTCTTTCTCTCCCGCTGCCCCTGCTTGTGTTCCCTCTCTCGCTGGCTGTCTCTATCTCTGTCGAATAAATAAATAAAATCTTTAAAAAAAAAAAAAAAGGAATATATGTTGGCTAATTGAACATAATGATAAAAAAAATGGAATATAGCAGTGACTGCTTTAATGGCATATCACAGCAAGTGGCAAGCTCACTTTTTAATAGAAGTAGCAAGTGATTACTGCCTCTTAACTGGTTCTTTGCTAAGGTTAATTAACTTTACTGCTCGGGCAATGTATGTGTTGATACTACATCATTTCTGGAAAACTTACAGTTAAACAGACCTTAACAGTTTTATATTCTGGTTTGTCCTTTTTTGGGTCTATTCTAAAAAGTGTTATGGAAGTAAAATGTCTACCAAGTGGAATAGTGTAATGAACCCCTTTATACTCATCACCCAGTTCCTGTAATTACCAATATTCTGCCGTACTTATATCGTCTATGCCCTCCACATCTTTTCCCCCCTGAGATTTTTTTCTAAGCAAATCTCATACATATGTCAATTTAACTGTGCAGTCAGTGTTTTTGTGGTAGAACAGGGCCTCAGTTCATAGTCTGGGGACTTCCTCTTTGCTCCCCTTTATGGCTCCTTCGTCTCTGCCGTGGCATCACCATCCTCTGAGTCACTTAGGCCTGAAAACTCCAATCACCCCCTTTTTCTTCACTCCTCCTATCAGATGATTAAATCTTTGGTTTTTCTCTCAAATGCCTCTGGCATCGCTTTTATGTCCTCTATTAATGCTGCGGCCCCATCCTTTGGGCTCTGCGCCTCGCAGACAGTAGATACTGGTGACCAGTTAGAGAACTGGAGAGCTGGAGAAGTCTTCTGGGCTCCCGCCCCACCTCTCTCGTTCCCAGCCATTTGTGCAAATGAGTTCAGGTTCCTAAACCAGTGCTTTAGGCACTTGTGTGCTTGATACTGTGATGAGGTTGCCCACGACCTCTAGGCCCATGGTTCTCAAACTTTGGTACAAATCAGAAGACCTGGGGGAGCTTTCACAATTCCTCGTGTCCAGGTCAAACTGCATTCCAGTTTAAGCAGAATGCATGGGGCTGGGGGCCAGGACTTGGCTGTGATGTTGTTGTTTTAAGATTCCCCCGGTGATTCCGGCACCAGAGCAAAGTTTTAGAACCACCGCTCTCCAGGGCTAACGTGGGAACGTGAGGAGTGGGAGCAAAACATCTGGGATTTTGGCCTTCTGCATTTCACAGAACCGCTTCAAGGGCTCACTGGATGTGAGCTCCCCTTCAGCTCCAAAGCCCTCTTTCAAAAGTCTCACCTGATTATTCTGGTGTTCAAGGCTCCGCAGAAACTAGCTTCCACGCATCTGTACCTTTTGACCCTTTGATACCATATTCTCCCACCCAGGGCTGCTCAGCCGAATGCACCAGGCACATTTCCTTCCATTTCCTAACTTTCACCCTTGCTTGCTCCTTGTGCTCTTTGCCAAGTCTAGCATGTGCCCCTCCATCCTGCTTCAACCTTGTGGTTCAGCCCAGGATGTACCCTCTTGGCCCAGCCCTGTCAAGTCTGACTGCCCTCGGCTGAGTTATTCCTCTCACTTCCAGATTCCAGAAGGACTTACCATTTATGCTCCACGTTTGGCAGGAGCTGTATCGTACCTTATTAGTGATTTTCATAGGTATGGTTTGGGACCACAGAGCCAGACCTAAGCTCCTCTTTTCAGAGAGAACAGTATGGAGAGGAGAAGGGAAGATGGGGCAAAGCTGGGGCCAGGACCCAGTTTCCTTACCAGCTTCCCTCCTATTTTATTTTATTTATTTATTTATTTTGGTCGGGAAGAGGGGCAGAGGGAGAGAGAGAGAGAGATAATCTCAAGCAGGCTCCAAACTCATTGCAGAGCCGGATGCGGGGCTCGATCTCTGAAATCAAGAGTCAGACACTTAACTGACTGAGCCACCCAGGCGCCCCTTCCCTCCTATTTTCTTAATTGTGTGTTGTATCAGCTGTTCTTTTTCTGTATACGTGAACATACACACGTGTATACTTATATACACTTACACGTGTATGTATACATGATGCTGCTTAGTGTAAGTGGGGAGTTGTTAAAGATCCTATCATGGGATGTGAAGTTCCGAACGTAACACTCTTAGCTCAGGACCTGGCCCGGATCAGGGACTCAACACTTACCCATTGCTGTAACTACTGTAGTAAGACCGCCAAGGGATGTGGTTGGAGATTGTCTTTTTCCATCGCTGAGAAACACATTTGCCAAGTTCCCTCAGTGTGTGAGTAACGTGTGGGAGTTCAACGATTTTAAGAAATGGATCATTTACTTTTTCAAGAAGAAATTGGGACATTAGGTCAAGCAGCAGTTTCCAATATTTGATACCGGGGCAGTCCTGGAAAATATGTTGGTTGTTTCGAGCGGACCACCTGGTAGGAGAGATGCAGGGTGCACGCGCACTTAGCTATTGCCTGTGAAACCAATGGAAAGTAACAAGGTCGTCCCAAAAGGACAAAATAAGAGACGATTGGGAATTCATTGTGAATTTTTCAAAGTCTCCAGCGCTTTGAATACCAAATAGAAACTCAGCAAATTTTTTTTTTTAAAGATTTTATTTATTTATTTGACAGAGATAGAGACAGCTGGTGAGAGAGGGAGCACAAGCAGGGGGAGTGGGAGAGGAAGAAGCAGGCTCATAGCGGAGGAGCCTGATGTGGGGCTCGATCCCAGAACGCCGGGATCACGCCCTGAGCCGAAGGCAGACGCTTAACCGCTGTGCCACCCAGGCGCCCCAGCAAATTTTTTTTTTTTAAGATTTTATTTATTTATTTGACAGAAAGAGCCAGAGAGCACAAGTGGAGAGTGGGGGTGGGGGGATGGCAGAGGGAGAGGGAGAAGCAGGCTCCCTGCTGAGCAGGGAGCCCAATGTGGGACTCAATCCCAGGACTTGAGCCAAAGGCAGACAGACGCTCAACCAACCGAGCCACCCAGGCTCCCCCCACCAACTGTTTGAGAGAATTCTCGTAAGCTTAGATGTCAGGAGGGTGTGTGTCCCATGTCCCTAGAGCACTTTGTTGTAGGATAAACAGTACTTGCTGTTCCTGTTTTGTAAAGCTCTTCCCCTGCCTGGCTTCCTTTCTCACCTTGCCCGGCACTCTCTGTTCTTTTATCCTGCTTTCTTTTTCTTCTTAGCGCCTGACATACCGCATATTTATTTATCTTATACCTTTCTCCCTTTGCTAAGCTCCTCAAGCAAGGACTTTGTCCATTTTGCTCACTGCTCTGTTCTCCAGGGCCTGGAATGGTACTTGGTACCGAGGAGGCTCTCCATAAATGTTTGCCGAATGTTCTAGAAGTGAATGAATGCAAATATGTTACCATGGGCAGAATGGCGAAGCGGTTAGGAGCAGAGGCTCAGGGCCGGACAGCTTTGGTTTGCAGCTGGCAGTACCACTCGGGCAAGTCTTTCTACCTCTTTGTGCCTGGTTTTCTCCCTTGTAAGGTGGAGATGGTAATGAGACCCGTCTCCTGGTGTTTTTGTGTGAATTCAGTGAATTATTAGAAATGAAGCATTCAGGATAGAGCCCTGCTCATCGTATTTACCATAATAGCGACAACGTGTCCCTATGACTGTCGCTATTACTACCCTCCCCTCCTGTTTGGCTCTGTGTCTAGAATTGAAAAACTGAAGCTCGGATAATGCGGAAATCTTCTTTTAAAGAACCTTAAACGTTCTTCTCCCTTTATGACTTGGACACAGGTTCTCCACATACGATTCTACCTGCCAAATTGCACAAGAGATTGCCGAGAAAATCCAACAGCAAAATCAGTATGAAAGAAATGGTGAAAATACAATCAAGGTAAGAGCAGGAGAAAATTAGTACTTGAAATGATTTGTTTGAGCTTGGAGGTCGGGAAACCCTCCTACTGCTGAGGCTCCGTGGGTGTGTGGGTGTGTGGGTGTGTAAGTGTGTGTGGGTGTGTAAGTGTGTAACGGCCTCCAAACTTATGATTGTGGAATTGACATTACAATCAATCAGTTAATCGTTATATAAGTGAAGCATGACACCTGTTTAATTTCTCCTCCTTAGCCTTAAAAGTTTCTAACAGTTCCATAGTCTAGTTAAACCCCAGACAGTAAATCTCCCAGGCTTTGCAGGACAAGAGGTGACATCTTCACCTCTCGGAGGATCTGTCCTTGCCAAAAGGATAATACCCTTTTTTACATTTTACGTGTAAAAACGTAAATAGCTTGCGGGCTGTACAAAAACTGTGGCGGGATTTGGCTAGGAAATATATTTTTTAGACACTCATGAATTTGTGCTAGCACCTTCGATTCAAGTCCAACACCATGAGTTTCTGTCTAACCTTCCCCTTTCCAAATTCATATTTTTCTTTTCCAGCAGTCAGAACTTTGGTTTCCAAAAACAGAGATATCTTTTTGCTCATTTGGCCTGTCTTATAGTTTACAGAAAACAGTTTCAGAATTACTACACAGGTACCATCACAAGCACTAAGTTTGAATTTGTCTTTTTTTTTTTAACTTTTTAATACTAATATTCCACTAATAATGCTGAGGTTATTCTGTTCTAAAGTTATTAGAGTGGATTCTTTTTTTCCTGTGTTTTATGCTATCCTTTGCATCTGTTTATATTCATTTTTTGGGGTATTTTTTAATCCCCATCACTTATCTCCTCCACCCACCCCCACCTGCCCTGTGATAACCTACCAGTTTGTTCTCTGTAGTTGAATCTGTTTCTTGATTTGTCTCTCTTTTTTGTTTTCCCTTTGTTCCTTTGTTTTGTTTCTCAAACTCCACCTGTGAGTGAAATCACATGGTATTTGTCTTTCTCTGACTTATCTCATCAAGCATTATACTCTCTAGCTCCATCCATGTTGTTGCAAATGGCGAGATTTCATTCTTTTTGATGGCTGAGTAATATTCCATTGTCTAGATATAGCACATCTTCTTTATCCATTCATTAGTTGATGGACAGTTGGGCTGCCTCCATAGCTTGGCTGTTGTAAACAATGCTTCTATAAACATCGAGGGGCATGTACCCTTTCGAATTCGTGTTTTTGTGTTCTTTGGGTAAATACCCAGTGGTGCGATTACTGGATCATTGGGCAGTTGTATTTTTAACTTTCTGAGGACCCTCCATACTGTTTCCATGGTGACTGCACTGGTTTGCCTTCCCACCAGTGGTGCATGAGGGTTCCCCTTTCTCCACATGCTTGCCAGCACCTGTTGTTTCTTGTGTTGTTGATTTTAGCCATGCTGACAGGTGTGAGGTGATATCTTGTAGCTTTGGTTTGCATTTCCCTGATGATGAGTGATGTTGAGCATCTTTCCGTGTGTCTGTTGGCCATCTGGATGTCTTCTTTGGAGAAATGTCCGTTCGTGTCTTCTGCCCATTTTTAATTGGATTATTTGTTTTGGGGGTGTTGAATTGTATCAGTTCTTTATATACTTTGGATACTAACCCTTTATCAGATACGTCCTTTGCAAATATCTTCTTCCACTCAGATTGCCTTTTTGTTTTGTTGATTGTTTCCTTTGCTGTGCAGAAGTTTTTTGTTTTGATGGGGTCCCAATAGTTTGTTTTTGCTTTTTTTTCCTTGCCTTAGGAGACATATCTGGAAAAACGTTGCTACAGCCAATTTTTACTGCCTGTGCTCTCTTCCAGATTTTTATGGTTTCAGGTCTCACATTTAAGTCTTGAATCCATTTGGAGTTTATTTTTGTGTGTGGTGTAAGAGAGTGGTCCAGTTTCCTTCTTCTGCATGTTGCTGTCTAGTTTTCCCAACACCATTTGTTGAAGAGACCGTGTTTTTTCCAATTGGATATTCTTTCCTTTTTTTTTCAGAGATTAATTGACCATATAATTGTGGGTTTATTATACTAATTTTTAGTGTGTCTTATATGTAACCAGTTTCATGAATTTTGGTTTATTCTTCCCGTGTTACTTTTTGCAGAAATAAGCATCTGTTGGTGTGTGTGTGTTCTCATTTCTCTTCCTTTTACACAAAAGATACTCTTTTGTATCTTGCTCTTTTTATTTAATACTGCGTTGCAATGATCCCTTTGTATTAATTCACTGAGATCGTCACTGTTCTTCTTTAGGGCTATATAATACTCTATTGCACGGATGTGCTGTGGTCCGTTTAACCTGTCTAAGGATGGATGTGGGGATTGTCTCTACTATTTATTAAAAATAAATACCTTTATTTTTCCCCCCTTATATTTGTGGAGGTGTCTTACAAGGGTGAATTCTCAGAACCAGGGCGTGTGTGATTTTTTTTCATCCGTGGCCAAATTCCCCTCCACCAAAGGTGCCCTGACCAGCAGAGCCCAAGTTTCTCTTTCTTCCCTGGCTGGCCAACAGATGGTGTTGTCAGTCTCCCGAGTTCTTGCCAGTCAGATAAGTGAGACATGGTATTTCAGTGGAGTTTCAAATTTGCATTTTTTCATATGCGAATCAAGGGAAGTATGTTTTCACATGCTTAAGCGTTATTTATATACATTTTTCTAAGAAGTTCTTGTCTTTTGCCCATTTTTTATTGGATTGTTGGTCTTTTTAGTCTTTAAGAGTTCCTTATATAATATGGAGATTTAGTTCTTGGTGATAGATTGTAATTTATTTTGTCATTTGTTGTTTGGCTTTGCTCCTGGTATCATCTGCTATGTGAAAGTTTTGGTTTTTTTAAACAGTTGGTCAACGATCTTTAATTGCTTCCATATTTTCACTCATAACTTTTGCTACTTCTGGGACGTGAGGGAATTTATTCCTGTTTTCTTCTAATAAACATATGGTTTCACTTTTTACATTTAGATCTCCGAGTCATTTAACCGGTATCATCTTCTTGGATAGTTAGATTATTTCTAATTGTAAATGAGTTTTTCGTGTGGCTAAATTATTGCCCACATGAGAGTAAGTTTCTCAGTGTAGACGTTCTGGATTTAGGTCGTATGAAATCTTAAGCCTCTTGTACATATAATTCTGTACCAATACTGATTGTCTTTTAAAAATCTTTCTCATTCTGTTAGGTGAAATTATACAATAGATTATTATGCCTTTTTTAAATTACTTACGCCATTGAACATGTTTTCATGTATTTATTGGATACTGATGTTTCTTCCTTTGTGAATTGCCAGTGTATGTCCTTAACCTAACCTGTTATTTCTTAATCTCAGTGTTCTTTATGTGTATGTTGAGTATATTAAAGCTTGATCTGGCATGTTTGGTACCAATATTTTTTCTCTGAATTTGGCTTTTGATTTTATAAATGACATTTTTTTGGACATGTACTTGTTTTTAAACTCTATTTGAAATTTTCAATATTTTTATTTGTGGTCTTTTCTTCTAGAAAGAGGGGAGATAATGCTGCGAAAGTTCTTTCATACCCAGAGATTGTATAAATATTTTATCTGATCACCTAAATCTTCTTTAAGCTTTCCTTTAGTTTTATTTTTAAACACATATCTTTAAAATAGTTGAAGTTTATTTTGGTGTGTTGAGGGCATCTAAGTTTACTTTTTTTCCCATTTGCTAAATTATTCCTTACCTTACCCCCACAAAGTATGAAAGATCCCATGTTTTTATTTATTTAATTTATTTAATTTTTTATTATGTTATGTTAGTCACCATACAGTACATCATTAGTTTTTGATGTAGTGTTCCATGATTCATTGTTTGAGTATAACACCCAGTGTTCTATGCAATACGTGCCCTCCTTAATACCCATCACTGGGCTAGCCCATCCCCCCACCCCCCCAGGTTCCGTATTTCACTCACTGAATTTTTGTGCAGCTGCTCCGTTCCTGGACCTTCTGTTCTGTTGCACTATTGAAGCTTTTGCTAACTGCCAGCATCATACTCTTGTAGTTTTTTAAAGACTTCATGTCTGATTGTTAAAGTCCCCCTCTATCACACATAGTCCTTGTCTTTCTATATTTCCCTTTATCCATGGTTTAGAATAATTCTGCATAGTGTCATTAAAATTCTTTTGTACTGTGCCTCAAAGAACTCCAAATGGGACTTTGAATAGATGTGTAGTTTGTTTATAGATTAAATGGGGGGACATTTACATTTTTGCAATATTAAGTGTTTTCTTTTACTAATTCCTCCATCAGTTACTTACTGCACAGTCACTGTGAGCCAGGCATTGTGCTTGATATTTTTTAGATTTTGTTGGCATTGTTAATGATGTTTAAAAATAATAATTAAAAAAAAGTCACTCCACCTATTACTTAAATTTAGAAATGCCCTTGATTTTTTTCATTTTACAGTTGATTACTGTACAGACTTCTTTTCCTGTTTCTAGTAATCTGTCAGTGGCTTCATTTAGTTTTCCCAAACAGACTAATCCGTTTGGAAATAATGAATTTCCTCTCCTTCTCTCCAGCCCTTGTGTATTTCTTTAACTTGTCTTATTGCATTGGTTGGAACTTCTAGACCAAAGTTGAGTAATGTTGTAGTCGAGGCAGTAGTGTTCCATTCCTAGTTTACTTTCTTTGTTTCTGTTTTGTTTTTAATTAATTCCCTCTATGCTTTGTTAATCATTAACACTGCCAGCTTTATTATTAGATTTTCTAACATCAAACTATTCTTAAACTACTAGGATAAATTCTTCTTAGTGATGGTATATTGTCATTTTAACATAATTCTGATTTTGCTTTGCCAGTATTTTTTAAAGACTTTTGTATTTTATAATCCTTATAGGAGATTGGTATGTGATTTCTTTTTTACCCAATATCTTTGTCAGTGCTTGTTACCAGGGTTGTGTTAGCTTAAAATACAAATTAGGCTTTTCGTCTTTTTCTGTGCTTTGGAACGTTTCTGTTAAATTATGATGATGGAAAACTTGTCCTGATTATAAAAGTAATCATTTTCATATAAAATATTTTTTAAAATCCCACTACTTAGAGATAACTGCCCTTGACATTGTAAAGTATTTAGTTCCCGGACTGATTTTTCTCAATGTGGATGACATTTCATTTTATGACTTGATTTTTTTTCTTTGAATAAATTATGATGGCTCTCTTTCTCTGTTAACAGATTGAGATTTCAATCATACTTCTTTAATGGCTACATTCTCTTTCTTACCTTGAGTGCTTTTGAGCTTTAATTTTGTAGACTGTTCTTAGGTTGAATGTGTGTGTGTGTGTGTGTGTGTGTGTGTGTGTGTGTGCACATGTGTGCGCGTGTGTGTGCGTGTGTGTTGTGCTTTTTTTGTTTGTTTCTTTTGCTCTTTATTTCTTGAATGAGGGGAGTTCTGCTTTCCTTGTTATTTCCTCTTAAGCGTTGTGGATGGTTTTTCCATGGTTCCCAGAGGTATCAGAATAGTTAAGGTTAGACTTTTCTTGGCTGCTGATACCTTTGAGGGTTGCTTGATGTGTGTAGCTCTCGGCCAGCCTCTGGTGTCCTGCTGTTTTTTTTTCCTTCGTGTGACTCTGCTAATCTAGAGAGGGAGACCCGGCTTCCACTGCAGGTTTGTAACTGATACTCTGAACAAGGTAGCAAATGGAATCTGTGATAGTCTGTCTTTTGAAACATCTCTCTGATTTCACCCATGGCTGACCGGATTTAATTTACATGGGCAATTTTATGTTTCATATTTCTCAATTCCTGAGAGCTCTCTTCCCTACCTTCCTCCATCCTTCAGGGCAGCACTCAGAGTCACAAACCAAAATTTCCTCTGGGCCTGTAGAATGATTGAGAAAATTCACACACTCTTGGGAAAACAGTCATGTGTGGTTTTTTGTTTGTTTGTTTGTTTTTTAATATTTATTTATTTGACAGAGAGAGGGAACGCAAGCAGGGGGAGTGGGAGGTGGGAGAGGGAGAAGCAGGCTTCCCGCTGAGCGGGGAGCCTGATGTGGGGCTCGATGCCAGGACCCTGGGATCATGACCTGAGCCAAAGGCAGACACTTAACAACTGAGTCACCCAGGCACCCCTCGTGTGTGGTTAACGTATAAGAACACACTACTGTAAAACTTTTAAATGGATTTTAAGTGTACCAGTGTGTTTAGAGAAGACTGGCCAGGATGGCAGTGGGACTTGACATGCTGTCATTTGAAGCAAGGTTGAGGGAACTAGGAGGGTTTTCACTGGTGAATGAAGACCAGGGAACCCCATTTCCTGCATGACTCCAAGGTAGACAAATAGAATCGAAGGGTAGACGCTCAGGGGACAGAATTGGGACTGTGAGGGCCGAGTGGCTGTTTCCAGTCAATATCTATTCAGGTGTGGCCCCGCTTACCACCCGGTCACATCAGAGAGTGGACACAAGCCTCAGGTGGGTGGCTGGACCGACGTGTAGATACCTTCCAGCCCTGAGGGCGTCACAGGGAGGTTAGGCATCCCTGCCAGCTCGCCTTTGAAGGAATCATAGTATGTTTACATGATATTTTTGCTAGATTGTACACCTCTGGACCGGCGTACTTAGGATGTGTTCTCTTCTTTCCAGCTTACCGTGACAATCAGAACTTTGTTGCAGAATCTGAAGGATAAGATCGCCCTTTTGAAGGACTTACTGCTACGAGCTGTGTCAACACGTCAGATGTATCCATGTAAACATTTCCACCTCTTTGTTGGAGTGGGAGGAAAAGCAGCCTTATTTTAAGAAAGGAAGGAATCTGGGCCTCCCAGATTTTTCCACAGCTTGAGGAAGACCTGGTTTCCAAAATATTGCCTATAATCTCGATTTCTATTTTAAGTGTCCGTTACATGGCTTACAGTGAATATTGCTGGGGAAGTGAGACATACTGAAGGCATTAACTTATTTGGGCGTTATCTGGGTGTCACCTGTGGGAGGCAGCGAGTGCTTTCTGCCGGTGCCGTGTTTGCCCCAAACCCCGCACTGCCTCCTGTCTAGACTGCCCCGAGGGTAGTGAGCCGCTACTCCGGCAGGAGACCTTCCACGATAAGCCCGAGCTGTGATTATGCTGGAGTGTCCAGAGTTTTGAGTGGTCCAGTTTCTTTTCCAAGAGGCCAATACCAGTAGAAATCATACGTCTTCGGGGATTTATCCCTGTTTATGGAGATTATTGAGAGGGGACTCATTGGCCTTCTTACTCTTTGAGAAGCACAGACACTGCCCCTGGTTTGGGAGTTTTGGGGCGGGGGGAGCAGGGAGGTGGGCAGGGAGCACTTGCTTGAAGCAAGTTGTGCCACCATTTCAACCTCCCACCAACGCTGTCAAGTATGGAAACTTTTTTTTTTTTTTAGAAGTTCATAATCTGATCAGTTTAGGAAAATACATGTGACCTGTTACCTAAACCAATCCTTTAAACCTGAGTTTATGTTCGTGTGAAAACTGGCCTCAAACTGCTCCTCTCTGATGAGGTAATTCTTCAAATTATCAGTTCATACCGAAAAGCCAGATTTGAGTATCTCAAGAAATGGTTATTACTGCCTGATTTTAAATGGGAAAATGTAGGCATATAGCTTTTTGACAGAATGATAGAAAATGTTTTAACAAGTATTTTCTCCCAAGTGTAACCCCTTTATGCTACCAGGGAGGTTTGTCTAGATTAATTGCATGATTTTCCAAATATTCAATTACTAACACACTAAGGTTTCAAGTAAAAGCTTAATTTCAATAAACAATGGGGGCCTTATTTTTAACACAACTGGAATATTCTGATACATTTAGTTTGTAACTTTACCCTCCATCTGGTATCATTTATTACTGCACATCTATTATATATATGTGTGTATATATATATGTGTGTGTGTGCGTGTGTGTATATATATTAAGATTTTATTTATTTTTGAGTGAGTGCACATACGTGCACTCCAGCGCATGTGCATGGGGCGGGGGAGTGGCAGAGGGAGAGGGAGAAGCAGGCTCCTCACTGAGCAGGGATCCCACCAAGGGGGCCGGATCCCACGACCCCGGGATCACGACCTGAGCCGAAGGCAGACGCTTAACCGACTGAGCCACCCAGGCGCCCCCTGCACATCTGTTATAAAAAGGGTTTTTATTTTATCAAAATCAGCAAGTCGTAACATGTAGACCTCAGATGGTTTCTGATTGGCCTGGCTACTGTCTACACGTGAGGTCCAGGTGTGCACGCTCATTTCCTTGTTACCTAAAGCACGTACGTTAGGAAGGTAACTAAATAGTCCTTTAATGATACAATATTAACAGCTATGATTTGCTAACTTCCATTAAGGTAACTGATTATTATGCATCTTGTAATATTTATGTGCTAAACTAGAGGGCAAAAAAGAAAAAATTAAGAACTCTTACTTTTTTCTATTAGTAACTTCTGCTCGTTATTAGTTATAGAGGAGCATGTGGCAGTAATAATTGCCTTGACTTTGTTCTGAATGCTTTCAGCCTGACCATCTTTTGAAATCTCATAGACTTTGGTTTTGTGGTCATCTCAGAATTTGCTGAACGAAGCATGAAAAATATATAAAAATATTTAAAAATATTGAACAGAGTTATTAAACACATTATGAAAATATTTAAGGACATTACTGTGGATAATTTAGAATGTTGTAGAATAAAGCAGAAACTCAGCTGGACCGTAGCAGCATTCTTTTAAATTTTTTCAAACAATTGGGGGTCTCTTTCTGCTGGAAATGCGGCCCATACTAAGGACAGAATTCCCGTCACCCACCCCAAGGGGGCGCTCAAGACCTCTGCGTTTTCAGGGAGACCATTTCTTTTGATAGAGTGGAAAGGAGGTAGTTTCTCTATTATAAAGGCCTCTTTTTAATTCTCTTTCTGTTCCCCACATCTTCCCTTCCCTTGACCTTCGTCTTCCCAGCTATTTTAAATAACTCGATGGTAGTCATCCTCCGGATTTAGTTACTTCTGTTGATGGTTCCTTATTTTCTTTACAAAAAAGGTATTGAGGCCAGGTCAACCTTTGCTCCCCAAGACATGGGTGGAGCTGGAAAAGGAATCCAGCATCCCAGCAGAGGAGTGTTTTACACCGAGGAGAGGAATCTGGGGGCTAAAGTAACTTGCTCCAGACCCCACAGCTGGGAAATGGAAGAGCTTGGACCCAGAGTCAGGGCTGTCTGGCCCCAAAGCCAGTTGTTTAAAGGCCCAGTTTCAGTAGAAATAATACAGTCATCTGTCACCTGGCATGTCTTCAACTAGAATTCCCTAATAATTGGCATGTTGCTCTCATGCCAAGACAAATCCTGTTTATAATGCAAATCCTCAAGACCCTCCTTAATCATCAGAAAGATTAAACACTGTTCACTGTGGTTTATTAGGTATACTTTACGATGTTGTAATTCTTAGAAAAATTTTGGTCTGTAAATCGCCAACAGAGTGACTGTTTAATCCTTTTTTTTTTTTTTTTTGGAGGCATAATTAATGTTGGGTGACTTTTTTAATGTGAATATTTGGATGCCACATTTCCTTACTGTGTTGGGTAGTTGAGAGTTGACGGCACTTTACCTAGTAAATTTATGCATTTGTGCAGTTTTCCAAAGAACACTGGGGACTGCCAGAAAGATAAGTCCTCAGAAAATGCCTTCCAAACAATTAAACTCGTGGAGTGAAGGCATAAGATGTTATTTCTCTTTCTTGGAAAAAGTATTTTCTCCTGGCAAGAACAAATGTGAAGTTAAAATGAAAGTTCCGTGCTTTTGAATTGGTTAGTTTGCAATTCATAAACCAAAGTCCTGCAGCCAGAGAGTTGAAAATTGCTGAAAAACAGTAATTTCTATTCACTGTGTTTCTTGGAGACAGGAATTGTTCATCGCGCTGCTGGTTGAGAAAAGTCCTGTGCCACGGGAGGGCTGCATGTGAAATGTCAGGTAGTGGTAAAATTATTCTTTGAATTGGCCTAACGTGATGCTCGTCTTTTTGTTGGGTTCTCAGAGGCAGCACCTTTACTACTTTAAGGAGCATTAAAAAAAAAAAAAAAATCTCTTTACAAAGGGGTTCAGTATAAAAAGGTATTTTGGGGTCTCGGGAGAAGTGCTATAGAAATGATTTTTAAAAAACTATAAATAACTTTTCTCCCCTTTGTCTTGTGGTGGGGGGGAGAAAGATAGGTAGACAGGTGGGTGGATAGACAGGTGCAGCAATCACTGTAACCGAGGGGTGTCGGTGGGGGCTGACCAAGTAGATTTTAGGGAGAGGCTCAGCGGAGGTCACGTGGTTCTCAAGCGCTGTACTTGCCCTTGACACTTTTCGCTGGTGCCCGGAATGGTGAGGAAAGTAAGGACAAGACAGTGTTGAGGTCAGTAGGGATTTTCTGATTTATAGTCTTGTTACATTCTTTCCAGGTTTCCCCGTTAAGGTCTCCTTGCTTTGTCCCCTCGGTGATGAAAGTAGATGGTAGTTTTGTCAGTTGTGATTGTTTTGAATGCCCATACCTGGCAAAATGCATAATGGGTAACTTTAAAGAAGTCTCCCATCACCCTCCCACCCCCCCAGTTTGTTTGGAAGTTTTTCTGCTTCACCAAGTCCATTGGTGTAGCGGGAACAACACTGGCTTGGGAACCAGACGGAACTGACATTGAGGCCTAGCTCTGCCACTTCCTCAAGGTCAAAGAGCAACTTAGCCTTTCTGGACCTTCATTTCATTATCTGAGTAGGACTAAATATGCTTACGTTGCAAGGTTGCTGTAAAAGCTGGAGGAAGTCAATTTAAAGCACCTCACGGGACCAGCCCCTCCTCCTGGGGGGTGGTGTGGAATACATGGGTAGCTTTCAACATTTACTAACTGTGTGACCTTGGACAAGTTACTTAACCTCTTTGCACCTTGTTTTTTGTTTTTTTGTTTTTGTCATCTGAACTAGGGATCATAAAAGTACACCTGGCTTATAGGATTGTCGTGAGGATTCACTGATGTGCCAAGAGGGTGCTTGTGTGTAGTGAGTCTTCCTTGAGGATTACCTGCTTCTTATTATTTTGTCACTATTGTAAAAATTCCAGCTACCGTGGAGAACTGACAGGTAGTGCTTATGGAGTTTATCATCACGTAAAGAGGTTACATCAAAGCACACAGAAAATGACAGTATTGAAATAGCACTTGCAGAATGTGGTCAGTGCTTTGAGGGAGGTAAGGACCTGGCCTGGTACATAAAAAATGCTCAGTACAGCTTGTTAACTTTAAAAAAAAATTAAAAGGATGAAATGCACGTAAGCCGGAAAAGTCTGGCCTCTGGGACCTTAAACTGTCCTCTTGTGTCTCTTCTGTTAGGGCACCAAGAAGTCAGTGTATCTGCAAACTTCTTCCTTCTCCAGAGCGATGAATTCATAAGCAAGACTTGCCAAAATTCTTTTTTTTTTTTTTAATTTAAGATTTTATTTGTTCACTTGAGAGAGAGAGAGAGACAGACAGACAGAGGGCATAAGCAGGGGGAACGGCAGGCAAAGGGAAAGGGAGAAGCAGGCTCCCCACCAAGCTGGGAACCAGACCTGGGGCTTGATCCCAGGACCTGGAGATCATGACTTGAGCCAGAGGCAGATGCTTAACCATCTGAGCCACCCAGGTGCCCTAGACTTGCCAAAATTCTTAAGCCTTTCTACCAAATAAAGAGAAAATCCAGGAGCTGGAGTGGGGGTGGGGCATGGTGTGGGAGCAGCAGCATCTTGGTTCCACTTCCTCTTCGGATCCAAGTGCTTACGGAGTTTCAGCGGGGAAGCTGGGCTAAAGAGCATTGGTGAAGGAGCAGGTCCCAGCGCTGGCCACTGACTGTGTGCCCCGTTTTCTACTTGTCCTTCCCTGCCCTGCCGTCAACGCCTTCCAGCTACCATCAGGCCACATCAGATAGTAGGATCCTTGCCTGGATGATTCTTGGACCTCTTGTTAACTACAATCCCCGTATAATAAGTGCGCCATGCAGACAGGCTGTTAATCTGTGGTTTCACCTTTTGCCCCTCTGCCCCCCATCTCCTTACGGCATGTCCTCTCAGTAGATTAAAATAAAACAAAGAAGGAGGGCATTCCTAATCGGTTAATTTTCCGATTTTCCCAGATTAGCAGGGAGTCTCTGGGAAAATTCTGAATTAGTATTACTAGTCTTGTTACTGATTTTAACAGGAGGCTGAGCAGTGGCAAAGTTAAGTGGGCAGTCCTGGGAGCCCCAGGGTGGAGAAGCCCTTGGAAGGTTTGATGGTCAAGGCCAGCACGATGTGGTGGAAAAACCCTGACCTAAAGCAGAACGAACTGGGCTCTCGCCCAGCGTTGTCATTAGCCAGCCGGGGGCAGTCACACTGGGCCAGGCTCCTGGTTGGCAGAACCAGAACCCTAGGTGGCTTATGAGAACACTGAGGCTCCCTGTAGCCGTAACTGTCTGTGGTTCTGTTCTTCAGCTGCTAACCTGCAAAACACAATCACCGCGCTTTACCGCTGTTGAAATTGACGTGATTTAATGAAGCCCATTCTTTTTTTTTTTTTTAAAGATTTTATTTATTTATTTATTTATTTATTTGACAGAGATAGAGACAGCCAGCGAGAGGGGGAACAGAAGCAGGGGGAGTGGGAGAGGAAGAGCAGGCTCCCAGCAGAGGAGCCCGATGTGGGGCTCGATCCCACAACGCCGGGATCACGCCCTGAGCCGAAGGCAGGCGCTCAACCGCTGTGCCACCCAGGCGCCCCAATGAAGCCCATTCTTAATGAACTTAATACCGTAACAGGTGTCTGCTAAATTTTAAAACCTGTCTTTTCCTATTTTTATTATAAAAGCATCTTCTACCTGTATGCTTCTCATGATTGGTTTTTACCAGCGCCTCTCCCTTCTCTTCATCATCCCCACCCTTTCCACCTCCTTCTTCAGGGTTCACAGTGTTGATGGTGGGCACCTGTCATCCCAGACTGTTCTGGGCATGCATAAGTATGTATCCATATAGATAGAAATTTCTCTGGACTATATAAAGGGATCATACTATACAGATGCTTCTGAAACTTGTGATTTTATTAATTAGCATTGTGATAGGCAAACAATACAAAACCGTATTCTACACACAGTAAGTCTCCCTCTCACCCTGAATCCCCAGTTCCTCCTCCTTAGAGGCCGTTGTTTGTGTATCCTTCCAGAAATTTTCTGTGTGGATAGACGAACATGTGTGTCCAGCTGAGTGGTTTTTTTTTTTAAGATTTTATTTATTTATTCAACAGAGATAGAGACAGCCAGCGAGAGAGGGAACACAAGCAGGGGGAGTGGGAGAGGAAGAAGCAGGCTCCTAGCAGAAGAGCCTGATGTGGGGCTCGATCCCATAACACCGGGATCACGCCCTGAGCCGAAGGCAGACGCTTAACCGCTGTGCCACCCAGGCGCCCCTAGCTGAGTGTTTTTTAAATGCAGTGGGAGCACACCATTCACCCTTTAACTCTTTGCTGCTGCTTTTTCTTTTGTTTCGTGTTGACACTGTATTTTAGAGATGATTCCATATCAAATAATCCATGTAAGTATTTAGTAAGTGTTTGGCTACGTTAATTACTGTCATCAGCCCATAAAGTGTTATTACTCTTTGTTTTGTTCTGGGCTGCAAAACATTCCACCGTGGGGTTGTGCTAATTCCTTATTGGTGGACAGCGGACATTTCTGCTGTTTGGCTATTATAAATAATGCTGCAGTGAACACCTCTGTTCCCAAGTCTTGGTGTAGATGTGTGACTGTATCTGCAGAAGGTCCTGTTGGAAGAATGTGCCTTCTGATTTTTTTGTCACTTAGAAGGCAGTCTGGCGATTGGCTGAGCTTATTTAGTTCCTGCCAGGACTATCAGAGAGTGCGTGTTTCCTCTGTTCTTTCCAGAACTTCCTGGTCACGCTTCCTAACTGATAGGTGAAGGTGATACTATGTTTCCATTTGCGTTTCTTTTACTAATGTAAAATGGAATGTTTTCCCGTTATTATTAGGGTTGTTTTTTTTCTGTGCTCTGTTACGCCTTTGCCTTTCTTTTCATTCGTCACTATTAATTTGTCACTTAGAAATTCATTTTGCAGATATTTACAATTTTATATAGTCAGATTCGTCTTTTCCTTCATGGCCTCTACGTTTTCAGTCTTGATGCGGAAGATTTCTCCTACTCCAAGATTATCAAAAAGTTCCCCTGTGTCTTCTCTCATGATACTTTTATAATTTTTTTTTTAATCTTTAGATCCTTGAGCCAGTGAAGTCTGTCTTTAATTTTAAGAATGGATTGTGGTTCAGCTTATGTTTGCTTGGGTGGCCGGACACTGAAAACCACAGGGTTGCTGGAGTAGGCCGAGCACAGAACATAGGACAAGGCGAGTTAGTATTGTGATGTAATTAATAGCTTCCACGAATTAAAATTCCCATTCTGTCCTGCATAATTCACACCATAGCTTCACACCCCTCGCCCCCGCTCTCCCTCGCCACCCATGAACGTCTCTTACGTAGAAGAAAAGCCTTCTGCTCTGTTGACAATTTACCACTAAATGAAACACATTGATACTTATTCTTGATGTTGCATTGATCAAAAAGCACATATTTGGCCTTTTTTTTTTTTAATTTAAAATTTTTTTTTTAGAGAGAGCATGAACAGGGGGAGGGGCAGAGGGAGAGGGAAAGAGAGAATCTAAAGCAGGCTCCCCACTCAACATGGAGCCCAACGCGGGGCTCGATCTTATGACCCTGAGATCATGACCTGAGCCGAAATCACGAGTCTGATGCTCAACCGACCGAGCCACCCAGGCGCCCAGCCCACTGTTTCTTAGTTGCAGTTGCCACTTCGTGGTTTCCGAGATGGGGTCCTTGGTGACATACAGGAAGTAGAAGAGCAGTGGTAGCGATTTTCCTTGGGGAAGCGTGCTTGCATTCTGGAATGTGGAGAGAATGCATTCATTTATTTCTACACTTATTTTAATATCTGAAGCCACTGACACAGCTTAGGTACACTGGTTCGGGGATTTATGATTTTACTAACTGCTGCCTGTTACCGGGGAGCTTTTTTACGGATTTTTAAAAAAATTATTATTATTTTACTAGCAAACTAGCTCTTTCTATTCAAAATTAGCAACAGAAGTTGTAGCTTTCCTGGGCCGTGGTCCCACACCTCCCGCAGGAAATGGTGATGTTAATACTTGATTTTGCCAATTTCTCGGAAATACTTTGGGCCTCCACGCAGCGTTTGCTATTCCTCTCTTAAATAGAAAAATGTCTCTAAATCTAAAGCAGCAGTCTCACTAATGTCTTGTGGCCGGGGTGACTCTGGATTACCAGAGTTTCAGGTCTAATAAAACAAAAGCCATCTAATAAAAACCTCAAAGCCAGATAAAATCCATGTGCTGAGATGGCTTATTTCTGTACTTAGTTTTTATGTCTTGTGTCCGATATGTCCTTTCAGAAGGATCGGTTAGCTTTCTCCCCTTGTTCTTTTTACAGCAGAAATTTTCTCCCTGAACATTTTATTTTGTTTTTAAACACACATGAGCGTGCATGCACACACTCAGCCTGGAAGAACTCATTTAGCTTGCTTCAAGAAAGCTAGTGCAGAAAACTTTGGATTTAGCCCCAATTTATTTTTTTAACCATAACTCATGAATTGTGCCGGAAAAGGTTTTAGCGATTATCTGTTATCTGGCATTGCATTTAAAGAAATGGAAATCCACAAAGGGGGTTCCAGATCATAGATAGCGTTCAGAGCCAGACTATAGGCTTTGGACACCTGGTTTAACACGCTTGCTAGAATAACACATTGAAATCTGTTTCGTTCTTTGTAATTGTCTTTAAAGTCAAATATCATGCCGAGTATTTAAATAATGAACTGATGGGAGCTCCTTTTAGCGCAAATCTGTCGCATAGAGTAGCACTTTACAAAATCTATTCTAGGTGTGTTAATAGGCATGGACATGGAAGAAAGAAGGCAGTATAGAGAACCTCTTTCCTTCCTTACAGAGTGTCTTAGGGTACTAATGTCTAGGAAAACACCCTTGAACACTGGCACCTATAACTCAAAGCCCAAGGAATCCGAGTCAGATGGCTCTGCTGACAGGACTAATCATTTCAGTGTTGGTCGCTGGGAGGAAGGTGCTTTCTCCCGGCTGTCTTTCTCCACGGTGGGTCTGTTTCAGAACCCTGCTCTGGTTCTGTCAAGGTCCTTTCCTTGGAAGATCTGCGATGTCAAAGGTCAGAGCAGGAGGAGGAGAAGAACAGTTCAGATCTCTTCTGGCCATGAGTGCTTAGAGTCTGTAACGGTTACAGCCGACTGGGAGGGCTCACTTACTAACAGCATAGGTAAACTGAGGTAACCCACCCACCGTTGGACCTTAACGAGACGCCTGCAGAACACAGCTTGAAGGAGACCGAAGACAGAACCTGCTGGATGAACTTGTAACTCGAGAGAGACTGCTGGTGGCCTCCTTTAAGAACGAGGGTGCAGAACCAGATCTTATCAGGTAGGACGCTTTCATTTACAGGGATTACGTGGTGGGCGAAGATGTGTTTGCAGGGATTGCAGATTTGTTTCCTGAATGGCTTAATTTAACTAGTAAAATATACTCCGCTCCTTTATAGTGTCTGTCATTTTCTTTCAGTTTAGTGTTCCTTAATGTTCTCAATTTAGTAAACCGGTAGGTTCAGCCGAATCCCATCCTGAGGGAAGAATGTCTGGGGAGAGCAGACGATGTCAGCAAATCTCCTTTGCATTCTTTGCCTGCTTTCTGTTATGTTAGCCGTCTTTTAAACTCCTGAAGTCATGTATTCATCTGTGGGGGGAAAAGAGCTGGTTTGTTTTTTTTTTTCCACTGGCACGTTAGAAAGCTGTGTCCTAGTAAGACTTGTCGTCCGTGGCTCACGAAGGTAGGGGAGTCGGGTAGGTGGGTTCTTGCCCGTTCTGTGCCCGGGAGTGATTCACACGCCAACACAGTGGACGGCCGCTCTGTACCCAGCCCTGTCGGAAGACCCGGAGAAGCCATCCAGCTCTCCAGGGTTGGGGTTAACGGACCCAGTATGGTTACGTGTTTAGAACTGGCCTCCCCCTGCTTCCAGAACTCCTCTGTGGGGACCATCACAGAAGGACATGAACTTAGGATAGAAACTCGCTTCTCTCTCTCACTTCTCTCCCTCTTGGATGAGGCTTTCATTCTGGAGAGGAGCTTGTTTCTGCGGAGTTCCCGGTCAGGAATAGCATGGCTTCCCAAGGGCAGTGGTGTTTGACCTTTAGCCACACGTTACTAGGCCCCACCTCAGACGATTCAATGGGGGGGGGTTGCGGGGGGGGGGGGAAGGAGGGTCCCAGGTGAGGCCCATAGACAGCCGGGATTGCAGACCACTGCCCTGGGGCAAGCTGAGGGGGATGAAACAGTTTCCTGTCAGCCTCAGACCTCTCGGGAGCATGTGATCCAGCGTTTGTAACCTCTCCTGGGCAGGGTTTGTGAGAAGCCTCGGGTGGGTGGGATATTTCTCTGGTGGTGGTCCAGGGCGGGTGAAATCGGCCACGCGAGCAAGGCGACCCATGGACAGAGTCCGTGCCATCTGTCAGGAAGGGCCTTTACCCTGAAGGAAGAGGTCCCAGTAGTCCAGAAAGTGAGCAGAGGCTTACTCAGGAGGCAGGGTCAAGTGCAGAGGCCATGGGCAGCGTCTGCAAACCCCTGCTTTGTGGTCAAGGAGGTAGTGATCGTGACGGACGGTGATAGTTACCCCCCCCCCAAGAGTTTGTTACGTGCCAGGCTCTGCTTATTGCTCTTCATTGTGTCATTTAAAGATGCCGAGGGGGCCACCTTATGTACTAGGCCTTCATGGGTTTTGTGGGTTTTCTAGGCCCCTCTTGCTTGTCACCTGTCTTCTCCCCTATGATCGTCTCCGTATCCTTGTTATTTAAAGTGTGACCTCCGTACAGGTGTCCGCACCACCCGGGAGCTTGTTAAAAATGCAGAATCTGGGGTGCCTGGGTGGCTCAGTTGTTAAGCGGCTGCCTTCAGCTCAGGTCATGTTCCCAGGGTCCTGGGATCGAGCCCCATGTCGGGCTCCTGACTCAGCAGGGAGCCTGCTTGTCCCTCTCCAGCTCCCAGTGCTTGTGTTCTCTCTCTCTCTGTCTCTTTCTCTCGCTGTCTTGCTCTGTCAAATAAATAAATAAATAAATAAATAAATAAATAAATAAATAAATAAATAAAATCTTAAAAAAAAAGAAATGCAGAATCTCAGACCCCACCCCAGACCTTCTGAATCTGCATTTAAAAAAAAAATTTATTTTAAGTAGGCTCCACGTCAAACATGGGGCTTGAACTCAGGACTCTGAGGTTAAGAGTCACGTGCTCTACCCACTGAGCCAGCCAGGCGCCCCTGAATCTGCATTTTTAAACAAGATCCTCAAGTGATTTGAATGCACCTTACAATTTGAGAAATACGGCGCTCTATCCTTTGCTCTTAACAGCGGCACTTGGCATCCAGCTCACCCAGGAGGCTTATAAAAACAATAAAAAGAGGAGAGAGAGAGAGAAGAGAAAAGGCGTACAAGTGTCGGGACTGTGTCCTTGCAGGGTTGGGTTAGTAGTCCAGTGTGAGGCTGCCCGCTCACGTCTGCTGCGTGCTTTCAGGGTGCCGGGCACGTGCTGAGCTCCACGTGCGCATTTGCTCGGGAGATCTTGAGCACATATGTCTATTTTATGCTAGGGGTCTGGAGGGGTCAGGAAACTCGTGCAAGGTTCTAAAACCAATCAGTCTCAGAGTTCGGGTTTCACCCACATGTGAGCATCTTCAGATGAGAACTCTTCACCCTTGTCCCATGAGAAGGGCGGGACTCCGTCAGCACTCAGCTCTGTGGCTTGCTGGTCTCCCAGCCATCTGGGCTTGAGAATCAATGACCTCGAAGTGCGGGTATGTGTGCTGTCTGTCTTTCATTGTCGTGAGGGCCGGATGGGGTGATCAGTGTGCGAAGGGCTTTGTGAACTCCAAAACCTTTCCAAGTAGAAGATGTTCTTTCTGGCTCATTGTTCCGCCGTCGGGCCAGGAGGGAGCTCACGCGGCTGCCTGCTTCCCCCCTCCCCACCTCTTCTGTCCCACCCCTGGCCTCCCCGACTGACCAGTCCTGTTCTAGCATGCCTGCCCATTCTCCTCTTCCAGATCTCGTCATGTCCCCTTTCCTCAGTGCCCGGCTTGCTGCTCGTTGTCTTATTAGCAAATGGTCGCACATGCATTCTAGCCACAGAATCCATGGCTGGCAGTGACTTATCTTCTGGAGCTCTGTCACCTGAAGCCTCCTTGGGCCCCAGTAAATTGATGGATGGGAGAATTTTAGAGTAGTCGGCGGATTAGCGGCCGAGGTATTTTGGGTGAGATGTCTGAAGTCCTACTATGCCTGCCTCCTCCTCGCCCTAAGGCTGATCCGCACGGTGGGCCTAAAGGTGTTGCTTGTAGGGGAATGGTTGGGGTGGCATGAGGACAGAGGGGCCACACTGAGGAGGAACCACAAAGCAGCGATGACCAAGGCCCTGGGGGGTTGAGATCATTGAGGTAACCAGCCAGGCTTATCTGCAGGATCTCAAGACGAAACCAAGGGAAGCACATATATTGTGTCTTGTCTGCGTGCTCAGGAACAGTAGTCTAGAATAGATCAGAATCAGCTCCCAGAAGAATTCTGTTAGAAGTGGGTAAGTACTGTGGAGAAGACGATTTGAGGAAGGTACGAATGGGTGGAACAGAATGGATAGAGTGGTCCGTTCCGGGTGGCATGGGGCTAGCCAAGATTCAGAAGCCAGTGTGGGAGTACTGACGTCCATGGAGAAAGGAAGTGCAGGTAAGCCGAGGAAAGGTAATGCTAGGTGGCCTGGAAGGTGAATTGTTGGTGAATCCTTATCGGGCCAGGATTGCTTTCGACCCACCGTACTCCCCCCGCCAACAGGAATGCGTGCATACACGCCTGTCTGTGAGTTTGCTAGAGCTGCTGGCGGCTTAACTACCAGAATGTCTTCGCTCACAGTTCCAGAGGCTAGACGTCCAGACCAAGGAGTCACGTGCAGGGTGGTTCCTTCCAAAGGCCATGGTAGGGGGTCTGTTCGAGGCCTCTCTCCTGAGCTTGTATGTAGTTGGCTGACTTCATATGGCCATTCCTCTGTGTGTGCGCCAGTGTTGAAAGTGCCCCTAAAGGTACCAGTCATGCTAGATGATGGCCCACCCTAACGACCTCATTTTAGTTTAGTTACCTCTTGAAAGAGCCAAATACTCCAAATATTGTTGCGTCCTGAGGTATGTACTAGGGTTTTGCACTTCAATATTGGAGTGTTTGTGGGGACACAGTTCAGCCCAGAACTCAGTCCCAGCAGTGCGAGTCCCCTAGCTATTCCAGGAGGATGTGATCAATGAGAAGAGGACGTGTCCTAGATAAAGGCATCCTCAAATACTCTGTAGGGAAATCCCTGGGAAATCTGCTTACGGGCCGTGAGAGGGACACCTAGGTGGCACTGACCCAGCTCTGCAGGGAAGCCAGCACCATGGCAGACGCGCCAGGGGCAGGAAATAAGTACCTTGGTGAGCGTATGAATGAAAGAATGTTGAAGTCTAGGCTAGAAGTCGATGGTCTCAGGTTGGAAGTCTGCGTTTCCGGTCTTTGATTTCACTCACCTGCCTACGTCGGAGTGTTATTTTTGCCCTTGGTACCCCTGATCCCCACACTTGAGGCCTCCCCGGCCCTCCCCAACTTCTCGTACCCTAATGATTCTTTCACTAGCCTTCTGAGGATCTGCGTTCGGATGTAGACATGAGCAGTTCGGGTTCACAGTTCAGCTCGTCCTTTTGCCTCCTGACTGTCAGGATGCCGGGTCATTCCTGCTACCGGCCATCTGGGACTGTTTGGCTCCATCTTTGGAGAACCCTCACTCCCTTCTCTGCTGGTCACTTTCTCTGACTCACAAAGACTTCCCTCCACCCTCCCCATGGCTGATTCCTGGTTCTGGGCTCCTCCACTGTTTTTTCTACTTCTCCGATCTCCAGATCCCTCCAGCAATTTTGTTTGCTTCTGTCACCCTTTCTGTCAATGCGGGGTCGCATTGTCACTGGCAGGGGCGGGGGGCTGGGTGGTGGCACATGCCCTCCTCGCCTTGGGTCATGACCTGCAGAAATAACATGGGCCAGAAAGCCTTATCAGACCTTCAGCATGTGATAGACACGCTCTCTGTGGCACGGTCTATCACTAATGCCACACTGCCACCACGACACGCTCGCTGTGGCAGACCTGGGGTGGATCTGCTCATGAGTATCTCGAAGCCCCCGTGATAACCGGCAGCCGGAGCCTGAGATCATGGGGAGCCCCCGCCTCTCCCTCTGCTTCCGGTTTCCTTCGTGTGACCCCTCCTCCTCTCTTGCCTGTACCCTGGACCCTTAGCCTCCTCTCTCCCAGGGGTCCCCCGCCCCTCCCCTTCCTCCTTTCCCTTCCTCTTCATATGTGGCCCTTATTAAGGAGAGAGAGGATTGTCAGACCTCAGTTTGGATTAGCATCTCCTTGAACCGGACATTAATGTGGCAATCCCGCCGTTGAATGTAGAGCTGTCATGTGATGGAATCTTCGTTGTACCTTACGGATTAACTGATCATTATTCAAGAGCAGTAAACCTTGAGGTACGACCGCGGTCTAAATAAGCAATGGTTGACTAATTTAGGGCATTCGGAAACTCGTTAAAGAAGTCTCTGGGTGACAATGTCTCTCAGAAGATAAGCTGTGACTTAGAAAGCGGTGACAGCTTCTGATTTTTAAATCCTGCTGCCCTTTCTATCTGAGAGCATTGCGGAGTCTCACAATTAGTTAAATCTTTGTCTGGAGAAAGAGAAAGAGGAAAAAAATCCTCGCATACTCCACTGCTCTGCGAGCATCTCAAAGATTATGTGATTAACTCGGCTGTGGTGGGTGGCTAATTGGCTAAGCTTTAATCCTCACACCACCAACTATACTGAGGATTATAGGAAATAGGAAGTTATTTAGATGTCGAGATGGTAGCTGTGTGTCCGGAACAGCATAGTAGTAAGCAGACCGACTGCCAAAATCAAAAGAATAACGATGATAATGGAATGTTCACATTTTCTTAGAGCGTGAACTTTACACTTGGTTTCAGATATCCGTCTTTGAGCAGCTAAAAAAAAAAGTGTGATACCCCCAGTTTGTATTTCATCTCAGTGTCACCGTATCGGAATCCAGGGCGGGCGAAAAAAAAGCCTACATGAAATTTTACATTACGAGCACCCCTCCCCCATTTTAAGTCGCTGCAAGTTTTATTTCAAATTAAAGCCTGAGTTACAAGAAGGATGATTCGTATCTTTCCTAAAGAGTCATTGGTTTATATTTTATGTTGCTTGAAGTTATTAACACACGAGCAACCTACTTTTCTAGAAGTAGGAAGTAAAGAATGCATACCTGCATAAGTAATATATTCATATGGCTGAAAAATGTAAAAAACATTTAACAAGATATTGGGGGACAGGCCTCCCTCCCGCTACGTTCCCCACTTCTGGACATAAATGTCACTGTTACAAATCATTGACATATCCTTACCAAGTTCTCTTAAGCATATACCAGCAAATATCAATATGTTTCCGTATTTCCCTCCGTCTTTTACACAAATGATACCTACCATTCTACCACACTTTTCGGTCACCTAATCAAATATATTAGAGAGCTTCCCAAACCAGCAGGTTTTGTCATTCGTTTCTATAGCTTTATAATATTTCATTATGTGCATGTACCATAATTTCTTCGGCTAGCTTCCTGTTAACAGATGTGTGTATTATTTCTAGTCTATTACACATATATTTTATATGTGTGCCTATCTACTTCATACATATACTTTTTTCTGCTACAAAAAGATGGTGGTGAATAACCTTACACTGAAGGGAGTTCACATGTGGGAAAGGCTGTCTCTGGATAGGTTCTTACACGTAGGATGGCTCAGTCAGAGGGTGTATACACTTGTAACTCTCACAGAACCAGTGTAGACCTTCGCTAGCCGTTCATACGAGCACCTGTTTCCATACAGTCTGCCCCAGAGATGGTGTTTAATTAATTAAACTCTGGCTTCCTATTCCAATCTAATACATGAAGATAGTTATTTCTTAGTGGAGTTTTATGTAGTTTTTATATATAATTATAATGAACCAAGGTTATCAGAAAATTCTCCTGTGCTTCTGTTGAGTATACTTTGGGGATTTTATTTTATAACCGTTAAATACTTGATCCACTTGGAATTTAATTTGGTGAAGAGTATGAATCCCACTTTTTTTCCCACGTGGCTATCCTAGTTTTTTGACTGACTCTGTTTTTTACTGCCTCGAATGATCCATTTGCACAAATTTTGAGATGATGAGCTTTGTAATATCGTAGATCTGTGTTTGTCTACATATATATATTTGGATCTGTTTCTGGACTTGTGGTGTGTTCTGGGGGTCTCTCTGACTACTCGTGTGCTAGCACTTTTACTTTCGAGGCTTCGTTATACGTTTTAATACATGCTTGGGGCTGCCACCTGTCATTACACTTCTTTTTTTTAAGAGTTTTGATTTTTTTTAAAAAACTTGAATTCTAGAATCAGCTAACCCGGTTTTGAAAAGGGACTTAAACCTTTAAGAAGGTTTTAAGAAGGGAAAAATCACTTTTTAAAAATTGGCATTCCATTAGATCTTGAAACCCTTTATAATGTTGACTCTCCCTCTCCAGGAACATGTCTCCATTGGGCCAAGCTGTCTTTCAGGGCTTTCAGAATGTCTTCAAGTGAGCTGTACATTTCTGGTTTTTAATGTATTTTTAGGTATTTTGTGTTTTTGGTGGTTTCGAATTCACTTTTTCATGCCATCATGCTTTTTGGTTGTCGTTTATATGGAAGCTGTTCATATGCTATTAATATCATAACCACTCTCTTACTGCTCTGATTGTTTCTAGACTTTCTGTTGATTCTCTTATATTTTCCAGTTATATTTATTTGTTTTTAAGAGAAAGGAAGCAGTTCCTGGAAGCTTCCCAATCGATAAACTGGCTCAAAATAGAGCTAGGCTTGGCTTGCATCACATGCTAGGTTATGCCAAAAACCATGGAAGAATGGAGTTGCTATGACTGGTTTGGGTCTGCCCAGGAGACAGGTGTCCCTGAGCTGAAACTGAGGATGGGCTCATGTTCCCCGAGCAGTGGAGCCTTCAACAGAATCAAGGTTCTGATAAGGAGTGAGAAGAGACTTCGTGAAATGGGGTAGGCAAGCCGTAATGACTGCATCAGCCCTCCCCCACAGCTCTTCCAGAAGCGCTAACTCACTACATCTCGAGGTGTCCTCTGATCCCGGACATGGAAGGTTCTCGAGTTCTGTGACCGCACTAAGGACCTTCATCTCCTGTTGCTTCTCCTGTTCACTGGCCTTCTGGGTGATTTTATTTAGGTTCACGTGGAACTTAGATAATCACTTGAAACCTTCAATTCACTTTTTAAGGAAGTGGGGATATTTACCGCTACCACCTGTCTGCCTAAAGACGTTTAGGAGATACGCTTTTGAAGTTCAACATGGTTCTTATAGTGACACATTTGTGCAGTTTCATAGAGCTGGTTTCTTCTGCAGACAGATGATCTCACGCATTTTATGTCAGTTGTTGTGTAACTCTCGTTTGGGAGGTAATAGCTTCTGAGCTCGTCTCCAGTCTGGAGAAATGCAATAGGTTTATTCGATGCATGGACTGATACTTCATATGATAAGAGGGAGTATTTAGAGTAGGGACTGACCTGAAAAGTCTGGAATGTATATTGTCTAAGTACAATTTTTTTCTGTATTGACTACTGGTCCGATAAGCCACCATGCAGTGTGTATAGTGACCACATTTCCTTGGGGAGAAAAACTGAGTATGTCACATGACAGTGGTTTTTGTGACTCCTTTTGTGGAAGAGGCAGTTTGGTTGGAGGGTTAGGCCAAAATGTTGACACTTTGGGATATTCCAGTGGTTTGTGGGAACTGACAGAATTTTTAAAAATATAAACTTGATCTAAAAGTGGTGCATCATGTTGTAAACACCCAAACTGTACAAAAGAGTAATCAATGAAAATTGGAGCTCCCTCCCACTTCAACACACATGGAGTTCCTCATTTCTTCCCCAGAGGCAGCCACTTCTAACAGTTTTTTAATGTGTCCTTCCAGAGAGATTCTACATATATGCGTACACACACACACACACACACACCTCCGATCTCCCTCTCACCTCTTTTATTTTTAACATGAATTATAGTATAATATGCCCTCTTGACTCTCTGCACTGTCTTTTCAGCTCCACGGGATATCTTGGAGATTATGAAGTAGAATGCTTAAACTAATACTCTTAAACGTCTTAGAAGTGTCTCAGAACTTGACAGAGTAGCTATTCGAAGTTTTTTGGTGATGGATGTACTCTCAAGACTGACAATCACTCAGATGGATCTCTGCAGTCATTTTAGTCCAGTTTTTTTTTTTTTTTTTCTCTCCATGGGATAGGAAAGGAACTCTATCAGCAGCCCAACTTCCAAATAGATACTGAGTGGAAAGAAAGATTATCCATTTGGATGACTGATCAAGCAAGTGAATTTAAAGACCTTGAGATGTGAATAAATATTAGTCATTGCAATCCCACAGCATTAATTGAGTTGACAAAGCTACCCAGTGATACCCCGTGAAATGTGATGAATGTAGTCTGTCCATAGACAGGTTAGCAGCAGTAACCTGATGGCTTCTCTCCTCAGAAGGTTCTGAAAGCTGGACAACAAAGAAATATCAAATAAAAAAATTTTAAGATGCCACTTATTATAGCATTAAAAACATGAAATATGTAGGAATAAGTCAAATGAAAGGTGCACGAAACCTCTACACTCCAAACTATAACATTGTTTAGAGAAATTAAGGAAGAACTAAAAGATATACCACGTTCAGGGATTGGAAAACTCAATATTGTAAAAACGGCAGCTCTTTCAAGATTCACCTGTAGGTTCAGAACAAACCCATTTAGAGTCCCCAGCCAGTTTTGTTTTTTGTTTTTTTTTTGTCATTTAAGAAGATGATTCTAAACTTTGTATGGCATTTAAAAGAGCCAGGAAAAGCCAAGGCAATTTTGAAGAACAAAAGGGATGAGGGCTCATGTTATCAGTTATCAGGACTTGCCATAAAGCTATATTGTGATGTGGGCACAAGGATAGTCAAATAATCCAGTGGAACAATACAGAGTCTGAACATGTATTTCCACTTGACCCATGACAAAGGTGCACTGAGTGTAGTGGAGAAAAGACAGTCTCTTCAATAAATAATGTTAGGTCAGCAGGATATGCATATGGAAGGAAAAGAATCTTAGCCTTTGTGTCACTCTCCATAAAAATCAGTACCAAAAGGATTGTAGATCTAAATGTGGAAGGTGAAATGAGCGTTTGTAGGAGAAAACATAGGACAATGTCTTTATGAGCTTGGGGTGGACAAGCATTTCTTACAGGACACATAGAGCATTCAACATGAAAGAAACACATGGTAAGTTGGACCTCCTTAAAATAAGAAATTCTTTTTATCAAGAGATACCACAAAGCATGAAGGACAAGCCACAGAATGAGAATCTGTATTTGCAGTGCATATATCCGACACCCGAGTCGGATCCAGAGTATGTAAAGAACCCCTATAATGTAAGAAAATGACTTGACAACCCACTGGGAAAAAGAGGCAGAAGACTAGAATTTGGACTTCACAAAAGAGGACACCCAGTTGCTGGTGAGCCTGTGAAAAGATGTGCCACTTAACTAGCCATCAGGAAGGTGCCGAGCAAAACCATGGTACCAGACCATTGCACCTACCAGAATGGCGGAAATTAAAATGGCAGACGGGTCAAGTGTTGCTGGATGTGGAGTGGTTGGAATTCTCACACCCTGCTGGTAAAACTCTCTCTCAGTTCTGCAGCCACTTTGGAAAACCGTTTGAGTGTATCTCCTAAAACTGAGCGGTACAACAGCATGTATAAGACTGTGTTATAGCAGCGTTATTAATATTCCTACCTGGAAACAACTCAGTGAAACCTACACTCGGGGGGTAAATACGTGAGGGCATATTTATACAGTGATACTACGCAGAAAATTTATACAGCTGCATGCCACACGATGGGTAAATCTCACAAACGTCATCTTGAGCAGATGAGTCTGACTTCAGAGCACATTGTAAGATTCCATTCCTGTAAAGGCAGAACTTCCTTGTGGTCTGACAGATCCCGGAAGTGGGTACCTTTGTGGGAAGCAGTGAGTAAGAAGGGGGCACAAGAGATCCTGGTGCTCTGCTAGCGCTCTGTTTCTTGCTAGGGTGGTGACCAACTGGGGGTGTTCCCTTCGCAAGTTATCTTTGAGCTGTACACTTATGACTTTTCTGTGTATATGTTCTACTTGAGCTTAAAAATATGCATAGGAGTACCTGTGTACATACATACATTTTACATATTATACATGCAGACAAGTATCTACATGCCTGTATATATATGTGTACATATATATATATATACTTGTATATGTACTTATATGTAATGTAATATAGGATAAGTATAGTAATCACATACAATGTAAGCTCATATAACATATGTATACTTACAGATACATTTATTAGTGTGTGTATATATAATCATGTATACTTATGTGTGAGTATACATACATGTGTGCACTTATATACGTACATATGGATACGTATGCGTGTACACACACACACACACACACACACACACACACACACACACACACTAAGAACTATGTCCTGAACAGACCACAAGATGGAGACGTGAGTCTGCAGAACCAGAAGAAAACGTCACTCAGCCCTTCCCAGTGTGTGGATACTGAGAAGCTAGGATTTTTCTCCCTTGAGAGTGAGGGGGGAGTGCTTGCTCAGCTTGCTTGTGCCTCCCGCCTTCAGCAAAGGAGCCTTGTCGCCCTTCTGTTTTGTCTTCATCTTCCTCTTCCTTCCCTTCCTCTGTTAACTGTAAGCCTGTTTGTCATTTGAAAACTTCCTCTCGGTGACTGTAGACCCCTGCGCAGACTGTCCTCCTGTTCTTGCTTCTCTCTCTCAGTCATCTTCCTTCCTCATCTTTAGATCTTTTTCTTCCATTGCTCTTCCCCTCCCCCCACCCTGGGGGGAAAATGTGTGACTCTGGCATTCCTTGATTTTAGTGTTGTTTCCTACTCTTAATTTTAAAAGCAGAGGGATGCATTCAATACCACTTTCTGTCTTCACTTACGTTGTGGATCTTCGTACCCCTAGTATCTTCCCTCCCTTTAATTCCCTTCCTCGCGGAAATGACTCGTCCTTAATTGGATCTCAGACAAATTACCAACAAGATACAGGCTCATTATAACAAGTCAAACCATACTGAGGTGTAGCCAAAAATTAATTCTCTCCCTTTCCTTCCCTCCAGTGCCATCATCCTAAAGTAACTAGTGTTAACTGTTTGGACGATTTCCTTCCCCACCATTTGTCTGTGTTTATACAAATATTTGCAAATATATTTACATACATATGCATTTTCCTTTCCTTCCCCCCCCCCCAATGAAGACAGAGTTGTCCTATACATATTACTCTGTAATTTACTCTTTTCATTTCTGGACAGCCCACCAAATCTAGATCTAGCAAATTCTTTTCGGTGGCTGCATTATTCCGCAATATAAATATGTAGTCATTCATCCAGCCGCTCCCCATTTGATGGATACTGAGTTGCTTAGTTTTTTGCTATGACAAGTAAAGGTGGCAGTCAGGATCCGTGGTGAACGCGGCTTCTATTTCTGTAGGACACGGTCCCCAAAGTGGGGTGACTAGAATGAAGGGACGGGTACCCAAGTTCAACAGGCACTGCCATTTCTATTCCTGAAAGTCCCAGTGCCTCCCAGTCCCCCCAGCGCCATATGGGGGAGCCCTGTTACAGAACTGCTTGGGTTTTGTTGATCAGATGGGCGAAAAATGGTATCTTGTTTTGGAATTGCAGTCCTTAACCTCTGATGTATTTGTGACTTTTGATGGGAAGATAAAAAGATTCCTTACCCCTGCGTGTATTAATTTTAAATTATAAAAACCATGTGGGAATTGAAAAAGAAAATTCCAGTCTATGAAGAAGCAGGGAGAAGAACCCCAAAATCACCTACACGCACTGTATCGTAAGTTACATATGTTGATTTTTTTTTAAAGGCCTATTAATACTTTCCAACTTGGGCTTTTTATAAGTGAAAATGTGTAAGAAACTGGAAAAAGCGTTTTCTGGCTTATTAAAAGTGGTTTTCTGTTTCTCCCTCCCTCTCTTGCCTGTTTGCCAAGCACTTTCAGATACTATTGGAGCCTCATAATAATCTTTGGGGTAAGAGAGGAGAGAGGAGGGCCGGTTTGCAGATGGGGAGACTGATCCCCAGAGAAGCCAGCATACCCGAGGTGAATAAATGGGAGCGAGAAAAGAGAACTCAGGTTTCCCTGTCCTTTGCTGTAGGTTTTGTCTCTTGGGGCTTCCCTCTCTCGATTTTAGTCTCCTACCACGGTTCCCTCGTGGGGACCCTCATTGGTTCGTTTCTCCCTGGCTTCGAGTACTTTGTCCTTCTTCCTGATCCTTGTATGTAACACACAGTGTTCCCTCCATACGTTCAAGCCGCCTATTGCAGACTCCGCATGTGTCATTCAGTGGTGGGAACCAAGGGTCCGGTATTACAAAACCTGGGTTTCAGTTTTGACTCCGTCATGTTTTGTAAAAATGCGGGTCATCACGACTCTACCAAATATTGTGAAGTCTTGAGATGAGACAAACGTAGATGAAGGCCTGTGTTTATGCTTCTGTAAAGTGCTTTGTAAACGGGGCTAAACACGTGCTGTCACGGCTCTTCGCAGAGGGGAATCCAGAGATGGCATGCCCTCTGGAGAGCCCTTTCTGTCCTGCACCGGTTAGAGAACGGTACGTGCCAGTTAATACACAAGTGCTAAATTGTGTGCTGCGGGCCGTACGTGGTCTAGGAGATAGGAACAGGGAGAGAGCCGGGTGAGGCAGAGAAGTTGAGAGGTCCGCGCGTGAAAGGAGACTTGACACAGCCATTGCAGAGTTGGGAGAATTCGTGTATTTTCCCTCTTCTGGGCTTTCTCGACCCCACCTCTTTGTAGACTGATCCTGTCCGCACCGGTCTACATATTGGTGTCGGGCTGGCTGCAGAAATACCACCTCAGGGTGCTGCAGGTTCCCGGGCCCTGTCCCCGGAGGGAACACGAAAGGCCCAGTTAAAAGCATGGGTGCCCGTCTCGAGAATTTGAGTCTTTAGATGGCAACTAGATGCGTTGCTCTCATTCAAAACAAGATTGGCGAGGTGGAAATGGTGACCTCACGGACACCCTCAGATCGGCTTTTACTGTCAGGTTCGGATTTTTGTACATCAGCTGACAAATACAGATTTCTACCTGTTGGTCATCCTTCTGCCAGCTACAAATGTCGTTTTATCACACTTGCCTCTTTGTCCTGGAACGGGGTTAATTTACACAATTAAGTGAATATTTTACTGCATTTTATCTTTATTTTATAAGATGAGTGAGAATGGAAGCAAATAAGGGTGGGGAGGCATTCGTAGGGTCGAGACAAAGATGGAGATCAGTGGTCATGCTGAATGCTTAAATGCAAATTGTTGACCTCAGTTGAGCGCCCGTCGGATATGTCCTGCAAGTGTGCGGAGTGGGACATGTAGGGCCATTGTTATTGAAAACCCCTCATGATATATAAGCATATTGTTGGCTTTCACTCATTCTGTTTCCAAACGTATTTTTGGGCAGCTCTGTACTCACGGAAGGAGCTGCTTCTAAGTCAATGGCAATCAGGGCGTCGCTCGCATTTTGTACTTGAATTTTAACCACCGACCAGCAGGTGGCTCTCGGTCACCGTAAATTCGGCAGAGCAGCCAATTCATCTCACTTAGAATTCTGCTTTGTATAACACCCCTGCATTGCCCTCCTTTCCCCGTCAGGAGCCCCGACAGTCAAGCAGGGTAAAGAACCCAAATTTCCTTTTGTTTTTATTTTCTTGATTTGGGGCTGCTTGGATGACTCTTAGGAAAAGCCCTCCGGGATTTCTGAACTTTGGTTTGGAGGTCAAAACTTGCCATCACCTTTTCCAGCCTCCATTTCTGTTCTTCTGTGAACTGTCCTTGTCAAGTTTGTAACTTACCGTTAAAACTTGTTCTTGGTCAATGTGGTCGGCAGTGAGGAAGGAAAAAGTGGGATTGGTTTTAAACCAGAAAAATATTTGACTGCAGTGGATTTTAAAGACGTCATGGCAAGACTGTGCTTGGGTGATACGTAAGAAGTAGTTTCCATGTTTGAGTTCTTACCTGTTCTGGCCTCCTACTCAATAAAGATTATGTGTTCAACTTCACAAAAACAATTATTGGGTATTTGCAAAAGGCACAGTGTGAGGCATTTATGGTCCTCAGGGTATCGTCTCCACGAGGTCAGATACTTGTCTATCTCGTTCACTTCCAAGCCCCGAGATTAGAGCCTGGCTCGTAGAAGGTGCTTGGTAAGTACTTGTAGGAAGGGTGAATGGACAGGTGGATGGGTACAGAAAACAACAAAAACAGGACAGAGTCCTGGCCTAGAGAGTTTAGCCATCTAGTAAATATGGCTACAAGATAGTAGCAAGAGCAATTTGACTTTGGGGTCGCTCTTAGGGACTATGTTGAAGTTTGAGAAAATTCTAGAAGGAAATAAAAAATTCTCTTCCCCTAGGTTGTGT
This sequence comes from Ursus americanus, assembly GCF_024610735.1. Lineage (NCBI taxonomy): Eukaryota > Metazoa > Chordata > Mammalia > Carnivora > Ursidae > Ursus > Ursus americanus. The sequence goes on along the minus strand of NC_142140.1, from coordinate 64,134,250 downwards.
CACTTCCCCAAGTTCCCCACTTTTGAAAATCTTTATCCTCTGTCTCCAGTCTATTCACCAACACTTGGGGAGTTTTCCTGTGATTCGCTGTGGGAATTGTCCTTTTCTTGCTGTTCCGTCTTGCCATTTCCCTCATCCACACCCCCATCACCTTCCGCCTGAATTACACCAGCCTCCTGACCCACCTCCCCGCCTGCGGCCTCTCCTCAACGTAATCCAGGCCGCATATTGTTGCCAGATTTTGCCTCCCAAGAATTTATGTCAAAGAATCTATTTCTGATTGAAATTTGAGCCCCTGTGCATCTTTATATTCATGGAAAGAAACGGCCAAAAGAAGTTCGGAGAAAGGAACTACACTTTCCATACCGCGGTAGCGTTTTCTCATCTTTTTAGACAAGTCTAACTGCAAAGCTTCACAGACCCAATTCAGTTCACCCACACCCTAGAAATACCTTCTCCAGTCCTATCTGCACCCCGCCCTGTGGTCTGTGACTGTGCAAACGCTACTGCTTTTTTAGACAAAACGGACATTTTATATGGTCACTTTGACATCTTTTGGAGGTGCTAAGAACAGCTAAGGAAAGCTACCTCTTGGAATTCACTGCTTTTTCAATTCTGCGTTTGGTTGATGAGAACACCCTTCCCTATGAGCTCCCAACAAGCTTCAGCCACATTTGTAAGGTGAAAAACATGGGTTACCTGCACTGTCCCCCACCCCCAGGTAGTATTGTAATTTAATGTACATCATTTGCTTTGGGGGATGAGAATGAAATATTTTTATATCTTTAGAAGCAACTGTGAAAACTTAGGGTATAAAATCTTTATAAGACAGATACCCAACCCATTTATTAACGTGGTGTTCATTTCAGAAGTTCTGTCCGTTAGGTAAGTTCCATCCCGAAAGAATATGGACGAAAATTAACTGATATATTTAAAAAAAACCCAAAAACCTCAAGTCTCCCCTAGCTTCCGGAGCGTAGTGTTTAGTATTTCCCTTCCTTAACTTCCTTTCTAGAGGAGAAGCACTCCCTTCATATTATTCCAGAAGCTGGGTTGAGCTATAAGGTGTTTCAGTGAAAGAATTCTCTTTCAGGTGATACCCTCTTCATCTGCTTGAACAATACCAGTGTTTGCTGCTGGGGTCTCAGAGGCACATAACAATTGAAACAGGTTTTCAAGTTTTGTTTGCCTTTTTTTTTTTTTTTTTTTAAATCTCTCAAGATGAAGATGTTACGTACTCCTCTCATTTTGTCTCTCTCTTGTCTAAAGAGCTCAGTGGTTTTCCTGGTTCTGTTGCATAAACATGTACTGAATGCTTATTCTCTGGCATATTCCAAGGCACTGGCTTTTTGGGGGTTTTGGGGTTTTGGGTTTTTTTTTTGGCTATGAGGGATATAAACATGACTGTCATGCGGCCTCTTTCCTCGCAGAGCTCATAATTTAGGAAGGGAGACAGATAAGTAAATAACTCACTACAATCCTGCTTGATAAATGCCACGTTGGAGGTTTTGAACAAAGTGCCATGGGAGCGCCAGCGAGTGATTGATTCAGGGGAAGGGGGATGGGGATGGGGATCAGGAAGGACCAAACAGGAGAAGTGACATTTGAGTTGAGCCTTAGGGGATGAATAGAATTTTGCCAGATGGACAAAGGGGTGGGGGTGGGGACCCTCCAGACTCATACAAAAACATGAGAGCGTGGAAGTTTGTGCCTTTGTCTGAGAAGCGGTGCGCGGTTTGTAGGGCCGAAGGAAGAGTAGGGTATGGAAGGGGGTGTTGGGAGACGAAGTGGCAGGGATCCCTGGGGCCATGTTGTGGAGCTTAAACGTCATCTGTGGCTTCTAGGGAGCCGCGAAAGTTTTAAAACAGGGAAATGTCAGGCCAGATCTCTGTTTTAGAAAGAGAGTTCTGGCCCCAGGGCAAAGATGATTTGAATGCGGGTGACCAGGAGCAAGGGGACCGGGGACCAGCCACAAGGCTGTGGTGGCCATGCTCTGCAGGAGAGGTGATGAGAGTCTGAAGCAAAGCAGTACCAGCAGGGGTTGGAATGAGGGCTCAGACTTGAGCACGGCCCTGAGGGAGGCCTTGGGAATGGATGAAATGTGGGAGAGGGGGGACAAAAGTCATACAAGAGAGAAAGGTTTGGGTGACTTGGGAATACAGTGATGGAGCTCACCAAAACAGCACGCGCACGTAGGAGAAGAAAGGTTACGGGGTGAAAAGAATGGATTTGGTTTTGGATATATTGGGTTTGCAGTGGAATACCCAGTTGGAGGGTCCCAAACAAGAAGACATACAGGCAAAGAGAGCCTGCAGGAAAACATCATAGGTAGAGGGGAAGCTGAAAGTCTCAAGCATGGTGATTTTCAATCAGGATGCGGGGGGAGAGGACCTGCTTCCCCTGGATATGTGGGGTTTCAGATTCTGATCCTGTCCTGCCAGGGAGGGGAGCATGCCCCTCTCCCACCTCCTGGTTAAGATCCCACCGCCATAAGGACCCAAGAGAGTGTGTCCTATTTCATTTGTACTGGGGTAGAAAAAGTGCACAAGTGCGTGCTATTTCTTGTTCGTACAGCCTGCAGCTACAGGAACAGAGAGCGTTGCCCAGAGAGGTCGCCCAGAGAGATCAGACGGCAGGAAGAGAAGATTCCCAATGGAATTGCTGAGGAACACGACTATTTAAGGGGCAAATGGAGGAAGAGGTCCTTGCAAATTACAGAGAACAGCTGCCCGCAGGAGAGAGTAGCCTGGAGGAAGCCAAGGGAGGAGAGGCTGGGTCACAGAGAAGGGCTACGGTCAGCCGTGACAAATGAGGCCTGGCAAAGGGGCGGAGTGGCAACAGGGGACATTCGGGCAGTAAGGAGAACATGGGTGAGAAGGAAGAGTTTTGTAGAGCGGCGGGGCAGCAGTGGGATGGCAGCCTAAGTCGTCCCTTCTTTAGGGAAACTTGGCTGTGAACGGGAGAATTTCTAGGATAGGAAACAACTAGTGTGTTAAAATAACAAGGTTGTGCAGGAGTGAGAATGAAGGGGATGAGGAGAATGCCTGCCTGGGAATTAATGCTGTTAGACCCAGCCTTCCACATTCCACCCTCTCCACTCTAGCCCCGTGCACCTGTGCGGCTCACATCCCCTGCCCCGGAGACATCATCCGCGTATGTAACCTTTCTGGGAGTACCCTCCATCCCGCCCTCCCCGTACCTCTGACCCTTACCCACTCTGCAAGGCTGTGTCGAGTCTTCCTACCTTCACGAAGCTGCCGCTGCGATGGCAGAGAGACAGCGCCTGGGGTTGAGTGCAAAGAGAGGGGGCGCCTGGGTGGCTTAGTTGGTTAAGCGTCTGCCTTTGGCTCAAGTCATGATCTCAGGGTCTTGGGATCGAGCCCTGTGTCAGGCTCCCTGCTTAGCAGGGAGTCTGCTTCTCCCTCTCCCTCTGTGCTCTCTCTCTCTCTCTCAAATAAATAAATAAAACCATAAAAAAAAAAAGCACGAAGAAGTAGGTCTTACGTTTAGCTCTATTGCTAAGTGAGCGACCTCCAGAAAGTCCCGGGATGTCTCTTGTCCTTGGTTTTCTTGTCCTTTCTTTTCTTACCTGCTCTGACTTGCACACAGGCTTGTGTATGATGCGAATGAGATCGGGGCTGTAAAATGAAGTCTGAAATCACACAGAACACAGCACGAGGGTGTGATCCTACCATTTCCCGACTCCGCTTACTGGATGTCATTCATTCAGGTCTGGTTTTTGCCGAATAAGTTAATTCCCTCAACTTTGGTTTTTTCTTCAGTGCCTGTTATGCCAGATTATCGTGATGAGCAAGACAGTCCCTAGCCTGGGGAGCTTCTAGTCTAGTGTGGGAGGCAGAAAATAAACTAGTACATCCTGTCTAATAGCTAGTTGTTGAAGAGCTATAGAGAAAAATAACGCAAAATAAGGAGGAGGCAGGCTGAGGAGTTACAGGGAAGGGTTTTATTTTATTTTATTTTATTTTATTTTAAAGATTTATTATTTAAGAGAGAGAGTGGGGGGGCAGAGGGAGAGAGAGAATCTCAAGCAGACTCTCTACTGAGCTCGGAGCCCGACATGGGACTTGATCCCATGACCCTGAGGTCATGACCTGAGCTGAAATCAAGAGTCAGACACTTAACTGACGGAGTCACCCAGGTGCCCCAGAGATAGGGTGGTCAGGACACATCTCTGAGGAGGTGATATTTCAGCAGAGGAGAATAAAGTGAAGGAGCAAGGCCACGTGGCCATCTGCGGGAAGAGTGCCTTAACCCCAGGGGGACAGCAGGTGCAAAGGACCTGAGATGAGAATGTGTGCACTGTATTCTAGAAACAGTAAGGAGGCTAGTGTGGCTTGTAGGTTATAGTAAAGGTTTTATGCTGAGGGTGCCAGTAGATTGTGAGGTTGGGAGCAGAAGCAGGAGGCAGGAAAGGATATGGCATAGAAGCAATAGAATGAGAAGAACCGGTCAGACTTTATGTATGTTTTGACAGATTTGCTAATGCATTAGATGCTGTGGGGTGTGAAAGAAAGAGTCAAAGTTGACACCAGGGGTTTGGGCCGGAGCCAATGGGTCAGTAGTGCTCTTGAATTAAAATTGGGAAAATGGGAGGAGAGGAGAATAGGTTTTTGTGGGGGGAAATGTTCTTTTTTTCCCCTCCCTGCTCTTATTTATGCAATTTAGTACTTAATGAGAGAGAATTTAAGTACAGATCTTCAAGATCATCTAATTCCGTGATTTGCGATAGAAAGTCATCTTGTGCAAGATTACCTGCCCCCCGCCCAAGGTGAGTCTTCCCCTGGTGATGAGAGTGTCCTCTTCCTCCAGGGTTGGGCCAGACTGCAGGTCGGACACCACCGACCTACTTAGTTTGTTTGTTTTATGGGTGAGAAGAACAGAGCTGAAGAGGTTGTTGGAATGGCCAGGGATACAAGGTGCTCTGTGGTCTTCTGGCTGACAATTCCTTCACGTGTGGTTAGTTTCTCTTTTCAGTTTGATGGCAAACTCCTTGAAAGCAGGAATCATGTCTTAAAATCTTTCATGTTTTCCTTCTTACCTAGGAGAGTGCTAAGGAATAATAGTCATCATTCCAAATATTAACTTGAACATGATACCTAACGAAAAGGAAATCAAGACTTCCGCATACGTGGATGCCTATGATCTTACCTGCTCCTATAGGTAAAGTCGTATCCACTGCTGAGTTTCCCACTGGAGTTGGGGCATCAAAAAAGTATAAACCCCAAGGAGAGAGACGAAGTTCAGCCTCGACCTTCCAAACTTTGAAACTTTCCAAACTTCCAATGCTGGAATCAGATAACCAAGGAAGGAGGCATTAAGGAAGAATTTTCACTTTGGCCTACTCTGGCCAAGCACACTGCAGTTTACTATTGCTTTTATATTGAACTCTGTGAGAGTGAGACCAAAACAGTCCCTTCAGTACATATTGCCTTCCTAGCTCTGCCTTTAGCCGCAGGAAGTCTGTCCTGTATGTCTGCTGGCCGACGTGTGTTTGATGTTGATATTAAACTGTGCCCACGTCGTACCGTGTTCTCTCCTACCCGTTAAATATGTACGGATATATAACTGAAGGCTGTACTTCTCATTTGTTGTTTTGAGATGGCTCAGTCAGTTTTATTACATCTGTTTTGTTTTCCCCTTTAATCGTTTGTACAAATGCGCTCTCTGTGCGGCAAGAGCCACCAGTGGGGCACCCCAACTTTAACTTTGGAGGAACAATGTCTGCTGTCCACGCAGGTGCAGTGTACCGATTTGAGTGGGTGGCAGCTCATAGCCGGGGACGGATGCAGTGTTGAGGTTACTATGTACCTCTGACCCGTTGTACTGGTCTTTAGCACTTGCCTTCCCAGGGGTCCATACCCAGCCTCCCGTAGGAGCCCCATTTTGAGCCAGGGTGGTGCTTGCAAGGAGGTGGTAGTGTCAGGGAATGCACTTTGTAAACTCCCTCTTCCTTTCCCTTCTCGGATGATTCGTCCCCCCCGTCTTCAGAGCTAGATGAGGCTAAATGATTATTCTAGGGAATAAATCTGGCATCTTGACGTCTTAGATCCTTGGGGCGCATCAAGTAAAGTGAGGCTTTAAAGAAATGCATCTGCTATTTTGACAAGGCAGACGCAAGTTCTCTTCCGTTTGGCACGTTCGTGTCCTCGAGTAGAGAGGGCAGCCCTGTGTTTAAAATCTTAGTCTAGGGAGTCAAAAGTTGTCTTCTTGCCTGGGTTTGTTTCTCGATACGTAGCATCTTCTATAGGTTCCAGAGTGCTTGACTAGCAATGAAGTTGATACGGCCCGTTGGGCGTATGCTCATTTATTAAAGCATAGTACTTGCTTAGTGTATGCGGTATAGTATATGCACGGTATCGTGCCCTGTGTGTGCCGTGCGTTAAGTGATAGAGCGAGGCTAGTTAACATTTGCTGAATGACTCTTACCTTCCAAGAACTGCACTGAACGCTTTCTGCGCATTTCACACCTGGTGTCCCTCCCGCCCGCCACCGGGATTTTGGTCTGTTTCTCCTGTATTCTGTTTTTTTCCTCATGCCCGTGAATGAGAACAATGCCTGCCACATACTAAGTACCGAATCCATGTTTGTCGGATAAATGGATTATTTTATTTACTCCCCGGCAGCCCTCTGAGGTGGAATTTGCTGTCCGGGTTTGCTGGTAGATGGCGGGGCCAGGATTTGAACCTGTGTTGACAGCTGCTCGCTCTGGGTCGGGGAGCAGCGTGGAGTCCAGTCAAGGGTGCCTTGCGGTTCCTGCCTTCTGTCTAGTAGACGTGAGGCCCACCTCCATAAAAGGTTCAGCAGTGGGGTGGCAGTTACTTCCAGGCAACACGAGAACTGTGCAAAGCGCCAGAGGAGTCACAAGTTACAGAGACGTGAATGAATGCATGTGCTCGCTATGTTGTAACGACTGTTGTGACCGCCACTAAGGTCATGTCACCGTCATTTTCTGTGAATCCTATGAACCACACTCCCAAATGAATGACTGTTCATTTGTGGGTTGAAATGGCCAGAGATGTCTCATGAACAAGATGGTCCTTGAGGCTTGGACAGAATGTGGGCAGGTGAGGACAGGAAAGGAGATACTTGAGATAAAAATCCTATAAACCGAGGCTGAAAGCGTGTGTTCCCTGTTCCTGGGACAGCAAGGAGGCCAATATATCTGGGGCAGAAGGGGCGTGTGGGCTACTAGGGTGAGTAAGGATTAAGACTGATAATTCAGAATGTGTTTCTTGTGCCTGTGAGCACTACATTACATTTGTGAGATTGGGTTTGAACCCCTATATGTGCTTCTGTCCGTACGCAGCCCAACCCCCTTTAATAGGAAATTCCGTGGTCATTTTTAAATGCCGTAATCTGTGGTCACAACGTTGTATCTTGTTGAGAAATAATATTTGTGCCTTTGGTGTCACATAGCCTGTGAGACAGACTTTGTCCTAATAAAAAGGCCACTTCCATTTGGCCTTATGTTTTTGAAATTTAAGACCCTCATTTATGACTATTGACTCAAATGTATCTTGGAAGATTAGTAAGGGTATTATGTGCTGTTCTCGTCTCCTTAACAGGCTGTAATTCTCCGGGGGACCAGGCCTGTGCCTCATTCATCCTCGTACCTCTTCCAGCACTGAACACAGTTACTGGCATAAACTAAGGATGCAATAAATTGTGGTCGAATTGAATTTTCAAAGCATGTGAGGCGGGCCACCTCTGCACTTGTGGGAGTAATTTGCATCGGAGCTATAGTTTCTGAGTTATGTAATGCATTTAATCTTGTTCCTAGGTCCAGCCTGATGACTGGAGGGGCTAAGCGAGGAGTCCCCAACCCTTGGCTCTTTGAGGAGCCGGAGGAGACCAGAGGTTTGGGTTTTGATGAAATCCGGCAACAGCAGCAGAAAATTATCCAAGGTACTGAATACTACTGCCTTGAGTGTTCCCTACACCCCCGAAGATCACAGGGAAAGCTCTTGGCGATTTTGTGCCTCAGGATACCTGAGGCATAGACAGATGGTGTCATCCGTCAAGGTGGCCCGCGGAAGTAGTGATTCTCCACCAGTTGGGGGGGGGAGAGTGCTGACACAGCTCTGAGTCTGATAAACCCAGGTGAATCCGAGGCACACGCCTTCCTCCCTTTACTCCATGATGGGACTCGTTCTCCAAACACAACACTCCCATCTTTTTCTTCTACAAAATAAGTCCATATGGCTTTTACCGTCAAGTTCATCTTGTCCAGTGGCTTTTAAGCCTAATTGGTTTTTTACATTCTTCTGTTTTTTAAATTTCAAAAGTAATGCATGATTGTTATGGAAAGTTCAGACAATCCAGGGATATGTAACATGGAAAGCTCTCCTTATTGGTTCCCCAATCTCAAACTGTAAACAGATCAATATGTATTTCCTGGGCTTTTTTTCTACACATGTATACCCACATAAGCACACATATTTTTACGTCAATGAGATCATGACATAGGTAATGCCGTCGCTTTTACTTTTTTTATGTAACGTGTGTCATAGACATTTTTCACGTTCCTGTTTTTATACATGGTTGTCGTGTATTACGGATATGTTATTCTTTCTAATTCCTTTTAAAAACAGTTTTACTGAGATATACTTGACATGTCATAAATAGCACATATTTAAAATGTATGATTCAATAAGTTTTGACATATATATGACACCGTGCATGTCCCGTACGTTTTTTATCAGATTTATCCTGAAGTATTTCATATTTTTTATTTTCTTATTAATGGTATTTTAAAATTTCTACTTCTGATTGTTGCTGGTGTATAAAAGTACAACTGATTTATGTATATTGATCTTGGATCATGCAGCCTTGCTAAACTCACTAATTTGTTACAAGCTTTTTCGTAAAGTCTGTAGGACTTTCTTTTTTCTTTTTTTTAGAGCAGTTTTAGGTACGCAGCAAAATTCAGTTGAAGGTTCTTTTGCATGTGAATGTCCAGTTGTTCCAGCACCATTTGTTGAAAAGACTCTTTGCTTCCTTGTTTTACCTTTGCTGCTTTGGCAGGGATCATTACTGTATTTACGTGGGTCCATTTCTGGGCAGTCTGTCCTGTTGTATTGTTTTATCCATACCACGGTGTCCTAATTACTGTAGCGTTAGAGTAAATCTTGAGGTCAGGTAGTGTCAGTTTTCTGCTTTTGTTCTCCTGCAGTATTGTGTAAGCTATTTTGAACCTTTTGCCTCTCCCTATACATTTTATTTTATTTTTTTTAAAGCTTTTATTTATTTATTTGACAGAGATAGAGACAGCCAGTGAGAGAGGGAACACAAGCAGGAGGAGTGGGAGAGGAAGAAGCAGGTTCATAGCAGAGGAGCCTGATGCGGGGCTCGATCCCATAACGCCGGGATCACGCCCTGAGCCGAAGGCAGACGCTTAACGACTGAGCCACCCAGGCGCCCCGTCCCTATACATTTTAGAGTCAGTTTGTCAATATCTACAAAATAGCCTGCTACGATCTTGATTGAAGTTGCATTAGATCTATTAAGTGGGGGAAAAGCTGATGTCTTGACAATATTGAGTCTTTCTATCCACAGACATGGAATATCTATTCTCTTTTGATTCCATTCATCAGTTTTATAGCTTTCCTCATACAGAACTCGTACATACTTTGTTAGAGTAGACCTAAGTACTTCATTTTGAGGGACGCTAATGTATATGGTATTGTGTTTTTAATGTCAAATTCCACCCATTTGTTGCTGGTTTATAGTAAAGGGAATGACTTTTTTTTTTTTTTTTTTACGATTTTATTTATTTATTCGACAGAGATAGAGACAGCTAGCGAGAGAGGGAACACAAGCAGGGGGAGTGGGAGAGGAAGAAGCAGGCTCCTAGCGGAGGAGCCTGATGTGGGGCTCGATCCCAGAACGCCGGGATCACGCCCTGAGCCCAAGGCAGACGCTTAACCGCTGTGCCACCCAGGCGCCCCGGGAATGCCTTTTGTATATTAACCTTGTATCCTGCAGCCTTGCTCTAATCGCTTGTTAGTTTCAGGAGATTTTTGTTAGTTCCGTTGGATCTTCTCCGTTACATGATCATGTTATCTCTAAACAAGGTTTTATTTCTTTCTTCCCAATTTGTACATCTTTTTTCGTTTTGTCTTGTCTCATCTGATTGCATTAGCTAGAACTTCCAGTACAGTGTTGAAAAAGGAGTGTTGAGAGAGGACATCCTTTCCTTGTACCTGGTCTTAGTGGGAAGGCTTCAAGTTTCACACCATCAGGTGTGATGTTAGTTCTGGGGATTTTGTAGGTAGGTATTCTTTATCAAGTTGAGGAAATTGTCTTCTATTCCTCGTTTCCTGAGACTTTTTATCATGAATGAATGTTGGATTTTGTCAGGTATTTTTTGTGCATCTAGTGATATCATCATGTGATTTTTCTTTTTTAGCCCGTGGATATAATGGATTACATTAATTGATTTTTTGAATGTTGAACCAGGCATGTGTACCCAGGATAAATCTCACTGACTGTGGTGTATCGTTGGATTTGTTTGTTAATTATTTTTGAGGATTTTTGTATGTATTAACATGAGTGACACTGGTCTGTGTTTTTCTTTTCTTTAATGTCTTTGTCTACTTTTGGTATTAGGACAAAGTCAGAAAATGACTTAGGAAGTACCCTCTTTGCTTCTGTCCTCTAAAAGAGATTGTAGAGAATTGGTATAATTTCTTCCTTCGATGTTTGGTACGATTCACCAGTGAACCCATTTAGGCCTGGTGTTTTTTGTTTTGGAAGGTTACTATTAATTCAATTTCTTTAATAGATATAGATCTATTCAGATTGCCTATGAAGTTCTTGTGTGAATGTTGGCAGCTTGTGTCTTTCTAGGAATTGGGCCATTTCATAGGTTATCAAATTTGTGGGCATAAAGTTGTTCCTAATATTTCTTTATTATCCTTTTGACGACCACTAGATCTGTACTGGTGTCCACTTTTTTCATTTCTGATTAGTCATTTGTGTTCTCTGTCTCTCTTTTTTTAGTTTGGTTAGAGGCTTATTGATTTTATTGATCTTTCTGGTTTCATTGATTTTACTCTGTTGATTTCCTATTTAAATTTCTTTGATTTCTCTTATTATTTCTTCTGCGTACTTTGGATTTAATTTGCTCTTTTTTAAAAAAAGATTTTATTTATTTATTTGAGAGAGTGAGTGAGAAAGAGCACGAGCAGGGAGGAGAAGGAGAAGCAGGCTCCCGGCAAGCAGGAAGCCCGATGTGGGGCTGGATCCCAGGACCCTGGGATTGTGACCTGAGCTGAAGGCAGATGCTTAACGGACTGAGCCACCCAGGCATCCTTAATTTGCTCTTTTTCTAGTTTTCTGAAATGTGGAAAAGACTGTTGACCTTAGATCTCTCTTCTTTTCTAACCTATTCATTCAGTGCTATAAATTTCACTCTATGCACTGCTTTTGCCATATCCTGTAAATTTAGTTTTGTTTTCATTTTCATGTACTTCAAAGTATTCTTAAAGTTCCCTTGAGATTTCTTTTTGATCATGTGTTATTTAGAAGTATGTTGTTTAATCTCCACATATTTGGGGGTTTTCCAATTATTTTCTGTTACTGATTCCTAATTTAATTCCATTGTAGTTTGAGAGCAGAAATTGTATGATTTTTATTTTTAAAAATTTGTTAATGTATGTTTTGTGGCCCAGAATGTGGTTTATCTTGGCAAATGTTCCGTATAAGCTTGGGAAGTATATGTATTCTGCTTCTGTTGGATGAAATTGTAAATAGATGTCTAATATATCCAGTTGATTGATAGTGGTGGTGAGTTTAACTTAGTCCTTACTGATTTTTCTGCCTGCTGGATCTGTCCACTTCTGATAGAGGGGTGTTAAATTTCAACTCTAATAGTGGATTTATCTATTTCTCCTTGCAGTTTTATCAGTTTTTGCCCCATGTAGTTTGATACCCTGTTGTTTAGGCATGTACATACTAAAGATTGTTGTGTCTTCTGGGAATGACCCCCTTATCTTTATGTAATGATTCTCTTTGTCCCTGATAACTTTACTTGCTTTGAGGTCTGCTCTGTCTGAAATTAGTATAGCTACTCCTGTTTTCTTTTGAGAAGTGTTAGTACAGTTTGTCTTTCTCCTTCCATTTACTTTTAATCTATATGCGCCTTTATATGTAAAGTGGCGTTCTTGTAGACAACATGTAGTTGACTCTTGTTTTTTTTTTTATCCATTCTGACAGTCTTTTTCTTTTAATTATTGTGGTTTTACTTCTTCATTTCAATATGGATGTCTTTTACTTCTTTTTCTTGCTTTATTGCACTTGCTACAATCTCCACTACAGGGTTGACCAGAAACTGTGAGAGCAGACATCCTTGCCTTGTTTCTAATCTTACGTGGGGAACATTCATTTGGAAACCAGGTGTGAATTTTTCTTTGGTACTAGATATTTTTGTATTTCTAGAAATATTCTTTAGATTTTGCGGGCGGGGGGATGCAGTTTTTTGGGTATTATTTTGTAAAGTGGACCAGAACAGTGTTTATCTTAGAGGAGGAATCAGCAAACCATGACCTGTGGGCCACATCTCATCCACCACCTGTTTTTGTAATGGGCTGCAAGCTAAAAACAGTTTTTCCATTTTTAAGTGACTGAAAAATGGAAGAAGACGATTTCATGACTTGTAAAAATTATATAAAATTCAAATAAAGTTTTGTGGGAGCTCAACCATTGCTCCCTTACTTATGTATGACCTATGGGTGCTTTCCTGCTACGGCGGCAGAGTTGAATAGCTGCACTGGAGACCATATGAGCCGCAGAGCCCCGAATGTTTACTGCCTGGCCCTTCATAGAAAATGTTTGCTGACTCCAGTATAGAGGTAATCTAGCCCACTACAGAGCTGCTAAAAGCATTCTGAGCACTCTGATGCCCTGTAAATCATGAGGCGACCTGGTTGGCAGGAATAGGAACTATGTCCAACGCCGTTTGAGCTCAGAGGGTCATTCCCACTGGCTTTCGGCTGGTTCTTTCCCTTACACACGTGTCCTGGTTAACTAACACCTAACTGAAGCCTCCAGGTGGACCCTGTGCAAACCTCTAGATATTCTGTTTACGCAGCCCTCTCCCCTCTGTGCTGTGCCCTGTGTACTCTCCCCTCCTTGACCTATTTGGATGCTTCTCAGTGCAGGACCCGGTTGCCCCTGGGCTCCCAGTCCCCATGCTGGGCAATATCTAGGGCAGCCCTAGAGCTCATCTCAGTTGTTTCCGATCCCTCGGGGAGCACGATCCTTCATTTCCCGATGTCCACGTCTCTCTCGAAACTGTTGTTTTATATATTTTGCCTGTGGTTTTGTGTTTGTTTTTTGTTTTTTTCAGTTGTTTTTTCAGTTGTTTCAGGCCAGAAGTAAATCAGGTCCCTGTCAGTCCCTCTTGGCCAGAAGCAGAAATCTAATTCTGTCTTGACCTCCCTGTTCACAGTGAAATTATCTAGTAAATGGACCTCTGTGCTTCTCTTATCTCTTTAATTCTATGTACTTCTCCCGTTATCGTGTCTGAAGCAAAATGAACCACACAGAGCATTGCGGCTTTATATATGTATATCCACGTACAGTGCTTTATCCTTCTGGATTCATGGTCCTGAAAGGAGTGTCTCGCTCGCTGATAGTAATGACTTTTCTGGCATTGTTGCTTTTTGTTGCCCAGAAAAGCTGCTTTCAGTCAGGAGAAGTATCCTTGTCCCCGAGAAGGCGCTGCGTGCAGAGACCGTGGCAGGTCAGGTGCGAAAGGATGCCACCTGCCGGTTTTTGTGTTGAGCCTCCAAAGCAGAGAGCATCCTTATTGAGATGCCCGCCTTTTGAAAGCCCCACCGGCCTTTGGGGTGTGTGAAGGGGTGGGGACAGGGCGGGCAGATGAAGGAGTGGGGCACAGTAGCGGGGTGCATTCAGGGCATTTCTTCTTCTCCCCTTACCTTGGTGTTCTGAAATGCCATATTCCTCTTTGCTTTCGCAGCGAGCTATTTTTCAAGGATAAGCACACACACACAAAATGGAAGCAATCTTTACGTTAAACCCTTATTAGCCTTTTTTCTGCCTGAAGGATCTTGGGGATGGGCTGAGAGGTTGCCATGGTTTTCCTTCGTTGCCAGGTCCTGCGCTAGAAGAAATAAGGGACCATGAAGGGTCGTGTCTAACTTCCTTTCGCCCATGGAATCTGTTAGCTTTTCTGTACTTTTGTTGACCCTTAGAGAACACTTTGAAAATCATCCTAAAATAACAGTTCGTCAGTAGAACTTAGACTCAAGGCAATGAATGCTTTCCTTTTCTAACCTAGACACGAAGCCTCATTACAACCAGTTAGCCAGCCTTGGCTTCTGTGCTGCTGAAGCTGTAATTTGAGGCACAAATGGACATTAGGCAGAAGATGGGTGAGGGGCTGGCATTAACCAGATCACCTCAAAAATCCCCGAGATACAATAAAGGAGGGTGACTTTTTGGTTAGGACAGACCCTTGCCTCTGAGTCGGATGGCACCCAAACTCAGGGGCTCTCGTAGGTAGGGTTTTAATGCCGTCTCTTCATACCATGATTCCGTCCATGTTCTTTCTAGGTGCTCGCAGAAAGTTGGGTACTCGTTCTAGATTTCTGTGTTCTTAAGTCCCTCCATGTTGTCACGTGAAATAGCGGCAGGGAAGGTGGCCGGCCAGACTGGCAGAGCTGGGCAGCTCATCTTCGAACCCTGGCGACTGTTAACTTCACAGACAACTTTCTTGGAAGATACCCTTTCTGGTAGCTGTCACCTACACCAGATTCCTTTCCTCAGATCTTAAAACGCCAACAAAAATAGAAACATCTACTCTCAGGACTTGCTCTGGGAGTTTTCCCAGTGGAGTAATTAACTTTACCCAGCATGTCTAGCCATCCTTATCTGTCCCTTACTTCCCCTCCTCCACGGAGAGCTCCTCCTTGCGTCAAATGTGAGCATTCCTGTTGCTTCTGTCTGGGCCCTGGACTAACACGACATCAGCTACTTTTCCTACGACCTGAACTCAGAGAGCTATCTAGTATTGTTCACAAGCCCTTCCCTATGTTCAGTGGACACTGAGGTGCGTTCTTGTGCAAGCCTAGCGGGCCCTCTGTGGTCATTCCTTGATTGAAGCATGCGTATTAAGTATGCTCTGTGCCATCACTTGGGCTCGGAACTGGGGCAAAAATACAGGAAAAGAAGACACAGTTCCAGCCATTGAAGCCCTTGTCATGTGCTCGGTCAGGGGCCCGAGGTGGTCGCTCTTAGGAATGTCCCTCGGTTTTCCTTCCTTGTTAAAACGTTGGTACCTTTTTGCTGTGGGCAGTTTCAAAACTATGTAAGTAGAGAAAGCAAGAGGACGATCCCATTTCGCCCATCATTTGCTTCACCCATTACCAACTCCTAACCAATCTTGTTTCATCTTTATGTCTATCCACTTCCCTCTCCCGCCCATCCCAGGGATTTTTTTTTTTTTTAAAGATTTTATTTATTTGACAGAGATAGAGACAGCCAGTGAAAGAGGGAACACAAGCAGGGGAAGTGGGAGAGGAAGAAGCAGGCTCCCAGGGGAGGAGCCTGATGCGGGGCTCGATCCCAGGACGCCGGGATCACGCCCTGAGCCGATGGCAGACGCTTAACGACTGAGCCACCCAGGCATCCCCCAGGGATTATTTTTGAAGGAAACCCTAGACATCATATCATTTCAACAGTGGATATTCTGGAATATATCTTTAAAGTATGTTTATAAAAGGTAAGGATTGTTTTTTAGATATAACCACAATGTCATTATCATCCTTAGTAAGTTAACGGTAATTCCTTAATATAATCAAATATCCAGCATTCAGATCTCCCAGATTGTCCACGATGGATTTTTTTTTTAGGTCATTCGATTCAGGATCTGAATGTGGTCTATACATTGCGACTGATTGATATGTCCCTTAAGTTTCTTTAATAGGTAGGTACTTTTGCCAACTCCCTCTTTTTCCCTTCGCAGTTTCTCTGTCGAAGAAGCAGGGGTCATTCGCCCTGTACTTTCCCACTATCTAGACTTGCTATTTGTAATCCCATATATTGTTTAACATATTCCTCTGCCCCACATATTTTCTGTAAATTGGTAGTTAGATTTCGTGGCTTGATCAGAATCAAGTTTGTTATTTTTGGCAAGAACACACGATGATGATTGTCCCTCTCTGACCTGGAGCCACCAGATAGTCCTCCCACAATTACATGATGTTCAGTTAGAGGATGGTTTTTCAGAACGTCTAAAGATAGGAAGGCTCCAAACACCTAATTATTCCAAAGGGATTTTCAAAAACAATGATCGTATTAGTTTTCCGTTGCCGCTGCAATAAATTTGCACGAACATAGGGACTTAATATACAAGTTTATTATCTTACTGTTCTACAGGTCGGAAGTTCAATACAGCCTTCCTGGGCCAAGATCAAGGTGTCGGCAGGGCTGGTTCCTTTCTGGAGGCTCCGGGGAAGAATTCGTTCCCTCACCTTTTCTGGCCTCTCGAGGCCCCCCACATCCCTTGGCTCACAGTCCCCTTCTTCTGTGTGCAAAGCCAGCAACTCGCATCTCCCTGACCCTTCTTGGAGTCTCCCTCTGACCGCAGCTGTGACAGATTCCTGTTTTGAAGGACTCACGATCACACTGGGCCCACCTGGATAATCCAGAACACTCTGCCCTCTCAGATTCCTTGGCCTTAATCACATCTGCAGAGTTACTTTTGCCATGTAAGGTCTCATAGTCTCAGATTCCAGGGATTGGGATGTGGACATCTTCAGGGGGCTGTTACTCTGGGTAGCACGATGCTCATCCCTTCTTAAAAATTCGCACCACTGTAATACCGACAGACAATTGGTAGCGTGTGGTGTGTTTCAAATGATTATGACATCACAGTGACGGGGGTCATGTGATGCGGGGCAGATTAGGGCAATGAGCTACAAGTGTGCCATTAGCGTGGTTTCACACCGCTCTGCATAATTGCATGGGTCTTGATCGTCTCTCTCTGTGAGTAGCAGCATTTTGTCTTGCTCATTATTTCTTGGATCACGGTACCGCATCCCCTTAGAAATGCTGCTGTAAGCCTGGAGAAGCTCAGGTCATCAGTATGATTATTAACACATACGCAGCATCTCTGTTACGGGGACCATCTGTGTCTTTGGATTGTGGAACGGAAACTTACCGTAGCAGTTTACCATAGTGAGGAGGTACCAGGTTCTTAGAGAAATGAGCCAAGTGCCACAGAATTTTCGACCCTTACTCTGTTTTGCATCAGCGAGATAACCTTTTGGTAGTCAAGTCAGTGCATCCAGGTGGAGAGAGAAGAGTACAGTACTATTGGTATTTCCGTTCATAATCTATGTCTCTACCAGATAAAGCAACTTCAGGGCCTTAATGATTCTTTTCCTAATGGAAAACCGCAGAGGACTCTCCTTTCCTCTTGTTAAATTATTTTACCTTTTAATCCACATTGACCCTTGACCCTTGATCCTTTGTATAGATTATTCTTGGGATGCATTTGGAATTTTACCGTAACGTTGGCCGTCCTGTAGCAGCACTAGGTTGACGATAGATTTATCTTGGAGGCCATCCAAAAGGTTGTTGCTAAAGACCAAAAGGACCTCATTATAAAGTGATTTTGTTGTAAAATGGTCCCTTGGAACAGTCTCTGGAGATGGCAGGTCATTTGTATCGTTAAAAACGTACATAGTGTCAAAAAAATGTTACTGAGGGGTCCTTACCTCACACCATTAGTTTAAATAAATTCCAGATGAATTAACAAGCTAAGTGTAATGGTTTAATTCCATAAAAAGACGAGGAAAAAAATAAGTAAATGTTAATGTGATCTTGGGTAAGAAAAGAACTTCTTCGTGATTTCTGCTTCTATAGATAGACTTTCCTGTGACACAGTCATTTAAAAATCCCCATCAACAAATGAAACCGCGCTGGCGTGGTGTCCTCACCTGGCATATCGCTGGGGTAGAAAGAATCCTTGTCATTAGACTCAGCCCCAGAACGTTCTTCCCAGGGCCCCTGAAAACGAAGAAAAAAGTTCAAAGAGCTCAGTGAGACCGCCCAGCGAAAAACAAAAGGAGAAACAAAGAAAACATCACATTTTAAAGAAAGGAACTTGAATAACTTGAATTCTTTTACCTTTAAATTTTCAAAATCTAGCAAAGTAATATATCTTCATTTTTAAAACAAAAATGCTATTTTACTATACATTGTTTTGTATCCTGCTTTTTAACTTACCTGTGTTACCATGGACTTCTTTTAACATGAAAATGTTCATGTACGATACCATTTTTAATAGCCATTTACTGTTTTACTTAATGAATATACTATGTTTTTAAATAAATCCCTGTGTTTGGGGATTAGATTTTTCACTACTGTGAACGTAACAGTCTGGGGTCCAATTGGGAAAAAGAGATTTGAACAGGGAAAATGTAATATTTTTATTAACCATAGCAGGGGAATAGAGGATCAAGGGATTGGCTAGCAGGAAGTAAGGGGACAGAAATAGCAGGTATAAGGTGCAATCACTAACTCTTGGGCTGAGATCGAGGACTCTAGGAAGCACTCCGTACTCCCAGGATTGAGATGCAGGAATTGCTGTGGTGCTGAGCTTGGGACTTTCTGGGAATCTGCCCTCTGGGGCGCCAGGGAATCCCATTGTTTGGGATGTGTGGAGCTGGAGGTATTCTGTTACAACACGGCCCAAGGAGGGGGGCTGTCGTGTCGGGAGTAGTTGCTGGCCTCTGGGTACTGCTGGCAACCGTCCTGCCCAGAAGCAGAACACCATCCTTCTGCCACGTCTCTGCAGTCCTGCCCATTGATAGAGCTGACAAAGAAAAAAATACTTAAACGATCCAGATGCATTTTCACCGAACAGTCAAAAAGGGTGACTTTGGGGCTGAGAGGCAATAATCTGATAACCAGCCCAGGAAACGTTTTGGGGAATATCCTCGTAAATACTTCAGTGCGTACTTTCTGAATGTTTTCTTACATTCGTACGCATGGAATCGAGAGTTGAAAAATGGTAGGCTACATTTGCTCTGTAGAAGGGTATGTTTCCTGTCCTTCCACGACGATGCTTAGGAGCTTCTCCTTCACATGTTAGTTAACCCTGGGCATTAGCTTGCTTTTCAATCCTTACAAATACGATAATCCAAAAAAATCTTGTTTTTTTTTTTTTTTTTTCCGTTATTTTTAAAGAAGCAGTGCTGTCAAGGCTTTTATTTGTTTTTCCTTTGGTATTCTTTTGTGAATTTCATGTCTATATCCTTTGCCCATTTATAAAATTGGAATATTTTTCTTATTGATCTGCATATGCTCTTTATGTATTAAGCATCAGAAAGTTTAAATGTTGATGTAATCAAATCTTAACGTTATTTCATTTGTAATATTTAAAAATTTTGTTTATCTGGAAATCATTTTAGTTTAAGGTATGAAGTAGTATTTAATATTTTTTCTTTATTTTCTTTTTACTATCAACTGTTTTTTCTCTTTTCTTGACCTGTTACTTTTACGGTATATTGAATTGTATTATATGCCCGGGTATGGACTTCAAATTGTTTTCCTTTGGTTTTTAGTTGCCTCTTTGACTTTTTCTTTCAGAACAGGATGCAGGCCTGGATGCCCTGTCCTCTATCATAAGTCGCCAGAAACAGATGGGGAAGGAAATCGGGAATGAACTAGATGAACAAAATGGTAAGAATATGGCTGGGGTTGACCACGTTTGCAATTCATTGTAAATACTAAAGGCTTGAATATTTGTTAAATGATTTTAATACTATAAAACACATAAAGTAGTTTACCATTGATGGATTATTACCGTTGAACACAGTGGAGAGTGGTTTGTGGCAGATTTGGGTTGTAGTTAACTGAATACTATGTAAAGAAATTCAATAAGAAATTTCTAGTCCTTTGTTGCTGCTCTAAAAAATACTTTGTTTTATGAGCGGCACGTCCCAGGAGCTTTGCCTTTATGTGATAATGGGATGAAATTGCTCAGAGCGCTGTACACTGATGTGTGGCTCTCCAGGCCGCGGGGACCCTGTGTCATCCACATACCCAGTGGAGCTGGCTCCTCTTCCCTCATAAGTTCCAGACTGCGGGGCAGAAAAGTGCTTGAAGATCTCTGTTCAGGACTTGATGTGACAGATCTGGTTGGGGCAAGATTAATTTGCAAACCATAGCAGGATGGCTTGGGGAAACAGAGCTTTGTTGGGGGCCTACCTGAAAAGCTCCTGTGCTTGCGGTCCATGGTGCTAGGGGACAGGGCCTGGTAGGAGCACTGCAGCGGTCGGAGTGGAGAGGAAGAGGACAGAGGCAGGTGACTGATGGCACTTGTACTGTGGGGGGCTTGGGGGGGGGGGGTCACTGGTCTGTGAGTGGAGATCCTAAGTCCAGGTGGGACATGTCCACTTAGAGATGCCAGTGAGACATCCGAGTGGCCGTGTTGAGTAGACGGTTGGAAGTTTGGTACCAGAGCTCGGTGAGAGCACAGGACCAACAAGAAGGGATGTCAGAAGCTTCTGCATGGAGGTAATGTGTGAAAGCACAGGAACAGTGGGGTCACCATCTATGTCATTGCATTTAATCGGTACACGGCATCACGAAGGCAACGCTAGCCCTGTTTGCTAGCGACAGAGCTCAGAGTGGCTGAGGGACTCCTAATGTCACATCACTTATAAGTGACAGCATTGAAATTCCAGCACGGGTCATCTGAGTCTTGTGACTGCTTTTTTACCACGCTGCCCTTCCTGTCTAAGGAAGACAACATAAGGAGAGAAAAGTGGAAGGTTCTAAGGTTTTGGCTGTGGTAGATATAGTACCATGGAGGCTCACGATTGCACGGCTTTCAAGAAAAATGACCACAGACCTGTGAGCACAGCAGTCCTAGGAGTGGAAACTGTACAGAAAGTACTTCTTTTCTTGATCTCCACAAAGAATGAGTTCATTTCTTCCCCCAACACTACTGCATTTATCATAAGTAAATAAATTCATCTA
Organism: Ursus americanus; assembly: GCF_024610735.1. Lineage (NCBI taxonomy): Eukaryota > Metazoa > Chordata > Mammalia > Carnivora > Ursidae > Ursus > Ursus americanus. The sequence goes on along the minus strand of NC_142140.1, from coordinate 64,113,214 downwards.
TTTTATCATCTATCGTAAAGAAGTAGATTGCTAAAGCAAATGGGGAAACCCTCTATCTTTATAATGCTCATGGTGGTTATTACTAGTTCAAGCACAGAGGGGAGGATACTTGAGTCCTTTTCCTGATGACGCTAACATGAATGTGCTAATTTATATATTTGCGTATAATTCAGTGATTGGCCAGTTCCTTCCTGGAGAGACTGTTAGGAAGAAATTAAGCTCTAGAGAAAAATCTGCTTATCATAGGTATAATTGTTCTTTAAAAAAAAAAAAGGATTTATTTATTTTGGCGGGGAGGAGCAGAGAGGGAGAGGGAAAGAATCTTAAGCAGGTTCCTCTCTGACCTCCAAGGCCTACGCGGGGCTCGATTCCACGACCCTGAGATCACGACCTGAGCCAAAACCAAGAATCGGATGCCCAACCTATTGAGCCACCCAGGCGCCCCTAATTATTCTTTCTGTAAAGAAACATAGCCTATTTAGCGGTCAGACTAGAGAGCATTCTAGCCACCAAGATGGTAAAGCATGCCCATCTTGTGATGTGCCTCGGTAAGCCACTGTGTAGTCATGTCTGGGTAGGTGGCTAAGAACGGATGGTGCATTCTTTGGTGGGTGACTTGCTGACTTCCGGGTGAGATCACCATGCATCTTTCCCGCATAAGCAGTCATGCTAGTGTGTCCTTGTCTTGTCTTCCCAGTAGTCTGATGGTTATCCTACTTTGCTGCCTGTTAGAGTCACCCCGGGGGGCCTTTAAAACCCCCAAAGCTCAGGCCATCCCAGTGTTTTAGATTTCTTTTATTGTTGTAACAAATTACCACAAACTTAGTGGCTTAAAAACAGCACACACTTACCATCTTACAGTTCTAGAGGTCTGAAGTCTGACCCACATCTACTTGGGCTAAAAAAAAAAAAAAAAAAAAAAAAAAAAAAAAAAAGCTAGGGTGTTGGCAGGGCTGCATTCCTTTCTGGAGGCTCCAGGGGAGAATTAATTTCCTTGCCTTTTCTAGCTTCTAGAGGCTTCCTCCATTCCTTGGTTCATGGCCCTCTCCTCCATCTTCAAAGCCAACACCAGTGAACTGAGTCCTTCTAACATCACATCACCCTGACCTCTAACTTCTATCTCCCTTTTCTGCTTTTAAGGACCTTTGTGATTCCATTTGGCCCACCCAGGTAATCTAGGATAATTTCCCCACTTTAAGGTCAGTTGGTTAGCAACCTTAATGCCTCTTGACTGTGTACTGTAACATATTTATAGCTTCTGGGGACTGGAATGTAGACACCTTCCAGGGGCCATTGCTCCACTCCCCACAGTACTTACACCAGTTAGACTAGAGTCTCCAGGGGTGGGGGCCAAGCATCTGCATCTTTAAGGCTTCCCAGATGGTTTCAACGTGCTGCCGAGTTTGAGAACCAGTGTCCCCATTGAATGTGAGCGCTCTCCATTCACGTTGTCTCTCTCATTGTCTGCATTGCGGCTATAGATCCCACGCACACGTGCGGAAGTACACCCAAGAGTTACACAGACACACGTGTACCATCCTTATCACGGTTCTGATCTCATGTTTTACCCCTATCCTTTCCCCTTCTTCCTCCTTACCTCCCAGTCCTCAGCTCCATCCCAGCCCTGGATGCATACATGTGAACATAGGCAAACAGGAGGTATTTTTCCACTTAGTTGCCAAAGTAAGCTGGGTTTTCTCTGTGGTGGCCTCCCAGAGAGATTGCAGTTATGCTGGTGGTTTTCTAATGTGCACATTTGCTCCTCAGAAATAGGGCAGAGTCAGCCATTTTCCTTCATAGGGTGTGGGAGACTCTGAGGATAAAAAATTATATCCCTGCCAAGACTACAATCAGCCTTTATTCCTTTTGTCAAAATCAAAAAGGCCATTATATCTGTAGGTATTGAGAACAGGGTGGCAGCCCCATCTGGATTTTTATTGTGACCTGAGTATATAATGAGGAGCCAGGGACACTGGAGTAGGAGACCACTTTTGTTGTAAATATCTCTATTTGATTTACTGACCTACTGAATTAGTCTTTTGGTTTTCATTAAATGAGAAAAACAATAGGCTAAGATAATGGCCAGCTGGCTGTTTTGGAATCAACTACCAAAGCCTTACTAACAAAATACATTGTACTTAGGACATAACCACAAAGCTGAAGAGCCAAATTATCATCAATTTAGGAATTCAGGTTCAGTCTTCTCATAGATTTAAAGAGGGCCAGACCAACCCCACCAACTGCCCTGTTCATATGCGGATGACCAAGCCTAATGAGGAAAAGGATTAGCAGTTAAGTGAAAATCCCAGTACTGGAGACCTAAACTATACCTGGGTCTGGGGGCTGGGGGCGGGGGGGACTGAGCCAAGGAGATCACCTTGTGGAAATACAGAGTTCAGTGCCCTTCAGTTCAAGCTGAAATGTATGGATGGCTGGGCACAAAGGGCTCATGTCAGGCTATGCAGATGCTGTTCCCGAATGGGGAGTCATGGCGCTGGTTTACCAAACAGTTCCTTAAAGTTCATGCTCAAGAGGACAGGGCCTCTTGAAAAGAACACTACCACAAGAAAATGGGATTGACGTGACTAACGTAGTTGTTCCTAAGACCTCATTTTGGCATTGGCCAAACAAAGTCAGCACCAAAAAGGACCATAGAGGCATGGTTCTGATGGTAGAAATAGCACCAAGAGCAGACCGCTCCACGAAGTTTTGCTAATGTGTGCCAGTCTGCATCATTCTTTTTGATGTTCAGTTGTCCCAAATTTGGCCCAGTCCTTCTGATGCTTCTCTGTTAATCTTTGATTACTTCCTTGTTTTCTGAAAGAAACCAAAATGACAAAGGAGGGCACGTGCCTTCACAGTGTCAGTACTAAGATTGAGGAGACCAGTGTGTCCTTTCAAAGAGCTAGAAACTATGACTAATGTCTTTGAAGGACACAAGATGACCAAAGATTTCATATACACATCAGTGAATTGCCGTTGTAAAGGTCTGTTAGAGCCCCTCGACTGAATTTTCATGTTGAATATTTAGGAAAGTAATGTGGTAGACTGAATAACAGCCCCCACCCCCAAATACGCACATCCTGATCCCTGGAATCTCTTAATGGCACCTTCTGTGGCAGAGGGGACTTTGCCGATGTGTTAATAATAAATTAAGGATACTGAGACAAGGAAATCATCCTGAATTATGTGTTTGGGTCCCAAAATGTGATCACAAACGTCCTTATAAAAGGGAGGCAGAGAGAGGTTTGAGACAAAAGAAGGCAAGGTGGTGACTGAAAAGATGCTATTCTTCTGGCTTTGAAGATGGAGGAAAGGTCCACAAGCCAAGGGATATGGGGAACACAGCTCTAGAAGCTGGAAAAGGCCAGAAAATGAATTCTACCTCACAGCCCCTGAAGGGACACTGTAACTTCAGTCCAGTGAAACTGACTGTGGATTTCTGATCTCCAGGACTGTAAGGGAGTGAGGGTGTGTATGTGTGTGTGTGTGGGGGGGGGGGTGGTTTCTTTTCTGGGCTTAGATCGTGCTTTATTCCAGAACATGCCTTTATGTCTATTTGACTGCTGGAAAACCTGGTGCATTCTGTTGGGGAGGAAGAATTTTCCTCCGTCTTTCAAGATCCTTCCAGCTGGACTGGAAATCAAATTGACATGAGTTAGATTTACAGGAGAAAATCAAATTTAGTTTTGTACATACAGGGAATTCACACAGACATGAAATTTGAATGTGTGTTAAGCCCCTAAGTTTGTGATAATTTGTTAGAACAGCAACAGGAAGCTAATGTAAGTAATGGTGTATTTTTATCAATTGTCAGTGAATTCTGCTTAACCACCCTTATGCTAGAAAATGTATTTCGAGTCTTCCAGGTGTCTGTAGCTCCTCTTCTTGAAGAAACTTCTTCAAAGCAGGCTTCACAGAAGGATATTTGCATTGCTGGTGCCCCAGTCAGTCTCTACCCGAAGGCCTCTCAAACTGTTTATTTAGCACTTTGATAATAGAATTTCGTCTTGTATTAATGAAATAAATGGGTGGGCAGTTTGGTGAAGGAATCTTTTTGTGGCATATCCAGGATCAGAATTTCCCAAAGTGTGTTAGGCAAGGTGATTTTAGAAAATATGTTGAGAAACACTTTCCATTTTAATAGTTGCATATTTCAATGAAATATAAATGACTCACATTTGAAACCTGTGATTTCACAGCAATATAAAATTTCCTTATTCAATTAAATCGTATAAGCAGAAAAATAAGCATAATATGTACGTACCATAATAAGCATAATATTTATGTAATAATATATTATTATAGAAGCATAATAGTGAGTTGATATAAAGGAAAACATTAAGCGTATACGGTGCAGGTGAAATATGAACACAGCAACGAATTCTAAAGGTGGTATTTGAAAAGCTGACATGTGGGGAACACCACTATAAGAAGACCCTTTTTGTTCAAGTCAGGGTTGCTATAGAGTACTTACGTGGTTTTCGGCTTCGTCCTGGGACGGCACTCTGTGATTTAATAAGTGCCCCCTTTCCACTTGGACTTCACGGCGGTGAGATCACACATTAGACGAGCAGAGGGGTTGGAAGACCAGCTGGAGCGATGCCTCCCAGCCCTGCGAGCTTGTAGGTCTGTAAGGCAGTGGCTGTGGTAGGAGCAATGTTGTCGGGTGCTGCAGCCCCCAGAACCGAAATACAGCTGCCCTTTGGGGGAAGCAAGACACGCAGGAACCACTTTTTCTTTCAAGGAAATATAAAATGGCCAGAGGTGTAGGGAGTTCCTGTGACTGCTTGGCAGGTGGCGTGTGGAGCAGAGTGATACCCGATCCACTGCCCAGAGCTGTGTCCCAGGAGAGCTGTGCCCAGACTTGGTGAGCATTTCCCTGTAGCATTAGGCACTTTCCCGGTCAAGTGGGCTTTTATGAATTGATGCAGGAACCTAAGCCCCCACCCCCAGATTTGGAATAGAGACACAGAAATGTCAGGTGGGGAAACGGTTTTCTCTAAGAGGCTGTGCTGATCCAGATTCGTTTCCTTTACTGGGAGTTCATTCAGTGGACTTGGCCGACTGCTAGGATTAGCGGAGCGGGCTCTCGCGCCTGCACTTCATTCATAAAGAAGCTTGTGAGTCACTTCATCTCTGAGATTCTGAGGGTGGGAAGGAGTTTGGGGTCATCCGTCCCCAGGCCCCCGACCCCCTGCTATCTTCCCATCTTTGGAAGAACGGCACTCAGTCATTTCTGACCTGTGCTCGTCTGTGCTTTCCTCTGAGGTCTTCTGGGGTGGCCGGGGCAGGGCGGGGGGTGGGGACACCGTGAATCCTCCTGATGCGCGGAATCCCCGGCGACAGCTCACCTTTCTTCCATCTACATTTGTACATATGTTTGCATGTTGGAGATGAAATCAACCTTTTTTCTTCCTATTAGACGTAGTAAGGTCTTTGCCCTAAATCCAGATGAGTATTTTTCCTTCCCTAGTCTATCTTCCATTCGCTCAGCAAACACGGAGTGCCAATTATGTGCTAAGCTCTGTGTTGGAAGGCACGCATCCAGCTGTGGTGAAAGACACAGCTTCTGCCCTCCTGGAGCTTTTGTTCTCCTGTGGAAGGCAGAGACCAGACAGATCGCTACACAGATCCCCAGGTGGAGACAATGGTGAGCAGCGTACAGGATACTTGCTGAAACACCCAGCAGGACAGCCTGGCAGAGTTTGAGGCTCAGGAAAGCCTTCCCTGAGGAACTGATATTGGTACTGAGATTTAAGGGGAAGAGCATTTCAAACAGATGGAACAGCATATGCAAAGGCCCTGATGTGGAGAGGAACACCGCAAGGTTGAGGAATGTGCGAGAAGGCCAACGTCCCCAGAGCGCAGAGAACTTTGGAAGATGAGAAGGGAGAGCAGGCCGAGGGAGGGCAGGAGCCATGTAGGGGTGGCCATCGACCGCCTCTGTGCAGTGCCCTGAGCATCCGTCACGTGAGTGCTATCCATTGTGCAGAATTGCCCAGTTTCTTACTTCATCGGTGCTGTCATCTTGTCTTTTAACTCACTTAGACTCAGGGAGACAGGTCTATAAGTGCACGTATGTGCTTTCCGCACTGTTCCACAGTAGTGAGCACATCTAAACTGAGAGTGCTCAGCCACTTTTGGGGAGGAGACATGCGCACACTGGCAGCAACATTTATTCAGTTATCAAACCTGGTTCTTTATATCGTGAAAACCAACAGTAGCGCCTAAAAACCAAATCCTCCCCCCACCCCCCCCCTTTTTTTTTAACTGCGCTTGCTGGCTGGGGGAGACAGACATTAAACAGGTACTCCCCCACATCAGGGTATTTTCTCTCATCGTGGTAAGAGCTGCCAGGGGAGGAGGCCAGCTGTCGTGGCAGAGCTGACTCGGAGTTCCACGGCCAGATGGTGGCTGAGGTCTCGGGGATGGGCCGAAGTTGGCCAGTGAAGGGGTAGCGGGCAGTTGCTGCCTCCAGGGAGTGGCCAGACGTCCTATGTGAGGTCTTGGAGGCTGGAGAGAACCTTGCAAGTTTGAGAAATCCAAAGAAGGCTTTCGTGGCCGGGGGAAGAGTGAGTCAGGAGGCGAGCGGACCGAGATGAGGCTGTGCAGGGCTCTGGAGCTGGAGCTGGGAAGGCTTCACAGTGTGAACACCTAGTAAGCCCTGAAAATTACAGAGGTTTTATATTTTCCTGGGAAGGACTCTGGTTTGTTTTAGCCACAATCAACAGTCCTAGTCAGGAACAGTTATGTTAACAGTAATTTTGAACAGGACTGTGGCTCCGGGCTCATTTATACTGTTTCTTCTTTTCAAATATACAAAAGCCTATACATCCTCCTTCAAATAGCACTTCGACGCACCACAAATACTGTGTTTGGTGCCTTTTTTTTTTTTTTTTTTTTTTACCCCTGAGTCCATTACATTTTATAAATTGCCATTGGTTTTTCTTTTTTAACTCCTTGTTTCTTAATTTCCAAACCTGTGTGTTTTTAAGCCATCTTTTTATTGTTGATTTTCTCATTGAGTTGCCTAGAGGCCAGAAAATAATAATAATACTACTTGTTCGGATGTCCTCTGGGGTGTGGGAGCGGTCACAAGTAGTCACTGCTCCACGTGGGCCCGGGAAGGTGCATCTTCCAGGCCGTGGAGACAGGGCTTTGGAGACGCTTTCGAGAGCAGCCTCCCCAATGCTCTTGTCCGCATCCTTTTTTTTTTTTTTCAAGATTTTATTTATTTATGTGACAGAGAGACAGCCAGCGAGAGAGGGAACACAAGCAGGGGGAGTGGGAGAGGAAAAAGCAGGCTCCCAGCAGAGGAGCCTGATGTGGGGCTCGATCTCAGAACGCCGGGATTACGCCCTCAGCCGAAGGCAGACGCTTAACGACTGCGCCACCCAGGCGCCCCATCTTGTCCGCATCCTGACGTGACCTCCCACCTGTCCGCTTCCTCTGCCAGCTTCTGCAGGAGGCATGTGAAATCTGCTTCCGTGTTTGTGACTTTAGCAGTTTTTCCATGTGATTGGGGTTTTTTTTTTTTTTTCTACCTTTCAAGGAAAGGCTTTTAGGCACATATGTGCACAGGGTTATTTTATTTCATTTTGGTGGCTGTATCTTTTTGTCAGTAGGGAAAGATCTGCCTTTATGGCTAATGGGTTTGCCCTTCTGGGATCAGTATCACTCCCTAGGCTTTCATTTGGTTAGTGTTTGCCTAATATAGCGATTCTCACACTTTGTGGTCTGAGGACCGCTGTGAATTCTGCAAAATTGTTGAGAGCTCCTGAGAGCTTTGGTTTACATGGGTTATCTCTATCAATACTAACTGCATTTGAAACAAAAAGCAGGCATTTTATTTTATTTATTTTTTGTGAAAAGCAGGCATTTTAAAAACATTTATGAGTTCTTTTAAGAAACAATAACACACCATTACGTGTTAACAAAAATAACTTGATTTTTATGAACAGTAACCCCAAACATCAGCTTCAACGAGGAAATGCTTATGATATTTTTTTATCTTTCAGTGTTTGTCCATTGTAGGTCATTGGTGGGCATAGTTAATTGAGATCCCGGGCTGATGCAATAGCCACCATTTCAAACATAGGGAGATACTGTGTCAGAGATGAGAGCTCTCCCGGGACTTGTTCCTGCGATGAAATGCTCTGGCCCAGAAGTGACTGGTCAGCCTCTTTCACAGCTCATTGTTCAGAACTAATCATGTGCCCCTACCCAGCCGTCCGGAGGCGTAATCCTACCAATATGTCTAGTTGGGTGATGGAGGGGACAGAAAGTACTGGTTGAATGGCACATAGGGGTATCATGGGAGCAGTATTTGGCAGTTAAGAGCCAAACTGCCTCTGATCCTTAACTAGCTGCGTGACCTTGGGCAAGTAAGTTACTTCTTCTCGCCTAAGCTTCTCATCTATAAAATGGGGGTTTTAGTGCCTATTTCAGAGTGTTAGAATAGCGCCTCACACATTGTAACTGCTATAAAAGTGTTTTCTGTTATTAACTGTGTTTGCTCACAGTACAGACTTCCAGGTCAAAATGGTAGGCTGAGCTGATGGGGGAGCCATCCCATCCCATCCCACTTCCTCTTCCAAATACGTGGAAATGTAAGATGAAACATTTTTTAAAATTGTTTGTAATTCTTAGCTGACCTCGAAAGCAAGAAAGGGAGTCCTCCAGGTGTCAGAAAGGAAGGCACTTACCTCTCTCGGTGAGTTGACCTGAAGACTCGTGGCCCTCAGAGAGAGCCAAACCAGATGTGTCCCTTGGGGATTTGTGCATAAACACCCATGTGGAGATGGGAGTTGAGGCTGTGGGCCCTGTGCCCTGTGAGGGGCTGCAAGTGGGTCCTCCGTGTAAAGGCAGGAGCTGGGAAATGACACTTTTATGGGAAAGCTAATGTCCCCTACCCCCACCAAGAATGAGATGCTCAGTAAGCCACCCACCTCAGGCCACAGCCACCCTTATATTTTTAACATGCATACCTAAGTTTACATTTTTCTAAGAAAGTCTAAAGCAAATAAATATCTCAGAATAAATCAACTTTAGAATGCTTAAACTTTCCTTCAAACTCCTCATCTTTCATGCTGTTTTCAACGGAAGCCCCCCCCCCACTTTTTTCCCTACAGTCCGTATTTTATTCAGATTTACCAGCATAGTTTACCGATTTCTGTTATAATTCTTGTACTCATGCTGTTACTCCAGCTCTTCTGGTTGATTTTTTTTTTTTTTTGAGAATTATACTTTTAAAACACCAATACAGTTTAAATGCTCGCAGTAGTTTTTTTTCCACAGAAGTATGTTTTGCTTGTTTGTTTGTTTTTAGAGAGAGAGAGAGAGAGGAAGGGCAGGGGCAGAGGGAGAGAGAAAGAATCTCTAGTCGGCTCCATGTCCAGTGTGGAGCCCCCTGGGGGGCTCAGTCTCATGACCCTGAGATCATGACCTGAGCCGAAACCAAGAATCAGACGCTTAACTGACTGAGCCACTCAGGTGCCCCCAAAAGTATGCTTTTAAAGTTGAAAATCTATTAAACCTTTGAGTAGTACTAGTTACAACATAAAATTTCTCCTTTTGCTCTTCATGTTATATCTGTTTTCTCTGCGTGAGTTTTGGTTTATTCATCTCAGTCTTTGCCTTTTGTGCTGTTTTGGGCTGAACTACGTCCCCTCAGAATTCATGCGTGGAAGTCCTCACGCCCAGAACCTGGGAATGCGAACGTGTTTGGAACTCGTGTCTTTAAAGAGATGATTCAGCTGAAATGGAGTCATTAGGAGGGACCCTCATCCACTATGATTGATGTCCTTATATGAAGAGATGAGGACACAAACACACACGGAGGGAAGACCATGTGAGGACGCAGGGAGAAGGGGGCCATGTGCAAGGCACAGAGAGAGGCCCTCGGAAGAAACCGGCCCTGCCCACACCTTGATCTCATAGCTCTAACGCCTGCACAATTGTGAGAATTGTTGTTTAAAACGCCCATTCTTGTACTTCGTGTGGCCACCCTAGCGGACCAATACCGTGGCATGAAATTCTTTATTGACTTCATATTTATGAATCAGAGACCTTTATCCGTGAGTATGGGTAGCTAACATAGGCTTTCTTCATATTCAGGTGTGTTTATTTACCTGAAAGTCTTTCTCGAATAGGAGGATTGGCCGTGTACTGTGTTTCAGTGGGCAGGGTATACCAGTAGGCAGATGTGGTTAGGTAGAAATTCAGGACCCTTCCCTGTAACACTCATCTCAGAATTAACTAAGGTAAGGAGAACTGTAACCTTCAGGGGACATCTTTTATATATTTCATTTCTTTTCCCCTCTCTGTCTATTCTAGAGGCTCTTCTTTGACTTCTTCACTAGCCTGGCCACCAACACCATGGGCACTCGCCAGGCAACCCTTCCCCTCTAGAGAGAGCTGTTCTGGGGGCTCCAGCTGGGACCCTAATACTGCAGCCTTTAGTCTACACAGGACAGGCCCAAGAGCCAACTGGCTCAGCTTTTCTGTAGACAATTCTCCACTCACATGCCCTGATTCCCGCCTGACAGCCACTTCTTTGTAGGCCATTTTTTGGCTCCCAATAGCCATTGACTCACTCCAAGCTTGGAGGTTCTCCAGAGTTCTATCAGGAAGAAAGAGCTCCTATCTGTAGTTCTGATGATGTATTTCAGGTTCCAGTTTTGGTTGACTTGTCAATACAGTCCCAACTATCTTCTTTTTAGAAGAAAGCCTTTACAATGACTTATTCACTGATAGCGCTCTATGTTTTCAGTGCAACCATGGATTTATTCTTCCAAAAAATATTTTTACTGGCATTGCATTGTGCTTTGGGGAAGAAAGGGGGCAGCATGTATGTTTACTCTACTGTCCTGAGCTCAGAGTCTCTTTTATAGTTTTTTATGAGGTCACAATATCTATAGAAATTGTTTTGCTGAAACAGCTAGTGTTCTGGAAGCTTCAATTAAACACGTTTTTAATAAGGTCTGTGAAAGTTGTTTTCTAGGGCTTCTGTGATTTGAGTGATACCTTCAAGTTATCACTGATGTGTTTATAGATACATTTTCGTAAAGCTACGACGACTACATATATCAAAGAAGGTGATTATTTCCCATTCACTTATGGTATTAAACACTGGTAAATGTAAAATCAGTTCTTTATCAGAGCATTCATTACAAAGAAAAAAAAAGAGGATTAGGGCGCCTGGGTGGCTTAGTTGGTTAAGCATCCAACTCTTGATTTCGGGTCAGGTCATGATCTCAGGGTGGTGAGATTTAGCCCCGTGTCCTCCTCTGCACTGAGCACGGAGTCTGCTGGAGATTCTCTCTCTCCCTCTCCCTCTGCCACTTCCTCCCCCTCCCTCTCTAAAAGAAAAAAATCGTTACTCATCTCCAGGGAAGGACTAGTTTATAGTAATGGGGTCTGGTGGAGGGAGAGAGAGAGAGAGAGAGAGAGAGAGAGAGAGAGAATGACTTATCGAGAGCAAGTGTGTTGTTCCAGCTGTAACTGTCTGACACCAGCTGGGTGTCCAATAATTTCATTCAGTGTTGACACTATTTACCTGGAGATAATGTCACACTCCACAGGCTTAAGGGCTCAGTCCCACGATAGCCCTCGCCTTAGATCTCAGCCTCAAGTCCTGAGTGTCCTCAAGTACTTCTGCCCCACTGGCTGCAAACACAGGGTTCCCACGACACCCCTTTGGGATTCAGTAGTTTGCTGGCCCCATTCACAAAACTCAGGAAATGCTATACACATGATCACAGTTTTGTTTTATAAAGGATACAACTCAGGAAAGCCAAATGGAGGAGGTATGGAGGGCAAGGTCTTGGGGTGGAGGTGCCCACAGAGCTTCCATGTGCCTTCTCCAGGCACATCACCCTCCTGGCACATCACTGTGTTCCCCGACCCAGAAGCTTCCAGGCCTCATCGTTGGAGAGTTTTTATTGAGGCTTCGTTACAGAGGTATGGTTGATGAAATCTTTGGTCACATAAGGAACCCAGATTCTTTGAACTTACTGACTCTGCAAAAAAAGGATACCAGAGGCTCCCATGCATGGTGTTTATCAACCAGCTTTAACTCTGATGATGACCTGAGTCGGACCGACTTCGGGCCCCAAGCACTTACATGCCCATCTGGTCTAGGGCCTCCTTTATCCCTTTCTTCTCGGCCCACATCTTGGTCTCCACTCTGGCCATGAAGCTAGTCTGGAAGGCCATCTAATGAGAGAGAGGCAAGGATTTTCCAAAGGAAGAATCTGTGGAAACAGATGTCAAGGAAAAGGGCATTTATCCTCCAGCCGTAGGATCGCCGGCGTAGGTGATTCATCAGGCTTCCTCCCTCCCCGGGCTTCACCACAGTTCCTATTTGACTTCCAAGAGGGAGGCTGTGAGGCCAACCGTAGCAGCTGAGCTGGAGGATGGATGAGAGAAAAGCAAGCCAAAACGAGAGACCAAAGAGAATCTCAGAAGAAAGGCCAAAGCAATCACAGATGGAAAGAGGTCACACTGGAAACTCTCCCGTCCTCCCACATGGGCCCAATGATAATACTGTTCCTCCTCCTTGGTGGCTTGGCAGGAAGGGGAAACCTGGAGCTCTCCTTGGAGGCTATGGTGGGGGTCCCCAGGACCACTCCAGAACCAGCGGTTTGCTGGAAGGACTCAGCATATATGTGCCTACTCACTAATGTTTGTTTGTAACCCTCAAATCAGTAGTCACATTGCTTTTGCAATTATTCACAGACATGTGTGAAGAGGTGAAGACTTGGAGTCATCCATTGCACACCTTCTCGGCCAAGGGCAAACGAGGCTATACTCTGCCTTTTTATTTTTGCTCTTCCACAGAGATGAGCAGAGGATGGAGAACCCAGCTCTGGGGCCAAGTGGACGGGGTTGGAACCCCAAGTCTGAGCTGCATTCGGTGGGAGGGGCATCAGGCAAGTCATTTAACTCTTCTGAACTTCGTTTTTGTTTTGATTTGTTTTGTTTTTGAAAAATAAAACAGAATCTACCAGGATGAGTTTTTTTTAGGATTTAAGATATAATCTTTGTGAGATTAGACACACACACACACACACACACACACACACACACACACACACAGAGGTTTCCCTCCCTATCCAAAAGTAGAGCATTCCCGTGAAATCTTTCATAAGCCAAGATGGCATAAAGCAAAGAAGCAATTATTAATTTACATGGAAAAAATTTTGAGCATTCCCACACCCAAAAAATAACCTCTCTCAGGCTTTTCTGATACCTTAAGACACATCTTGCTAACAGATGCACAGAATAAATCAAGATAAAGCCCAGATGGTCACCGACACAGGTCAGAAGCATGGCAGCTTGATGCTGAGATGCTGAGTGTAGTAACTGGGGGAGGAACATGGCGGTGTCCCTCGCGATACTTGGGATGTGTGCTCCTTCTCTAATAGCTCACTGCAAAACAAATGCTGAGTGTTATTTTTGCTTTTTTGGTAAAAGGGGGAAATCTTCTTTCGATTTCTTTTGGTTAGCAAAAACAGGTCCTAATGCAGTAGGCCTTTTGTAAAGGTGGAATGGCATACTGCGAACTTTGGGAAAGTGGGGGATGTTTGTATAATGTACACACCCACACATTTCCTTTAGGAACAGTGCTTCAGTATTTGCTAATTCAGCGTTCTTGATGACTTTATAAGACTACCACGAGTAACAAGAATTGAGTCTGGTTATGCTCACGGTTATGATTTATTACAGTGAAAAAATACAAAACAAGGGAGAGCAGGCGTGAGCTTCTAATGGGCCCCGTGCAGTGAAGTCACCCACCTTGAATAGCCCAACAATGAGTTGTGACAGCACCTGTGAAGTGTTGCCAACCAGAAAGCTCATTAGAAACTCAGGGCCCAGGGTATTTTGAGGGTGTTGGTCACAAAGGCCCTCTCTGCCTGGCATGGTCCCCACTTTCAGCCTCCCAGAAGGAAAGCAGGTGTTCCGCATAAACTGTATTATTTATATAGTTTAGGAACGGTGATGACCACTCTTATCAGTTAATGGTGGGAACCCTCTGAAAATCAAACTTCCCGAACGCTAGCCAAGAGCCAATTTTGTAAGTAGGCCTTCCTGAGAAAAGCACTTAGGCCTGCTGTGCCTACTCTTTTTTTTTTTTTTTTTTTTTTTGCAGAGAGCCCTACATCAAGTACGATTTATTTATCACAGTATTGGGTCTGTCTGTGATCGGAGGGTTTGTGTAAGAGTGAGAGAAGTGGGCGTGTGTTCTTGAGAAGGCAGGGGCAGAGAAAGAAGGTGCAGGCTACTGAAGACAAATGTGAGCCCTTCACAGTGTCTTCTGGAATAGTGGGGGCTCAGTTCCATCCCTGGCGGCCTTCCGCTGAGTCCGGCATCTCTTCAGGAGCGTCAGAGAATGTGCTGTCCTCAGTGGAAGTTGTTGAGCCTCTGGGGTGGGGAAACGGATGGAAGAACTTTGTTAACAAAACCCAAAGCCAGCAGGAAGGAAGTGGTCTGATTAGAACCAAGTGCCCAGGCAGGGAAAGACAGCGTAAGAGAGGAACGGAAGGGCTGAGCAGCAGTTTGAATTGACTTAGAATCCATAAAGGAGCTTGAGCAGGAAAGTGGTGCGGTCTTGACCGTTTATTTTGGGGAGAGACATGATGTTCCCTTTCCATCTGGGCGGTCCTGCCAGGAGAGGGAAATCTTGGAGAAAACATTTCAAGTGCACTGATAAAGACCTTTAATTGTATTTCTATTATTACTAAAATTGTTATTACCGTTTTAAGCGGTAGTGTAGGAACTGGATTGATACCAAAGATAAAATCGTTCTGTCAGCCAGTTTGGTTAGTGTGAAATCCATAACCACAGGTTAGTTGTATTAAAGAATTAACAGCTAATTGTTTAGAGTATGTTTATAACCATCCTTTGAATATACTGAGTAGATGTACCTACTGAGTGTATGTACCTACGAATAAGGGAACTTAAGGAGATCCCGGTGTATGGCTGCACCCCTTGGGGTCATTTGGGTAAGATAATTTGAGGCTCTGTATATAGAAGTGACCCTTTGCGGGTTGAGGGGTGCCTGGGTGGCTCCGTTGGTTGAGCGTCCCACTCTTTCTTTCGGCTTAGGTCACGCTCTCAGGGTTGTGCGATCAAGCCCTGCTTCGGACTCCACGCTGAGCGTGGAGTCTGCTTGAGATTCTCTCTCTCCATCTCCCTCTGCCCCTCCTCCTGCTCACAATCTCCATCTAAAAAAAAGGAAAAAGAAGTGACCCTTAGGGTTCACTCCTAACTCATGTTGGATTTGTGTTACTTCACGCATTCCAAGCTTGGCCAGTCTCTAGGCATGGAAGTATGGTGAGTACTCACGATTTTCAGTCAAAGAGCCTAAGAGCAGCCATTTTTGTTTCACTTTGTTTTCGAAATAATACTTTCTCTCGTACTTGTTTTTCCCGGAAATGGGTAGAGGATCTAGAAAGAAGTCGGTCGTTGGCGTTCTATGGGAGATGTGTTTCTGGTGGGCTCATGAGGGATCGGGCTGGAAGTAGTGGTTTGGGGTGTAAATTAGTGAGTTTTTCATCTTCTGTGTACTTGTGTACATGGAACCTGACACTGCTCTAGTCAGGCCTCAGTTTCCTGTGTGAAGGAAGAGGGAAAGATGTGGAGTGCGTGCATGTGTGTGTGTCTGAGAGACCGAGAAAGGAGAGGCAGACAGGTGGGGGCTTACGCTTGGATTTGGAGTGGAGTATGTCTGATAGTCTAGGAGTGCACCGTACATCAAAGTACTGGGTCCCATACTACTCTCCTTGCTCCAGGGCGTTTGTGGCCTGACGGGGTAACTCCAAGCTTGCCTCCCTAAGAGTTCTGTTGTGCTCCTTCATCTGATTGGAATAATGCAAAAGACCAACCCAGGCCGACTGCCTCGTCTTTTTCTAGGCTGACTCCTGAAGCTCTGTGGAGTGTGGGTCGCAGAGAGGATCACGAGTGCCAAGAGAAGTAGGAAAACTCTGTTTCAGCCTCCTTGCTTAACTTGTGCTGCTTAGCCTTGAAAATCAAACGTCCTTTTCTTATCCAGAAAGGCATCGAGTCACACGTTAGATTCTCTTGGGAGAAGACTCAGGAGGGTGTTTAATTTTTTTGAAGCTTTATTTATTGATGTTTTGCTCTTTCTGCCATTTCTTTCTAGTTACAGTTTGTGTGCAATGCAAAATCAATTCTATAGCACGAGAAGTTACCGTGAATCAAAGCATAAATACCTAAATACAATATACAATCCAAAATGGACACACAGCACTCCAGCAGGAAGCAAAATGGCACGTACATTCATACACACAGGAGCTTGAGATCTGCTGGATGTGCTTGTTCCGGTGCCATCTTTTTTCTAAAGACAGGAAAAATTGATTTTGGTTATCAAGACTGCTGTAGCCATAGTAGATACCAGAACATCTGTGCACCGGTGTGTGACCATGCGAACAAAAGACCTTAGAGTGTCTGTTTTCAAAAGGCTTTCTGTGCATCGAAGCAGCTGTCAGAAGATTGACTTTCCAGAGCCAAGCCCAGATTCGGCTCAGGACCAGGTCCTAACTGTCTAAAAATATTGACTGAGAACAGAAAGTGTTCCAAATGTGGCTATTCTGATTCACAGTTAAAAAAAAAAAAAGTATTTACAGAAATAGTATAAAAGTTTTTCCGAATTTAACGTAAGTAAGCTTCCGGTCAGTCTTTACTTCCCAAATACTTGATTTACGGCTTTGGCTCCACGTATTTTGCCTTTTCAGTTTCAAGACTTGTCAATTTTACCTTCAAAACAGATCAGTTTTTTTTATTGTAAAAAGTATTCAACGTACGCAGAGATAAAAAGCACTTTGAAATTAGTTGAGGTCGGCATACTTCTAACTCTTTGCAATCAGTTTCACTAAATATATCTGGCACTGTCATTGAATTGGAATAGATGATAAGTATATAAGCAAAATTTACCCATTAGGCTTCCATCAGAGGAATCCAATCCATCATTGCCCTGGCACATGTCAATTACCCTGCAAAAAAATCAAAGGCAATGTCAAATCCAAAGCCTCAGTGGAAAGCGTACAGTTCCAAAGAAACAGAGCTGAACAACGTAGAACTTTATCCAGAGTACAGAGGCATTAAACAGTGCACTGAATTTACAGTAGCACGGGGAAGTTCCTTCTGATGTACATATAAATAGAATCATGGAAGATTTTTGTATTACCTAACTGCTTTATGGCCTTAAAGATTTAATGAACCAAATGAAAACTGAATCTGTTGACATCCCATCCTTCAGATCTAGGGAAGATATAAAATCTACTCTCATGTTCAAGGTAGAATTTTACATGTCCACATTTCTTAGCTACCTTTAAAGAAATCATCTCTTAACTCATCTTGGATGTTGTCTCTTCATCTTGTACATGAAACACCAGTAGATTCAATAGACATTCATCATCTAGTCACACGCTTCACATGGTCTTCAATCAAATTTGGGATCCTCAACATTTTCTGAGTCAATAAAATATGGGTAGAATTAGCAACTTCAATAAAAACCTGTTTTTGCCTTGTCACACTGGATGTCTAGACGCTATTTGGATTGGGTCTAGAAGATGGGGCAGCGTAGATGTTTCTTGAGCGGAGTCTCTTAACAGTAGCAATATAGAAGGGAGAACAAGTCGCAAAGAGTGGCTGTTGACTGCGGAATACCGCCAGTTACCGCGGTGGTGGCATTCATTGGATTTGGGGCAGTTGAGGTATTCTGGGGGGAGTTACTTGAAAGTATTACAGCAGTTGTTTGATTTGACTAAATCTGAATGGAGAGGAGCAGCACTGGAAGCAGCAGCCAGCCCAGTCAGAACCTGGCCACCATCTCTCTGCCCACTCCGCCCCCGTTGGTGTTGGGGTGCAGTGCATCTTGCTGGATTCAGGATGAGCCGAGAACCATTGACTTGGGGCGGGCTTGGGCAAGGTTCTCAGGAGGGAGTTTAGTGCGTAAGATGTTTATTAAGGAGCACCTATGTGACAGACTAACTCCGTGTGGTAGGATGGGCAGAGGGAGAAGCTGAGCTTGAAGAAAACCTCAGCCAATACTGTGGGAAGCTTTGCAGCCCAAATTGCCTGTCAGTGGCCATCTTGAATTCACAGGGCAGAGCCTTTATTCCCCTACCTCAAGCAGTCACTGAATATAAAATGGCCTGGGAAGAGTGTGTCCTTGGACAACATAGCTCTGTGCCCTTGAGACAATCCGTAAGGAGGCTGGATGGCTGAAAGCCATCTGCTCACAGCACTCCACATAACTGGGCAAAAAGTCCTTCCTTGAAGGAAGAACTGGGTAGTACATCTCCTTGGGGTCTACCACACATTGGATCAGTTGTAAGCATTTGAAATTTGTTGGGTCTCTAGAGTCAGAAGTCGAAAGGTCACATGGGATGTGTATTAGCTAGAATACAAGCCTCTGGAAATGACTGACCCATATCCAGCCTTTTCAAAAGGTGTTTATAAATCATTGAAATTGAACCAGAATATTCCACCCGATTTCTAACCATAGCTTTGTTGGTAGTTAGGGTGAAAATATGGAACAGTGTCTTTTCACCTTTGCCTTTTATAGTTAAATGTGTATTATTATGGGAGTTTTCTATTTTAGGGCCTTCTATGTTTCAAAACTTATCCCGTGAAAGCTTGTTCCAAAACAATTGGATCCTGTCAGCAGACATGAAGGGTTCTTTTCAAGAACCTGGGAAATAAGAATAAACCCAGACCCGACAGAAATGATTATTTGCTTTATCTTATATGCGCCAGCATCCTACCCATGGTATCTCCAGTGTCACCTCCCCTTTACTGTACAGAGGAAAACCAGTCAGACTTTATAGTTCTGTTTTAAAAATGTCACACCTCATTGGTAATTCTTACAATTAATGAATTGATCAAGGGAAGGACTAAATGGGCAGACTTGTATTTGGAGACTGGTGAACTTCCCCGCAAGAAACCACTGACAGAGCCCAACTCTCCCAGTTCAGTTGGAAATGAGATGGTTTTCCTTGGGCATTAGCTTTTCTGTTCTCTTTGCCTTTTAATATAGCACAGAGCTGACTCCTGTCCACAGCGTCTTCCTGCATCTAATGTCCACTCAAGAGCCATTCTGAGTTAACATTTGTGAAAGTGGCAAGGGGCGGTCACTACTCTGTTGGATAAGGACCCTTGACGAGATGGGAATGACTGGGAGGGTCAGGGCAGGTGGCCCCTGGAGTCTCTTACTGGACGCTTCCTGCCCCTCGAGTGGCTCTGTATAGTGGGGGGAGTGCCATCACTCCCCCCCCTTCTCAGGGGGGTGAGGGTCGTGCATTTCAGACAAGCAGGAGCATATGGAAATCATGGGTTGGGACACCTCCTCTTCTTCCACTTTTCCTCTCCCTCTTCCCAAGTGAGCCCTTCTCCAGAAAGCTCCCGCCCTGTGATGAACAGAGCATACCACCTACTTCTCAAGGAGAAGAGAAAGGTCCTTCTTGCCCATTTCCTCCAGTTATGGTGTTGTCAGCGTGGGAGGGAGTGGATGGGTGTCCACTCTGCTAACCCTGGAGGTGGGGGAACCTGTCTCCCTCTACATCACTGGGAAATCTAGACGGGCAGGCGCCATGTTTCACCCTAGAGCACCTGCAGCACGGCCTCAGTGATGAAGCCCAAGACTCCAGTGAATGACTTAACTCCCCTGTGCGGCTCAGTATCTCATTTTTCAAGTGGGACAACAAAGTGTCCACCTCACCGGGGTTTGGTGAGGATGAAATGAGAGAAAACGTGTAAAGGGCACCCCGCCTCTCGTATGGTAAGCACTCAACAACTGTTGTGATTGTCGTCACGATGCCTTGCGCTTTGTAGGTGGTGGTTTGTGGAGCTGAGATCCCATGGGTTCTCGTGAAGCCACTGGGCCCCCCGCCGCTGTCCCTGTCGGTCTGAGGGAGGTGGGTCTGAGGGAGGTGGGTCGCGGGCATTTTGGACACAGGTCTGTGTCACTTTGTCATTGGAAACCAGTTGGAAGTTTAATATCACTGTTCCTTTTACGATGAAACTGGCTAGGAATCCGTAATATACTTCTTGAGTTTTTCTTGTTTTTTTTTTTAAAGATTTTATTTATTCCTTTGAGAGAGAGAGAGCACAAGCAGGGGGGAGAGGCAGATAGAGAAACAGACTCCCTGCTGAGCGAGGAGCCTGATGTGGGACTCGATCCCAGGTCCCAGGACCCTGAGATCATGACCTGAGCTGAAGGCAGACACTTAACTGACTGAGCCACCCAGTTACCCTCACGTTATACAGATTTTGAAGAGCTAGCAAACATCTCTCTAGTGCTGCTTTCTTTCTTTTGACAGAGAGACAGCCAGTGAGAGAGGGAACACAAGCAGGGGGAGTGGGAGAGGAAGAAGCAGGCTCCTAGCAGAGGAGCCTGATGCGGGCCTCTATCCCAGAACGCTGGGATCACGCCCTGAGCTGAAGGCAGACGCTTAACGACTGAGCCACCCAGGTGCCCCTTTAGTGCTTATTTCTGCCTTCTGTTGTTGACCTGTCAAAATGCTAGTCTTTCTCGGCAGCCAAAACACCAAAATGTTTTTCATCTTGGAAATGCTCCTTAATTTCTCTCTCGCAGTGATTAGTGAATTTAGTCTACTCCTTGGAAGATAGGTGCCCCCCCCATGGATCTTCCGAGGCCATCCTGCGTACCTTCCACCTGTTCATGTTCATCTGATTTTCCCAGTTGTTTTTATTTTGTTTTGCTTTATTTTGGGTGGGTTTTTGTTGTTGTTGTTGTTTGTGCTTTTTTTGTTTTTGTTTTTACCTTTTTCTTTGACCATCAGGGCACAGGAAAGGGGAAGAATACTGAGCAGTACGGTGGTCAAGAACAAAGGCTTTGGAGTTGGAACCGACACCTCCCCCCACCCCCTCCCCCTGGCCCCTCCTCTAGCTGTGTGACCAAGAGCAATTTACTTAATCTTTCCAAGCTTTGTTCCCCACATGTAGACTGGGGATGATAACACCTATCTTATGGGCCGCGAGGGTTACACCAAACAGGATCACTCAGACGCGGCGCTTAGCACAGCGACTGCCCCACGTAAGGCCTGCAAGTCCTCAGTCCGTGGCAGCTCCGGGTGCTGCGGCGCTCAGATCCCGTGGAGGGGCCGTTCCGTGTTTCATACCCTGTGATGACAGGCGCGCTGCTTGAAGAAATGTTTGAACTCGCCCTCCGGAAAGTTCAGTTTCTCCAGGTGATCCCGCACACCTGTGATACGGCTGATCTCAGGGTATAAATTTCTCCAGCGCACAAAATTCCCTTTTCACCACGCACAGTTCATTTCTGGTATTAGTCACTGAACTGGGCGCTTTCTGGTTTTGATTGGCCAGTCAGGGTTCACCGAGGCAGATTCTTTCCCGGGATGGCTCCATATGTTCAGGAAAGGGAGTGTTTGTGAGCTGCGCGGGGCTCTAGACCCACGGCCGGGAGACCGCATCGTGTTGCCGTTTGCGGCTACTCCCGGCGGACGGCTGGGCAGAATGATTGATACTTTCGCATCTTTGTTCTTTCTGTTTAGTTATAACACTAGAGCTGTTTAAATCACTCTGAAAATAACACGCCTGACATTTCTCCGGTTTGGAGGGGGAAAAAAAAAACAACAAAAAACCCGAAGCAATAATCCTCTGCCTGTTACCGAGGAAGTGCTTTTGGTGAGAAAGGAGAGAAAATTGGATGACTTAGGGGAGAAGAATTCTGAATAGTTGCATGGCGGAGCATACATTAAACCCGAAAAAAGCTCAGAGGCATGGCCGACCGTGTGTATTTAAGAGGCTGAGATTGGCATCAGAGGGCACTTGGGTCCCCAGGTCTGGCCACTGCACTTGCTTTGAACGTTTATTATGTGCCCACTTCTGACATTCTTCACTTAAGACACGCACTTGACATTTTTCAGCGCGTGGAGTCCTCCAGGAATTTCGGTGTTGTGCTTACTTAACAAGTACTGGAGACGAGAGATCATGGTTTGATTTCATGTTTAAATCACTTTTCTTTCCTTCTCGTGCTCCTTTGTGTAAATCCAGAAAGTTGTTTCGCTGTCACTCACCCAGGCAACTCCGTGTAAGGCGCGCACCTGACTTGGAGCCTCGATGAAGGGCTATACCGAGCAGTCGGCTTGTAATAGCGGCGTAAACACTTGCCTTGTGTCGCGGCTGTGTTCCTGAAATAATTGCACATCAGCATTGAGAGATCGTAATTGCAGGCCATAATCTAAATCCCTCAGCACACCTTTTATTTATAGGAATGCCTCAGAAAATCTTTTTTCTAAAGCAACTGTTCTTTTTGATAATCGCCCCTTGCAGCTGCTGCTTTTTAAGAATCAGACTTAAGAAAGGTACACGGCCTAGGTGGTCACTGTCGCAAATAGAATATTTCAGTCCTATGATAAATAAAATGTCTCACTTTGAACTGGAGAGTTCAGATTATTTTTCTTTGGAGGAAAGAATTTAAGTCTGTGAATGAAGTCGATCCCAGCGAAACCTTTTATTATGAGTAGTTCTAAGGTAGGGACACAAACATCATTGTTGCTGTGACGACTTGGGGTGCAGACTTTGTTCTGGGAACTGTCCCTCCTGGTTTCCATCAACTATTGTATTTAATCCTCACAGAAACCCTGTGAGTGGCAATGCTATTCCCATTTCTACAGATGAGCAAACCGCCAGGCAGAATCCTTGCCCAAGATCGCACCTCGGTCAAGTGTCAGGGCCCACTCAGGCTCCGTACCATTAGACCAAGTAGGCATGCCGATGTGTTCTGGGATGAGGATTCTTCTGCGTTACTTCTCAGTGAGTCCTTCTTCCCCTCCGTAGAAGACCGGGGGGCTCTTGCTTCCCTATCTCTAGGGCCCACGTTGAATGGGTGTTTCTTCCTTGGACTTTGTAGAGCCGTGGCGTACACTTTGGGTCCCCGTGTGCTGGTGCTGGGGGAGGATGGCCAGCTCCTCAGCTGGGACGTTTTCTCTAGCTGGTTCTCTGCCTCACTTCCTCAGCCCCGGTGGAGAGGAATCCAGCAGGTGGTGTCTCCAACAATCCTTCCGTGTTCCAGCTCACTTTAGTAAAAGGAACGTTGTTCCAGAATGTTTGTTAGTTAGGGCTGCACTGCATATTTTATCGTCTGATGGGCTTTTTCCTGATCAGAATCCTCAAAAGGGAAGAGAATCAGGGGTGAGGTTTTGTTCTCTGTTCAGTCACGAATCGTCTCTGCTGTTGTTTGCATAAGACTGTTAACCAGCTACTAGGTTAGTTGTCTTTATTATGAGATCGAGCTGGGGGTTCCTTGCTGCTTTCGCTGTGGGCTTTGCGCTTCCTTGTAGAATTGCCCCGTGCGTGGGCTCCGTCTGTCTGTGACTGAGTGAGACGTAGCCGTGCCTCCCTCCAGGAGAACCAGCCACTGTGGGGTGTGTTCCTCCCGATGCCCTCGCCCACTTTCCGCAGGTACCGGCTGTCTGCAAAGTCACACTGTCTGCTCGCATTTGGGGCTGGATACCTGCACTTATGGCAAGCCCACTGCTACTGGGAAGGCAAGGCCACTCGCTCCTGAAGGAATCATGTCTCCATAATTTCCTAAGGGGGATGCGCCAAAATCAAGGGTGATGGGAGGGGGAGGGGTGTGCCTGGGAAAAAAGTCCCAGGTGACTCTGATACGCACCCCCTGGTGCACTCACCCCCGCCCCGCAATGAAAATCACCTCTCTTCTGCTTTGCCCGTGCCCCCAGGGTGGGATTGTGTGGAGCAGCTCATATTTTGGATTGGCGGGGAAGCGAACAGCATTTTTTCAGGAGCTGTGTACATGGTGGGAAATACACAGTTCCACTTTTAAGTAACTCATGTTAGTTGGAAAACATATTTGTAAAAAAGTAGATCTAATATGCTGAGATCAGAGCCGTCCTCGCGGTAGGAATGCCGTAGAAAGCTACAAAGCAGTTTTATCAGAGGCACGCAGGGACATTTTTCTTGCTTGGGCTGCTGTGTGACTCACATAAATACAGAGAAAAAACTGGTGGTCGCTGGTGGGGAGGAGGTGGGGGCGGGGGAAGGGGAGGTCCAGGCTTCCAGTGATGGAACAGATCAGCCACGGGGATGAAAGGCACAGCATGAGGAATAGAGGTACTGGTGTGATAACGCCGTGTGGTGACAGGTGGTAGCCACACGCATGGCGAGCATCGTGGTGTGTAGACTTGTGGAATCACCATGTCGGACGCCCGAAACTCATGTATCATTGTCAGCTACTCTCCAGACAAAGCCAGTTGACGCTAACGTGGTAAGTTGTGTGGTGGTCATTATTACTTTGACCTCCACAACAGCCTTACGAGGTCGGTACCATGAGTGCCCCTGCGTGACAGCCGGGAACGTGAGACTGAGGCGGCTGAAGTCCCAGTCCCACACAGCTACTGAGCGTCAGAAGTAGGATTCGAACCCAGATCTGTCTCGCGACAAAGTCCGTTCTTGTAACCACGCTGCGTATTTCCGGCCTCCCCGCGTGATACACAGGAGTTATCGTGAACCTCGTAGCTCCTTTCAGGGGGTGTTTGTGATACCAATATGCCTGTGCCCTTGTCCACCCTGCACCCCCAAGAAGGAGTGCGAGTGAGAACATGCAGGAGTTAGCAGGGAATGCTCAGGTGTGACCGTACAGGGAGGAAACAGTTGCAGTCCAAAAACACTAAATTAGTCGTCCCCAAACGTGAAGGCTCTCAAGGCCTTTAAACCACTGTGTATGCCTGAAGCCCCCTCATCTCCTTCCTAAGCTCCCAAAGATGCAGAACGCTCCAGCGGCAGAGTGTGGAGGACACGGCGGTGCTTCTGTGCTCTTTACGAAGCCACTGCCTGTCAGCTCCAAGCAGGCTCGGCACCCTGCGGGCCTCATTTCCACTGTGCCTCTGCCTTCTGGGGAGCTACGCCGGCAGGGAGTGCGGGAGGCACGTGGCGAGGCCGGAGGACGTAAAGGGCCTCGCACCTTCCAGCTTGCCTCCCGCCTGCTCGAGTCACTCCAGCAAAGCCTCTCACCCTGGCGGCAGCGGCAGTGCGTTCCTGAGGCAGCGGCTGGACTCCGTCTGCAGGTCCTGCCTCTCCGCCACCCCCACCAGACAGCAGCAGCAGCTGAGCAAGACGTCTTCCTCAGAATGTTGACTTGCATCCCCACAGAGCCCGCCTCCAAGCTTCTAATGGGTTTTTGTTTTTTTTAAGATTTTATTTTTAGGGGCTCCTGGGTGGCTCAGTCGGTTAAGCATCTGCCTTCAGCTCAGGTCGTGATCTCAGGGCCCTGGGATCGAGCCCCATGTGGGGAGTCTGCTCATCAGGGAGTCTGCTTTTCTTTCCCTCTCTCTCTCTCTCTCTCTCTCTGTGTCTCTCAAATAAATAAATAAATCTTTAAAAAGAAAAAAAAGATTCTAGTATTGAGTAATCTCCACACCCAACGTGGGGCTCGAACTCACAACCTCGAGACCGAGTCACGTGCTCTGCCGACCGAGCCAGCCAGGTGCTCCTCCAGGCTTCGAATGTCAATAATTCTTATTCCTTTTCTTACCTGTGCTGCTTCTGCGATAATACCTTAGAGTTGTGTGTCCAGCCTTTCCGTTAAGCTAGTTAACGACTTTGTATCTGGTTAACGATCCTCTGTATTAAATTCTCCCTGTTAAAATTGCCAGTGTGATGGATGTCTCCTGATCAGACCCTGACCGATAATGCCCATAAAATGCAGCCTTCTGGTGCTCTGCTCCACCTTCCTTTCAACACGCATGGCGTGCGCATCTGGGGGAGCGGTCCTGTGGGCATCTTCTCAGACGTGCTCGTCCGGCATAGGGGGTGCTGGCTTCCGGACAGCCTCGGAGGAGTGTGAGCATGACGGCAGACTCGAAGGTGGGGCCTCTCGCCTTTTTCGAGCAGACCATCGGATGGGCTTCTCAGAGGCATGACCACTGTTGACCACACCGTCCTCGTGTCCGGAGGCCTTTTTTTGGTAGCAAACAACGGATTTCAAACCAACTTTTCCATCCTTCCTAAATAGCCAGCATGTCTGTGTTTATATCTCTACGTAAGATAGTTTATACAGAAGCATCTGCAACCAGAGAAAATAGTAAAATTCAAACCGAGCCTCAGTTTTCTTGCTAAAACGAGGGCAGTACCCACCTTGCAGGGTTGACGTGAGATTAAGGGGGATGACATATAAAACATCAGTAAGGTACCGGACCTTTAGTTCTAAGTATTCTGTAGCTAGTGATTATCTTCCCTTCTGGGCATTTGCTACATTATAGTGAATTCGGTGGCTGACTCTCTGAGAGCCATCCCCAAATTATTAGTCTATGCCAATCACAGTGAACCCAATCTCCTGGTCAAAAATCAGATTGATAATCGGCAGGTGACCCATCCCAGACAAAGGAGAATGTGTTCTAGGGCCCCCGGCAAAGGTTTTCTTTCTCTTCTAAGAAAGAGATGCAAGGAAGAGATGGCTGCCCCTTTTCCTTTTCTAGAAGGTACATCTGGACACGACACTTAGAACTACTCTCAGTACTGTTTTATGTCTGTGAGAGGAGTCAGCCTGGGGACAAAGCCCTCACCGAGGCTGGAGGAACAGAGCTCCTGGTTGGCCCAGTAGTGGCCCCAGAGATCCCGTGCCCTAGTTCCTGGCACCTGCAGCCAGGCCTTGGCACGTGTAATTACGGGTGTGGGCCTTGAGATGGGGGAGATTATTTTGGATTATCTGTATGGGCCTGGTGTAAATCAGAAAGGTCCACAAAAGTGGAAGAGGGAGTGAGGGAGAGTCAGCGTCAGAGTGAAGCAAAATGAGAGCCTCGAGCAGTCTTTGCTGGCTTCGAAGATGGACGGGGCCATGCGCCAGGGAGTGCTGGCACCTTCTGGAAGCTGGCAAAGACGAGGAAGCAGATTGCCCCCTGGAGCCTCCAGAAAGCACCACTGCCCTGCCAACACGCTGATTTTAGCCTGTGAGACCCTCGGCCGACTTTGACCTCCAGACTGTCAGAGAGACAGTTCGTGTGGTTTTAAGACACTGACCTGTGGTAATTTGTCACAGCAGCTGTAAGAAGCTAATAGAAAGGTGAGAAGAACCTAGGAACTTGATGATTTTGCTGGACATCAGCATCGGCCGACCCTGCAGCGTCCCCCAAAGTCTCAGCCCGTGAGACAAGCCTTTTCTGTCCTCTAACCCAGCCTGAGTTGGATTTTCTGCTACTCGCAGCCCAAGCTGTCCTAATCGATAGCTCCAGGCTTTGCAGAATACCGTGTGTAAATAAGATAGACTCCACGCAAGTGTTCGTTGAACTGTGACAGAATGTTGCGAAAACCCCCAGAATCCACATCTGAGGAAGCAGGGCTGTTTTCTGGCTCCTACTAAGTGTAATAACTTAGAACTTTTTTTTTTTATTCGTAAAAGACACAAAAGATGTTTGGAAGGACGGACACGTTGTTTGACTGCTGAGGTGGCCTGGAACTTTAGCAGGTGCGCTTGGAAATTGCCAGATTCATTTCCTATCGTGACCTGCAGGCATCCACGTTCTCCGCTCCGAAATAACATTTCAGCAGACCCTGTGGACATGCCAAGAAGTGATTATTTGTACAAATCCAGATGATTTCCTAATTTAGGATAGCTCAAGCGGAGGAAGAAATGGAGGGAGACACAGGCTCTTTTTCCATCCGCACGGAGTGGGAACAGCCCCAGCCCTGGCTTTGACCAAATGTTGCTGACAGCTATGAAAGCAGTTATCACCGGACAGCTGCTCGGTGGCCCCCGTGAACTCAGCCGGAGGCTCAGCCCAGGTTGAGAGCAGAGAGGCCAAAGGTCAAATGTTATTTCGGTTGCTTTCCAAGCCTCCTCTCCACCACTTCTGGGTTTTGAATTAGTTTTTGTAATTCCTGCTCCAAAGACCATCCTGAGCCCTGCAAGCGTCCTCTGCACTTCCCAGATATACTTGCTCTGTCTTGCTGCCTCCTCCCCCTCGCCAGCACCCCTTCACCGTGGGAAAACAGCGCTTCTCCAACATGGCTTCCGGCCCTGCCTGTCCAGCGGGGGCCTCCTCTAAAGGTTGTTGCATATTTAATATACTTAACGGCCTTGGTCATGAAGGCCTCTCCCAGGATCTGGATCCTTGCGAACCACAGTTGTATTGTCGGGGTAGTGGGGGGCGGTGCTAGGGGTAGTAAACCGTACCCCAAAATCGCAGACTGCCACAGAGGATTCATTGGTACGAGTTTTTCATGCGAGCGATGGTCAGAACCCTAATTAGACTCATTGGTTGCAGATTTCCGCTTACCGTTGTAAGTTATAAAGTGTTGTAAATACGTTTGAGAGTCTTGAATGGAAGACTGTGGGTCTGTAGTCAGCCCACTGTGTGAATAATGTAACATTCCGTCTCCAAGGCATCGGACCACGTTCCTGGCGTGTCTGTATTCTTGTCCATGTTTTGGGTTCCACCTCTACCTTTCCCTTCCTGACACCACAGGAAAAATCTTATTTTTCATTCAACTGCTGTTGTAATTACTCGCGGCGTTGTAATGTTTTCGTTTGTGCTTATTTGTTCACACCCAACCTGCCAAAATATTTTCCTTGCTGTGCATTCCGTGGCGGTCCCCCGTGCCTTTACTATTACTTATCTACTCTTGTAAAAGCACATCCCTCAATAGAAGATAATTCCTGTATTTCCAAAGAGAAGGCCCCACCCCCGCCAAATTTCTTGCCTGTCTTGGAATGTATAGGCTTTTAGGGCTATAACTGAGATAATCACTTATCTACCTATGATCTCTGATTTGCCATTTAATTACATGTATTTAAGATGACTTTGAAAAATGTTTAGAAATACAGCCTTTTCTGTAGCCTTTTCCACTTTCATTTTACAACATAATTTTATGCAGACTCCACCTTTGCATCTTCGACGTCAGTGTGTTTGTCACCCACACGGTGTCAGAGCGGCATCCCATAGCCTACCCTTCCCTCCTCTTCAGATACAGCCCGCATCTCCCGTCGCCCCCCTCACGGGGGCTGGAGGGCCCTAGAGCAGGAGACTCATGGCACCTTTACTTATTAATTCAACAGACCTATATCCAACAGCCACTCGTTGCAGCGTGTGCCAAGTTCTGGGTACAAAGATAAATTGGAACTTGTCCTCCTGGCCTTCTTCCCTCCCCTTGAAGGAATTGACCCTCTGGTGGCAAACGCAGCACTGTGAGCGGAGAATTAACAATATTTTATAAGAAAAATGAATAACAGGAGTCACAAAGTGTTGTTGGAAGGTTCTGCGTAGTGTCTGGGTTCCCGCCTAACAGCCCTGAGAATCTATATTCTTCCCGATCTGTACGACCATTGAGCACAGTCCCTGTTAATAACAATAGTGTTTTCTCCGCGGAGTAAACATGTTTTCACTAGAGCTATGGCAACTAAGCTGATTTATACTTCTCTTTCTCGGTTTTCCTGGAGCTTTACAGTGGGTTAGATGAACCTACAGCGTGAACCGGTGTCAGTGAGTTTCGGGGCCTAGGAAATTCACCTTTCGGATCCCTACACCAATCGTCAGCCAGGTTGGGCTCTAGAAATGAGAAGGGCCCGAAAGAAGACTGAGGTCCAGCCCATCCCATTGGGACACTCAGAAGCATGATAGCTGAGTAACTAAGAACAGTGTTGAGAAACAGAAACACTTTGGATTTATGTTTCACTTCTAGGTGAGCACAGTTTTTTTTTTTGTTTTGTTTTGTTTTTTCCATACTTGGCATCTAAATTACTTACGAGATTGAAGAGAATTGTTTTTCCCTCTTCCCCCACCTTGGTCCATCAGTGTTCCTCCCACAAGCACGCCTGTGTTTGAGAGCAGGGAAAATAGGGCTCATTGTTTCAGGCAAAGACTCCACGGAGAAGTTTTCAGGTGTTGGGAGTGTCTGGCACGAGAATCAACGAAGAGACTTAGACTAAAACATCAAAGATGGTACTAGATTATGTTACAGTTACTACCAGATTATGTTACAGGTTACTAGTAACCAGAATCTGAGTCCCGACCAGCCCAGTCGTAATGAAGATGAAATTGCATGGGGCCATATCTTCTGTTATCTCTTTATATGGTTACTCATTGTTTCTCCCCAGTAGAACAGTTTATGCACCTAATATTGAGAAATCGCTGTAAGTGCTTCTGCATTTTATTTTATTTCACTTTATTTTTTAATTTTTTTTAGGGGGGGGAGGGGCAGAGGGAAAAGGAGAGAGAGGATTTTTAAGATTTTATTTATTTATTCCAGAGAGAGAGAGGGCAGGGGGAGGAGCAGAGGGAGAAGGACAAGCAGACTCCATGCGGAGCACAGAGCCTGACACGGGGCTCAGTCTCACGACCCCGAGATCATGACCTGAGCCAAAGTCAAGAGTTAGACACTTAGCCCACTGAGCCACCCAGGCGCCCCTAGTGCTTTACATTTTAAACATAAATGGTCAAGATAATTTAATTGGATTAAGAAAAAAAAGCATGTATCAGATAACACCTTGAATTAAACTAAATAAGAAAAAAAAAAGCAAACTGTCCAGTGTAGATTTCCTAAGCAGTGAGACTTTGGTACAGAATCCAGGGACTGCAGGTGAATGTGTGTATGAGTGTAGGTGTGTGTATCTGTGTGTATGTGTGTGTGTGTATCTGTGTGTGTGTGTATTTACCTTACTGATTTGTTTCTTCTGAGATATTCAAAAGTCAGTGATCATTTGGGGAAAAACCCGATGCCTTGGGTTATCTTCCCATTCTTTCTTAAATATTCATTTTTTGTTGAAAGGAAAACTTTGAGACAGGTGTATTTATAAGATTAGAAAGATAATTTGGACATATGTATTGCAAGAGCTAAATTACAACTCTTGGAATAGAGATTCTAGTTACTTTTAGCTGACACAGGGTATGTGATATTTTAAGTCCTGTAAGTCATTAGAAACCATGAACTCTAACAGAGGCCACATCTATGTCAGAGGCACCATTTACTTGGGAAAATTATGAAAACCATTGTACCCAAAGGGAATTCATGCTTACTTTGGAAGACTACATTAAACACGGGAATGATGCTTTGTGTTAAGTTCTTGAACTGGGACTGTCCGTCTCCGTAGATCTCACACACTCATGCACACACTCGGTGAGAGAGCGTGAGAGGAAAAGGTGTGACAGCATTGACATGTGTGGCCCTGTTTCTCTTCCACAAGGAGATGGGTTTAAGCACAATGAGCTGGGACTACCCTTTGAGTCAAACGTTCAGACGTTAATGGGATTACGGTGAGGAATAACTCGAAGATAAATGCTGGAAGGGAGAGAGAGTATATAAACAAAGGAGAGAATCGTGAGGTGGAGCTCAGGACAGAGGTTTTGAGGGATCAAGTTCGTGCAGGCACCCTTGCTTTAAGACAGAGCGAGGAAGTGATAGGAGGCAGGCTGTCTGATTCACTTTGGGTTCCCCGGCTGCACACCGGGCCTGGTACATAGTCTGTGTTTGCACACGCTGGTTCTCATGTCGGAAGTGGGAGAAGGTTCCTCTCCTGCGGGAAGGCCACAAACAGGCCTTGTTTCAGGACCCCAGTTGGCCTTCCTTAGTTGGTAGTTAGGGGCAGATCGTGCACAACACGCTGAGAAGAGCCCCCAAGAAATAAAAGCACTTCTGCTCAAGAAAGATGCTGATGGGAAGCCAGTTTGTTGGCCCTACTGGCCAAGTCCTTGTGCTAGTCTTCGCCAGAGCGTCAGGATGATCCAGATTTTCTAAAAGACAAAATAAATCATCCATTTATGTGATGCTAGCGAAAAGCGCACCTGTGAGCCTTGGTAACAGAGGAGAATTTGAAGGCATGGCTATCGTCAACGCATTATTGTCCTTTGTTACCTTGTCTGTAGGGGTGCTGGGTTTTTTGAGATCCGACTTACCTATAGTAAATTTTGTCCTTTTCTCGGGAACAGTTCTATGCGTTTTAATAAACATGTGCAAGCGGATATCGATGTGGAACAGGCCCATCGCCCCCAGAAACTTCCCGTAAGCCCCTTTGTGGCCGATTCGACCTCCAGTGCCTCCTCCATCCCCCCTCCCTGTCCCCTCCCCAGCATCACCCATTTGTTTTCTCTCCTTACAGCTTTGCCTTTTCCAAAATGGAATATAAATGGGATCAGGCGCCGTGTGGCTTTTGTATCTGGTTACTTTCGCCAAAGCGTAAGCGCGTCTGAGCTTCATCCAGATTGGTGCCTGGATCCAGAATTTGTTCCTTTTTCTTGCTGGAGACTGTCCCACTGTATCACTGTACCGCGGTTTGTTGACTCTTTCTCCAGTCCGACGACATTGGCTCATTTCCGATCTTTGGCGCTCTTGAATAATGCCACTACAAACATTTGTGTTCGGGTTTTTGGGTGAATCCATGTTTTTTTTTCTCGTGCGTATTTCCCAGAGATAGGCTTGCTGGTGTACGTGGCGAGCTTACGTTTAGTTTCCAAAGACACTGACCATACCATCTGCGTTCCCGCCAGCTGCGTAGGACAGTTCCGGTTGCCCCTCATTCTTGCCAGCACATGGTATTGTCATTAAAAACATTTTTTTAAAACCATCTTTAGCATCTCTTTAAAAATTGGTTCCTGGGACACCTGGCTGGCTCAGTCGGTGAAGCGTCTGCCTTTGGCTCAGGGTCCTGGGATCAAGTTCCGCATAGGACTCCCTGCTCAGCAGGGAGCCTGCTTCTCTCCCTCTCCCACACCCCCGCTTGTGCACGCTCTCTTTCTCTCTCTCTCTCTGTCAAATAGATAAATAAAATCTAAAAAAATAAAAATAAAATTGGTTCCATTAATACTTTTGATAATATAGAGAGCTTACCCCGTGCTCTTCAAAAGCAACATCTCTTTTTCTCTGAATAGCGACAGTTTTGCATGAAGGTCATTTAAAAAATAATTAGCTCTGGTTCTAGTTATTTATTGTATGTATGGCCTGTAAAGTCACTGTGACCGTTGAATTCATGACTACTGAACCATTGATCCTAGGGGAAATTCAAGGTTAGGTACCCAGGAGGCTCCGGTCACGACATTTTGCCAATTGATCAATGTGTTATCTTCTCTTAGGTGTGTTTCTGTTCAAAGACACATTGTGTGATATATTTTTGTTGATTCAGTAACATTGAACTCATGCTCAACAGCCCTACCAAAGCTTATCTAATGCGTGCATTTTCTCCGTAAGGCACATCATCACAGCCTGTGCTGGGGGGCCATGCCTAACCACCCACAAAAAGCACAAAAATGTGAAAACTGTGGCACTCAATTGACCAGGAAACGCACGGTTACAGTGTGAGAGCCAAAACAAGATGGTAGAAAATTGCCTCGCTCCCCCTCGCTGGGCGCATGCGCGTCGGATGACTCGGGTTTCTCTCCGCTCTGTGCGTGGCCAGGAGTGACCCACAAGAGCCACGGGCATTGTTTTGGGGGTCGCAGCTACATTTTAGCAAGTGGGTGAATTCGCCTCTATTTTTATGTTTTCGAAAATGCTTACATTTTGCTTTCATTTAAACAATGATTTGTGGTGGTTTGGTCTTCATGCCAAGCATCGTCAAATATTTTTATTCCGATGAATTGATGAGAAGATTAACTTGCCAGACCAGGACCACTCAGTGTGAAGGTTGCTTTAAAAACACCTCCAGACCTTCCCAAGATTTCACCCCCATTGCAAAGACGTGCTCTTGATTTATGCCGGAAGATCTCATGCAGCATTCAAACATATTAAGCACACACTTCATTCTTAAAAAGTAATAAAAAATGTTGAACTCTGAATTTTATCAGAGTAATAGCTATAGGGTATGTGTTTAAATTCACAGAGACAGATTAATGCACTTACCAAACCCCCATTGCCTAAAAGTAATTATAAGTTTTCTAGATTGACTGCCAATATGATATAGGCCCCAAAGAAATCACCCCTCTTTACCGAGACAGAACAATAAATTGGTTTTCCTGAATACAGTGGGTAAAGAATCCAAGTTCCTGACCTCGAATATTTCGCTGGTAGTGTTCTGTGCAGTAGGGAACAATCAGGATGACATTTGCTGAAATGTTTGAGATTTATAACATAATAGCTTGAGCATATGTGCCAAAAAATAAAAATCTTAAATCCTATCAAATCAAGATTAATCACCTATTAAAATACTAACAAATAGTATAGTACAGGTGTTGTCATAGCTGTCTCTCTTCATATATTGTTACAAAACAAACTATTTTGGCAGTGACACGAAACATCACGCATCTTCTGTCTCGCTCTCAGTGGGAAAAAGGGAAAAAAATGCTACTCAGTCATTCTCGGTGTGGATCTTGGCATTTCATTAGGAAGCGCTATCACAAGCCTTTTCACTGAAAAGCATATGCAGCTCTCTGGAAACTGCTAAATTTCCTGGCTTTGTACTACTGCCAAAAAACTGTTGCTTCTCCCCGTCATTAACTAGTACATATTTATTCCTCTCTATCTTTGTAGAGAGTAACCCATACAGCACTCCCATGAAAAGGAAAACAGTAGTCTGCTTCCTCCCTCCCGCCAGCCGTGCAGAAATTAATCCCATGGGCCAATGTCTTCTTTACATTCTGCTTTACTTTAGTCCTCGTAGCTGTGGACCGAGTCATCCTAGAAGAACCGGTACAGTGGTGATTGTGTCTCTTCTTGAAGATGGTTTTTGAAGTTTGTGGGAAAGCGGCTCACGGAGCTTTGTCATTAAGCATTCCTAGTGGGCTAGAATGACACGTTGCTAAGTTGGCTTCCAGCGAATAGCCAGGCAGTCAGCAAACATTGAGTGAGGATCTGCTATGTGCCAGGCATTCTTCTAGGCTTTAGCAGTCCCAGGGCGAGCAGGATGGTCCCCGACGCCCGTGGGATCACTCCCCTTTTCCTGTGCTCACCGTCTTTGGTGAAAATGTCTTCTTGGAAGACGATGGAAAACAAGTGCAGAAAATGACTTTTGGACTAGGTATAGAGTATCATCACGGTTTAAAAAAGTAAATCAGAGGGTTGGAAGCATGTTATGATTTTTTGTACTGCAGAATTTGGAAAATTTAATAACTCAAACTGACACAGAATAGAGCCCATCGGCAGGCTCATCCATTTTTCGAATTTGTGACTCGGGTACCAGTTTTCTTAAGTGAATGCACCTTGCCTGCTTGCGTGGTGTCTTAAAGCTCTTCCTTTTGAGAGTTTCGTCCTCCTCCCTGTCCTCAAAGACACCCAGCAACATGCCGTTCTTTTCCCGAGACCCTGGCCTGTCTCGCCGCAAATGGTGTCACAAGCCGTACTTCTTCATTTGTTTTTACAAAACAAACTCTTTAGCAGTGACATGAAATATCATGTCTCTTCTTTCCCACTCGCAGTGGGAAAAGGAAAAAAAAATGCACCGTGGTCATTTCTCTTTGTGGATTTTGGCATTTCATTGGAAAGTGCCAATAGGTACTCATTTTTTATGCTGTTCTGGAAAGCTGTACACAGCCTTCCAAGTCACAGAGCAAACTCGGGCCCTGACCGTTCTCCAAACTCAGGTCAGAAAGGTGGGAAACTTGTATTTTTCTAGACAGGGAGCGCATGACTAATACACTTGCAACCTGCCTAACTGCCCCAAGTCCTCCTCGGCACCCAGCTTCCCCGCTCAGAGAGCCCCACATCAATCTGTCGCTGATGGTCAGCAGAGCAGCAAAGAGCCAGTGTTATTGTGAACCTACAGTGGAATGCCTTGCTTCCCAGCTGGTGATCAATCTGGTTAGACGGCAACATGTTTGCCTCTACAAATGAGCTGGACCCCTCTGCCACATATCGCTGCCAACTTTTGAGAGAAAGAGTCTGTTTCAATTCTTTTCGGGGGTAAAGACAAAAAGTCTGTCTCCCTTTACACAACCAGCTATTGAAAAATCCATGCAAATATCCACAGCCAGGATCCTAAGGAAGTCATCTTGAGAGGTCAGGAAGTTGCCCTCCCCCCAAAAAAGAGAGAGAGTGTACGTTAAGTGTGTATTCTCTCTCTCTCTCTCTCTCTCTCTGTCTCTCTCACACACACACACACACACAAACACACGCGCGATGAATAGCTTTTGCTTTTCTTTTGTAGAGAGGATGCATTCACGATATGAGTTGTACCCTCTCCTGAGACTTCTCACTTCCGTCTGAGGAGGTCCTGGGGTTTAGGATTTTTTGGTTCACCTCTCTAAGCTCCAGGTGAAGCCAGCATTGTGGTCCCGCCATGAACAGTCTACAACACTTTTCCAGGAGGGCTAACATGATGAATTAAGGTAGAATGACCAGATCCCGGCTGGAAATGAATGATTCCACGGAGTCAGTGCTAATTGGACACAATGTGTCTTACTAGTTGCGAACTTTTCTTTTTTTTTTTTAAGATTTTATGTATTTGAGAGGGAAAGCACCAGCTGTGGGGAGGGGCAGAGGGAGAGGGAGAAGCAGACTCCCCGCTGAGCAGGGAGCCTGACATGGGGCTCGATCCCAGGACCCTGGGACCATGACCTGAGCCAAAGGCAGACACTTCACAGGCTGAGCCCCCCAGGAGCTCCTCTAGTTACAAACATTTAAGAGACCTTTCTTAGAGTTCACTAGTGCAGAAAAGGGCCAGTGTGGTCCAGGAAACGTGGCACAGCAGAAGGACTGAGTCGGTGGGGCTGAAGGAACAAGTAAGAGCACAATGTGTGAAAGGTTAGCCGATGAGAGATGGAGTGAGCACCTGTGCGCGCCAAGTGGGAGGAAGGTGTTTCTGTGGGGAACTGGCTGGGGTACAGTGCTGTGGCCTGGGGTGGGGGGGTCGGTGTGAATGAGTGAAGGGTAGTAGGCATGAGGAAGGGGAAGGCAGAGTGGACAACTTTGAAGAAGAGTCAAAAAAAGAAGAGTCTTGTGGGGCGCCCGGGTGGCACAGCCAGTGGTGCGTCTGACTTGATTTCGGCTCAGGTGGCGATCTCGGGGTCGTGAGATCGAGCCCCACATCGGGCTCCACGTTTAGCATGGAGTCTGCTTGAGATTCTTTTTCCCCCTCTGCCCCTCTCCCTGCTCGTGCTCTCTCTCAAATAAATAAATAAATAAATAAATAAATAAATAAATAAATAAAATCTTTAAGAACAAATAGAAAAGTCGCATATCGTGAGTGGGGGTTTAGTAACAGATGATTGTTCTTTCTTGTGTGTGGTCACCTCAGCCTGCTGGATGAGCAGTTTCTGTTGTCAGTAAGTACAGAGGTATAAGGGAGCAGTGGGAGTTTTTTTGCACCTTGGTCAGGGTAAGGAGGGTATGTCATTTTTCCAGAGAGAGTGGGCCTCTCCAGACCCCAGGAGGAGCTGGTAAAAATGAGGTGAAATGAGCTAGAAAGAGGGAGCTCTGGAAAGAGAGGGGGGAATCACTGGCCTCAAACTGCTGCTGAGCGGGGCCATTCTTCCTGAACTAGGAGTGGGTGGTAGCTTTGGGGACGTGGGGCTCACGTTTTAAGTGTTGGGAAACTCCTGAAGATTGTTCAGAGTGACAGTGACAGTAAAAGAGAAAGAAACAGTGGTTCGCGTGGATTTCGTCAGGCAGTGATGTGGAATACCGTGGATGTCTGTGGCCCGTTGGATCCGGAGGGAAGCTTTGACAAGGATGGTGTGACAAAAAGAGTGGAGGGAGGGGTACGTTGGAGAGAGAGAAGGGAAGAGTCTGCAAGCTTTGGGGATTGATCAAAGGGAGGTCTGAGGGCCGTAGGAAGAATGAGAGGTGGCTCCCAGCCCCAGTAAGTAATGGTACCAGGGGCAAATCTCCACACGTTAGAGTTAGAAAATCTCTCTAACATCCTCTCATTCAGTCATTCCCCATATAGGATCTCATGGTGTAACTCAGGTCGAAAGTCGTTAGACTCTGAAAGTAATTCTTCGCTCTTTTCTCTATGGCTTCCCTTCCTCCTGCCTTTCCTGGCGAGATCTTCCAGGGCTCTAGAGATGGGCTGGTTTATGCCACCGCCATGCTTGGCTGCCAGTTTTCCCTTATATGTCCCGACTGAGGTTTGAAAAATCCCACATGTCTTTTTATTTTTCACGTACACTAGGGGATATTCTGGTGAGAATTTTTTTAAAAGGATTAAAAAAAAAAAACACATATGGCAGAATGTTCCAGCTCCAGACCTCCCCCTCGCCTGATCAGGAAGGCTTGTCACTGGTGCTTTCCTGACAAAAATTGCAGAACTTCTATGGAGGAAAGTATAGCAGTGGTAGTAACCGTCCGTTATCCTGGTGTGGAGAAGATACGGCTATTGAGGATAAAAGCTCATTTTGCAAAATGATTTTTAAAAAAACACACAGCCTTTTAATTTGTTCATGACTCTGATATCATCCAGCTGTGTTGCATCCTGCTATGCTGAAGTAAGTATTGTGTTAAGCCTCAGTCTACATTAAGAGAAAGAATGTGTTAGAATCAAAAGAAATAATGGTCTTGCCCTGCCCTGCACTATTGAAAAACCATCCTTTGTATTTGATTCAGTTATGCATGCTGCATTAAGGGGCTGGAACACATTATCTAGACTTGGGGACCAAGCCCCAGTGGAGCTGGCAAATAATGTCATGTGAAGTCCCGGGGTATAGAGCAGGGCTCAGCAAACTGGGGCCCACTGCCTATTTCTGTACAGTACACAAGCTAAGAATGTAGGTTTCTATATTTTTAAAGGGTTGAGAAGCCCAAAAGCAGAACAGTATTTCATGACATGTGAAAATTATATGAAATTCAAACGTCAGTGTCCATAAAGTTGGTTTGGTTTTTTGTTTTTTTTTTTTAAGACAGCCAGGCTTGTTTGATTACATTATTATCTATGGTTGCTTTTGTGCTAATTGCCACAGAGACATATGGCCTGCAAAGCCTAAAATATTTACCATCTGGCCCACTGCAGAAAATGTTTACCAACTCCTGGTCCCAGACTCGAACGTGCATATGAATTACCTGCGAATCCTGTTAAAATGCAGGTCCTGAGTCGGGAGGCCGGAGGTGAGGCCTGGGAGTCTGCCTTTCTGAGAGCTTCTAGACGATGCCAGGACCACTGATCCTTGGGTCACGCTTGGATTTGCAAGGGCTTAGGTATTTAAGGAACAAAACAAAGAAAAAGATATGCTGTAAAGGAGAGATTATAGAACTTTTTTTTTTTAGATATTTTATTTATTTATTAGAGAGAACAAACGGGGAGCTGAAGGCAGAGGCAGGGGGAGAAGCAGACTCCCTTTGGAGCAGGGAGCCCCACGCAGGACTCGATCCCAGGATCCCGGGATCATGACCTGGTCTGAAGACAGACGCTTCACCGACTGAGCCACCCAGGTGCCCCTTACAGAGTTTTTCAAGTAGAAATAGGCTTGTTCTACTTTATTCCAGAGGCCGGAGCTGGGACCCGTGGGTGCCAGCATTGGATTTTACTCAGGAAGCACTTTCCTACAATTAACCGGAATCATACAGTCACTGCAGTGGCTGCAAGTAAACGTCAAGCTGAGAGAGAAGTTTCTTGAGTTGCGCAGCGGCTGGACTTTGCGGTGGACAGTGGTGATTGAGCTCCTCCTGGGGTAGTGTCTTTGACAATGAAAAGAGGAGGAGACGATCGTTAGGAGGGAAGGCAGAACCATGCGTTGCTCATCGGGAAGAAGGGCCCAGTCTAACAGGGGTGGTGTCGTCGCATTAATCCCTCTCAGCTGGCACAGCACAACCCGTGTGACAAGCTAGTGAGGACTTCCATTCAGTACACTCCTCAAAGTCAGCTGTGGTGTTTAGAATTCAGTTTGTACTTCCTGTCCCTCGAGTCACCCCTCGGGTGCGCTGAGAAGCCCGCGCTTGCCTGACTCATACAATTTCCCTTGCTCACTTAGGAAGCAGGTAGAGGTGATCCCTGCCCTTGTTCCTCTCCACCTGGGTCCATTTCTCCCACATCCCTTCCCTCTAACCTCTCTCTCTTTTTTTTTTAAGATTTTATTTATTTATGTGACAGAGAGCACGCGCACGCACAAGCAGGGGGAGCGGCAGGCAGAGGGAGAGGGAGAAGTAGGGTCCCTGCTGAGCAGAGAGCCCGATGTGGGACTCGAACCCAGGACCCTGGGATCATAACGCCCAACTGACTGAGCCACCCAGGTACCCCCCTTCCCTGAAATCTCTTAACTCCGGACTGGGGCGAAGGCTCTGCGCTTGTCACGGGATCGCCCTGCTGCAGGCTGTTGTAGGCTCTGATGAGTGAACCCTCTTGTTCATGGCTCTGGGAAGAAGTCCTTTAGGAAAAAAAAAAGGAAAGAAAGAAATTGGCCATTTGGAGCAAGACGCTAAACGTTGGCGACTGTAGCACATTTAGACAGATGGGTGAGTCATCGCGTATTTGAGCAACCTGATATGTAGCTATTGATGAATGCGTTCAGAACCGTGAAACCCGTTCAGTTAATCAGAGTACACCGATATGCACCCAGTCCAGTGAGTGGCGATAGCCGTGGTCTCGTGGTGTTTCCGACTTCGAGCGCTTTTCATTTCAGCTTGTCACGGGCCTTTAAAGACATGATTTATGCTTCCTAATCCCCCGGGGAGGTGAAGTATTTTCATATTTATTGCACGGAAGAGCATTCTGTGATTGCTTGCCTGTCCTGAAATCAGTTTGGCTGGAAAAGGACACAAGAATTCTGACCTCAGCTCTGTGTCCAAACCAGGAGTCAGCGCTTGAAAAATGTGAATCAATATCTTGCCCGGAGAGTTTGTTTCATTCTGCTAAGCTGGTTGAAGAACAGATGGTGGGAGGCAGCGTGCACACAATGCAGCTTTTTCTTTTGTAAATCCGCCTGTAGCCCCACATCTCCGAGCCCAGCCGCGTTGATGCAGGCCAAACATCTTTCAGCTCGCTCAGGCTTTTCAGACGTTTCTTCATCATCCACTCCATTATGTTCATCGCCACCAAACTGTTATCCTGATTATTGAAACCTGAGTAGCCCGGGGTCTAGATTCCATCCTAAGCATGTTGGCAATCCTACGTAACCTCCGTGGATTTATTTATTTATTTGTTTTGGTGCTTACTGATATTTTTCAAAATCCTGACCCTTTCAGGGGCTCCTGGCCGGCTCTGCCAGTGGAGCGCACGACTCTTGATCTCAGGGTGGTGAGTTCGAGCCCCACGTTGGGCGCAGAGATTCCTTAAAGAGAAAATCTTGAAAACAAAAAATCCCGACCATTTTAGATGCCCGTTTAGATGCTCGCTTCCGTTTAGCTCGTGGGTGCCACATCCCACCACTTTTACCACCGAAGATATCCTCAGGTACCCTCTCCTGCTTTTCTGATTCTACCTACCCCATTCTTAGGGGCGTCTCATGTAGTGCTGGGGTTGATTATGGTTCTCTCTTTCTCTCTGCAAGTGAGAGGTTCATTACAACAGCAACAACAACAACAACAACAACAATATTTTAGGACCCATGCACGTTGTTCCATTCAGTTAGCGGGATGGATTATTACCCCTCTGGCTCCCTTCCCACAGTTACCCGCTAGTGGGGCCCCTCATGGCAGAGTCTCTAGTTTTCTTCCACCCAGTTCACCACTCATACCAGTCTTTTTAAAAATACCGTTTTTTGCCACGTGACTTCAATGCCCAGAAAGCTTCAGGCATTCTCTTATTATTTGGTGGATGATGTTAAAACCCTGGGGGTCAATACCTAAGGCCCTTTTTATTTTATGTTTAAATTTAATTTAATTTAATCTTTTTTTCAGAGAGAAAGCATGAGCAGGGGAGGCAGAGGGGCAGAGGGAGAGGGAGAGAGAGAATTCCTAGCGGACTCTGCACCCAGAGCAGAGCCCGATGCGGGGCTTGATCTCACGACCCTGAGATCACCACCTGAGCCAAAATCGAGATTCGGATGCTTAACTAATTGTACCACCAAGCACCCCTTAAGGCCCTTTTTAATCCAGTTCTAGTTTTCTTCTACGTCTCATAAGTTTCTTCTGTTTCAATTCCAAA
Organism: Ursus americanus; assembly: GCF_024610735.1. Taxonomy (NCBI): domain Eukaryota; kingdom Metazoa; phylum Chordata; class Mammalia; order Carnivora; family Ursidae; genus Ursus; species Ursus americanus. The sequence continues at coordinate 64,071,249 of NC_142140.1, read as the reverse complement.
TGTGCCCTTTACATACCTGTTAATCTTCTGGTGCTTTCTAAGCAGTGGGAATGAAGCATTATGTTTTTTTTGTTTCTGTTTTTTTAAAGATTTTATTTATTTATTTGAGGTAGAGTGAGAAAGAGAGAGCATAAGCTGGGGGAAAGGCAGGCAGAGGGAGAGGGAGAAGCAGGCACCCCACTGAGCAGGGGGCTGGATGCGCGACTGGATCCCAGGACCCTGGGACCATGACCTGAGCTGAAGGCAGACGCTTATGTGACTAAGCCACCCAGGCGCCTCTGAAGCATTGTGACTTTAATGTCCTTGGGGAGACGGTGTATTTTCACGATGCCGATAACTAATGATAAAGTCAGTGTTAAGTACAGCTGAGTCACTCACACACGCCTTAAATCCTGGGCTGTCCAAGGGTACCTGGGTGGCTCAGTCGGTTAAGTGTGTGACTCCTGATTTAGGCTTAGGTCCTGATCTCAGGGTCATGGAATCGAGCCCCACATCAGGCTCTGCCCTGAGTCTGCCCCCGCCCCCCAAACCTGCCTACTTGTGTGCGTTCGTGCTCTCTCTCTCACTCAAAAAATAAAATAAAAAAATCCTGGGCTATCCAGGACCCTGTCCTTGGTTTCCACTTACTCTGCATGCTATCCCCACATCCTCTCCCATCCCTAACAGCTGATCCATGTCCTAATCCATCCCTGTGCCCCCAGTGTCGTAGGGGTGCTGATCAGATTTCACTCTGTTTCTCCGCAATCCCAGATTCGAATTTCCGTCTTTACTAAGCATCGTCACCTGGAGAGGGACTCCCAGTGCAACATGTCTAATGCTCCCCCCCTTACCTTTCCCCACAACCCACTGCGCTCCTTACCTTCTTTCTTGGTTATCGGTGTCACCATCCCGCTTGTCTTCCTGGTCAGACCGCTGTAGCCTGTCGCTAAATTCCATTCATTTCACCCCTCCGATGGCCTCTCCCGTCCTTTCTCCCCACCTGTGCCACCTCCTCCTCGTCCCAAGGCCGCAACCTCTCCCTTTGAGAACTGCTGTTGCCCCCGGCAGGTTCACCTGCCGCCAGTGTTCAGTGCCCCGGTCTGTCTGCCCCTCTGTGGACAGAACCGGCTTCTTAGAAACAACCAGCAACCTCTGGTTCGCTCCTTGTCCCATTTAGGGCAGAAGAGCAGCAGTCAGAAGCTGGCATACTAACCCCTCAGCAGCCCCACCTGTTGTCCGTGTCACTCCTCCGCCTTCTTACATGTTCCTTCTCCCTGCGATGCTCTTCCCGCCTAAAAGACACAGTCAAAGCTCAAACGTCATCTCCGTGAACCTCTTTTGTTGGGTTCTCACGATACTCAAGTGCTCACTATTTTGGATTTCCCTCCCCATTTCAATATCTGTGACCCCAGAAGTGCTTCGTAGTCAGGACAAAGGGGCTCCATCAGTCTTGTTGTCTCCAGTAGGGACAATGGAAGTTTTCGACTGAGTGAGTGAATGTGTCATGAGCGACAGTTGTGGGCTGGGGACAGTGGGGAAGGCTTTGTGACGGAGGCTCTTTGGCTCCATCTAAACCACTAATTGAACGTCTGTTCAGTGCAAGTGCTCACAAGAAAGTTACAAGGAGGGAGTGATTATTTCCATTTTGCAGAGCTAGAGAAACTGAGATTTGGGTTAAATGATTGGAGCGCGACTCTATTCCTAATAAGCAAAGGAGTCCTGATTTGCGCCCAGGTTGGTCTGGGGTCCAGGCTCATGCCTTGTCTTTACCATGTCAAAATGCTGGTGTCACAGAATAAATTTTAAGAGTGCCTTACGAGGCCCTCCGCGAGGATAGCGATCTCGTGATTATAAAGCACTTGGGAACTCACAAAGGAAGCCCATGGTTTTGCAGAGGACTGGAAATGTTTTCACAACTGCTTCCCTGCCTGCATCTGTATCTGTGCGCCCTTCATATTGTCTGACTCACAAAGGGAAACTGTTGATCCGCAGAGAACCAGTTCAGCTTTTCTTCTCCTCCATCTCAAGAGTAGCCCACGGAGGAAAATGTTTTAAACCGCACCTGAGCTATAAACAATTTATTCTGAAGGTAACAGTGTTAGTACTGCAGTGTGTAAACCTTTAGCTAATAAAAATCAAAGTAGCCTAATTTGGAAAGTACACCAAAGGTTAGAGGGAAAGCTTGTAAATGTTTTCAAAGACTCGGTATTTAATTCTATCACCAGCTAGCAAAATAAATAGTCCAGCTGCTAGCTCTGAAACAGACACGGGTTGGAAATGAAATGTTAGTTTAAACGCATTGGTCATTAGAAATCAAAAGGGACATGAAGTACACTTTTCTAGTTTATGAGAAACAAGGGTGAAAGTTCCCCAAACACATTTGTCGTAACTGGGTTTAAAATTGCTTCCTCGTCTTTTCTTTTAGTGGCTGATGCTTCGTATGGTATACGTTGGGAGGACGGGGGCATTTTTTTTTTCTTTCCTTTCCTGTTGGGATGCAAAGGTTTGGGAATAAATGAAGGGTGGGCTCCGGAGCTGTGAAATCCCACTTTTCCACGTGTCCAAAGCTGCTCACCGTGGATTGCAAGCTGCCCGCCAGACTCTTTGAGGAATGGAAGGTTACTCTCCATAATGTGCTGAGATTGACCTGAAATATTTAGCCAACACATCTGCTTGCAAGCACCGGCCTTGTGTGAGGTTATACTGGAATTAATTAACTCTGGCTGGTGCTCCGAGATGTTTTCTCCATGTCTCGTTTTACCATCATAAGCCTGAGAAAGTCCATCAGAACTTCTTTATTTTTCCTTGAGAACTGCTTGGAAAAAAAAAAAAAGAACAAGAAATAGGTGAAAGAACTTGGATCCAGCGCGGTGTGTTCTGGCTTCAAACCGACGTTAGAGAAAAGCGTCGGAGTTTCATTTCTTCGAAATGTGGGTTTTTCACTCCAGATTCTCGTGGCGCAGTTATCTCTTTCCTCCACGACGGTAATGTCGCTTAAAAACACATTGGATTGTGTTGTTAGGAAACGGGAGACTGAGTCCAGGGGAGCAGACAAGGTGCCGAGCCACACACAGAATTCTAGAATGTTTTGTGAAGCGAGATGTTAGCCCAGAAACTTCCCAACTTCAGAAAGGGGGGGAGGGGAGGTTTCTGGGAAGTGTGTGTGCTCACAGCACAGCACTCCCTGTCCTGACAGCATGATGTTAACGCCAAGATGTTTGGCGTTGGCGTTGCTCTTAGCCCGTTAATCTTACACAAGTGCACTTTGCCCTTTGCTTTTCTTGGTAAAATGGAGAGGACGCCTACCTTCTAGATGGAGAGTTTCTGTTGGAGGCGATGACACAATTTTGGAAATAAACAGTGGGGAGGGTTGCACAACACTGTGAACGTAATTAATGCCATTGAATTGTACACTTAAAAATGGTTAAAATTGGGGGGCGCCTGGCTGGCTCAGTCATGCCTCTTGATCTCAGGTCGTGAGTTGGAGCCCCACGTTGGGCGTAGAGATCACTAAAAGAAAATTTTACGTTACGTATATTTTACCACTGTTTAAAAAAATTATGTAATATACCAAAACCCATTGCATTATAGACTTTAAATGGCATATGAATTATATGAACTTATGGCATAAGAATTATATCTTGCTAAAGCTGTTAAGGAAAACTAAGCATAGTTAGGGAGTGTGATGTTCTGATTAACCGAATGTTCTAGTGATTAAGGACAAATGCATTTGCACCAGAACAAGTGAAAGGTATTTTGTGGGGGGGGGGTATAAAAAGATGAACTTGAAAAACATTTTTTTTGTGCTTCATTGGGTTGTATATTCTGTTAATTACGTACCTTTAGAAATATGACATTTAGCTATTTACAGAGCGGCTGAATAGATCTGGGTTGTCTAGTCCAGGGGCTGCTGGCCACACGTGGCTGTTGAGCACCTGGAATATAGCCAGTCTGACTTGAGATGTGCTGCGTGTGCAAATTAATGCTGAATTTTGAAGGTTGGGTGTGAAGAATACAAAATAGCTTGCTAATAATTTTTATATTGATTGCATGTTGAAGTGATGGTATTTTGGATACATTCAGTTACATAAAATATACCATTAAATCTATTTGTTTCTTTTTACTTTTTTAATGTGGCTCCTAACAATTTTTTAATTGCGTGTGTGACTCAGGTTACATTTCGATGGGACCATTTGGTCTAGAAATCAGACCGACCCCACCCAGGATTCATGGACTTTGAGAGAGATTAAGAATCACTTCTGATGACCAAGTAGAATACAAGAGAATTTTCTGAATTTACCTCCCGAACGGTGGCTGCGCCTTCTTCTCTGATTCAGAGTTTTTGCAAATGGCAGACCCAGGAAAGGTCCTTCTCTTCACCAGGTTGAGGGAGTTCAGTCTGATCTGGGGACGCATGGTTCCCTAACACAAGGGAGCGTAATCAGAAAGTCGAGGAATGGTGTCAGTAGGTCCCGGAGGCTGGATTGGTTCAGAGGCAGTTTTTCTTTGGCAAAAAGAGCAGGAACAGCAGGACTAGAATTACAGCCTTTGACAAGAAAGGAAAGAGCCCTCACAGGCAGCAGATGCACTCTCAACTCTGTTTTAAGAAAATTAAAAACGAGCGCCTCTACCCAGGGCTCCCTCCCCAGAGCGTGTAGGACTCTGGCTCTTGGTGGGGAGGGGTGCTCCCTCTGGCTCAGGACCTCACTGCGTCTGCATGCCAGCCTTGCCTCTCTGTTGTCCCGCATATGTTTAAGATCCCCTGAGATGGCCATGGTCACGCTGCTTGCCTGGGCCGTCCAAGTCCTCTCCCTAGGTATTAATTATTCTTTCGGTTGGTGCTCTGGTTACAGAGGTACATAGGTTTCAAGTGGTCTGACCCTCACGGTGTTTTCCACCATAAACCCTGTTATTTTTAGAGTGTGATTTTGCGGGATGTAAGGATTTTCAGGAATGATTATATCATATTATAGCCACAACACCCCCCCCCCCGGAACTGTGTCCTGCACCATCAGTAGGCAAGTCTCGGGACACCCAGGGGACGCTGCTGCCCCAGGGGGATGGTGTGCTCCTGGCACTTCCCAGTAGACGCAGGTCGAGACCATTGTGTATGTTGACCAGTAGGGCTGGATTAACACTGTTACTCCCAGGATATGGTGTATGTAAGTCTGTGGGCTGCCCAGGGACTGGTCTTCTGTATATGCACCATTATTTCCATGAGAAAGTGTATTCTGGAACTGAGTTCTAAACAGTCAACTCACTAACACACCTTTGGAATTCGTTCTCTTCACAAATTGGCAAACGCCTGTAAGCCTTTAGGAAACAACTCTCTTACCTCCGCCTGCACTTAGTAAGGAGAAAGTGGGAAATGTGAACTTGGGGAGCTTTCATCATAGAAATAAGAGAGGATAGTTAGTGGTAAAATATGAATTTCAGACTGTCTTCCCACCTCCCAACTAATAAATACATCTAGACATAACTTCCATTGAGTTATTTTGTCGTCTCAGGTCGGAACCTCTGCAAATCTTCAGAGAATAGATTTTTCCACCCCAGTTCTTTATTAACCGAGGGGGACATCCTTCGGAATATCGAAATTCAGGATTAGGGGGCTGCTTTGGCACTTCAGCAAATTAAAAGGCAGACTGGGTTCTATTCGCAGGGTGCCTTTTAGTGGTTGGCTGATCCCATGTAAGAAGAGAGGAAATAAGTGGTACAGGATAAAGGGCATGACCTTGAAGCCGTGTTTCAGTTGTGTGTGTGCGCGTGCATGCGTGTGTGTGTACATGCATGCATGTGTCTGCATGCATGCGTGTGTCTGTGTACGTGCATGTGTGCGCGCATGCGTGTCTGTGCACGTGCATGTGTGCACGCGTGTGTCTGCGCGCATGCGTGTCTGTGCACGTGCATGTGTGCATGTGTGTGTCTCTGTGCGCGCATGCGTGTCTGTGCACGTGCATGTGTGCATGTGTGTGTCTCTGTGCGCGCATGCGTGTCTGTGCATGTGCATGTGTGCATGCATGTGTCTGCGCGCATGCATGTCTGTGCACATGCATGTGTGTGTGCGTGCATGCGTGTCTGCACGTGCATGTGTGCATGCGTGTGTGTGCGCGCATGCGTGTCTGCACGTGCATGTGTGCTTGCGTGTGTCTGTGTGCGCGCATGCGTGTCTGCACGTGCATGTGTGCATGCGTGTGTCTGTGTGCGTGCATGCGTCTGTGCACGTGCATGTGTGCATGCGTGTGTCTCTGTGCGCATGCGTTTTGCATGTGCGCATTGTGTACGAGGGGCAGAGATCGAGTCTGACTTGTCTGTAGAGGTGCAGGCCTTTAGGTGTGTGTATTGAGCCCTTTTGTGCAGGGACTGACCTGCGCAGCTCCTGCCAGTGCTGGGCATCTGAGCTGAGCAGGACAACGTTAGCAGACCATCCAAGACGATCTCAGGAGAGCGTGTGAAGCCATGCAGTTTACCTGTCACTTACCCAGAAGGAAGAACTGAATCCTGTACTTACTCTGCAAGTGTTACAAAATTTTGATCATAATGGATGATAAGGAAATTGTGAAAAACCGTGTACTTTTCACTGTGAAAACCTTTAGGTGGTAACATTCGAAGTCCGTGCGGTGCTCTATAACTGGTAGCTATTATCTGTCATTATTAAGCGCAGCTGTTAAATGGGGTCCCTCCTCCCCGTTTCCAAGCACACATCTTTGTTTTAATGACAGAGGAATCATGTCATTTATCGCATGGATATTAATAGTACACATAATTTTAAATTACAGTGAATATGTGAAATATGGCTAGTTAGGCTTTTGAAAAGAAAGAACCTGGATGGGGGTGGGGGGGTGTTTGATGGAAGTTTTTGAGATTTCATAGAGGATTGAGTGATGATTCCCTAAAAGATATTTTTCTCTCTGCACAATTTTGGATGGAGTGGTATAGTGTTTCAGACAAAAAGCCAGCTGATTAGAAAGAATATATAGACAGGAGGCCGGATTTGCTCATTATTTATACACAGGGTTTGAAAAATAGCCCTTCTCCTAGTCAGAAACTATGGCCTGCATCCCACCCAGCAGAAATCCTGATCATTCATCAGTATGAACCACAAATGCTGCCTCGTTTGTGGACCTCTTCCTGTGCTTCCCAGGCGGGGATGATCTCTTCATCCTTTAACCCTCAGAGCACTTGGTACCCCTCCGGCATCCTGTGTCAGAGAGATCCCTTGTGTCGGATGATTTATCCTTATTTCTGGCCTTCTTTTCTCTCCGCCAAATTCCAGACTCTTTAAGGGAAGAGCACCGTCCTATCTCTGCAGCCCTGGGAGACGCACAGAGTGCCTAGTACATCAGGCAACTTCGAGAAAGATGCTATTTTCAATTTGGAGTTGGTTCCTCAATTCAGGTTTTTTTTTTTTTTTTTTTTTTGTAGCTTTGAAGAAAATATGCCACAGCAATCCACTTGTCCAGCGTGCTTCCGTGAGAAAGCCGATACCGATACTGTAATTAGGGCTTGATCAATAATGGGCCAGGCCTGATCTGGAAACCCGAGTTTCACAGTGGGAGGAAAAGCATCAAGGGAAAGGAGCTCCGGGCTGTAGGCAAATGGGGGGGCCGGCTGCTCTACTCTAGTCGAGGCAGGTCTGATGCGGGGTCCCGGGGGGGGGGGGCAGTGGGAGTGCAGTGTTGGTCTATCCTCGTGTCTATAGGGGAGTGATGGTCCACTGACAGGGAGCTTTAGGAGCAAGTGATGGGGACCCAACCAAAGGGAGCAGGGTTCAGGCATAAGCTGGGTGGGCAGGGTCCCAGAGCCATGCAGTAGCTGAAGCCCCAGGGAGAAGGGCTGGGCAGGCTCCTGGCCCTGGGGCACCGTCGGGCTGGGCAGGTGCAGGAATGCCCTGCTGGTGAGCCCCTGTGCCATCATTCCATCATCAAGGCTCAGGATTGGCGTCCAACCCAGCGTCAAAACCCTGGGGGGTGACCCAGCCGGGGAGCTCAGGGGGTGCTGCAGTTGAGGGATGGGAAAAATACAGTCCTGGAGCAATTCTTTCACAGCCTGGGGAAGGTGGCAGTTTTAGGTCAGAACATCTGGAACACGTTTGGAGACCATCCGCAAACATCGATAAACCCTGCAAGCCAGCCTGTCATGGCTGACTTGGGTACTGAGGCCCAGGTCCCTGCCCTACTGAGCTCTGTGGCCGGACACGACCTACAGTGTCCTGTGTCTGACGGATGCAGTGTGCTTTTCAATAAAATCAGCGGAAAACTGGGCGAGAAACCCGGTCTGTGACTGACAGGGACCAGCATGTGAAACAAAATCGCCTGGTGCCACGTCTAGTTTTCTGGCAGATAAAAATCTAACCTCTGGTAGGGGGGTTTTCCTTTTTCTTTAGAGGATCGCTGACCTGCAGAGGTTAAGAAAAATTTAAAAATGGAAGGTCATAAAAATACATAATTCCTGTCGGCTTTTAACGTAGCGTTTCGTTTTGAATTTTCCTTATTCTTCTTTGCACACATGTTTATTAGATTGGCTTTTTTTTTTATTACATGGAAATACAGAGATCTGTAAAGCAGAAAAATAAACAGACTGTCATTTCCTCATTCGGTTAGAGCTAATAAAGAAAGGTGTGTGCAAGGGTAGAAATTTCAGACAGTACAGAAAGGTCCAGTATGGTTAAGTGAAAGTTTGTGATTCTTAGGGAAGTTTTTTGCAGAGATGTATATATGTACTTCTTTATGGGCCATTATTATTTAAGGAAAGGGAAATATATGCTACATGTATCGTATGCCTTTGCTTTTTTTTTTTTTTTAAACCTAATCAGTCCCAGAGATCGTTCCCTGTGAGCACATATATATTTACCTGATTCGTCTGAGGAGCCGTGTAGTATTACAAGTACGGACTCACCATAATTTAACCAAGTCCCTAATGGTAGACATTTCATTTCCAGTGTTTTTCTGTTCCAGACAGTACCACCGTGACCGTTAACAAGCTGATTCTCAAAACCACTACTTCTGAAGGTCGGGACATGTATAATCCAGGGCTCAGCAAACCTTTCCAGCAGAGAGCCAGATAAAAAGTGTTTTCAGCTTTGTAGCAGGCCCGTGGTCTCTGTTTCAGCCACTCACCTCTGCGATTATAGCGCAGAAGCAGCCCCAGCTGGGCAAACAGATGGTGGTATGTCCATACAGTGAAATTCTATGCGGCCATGAACAGGCTGTAGCCCTGAGGCATGTGTAATGAGCCTCAACGACATTTTGGCTAAGGGAAAGAAGCCAGACAAGGAGGGTCATGTACCGTATGATTCCATTCTTATGAAGTGCCTAAAATAGGCAAATGCATAGTGACAGGGTTCAGATTGGTGGTGGGCAGGGGCTGGGGACAGGGGCAGTGGGATGCAACTGCTCGTTGGGGGCAAGAGGGGGTTTCCTTGTGGAGTGATGAAAATGCTTTGGAGTAGAGGTGGTAGTTTGTCAGCACTGCGAAAGTGCGAAACGTCCCTGAATGGTTCACTTTGATATCGTTAATTTTGTGTTATGTGAGTTTCACCCTTAAAAAAAGAGAGGCAGTCCCCACCTGGGGGCGGAGGGAGGAATTAACCATATCAATATGTAGAGGAATGGGCGTGGCTGTGTGCTCCAGTACATCGTAAACTTGATTTATGTAAGAGAAGGCCGGCTAGATTTGGCCCCTGGGCGAGAGTTTGCCACCCTCTGGTGGTATCTGAAAAATGCCTTTGATGGTAGTGTGAAGGCTGGATCAGGTGGACCCAGGTAGGTATAAGGATTGGGTAAACGTAAGACTGGAGTCAGGGAGGCTCTTGAGGAAGGCCACAGACCCTTTGGAGCAGCTGCTGAATCTACAGACCCTTTGCCCCCCACAGCTTATGTATGTGCACGCACCTGCATTTTCCCTGAACAAATGCCTGCTCACCGTCCCAAATTGAGAGACCCTGTTCTGGTTGGAGAGGATGAGAGCCAAACTCCTCGAGAATGGCCGTGAGGAAGGAGGGGCCCCAGGTTTCTGGGAGGTTTCCAGTTCTTTAGAGAAGCCAATAGGATGAAGGCGGGGAAGCAGCCATTGGAATTCCCAGTTAGCTCCTCGATTAACCTCAGTGGGAGTAGCATCTCTAGAACGATGGTACCACAGCACAGTGGTCACAATCGTAGAATGAGAGAGAGGGCTCGCGTCCTGGAGGCGAAATTGCTGGCCACCTTCTCCAGCAGGATGATGTTAAAGGAAAGAAGGAAGTTTTAAAAGCATGAGCTTGAGGGCTGGTTTTTATAGGAAGGGAAATATCTGAGCGTGTTTGCAGGCTGAGGGAGGAGCCTTGCTCACCTCCTTGAGGATGCAGGAGGGAGCTGTGGTGGAGGAAGGCCTGGAGAAGGGGGGCATATCGAGGTCCGGCAGCCGGGTGGTGGGTCCTGCATCGAGGAGCAGAGAGGACATGCAGACTGCAAGAAAGGGCGTCTGTGGGTAAGTTTAGTGATGGGGAGGAGAGTTTTTTCCTAAAGGACCTCTTCCCTCTGTGAAATAATTGACAAGTGCGTGGACCAGGAAATGAGAAAGTGATGGATAGGGGTCAAGGGCGTAAGGGAGTCACAGAAGTTTGGGGCAGCTCCTGTGAGCAGGGATTGAGAGTCCCTGATGGCTGATGTTCACCACCACGGGTGAGTTCATAGGACTTATTCAGTCAACAGATGTTTACTGAGTGTGTTCTGGGTGCCAGGGCGTTACCCATCTACAAACACTTGAGATCATGTCTGATTTTTCAACGAGACTGTCGTGAGACAGAGTATAAGAAGTGTTGCTCATTCTTCACCTGTGCAGCCCAAAGCTCGTATTTTAGAAGCGACTTTAGCAGGTAGACTCATAATAGTTGGCTCTGTACAGCCCTCTGATAGGTTAGTCAAATGGGCAACAAGGGTGACCTTTACACAGTTGCCAAAAAGTTAACCTATACCAACATGATAGGTAATTTCTAATTCACACACGGGATGCCCAATTCATGCAAGGTTTTTGTGAATCCTATGAGATTTGGCCTCCCCCCACCCTGCCCCTGTTTGGTTTGCTTGCTTTAGCAAAAATCAGGTTCTGTGCGAGCAAGATAGAAGTCTGTGAGCTCAAAAAACTCAGTCTTTCTAGGGGAGGTATAAGTGGCCCTTTAAGTTAGGGGTGAATCCTCCTAACACCGTTGACTGTTGATGACCCAGTGACCAACAATCTGATAACAAAAGGTTTCTAGCACCCAATGCAAGCAGCCACCAGCGTTCTTGGATATAGCGTTCTTAATACTGAACATCTGCCCCCTCTTTGTTGTCCTTGCTGCTGACATTCATCTCCCTCGTTCCACGTTTCTCTGATGAATGATCCCAGCAGATGCCACAAATTTTCAGGAATACATGGTTCACCCCACTCTTGTTAAAAAGTAAGTGGAGCACCTGCTTGGCTCAGTCTGTAGAGCGTGCGACTCTTGATCTCAGGGTTGGGGGGGGTCAGGCCCCACATTGGGTATAGAGATTACCTAAAATCTTAAGAAAAAGAAAAAATGGTTGCTGTTCTAGATTCTGTAGCCATAAATATTTAGTGTAAAAAATGCAAAGAACCGCTGTAACCATCACAGGAGATAAACAGAAGTGTATGATTCAGTTAGTTCCTTCAAGAAGCCTTAACGTAGCAGGGGATTTGGTGTTAGATGCAGTGCCACTGCCCAAGAGGCAATTTTGAATCCGCAGTATGTGCTGAATGCCTGCTGTATGCCTAGCCGTGTCGTTGACACTGTGAGTGTTGAAAGAGTTACAAAATACTGCCTAAATTTTCAAAGAGCTTGTGTTACAGCCACGGAGGGAAGACTAATACAGGTAAAACAGTCCGCAAATGACACAGGACTGTATGGTTGAGCATTGAGTTGCACTGGTGCACTTATTTTAAAAAACTAATCACTGTGGTTGGGAAGTGAGGCTAAGAAGGAAACGCTTACTTGGACTGAAAGGCCAAGTCCAGATGTGCACACACGATCACAGGCTGTGGTTCTCAATTTTTGCTGCGGATTACAATCACCTGGGGAATTTTTAAAGTCCGAATGTCCAGACTCCACCCAATACCAGCTCAAGGGGTTTCCCACACATTTCTACAAATATGTGGTGTCTTTTCCAACACCAGTTCTCAGGACCTCTGACACCACCTGGGTGTCCTACAGTGCAGTTCAGTTCTGACTAATGAGCATCAGACCCCACAGGTGTAAGGGCTCAGTCCCATTGGACTGTCCCCACCTCAGACACCAGTCACAGGTATTAGGTACCGAGGTATTGGGTACCTGCACTTCTGTCCAACTTGACTACAAAGTTGGGGGTTCCCATTCTCCCCCCTCCCATTGGATAATTTGCTGGAATGACGCACAGAACTCAGGAAAATGCTGTAGTTACTAATACAGTTTAGTAGGATACAGATGAACAGCCAGATACATACAGCGAGATGTGGAAAGGTCCTGAGTGCAAAAGCCTCTGTCCCCTCCCGTTTGGTGTGTGCTGCCCTCACAGCATGTGGTGCCTTCACCAGTCCAGAAGCTTCTCTGAATGCCATTGTTGAGAAGTTCTTATGGTGATTCCAGCACACAAGCAGGATTGATAAGTCCTCGGCCATTGGTGATTGAACTCAATCTCCACCCCCTTTTCTCTCTCCCGAGGTGCAGGGGTCAACTGAAAGTTCCAGTCCTCTAATCACATGGTTCCTTCTGGTGACCACTAGCCATCCTGAAGGGGACAAGAGTCCCCTCCTTAGCATAAACTCCAATATGCCTGCAAGGGCCTTGTTATGAATAACAAATGACACTTGTATCACTAAAGAAATTCCCATAGGTTTCAAGAAGTCTGTGCCAGGAACTGGGGACAGAGACCAAATATATATTTTTTTTATTATACCACAACCAACCCGATTATAATTTCTGGGAGTAGGAGCCAGACATCTGCATTTTTAAAGCTTCCTGACGTAATTCTCGTGCACAGCCAAGTTTGAGAAGCAGTCTTCTTGGGCAGTGGTTTCAAATGCTTAATATTAAAGAAAAAAAAAATTAAAGCTGTAGCTCTCCCTCCAGTCCCATTAAGCCAGAATCTCTGAGTGTGAGGCCCAGGGATGGTCTGACTTAAAGGAGTGTCAGGTGGTTCAAATGCATACTTGGGGTTGGGAAGCACGTGTAAAGTAATGGTGGGACCTCCCCAGTGACACGGCTCTGGAGCTCACAGGAAATGACTGCCTGGAGTCCACTCGGGGGTCACTGTCAAGTTATAAATAAATCCAGGAGGGGTGCATGGGTGGCTCCGTCGGTTAAGCATCCGAATCTTGGTTTCTGCTCAGGTCACGATATCGAGGTTGTAGGATCGAGCCCCATGTCAGGCTCTATGCTCAGTGCAGAGTCTGCTTCAGATTCTCTCTCCCTCTCTCTGCCCCTCCCTTGCTCTCTAAAATGAGTAAATAAAATCTTTAACAAATCAATCAATCAATCACTCCAGGACAGCTCATTACCAACAAGATGGGCCCAGGACAGGGGCTTGGGTGATCAAGAAGAAAAGTTGTTGCTTTTGAAATGGTCGTATTCCCGAGAGGGTTGATGAGGAAGGAGCTTCAGCAGAGTGCATTGGGGATAGATCCTAGGCCATATTCTGGGACCTTCTCTGAAGAGTCCACAGATGCCACAAGGGTGAACTCTTGACACTGGGACCATGTTAGTGAAAGGAAGGTGCAAACCAGACGGGAGAGAACTCATGAGGGCATCAAAGTCAAGTGAAGGGTCTTGAGGTTTTGTTTTAGAATCAGGTTAAGACGCCAGAGAGGAACCAGACTGAGGTGAGTGTCTAAAGGTAGAGGGAGAGGGGCACTGGGTGGTTTGGTTAAGTGTCCAACTGAGCCCCGGTCAGGCTCTGAGTTCACCTGGAAGTTTGCTTGAGGACTCTCTCTCTCCCTCTCCTCGTGCACTCTTTCTCTTTCTGTCTCTCTCTCTAAAATAAATAAATCTTTAAAGTCAGAGAGAGAAGTTTTTGGGGACAGGAAAAGAAGATTGAAGATGCTAGAAAAAGAGGCGGTCCTCCACCAACCGTGTCACACACGTGTGCTGGGGCCTGTTGTCCTTCCTTGGGCTGTGCGAAGGGGTAGAATGCGGACATTGGGCATCTGGCAGCAAACCAAAACAAGCATCAAAAGCTACGTTCTGTGACTGAGGAAGATCTAAAAAGACACGAAGAGATCTCTGCATGCCTGGTTCTTGTGACTGACCTGGTGAGCGCCGTCTGGCCCTCGGGCGCTCCGGGCTCTGGCTGCAACTCTAATGCAGCCCTTCAGAAGTACTGATAGTGTTCTTGCTGCATGAAGTCGGCTTGGAGCAAGTCCCCCAGCCCCAGCTGTGCTTACCGGACCAGAGCCCACCCTTGAACTGTTTATTTCCAGCACATTATGAAATCAGCACAGAAATCTGAGAGTAAGATATTCAGGCTTTTATGTAGCATTTTGGCATTGCCATGACATCCAAGTGCAATGTTAGTGGGCTCGCATTTTGTGGATTTTTAAAGATTTTCGTTTTGCTAGTAATTCATTTTTATTTTGTGAAAGCCTCGGTCTAGAAGACTGGACATTGAAAAGAAAAAAGGAAATCCTACACTGCAGGGAGCTGGAGAAGCAGGGTCCACGCTCCTACCCTCCAGGTCATCTGCTCTTCTGACTCAATTATGTCAGCTTTGTAGCCACCACTTATCTCCAGGAGGCTGTGCTGGATTGTCACCTCTTCTTGGCTGTTGGCATTTGCTTCTATAGATGGATGGATGGATGGATGGAAGGAAGGAAGGAAGGAAGGAAGGAAGGAAGGAAGGAAGGAAGGATAGATGGGTGGATGGATGGATGGATGGATGGAAGGGTGGGTGGAAGGAAGGAAAGAAAGAAGGTTGGAAAGAAGGAACAAAGGGTGGATGGATGGATTGGATGGATGGAAGGAAGGGTGGGTGGAAGGAGGGAAGGAAGGTAGGTAGGTTGGAAAGAAGGAATGAAGGATGGATGGATGGATGGATGGATGGATGGATGGATGGATGGAAGGAAGGAAGGAAGGGTGGATGGTTGATTGGAAAGAATGAACAAAGGATGGATGGATGGGTGGGTTGATGGAAGGAAGGAAAGAAGGTTGGAAAGAAGGAATGATGGGTGGATGGATGGAAGGGTGGGTGGGTGGATGGATGGAGGGTAGAAGGAAGGAAGGTTGGAAAGAAGGAACGAAGGGTAGATGGATGGATGGATGGATGGGTGGAAGGGTGAATGGATGGATGGATGGAAGGAAGGAAGGCTGGTTGGATATGTAGATGGATGGATGGAAGGAGGGAAGGGAGGGAGGGAGCGAGAAAGGGAGGGAGGGAGGAAACACATCCGTGGCTCTTCTGGCAGAGTGAGTTCTTTCAGCTCCCTGTTGCTCCCCCTCCTGGCCTCTCCTTTGTAATCATATGCTACTGGCCAAGTTGTGCTCCCCGTTTCTTCCCAATGCTATTGCCCAGCCTCCTGCCTGGACTGTTTTCCTGTCGTCTAGACTGTAGGCTTCCTGAGGGCAGGGGTCGTGTCTGCCCCCAAGCACTCTGGAATCCTTAGAGCTCAGGCCAGTGTCTGACACATAGCTCGTGTCCAACACCTTTTTATGACTAGGCATTCTTGGTCCTGTTGCCATTTTCCTTCCTAGAGCAAGCATCTAACCATGTCCTGAAGCTCTCTTCCCATCTTTTCCTTTGGCTACGCTTTTCCCTCCTTCCTTTCCGCTCCTCCATCTCTGGTACAGCAGTTCTCAGCCTGTGTTTGTCATCTTCTGTCAGAACTCCGGAGACCAATCCTGTGCACATGCCAAGGGCACTCTGGGAACAAACATGTATTTTGACAAAAGCTCTCCAAATCCTGCAGTTAAGCGGAGCCCCGAGGTAACACCAAATGTGCGTCAGTTACAGCGATCTGTGGCGTAGAGATGAGGTGGGGGGTAGGTAATGCGAGTACATGTGCCATTTTAGGGTTTCCTTCCTCTCTGCTTTATTTAAAATAATTTGCAAATTTTGGTGCTGGGATCAGTTACAGATCACTTTTTTCCTTTTTATTTATTTTTTATTTGAGAGAGACACAGCACGCACAAGTGGGGGGAGAGGCAGAGGGAGAGAGAGAATCTCAAGCAGGCTCCACACCCAGTGCAGAGCCCGACACGGGGCTCCATCTCATGACCCTGAGATCATGACCTGAGCCAAAATCAGCAGTCAGACGCTTCACCAACTGAGCCACCCAGGCGCCTCAACAAATCTCTTTTAAGTGTTTTATTTTGAGCTAAGTTTAGATTTATAAAAAGTTGAAAAGTAAGACAGAGAACTCCCATATATCCCGCCTCCGTCCACTTTCCCTAATACGAACATCTTAACCACTATGTTCCTTGGCTCGTGTGTTTGTGTGGTCTTTAACCCTCCCCCCACGCAAGCTGACTAACGCGCAGTTATTACTCTTAGGACTTATGTAATGTTTGCTTGAACAATGACAAAGATATTTAACTCTTAGATGCTTGGGCTGCGTGTACTTGTATTCTTTTATAGATAATCTGTGCCACTCCTAACACGTGGCCTCCAACACTTTGAGATCATGTATCACGATCTCAAAATGATATAATTTTATCATTATAAAAATTATGAACAACCCTAGGGCGCCTGGGTGGCTCTGTTGGTTAAGCGGCTGCCTTCGGCTCTGGTCATGATCCCAGAGTCCCGGGACCGAGCCCCATACTGGGCTCCCTGCTCTATGGGGAGTCTGATTCTCCCTTTCCCTCTGATCCTCCCTCTGCTCCTTCTCTCTCTCACTCACTCTCTCTCTCAAATAAATAAATAAAATCTTTTTAAAAAATTATGATCAACCCACTAGGATTTTTAAAAAAACAATTGCCTTTATAAATTTATATGTACTTCTGTATTACATATTATGGGGCTCCTAAAATTAGTAATGGTTGAGATTAAAAAATAAATCCATATCAAAAGAAGTTTTAGTTTTTTTTCTTGCCACATTTCAGTGAATCACCTTGCACATCCCAGTTTGTAGATTATTGGCTTAATTTATCATTTTGGTTTGAATTTCTCTCTCCTTTCCCAACAGAAACGGAACCTAGTGAGGAAGTGATGCTGTTATGTATATTGTTTTTACACTGATTATCCTGGACTGTGTAATGTAGGAATTTTCCAGTGTGTGATTTGGAAACAGCTGAACTGTTTCTGAGAATCTCACAGAACAGAGTTTACTTGAAAGCTTTGTGATTAATAAGGTAAAACTATTTCTCTTAAAGCAGAGCTGTGGATTACTTTTTTCTTAGGGTTAAGAGAACATTATAACCAGGGATTTCATTGTCTTTTTACTGGAACCAGTGCTTTTAAGACTCTTTGCAAGGTGCTTGGGAAAGTTCTGAGTAGCTCCCAAGTGGGGAGGCCTTTGTTCTGGGGTTAATCAGAGGGGCACCGGGAACATCATTCACTGCTGGTATAGGTCAGAGAGAAAAGTTCACATCTGGGTGTTACTGACCACCAAGCCCTTTCTTGTGGTGCTTTCAGAAGTGATATATTGTCAAGCATCCCAAGAGCACAAACCTTTAGTGTAGATTTATCGGGGGAAAATGTTCCTTGTCCATATGATAAAGTTATATATTTATTTACTTTGAAACTCAGGTAGGTAACAATGAAGGAATTTGTGATAGTTGTTTGAGCAAATATGTTAGCAAGCAAAACTCGCTAAAGTGTTGAAACTTGCACATAACACAGTGCCTGGCATATCGTTTGCTGATTGCCAGGATGAATAAGTGAGTTTAGTTAGGTTTTTACCAGGTCGAGTGGTAACAGCCGGCATGCAATGTTTATACACAGTTTTTGCTTTGTAACTATTTGTTAAACTGTGCGTACAAGTCTTTTGCTTTGCCATTTGCATGTTGCATTTTGGGGTAAAAATGTTTTCAAGCATTTTAGGAAAAAACGTGATGAAGTACATACCATACATGGACTTTGTTTCCTTTAGAGGTTTCTGGGTAAAATGCTTAAATTTCCTTTGTCAAGCTGAAGCATAAACATGAGAGTGTTTGCTTGTCAACACACGGAATTCGGGAATTAATTTCTATTTAGAGAAACCCTTTGCAATTTTGAACATTTCAGGGAACAAGGTTTCCAAGTGTATCTTGCTAACAGCCAGGAACAGCTGCATTTTTGCATAGTTTTTCAGATGGCTTCTCTGTGACATCTGTGAAAACAGACAACTCCAGTAAGTAAGCATGCTGGGATTGCACAGCACATGACAGCATTTTATGATGTATGGGGGCCGGAGTCCCCTCTGTAACCGAACAAGCTGCCAGTTTGTACAAAAATACTTAACTTGACTTACACCTGAATTCTAAATTGGCATTTATTAGAAAAACGGGAAAGATGGAAACTTCGGTTTTGGCAAAACGTACGATACGTCACTTCATTGTTTATACGTGCTTAAACAAGAGAATAACAAGGTGATTCCTTATCGGTAGAGTGAACTGGGGACGGGGGTTAGCATATCTGTGATAAAGGGTCCTGGCTTACCCCGCAGCCTCGTTACGAGCGTTACCAGTTAGGAAGAAGAGTTGAGAATCGGTGCTGTTCGTGCCAGCACGAAACTGGGTCGAGGGTATTTGGGTGGGATGGGGGCTGGGGGGGGGAGTAGCACCTGCACACCAAGTGTTTTGTGGATTTCTTTCACTTGAGTCCATTTTTCCCACCCCCCCAACCCCAGTCCTTCGTGTTTACGATTTATAGGAAAAGACAAGATCAGTCTTTTAAAATAAATCAGCTAGTTAATTGCAGGTGACCAGTTTCTAAGTTTATAGATGTTCAGATGGTTCAATGTGGCAAAGGAGCTTTCTTTCATTCTCGACAGACTCTTTTCGTTTTTACTAATGAAAAGCATTCACTAGGGTGACATGCGGACTGATCCCCACCCCTACCGCCCACCCCCAGTGCTTCCAATTAGGGATCTGTTATCTCATTGCAGATAATTGGAAAAGGATATTCAAAATATGACTTCGCGTAAATATGGTTTTTGCCTGCATTAGATTACTAGGAGTTCTGAGCACATCTGGAGTGAGGGCGGCCCCAGGGACATTGAAGCGGGCTGTTTGGGTTGGCACAGTGACATTATAGTATATGCCAATTTGTAATGGCTTTTGGAAACAGGCAGTTTTAAACTCTCCCTGAACTATTCCCCCGAGAAATTATTCAATTAAGTACAACTAAAATTAATGTTTAGCATTTTTTGTTTAAGTAAAATAGGCAGCTATAAAGGGAAATCTGTGGTTCATGCCCAAGCCCTCATTTGAGTCTAAAATCAAGCTCCCAAGAAATAATTGAGTGTCCTGGAATCGGCGCATGTTCTAGAAAAGGCAGAGTCGCCAGCTTCTCCTCACCACTTTCACACCGTACACATGTCTCTGTTGCTGCTTCAGCGGTTTCGGACACCTGGGTGCGTGTGCAGTTTCCACGCCTTCCAGCACCAGCTGGGGAACCACTGGGGATCAGAGAGCCAGAAGGACTCCCTTCTCTCTCTTCTGAGTCAGTGCTTCTCAAACCTTAATGAGCATAAATATCACCCAGAGATCTTGTTAAAATGCAGATTTGGATTCATTAAGTCTGGGGTGGGGCCCGAGATCCCCCCTCCAGTCTAATAAGCTCCCTGGGGATGCTCCTCTGTGGTCGAGGACCACATGGGAGCAGTGGGGTTCTAAACAGGCGTGGGGTGGGCAGGGGTGTTGGGGGTGGAGTCCCTGGGCTTCGTTTTGACTTCCAGTCTGTGGCTTGGCCCCAGGTGCGTTTGGGTAGGTATGACTCTTACTTCCTAGTGCACCCTACTATTGATTTCTCAGAATCCGCCATGCTCACGGACCTTCGCTGGGCCCCCAGGGGACTGTTTCGTGAACTAGGACACGATTCTGATCAATGAGCCATAGGAGGTCATACGTCCAGTCCTTCTTGTCACATGTCTTCCCGAAATCCAGACACATCGTCTGCCTCGTTTTGTCCGATGCATCTTTTGGTCGCCGTGGAATAAAGGAAAAAATGAACTGATGTTCCTGTCTGTTCGTAAACATGTAGGCCAGAACCCTGGTGAGCAAAAGCATGTATGAGGAAGTGTGGCTTTGCGGTGTTCAACCAAGCATCCTTACTTTTAAGGTTTGGCCTCTCAAAGCCTGGGATCCAAGACTTTGATGGTCAGGTTATTCAAGGGTGGTCGGGTTAGGACGTGGTTAAAATCCACACTAGGTGACAGCTCTTGAATGACTGATTCATAACCCAGGGTGGTGCTTTATCCATATGTGAGAGGGTGTTCTGCTAGAAAGATGACAATATTAACATCTATCAGACCAGCTGTCCCCCTCCTTGTATTGAATACTAACTCACAGTCAGAGACCACCGGAGAGAGAGATTGAGACATCCTCTCGATGGCTGCCACCCCCACCCCTCTGATATTCCTGCCACAGACGCAGTCCACAGTGCTCATAGGTGCCCACTAGAAATTTCTATTTCCTTTAATTCTCGAACTATCCCTCTTTCAGCCCATCCATTTTTCCCCCCCATCTCACGAATTTTCTTTGTAAAATACAGTTCTGTTCATGTCGCCCACCCACTGACACCCTTCAGTGGGTTTTTGTTGCCTACGCCCAGTGTTTCCAAGACCTTGACAATTTTTATCACATTTGCCTGTAGTGTCATTCATGGAAAGTTCTTCTTTGGACTTAATTTTCAAAAATTTTTATTTTTATCAAAATAATACCTATACATAGTTTGACAAATCAGAGAGTTTTAGAAAGACTAGGAGAAGCAGGGCTTCTCCCCGTCAGCCCTCCCGCCTCAAAGTCCTACCCCACTGAAGCGAGTCATCTGATTCCTTGTGGTTTATATGTTAATATCCACGGTACAGTATCTATATTTCAGTAATATCACAGTGTGCTTCCTAGTTCTTGATGTTTCCATCTTAGGCTCTGTTGACCGCCCCTCCTGAGGAAGTTGTTAATTTTACCTGTAGCAATCCCACCCATACGCCCTTCTCCTCTCCCCCACGCTCACACATTTTAGCTAAGTCAGTGTTTACAGAATTACGACTCTGTTAAGTATTGTTCATGGCTGAGTCGCAGCACATACCAGAATCAGATTTCATTTCATTACACCCTTTTCTCTAAAGTTAGTAATTATACCTGTTTCTTTTTTTAAAAAAAAAATTATTTCTTTCAATGAGAGAGAAAGAGAGAGCGTGGGGGAGGGGCAGAGGGAGAGAGAGAATTTTAAGCAGACTCTGCTCTGAGCATGGAGCCCAACACGGGGCTTGATCCCACGACCCTGAGATCATGACTGAGCTGAAACCAAGAGTCAGACACTCAACCGACTGCGCCACCCAGGCGCCCCTACCTGCTGCTGCTGCTTTTTTTTTTTTTTTCACTTGCTTAGTTGTCTTTATCGTTTTTCATTCTTTCCCCACCCCCATCCTGTTACCTGACAGCATTATGGAATCCCTTTCTACAGACTGATACCATTGGTGCTGTCTTGCTCTGTTCTAGCTGACCTAACGAAAGAGTGCAGACTGGGGGGCTGATGAAAGACAGACAGCTGGAAGTGCTTCTGCTGGAAGTGCTAGTGTGGTCAGGTGAGAGCCCTCCCAGGTTGCAGACTTGTGTCTCACGGGGCAGGGCTAGGAAGCTCTGTGGGGTCTCTTTATAAGGGCACTAATCCTATTCGTGAGGGATCCACACTCATGGTTTAAACACCTCCCAGAGGCTCCCCCTGCCTCCTAATACCATCACCTTGGGGGTTAGGATTTCAACATACAAATCTGGGGGGTGATGAACACGGAACATGCATTCAGATCGGAGCAGTAGCCCACCAGTTTCATCTTTTTGGAGTCCTCTCTCTCCCTGTCTAACCTGGACAGACGACACCCAGGCGACTGCCTCCCTGTCTGGGATGGAGCACATTAGCACACCGGGAGCGCAGTGCCCTTTGCCTCTCTCTCGTGTGCATGCCCTGTTTTCGGGACCTCAAGTCTTCTTTCTTCCCTCTCCCCTCTTTGGTGGAACACGTGCTCCAGGAACTTCCAAGAAAGGGTGCGTGGGAAGTAAGAACAATCTAAGACCGTACACACTTGGAAATCACCTTATTAGCTCTTTGTGTTTGATTGAAAGAATGAGCGTGTTGCAGGTTGGAGTTCATTCTCTTGGAATTCTGAAGGCATTCCTCCCTTTGCTTGCTGCTTGCAGGGGTGCTCTGGAAGGGTCTGCCATTCCGATTTCCGTTATACAGGGGCAGTTTTTTCTCCCATCTCTCGGAAAGCTTTTAGAACCTTTTCATCTCTAGTTTCTGAAATTTCACAATGATATTGGTGTGACATTTTTTCCCCTCAACTCATTGCTCTGAGTACTTGGTACTCTCTTTTCATCTGGGGGCTCGTGTCCTTAAATTCTGGGAAACTTTCTTGTATTATTTGATTGTTAATTTCCTCCATATGATTTTTCTCTTTTTTTCTCTTTCTCTTTGTAGTTCCATTGTCAGTGTCAGGCCTCAAGAAGTAATCCTCCATTTGATTAAAATTTTTTTTCTCTCTTAGTTCTCACTGCTTTGTCATATTGCTTTATTTCTCAAAGAATGTCCCCAACTCTATCTTACAATTCATTCCTTTTTCCTTTCCCCATCTCTCTCACTATCCCATCTTTTGTTAAAAAAAAAAAAAGACTTTTTTTCTTATCTTTTCATTTTGAACTAATTACAGAGTCACAGGAAGTTGTAAAGATAGTACAGAGGTCCAATGGACCCTTCACCCAGTTTCTATCAAGGATTCTGTCTCCTGTGACTACAGGACGATGTCAAAACCAGGAATTTGACTTTGGTATACTGTATGTGTGTCTAGTTCCGTATCATTTTTTTTAATTAAAGGTTTTATTTTTTTAATTTATGTGAAGTGGGGGAGAAGCACAGGGAGAGAGAATCTCAGGCAGACTCCATGCTCAGTGCAGAGCCCAACAGAAGGCTCGATCCCATGACCCTGAGATCACGACCCGAGCCGAAACCAAGAGTTGGACGCTTAGCTGACTGAGCCACCCGGGATCCCCTCCACATCACTTTATCACATGTGTAGATTCATGTGACCATTACCACAACCAAGACTCAGAGCTGCTGTTGCCATCCTAATTTTAAGAACTCCTCCTTGTTTCCCGAAAGTTCCTCTGTCATCCTTTTGTTACAGTTTTGTGGAGACATTGTCTTATTTCTCTGAGGATATGTGTGTCCGTGTGTGTGTGTGTGTGTGTGTGTGTGTGTGTGTTTCTTTTGCTCCAAAAAAGGTTTGCTTTGGAACCTCTCTACAAATGTCTGCTGATTCTAGAAGCTCACATTTAAAAGGGAGGTGCCTCAAGTTGATTGGAAGGATTGTGTGTGAACTTGAACCAGTGGGCCTCACTTTAGAGCAGTAGAGGGGAGACTCAGCCGTTTCACTGTAGGAGTTTCAGATATCAGGATATATTCCTCTTTCCTCTTGGGCTAGTCTCTTCATGGAAAATAGCTCTCTGGTCCCCTCTTAGGGGGTATGTGCAGCTCGAGCTCTGGATGCTGACTGGAAAGAGATTTAGGAGGAGGGCTAATGAGCTGGGTTCACATACCTTACAGGCATACTTGTATTTTTACTGCCCCAAACCCACTCCCTTAGCAGTGCCCAGTGGCCCTGACAAGGAGCTCCCCAGCTGAGATTCACACCTCATTGGAGAAGGTATTGCCTGGGGGGGCAGCGAAGTTCGCTGGGTTCCCCGGGCCAGGGCTGGTCACAGAAAACGCTGTTCTTGGGGCGAAGGTGCACAGAAGCCAATGGACAAAAGAACTACAACCAGAATTGGCGAGCGGGAAGCCCCGCTCCGGCGGCAGGCAGGTCGGGGTGGTGGGCAGGGACACAGTGGGAGCTGGGCAGTGGGAGCTGGCTCGCTGGCAGGACAGTGCAGTGTCCAGGCAGGGCAGCAGCAAGCCGGTCACCAGGCCAGGGCTCCAAGCTCACTGAGGGGCTGTGTACCCTGGGCTCACCGCTGGGACCCAGCACCACTGGATGTTGTGCGTATCCATAGTCGGGGGGCAGGCACAGCAGCAGGAAGAAGAAAAAAACGCTAGCATCCGTAGTCCTGGAGCGGCCCCCTCCTCTTTCACGGTCCCTCCTGCACCCACTGCCAAGAAGACGTCAAGTCAGGCTCCCTGCAAAGGAGAGCAGCTTGGCGCCCTGTCTGTAAGCACCGAGTCAGTCCTAGGGGGTGAATTTGGAGCCCTGAGGCAGTAAAATGACCATCGGCACAAAGGAATAAAATATAATGCAGAGTGTCAGGCTATCAATGCATTTTATAAAATTGGGACATTTCTTTCATTAATGGGACTCCCCCTGATTTTTACTCGTTTTGTGCTTTCTATGGTACTTTGCATTTGGATTTCTTTTCTGTGCTTGGAGAGTTTAAAAATATCAGAGTAAAACAAAAGGATTATTAAAAATGCATTTACAGCCAAAAAATCAAGACACACATGCAAACCATGGCTCTGAGAGACCTGCCGGTAGCTACCTGCCTCAGGATAAATGCTGGCATAGATCTCCTTCCTTGCCCCCTTTCTAGAACAAGAAACACACTCAGAATATGTCGGAAGTGTGGAAACGTGTTGGAAAAAAAGGCAGGTAACTCTCCTTAAGTGGAGAAATGTTTCTTCTTCAAGTTCTTCGTTGTTTTGTTTTGTTTTTTTTTAAAACCAGAGTGCATGGTTAAGCATCTGCCTTCTGACTGATAGATGTCACGGTTCTGACTCTCTCAGAGTCCAAGTCTTCACCAACTAGGCTCCATCAGAGATCTTCTCGCGCTTCTAAAAAAAGGGAAGTGTGGAGAAATCAAGGTGATGGAATGGGAAAAATGCAGACGGTGTTTAGTCTGCAGTCAGACGTGGGCTGTATGTAATCTGAGACGTGAGAGCACGTGCTACTGAGTAAACTCGTGGATCGAAACCCAGAGACGCATCGCCCGTGCCCTCCTCCTTACTCCTCCGGTGACTTGGGCAAGTGACATAATCTGCGTGGGCCCGTTTTGACATCTTTAAATACTATCACAGTTTCCCCATCTACCTTTCAGGGTTGTCAGGGGGATCCGAGAGACACACGGCGGCAGTGCTTTAGAACTGTATCCCCACCACCAGAAGTATTTTTAAACCCCTTCATTTCGATGACACCAGATTGAAACAGGGAATGTAAGCCCGAGCTTAGAAAGGATGGCATTTCATGCATCTCATGAAAAGCTAGTCTGCGTTCTTGAGATCTGAGAGCAGGAACCCAGAAATCATGTTCAAGACTCTCCGTTCCTAATATTGTTTTCTTGGTGGTACAAGTTTTGTTCTAGGTTATAGGAATTTGAACATGTCTAAATACTCAGTAGCAGGGGCAGATATGGAAATGTAAGGCCGTGATTCTATTAGCATTTTTGAGTCCCAGAGGAAAGAAAATTACTCAGGCAGACGGATCCTTTTGGATCGGAGATGTAGGCTGCTTTTCAAAGGGAGTAGAGATCTATGAATTTGAGTCCACATACTTTATGAGAGACTCTAGAAACCGAAGTGAGAAAATGGAGGTGTAAAAATTGTCCAGGGTTTTCTTTCTTTTTTGTGAAGATTTGATTTTCTTTTTTAAGTAATCTCCACACCCAATGTGGGGCTCAAACTTACAACCCCAAGATCAAGAGTCGCATGCTCTACCCACTGAGCCAGGCAGGTGCCCCTTGTCCAGTTTTCTGTGATCAGTTGTGAGAGGGGAAAATATTAGCAAGTGACCTTGGCTCACCATTGAGGGTTGTATCCTTGACCAGAGTCATGATGGTAGATAATCATGGTTATGACCAACAAGATAGATCATAGCAAGTAACAACTGTGTATTTATATAACGATTAAAAATTGTTTTTAATTGTATTTATATTTGTATTTTTAATTTTTATTTATTTTTATTTTTTTATAATAATTTTTTATTATGTTAGTCACCATAGAGTACCTCCCTAGTTTTTGATGTAAAGTTCCGTGATTCGTTACTTGCATATAACACCCAGTGCACCATGCAATACGTGTGTATTTATATTTTTAACTTTATGGCATTTAAATAGTTTCACAGCAAATAGAAACACTCCACCGGATCAGGTATTTGGCCTAATAAACTAATATGTTCATTGTGGTAAATAATAATTGAACATTTACCTAACAGTCGCTTAGAAGATATTTATGGGGGAAACTGAATGATGGCCTCTTTCAAACCGAGCAAAACAGGCGGAACAAACAGGCGGTCTTGAGGTATTTGATTGGATGCCCCTTCCTTTCTGAATGTTACAGAAAAGCATGTGGATGGGGCGCCTGGGTGGCACAGCGGTTAAGTGTCTGCCTTCAGCTCAGGGCGTGATCCCGGCATTATGGGATCGAGCCCCACATCAGGCTCCTCTGCTATGAGCCTGCTTCTTCCTCTCCCACTCCCCCTGCTTGTGTTCCCTCTCTCGCTGGCTGTCTCTATTTCTGTCGAATAAATAAATAAAATCTTTAAAAAAAAAAAAAAAAGAAAAGCATGTGGAATCCGACGATTGCAGAGTCTGACCGGCTTTACCGTCTTACCAGCTGTATGCCTTTGGACAAATGACCTCTTTGAGCTTTGCCTCTCGTATCACTAGCCTCACAGGGTTGTCCTAGGGATAGCAGGAATAGTTGCTCCCAGGAGCCACTGGGGAACGGATATGTTCTCTTACTGTGTTCTCACTCTTGCATATGAACAGGGATCCCACGAAGACTGAGGAAGTAGGCCTGCTGACATTTCTTTATTTTATTTTTTTAAAGATTTTATTTATTTATTTGAGAGAGCTAGAGGGAGAGGACAAGTGGGGTGAGAGGCAGAGGGAGAAGCAGGGTCTCCGCTGAGCAGGGAGCCCGATGTGGGGCTCAATCCCGGGACTCTGGAACCATGATCTGAGCCGAAGGCAGACGCTTAACCAACTGAGCTACCCAGGTGCCCCGCCTGCTGACATTTCTTACAGAACCCGAGGTTTGGATGGATATCCTTGGTGGAAACCCATTTGGCCACATGTGTGAGTCTACTTCTGGACTCCCTTCTATTCTGTTGACCTTTTGTCCTTACTGTACTGTCTTCCCTACTGTAGCTTTATAGGATGACTTGAGACCAGATAGTATTACTTTTCCAACTCTGGGTTTATTTTTTTCCAAAATATTGATTAGAAGTGGTGAGAGTAGACATTTTTGTCTTGTTCTGATCTTAGGGGAAAGTGTTTAGTGTGTCATCTTAAATATGATGTTAGCGGGACACCTGGGTGGCTCAGTTGGTTGGGCGTCGCCTTCGGCTCAGGTCATGATCCCAGAGTCCTGGGATGGAACCCTGCGTCGGGCTCCCTGCTCAGTGGGAAGTCTGCTTCTCCCTCTCCCTCTGCCTCCTACTCCCCCTGTTTGTGTTCTCTTTCTCTCTCTCCGTCAAATAAATAAATAAAATCTTAAAAAAAAAATTCGATGTTAGCTAAAAGGGTTTTTTTTTTTTAAATAATGGACCTTATTCTTTAGAACAGTTTTAGATTTACAGAAATTGAGCAGATAGTACAAGACGGTTTGCATAATGCCCCACACGTAGTTTCACCTCTTATTAACATCTTACATTAGCACTGTATTTATATGTAATAAGTCAATATCAATATATTATTATTAACTAATGTCCATACCTCATTCAGATTCCCTCATTTTTTTTACCAAACAACCTTTCTCTGTTCTGAGATTCCGTCCAGGATACCGTGTCACATTTCATAACCATATCTCCTTAGGCCCCTCTTGGCTGTGGCCGTTTCTCGGACTCTCCTCGTTCTTGGTGACATTGGCACTGTTGAGAGATACTGGTCAGGGATGGTGCAGGATACACCAGACTTGGTCCCATGTTTTTCTCATGATGAGACTGCGGTTATGGGTTGCTGGGAGGAAGACCGCAGAGGTGCAGGACCTCTTTCATCCTATCGTATCAAGTGTACGTGCTATCGACATGACTTGTGGCTGTTGACGTTGACCTTGACTGTCCAGCTGAGGTAGCGTTTGTCAGGCTTCTCCATTGTAAAGTTACACCTTACCTCCCACCCTCATTTCCATACGCTACTCCTTGGAAGGGAGGCACTACTTGCAGCCCACACCCCCTCTTAAAAGACAAAGTATCTACATAAACTATTTGGGGCTCTCCACAGGAGTTTTGTCTCTTCTCTCACATTTATGAGTTCATGCATTCATGTGTTTATATCCATGTGGATGTATGGATATTATTTGGCTCTGATCCAAAACTACTTTATTTCGTGGCTCCGACTTTCCCTGTTTTGGCCATCGGGAGGTCTGTCATTTGGCTCCTGTGCCTTTGCTCCAATGACACACGCCCACTGATGGGGTTCTTTTTGGTTTGTTTGTTAAAGCAATTCCTTAGTTTCTGATGCTACCAGATACTCCAGGCTCATGTTGTGTATGTCCAGCCCCCGTCCGAGAGTCAGCCTATTTCTCCAAAGAGCCCTGACTCTTTTTATTGGAGAAGGGGATTAGAAACCAAGGTCTGGATGCTAAGTGTGCTTATTGCTACTGCAGTGTTGCTTTTTTAAATGCCTTCCCGGTTGAGGAAGAATAGAAATACAGGCATGTTTAGTAGACTCTGTATATCACTTACCTGTATGTAACCATCTGTATCGATTTTAAGCTAAACTCCAGTGCATACTGATGTCTGTAACTCTCATCCGTTATCACACGGATTGTCCTAGCCTATCTTTAAATTCCCACCTGGACAGTGAGAATTTGACTGCCACCATTCATCATTCATCTCAGTTGTTCAGTTCCAATGTACATATATGAGCAGTATCTGAATTGTTAACTCCGACTCCCACTGAAGACAGCCTTAGCAGGGCGCCTGGGTGGCTTAGTCGGTGAAGCGTCTGCCTTCAGCTCAGGTCATGATCTTGGGGTCTGGGGATCGAGCCCCACGTCGGGCTCCATGCTCAGCAGGGAGTCTGCTTGAGGATTCTCTGTCACCCTCTCCTCCTACCCCTCCCCACAGCCGTGCTCTCTGTCTCAAATCAATAAGTAAAATCTTAAAAAAAAGAAAACAAATTTATCAACTAGAATTTCATTCTAATATGCAGCCACTTTTGCCTTGAGTCTTACAGATTCTGCTCATTTCCAAAGTCACTAGGCTCAGCACCCTTTCTCTGTCCCTCTCAGTGACGATGTTTTATATGTTGGTAGTAAAGCTAAATTCTCTCTCCATAGTGTGCATTCCCTCCTGGAACTCTCTGCCTCTGAAATGATTTTTTTTTAAATTTACATTCATTAAGGCTCACTCTTTGTGCTCTAACGTTCTGTGGGTTTTGACAATTGCATAATGTCACATATCTGCCATTACAATATCACACAGAATGTTTTTAGTGCCCTAAAAATCCCCTATGCTTCACCTACTCATCCCTTCTCTCTTCCTCCCAAACTCCTGGCAACCACTGATCATTGTATTCTCTCAATAGTTGTGCCTTTTCCAGAATGTCATATAATTGGATTCATACAGTCTGGAGCCTTTTTATGCATGCAGGGCGCTAAGAAACACATGTTGATTATCTAGGAATCAGTCAGTCAGCACTGAGCATATGATCACCAGGATTCCAGTTTTCTAAAATAATGGGAAGTGTATTTCTGTTGTTACCTTATTTAGCAAGGGTTCTGATGTAGCTTACGTTTTTTAAAGTCGACTTTTTATTGGGACTCGAGGAAAACTGGCGAGGGCTTTATTTTCATTCCTATTGTAGGGTGGTTTAATGCCTGAACTAAGATAATCTATGTTATGCTTTTAGATTGTGTCTTCAAATTAGGGCTCATGGTATCTTCTCTGAGCTCTGTGATTTTTTTTTAACGACTTTTGAAATTTTGTGTTTCTGTGCTGATGGTAATATTTAGAAATTTAAGAAATACTCTGGATCGTCAGGATGATCACTGCATTGTGTCTTGCCATCCACTTCCAGCCCACATTTGTATATGCATGTATAATTGTCCTCGATCCCAGCTGATGAGAAAAGAGGGATACTCAATATAGAACGATGGCTTTGCTTCTGTGAGCAGGCCAAAGGCTGTCACTGTGCACTGTATAAAGGGTGTCTCCACAGCTGGAACGAGGAATAGCAGGACAAGCCCAAAGGACCTGTACTTCAGTCTGTGTCACATTCATGTTTCAAGAGCAATTTAGCGTTAACGACACGAGCTTTATCGGTCAACATTAAATTATTGTCGTTAAGTAGAATTTTACTTTTATAGCTTTTATATTTCATACGAATATTTATATTTAGAACTATGGAATACGGAGCCATAAACAAAGAATACGTATCCAGATGTGTGGTTATATTTAATGAAATAATTTGAACAGAATGCTTAATGCTGAGGGGTGTTGAAGAATTTGTTTTTTAACTTTCTAACTATATGCAACTCAAGATAGGAAAACAATGCCTTAGCACATGGCACGTTTTCAGTAAATATTAGTAGCTGTTGTTACGGTTTTACATAATAGACGCTTTCGGTAATAAGCTAGTCTAGCCTGGCTGTCTTCCCTTCCCCACATTTTGGCGTTCACTCTGTCCTGCAGCCCCGGCAAATTGCCCTCTCCCTCCACTCACCCCCCCACACCCAAAGCAGCTATTAGCATGGTCCACACCAGCTACCCAGCTGCCACTGCACTAGACGCCGTCTATCCTGGCCCCCCTTTTCTGCGGGACTGCCTTTGGGGGTGGCATTCTTCTCTTGGTCTTTCTGCCACCCCCTCCCTTCCTGCTAGCTTTTTGCTCTTCATATTCTTTAAATAGTAGTGTTCTCTGAGATTCCCTCTTTACCCGAACCTCTTTTTGTTTACTCTCTCGTGCTTCACTCTAATTTTTAAATTAACACACAGCAACATTGACTTTGTGTGTATACGTGTAGCATGGTGCATTTTAACACATGTAAAGATTTGTGTAACCGCTCCCACAAACGGCACAGAACAGTGCCGTCCCTTCAAAGACTCCCCTGGCCTTTCTTCTGACAGCCGTACCCTGCCCCATCCCTAACCAGTAGCAACTACCACCGGCTAGGCTACTCTGTTCTCCATCACTTAGGGTGTTTTTGAAAGTATCATATAAATGGAATCACGTAGGAACTATGTTAGTATTCCACTTTCATTTTTCTCTTGTGTTTTTTACTATATGTTTTGTACAGATTGTATTCCTGGTTACTAGGGATGATGATATATATACTTAACATTCTATAGTCTACTTAGACCTGGTATTTTACTGCTTGAAATCAGGCATAGAAACCTTGACAGCATGCAGCCCCTCTACCCTGCCCCTCTACGGTGACCTTGTCTGTGTATTACGCTTCTGTGCACTGAGCACCAGACATTGTGAGTTTTGCTTTCCACTGTCAAGCAAATACCGAAGAGCTTAATTAGAGGAGAATCTGTTCTATTTACCCAGATATTTATTGCTTCTGTTGCTTTTCCTTCATTTCTGATGTTCTAGATTGCCTCCTGGTGTGATTTCCCTTTCTGTCTAAAAGACTTACTTTACTGACAACAAAGTCTCTTAGCGCTTCTTCTTTTTTTTTTTTTTAAAAGATTTTATTTATTTATGTGACAGAGAGACAGCCAGTGAGAGAGGGAACACAGCAGGGGAGTGGGACAGGAAGAAGCAGGCTCCCAGCGGAGGAGCCCAATGTGGAACGCCAGGATCACGCCTGAGCCAAAGGCAGATGCTTAACGACTGCACTACCCAGGCACCCCTCTTAGCACTTCTTTATCTGAGAATGAATATCTCTCTCTCCCCTTCACTCCTGAAGGGGACTTTCACTGGATATGGGGTCCTGTGTTGGCATCCTTTCCTCTCAGCGGGTTTACAATTGTTGTTACCTTTCCTTCTGGCCTCCCCGAATTCTGATAAGAACTACACAATCTTTCAAATCTTGGTTCCCCTATAAGACTCTCTTTTCAGGGCGCCTGGGTGGTTCAGTCGTTAAGCGTCTGCCTTCGGCTCAGGGCGTGATCCCGGCATTCTGGGATCGAGTCCCATATCAGGCTCCTACGCTGGGAGCCTGCTTCTTCCTCTCCCGCTCCCCCTGCTTGTATTCCCTCTCTTGCTGGCTGTCTCTCTCTCTCTCTGTCAAATAAATAAATAAAATCTTAAAAAAAAAAAAAAAGACTCTTTTCTTGGGGCGCCGGGGTGGCTCAGTCAGTTTTGCGTCTCTTGATTTCAGCTCAGGTCATGACCTCAGGGTTGTGAGATGGAGCCCCACGTCAGGCTCTGATCTCAGCAGGGAGTCTGCTTGATATTCTCTCTCTTCCTCTCCCTTCACCCCTCCCTGCCCCTCTGTGCTCTCTCTGTCTCTCTCTCTCTTTCTCTAAAATAAATAAATAAATCTTAAAAATATATATATATCTTTTCTTTTCTTTCTTCAGTGCCCAGAGGCTTGGGTTCAACATGTCTAGGTGTGGATATCTGTGTGTCTGTCTTGTTTGAGGTTTGCCAAGCTTCTTGAGTGTGTAGGTTTACGGTGTTGTTGTGTTTCACCACATTTAGGAAAACATCGGCTGTTACTTCTTCAAATATTTGTGCTGCCCCATACTCTTTTCTTCTTTTTCTGGGACTCTGATAGTAGGAATGTTTGACCTTTTGCCATTGTCCCACAAGTCCCTGAGGCTGTGTTCATCAGCCCCCAACCCTGCCCCATGAAGACTCCTTTCTTCATGTGCAGATGAGATAATTTTTATTGACCTGTCTTCCAGTTCACTGCCTCTTTTCTCTGTCATCTCCATACTGATGTTGAGCCCATTCAATGAGTTTTTCTAATTTGTTTATTGTATTTTTCAGTTTCAAAATTTGCATTTTTTTTTTTTTTTTTTTTTAGAGACAGAGAGCACGAGTAAGGAGTGTAGAGGGAGAGGAAGAGAGAGAATCTCGAGCAGGCTGAGACAGATATGGGCTCTATCTCATGACCCTGAGATCCAAACCAAGAGTCCAGTGCTTAACCGACTGAGCCACCCAGGCCCCTCCCCCTGCATTTGGTTCTTTTCTATGTCTTCTCTTTCTTTGCTGAAATTTTCTGCCTTGTCATTTGTTTCAAGAGTATTCACTTTTACTTATTGGGGCATGTTTGTACTCGTTGCTTTAAAGTCCTTGCCAGATAACTCCAACAACTATGTCACCTCAGCATTGGCATCCATTGGCAGCACTGACATCATCTTTTCTCATGCAACTGGAGATCTTCTGATTCTTCATATGCTGCGTAATTTTGGATTTTATCCCGGACGTTTTGATTCTTATGTTATAAGATACCGATTCCTGTTTAAATCCTATAGGGATGTTGATATTTTTTGGTTTAACATGCATTTGACCTGATTGGGTTCAGGCCACAAGTTCCAACTAGCTTTCTATGGGTTGTGGTTCCAGCATCGACTAAGTTTTCAGTCTTTGCAGTGCTATTTGGATCTGTCCCATTTGTGTGCCAGCCAGTGGCCAGTCTGGGAGCTGGGTGTTTTTCTGTTCTGTAGTTCATATCCACGGATGCACAGCTCAGAGGGGTCCTGGAATTCAAGAACAACCTTAAGGGGTTTCTTTCCTAATCTTCTTCCTCTGCATGGTCTTCTTGGCATCTTTTGGTCTCTGGGGTTTCCTTTTTTGTTCCTCCAGCCCCAAATCTGGGACTTTAGCTACCCCACTCTGCTGTACACTTCCCACTGTAGATAGTAGGGTTTCTTCTTGTTTTCTTTAACCTGATCTGAGTCTGATTTTTTGTTCTTTCAGCTTTTTATTTAAAATTTTTCTCAAGCCTACAGAAAAGCCTCCATTGACCAGTTTTTACCATTTTACACCTGTTTTCTTCCTTTTCTGTATACTTTGTTTTCCAGCAAACCATATAAAAGTCAGATGGAAGTTTCTCCTAAGTACTTCAACGTGCATTTCCCAAGAACTAGCATGTTCTCCTACATAACCTCAGTATCGTTAGCAGCCAAGAAACCTAACTTTGACATGGGATATTGCTTAATATGGATCCCATATTTAAGTTTCTCCAGTTGCCCCAGCAATGTCCTTTAACCACTTTCTTTGAGGTGTTTTTCTCCAGCATTCATTCAGAATTTAAGCACTGCATTTAGTTGCCATGTGTCTTTAATGTCCTTGAATTTAGAACATCTACCTCCCTTTTTTTTTTTTTTTTAAAGAGAGAGAGGGAGTGAGAGTGAGTGGAGGGGAGAGGCAGAGAGAGAGGGAGAAAGAGAATCCCAAACAGACTCCATGCCCAACACTGAGCCCCGTACAAGGCTTGATCTCATGACCCTGAGATCATGGCTTGAACCAAAATCAAGAGTTGGACGCTTAACCGACTGAGCCACCCAGGCGCCCCTTGGCCATTGATGTTTTTAAAAAGTTCATGGCCAATTGTCTTGTAGGATTTCCCACAATCTGGATTTTCCTGAATGTTTCCTTATAATTAGATTCAAATTAAACATTTTTGGTAAAAAGACCACATAAGTAAAGTTGTATACTTCTCATCACAAGACATCAGGAAACCTAAAGTGACAGTTTGTCTCAATATTGCTGACCTTAAGTTTGCTCACTTGGTTAAGGTCATATCTGCTGTATTTCTTCGTTGTGAAAGGTACCTTTTCCCCTCTGTAACTAGGTAGGAATCCATGGGGTGATACTTTGAGACTATGGATACACTGGTTCCCAGTAGCCCTTTACCCAGTGGTTGGGTGGTTTTTTTTTTTTTTTTAATTGAAGTGTATTTGACACACAATGTTACATTAGTTTCAGGGGTACAACATAGTGATTCTGTAACTCTGTATGTTAGGCTATGCTTACGAGAGGGGTGGCTACTGTTTGTCACCATGCAACACTATTACGTACCACTGACTGTATTCCCTATGCTGTACCTTTTATCCCTATGACTTATTCATTCCATAAATTGAAGTCTGGACCTCCCACTTCCACCCATTTTGCCCATCTCCCATCCTACCTCCCCCCAGCAATCCCCAGTTTGTTTCCTGTATTTATGGATCTATTTCTGCTTTTTTGTTGTTTGTGTGTTTGTTTTATATTTTAGAATCCACATATAAGTGAAATCATATGATATTTGTCTTTCCGTTTTTGACTTATTTCACTTAGCATCATACCCCCTAGTTCCATCCATTTCGTCACCAAATGGCAAGATCTCATTCTTTTTACGGCTGAGTGATACTCCGTTGTATGTATACACCACATCTTCTTTATCTGTTCATCTGTCACTGGACACTTAGGTTACTTCCACGTCTTGGCTATTGTAGATAATGCTGCAATAAACATAGGGGTGCATATTATCTTTTCAAATTAGTGTTTTTATTTTCTTTGGGTAAATACCCACTGGTAGAATTACTGGATTGTACAGTATTTCTATTTTAAAATTTTTGAGAAAGCTCCATACTGTTTTCCAAAGTGGCTATACTAATTTACATTCCCACCAATAATGTACAAGTTTCCCTTTTCTCCACATCCTTGCCAACACTTATTCTTTCTTGTCTTTTTGAGTCTAGCCATTCTGACAGGTGTGCCTCTTTATGGTTCGAACTTGCATTTCCCCAGGGATGAGTGATGTTGAGCATCTTTGCATATGTGTCTGCTTGTCATCTGTATGTCTTCTTTGGAGAAATGTCTTCTCAGGTCCTCTGCCCATTCTTAATCACATTATTATTATTATTTTGGTGTTGAGTTGCATAAGTTCTTTACACATTTTTAGTATCAGATATGTCATTGGAGATATTTGTTCACTGTGCAAAAGCTTTTTATTTTGGTGCAGTCCCAGTAGTTTAGTTTTGCTTTCGTTTCCTTTGCCTCAAGAGACGTATCTAGAAAAATGTTGTCAAAGAAATTTGACATGTCAGAGAAACTCCTGCCTCTGCACCCAGTGGTTTTAACATCTATTGGTGATCCTTCCCCGAGTCAGTCATTATATAGGTGGCTACAAATTGGTGTGAATCTTTGAGTTTTTGTGGGTGATAAAACTATACAGAACAGCCTGGAAGTGATTATATGAAAGTTATAATGGCAGTTACTTTGGGGGAAGGGGGAGGAGATAGTGACTAGACAGTTGGTGGCGAAGGTGGGGGGAAGGAGAAGAAGGTGTTGAGGTGTTCGCAGCCACCTTTTTCTTGACCTAAGTGATCATTAAATGGACATTTACTTTGTAATAATTCACTAAACTGTACATACATTTTCCATACATGTACTTTCCTGTATGTGAAAAAGTTTAAGATTTTAGCACAGAAGTTTCACAATAATATTTACATATGTGTTTCAAGGATTCATTGCTCACCATGACTTATTTAATATTTTATATGATTATACCATGACTTAATCTGGATTTCTCTTTTTTCCGTTTAATTCTTCATCATCTGAAAATCCTTTTTTAATTATTTTTTTCAGAAAAAAAGTATATATACACGCATACTTCAGGGGATGTTATAGTGGTAATTGTCTCTAAAATGTTTCTCTAAGGGGCGCCTGGGTGGCTCAGTCGGTTGCGCTTCCGACTCTTAGTTTCAGCTCGGGTCATGATCTCAGGGTCCTGAGATTGAGCCCCATGTCGGGCTTCACGCTCCCTCCTGAGCGTGGTATTCTTGCCTTCTGCCCTCTACTGCTCCCCCTGCTCACGTGCGGGCATGCTCTCCCTCTCTCTCAAATAAATAAGTTGATTTAAAAAAATTTTTTTCTAGGGGGCGCCTGGGTGGCTCAATTGTTAAGTGTCTGCCTTTGGCTCAGGGCATGATCCCGGCGTTATGGGATCGAGCCCCACATCAGGCTCCTCCGCTGTGAGCCTGCTTCTTCCTCTCCCACTCCCCCTGCTCTTGTGTTCCCTCTCTCGCTGGCTGTCTCTCTCTGTCAAATAAATAAATAAAATCTTTAAAAAAAATTTTTTTTCTAGGATACATGTATTGTTCTCTCTTAGAAAAATTATATGTAATATCATATCTCCTAAGATACATCTACACATGTACATATGACCATATGAAAGTATCTGTGTGCACATATACGCACACATATGTACTTGTGTGCACTCATATGTGCACATATAACCATCCATTTTTGCACACCGTTCATTTCTATTTTTCTCCAGCTCCGAATACTTCTGCATGCTTCCTACCAATGCAGGCTAGTCCAGCAGATTATACCCTCAGTCAGTGAACATTAGTGCAGCATGGGGCAAATGCACTCAGCCACTTAGCTCTCTTAAATCGAATGTGTTTTGCATATGTTATTTATGCCACTTGGTCTGTCTTCCTGCTGCTGAGTTTGTGTTTTGACAGTTCAAAGCTATAATGGCTGACGAAAGTGCCCAGGTGATATTGCTAAATTTGTCATGGAGAGAAATATAGGAAGACGATCCTGCTGGATCTTAAAACAGGAGTTGTAGGGCAGCCCAGGTGCTTTTGCAGTGCAGCAAGGTTAAAGATAGGCAGGCAGTTATGGATTTGGGGCAATTCTCTGACGCTCTGAAGGGCGTCACAGACACCACCACAACATGGGAAGAGTGGACCAAAAAATGACTGAGTGGTGGCTGGATGTCGCTCTGGCCCAAGGCCTGGTGGTGGCTCCGGGGCCCCAGATAGACCTGAGTGGTTCCCTCTGTACGATCCTGCAAGAACTTGACCGTCACACACACTGCAGTTCTATTCCAGTTAGTGTTCCTATTTCCTGCAGAAACCAGCTGGGCCAGCGCTTCACGACTCTTATCCATGAGCCTCCACCACAGCTCGGCTGGATTTTGGATCCTTAGGTCATAGCCTGTGTTCCTCACACCTTTTTACTAAATATTCAGTGTTTCACACCACCATTTGAGTGAAATTCAGAAATTTCACGAGATCTTTCTAAGACCGTTGTTCAGAGCTCTGTGAGTTTTTTGTTTGTTTGTTTGGATGTTTTTTGTTTTGTTTTGTTTTTTTGTTTTGCTTTGTTTTGACATGAAGACTCAAGTATTTTGTCAGCTCAAGGAAAATTCATTCTTTATTTGGTCATTGTTCCTCCTTCTGTTTTCCTGGATTTTTCTTATCCCTGTCTTTTTTGGTTTTCCCCTCCCATATTTTGTCCTCTCTAACCTTTTTCTGTGACTTCTGGGAAATCATTCAAGCTTGTTGTCTAAATCTTGTATTTAGATTGCCATCTGCTTAATTGCCTTCCTTGTGGTTTTTAATTTGACAATTGTATTTCTGTCTGGATGCAGTGTGTCTAGTAACAAAGTTGTTCCCTCATTGTGTCCATGTGTTCAGTTACACTCAGTTACTGTCCTCTTGAATCTTGTTTAAAAAAAAAAAAAACCAGTTCCTCAAGATTTCTCCTTTTCTGGAAGGAATTGTCTTCTCTTGGGCAGAAGAGGTGGGGGAGGGAGAGGCTGCTCCCTCATTTTGAGCTCTTTGCTTACACCTGCTGCCTCTTTGCTCCTCTTCATACAAGGGAGATCAGTGTCTGTCTCCTGTTAGAAGTAGGGAAAGTTCGGGGTGCCTGGGCGGCTCAGTCGGTTAAGTGTCTGCCTTCGGCTCAGGTCAGGGTTCTGGGATTGAGCCCCGCATTGGACTCCCTGCTCAGCGGGGAGCCTGCTTCTCCCTCTCCCTCTGACCCTGCTCCCTGCTTGTGCTTTCCCTCTCTCTCTCAAATAAATAAATAAAATCTTTAAAAAAAAAAAAAAAAGGAGGAGGAGGGAGGGGAGAGGGAGAGGTTGGAGGAGAAGGAGGGGGGAAGGTTTCTCTATGTTAATGAAGGCTTCCCGGACAGTTTAGGCCCAGATGAGGGAAGAAGGAAAGGAGGCTGTGCTTTCTGTCTCGACTCGTTCACCTGTCCCTGCTGAAGATGTGAGCAGGTGTCGTAGCCAAGGGGGTTTCTCCTAGGCCTCCAAAGCCTGAGCAGGTCCCAGAGGCTCTGGCTGGCTGTGCTGGAGTTCCCCACCAACTGCCCCCGTCGTGGAGCGCCACCAGCGAGTTACAGCTTCTCCTTTGCTGAGTCACAGATTGGTCTTTCCTTCTGTTCCCGATTTCTGTTACATATTTGACCTCTTTTCCTAGTAATATTGTTAGAGGTCACCCCCCCCTTTTTAATCTCCCTTGTAGGGAATAGAGGGAGTTAAACGAATGCCCTCGAGAAAAGCTCTTTATTCACTCTTTGTTTTAACATTTGTCTTTAAGTGTGATAAGCAATAGAAGCGAAAGGCCTAATAGCATAATGACTTCACAACCACCAGCACCCACCGTGAGTATAAAAAGGCACCAGACTTATCTGAAAGTAGGTAGCACGCATTCTGCCTTTAGATAGAATGTACCAACACTGCAATGGAGAGTAGGAAAAATTTACCAAGGCTAACTGGGGTCCGATATTTCAATACCATGTGTTTCTTACTGTATCATACTGTATGTACATTGCCCGTTGTTCCTTTCTGCATCGAAACAGCCACTCGGTGTCTCACATGAACACGTGACAGAAATATAATCTTCTCCGAACCCAATGCAAATCCTTACCAGGAAGCAGAAGATCAGTTTGTCTTTGGAGGCTGGACTGTCCGGGATCTGAGAGTCAGCTGGTGGTTTCTCCACCTGTGTATTCTGCAAGCTGCATTTAATTTGCTGGTTCGAGACTGTGGTCGGGGGAATTCCCACCTTAGCTTGCGGGCTGCAGGGCGGGAATTCCCCCAGGCTCCCTGCCCTCGGAAATCTGGGGAGTTCCTCCCAGCTGATGCAGGGAGCCGATGCCAGCCGACCAACCCCCCAGTGGCAGTATAAACCTTTTAAAAACGGATTTGACGGTATGTTTCAAAGTCCACGCAGCGGTCCTAACCACAGGTTGTTCACTTAAGGAAATGAGACAAAAGAAGGAAAATGATCACGGAGGAAAGAATCCGTTGACTCATTATGTGTAAATATAGACGCATTCTCTGTACCCCACAATGGGCTATTTTTAATGAGTGTTTATTTAATGGAACGAATATTTTGTAACCATTAGAAATTATAACTGTGAATGGAGACTGTAGCAACATGAAAGAGCACAAAAGATACCATGTTCACGGGGCAAAAGGCTTATGTATTGCAATTATATAAAAATAATATGTTTGTGTCAGATCTTAGGAGAGAACACATATTGGTGATTACTGGGGCGTTGGGATAACTTTTGACTTTTCCCCCCCCTCTCATTTATGAACTGCCATTAAATAATTTTTATCGCTTAAAAAAATAGAGTTGGTTTTGTAAACAAACAAACAAACACACATACTAGTAATCAGAAGAGGTTTACCAACCAAATGAAAAACTTTGTGTTTGGTCTGAGATTAAAAACTTCAATGCCTTTGGGACGCCTGGCTGGCTCCGTGGGAGGGGAGTGCAGACTCTTGATGTCAAGGTCATGAGTTCGAGCCCCACTGTTGGCTGTAGAGATTACTAAAATAAACAAATAAACTTAAAAAAAAAAATCAGCCCCCTCGGTATTGCCTACTGATCTTTGCTGAGCTCGTCCGCTGCACAGTCTTGATTTACCTCTAAGTTGCGAATATTTATATAATGTTTAAAAGGAATCTATCTAGAAACCCCGTTAACCCATAACAACTGACAAATACTTAGTTTCAGACAGAGAATGTTTCACCCTTGACTCTCTGAGTGACAGAGGCTGATCAAGCCTGAATTTGATACTGCATACTGCAGCATTAGAACATAATTTGACTGTAATTGACAGCCTGATGGGACACGAAGAATGGGTGTGAAAAACATTTGCTTTTGAATATGCTACTATGTATAAGTTCATCTGTGTTCTGTGCTGACTTAGACCAAAGCTTAAGTGGCGTGTCCAGTCCTCACACTGCATTGTAGGATGAATTCTGTGTGCGGAGCATCAAGATATCACAACATCTCGAAGTCACTTCCTCTGAGGGTCTGCCAGAGTTTTCAGCTAAGTGCCTTTGTCGCAGAAGAGAAGATAGGGAGGTAGATGAGAAGTGTCTTGTGGAAGAAAGAACACTGGTGGTGCATTCTAGAAATGTCTAAGGTGGACTGTGAAAGTGGGCAGGTTTTCCGCTCGATGTGTAGACTCTTATAATAATTAGAGTCACCCTCCAGCTCAGGCAAGGAACTGATTTCCTCCTGAGTTTCTAAGTTACCAGTCGCAGGGAGCATTAAGCAAAATGTTAATGATCCTGCTGCCAGGGTTGCTATAAAAAAGGAGAGAAACTGCGGGATGATCACATGACCTCTCGCCCGCTCTACAATCTTGTTATTCTAAGGCATTTGCTTTGTCTTTCTAGAACGCATGCCTGCCTGCCTGGAAAACCTTAGGAGTATCGTAATATTGGAAACTTAATTTTTTTCCTGGTTTACGTTTTTAAATTGAGGCACAGTTCACGTACGACAAAACGCATAGATCTTTAGTATTCATTTCTGTGCGTTTTGACAACTGTATACAATTGTGTCATCATTTAGAATCTTTCCATTATCCCAGAAAATTGCCTTGTGTCCCCATCTAGTCAGTCCCCCCCACCCAGAGGCAGCCACTTTCTGATTTCTATCCAGTCCATTCGGTTTATTTATACTTCCTATAAATAGAGTGATGAAATAGATACTGATTTTCATTTTCTTCTTTAGCCAACAAAATGCTTTTGAGATTTATTAGGTTTTTGCATTAATAAGCAACTCATTGTTTTTATTGCGGAGTAGTATTCCATTATACAGATTTGCTTAGCATACAGATGTGCTCATCCGTTCTCCTACCAATGGTTATTTGAGTTATTTCCAGTTTGGGGTTCTAACGAATAAGGCTGCTTTGTATATTTTTGTGCAGCTGTTTTTGAGCAATATGTTTTTGTTTCTGTTTGGTAAATATGTAGGAGTGAAATTTCTGTGTCGTAAGCGAGATACCTGGTTAACTTGATTAGAACTGACAAACACTTCTACAATTACCTTTGTGCCGAATCATCCCCAGCAATTAGCATTGTCAGTCTTTCGAGTTAGCATGCTAGTGGGTTGATTTAACCTCATTGTGGTTTAAATTTGCATTTCCCGAATGACTAATGATGTCGAGCCCCTTTTCATGTGCTTATGGGCCATTTATGTGTCTTCTTTTACAAAACATCTGTTCAAATCTTTTTGCCTATTTTAAAATTAGGTTGATTGGGGTGCCTGGGTGGCTCAGTCGGTTAAGCAGCGGCCTTCGGCTCAGGTCATGATCCGAGGGT
Organism: Ursus americanus; assembly: GCF_024610735.1. Lineage (NCBI taxonomy): Eukaryota > Metazoa > Chordata > Mammalia > Carnivora > Ursidae > Ursus > Ursus americanus. Next base: position 64,028,953 of record NC_142140.1, on the reverse strand, counting down.
CCTGGATCGAGCCCCACGTCGGGCTCTGTGCTGGGCGGGAGCCTGCCTCTCCCTCTGCCTGCCGGTCCCCGCTGCTTGTACTCTCTCTCTCTGTCAAATAAATAAATAAAATCTTTTTAAAATATAAAATACAATTAGGTTGTCTTTTTTCTTGGTAATAGATGGGTGTGTTCTTTATATATTTTGGATACAAACGCTTTGTCAGATGTATATCATGCAGATATTCACCAGTCTGTGGGTTGTTTGTTAATTTTTGTCATGGTGTCTTTGGATGAGCAGAAATTTTTGATAAATTCCAGTTGACCACTTTCTTTTGTGGATAGTCTTTTTATGTCCTATCCAAGAAATTTCTGCCTACCCAAGGTTATGAAGATACTGTTCTATTGTTTTCTTCTAGAAGCTTTACACTTCTCGGTTTTATGGTTGGGTCTCTGAACCATCTCAGATGAATTTTTTGTGTGTGATGGGAGCAGAGTCAAGATTGTTTTCCTCCTATGGGTATTCACTTGTTTCAATATCATTTGTTGTTGAAAAGACTTTTCTTTGTGTATTTGACTGACTTACTGTTACCTTTGTTGAGAATTGAGTACACAAACACACACACACACACACACACACAGGGATCTGTCTCTGGACTCTGTCTTGTTGCATTGATACATTTTCCTTCCACCAATACCACACGGTCGTGATTGCTATATATTTATAATAAACCTTGGGTTTTGGTAGCATAATTCCTCCAACTTTTATTTTTTCTTTGGCAAGATTATTTTGGCTGTTCTAAACCATTTGCTTTTCCATGTACATTTTAGAATTGACTTGCCAGTTTTATTTTTTTAAACCCTAGAATTTATTTAATTAATTACTTTTTGATTTTAATTCCAGTGTAGTTCACATCCGATGTTATATTAGCTTCAGGTGTGTAACACAGTGATTCAGCAGTTCCATACGTCACCCTGTGCTCGTCCCAATTGGGTGCCCCCCTTCATCCCCATTCCGTTTCATCCATCCCCCTCCACCTCCACCTCACCCCCCTACCCGTCTGATAATCATCAGTGTGTTCTGTATAGTTAAGAATCTGTTTCATAGCTTCTCTCTCTCTCTCTTTTTTCCCTTTGTTTTGTTTCTTAAATTCCACATATGAATGAAAAACCTGCTAGGATTTTGATTGGGACTGTGTGGATCAATTGAGAATTGTGGTTCTGTGGATCAATTGAGAGAGAGAAAACGTATCTTTAAAACGTTGAGTCTTTCAATCCGTGCATGTGGTAGACCGCTGTCCATTTCTTTAGCTCTTCTTGAATTTCTCCCAGCACTCTTTTACAGTTTTCAGTGTAGAAGTCTTGCTCATCTTTGGTTAGATTTATTTCTAAGTGTCGCTGGGTGGACTGGGTTACCCTGGGCGCTGGGACCTCAACCCAGCCCATCCCAAAGGTGTTGCCGAAGGTTCTTGGTCTTGTTAGGAGGAAGAATTCAAGGACACACACAACACAGATGAGTGACCCTAGCAGGAAAGTTTGCTAAAGCAAAAAATACCCTCTTGAGATGTGACAGCAGGAGAGCCCTGGGGGTTGGGTTTCTCTCTTTCATTGGTTGTTGACTAGAGGGTGGAATAGTCATCATTCCAGGCGGGGATGCAGGGGTTTGTGCCTTTTCTTCTTAAGTCGGTTGGGGGTTTCCTGTCATGGCAACCGCCATCTTGGGCCTGGCAGGTTTGAACTGGCTTCTCGTGGAGTGGTGCCAGGACAGGCCCCTGACCTGCCCAAGAGCTGGCCTTGACCTCCTCATTGTTGACCTCCAAGTAGGCTGTTAGAACCTAACTCACCGCCTACTCTCACCTCTCACAGAAGCATTTGATGTACTTTTTGGTGCTATTATAAATGGTAGCTTTTTACTTTGACTTTTCAGTTGCTTGTCCCCAGTATATAGAAATACATTGCTCTTTATAACTGACTTTGCGTCTGCAGATTTGTTAAAGTCACTAATTAGTTCTAGTAGTTTTTAAATAAATCCATAGTTTTCTCTGTACACAACTGCAAATACACATATTTATATCTTCTTTTCAAATCTTTTCACCCCTTTTTCTTTTGCCTCATTAAACAGTGTGGGACTTCTAATAAAATGTTCAACAGAAGCCATCAGAGCAGATGTCTTCACGTTGTTCCCTGATCTTAGAGAAAAAGTGTTCAGAGATCCACCGTTAAGGACAGTGTTAGCCCTGGTGTTTTCACAGATGTCCTTTGTTGGGTTGAGGAAATTCTCCTTCAGGCCTGTTGTGCTGAGAATTTGTATGATAAATGGACACTCAGTTTTGTCAAATGGTTTTTCTGCATTTATTGAAATGATCGTGAACATCTCTGTTAGTCCAATCCCTGATTTTACGTATTTCTCCTTTTCCAATGTTTGCCTTTAGAGCGGTACAGTTCTGTCCAAGCTCTGCTTTAGTTGCAACCCACAGACTTTCATTTTGGATTCTCATTATCATTCAGTTCAAAATATTTTCCGCTTTTCCTGTGATTTTTATTTTTGCCCCATAGGTTTTTTCAGAGGTGGTTTCCTTAATATTCCAATGTGGGGATTTTTTAGTTTTCATCACATGTGCTCTTTCATCATGAGAAAAGGTTTCTTTTCATGTCCGATAATACCTCTTGGCTTGACGTCTGTCTGGTCTAACCCTAGTGTAGCCATGTAGGCTTTCTCATGCACACGCTTTCTATGCCTTGTATTCAAAGTGAGTTTCTTGTGAAAGCATATAGTTGTTCGTTCTTTCTTTTCTTTTCTTTCTTTCTTTTTCTTTCTTTCTTTCTTTCTTTCTTTCTTTCTTTCTTTCTTTCTTTCTTTCTTTCTTAATCTTGGCTGATATTCTTTGTCTTTTAATTGAGGAGTTAGTCCATTTATATTTAATGCGACTATTGATATAGTTGGGCTTAGGTCTGCCATCTAGATATTTATGCTCTTTTTGTCCTGTTTTTTGTTCCTTTGTGCATTCTTTCCTGCCTTCTTTTGGGTAAATCATGCATTTTTAAAATATTTAATTTTATTCCCTCTGTTTTTGTTTTTGTTTTTTATCTGTACCTTTGGGGGGGTGTGGTTTTCTTTTTTCTTTTTCTTTTTTTTAAATGCTTGCTTTAGAGCTGTGTTGCTCAATACACTAGTTACCACCCACACACCGCTATTTAAGTTTCAATTAGTTAAAATATGAAAAAATTAAAATGTGTTCCTGGCTAAAGGAGGGCAGTATTGTGATGAGCACTGGGTGTTGTATGGAATGTTGAATCACTGAATTCTATACCTGAAGCTAATATTACACTGTATGTTCACCAACTGGAATTTAATAAAAACTTAAAAATAAAACATGTCCCTGGCCATAGTATGGAGAATGGATTGAGAAGATACGCAACTAGGAACAGGAAGATAAGTTAGGACATTGTTTCTGGAAGCACTGGCACAATTTTGTGAGATACTATTAACAATATTTAAGGGTGATCATGGGATCAAGAGATCCCGAAGTCAGGGTTGCCGAGTGGCTGCAAGTGGCATGTCCGAGCTGGTGAAGGGGGAGGCTGACGGACTCTGCAGATTTCTGGCATGGGCCAGCAAGTGAATGTCGGTGCCATTGATGGGGACAGGGAATGTAGGACAGCACTCAGGTTTAGGGGAAGATGAAGAGTTTAGTTTCAGAGACCTTGAGAGTCCGATATTTGTAGGAATCTCAGGGTACAGATAAGTAGTAGGCAGTTAGCTGCCTGGGTCCAGAATTTTGGAGAGCTATGTGGAGCAGATTTTCAAGTTTCTAATTTACATATTGAGGAAACCAAAAGGTATGTAAAATCACCATGGTAGTATTAGAGAGTAAAAATATACAGCAGTGTGGGATTGTCAGCATTTAAGGGGAAGAAGAGACTCTAGACAGAGCTTGGAGACAGATGGAAGGAAGACTGGGAGAGAGAATGTCACTGAATATGAAGGAATAGAGAGTCACGAGTGAATTGTTAAATGGCAGTGAAAGGTTTTCTAGGCAGGTGTTCTATAGGTAATATTTGACAAATCTGGCTTAGTCTAAGATGCAGCAGAGTGCTTTGAAATTGTGTCTCTCTTTTAGACTTCATCCATTCGTTGCCTTTATCTGTTTGTATTTATTTTATCTGGCTGTGTACCAGGCACTCTGCTGGGCATCACAGGTAGAGCCATGAATGAAAGTGAGTCTCTGTCATACTCTTTCCTCAAGAGAAGGACATGCGAGCAAATAATTAGAATGTGAAACTTAAGGGTCTGTAAGTAAACAGAGGTGGTAGGAAGGGCTGCAGGAGCCCAGGAGAGAGAGCAGCCAGCTGTTCTTTCCATATGGATTGCTCTCTTCCTGCTTCTTCACCAACACGGCCTTCAAAACTCAGCTCTGGGGGTGCCTGGGTGGCACAGCGGTTGAGTGTCTGCCTTCGGCTCAGGGCGTGATCCCGGCGTTCTGGGATCGAGCCCCACATCAGGCTCCTCCGCTATGAGCCTGCTTCTTCGTCTCCCACTCCCCCTGCTTGTGTTCCCTCTCTCGCTGGCTGTCTCTATCTCTGTCAAATAAATAAATAAAATCTTTAAAAAAAAAAAAACAACTCAGCTCTGGCATCCTTCTGGAAACTTCCTTTGATTCCTTTTATTTCCTTAACAGAGACGGTGACTCATATTGGACAGTGTATCTCTAAAGCAATCAAAAAAAAAAAAAAAAAAAGAGCAAGTGAGGGAAAGAGTGAAGAACGGGAACCAAAATTTCCATAATAATGTATACTCGATAGAAGAAATTCAAACAATACAGAAAATGCAAGGAAGATCATCCAGGATCCCAGCACCTAGAAAAATCATTATTCACATCCTTCACATCAGATATATCCTTGTAGGTTTGTCCACATGAAAGGGTGGGTAGAAATAATTTCACGTCATTAGGATCATGCAGTATATACTATTTTAAGTCTTGCTAAGTGCTTAATTTCACTCTAAGGAGATTAGCGTAGTGTTAATGATACTTCCAATTTTAAAAGAAGAGGATTAGTGTTCAAAAAAAAAAAAAAAAAAAGAGCTGAACTTCACATAAAGGGTTCTTGACAAGAGATAGTAATTACCAAAAGATCCATCTAAGGTTGACAAAAAAAGGTGGTGGTTTTGAAGAGCCATGGGTCTCCCATGTTTCCCTTTTCAACAGCTCCAAAGGACTGCTCTGTGGAGTGATGGAGAAATTAACACCTCCAGCTTCCTTCCACCTTTCTCCGACCCCAAACCCCTCAACCCCCCAACTGCTTCCTGACTTTCAGTTATAATTACAGCATCACTGTTTACAACATTTATCTACCTTTTTGTAATGTAATCCATGTATCTATTGATCCCCAGCTCAGGATTTCGATGGCCCCAGCTCTCTCCAGCATTTCTTCAGTCACAGTCTCTGGCTTCTCCATCCTAGAGTTCTTTATTTCTATTCGCCTCTTCGTTGGCTAGATTTCATCATCAAGCAGTTTTCTCGAGAAGGACCCCAGTGGTCCCTGGAGTCCCCTGGAGTCCGTCCACCAGCTTTAGGCTGGAATGACAGCTTGGCTGAGCGTAACTTTGCTGGGTCCTGCGTTCTTTCCCTTGGACTTCTGACAGTCCTCTGTGTCCCGGACTCACAGGAAGTCCATTTTCTTCTTTACTACTACTCCTCCCCACACCACCACCACCTTTTATAAATCAGAATTGTAGATTTCAAAGAACATACCTGAGCTCTTTACCTTTTCCCTCACTGCACAGGAGAGAATTTATTAGTAGGGCGGCTGGCCACAGCTCCGACACCGTGATGTGAACTGGAGTATTTCTGAAGTATTAACCACACATCTCTGTCTTCCTTTCTAGAGATAATTGATGACCTTGCCAACCTGGTGGAGAACACAGATGGGAAGCTGCGGACTGAGACCAGGCGTGTGAATATGGTGGACAGAAAGTCGACGTCTTGCGGTAAAGGATAGCTACCCTATGGTTCTGCCTCTCTCATCGCTCGCACATTTACTTTGCTTTCAGTATCCCACGTCTGTCTAATTATTGCAGGGGTTTGGTTGCTCTTCTAATGCAGACAGTCCCATTTGATGAAGCATTGAAATTGCTAAAGAGACCCAAATCTTGCTAAAACGAAGTGAGTTGTAAGGGCACCTGGGTGGCTCAGTCGGTGAAGCGTCTGACCCTTGGTCTCAGCTCAGGTCTTGATCTTGGGGTCGTGAGTTCAAGCTCCGTGTTGGGCTCCGTGCTGGGCATGGAGCCTACTTTAAAAATAATAATGAAATAAAATAAAATGAAGTGACTTGCTACAAATGTGGGAGAAGTACAATGCACTGCTAATTTTTCTTAAATTTAAAATAGGAAGCCTCTCTTTGTGCTTACAGAGAATACCAGTTTGGGAAATTGTGTGACATTTTGCAGATTGGTGCTGGTAGGTCCTCGCGGGTATTGAAGGCCGTCCTGCTTACTTGGTGCCTTTTTTAAGTCACAAGCTTAATTGTTGGAGCTTGAACCACAGAACAGTTATGAAGCCAGGTTCTGAAGTCCCTTCGAGTTCAAATCCTACGTATAGTGACGTTCTCTTTGGAGGTTGCTTTACTGCTTAGTATCTTGTACATAAAATGGGAATGCACGGGCCAAGACGAGAATCTGTTGGTGGGATTCTTACAGTGCTGGTTCCCTGGCCTTGCCCTAGAACTTCTGGTGAAGTAGGGCCAGGATGGAGTTGGTAAGTGTTCCTTATTTCCCAGGTACAGCAAGCAGTGCTGGTGTGGGTACTTGCTATTCTGTCAAAGCTCCGATGCCACGTTCCGTGAGGTTTGGATTATCTGTGGCCTGTGCGCAGTGCCCTGCCCGAGGCCAGTGGTGATAAATGACAGTGACAGTAGGGGTGGCCACAGTGATCGTTACTGGGTGCTTCATCTCACAAAGGTACACGAGGTTTATGAAGCTGATACCTTTATTACAAACAGAAATACGATAGCACTCAACTCCCCAGTGATCTGAGCACATGCTTTGCCTCTTAGCCCTTTTGATGTGAAAAATGCAGTGGATCCCTCCGATCTATCCAGTGTTAGAACAAGGACCTCTGTGCAGGGGTCTCCTGAGATGTACGGCCCGAGAGGCATTACCTTCTTTCTCTGATGTGCTGGCTAAACGGAAATCTAGAACAACGGGGTGACTGAGGACAGGCAGCCATGGACTCTGGAACCTCAGGAAGGGGAACTCTGTGGGGCCTCCCTGCTTCTCTGTTTTCACCTGTCTGTGCTCCCAAGCCCCGGAGTTCTCATCCACCAGATACCAGGCACTCTGCGCTTCTGCTCCCACGGGGGTGTGCTTCTGTCTGCTTCCTGCTGAAAGCAACAGCTCCTTGCTTCTTGCGTTACCAACCTTCTCATGTAACTTCTGCCCACGGAGACTTTGTTCTGTGCTAGATCGTTTAGAGACAGAGAGATGCGGGTTCACCCCCCCCTTCCATCTGTTACTGTCTTTGATCTCTATAGAAACTTAATCTTGCTGAGTCTTGGTTGCCCTACCTGTAAAAGAGTGAATAACCTGGTTATTTGAATTGAACTGTGTAGAACATGTGAGGGGTCTAATGCTGGCCGTCTTGCCTGACTTTCCATATTTATGTGGAGAGGCCCTGAAGTGGGGGGGGTGCAGAGTGGGGGCTCTAGAGCCTGGGCTTGCATCCCGGCTCCACCAATCACCAGCTGTGCGACCTTGGGGAAGCCCAGACTCCCCTTTGCCTCAGTTTTCCTGTCTTTGAAATGGGAATGCTAATGTTATATCCCCAAGAGCGTTGTTGTAAGGGATAAAGGAGTTCATATAGATAAAGACCGTATAGTTACAGATGACATAGGTACGGATACGTAGCACTTGGAACGGTATGTGGCACATAGCAAGCTGTGACAGGTGTTAACTGTCATCTCTGTGTGTCTGCAGTAGGAACAGTCTGGGGCCCCTGGGTGGCTCAGTCAGTTAAGCGACTGACTCTTGATTTTGGCTCAGGTTGTGATCGCAGAGTCAGGGGATTGAGCCCCGCATCGGGCTCTGTGCTCAGCACAGAGTCTGCTTGAGATTCTCTCTCTCCCCCTGCTTGCTTGCTCTCTGAATAAATTTTAAAAATCGTTTTTTTTTAAGATTTTATTTATTTATTTGACAAAGAGAGAGAGCGCATAAGCAGGGGGAGCGGCAGGCAGAGGGACAGGGAGAAGCAGACTCCCCACTAAGCAGAGAGCCCAATGCAGGACTTGATCCCAGGACCCTGGGATCATGACCTGAGATGAAGGCAGATGCTTCACCAACTGGGCCACCCCGGCGCCCCTAAATAAATAAAATCTTTAAAAATAAATAAAGTAGGAATAAGCTTCCCAATTCAGTGACAACTTTCCTGAAGTCTTTGTTTTGCACACAGCAGTCATGTTGTTATTTTGGCTTATGAACGTATTTCTGGATATATCGGTAAGCTTTATGTATTTGCAGAGCGGTGGCCCTCAGCACATGTTATTCATGAAGTTGTAATGAGGAATGTTACTTCTGTTGCCAGGTTTTTATTTTATGGTATTGCTTGGTGTTGGTGTTTATACCCAGAAATGTGCATAAAATCTTCTGACTTGAACTGTGTTTCATTTTTTTTTTAATAGAAGAAATGTAGAGACTTCCATAATTACTAAAATGCATGTTTTTGACACTGGGTATCTTAAAATAAGTTGACTGTAAATTTATCTTATGTGCCATTTATATTTAGTTATGTATAATAACAGAATTACAGTCGGCCCTTGAGCACCGCACATGTCAGGTCCTGATGCCACCCTCCCCCCCCGTTTAGGCAAACATCTGTATCTAAGTTTTGACTCCCCCAAAACTTACCTCTTAATAGACTACTATTGACCAGAAGCCTTACCCATAACATAAACAGCTAACACATATTTTGTATGTTATAGATACTGTATTATATATATATATATTATATATTATTATATATGTATAATTATATAGCGTAATTATACCTGTATGCTAGTATATTAATTAATATAATAACAATATTGACTAATATAATATTATATATTATGTACTGTATTCTTACAATAAAGGAAGCAAGAGAAGAGAACATGTTAAAATCATAACAAAGAGAAGGTACATTTACAGTACTATGCCATGTTTATTGACAAAAGTCTGTGTGTAAGTGGACCCACGCAGTTCAAACCCTTGCTGCACAAGGGTCGACCGTCTGTGTAGGGACGCAGAGGGAGAAGTCCAGTAGTAACAGCAGTGTTAAGCAGATAGAGATTTCTTCATTCTTCCAGTGGAAATACTTTAAAGAGAATTCTTTTCTCTTACCCCGTCAATTTGTTTCCCTAATATTTATTTAGCAGTGCCGTCAGTAATGTAGATCGACACCCCAGTAACTAACCTTATAGCATTTCTGATGCCTGATGCCTTTAGAGGAAAATTTATTGCATTTATATTTTTATAGGAAATCTGTACTTATATATACGTTTGTCGGCAAGCAGGGCTAGTTTTTGCATATTGATAAAGGTTCATCATGTGGCCTGCCAGGCTCTACAGAGGTTAGACTGGTTCAGTGACACCCTGCAATTAACTTCTAAGTCTCCCACTGATCAGTATGAAGCCTGTGAAGCTATTATGCCCTGTAGAATTTGCTGAGTGGGTCCAGCAGCCCTTGCCAAAATTGACCTAACTTGTTTTCGTTAAGATTTTATTTTTATTTATTTGAGCGAGAGAGAGAGAGAAAGAGAGAGATGAACTGGAGGACAGGAGGCAGAGGGAGAGGGAGAAGCAGACTCCTCTCTGAGCAAGGGAGCCTGATGCAGGGCTTGATCCTGGGATACTGGGATCTTGACCTGAGCCAGAGTCAGGTGCTTAACCAACTGAGCCCCCCAGGTGCCCCTATTAACCTTAACTTTAAGAAAAATTATTATGGTAAAAGATACATAAATATAAAATATACATAAAATTTGCCATCGTAACTGTTTTAAGTGCACAGGTCAGTGGCGTTGAGTGCATTCCCGCTCTTGTGCGGCCATCAGCACCCTCCGTCTCCAGAACCTTTCCATCTTCTCCATGTGAAGCTCTGACCCCGTGGAACAGTGACTCCCCCTTCTTTTCCAGCCGGCCCCTCTCAGCCACCACTCTACTCTCTGTCTCTATGAATTTGATGATACCAGGTATCTCATCTGAGTAAATTCACACAGTGTTTGCCCTTTCGTGTCTGGCTTATTTCGCTCAGCAGAATGTCTTCAGTATTCCTCCACACTGTAGCGCGTGACACGAATTCCTTCCTTTTTTAGGCTAAGTCCTATTCCACTGCATATATATATACTGCATTTTGTTTATCCACTTCTCCGTCAGTGGACCTTTTTGACTATTGTGGTGAGTGATATCAGTATGAACATAGGTGTACAAGCATCGACTCAAGTCCGTGCTTCTTTGTGGATAGACGCAGAAGTCATGTTGCTGAATCAAATGGTAATTCAGTCTTTAATTTTTTTTAAGGAACCACTATTTAACCTATCCTTTTGTTTTGCTTCCAATCCTTCAGTTCTCTCTCTCTCTTTTTAAAAGATTTACTTATTTGTTTTAGAGAAAGAGAGAGAGAGAGAGCGAGCTCAGGTGAGCCGGGGGTGGAGCAGAGGGAGAGGGAAAGAGAGAATCCCAAGCAGACTCCATGCTGAGCATGGCACCAGACATGGGACCCGACACAGGGCTCGATCTCACAACCCCAAGATCACAACCTGAGCCAAAATCAAGAGTTAGACACTTAACTGACTGAGCCACCCAGGTGCCCTCCAGTCCTTAAACTCTTAGGTACTTTCTGGTGGTTTGATTATTTTCCTGATAAAGTCCATTTGCAGGCAGGGTCAGGGACTTCTGTAGCCTGAGAGAGGCAGGCAGATGGGGTGGAAGTTACTGCCCTGGGCCCACCCCAGCTGAAAAGTGTAACAGGAGAGCCATCCCCCATTGAGGTGGGTCCCCAGAGAGCACCCTTAGGGTAGAAAGAACCGGAAGTAAAGTGCCTTTGGGAAGTGTGGAGAAGGCAGCGTTGGCATGAGAAGATTGGAGAGGGATAGGGACAGAATCATAGTTCCTGACCAGTTTTGGGCCCAGAAAGGCCCTCGTGTGGACTTGCATTGTGGGCATCCGTCTTAGCACGGGCCAGGAAACCCTAGACTCTGCATCTGGTTCAGAGTTCTAGGTTCACAGCTGGGGCTCCAGGTGCCTGGCGAAAATAATGACATACCTGTCTGGAAGAGGACATCTTTATCCCCGGTCTCTAAGAATCACCCCAAAACGAATTGTTCAGAGCAGTGACCAGCACACAGTCAAAGATAACCTGGCAGTTGTGGAAACAGCACAACATGAACCAGAACCAGCCCCAGACCGCAGTTACCAATCTGCACAGATTTGCGGTAGTAGAATTATCAGACACAGTTAAGAAAATCACCTGTGCTTGGTATATTTAAAGAAAGAAATGGCTTGAAAGGATCTTGAAAGGCTTGAGAGGATCTTCAGAAAACCGTAGAAAGTCGCAGAAAATTTGAAAAGGGACCAAAATCAAGCTCCTAGAAAAAAACAAAACAAAACAAACGTGAGATTCAGAACTCGGTGGGCATATTTGGTAGTACCAGAAAGAATCAACGAGGGTACAGCTAAGAAAAATATAAGCCTTCGTCTCTCTCCGTAATTGCTAGCTAGCATGTACAAGAGGATGTCCAAACGCTACGGAAGTTACGTTACGATCTCAGTAAGAAAGGGTCTGGAGGGCTTGGTCCAGGAGCCTCGGGACATAGCAAAGGGTTGATCCCGTGTACTTTCCCAATTCAAGGCACAGTTGATCATTTCCTCGTAAACACACGCACACACGCATGGGAAGCTGCAAGCAAGGTATATTTTAACTGTTTGCAGGGTAGGCGTTAAGCAACCCATCCAAGCGTCCCTCCGTTTCTGTTCACGTGGCACCCCATTTGTTGAACTCCGGGGACTTCAGTGAGCTGAGAGTAGCAGCGGGCACATCATCATTTTAAGTGCAGAACTAGGTTGTGAACCGTGAAATGGTCTTTTGTTTCCCTCCCCTCCGCATGTCTTCCTTGCTGATCTGATACGTATAAGTCATAGACGCTTTCACAGGGAGGAAATTTCCGGTTGTTAGCACAGACCAAATTGCAAGGGGGCCACACAGGAGGGCCTGGTGATGAATTTGTTTGTGCGGTTGTTAACAAAGGATTCAAGCACGTCTTTGTAAACCTTTCACTCAGGAGCCCCGGCTGTAAAAATTTCACTGAGATCTTTGTGTGGCTGTTCCTCCCTTTTCCTTGCCCGCCCCCAGCCCCCAAATTGCATCAAGGAGAAAACAATATTGTCTTTTTCCAGCGTCCAGACACAAATTAGGCTGGTGTTTTCCATCGGTCCCTATATGTACTTTCAGATCTGTTACTTGTGTCAGGGCGTCTCCACAAAAGCAAGATCTTTGTCATCGCGGTTAAATATTCAGTGCGCCTCGTCCTCATTAGAATTCAAACTAGAGCCTCGTCTGAGTCTGACGGACGAAGCCAATTGTGAGACGCCAGACTGAGAGTTCTGAATGACTCGGGGTGAGGGACAGTGTTGCTTCTCAGCATATTGACTATTACGTAATGTTGTCTAAGCACGTCGATTGTGATTTTAGCCACATTTCAGTGATGTGGGCAGAAATCCACCCGGCTGACATTGCGCTAACACCGTCCAAACCTGGGACCCTCGATGGGCCTTCAGCGTTTTGGCGTGTGGCTCTCTTAGGGACCCTTATGGGTAGCACAGCACAGCACGGGTGTGGAGCCCAAGCTGGGTCACGATGTGGCCTCTGCCACTTAGGACCCGGGTGCCTGGGAGAGCCGCCTGCCCCGTCCGCATGGTTATTCCTCACATTCAGTGAGAGCAAGCTGGTGGCACAGTGACTGGTCCTAGTGTGTCCTCAGCAAACGCCAGCTATGGGAAAGCATGGGTTTCACTCGGTTGCCCAGAGCCGCCTTGATAAATAGACTCAGAGGCCCTGACCCTCCTTGGAAGCCAGCGGAGAAGGGCTTTTAAGGATAACAGGGATGACTGGAGAAAGTTGCGCAGGGATATTCTGGGGCCGGGAGGTTCACGTCCTCATTGAATTAGAAATGGAGTTGCTTTCTTTCAGATAGACTGAAATGTATAATTTTTTGGCTGAAGCCATCACCGGGCATGAAATTGGTAAGGGGCATCTCCAGGGCACCACGGATGGCGCTGCCTTCCCTTGGATAAGTGTAAACATATTTTTTCTTACATTATCTCTTTTGAACCTAACACAACATAGGTAGGAAGCTGAATTCTAAGTTGTCTGGTTTATTTAACTAACCTTGGAGACCATTTAATCTCTCAAGGAATTTTTTTTTTTTAAAGATTTTATTTATTTATTTGACAGAGATAGAGACAGCCAGCGAGAGAGGGAACACAAGCAGGGGGAATGGGAGAGGAAGAAGCAGGCTCATAGCGGAAGAGCCTGATGTGGGGCTCGATCCCAGAACGCCGGGATCACGCCCTGAGCCGAAGGCAGACGCTTAACCGCTGTGCCACCCAGGCGCCCCTCAAGGAATTGTTTTTAAAACCCTGCCACAGGGCACCTGGTTGGCTCAGTCGGTGAAGTGTCTGCCTTCAGCTCAGGTCATGATCCCAAGGTCCTTGGATTGAGCCCCGCATTGGGCTCCCTGCTCAGCGGGGAGTCTGCTTCTCCCTCTCTTCTGCTCTTCCTCCTGCTCATGCACTCTCTCTCTCTCTCAAATAAATAAATAAAATCTTAAAAAAAAAAATAAAACCCTACTGCAAACACAGAAAATTAAATACCTAATTATGGAGAAGAATAACAGTGGATTCTTTTGTTTCTTACTGCTTATCAAGAATATTTTTCTTGGGGCACCTGGGTGGTGCAGTCGTTGAGCGTCTGCCTTCGGCTCAGGGCGTGATCCTGGAGTTATGGGATCGAGCCCCACATCAGGCTCCTCCGCTGGGAGCCTGCTTCTTCCTCTCCCACTCCCCCTGCTTGTGTTCCCTCTTTCGCTGGCTATCTCTCTCTGTCAAATAAATAAATAAAATCTTAAAATATATATATATATTTTTTCTTGCCTATCATCTGTTTCTTTCTCTTCTCCTCCTACACTGAGATAATCTAGTTTAATTCCTCACTCCCTTATTCTTTACAGACTCGCGTGTCGGTCTCTACACCCAGTGTCGTCTTCCATTCCATGTCTATGGAGAAATGCCCAGTACTCCGCTGATGCATGTCTGCCTTCATAGCCATCTTGTCCTCAAGCTTCATTCCCCATCCATTCATTCTTTTCTTCTTCCCTGTCAACACTGGGCATCATCTGTGGGCCAGGCACTGGGCTCGGTCCTGGAGCTGATGGGTGGGTAGGGCGTGGCACCTGCCCCGGAGACTTAGAGTGGTGGAGAAGGTCCCCGTGTAGATCCCCAGTGACTGCAGGGTGCCCAGGCAGAGAAGGATCTCAGCCAGCCTAGGGGCTCCAAGGTTCCAGGAGGACACAACACGGGAGCAGAGGCCTGAGAAGTGAGTAGGACAGGCTTCCCCTGGGTCTGGCAAAGTGGAAACCCAAAGTAAGCAGGATGTGTATTCTGTGATCCCACGTGGGGGGAGTGAGGGAGGGAAGAAAGGAAGGAGGGAGGGACAGAAGGGAAGGTGGGAGACCCACGTCAGAACTGGAGAGGGCGGTTTGCTAGAACATGCAGAGCTAACACTGTTCCTTCGGAGTGGTGTGAGCCGGCCAGGCTCGGAGCCGAGGGCCGGAGACTGTCAGTGCCTGGAGTACTTTGCTAATTGATTAACTGAAACTTTAAGGAAAATCTATTTCTATCTTAACATTTTGGTACCTCTAGTCATTTTTTTCTACTCATAGTATTTTTACACGATCATGACAATATTCTATTTTTAACGCTTCTATCTTTTTAACATGTTCTTGTAAGCCCTTTCTTCTTTTGTATCTTTAGTACCATTCTATCAAGTAGATACACTGCCCCTTCCTTAGGTACTCTTGTTTGGGGGCTTTTTTTTTTTATAATAATTTTTTATTATGTTATGTTAGTCACCATACAGTATACCCTTAGTTTTTGATGTAATGTTCCATGATTCATTATTTGTGCAGGCCGGTGATGGGTATTAAGGAGGGCACATATTGCATGATGCACTGGGTGTTTGGGGCCTTTTAGACTCTTTCCTCATTTTGCTGTGTAAGTCATGCTGTATTACATACATCAAGCTTTTCTCCGTATATGAGATTTGTTCCTGTCATACGAGATATCGGTGAGGATGCTTCCAGGGCCAGAATCAGAGACTGGGTCTGACTCTTATTTCGACAGGGCCCTGACTGGGAGGTTGTTGGAGCCCAGAGAAGGGACAGGAGGCCGGAGGGCCAGGGGCAAAGCAGCCCTCCCTGGGCAAGGAGGCCAGGATGCTACAGCCAGAGTAGCCGAGTGACCCAACCGCCTCACTGCCCCGCCCCCCACGTCTCTTCATCAGAGGGGGGTGCCAAGCTGGCCAGGTCTGGCTGCCAGCGGTGGGCCGAGGAGCAATCTGACCATGTTGGACTTCGCGTGATAGGAGCTGCTCAAAATGGAAATTGGGGTTGGTTCTGGACAGCCAGGAAAAAAACCAAAGCGAAACAAAACGCGGCCATTACAACCACATTACTTACTTCCCAGGTTGACTTATTTAGGTCCAGGGTGGGAGCAGTGTTAAGTTGATACATACTGCTGAATTATTCTTCCAGTGATGTATCAGGAACCAGCCCCCCCCCCAACTCGGACTTGCTGGCCACAGTACGTTGTGAAAATCCAGTGCCGCCTGTCACCCTTGAATAAATTCTGGTATTGAGAAGTTTCTGTCTGCTGGAAATCCCTCTTCGTCCTTGATGCCTGTGACACAGCTAGGCACCAAGGAGAAGTCGTAAGGCCTGATGGCCGGCCTCAGGGAGCACACAGTCAGACAGGAAGGCAGCAAGCTCAGGGAAGCGCATTTATAAAGACCTCTGGATATTCACACGACACCGTCGAAGCAACCTCATCGGGCCCCTCATTCTGGAAAGTTGGTTAGACATCTGGCAGAGGCATGTTCCAGGCAGTAGGACGTGCAGGTTTGCAGGAGACACTAAGGCCGGAAACGACACTCTGTTTCTCAAACAAGAATTGGGGCTGGCCGGCTGGGCCCAAGGGCGGCTGCTGGAGAGGCATGGCCGTGAGGCTAGTCACGGAGGCTAGGCCAGCTCAGGGGGAGCTCAGGCTGCAAACCCAGCCCCCTTTTGGCTGGCATTGCTTTCCCTCTTTCTGCTTCTACTGAACACAACACGTTGGGCTCAGTCCTCTTGGCACATTTTCCCTGGCACTTTATCTCTAAGCTGCTTCTGCTGCTCTCTTGGACGGCTTCATGGTCAACCGGAAGTTGGACATCTCAGACCCGGACTGTGCCTGAAGTTCAAGGTCCGTGTCTTCGGCTGCTGCCAGTCCGTCTCTCTGGCCTGCCCCCCAGCACCTTCTCAGCCTCTGCATCTTCTTTGTACACTCGTTACCTGCAGCCCCAAAGTGGCTTCCTCTCCCATGCTTGCTTCCTATTTTTTTCTGGCTCAAAGTTCCCTCAGTTCCTTCAAATACTTTCAGAGACCAGACAGTAACCTTCATAAGGAAGCGGGCCGCCGCGATGACCTCCAGTGGCACATGGGAGAGTAAACAGCACGTTGTCGCCAAGTGGGAATGCGTGCCGGTCACCTGTCTGCTTGTTTTCTTGGGAGAAGCCTGAAATCTGGATCTTCAAGTATACTTTCCCAGTATTTTAGTGTTGACAGTAAATAACATTTAAAGAAATGTCCACGTGGGCCAAGTAAAACATGTCACAGCGCACTACTTGGGGACCTCTTGGTCACATCCATCCAGTCCCCCCCGCCCCCAGCCTGTTGGGAATGACTCTGAGATCTCCCTCTTCCCTCTTCAGGGCCTGATGTTCTCGCCGCTCTGTTCCTGGCTCTTGTCACGTTTATGTGGCCATTAAAGATAATAATGACGAAGTCTGTTTATCGGGACAGGAAAATGCATGTGAGTGGAATCTTGATCGTATTTATAGAAAGTGTGGCCTGCATCTTCTGGTTTTGGTGTCTGAATACAGCAAACATCCCCCTCCCCGCCCCCAGCTGTCAGCGTTCCAAAGAGAAATAAGAGGAATCTCTCTGCTTAAGGTGCTTATTTTTTAAACATGCTTTTCCCAGTTGATTTTAAACTGCTTCCCTCCCTTTGCCACATCTGCTGCATTTTAGACAAAATGACTTTTCGCCGTCATGGGGACGGTAGACACCAAGTAGTAAAACCGTATAGCGCGACTCTTAGGAGACCTGCTTCTGGAACCCAAGAGAAGTCTGCGGCACTCTGATGACCATATTGGGATTGGCCCAGATGCATTTCAGGGGCTAACGTGTGCGGCTCACAGACCTCTCCTCCTCTGGGCACCCCTTATATCCTCCCTCCCTTCTGGGCCCTGTGGTTGCTCGTGAAATGTGTTAAATGCACGTGTGAGGCGTTTGTGGTCAGATGTGTCATATATGTGACCACATCACTGTTGTCTGCTTTGATTTTCGAGTTCCTACTGTGGAAAAGCCCATTTTTCTGCTAATAGCATTTATTTGGGAAGCAGGAATAAGAGCAGTAAGTTCAAATGTTGATGCTTCGGCTTAATCCAGGCCAAATGAAGCCTTTGAGAGAAGCGCAAAATTGGAAAACCTTTATTTAATGGAAGGTGATTGATAGGGGCTGACAGCCTCAGAGGCCTCCCCGCTTCTGTAATCTGCTACGAGGCTATCATCAAGGGGTCAGAAATGATCACAAAGTAGAATCGGTTTTTGATTATTGTTTTTGCTTGGTGTGGTTTGGAAAGATAAGGTGTGATTTCCAAGAGTGGCTTCTGTTGTTACCGGAGTAATAATTACACCGTGTGGGCCTCGGTGGGTGCTACCCCCTGATATACGAGTTTGTGCGTGTTTTCTGGTAATGTGTGTTCACCAGGGACTTCACATGTTTTCAGATGGCCCTATGGGACCCGTGAGGACTGGCTGGGCTGCGAAAGACCGTCAGGAGGCCTGGGACAGAGTATGCCTTGCATACTCGAGGTATACTTGAACTCTGTTCTCTGTCCACTGCCCATGGAGGGGAAGAGTGCCCCAACACCTGCTTGACATGTCTTGTCAACCCAGCCTAACCCTTCAGGACTTCACCATTACACCCAAGTACTCCCCACTCATCTATGGATTTTCTTTTATACTGTAAATTGAAGTGAAATGAAGAATTGGATTCTGGTCGTGACAGAGATCACCCAGGCTGGGTAAGCCCGGGATCGGGAAGTCACTGGATGTCTCTGTACATGCAACACACCAGCGGCTTAGACTAGACGCTCTTTGAGGTTCATCCAAATCTATCATCCTCTTTTCACACCCCTTTGCAGAGAATCAGGCACCCCCTCGTAACCCCGCCGTACCCTACACACGCACACGGAGTGATACGTCGGAGACGAGCCAAGGGTCAAGGGCAGAATTGTGCCTGTCTCATTTCCTACAGGCTGGCCAGCTCCAAGTCAGATACCTGCAGGATTAAATCGTAGCTGAACAGGGATTTTTACCTGCATCATCACGTGTTGCTACCTTGGCTGTAAATGTTGTGAACCAACGTCTGTCATCTTTCTCATCAGAACAAAACAAGAAAGACAAGGACATTTTTAATGGAAGATACAGAGAAAGTTTGGTGGTTTTAGTCTGTATCCAGATAGGAAAATAAAGGAATGGGGTTATGGGAATAACTCTGGGTTCTGTGTTCAAGAGTAGTTCTTAGAGGGGCGCCTGGGTGGCACAGTGGTTAAGCGTCTGCCTTCGGCTCAGGGCGTGATCCCAGCGTTCTGGGATCGAGCCCCACATCAGGCTCCTCCGCTATAAGCCTGCTTCTTCCTCTCCCACTCACCTGCTTGTGTTCCCTCTCTCGCTGGCTGTCTCTATCCTGTCGAATAAATAAAATCTTTAAAAAAAAAAAAAGAGTAGTTCTTAGAGATTCTGAACACTTTTCTCTCAAGTTGGGCTATTTTTAGTTACGTTTTTTAGAAGTGAGTCGGTGGGCCTCTTTTTTCTTTTTTTTAAAATTTTTTGAAAAACATCTCTAAAGATTTAAGTTTTTAGCACAGGCTTCCCTGCCTCTCCCCTCTTAAAAAATGTAACTCTAAAATGGGTTAAGCGGACATGTCGCTGGGTTTAGGGTTGTTAAAGTCACAGTTGTTCGCAAGTGGATTATCTTCTTGGTGTGTTATCAAAACAGAAATTCAGGTTGTCAGATTATCTTCCTGATCGCCTGTGCCCACTCTGTTTGGGGCGGCCTCCGATTTTGGTGGGTGCTCAGAGAATGGGGCAGTTTTACTTGGACATCAGCTGCGATAGCCAACATTGCTCAGGAGAAACAGCAACCACGAGAAATAAAGTTGAGCAGTTGTCATGGTTGTAGAAACGTAATAACTAGTAGCTGGCCCCAGTACCGTCCGACTCTGTTCACAGCATCTCTTCACAGCAACAACACAGGCCCATGTGTTGTTCTGTCCACGAGCGAATCCCCACTCACACCTGCTCTTCAGCCTTCAGCATGCTTCAGAGCCCCCGTGAACAGCAGCTCAAGTGCAAAGCGATGCTTACGGTCCAGACAATCTGCCCTTGTGACTTCCTCTTGATCCTAATGAAACTTGCCCACTTGGCAGTGCCTGTGTTGGAATGACGTCGCAGGGATTGGGTAGTTTCAGGGAATGTGTGGTATTCAAAAAATAAATAGATAACTCTCCCTTACCAAGCCCCTTGGACGTGCAGCGTTATCAGCCAGATTCTGACCTTTAAAGAAAGGGACTCTAGACGTTGTCGCATTATTGAAAGCTTGAGAGGGCCCTTCATCGCCTCCAACACAACCTCACCAGTGACTCAGTGTTTAATCTTTGGCTCACCTTTTCTTTCTGTCTCAGAGCCAAGCAATCATGACAATTTCCAGTCATTGAACCAGCGTTAAATTCCTAAGAAAAATTGATTTGGGGCTCATTTTAAGTCACTGATGAGTTTTCTCGGCCCGTGTGTGTGAACAGTGAGATCAATTTCTCCGGATTAGCAGCAGAATGCTCTTTGTATTGGACTTGAGTCTCAGCGGTGCGTGACATGGGCCGCCTCCCGCGGCCGGCACCTCGGGTCTCTGCTCACATCTGCACATCGGGCACGCACCTGTGTCGGCCTTGTGTCTCCTAAGCAGCCTCCCCATGTCCGCTCACTCATGCTAGTTAGAGACTTGGGCCCTTGAAGCACTAGCTCCTTTCAGAGTGACTTCAGGATTTCTGAAAAGCCTTATATATTTTTTTAAAATTTCTTGTAGATATGGATCTGAGAGTTTTCATCGTTCTGTTGGCATTGGTCTGCTGTAGCTTCCTACCTGTAAATACTCAGAGAGATGAAAAGAAACTGGAAAAGGGTCACTTTTAAAAATTTTATTTTATTTATTTATTTGAGAGAGAGAGAGCATGAGGGGGGAGAGGGGCTGAAGGTGAGGGAGTAGAAGACTCCCCGCTAAGTAGGAAGCCTGAGGCGGGACTCGATCCCAGGACCCTGAGATCGTGACCTGAGCTGAAGGCAGACACTGACTGACTGAGCCACCCAGGCACCCCAGAAAATGGTCATTTTCAAGAATGAATAAATATGGTGGTCACACAATACTGTGAACAGACTTAGGGCCAACCGAACCACACACTTAAGGCTGGTTCGTGGGGTAAATTTCATGGTACGCACATTTAACCACAATAAATTTTTTTTTAATTTAAAAAACAAATGAAATTTCACTACATGAAATTATGGTAAAGTTATAGTAATACAATTTCTAAAATTCCTTGGCATCATTATAAAATAATGTACAATACTGTCCCGTACAACCGTTTTTTATGTGGTATGGTAATAGAATCTTAATTATATCAATACAGATTTGCCTAAGCAAAATAGAGAAGGGAACAAAAATGCCCTCAAAAATTAGAGGGTATCTCATAAATAAATGTAGGGGAATTAAACATTATTGTTGCTGTATCTTATTTTTGTCATTCCTATTAATATTAGAAAAGGACAGGGCGCCTGGGTGGCTCAGTCATTAACCGTCTGCCTTCAGCTCAGGTCATGATCCCAGGGTCCTGGGATCGAGCCCCGTATCGGGCTCCCTGCTCAGCAGGGAGTCTGCTTCCCCCACTCTCACTGCTGTGTTCCCTCTCTCGCTGTCTCCCTCCCTCTGCCAAATAAATAAATAAAACCTTTTTTAAAAATAATATTAGGAAAGCACAGTTAACTGATCACTGATACATCCCTATATCCAAAGTATTGGCAATTTATTTCTGAAACCTGAAACGAAAGTTTTCTGCCTGGAATGTTTGATTTCCAGAGACGTCCCTCTTTCTGTCATCAGCCCTCTGGCATTACGCTTTTCATATAATTTCAGTAACGTGAGTCTTAGCGTATTTATCCTTCAAAAATCAAGGATGCCTTTTGCCCCACCTTGCTGCTCTGACTGCCATTTTGTTTACAGGTAATGAAGCCTCTAAGAGTTGGGGGACGTGCTTTTTCATTTCGGTGAGGCATCAGGCTCACCTTAACTGTGATACTGAGTCTGTTTTGTACTCACTGTGCCGTCCTTGGCAAGGTTAAACTGCCAGTCCGTCCAAAGGTCATCCTCCTTGCGATCCAAATTTACTTGTCTCTTCTGCCTGTCTTTTCAACTCTGCTTCTCTTTCTTCCGGCTGGAGCGGCTTCTGTGGTTTTCCTCCTTCCATAGTATTTTTTAGCTGTGTCTTATATTTTTGGTAGCATGTGCTGGCTCCAATCAATTTAATAGCCAGATGTGCTGGACTTTAAATATTCTTCCCTCACCCCCCATCCCCCAAAAGCACCTTTATTGCCAGGTGGCAAAAATTCTAGACCTTAGGCAAATTTTTCAGAACAAGAGCCCTTTTAGCCTGTCAGTACTAAGTAAATATTTCTAAGCACTTTGCAAAGTGGAGACTGTAATTGTGATACAATTTTATATGTGAAGGGAGAGGGGAAGGAGAGCCATCTGGAAGGAGCTTCTCTTTGTCCTATGGCTGTTCTTCTAACCCTCACAGAGCTAAACAGAACAACTTGCCTGGGGCAGATAGAAGACCTACGTTTTTAAAGGCACATATTACATGGGGTGTTTTGGTTTTTTGGTTTTTTTGGTTTTTTTGGGAAAAGATCAAATTACTACTGATTATACCAGTAACGCTCAGAATGAACCTGATAGTTTTCCTGAGTTTTTCTGTCCGAGCAACATACAAACTTGTTTATCTGCACCCTTCGTTTCAAAGAAGCCAAATCGGGGGCCTCTGGCATTGCCAAAAGCCTGGAGCACTGTCAGATTTGTAGGTAATGAAAAGTAATAAGGAGACCTTTGGAGATTTTCTGCCTACAGATTTGAGGCTCCCTATTCAACCTTTCCCCTCTGGGTTGATGGGTTTATTTAGAAGGTAGTAGTTACTTGCACAGGCGATAATATCTCTTCTCCTCCATGCTGATGTTCCTAGTCAGGCGCAAGCTTCTGAGCTCTGGTGCGGGGATGCCGTAAACACGCTCGACCCTTGAACAACGTGGGCTTGAACTGTGCAGGTCCACTCCTACATAGATTTTTTCCCCCAATAAATGCAGTATAGTACTATAAATGATTCTCTCTTCCTCGTGATTTTTTTAAATGACATTTTCTTCGCTCTAGCTCCCTTTACTGTAAGAATGCGGTGTAGAACACGTACAACGTACAGAACGTGTGTTAATGGACTGTTATCAGCAAGGCTTCCGGTCAGCAGCAGGCTGTGAAGTTACATTTTGGGGGAATCAAAAGTTATACGTGGATTTTCAACAGCGTGGGGGTCAGCGCCTCTAACCCCTCTTGGTTCAAGGGTCAAGTGTCATTCTAAGTAGGTTTCTCTGAGCTCACAGGCCTGGGGCAGGAGCAGCCCCCAAGGGGCTCGCCTTAAAGGGCTCTGGAGTGTGACAGTCAGTGCAGCCTTAAGCCATGACTCTCTGGCCCATGCTGGGCTCTCCCTGTGCGCTCCGTACTCTCCTCTCTTTCCAGGCCTTTTTCTTCTTTCCTGTTTTCTTTCAGGAAAACTGTCAGACTTCCGGTCTTCCTCCCCTCCCTGTCTTCTCTATTCCTCGTCTCAGTAAAGAATATGCCTTCCAAAGGCCTCCCTCCTCAGCCTTCCCCTGCCCTCATCGCCAGCTTCTGCAAAGCCCTGGCCTCCTCCGCTCTGTTGGGTGTGTCCCAGCCGGCCACTTTCTCTCCTCGCTGTGTCACAGAGCATGGTGCCATCTGGAAGTGTGCTACTGAATAGAACAGAAGACAGGAATAGTCCAAAAGCACATTTTTAAAAATGTTGTATCATGGCTTTATGATATACCATACAGCTTACTTTGTAAAAATACCTTTTGTATACATTTTCTTGCCATATCCATGACTCATTTTTAAGCGTGTTGAAGCTAGTGAATTAACTCCCGAGTGATGCCGCATGACTGCCTTTTTGCAAAATTGAAGACTGAAGCCACCTTCTCCCAGCTCATTTTTATCTCCTCATAAGAGGTGTTCGGGGTTTTGTTCTTTGGTCATGTTAGCAGTATGCCAACCATTTTGGTGTCAGTCAGACTTTATGGAGAAGGGTCTGTCATGCGTCTGGCTGCTTAGTTTGGAAAGCGGTGGATATCCTCTTTCACTTCGGAGTTCTCATGAGGGTCGCTTCACCATCTTCTAGAGACCTCTGACTTTATCTAAATAATAAACTCAGATTGTACTTTTGCAATCATAACCATAGATGAGGCTTCATGCCCTTAGCTCTTTCTGGTAATGAAGATGTATTGCTGCTTTAAAAAAACTTTTTTTAATCCCTCAGGGAGGCTCTACCAGTCAGGGGGCAATCAGGAAAAAGAGTAACCGTACTAGCTATTTCACCCAGAGGAGACATAATACAGAGAACTTGCTGCAACACTGTTGGAAGGATGGAGGGTGAGGTAATCCAGACATTAGTACCTGTGTGAGGCAGCTACCACTCATAGACATGGGCGTAGTAGGGCACAGAAATGTATTCCAGAGCACAGGCGCATACTGCTGCCCTCCTGGGACTGCTGCCCAGCCAGTGCTGGAACAGCAGTACCATGGTTGGATGACATCAGACTAGAAGAGAGCTGCCTTGCTCGTGCTGGGACCACAAGAGAGGCTGCCATGGCCACAGCTGGGCTCACTGAGGGAATTGAGAAACTTGCAGAGACACTGCTAGAAGCAGATGGGGAAAGAGAGGAAGAAGGACAGCTTTTATCCTTCTTCTTGCTTTCTGAAGTCTTTCTAGTGCCTAATATTGGCAAAATGTAATAGGAAGCTAGCTGGCAAGGGAGCCTGGGAAAGGTGGTTTGCAAACTCCAAAGGTGGTTTGCAAACTCCAGCATGACAGAACAGAGCGAAGAAGGGCAGGTATAGTGCTAAGAGACAACAGATAATTCCTGGCCCATAGGCTCTTTATGTGGGGACCATTGAGATGTTCTATGTATCTATCTCACTGAAATCATCTGAGGTGTTTTTCCCCATATTTTATTTTATTTTATTCTTTCTTTCTTTCTTTCTTTCTTTCTTTCTTTCTTTCTTTCTTTCTTTCTTTCTTTCTTTCTTTCATGTTTCTTCTTTCATAAGTTCCTCATGGACCTGTTGAATTAGAAAAAGCTTTATATGTATTCTAGAAAACTATTTGATTACAACTCTTCATCCCTAGCAACATGAATCTCAGACTTTCAGACAATATATACGTTGTCAATAACAACAACAACAAAAAAAACAGTGTTGTTGTCACATTGAGCTACTGGAAGGAATGATATTATTTCTACTGCTTGGCAGGTGGACCTACCATATTAAATAATTATAGATATGAACAAATGTACAACAGTTGGGCTTCATATCTTATAATTAGATTGGCTTATATCCTTCAGTTATTTTCTTTCTATCTCTTTGAGAAAGAATGAACTGAGAAGTTATCTGTGAAAAAAGTGACAAACATAAAGGACCATGGCCCACCCCCTGCAGTTTTAGAGATTAGAAGGTAAAGTTGAAGAAACCTTCCAGAAATCAGAACCAAAGACCAGGGAGGGTATAAAAATTAGAGGATCAGCCCAAGATCCAAAGAGTAGGAATGCCACAATGAGAAAATAGGGGCAAGGAAATTTTCGAGGGAAAGAATGCAAGAGATTTCCCTAGAACTGAGGGACAGGAGTGACCATCTTGAAAGAATCCACTAGGTACCCAGCTTAATAAATGAAAAAAGACCCATGTCAAGGCACAGCATAATGAAATTTCAAAACATACGGGTAAAAAGAAATTCCTGTAAGTTTCCGAAAGTAAGTGGAAGGGAGCACAAGAGGGTAGGGGAAGAGAATGTTCAAAGGATCTGAAATCAGAATGGCATCCAGTATCTCATGAAAAACACTGGATGGCAGTGAAGTATTGCAGGAAGGTCCTGGCAGATGTACTTGCCTTAAATGAGAAAGTTACTCTAGAAAGGGGGTCTCTGATGCCAGAAATGAAGGAGAGAAGTAAAAGAGAATTCCCTGGATGATAGCAGTGGGAACACTTGGGATATCAACTGTGCAACAGACCAAGAGAATCACCATTCCAGAATAGATTTAGAGGTCAGGGGGGAAATAGAATGCTATATTTTCCTAGATGAAAAAATGCACTGAGAGGCTGTTGGAGAGCGTGAGATTTGGTAGCAGGGAATCTAAGCAATTGAAAAAGAAAGGCAATTATTAACTCCAGGAAAACGAAAGGTACTACAAAAAAAGGAAATATAGTTACAATGCATTACTTATGAGTGAATGTGTACATAGCCATAATAATTTAGATGTTAGTTGTTAAAATAACCTAAATGTATGATTTAAGTGTACGGTAGATGGGAAAGAGAAGAGGTGGAGTTTAAAAGAGCTAAGTCCTCCTACAATGAAAGAGGAAATGACTATGTAATATCTAAAATTGATGGAATTTAGAGATTATGGTCTAAGCACATGATTTTAAATTGTGGAGACAAAAAAAATTGTGGGGACTAATGATGGAGTAGTCAGAAGGGGGAGACATATTGCTTTTTTTTTTAAGTAAGTCTTTTTTATAATTATTTGAATTTTTTAGTTTGTGGCATAAATCATTTTGATACAATCATTTTTCTTTAATGTTGAGGTCTTTAGGTTTGTAGGTTCTGTTGTCTTAAGGGATAAGCTTCTAAATGGCAAACAAATCAGTTAATTAAAAATATAGAGTTTATTAAGTAAAAAAGAATTCAAGTAACTTTTGAATAGAGTTCTTTGTATTCCCGAAATGATGAACTGTAGAAATCTCAGGCTCTACTAAGTAGGTTTGTTGTTGGGAATGGTATTAGTAGAGTAATTCTGAATCTACTTTGTGTGTTAGTAGGAGAGAGTAAGTGAGTAAATATATCAATGCGCTTAAAAACCGGAGAGATACAAATAGCAAATGGGAAAAGTAAGAAAGAAGTCTTTGGTGCTAGATTTGAATTTTAAGTATCATTGTACTCATGATTAAAGAGTAATAAATTTTCCTGCTTTTAACCACTGAAAGAGCCTAGAAGCAATGATATTCCAGTAGCAATGAGCACAATTACCACCCAGATCTTGATTTCTAAATACTATTTACCATGAAAGGGAACCAAGGCTCCTTGCAGAAAGAGCTAATTCTAGGTCTAGGGCAGAGAAATATAAGGCAATCCTAGAATATCTTGTGTCAGAAGTCAAGGAAACACACAAACAATGATGAAGGAAAATCAAAAGAATATAGGAGCTGCCTTAAAGGGACATCCCGTGGTCAGATTTGGGGCAATTGAAGCAATAAAAATAATAATGATGGCAATAAACACTGGGTTTAAAAAATGCATTCATGAGTCCACATCAATAATCAAAAAAGGCAGAGGTGCTGAAGAGAGGGTCTTCTTGCCAGCTAATAAATGTAGAAGAATAAAATTATAAAATCACCATTTTGCACCTGCCAGTATAATTGTTTCAGAATCCTCGATGGATGCTGAACTATTAGGTAAAAAGGTTATGGGAAGTGGGATATTCGGAATCTCAAATTATGACCCCACAGTTTATTTATTAATTATAAAGGAAGAAAAATACTTGAACGAAGTGAGCACACTTAGCTTCACCAGCACTGGAGACAACCTAGTATTACATGGCTCCAGGTGTGACGCAGAAGGAAGTAAATACTCCATCGTATTTATGTCAAATTGTTAACTCGGATCTGATCAAGAGAAATAGAGTAGTGCAGATTGGTGGACGATCCATGAGACAACATCTTGGACCCTTTGAAAGTGTCATTGTCGTGGAAGGAAGAGAAAGATGTAATAACTGTTGTAGATGAAAGGATACAGAAGATGCACCTTGTGGTTTTCATTGGGTCCTGGATCAAAAACACACAGCTGAAAGAACATTCTTGGGATCTTGAGGAGCATTTGAATATGGACTGTGTATTAGATAAAGTTATTGTGTCAATGTGAAAATTTTTGGTTATATCAGTGATTTTGTGCTTTCTCGGAGAATGTCCTTGTTCTTAAAAGATGCATGCTAAAGCTTTTGGGAATGAGGTGTCATGTGTTTGCTGCTTGCTTTCCAAAGTCTCAGCAAAACACACACACACATAATACAAATACAGAGAAAATATATACCCTAATTATTATTTACATATTAGATAATTAAATATGACAATTGTTCACCAGTGTTACATGGTGAATCTCAATGAGGGGTATACAGGTGCTCTCTGTAGTATTTTTCTTCTACTTTTCTGTAGGTTCTAAATCTTTCAAAATTAGAACATTGGGGAGGGGAGGGAAAATATAAACAGTGAAGTTTCCCATGGATTACTGTGTTAGTTCACGTTTTAATATCTTATCTAAGGAGGGAATGAATAGTAGTGAAGGTTCTAGGTGTATTGCTAATACACCCTTTCAAAGCTGGTTTAAATCATAGGAAGACTTTTAAAGATGAATGCACTTTTGTGTGGGCCTTAGGCAACCCTGGCAGATGCTACACATACAGGATCGTAAGGCTCCAGCTACTCAGGAAAGCAACACCTGTCTCATTACAGGCTTTTCTCTGAAGACCTTGGCTATCAAGAATGTAAGATGCGAAACCAAAGCGTGGCCTGCCCACATAGTAAGCTTATGTACTCCCTCAGGTGGAATACTTTGTGGACTTAACTCATCACGGGTTAGATTTTCATCCTGAAAGTCATCACACTGTGGGGACATTGTTTGGGTGTTTATCTTCTTGCTAGACCTTGAGCTTCTTGAGGTCTTCCAACTGGATCTGTCATTCTGATTCCTAGCAACAGGCAAGATGATTGGCTTTGAATTGGATTTATTTGGAAGGCAACTGATATCATGTGGGTGAGGATTTTCTGAGTTTTCAAACTATTTTGAAGGCCTTGTCAGCCTGGAAAGGCGAGAGTTGAGTAGCCATAGAACATTTCTTAGATTGTGAGTGGTATGGATAGGGTACACTTGGATTCGGTCCACTACTCTCATGTCTAGGACCCTCAAAAAGAAATACCACCTGTCACATAGGTAAAGTCCTTGAGTTTGGTAGCTTGCGGCAATATACTCTCTAGCGACCATCAGTCATTTTGCAAAAACTTCCACACATACCCTACAGTGGAATACTACTCAACCAGAAAAGAAATAAGTACCAATACATGCTACAGTATGGATGAACTTCGGAACATTCTAGTAAATGAAAGAAGCCAGACTCAAAAGACCACATCTGGTAGGATTCCATTAACATGAAATGTCTAGAATAAGCAAATCCATAGAGACAGAGGACAGATCAGTGGTTGCCAGGAGTTAGGGGTTGGGGAGGAATGGGGAGAGACTCCTTAATGGGTCTGAGGTTTCCTTTTGGGATGGCCAAGGAGTTCTGCAGTAAGGTGGTAGCAGTGGTCATACAACATTGTCGATGTAATTAATGACAATGGACTTGCATGTTAAAATAGTAAATTTTACATTATCTGTATTTTTCGGCAAATTTTTAAAAGCCATTAAAAATAAGGACTAATTCTTATAACGACTAATTTCTCTAGAGTCCTGTGGTTTCAAGCAGCACAAGCAACTTGGGGGAAGACTGGGGGTTCCTGGTTTAAAAGTTCAAAACCGTTTCATACAGAATGACAATAGGTTCTCCAAGTAAACTAGGTTAATTGGGGGCACATCTAGCTTTTGTCATCTAGCTGACAAGGGGAGGCATCTCTCTCCTTGTCACTGTCATAAAAGTGGCAAGGTTAGAACACTGGGTCTGACTCAGTGTGGCTCTCGTCTGGGATCACTCATGCCAGTCAGCAAGTTAGAAGCTCCGGGGAGACTGTTCGCTTCCTGGCCTCCCCGTTTCTGAGTTTGTTTGCTTTTCCCTAAAATACTTGATTTGGGTGCATGTGAAATCAGCCCTTAAATCTGCATAGGCTGGAAGGCCCCCCATCGAGTGTTTGATACAGTTTTCGAGTTTTGTAAAGAACAGTGACCAGATGTGGCCAGCGTTCGTGGTTTGTGGCCATCGTGTTGCTGAACTTTTTCTTCCCATGGTACCTCTCAGAAGTTCATAACTTTCCATGACACGCCAGAGCCTTGAGGGTTGGGGTTAAGTGGGATGGCCCCGGCAGACCACGGAGAGATCTGTGTTCCTGTGGTAACACATGACTGGTGGAGGGCGAGATGGGGAGGGCCGGGGAGGACAGGGAAAGGAAGGAAATGTAGGAGATGAGCCAGGAGAAAAGGAAAGAGGGGTACTGAGGGCAAAGAAGACAGACCCCCCCCCCGATAATAAATGCCTCCCGTGTTCCCCAAAAGAATCTGCTTCGCATAGTGTGATTCCTTTTCTTGGTCTTAATGGTGAAGCAACCAACAGTGACTTGTTTCTAGATTTCCTGAATTGATAAGAAATGAAAAATAGGGATGTTTGGGTTAGGGCTTTGCAGACGGCCAGATCTGTAGCCAAAGGCTAGGAAGGACCCATACCTTGAAATATGGCTTCTCCTCACTTCCGTGAAATTCTGTACTTCCCTGTGCCGTCATTTAGAGTCAGGTAGGCCAGGGCTCACGAATTCAAATGCCAGTCAGGTCAAGAACATGAGAGGTGCAGACCAGGTATACAGCATTTGGGGGAGGCGGGTACGTCATGTGCCCACCTAGACAAGATGGCTGCTCTTGAGGCGCCAGGACTCGCTGCCACCTGGAACGGTGGGCCCCGGGCTGCCAGATCAGCTGCCGCCTCTCCTTTCCTTTCTTTTTTGAGAAGAAGAGAAACCTGATTTTCTGTCAGATTTGCCAATCTTTAAAATTCTGCCCAAGTGAAAATCATCACTGCCAGACCTGGCTGTCTGGCTGCCAAGTTATGACCAGTGATTGAAGTCAACAGTTTACTAATACAGACACAAAGGCTGAATATGGTCAGGGGGAGGGAGTGGAGAGGCCAAAGAGTTTACCTTTAAGAGTAACATAGTTTGATTTTAAAAATCTATATCACTGGGAAACCATCCATATTAGGGAAATCGGAGATTGAGAAATCATTTTATACCCTGGTGGGAGGTGGGGTGGATGAGGTGTGACACTGTGGGTCTTGGTAGGTGGGGGCAGTGGCATGGGGTCTCTGGGTGCTGGGCAGGGGAGAACCGGGCCGTGGGAACAGAGCATATAAGGAAATAAATCACTTGGGCATCAAAGGCAGAGGGCCGGACTTCCGCATTTACCTGGAGCCTCCTGGTCATGGGCGGGCCCAGCTCTCCCTTTCCCAAATGAAATGGGAAATGCCCCCTTTGCTTAAAGGATGCAAGGAGGAGCCCTGCACTTCTGTAGCAGAAACCCTGGGATGTGAACAAGGTAGATTAACTTTGCCTTAAGCTGTTACTTTTATGTTTTGTGACTGAATTCATTGTACTATTCATCAGTTCTCCTGCTTGGGCTCATTGTTCCTGACTTGTGTATTTTCGTGTGCTCTTAAAAAATATATATTTGAGAAGTTAAGGGAACACAGGTGAACTTTATTTTTTAATTAGGTAGGATTGATTACCCTGGTATTTTTCCAAAAAAAAAAAAAACCTAAACCAAAATGAAACAGGAGTAGAAGCATCCCTTCTCTCCCCCCCTCCCCCACCCCCTGTGAGCAGGAGTGGGCACAGCCAGGTGCTAGGAGCGGAAGAGAGCCCTGGGCTGGCAGATGGGGAGGGCCTGGAGGAGGGAGGGCTGCTGGCTGGTTGAGTCAAAACTAGAACATTCTTTGAGAAAGCTTGCGAGCCAGCTTTGGCCAGCGAGCATGCCTGTCTGTTCCCAGTCGGGAGCTGCACTTCGCCTTCCCCACCCCGGGTCCGCTATCCATCACCACCATGCCTGCCTCCCCTGCTCTGATGGCAGAATTTATAGTCGAGTTCTGAAAAAAATGGAAATCGGGAGGTGGGGTGCATGGGAACCAGTTGTGAAATGATAAATCAAGGCCTCTTTAAGGTCTGGGATTATTTTGGCATCTTTCACTTTTGGGTTCTTTATAAGAGAGGCTTTGAGAAGCCGGGATAGGGCTTAAAATGTGAGGTGTTTTTTTTTTTTTTTAAAGAGAAAAACAGTTACAATGATCAATTTGCCGGTTTAAATAGACGTTGGCTTCGTTGTGGCTGTTTTGCACCTAGGAGTAGAGAGAACAGCTGCACTTAACCCCCTTCCTCTGATTTTACTGTCTCTGGGTAAACTGAGCCCCGTCCATCATGCCAAGGGCTCAGTAAAAACTTGGAGTGGTTGGGAGTCTCCAGGACAACAGTCTGGTTTGGTTTCTAAGGCTACCTAGGGAAGAATTGAATCTCCACTATTTCTCGCAGTGGAGCAGAAAGGTCTCTGGTTTGGTGGTACAGATGTCTTTCTCAGAAAGCAAGCCCATCT
Source organism: Ursus americanus (assembly GCF_024610735.1). Classification (NCBI taxonomy): domain Eukaryota; kingdom Metazoa; phylum Chordata; class Mammalia; order Carnivora; family Ursidae; genus Ursus; species Ursus americanus. The sequence continues at coordinate 63,996,867 of NC_142140.1, read as the reverse complement.
CTCGGTCCCAGTTGTCCTCGCCACTCAGTGGCTCCCTGCGTGCACGCCCCTGGTCTGCACATCTGTCTCTCAGAGGGCAGCGGGTCACTTCCTGACACTTAATGGGTCTCAAACCAAATTCATCACTTGCAGCTGCCCCCCACCCCCCCCCCCTTGCCCAAATACACATCCTACATCCACAACCTATAGGCTCTTGAAACCAGAACAAACAGCACGCCCCTCTCTTGGGTACCTGTGTGTGGCACGACCTTCCCAGCCCTTCCTCTCCCTCTCCCCCCAGTGCCTCTGCTCCCCAGGCCAGGGTGGTTCTCACCTCCCAGCACCCACCCCAGCCTCTTCCTCCGCATTCCGGCTGCCACCACTCAAGCAGGCCGGTCGCTGCTACCGTCCCTTCCTGAGAGGCTCCCCAGGGTCCCCGTTTCTGGTCCCACTTTTTTCCCGTGCATCTCCGATACGGCCACCCCCTTGATCAGTCTGAAACCCCACTGTCCTTTGTCACGCCGCTGGCAGCAAACCTGCCGGAACTCTAGCTTGCCCCTAGAACACAGCCCAGAGCCCAGGGCTCTGGATCTAAGACCCTGGGCAGCCCCTCTACCCTTTCTCCCGTCTGCCATCTTCTTCCTTCCCTGTAGGAAGCCTGCCCTCCAGCCAAACGGGTGATCTCCAGCCCTCTTGTCTGCTGCTGCTGCCGAGCACTTGCTCGCACTGGTGGCCTTCCCTAGGTGGCCGTTCTGTTTCCAGTCTTCCTCAACTCGATGTAATCATTGGGTCTCACTGTGACCAACACTCCTTTTCCCCTTTGTGAGCATGTATTTTTACTCTTTATTAACAATACACAAACGGGCACCTGGGTGGCCCAGTGGGTTAAGCGTCTACCTTCGGCTCAGATCATGATCCCAGGGTCCTGGGATTGAGTCCTGCATCTGGCTCCCTGCTCAGTAGGGAGGCTGCTTCTCTCTCTGCCTCTGCCCCTTCCCCCTGTTCATTCTCTCTCTCTCTCAAATAAATAAAATCTTAAAAAAAAACAAAAACGCAAACATAAGTATCTTTGGGAGAGGAGCCCTGCCTCCTTCTCTCTGGTCACCACAGGGCAGCCAAGTCAGGCAGGTGGAGGAGCTGGCGAGCCTGGTAGGGAGAGCCTGGTAGGGAGAGTCCCTCCCTTGAAGGGGTCAACCCCGGGGTCAACCCCAGGTGATTGCTGCCTGATAGCCACCTTGATTTTTCCAGGAAAGCCAGAAGTCTTCGTTTCCATGTGAAATGACTTAATTTACATTTTTTCACATCATACCCTAAAGGTGGTCCCTACCAGAGAAACATCATGCCTTGCAGTTACAACTTAAAGACAACTGCATGCGAGGCTCCTGGCTGGTTCCATCGGTGGAGTATGCGACCCTTGATCTCAGGGTCGTGAGTTCCAGCCCCACGCTGGGGGTACAAATAACTTAAAAATAAAATCTTTAAAAAAAAAAAAAAGGCTACTGCGTGTGCACCATGGCTATGAAATAGCAGTTCATTCCACGTGCAGATACCAAACAGGACAATAATTCTCCTTTTCAGGGTGGGTTTGGGATCTCGAAAAGGAGGTGGTCTGGAAATTGAGGAACTGAACATGGGATTCAGATGACGAAGAAAAGTAGGGCAGTGTTTTGTTGCTCTTTCCTTTTGCAGATGACTTCGGTAAGACAACCTCCCCCTTAAACCAGTAAAACCGGATGCCTTTATTATCTCCTTGTTATTTTCATTTGTGAAAATGTTCCAATGAAATGAACTTTTCAGTGGAATTTTACCAGATTGACATTAAAGGGCAGGTCTCTTTGCTTGGGGGGGGAGGGAGGGCAGCACGATTACATGCTGAGAGTGGGTGTATGTGGGGGAAGATCACAGCCCTTTCCTGGCAGATGAATGAAAGGTCAGGGGAGGGAACGAAGCAGCTGGCCTCTTTGATAGGCTGAGCAAACAGGAGGCGCTGGCCTCCACAGGTGTTTGGGGAATTCCTACGCAGGTGCAGATTCCAAATGAACTCTTCTCTACAGCTTTTGGGCCTCTGTGACATAGTCGTCTTTCATTCATTCATCATACTTTTATTGAGTCCCCCTCAGCAATGCTGAGCTGTCAGGAGGGTCCCCGGGGTGCATGGGCCAACGTCCCGTCTGCAAGTTGCTTCACATCTAGCAGGAGGGGGGCGTCTGGGTGGCTCAGTCCCTCAAGCGTCTGCCTTCAGCTCAGGTCATGATCCCAGGGTCCTGGGATCCAGTCCCGGGTCCGGCTCCCTGCTCAACGGGGAGTCTGCTTCTCCCTCTCCCTCTCTTCCCCATGCTTGTGCTCACTCTCGTTCTTTCTCTTCTAAATAAATAAATAAAATCTTAAAAAATAGATCTAGCAGGAGGGATACAGAACCTTCACAAGCACAGCTGATACGAGGAAGAATGTGTTTGTGTTCCTTAGGTCGTAAATGACCGATCTAGAAAGTTAACCTAGAAAGTTAATAGTAGGGGCGCCTGGGTGGCACAGCGGTTAAGCGTCTGCCTTCGGCTCAGGGCGTGATCCCGGCATTCTGGGATCGAGCCCCACATCAGGCTCTTCCGCTATGAGCCTGCTTCTTCCTCTCCCACTCCCCCTGCTTGTGTTCCCTCTCTCGCTGGCTGTCTCTATCTCTGTCAAATAAATAAACAAAATATTAAAAAAAAAAAAAAAGAAAGTTAATAGTAATGAAGAGGAATCTTTCCCCGATGCTTTCAAAGCTACCCGATATCTCTGTGGGTCCTTCCCTTACCTCTGTGGGCAAGTTTGATTCCGGTTTTGTGCATCTTAAATCCATGATGAGGGAAACCAGACCCGTTCCCGGCTGTTGTGGCAAAGCCCTTTCTGAGCATAGACCAGCAGACTGAGTGCAAATCAGGAGTGAGGGAGTACGTTTCTACCGTATGTCGTTAAGTTCCCATAAGCTTTCTAGGTTTGTTTGGGGAACACCTTGATTTGTTACTTAATCACGGGTGGGTCAAGGGAAATGGGGAAAACACTTCATTCACTCGTTTGCCTGACCAGTGGCATGCCACAGTTATACACAGAGGGGCAGTGTCCCACGCTAGGATTTATGAGATGCCTGGGATCTCGGGGAGCCCACAGTCTTGTGCCTCGAGTCTCTAGCTGGGACACTCATAGAGTCCTCCTTGAATGTAGACATCCGGGCCCCACACAGTGAAACTGATTTGGGGAGTCTTGGGTTTTGTTGTCCAACGAGCACCCTTGGATGTCCTGAGTTAGGTGATGCTTGGAAACGATTCTTTGAAAAGCCTTGGTCTAGAAGCCGGAAAGATAAGATCGTAGATAAAATATAACTGCAAGAATAGAGCAGCTGTGTAAAGGCTGCTTGGTGGTCCATCCCACGTGCTGCAGAAGTTTGGGGTCAACAGAGAGCTCATTTCCGGCCTCGGGACCTAGAAGGCATTTGAGTTAGTGCAGAAAAGATGGGTGGGATTTTGATGGCGTGAAACAAGGAAGGCACTTCAGGCCAGGGGAATGGAATGAACAGAAGCACTGAAGTGGGGGAAGCAGTGTGTCTTGAGGGGATCTGAGCAAGTGGCTCCCCAGCTTAAAAACCCTTCAGTGGCACCCCCAGGCCTCAGAATAAAGTCCAGACTCCCTAGCATTGTTTCCACAGCCTGGAAGGATCTAGGCCCCCCAGCACTCCCCTCCACCTTCCAGGGACTGGGATCTAGCTGTCCTGACCTAGTTGGCATTCCCCTTTATTTCCCTGGCTTTGCTCACACTGCTCACACACTCTCCCCAGAACACCTGTTCCTTTCTATCCCTCATTCCCCTTTGCGGACTTTTTAGTCCTTCAGGATTCGGTATAAAGGGCACATCCCCCAGAGCAGCTCATACATAGCAGCCGGGAATCTTCGTAAAATGCACATCCAGATTCTGTAGGTCTGGAGTTGGGTTTGGGATTCTGCGTGTCTAACCGGCTCCCTGGTGATGTGGGGGCTGTCGCATCAAGGCCCCCACACACGGAGTCAAAAGGATTTAGGGCAGCAGTTCCCTACTCAGGCTACACACCAGGATTGCCTGGAGAGTTTCAAAAACTCCTGGATGCCTGGATTTCCCCCATCCATGTAAATTCTGATTTAATTCCTCTGGAGGGTATTACACTGGGATGTTGACGTGTTCCAGGGGATCCTCACGTTCAAGTTCAGATCCCACTACACCACGAAGTCTTCCTGAGTGCCCAGGGCTGGCTTACGATGGACGTCTACAGGATGCTTATCCTTGGTCATGGACTGACCATTTGCCTGTCTGTGTCCCTCACTGGATGTTTAGCCTCCCAAGAGCAGGGGCTGTCTCTTGCTCATTCATTCAGGAGGAGTTTTCCAGGCACCTGTTCCATGCTGTCCGCTGGGCAGGGTTCTAAAAATACAAAACAGACCCGGTCCCTGGACTCACACAGTTCACAGCATAAAATGAGAACCATCATTTAGCACAGTGCCCTTAGTGGTGGGCCCTTAGTGAGTGTTGAATGAATGAAGGAGGGGCAAGACGGAAGGACAATGGAAAGAAAGATGGGGGTGGGTAATGGTTGTCATCAAAGCACCTTGAGCACTCCAGGTACCCTGTGTCCAGTCCCTGGATGGCCTGGAAGCTGGGAGACAGCATCAGCCAACCCTAGAGCCTCAAATTAGCGGATTCAGCCCTTGGAGAGGGACAACCACAGGACATATCAGAATGCACTGAGTATCACCTGGATGAGAGGGACATTCCGAAAGGTCTTGTGAGTGGGTTTAGCCAATGGAGAGTCCTTGGTGCCAGTATTACTTATCTCCAGTATGTAGAGCGCCCCCCGTCTTCTCAGTATTCAGACTTCTGTCTTTTATGTTCTCTTTTTATAGGAGCAGTTTAAGGTTCATTTAAACACCCATTTCCCCCGTAATATTTGAAGTTCTAGGACTGAATTCGCTCCAGCAATGGAAGTTTTTTAGGAACTCCAGCCCTCATATTCAGGGAGTGGTTACTACACTTGAATTATTACACTGCACTTGAAAAATTAAGAGTAAAGGGCTTGAAAACCCTATCGAAAAATAGAGCAAATAATAAAAAAGAGGGAGAGGCTCAGAAGTGAGATGCCTGGTAGAAAGTGAACAGTCACATGGATAGAGAAGCGGAGAGGTGGGGGGAGGAGGGGAGAGGTAGGGGAAGGGAGGGGCCAGTAAGCCATCCTGTGTGGTTTTGAGTGGCCGGCCTCTCGCCCCAGTGGCTCTGGAAATTAGACTGGCATCACCCTTCTTTGAAATACTGATGAGCTCTTTTTCTCCCACACCTTAATCAGTGTTCTGTACTCTGGAAAACAGCTTTTTTCTCTCTAATTTTTGTACATCCAAGCTTGTTTTTTCGATGGGCGTGTTACATTCTTACGCTTTTGTGATCATTTGGACTTGTCCTGTCTGCGGTGCTCTCAGATATTCTAGATTCCTTCTTCTGGCTGATTTGAGTCTTGACTCCCTTGCCCCCCCCCCCACTTTCTGTATTAGGTAATAATAATAGCTTTTATTGAATACTGGTGGAGAAAGGGTTTTGTTTTTGTTTTTTTTAAGATTTTATTTATTTGTTTGAGGAAGAGATAGAGAGCACAAGCAGGGGGAGGGGCAGGGGAAGAAGGAGAAGCAGGCTCTCCGCAGAACAGGGAGCCCGATGTGGGACTTGATCGCAGGACCCCGGGATCATGACCTGAGCTGAAGGCAGACGCTTAACCAACTGAGCCACCCAGGCGCCCGAGAAGGTAGGTTTAAAAAGAAATTGACCCACTGAGATAAAATGGATGCTAGGGAATATATACACAGTATGTTTTAAAAGGTGTAGATGTGTCTGTGTATTTACACACACGCGCGCGCTCACACACACACGCACACACACAGCTATTACAGAGGGTCCATATAAGCACAGATCGTTTAAAAGAGATAGAGCTTATCGGTTGCTCACTCACACGGTCCTGTCAAGGGAAGTGCCTAAAAGTGCCAAGAAATCCAAGGCCAAAGTTCCAGGTGTGGAGAAGCTAGTCTGAGTGAGGACCTGGTCAACAGAGAGGATGTCGCAGTTCAAATTCAATGCGACAGTGGGTTCTCCGAAGGAGACTTGGGGAAGTGGAAGGCAAAAATATCAGGACCAAGTTTTTTAAATAAAGAAACAGATAGATGGATGTGTGTTTTTCCCACGGAACCCTCAAGATGTTTTTTGCGTGCTCGTGAAGGGATGGAGGGTCTCAGAAATGTAGTTCCAGCCCTCTGAGGCGTTATCTGAAGGCTCTCGGATGGAAAGCCTGCAGGTCCCCCGGATCGGTTTCTGCCTACTTCCCTGATCACGTTAAAACGACATCTTCAAGGCAACCTTGGGGTTTGAAAGAGGTACTTGACTGCTGTAAACTCTGCCTCCCCCCTCCCAGTTCCTGCCAGGGCCTTGTAGGAACCATGCAGAGCTGAAGAAAGAACAAGTGATAGTAAAGGGGGTGGGGGGAGCTGGGGAGTAAATGTCGCAAATGTCCCACGTCACCCTAGGCTTTTTCGCCTGGGACAGTCACCCCCCCCCCCACCCCTTCCCCGCCCCGTAAGCAAACACCCGATGACAACTTGAAGGCAGCGTTCTTATTCCTAACTCCTGATGCGGGAATGTCAGACCCTTAGCTCTGGGAAGCTGTGTTGGGCAGTTGGGTCTGGAAGATTCCTTCTGGTTACTACTCCCTCACAGAAAGGGTTTCCTCCCAGCTCACGTTCCACCTTTGCTTTTCTGCACGGTGCTGAATCCTCCGACGGCAGAAGTTCTCCGTCGCGTCGCGTTAGAAGGGTTTTGAAATGCTAATGCACAGCTGTTGACAGGTATGAATACCCATCAGCCTGGAATGTCACACCTATTCAGAGCAATTGAGCATCCTTGAATATAATCTCCTTTCGAACCCAGAAATGTGAAACCAAGTCGCTTCACGCTGAGAGAGAGACTTCCTCCGCGCTCCTTTGGCGTTTTATCTCAATAAACTCAAAAATAAATAAATAGCCACAGACACCCCCCCACACACACACAGTGTTTCTGCTTAGCTTTTAGGGGTGTATTTGCAGGGAGCACACGAATGTGATTTGGGGGTGTGTGCGTGTGGGTGTAAGACACGGCACTTGGGTACCTGTTGTATGAAAGGAACCACAGTTTGTTTTTCAAAACTCTTGAGCTAGCCGCCTTACTCATTTACTGATATATTTTCTTACACAAAAGCTTTATTGAAGGTTGTTTGTTATTTTAAACAGAATAGGTTTACTATGGAAAAGTGGTAAAGGAGAGAACAGGACACAAAATAAAAACCCACCACCTACAGATAATCACTATTAACACATCGGGTGGATCTTTCCAGTCTCTCTGTGGGCACACATAGAGGAATATGCCTACGTGTGTTACCTTTTTAAAAATCGTTTTTGGGATCATATCTCACAGACAACGTAATTTGCCTTCCTCGTTCCTGGAGTCTGAGAAGTTTGTGTCTTCACGTCGTTTCCAAGACAGTGCCTCCAATGACTGTAACTTTTTGAAAAAGTGTGTGGATTCTATCTTTTTCCGGGACGGCCTGCTTTAAGCAGAGTGGGTGTTTCTAGCATTTATGTTAAGATATGTTTTAATTTGGAAGTTCAGAACCACCGCAAACCTTAAAGTCCTATATGCTCGTTTTCAGTGGAGAAAAACTGCCCGAAAGGAAATAATTGCCTCTTCTTCCGATTGGGCGGGGCCGCTGACAGCTTTTAAACTTGTGGTGTATCTTCCCACAGGTGGGCCAAAAAGAACTTGGCCCCCTTCGGCAGGCTGGCGTTGTTGTCTTGGGTGCTGGGTGCCGTGCTGGGCGAGAGAGGCCACAGCAGCAAGTCCTTGCTCTCTTGGCGAGCTTCTGTTGCAGGGGGGAGGGAGGAGAGGCAGTAAAGTGTAAACACACAAATGGAAGAATTACCCATATAGTGATAGTCTAGACAGCCAATAGGCCCTCTGGATCCAAAGGCTCTGAAAAAAAAAAAATCTGCGTCTGCATTCCTTACTTTATTAACAGCGTCAAGATCGTCACCAGAGAGCGGTGTGGATAACATGAGCGCGTTTAGGTAATTATGACAGATGAACGCAATCCGATACCATTAGCTCCTTTTGAACGTGTTATAAAATGGTCTCCAGTTGCTCATAAACTTGGGGTAAGTGAAATGCCATTGAAGATCTAGATCCCTAGGGGAAGACCCTTGCCACGTTCGCTCTTTGCTTCTGTGAGCCTTACCTTCCTTGCCGACTGTGTGGCTGATGTTGGGTAAGTTACCCAAAAAGCCAGCACCCTGATTTGATTGTTAAAATCTGCCCTCGTCGTTCGCTGGTGCTCGGGCCGAAGGAAAAAATGATGAGATCGCCTCTGGTTCTTAGTCATTCTGACTCCAACCCAGCCCTCGTTCCCATTCACCCAGGCCCCATTATGAAGCAGAAAACACTGCTCAAGGCCTGGTTTATTTACCTAATAAACTAGCTCTTGTATTGCCTGGGAAATGCTAAAATTTCTGAGCCAAGAAATCCTAGTAACAGGCAAACAGAGGTCCAGCAGTCAGGTCTGAAGAGAGAACAAAATGAAGGTCAGCTAATATCGCCATTCTTCTCCTTCCTGGTGGCCGTGACACAGCGCTGGGCTTTATTTGAAGATCCCAGACTTCGAATCCTTGCTCGCATTGTTCGCTGCACTGGTCCTGCGGGCTGTGCCAACAGTTTCAGATATTAATGTATTCTAGAGATCAGTGAATGCAGAATTCCTCTGCACTTTTTTCCTTTTTAATTTTTTTTCCCCTTTCCATACACTTTGTTGGTCGTGTCTTTGTCTGCCGGACGTTGCTGGGCATTTCTAATGAGAAAGCAAAGAATTGCAGAAGGAAAAAGGCAAAAGGAGGGGGGGCGGTTAGGGAGCAGAGAACAGGCGCGGAGAAACAGGGCGTGTTTAGCACTTTAACGGTGAGGTGACATTTTTACAAGCTAGTCAGGTGCACAGGACCCACTGGGGGAGGAGGCCTCGGCGAGGCAGATTCAGAGCGGAAAGCGCATTTTTTTGGAAACGTCTGACTCATTGATTAGCTTTCTCGCAACAGAAAAAAAAAAAAAACCACACTTTTATTTTTGAACATCATTTTCCCTGCAGGACACCCGGCCTTGGTGCTGCTTTTGTATTCATTCCAGCTTCATTATTGCGGCCCCCCTCCCAACCCACCCTGGGCAGCTGCTACAAGGGGGAAAAATTAAAGCAATTCATACTCCTGGTGACTTACTGTTGCAGAATAATTGGTTTCTGTTTGCAAAGAACATTATCACAGCAAAGCCCAGAAAACAGAAAGGTCTGTCTGAGAGAGAGGGGTTGCTGAGGCCAGGGGAGAAGTGGGTGCGTGGCGGGGAGGGGAGCTGGAGGTGGGCGGAGAAAATCACATTTTTGCAAAGGTAATTAGCTAATAATTAATTTTTTGCCATCATCCTGTACTAGGGTTTGTCCTTCTGTGATGCATGTGTTCATGCTGGTTTTGAGCACGCCCTTTGATACCTCGTGGAAATGATAATGAGACCAAACCAGTTAAAGAGCTCTTTAGACAGTGCGGTGCTTTGGGGGAAGGCCGGGATAAAATGCAAGACCCTCCGAGGGTTCCTCCGACACACAAGAAGTCCCTTTGTTTCCTGTTTTAGAAACCAGAGGCATGTCTAAAATTGCAGGGAAAGTGAGAGGGGCCGAGGACTTGGCGCCGGAGGCTTGGCTTTCTGTATTTAAAAAGAGGGGGGAAAAATTGTTCGCGAGTTATTCGTGCCCGGATTTGATAGGGCAGTCTCTTGGGTGTTTTTGAAGTTCTGAAGGAAGGTTCTCTGAAGATGTGAGCGGGATCTGTCTTTCACTTAGACTTAATTAAGAAACTTGCTGGCTTTGTCTGCAGGGGGCCCATTACGCACAAGCCGCAGCCCCCTCTGAATAGGGGCTCAGCCTGGAAAGTGTATACACGCCACACCGCCTTTGTGTCGTGTTGCCAAACTGCAGACAGGAGCAAGTGCGGACCAGGCCCTGCCAGAGGTCATCCCTTGTTGTCCCTAAATGTGAGCCCCCGGCCCAAACAGAAAGCTCCAGCAAGTGCAGTGACATTCCTTCAGGACCTAGAACTAATGAACTTTTTATAAAATGAATATTAGTAAACAAAAAAGTGGGGGTGGGGGGTGGAAGCGAGGCTGTTTGTTCTCCAGCGGCCTGTTCCCAAAGCATCAGGACGGGCCAAGGGGCTCACCCCGAGCCCTTTGTATGAAAACCGGAGACGTTCGAGCCCGGCCTGGGGCACAGTCTCACCCCCAGCTTGCTTCCTTCCACCCAGCCCGGGGACCAAGTTTGCTGTGGTCACTGTTCTCGTAACCTTGAGAATAATTTCCCCCTGGTGGGCTACTGTGGCCTACCCTATTTAGAACAAAGTTGCTGAATGCGGGAGAATAAAGAACAGTGGGAAGGCTGTGAGCAGTGGTTAATCAGCTAATTCGCATTTCAAAAGACACTAATAAGAGGTGATAAATTCAAATAAAGCCCTGGGTATGAGTACTTTACTCACTCTGGAAAGCCTTCGGAGAGGCTCCCATTCCCTCTCTCCCCCTGCCCAGCTCTCTTCCTTTCCCTTTGAAGCCGCGGGACCTCCCGGGGTACCTGCTCCTCGGCCTGCCCCTCCCTGCGAGCAGGGGGGTGGGGGCTGCAGGCCTCCACCTTCCTCCTGCCCGGGGCCGGCTGCACCCTCTGCCGCGGGAGCAGGCGTCCTCGGGTGTCTGCTGCTGCCTGGTGACCCCAGCCCTGGTCCCCTCCTGCCTACATCCTCCTAGTGTCCCCTCACTGCCCTCCACCTTATGGACTTGATGAGATCCAGTCTCTTCCCTCGCACATAAATGATGACTGCCTTCATCCCTCATCTCTGATCGCTGGCAGCACTGGGCCAACCCTGTCCCGGTGCCCTTTGCTGGGCTGTGCCCTAAGGAACCCTACTCCACGTCCCTGCCCCCCACCACTGTCGTGGCGGCCTGTGTGTCCCGGGTCATGCGCCTGCCGTTTGGACAGAGTGGGGTGGGCCCATCTTAGACTTTCTAGGGAGGCTTCTCATGATTGGGTCTTTCTGCTGTCACAGGCTAATGGCCCTGTCCTGCCACCAGGGTCACTCACCCGGTAACCCGAAAATTGCCCAGCCTGCCAAGTGGCACTGGAGACACACAGCTGTAATGCCAATGATCAGTGATTTTGTTTCAGCCAGGAGTTCAGTTCGGGTGTTGGAAAATGATCTCATCCGAGCTCACTTCGTCAAGTCTCCCAACCCTTGGCAAAATGTAGAATACTGTGGTCCTTGATAGAAGGACAAGAAACTGCCCCGTAGCATCCCGATCCAGTTGCCAGAAACAGCATCCTCCTGTTTGGCGCTTACGGTTTTTTCTGTGGCCGTAATACCCACAGGGGGCTCCTTCCCAGGTAGTCCCTGGTTTCATAACCTCAGAGCACCTCAGCCCTATCATGCTCTGGAAATCCATCAGGACTGAGTGAGCCACTGTCCTAATTACAGCCTCGAAGGAATGGCATTCCATCTTCTGGCCACGAGTGCTGTGAAGTTCCCCTGGACTTCACCGTTGACAACTTGATAGTTGGGGATATCCTCACAAGCCCTAAGGTGACCACGGGCCCGACAGGGTGTATGTGGGAGCTGGCCAGCCTTAAGGTTTGTCACCTGTGACCGAGGCTTTCTGTACAGCATACCCTCTGGTTATCGGGAGCATCTTTATTTGCATCTGATTTAGACTCTGAATTATTCTGGAAGGATTCCTACTTTCGCAAAGGGTGTGGCCCGGATGACCTCCAAGGGCCCTCCGTGTGGGCACCCACCAGCACTCACAACCGTCACCAGGGACATATGGCCCAACGGGTTCTGCCTCAGGACACAGGATTCCTTTGCTGTCCTTTGGCGGAGGGGTAATCAGGGTAGAAACTCGCAACAGAGCAGCTTTGTATCTGAGAAAACTCCTCTGTAAGCATCAGAAGCCATCTCTGGTCACTGAATTTCAAAAGGGATTTATTGAAAGAGTATTGAATAGTTTGAAAAATAAATCACTGAGAAGGTTGGCGAATCAGGCTACAACACAGAGAGAAACCAACAGTGGCTACCACCCCACCCCAGAACCTTCTGGTGAGGATCTCATTGCCGCACCTGCTGAGTGCCCTGCACTGGTCGGCCCTGCCAGTGCCAGGCCCCAGATGCCATAGTTCTGGGGGCTCCCACTGATGTTCCTGGAGAATGTCCTTGCTGCCACCACCACCAAAAGGAATGTTCCTTGGTCCTCCGTCCTAGCACCTGAGTGGCCACGTGCTAGCTGGCAGGGATGGGGGGGATGCTAACATTGGGCCCTTTTGGCCCTGCCTCCTATCAAAACTCAGGTAGCAAAGAATTCCTCAGATGCACGAAGTGGATTCAGATGCTGATCAGCTGAAAACCAAGCACGTGTCCACTCATCTCTGCTGGGAGTCATTTGCCACAGACAGACGGCTTCTTTGGCTCCTCTCACTGAACGGGCAGCTCTACCCAAGACGATTTACGTACTTATTGTGGCCCAGTGAAAGATGAAAATGCAGGGCCCTTCTTTCCGAATTTGTTAAAAATGACCCAAGGGCTACAGCGGAGCATAAACCAAGCAGGGCGACCTCCTGGGCATGGGGCCCGTGACACTCCCTGCTCAGGCCATACGCTCATGAAGCCACCTTGGCTTGTCCTTAGGTCCTCAGGTGGGTCTTGGGGCCTTTATGAAGCCATATAAATGATTTCTGATCTATCGGTGTTATTTCACTTCCTGCTTGCAATTATAATCATCCCCATTTGACAGCAAACAAGGCCGTGATTCCCACCTGGGCCTTCTGACTCTCTGAGTTGCCCTTTCTCCAGCCATGTCCACTGCTCATCAGGAGCTCAGAGCGGACAGCCGTGTGGCGGCCCCTGGGCTGTGCCCGGTGCTCTCGAGGCACCGTCCTCCAGGGTTGCTCCTGTTGAAAAAAGACCTCTCACTCCCTTCACTTCCGAGAACTGCATTGCAGGCAGGAGGGAGCGCAGTGCTCCCCGGCCAGTAGCTGCACCACCCCACACTCTAGTTCCTCAATTAAAAGCAAACCAGCAAAAGCAGACTGTGTTTGTGGTACAAGCACAACCGTGTGTGTGTGTGTGTGTGTGTGTGTGTGTGTGTGTGTGTGTGTAATGCTGTATGACCTTGAGCAAGTCTTTTCCTCACTTCCCGGTGCTTCAGGTTTCTCATCTATTCAAGTCCTTGACCTTCTCCCACAACATGTGTGTGTCTTCACCCTGCTGTGTGTTCCCATGATTCCCAGTTCCCTTTCTGCCCCCTGCTCTAGCCCTCCGTGTCCCCCTCGTGTCTAACCTCGTGAATGCCCAACCTCTCCTCTCTGCCAGATCCTGCCACTCCCAACCCTTCTTCCGTCCACAAGGCTCAGTACGACGGGCTTTTTCTCCTTACCTTCCCTGCCTAGTGCATCCCACCGTCAGTCTTTCCCCCTCTCTGTCCTGCCCATCTCGTGGTTCCCAGAGAGCCCACCGCAGTGCCTTCTCCTTGTTGCTGTCCTTCCCCTGTGCCTTCCCCTTTCTCCTCCCCTTTCCTTTCTCATTCCCTTGACAGGATACAATATGAGATTAGAATATTTATGGTGTTTTATAAAATACAAGTTTCTCCGACGTGGTTTTAATTTAAAAATCACAGCTCTCGCACAAAATACAGCTCTCTTTAAAAAGCTATAATGAATTTCGTTGTTTTTATTGCTATGCAGTCTTTCATTGATTTTTTTTTCCTGCCTCCTAAAGTTTTTTTTTTTTTCCCCCTATTTTAAACCCAGGGAAGGAAAAATTTCCAAGGGTTATTAGTTCATTAGCTGTTAGAAGGAATAATTGATCTGTCAACTCAAAGGATTTATAAGGATTTGGCTCACAGAATTCATGAAAGCAGTAGCTTACGTTTAAGTTCTGCCTCAAAAGAAAACATTTCAGTAGGGGCTTCTCCTTACTTTTTGCAAGATAAAAATTAGCATCCCTCTAGTGATGAAAAGGCCCCCTGTGTTTAAAGATCCTCCCAGTCGGTTGGCGGTATGGCTGCCATATTTGCACCTACACCTGAAATAATTGGATATGTATGTATTTCACCCAAAGGAATGGTTTATAAATATTATAGAGTTTTTCGTTTCTTCCAGTGGTGGGTTCCCCCCCCCCCAGTAAAAGGGATGGAACACGGCTAACATTTCTTCAACCTCAAATGAGGTTTTTGCTTTCTTTTTTTTCCCTTTTTTTTTTTTTTAAGCAAATGCACCCAAATTGGGTTTGGTTCACAAAGGAAAGACTGACTGCAAAGCTAACAGACCCATCATTAGCCACCCTGCCCTCTTAAATGGCCTGTCCATTCCACTGCTCACAATATAGGACTAAGGCCGTAAACAAGGGATCCAAGAGAACTCTGGACAAGAAACATACAATGGAGTGGGATAAATTTCTTTAGCATAAATAGCAGTCTCCAAGGGTGACTGGTGTGAATGGATTCCTGCTGCGAGGGTCTCTGTGCCTACAGAGGAGATCTGTGGCTTTAAGAGCTGTGGTCCCACCCCCTGGGCTGTGGAAGTGCTCAGTCTCCCCTGCTGGGCTTGGTCCACAGGCCCCCTGTGGGCCTCCTCTTTCCTTTCAAGCTGTGAGTCCTAAGGAACTCGGTGACAGCTCCTCTTTCATTCTGCTGTGCAAATCCTTGAGCTGTTCCTAGTGCTTTCAAAAGGAAAATATAAGACATTTTACTTATTCTATCCAGCAGGAGCATGGAAGTCTGGTAAGACCCAGGGTTATTCCGGCAGTAAGCCTGGGGGAGATCTTCCTCTTTGTAATGACTTGTCGCAGAAATTCCCTAAGATGGCTGGTAACCCACAGTTTATACTTCCTATATCCTTTACATCCTGCGCTGTGGGATGCCATCTGGGTACTGTTCCCCCTAGGACTTGTGTCCTGCTAGCCCGTGTCTGGAGAACCCAAGACAGAAACTATGCCAGTAGAAATAAGTATATCCCAATAGTACATGTCAAAGGTTAATTTCATAGCGGCCATGAGCCAAAATGTGCAGGTTCCAAAGTAAATATTTACTTTAAAAAGAATTAAATAATGCATGGACACGTTTAAAAAAAAAATCAGCCGGTCCCCTGCCCCAACCGCCCTCATCCCCTGTCCCAACCCAGAATCAATCACTCTGAATCCCCCTTTGCTTTTCCTCTTTCCGGTGATTGCCTCTCTACCCTTCACTTCTATCAACTGTTGATAATGCTTCCATTCCATTTGACCACAGTTAAGATTTCTATACTGTGTGGGGCGCCTGGGTGGCACAGCGGTTAAGCGTCTGCCTTCGGCTCAGGGCGTGATCCCGGCGTTATGGGATCGAGCCCCACATCAGGCTCTTCTGCTATGAGCCTGCTTCTTCCTCTCCCACTCCCCCTGCTTGTGTTCCCTCTCTCGCTGGCTGTCTCTATCTCTGTCGAATGAATAAATAAAATCTTTAAAAAAAAAAAAAAAGATTTCTGTACTGTGATTTTAGGTTGATTCCCATGTTGGAAGCTAATAAATAGCTTCCACGTTATTATATCAATATGAATATTATATACTGCAAAACCAAGACCTGCACTGCGGTTGATTATATTTCCTTCTCTGTAATCCTACATCGTAATCCCTGTTGAAATCTCTTTTCTTCCATTCCATCACTGGTTTAAAACCATGCCACATCTTTGTTCGAAGAAAAAAAAATGCAGATTTTTTTGTTTCTTGGCTTTTTTTGTTTTCTAATCCCCCCCTTTTTTTCTTATTGGGAAAAGAAACAGGTCTTTTTCACCCTACATCTGCTATCTTCCGAATTCTAACTCACTCTGTTATTTTGAAACCATTCTATTCTTCTGGAAGTCCATCAACTTCTTGTTCTAATATGCTTGTTCTAAATTGCTTTCCAGGGCGCCTGGGTAGCGCAGTCCTTAAAGCGTCTGCCTTCGGCTCAGGGCGTGATCCCGGCGTTATGGGATCGAGCCCCACATCAGGCTCCTCCGCTGTGAGCCTGCTTCTTCCTCTCCCACTCCCCCTGCTTGTGCTCCCTCTCTCGCTGGCTGTCTCTATCTCTGTCGAATAAATAAATAAAATCTTTAAAAAAAAAATAAAATAAAATAAATTGCTTTCCACATACACCAAAAAACAGAGTTTATACTGCCGTCTACATATCCTGGAGTTTCCCGTTGCCTTTCTTTTTCCTTTTCATTCTTTGCCTTTATTTTTCTCTTGAAGTGTTTTTGAACTGAATCCCTCTCTTTTCCAGGAAACCTCAATCCTCTAGCCCTCAGGTTTCCTTCTCCAATCTGGATAGTATTATAACTCTGTAAATATCGTTTACTACTGAATCAAGTGGTATGTCACTGTTGTATTTTCTATCTTACATAATTTTTTTATTTTCCAGATGATGATAATTCCCTTTTTTCTTTTGTTCCGTTTTCAATGTATTTTCTTCAATATAGTAACATCTCTTAAGAATGCCTAACAATACTGATTTCCACATGGGAAAATTCATCAGATAATCTTTCAAGTTTTTATGCATTTATGTTGGTTTGTTTGTTGTTTACTGATTTGTTGGTTTATTGGTCCTCTTGGAAGTTTTAATTTCTAGAACCTTTTTGGTCCAATTTAAATTAGGTTGTTTTTGGTTTCTGTGGGGGAGAGGGAGGTTTTCACTGCTTATCGTCCTGGTATTTCTATTTGTTGTTAACCTGTGTGCTTATACTATTTCTTTGTTCTCTTGTCTTCCTTTTTCTGAAAAATTTTAACCTGCATTTTGCTGAACAGTATCTTCAACTTTCTGCAAAAGGGGGGCAAGAGTGGTATGCCTAATGAATTCTCGTGTGTGAAGATGCTTTATTCCCTCCTCATGCTTAGTTGGTAGTTGGACAGGGTGTCGAATTCTACATTGCAGACCCTTTTGCTTCAGAACTTGCTTTAATGTCTAGTGAATATCCAGTGTTGCTGCGGAGACGTCCCCACCAGTATGATTCTAGTTCCTGTGTTTGCAACCTGTTCTTATTTATCTTTTCATTGTCCCATTGTTTGTTTTTCACTCTGGAAGATTTTAGGGTCTTTTATTGTAGCCATTTTTGAAATGTCAAGACAATGTGTCTGATTGTGGGTCTTTTAATTTCTAAAACTCTTTCTTATTCTTGATTGTTCCTTCTTTTATTGGATTTTGCCCTTGTTTTTATGGGCGCAGTATTTTTCCCAAATCCCTTCCAGAACACTAACTAGTTTTTTTTTTTTTTTTTTTTTGGTCATGCTGTGGTTTGTTTTTAAATTCTCATCTGTTATCAGGAATTCTTTCTGTATCCTCTAGTGTCAGTTCTTTTATTTGTTTATCTGTGTTTTCAATGTCATGCTATGGACTTTGCTTAAATGCTTGTTGAATCTTGGAGATGAGCTCATATGTATGAATCTGGAGGTAGGCTGATGGGAAGCTCTGTATAAGTGGATGGATCTGGTTGATTGATAGGCCTCATGCCCCTCATCCCCAATATATCAAAAAGCAGAGGACTCTACACTAGGACAGCAGCACCCACAATAGAAGCTCTAGTACCCCAGGGATAGTTTGCTGGGTTTCTTTAGAGAAAATACTCCAGCTTTTAATGTAGGTGTAAACGCTCAGCTGCCTGGTGGTTTTGTCACTTGGTAAGTGGGGGAGGGTCCAGAAAGATCTTTAGTGAGCCCTGTTTTTTGTTCAGTTTCTCACTGTCTTGCTTACTGTCTGTCAGTCTGGAGCCTCTCAAGAGTTGCGTTTGGCGGGTTGACGCCTTCTCCCGTTACAGCTCTTCCCCATGTTTATGCCACAACTTCCTCTTCACTTTTGACCATCAGCCCCACCCCATTTGTCTTCTGTCTTCAAGAAATTAGTGGGGGTCTCTCTTCACTGATGGTGCCTCATCAGACCTCCATATTGTTGCAGGACTACACCTCTTCTATTCCTCTCATCCTCTTTGTCTCCCCTTAAACCATACTTTTTCCAGAGTGAGGCTATCTAATACCTGTTACTGCTGTTCGTTCGCCCAAATACATATACAGCAATCTTCGTAGACATCCTTAGTAACACAGTTCTGGGCCCATCCACGTGTCCCGCGTCACCTCTGGGACTTA
This sequence comes from Ursus americanus, assembly GCF_024610735.1. Taxonomy (NCBI): domain Eukaryota; kingdom Metazoa; phylum Chordata; class Mammalia; order Carnivora; family Ursidae; genus Ursus; species Ursus americanus. Next base: position 63,978,607 of record NC_142140.1, on the reverse strand, counting down.
GACAAGTCAACAAGTATTGAGTGTGTACCACAGTAGGCATTACAGGGACTAGAAAGATATAAAAGATGGATTCCCAATCCCATAATCCAGTGGCAAGCCCACAGTATAGGTAGAAGAAGGGTCAGAATTATGGGTGTTTTTAGAGATTTAGCGTTTTGGTTAGAATGAACCTCAGTACAAATTGGCTAGGTATCTGGCGATCCTTTTCCTCACAGAAAGGGCAAATCGCACATGATACAGCGAAGAGCATATGACGGATGTGACGTATTCATTCTTCACTCATCGCGCAATTTTAGAGTGCAAGGGATTGTATTAGGAGCGGAGGAGAACGCAGAAGTCTGTCCAGTTATTCATTCTGCCTCAAGAGGGAGAGATGACACGTGCCTAAGTAACTCTCAAATACAAGGCAAAGTGAGATCGGTGGTGTACGAGGAGTATAGGTAAAATGTTACGAGGATACCGAGTAAAGGGAGAGTTACTTCCTGCCAGTGTATGTGTGGTGTAAGGAAAATGAAAACAGGCTCATTGAAGAATGGCTCACTGAAAGACAGAGGATTTGGATCAATGGGGGTCAAGGTGGGGAATTAACTCAGGTGAGTCCAGGGTACAAAGCAAAATTCATCTTGACTGGAGCCAGAATTTCAAAGATGCTCATAACATGTCATCATGGAAGTAATGCCCTTTTCCTAGAACATCGCTTCTGGCACTGGCTTATTAATTAAAGCATAGATTTCCTCCGATAGCACCTTGTTCAATTGAGGGTCTTTGTTCTCCCCTGACATTACTATCTCAGAACCACAGAAATATAGCTCCCCCTCCCTCTCCCTTCCAGCACTCTGTTCTCCTGTTCCCCCATCCAGGGAAGTCCATGCTGTGCGGTGCCAGCGTCTCCTTCCCACCTCCTCACTGTCGCTACTGGTGGGTAGTTTGGGTCGGCTTCCTCACCTGCCGCTTCAGCCCCCTCCCTCCCCTCCTCCCCGAATCACATAGGTCGGAAAGTTCAAAGCTCCTTGCCACAAGGGTTCCACGTGTGGCCCAGTTTCTACCTTAGAAGACACGGAGATAGTAGAGACCAACGTGAAGTGTTAGTGACGCCCAGGGAGATCAGATCTCCCGATGCCCATGGGGGTGGGGTGAGTTCGGCTCTTGCGGGGAGCTCCGTGAAGATTCTAGCATCTAGCACCTCTCGTCCCGCGAGACTTGTGGCACGCAGCTACAGCAGTGGTGTGGACCCGTCCTCCTGTATGGATGGCTCTTTTGGTCCTGGTCATTGTATACCCTCCAAATCTGCTTTTCTGGGTGTCCTGAAGGTTCCATAAGCTCCAGTACCCTTTTTTTTCTTTTTCTTTACTTTTTTTTGGCCTCTAAACCAGCTCGAGTGGATGTGGTCTCAACAGCTAAAAATCCCCACTGGTATCATTTGGTTGGACTTTCTAGTCACCCACCCAATGTTCCTTGAGGTTTCTGAGTCTCGATTCACGGTTCTCTCTCTCCCCCACCATTTTCCTGCCGTTGTGCTAAGGGGCAGGTCAGTCTGCGTGATGGTCTTTGCAACACTGTGGTCTCATCACCTCTCCCTCTCCACGGCTACAGCTGGAGCTGTGTCACCTGTAAAAGTTCGCCTCTCTGGCCCAGCCTCCTGTCACTCCACTGTCTCCACGCGGACCTGTGCTCTAACCTCAGAGCATCCTTCAGTGTCCTTCCCTGCTGTCCTAACACGTCAGTCTAGCTCTCTCCCCCTGTGAGCCACAGCCCGACGTAGTCCACCAGACTCACCTACCCTTTGGGCCTACCTGTGCATTTACTGCCTCTTATGGTAAGCCCTAAAATGCTCCATGCTGGTGTAGATACCCTCTCCCCATATTTTGTAATAATATAATATTAGGTAATGCTTGTAAGGTGCTTATCATGTACCAGGCACTGTTCCAAGCACGTTCATATATTAAGTCATTGAATCCTCACAGCAATTCAATGAAATAGGGACATTTAATGTCTACATTTTACAGACAAAGAAATGAAGAACAGAAAGGTTAAGTGATTTGCCCAAGGTGACACAGCCAGTAAGTGGTTGAGCTGGGATTCAAGCTGTCCGTGTTCTCAGTAGCTGTTCTCTGTTTGCGTTCCCTTCCCCTGTTTTAAGGGATGCCAAGATATGTGTGTATCTTTATATGGATATGGAAAGGACTTTTTTCTCTTTAACCATATATGTGATTACTCTCTCATTGTCAGCATCACACACTGCTTTTTCTAAAAGCAGTACTCCATTCATATATCCACCAGGTTTGTTTTTTTTTTTTAATGAAATGTTTTTTCTTTCTCTCTCCCATATTATTTCCTTGCCATGCATTCTGATTTGAATCTCAATTCTGTCCTGAACGATAGTGTCACACTATTGCAGATAAATGTTTCGGGCAGCTGTTGACTCGTGAGGGTGACGGATTTTCTGTACTACCCTGCTGACTCCCCCTCTTTCAAAATATCCCTTGTGTTTACCCAGAAATGGATCCTCTGATAAAGGAAATAAAGCAGTTTGGGATACGGGCTGGTATTTTTTTCTCTGCCGTCTTCCAGGACAGGTCTTGTGTAGTATTTAGACTTTGGGTTCCAAAACTGCACTGTAGGTGTGAATCCCGGCCCAAGCACTGAGACTCTGGGCAAGCTACATAACCTCTCTAAACATCAGGTACTTTATCTGGAAGATTGGGGGTAGCCTATTATAAATTTTATGTGAACGGATCACCATGGACCACCTCCCGCACCCAGCCCTCTCCCCACAAGGGTAATCACAGCACATCACATCACACTCGCCCTCCCCAAACAAGCACGTACCCATAGCACGCGGACAGAAACAGCCTAGAGAAATTTGATAAATGGCGGTTTACAGAAGGTTTCATATGGAGACAGAGGAGCAGCTTGGATTGTGCCCCACTAAGCAAATCTTGCTTTAAAAACAAAGGACAGTCCTTGCTTTGTCATCCAGGTCTCTTTGCCCAGCAGCCCCCTTCAGCCTCGCTGGTCCTCACCCTCCTGGCGCGCCCACCGTGGCTCAGGCCACACCTGCCCCTTGCTCTGCTTTGTCACGTGGGAAGAAGCCTCCGCTCCTGGGAGTCAGTGAATTTCATCTGTAAGAAAAGAAGCAGGAGTAGGTCCCTCTTTTACATTAAGTGTGTTCCTCTAAGCGTGACAGAGAGTCAGCAATTCCTTAAGTGCTGCCCGGAGTAAGGTTGCGGGGGGGGGGGGGGGTGGGGGGGGAGCGCACTGCCCTGAGTCGGGGGCTCCGGGTGCCACCTCGCTTCTCAGGGGGAAATGTCATGCCTGTTCAGACCAGCTGCTCACAGTTCAGCCGCTGCAGCGGGAAGTCAGCGTTGATACCAACAGTCTACGCCACCAAGTCGTCTTATTTAGAGTTCGGTTATCAGAGCTCCCCGATCGGTTTATTGGTTTGTAGGTTTTTCCCTCTTGCTGGAAAATCGTGGTTCATTTTCTGTTTCCGGCCCATGGTTACATTTAAGTTACTTTAAGCTAGTCATCACCTTCACCAATAATTGCCAATTTGACTATTGATTATTATGCGCTATAAGGAAGTACTTATCACAGAAGAGATAGAATGTGACAGTGGCCTTGACCGTGGCTATTAACCAAATTTGAAATGGTTTCTGCTGATGTGGAATTTATGAAGTTAATACAGAGAGGTCAGTAGGTCAGTAAGACCCTATTTTCCCAGAGTAAGCATTTTATTGGCTTTAGTGTTTGTGCTTCTATCTTAGAAGTTTTTAAATATCTTACAAGTCTGGGACATCTGGGTGGCTCAGTCGGTTGAGTGTGGGACTCTTGATTTCAGCTCAGATCATGATGTCAGGGTCGTGAGATCGAGCCCCGCGTCGGGACTCCATGCTCAGCTCAGAGTCTACTTGGGTTTCTCTCTCTCTTGGCCTCTGCCCCTCTCCCTGCTCTCTTGCCCTCTGCCCCTCTCCCTGCTCTCTCTCTCTCTCTCCCTCTCTCTCTTTCTCTCTTCCTCTAAAATACATAAATAAATCTTTTAAAAAATTTATCTTACAAGTCTGATAACTTCCCCCCCTTTCCTTGAATTCGCTTTGTCAGTGGTGAATCTCACCCATAAAACTAAAGAACTCGGTGTTTGAAAAGTTAGATGGAAACTCAGTGGAATGGGAGTATTTATTGCTTCCAAAGAAGGTTCTTCATTGTAGATTATCCAGGAGCCAGTAATGAATGTGTACTCTCAGGGGCCAGGGATTTCGGGGGATGAATTTCCCAGGGTTTAATCATCTCGTAAGGCCTCTGAGTGTGACTTTTTCCCAATAATCTACTTATCTCAGTAATTTACCCCTCCCACCGCATTGCAAGGAAAATGAGTCCCCCAGGTTGTTTGCATGATAAGTAGCTGGGAATTGTGTGAGCCTTTCAAGCAGCAGCCCTGAGTTAATTGTAGCAGCCTGAGCTAATGGTTTCCCATGTTGGCTGGCAGGTTACAGTGAAGAAGAGGCTTGAAAACACCCTTTATCAGAAGTACCATGCATTTGAAAAGCTGAAATCTTACAAATGTTTGCTTCCTGGAAGGTATTTTCCCTTGCACTGTAAATGGGTGAGAAAAACGCCCCTCCAGAGATAGGACTGGCCGCTTTGCAGCTAGCTCTGGATGTTGGCTCCTTGGAGGAGCTCGGGGAGGTTTTTGTTTTGGTTTTTGCCAATGGCTCATGCTAATTTGCCCCCACCCCTGTTTTTTGTTTTTGCTTTTGTTTTTTAAGTCAGCATTAAAGAATAAGCTGCTCCCTGCAAGCCAGCAACTAGAAATATTACTTAAGGAAAAGTAAGATATGCTTCCTGAAGTTTCTTGATTGTATTTTTTTTTTTAGGCTCACATCACATTTATCCTGGAGTTTATTAATACGATAACGCATCAAACTAACGAGTCCAAAATGGGTTTTCTACTGAGTAGAGAGGTCACTGGAATACCATTCACGTTGGGGGGAGGGAATTAGAATGTTCTGCCCTGAGCCTGTGGAGGACAGAGAGGGTTGCATGAGGTTTTACCTCGACTTGAAGGCATGGGAACGTTCTGGGAGCGGATCCCGGTTGGGGTAGAACAAAGATGTTCTCTTTCCCACATTACGTAGCCACCAGGCCAAACTCACCAAGTTTACAGGGAGGGGAGCAAGTTCCTGGTGGACAGAAGGCTGTGTGTGAGGGAGAAGCTTTCCTCTCTCCATCTGCCCTCCTGGCTTGGCCAGTGCCCTCCTGTCCTTCTGATCAGTCAGTCGATCGATTACAGCTCAAGCATCGCTTTCTCCAGGAAGCCCTTTCTGATCCCCATCCCAGCGAGTCTCGGGCTCTCTTCACCGCATTATTTCATGGCATTTTCATAGTTATACTTCCACATTTTTTTGTATGGTCAGAGTATTTCTCTCTCTCTCTCTCTCCCCACAAAAAATGGATCTCCCATGAGTACGTAGGATCTTGTCTGTTTTTTATACACCATTAGAATCTCAGTAACTCATTTCTCAGAAAGTATGTGCCAAATGGATGGGTGGACGGATGAGAGGACAGTCGTTAAAAGTATTTCTGGCGAAGGACATCGGGGTGAGGTCCTGGGTTAACTGATGGCTACGCGGAAAGAATTTCAAGGCTTGTGAAAAGCAAGAGAGAAAGAGGAAGAAAATAATCGTGAGCCTGGGTAGTGTAGAGATACATGGGAGCAGGTGTGTGTGTGAGTGTGGAATATTCTGTGAATATGCTGGCCTTGGGATACAAAGATGAGGAAAGAATGAATTTTGAGTGATTTTTGTCCAGGAAGCAGATGACTGCTTAGATGGGCCAGGTTTCCAGCCTACAATGGCTGGCGGACTGAGTTGGGTGGTTTACAGAGGTGTAGGCAGGGATGGGGGAAGCCCGAAGCCAGACCAGTCACTAGGGACCAGCAGTCACAGGACACTATTACCCCACCCCGAAGGAGCAAGGGGGCAGCTTAGTAAGAGCTCCAGTCCTAGAAGGAGACAGCAGACCAGAAGTGTGGCTGCAAGAGAGTCGTGCTAAAGCAAGGAGAGAACCAGAGAAGAAATTCACCAGCCTCTCTCTCTCCTGACCTCTGACCTGCAGCCAGCGCCTCCATCAGCCAAACCCAATGGGAAGCCCAAAGGCAGGGGAGGCGCGGTGATGCAATATATGGAGATCAGCCCCTCTGCCCTGCAAACCAGAGTATAATATAGCGACATTGACTAGTTAGGACTGGGACACATGGTCAGTGTCTTTAAATACTGGCAATTTTACTTCTTAACTTTTCTACTTACTTTTTATTTTGAATATGTATTTTAACCGCCAATCTAGCCAACCGTGTATACCCTGAGAAATTTGGCCCCACTCTCCCCACTCCTCCTCTCCCCTGATCCCCATATAGGTAACTACTTTTATCTGCTTCTCATGTCTCCTCCTAGATATAGGGGTGTGTGTGTGTGTGTCTCCTTATCATATCCCTGTATATATACCTCGTATCCCGATCTCCCCATACGAAAGATCGTGAATTACTTATGCAGAATATACATATACTCTTCTGCACCTAGCCCATTATTTTATATACGCATATAGGTCTGTCTGTAGGAGAAATTCCCAGGGGTGGATGTGTTGATAAATTTTCCCGAATTGCCCTGTGTAGGGACAGCACGGTTTGGTACCTCCGAGCAATACTGTAGGAGAGCATTTCTCCACAGCCTTGCTGAAAGAGGATGTCGCCCAGCTTTTGGAATTTTGCCCATCTGATAGTGAAAAACTATCATTTCATCGTATTAGGTGAAACCACGTGAAATTATAATTTATGTGGGCTAGAAATGGTAGGCCATCACTACTTTCATATGGTTCAGCCTGAGAGCTTTACTTTGTATTTTTCTTGCGAGTGAAACAAAATACCTTCTGATAGATCTTAGCTACCATTTGTATTCCTTTTTCGTTCTGAATATGCTGTTGACCTTGGTGCATTTTTCTATTGCTGGTGTTTTTCTTATCAATTTTAAGAAGCCCTTTATACATTCAGAAGAATTTCTTGTGATAGTGAGTTTCAGATATTTTTTCCTAAATTTGTTTGTCTAACTTTGCTTATGATGACTTTTTGCCTCCAGAAGTCTCTAACTTTTTTTGTTCTTAAGATTTTATTTATTCATTTGACAGAGAGACAGCCAGTGAGAGAAGGAACACAAGCAGGGGGAGTGGGAGAGGAAGAAGTAGGCTCCCAGCAGAGGAGCCTGATGTGGGGCTCGATCCCATAACGCCGGGATCACGCCCTGAGCCGAAGGCAGACGCTTAACGACTACGCCCCCCGGGCGCCCCAGAAGTCTCTAACTTTTATGTAATTGTAATGATCAGTCTTTTCCTTTATGACACGCAGATTTTTAAGTCATGCTAAGTTCGCCTGTACTCCAAAGACATAAGGAATTCTTCTGTGGACTTTTTTCCTAGAACTTAAATGGTTTTGTTTGTCGCATTTAAATTTTGGATCCGTTGGGAGTTTATCCTGGTTTGAGGTAGAGGCACAACTTTTTCTCTTTCCAGATGGCTTCTTGGTTGTTCCATCACCATTGGCTCAATAAGGCCATCCTTAGCCCTACTGATCATGGATGGCACCGTGATCATATACTAATTGGCAAGATCAATTTTTAAGTCCCAGCAATGTATTTGAACTTTTTGGCTGGAAATACATATACAAGTTAGGTGACATTCCTTAAAATACCTTTCCACACGGGAAATTAGTACATTTTTGAAAAAATGAATACATGTTCGCTGATCAAAATATAGACAGACAACACTTGGACAGTGAAATGACCCTAATTCTATTTCCCATTGTTAATATTTTGTGTCTATAATAGACACATGGACACACATCAGTGAAACATAAGCTACTATAACAGCTATGTCAGTACAATATAGTGGCTTATGCAGCATAGAACTGTGTTTCTGTTTCATCAAACAGCCCCTAAGTGAGCAGTCTAGGTTAGAAAGGGAGGTCTCTTCTCTTCTCCATGGGGTCATTCTTTTTTTTTTTTTTTTTTAAGGTTCAAGGTTTAATTTACATACAGTAAAATACAACTTTTTATGTGACCAGTTCTATGAGTTTTGACAAACATATATTGTGTAACCACCGTCACAATCAAAACATTAAGTATTCCCACCACCGCAAACAGTTCTCTCCTACTACTCAGTGGTCAGCCCCCCCCACACACACCCAGTCGCTGACAATCACTAGTCTAAGTTCTGTCGCTAATGGTTTTGCCTTGTTCTGGGGCCATTCTTGGCCCACTCTCTCTCTGTCTTGTCTTTCCCCTGTGCCGTACGGATCCTCATCCCTCCTCATTCTTTACATCCCCATGGTCACGTCTAGCGCATGGGCACATGGTGCTACACTTCAGGAGGAAGGAGAAGCGTATTAACACGAACTGCTGATGTTTGCAGAGCTGGAGGTGGGACGCATCATTTGTGCTCGCCTTCCGTTAGTGAGAATGCAGCTACGTGCCCACCTAGCCAGGAAATGGAGTCGCTTAGTGTTGAAGAAAGGGAAAGTGAATTCTGGAGGGCTCAGCTTGCCGTCACCCCTGCAGCCTGGACACCCACGTATCCATGGCCATCTTATGTCCACACAGAAAACACACCCTCTCCTCTAGGGAGAGCCCCATCCAGTCACTACATCCAGCTCAAAGGCCAAGATTTCTGAGTGATGGAAAGTCTTCCCCGATAGATCCTGAGGTGGCCCCATGGTCCTAGGGACTGCAAAACTAAAACACAAGCTGTTTGCATCTCCTCTGCCCATATCTTCCCCAGGATTATAGTTTCTTTAAGAAAGTATGGGACTTCTGTTCCATGTGCCAGGAACCACATGCAAGTTCCATCTCTGTACATAGTTCTGGCTGATTTTCTGACTTCCAGCTAGACTCTTACCATCTTCCCCCTTTTTTTTAAATGATATGTTAGTCACCATTCAGTACATCATTAGTTTTTGATGTAATGTTCCATGATTCATTGTTTGCGTATAAGACCCAGTGTTCCATGCAATACATGCCCTCCTTAATACCCATCACCGGGCTAGCCCATCCCCCCAGTCCCCTCCCCTCTAAAACCCTCAGTTTGTTCCCCAGAGTCCATAGTCTCTCATGGTCCATTCCCCCTTCTGTTTATCCCTTCATTATTCCCTTCCTTCTCCTACCAATCTCCCTGCTATTCCTTATGTTCCATAAATGAGTGAAACCATATGATAACTGTCTTCCTCTGCTTGACTTATTTCACTTAGCATTATCTCCTCCAGTCCCATCCATGTTGATGCAAATGTTGGGTAATCATTCTTTCTGATGGCTCAGTAACATTCCAGTGTACATATGGACCACATCTTTATCCAGTCATCTGTTGCAGGGCATCTTGGCTCCTTCCACAGTTTGGCTATTGTGGACAATGCTGCTATGAACATTGGGGTGCATATGGCCCTTCCCTTCACTACATCTGCATCTTTGGGGAAATACCCAGTAGTGCAATTGCTGGGTCATAGGGTGGCTCTATTTTTAACTTTTTGAGGGACCGCCACACTGTTTTCTGAAGTAGCTGTATCAACTTGCATTCCCACCAACAGTGTAAGAGGGTCCCCCTTTCTCCACATCCTCTCCAATGAAGACATACAAATGGCTAACAGACACATGAAAAAATGTTCAACATCATTAGCCATCAGGGAAATTCAAATCAAAACCAAAAAATTGACAAGGCAAGAAACATCGGCCCCATTTCAAAAGCCGCTACTTTGGGGTTACCCGAAAAGGTGGGTTTAGGAGGGATGGTAGTAAACCTGACCTCTGCCGTGGCGCTGAACCTCTTTCTTTGGCCTCATGGGAGCCCATTAGGAAAGGCTCTGAACACCCACAGTCTCATCTCGTGCTCTTAGGGGTATGGCAGTACTTGGCCTTTCCACCCAATCTTCTAGACCTTTTCCTTCCATCTCTGCTCGTAAACTGACCAGCTCTTGCATGATCTTGCATGAGCTCATCTCCTTCCCGTAGTGGCTTGCCCAAAGTTAACAAATTATGTATAAGCATTTATCTCCTTACCACATGTGCGTGATCCCTAAATATATTTAATTATATTATTATAGTTATTTTAATAGAAAACTGTTAAGTAATCTCCTACCACCTAATTTGCAGGATTACGTTGGGCGGGTGTGAGTGAATTCCTTAAGAAGCAGACCTGTGAAATCAAGCGTGTAACGAAATGTCATGAGCCGCACAGAAGGCAGCATTGCCTGCCACACCGCTGTGTGCCGGAGACTTGGGTGGACACAGACGGCGTCCAGCGTTTACCAAGTCTTCTTGATTAGAGATACTATTAAAATAGTTCAGACGAGCCATCACAACACAGAGGATGTCAGCGTCGTAACTGTCAGCCAGAAAGTTCTAACTGAAAGCTTTTAGAGGAGTATGACCGTTCCGTGCATGTGGGAACATATACATAGTAGACTTATTTGTAAATATCAAAGCTGTCCATCCAAAAAGGTTAATTAAATAGATAAATGTATGCCCAGTCCCAACGGCAAAAAAAAAAAAAAAAAAACAAAAAAAAAACACCTCTCTTTCCCAAAATGCTCTGGTGGTAGGTAGGTAGAATTTATAGGCAAATTCTTTTAAACTTCCCAGGAAAAATAATTCCTGTGTTATATAAACTGTTGCAGAATTCAGAAAAGAAGGAAGACTTCTCATTTTGCTGCGTGAGGTTGGAATAGCTCTGATGTCAAAACCCAGCAAAGATGACATATGTGCTGAATGTAAAACTGAAAGGCATTTAATAAAACTCAGTGTCTGTTCTCAGTTTGAAATTAAAAAAAAAAGAAGCACACAGCAAATGAAGCCATCAATAAAATGAAAAGGCCACCTACTGAATGGGGAAAAATATTTGCAAACCATGTATCCGATAAGGGGTTGATATCCAAAGTATATAAAGGACTTAAAGAACTGAATAGCAAAAAACCAAACAATTCAATTAAAAATGGCAGAAGATCTGAATAGACATTTTTCCAAAGAAGACATCCAGATGGCCAACAGACCCATGAGAAGATGCTGGGTATCACTCATCATCAGGGAAATGCAGATCAAAACCCAGTGAGATACCACCTCACACCTGTCATATGGGCTGCTATCAAAAGACAAGTGTTGGCGAGGATATGGAGAAAGGGAACCCCGGTGCTCTGTTGGTAGGAATGTAAACTGTTGCAGCCACTATCGAAAATAGTATGGAGATTCCTCAAAAAATTAAAAAATTAACTACCATAGGATCCAGCAGTTCCACTTCTGGATATTTATCTGAACAAAATGAAAACACTAATTCAAAAGGATAGGTGCAGTCCCATGTTCATTGCAGCATTATTTACAATATTCAAGACAAGGAAACAATGTAAGTGTCTCAATAGATGAATGTATGAAGATGTGGGTGGGGGTGCCTGCGACACACACACACACACACACACACACACACACACACACGGAATAGTATTCAGCGATTAAAAAAAAAAGAATGAAATCTTGCCATTTGTGGCAACATGGATGGACCTGGAGGGTGTTATGCTAAGTGAAATATGTCAGAGAAAGACAAATACCGTATGATCTCTCTTGTATGGATTCTTAAACAAAACAAAAAAACAAGCTCATCAATAGAGCAGATTGGTGGTTGCAAGAGCTGGGGGCTGGGAGAAATGGGTGAACTGTTTTTGTTTTTTTCTTTTTTAAGTTTAAATGAATTGAATAAAATGTAAAAATTAAGAAACACTCTTGAAAGCAATGAAAAAAAAGTAATTCACTAGCATATATTTCTTATTCATGACCAAGAGGCACAATATTATTAAGATACCAGTTCTTAAATTGATTTGAAGATCCAGTGCGATCCCCATAGAAATCACAGCAAGCTGTTTTGTAAATAGCGACAAACTTGTGTTAAACACTGAGTAGTGTCGGCGGTTACCGATGAAGGACAAGTCAATGAACTCACACTTGCCCGTTTCAAGATTTATTATAAAATTTCGATAATTAAGAGAGCATGATGTTTTGAAATAAATGGACACATAGATAAATGGAACAGAACAGAGAGTCCGTGAACAGACCTCCACAGATACAGTCAACTTGACCTGGGTCAAAGGAATAAAGGCACATCAAGGCAGAAAAGACTGTTTGTTTAGTTTTTAGTCTTTAGTCATCGTCAGCAAACGAGGGTACAAATGGACAACGACAGGAATTTTTTACATAAGTTTCACACCTTAGACATAAATTCACTCAAAAGTATTCATTGCCTTAAATATAAAATGTGAAACTATAAAAATTATAGTGGGGAACTTAGGAGAAAAGCTGCATGGCTGTAAGTTTGGTGATTAATTTTCATATACAACACAGCATGATCCATAAAAAATGATAATGTGAACTTTATTAAATTTACACTGTTCGCTCTGTGAAAGACTGCGTTCAGAGAATGGAAAGACAAGCCACTGGCTAGGAGACTATGTTTTCGAAACTCTTATCTGAAGAAAGATTTGCATGAAAAGTATTCAAAGAACTAGTAGAATGCCACAGTAAGAAACCAGACTTCCCAAATTAAAATAAATAGGGCAAGACAAGTAGACACCTAACCAAATAATATATATATAATATATATGTATTTAATAATGAATATATATATAATATATAATAATATATGTTATATATATTAATGGGAAAAACATGTATAAATTGGTCAACATTGGGGAATTATTGGAAAACAGTATACATCGTGCACAAGGGAAAAACAAATTAAAAAAATAATAATAAAATAAAAGCAGCTCTTCAAGTTAGGAATAAAAGAGTACTTCATTATCATACCCAGTAATAACTATTGCAGACTAAATGCTACCATCCTGCTTGATGGTAAAAAATTACAAAATCAGATCAGGGAGGAAATAAGAATGTCCCCCTTCACTGCTGATATACATCGTTAGTCTCTACAGTATGCAAATAAGTAAATTAATAAGGTGGAATCAGACTTCTCATGTTTGTAAACATTTGTAAGAACCTACCTAGCAGGGGTGCCTGGGTGGCTCAGTCGTTGGGTGTCTGCCTTCGGCTCGGCCATGATCCCAGGGTCCTGGGATCGAGTCCCACATCAGGCTCCCTGCTGAGCAGGAAGCCTGCTTCTCCTTCTCTCACTCCCCCTGCTTGTGTTCCATCTTGCTGTCTCTCTCTCTGTCAGATAAATAAAATCTTTAAAAAAAAAAAATCTACCTAGCAAATTCAAGACAATCAACGAAAAACCAAAAAGAAAGCCAAGTCTTTTGGCAATTGTAAGATAAATATACAAAAAGTGGTTCTCACAAATACCCATAACCAGTTAGAAAATGTCACAGAGAACAGGGCACATTAACAGTAGCTCCAGGGACACCTGGGTGGCTCAGTCGGTTGGGCATCCAACTCTTGATCTTGGCTCAGGTCTTGATCTCAGGGTCGTGAGTTCAAGCCCCGCATTGGGCTCCACATGCAGAGCCTACTTAAAAACAAACCCAAAACCAAAACACAAACCAATAGCTACAAAAACTCAACAAGAAGTAGAGGACCTTGAAGAAAACTAAAACACTATTCAGGTTCAAGACCCAACTGTAGCTGAAGCAAAAGCAAAGGAGGGGTGCTCCCCAGAGCCCGAACTGGGGGGAGGTCACAACCAAAGGAACTGAAGCCTTAGGGAGCAGAACAGGATTCTCGGAGCTCCCAGGACGGTTTGTGTTAGGACTGTAGGGCTCAGTTGTTGGGAGTACGCACAACTCCAAACCCACGGGCTTGCCAGCCATGGTCACCGTCATCACAGATTTATATATTTAGGGCAATGGTTTTAGGACATGCAAGAAGTACTTGTTTCTCATGCATACAGAGGCAGCATGGGGGTTATTGGTGGGGCTTTGTCATTCCTCCTTTATCATCTCTGCATTGGCTTCCTGCTTTCCTCCCACAGACTGGCTTTCTTCTCCTGGTGGAGAGCACGGCCCCTGGCAGCCCCACGTTCAGGTCCTTCTTACTCTGTGGAAGGGTTCCTTCCTTAACAACAATCAGGAGAGTCGTGGGAAAGTTTTCTTTGGGTCCCGCCTGGGGTCTTGCACCTGTCTGTGAAACGTGAATGCCTGTGTTTGGCGTATGCTCCAGTCAAGGGTGCAGGCAAGCTATTTTACCAGGAGGGTGTGCGTGTTGCTTGGGGTGATGGTTGGTAGGAAAAATTATAGCTACAGACAGAAGATTTGAATAAATGTAGGGATGTGCCATTTTCCTAGATAGGCTGGCTTGAAGTGTAGAGATGTAGATTTCCCCCCAAGTCAGTTTATAAATTTCACGCTGTCTGATTCAGAATTCTAGAGGGAGTTTGGGGGCTCCTTGACATCACGATTCTAAAGTTCATCTGCAATAGCAGACATACGTAGTGAGATTAGCTAGGAAAATTCTGCCCCGTGTCAGGGAGCCAGCTTAATTTGTGTATTTTTCATCTCGGTATTTTATCATCTGTCCTAGGCTTAAAATATGATCCAGTGTTGATACCTAATTTTTAAAGCTTCTTTCCCAGAACAATTTTTACATAAGCCAGGGAACTAGGAGTTAGGTATTCAGAGATCTGACATCTGATACTCTAACGTCACTCAAATTATTTTGAATGCCAGCTCTCCACTAGGTGCTGTGGGGTTCCATTAGACATAGAAGGCATACTCCCTTCCCACCTATTACTAGACTCAGCTTTTCCAACCAAAGATGGGTGTTAGACATTGTCAGCTTGTTGTCGTTCCATATGACTCAGGGAATCAGTTTGCCAAGATGAAAAGAGCCGAAGAAGGTACAAATGATCTGATCTGAAACCACAAGTATACAAAAGAAATTGGGGGTTGGTTGGTGAAGAGCTGTAGTTACTGCACATCACTGGGGGAAGTGTGGATGACATAGGTTTTAAGGGTAAGGATCTCTGTTTAGTAGTAGTAAAGGCCTGAAGTTGTGCAGAATTTTCAAAGACCCCAGAGATGGCTTAAGAGAGAGCACGTGCTGATCACCTTGCCAGTGGAGGAATAAAGAGATGGAGAGGAGGGACGCCTGGCTGGCTCAGTTGGTTAAGCATCTGCCTTCAGCTCAGGTCGTGATCTCAGGGTCCTGGGATCCAGTCCCGCATCGGGCTCCCTGCTCGGCGGGGAGTCTGCTTCTCCCTCTGCCTCTGCCCCTCCCCCAACTCGTGCTCACTCGCTCACACTCACTCCCTCTCTCTCTTTGTCTAAAATAAATCCAAAAAAGGGCAGAGAGGAAATGTCAGTTTGAAAAAAAGCGGTTGCATGGGAAGTAAATGCAGGTCAGGAAAACTGACATTTGTGATTTTGTTTTGTGTTTGTAAATGGCACTCTTCTTGGGAAAGTAAACCCGTGGCTTTTGAAAAGGAAAGCGAATGTGTAACGCATGGTAACGCCTTTGTTGGTACGTGTCACGTCCAGTTTCTTTGGCTTTGGAAACGATAGGGCGAATAGTCAACCCTGAAAATTTGTTAAAAAAAAAAAAAAAATAGGGGAGAGAAATGTTTGTCTTCTGTGATTTATGTTCTTACCGGGCTTGGGTTCCAAGATCTCAGCTAGATAACCACGTACAGCCCTCTTCATCTCCAAGTGTCGGGAAAGTCGGTTGATCAAGGCAAACCTGGACTGAAAGTAAAGGAGTTTACATGGCATTCACAGTGACAAAGAACTTGAAAGGATGACCTTTAAAAAGAGAAGTAGCCCCGCTCCTCTGACTGGAGGCCAGGAGGAGCCTGATCTCATTAAACACTAGGAGAACGAAGACAGAAACAGGCCGTCCCCTCCTCCTTTCAAATCATGGGTTTTTACAGCTCAAAAGCAGTTCCTTAGTTTGCCTTGTAAATGATATGCAGATATGTATGGTAAGACCCAGCGTTCTGTGCGGCATATGTTTGGAATTAATCGTGTAACCACATTTGCCCCAGCTGCAAAGCTGGAGCTCACAGAAGTGTGGAAACAATGTTGAGATACGCATCTAGAAGCAAAGGTCCCGCTGCCTGTGCCAAGACGCATGTCGGGGAGACCTTATCCTGGTGGCCAGTGCCATCCGAAGTCCAAGAGCATATGTGAACCCAAACGGCCCTCAGACCGTGAACCCCCAAGGCCAAAGGGAAATGACCTTCCATGAACGGGGGAGCCAATGAAAGTGAGAGAGCTCACAAAACACCGAAAGAGAAAAACCAGGTGGGAAGGTAAGCCCATCTGGCTAATTGGTCACAGACTGTAAATTCCCCTCCAGCCACATCTGCCCTCGCTACTTAGAAGAACCTGGATCTTCTGAGGACTCGCAGAGGAATGTTTGCAAGGATGGGTGCCACTCAGGTTGGGGGGGTTGGTTTTTAAAGTTGAACGACAGAAATAGTTCGGCTTACGGAGCGTTAGTGGGAGAGGCGAGAGACGAGGCAGGAACGGGACAAGGTGAGGAGGAGGATGGAAAGCCACTCAGGAAATCCTGGACTAGTTGCTCCATCGGCCTTGCCTGTGGGTCTCAGAGCTGGCCTGGGGCCAAGGTGCAGGGGCCAGGACGGTCCGTGCCCTCTCCCAGCGCTCGCTCTGCCTGCTTACACACTCCTCCACATACTCACATGTACTTGTCACTGCGTGTCTCCGCTGTCCGCCCTCTTCTGCCCAGGAACACAGGAATCCCGAGTTCATCCATGCTCACGTACCGGGGACAGAAAGTGTCGTCCCAGCCAGCCGTCTTGCCATTTCAGATAGGAGCAGAGTAAGGGAATGACAGATTCATAAACAGAATCCCCTGAACCCAAAATCCTGGGAGGGAAGACATTGGGAGTAGAGAGGACTTCTTTCTACTCATCAGGTTGTCCCCAGTCAGGTGACCGTTCGGTCTGGCCTTGTCCGGTACATGGAAGTTACTTGGCTTATAGGCATCTGCCCCAGATACACCGGGGTCCCCAACTGTCCATCTTCTGAGTGTGTCCCTAACAAACATTACCCAGTACCTGCTGTTGCCCGGCCCCAGAGCCCTTACTCTGCTTGTTTGAGAAGTCTCGCGTCCTGAAACGGAGACGTTCTCTCTCCCTCTCTCTCTCTCTCTTTCATGTACCGACCAAACAAACTTCTCCACATCTGTTCTGTGCTCCGTGAGCTCTGTTTATAACTCTGAGCTTAGCTGGCATTTTAAGTCGATGAAGCGTCCCTCCGTTGAACCAGCGTGGCGGGGAAGGGGGGCAGAAAGGGGACCCTCACGCTCAGCTCCAGTGGTGAGTGGCTAGATTTGCGGGTGTATTGGGAGCGGGATTCACCGTTCCTTTTTCTTGAGTCCGGGGAATAGCACCAAGCTGTATAAAAATGATGCAGGGTCGGACCATCTACGAATCAAGTTTAGTTTAGAACTGCAGTTACACGCAGCAGAGGCCACTGAAGGGGAGGCGACGGGCTGCCTGTGCGCCGGGCACCAGGCTGAGGGCTCTGCAAGTATTATACCGTCTGACCCTCACGTCCACCCTCCGTAACAGGTGCATTCATTAGCTCTGTTTACAAGATGCGGCAACTAGAGAATTCATCGAGCTCTTCCCCAAGCAACTTGTGTCCTTTGCTACGTGTGTTATACTTTGGCAAAATTTATGTTTAAAAAAAAAAAAAAAAGGAGGAGGCCAGTGAAGCCCAGAGAAGGTAAGTGACTTGCCCCAAGTCCCCTAGCTGGTACCAGAGGCAGGATTCAGCCACCACGTTTCTCCCCCTTTGGAGCCCCCTTAGCTTCTCCTCTGTGCTGCTAACCCTTCACATTTAATTATACGTCATCGTCATGCCACACGGTGTGAGCAGTGTACAAGTGAGCAGTGTCGTATCCTCTTATGCTGCCAGTCCTTCTTCTTGTCATTTCTTCATCACCTAGAAATGTCCTTGTTCTCTTAGTTTTCTCTCTTCATGATTTACTTCTTTGTTCCCCCCACCCAAACTATTTACTTCTTGACTGTTGAGTAAATGAGTGAATGAGTCTTGTCGTAACATGTACGCTAACGCACATTTTTAAGACGACGTCCTCGACTCATTCGTTTCTTTGTTTATTCCTCGAAGTTATTCGATGCTCACTACATGCCCGGACTGGGAATGTGAAGTTGAATAAGACGGTGTCTTCTTTCAAGAGGCTTGGCGTCTAGTAGGGGCAGACAGACTTACTACGGGTTCCCAGACAGAATCTCTTCGTGCAGCGTGGGGGCATCCAGGAGGAAGTGGCAAGGGCAGGCGAGAGGGGCCTCACGGAGGAGGTAGCTCTGAGTGCGGAGAGAGGAGCGAGTGCTGGCCGAGGGCTGGGACTAGCAAGGCCACGGCTCGCTGTGTCAGTCTGCCAGGGCTTCTGTAACAAATGACCATGGACCAGGTGACCGAGATAACAGAAGCGTGTTTTCTCAGCTCTGGAGGCTGGGAAGTCCAGGATCAAGGTGCTGGCAGGGTTGGTTTCTGGTGAGGCCTCCTCCTTGTTTTGTCCTCACCTGGTCTTCCCTCTGCCAGGTGTGCTGTGAGGAGTGGGGAGGAGGAGGAGGGAGACGGAGGAGGGAGGCAGAGAGCCCTCTGGTGTCTCTTCCTCTCCTTATAAGGACACCAGCCCTGTCAGATTAGGACCCCGCCCTTATAACCTAATTTAACCTTCATTACCTCCTCAATCAGTCATACAGGGGTTAGGGCTTCAATGTACGAATTGAGGGGAGGACATAATTCAGTCCATTAATGCACACTGACACCCAGGATTCCCTGGCCCCCCAGTTCCTCCTGACGCCTCTTCAGGGAGGCACCCCACATCCCCTCTGTTCATGCTTGTTTTAAGAGTCCTTTCCCGTGCACCCTGCCCGCGCCCAGAAGTCTTAGCATGGTGATTCAGGCTTTCCAGTCTGCTCCTTGATGTCTGTTCTAAAGAGCAGAAGGCTGACACAGCTCCGGCTTCGAAAACACTGGGCTTCAGATGTTCCACCGTCATCCAGAGCTGGCCGTGGTGGGGAAGCGGCAGTTGCCTGCCCCCCCACCCCAGGGAATCTCCCGGGAACTGTCTTCTGTGTCCGGCTCCCCAGGGCACTAAGGGCACAGCGTAGTTGTACACACAGTGAAAAAATGTGACTTCTCCCCCTTCTCCTGTAGCAACTGCTACAGGCGCAAAATGGATCGTATACGTAAAGGCTCTTTGCAAAGTACGGTGTGCAGTATTCAGTCCCAGAACAATTCTAGTCTTTTATTTTTGCAGTCATGTTTTCCAGGGGGTTCATCGGACCCTCTCCCATCCCCAGTGTCACTGTAGTTAGATACCCAAAAGGACCTTCACCGGGTCTTCGAGAATTCTCCGAAGCTGCCTTACTGCTCACACACACCCTTCTCACGTGCTCGGGTTATGATGCGTTCATTTTCAGTACTAGTCTCTAAATTCCAGATCTTCTGTGAAGCCTCCCTGGCCCGATGGGGGAGGAGCGAACGACTTCCTTGGGGGGCTTGGGATGTAGGGGGCCCAGAGGATGACCATGCAGCCCGACTGTGGATCTGAACCCCCCATTACTTACCAGCTGTGTGACCTGGAACACCCCTTTGTTTTTCCTTCGCCGGAAACTGAGGGTGTGGGTCATGGCCCCTAACAGCTGCGCTGTTGGCCACTGAGCCTTGCTAACTTGACCCGGCGGCCAGCAGAGAGCTACTAGGGACAAGGGTGGCGTGATGCAGAAAGTGAGAGAGAGAAATCCCTCTGGTGTTAAGATTTGTGAGGATGACCTGAGTTAAGACACAGATGGGCCGTTAGAACAACGCTTGGCCCGCGGTAAGTGCTCCATAGGTTATGTTTCCTCATCCGTCAATAGACATGGGGGTACGTGGCTACCGAGGTGTGTGCTTGCTTAGCGATTCAACCCAATTCCAGAACGCTGCTGGATTGAATTTAAGTTTGCCCATCCAACCAATACCCGTCGTGAACACTACGAAGGCTTCATGTTCTGTCCCATTGTCTGTTGGATTCCTTTCATCTATTGCAGACAGTGTCTGGAGAGCCAGCTTGCTGGACGCGTGGGAGGCCATGTGCTTGAGGATGGGGCGGGGGGCTTGACATCTGAATTCTCAGTGGTACCTGAGCTTTTGGAGCACAGGAACGGAGGGGCAAACTCTGAAAAAGAGCCAGTGACGGGAAACCTTGCTGGCCCAAAAGGAAACCTCCTTTTCCAGACCTGAGACCAGAAGTGGGTGCTTCCGGGCTGACGGGGTCTTGAATGCACAGCTGACGGGGATTCTTTCCCGAGTTTGCTGGGAGGAGGAGACCTCTTTCCATCTGGCCTGGGCTCAGAGCGGAGCATGCTGGAGGTTGGCTTGCACAGGTAGCCAGAGAAACACGCGATGCTTTCTCTTTATTGTGTCTGGTGAGTGGTTCTCTTTCCCAGCCTGTGTTGTGTTATGAAAGAGACAAGTTTAATAAACAGATTCTATTTTTATTCCGAGCCACGGCTTGGAAAAGCATTCCCTCTCCCAACCGGGAACCCAGAGCCCCCTTGGCCCTGCGCGCCTGTTACTCTCTCTACCACCACTTGGTGGTGACATACCGAAGCTTGCAGGGGGTAGGTCTCAAAAGCCAGTCCGCGCTGAAGCCCCACTGCCGGGCACCACGGCTGAGACCGTGCCTCGAGCTCTCAAGATGCCTCTGCTCTTACCCTGACGAGATTCGTGTTCGGGGACCGCTTGTCTGATGTGTCCCTTTGACCACGTGAAGGGGCTGCTTGTTCCCGAGCCCCAGTTCTGGTCTGCTTAGCTGGCAGCTTCCAACACCCGGGAACACATAGGCGTATGAGAAAAACAATCCTGCTTCCCCTTAGTTCAACTAAGGCAAGGCCGGAGAATTTCAAACAGAACTTTTCCTTGGAAACAACAACAAAATATACACAACAGCATAAATAAATGGATAAGCTCACAGAGTTTGGCCTGCTGACTGGGACTTTAGGATGGAACAGCACGCAGTGCAGACCGGCCAGGAAGGCTTCTAGACTGTCCAGAGAGCCTCGTTCTTTCTCCCACCATGGAATCCAAGAACCTTGTAGAGCAGATTGGAACGAGGACAGCCCAGCCTCGATCCCAGGAGACATTTTATTTATAATTCGTAACCTCTGTATTCCAAAGAAGATAGGGGGTAGTTTACGATAAAATGTGTGTGTGTGTGTGTGTGTGTGTGTGTTTAAAATCAAAGCTGCCGAAGAAATTGAAAATGTTTACACATAGACAAGAGTATAAATAGAATATATCAAGCCACTAAATTAATGCCATGCTTGAAAACCACATTTAGCGCCAAGAAGAGAATCCTAGAAAACCAGCGTTACACAGTGACAATACCTAACAGAAAAGAAAAGGGACATCCCTTTTCAAGAAAGGCTAGCATTTTCCTGGTCTGAGGATGTATCACAGTAACGGCAGCATATAATTCGACAGTGATTTCGTAGAACACCCAGAAACTCTCTCTGTTCAGTTGATGAGCGATGTTTGCTTATGTTGATACTACTTTCAGATCTGATGGACTCATCCTTTCTTCCCAGAATTTGCTCATCACAGCTGTGCTGTATCCCCCTTCTTGCGGCAGACCTTAGGTCAAGTGGGAAAGCCCCCCCCCCAAAGGGACGTTCTCCCCCCCCACCCCCCTCCCCTCGGAGGACGCTAGACGGGAATGAGCCTGGCGGGGTGGGGGCAGTCAGCACAGCCTCAGAAGAAGGTGTGTGCTCTGGGCCGGGGAGCGAGCAGTGTGCTTCTCTGTACGTATATGCAGGACATACGGAGGATGATTACGTCACTCACTCATGATGCGGAGAACTCGATAGGCACTGGATTGAAAAGAATGCCTATCAACCAGAGATCCAGGACTCGTCGAACAGACTCCTTGACGTCCCTTCTCTATTCAATAGCATGATGTGGTTTGAGATTTTTCTGCCTTTGGGAAGGAAGCGCATGCGTTGTTGGGTGCACTCAAAAGTCCTCTGATGATCAGTGTATTGTCAGCTTGTTGAAACCTTTTCTGTGTGTGGCAGCGTGTTTGCGGGACAGCCAAGCAGAGGCCCTAACGGGTCTGTGTTTCTCTTCTCTCTCTTGCACCCAGTACCTGCTTGATCCCTATGGTTCAGATGGGGGTGGCATTCACCCCCCTCCCCTGCACAGCTGCCCTTGATCCCCATGCCAAGGAGCAGGGGTAGGCATTTCACACAGAATCCGGCCTGGTGATGAGTCGAAGTAATGTCCAGGCGTAGTTCACAGAGACAGAAGTGCAGGGTCCATTTCAAATTTGTGCCGTGGAAGATGGACTTAGTTCTTTCACCGGCTGCCCCCCCAACACACACACACTCCCCCTCCTCTCTGCCTCAGTCACACTTGTTGGGTAGATCACAATTCAGCATTTTCGTTTTGACCATATCGGAGTCTTTGACCGAGCCACGTAGCTTACTATACTTAGATTTCCTTTCTGACACTGGATTTTGGTTTTCCAGACCTAGTGTTATCTTTTCCCTTTGCTTATCATAATTCTTGCCCTAAATTGCCACCGAGCTAAGAAATGCCTGTGGATCTGTGAGATGCACATTAGGTAATCCCTCTTGCCCGTATTCCGTGTGGCAGTCACCCCTCCTGGGTCCCCAGACTCCCATTCCAACCCAGACTGCGAGCTCTCCAGGCCTCCTGCCTCTCCGCTACCCTGTGACTTCTCTTCGATGTCTTCTTGAGACTTTTCATCCCCTTGCTCTCCCGTCGGAGCCCCCTTTCCTGGAACTCGAATCTTCTTCCTTGGCTCTCTGATGGAGACTGCCTGAGAAGCACATTTCTCGAGATCCGGCATGTCTGAAAATAGCTCTATTCCGCTTCTCACAGTTAACCGATCGACTGCATGTAGAATTTTCAGTTAAAGACGATTCGAGCTCAGGATGCTAAAGGCATCTTTCTTTGTCTTCTACCTTCCAGTGTTGCTACCGAGCAGTCCAGTGCCACTTTGATTCCTGAACCTTGTTACACGTCCTGTTCTGCTTTTAAGAGCTTTTCCTTAGCATGAATATTCTAAATTTCACGCGGAAGGCCTCTGAGTAATGCCAGCACCCTGTCTTGGTGTTGGGGACTTGGTGGACCCTTCTGACTGGAATTCATGGCCTTCATCCTGAGCATTTTTTCTTCTGTTACAGCTTTGATACGTACCCCCTCTCCTTTTCCTTTCCTTTCCTTCTGGCACATTCTACGTTCATGGTTGGATATTGGGCCTCCCGGTTTAATTTGTTAATTTCCTGGTTTTCTGTCCCGTTTTTCATTTCTTTGTGTTTTTGTTCCTTTCTGGGACATTTCTTCAGTTGCTTCTTCACATCCATCCCTTGAATTGTTTAACTGCTGCTGTATTAGTTTTGTAACTCGGGTTTTCTGATTTTTAAATGTCACTTGGTTCTGGTTTCAGAGACACAAAATATTTTAGTAGACATTCTCTCTCTGTGGATATTAATTAGTGTTTCTTTGACACTTTTTTCTGTTGTCTGCTTCATCTTTTTCCTCGGTTCCTTTTTCTGGTTTTGGTGGGGGGTGGTTGGCAGGGAGAAGGGGGGATGATGGGGGGGCAGTGGTTCTCTGTTTCTCTTCCGCCAAATGTCTAGTGATGCTTGGCTACCCATTACTGTTTAAGAATGAAGCACCAAAAAGACACCCCCAAAGTTGTATATGCATCGGTGGGGTCTGTTAAGTTGTAGTTTTCCCCAGAGTATGATCAGACAGGGAAGGACCTAGACATTTTATTGGGGACCCCTAATGTCCCCTAGCATCTGTAGGTGTTTTCTCTTTGGTTGGTCCCTTTCTGCTAAGGGGAGACCTAAGTCTCCTGCCTGGTGAACAGAAGCTTAGCCGGAGGTATCTGGGGGCCCGGTAGGGGGAGGGGATAGCCCGCTCTTTATTCCACGTGAAAACTTTTATGTAATTTCCTGATTTTCAACCTCGCACCTGATCTCTTCCTTCTCCTGTGCCTGCTGCCCCCGTGTTTACAACTCCTCCGTCCACTTTGTCCACTGAACCTCTTTCCCGAGCAGGGTAGTGGGGAGGTAGCTGCCTGGTTGTGGGGGGTGACAGAGGGAGTCTGGGCTGTAACTGGGGCTCACGTCGTTTGTAACCAGCCCTGCTGTTTTCAGCTCTGCCTCCAGAACGACCTGGTATGTCCCCATCCCTGAGCCTTTCCGGGGACCTGGCGTACGGGGCAACTTCCCACTTTGGATTCCCACCTGCATCAGTCGTGTATCTCATCTGTGCTCTGTCGTCCACAGACTGACTGTCTTCTGACATTTACTGACATATCTAAGTGGATGTCACCTTCTCCCCTGTTTTTTGGTTTATCGATGAATCCGTTCTTCTGCCTTTGAGGGGGATGGGGTGGGCAAGTACAACCGTGAGTATTCAGTTTGACCAAAGTGAGCACGTTACATCCGTCACCCTCCCCAGTCTCCGTCACACCCCCTCGAGGTAGTAGGTGGTCTTATTCCCATATTGCAGCTAAGGAGTGAAGACCCCGCGAGGTCAAGGCCCTTTGTCAAGGTCACGTTAGCTGCTCAGGGGCAGAGCTGCGATTCGAGTCCAGGTATGCGTCTGAAACCCTCTCTTTTGACCACATCACACTTCTTTCGATGCTCTGGGATTGTTAGGGATTCCTCTTGACCACACTGAACAGTATTAATCAGGAACACATACCACACACAGTCCCAAGGGGCCATGTACTCCAGCTAACAGAGCGGGTTTTTTCCTTCCCTTTGTTCCCCGAAGCAATTATTTCTTTATTTCATTTAAAGACCCGGCCTCTGCAGCTGCTGCGGACAGCTTAGAGTTGTCTGAAGGCTGAAGACCAGAGCCAAAGCCGTGCGCTTACAAGCCATCAAACTTGAAAGATGTGTTGAGGTGAAATATCACTGCAAAGCCTCCCCACCAAACCTTTTTTTTTTTTTTTTTAGGTGCTTTTTCTTTCCGAACTGAAAGAGAACCATTTGTACTCTTCGTGCATAAGAATCCTCAGCTCTGGCCGTGTTCAAGACGAGATTTTTATTTATTTTATTTTTTATTTTTTGTAACTGCCCGCCCCAAGGAAGCAGACAGCATAGTCTTCCAAAGCCGAAATAATTGTGTGTTGCACATTGATATTTACAAGTCGGAGATGAGTGCCTGTGTGTGGGCTGAAACATGTACCTTTCCTTGTCCCTTTTGGAGAAGCAGCCTGCCTGTGCTAACAGTTAAATAACTTTGTTTTCATACGGAATATTTAAGTTGCAAATGTGAGCCATGTGGGCCGAAGTTTGAAATCAAGACAGCTAAACTGCTGGGGTACTTTGGGAGTTCAGCCGCTTGGATGGAACGGTGGTAGACTGACTTCATGGGGAAGCATTCGAGTGTAATTTTTCCTCCCATTTATGATCTTGCCCTATTTTTTTTTTTTTTTAGCCCCACCAAGTCCGATATTTCCCTTGGCGTTCCCAGAGAGAGGTCCGTGCAGCTATTGGCAAGTGCGCAATGCAGGGATATGGGGTTTCCAGAAGTTCGTTACAACTTTTCACGAGTATTGAGTAAAATTAGTCATGTTCGAAGGGAAAATGTGAAGGTATTGTTTGTCTTTAAAGTATTTCTTTTTCTAAGCACGAATGCCTTAGCAACTGTTGGTGAAGACAGGCTGATTTCAAGCAGACTTTGTAGTAACGGGGTTCGTTCCCAACCAGGCAGTGAACGGGTGACAGCTTTATTTGTGATTCTCAGGCGTGATAGCCCCAAGCCATGACGGTTCCAAAAGACATTCTGCCACTTTTCCCCGATCGCTGTACCCCTGGGCGTCCTAGATCCGCCCCTGCGTGGGGCCACACAGACCGTCTGCTTGTTGCTTGCGGTGCCCTGGCCTTAACCCTGGCGGCTGCTGGAGGCCGGCCTCGGAGAAGTGGCCCAACTGGGTCAGATCAGGAATTACAGGAAGCAGCCCGGAGCCCCGGGTGGACCGAGATGTTCCAGATGCCCAAGCTTTGTATCAGTTCTTCGGACCTTTCTGGGGGCTTCCTTCTGATTCTGGTTGGTTGTGTCCAACGCTGAAGTCTGCAGCACCAAGGGCAATGTTTCTGTCAACCAGACGTTGCCTGAGGTGCTCGTGGAAAACGCAGATCATCGAGCCCCACCCCAGGCCTAATGGACCTGCCACTCCAGGTCCTGGGACCTGGGAATCTGCTTTTCCCTCCCAGCACCATCACCCCCCCTTCCCCTGTCCCTCCCCACCGTGATTATTAGGCAGATCATATTATCCAGGGACATGTTTTCCAAATTTCTTTAATGATAAGAATCACGTGATAGTCTTTCTAAAAATACAAATTCCTGAGCCCCATCCCAAATCCACTGGCTCAGGATCTCCAGTGGGGCGGGCCCAGGAAGCAGGGAGAAGGGAACCCAGCATTCCAGAAAACTCAGGATCCCCAGGCCAAGGTTGCCTGCTGGAAACCATCAGGGGAAAGAAACCAAGCCCCACCCATGACTTTGAAAGACTTTGCATCTGGTAATTAAAAGCCAGCCAGAGACTTAGAAACTAGCAAGACTGAGGAAGAGCAGGGGTCTTTGGGCCCCAGGCAAGTCAAGCCAGAAAGTTCCTTCAGTTACTTTTCCCCATTTACCTGCTACATTTCTGAGAATCTTTCTTTCTTTTTTCTTTTTTTTTTTTTTTTTGAGATTTATTTATTTATTTGAGAGAGACAGAGAGAGAGAGAGCGCGAGATCAGGCAGGGGGAGGAGCAGAGGGAAAGAGAGACTCCCAAGCAGACTCCCCACTGAGCATGGAGCCTGACCCTGGGCTGGATCTCAGGGCCCTGAGCTCATGACCCCAGCCGAAATCAAGAGTCAGATGCTTAACCAAGTGAGCCACCCAGGCGCCCCACATTTCTGAGACTTTGAAGCCTTCTAATTCTGCCAAGCTGAAGTCAAGATATAAAGTCAGTCCTTATTTTCTGCTGGTGGAAAAAAAAAGATCTAGGCAACTCTAAATTTATTTTCTTTTCACTAATTATTTCAAAAAAGTACATTTCACTTGCCTTGACTTCTCAAAAGCAAGAGTAGCTTTTTATGCTTTTAAAGAAAAAATTTTTAAACACTGGTCACTTCTCGTATCTTCTGAAGTTCTCAACTTCCCCTATATGTAAACTGTGAGTCTCTCAGTTCCAAAAAAACATGTATTGTTTATCTCTGTCTCCCCTGGGTGCAGTTTGACGCCTAGCATGTGAAATGAACGCTACGTGGGTTCAGAGGAATATATTTTATTTTCCTTGCTAGGTTTATTTTCTTTAGCTGGAGACTATCAGTGTGAAATTTAACCTTCTTTTTTTTTTTTTTTCTTTTTTTCTTGGTGAGGCCTCTCACATGTGCTTGATTATTGGTTTATTAATTTGAAGATTTATGGAGGGGCAAAATGCTGATTTTTTTTTCTTCTAAAAAAAAAATGTCAAACTGAGAGACAAAACATACAATTGTACATACCTGCAAAGAGATGTCCAGATCCCCTGTATCCTGCTGAGGAAATTTCATTGCATAAATGGGTTACTATTAGTTGATGGAAAAATTAAGTTAACTGGAATCCCCAGTTCGCCAATCGTGCCAGCTAACTGAGGTATTAGTGTCCTGTTTAAACTCTCAGAGCTATTAAATTAAATGGTCATGACATGAAACCTCAGAAAAGTCTTATTGTTGTCTAGAAAGATTGTGTACAGGTGTTGCTGGACTGGTTTAGAATAAAAAAGGCTTCAGTATTCTCAAAAATCATTTCCTCTCCTGAGGAAATGCACCATAGTAAAATAGTCCTTTCCAGTACAGTAATTGCTGGCTTTCGGCTTCAAAAGAAAATCCTTGAATATTATTCAGGTTACTGTTTCCACCAGGCTTCGCTGAATGGATAGCCGTTTTGCGTTTGATTAATAAAATTACTCCAGAAAATAAAAGGAACTGTAGTTTAATCCCTACAGACAGAAGTTGTTGGAAACATTCAGTTGCTCAAGAAACTTGTTTTTAATTTTAAAAGACGCGTGCAGTTTAAGCTTATAGAATGAAGGGGATCATTCGATGCATTGCAGAAGCTCTCCATTGCAAGCTGGCGCGCTGAGGACTTTGCTTGAGTTTATGTTTTCGCTCCATGAAATGAAAACTCGGAGAATTTTATTGCAAACACAGAAGGTTAAATATTTAGAGAAAGGAAGAAAACTCCTTCATATAAGAAAAGGCATTTCTAATTATCCACAACTTTTTGTCAGTGTAAAAAATATTCTCTGATGGTGAAGGATTCCAAGGTTACTCTGGGCTGCCCTGTGCGCTTCGTAAGATACGGTCTTTCGGATGCTACTCACCTGGGGTTTCAATCCGTTCGGGGATCTGTATTTGCAAACACCCCATTTTTCCTCTTGAGGATACCTGTGCGATTTCCCGGACTGCCTGACCCCGCCCCACCCCGGGGGAGCCCCTATCTAGTCTCTACACCAACCACAGAAGAGCTCTTTCTTCCACCTGTGCTGGCATCTTGGATGCCCATTTGCCAGAAGATACATACAAGCATTTCTGTAGTTTGGGTAAAGAAAAAAAAATTCATCCCCGTACAGCTTCTCTCTCATTTCATGGATTCAAAGTTGCAAGTGTAACTCTTGCTTGGAACGTTTCCTTGAGATTCCCTCAGTTGGGTATTCTCCCACAGGTGATCAAGAGAGCCTCAGTTCTGCCCTTCCTGGCCAATAGGTTGGCCAAAGGAGTGTCAAGTAGAGGAAAAAACCCAGCTTTCCTTTGGCTGAACTTTTTTCCGTACGCGATGATAAACAGCTGAGTCTAAGGATCGGGATGATGAAGATGATTATAGGTTAAGAAAATAGACCCTGCCCACACTCATGTGTCGTTGCTAGAAAGGATGGCTTCCAGTCACGTGCTTTCGTCTTGACAACTGTCTTACCATACTCGCAAACAATATCATGCCTGAAGGAATGTAATGAATGAAGGACCACACTCTTGGATGTCAAAGAGGAGGGAGATGATAGTAAGAAAGTGGCGTCAGGTGCCAACCAAAAGTTTATCAAATGTACAAAAACATAAAATGAATATCTGGGAGTCTTGGGGTAAGGGGGAGAAAACCGAGAAGCGGCATTAGACTCAGCCTCTGACAGGAGCGTGGGAAGACCCCAAAGAGGGTCTCTCCAGGGAGGCCTTTACCAGCCATGGATGCCAGACCCACCTCCCAAGCCCTTTTACCACTTGGAGAAGCACTCCAAGCTAAGTGCCTGCTTCACATTTGGAATACGTAAAGTAGGTGTAGGTCTGCCTCCAACCCCCCCACCAGAATAGGAAATTTCCCCCCAGTGGCTTGCTAGCCCCAAAGACAAGTTCTCTATAATCCCAGTGGAAGAAAAGCAATACTGTGCTGTCAGAACTTCCTTGAAATAATCCCCAAGATGTCCAGACTTGGGCTCGTGATCCCCTCCAGCCCTGCTTTTCCTTCTGTGTGTTCTGTTTTGATGAGCAGACCCACCGACCATTCTGTTTCTCAAGCCAGACACTCAGGAGTCGTCCCGGCTCTTTCCTCTCGCTCAGCCCCCCCCATATCCCACCTGATGCCAACTCGTGGAGGTTCTCCCTCCTCAGTGTCTGTAGAAGCTGCTCGTCCCTGTCCTTCTGTCCTTCGGACGCCTGTCATCTTCTGGGTCCTCCTGTTGTTTCCTGACTCACCTCCTTGTCTGTAGACAGGACCCCCTTCCAGTGCTTCTCCACACTGAAGCCAAGGTGAGCTTTGAAAACCATGGGCTCTTGTCAGCCCTTCCGTCCACCACCACTGCTCCCTGGTAAGCCTTCCAGAGATTTCCCATGGCCCACATTCCTTGTGACAACACTTAGGGCCCCCTGTGATCTACTGTCCCCTTCATCTCCTGCCACATGCGTCCACACACAACTACGGCGAACATCACGCAATTATCGTTTTGTGCCTCCGTGTTAATTTCCTTAGAATCTGTTCCACTGTCTTCACCTGAGCCCTGGGTTCCTTATCTGCAAAATGGGAATAGTCCGGTTGCCTCACAGTAATTCGGCAGGCTCCTGAAACATCCTGTTGCAATTTTTAATATAAGTAAATTAAATGTTTGTATTAGTTTGGAGAAAGTTGACATGCACATAGTCTTAAATCTTCCCACCCAGGAACCCGGGATGTCTTTCCCTTTATTTGAATTTCTCTTTATGGCCCTCAATAAAGTTATAGAATTTCCGTTTTTTTCAGTCCTTTATTCTCTGCTTATTAGTTTAGTTATTAATAAGCCTTTCTCATTGTGTTTACTGTTGTTTTTGACTGTTTCATAAGAAAGGGATTGGAGGGGGCACTTGGGTGGCTCAGTGGGTTAAGCGTCTGCCTTCGGCTCTGGTCTTGATCCCAAATGCAACCCCTCTTTGGGCTCTCTGCAGGGAGCGTGCTTCTCCCTCTCCCTCTGCCTTCCACCCCCCTGCTTGTGCTCTCTCTCTCTGTCTCTCTCACATAAATAAAATCTTTAAAAGGGGGGGGTTGGAGTTAACAGTGCATTTGTAACTGGCCTCCTTAGCTCAGAGAGGTTTTCTTTTGGTTATTTTGTTATTTCCAGGTTAGGCGCTCTGTCATCTGCAAACAACCCTTTGGTCTCTTCTACTTCTTGAAGGGAAACCAAGGAACAGATATGGTTAGGCTTTGAGTTGACAGTTCAGAAGAGGGTTGACTTGGGCTCCTAAAGGGAGGGAAGGGGACACTGGATTGCTGTGTGGCAGGAAGATGGTGAGAAGTCTGTGGTTCCTTGCCTGGAACAAGGCAGCTAGCTGGGGAATCAGAGAAGATGGCTTGGAAGGTGTGTTGTTGGTATTTGTACTAATACACAGTCTCGATGTGACTGCAGTCTCCAGGACTCTGACCATCGGAGCTAGTCGCACCTGTGTTCAGTTCCCAACACTGACAAGCTGTGAAATCTTAGATAAATTGCCTAACTCTTCTGAGCTTTGGGTTCCATCCTTGTCACCATCATCGTCACGGTCATCATCGCCATCGTCCTCATCACTGTGATGATATCAGTTCGCAGGACTGTTATGCTGGTACAGATAGCGTATCTGAGACCATGGACACAAGGCTTGGTGCACGGGAGACCCCCCAGTAAGTTCTGGCTGTAGCTGCTGCTACTGTGCTCAGCGGGTAGTGACAGAGCCAGACATCTCCCTTCGGTCCCCCTCCACCAACCCTTGGCCTTAGTCTCCCGAGTCCTGAAGCTCCACGTTCCCTCCCTCCACCGCCCGCCCTTACCTCCTCCTGCCTCTGCTCCTCTTCCGTCCCTGCTGCTCTGCCTCCCCCATGACCTCTCCTCCCAAAGCTCTTCTTTGGCCTTTTGATCTGTAACCATCACTACCACACCAACCAAGACCTGTCTGCTGAGCTCCAGATTTCTACCTGCTTATCTGGGATCTCAGCCAAAATCCCTCTGCACCCGATCCAGAAGCCCCTGGTTTTCTCCATTTCAGTAAATGGCTCCCCATGAACCAGTTATTCAAGGCAGACATCTTGTTTCCTCTCCTTTCGTCACAACCCCCTTATCCAAAAGGAAGCCCTGGTTAACTCTCTTCTAAAATATCGCTCAAATCCCTGCATCTCCACTGCCACCTCCCTGTCCCATCCTCTCACCTGGATGCTGTCTGTGGTGTTTCTCTCAGAAAGGTCTCGTTGACTTGACTTGTACGTAGAGACTGGACCCTCCTGTCCAGTCTCCACACAGTGGCATAAATGACTATATAACATAAATGAGATGTTGCTTATCCCCCTTAAACCTGCTCAGATTAAAACCCACCTCCTTAGCATGATCCCCAAGGTCCTGTAAAACTTAGCCCCAAGCTTTCTTACCAGACTCACCTTGATTTCTCTCCTTGTCATTGGCCAGTTCCAGCCACAGTGTCTTTCTTTCCCTGCCATGAGATCCCCACATGTCCTATGCTTACTACTCCCTCCGACTGGGATGGTCTTTGCCCACCTCATCTTGTGACTAGATCCTTCCTCTGACCACTCCATGAACATACTTCTTATCACAGCACCTCCTTTGTTTCTTTCTTAACCTTTATCTATGATTTGTGATTATTTCATTGTGTGATTATTTGAATATCTGTCTCCCCCATTAACACAGAATACCTTGGGGCCAGGTATGGCGTCCATCTTGACCATTGTTCTATTCCCAGCATCTAACATGGTACCCGGCATAGAGTGGGTTAGTGATGGGTGGAGGATGACTGTCTCTTTTCTCTCTGCTCAGCCTAGACCCCATTATGAGCCCTCACTAACCTTCACCAGCTATCATTTCTGGCTGTTTCTTCTCTTATATCTCCGCCCATATCTCTAGCTCCAGAAAGCTCCAGGCTTTGGTAGGGACATTCTCCAGAGTGACAAAGAAGTTAACCAGAAAAGAGTTTGCTCTGTACTCACCTTGACCCATGAAGACTCTCATCCTGTCAACTCTCTGTCAATTAAAAACAAAACAAAACAAAAAACTTTCGTCCTGATTAAATCTACCTATGTCGTAGGATCCGGATTTGAAATAGGGGTCGACATTAAAAGGGGAATGACTAAAACCAATTTTGTTCATGTCTTAGATATTTCACCAATGGCCTAAAAAGTCTAATTTCAAAAGTGACAAAGCCTTCCAACCATCTTGCTGATGACCCCAAATTTTGCAACTAGAAATTTGTTCCTTTAGTTAAAATCTGTCTTTTTAAGTGCATATATCCACAGTGTGACATAGATGAGGTATATAGGAATTAAACTTTTGTTCCTTGGGGACAAAAGAACAACGAATTACTCATATTATGACCACCAAAAAAAAAAAAAAAGGTGGATTTATCATAAGGACACCCAGCAAGTCTGCAGTGTTCCTTATTTCCTGGTTCAAAAAGAGAAAAGGATCGTTTTACTGAACTCATCTTCATGTGCTGGGTCGGGAGCTGCTGGCCAGCCTCTGGGTCGGCTGACCTCTGAGTGCCCAAGTCACTATGGCTCGATGAGTGGGATCCTGAGGTATAACCATGGCTCATCCTTGGCCAGACCCCAGATCCAAAGAGAGCCCATTTGAAGGGGCTGTAGGCACACCACGAAACATGTCTGGTAGAGCCTTCGTAATGGAGAAGGCAGATGTCAACCGAGCACTTAACTGGGTTACAGGTACCATACCCAACAAATACACATACTGCTATTATCCCCGTTCTGTGGGTGAGGCCCAGACAAGGTAAGTAGCTTGCGGATGGGAAGTGGGGCAGTCAGGATTGGAACCCGTCCGAGTAAAGACAAGATGAAAGCGTGTGTAAGTGGCTGAAGGTGGGGCAGGTGGAGAGCGGCGGTGGGTCCTGCTGTCACGTGGGCCAGCCCTCTATTCAGTGATGGGAGGAGCTCTGAGGGTAGAAAAGTCCGGACTAGGAGGTGAGAGCCAAGGGAGAGGAGTCCCCGTGGTGCGTGAATGAGAGCGGACACTTGCCGAGGAGGAGACTGGAGAGATCTGGGTCAGCCACTCAGTCCTGCGAGGCCGGAGCTATGGAGGGTGTCTGTGATCAGAAGCAAATGTTGTCAGCAGACCACTGACCGTAGGAGTCATGTGATGAAGACTTTCCCCATGACCTGGGGACGTTGTAAAGAAAACGTTGAATTTTACCAGACTTTTTAAAAGCAATTTTGATTATCATCCATAAATTTGGGGTTTTGGGGGGACACTTACTGGTAGGAGTGGATGAACACAACAGAGCCGGTATCAAATAAATCCCTTCTAGAACATTGGTCAAGACCTTACAGCCACCCAGTCCAGCAGGCAGGTGACAGATCAGAACAGGAAGGCCCGTCAGTCTTAGAACAAGGCCAGATGAGGTCAAAATGCAGAGTGGCAGCCTGGCAGTTTGACCATCTTAATAGGAAAAGTTGCTTTCTTGCAGAGAAGTCCCATGACCTGCCCGTTATGGTCATTTCTCCAGAAGCAGCATGAGACCGAGATGATACACTGCGGGTCCTGACTCAGTGACTCCAATCTCGCACTCGTGACTCTGAACAAGGACAGAAAGGCAGCAGCTCCCTGCTCCCGGAAACCATCGACGGGGCCCACTTAGAGCAGAATGCAGAGCGCGTCAGACTCCGCGCCCGCAGGGCCACTAAGCTGAGGTCTGGCCACGTAAACACACGCCTGCTCCGTGGCAAGGCTGAGCAGCTTGGATTTCCAGGGCGAGATTCGGAATGAGTGGGAAGTCGCCAAGGCAGCGAGGCCTCAGGCCAATTATGCAATTAGCCAAGAGCCGATGCTGGCCTCCACATTTGTTTAGATAAATTTTGAAATCATCAGCGAGCCCTTGAGCCAGATTCTGCCTCTGTGAGGAGAAAGTCAGACTGTATAAACCTGCTTAGCGCCATGCCGTATGGTGGGGTGGGACAAGTTCTGCCTCCCACCCCCCGGGCTGGAGCAGAACCCTTCCACAGAGAGACCTCTGGCTGTGTGTGGCCTGACTTGGTCCTCACTGGGGAGGCAGGGGAGCAGTGTTGGGGGGATGGCCCCGAGGGTGGCCCCTGGGGCCCCACTTCAAGGCTACCCCCCCAGCCCCCCCCATCTGAACTGGTAGAGGGGACGTTCATGAGCAAAGACTGGAGCTCTAAGAGAGGAGGAAGGCTTTTAGCCTCTTCATTCCCAAAAGATGACCTTTTGGACCCAGCAAGGAGAACCGGGCTCCAGTTGGTTTCATTGCAAGCATCCAGAGTGCTTCCCACGTATCTCATTTATCCTCATGACACCCCTGAGAAGTAGGTTTTTGGAGATTTATACAAAGTTATGATTATGCCTTTAGATTCCAGTTCCTGCCCCTGTGTCATTCTAAACCCCGAGTCTCATCCCCATCTCACTTTTCCTAACATAACTAAGCCCTTTGGGGAATGAACCGGCTCAGGCTTTAGCCTCGCCAGAGGGTGATCCCCCCCCTTTCCTTTTTTTGTTGTTGTTAAATTTGATTGATTGCTTAGCGTTCTAGCCAGGCTCGATGGATGTTCAGAATATTATAAATAATGTGGATTGAAAAGACCGTGCTGAAATGTTTATTGCATTCTTAGAAAGAGAACAAGGAATGGCGGGCGTGGGGAGCTTGGCCATGGCGAAGGAGGGGCGTGTGGAGGGAAGGGGGCCAGCTCTTGCTCCGAGGGTATTTTAGTGTGTCAATAAAAGCGCTCTGAAAGGAAGGGACTTATATTACGGTCCTGCTATCAAGAATGCAGAAGCGTTCCAGTGGGTGTAAAGAATCCACTTCAAGAATGCGAGGGCCATAAGGAACTAATCATTAGACATTCCCTCTCTCATCTCCTTACCCACCGTGCTGGAGGAAGGCTGCTAACAGAGGGGCTGCCCGAGCTTTGAAACCAGCTCTCCAGCGGGCCAGCTCCGGGGCACCCTCTGGGAGGGGCCGGCCGCCGTGACAAGCTGCGTGTAGGTGCCCGAGCGCCTCCCGTGGACTTAGCCCGTGCGCCCGGTGCGTGCGTGCAGGTGAATCTTTGTTCTTTGGGTGCTCTAGAAATATGGGCGTCGTCCAAGATCAGGACCCATGATGCGGGAGAGTGAGCGTCACAGCGGCCCCCCGTCTGCCCACAGCCTTGGCATCGGAAGCTGGGATCATCCCAGCTCCTTCCCGCTGTCCTTGTCATCACTGGTGCTTCTTCTGGTCTTGGGCCTCCCCTTACGCTTCCGTGAGGAAGGAGAGTCGACGTTGCTTAGCGGCACAGACCATCTGGGTCAACCCGATGCTAAATAGGAAGTCTGGCAGTCGTGGAGATGGTTCTGTGTGTTCTAAGCAAGGCGGTCTTGGCCGTTTCGCCAGCTGCTGTGGTCCCGCAGACCACCGTGGAACAGAGCGCGCTCTGTCCAGAGGAAATGGGGCAGGGGTCATAGTGGCGGGGGATGGTTTTTTTGCTTCAGACACACCCCAGGCTGTAGAGTTCTTCCTCACCAGGCTGCATGTCATCAGCAGGAAGTCATTGTGTGCCTGCTTTGCCCCCAAGACAGTGGCCCTCCTACTGGCTGGGGACCGCCTGACCCTTCGTCTTCGCAGTGCCCAGTGAAAGCACAGCCCTTCCTGGCATGTTAATAGTTGACCTTATACTTTACGGGCTAGAGAACTTCTGGTGAGCTTTTGATTCTGCCTTCTCAGACATTGTTCCCAAATGCTAGCGCCAGAAGGATCGCGTGGAGGGCTTGGTGACCCCCAGCTTCCCGGGCCCCACGTCCGGGGATCTGGACTCAGCAGGTATGAGGCGGGGACTGGAAGTTGCATCTCGAACCATCTGCCCGGCGGGACTGACACACCAGCGATCACACGGGAGTAACACTGCTCCAAAGGCCAACATGGCGTCTCCGTTGTTAGGTGACTTTTGGTGATTTTCTTCTTAGGAATGTCTGCGAATAGAGAGGGATAAAAAGTCACAGAGAATGAATAAAATGTGGGCTGTTGGTTCAATACAGAAGATCCACTTTGCTGAAACCTCTGAGTCCAAATCCTCCATGTTAACAAGAAACCCATGAGCCTCTGGTACAATCCCAGCATTTCCCTAAAGTGTGACTCTGTGGATTTATTTGAAGGATGCTAGTAGAATAGGTTCTTCTGGAATTTTATATTCAGATATTAACCACTTAGGGGTAATGTATTGATTTCGAGTTTGGCAGGACCAACTGTATTTCCTTGTATCCCCTTACAATTCTTAGAACCAACCAATAACCCGTTTTATGGAGATAGTTCATACTCTTCCGTTCATTCCGCCGACACATATTTGTTGAGCACTTAGTATGTGCGAAGTACTGTTGCAGCTGCTAGAATATCTCCACAGTAATTATCACCAAGTAAAAGTGCCATTTGAAACCCACACTGCTGACTCTTGATACCCCCAGGCAATCAATATTGGAGTCTAAACCATGAGCTGTTTTCCCGTCAACCAAAACACAAGTGCAGAACACGGTTAAGCATGCACGACACGGCATCTCTGCTGGGCACCCGTGGATAACATCATGGGGACAAGAGTCAGGGCAGTGCATGGTCTGTCCTCTCAAGAATTTACAGACGATCAGGGAAGGGCTGTGCTTTCTGTGAGCCCAATCGATTGTTAATTTGCCCGAGTAATGAGCTAATTTCTCTAACGTGTGTGTCGGGTTGCAGAAGAAGCCAAGGAAAAGCAGTCCTAGGGTGCCTTGGGCACGGGAGAGGAGGTGTCACTGGGGAGGGAGCGTTTCTGAGCTGAGGCCAAAAGCCAGCGTCTGCGTGCCGGGTGTGTGGAAACCGCGGAGGGTTCTGGAACAGTGTGAACAACCCCGCGCCAAGGCGCAGAGGTGTGAGAGATCGTGGAGCACCGAGCGGGAGCGGCCAAGGTGGGAAAACTGGATTCTCGCACTGGGAATGTGTCATAATTCAACTTTGCTATTTGGCCTTGAAATGATTGCTGAAATTATCTGACAGACCAAGTTCAGTGTAAGTCAACAAACACTTCAAAGCCAAATCTGACATTTTGGATTGTCTGTTCTGCTTGTTTCCAAAAGACTGGATCAGGAGAAGCTGATGACATCACTGTCGTGTTATCCTCAAGCACCTTTTATTATTTGCGCCGACAACAGGCATCTGAAAGGCGTGCACGGCTTGTGACGGGCACGTACCTGGTACTTGCACGAACAGGCTAACGGGGCCTGGAACACGCAGTTGTGTGTCATCAAGGCGCCTTTCTCAGACTGTATCTTTCGAGTCTCACGAAGCCTCTTGCACACGGACCACCTTCGGGGAAAGACAGAGGAGGACTTCTTCTCCCTAGGTCGCCTTATCCCCAAAAGTGATGTAAGCCCCCTTTCTTACGGACGGCACCCCAGGCAGGTTTCCCCTACTTGTGCTCTGAATCCTTGGGCCTCAAATACTCCTCTGTTCATCCTTCTTGCCAACAGAATCCTTGCTCAACAGCTTTTAGGCTGGCCGTATTCCAGAACGTCTGGCTCGGGGTCTTGTCCGTTTGTGTTCAGTGGGCTCATCGGTGGCATCACTGAATCGGGGCTCCTCGGGGTCTGTGGCTCAGAGCCACACAGGGGTTTGGAACCACCAGTTCTAGGACCACTCTGAAAGTGGCAACTACCCTCTGCAAAGGCCAGGTTATATGGATCCTTGGATGGTTTGCTGGCCATGGAAGGATGTCTCTGGGGCTGGGAAAAAGTGTTCAAGAATAGTATGAATGGAGGTGGTGTCAGTGCAGGTTGCCCTGCTGGGGTAGAGGCCCCTTCACCCCACAGTGTGCACACACCTGCAGCGCCCCCTGTGTTTGGGGTGAGAGCTCCCTGAGCTGCCTGGCCTTTTGTTCCTGCACGCTTCCCCGATCGAACTGCAAGCCCCAATGCGGCTTCTGCTAAGAGGCCCATTTTGTATGACCCAGTGCCAAGCAGCTTCTGTGTCTCCGTGGTTCTCACTCTACCCATCTTGTGATGCCCGAGGGGCTCACAGCTCTGCCGGCCTTCTTCCTGCCGCTGACAGTGGGCCAGGTGGCGTTCACCCTGTTCCCTGCAGCCATGCATTTCCCTCTTGCAATGTCGTTAAGGGAGCGGCCCACGGCCCAAAGAGGAGACCATCGGGGCGCTCTGGGCAGGAGATACAGATTAGGAACCGCATTTTATGGAAGTGCTCTTAATGTGGGTATTTTTTTAAGATTTTATTTATTTGAGAGAGAGAGAGCTCATATGCACACAAGTAGGGGGAGGGGAGAGGGAGAGAGAATCTCCAGCGGACTCCGGGCTGAGTGTAGGGCCCAACACGGGGTGAGAGAATATATTCACCAAGTTTGCACCGTGGCTCAGGGTCCAGGTGGAAAGACTCAAAGCCCCACTTTCGGGCACCATATGATGTAGTTTTGGAACATAGGTGAGCTTTGGTGGGGTGTGGTCTGGAGCCAACGGCCAAGAAAGAATTCTTGAGATGTCCTTGGTGTAAAATGGTGGTTTTATTAAAGCACGGGGACAGGACACTTGGGCAGAAAGAGCTGCTGCTTTGGGCATCCAAGCTGTTGGGGAATTTTGCATGGCAGAGTGTTTGAGAAGCGAGGGCAGGTAGTCCCTTCCTCCTCAAGGGTCCCGTCCTCCTGGTGTTGGTGTCGTGTAGTGGGAGGATGTGGCAGCGTGGGCGACCAGAGGGACTTACGGATAGGGTGTAGACCAAAGTGTTTTCTGTCCTAAGAGTGCGATTGTGAAGGCCCCTTTTGTAGCCAGAACGGTTTCCAGCAGGAGTCATGGCAGCTGATGTCAGCTGAGAACGTGCCACAGGCCAGCGGGCGTGCTTGGCACTGGGCATCCTACTTTGTTTTGTCTCCAGGCAGCTCTGGGAGCTAGGGCTAGCGTCCCCCCGCCTAAGCGCAGAGGATGGGGTCCCTTGCCCAGATGCCAGAGCCACGGTGTGAATGCAGGCCGTCTGATCGTTCAGCCCACACTGCCTCTCCACGTGTTACGTTGGACCTCGTATTCGTCCATATGTATGTTCTCCCATCTTTCACTTGGCTGCACTGTTGGGAAGTGACGTGCGCATGTGCACACACACACACACACACGCACGCTGTGCTGGGAATTAGTGGACCAATGAGCTTCACATGGCTTACTGGTGACCATTTGAAAGCAGGGGTGACCTTCAGAGCACACCAGAGCTCATGTCTTTGCCTCGACAACAGGGACAGGCTCCACAGCCGAACTGAGGGATCGTGACGTATGTTCTGGCTCTTTGGGAAAAGGCTCGGCTCTTCAAATGAAAGGACCATGTCGGGAGGCTCTCTCCGGCCCTTATTTCTTCTTCCTTCCACGGCTCTTACCAGTCACGTTTCTTCTCTGTGGCTCTTGGTTGCACATGGCCCATGTCACCTTGGAGGCCAAAGGAATGCTGAGGTTGGGGGGCGAGGTGGGGGGAGCAGATGCGGCCTCAGGGTTGACAGAGTGGCTGTCTGCCCGAAGCCCCAGAAGTGGTACTGGTGATCCCCCTGAGATGCATTCACCCCAGTTCTTCCAAACTTCTGGTGACACCTGGCACCTCCTCCCTCCTCCTTCTGCTGCCAGAACCTGGCTTCCTCTAGATTTCAGCAAGGGGGGGGGGGGCAGTGCTACTCTAAATAGTCAGCCGGACCCCCCAAAGGCAGCAGCGCACTGTTCATTTGGGCACAGAGCTGTCAGAACAGGCCGCGTGAGGAACCACCACCATCCGAGAAGCTGTGTGCGGCTCCTTTGTCTCAGACCACGTGTTAACCACACATCCCTGCAGACCACGCGCTCCCAGCCTTTGCCAACCAGGGCGCCCCGTCCTGGAAAGTGCCGGGGACCCACTGACAAGGTCTGCCTCACTAGCCCGCCTTTTTCTGCGCTCCAGTATAAGTCCCCTTTCTGTTTCTACTTGTCATTACATCATCCATCATTCCAACAGACTTTCGTCATGTGTTATTGCTGACCTTCCATATTACTAACGTTCACGGATGGCCATGTAGGAAGGCACCCTCATCTTACCCGCAGCGTGTTTCCAGATCCCACTGTGGGATGGCCGGTTTCTGGAAAGTATTAGTTTGCACTCCCTCCCGCTTTTGCCCCTAGAACCGGAGGGAGGGGGGATCTGTGCCTCCGAGCTAGCAGCCAGCATTCACAACGGAGGAGATAAGCCCTGTTCTCCGTAGCGCTTTGCATCTTTGAGGACACTATGTGATTTCCTTATTTTAGTTTTTGTCTGTCTTCACCCACTGCATTTGCACACGCAGGCACATGCACACGCATGACCGTGCACACACACACACACACACAAATAGCAACTCAGCAAGAGCAGGGATTTTTGTCTTTTTGTTCACCGCTGTATCCCCAGTGACTGGAACAGCGCCTGGTACTCTGTAGATCGATCGATCAATAATTGTTAAATAAATCAAAATCCAGAGTCTCCAGTTGGGCATCTGCTTTCGGCTCAGGTCATGATCCTGGGGTGCTGGGATCGAGCCCTGTGTCAGGCTCCCTGCTCTGGCGGGCAGTCTGCTTCTCCCTTTCTTCCTGCCCCCCACCATGCTGTCTCTCTCTCTCTCTCTCTTTTAAATGAAGAAAGAAAATTCTCTTAAAAAAATAAATCAACCAAAATCCATTGTAGAGATGAAGAATCCCAAGGCCCCCAATATTGTTTTCGCTTTTCTAACCACATCAGGAGTGGGGACCTCCTGTTTCCTTGTTGATTGAACGCTTACCTCAATATGTAACATACGTGATGTATGTAGAGTGCCTCGCACCGCTCACGGAGACAGACGTGGCTCTTGTTAGCACTGTGGTGGCCGGGACAATGTGCATCCACCTGGGACCT
Source organism: Ursus americanus (assembly GCF_024610735.1). Lineage (NCBI taxonomy): Eukaryota > Metazoa > Chordata > Mammalia > Carnivora > Ursidae > Ursus > Ursus americanus. Next base: position 63,937,197 of record NC_142140.1, on the reverse strand, counting down.
GCCTGACCCACACCCCCGTTGGGCCCCTCCACGGTGCTCTCTGGGGAAGGACGGGTCCCCAAGGGGAGAGCTCCAGGCAACTCACGCGCCCCAACCAAGGGGTTATTGTTCGCCTTGCTTACAGGAGGGGGGCTCTCCTGCCCCGACCTCTGCTCCCAGTACCTCTCGCCCTAGAACGCAAGCGCATCTCCTGTTTGCTTTGACTTCAGGACAACATCTATAGTGTTACCCCAGGAATATCTGGGACATCATTGGAGGTATGACTGTGAGAGAGCGTCTGAGAACGCCTCTTGCTGGCAAGGTATTTCGATGGGACCTAAGCCCACAGTGCCTTCAGTGTTCTTTCAACGCTGTACGGTAAAGCAAAACTGTCCTTGCGTCGCCCTTCCATTTTCCCCAATAATTGGAGACACATAGTTATCTTTGCTAGTGATCTCTTTACTGGAAGGTCTCTGTTCCAAGTCAGAGGGAAGGGCTCTGGCTCGTTGAGGTGAAAGAACGTGTCATTTGTTTGAATGATGTCCGGTGACTTGCGAGCATCCAGGGATAGCTGAGCCAGAAAGAGCCGGAGCCACGGCACATCCAGGGACCTCCGGGCCCATTTTGTTGGCCACATCTCCAGAGTGTCACCATTACAGGGAAGAGAGCCCAGTGGCCCGCTGGGCCCACCAGCTGTGCCTATGACAGGGTCAAGTCAAAAAGACACATAGCTGCTGCCCCCACCCCACCTCCCGGGAAGCTGTTCTCCTGGGGGTTGGAACTCAGAGCCTCGGTTCAGATATTCTACCCAGTGGGCTTCTGCATCTCGGTCAAATGACTTGCTTTAAAAAACAAACAAACAAAACCAGAGGGATAAGCATCTGATGTACTGAAAACGTATCCTCCCGGTGGCCGTATGTCTGTGCCCTGCCTTTCCATACCTGACTTAGAACTTTGGCAGCGCTCCCTCCTGTCGCCTTGCCCGGTCTCCCTAATTGATGCCAGGTGATGTTTTCCAGCGCAAACAGCACGGATGGAGGGGTTCGTAATGGTGAATCCATAGCCCGACCGGAGCCATCCAGAAATCTTTTGACACTTAGTCAAGAGGGAATTGTCAAAACAAGATATCCATAACAGAGTTCCTGACTGTCTTTTCAAAGACACTTGAATTTCTGCCAGATTCCAGACAGACTCGCTTTCCCAGGGGGAACACGCGGCACACGGAGGGGATATTTCTTAGCAAATATTGATGCGCCAGAGAATGGGCATTAAATTATTGACTCGACAACTCATAATAAGCTGCTTTCGATTGCTGATATGAAGGCTCATCTCTTTACAGTGGGTTCTTCCGTTGGACTGTGGCGATTTGCTGGACTGAACGGACTTCGGGGAAGGGAAATGAGTAACACTTAAGAACACAGATGGGGCCTAGGAACTCGTCAGCACTTTCTGTGCCGGAAGCAGCAGTGATGGCCGAGTTTTTACATACTCCCTCCAAGGAGTGCTATCTGCAGTGGTTTGGTTTGGTTTGGTTTTGCGGAGGCCGGGGCGGGTTGATTTTCGGCCCCTCTCATGAGCATGGGAGGCCCGCGAAGAGCCCCATGCCTGACTTTGCACCCGTCGGACCTGACCCACAGTAGGTCTGGTGTGGTGAAATCTAACCGTCTTGGCCAGACCCTTACCCTGGGCTCAGACGTGCCCGGGGTCGGCTGCCCATTGGAGCAGCTTGCCCGACAGGTCTGACCTCTTGGTTGCAACATGATTTGGCCTGGCCGGTGACGTGTGCTGTCTGTCCGGTGTTGGCCTCCCGGGGGCCTCATGGCTGTGACAGAGCCACCCGACGCCCAGCGAGGCAGGGGCCTGGTCCCTGGAGCCCAGAGCCCGGGAACCTGCCTTTCCCTAGGCCTGAATCCGGCTCCTCGCCCGCCTGGCTCTTACAGTCTTAATTCCTTTCAATTTCCTGTTTCAAGGCAAGCCCCTCTTTTCGTCCCATCCCCCACTCCTGTCAGGCCACCTTCCCCGATTCCTGCTTCCTGCCGAGGCCGCTCACTCTCTCTGGCCCCCAGATGTCTCCCCACACCATCCTCCTTCCCCCCAGTCTCCCGCCTTCTCTCCGGAGTTGACTTTCTTCCAGCTTCTCTGTGGGCGCAGAGCATTGCCTGTAGTCCACATCGAGATGGGGGTGGCAGCCCCGGGACTGGGGAGATGGAATGTCTCCAGATGGGGCCCGGAACTTCAGAGGGCAGGGCGAGGAAGGTGCCCCGCTCCCCTCCCCATGTCACCCCAGCACAGACTGGGCACAGACCCCCTTGGGGGGCACTGGCCTTGCCCCTTCCAGAACGCCTCCAGACAAGAGCACGATACCTTCAGGACGCTTGTCCTTTCCACAGGAGCCAGGGCTTGGTCATGGGGGCCCAGTGTGCTGTCCCGGGGCGTGATCCTGCCCAAAGGCGGAGGCAAACACTCGGCGTGACATAAATGGTGAAGCAACATTAGGATCTGTTTTATCTGAATTTTCTTCGTTTTCAATCAGAACCGAAGCATAGGCCAATTCGGGGCCGATCCTTTGCCTTCTCGTGTGTTTCCTTGAGGGGTCTGTCCCTCGGCGTCACAGACAGGGCTTCCCACAGTCCCCCGGGTTGGGTCCCCTCCCGAGCCCCCTCCCCGGCCAGGCCCAGCCCCGCGGGGCTCCCTCCCAGGGAACATGGCCATATCTGGAGCCAGCCCTGCTGTGGGCCTGCGGCCTTCCTGGGGCTCTCTGAGGGCAGGGCGGGGCCGACCTCTGAGCGCCCCCTCCTCACCCACACACGGGGGAATTGTTGCTGACTTCTGGTGGGAACAGCTGGGATCGGAGCGCGGCCGTTCTGAGCACACGTACGTCCAGCAGCGCGACGGCAGCTCTTCGTCGGCGTTCCTTCTGCTCTCGCCGCGCTGCTCTTACTCCGCGCGTCGACGTGTGCGTGATGCCTTGTGCCGGCACCGCCGGGGTGCCCGGCTTCCAGCGCTGGGCATGACTTCAGAGTCTTGCTTTCTGCAGGCCTTCTAGGTTCCCCTTGGGTTGGCTTTGTGCTTCTCCTCCTCCTGCCCGTGACCCCGGCCTTGGTGCTGCCCCGGCTCTGACCTGGCCTTCCTTGCCGGGGGGGAGGGGGGGGCACCCACCCCCACCCCCGGGCCGGCGCTCCTGTCCCCTGGCATCCGCTAGGCTGGCTCTGCTCGCCTTCCCGCCGCAGCCAGCCTGCGCCCAGCTGCCCTTCCTGTGGCTAACGAGCCACACGGCTGCTGCCAGATATTCCGCCCTGAACTTCCAACCTTTCCTGGACACCCGTCCTCACGGCCGGGCCGCAGCTGGATCGGGGCTCCGTGTCTGAACAGAATGCCACCCAGGTGTTCCTTCCGGTTCTGCTCCTTTCCCCTCCCTTCGGGGACGAACGGCATCTGAGTTCTGTCGTTAGGCCGTGGGGCTGGCTCTCTCGGGGACATGGGGCAGCAGCTGCTGGCCGCACACACATGGGCCCCCTTCTTGGGCGCGGGTCCCACGAGCAGCAATAATTACTGTCATCCGTGCTGCTGTTCACGGAGCGCCAGATTCGCCCTGGGAGCCTCCTGCACCTTGTCTTACCGAACCCTCCCCACACACCGAGGAAGTCGGTATTTCGGGGCTTTTACACGTGGTGGAACCGAACTCACCGTGAAGGAATGGGGGTCGGGCCTCCCTGACTCCCCAAACCAGCGCCCCTGCCACCACATCAGAGCGCGCGATTCCTGTTGCTGCAGATCCTCTAACCTAAGGGAAGGGCTGGTAATAACTGACGCAGGCGTTGAAGGGTGGAGAACGATTGCTTAGGAGCGCTGGCCTGGCTCTAGAAGGGTCTCTGGCTCCAGGGGCAGTGAGGAAGCGGGGTCCAAGTGGAGGGTCCCAGACTGTGGCCCTGCGGGAGGGTGACAGAGGGCGGAGGGTGGAAGCAGGGGGTGGGACAGGAGGTCTGTTGAGGGGGTGGGGTCCCCCAGAGCTGCCCAGGAGGGTTCACCCTCCAACGGAGAGAAGAAAGCCGGGGATGGGTTGAGTGCCAGGTGAGAACAGAACCAGTCAGAACATCAGAGAAGACCTTTGCTGGGTTTTTTAATGAAAGCACTGTTTGCGGGACTGTGGAGTGAAAGAGGAGCGGCAGGGGAGGGGAGAGGCTGTCCATGCCCCTTTCCCGAGCTGGCTGAGCTTCAGGCTGGGGGCAGGAAAGCTGCTGGGGGGCCCACCCCGCGCCGCCTTGCACCCAGCTCCCACGTGGGTCTCAGGGGCGCCCCGCCAGTCTGCGCCTTCCGGTCCCAGACTCAGAATGTAAATATGTTCACCTTCTCCGCTGGGCGTCTACTCTTTTCTTAGCTTATTTGCCCAGTAATGGGATTAAAGGGAACATTTACATGAACTTTGGAAAACAAATATTCCAGTTTTGTCTTTTCTCCCGCTCATTCCCCACCTCAGCTCAGGAGTCTGCTGCAAGAAATCTGTTTGATCAGGGAGAACCCACTGGTTAATGCATAAGCAAATGTCACCTGTCAACAGGCACAACTGGAAAAAAGCCCGGTCAGTTGTGGCAGTGTTTCCTAAATGTCTGCGGAGGAGCTCCGGAGGCCATTCGTGGCAGGAGAGGTGATCACAGGCGCTAACAGTGTAGGTACACGGTGGACAGTTGCCAACAGCCAGTGCGGCTTTGCTGTGATCAGCAAAACCAGATCAGAGGACCTCAGATAACATTGCCCTTTGCACCCCCTCCCTACTACCTCGTCACCCCTCCTCTCCCACTGCGCTGGGTACCACATCCCCTACAGCTGAGGGCTGAGGGGGTGGTGGTCTGTGCTGAGATCTGCCCTCACTCTCCCAAGAAAAGACAGAGTCCTCCCCCTCCTCCCCTCTCCTCTCCTCCCCCTCCTCCCCTCTCCTCTCCTCCCCCTCCTCTGCCTCCCCTTTGCCTCCCTCCTCCAACTCCTCCCCTCCGTCCTCCCCTTCTCTTCCTTCTCCCTCTCCCCCTCCTCCTCCCCCTCTTCCCCTTCTTTCACCTCCCCTCGCTCTTTCTCTTCTTCCCCTTCCCGTCCCTCCTTACCCTCCTCCTCCTCCCCTCCCTCCTCTCTGTCCTCTTCCTCCCTCCCCTTCCTCCTCTTCCTCCTCTTCCCCTTCCTCCACCTCCCCTCGCTCTTCCTCTTCCCCTCCCTCCTTCCCCCTTCCCCTCCCTCCTCCTCCTCCTCCCCTCCGTCCTCCCCCTTCTCTTCCTCCTTCCTCTTCCTCCTCTTCCTCCTCTTCCCCTTCCTCCACCTCCCCTCAGCTCTTCCTCTTCTTCCCCTTCCCCTCCTTCCTTCCCCCCTTCCCCTCCCTCCTCCTCGTCCTCCCCTCCCTCCTCTCTGTCCTCTTCCTCCCTCCCCTCCCTCCTCCTCAAGCACCAGGAGCTGTTACCTGTGCTCAGCGGTGGCAGCACAGCCTCCATTAATTTGCAGGTTTCCAGTGTTTCACTGGAAAAAATATGGACCATTAATCCAGATGAACAGTCTTCAGAAAACACAGCACTGTTCCGGAGAGAACGGTGTCTCATGTCCTTCCCAGTCTGCAAAGGAGTTTGTTTTCTTACATCTTTTTTTAATTGCCATGAGCTGGACTTGTAAATATTGGAAGTGGTTGAGTAATCCCCATCTGGTAAACTGACCAAAGGAAATGGCCATTTTTTCCCCACTCCTGGGCCCCCGGCGCCCCGCGCCTGCCCCCGTGAGGGGCACCTGGGTCTGCAAAGGGCAGCGCTGCCCTGCCAGGTGCCCACACAGCAGTGCACGGAGCCGAGTGAAGCGTGGCGGGAAGGATTCCCATGGTCAGGAGCCTCGCCAGGTGTTTCTGAGCTGGGGGTGGGGGCAGAGAGCTATCATTGTTCGAGAACTTGGCAGGTTCCCAGAAGTTCAACTGTCTTTCCTCGTTCTGAAATGTCAAACATTTCCTTAGCTGGGGGATGGATGAGCAGACCCCCTGACGTTTCAGCCCTACTCTGAGGCGAAAGAAAGAAGTTCGTGTTCTCTCTCTCTCTCTCTCCTCTGAATACTAGTTCCTCAGGCCACGTGGTCTCCTGCGACCTCTAGGCCGAAGCCACTTTCCTGTGTCTCAAGGGCTGGAGGCTCTTCCCTGCCTCTGTCTTGAAGAAAAAGCAAATCGTCCTCGCTTCTGTGTGGTGGTGACTTTTTTTGTGTTAACGATGCTTTATCTTCGAGTGAAGTAGCGAGAGAGGAAGTATGCGTGGGGTTCACGCAAGGGAATCCAGGGCGCCGGGGAGGGCACAGGTAAAACCAGACCGGCCCCGAATCGATCCTGGTGCATCATGTGCGTTATGCCCTCCCATCTATTTGTCTCTGTTTAAAAAGTTTCCACCAGACAAAGTGGAAAGGAGGGAGAAGAAAGGAAAAAGAGAAGAGGAGAGAACCAAGTCGAAACTCTGTATCCCCATTTTTCAGCCCCAGCGAGCCTGGGGGCCCCCCGTCCCTGATAAGCCCCACATTGTGTCGGGGGCCTGGATCCCCCCTGGATAGGCCCCGCGGGTGCAGAGAAAGGGGAAGAGGTGGAGCAGGGGTCATCCCACCTGGATTCCCAGGCTGGCTCTAGGGCTCACCAGGAGCAAAGCTTTCCCTCCGGGTGACCTGGAGCCCGGAGCACATCCCTGGCTGAGAAGTGAGCGAGCAAGGCGATGCACGCACGGGGCTTCCACACACCCGGTGCACACGCGTATTCCCTGCACGGCGCGGCTTAGCCCTCCCTGGCTTCAGAACGAGCGTTGGTCACTCTTCCCAAAACATCCTTCAGAGAAGAGAGACTCCATTCAAGGAAGGTGCCAGAGCCGTGGCCTCGCTCCAAGAAGGCCAGACGCTTAAAGAGAAAGCGTTGCCGTGTGGTAAGGTACGGGAGCACCTGCTCTTTGACCGGGAGAACCCCGAAGGCTGCGCTGGCCTTGGCCTGTCACGGTCACTTGCCATCTCCAGATGACTTCCTCACTTGACCGCCCACACACACCCGTTTATCGAGCCCTGGTGACAATGTCGCAGCCAGAGGGCACCCGTTTGCTCCGAAAATATAAAAGACATATTTGTCACTCACACTTTAAGTCCCTGCTCATCCCCAGATGGGAACCCGGTTGACCCCATGACATCAAGGTGCTCTCTCTCTGGTGTCAGGAGTGAAGTGCGTTTTCAGTTTTCGCGGGTATCGGGGTGCCCTGCGTCACGTCTCCTGTGGCACGCGTTGCGTGCCTCGCGGTTTCTGCGATAGAATCATTACCGGCTTAGGGAGGAATTGCTGTATTAATAGTGGTTCCAGGAGGCCCACCCACCCTGCTGCTAAACTGTCCCGTTAAAGGACTCCCAGCCCAGAAGCTTCTGTCTGGCCTCCTGGCATCTGTGCGGCATCTGTCCATTGGTGCTGATCGCCTTTTGAATCTTCTCTTTGGCTTCCTTGACACATGTTCTCATCTTCTCTCTCTCTCTCTCTCGACTGTTCCTGCTTTTTCTTTCTTATTACTGGTTCTTCTCGTCTCTTCCAGATGGTCAATACATTTATTCGTTTATATAAAAAACAACAAACGAGCCATGCCTCTTCTGTGGGTGAAGCTCTGTTCTAGGTACGAGGGATGCGGCCGTGAGCTGGACAGGCTTTGCCCCTCTGTTGGACCCTCACGTGCCAGTGGTGTCTGAGCACAGTCGATGGGAGGCCAGGGAGGAGGTCTTTGAGGAAGTGACACTGATGCTGGGTTCTGGGGACAAGTAGGGAGCAAGTAGGCCAAGGGGGACAGGAAGGGCCCACGTGTAAATGCTGGGCAGCGGGAAGGAGCGTAATCCTGGCCATTGAGGGAACTGAAGGCCGGGTGGCTGGAGCCTGGGTGCCGAGTGTGGCTGCCGGGGTAGCGGGACCCAGATCGTGGGGGGCCTTTGAGGCCCCCTAAAGAGTTTGGATTTCAGTCTAGCCCTCTGAGAGTTGCAAGGCAGCCAGTAAGCTGATCTGGTTTGTGCTCCGGCTCAGTTACGGGGGGCAGATTGGGCAGAGTGCACGGCAGGTGGGTGCACCGCCGTGGCCCAGGTAGGAGGTGGCAGGAGCCGCTGGTGCCTGGGGGCCCGTTCCCTGGAATTACCTACAAGCTCGAACCGGGCGTATGGTTTCTTCTTCCCAGCCAATCACTGCCCTCCATCTCCTCGCTCCCGTCTCTTGTTCTGCTCTGCTTGTCACCACTGGCTGTGAATCTCAGGGTCACTGGTGTTGGCCTCTCCTTCAGCCGTCCCCTCCCCTGCAGTCCAGGACCCCTGCTGCCCATCCAGCCTCTCGATCCCAAGCGCTCCGCCAGCTCCAGTCATGCCCCGAGCAGCAGTCACTGAACCACCACGCCTTGTCTCCCGTCTTTTCTCAGCACCCAGGCCTCCCCCGTCTTTGGGGTTACCCTGCGCTCTGGAGTGCTAGCAGGTGCCCCTCCACGCTCCTCAGTCCCTCTGCGGCCTCCAGTTCCATGATGGTTCCCTGATTCTACGCAGGACGATCTCCCAGCCCCGCCAGGAAGTGGTGGGATTCCTGCCCAGGGGAGCTTTTGGTCAACCTGGAGATGTTTCTGGAGGCTGAAACGAATGAAGAGATTTGTTCTTCTGGTTGTGGCAAGAAGATGGACTGAGATCATGTTCACTCGCGTGCGCGCGCGCGCGCACACACACACACACACACACACACACACACTCACTCACTCACTCTCGCGCATGCGCACCTGACTGCACGCGTCTGGAAAGGCGAGATGAAGTATCACAGCCCCGCCCCCGAAATGCTGACGCACCTCTGATTTACAAGGAAGAGAGGAAATCCCCCGGGGGAGAGAAATGGAGAGAGAGCTGGAAACCAGAGCCCCGGTGGATGCACCGAGGCTGCAGCTGGGTCGTTCTCGGCCGCGGTGATGTAGAGCAGGGGTCCACACGCTTCTGTGAAAGACGGGGTAGTAAATAGCCTAGGCTTCGTAGACCACAGACAGTGCGTCACATCTTCTCCTTTGTCTGTTTTGACAACCCTTAAAAAATGTACAAACCATTCTTGGCGCGGGGGTTGTCTGAAAACAGACCACCAGCCAGAGTTGGCCCAAGGGGCCCCAGTTTGCTGACCCCTGATGGAGAGGCTTGGGTTAGTGTCCATGTGAACCTGGGGAGAAATCATAGGTCCCGAGAGGGGGTACTGATGTAAGATCAGATCGTCAGAGAAAGAGGGGGTGTTAGAACCAAATCACCCACTGTCACAGGGAGATGACAAGGAAGCTTGCCATATATTTTTATGTCCCTTCTTAATATTCCACACTGTGCCCATGCTGTGCTTTACAAGGGTTGAGTTGAAAGAGCACGCTCCTTGGGGCACCTGGTGGCTCAGTCAGTTGAGCGTTCAACTCTTGGTTTCGGCTCAGGTCACGGTCTCAGGGTCCTGAGATCAAGCCCTGCGTCCGGCTCCACGCTCAGTGGGGAGTCTGCTTGAGATTTCTCTCCCTCTGCTCTCTCTAAAATAAAGAAGTCTTAATTTCTTATTTAAGATTTTATTTATTTGAGAGAGAAAGAGCACAAGCAGGGAGGAGGGTTAAAGGGAGAGGAAAGAGCAGTCTTCCCGCTGAGCAGGGAGCCGGATGCGGGGCTCCATCCCAGGCCCTGAGCTCATGACCTGAGCTGAAGGCAGATGCTTAGTCACCTGAGCCACCCAGGCGCCCCAATAAATAAATATTAAAAAAATAATAAAATGAACACTACTTGAACTACATTGAACTCTGGACGTCTGTGGAGGGAGTTCAGGGTGTCTGTGAACTTGGGTGGGAAAGTAAATTGAATTCTTGTTTCTACTAGCCTCTAATTGAGTGAAATACAGCCTTTTCTTCCGTTAAGAACGCAGACAATGAACCACACTATTAGTAGTCCTGGTGACTTTGTCATCCGTGGAAATCATAGGTATTTTCACATAAAATATAGTGCGTGTATTATTATCTCAAATTTTTAAAAATATATATTGGATAAGCATGTTTCATTATAATTGGAAATTTTAAAACACATTTCTGAATAATTGTTGGGCCAAAGAGGAAATTGCTGAAAAAATTAAAATACATAGAACTTAGAAATCTAACAACAGTGAAATTATTTCATATCAAAAGTTACATGGGGGCACCCAGCTGCCTCAGTGGATGGAATGCACGACTCTTGATCTCAGGGTCGTGAGTTTGAGCCCCACGTTGGGTGTAGAGATTACTTAAAAATAAAATCTTAAAAAAAAAAAAAGTTGCTGACTTTGAGGGACAGTACTTAGAAGAAAAATGGAAAATGAGTGAACTGACTTTCAGTTCAAAAAACAGAGTGAATCCAGAAAAAGCCTATGAGTCGTAGGATTAAGGAAAACAGATGCAGAAATTAAAACAGGACGGGGTGCCTGGGTGGCTCAGCGGTTGGGCGTCTGCCTTCGGCTCAGGGCGTGATCCCAGTTCTGGGATCGAGCCCCGCATCGGGCTCCTCTGCTATGAGCCTGCTTCTTCCTCTCCCACTCCCCCTGCTTGTGTTCCCTCTCTCGCTGGCTGTCTCTATCTCTGTCGAATAAATAAACAAAATCTTAAAAAAAAAAAAAGAAAAGAAATTAAAACAGGAAATAAGAGGGAGATGGCCAACAGCGTCAGAACCTGTTCTCGGAAGAGGTGATCAGAAGAGCCACCTTGAGGCAAGGCTAATCAGGAAAAGGAATGTCCAAATACGCCGTGTTAGAGACAAAAAGAAGGGCACAGGTACAACCTAGGGTTTAAATTCTAAGAGAATGTAATTTACGCCGGTATTTTTGAACGCTCAGAAAAAGCGGGCAGTTTCCCAGAAGATCCAGCTTAACAAAACTGAGTCCAGAAGAAGGGCGAGCAGACTCCCAGTGTGGGAAACTGTCCGAGTGCAGAGTGAGTGTTGCGGACACACGGCGTGACCGCTTATCCATTTATTCAACAAACGGGCACTGGGTCTCTGCTCCAGGTGCTGTCATGGAAGCTGGGGGTGCAGCAGCCGATGCCATAATCCCAGCTCCATACCGTCCGTCACTTCTGTCCAGTAGAACTTTCCGCAGTGAGGAAGGAAGTTCATCGGTTTGTCTCTGTCCAATGTGGTAGCGTTGGCCGCGTGGGGCTCTTGAGCAGTTGAGATGTGGTTAGTGTAACTGAGAAACTGAGCTCTCTACTATATTTGATTTTAATTCACTGCAATGTAAAGAGCCCTGTGTGGCCGGTGGGTATCTAGTCAGTAAGATCCATAATGTGCTAGGGGCTTCCGGTAAGAGCATCAGGGGTTGAACTCCTGGGACCAACCTTTCCGGAAACAGCTCCTCCGTCTGAGGTGGGCAGTCCTGGGGGCCAAACAACTACGTGATCCTGTGCGTTTGACCCACCTGTCACTTCCTAGACGCGTTCACATGCTTTCTCTCCCGTGCTCCTCGCTTCCCTCCTGGGGTGTCAGTCGCGCAGGGACCCTTGAGGGAGCAAATGTTTATCCAGTGCTGACTTTGCAGAAGTCCCTCCATCGGATATATATTTTTAAAATTTTTTTAAAGATTTTATTGATTTGAGAGCGAGAAAGAGAGCCCGAGTGGTGGGGAAGGGGCAGAGGGAGAGGGAGAAGTAGGTTCCTCGCTGAGCAGGGAGCCCTGACACGGGGCTCGATCCTAGGACTCCAAGATCATGACCTGAGCTGAAGGCAGACACTTAACCCACTGAGCCACCCGGGCACCCCTCCGTTGGATACTTATGAGGGACCTAAGTATCTTGGGCTCAAGAAGGAAAGGCAAAGCCATGTATACAGTAGAGAAAATGGATTCTAGATGTAACCTTTCCTTGCAGACCCGAAAGCCCTTTGCTTTATTGATGCTTCATCAATGCAAACTGAAACCAGAGCTGAGCTGCCAGTGGAAGCTGGAGCCAAGGGCTGCGTGTGCCCTCCGCTCCTCACCGGAAGCCCCAGCCAGTCCCCCCACAGTCTTGCTGGGGCTTTGCTGGCACAACTCTCGAGCTGGAGAGGTAGAGAAACTCTCCACTGTCCCTGGAGCCCCATCCTCTGCAGCCAGCGCCCCAGGGCTGCTGACCCCACACACACGTGTGCATACACACACACACACACGGGGCACAAACCGCAGGCTCAGAGGGCCCAGACCCCTTGCAGAGCTGCATCCCCGTCCCCAGCGAAGGTAGTTCATAGGCTGCGTGATGCCCTTCTGGCGTGAATGGCTAAAGCGGCCTCTCGCGCTTCTGTTTTCCAGGGATGGTCATGGTGATTTTACTGCTGCTCGTGGCGATTGTGGTCGTGGCCGTCTGGCCCACCAACTAGCAGCAGTAAGGGGACCACCAGCCGTGACGCCTGCCAGCGCTGGAGAGAAGCCCGGCGCCCCAGTGGTCCATGAACCCCCTCTCAATAAATCCCCCCAAAGCTTTGAACAACTGCGCGTTGCTTCGGTAAAGGAGCGGGGCTTCTCTGGAGCTGCAGGCCCCGTACGACCCCTTTGCTTTCAATGCTGGTCATTGGGTGCCAGCCCAGGGTCCCTCAGGGGGCCGTGCCCCGTGGCTGCCGGTGGGTTCCGGCCACCCCGCAGTGCGCTGGGCATCCCGGGGAGGGGGGGATGCCAGATTAATAGGCGTCCGTCTGCTTGGGGAAGTCGTGTGCCCGCGAAGGAGACGGTGAGTGAACAGCCAAGGCCCCGTGTGTCCAGGCGGGAAGGAAGGGCACGTGTCTGAGTGCACCCGTCGTCCCGCACCCCCCGCCCAAGTCAGTGCTCCCGGGGCTTGCTGCCGTTAACTCAGAAATATTTCCGGACTCTACTTTCGGAACTGCCTTCAGACCCTGAAGCACCCCCCCTCCTTTCCTCGGTGACAGTAAACCCATTTTCCTGGGCCGAAACGTGGCTCTGAGCAGCCAGACCGGGTCTGGTGGGTAAGGTGGGGGTGGGGGGCGTTATCAGGCTGGAAAGCACCGGGTCGGGTCCAGAGAGAGGTGTGATTACGACGTCGGGAGGGCAGTGCCTTTATTTGGCTCCTACACAGGCTCTGAGCACCCCGTGCATGCGAGTGGACGGCAGTGCACGTGCGTGCGAGTGGACGGCAGTGCGCGTGCATGCGAGTGGACGGCAGTGTGCGTGCGTGCGAGTGTAAGGGCCGATGGGTGGGGTGGGCCCGCAGGAGCCTCGGCGAGTCCCAGGTTTGAAGGTGCCTCTTTCCTGTGTGCACAGAGAGCAGGATGGCCAGCTGGCCGGGCTTTTGCTCTCCCTGGTGAAGGGGGAAGGAATTAGGGTGAGTGATGGGGCCATTCCCAAAGCCCAAGGTTTCACTGAAGAAAAAGGGGAGAGTGGGCCCGTGGGAGGGGAATCCTGGGGTCTCTCAGGGATTTCCCAGATACTGCGGACGGCTGTCCTCAAGAGGGAGCGACTGGACCCTCCGTGGGCAGAGACAGACAGGGGAGGGTCGCAGCACTGCCTGGCGCAGCGTGTCCCAGGACCCCGAGACCAAAGACGGCCATGTGCCAGGAGGATCTGGTTCCAGAGGCCCGGCCCTCAGTCAGAGGCTTGGTTAAGTCGTACGTCGTGCAGAAGAGGGGTGGCCCTCTTCCCAGCAGCTCTTCCCTGTGGTGTGGGCTCACTTCAAGCTCCCGCCAGCCCCCGCCCCACCTGAGTGGTCCCGCCTCCCTGTGGTGTGTGCGTGTGGCCGTGACACGCCTGTGTCTCTTCTGCAAGCTGGTCCAACCCTGCTCCTGCCCTGCCTGGGCCAGCCGAACAGATGGGACAGGCTGAGTCCACAACCGCCCAGACCCAAATGGCCTAGGTCCGTCCCAGTCGTGGGTGTCTTGCCCCTGCTGCCCGTCCATCGTGGGACCAGTCTTCTCACTGCAGACCCTGAGCCAGGGGGACAGCCCTGGGGACAGCACTGTGGGCTCTGGCAGAGGAGAGGGGGACTCCGGGAACCCTCACAGCGGCTGTGGAATGTTCTGTCCGGAAGTGAACCCATTGCCTCTGCTCAGAGCTCACTGGCTAGGACCAGTCACCTGGCCCTGCTCAACCAGGAGGGGCCCAGGACGTGGCCAGAAGGCAGAGGGCTGGAGCTAGGTGGGGAACGGCCCCGGGGGACATCCACACCACTGACCAGCTACGTGACCACTGCTTCCAGCGTCGCCGTGAGCAGTCGGTGAGGCAGCACGTGCGCGCACAGAGCATACCGCCTGGTTCTGACCCCAGACTGAACCCATCAGGGCGGTGGTTTCCAGATCAGAGCCCCTGTTCCACTGCACACTCTTGGCCAAGTGCGGGGAGCAAACCTGGGAGGCCGTGAGAGGGAGCCGGACCAGAGAGGAAGCTCTCCTGCCTCCTTGGACCCTACTGCCCGCTGACCTCCGGGGGCGGCCCACACACCGGAGCGAGGCTGGGACGCTGGGACAGGAAACCGAAGAGGCTTGTCTCGAGGTGGGTGTGTTCTCGAAGGAGAGGGGCCGCGCCAGACAGGGGCCGAGGGCTCACGGACAGTAAGGCGCCCGGGATGCGTGTTCCTTGTCGGGGGCGGGGGAGGCTGGTGGTTGCTACTGGATTACCCAGAGGACCATCAAGAATCCGCAGAGCCGCGTCTCCCAGCCTCGTCATGCGAACCCCTGAATCCGCAGAGACAGCGTCTCCTTGGAACCCCCCCCCCCCACTTTGGGGCTCACGGGAGGCAGCATTGAAGGTCTGTTTGACTTTCTCACCTCCTCTTGACTTGCTCAGCACGGAGCCCCGGCAACTTGTGGGGCGTCTTTGAACCAGAGCCACGGCGTCCTGGCTCAGTCACACGGAAAGGCCTTTTCAAGCCAAACACTGGGCTGATGTCTGCACACAGCAGCTTCTGTTCTTTTGACGGAGTGGGCTCGGGGCCCGGCTAGCTGGGTGCCCTGGACAAGTGACTTCACTTCTCTGGACCCGCAGGCAGGGGAGGCGGTGAAATGCCGGCTGGTTCGGCCGTGAGGACCTGCTGTCTGCGCCCCGGGGTGGTGCCGGGCAGGAAGGATCCCCCTGTCCTTAGCTTCCTGCCGGCTGAGTTTCTCTTGGATGACGCCCACCTCTCTGAAGCAAAGGGCACCTAGCTGGGTTGAGCCACGTTTGGGGATCTGTTGCGTCGAGACCCACCCCAGAGTTAACGTGGCTAACCTAACGGGGGCATTTTCCAGCTTGGTTTGGCAAGGCCTGGTCCTCCCACCCCCCACCCACCCCCAGAAGTGTCAGGACTGCAGTCCCCGGGGGCCCGCAGTGCTCTGCATAGGCCGTGTGAGCAGTTAGGACCTCATCCTAAGCACAGGGAAGAGAGGCAGGATAGAGCCTTTTTCCGTGGAAATAAACTATATTAAAATAACAGTATAAGTGCTGTTTAACTTAACTGATTATGAATGATAAGCATTTAAAGGCCGGATACCATATAAAGAAGTCCAGATACCTGCTTACGACTGGTACTTATGTTCTGTTGAAATTTCATTATTATTAATAACTGTAACTAAAGCTTAGTCTTAATCAGCCCCAGGAAGCTGTGCTCCTTTCAGGGCCCTTGGGGCCCCGGCGGAGCCCTGTCCATCCACGGGGCTGCTGCAGAATTCCCACGGGCCCCCGGCTTCTAGAACTGCGGCTGGCCTGTGGCTGCGTCCTCCCTCCCAGTCCGCAAGGCCAGCCCCAGCCTCCTTAGACCCCTTACTCCCCGCGTTGTCAGCATCGGGGTTACCCTGGGAGCTCTTGCATAGACCACAGATCTGCTTTTATCTATTGGGTTTTCCAGCCTCGCGTCTGCTCAAGTTACAGGGGGGTATTTTTCCCCCTTATTTTAAAAAGTGGGCCAAGACTCGTCTTTCCTCTAATTGTCCAATTTCAGACTTCCAGCCACATGCCGATCACAAGGAGCATTCGCCTCCTCCCAGCAGTGGCCTGTGGTCCGTGGAGCCCGCAGGTGGATACAGCAGTGAGCTCGTGCACCCGGACACCGTGCGTCTCACTGGCTCTGTCCGTCCTTCCCTCCCCATTTCTCTTGGCTTGTGCCTTCTCTGCCTTTACTTAGTCTTAAGAGAGCACGGGAAGAGATGTCTGTTCAATAAAATCTGAAGCCCAGGGCGTCTCTGCCGGGAGTGGGCAGCCAGCGCGCTGCCTCGGGAGGGGGCCTGGCCTCCCGGAAAGTTGGACAGACCCCAGGAAGCGTCCCCGCCCCGGAGTGTCTGGGGTTTGGACCCAGAGTCCCAGACGGGGTCGCTCAGCTTCCTTGGGCACCAGCAGCCGTCTCTCAGTGGGCTTGTCGGCCACCTCGGGCCAGCACTTAGCAGCATCTCGGGCTTACCTCCTGTACTGACTTCAGCAGGGGGCAGCGCGTCCCCTCCCCAGTGAGAGCATAAGACCCCCCACCCCCCGGGTCTGCACTGGCCAGAAAAGTCTTCCTCTCTCCTCGGCCCGTCCAGGCATTGCCACCCCAGCGGGGACCCACTCCCGAGCTGATGAGGACACTGGAGATCAAGGGACACTGGAGGTCACTCCTGGCCGGGCTTTGACCCCTGGTTCCGAGAACACAGCCCCCATCTCTCAGAGCCGGAGCCCCGTGGCAGCT
The DNA here is from genome assembly GCF_024610735.1 of Ursus americanus. Classification (NCBI taxonomy): domain Eukaryota; kingdom Metazoa; phylum Chordata; class Mammalia; order Carnivora; family Ursidae; genus Ursus; species Ursus americanus. Next base: position 63,920,596 of record NC_142140.1, on the reverse strand, counting down.
GGGCTGGCCCTGGTTCTTCCTGAGAAGCTCAAGGCATCTCTGTCACCTCTCCAAGCCTCAAGGAAAGGGCTTTCCGGGCCTTCCAGGGCCAGACGAGGCCCGTCGCTGAGACCTGTCTTCGAAACAGCTGGGTGCAGAAATTATAGCTTCCTGGTGACGATCGGCCCCCCTCTTGCATGGCAACGGAACGTGTTCCTAATGACTGAACTGTTTATTTAATAAAGAAAGCGCAACCATTTGGAGGTTTAAATATAGCCTCCCAGAAACCCAGTGAGCTCGGCTCCCAGGGCCTGCCCTGCTCGAAGCCTTTAGCAGTGGCTTGAAGCCCACTCTGAGTTTCCCCAACCCTGTTGTCTTTCCTCCGGAGTCTCTTCCTGGCTTTGAGCAGAAGACCCGGATTCTGTGAAAGGCAAAAATTACTTGCAGGTTCTGAATCCTTCAGAAGGGGAAGTTCAGAGGTGTTCAAGGACACTTTTTGCTGCCCCCCTGGAGCCCTCCTAACCTGGAGCCCCGGGGAGTGGCAAGGATGGATCCCAGGGGCGGTGTCTTGGGGACTGAAATACACATGGTCCCACCCAGGAGGCTTTTTGCTCCAAATCGCAGTCAGAGCCAGCAAACCCTAGGACTTTGCAAGCACAGTGGCCCTTCCCTGTCTTTTTGGGGGTAGTTAGGGCTCAGTCGCTGGGGGTTCTAAGAGCAGAAGCCATATTCCTTAAGAGTTGCCTGAAGACTCACTGTCCTCTCCCCACAGCAGGCTCAGGCCACCAGTAAAGACAAGGAGACAGTGAACAGTGTACAAGAGTTTATTTAAATGATATCTGAACTTAGTTCTATCATGTGGGGCCCACGTTACAAGTTCCATCTGGGTCCATTACAACTCTAAACCCCCCCAAAAAAAAAAAACCTTAAAAAAAAAGAAAATCCACAACTTTTTCCATGTCATTAAATATATTCATATATAATAACCATAATATATTAGTATGCATTGGAAAGAAACACTGACCCAAACAATATGTCATGGTCACAACTAAACATTTACAATTCTGAGTGAACAGAACTCAGAAACGCAGGAGGGAGATGGGGGGGGGGACGGAAGTGCCTTTGGGAGCCGGGAGAACAGAGGTCTGATGACGCAGGAGCGGGGCTGGCTTGGTTTTGGCAGGGGGGGCGAGGCCCCGCGAGTGCTCATGTGGATACCCCTAAGGTATGGCATGGCTGTGGCCATGAACCGTGCGTGGCCCAGTGACCCCATCCATGAGTCTAGTTCATCCACTCGCCAGTCCCTCTCTCGCTCTCTCTTTCTTTCTCGGGGCATAGAGAGCTTCCTTTAAGTGTTGAGACCCTGACGTTTTTCAGTCTCATTCCAATCTGGGGCCTACCCAAGGAAGTCTGTACCCATTTCCCGCATGCTATGACTATGGACACTGAGCTCGAGGAGGACACGAGGGGCCTTGGGGAGGCCCCCAGCCGCCCTGGCTTGCACCACAGGGGTCCCTCCCTCCCTCCTTCCCATCTGTGGGCGCCTGGGACTGCCCCTCTCCTCCCCCCTCCCTTCCACCCCCAAGTCTTTAGTGTTACTGTGTCAGTAAAGCAAGCACTCTGCCGTCAGGGGCTGCAGCCCACCCAGCGGATAAGAAGAAGGACAGGTGGGCAATCTGTTGTCGTTTTAAAAACTAATCTGGTATGTTTTTCTTCGAACACCTACATATCACAACTCTGGTTAATACACTCTTCAAAATCAAAATCTAGCTCCATTTTACATCCGTTCCTAACTGTACAAACCGGAACGCCTCCACTCCTCCTTCCGTCTCCTTCCTAGGGAGGTGCGGGCTGGAGGAGGGTGCCTTCCCCAGGGTGGGCCCTTGCTGCGGAAGTCGGTGGCTGGAACCCGAGGAGCGGAGGGCTGGGTCCCCGAGATGGGCGAGACAGGCTGGGATGACTGAACTCCCCAAGAGGGTCCTCACCCCCACCCGGCTGCTCTGGGGCCAGGCCACGGGGCGGGGCAGGGGGACGGGACAGCCCGCGCCCTCGAGGAGGTCGAGGCTGGAGGCTGGTGGCATTTAAAGCAAGAGGCATTGTCACTTGGCAGGCCCCTGGCTCCAGGGCTGAGGGGGCCTCGGAGACCAACAGTGCCAGCCCCTCAGTGGATGTGGGGTGACCCTCAGGCCCAGGAGGGCACAGCCCTTCCGGGCAGGGTGAAGAAGCCAGGCCAGTGTGAGCTGACAGGAGACCAGGCCCTTTCACGGCCGGCCGGCAGGCAGGCAGGCCTCAGAGATGTTCGTGGCACTCACGACCCACTCCGGGCCTGGACGAGGCCTGGCCACGGGAGGGTTCCCCGTGCACCCAGCCTGGGGCCTGGATATTCCTTCCCAGGGCAATGCTGTCTTCCCCCTGCCCCCTTAGGCAGCTCTCCCAGTCTGTCCTGGAAGCCCTCCAAACACCCCCAGGCGGCCAAATGTCCTTTCTGTGATGTTTTAGGGTTAGCCAAGGCCTGCCTTCTTGGACTGTGGCGAGTTGACGCCCCGCCTCACCCACTCTGGCCGCCACCTCTTAAGATGTCGTGCCCAGCCCCCCGCCCCGCCGTCTCCGCCCTGACTTCTATTCCCCAGGCTAGATGCCACAACCGGGGCCAGTGTCTCGGGGGTGGGTGGGCTACACGGCAGCGTGCAGAGGGGCAGTGCGGGCCAGGAGGCCGGGCTCTGGAGTCTGAACCCGGCTCTGCCTCGTATTTGCCTGTGACCTTGAGCATGCGTGCTTCAGTGTCCTCGTGGCAGAGGTGGGTGAGAATCCCTGTCTCAGGGTTGTCGTGAGGCTTACGTGACATCACATGGATAAAGTGCCTGGACAGAGCAGGTGCTCAGTAAAAGGCAGCCGAGCTGCAGGCCGAAGCGGGGAGGCGGAGGGAAGCCAGACCGCGAGGGGCCCGCTCCATCCTTGGTATGACCCTTGTGAGCAGCCAAGCTCCGGCAGGGAAAATGAAACCAATCTCCTGACTGAGACGGGAGCCAGGCCTCTGATTCAGTGTGCCGGGGGGTGAGGACGTGGGCCAGAGGCCCTGGGCAGTGCAGAGAGCTCCGAGGCAGGGCGGCTGAAGGCCCCAGGGCCCCGCAATGGGCCCTGTGTGCGGCGAGCCAAAGGGCCAAAGGGTTGGGGCTGCCTGTTTGGGGACAGTGTCTCCAGAAAGCTTTGGAAAGGGGGCCTGGACACACCAGGGAGCACAGAAGGCCTCCGCAAAGAAGGGGCAGCCGGGAAGGAGCAGGTGAGGTGCTGTCCAGCTGGAGGGGCGGCCCCAGGGCGGGGTGGCTGCAGCGGGCACTCTCGGTCCAGCAGCCTCTGTCCCTTTCCTGAGGGACGCAGGAGTGAGGGCAGCAAGAGGAAGTGGTTGTGGCTTCCTTGGCCCATGGGAACCTGGTCATCCCTGCCACTGCCTGCCTGAGGCTCAGGCACCCTGGGACCTTGCGGAGCCCGCAAACCCTGGCCGAGGAGGCCGAGCCCCTTCCCCCAGGCCGGCCCAACTGCCTGTGCAAACCTGCATTCCATACCCCAGGCCCTTCCCAGGAGCTGACGTCATTACACAAATAGTGTCACTGCCCCTTCCCCCTCCCCTGGAAAATGTCATAAAGGCGCTGGTTCCAAGTTTCCAGAAAGGAAACTCTCTGGGAGGTTTTGCCTTCGCAATGCCTCTCCAACAGGCAGCTCCAGCGTGAGACGGTGACCACCCGGCTGGGGCTTCTCAGGGGTGTCCTTGGGCCCACTGCCCTCCGCATGGGCCAGACGCCCGGGCCAGCACCCATCGCGCAGCGGGGTGCGGACAGGCGCCAACCCCGGATCGCGCTCCTCTGACTCCACGGACGGGATCCCTGTCCCCCCAACCCCCCCCCCACGACCAACTCAGCAGGTGGCAGCGGAGGCCACGGGGACTGCCGGTGGGACAGACCGCTCAGGCAGCCCCAAGTGCGGGCTGGGGCCCAAGTTGTCGCGGCCAGGGGTCCCGTGCGGGGATCCCCAGACAAAGGAGGGTCTGGGGGGTAGGAGGGACGTCTCGATCAGCGCCCCCACCCCGGGTTCACAGTTCTCACGTTCCCCTCCCCAGAACCGGCCAGCGCCGCGGGGGCGGCCCCACCTGCGCGGCTCTGCGCCCCTCACCCCGGCCCCTCGGCCCCCCCGCCCCGGGTCAGGCCCGCGCCGCTGCTCTGGAAGGAGCCCGTGAGGTAGCTAAGTCTCGTCCTCATCTCTCCCGCCCCGGGCGCGCGGCGGTCGGGGTAGGTGGGGGGAGGCTGGGGGCGGGGCCGCGGCCCGAAGCTCCGCCCCGCGGCCCCGTCCCCCGCCCGCCCCGCCCCCGCCCGGGAAAGCCCGCTCGGCCCCCGCCCCGCCCCGCCCCGCCCGCCGGCCCGCCGCGCCGCTGCCTCCGCGCTAGGCCTTCTTGCACTTGCCCTTCTTCTCGCGCTGCTGGAACTTGCGCAGCCGCCGCGCCCACGTGTCCCGCCACTGGATCACCAGGCTGCTCTTGTCCGCCACGATGCCGCTCTGGTCGGGCGAGTCCTCCGCGTTGCCCAGCAGCAGGTACTTCTTGAGGGGCTTGATTTTGGGACACTTGCAGGCAATGTCCCGCGAGCGGATCCACAGGCTCTGGTCACCGCGGCGGATGCGGCTCGTGCCCTGCTTGTACACGGAGATGATGTTCACCGTGAACTTCCACCAGTCCCCTGCCTTGTCCGCCTTCAGGATGTGGACCTGGACCGCTGCAAGGAAGCACAGGCGGGAGAGTGGGCCCCGGGGCCGAGGAGTGCCGCCTGGGCACCCACCGGTTCCTGTAGCCAGGTGGGGCCTGTCTGCCCGCGCCCTCTCCCCCGGAGGCCCTATGGAGAAGGCACAGCTGAGAAGGGACGGCACAGGGTACCCCCCTGGGGCACGCGTGGGTGGTGCCGAAGCTGATCGGGAGAACCCCACCTGCCAACACCTGGACCTGGCCGCTGCTCCAGAAAGCCTTACCTCATGCCTGTGTTGAAGCACTGCCTTTGGGGACAAGCCCCCTCTGGGGCCAGCAAGGCTAGCAGAAGCTTATAGGAACTGACCACCCCTCCTCCCAGCACTCTGGGCAGAGTCTGCCTGCCCAGGACAGGTGCCCTCTGTGAGAGCAGCCCGGGCCACTCCTGGCAGTCTGGGTGGGAACCTCCTTAGTGCCCCCCCCCACCTCCTGCCATGGCATTTCCAAAGGCTCCAAGCCCTTAACATCAAGCCTCATGACACCTCCAGACACACAACCTTGCCCTTGACCCAATCTCAGAAAACCATGATGGGATCTCAGTGCCAGGTGCAGGGTACCGTGAACCTGCCCTTCCGGGTGGTCGCGGTTCCCCTTCCAGAGTCCAGGGTCCTTGTACTGCCCCCTTCCCATCCCTGCCAGGCTGCCTCCCTCCCTCCTGACTCTCTCCAGTTCCCCAGGCTATTCCCCTCCTAATTCTCCACTGAAACATCCCCTGGTACAGGGTTCTCCACTGGAGCCTGCATCAGAATCCCCCGGAGGGCTTGTCAAACGCATATTTCTGGGCGTCACCCCGGAGTTTCCGATTCAACAGATCTGAATGGGCCCCCAGAGTCTGCCTCTCTGACCAATCCCCAGGTGGTGCCACTGCCGCTGCTCCAGGGAACACGCTTTGAGAATCAGTGCCCTAGTAAATGTTAATGTTATTTCTGCAGGACATTAGGAGGTATTTTAAAAACAGGAGGAAATGCCTTTTAAAGAAACAGAGGGGGATCTTTGCTGAATAGGTTTGTGAAATTCTGGGTTAAACAAAGTCAAGACGTTTCCTTACTGCAGGACTTTTCAGAGCCTTCAATCTACAAATCGTGCGTGTGTATCCGTGTGTTGGTTTCCCAAACAACTTGGACTGCAGACCTCTTCAGCAAGTGCATCTCGAGTTAGCAGAGCCCCATGGGGCCCCACTGGGGAACTGCTGGGGGAGGGCACATAATCATTCCAGGGAAAAAGGGAGAGGTCTCCGCTGCACAGACCGATCAAGGAAAACCTAGTCATTCCCTGTCCCCCCCATCAGAACAGGGCATGTTGCCCTTGCTGAGCCCACCTCCCACCCCCTGCATCCTTCACCCCTGGACCAGGCTGAAGATTGTGACGGATGAGTGGACCTGAGCCCTTCTGGAAAAGGAGCAGCGCATCTCTCCAGATTACACCTGCAGAAACCAAGCTGTGGGCCGGCTCCGTGGCTCCAACAGCCAGGAGGACATGTCCCCGGGGCATGCCGCACGCTCGTCACCTGCCCACTCCTGGCCTGGCCTGGCCGCCCGTGCTGGCCAGCCTCTCTCAAGGTCTCCGGGGCCCACCCTGCCGCCTTCACTCCCAGGGCCCTCCCTGTTCCCCTCTGTCCCCACACTTGGCCCAGGATGCCGGGGAGGTTCGGGGACAGAGAGGTCCAGGGGAGGGTCCGCCACCCTCCAGCTCGTCCTTCTGGGGTGAGGGACGTGGCAGATTTTCCCATATTTCATTTCAGCCGTTCCTGGGCATCCCGAACTTTGCACTCCAGTCTGAGGGCTCCAAAGAATGGCTGCCATGGCAACGGTTTCCATGTTTTTGTCACCAAGGGACTCAACACTCAGTGTGAACTCTGAGGTGGGGTGGGGAGCCCTCTCCAGCCTGCAGAAGTGGCTGGGCCGTGTGTTTGTGCGTAGGGAGGTCACCGTGGCAACTGAGTGCCCCTCTAAGCGACGGGGGAGCCGGCGTCCCTGAGAACCCCGGTTTCCTCTCCTCAGGACTGAGCTGAATGCAGAATGAGGCTCCGTCAGGATGCTGCTGTTTCCCTGTGTGGGATCGCAGACCCCCGGCCCAGCCACGGTGCCCTCCCCCCCACTACCCCGCCAGCTGGGGTGGGCAGGGGGTGGCCCCAGAAAGATGCTGTAGAAAGCGCCTGGGGAACGCGGCTGTGACCCCAGGCCCTGGGCATCTAGTGGGGACAGGCTGAGCCGTGTCTCCCGGCCCCAGATTTCACAGGACGACGTGCAAGCCCCCCAGGACCCGAGGACGTGCCAGTGTTCAGAGACAGGGTCACTGCGGAGGTCAGTACGGTAAGAGGAAGTGATTAGAGGGAGCCCTAATCCAATCAACTGTGGCCTCCTGAGAGGAGCAGATCAGGATGGACACACAGACACACGGAGGGAAGACACCGCGAGAAGCAGCCGCCTGCAAACCGAGGAGGGGGTCTCCGGAGAAGCCGCGTGCGGACACCTCGATCTCCGACTCCGGCCTCCGGAACCGTGAGACAATAAATTTCTGTTGCTTAAGCCCCCAGCCTGTGGCGCTTGGTTCTGGCGGCCCGAGCAAACTCGCCTGGTTGGAACTGGGGGCTCGGATCTTGGGTGTCGGCCCAGGGCCAGGCGGGACGGCAGCCCTGGCGACGTGGGCCAGCTGGGCTGGGGGGAGGCCGGAGAGAGCTAGCCGGACCGGTCAGGCCCTGCTCTGGCCCTTCTTACTCTCTGGAGCGGCAAGAATGTGGCCCTTCACACAGCAGGAGGACTGGAGACCCATGCCCCACCTTCCCCGGTCTGGAGCTTCCCTCCCCTGAAGGAATGTTCTGGAACACCAGGAAGGGCATCCAAAGCAGCAACCCCCCCCCACTTCCCCAGGCCCGGCCAGTACAGGAGTGGAGGGGCTCCGCTCCACACTGAGGACACAGCCCAAAGGGGTGCCCCACCCCTGAACACCTTGTCCCCGAGAATCCAGGGGCCAGAGCAGTAGACGCCGGTCCACTGGGATAAAGCAACGGCCCCCGTCTTCCCTCCACCCCAGCAGTTCCCAGCGGCTCCCAGGCCTTGGAGCCGGACGGTACAGGCGGGCGCAGGGGCAGGGGAGGGTGGCGGTAGAATTCATGTGATTATGCTGGAAAAAATCCACAGTTCCGCTGCCCTTGGCAACGCCTCCGCACATTACGCAGCCCACCAAGTATGAGCTGCACACGCAGTGCACGGGCCAAGTCCCTGCCGTGCACATCCAGCTGAAAATATTCAAAATGCACACTGAAACTGTGACCTCAGGCAGACCCACTCCGCACGCTCGGGGAGCGAGCCCGCCACAGCACGGCACGGGGACGGCCACCACCTCCGCGGGGCCTGCTGGCCGGGAGCCCGGGATGACTGGGGTCTCCTGGGGGCCCGTGGCACCGCCCAACTCTCACACCGGGCACAGGCAGCTCTGCCCACGCGGGCACCACGATGCCTGCGGGTGTGCCCCTTACACCCACACGACATGCAACACCAGGCCCATGAGCCTCAGCCCTTAGGATGCCTAAGCCACCACCCCCCCGTCTGTGCACTGATGTCCTAGCGTGACCTCCAAGAGGGCAGAACGTGGGGGCCCAGTGAGCATCCCCCATCCCGTCTTCAGAAATAAGGGCCATGACCCTCAAAGGCAGACAGAGATTAGACGGGGACAGGAAGAGGCATGCTGGGACCAGCGGGCAGGCCGAGGGTCCCAGCGCAAACCAGAGGTGTCCCTCTCCAGCGCAGAGATGAGGCAGTGGCCGAGCTGGGGAGCCTGGCCCCCTCTCTCAGTGATAAGCGGCCGCATCTCAGTGTCCACACCGCAAACGCCCTCCCTGACGCTGAGCCCTTGCTCACCCCCAAAAATGAGGGCTCAGGCTGCAAGAGAGCTGCGTGCCTGGAGCCTGGGGCCCTGCTTTCTGCATGGACAAAAGCAGGCATGGGGAGGAGGAGACCTGGAGCCCGCCAGGCAGGATGGGTGAGGTCAGCTCTGGGAAGTCCAGCTGAGCTGGGGCCCCTGTGGGCGCCCCTGAGCAAGCTGGAGGGGAAGCTTGTCTGCAGAACGGGGCAAGGAGAGAGCTCACTAGGAGCGAGGAGCTGGCGTCTGTGGCCCAGGTCCTAGGGGCCAGGCTGCACTTTGTCTCCTGGCCTAGGAGCCCCCATGTCTGCAGCCCGCCTCACGGCTGATAGCAAGGCGGCAGGCAGGGCGTGGCGGCAGCCCCCCCCCGACCCCCAGCAATCCTGGGGTTCACAGGAAGGACTTACCAGCCCCCGGCGCAGGGCTGTGACGACGCACTTCTCTTCTTAATCCCAGCCTGCAGCCAGGCTGGTGGGGGGCACGCAGCTCTCCATCCTTCAGCTGCAGGGCTGGCTGCGACTCCCAGCAGGTGAGAGGTGGACCGAGGGCCTGGCCCACAGAGGCCACAGTCGGCAAGAACGGCCTGTGCCAGAGGTGGACTGGCCTGGCCAAGGAGCGGGGAGCCCAGAGGCAGGCCCAGGGCAGGCTTGGTGCACAGGGCCCCCACATGTCCTATAGGAACAGACCTTGGCCATCCTTCCAGGAAGCCTCAACCTCTCCTGGGTCCCAATGCTGGGAGACTCTCAGGCCATCAAAAGCATATGAAAAAGAAGCTCCAGGTCCTGTGCTTGGAGTCCTCCCAGGGGGGACTTGCTGGCCCCCAGCAGGCAGCCATGTTCTCTCTGTCCCTGTTCCTTCCGAGCCTTCCTCCCCAGCTCCAGCCCTGACCCAAGAGACTCAGAGCCTGTCAGCTCTGGGCCCTCCGAGGACCTGGCACAGCCACCTCCCGGGACAGTTAGTGACAGGAAGTAGCTCTAAGCCGACTTATGTCCCTGCTGGTAGGTTTGGGGGACCTCCTGCTGGCATCAAAGCTCCCGGCCTGGGCCAGGTTCTAGGATAGCTGTTTGCTCCGGGAAGAGTATACAGTTGTTGCTCATTCATCTGCTGGCTCCGCCTGAGACAACCTGCTGGGCCGGGCCCTGGGGGAGGGGCCCTGGCACGGGCCCTCATGGGGGACAGGGGCTCCCAAGCATCTTCCTCTTCCCACAAGCCTGGAGCCCTGGGACACCTCTGTGGGGAGGCTTCCTGCCGCCCGGAGGTCTCCTGGATTTATGGGCTGCTCAGGGTGGGCCCCCAGGGGCTTCCCAGCAGCCGCCCCTCCCAAGGAGGCTTGGGTGGCCAGCCCCCGGCCTCCCCCCGCCACCGCCCGCCCAGCCATACCTTCCTGTTGGGCCGGTCCAGCCGGGGAAGACTTGTCACCCATCTGTCTCAGAGACAGCGGCCAGGACGAATGGGGGAGGACACTAACCCCACAGAAACCATTAAAACCATGCAGCCCCATAAATCTCCCGGTATAGAAAGTGTGTCATGAGTTGCAGCTGCTTTCATAAAATGCAGCTCTGACCACATGCTTCCCAGTCGCCCCTGAAGGTAAGAAAGCCCGGAGCCGGGCCAAGTCTTGTTCTCGAAGACGCTGACCGGCCAGAGGGGACGGAGCGAGTGGGCGGGCCGGGGGTGCGGGCCATCGAGCCGGGACCCGCGCACTCGCCATGAGGTGTCTCGGCCGTCCGCCTGAAACGAGGTGGCCAGCTGGGCAAGCTGTGGCCAGACCAGGCCACGGGCCACAGCCCGGCACAGGAGTGCTCAGGAATCCCCGGGCTGCCACCCCCGAAAAGTCCGACCTCAGACCTCAGAGAAGGTGGGGACCTTAGGGCCGGCTGAGGGTCCCTCCTTTTTACTTCTCGGCAAAAGAAGTCCTGGTTTGCCTCTCTCTCTCAGAACCAAGAGCAACGTGAAAGCTGCCTCAGTTTCCCAGCCACGCCCCGGTGCTCAGGCTCGTTCTTGGGAGGGGAGAGGGGTGAGGTGCCTGGGACCATCTCACTGCACAGGGATCCCCAGAGGAGAGGATGTCGGGACATCCGGGAATTGGAGAGGGAAACTCTGGGGAAGACATGAGTCCTGTTCCCTGGGAAACGGTCCCAGTCTGGCCTGGCCACCTGCATCCCCCTTCACAAGTGAGAAGGGGTCGGGGGACTGACCACCCCGCTTGGCCAGAGGCTCAGGGAGGAGAGTGGACCTGAGCCCTGCCTGCCCAGTGGGGTGCCCTCATCACCGGGCTGGTCTCTTCCTCAAAGGAGCCAGAGAGAGATGACCCCCTCTCCCAAGCCAGAGGGACCGAAACAGCCTGGCTTGGCCCCCGCCTCCCACCCCAGGCCTGGCCAGAGAGGCCAGAGTGTCACCCCGGAGGATGGCCTCACACAGCCCCAGGAGATGTCCTCTGGCCAAACCTGCCTCCCAGCCCCCCCAGGAAGGCCCAGCGAGGAGTGCTGCCCCAGGCCGGTGCACCAGCAGGAGTCCTGGGCTCTGAAGGAGGAGAAGGCAAGAGGGTCGATCTCCCCGAATATGGCCTCAGTCCAGGCCCCTCATTGCCCTCCTGGACGCGTGGCCTCCAGCGCTCCCAGAAAGCTCGATGCGGACGGTGCTTCTGGCTGCAAATTGATACGTGCTGCACAGCGGGGGTGTGGCCCGTCTGAGGTCCCCAAACATACCCCGCAGCCCAGTCCCCATTAAGGCCACCACCTCCAGGCAGCCCCTTCGCAGGAGCTCAAAGGGCAGCCCCGCCTCCCCAGCTGGAGCCCTGGAGTTGGGGCGTCCAGCAGCGACGGGTCCTGTCGTGCACCCTCTGCACACCCCACTCGGCTCTAGATCCTAAAAGTCAACCCACACCCCAAGGACAGAACCTGTTTCTCCAAGGAGCCCCGAAGAAAGGGCGTCAGGCCCGGAAATAGGAACCAAGCGGGATCCAGACCACAGCACCAGAGTCCGGTGGCTGCTCCTCGGCCAGCCACGTTCCCCTGGGGGAATCAGCATGTGCCTGCGAGCCTTTGGAAGGGTGTCCCCGGTCCCCTGCCACGCCTCCCGCAGCCTGCTCCGGAGGGTGCCCTGGGGCATGGGGGACGGGGGCCTGGCCCTATTTCCCAGCCCGGCGGAGCTGCACACGGCAGGTGTGTGAAGACTGGGGGCAGGGGTGCTGGGTGAACGGGGTGCCGGGCACTGCTCCCAGCACGGGCAGCGTCAGGACCCACCCGATCCCTGCCACGGCGGGGGGAAATGCCCATCTGAGCCCTGCGTCACTGCGAGAGATGCTCTGTGACCCTGGAGACAGCTCCCCGACCAGCAGAGAGGACAAGTGCTGCCCGTCACAGGTGTGGGACACAGCCAGTGTCCCAGCCCCAGGTGCCCAGCTCTCCAGGCACCTTGGACAGATCCCTGCCCCCACCCCTCCAAACCTCCACATCCCCATCTGTGAAACAGGAGGAGACACCTCTCACTAGCCAGCCTTGCTAGCCCTGCAGAGCCTTCCCTCCTGCCCCGCCTCCCTAAGGAAGGATGCTCAGAGAGGAAACAGTGCAAGAAAGAAGAGGAGAGGAAGCTCCAACGAGGGGGACCGAGGCAGCGGCAGCTGCCCGCCCACCCGCAGCCCCCTCTGGAGCTCGGCACCCTGCAGCCGGCTGGGAGGGGCAGTGGTGGGAGGCGCAGGCTCCGGGCTCCCCTGTCTGTGGGGACAGGGAGTCACTGTGCTGGGAAGGGGGGCGGGAGGCCCGGTCAGTGCAGCACCCTGAGGGATCAGGGGCCTTTCCGTCAAGCTGTCACGGGGGCCCTTGGGCCCTCCCTGTCCAACCTGGTGGTCACCCGCATTCCTCGACCTCAGCCTGACTCACGCGGACCCAGCTCCACATCTGGCCTCCATATGGGGCTGGCACTCTGGGGGTGGGAAGGAGGGGAGGTCACATCTGGCTGGGGAAATCGCAGGATCCCCGGGGGGCCAGTGACCCCCAGGGAAGGGTCAGCGAGCCTCTGAAACACCATGCCACGTGCTGCTGGCTGGTCTGCGTCCTGCTCCCTGGGGCTGCGGGGGGTGCACTGGGGGTCGAGGGAGCATCTCCCAGGAACGGCCCCTGGGGATCGGGAACATCCGTACCCCCACCCAAGCCCCGAGATCGAAGCGTGCTGTGGACACAGGCGCGTCGTCCCCGGACGGGACTGATCAGGAACAGCTCTTGAACTCGAGGCCAAGAAAAGGAAGGGGAGGGAGTGTTAAGAGGGGAGAGGCCCTCATTTGCTGAGAGGCCCCACATCCCTGGGGCTGGTGAGACAAAAAGAGGCCTGAGTTCGGGGCCTCTCCGCCCCCCGACCCCATCTGATCTCCAGCCTGAGCAGCTGGACGAGAGCCAGGCAAGGGCCAGGCTCCGTCACGACATCCCCACCTGCTCCCCGGTAATCTGCAGGCATTCCCACCACCGGCAGCACACCCACACCCACCCCCCATTGGGGATCGGCCCGTGACCTCCGTCCCCCACATGCCAGGCCCATCGCCAGCACCCCAGTCCCCACTACAATGTCTGCCACGTCAGCTCCATCAACTCTAAACGTCCCCCCAACACCACAGTGACCCCACCTGCCGGTTTACCAAGGAGGATGTGTCTGGCTTACCAGGAACGGGGATCAAGGGTCCCGGGGGGGGGGGGGACCTGTCCTTCAGCTTTCTAAGGGACAGCTGTGCCTTCTCTGGGTGGCCAGAGGCTCCGGGCCCTGGCACGGGGGAGGAGAAGCCTCTCGGGCTTCGGAGTCCCCGGTCTGGAGCAGAGTCCCAGCATATCGTGGGCAGGACGCAAGTCCCCCATCGCAGGTGTTCGCATGGATTCAGCAAGGACGGGAAGGAAGGCAGGGAGACGCCCCACCCCAGCCCGGCAAGGCCCCAGGAGGTCCCGGGGCACACAGGGGCATGTCAGTGTGAATGAGAGCTCCGCTTAGGTCCCGGGCCCACTCCTGCCACGGGCCCCCGAGAAAGCAGGAGCGTGCGCGCACAACCTAGAGAGCCCTGACTCTCCCCACAGATGCCAACAGCGTCTCCCCTTCGAGCTGTACCTCAGAAGTAATCCTTGCGGGATCTCAGGAGGCATGCTTGACACAAATCATCTTGCAAAAAGCATTTTGATTTTTCCATCTGGTGGTGCCAAAATGTCTTTCAACAAAAGGGGTGACTAATAAACATTTCTGGGAACGAATAATTTTTCCAAGAACTGGCAAAAGTGAGATGATCTCACCTTTCAGAATGTGAGCTGTCTGTCTCCCCCCACTTTCGAATCCCAGGGAGAAGGAAGAGGCCGGAGGCAGCACCCAGGCCCCCATGGGCCAACGTGAGCAGGCCCGGCTCTCGGTGGGCTCACGGTGCTTTGCGCACGCGGACGTGGCCGTGGCTGCTGAGGCCCACGCGGGCCTCTCCCCAGCCTCCCTGGCCCCCACACCCCCGAACCCAGCACCCGCTTCCCCAGCCTGTATCCACTTCTGTGCCCGAGGCCTTCCTCCCTCTGCCTGGGAGCTTGCTTTGCCCCGGGAGCAAAGGTTCCCGGTGCCCCCTCCTCCGGGAAGCCCTCCCTCCACACCCTCTCTGGAGAACCAGTCTCTGGACCTCAGGCTGGCCCACGTTCCCTGCTCTCGTCTGTGTGTCCTTCTCCCCTCCTAGACTGTAAGCTCCTTGAGGGCTAAGCCGGTGTCTCCTCCATATCCGTAAGCTCAGCACCCAGGACAGGAGAGGGCACACAGCAGGCGCTCAACGAGTGCGCGAAGAGGGACTGGCAGGGGTGGGGATGGGTGTAAGAGGGAGCAGGACTTCCTGGGATGTGTGAGATGGGGAGGGGGTGCAAAGGTGAAAAGGTGAGTGAGGACAGGGCCTCGGAAGAAGCTCAGGGACAAGGAGGAGGAGAGGCCGGAGGCTGGGTGGCCTCGGCGGGGCGGAAGGTCAGGGGAGCGGGAAGGGGCCATGTCCCGCACCAGCGGGCAGTGTGGCCTGAAACCTTTCCTGGGTCCCAGCCTAGCGGCCCCCCACACTCCCCTGAGGACAGAGTGTCGTCCCGTCACTCTCATCGCCTTGCCTCCCCGGCGTGCAGCTCCAGCGGGAGGGGCTCAGACGGCGCCGCCCCACGGAGTGCGGACTCTGCAGTGAACACGCATGTGCACACGTGCACACACACTCACAGGCACACACAGGCACACCCACACCCACACACCGCACTGCCACACGAGCACGCCCACACTGTGACACACATGGTCACACACACACAGGGTCACACACGCGCACGCACGTGTGCCCGTGCACACAGTCCCACACTCACACGTGCACACGCACACACAGTCACAGGCGCACACCCACATGCACACTCGCCGGCACACACGCATGTGCACACACACATGCGAATACACGCACACGCTCACATGCTCGCACACATACACACCCACATGCACACAGGCACACATTTGCTATCACACGAGCACACCTATACTCGCACACCCACACACTGGCACTCACACAAGCACACCCAGAGGAGCCCACTCGCACACACGCCCACACGCACGCACATGCGACACTCACACTCGTGCACACCCACAAGCACCTGCTCGCACAAGCACACCTCACATGCACACTCACGCATGCCGTCACACGAGCACGCTCACCAGGGGCATTCACACCAAGGAAGGGCCCCTCCCAGGCGAGGTGTCCCCGAAGAGCTGGCCAGCATTGCTAAGACTGGACAGGAACGCGAACAACTGTCCCCCACAGGCTGCTCACTGGCGGGGTCCCCTCGAGGGCGACAGAGGGCTGGGTGGCCGCAGATCATAGTGTCACCCTGCCCTGAGCAGATGGCGTGGGCCCCAGGGTGCTGGGCTGCGATGGGGTCTCATCCAGAAGGTGTCCTGTCCCCTGGAGGACACCTCCATGTGACAGGAAACTCAGGCCCAGGCCGGTGAGGCTCCTGCCCGAAGTCCCACAGCACGTTAGGGGTCTGCACGTCCAGACTGAGGGGCCGGTGCCCCTTCCCTGCACACGGGACCAGAACGGGCCACCCTTCCCCGCCAGGGGCACTTCCTGGATGCGACAATCAAGGTGGGGCTTGGCCCTGAGGCCCTCCCCCGACCCCAGTCCTTCTTGCCCAGCTTGGTGCCCACCCCAGCCCTACCCGCACTGGGCCCCTCTTGTGTGGAAAGCGCCAGAGCGAACACAGGGTGGGACCCACCCGCACACCCCCAGCCAGCCACAGGTCATTGCCCTCTGCCCGGTTTCCCAGCCTTCTGTCCGCTGCCCGGGTCGGCGGAGACCCAGCTCCACGTCCCCAGCGGGAAGAAGGGGGGCCCGGGGCCTGCTCTCACCTGGCAGGGGCAGCAAACGCGGGGTGCTCATTAGCGGCTCCTGGAACGTGCAGGGCACTGGTTACAATTTCTAATTGGCTCCCTGCCGGGTGGCAGTCAGAGCAGAGATGATGCAGCCCCTCAGAAGCCCGGTCCCCAGGCCCCCTTGGCCCGGCCCGCTCTGCCCGCCTCACCTCCCCGCTCACGGCCAGGCCAGCTCCCTCCTCGTCCTCTTCCCGCTCATCGCGCCCCGCACCGGCCCAGGTCTGGCCCAGGCAGGGGAGGGATGCCCCCACTCGCATGTTATCTGGGGGGCCGTGGTCCCAAAGGAATGCAGGGGGGGTTCTCCACAAACTCCTGCGAACCCAGTCATGACGCCTCACCACCCAGCCCCAGAGCAAGGCCTCCGGCTGCACCTGTGTGCCCCTGCCCAGCCCTGGGGGGCCGCTCCCCCCTTCCCGAACAAGCCTCTCCCCGAGGGCCTGCCTGCCAACCCCGCTGGGCTCTCGGAGACCCTCTCCAGAAGCCCCTAGGGTTCCCTCCCTGACACGTCTTTGTCCTGGCTGAACACAGAGGCCTGGGTGCTAAGCTGGGGTGGGGACTGCCCCCCAGTGTTTAGCCCCAAGAGAATCAGGAACAGTCCTGGGGACCAGAAGCCCTCGAGGGCCTTTGGAGAACAGGAAGGGGCGCAATGCCAGGCCCGGCCTCGAGGCCACAGTTAGGACGTTCCGGCTGATGGCAAGACAGCTTCAGAGCCCGGCTGCTCCCCGAGGGGGCACCCCACTTTTCTCCCGCACCTACAGCTCCCCAAGTCTTGTCCAGCAGCAGAATCTGTGGGTGCCTGGGCGGTGCGCCCAGCAGGGAGCGTGGGGCGGGAGCTGGGGTGGCCGCGATGAAGGCTTGCAGAGATGGGCACGCGGGCTGCTGCTCGCCCCTCCCGGCCTTGGGACAGGATGTGGGGCTAAAGGTGAAGCGAGAGGAGAAGCCCAGGGCAGGCCGCGGTGGACGGAGCAGGAGGACGGGCCTCCGCGGGCAAGTCACCTCCCCCGGCTGGGCCCGCGTCCCCACCTGTGACACGAGGGAACCGAGGCCAGCCGTCTTGGACACCTGCTTCACTCACATAATTCATGGGGAGGTAGGTCCTGGGGGTGCTGGGGGGAAGGCGAGGGCCAGGCCAGGGAGCAGAGGGCAGAAGGAACCCAGGGGCTATGCCCCACGTTCCGCACCCCGAGGAAAGGCGGGCCTGAAGCTGGGGGGGCGGGGTGGGGAGGACACGCAGGTGCAGGTCCCGGGGAGGGCCTGTGAGGCCCCTCTGAGTTCATGAAAAACAGGGTGTTTGGCCCGCCTGCTGTTAGGGGGCCAGGAAACCACCAAGGGGGACAAGGGTCCCTGGAACATCGGGGGTCAGGGAAGCTGAATTCGATAGAGGAAAAGAAGAAAAGAGAACAAAATGGGGCCGAGTCGGATAGAACCAGGTGGAACGTGGGAGATATTCTGGTAACTTTTAAAAAGCCTAATTTTTCCTTTCTTCACTTTTAGAACAGAACAGGGGCTGCGGGCCAATACCTCACAGAAGGACTGCTTGGCCCTCCCCTTCCAGCCCCTCTCAGGTGTCTACTCAAAGGATGCTTCCAGACGAAACTCAAAGCAATCCTTCCCCAAGGACACCCACCATTCCTTCCTCCTGCCCCCTGTTCTGGGCAGAGGTCTTCTCTATGACCCCGGGCTCTCCGGGCCTGCGCAGACAGCCCGCGCTTGAACCCCAGGACCCAAGCCTGGGAACGCGACAGAACCCTTGGGCCTTCTTACCTGAGCCCTCATCCCTCTGAAGGGTCGGAGGGGGCAGCGGGGTATCCTGCCTGGAAGGCCCCAGCAGGCACGCAGCCCAGGGCTGGGAGGCCGCGGCCCTACCTGGGCCTCTCCTCGTGCGTGTCCCCGGGGCTCAGAGAGAGCACCCCCCTTACCCTTAAACCATCTCCAAGTTTGCTCTTTTTCCAGGGGAATCAGAGGTTTCTGCACTGTCCTGGATGCAAACACTTGAAAGGGGCTTTGGGGAGTTCGCTGCAGGCCCCACGGGGGTCTGAAACAGGGCCCCCCGTGGCCTGACCACTGCTGGACACACCCCCGTCAAGGGGCAGGCCGGGCGGCCGGGGGTGGGGGTGCTCGGGCTCTGGGTGCATCATGTTACGTGTATCCTTGTGTGCGTGTATCCGTGTTCGTACACACACTCACACGGGGTACGATGATGACGTTTTGTAAGTTCTCAAAATTCCTCTGGGTTCCCTCGTGCATTTCATGACTCTAAAAGGGCCTGACCCTGGTCCTTATTAAAGAAAAATACCTTAGGTCTGGTTCAGATGGTTGGCCCAGGAGGACGGCGGGCTGGGCTGCTGGACGCCCCTGGGTCAGGGAGCGACGGACAAAGTTGTCCTCCAGCTCTGCTCCTTCCTCCCTCCCTTCCGGCCCAGCCACCACCAGCTGACTAGCCGATGTCCCTGCTCCCACTCCCATCAGGCCCCTGGCCCTGTGCTGGGTGTTTCCAGACATACAGAGCAGGGCAGAGCTGGAAAGGCGGACAGGAGAGGCCCGGGTGGTGGGGGGTGGCCGGGCCTGCCCAGGCCGTGGCTGGGGGACTCAGCTCTGGGGGCCAGGTGCAGAGGGGATGGAAGGGACCGGGCGACATCAGTGGCAGTGGGGGGCAGTGGAGGGAGGTGGGCAGGGTGGACTGGGGTGGCCAGGAAGAGCAAGGCCCAGCTCCCAACCAAAACAGCCAGGCCCACCGGGTCAGGGGGAGGGCCCGACGGTGGAAGGCGCCAGGCCTGGGTTCAGGGCCCCTGGGCCTGCATTCAGGCCGCGGTGACCTCTTGGCCGGGTGACAGGGGCCTCGGCTGCCCACGTGGACGCCCTGGTCTCCCCCAGCTCTGTCGGCATGATCCCCTGGAGACTTCTGTTTACTGGGCCCCGCTCTGCAGTGCCCCCCAGCTCCCTGCCCACATCTGCCCGGGGCGGCCTCCAGGGGCTCCCCTCCTCCTGCAGGCTCCCCAACGGCCTCCCAAGTCACTCCTTGACACTGTGTCACATGCTGTCTGGCCAGCGCAGACCTCCAGCCAGCACAGATACTCTCAGGGACCAGAAGCCACAAAGCCGGCTCCTTACCTCCCCCGGGCCAGCCTGGCACAAGCAGGTTCCCAGCAAGTGCGTCCAGAAGGGGGGCAGGGCCGCCCGACAGAGAAGGGGCGCAGGGAGGATGGGGTGTCGTGAGTGACGGGCTGTGTCACCCCTCCCCGGGGAAGGGGGCCAATGGCTCAAGGGACAGGGCTGTCAGCCCATAGCTCCGGGCTGCAAAAGACCCTCAGGGCCCCCCCACAAGCTACGTTCAAACTTCAGTGAACCATCAAAATGCAGATTCCCCGGCCCACCTCAGCCTTGCAGAGTCCACCTTTGGAAGGAGGAGGCTTCTGGAATATGAGTTTTAAACCCACGGAGCCCCTGTCCCCTTTCCTGATGCCTGGAGGACCCCACACTGAGCCACGGAGGGAGCCTCGGGCTGAAAGACCACAGTATGGATGAAGGCACTGAAGACCAGAGAGGGAAAGCGACTGGTCTGAGGCCACAGAGCCCTCCACCCGGTGAAGGCCAGAGGCCAGGCTGGGAATCCCAGCCGCAGGGGAGCCCCTGCCCGGAGGAGAGACCCCGGTGCCCACGTCCCACAGCCCCCTCGCGCCCCCTTGTGCCCCCGGAAGGCCCCTGGTGCCCCTGGCCTCCGAGGGCCTCGGTGGAAGAGCTGACACGTTCCTTGGGCGTGGGATCCCGCCAGCCAGGCCCCTGTCCGGTCACAGGGACTCCACGACCAGCACACAGCCAGGACCACCTGCCCCCCCCCCCAGCCGGGCTCCTGGCTGGTCACGTGGCCCCCGCCGGCCCCGCCAGACAAGGGGCCTGGCACTCACCATAGCCCTTCCTGCAGTACTTTTTCATGTTAATCTTCAGCTTCCCTTTGGAGGCCTTGCAGTAGGAGTCACAGTCTGCAGGGGAGGGAGAACACAGACAAAAAACCTAATTAGACTGGCCGTGAATAGGCCGGGGCCGCGGGGGAGGCCGCCTCCCCAGATACCCGGAGGCCTGTGATACCCACGGGCCGGGCCGGGCGGGCGGGCGGCCATTCAGGGCAGGCCCGGCCTTCTAAAGCGGCGCTTGGGACAAAGGGCCCCCGCCCGACCCCCCCCCCCCCCCGCCGTTGGCCCCACCAACCCTTCAGCCGCTGCCTGGAGCCCCCTTGGCCTCCATGAGGGACGCGGGGGGCTTGGGTATTGTGCCACCCAGGGCTTCTGAGCGCCACACAAACTCCCCCCACCCGGTTCTTAAGACACAACTGGAGCCTGATTAAAGCCGATAGACGCCTCATTGTCACCCCGCGCCCGGGGTCTGTGTCAGACGCTGGCTTTCATGGCGCGGAGCCTCTGGCTGGGGTCAGACCCCAACAAAAGAGGTCACGGAGGAAATTAGCAGCCCATGAAGCATTAGAAAACCCCTTTGGTGTCCACTCTACTGGAGTGTGCAAATAGAATGCTCCGCGGAGAGGAGTTCAGTTCTAATGGGCCCTACTGCTGAGACGCAGGGCTGCCGGGCCGCGTCCGCCAGGAGCACGTCGGGGGGCTTCCCGGAGCCGGGGCGCGAGCCAGGCCCAAAGCCCAGGGCCCCGGGGCCTGCCAGCCTTCGGGCCTGCATCTCCTGGGGGTGGCCTCTGTCCTCGGCCCGGCCAGGCCCTCTCCCCGCCAGCTCTTCCGACAAGGGGCCGCGACTGCTCGGCTGCATCCGCGGGTGACAGACACCCTTAGCACGATGGCCCGCCCACCAGCGAGGCCCAGGGAATCGCTCCGGCCTGCCCCACGCCACTGCCCGACATGCCAGGCCTCACTCAGTTCTCACCACCGTTCTTGGATGTGGGGCTGACAGTCCCATTCTGCAGGTAAGAACACGGAGACCACCTGCCCAAGGCACCCCTGAAAGCTGGCGCCCAGGCTGGGCCCTGAACTCGGACATGAGATGCCTAATGCGTGCGCTCCTGGTTATGCCATGCTGCGTCTCCGCGACCACCAGTGGATCCCCGCAAATGTGAGCCAGGCGTGACGCGCAGAGCGGGGATGAGGAGGACCCTGTGTTCCAGCAACGCCCAGACAGCCGGTGGAGGGTCCAGAATGTTCTAGGAGCAATGGCAGCACTGGGCAGGGGACGTGAGCTGGGGGTGTGTCCTGGTGACAGGTGAGGAGGAGGGGGCTAGAAAGGTGACACGCACACAAGGTGACCGCCCCGGGAGCAGGTGCAGCCCCTCTCCCTGCAGAGGGCATCACCAAGCCGGGGTGGGGGTAAGGAACGATTTGTGGGGAGCACAGAACAAAGCCGGGGAAGCAAGTCAGGCCTCCTGATGCCCCTCGCCCAACCCCCCATGGCTTAGAGATGCAGAGAATATTCAGAGATCCCCCTCCCACCACCACCCAGAGTCAGCCTCTGGCCCCCTGGGAGGTGGCCGCCTCCTTCCAGGTCCCGAAATTCACTGACAGGTGTTGGTTAGAGTCCAAACAGCTCCATCCCACTGCCCTGGGGGACACGGCCCGGCAGCCCCCTGCTGCCTCCTGAGCCAGCTTCTTCCCGGGCTGGGGCGGGGGAGGCACCCCGTTGGGAACCAGTTGCAGGAAATGGGGGAAAAAGCAGGCCGCCTACCTGCTCCCCTGTGGTCCAAGCCCTGGAACCGGCCCACCCGCCGGGATGCCCTGCCAGGGGCACCGGGAGGCTACGGTGCTAGTGACTTCTGCCAGCTGGCTGGCTGACGACCGGTGGAGGGGGACCTCTCGGGAGGCAGGGACGGGGCTGTCCAGAGACCATGGCCCGCATTCTATGGCGGCCCCGCGTGAGGGGTCAACACAAGGTGATGACCCGAACGCGGACACGGGAGACACCGGCACCAGGCCCACTGCCCGGAGCCTCACCGTGGGGGGCACTGCTCTGGGCCAGGTGGTGGCCAGCTCAGGGACAGACGACGTGCAGAGCAAAGCCACCACCACGCCTGAGCCCAGGCTGTGCGTGAGTCCTGCGGTCCCGAGCGAGCTGGCTGGAATCCCCCCCTGCTCTCTCCACTTAGGGAAGCTCATTGGAATGCGAGTGGCGCTGGGTGACGTTATTCCTGGGGCAGCCTTGAACCCCTCGCTCCTCGCCTTCTGGTTGTTTTTTTACCCAAGTCAAAAGTCGTTGGCCCACGTCAGTGCCTGTGTTCCGGTCGGCAGGAAATCACCTAGGCCCTGCGTCCCCGGCAGGCCTCCGTCTGGGCCCTGAGGCACACTGCCCGGGGTGGGGGGGCAGGACCGTGTAGCCGTGGGCTCTGCAAGCCTGCGAGGGAGGCACTGCTGGTCCCGCCTGAAAGCCAGGAAGCCAGGGCTCAGGAAGGTTCTAGAACACCTGCCGCATGTAAGCCACGCACTGTGGGGAGGAAGGCACGACAGCAGAGACTGGGACAACCTCTTCCCAAGGCACCATGAGCTCTCCCTTCTTGCCTTCCCTCCTGGTGACATCCACAGCTCTTCTGTCCGGAGCTAAGCATCCACCGGGGACAGAATCGTCCTAGAATGTGTGGCATCCATTCCCAGCCCAGAGGGAACCTGCTTGACAAGTCTCAGTCTTCCCCGTGAATAGTAAGAGCCCACACCTCAGTGACGGCCCCCGGACAGTACCGACGAGGCATATTTGTACGAGCCCCATTTTAGCAATGAGACCGTCTAGCTGGGAGCCCGTGACCTCACGGCCTGCTTTCCAGCCCGGGCCATACAGCGGAATTAGCCGGAAGCTTTTAAAAAACACTGGTGTTGGGGTCCCATCCCCAAAACCTTCTGATTTCACTGGTGGAGGGGGCAGGCTGCGTGTCCTGATTCCTAACGTTCCCCAGGGGACCCTGATGTGCAGCCAGCCAGGGTCCCAGGGGCCGCTGTCCAAAGCACTGGAGCTGTGGGAGGAGGCGACAGGGCACCCAGAGCACCCACACCGGCAGAGGAAAGGCTCGGAGAAGGTGGCTGTCGCTCACCCTGGGGGGCACTCAGAGAACCCCAAGCCGCCCGCTCTTCAGGAAACGGCGCTGGCCTCTGAGCATTTATGGTTGTACTTGGGGGGGGGAGGGGTCCTATGTCCTTCCTTTCTGTCCATCAGAAATACTTTTTTAAAAAGATTTTTATTTATTTACTAGAGAGAGAGAGAGAGAGAGAGCATGAGTGTGGGGGGCAGAGGCAGAGGTAGAGAGAAGCAGGCTCCCCGCCGAGCAAGGGGCCCGACGCGGGACTTGATCCCAGGACCCCGGGATCATGACCTGAGCCGAACACAGACGCTCAACCGACTGAGCCACCCAGGCGCCCCAGAAATACTTCTTAAGTCAGTGTGCTTGTTGTAAAATGTCCCTGACTCCCTTCAGGTTTGCCGATTCCAATTTGGTTGTGAGCTAGGGAAACAAGAACCGAGGCTGTTCGAACTGTCCATAAAACACGGGTAAACCGGCTTGGAATGAGGGAGACGGAAACGCTCTCCTCGGGGTAAAGTGAATAACGTCCAGAACGCGGACACCGCGGCAGCTATCTGGCGGCTTGCGGACTCTTTGTTTTGGGTGTATTCCAGAGAACTGAGGTCATTGGACAAGTGGTCCCTGGACAGGGAAAATGTTCCTGCGTTTTCTTCTTTTATCAAATACAGACACAGCTACAGAGACTGCTTCAAGACGGGCAAAGCACAGCTTTTACGTGCAGTCCTGAGCCCTTCAAAATGGCATATCTACTTGGCAGTCACCCATGTGGCCTCTCCTCGTTTGGGTCCAAAAGAGCTGTAAAGACAACGAGAAAAATGAAAATTCACACTCACGCCAAAAACCAAACTGATAGATGACCCAATGTTGGAATCTGGGAGCAATCTCTATTAATTAAAGGCAGATGGTGGTGGAATGAGCAAAACCTGTCCCAGGTTTTACCTCAAGACGCAGCCTTTTGTCCGACGCACGGAAAGACCTTGAAAAAAGAGAGGACACAGGGACAGCAACCAGAAAACAAACAGGCAGAAAGTAGGCAGGAGCACTGGGGCTGGTGCCCTCTTCCAGGGAGGGAGATCCTAAGGAAGGGTGGGGCCCAGGAGGACAGACAGCACTTGCATATTTGAACTTGCATTTTTATCAAAATTACTGGTGCAGAGAATGAGGAAATCAGGCAGTGCAGACATAAGGATACCATCTCCACGGAGCAAAAGTGAATCGAGGCAAAACACTGGTAGAAGCCAGGGCATAGGGCCAGACCTGCATCTATTCCCCTGCTGTCCAGCTTGTAGCTGAGATGGGAATCCAGCTGTTGTGCTAGTAGAGGGACCGGCAAAAAAATTTTCTTTTGCAAAATGCCTAACAGTAAATATCTTAGGCTTTGCAGGCCATACGGTCTCTATCACAAGTATTCAAAGTCCGTCGCTGGGGCTCGACAACAGCCATGGACAACGTGTAACGGAAGGGGCATGGCAGACTGAAGATCTAAAAAGACACGGCCTCTGTGAAATTGGAGAAGAAAGCCAGAAGGGAAGACTAGTCCGAGCTCAAGAGGCCATATGACAAGACAAAGAACGTGACACAGGAAAGAAAGAAGAGCTGGAAAAACCAAGACGGAAACCTAAAAACTCAGCAGCACCATTGAAACCCACTTTGGAAGCGGCAAAGAGAAAGGATCCTGGAGACACCTGATTCGGACACAGAGAATAAACTGGGGAAACTCTCGCAAATTCTAGAGGAAGAGGATAAAGACTTGGAAACCACGAAGGAGAGAATGGTAAGGATATAAGAGAGAACGTGGAGGGGGACATATGATGGGGAGAGAAGGCAGCAGAAGCCAAGTGGGATAGAAACAAGGATCGAAGATCAGACCCCTGAGCTAAAGGCAGACCGACATATGCACAAGGAGAAGGCTCACTGACATTTTGGAAAAACATCAAGGAAGAGACCAACACCCAGACACATCTTTGCCCAACATATGAAATACCAGGATGAGGGAAGATTATAGATGGATTAGAAATCAGCGACAAGAAGCCAGCCAGATGACCACGGAGCGATGCCCATAGGTCTTGAGGAGGGAAAAGTCTGTGATCGAGGAATTTTATACCCAGCTAGACTGTCTCATATGTGTGCAGGCCACAGTGAGCAGAAGGCATTCTCCAGTGTGCACGGATGCAGACGATATTCCAATCGTGCATCCCTTTTGAGAGAGGTACTTGAGAATGTTCCCCAACCAACCATGAAATGAATCAGAAGCAAGAGTTTAAGAGAGGAAAGTCTTGGAGAGATCGTATGCTATGAATGCACCGGTCATGGGCTCGGAAACCCACGAACACGGAGATTTCATATTTGGTTCTGAAACTGAAGGCAAATACCAAAATAATTTTCAAACGTTTGAAAGGAAACGTCAGTGTATAAGTATATATAAGAATAAATAACTATAAAATGTAGTCAGAGGGGCGCCTGGGTGGCACAGCGGTTAAGCGTCTGCCTTCGGCTCAGGGCGTGATCCTGGCGTTATGGGATCGAGCCCCACGTCAGGCTCCTCTGCTATGAGCCTGCTTCTTCCTCTCCCACTCCCCCTGCTTGTGTTCCCTCTCTCACTGGCTGTCTCTATCTCTGTCGAATAAATAAATAAAATCTTTAAAAATAAATAAATTAAAAAAAATAAAATGTAGTCAGAAACTTAGATCATATTAAAAAAACTGAGCAACAGAATGAGTCGTAAGTAGGTAGAATGTAAGAGATGCTCTTTCCTGCTTGACTCTGACAAATAAAAGCCATTCGATCAAATAGTGCTTTCACAAAGTCCAAAGGCAACCACAAAACACTGGAGAAAATGGGAAATAAATTATAGGTACTATGGGGGTGCCTGGCTGGGGCAGTGGGTAGAGCATGGGACTCTCGATCTCAGGGTTGTGAGTTTGAGCCCCAAGTTGGGTACAAAGATTACTTTAAAAAAAATTTTTTTTAAATTATAGGTAGTATGTTAAAAAAAAAGAAAAAAAATAGAAAAAGTGGAATATATAAAAAGCAACTGAAATCAATCAAGATTACGAAGAGCAGGGGCGCCTGGGTGGCACAGCGGTTAAGCGTCTGCCTTCGGCTCCGGGCGTGATCCCGGCGTTATGGGATCGAGCCCCACATCAGGCTCCTCTGCTGTGAGCCTGCTTCTTCCTCTCCCACTCCCCCTGCTTGTGTTCCCTCTCTCGCTGGCTGTCTCTATCTCTGTCAAATAAATAAATAAAATCTTTAAAAAAAAAAAAAGATTACGATGCCTGTACACGGATTCAACCCCTCTACTGAAAAATGGATTTAAAAATATTGAAATAACCATTTCAGAGGGACATCACTAAATAAAGCAATTTGTTTTTAAGGCTTACAACTTTGAAAGAAGACGTTGTAAGCCTCTTTAAAGAAGTTCTAAGCTCGTCACCTAACAAAGAATTCGCCCGTGATAAAAAAAGCATGTCTCGTGTGGAATAACATCTTATCGAAATATATTAAGAACAAAAGTCTTAGGAACACAAAAAGGAACGGACAGTAACCTGAGCAGTAAGACGGTGCTAAACGAATTGCAAAGGAGCTGGAAGCACACAGGCCACATTTCCTGACCACAATGTAATCAACAGGATTTATTGTTACACAGAAAAGAATGAAGATACATGTACTCGACTCCGGAAGTTAGAAAACGAGCAAAACAAACTCTGAAGAAAGCCGGAGAGAGACTGGCAGCAGAAGCAGAAAGTAATCACGCGGGACGCCAGAAAAAACGGATTTTCAGGAAAGCCCCCAAACCGATACACTTAAAAAAAACACACACACACAAAAACAAAAACAACCAAACAAACAAAAAACCCAGACAAAACACTGTCATCTCTAATTATGAATACGAGACAGAAATCAGACCCACGTTAGGAAGTAATGAGGAAGGGACTATAATCACAGCGGAAAGAACGTTTTATAAATGGTAAGGCTGCTACCGTATGCAGCTTTAGGCCGAAATCTTGGACACCGAATGAAATGCATGACTCTTTAAGGAAAACGTAAAGGAGCAAGTCCAGCTAAAGAAGAGACCAAGATCTTCAGCCGTCTCTGGGTCCAATGCTACTTGATCCGGGCAGAAACAGGAAAAGGTGGAAATTGGTGAGAAGGACCACGTGCAAATGGTCGATCATTTTGCAACTTTAAAAAAAAGCGGGGCGGGGGGGGGAACCTGTGGTTTCACCCTGATATAAAAGCCAGCATGAGCTTACCCACACACAGACCCTGCAGACCAGCTGACTGATCTGATTCACCAATCGGGCCCATGTTTTCTGGCCGGCGGGGTCCCAGCCTCCCTGGACCGGTGGCCGGGCCCCCAGCGCCTCCGTCTGCCCCGCACAGGAGTAGTGAGTGGGGGTGAGAGGGATGTTCTGTGGCCCCCACTCTCTCAGGGGACCCTCTGGGGCTCGAACTGAGGGTACAGGTAAGTACAGTGAGATCTGCAGGGGACCCCGCACCGGGGTCACCGGCCGCTCCCGTCCTCCTCCCCAAAAAGACAGGAGCTGCCAGGGAGGGACACGGGGACCCGGGAGAGCCGCGGAGACCCGGAGGCTGCCATCTGCGACTCGCAGCAGGCCCATCCTGGCTGGCTGGCATCCTGGCTCCTCCTGGGAGCAGCCGACCTCCCTTTTATTCCCCCCACCTGCTCCCCTGACCAAGCCACAGCCAAGAGCCAAGCGGGGGACGTACAGCCCAATCCCAGCGGCAGAGCCGCTCCCGCCTCTCCCACCACCTTGGGTCGCTCATCCCTCTGGTCTGCCTCCTGTGTCCCAGGTGCCAAAAGTCCTGCTGGGCAGGCCTGCTCGCCGGATCGAAGCTCATCTCCGAGCATATGGCAGGCGGGGCCCAGCGTCCCCCCGTTGGAGCCAGGGGCGCTGCATCTGGCACCTCCCTCGGAGCAGGGAGGGGAGCTGGCCAAGGTCTCGCTCTGAGCAGCACCCCTGCCTCTCTGCTTTTGGGCTGTCGGGCTTGGGAAGGTGGGGCCGTGGGGGTAATGAGCAAGGGACACCAGCCCCCGAGGTCCGTCCCGAGGCTGAGGCCGGAAGGGTGGGCGAGTTGGCAGATTCCACCGGCTGGGCGCCGGGGAGGGAGGGGCTCCTGGTCCCCCCTGGCCAGGGTGGAAGAGCTCAAGGGTGTGGGACTAGGAGGGACACCCCGCTGGCTCCATCCATTCCCCCCGGGCCCCTCTGCCCACCAGCAGGTGACAAAAAGCAGGTGAGGCCAGTCTGCCCAGAGAAAGTGTGCTTCGGCTCCCTCTGCCCCGGAGCCACAGAGCCGCCTGGAAGCTCTCAGGCCAGGGTCCCATCTGCACACAGCGGCCGTCCGTGGGTTGCGTAAATTAGGTAAGGATTGGAGGCACTCCCCGTGAAGCCAACTCTTGCCTCTTCGTCCGGGGCTGCAGGTGACTTAACGCTCTCCCCTTGGTAAGACCGCCTTCTTAGAATCTTCCCCCACAAGCACTGTACCCAGGGGTCGGCCACCTTGTGGGGCGAGCCAGGCTCACAGGCAGCTCCTGAGCACCCAGACGTCTCTCTAGGCCCACGCAGGTCTTGGCCGTCCACTCCAACACCTCTAAGCCCTACTTGCCTCTACAACATAATGCCCTGCTGACCTGGGGCTCTGGGGCAGAAAAGTCAAGGACCCCACCCCCCAAAATGAGGCAGCCCCCAGCAACGGACAGCCAGAGGAGCTAGGCATGAGGTACCTGCAACCTTATGAGCCAATGACTAGAAAAAAGCCAAAAGTGTTTGCAACACTGATAGCAAAGGATTAGGGTCTTTCATATATAAAGAACTCTAATGAATCAATAAGACAAGCAATGTAAAATTCAAAGGAGAAGAACAGGCAATTCACAGGGGGGAAAAGGGGGGACAAGGAGATATAAAGTGGCCAATCTCAAATAATCCAAGAAATGCAACTTAAATCAATGGGAATACAAGACTTGTGGCTGGCAAACTGACAAAGGCAAACACACATACAGACACACACACAATGGGGTAGGTGCAAATGCCTCTTCTCTGAATGCAACTGACATCGAAATGTCAAAACCACGGGAAGACGCACACCGTTTGGTGCAGCGCCCCGACATCTATGAAGTTATCATCCATGCGTTCCCTTACAAAGTTAGCTAAGCGAGTTCCGTGTGGCCAGGGCTGGGAGGCTCTGGGTGTACATGAGGCTCGGGAACAGTCGGGGGGGTGGGCTTTGCAGCAGGAGGGGACAAGTCAATAACATGGGTGTGATCACGCTCACCCAAGAGTGACACTCATAAAGGGGAGACGATGAGCAGAGGGCACTGGTGGAGAATGGGTGTGGGGATGGATTAATGAAGGCCAGGCTGAGGGAGGTGACATTTAGGAGGACAAGGACTTAGCTCTGTAAAGCACACAGAGCAGCAAAGGGTGAGGCAGGAGGGAGGAAGCGAATGAAGGGGGTGGCAGCCAGAGATCAGGGGGTTCCTGGGGGCTGGTCAACCTGGCAGGGGTTTGCATTTTATTCTAGAAGAGTACATTATGCACCAAACTGTGGGTTGGTGGGACCATGGTTGGTTTTTATGCTCTTGCTTTGGCTTCTCAATATTTTTCATTTTACTATAACGAGTATATAATTCTTGTATTCGAAAGAAAAAAACACTAAAAATATTCTGAAGCCTCTCTCTCCTCAGTGAGGACGGGGACCACTAAGTTACGGGGGATCCTATAATAAGCTGATATCTGTCGTCAACAAGGTGACACTTGTATTTGTAATCCACGGGGCTTCTGCCACTGGGAAGTGCTATATCCCCCCAAGAGATGGTGAGTGTGTGTGTGTGTGTGTGTGTGTGTGTGTGTGTGTGTGTGTGTGAACTTCCATCCTCTCGCAATTCCACACACATTAGACCAAAAGTGAGTTGTCAGCCACTGTGCATCTGGGAATATGGTTGGGAGTGAGGGTACGGCTCTAGCTAGAGTGACCAAGGATCTTCCCTGAGCAGAAAACACAACACCCAGACCTACGCAGTGTGAAGGGAGTGGGGCAAAAAGATTTGAAGGAAGAGGGTTCCGAGCAGGAAGAACAGCCTGTGCAAAGGCCCTGAGGCAGAATCATGTCTGGCACCTTCCAGCAACTGCATGAAAGCTGGGGTGCCTTGCACAGAGTGAATGGAGAGAGGGGGCAGAGAGGCGACTCACACAGTCTGATGGGCCGTGCGGGGCCCGGTATGGTTTGGATTCTATTTTAAATGGAATGCAAAGCCACCAGAAGGTTCTAGCCCAGCCTCAGCTGCTCGATGCTGCGGGGTGCGGGGTCTCTATGTTGCGTGGGTGGAGGGAGGTGTTCGTTCCCCCACTAGCAGGGATGGGGACCCCAAGCTGCCCAGGCCCCACCTCACACCTGAGGCCCCCAGAACACGACCTCCACTCCGCACTGTCCTTACAAAGAGCCAGCTCCCAAGCTCTTGGAAACCTGCCTTGTCGTTCGGCCCCATGAGCTTCCTTTCTTCTCGGAGTGCAGCTACATATTCCGGTGGGGACGTATGGACCTGCGTGCTTTCTAGTGGCACGAACCAAGTGCCGGGTCCTCTTCCTGCATCAAGCTGGGGGCCGGGGGCTCAGCGGCTTAGAGCCGAGGCTGGTGCTCTGGCACCCACCCCATGCTCTAAAGGGAGCCCTGCCCTGCCTTTCTGTCCCTTCTCCAGCTACAGCCCCAGGTGCCCAGGGCTTCCCGGATGGTCCCTTGCTGCACCTGCAGGGCGGGCGGCATGTGCACTGCACAAAGGCACCCAGGGCCCTCCTTTCCCATACTTCCCCCCCACAGAGCCATCCGCCGTGACAGCTCAACCATCAGACCTGGGTCTGACAGATGTGCGACCGCCTCCCCAGCACCCACCCTCCTTTCTTCCCAGATAGCAAAGCCCAATGTTTCCCACTTAAATACTCTCCAAGACAGCCTTGTGGCCATGCACCCGCTTCTGGCCCCGACAGTGTCACTGGAAGTCACCTGGGAGGGGCTCCGGGGGAAGCAGCTATTTCTTGTAAAAAGGGGTCACATCACCAGCCCAATGATCTGGAGCCCTTAACCACACCGAGCCTCAGTTTCCCCATCAGTAAAACGGGGTCACGGTGATGACAATAACCATCCCGCCCACACGCAGGATGTAGGAGGGAGTAACGATGATGTGGTGACAGAGACCAGGTATGTCAGACAGAGACGGCCTCTTGAGGACATGACCTCTCGCCTGGGACCGCGGAGAGGACAAGGCGCTGCTAACCCGCCCTGGGAGCACGCTCAGCGCGTCCGTCCCCAGCTGACCGCGGTGAATGACGAGCGGCGAGAAAGCTGGGGCTGGCGGACCCTGGTCCTCAGCAGAGACTGTAAAACTGACCCAAACCAAGCAGCGGCTGGCGTGAGGAGGGGGGGTCTGGACCCCCGACAGGAGCCTCGTCTGCCTCCACGATCAGCCTCCTTTCTGGCCCCAGAGCTGCCCATCCGACGTTCCAGAACAGCCCGGCTGGCCCCTCTCCTGGTGGAGCACTGGCCCTTGGTCCTAGCACCTGGCACAGTGCGGGTCACCCCCGAACGCTCGCCGAACCCACGGGACATGGGGGCACAAAATAAGCCGAAAACAGTCGCCCCTGGGAGGTACCAAGCCTGCCCGGCCAAGCAGACCCACAGACACAGGCTCCCCAAACAAAGGACACAGTCAGCAACCTTGGCAACTCTTTGGTGACCCCACGAGAAAGCGTGCGTCCAGGCTTGGGCATCCGTGAAGCTCTGTGACAACAGAGGACGTGAGCTGGGCTGGAGAGGAGAGGGCTTGAGTGGCACCCCGAATCAGGAGGCCCTGCTGCCCATGTCGGTACTTGAAGCTGATGGCTGAAAAGTGACATCCTTGAGCTCCGGCCCCCCCCGGGGGGCTCTCCTGCGGGTCTCGGTCTGTTCTCTTTGGAGGGTCCATCTCCACCCCAAAACACGGGGGTCTACATAAAAGACAAGCAAAGGCCCGGAGCAGGACTCCGAAGGGAGGGCGGAGAAAGACGGTTCTGGAAAACGCTGGGAAACACAAAAGCCAGACCTTGGCGAGGGGCGGCTCCTTGCCTGGGGAGAGCAGAGGCAGCCGATAAATCTTGCCTCTCCAGGGAGGGTGCAAGGGCTTTGGTGTTTGGTTTGGACTTTAATAACACAGATTCTCAATCTGCTGCCTTATTATGAAAATATATTTGCAGATTTAAAATACTGGGCCTGGGATTCTGAGAGCAGCTCTTCCAGGAGGAGCTGGGAAGGCAAGGCTGGGAGCTGGGCTGACCCCATGGGAACAAGTACCACCCCCCCCCCCTCGCCAGCCGCCTGCCCTGGAAGTCTGTCCCATTTCGGTCGCCTGGTGTGAGACATAGGGACACTGGCCTCCCCAGAAAAGGGGACCAGCAAGCAGCCTTTCCCTCCCTCAGCTGATGAATGCAGTGACCAGCCCTGGCCTCTCCCTGGGGTGGGGGCGGGGGGGTCAGGGCGGCCTCCAGCCCAGTTTTGGGGGTGGGGTGGCCAGGCTGGGAGAGTTCAGGGACTGCGCTGGCCACGTGAGGCAGGAGAGCAGCCCCTCTTCTCCACTTGGAACAAGAGGGTGCCATGAGTCCCCAGCATGCTCTTTCTTCTTGCTGAACAAGATGGATTGGAAAACAAATTGGCTCAAATAAAGCATGTAATTAGATTAAAGCCTCTTGCCCAGAGCCTCTGGGGCTGCAAAAAGCCCTCCTGACTGGAGGCAGGACAGCTCGGCAGGCTGAACCAGCTCCTGGACATCCAGAATTTTCTCTTGACCCCCGGCCGCCCACCCCCAGTCCTCCCCAGCTGGCTTGAACCATGCTGAGGGGATTAATTCTACTGCAGAGATGGCCCCAGACCCGGCTCTCCACCAGCCCCACAGGCCTTGGGGTCACCCCATTCCCCGCCAGCAGATCCTGTCCCGTCCACGTGATGCAGCTGGGGCTCGGCCCAGCTCCAGCGTGAACACCTGCACGGTGATGAGTCTACACCTGGGCAGCCCGCCCCCAGCGCTTTCCACCCACAACCTCCTTTGAGCTAAGTAACAACCTCTAAGGAGACGGGCACGAGGGTCAGCACTGCCATTTCCATGACAAACACAGAAGACCGAGGCCCCGAACGTTCAGTGTCGCGGGTCCCCTGGCCGGTGGGGACACTTCACTTTTGCGAACACCAGCTGCCCCACGGCCCTTGTCCAGCATTCAAGAAGCTGCTGCCCCCAGAGAGTGGATTCCTCTTCCTGCAAGTGTTTTGGGACTAGCTCCCCATCAAAATGGCACATGAGCTTCTGGTCCTTAGTGTCAAACAAGGTATGAAACCAGGGCTCCTGGTTGTAGGGCTTGATCATTAGCAACTTATCTCCAGGAACAAACAAAACCAAAAAAAAAACCAACGAAGACTGCCAGAGGAGACAGGGATTCGGAGCAAGCCTGGAGCAGGAAAAGCAAACAGGCAGCACACGACCCAACAGCTTCCCAGGCCGAGCTCAAGGCAGACATCACTAATCAACCTCAGAACTCACTGATGTGTTCTGGGTGCTCCGTGGCAAAGCTGACACATTCTTGACATCCCTGGTTTATTCTGTCACTTGCCACTGGCTGATACACTGGACACAGGCCAGGGAGTCCACCTTCTCAGAGCTGGAAGGGTTCTTGAAGGTCGGCCCACCCACCCCGCGCCCGCCCTGCTGCTACCCCGAGCCTTAATCTGCCTCACCATGGATCCTAGGGTTCCACAGCACTTCCGTGAGCTGAGCCTCACCTGTTTCTGTAACTCCCCCAGCTGGCCTCAGCTCCCCGCTCTGGACCAGCCCAGCACACACCCACCACCCCTTTAACCAACAGAGCAGCCCCAAGACCTCAGAAGAAAGCATCCCTCCCTTCCCGGCCTCCCTGGTCTCCCCAAATTCCAAAACCATGGCTTTTAGAAGCCCCACCATGCTGGTCCCTCTCCTTAACCTCTCTGTTCCTCGGTTCTCTGCAGTGAGAGCCAGAAGGACTAATCCTGTCTCCTCCTTACTTGCGGAGTGTGGAGATGCTTCATGACTACGATGTCCTGCTGAATCATGGCCACCTGTCTGTCTCGGGGATGGGGACAGGGGAGAACCAGGGACGAGCAGGTCTGAGCCGCCCAACTGCCATCTCAAAGGAAACCCCTCTGGGTCTTCGTTCATAGCTTAAGTATCCTTCCCTGACGGACACTGAGAATGGATGCTGTTAGCATCACCCCTAGAACATGGTATGGAAGGATGGACGGACAGACTTAAAGGGTGGGGGGACCCTCTAGAGACTGACCCACTGGTGGGAAGAAGGAAGAGAAGAGCTAGCCAACGGAAGGGGAAGAAGAGGCGGGAAACTATGAGACCAAGAAAAGCAGATGTGCACGCCCGAGGGCCATTGCGAACAGAGGCAAGCGGTCCTACCACAGCTGGACAGCTTCGGGATGACGACGGCACCCCAGCACCATCCCGTCTTGCAGCCACTGCGTCATCCCAAAGGGCGGGACCGTGTTCAATGGGCACTGCTCAGTGAGCAGGAAAGTGGGCGAGGCATCTGGGAAAGATTTCCATCCAAAATGATTAAAAAGAAAAAAAAGGTACATAGCATTTCCATGAATCATCCCTCAGGTGTCTGCAAACCGTATTTATGGGGGGAGGGGGGTTTCTCGTTCCCCAGCCGCACAGGAACCCTGGCAAACACTGAAATCCGCCCTGTCATGACCAAACCGCTACCTTCCCACGTGGAGAACAAAGGCACTGTGTCTGCTTTGGGGAAGTAAAGAATTCTCAACAGCTCCACACAGTCACAGACGCAAATGCCCCCCCCCCCCGCCCTGGTAGAAGGTTCTAGAAGTCTTCACCGTCCTGGTGCAGTCACAGCCACTCTCCCCTGAGCCACTGCAGGGCCGGGAGGTCGGAGGTCACCAAGAGGCCAGTGGACACCCTGGACTTCATCCCTGCCTTGCCCTCCCCACCTGGACACATCTAGGCTCTCACAAGACGGCCAAGGTCATCTTCCACACCAGTCTTCCATTTTGTAACCAAGCGCCTCTTTGGTCTCCCGCAACTCCCCAGACACGGGATTTCCAACTGGTGCTCCGCATCTGTCTCCCAGTCCTGGAGGGTGCTCAGAATCCCCCCCCCCCACCCCCAAACCAGAGGGAACCACAATGAGAGAACAATGTGCCTCAGGAGTGGAGGCCTGGCTGGGAGTCCCGCCGATCCCCACGTGCCGCACCAGAAGTTCAGGCACAGCCCTCCCGAGAGGCTGCCGGGACATTTCGGGTGCAAAAAGACTAACCAGCTTTGACCCCTGGGGGTGGGGGCATACGTGTGGGACACACCATTTAGCTCTGCCCCCGGCATCCAGAAGCACCAGCTCGTGTTAGCAACCGGCCATAGCAACCTATGCCCCCCCCCCCACAGTTCCTCAGAGCCCGTTGATGTCACGTGCCTCTGCCCTTGGGAGAGCAGGCTTTATGGTAGGCCTGAGGCCCCCACCACCCCCGTCATCCCCCCTCCCCACAATAACATGCTCATCAAAACCTCGAACACAACTCTTGCACCAGAGATGAGCCCTGAAAACCCACCGGAGAGGACAGACAAGGAGGTCTGCTTGCTGCAGAAAGATAAGCTAGGTCTAGCTACACGAGGGGTCTCCGGCAGGGGCAGATGGCGGGGGTCCCATCCCTACAAGGGAAAGACAGGCAGACCGAATCGGCATCAAAGCTGGACAAATACAGCCCCCTGAGCTGTTTTAAGATGTAAACTCTGCCACGTTAGATGGACTTTCTAGGGGTTTTGCTCGAGGACCCCAAATATCCAGCTATGCCCCTCGTTCTCCTTATCTGCCGTTAGGGAACAGAAGCTCATCTGCCAGGGTGATGAGCCACCTTGGACCTGAGGCTTTGGATGAAGGAGGATTAGACCCAGCAGGCTCTCGGGGAAGCCTGCCCTTGGGAGGCCCGTGGAAGGCCGTGGGTAGCTGCTGTCACGTGAACACTTGTCTCTACTGTACCAGGTAACGGTCTGCTTCGGAATCACCTGTGCGTCTTTCCTGCACAGTGAACCACGGTCCCCTGATCTCAGGGCTCCGTGTTCCGTCATCTCTGTAAACCCAGCACGGGCCCCACCACAGGCCCTCGGTAAATGTGCAGGGGATGCATGAATGAAGACAGAATGAATAAACAGACAAGTGCACAAATGCTCGGGTTAGAATGCCCAAGGAATGCTGGGAATGGAGGGGTGGGTAGTCCTCCCAACACCACCAAGCCTGGCCGGACAAGAAATCCGCATTCTCAGCCTGTAGCCCAGAAGAGGCCAGGGGAAGGATTTATAGAGCACAGGATCCGTATTTCATAAACCCTTCCAAATTGCAGAAAAGGCTGCACCTGCCTACGTCCATCTGCGGCTGTTAATCCGCTGTAACAGCTCTGTGCCTTCCATTCTGGCCCCCGCTTGGAGGGCAGAGTTATCCTGTGTATTCGCCTTTAATAAGCTGAAGCCACTCGGGCGCTGTATTCACTGGAATCTGCTCCCACAGGGCCAGCCGCACGGGGTCTCCTTGTCGGCTCTCCGAGTGAACAGGGGATTTTGTGTTCGGCAGGGAAAACAAAGCTGTCCCGATGGGGATCCAGTTGGCTCTCAAGACGCTTCTCCAGCCAGAGCCAATGGTGGACACAGCCCGGAGCTGCTGTCTACACTGAAGGGTGATTCAGGGGAGCAAGGGAGGGGGAGACTAAGCTGGGGGCTCCCCAGGAAGGTCATGAAAGGGGGATGCCTGTAGCCCCGTAGCGTCTGCCGGCTGGTTGCTCGGCGGGTTAGCCCAGCTGGTTAAGCCACTGTCAATGAGGTCATGCCTTGGAACCCGGTGTCGCCTTTGCTTACTTTCCCGGGGTGGGGGTGGGGGGGCTACACCCCAAACCTGGGCAGCTGTCGGCCAGGATGCACATCTCTCGTCCTTCCTACACAGAGAAAAGGCCCTCACACTTTACCATCTCTTTCCAGTGCCAATACCTGGGGCGCCAGGATGACAGAGGTGGCCACAGATGCCCCTTTAGTCAGCAGAGCAAACAAAGGTCTATGGCGAAAGTGTGTGCCCGGTTCAGGCTCTTCCTGAGCTTAGGGACTACGTTACCCAGCACCCCTTGCAGGCAGGTGTGGTCACGTGACTGACTCCTGGCCAATGGGACATGGGTAGAAGTGATACCCGGAGAAGCCTCTACTGGGCTTACAGACTACATTACCCAGCACGCCTTGCAGTCAGGTACGGTCATGTGACTAAGTCCTGGCCAATGGGACACGGGTAGAAGTGATTCCCAGACAAATCTCCCCCTGTGGCCCTAAGCTCTCTCCCGCCAAACCAGTGATGACTCCAAGGCCCTAGGGGAAGGCAGAGCCACATGATGGAAGGAGTCTGGGCCCCTGACTCACTGCTTGGAACGGAGCCGCCCCACCAGAAACACCTGCGTTGGGCTGCTAGGGCTTCTTGTTGTAGCCATAGCCTGCCCTAACCAATAGTCATTACTGACTGGCTGGGTATCAGAGGGGGGACACGGGGCCCCAGAGAATAACCACCAGTCTTTTTACAGTGTAGGGAGGTTGGAGCAGACAAGACAGAAACCCACAGATGGTCCCCAAATCCCCGTAAAACTTGTTTTCCCTTCAAATAACGTACCCAGGATCGCAGATGTGGTTGGTACCCTGCCCAGAGCTCCCTTACGGGGCCGGTGCACCCACGTCCAGCTGCAGGTGCTGGGCAATGTAGTCCAGCTGCAGGTGCTGGGTGGCTAACAGCTCCCACTTGCACCTTCTCTGAAGGCTTGCCCTTGGCTGATGGAAACTGCTCTGCTTGCAAATATCTGGGACATTGCACACACATCCCCCACCAGGGGCGCAGTCCATAGCCTATGGCCAGGCTACACAGGCAGGTATAACTGTCCAGCCCTTTGACCTTTAAGCAGGATAACTGTCGTGTGATTCACTCTTCAGAGCTCTCTGCGGGATCAGGTTGAGGCCAGACTTCTCCCAAACCCACATGTTTTCCTAGCTTCTTCTGCTGCCCGGTCCTTCCCTCGCTCCCTTACTGGTTTCTCCCGAGAACACCCCTCAAAATATCATCTGCACAAGAATCTCTGTCTTGGGGCCCCGGATGACCCAAAAGAATGGCTGGCATTCCACCTCTTCTCCCATCTACAGCAATACCTTTGCCACAAAGAGGAAAAAGGGCAGGGATGGAATCCAGAGCCAGGACAATCTTGGACCAGAGAGACTAAAAAGATGTTCACCTGGTCAGAGCTTTCTCCATCTGCTAAAGACGCTGACATACGACTTCCCAACCCTGACACCGAAGGAGGTGGCCTCGTGGGGCAGAAGGAATGCTTCTGTAAACAAAGGGTGTGTCCCACCTGCTGGGTGTGGAAGGGGATGGGGGAGGGCAATGGGTGGAAAGTCTAATCCAGCCTGGACCCCAGTCCATTTCTAATCTGCAAACAAAATGACTTTCTCCTTTTCTCAACCCTACAGAGCCCTTTACAATTGAGCAGAGATCACAAAATGGGGCAAATGACACTTGGCACCATCTTCCCTAGGGAGAAGCTGACCACTCCAGTAGGGGTGGCTCTTACTGAACTCATGCTCTGCCCTGGGGGGCAAAGACACAAGGTCCCCGATCTCCGTGGCCATGCCTGGGGGCACAGCTTTAGGAGCAGAGAGACAAAGCAGCAGAGAGCAGAGTCCTGCTCAGCAGGAGATGGGGTTGGAAGGGCAATCTAGCATCATCCCAGATACAGGGCGAGGGAGCTGGTAGCCTCCCGCCTCAAGGCCACATTGCTCCTTCCAACCCTGAAGGTCTATGTCCATAGTAGGGAGGATGCCCAGTTAGTGGGCAGATAATGCCCAAGTCCATTCTCCCCTTCTCCTCCCCCCCATCCCCCAGGTCTCAGCACCTTTCTTGGTCTAAATCCACTATGGTCCCAGGGCGCCTGGGTGGCTCAGTCGGTGAAGCGTCTGCCTTTGGCTCAGGTCATGATCCCAGGGTCCTGGGATCGAGCCCTACATCAGGCTCCCTGCTCAGTGGGGAGTCTGCTTCTCCCTCTCTCTGCTGCTCCCCCTGCTTGTGTGCTCTCTCTCTCTCTCGCTCTGTCTCTCAAATAAATAAAATCTCTAAAACATAAAAATAAAATAAATAAATAAAAATAAATCCCCTATGGTCCCTTCAACACAGACTTGGAAAAGCCCCACTGCAACCCCCGGGCTCGGGGACCACCAGGCCCTATGACTTCAGTTGGCTTCCTAACAAGCTGGGAGGGGCCAAGTAGATCATGAAGCCTATTTGGCTTCGTTGAGAAGACTGAGCCCCAAACCGTCAATTGGCCTGGAGGGACGGACACTTTAATCGGGACGGGGAGAGAATCATGAAATACTCACAATCCATCCTCTTAAGTAAAAAACCACATGGTTTAAGGTCGTTGCTATTATGACTTGCTACGGCCTGCGTGGTATCCCGCCACAATTCCCACAGTGGGATTAGGGCCCTTAGCAGAAGAGACGCCAGAGGGCCCTGTCCCCGCCCGTGTGAGGACCCAGTGAGTCAGCAGTCTGCAAGCCAGGGAGAGGAACCCCCCAGAACCCAGCCACACGGATACCCTGATCTTGGACTTCCAGCCTCCGGATGAGTGAGAAAGTCAACTTCTGTTGCTTCAGCCGCACGGTCACCCCGGCGGACTAATACAAGTTGTAGAAGAAATCGAAGGGACCGCTGTGGGTGCTGCCCAACCCCCACACCCGGGCTGGGAGCCTTACTTGCTTCGGGTCAGTGGTTGCCGAGGTTCTGCTGGGGCCGAGCCTGCCCGCGATCCTGACCAAGACGGAGGACGGGCCGTGGGCTCAGGGGCTCAGCCAGCTTCCGGCACAGCCCAGCCATGGTGCACCCCCCACCGTGCCCAGCCCGGGGGGCCTCGACAGGAACCCTGCGGGGAGGCTTCCAGCCTGCCTCTGCCCAGCCCCGCAGCCTGCACACCACCCCCTCAGTCTCTGCCAACAAGGACCCTGTGACATCTGTGTGACATGGGGGGCGGGCCCCAGGGATTCCAATCCCCTCTGTCACTGACACCTGTCACTTGCCCCATTCCCATCAGCCGTCCCCCGGAGTCCCCAGTGGGAAGAGCTCCCAGGAAGGAGTAAATATTCCGCCCCCCTCGCTCCTCTGAACTCCGGGCTCATCCCTTTATCCTCCTCCAGGTCCTGAAGCCCGCTATGCAAATGGCCTCCTTTGTGCTCCCTGGGGTGACCGAGGCCCCAGGCAGGGGGTGGAGGTGGCGGTGCTCTCCCGGCCCTGCTCACCCCCAGCCTGACCTCTGCCCCAGCCCTTTGTGCAGACCCCCAGTGGGGATGAGCAAAGGGGGAGGGGGAGGAGACGGGGGAGGAGAGGGAATAAGAACGGTGGTGGAGAGGGGTGGAGAAGAGAGACAGAAGGAAAGGCAGAGAAAAGCAGACAGACAGACAGACAGAGTGAGAAGGAAGGAAAGAGGTCTGCTTCATGTCTCCTGGCCACGGGGAAGCCAACAGTAAGCTGGGCCCTCGGCAGTGGCCCTTTCTGTGGGTCACCAATGGCCAAAGCAGATGGCAGTTCACCATGGAAGGTCTCTGCTCCCACCATGGAGACGCGTGGCAAGGATTTACGATGGTGTCTCACTCCCTTGTGTCCTCTGACGTGGAGGCACCCCCTCTTCAGGGACATTCCCCTGAAGGGAACTCAGAGCCCACACCTCCCACCCCTCACCCCCAAAGCCATGGGGCAGCCCGCATTCAGGCCAGATGTGGCCCTGCCCCTTCTTTAAGCCACGAGTTTAGTGACGGTGATGGGTGGCAGACACGTCGCACTTGGCATCAGACATGCCACTCCACGTGATTAGAGCCTCCAAAGCAGCCCACGCCCAGGGACTAGATGCGCTTCTGAAAAGGACACTTTGTAAAGCATGTTATCGCAGAGCCTCTAACACTGAAACCATGGGGCAAACCAGCTATAAAACACGTTTGGGGCTGACCAAGGAAGTGTGAAGGCCGACTGGGTACCAGACGACACGAAGGACTTTTTGTTAATTTTGTAAGATGGCACCACGTCATTGAGAAGATTTAGAAACATGTTCTTAGTTTTCAGAAATGGGATTCTGAAATATTTAGGGGTGAAATGTAATGTCTAAGCTTTTCTTTCTTTTTTTTTTTTTTAAGATTTTACTTATTTCTTTGACACAGAGAGAGAGAGAGAGAGAACAAGGTGGGGCAGGGCAGGCAGAGAGGGAGAAGCAGGCTTCCTGCTGAGCAGAGAGCCCAACACGGGGCTCGATCCCAGGACCCTGAGCTGCAGGCAGACGCTTCACCGACCGAGCCACCCAGGCACCCCTAAGCTTTCCTTTAAAAATGTTTCCGCAAAAAACAAATTGTTGAAGCAAAGAGGGCAAAATGTGACTTGCTAAGGCTAGGTGACAGGAATGTGGGTATCCACCACTCTGTCCCCTCTACGGCCCTGAGGTTTTTCCACAATAAAAAGTCTAGCAATTGGTTAAGTCACGTTAATTCCAAAATACAGTAATTTATAGGAACGCTGAGAATTGGGGATAAATTTTATTTTAGATCGGCCTACCTTTGCCATGGAAAATGGACTAGCCGACATTTCCTGTGCGAACACAAGATCTCCCCGCTGACCTGAGAAAACATCGTTTTCTAAACCATTGGCTGCACCCATTTCAATATCACGCGTAAGTCACAAATGAGCTGGTCTATCTCTGAAGGAAGCAACTTCTTTCCTTAATACTTTGGGAGCAAACACATGGATTTTATCCAGTGTCGTTTTACCACCTTGATGACACTTATTAACATATGGGGCTGGATCATTCTTTGTTGTGGGGGCTGCCCTGTGTCTTCCGGAGGGGTCTCTCCCCACCGGATGCCAGCAGCACCACCCTCCCTCCAGTGGTGACAATCAAAAACGTCTTCCAGAAAGGTCCAAATGTCCCCTGGGGGCAAATTTAGCCCCATCGCCGAGAACCACAGACCTAAGCGAGCACAATGAAATCATATACTTAACACGTTCTACAAGCCAGGCTTCTCACCCAAGTTGACCCTCTGGAATGTATTTATCTTTACGCATGCGTCTGGTCCAACTCTTCCCTGACGTTGACCCTCCATGTGCAATCTGCTTTGTTAATATATTGTATCTTTCCATTTCATATTTGAATATTCTCCTACCATGTAATTCTATGGATATCCCCTAACTGAGTAACTCTACTGAAAGACATCTGGTTGTTTCCCTCTTTTGTTATTATAAACACATCACTCTCTCCCTACGCTAAGTGCCTAGAAAGGAAGGCATGGCGTCAAAGATACATTTTGATACATGATGCCAAATCATCCTTCATAGAAAGTAGTACCCACATGACCTCCCATCATCAGAGTGGGTGAGTGCCTGTTTCCCCAACCCTTTCAATACAGGGAATTACTTTTTGTTTTATAAATAGTTGTCAGTTTAATAAGTTCTGAAATGGTATTACTGTTAATGTTGTTTCTTTATTACTAACTAGGTAAGTATAATACTTCAGATGCTTATTGCCATGTCTATCAATTCTCCAAGTTTCTAGCTCATTCTCTCAACCCAATGTTGTAATAGAATCTCCTCCCTTCTTGTTGAATTATAAGAGCTCTTTATTTATTGAGGATATTCATCTTCGGTCATCCATGTCACAAATATTTTTCTCAGTTTTTAGTTTGTCTTTCTGTTGCTTATAGAGAGTTTTGACGTACAGAAGTTT
This sequence comes from Ursus americanus, assembly GCF_024610735.1. NCBI lineage: Eukaryota > Metazoa > Chordata > Mammalia > Carnivora > Ursidae > Ursus > Ursus americanus. The sequence goes on along the minus strand of NC_142140.1, from coordinate 63,877,697 downwards.
TTACTTTTATCAACCTAAGATCCTTCCTCTTATGATCTCTGACTTTTGTATCATATTTAGAAAGCTTTCCTCACCCCAAGATTACATTGATGCTGATATGTTTTATTGTAGAACTTTTAAGATTCATTAAAAATACAGAAATATTTGGGATGCCTGGGTGGCTCAGTTGGTTAAGCATCTGCCTTTGGCTCAGGTCATGATCCCAGGGTCCTGGGATCGAGCCCCACGTTGGGCTCCCTGCTCAGCCGGGAGCCTGCTTCTCCCTCTCTCCTCTGCTCATGCTCTCTCTCTCGCTATGTCTCTCTCAAATAAATAAAATAAAATAAAATAGAAATATTTAATCCATTGGGATTTATGTTGGCTTACAGCCTGTAGTAGTAATCTCATTTATTATTATTTAAAATAAATAGCCAGTTTTCCCAGCACCATTTATTGACTGACTCATCCTTTCTTCACAGATTAGTAATCACAGCTTTACCCTCTACTAAGTTCTTATGTTTACATTTGTGTCCATTTCTGGACTTCTACTCAGCTTGTGTGATTTCTCTATCATATAATTTAAATATCCTGGCTATAATATTGTAAAAATCTGGTAAGCCAAGTCGCCCTTCGTTACTCTTCTTTTCAAAAAATTCTTGACTATTGGGCGCCTGGGTGGCGCAGTCGTTAAAGCATCTGCCTTCCGCTCAGGGCGTGATCCCGGCGTTCCGGGATCGAGTCCCACATCGGGCTCCTCTGCTGGGAGCCTGCTTCTTCCTCTCTCACTCGCCTGCTCTGTTCCCTCTCTCGCTGGCTGTCTCTCTGTCACATAAATAAATAAAATCTTTAAAAAAAAAAATTCTTGACTATTAATACTCATTTATTTTTCTAGCTGAACTTAAGAACCCTGTCCTGTCCCATTAGGATTTTGACTAGAATCATGCTAACCTTACAGATTACCTGGGCGAGAATTGGCACTTCATAGTGTTGAGTCCCACCCTCCCAGAATGTGCTAAAATCTTCCTTTTTTTTTTTTTCTCCTTTTTTTCCTGGTCTTCCATAGTGTCCCTTAGAAAAGTGTTACCCTTTGTAAAAATCTACATTCTGTACTTTTAATGCTACATTTATTTCTGTACATTTGGTATTTCTGGTACTCTTCTAATTGGAATTCTGTTTCCATTATACAAATGCTGTGTCTTCATTGATCATTTACTGCAGCCAGACATCCCCTTAACATTATCACTTGCTAGGACTCTGTTTTTATGTAGTTCTTGCTGATACGTAAGAAAACTTACTGCCCTCTGAATGTTCATTGTGTAATGGCCTCCCGGCCACGCACCTGCCCGTTGTAACAATTTTCAGCAGGTTGTGTAATGCCGTGATTTTAGGATGCAAGTATCACCCCGTGTGTGAGAAAGGCACCTGCTCCCCCACCCAAACTGTTTTCTCCTATAAGCAGATCCATCTGCCCCGTCTCACTCAGGGCCGCCTTGTGACCAAAGGGACAGAGCTCTGCATGGTCCTCTACGCCAGCCCCACATGCCGACCGACCACACCCCCTAGAGACACTATAACAGGCACCTGCAAAAACCGGAAGCTTTTAACCGGCTGCCCCCTCCACCTCTACCTTGGTGCTCGGCCCCTACAGATGCACCAGTTTGTCTTCTGTCTTGGTAGAATGCTACCACGTGGCCAGGAAGATACATCTAAAATTACCCTAAATTGGCCAACCGGCATAGCTCCCTGGAGACAGAATGACACGGAGGTCAACGCCACTCGCAGACTCCGAGGCGAGGAGACCTTGCCTGGGATACCTTATGAACCTCCCTGTGACTCAGTCTCTCCTGGGTAACGTGGGGGCTAATAACAGTGCCCACCTCTTCTGAGGGGAACGGATAATTAACGGGTAATAATTGAGAAAAGTACCCAGCACAGAGGAAGCATTCCATAAATGTCGTCTCCTTCCCCTTCTTCACTGAGCCAGAATCTATTTATCTTTAATCATGTGTCTGGTGCAACCTCTTCTGGGGGTCATACTTCTCTGATGGTCACGTACCGAAACAGCTGATCCCGGACAGTCTAACATCCCGTTTTGTACCGCCTTTGAAAACCAGGATTTCCGTCCATTAACAGACTCTGTTCTTGCAAGTGGCATGGGCTGCCTATGTGGTCAGCGATCCCAGCTCCTGCCAGCAGTGCCTCCCCCCATGGACCCACAGGTCCCTCTCTCCTACAGCAGGAGTACTGAAGGCCCAGGAAACCCATCCTTCGCCAGTGACCCCCAAAGGAGAAAGAGGATGCAGGCTGTGTGGCCAGACCTTTTCTACATAACGGGAGGGAACATGGCCCCTGCTGACTGTCTGGAAAGCACAGAGGCCGTCTGCCGTCCCCATGTCCTAGCTGAGGTACTCTTGCGTGGAAATGACATGAGAAGGTGCTCGAAGACACCCCCTGGCCTCTAAATTCCGCCAGTGACCAAGGGGATAGGAGGGCAAGCATGCCCCCATCGCTGCTTATGCCCCAGGACCCTGTCCTCATGGCTCCTGCTCTCCACACAGCCCACCCCAAGCAACCCAGATTCATGTCTCTCCTGGACCCTTGACCTTATGCACGTAACTTTTTTTTTTCAATTGTGGTAAAATACACCTAAAATTTACCATTTTTACCCATTTTCAATGGGGCAATTGAGTGACATTAAGCACGTTCACAATAGGACCCATCCCCACTGTCAAGTTCCAGAACCTTCCTGCCACCCCAAAAGGAAAGCCCATATCCATCAAACATCACTCGCCATTTCTCCCGCCTCCCAGTCTCTGGCAACCACTGATCTACTTCTGGCGTCTGGATTTGCTCATTCTGGGCATTTCATATAAATGGAATCATACACTATGCGGGCGTTTATCTCTGGCTTCTCTCACTCTGGAAACGGTCTTCAAGGTTCATCCTAGTTCACGTGTATCACTACCTCATTCCTTTTTATGACTGAATACTCGTCCCCCGTATGGACGTGCCCCACTGGGTTTACCCATTCGAGCAGCGATGGACATCTGGGCTGTCTCCACCTTTCGGCTATCATGAAGTCGAGCACTTGACCTTAAACCGACTTCCAGTTTTCAACTCTCCGCTAGGTTCAGGGTCCCACAGCAGCTGCTGGGAAGGCTGTGACAAGGACCCCCAGCAGCCCCCTCAGCTGCACCCCACCCCCGCCCCGGGCAGTGCCCCCTGTTCCCTCCCAAGGTCCTCTCAAGAGGCCTCCAGCAAGCTGACCCTCCCCACCTGCCCTCATGCCCATAACTCCCGCCGTAATCCCACCTTCCCCGTGAGCAAGTGCGCAGGCGGGAGACCTCAGCTCGGCTCAATTCACCTCCTCCAATGCCCCACGCGGGCGCTTTCCCGTCTCACTTCCTCCCCGGAAGACGGACGAGTGCAGGACAGTGAGCTATGTTGACGGAGAGACCGCATTCACATAGCTTTTACTACAGTCTGTTGCTATGTTCTATTTCATGATGAGTTATTGTTTGTCTCTTACTGTGCCTGATTTATACGTTAAACTCGGCCGCAGGTATGCCTGTGCGAGAAAAAACAGAGTATGAACAGGGCTCCCTATTATCTGTTGCTTCAAGCATCCACGGGCGTCTTGGAATGTATCCCCGTGGATACAGGCTGGGGGGAGTGGGGCACACAACTGTCTTAGGAAACCAGATCAGGCAGAAGTCAGTCCCCGGGCTCCCGATTTAACCAGTGCTCTTCCCTCCCCACTGTCCCGCCCCGACCAGTACTGAATTCAGGTGTTATCAGTTGGTTTTCCATACTCACCCAACCTATGCCTTATCTTGCAACACGAAAGCCGAAAATGAGAAAGAGCCAAGCTAATCCAGGTTGCAGGTGTATATGAACCCGATTCTTTTCCACAAAAAAATGGAAGGGCTACCAGAGGGCCCACGTGTAAGGTCACCCCCGAGCCCAGCACCCACACCTGGGAGCCCCTGAGGGTAGAGCCCTTCCTACAGCTGCGGCGCTCCTTGGAGTTCTCTCCAGGCCCCCCTCCGGAGCAGATGGCAGGAGGCACCTCGAAGGGCCGCAGCTGGGGGGAGACAGGCCACTGGCGGAGTGTTTACACCAGGGAAAGTGGCAAATGTTCCAGACCAGGCCTGGGGCAGCCAGTTGTCAACCAGTCCCCCAGGCATCTCTGCCTGCCGAGAGCTCTGTAAGGGACGGCAGACAAGTCTATTGCCAGAGGCAGGAAGAGAGCCAACAGGCATTCCAGAAGGGAAAGCCAGCTCAGCAGGAGGGGAAGGGCATTCCTACCAGGAGAAGCAGGGCAGGGAGGGCCCCAGTGGTCCCAGCCCTTCATTCTTCCAGGGAAGCCGACAGACGTCCATGCGCTGTCCAAGGCCTCACAGCCAGCGGAGAATGAGTCCCAGATCGCCTGGCTCCAAACCACACTCCTTCCCTCCTTCCACTGAACCAAACAAACGTGCAGATAACAACCATCTCGGGGCTCATGGAGGGCAAGGGAAGGCAGGTGGCCTTCTTTTAGGCCCCGGGGGGTGGAGGCCTCTGTGACCATAAGTAGGTGGGTTTGGAGTGGGTGGTCCCCGATCCCCTTCCTACCCGGTTTCCTCCAGGGCCCCCACCCCCAACCCCGGGGGCCCGAGACCTCACACGGGCATGGCGTTCCTCACCTCCCTGCCCTAAGAGAGGGTCCCAGTCAGCTCAGTGAGCAGGTGGACAGCGCTCCCTGAGTGAGCCGGCCCTTCGATGGGATGGGTTCAGGCCGAGGTTATGTCTGTCAGCTTTTGGGACAAATTCTCGGTTTATTAACTCTTCTCCATTACACAGGCAAAAGTAAACAAGCTTTTCTCAGGCAGCCTGGTACAGAGACCTTCCCCATTCAAACACTATATATAAACCCAATTTTCTTCCATGAAAAATGGAAGGGCTGAAAGGCTACCAGATGGGCCGTGTGTAAGGTCACCCCCGAGCCCAGCACCCACACCTGGGAGCCCCTGAGGGTGCAGCCCTTCTACAGCTGCTGGGGTCCTCGGAGCGAGAATCGACAGGCTCAGAAGTATGAGCTCCCAGGCCTGCTTCCCAGGGGGCCCCCTGGCCTGCCCACGATGTGCCGGCCAGCTGAGACAGGCAAGCTGGGCTTTGCATGGTGCTAGCCGGCTCCAGAGTCTGGCACTCCGGGCCTGGGGGTGGCCTCAGCTCTCTGGAGGGCGCCCCAGAGACTTCCGGGCACCTGGAGAGCCCCGGAGAAGGTCAGAAAGGTTCAGTCCACAAGCTACGGGCGCCAGGACAAGCATCACACCTGCCTGCTTCACCCCTCCATGAAGAAAGTGCTTTGTCAGGGCCTTTATGGGATGCCTGCTTCATTGAAGTCGTGATTTGAAAGGTGCAGGAGGAAGCAAGAGAAGTCACAGGAAATCAAAAGAACGGCTATGAAAAACTTTTCCTAGCCCAATGCTACCAGTGTTTCTACGTAGTTGCTCAGGAGACTTCCACCTGCCCAGGCGAGATGGTTGCACGTTTTCAAGCCAGGCTGCAAGGACCAGAAACAGGGAGGCGACAGACAGGCTGGGACCCGCCTTGCCCTTGGACCAGCTGGCACACCAGTCCAAGGAGGAGCTTGCCTGGGACCCATGTCACAAGGAGGAAACAAGCACCAAAACTCTGCCAAAGGGAAGTGTCTTCCAGTTTCCAAACTGTTCCCCCCACCCCCCACCGCCCCAGAGCTGGGCTAATTGGGAGGTTCCTTTGAATTATGTTTTTACAGAAAGAGCTCCCTCATCCCGCCTCCCAGGTACTCAATGATGCCACTTCTCTACGATGCCTTCCCATCGCTGTTTCCCCAGGAAGGGTCCCCCTGCAGCTCCACCAAAGGGGACTGAAGACTGCCCAACAACCCAAGACCAGGATCTCTGTGGTTTTCCATGGTGTGGCCTCAGACACTCCCTGCAATGCTCCTGTGTCCTGTCCTGGTTGAGGGCCATTGACCTGACAGCAGGCCTGGCCTGCTCTCCACCAGGCAGGCGCCCCCTCTAGCCAGGCCACGAGCTCTCTTTGCGCCCAAAGCCCAGGCTGCATAACCCCTCCTGGACCAAGGGTCTGGGGACGCCCGGGGACCCTTGCTCCCAGCAATATTTCTAAATGCAAAATAAAAACACCCAAGAGTACAAAGGAAACGAATAATCCTGAAATATACCTATCCAAATATTTTCCAAAAAGCCCAGCTTTACAATACAGTTACATAATATACGTGCTTCTTTATTAATGGTTATAAATCAGGGTCTAGCAGTGGGGCCAGTAACTTCCGTCATTATGAAGCCACAGCGAACATACCCGGTATTTCCTGATCTCTGCCCCGACTCGAACGCGGTGTGCAATTTGCTGTGACTTCTGCGGGCTGCCCACCCTGCTGGGGGTTTGTGGCCCACGGAGAGAGCGCTCAATTTCGGGCAGAAGTGAGGCGCAGTGAGGGTGTGATGCTGTCCCTATCCGGGTTCCAGGCCCCCTGAATCCTGTTCGTGGACCCCTGGGCTCAGGATGCCTTTTCCAGCCCCATCCCCATCCCCACCTTCTCTGCAGCCCCAGCTCCGGCGGTGCTGGGCACACGGACACTGCGAGCCAGGCTGGACGAGCAGGTGGAAGGCAGCTCTGAGGGTCTCAGGCCTGCAGGTGCCAGGAAGCTCCCCCTTTCATTCTTGGAGAGGGCCTCACCGGAAAAATGCCCTGTGGCTCCACACTTCTCAATCCAGCCCCGGGGACGGGGGGGGGGGGGCACCACGCACACCCAGCAGCGCCCTGATGGGGGTTCTGAGGAGTCTAGCAGCTCTGACCCCCCCACCCCTGCCGTCCCCAGGGCAAAGCAGGACACGCCTACCTTCTGGCTCCTCCACGCTGCTGGCAGCTGTGGTCGGTGGTGCCGCCGGGATCTCTGTGCAGTTCGGGATGGAAGGAAGAGAAAACGAGGTAAGAAGACGTTATTTTTGACCTTAGAAGAAGGTGAGCAGAGCAGAGAGTCCCCCCTGGGCCCTCCTCCCTTCCCCACTCCTCAGCCCCAGAGGACGAGGGTCAGGGAGCTGCAGGAAGCCGGCACGGTCCCAGAACGTGGCCTTGCTCTCCTCTGGATACTGTCCCTCCACCTGGCAGGGACAAGAGTGGAGAAAAGGCAGGGTGGGCCCACAGCACGGAGGGCTGACCTTGCCCCCTGCACTGGGCTGGGCCCCTGCGGCAGCAGATGGGGTTTCCCCAGCCCCCACGTAGGATATGACTGCTCCCCTCGGACCTCCCGCGCTGGCGGGGGGGGGGGGGGCTTCTGTGGCAAGGTGGCATGACAGGGGGCTGGGAGGTGCCTCGCACATGCAGAGAGGGGTCTGCACCCCTGGCTCAGGTTCCCACGGGCTCACACTTTTCTCGGTGGCCAGAGGCTGACTAAGGGAGATCCAAGGGCCTGAGAGAAGCAGGTGCTTTCCTGGGGTCGTGCCCTTTCTACCTCGAATGCCAATTCTTTCCTACTAGCTCCTGACTCCTCCCTGTGCTCAGAGAAGGCGGGGAAGTTCCGCCAGTCTCTGGGAAAGACGCCGAGGCATCGACCAAAAGTCCCCAAGGGGAGGGCCTCGCCTCCTCCGGTGAGGGACCACATGAACAGGGGGGCCACAGAGGTCTCCACGAATCACGCAGACTCTGGCCACTATCTGACTGTTCGGGGTAAGACCTCCTTCAACCCCCAGACAGGATCAGCTGGGACCTGTGGCTTGGTGGGTCAAGACGCAACACTCGCTCGGGCCTGGGGGCATGCCTGAGACCCAGCCCTCCATTCGGGGGTCCGCTCTTGCCCTCAGTGGGATTTTATCAGCACCGAGCCCCAGGTGGCCTGTCACCGTAAGCAGCAGGCCACAGACCAGGCCCTCTCTTAGCTGTCGGGAGCTCCGTGGTCCTGATGGCTCAGGTATGTGCAGCACCAGGCCTGGGCCTCGCGCGAGCTGCGGGAGGTGCCCAGAGGGCCCGGCTCCCAGAGCTGTGACCCGACAGGCAGGAGCCCCCTCCCTGGAAACACGGTCTCGGCGCCTGTAGGTGGCGGCCGCAGCAAGAGCTCCCAGCAACCCCAGCGTGGAGAGCCAGTCTTCAGTGCTGGAGGGAATGCCTGGCCTCTGCCAGGGCAGGTCGCAGAGCGAGAATTCCCGCTTCCCAAGGTTTCTGTCCCTGACTGCGGATCATCAGCTCCGTTTCAAGGTCCTTCCTCCTGGGGCTTTGAAGTGGCAGTCCCAGCCACTTCTGAGCTCGTTTGTTTTTCTTATGTTTTCATAACCCCCGGTGGCAGCGCTGGGTTTCCTCCCAGCTTTCTAAAAATGTTCACTCGGCAGCTTTTTGGATAGACGGAAGAGAAGGGTTTCTGCAAGCTGTGAGACTCTGACGAGTAGAGGTGGTCGTGAAAACCGTGTCAAGGTGTTCTGCGATGCATGGATACGGAGCTCAATTTCCTGGGGCCGGGATTTGGGTTATCCGCTGCGACTGGACCGCTGTGACCAGCCTGGGCCAGCGGACTCTCCTAGAAAGAGCCAGCGGGTCAATATGTCCGGCTCCGCACGTCATACATACGGTCCCTGCTGTGGCTACCCAGCTGCAGAGCTCAAAGCAGCCAGAGACAGCAGGTATGCAGCGGGCGTGGCCGTGTCCCCTAACACTTTATGGACACTCACTTTTCATTTCAAGCATTCCACATGTCATAAAATATTCGTCTTCTGACTTTGGTTTCAATCATTAAAGAATTATTAAAAGAAAACACTGAGCCCCACAAAAACAGGTGGTAGGTCAAATCCCCGGGCCAGCTAACTAACCCCGGCTCCTCAGAAGCAGACCTCTTCCGTCGGGACTGCCTACTTAGCTGGGATCCGCTCCTTTTTCTGCTCTCCCTTCTGGGTTAGGTCAGCCTTGCACACGGTATCAAGAAGGCCAAGGGCCGGGGGCCGGCTCCCAGCCAGGCTTGACTTCCGACCAAGGCTGAGTCTCCATTCGTAACACCTGGTACGATCCTAGCAGTTACAAAATATTAAGTCCCTTCCGAGCCGCGGCCCCTGGGTGGCCCCTGCCGTCTTGCTCGCCCCCTCCTCTCATTCCAGCAACTATGGAGTTAACAGCTGGTCCAAGGGGCCCCCAGGACTCTAAGGGGAGCCATCATGCCGTGGGGGGGCCACACATGCGAGCCTGTAGCGTCAGCTCCTGACCCCTGGAATAAGCCACCCCAGGTCTGGGGGCCAAGGCAGACTATGGGACTAGGCCCTGGGTGGAGGAAAGGGGCTTGCTTCCCCCTGGGAGCCGGAGACTCAGTCTTTATCGGGACAGAGAAGAGCAGGCTGCCTCTGCTGAGCTCCCAGCTGCTTCTGCAAGGACCCTCCCAGGCTGAGCCCAGGCTCAACCCGCTGGACGTCAGCGGGGTTCAGAGAGGGCTTCTGACCCACGGCCCAGCCAGAGCCAGGAGGGGGAGGGGGAGGGCGCCTGGCACGTACTTATGCAGGGGGCGATGGGAGAGCGGCTCTGCTGGTAGCCCTTGGCACAGCGGTTGCAGGTGATGCCGGTCACGCCGTCCTTGCAGGGACACTGGCCCGTGGTCTGATTGCAGGTCTTGCCGGCCGCGCCCACGGGGTGGCAATCGCAGGCTGTGGAGGACACACGACAGGAGGCTCAGAGGGGGGCGGGGGGGGTGGCCGGCCCCTCCCTTGCGATCCCGCCCCGCCTCGGGGCGCCCCATGGACCCCATACCCGGGAGGAGGGGGGAAGCACGGGGGTGAGGGGGGGCAGGCCCAGTCAAACACACACACGCACACACACACACACACACACACACACACATTCTAGAAGCTCTGATCACCGGCCACCTGCCTCCCTGGAAATGGGAATGGAAATCAAAATGGACCACCATGACAGGCCGTTTTGGCAGCCGGGAAGTAGAGCAGGGGGCCCCTCCAAAGCCCCTCCAAAGCCCAGAGGGGAAGGCCGGCACTCGAGGATGTTTTCGGGAGGGCAAAGCCCACAGGCCGATCACAAGTGGAGGGGTCTGAACCCCCACAGGGTAAGTCTGCGTCTCCCCGCTCCTCTGCCCCAGGCCTCCTTCCCTACCGTCCAGGTGGGAGGCGTGGGGTTTGGGACCCGATACAGCCTTGGGGTTTCCCAGGTCAGACGGGCTGGCCAGAGAGGTGAGACTTGCCAGGCTGCCGCGCCCACCCTGATGGGCAGCCAGGAGGTCCGAGGGGCCACCCGGGGCCGCAGTGGTCACCTAGTTCAACCCCGTGATTAGATGTGCAGAGACCAGCGAGGGGAAGGACCCTCCAAGGGCCTCGCAGAAACGGAGCGGCCATGCTGGGAGCTAGAGGTCCTGACTCCGAGGTCAGGGGCTGCTGTACCCCAGAGCAGACCCTACACCACTTCCCCCGGTTTGGAACAGGCTAGAGAGCTGGGGTGGCCCACCCTGGTGTGTGCTGCATCCCAGGGTCCCTCCCTGTGTTCCAAGGACGTGATCCCAGTGATGGAGTGGCCGGAGGACATCGTGGGGGGCAACCCCACTGCTACGGACTGAACGCTTGTATCTCCCCAGATTCACACCGAAGCCCTAAACCCCAGTGTGATGGGGCCAGGAGGTAGGCCTTCAGGTGGTGGTCAGGTTGAGATGACATCATGGAGCTGGGCCCCCTTCTAAGAAGAGGAAGGGAGGGACTTCTCTGCACAAGCATGCAGCAAGAAGCCGCCCCTGCTCCAGGAAGCCGGCCTTCCCCAGACACGGACCTGGGGTGCGCTGACCTTGCACTTCTCAGCCTCCGGAACCGTGAGAAACACACCGCTTGTTTAAACCACCCCGTCTGTGGTGTGCTGTTACAGCAGCCCGAGCGACCAAGGCACCCACCAAGCCCGGGCTGCTCGGGCAAGAGGAGCTGTGCCCACAGACGGGGCACCCGAGTTCCCAGCCCAATCCTGCTTCCTGGAATCCAGGGGTGGGCTCAGGGTGCGGGGGGCGGGGGGGCAGGCAGGATGAAGGGGGCAGACATGCAGCCTCTCCCTGCACCGCCCACCCCCTTCCCCAGGGAAGCCTGGGTGTGGGGCGAGGAGGCGGGGGGGAGGGGGGCATCTACAGGAAGCTGCTAAGTGTTTCTGCTCCAAATGGGAAAAAAACACCCAAGAAAAGAAGTGTGAGGAGAGTGTCCAGCCAGCACTGTTCGACGAGGCACGAGCCTGCCAATGAGAACGCGGCCCCCCCACCCCCCCAAGCCGGCCCGGGGCCCAGAGTGGCCGACAAGAAGTCGGAAGCGGGAGGCAGAAAGGAGAGGAATGTGAGGAATTGTTGTCAAAGTTGTGTCTGGACATGTGGGAGCTTCTGGAAGCTCTCTGGGTGGGGGACCTGGCCCTGGGTGCCCCCTGGTCAGGTTAGAGGAGGGCAGGGGACACAGGCCGGGGACGGAAGGAATGGGGGTGCCACACAGGCAGCCCGGGACGGAGTGAGGGGCTGTCAGCGGGTTTCTCCTGTCGCAGGATCCACGGGAGGACAATGGCGCTGTCCCCGTCTCGTCCCTGTAAACAGCAGTAAATCCTTCTGTTAGGAACTTGTCTTCTTCAATTTCCCCTAAATTCAAGTTCATCCCCCGATGGTCTGGTCTTTCGTTTTCTCTTCTTCTGTGGTGAGAAAAGACTCAGGCTGGGGACGATGCTGTGAGGAGGGGATGTCTGGAGAAGCCCTCTGACCGTTCCCTGTGCCCTGAAATCCCGCTCCTGCGGTGGGAAGGCGCATTGGGCCCAGGCAGCATCTTTAAGACACGGCCACGTGAAAACAAAGGGCCATAGCACAGGACCCCACTGTCCCAAGCCCGGTGGGGGCCACGGGGTGCCGGGTGGATATGCACTCCCAAGGCTCATGCCAGCTGACCTCCCGTGACCTGCTTTGCAAGCCTGCTGGTAATACTAAGATTCGTGCCAAGACCTCCTCTCCTCCATGCTGACGGAACACAGCTGTGTGCCAGTAACTTCTGGATCCCAGTGCTTGGCTGGGAGGAGGTCACCAAAGGTTGCTCAGGCCCTGAAGGGTCAGAGCCAAGTCACCCAGAGGCCCAGGTCGCCTTTCCCAAAGCAGGAGCCGTCCGGAGCAGAATCTCGGGGGGCTGCCGTGGGCGGACGGCACAGTCCTCACCCGTGGCCCCTTGCAGCTAGTGACCTGTCCGCTGCCTGGGCTGTTGAGCTGCTGGGTTCGGCGGGGGGGGGGGTGCCAGGTGACAGCTGACATCGGCTGAAGGCGAGGGCCATCCTCAGCGATGGTGGGAAGCTGGCTTGTCCTCCGGGCCCATCCTTTGATTAAAGAACGGGGTGCTTCGCTGCTTGGTTTCCAATCTTTCTCCCCAGATTTTGCAGAGACTGTGAGCCCTTGGCCCTTTCGCCTGGTCTGACAGAGGCAGCAAGCAGGCTGGCTGTGCTTCCGTGAAAAATCACTGTTCCGGGAAAAGAAGCCATCGGGGTGCCAAAGGGGGTGGGGGCCTCAGAAAGCTGCTCAGGTCACCTCCAGGGCAGTGGGACCATGAGCAGAGGCGAGCATGTCTCCAGCACAGTGCCACCGCCCGGATACCTGTGAACACCTGAGCACGTCCAACGCTCTCACACACCGTCCCCTCGGCTCCTCCCACCAGCCTATGGAATCCGCACGGCCACAGAGGACGAGACTGCGGGCTGCCCAGAAGAACCCTAGGGGAAGGGAGGCGGTAAGGGCCTGATCTCTCAGGGCATCATGGAGACCCTCACCCACTCCGGACAGCCCCCTCTCACTTCCTGGTCTACAAGGAGAAATCCTAGCTTACCTGGCTTGGCGGGCTTTCTGTTACCTGGGGGCCAATTGTAATTCTAACACTTGCATTGCATCATTCTCGATCCCAAGCAACAGAGCCCCAAAGCAAGGACCATCCCTCCAAAACCCACACATAAGGAAAGCCCAAGTTACATCCTCTATGCAAAGAAGGGTGAGAGCTCCAAGGTGTGGGGACAAGTGACAGGTGACCATGCTGCACAGTGGGTTCCCCTGCAGCCTGGGACAAGACAAGCAGCTGGCAAGGTCCAAGGAAGGAAGTCTGAGCCCACCAGTTACAAAGGAGGCCCCGGGTCCCGACCCTTAGGGAGAGAAAGCCAAAGGGATCCCGCTGTATTCGCTCACCCCAGAAACAGACCGAGACACACACACAGATTTCTATAAACTTAAGTTCACACGGACATGCTTAGACCCATACAGATACAAACACACGTAGATCGCACAGGCTCACCTGGGACCACAGCGGGCAGGGCAACAGAAGGGCGGGGCTGAGCAGGGGTGTGGGGGGATGTGGAAGGGAAGGGAGTGGAGGTCTTCCCCGGGCAAGGAGTCTGGTGAGGGGACGAGGAGACAGCCTCCCTCATCCTTCCGAGAACAGGGTCTGGGGCAGAGCGCCTCCTGCCACTGGAAAGCCATCTGGCGACTGCCGTTTCCCTGGAAGTCAGCCACTTTTTCGGAGGTCAATCCCTTCCGTGGCAGGTCACCCTGTGTGCACGGGGCAGGCAGCACCTGGTCATGGGAACCGATCTCCCCAAGGGCTTCTCCATAGAGGAAGGTGAGGCCAGACGGAAGCCCAGGGCCCTGAGAAGGCAGCACGATTAGGTTTCTCACACCCGCGGCGGGCTGGAGTGCCTCCCGGCGTGGAGGGGAGCCCGGGCAGCCTCTGCTCTAGGCCATGAGTCAGGGACAGCCAGCTCAGGGCACACAGACGGGTTTCTAGAGGCATCAGCACACCCAGGTCCAGGCCCGTCCTGCCAGGACTGCTGTGTGACTCTGGGTTGGTGCCTTGCTCTCTCTGGACCACAGGTGGCTCTTCCACCTTAACGGTCCCATGCTTGGTGACTATGGCTCCAGGGCCCCAGGCAGCATCCCCGTCCCCGGAACTGCTAGAGGTCACCGCAGTTCCGGCCCAGAGGACACACTCCCTGGTGCACCAGGCCTTCCGTCCACACCCAGAGCCCTGGCAAAGCAGACCCAAAAGGCAGACAGTCCTGATCCCGGGCTGCTTGTCCCCAGCACTGCCTCTCCCAGCTCCTTCTGACGCCCTCTGTCCTGGGTCCCTGAAGGCCCACAGTCTCCAATAGGAGAGGATGCGCGTCCGAGGCCAGCCTCCTCCACCACAACTCACATGATGGCATTTGGAAACCCATTCTGGGCTCCCATCAGGAGATCTGGCTACTCTTCCTGCAGACTGGCTCCAGGGGCCCTCGGGGGCAGGCAGGACCCTCCAGGGGACATGCTTGCGGAGGAGTGGGGAGGTGGCTTGGTACCCAGACGCCGTGGAGCTGCTCAGGCGGAGGGGGAAGTTGGAACGACCACAGCACCGACCCTACTTCAGAGGTCATCACGGCTCACACACCCACACATTCTGCACTAAGCCTTGACTCAGCATCGGCTTCCCCAGGCCCATCGCTGGCCTTGTGAGAAGGCAGACCATCAGCTTGGGGTTCCTGATCACGCTGTCAGGGAGTGTGGCTGCTCCCAAGAGCCGACCAGGAGGCCGCCTGGGGCTCCAAGGCCTGCCGTTCACGCCCAAGAGCCATGTCTGCCCGTGGTGCTGGGCCAGCACGAGACATTCTTCTCTGCTTTGCTGAGACTGCTCGGTGTGCCTGGATGCCAGCCACAGTGACAGTGAAGACAGGCAGGACCCTCCATGTGGGCCAGGCTGAGCTCCAGCTGCAGTGGGAGGTCAGGTAGGGAGGAGGGAGGAGGGAGGGAGAAGAGGGAGGAGGAAAGAGAAAGAGTAGGAAAGAGGAGGAAGGGGAGGAGGGGGAGGAGAGGAGGGAGGAAGAGTGAGAGGAAGAGGAGGGGGAGAGATGAGGAGCGGGAGGAGGAGGGAGGAGGCGGTGGAGAGAGGAAGAAGGAGGAAGAGGGAAGAAGGAAGGACCATCAGGAGGGGGAGGAGGACTGGAGCATGCTCAGTGCAGGTGAGAGTAGTACACGAAGACAGAGAGGGTCAGCATCTTCACAGAAAATCAGGTTCAGATCCGAAGGGTTGTCTCTTGTATGTGTGTCGGGCCTCTTGGGGGAAGCCCGGTGGGAACCCCCTCACCCAGAGGTGACACCGGGGAGAAAAAATGTCAGGCCCTAAGGGGTGTCCAGGAACCTGCTTTTTCTCCACTGCCCAAAACGGGGTGAAGAGGACTGGCCACCAAGAAGAAAAACATGGAAGCTGGTCAAGACCCCTGGGGTGTTCCAGAACGCAGGGGACCTGATGCAAGGTGGCAGACCAGTTGGGGTTCAGGGAAGCCAGGCAAGAGGAGGAGCGAATGCTGACCCAAGGGGCACTGGTCGCCCACTGAGCTCAGAGCTGGGACTAACGGGAGATGAGGTCCAAAGACATGGTGTCAGAGAGCCTGATGGAAGCAGCTTCTCACCACCACCACCACCACCACCACCATCATTGTCGTCATCGTCATCATTTCATTTGCACGGAGCAACATCACTTTATTTACCGTACAGTTCTATGGGTTTTATCACATACACAGATACCTATAACCACCACCCCAATCAGGATATAGAACATTCCAACTCTCCCCAGAAGTTCCTCGTGCTCCTCTGTGGTCAGCAACCCCACCCCAACTCCTGGTGACCATGGAGGTACCATATGGAGTCTTCGGGACTGGTCTCCTTTACTCAGCCAAATGCATCTGAGACATGTCTGGGCTGCTGTGTCAATCAATCGTTTGTTCATTTTCATTGCCCAGTAGTGCTCCACGGGACACAGACTGCAAGGTTTTATGGCAGATCTATGTTTAATTTTATAAGAAACTGCAAAACTGTTTTCCAGAGTGGCTGTGCCATTTTGAATTCCCACCAACAGTGTATGAGAGTTCCAGTTAATACACATCCACGCCGAAGCTTGGAATTGTCGGTACTTTGTGTTTTCGACGTTCTAATAGGTGTGCAATGGTATCTCATGGTTTTAATCTGTATTTCTCTAATGACTAATGATGGTTCATATGTTACACTGTCATCTGTGTATCTTTGGTAAGTACCTGTTCAAATATGTCACCCATTTCTAACTGAGTGGTCTGTTTTCTTATTGTTGAGTTTTGAGAGTTCTTTACATATTGTGAATCACATCCTTTGTCGGGTATGTGATGTGCAAACATTTTCTCCCATCTGTGGCACATCTCATAGAAGGAGCATCTTAAAAAGTAGGCCACATGCATCACTTCAAGTCTCTCCTCTCCTGGCTCCCCCCCCCCCCCCATGGCTTCTACTGCTGTTGGAATGGGGTATTCTTCCTGTCCACGCTTTCAGGAGCTGCCCCGCCTCGACCTCAGCTCCCTTTCCTACTTCCAGACCCTGGTACTGTGCTTCCCTTAGATTCCTCAAGGCTGCTTGCTCCTCACATCACAGGTCTCACCTCAAATGTTCTGTCCTCATAGAGGCCATCCCTGGCCACCTTGCAGAGTGGCTCCCCACCGCGCCACGTCACACTCTCCTGCCGCCCTGTGTATTTCCTCCACGTGACTCACCACAACCTATATAATCTTCTACTTACCTTTTCTCTTTTGTTTACCATCAACCTCTCTCCAGAAAGCTAGCTCCAAGGGAATGTGTCAGCCTTGGTCCCCACTGTCACCACCCCCCTCCTGCATGCAGCAGGTGCTCAATAAACACTTGCTCATTCAGTGCACAAACTCGGGCCAAATCCCCTCCCTGGAGGGAAGAAGTGGGGCAGCAGGAAAGATAATCCCCTCACATCCTAGATCATCAGCAACTTCCATGCGGAACACTCCCCACTCCTAAATTCTGCACGCTCATGAGGGAGCGAGGATAATTTACGTCCGTAGATGACGCACAAACCGCATCTCAGCTGTCTGTCTGTCCACCTCCCCCACAACTACGCTTTCCTTTCTCCCAGCAGTGGCTAACAAGGCACAAAAGAATAAATGTTTCAAGTTCCACTACCTCGCCGCTCCCCTGCCACCTTTGGATCGAGGTGCAGACAGCAGGAAGTGAAAGGGGAGGGGAGCCCCGTAATCCCAAGCTGGGTTATTTGACCCTCCGTGATCTAGTTAACCATAGCCTTCCTGCACCTGATTTACAGCCCAGGCGGAAGGCACGGGTCTTACAGATGGTTCCCAGAGAGAGACTGAGACGGGGAGAGACAGCGTCTGTGTGTGTGTGTGTGTGTGTGTGTGTGTGTGTGTGCGCGCGCGCGCGCACGCGCGCGCATACAGGCTCCGGGCAGGTGGGCGGGGGCTGGACAGCAGCACAATGGGGAGGCACCGAGCACCTGGGTCCCATGTAGCGGGGCAGTGGGGGCCAGTGCATCCCGCTCCCCGCACCAGGCCGGTCAGGAGCCCCTCAGAGGCTGCCGGGCCTTTCTTGGTGGCACCTTTAGATGTACTTTTGCACGCACACAGCCCATCCCCACCTCTCTGCTCAGTGCTTCCACAAGCAGCTGCCAGGCACTCATCTCTGCTGTTCAACTCGCATGCTATTTTTGCCCCCAAAGCACATCAATCCTTTATGGAGAGTGTGCAACAGCATTAGGGCAAACACCGGGGCTGAGCCCTTCCAGTGAGAGGGGCTGGGTCCCCCATGCACCACCGCTCACTGAAGGAACTAAGGCAACCAGACAGTCTCTGCTCTGCTCTGCTCTCTGCCAACGGGAATGACACACAGAGCTGAGCCTGAAAGACCCCGTTTTAGGAGCGGGGCACGTGTGTGGGTCAGGGGAGCGGGGACTCTCCTGACTTGTAAAGACCCCGAACAACGTCGCCTACACCTAATTTCCTGGCTCTGCCAGTTCTTCCAAGCTCCAGGGTCACAAACTTCACCGACATAAGACATTGTCCCGTTGTTATCGGGGACCCGTAAAATTCTGAAGATTTAAAAAGAGCACGCAGGACGTGGAATGTGGAAGCTGGCCGGGACTCAGAGACCATAAATTTGAACACGATTTCACAGATGAGGATACTGAGGTCTAGGGAGGTCACATGACTTCCCTGATGCTGCATGGGCTTTGAACCTGGAGCCAAATCCGGAGATTGGGATTTCTGACCCCCCCGGTCCCCGGTCCCCGGTCCCCCGGGGAACAGGGTAAGGATGCGCCAACAGAGGCCACAGTTGGAGTTGGCTCTTCCGTGGGGGAATTTCCTCTCCTTCTGATTTTTCCCTCTCCCCGTGAGTGCTGGGCCGTATCGGCCCCCTGACAGAGCCCACTCCTGGTGTGCGGGCTCTGCCCTCTAAGCTGGGAGCTGCTGCGGCCACTGAGCGCCTTCCTTCCTAAGACGACCACACTTCTCCCTGCACTTCCAACGTGATCACAGACCGGAAATAAATGTCACGCGGGACCCACAGAACAAAGGGCACTCCTGAGGCTTGTAGGCTTTTGTAGGCTGCCTGGATATCACCGTAGAGTCAGGAAGGAGTGTGGGGTCCCAGGTTCCTAGCTGTGGTGTGACTACACCCTCAAATGAGAGGGAGACAAACCACGAGAGACTCTTAACTCTAGGAAACAAACTGAGGGTTGCTGGAGGGGAAGGGAAGGGGGGCGGGGAGATGGGGTAACTGGGCGATGGGCATTAAGGAGGGCACGTGATGAGATGAGCACTGGGTTGTTGTGTTGTTTTTTTTTTAAGGTCCGGGGGAGCAGCAGAGGGAGAGGGAGAGGGAGAAGCAGGCTCCCCACTGAGCAGGGAGCCCAATGCAGGACTCAATCCCAGGACCCTGGGATCATGACCTGAGCCGAAGGCAGACGCCTAACCGACTGAGCCACTCACTGAGCACTGGGTTTTATACACAACTGATGAATTACTGAACTCTACATCTGAAACGAAAGATGTACTATATGTTGGCTAATCGAATTTAAATTAAAAAATAACATTGGAATTAAAAGGAACTTTGAAAATAAAAAAAAATAATAAACCTTCAAATGGTCCAATCTAGCTTGCACGCATGCACGCGTGCACACACACACACACACACGCACACACACACACACACAATGTAACCGTGATAACCATCCAATTCCCTGCCGTCCTCCGGACACTAGAACATCACGATGCACCAGCTAAGCTCCCAGCCTTGCCCGGCCAAATTCAATTTTTAAAAAAGCTTCAACAATCCCGTCTCACCCAGTTCTCATCAAGAGAGCCTTAAAAAAACATTTAAATTCATTGATAATAAATCCCCTGCCCCCCCGCCACCGTGAGCATCGCCCTTCTCATCATCAGCACAGCTCCCAGGCCTCACTCCTTACTCCCCAGTGCTTGGGTCTCATCTGGACTCATTCATTAAAACTGAATCTCTGGGGGCATCAGATTTTCAAATCTCCGGGCGATTCCAAGTGCAGCCAAGGGCAAGAACAAGTTAGAGAGAAATATACCGAGGATGCCCTTTAGTGAAGGTCGAGAATCAAGCGTGAGAAAGACATGGGGAGCCGCACATGGTGGTCAGGGGGCCAGAGGGGCGTGGCCCGAGGTGCCCACTTCCTCCCCGAGCTCTGGCAGAACTGCCGGAAGAAACAGAGGGTGGCTGGGAGCCTCAGGCGTGCACTGGCCAAGACGGGGCGAGGACCAGTGCGTGCCTGGGCCCCACGACCACCTGTGTCTTCCGAGGACCCGGACACCTTCTTGGCCGCCTGCATTTTGGCCGCGCTGACCGTGGCCTTGAAGGGGGGGTGGTGCGCAGGGCAACCGGTGAAAGAAAAGGGCTGCTCAGGGAGATGGGACCCAGGCCCTCTGTGCGGGGGGTGCCAGATGCAGTGGTTAATTTCTTCACTCTCATCACGATTCGGTTCACGGGAGACTCCCGGAATGTCTTTATCCATCACAGATGGTTTGGGAAGATGATAAATTAATATCGTTCAAATAGAGACACGGCTGGAATGGTCAAATGGCAGGGTCTTCTTTGCCCGCTCCAAAGAGAAAAAGCCCCCGAGTCTATAAAGAAGACAAATGGTAAACAAAACCGCCTATCTTTTGACAGATTCCAGGACGAGTATCGTTCACAAACCATTCTGCGGAGAAAAGGGAGAGATTCATCTCATCTGACTTTGTATAGGACCCAGCCCGCGCCATAATGAGGCCTTCCCAGGGCTGTGAAATTGCGCTGAATAGCCACGGACTGCAGCCGCCTGTGTCCCTGGGCATGTTTATCACGGCCCTTTGTATGCACCAGCCCGGCCAGCCCCGGTTTGGTTCTAAACCAGGGGAGGGGAGAAAGAACCCAACGAATTTGTTGCTATGAAACTTCCCCAATGGGGGGACTGCATAATAACGTTTGGAATCTGATGTCCTTGCTCCAAGCTGCTCTTGTCTGGGTCCACCCCTGCTCTAAATTGAGCAAGGTCGGGAGCCCAGCCAATCGCCAGCAGAGGCCTGGGTGGCCTCAGCCCCCTGCCTGGGGCTCCTCCCAGGTCCTGGGAAGTCAAGGGTAAAGAGGGCCCCAGTGGCCATTCCCAAGCACCCTCGGGTCAACTGCCAACTTGAGTCAAGCCTCTGCCAGTTGTCCCAGTTCCCCAGTGAAATGCCCCTGAAACAGAGCAAAGAAGTACATAACCAGAGGGTACAATGGGGCTCCCCGAGGTCAACCCGAGGAGGCTGCGGCCTGGGGTGGGTGCACGCCTACGGGGCTGCAGAGGCCTCTCTGTGCAACCCATCAGAGATCAAAATGCTGGGGCCGACTGCTTCCCTTAAACTGACACACCCTGGGAAGCCAAGACAGCGGACAGACAGGCAGATGGACTCCGTGGGGCTGGGATGGGGCCAGAGAGACTGCCATCTGAAGACCTCAGAGGTACACTGCCCTCTCTGCCGGCCTCTGACCTCCTGCAGCTGGTCCCCTCCCGCCCCCCAAGATCTCAGGGTCTCCAGCTGATGGCAAATGTTCCCATGAGTGAACAGAGGATTCAGTTCCCACTCGCCCAGAGGGGTTGACACCAGAAAAAAAGAGAGCAAAGGAGGAAGATCGAGAACGTTCCGCACTGAAGAAACCCTAGGACCTTTCAGCTCACGTTCCTCTTGCTCACCAATCAGAGAACAGATCGTTCAGGTAGTGTCTTTCCCCGCCAATCAGGAAGCAGGACCCGCCAGGTAGTGTCTTTCCCCGCCAACCAGGAAACAGGACCCGCCAGGTAGTGTCTCTCCTCATCAATCAGGAAGCAGGACCCACCGGCAGTGTCTTTCCCCACCAATCAGAAAGCAGGACCCTCCGGCAGTCTTTCCCCGCCAATCAGGAAGCAGGATCCGCAGGCAGTATCTCTCCTCACCAATCAGGAAGCAGGACCCTCCGGCAGTGTCTTTCCTCACCAATCAGGTGGCAGGATCCTTGTAGCATAGTCTTTCCCCGCCAGGCAGGAGGTACCAAGTCCCGCCCCCACCTGCCACGTTCCCCACGCAGGCGTCCTTCCGCGCAGAACCTGTCCTCACGTTTCTCTCTTCGTCGGGCTCTTCTCTCACGGTCCCACCGAGGCTGGGGGCAGCTGCTGTCCAAGGCTCCGAGGGAAGACAGAGCCACAAGGGCAGCCACAGCGTTTGAAATAAGAAGACAGGACCACACCCTCGTCTGCCCGCGCCTGTCCCGCCTGGCAGAGCCCCAGAGGATAACCTGCAGGTTCCTAGGACCCGGTGGCTTCGGGACATCTCACCCTGAGCCAGGAGAGGCCACAGGGGGCTCTTGCACCTCCCTGCAGCAACAGAGGAGAGGGAGGGGAGGCAAATGGCAAGATGACCAAGGCCTGCTCCCTCCTGCCTCTCCAGGGGACATGCCTTTCCTGCCCTGACGGCGCACGACCGCTGCCCTTCCATGCCCAGCTGAGACCCCCTCAACCATGGGCACAGGGCTGCCCACCTGAGTGGCCCCTGCTGATTAAAATTCCCTTGCCAAATCCCTAAGATCTATGTGCAACCCGTTGTTTACAAGACCTCGGCTTTGATTTCTTCTGTAAAGGGAAGACAACAGGCGAAGTAGGGGCTGGATACCTTCCAAGTACGGTCTCTGAAAACCCAAAGCCCTCTTTCTCCCTGGCCATGCTCCTGCTCATGCCTTCCTGCCACCAGAGGCGTTTCTGGGACCCTTCGCTCAGGCCACCTTCTCAGTCGGTCCCTGGTCCAAGTCTCCTGGAGGAGACTCACCTTAATTCACTGGTTTTGAATGTGGAAATAGCCGGGCTACTTTTAGGGGTAAACTTCTCTTGATAACCACCAGAGGCAGCCTTAAGTCCACAGATCTGGGAGGACAGCTCCCTTGTGTCTGGGGAGCCACCAGATTCATCCCTGTTCCTGGGGAACCGAAGGGATTCTTCCGGGAGGAGACAGGCTGGGAATCTGTTCCGTTTTGGAGAAAAGCATTCTCCACCAGCAGGGCCGGCTTCATGGTCCCGATGCTCAGAAGGGCACATGCTTGCTGTGGTTTAAAAATTCTTAGCAATTCCCGAACGAGAAGCCTCATGTTTTCACTTTGCGCCGAGGCCCACGAGTCACGTAGGCGGTCATAGGCACGAGTGCCCGACATCTGGCAGATGTCCTGATAAGAAGATACTCTGGCTTCATCCAAAGGCTAGGTGGTGGCCACAGATGGGTTTCTGGAATGCAGCTCCTCATCTGAGCCTGAGCCTGACAAGGCTTGGGTCTTGCCCGTGTCAGGGTCTACACAGGTCCGTGTCAGCATCCCGATCATGCTGGATGGTGGCCCCAAGAGCCCTTGGAGAGAAATCTCTTCTTGGGAACCCATGCTCTCGGCAAGCCCTGGATCTAGGCCTCAAGTTTTGGGCCTCGACAGCCCCGGTTCCTAGAATTCCCAAAAGCAAATGTGGGGTGAGGGGCCCCCCACATCTCCCCCCACAACGGCCCAAAGTTCCCTGGCATTTCAACAGCTCCTCTCAGTCATCTGACCATTGCTTCATTTTTGTGAGGGGGAGAAAACACAACAGCAGAAAGTGAAAACATTCCCGCTCGCTCCGGTGAACTAAAAGAGTCTCCGGTCTCCCTTTAATTTTTTTGTCCTCAGAGGGAAAGCTGTTTGCAGGTGGATTAAATGTTCCTTCTGAGACCCTGCCCCCGAAGCCGCTGACCTCCCTGCGACTGTGACCGTGTGTGTCTGTGTGAGTGCGGGGGGAGGGGGGGACACGGGGAGGGAGGGGATGGGGTGGGGGGGGGCACACACACATCCAAAGAAATACGTCTTCGTGGTTTGGGTAAAAGAGGGCCCTTTGTGCCGCCGGTAAGCCCTGCGAACATGACCCCCGCCCTGTGGTATGCGGCACACCTGTGCAGGCGAGCAGCCGGGCGGGGGCGGGGACCCTGCACCGTCGCAGGGATCACACCTTCTCCTTTCTTCTCCTTGGGGCCATGTCTCCATCGCCCCTTTGTTTCGGCTTACACCCCCAAATACCAGGGAGGCTGTGCGTGCATGTGTGCGTGCGCGCCCGCCAGCGACAACAACACGGTCCCGGTCAAGGCCGGTTTGCGGCAGGACAAGGAAAAGGCAAAGCAGGAGGACAGAAGAGAGGACAGGAGGACCCGGTTCCCGAGGCCCCGCCCCTGCCTACCTTTGCAGGCCTTGCGGTGGGTGATGGGCTTGCCCATGTCGCGGTAGTAGCCCTCCTTGCAGTAGTGGCAGTGGCGGCCGGCCGTGTTGTGGCGGCAGTTGAGACAGACGCCCCCGCTCTTGCGCCCCGACAGCTTGTACAGCTCCATGTTGAAGCGGCAGCGCCGGGCGTGCAGGTTACAGTTACAGGCTGCGGGGAGGCAGGGAGAGGTGTCAGGGCGGGGGCAAGGGAGGGACTGGCCCCAGCCTCCCCCCAGGGCCGCGGCTGGGCCGCCGTCCTTCCCCGGGAGCTTCTCCTCGGCTCCTCTGTTTGCACCTACCAGCCACCCAGCAATCCCTGAGCCCCAGCCAAGGGCCCTGCTTCCCTCTCATATGGAGACTGTTCATGCCCACCCACCACGCTGCCAGCCCCCCCATCTCACACACACACACACCCCTTCAAGTTGGGAGGGGGACTGGCATCCTCCTTGTGCCCCAATCCTGATTGCAAGGGGCCAGTGGCGTCCCTCCCCCCATTCAGATGCGGAGACCTTACCCCAGCAGCTGAGAACAGGACTGTGTTTGGGGACCTGGCCTTTACAGAGCCGATTACATCAAAATGAGGCTCTGAGGGTGGGCCCTCCCCCAATCCGACTGGAGTCCTTATAAGAACAGGCAGTTTGCACACAGGGACGTGCACACACACAGAGGAGAGGTGATCTGCAAGCCGAGCAGAGAGGTCCCGGGAGAAGCCAACCCTGCTGACACCTTGGCCTTGGCCTTCCAGCCCCCAGCACCAGGAGAAAGACATGTGTGTTGATTAAGACCCCAGCCCGAGGTTTTCGGTGACAGCAGCCCGAGCAGATTCCTGCTCTGTTTCCAGGGCTTTCCGCTCTGGGCCAGCACACTGTCCCCTCCCTTGAGCTCGGCCACCAGACTATCTTCTTCTGCCGCTGCTCCACAAGCCACCAAGGGATCAGGGGCCGGCCACACTGGGGTTTCCTTCCCACCTTTCCCTCAGGCATTCTCTTATCTGGTTTCGCTCCTGCCTGGCCCTGCTTCCCTTCCCACCGCCACTGAGCAGGAGATCTGGGCTCCGATCTGAGGATGTCCGTCACCAGCTGAAAGTCTTTCAGTGGCCCTCCCGTTTTTTCCTCTGGGTAAAATCTCAATCAGTTGTGACACCCTCGGGGCTCCGAATAAGCTGGTGGTGCTTCTCCCCACGCCCCTCCTTAGCTCTGCTCACCCTCTCACCCCGCTCTGATGCTTGAGCTGTCCCCAACTTTTTTCAGCTTCTAGAGCATGCCATGCGTGAGGACTCCTTGCCTGCCCACTCCGTGGCTTGGAGGATGCACTTCTCCCCAGACCCCCTCCTCATCTGCTTGCAGCCTTCTTATCCTCCACGCCTTGGTGCCACTGTCTGTCCTTGACCCATATTCCTTCCACCACCACCACCACCCTGGGCATCCCGTGCACCCCCTCAGACCACCCCTGCTTCTGCGGGCTCCAACCTCTAGGATAACTCCGGCTTCCATCTGGTCTACTCCTGCTCTTCTGCTAAGTTTGTTTCGAATCGCATTTTTATGGAATGTCTAAAGAAATGCTTAGTGCCAGACACTTGATAAACACAAGCAGAAAAGAGGCGGGGGGAAACGCACTCAGATTTGCAGCAACCACTGTTAACACAGGGGTCGTCCCTTGCAGGCTTTCACTAACGTTTGCTCAGCTGTGGCGCTCTGTCATTCTTTCCTACCGACGTGGGTCATACTCTGCATCTCCCTCCGTGGCCTATTTTCTCAGAGCGATGAACATCTTTTAATGCCAGATACCATTCTGCGCAATTGTGAAAGGCTGTCCTGTCTCCCCTGTACTGGTGCATGTAATGGGCTCTCTGGAATCCCCAGTGGGTGCATTTCAAAGTGGGGCCTCCCCGGGGGCTGGGCGGTCAGGTTGTTCCGGCTTTGTCACTATACAAACACCCCCAACAGTAACCACCTTTGGACGTGCACATTTGTGCTCTGCTCTGACAGCTGCTGCCCAGTGAGTTTCTCAAGACAGCACGCCCAGGGTAACTTCTGGATCCGCATGTTTTTAACTCAGGATCCAAACTGCTGAATTGCCCTGGAGAAAGGCGGTCTTAGCGTCCAGCCCCTCCCAGCAGGATCTGAGAGCTACTGTCGCACTACACCCCTGAAGAAAACAACAGTACCCCTTTGCTATCAGTACTCTTTATTTTTCATCTCCGCCAATTCATCTGGAAAACACACACACACGATTTTAATTTGTGTGTCTCTGGTTACCAGTGAGGTTGGACATTTCCCCATGTGTTTGTTTTTCTTTATATTTCTCTCGCTCACTCTCTCTTTTTTTTTTTTTCGTGCATTGCCTGTTCATGCCATTTGCCCACTTTTCAAATAAGGTGGGTTTTTTTTTCTTATAACATCTAATGCTCTTATAAATGATGGACTAAAAACTACGTGCCTTTTCTCCCACACAAGCTGCACAAATTTGTACCAGCTTCTTATTACTTTTGTGATTAAAAAATATACATTTGCTTCTTTAACTTTTCTCTCTGACGTTACAAGTTTCTTTAGGTGTTCTTGCTAAAGGCATGCCCATTAGTCACTCAGCTGACAAGGAGAGAAGGACTTGGCTTAAGAGGAGGCACTGTGGGGGCCACAAGAGGAAAGATTCAGCTCACACCTGAGTCTGGAAGCAACCGGAAGGCAAATTAGGCCAGAGAATGATTCCTGAGAGCCTCACCAAGGATCCCTCAGCACCTCCAGCTTCTGGCTCAGCCACGCCTCTCCACCAGCACAGGGGACGGTCACGCATACACACATACATCCACTGTCCCTTTGGACTCCCTCAGCCAGACAGAGGTGCTGCAGGCTGCTCAGGGTTAAGTGACCTACCAGCTCAGGACCACCAAGGCAGGAAATGGGGGCCCAGGACTAGAACCCAGGTCTTCTGGCTCCTGGCCCACTACCCCCAAGGGAAGGACCCACATCTCTGGAAGGAACAGCGGGGACTACAGCACAGAATCTGGACCTTTCCTACTGGCACAGAAGTCACAGGGCCTGGCACACCTGCCTAGGGACAGGGATCTGGGAAGATCACTCAAGTCTGGCTTCCTCAAGGCTCTCTCGTACCAGGAAAAGCCTTACTAGCAGGATCTTCTGGTCCTTCTTAGAGGCAGATGCTCATACTGTGTCCTCCTCTGTAAAGACAGTGCCAGCTGTCCCCTAGCCCCCCCCCCCAAGGGGCTGCCTGAACCTCTGAGCCCCTCCAGGGAGCTCAGCAACCCCCTTCCCCGCCCCAAGGGGAACCCCTGGGTGATCTCTCTTCCATATGCACCTTACACCAACAAAAGGTTCTTCCCAAACAACCAGTCACACAAAAGAAAGCTCAGAGGCCAAACATCAAAAGGCAGGGCTCCCCTCCCTCCCACCTCCTCTTGGAGCTGTCAGGGGACATCAAGTGGCGATTGCCTACGTTCAGGCTTCTGCAAAGTATTTTACGGCTTGTTTTCTTTTCTCTGTGTTTTATTTTCTCTGCACAAATGGAAAAATGCATCAGGCAAAGCAGCCCCCATCTGGGTCCCTCCGCTCCACACAGAGATGTCACCTCACTCCCAGCTGGGCCCCAGCCCCTTCCTCAAAAAGACACCTTAATCCCTCATGCCTTCCTGTTTATCTCCTGCCTCTCTTGGAGGCAAAAATATTGGGTATTAGTTTCATTATCAGATTTCAAGGAGGAAAGGAAAGGGTAGCTTTGTGAGAACAGAGAGGTCAGCCAGGGGGAGAAGGGGGCAGGGGCAGCACAACTTCTGAGGAAACTCCAGGAGCCAGGACCAGGAGCCCTGCAGGCTCTGCATCCTGTCCAGGGGTCCCCCAGCCACCCAGAGAGAGCTGGTCTGGTCTGGACCCCAAGTTCCATGCCCTCCTTCCCCCCCCCGCCCCCAGCCAATTCAAGTCAACATACACCTGAGTGCTCCAGCTACATGCCAGGCCCTATGCCCCAGGCCATGAGGGAGACAGGGATGGACAATGCATCCCCAACTGTCCAGGGGCTCCCTGTCTGACAGAAGGAGGGGGCAGACGAGGGCTCTTGGCAGCAAGCTTTCAGATTAAGTAGGACAAATGCTCTCCTGAGCGGTGCTGGTTCCTTGAGGACAGGACAGTGTTTGCCCTTACATCCTCCAGCCCAGAGCAGATCTCAATATATTTTCATGTACAATTAAGAAAGAGCAAAAGTAGGAAAGTCAGAAAGTAGATGATGGATGGTTGAGTGGGTAAGTGAATAGATGAATGGGTGGATGGCTGGGTGGATAAGTGGATGGACGGATGAATGGATGGATGGATAGGTGGGTGTGTGGGTGGGTGTGTGGACAGGTGGATGGTGGACGGACAGACGGATGGATGGATGAATGGGTGGATGGATGGATGGATGGATGGATGGATGGATGGATGGATGGGTAGGTGGATGGATGAATGGATGGATGGATGGATGGATGGATGGATGGATGGATGGATGGATATGTTGGTGTGTGGGTGGGTGGATGGATGGGTGGATGGATGGATGGATAGATGCATGGATGGATGGAAGGATGGAAGCATGAACGAATTGATGAACGCATGGGTAGATAGGTATGTACATGGATGGGGGCATGGATAGAAAGAGGACAGATGGAGAATTGTGTGGTCTGCTTGGACCACATCCCGACAAGATACAGCTTTGTAACATTTGTGACATTTCTTTTATTATTGCTTTGAGCTACTTAAAACTTGTCTTGCTGCTTTCACTCACCAGTGTATCTTCCGTCTGCTCAAGTAGACTACAATGCTTTAAGGAGAAAAACCCACATTTAGGATGCCCTGGATTCCTCCCAGGACCCCAAGGAGGACCTGGTACACCATAAGGACTGAATCTGCATCCATGGGTTTGATGAGTTTACCAAAAACAGGTGTTGGCCATCTCCTGAAAGACCTGATAAACTAACTCCCAATGCCCATGTGCCCCCCCCCCATACACCTCCCTGGGATAGCCCAGGTCCAGAAAGGATCCTGCAAACATTGCTAAGCTGTATCCTGGCCCTGGTCCCCTAAATTTCACACGACTCAGGGGTTCTCAGTGGAACAGCAAGGCCTCCTCAGAGCTCTGGACTGGGGTCAGGGGCCCTCCTATGCTCTCCCAGCACAGGGGATCACTCTTTTTTCCTCCCTTCTAGGGCAGTTCTTCTAAGAAGGTGACCCCAAGTTATTGCTCTAGCAAAATAAGAGTTTTATTTCTTTTTAAATTTTTTCAAAGATTTTATTTATTTGAGAGAAAGAGAGAACACAAGAAGCGAGAAGGGGCAGAGGAAGAGGGAGAGGCAGGCTCCCCATTGAGCAGGGAGCCTGACTTGGGGCTCGATCCCAGGACCCCGAGATCATGACCTGAGCTGAAAGCAGCCGCTTCACCGACCGAGCCCCCCAGGCGTCCCCCAGCGTAGGAATTTTAGATTTACATATCTGCAGCTAAATCGTCCGAAGTAACTGGCCCACATTGGCACCGTCCACAAATTGGAGGCGGTGTATGGAGGAAACCAGTCCTAGCCCTGGGATGCCCATCCCCGGGGAAGCACAGCCCTCAGATCCACCAGGATTATCGACAAATCTCTACACATCCAGGCCCCAGGGGCAGGCTGGGGCAACACTTCCTTCGCCGACTTTGTCTGTGTGCTGGCTAGGGACCACGAGACTCGCTCAGCACGTGCAAAGTGTTCACAAGCTCCCTGGGGGTGGGGCTCTCGGTTCCCCGAGGGGACAGTTTTGCACACCCCCCCACCCCTGGCAGACAGCTGACAATGTCCACAGACATCTTTGGTTGTCACAACTGGGGGAGGGGCTCCTGGCATCTACAGGATGGAGACCAGGGATGCTGGTACGAGTCCTACCAGGCAGAGTTCCCAGCCCAAAATGTCAGTAGGACCAAATGTGGGAAAGCCTGGGTTAGAGAGATTGTAATGGTCTCACCCACGGGAGCTTGTATTTATGGCTGGCTAAGATGCTATTCTCTAAGAGCAGACCACACCTTGAATATTGCCCAGCGGGTGACAAACGAGTTCGCCCCTTCAGCATACGCCTGGAGCCTTTGAACGGACGGACGGGAGCTGGCTGAGTGCAGGGGAGAGAGCAGCAAACAGGGCAGAGTCCCGCCCTTAGCCCTCAACCCTCAGCGTGCTTCTGCCTCAGAGGGGAGAGGGACAGTGGTCTAGCAACGGCACAGGAAATCCATCGGGCATGTCCAAGTGTCCTGAGTGCCGTAAGGACTGACAGTCAGGGAGAGCATTCTGCATGGCCCCTCTGGGGACCGATGCACACGGGGCAGGACTTGAGAAGAGAACCAGGACACAGACGGAACATTCTGGCTGGCCAGCGCTGCCCCAAATGCGACCTGCACCGTGGGGGGAGGGGTCACCTGGGCATTGGTTCAAATGCAGATTTGGCTTCAGGAGGTCTGGGGTGGGCCTGGGGGTCTGCATTCCTGACAAGCTCCCAGGCTAGCGGACCAGGAACTAAAGCAAAAGAAATGGGTCGGAACATAAGCCGCTCGCTGGAGAGGGAGCCGGCAGGGAGACGATGGGTAGAGTTCATGGTCTGTGCTGGGGCCGCAGGCAGAGGTCTGGTTTCGAAAGAAACTACTCCTTGGACGATTGGTTCAGAATGAGGCAAATATTTGAGTTGTTTTTAAGAGTTCGAGCTTGTATACCCTTTGATCTGTTACTCTGCTACTCCATCTGGTATCCTATTTATTTAGAAATGGTTTGACCCTTGTTTATAAATCTTCAACGCTTTCCGCCCTCTGTGGCGTGTTGTCTGAGACCAGATCTCAGCTTCTCCTGAGGTGCCCAGGCCGGGCTGTCGCCTCTCTCCACACCCCCTCACCAGAGATGTCAACCCGCCAGAGACTACAAGCGGTGACTGGCTGGGGTGAGCCAAGCAGATCGAGACATTGCTAAGAGACTAGAAGCATCACACGCGAGCAGCTTGGCTCCAGTCAAGGCCCTAGGGTTTGCGATCATCTGAGGGGTGCCTTGCCTCAATTTTAATTTAAAGGCCATTGAAAAGCCTCGCCTGGACATAACCAGGAGCACTGGACAACTGTCGAAAGAAGGGAGGGAAAGGGCGCCTGGGTGGCTCAGTCACTTAAGTGTCTGCCTTCAGCTCAGGTCATGATCTCAGGGTCCTGGGATGGAGCCCCGCGTGGGGCTCCCTGCTCAGCGGGGAGTCTGCTTGTCCCTCTCCCTCTGCCCCTCTCCCCTGCTGTGCGCTCTCAAATAAATAAATAAAATCTTTAAAAAAATGCGTCAGGAAGCACACCTGCCACGGGGTTGACACCGTACACTTTGGAGCTCTCAAGGCTGTGCCCCCTTCCTCCTTCTCTTGAGCTCTGGTTGGCAATTCAAGGAGCCACTCACACACACACACACACACACCCGCAAGACCATGTGACGGTTGTCAAACGCGGGTGCAGAGAATCACTGAGATTGCCTACCAAAACCCAGATGGCTGAGCCCCAGCCCTGGAAGTTTCTGATTCAGGTAGCCAGCCCGATGGGTAGGCTGTAGGTGGGGTGAGAGGGTCTGTCCTGCTGACCACTTGGGGCATCCTGTAGCTTCCACCTGCTCGAGGAGAAGGTGATGGGGGGCGGGGGGGGGCAGCCGACAGGACAGTGGCGACCTGTGTCTTCCAGAAGGAAAGGGTGTAGCAAGGATACTCAGTGGGGTATTGGGCAGAGGAAACCATTCTGAGGAAGAGAACGAATCCACTTTTGGGCATGTGGGGGGTCCCGGTGGGGGGGCTTGGCGGTCAGCAGCAGGGATCTTGGCTGGTGGGCTCGGGAGCCCCGCCAAAGCCACACTCTCACGGGGAGGAGCCCCAACCACCCCCCCAGGTCTCTCTGACGAGCCTCCTCTCGGTGGACAGAAGGCCCGCAGAGCCACGGCGTGGTTTTGTGGTTTGGGGTGTTTTTTTTTTTGTTTTTTTGTATTTTGTTTTTAAAAGCTCCAACTTTGACCCCGGGACCTGTGCTTTATCTCCAATATCAGAAACAGAATCTATAAGAAGTGGGTCAAGGCGGTCAGAAAAACGACTGTAAAAACGGAGTGGGAAACCAGGTCCCGCGTCAGTCAAGGAGGCCGGAGTTCCCAGCAGCCACGGAGGGCTTTAGATGGTTTCTGATAAAGTCCCCGGAGATAAGTGGCCTGTGTTTGCGGAGGGCTTAGAGAGCTTTAGCCCCGTCTGCACACAAAGGGGCCCTCTGTCAACAGGCCTTCGGGCCACTAATAGGGCTGAACAAACACTAGGCGTAACAAGCTCTTCACACCTGTGGGGCTTGGGAAAGGCGGGCCCCTTTGTCAGGATGTCAGACAAAAGAGCAGCTGGGAGCCGTCCCCCCCTCCCAACCCAGCCAGACCCTCTCCGGCTGCTGGAGAAGGACACACTGGGAGCGGGGGACAGAGCTGAGGTCTGTGGGGCTCACCCCCTTCTTCCAGCACAAACGAACGTGGACTCCAGCTGGGCAGGGAGAGGGCCCATCATGGGCCCCCCTCCCAACGTCAGGCTGATGGGGAGCTGGGGCTGGGGGTCAGGGGTACCTGGGTGAGTGGCCCCCGCTGTCCCCCAGGCACAGCCACGGCCTGCTGGGGCGACCGGCCCCTCCTTAGTGGACCGTGCAGGGCCACCCCCCGAATCGGCTTGACCTCCCCGTCACTTTTTCCACTGACTTTTTCTCTCTGTAAACATCTTAGCGTTTTCTTCCCTCTGCCCTTTTTTGGCTGCTCTGCTTTCCCTCAGGCTTTGACGCCATAGCTCTTCACGCTGCCCAGGCCTTTTCGCCGCTAAGGCATAACTCAGGATTCCTCCTGCGCAAACATCCTCGTCTTCGCAGGCGGGTAGGCCCCTCTCAGTGGAGGAAATGCCCTTGTTCCTCAGATCCTCCCTCCTGGCCGTTCCAGAGCCCCGCCCCAGGCAGCCGGGTGGAGGGGGCCCTGCCCTGTCACCTCCTCCCCCGGGGGGGGGGGGGCACTCCAGCCCTGGCCCACTGTGTGGCATTCCGGATTCCAGTGGCCCTCCTTCCCAAATCCCCCTTCAGGCTCCTCTCACCTTGTTGCTGCCCTGTTCCGGAACCTTCCAGGCCCTATTCTGGAACCTTCGGGGCCCTGTTCTGGAATCTTGGGGGGGGGTGCTGGGGGTTGGCCCACTAAGTACAAGATGCAAACTCCCTTGCCCTCAGGGGTATTACTGGCTGCAAAGCAGAGGTCCAGAGACTAGGGTGTCTTGCTTCCTCCTTACAGCAGGACCCTGTATGAACGCCCCCACCCTATCCCCATTCTCAGCCAAACTGGGAAAGGGGACGTCATCCCCCAAGGGCGAAAACAGGATCTTGAAGCTCTTGCGGGCTTTCAGTGTTTCCTAGTTTACCCTCCAGTCGAAGAGATGAGAAAAATGCAGCCCCAACCGGCGAAGGGACTTTGCCAAGGACCTGGAACTCGTTAAGGGCACTCCTAATTCAGGGCTCTTTCCAGACCTCCAGCACGCGAGGGTGGCATGGTCGTGGGCAGGACGGAGCTTGATAAACCCCCGCAAGGCTGCTGGAACGCATTCCCGAAGGCCATGAAGTTTCTCGAAGTGGAAGCTAGGTCATCCGAGCAAAGCTTCCCCACCAGGCTTTGGTGGCCACGGAATCCTCTTTGCCTTGTGGCTTGTCCGCCCTGCCCGGAAGGGGCTGCCTTCCAAGCCCGCTTCCCCAGAGGTGGCGTGCACACTCCCTGTGTTTTATTAAACGGACATATGAGGGCTGATTTGCCAGCCACGCTGGCCAAGCCTGGCCCCTGGCTCCCTGGAGTCATTTCCCATCTGTAATGGGTCCCATCACCGGATCTGGCACATGCCGGGCTGGAGATGTGAGGCCGGACTCCAGCGGCCATGGGAGAGGCTGGAGGCGAGGGAGCTTTAATGACTTGCAGGGCGTTCTGCCCCCGTGACACCCGGCGGAAACTCATCCGACTCCCGGGACACCTTTCCCATTCTCGTCACCGCTGACCCACGGGCAGCGTCCCTCCTGGGCTGGACCTGTTGTTTCAACTCTGACTTGGGCTTGAAGGTCTGGAGACCGGCCTAACCTGCCGCCCAAACCGCTCCAGGGATGTGACACAGCACATGGCGCCTGGTGAGCCCAGGAGCCAGAGTGCCCTGCCCGTGGATGATGGGGACAGGCTGAAAGTGGGCTCCTGCCGTGGGGGGGGGGGGGGTCACGTCGGGTCAACACTGAATGCACTCTACCAACTAGGGTTGCCAGATTCAGCAAATAAATATATGGGGACGCCCAGTTACAGTGGAATTTCAGCAAATACTTTCTGGTGAAAGTATGTCCCAAGTGTTGCAAGGCTGTCCTATCTGCAGTACCTTCCAGACCCCCATCAGATGGGTGCTTTGCCTAAAATGTGTGATTTTTACATAACAGCTTTTTTTTTTTTTAATCAAAGGCAGCTGTGACCCGCTGGGCATCCGTGAGTCCCACCAGAGGGTGGCAGGGGGGTCCCGAGCTTCAGCAGGAGTGGGAGGGAAGAGGTCTGCTCAGGCTTTTCTGCACTCTCGCGGCTGCCTGTGGCTTCCATTCCTGCTTGCTCAATGCCAGCCTGTCTTTTCTCAGTCACTCCCCTTTCCACATCTGCTCGATGAGGACAGAGATCGCATGTCTGAGGCCACGTGGAGATGTGACAGGAGGGGCAGACCTGCTCATCTCATGTCCCCCAAAGTGTCCTCCTGGCCGTGGACACCACCATCAGTGCTGAGCGGACAGCCCGCCTCTCTGC
Organism: Ursus americanus; assembly: GCF_024610735.1. NCBI lineage: Eukaryota > Metazoa > Chordata > Mammalia > Carnivora > Ursidae > Ursus > Ursus americanus. Next base: position 63,843,309 of record NC_142140.1, on the reverse strand, counting down.
CCCCACCAGGCTCTGTGGGGGCTCGCTGCTCCCCAGCATGCCCCAATTTCCCATGCAAAGATCCACGTGGAACCAGACTGCCATTTAGGGGGAAACAGGGGGGAGGAAGGCAATTATGATCAGAACGGCCCAAACTCTTTACCAGTTTTCGTCGGGACATGCTTTGCAGTGGAGTGGACCCACAACTCTGCACCCCCATTCTGAATCCAGTTATTGTAACCAAACCAGCGGGTATCACGTATCTAGATATCGGTAAAGTGTTCACGAGATCACAGTTAAAGGTTTTAATCCAGCATCATGTCACTGAAGAATGTAGGTGGCCGACCACAGGACAGAGGGAGTGGTAAGGAATGGAAGATGCCAGCTGGCTAAGGATAGGAGGGGTCACCCTGGGGAAGAGAGTGATCTCGCCACTTCTGGAGGCATTCAAGTAGAGAGACAAAATTCAGGAGATTCTAGCTCTGAGAAGGAGGCAGAACAAGGCTGATAAAGCCCCTTCCAACTCAGCCTTGGAGGAGGCACTGTTCTGCCTCTGGGCGGGGAGATCCTTCCAGGTTTGAGGCTAGGACCAGCCTGCTGACCATTCTTACACATGCGTTGGTAGAAGGGGGGTCTTGAAAAAATCTTCCAGTCTGTAACTGACCCTGAGTCCTTGAGGTAGGGACTGTGCATGGCTGAAGGAGACAGCGGAAGCGGGCACATATAGGGGGTTTATTTGCAGAAAAAAACCCAATGGTGCTTCTGGGATGATGTCCTAGTAATCCAGGGAAAATGGCCCCGGGGACTTAAAGTCACCTCCCCCTCCTGGGCAAATGTTGGCTCTGCTGCAGAGCATCACCTGCCTGGCACTCAGATTGGTACAGTGACAGCAGGACAGTGGGGGCTTAGCTAAAAAACAAAAACAAAAAACGAAACCAGCCAGTCTTTCAGGGTTTCAAAGGCTTTAGGGCAGACAGATCTTCCGTGGAAATGCCCCAACACAGCTGTATGAGGCTGGCACCTCCACGACGTCGGAGCGGGACGTACGGGTTGCTGAGCCCTTTGAACATCTCCCCTGGCTTTCCGAGCCACCCCAGTGGCTTGCTGGCTCTATCGGGCTGAAACTCCCAGGGAAGAACCAAACAAGGGACCGGCCCTTACAGGAAAGAGGAGGGTCCTTTCCTGAACAACCCCTTCACCCTCCTCTTCCAAATTGTTCCGAGTGCCAAGAGCGGGGCCCAACACCTCCCTCTGAAGGAGAAGGTGGGCAAGGGGTGGGAGCAGAGGGTGGGAGGCATTCCTCATAGAGGGAACAGCTGCTTCCAGGCCACCTGGGCCCATTTCAGATACAAAGGACAGCAGGACAGTGACCCACCTGGGGCCCGTCTCCGTACACCCAGGTGAGCCCCAGACATCGCGACCTCTCCTGAGGTTGTCCCTCACTCAGCTGCTTCCCACCCCTGAGCCATGTCCCCCCAGGCCAGGTAAGCCATGGTGGGGGAGTGAGGGATGTCCGTGAAAGGTGCAAAGGCCTCTGGAAGGGTCCCCCGACCCCGAAGCCAGCTAGTGACCGCAGAAACATCTCCTCGTCCCCTTCCTCTCTGTAAGGGGAGGGAGACGAGAGCACAGATGGAGCGCCTGGACTAGTACATTCCCTCTCTCAAACTCCCCACACCCTATGGTTTTTACTTGCATCTCACCAGAAGAAGCCATAAAATAAAAGACATGGAGGACTAAGGAGGCTTAATTTTATTGTCGTCCTGACAGCCTCACAAACATCCCATTTTCCAGGCGAGGATGTCGAGGCCCCGGGCAGAGCCCACAGGGGCCCCTGCTCAGCTCCTGCTCTGAATCCTGGCACAGGCCTCAGGTCCCAGCTGCAAACGGTGGGGCTCAGCCCTTCCCCTTGGACCTCCACGGTGACTCAGGTGGCTTTGCAACCAGAACTATTTAAAGCACAGCTGAGTTGGACGGGGGTTGCTTTGACAATGGTACCCCTCAGGTAAAGTCTTTGGAAAAGTTCTTTTTTTGCCCTAAAACGAGGGGGTTTGGGAACCAGACAGGTTCCTTGCACAAGGAGAAGGGGGGGGCCTGCAAGTGAACGCCCCACATTTCTTGGCCCTGATGCTTCTGGCTGCTTTGGATTTGGCTAATTCCCTGGGCGCCCTCTGTAATTCCACAGTAATGTGGCTTTAATTGTCCCCAAAGCGGGCCATTCTTTCTTTATTGTGCAGTAAATTTCCCTCCAGAGTTCGGATTTCATCCGCCTGCCCCAAGCCGGGGAGCCAGAAGCCGGGCTGGCCTCGGGGGCCAAGCACCGCTGTCCTCACCACTGCCCTGCCTCTGGTGTCCTGGTCGGGCGGCCCTCGTCTGTCCCCTCCCCCCCCCCAGCCTTGGCCCGCACTGGGACCCGAGATGGCCGGGCGGCCGGCTGTCAGGACCCCCGGGGATGGGAGTGCACAGTGGGCAGGAGGCAGGGACACTGGTCTGTGGTTCTGTCTGGAAAACCAATTAGCTTCACAAATGCAAACAAGCTGCTATCACGGGATTCATTCGGGCTGCAGTCCGGGCGAGGGACGAGGTTTCACGTCTGCTTCACCAGCAAACGCCACTGAGGCAGGAGGGAGGTGCTGAGACAGGGCTCAGGGGCCTGCTCGCATCGTGTACCCATGCGACCGACCGTGCAAACGGCCGGGCCCCATCACCCGGCCTCCGGCTGCTCCGCCTGTTGGTAAAGGGAGCAGGAATTAGGAACACTCTCTTATCAGATGAGATAAGGCTTGTAACGCACAGTGAAGAAGGTGAGCCTCGAGCCGGGTGCCTGCATTCAAATCCCACCTGTCACACCAGCACAGCGTTCTTGACCTTGGGCTTGCCCGTGAACCTCTCTGTGCCTCGGTTCCCTTCTCTGGAAATGGGGGCCACAGTGATGTCCATCTGTTCCCCAGCAAACACAGGACCAGTACCAAAGTTACTAGCATCCCTCAGACAGCACTGGTGAAGGCATCCGTGGGAAACCTGCACGCAGGAGACACAAGGCTCAGACAGGGGCCGTGCCCTGCCTGGGTCCCTCATGGGGAGACAGCAATGCACTCAGCACACTCTGCCAGGGGAATGTCTCGAGGGCCCTCGAGGTTTAAAACGCGACAATTCCAGCCCTGGCCCCGCGTGGTTTGTGCCCAGGGTTTGAAGGGATTCTCACTGTCACGATCTTTCTGGAAAGACGCCGCCTAGAACAGAGGCGAGAACCATGCAGAAGGAGGAACAACATCTCTGAGCGGCCACATCGATGGTCACCAGTTTTCTCCACTAAGAGAGATGCTGCTCGCCCATGAGACCCCGTCCCCAAATTCTCACTCATCTTCGTTACACGGAGTTCCAACACAGCAAGAAGGGGGAGCTGACGCAGAAGACAGGACTTGGGCAAGGCGAGGGCCCACGCAGCGAGCAGTGTCAGGGCCCCACACTCCAGGGGGCCTTCGGGTCTGTGGTCCCTTCAGGGCCATGACCACCTCCTCTCCCCTCTACTCTGGCCCACACAGCCAGCCTTTCTGGGCAAGTCACATCACAGGGAAGAGGACACCCGATAAACCCGTGGCCACCAGCCCCCCTAGACAGCCACACCTCTCCGCTCACTGCTGAGCGGTCCCTTCCCAGGGGGGCCTACACTGCCCACCCCCAAACACCACAAGCTCACGGCCAGCCCTTCCACGCCCCAGCTGCGTCCGCAGCGCGCGGGGCTTCCCGCACGCATGCGCTGTGCGTGTGGACCGTCGCCCGTCCTACCGTCTCACGGCAGACACACACCTGCACCTGCGCGCATGTGTCTCCCCGCGGTGCAGAACGGAAGCTCCCTGAGGGCAGGGATTGATTTTTGTGTCTCTTTGGTTCCCTGCTGTACCCCCAGGGCCCAGGACACAGGGCCTGGTACGTAGTCGTCCCCGGGAATATCTGCCGAGTTAAGACCTGTCCACCCTGCCTCCCGCTCCCTGGATGACTCAGGTCAAGCACCCCAAGCTCTTTAAACCCCCGGCCCCCACCACCTCCCTCCTCGCCTCCACATCTTGCAGTCTGTGGCCTCACCTCCTGCTTCTCAGGGGAGACAAGAACTCCTCCGTCCTGGTGCTCCCCCCTTGAAGCCACCTTCGCGGGGCCGCCCCCCTTCCTCCCGTGCATTGGGGGAGGTCTCCCTCGCGGGGTTCTGACCCCACCCCTGGGCCTCCTCAGGAAGCCCAGCATCACCCATCCTCTCTCTTCAGATACCCGGCCTCTCCCTTGTGTCCCCCTTTGTCCCCTCATTCCACTGGCAGGGACCCCCTCTTTGAAAGCCCCCCATCCAGCCCACACCTCCCCACAGCCATTGGCTGCCCATGCCTCCCCTCCAGCTCACCTCAGCCTGCCCCCCTCCGCCTGCTTCATCCCGCGGTCCCACCAGAGCACCGTTCTAAGGCCACCCACAGCCACGACGCCGCCAACCCCACCAACGTCCATGACCGCGACTGCCGGGTGCATCCCCAGCTCTTCGCAGGCCTGGCTTGCCGCGACGTTCAGAGCGGCTCCACGCCTGGTTCTCCTCCTCCCGCCCCATCTCCCCTCCAGGCTCGCCCTCATCGAAGGTGCGGTTCTTCCACGACAAGCTGGGCTTCTCTCCTCTCACTTGACTGTCCTCCTTGGTAATCTCACCTGACTTCAATTATCAGCCTCCATCTCCAGGAATCCTCTCTGAGCGTGTGACGCATGTGTCCCACCGCCCTCCCCCCAACTCGGGTCTCTCGGGGGCCCAAGCCCAGCTCCCTTCTAGGACATCTGCCAACAAGTGCAGGCTAGACATGGAGGAGTCCCCCTTGTCCTCTCCCGCCTCCTCATCTTGCTACCTGTCCCATCACCAGGTCCCACGTCCTGTGGACTCTGAAATTCCCAAATCTCCCCCAGACCCCTCGGCCCCCTTCCTTAGTCGGAGCCATCACCCTCCTTGACCTGCACAGGGGTCCTGGATTTGGGCTCTGAGCCCCGGCCCCGCTCTTTGCCTCTGTCGACGCGATGACCCCTGCTTGCCTGCTGGCCCAGAGCACCCAGAACCCACACTGCCAGGCAGGTTCTCCCAGACTGTCTGCTAACCCGTGTAAGCGTGTCAGCTTCAACTCCCCGGGGTGGCCGGTGCTTAACACCAGCTGAAGGTAACCACCTGTTAGAGGGTCATAGGATGGGGGTAATGGCTTTTGGGGCAGCATTACAAAAAAGAAGAAGAAGTTTAGGGAGTATCAGGGTGGGTCACGCACAGCAAAGGTCCATTTGACTTGGATGGAGGGATGGATGGATGGACGGATGATGGACAGACAGATGTCCTAGATCATGATTCATATGGTAAATATATTTCTACTGTGTGTCATGGTCCAACAATTTAATGTTAAGTTCCACTGACTGTGGGTATGATTAGCTCTTGAGGACAAGGGCCATGTTTTCTTTCTTTCCTACTCCCTCAGGGGCCCAGAAGCGTGCTGGGCTCACAGGAGGCTCCTGGCCAACACTGAGACAGGGGATGGACCAAGTGTCCAGGACAGTGACCGAGTCAGCGGGAGACTGGAGCCCCGAGGGGTGGCATGGGCCGTCTCTCCCGGGACCAAAATCCAGGAGGTCTTAGCAAGCTCTCCACCAAGACCTGGCCAGGGAAGGCCAAGCCGCACTCTGAAGCCAGGCTTTGGGGGACACTGGTTTTCCTCAGTGAGCTGCCTCAGGGGACGCTGATACATGTGGGGAGCAGGAGCCAGGTCTGAGACCTCGGGGCTGCCCGTTGGGGCCTCCCCCTGTCCTCCCTCGGCCCACTTCCTGCCCACGTGGGATGCTGTCCCACACGCCTTCCTCGGCATGCATGCCCCAGCTCGATCGTTGGGTCTCAAGTGTCTCCACCTGGCGCCTTGTCCGATGCCCAAAGGACACACCTAGACTCCTTGGCTTGGCCTTGGAGGCTCCTCACAACCTCCCCCCTCCCTACTGCTGCTGTCACCGCACGTCCCCTCCCCCGCATGCCATGCTCCCGCCCCACCCACCTATCACTCCCCCTCCTCCAGGGCAGCCAGACTCGACCCCGAGCGGCTGCCCCAACCTTCTGTGCCACACTCATGTCAAGTCCCAACACACTCGGGTGCACCTGGGGGACCGGCGTCCTGGCCTCGTCTGCTCACCACGGGGTGGGGGGCCGGCCGGCGGCTCCCAGACTCCAGTGACCTGGGGTTCACCTGGTGGGCACTCAGCCCCAGAGGGCTCCTGGCCAACCCTCAAGACCCTCTTCAAGTCTCCCTCCTCAGCCCATGGGCCCCTAGTTCTGTCTTGGCCCACCCTCCCCTCCCCCACCCTGTCCCCCCAAAGCTCTGACACCCGGCCCCCCCGCCCCAGCCTGGCACCTAACATAGCTGCCTTGTCTGCTGCACACTGCCCCCGACCGTGTCTTATCTCCTGTGTCTTTCGGGGCTTCATCTCCCCGGGGCGGCACCCAGCGCCTGGCTGTCAGTACGACGGTGCGGGCACTCAATAAGTCGGTGCGGACGGATTGACTGACGGGGCAGGGATACCAGAGCCCAGGTGGAAGCCGGGGTCTGTCTGGCCTCTGTCTCCTGCCGGAGCAGGGCCCTTGGTGACAACGTGAGGAGAGAAGGGGACAGACCAAGGTCACGCACGATGGGCATCGAGCCTCCTGGAAGCAGCGTGTTCCGGTCTTCCTCCCACGGCCGCTCTTGGAGGAGCGTTTGCGGAGGACGGAACTCAAGAACATCGCAGACACACGCGCCCCGGGCCAGACGGAGGTGCCGCCACTAGTCTCCGCTGCCCCGTTACCAGATCTACTCGAGCTTCCTAGGCCTCGGGCGGTATCTTGCCACTAAAATTTATGCAAATGAAATAATGGGCAATTTGGGGAAAGGAATGAAAGGCTGAGCAGAATCCAAACCACCCCAGACACCCGCCTGCAGGGGTTTTCAAGTTGAGCAATCATTTTAAAGACAATTGAAAGTCACTCGCTGGGGAAAAAACACACCGGGATTCCTGCAAACCAGCAGGCCCTGTGGCTTCATCCAGGAGGCTGCTGGCCTCACCGTGGGGAGCAGGGGAGGCCGGGCTGGGGAGGGGATGGGGAGCCTGCCCCACTGCTCACTGTTCCCCATGGCTAAACTACTGGGACTTCGGTGGAGCCCGTTCTGAGCAAACGACAGGACGCAGCCTCTGGCCCGGGCACCCCGAAATACCCCCCTCATTCCCAGAATCAGACATGGGGACAGCGCCAGTCCAGCCCAGAACACCCCAAAATCGTCATCAGCTCTTCCTAGTGGAGACATGCCTGCCCCCGAGATAGGGCGCTCCGCAGATGTGTTCATTCATTCACCCGCTCCACAAATCTTCACGGCGTGCCCACAACACACAGGTTCTGCTCTAGAGCCCAGCGGGAAACAAACAGTCACTCAGCAAACATCCACGGCGCTCCGGCTTCCTGTCATAACGGACCGGGGCCGGTGGTCTGGGGCGCGGAATACAAGAAGGCACAGGAGCCGGGTATAAGGGGCAGGCGAGAAAAGCATTCCATGCAGAGAAGTGGCAGAGGGCAAACAGAGACCAACACGGGAGCCCTGGCCCCTCGGCCCCTCTCCTGACCCCTGAAGCACAGAATCAGCCCGAGGAAGGAGTCGCCCTGTTTATGTGCTGCCTACCATCCCTGTGCATTCCTCCGGGGACACTAAACAGCTCGGGGCCTTCCTCTGCCTGCTCTCCGCCCACAGGGAGGAGAAGGGCAGGGATGAGCCAGCAAGAAAGGTTAAGGAGGATTCTGGGGCTTCAGTCCCAAAGAACCGTCATATCCACACGGGCGCGGGGCGGGACTGGAGGGGAGGGCTGGCCCGCTGGCTCCCAGTCCTTTCTCTCTCTCCACAGTGCACATTCTCTGTTTGCAAGACCTGGGGTAGGGGTGAGGTGGTCATAAAGACCAATTTCCTTACAAAAAATTAAAAAAGCATAATGTTGCAATGTGATAAAGCTGGGGGTGGACACATAGGTATCCATTACGGTATCTGCTTGTCTTAACTACTTCAGAATAAAATAAATCTTGGTTTGCTTTGGTTTCAAGACTGAAGGACGAGGAGTGAGTGCAGGTGCTGTGACCCCAGCCGCTGGCCGGGTGCTGGAAAACTTGCAGGAAAAGCTGCCCCTTCTGCAGCCTGTGACAGCTTCCCCTCTGTGGGGACTGACTCTAGGAAGATTCTGGAAAGCGGCATGGGTCAGAGCACCAGAAAAGCATGAGAAGGAGTTCAGAGCCTGCAGGCAGGCAGGCGGGCGCGGGGACGCTCTGGGGACAGGCTGAGCTAGGAACGCTAGCATCACGCTCATTCGGCAGGGAGGGACCCAGGGCTGGCACTCTGGTCTCCTGAAATATAAAGCCGGACAATGCTCTGTGAATGCCGGAAGCCAAATCTGATGGCCAGGGTGTGATCCCAGCGTGTCCCCCAGCACGGCCACACCAGGGAGCTCCACAACCTCACCCCGCAGATGGGACAGAGTCCAGGGTCTGCAGGGAGAACGGGCTCCACAAACACCATCTGAACCGCCCCAGCGCCAGTGGCCTTTACGATTCAGGGGGACGCCGCTGGGCTCCTCAGAGCATGGACTTGAGTTGATCCTCTCCTTCCGGGGCCAGAAGAGAGTCTGACAGTCACAAGGACTATGGAGTTGACCCTGAGAGTGGCTAATGAGCCACCCTACTGCTGGGGAGCAGGAGACGAGCGGGGTCTTCACAACCCAGGGGGCAGGACGCGCAAAGACACAAAGGCAGGCAGCGTAAGAACATGGGTGCACTCTGGCCGGCGGGAAGGCTGCACCGGCTGAGGGCTGGAGTCAGGCACGGAGTCAGGCAAACGTGCGCCGGGGACCAGGCATATTCAGACCCAGAAGGCAGCTGCCCTCAAACACGTTCTACACAATAGGGTCGCCCCGACGGCGAGTTAAAGACCAGATCAGGCAGGGGACAGGCATGGAGGTGCGGTGGCAGAGGATTGAGACACAGGCGGAGAGACAGAGAGGCGGGGATGGAGCAGAACAGTCAGGAGTTGGGGGGCGTCATGCCTGATCGGGCCCAGAGCGGATGGGGATGCCAGTTTCTGGGCAGAGAGCTCCGAGGGCTTGGTCTAGGGTATGGGGGTTAGAGGTGCTGGGGGACACATAGATGGGGTGTCTGTTCAGAAGGCAGCAAGCACCTCCTGGGCCTGGAACCTGGACAGGCCTCCGAAACTAGACTGTCGAGTCCTGGAAGGAGTTTGCTCACCCCTCTCGGGACCCAGGATTGAGGAATCCTGGCTAGGTTCACTTCAAGCCTGCAAATACCTAACAAGCAACCACCATGAAAAAGACCCCAGGCCTCAGGCGTCAGGCCCGGGCGCTGCGGTGCCGGGGCAATGTCCTCACGCTTGCCTTGCACTTGGACCAGTCCCAGCAGTGCAGTAAGTGTGAGCACCTGTGCCCAGATGCATACGCCCGAGACCACAGGGCTGCTGGAAGGAAGAACTCGTCTAGAGTACGAGCAATCATCTATCTGTTCTGGTGGAGATCTACTCTTGCTGAAGATCGGACTCCCCTGGAAAGCTCTAGAAGAAAGCGTGGCTTCCCCACCCGTAGATGGGGGATTGATGCACCCAATTAACCAGTCCGAAGTGAGGCCCCAATGCGTAGTTTCTAAAAGCTCCCCAGGTAATTCTAACCCACAGACACTGTCTAGACCCAAGGGGCACAAAGGTGAACAGCTGGCTGGAAAAGTTCATCCTTGAGCCAAGGTGGTAGGCGTGGTCTAGGGAGTGGGGCCCCTGCTAGCGGGGATGGACATAAGGGTGTGCACCGGGAAGACGGGGTCAAAGCAAATGAGGGATACACAGGAGTTTCCCAGAAGGCCAAAGGTGAGGGCATTCCAGGTACACAGAACAGCAGAAGCAAAGGGCTCGGAGATGGGAATGAATGACGTTCATGAAAGCACATGCTCGCCAGTGGACAAAGGGAGGGAAAGATGAGCCCAAAGTGAGCGTGAGGGGCTGGGGGAGAGAAGGAAGACACAACGCAGGGGGTGGGCGGACGATAAGGGGTTGGGATGCCAGCCTCTCAGAGACCGAAGTGACATGTTCAGACTTCTGGGAATTCAGACGGATGCTGAGACAGACATCCATTCATCAAAAAGGAATCAAGGACATCCTATGGCCAACACAAAGACAAACACAACACGGTCCTGCGTTCAAGGAGGCCGGGATCCAGTGCAGGAGAGGCTGAGATGGACCATTTAAAAATGGAGTCATGCACTTCATTCATCCATTCATTCATTCATTCATTCAGCAGATAATTTGTTGAAAGCCTAAGTGCCGGGCACAGGGGATTTGGCAGTGAACAGACAGAAGTCCTTGTCGCTAGTAACTGAGGAAAGAGAAGCAACAAGACATGTAAGGAGATCGTGTGGCCTGTGAGAAGAAAGATCAGGCAGGAGAGGAGGACAGGGTATGTCAGGTAAGAGCACTGTGATTTTAAACGGTGGTCACGGAGGCCTCATTAAGCAGGTGACATGTGAGTAAAGACTTTAAAGAAGTTATGGTGTGAGTCATGCAGATACACAGGGGAAGAAAGAGTTTCAGGAGAAAAAAAGCCAGTGCAAAGGCCCTGAGGCAGAGTGTGCCTGGCCTTTTAGGGAATAGCAAGAGGGCTGAATTAGAAGACACACAGGTAATTAGGGCTGGGACAGAGGAGGGTTCCTAACCTGGCCCCAATCAAAGGCAGGACAGTGAAAACCGCCTGGTGGATGTAAGCCTAGCCTCAATATGAATGAGTGAACGAAGAGTCCAAGACACTAAGATAACCAAGATACACTGCTCACGACAGGTAAGAACAACCATCATGCCACAAGCCCCTGCAAACTTCGGAGCCTGGAGGCCATTCAGGTGTGGGCTGGGGACCTGAACCAAGGTGGGGCAATGGGAACAGAGGAGGAAGCGCACTGGGGGAGCCGTCAGGGAGACCTGGAGTTGTACGCCAGAGCATGAAGAAGGGGGAGGCATCTGGGATGACCAAACCAGGCCCCGGCCTGGGTCACACACGGCAGTGTCCAAGATGGGGCCGCAGGCCCCTTGGTTCATTTTCAAATTCTTTCTTCTTCTCCACAGCACCTCAGATAAATGTCAAATGGGATTTTTCTTTTTTGACTCTAGGGACCATGTTTTCTCTTCTCAGTGCCTAGAAACTCCAGGAAGATTCTGATTTTGCTTACGACTCCACTCCGTTTAAACAATGGGGTGGGATGGAACATTCTAGAGGTCCAGGTGTTTGGGCATGACCCCCTGGTGGTATACTCAAGGGGCAAGGCATGCCAAGGACCTGGGTTCTTGCTCCTCTGAAGATGTGGATGCAAGAGAAACACCCAGGGGCAGCCTTAGTTCAGATGGAGACAAGTACAAGAACAGGAGTTTGAGGCGAGGGGGAGCCACAGGAGGGGACAAGGGGCATCTCCTCTGCTTTGCTCTGTGGATGAGGGTTGAGAAAGAATAAGCGCCAGGCTGGGGAGCCCCACCCCCACCCCATTCGCTCCATCAGGCTCCCCGGGTCCCGCGCTGACGGCCAGGAGTCTCAAGTTCATGGCCCGTCCTTCGATGCCCTCCCGCTTTGCCGGTGACACTCAGGAACGGTTCTGGAGCGGGCCAACTGGATCAGAAGCTCCTGCTCCTGGACCACAGGGGCCAAGACAGCCTGGGACACCTGCAAAGGAACCTCAGCTTTCTCTTCTGAGTCCCAGGATCAACCACCCCAAGCCACTCATGTCTTACTCGGCAATAAAATCCCTGATGGCGCATGTTTCCCCTCAGGAGACTTTCCACCGTTCCCCAGGGCCGGGCTGCAGGAAGTCTGGGCCACCTGATACTTGCTCCCCACCCCCCTGCCCAGCGCACCGCGGTGTGTAAGGTCAGGTGTGCCCAGGGAAGGCTGAGCACAGCCAGGGAGGTCAGGCGACCCAGTCTGGTGCCTTCTCTTCTGCATCTGAGCCCCCTCCTCTCAACATCCAGCCCTGCACTGCACCAGGCTCCCCAGGGCCACTGGCCCGTGTCCCCCAGCAAGTGGCACCAACCTCCAGAGCCGTGCAAGTGCTTGAGAAGGACACGCAGGTGGCTGCCCGCGTGCCTTCTGCTCCCAAAAACAAGCCACCAAGTTCTGGCGGCACTGGCCCCCACGCAGACCCCAAATGTGTCCGCTTCTCTCCACAGTCCCCTCTCCACCCACCCCTCCACCATGTACACCTGGGAACTCCCACAGCCTCTCCCCTGCCTGCTGCAGGGCAGCCCCAGGGATCTTAGGAAAATGTAAGCAGGATCACATCAGGCCTACACACAGCTCCCAACTTCCCTTTACACTTGGAGGAAAACCCCAATGCCTTCGCTGGCCCCCACCCCCACCAACCAGCCCCTGCCCACCGCCCAGCCTCCCTCCTCCCATGTGCTCCACCCACCGCTGCTCAGGCAGGTGCCAGATCCTTCTCTGGGGGAACACGGGAGGCTCGCAGCCTGCCTCACAGCCCCACCCCTCAGTCCTTCACTCAAATACCCATCCTGGCCGCCTACACACAAGCTTCCTGCTGCTCACGTGTGTGGTCCCCCAACAGCATGGCACCCTTGAGGCCATGACTCTCCAGTGTGCTTGGATGTCCCCCCTTGCCTCCTGTGGCTCCTGTCGGGTCTCCGCAGAGCACAGGCCTCCTAGCAGGGCCCCAGCCTAAGGCTAGGCCTGCCCCCATTTGCTCAGGCACTGAGCCAGGCAGACCAGCAAGGCCAGGCACAGGCACCACTGGGGAGCATGCAGAGGGTCTCCACCCCCTCATGCACCCAGCACCTTCCACACCCCTCGCTTTTCCTTTCCCTCACAAACCAAGAGGTGGGAAGTCCACCATCTCCCTTCCTGACTGCCCATGAGCCCTTCGCCTTTACGACACCCACTTCCCTAGATCCTATTAAATTCCTTAAATCCTTTCGGGTGTCTTTCCCTCGCGTCCACCGCATTCTGCATCCATCCGTTTATCCGCGCTCTGCTCTGGAGTCAGGCAGACTGGGGATGACTCCTGGCCTTGCCACTTGGCTGTTGGACCATCTGTGGCAAGTGACTTGGACCCCCTGCGCTCTGGGTTTCTCATCTACAGAACAGACGTGACCCCCAGTTTAAAGGCTTTGCGATGGTTCCGTCAGACACTAGTAACGAGCCCAGCACCACACGGGATAGTCCTAATTCCCATCAGTAGTATCATCAGGAAATGCTCACCGAGCATCCGCTCTGCGGAATCGCTTGGGCCACAGTGAACACCAGGAGGACGGAAGGCTGGCACAGAGCTTGTGTTCGCCAGAGGTATAGAGGAGACGCGCGCGCGCGCGCGCGCACACACACACACACACACACACACACACCTGCAAACAGTATGTGCCAGGCACCGTCCTAACTCACGCATCCATCACACCAACCCCGTGAAGCAGCATCCCCATTCTACAGACGAGGAGAGCAAGGCGCAGTCAAGTTATGTCGTTTGTCCCCGCATCACAGTAGGGCCGGAGTCAGGGTTCAAGTTCATGCAGTCAGGTCCTGGCTAGGAGACCTCCACCACCTGGCTCTGCTGCTGTCGCAAAGGGGATTGGGACAAGCACTAAAAAGGCAGGCTCCTTAGACCCCCACCCCCACCCCCCAGCATCGACGGCTGCTCAGGGCACAAAGCAGGTGGGTGTGCAGTAATTAGACAGTGATCTGTGCACGGGAGGCCTCTGTGGGATTTGCACTGCATCACCAAGCCACTGCCTGGTCCTCATCGGGCTCCTCCGCCTCGTCACTATCACGGTCGGCCTCGTCATCGGAAAAGAAAGCACGGCTGAGCGTAGTCTGAGTGTGGCCCGGGCCCGTGTTAGACCCGGCACAAGGTGTGGCCGAGGATCTCTTGGAAGTCTGGGCAGACCACCCAGCAGGCTTCCCACCCACAAGCTCCCTCCGAGTTCAGGAAGTGGGATCCAGAGAGAAGCTGGAGGGAGGAGGGCACGGGAGGACGTGTCTGTCCGACCACTGTCATGGCAACAGCCCTTACAGGGGGAGCGGGGAAGGGGCGTCCCTCACCCGCTGGAGCTCCGTGTCCTCCACCGCATTTCCACCCTGAATTCCCCACCTCAGGAAGGAAAAAGCAAGGATTGTGCCCGGCACACCCAATTATGGAAGAAAAGCGTCTAGAAGTCAGAGAACATGAGTCAGCAGAGTGGGGTTGCTGATTTTTAAGAAAAACGGATGTGATTATGGGATGCCGTGGAACTGAGGAACCCGGGCTGACACAGACCCGCCTTTCCTGGGTATCGGGATGTGGCGGGGCTTAGGCGCAGGGGGCAAGCCTCATGCTGCTCACGGCTCTGAATGCTCGTGGGTTCAGAAGATCCCTGAAGAAAAGCTTTAAAATAATACAGATGGTTTAATCTCACCAGGGAGGAGAGAGATCGTTAAATACATTCAAAGACCTTGTACAACAATGTCAACGATCCCTTGCTTTTTGGGTGGTGCCGTTCTGTTCCCAAAGCATCCTGAAGTCTTAAAAGTATAGCATGAACCACAAGAGTCAAAACAGTGTGAGCTGGCATACAAGAATAGAGAGAAAACTTAATCAAATGGAAAGTCTAAAACAAGGCCTGTTTGTATCATCAGATGGGCGAAGGGGAAATTAGGAAGGAAAGACAGTTGGGTAGGAAGCAGCACTGAGACAACTGGTCTACCATTCACGAACTATGATAGTTCTATTCCATGTTCATCGCTTCTGCCAAGATATCTCAGACAGAGGAAAAGTTTACATGTAAAAAATGAACCTGCAAAAATTACTGGAAGAAAAAGGAAGTCAAGAGTTCTATCATCTTGGGCTCTATGACACCAAAAGCAAAAGCTGCAATGCATCTATTTGACCACATGACAACTATAAACACCCTATGTCAAAAGCATCACAGATCTTAAAATTTCACTAACAATAAAATCAATTAACCTGAGTATCTGTAAGATAAAAGATGGACCAAAAAGTTACAATCTTTACTATATACTATATAAAGTTACAATCTTTACTATATACAATCTTTACTATATAAACCGCCTGGGTGGCACAGCGGTTAAGCGTCTGCCTTCGGCTCAGGGCGTGATCCCAGCGTTATGGGATCGAGCCCCACATCAGGCTCCTCCGCTATGAGCCTGCTTCTTCCTCTCCCACTCCCCCTGCTTGTGTTCCCTCTCTCGCTGGCTGTCTCTCTCTGTCGAATAAATAAATAAAATCTTTAAAAAAAAAAAAAAAAGAGTTCGTTCAGAAAAAGATGAACTTTTAATATAAACATGTACAACTGGCCCCAGGAGGTAACCCACAAGATATAAATTCAGGAGTCATGTTCAACCTTTCTTATTGGTTTTGAGAGACATGCAAATTAAAGCTATCAAATGCCACTTTTTGTCTTGCAGGTTGGCCAGGATTTTTCAGAGTAGTTCGTGCCCAGCACACATGAGGAAGTAGGGACAAGAACTCCATGGGCCGTAAGTCAGGATAATTCTAGGGAGAGCAATGACACAACATGGATCAAAAGTCTTAAGCCTGTGCTCGCTCTTTGACCCAGCAATTCCGCAGCCAGGAATCCATCCTAAGGGAACACTGAGAATGGCACAGAGGTCAACCCAGAAAGATGGTCAGTACAGCAAAGCTTGGAGGGAAGCAGGCCAAGTGTCCACATTTAAATGCCCTATAAACAGAGTCAGGGTATATTCCACTGATATGACACCACGCAGCCAGGCAAAACTACGGGGTGGAAGGCTATCCAGGAATACGGAAAACAGCAACAATGCATTAGTAAGAAGTATGAAGACTGCATGGGGAAACACACAGACACACATGTACACACAGGGACACACACACATGCACGCACATGCACACAGGATCGGAAAAAGACCCACAAGGTGACAGAACCTTTCCGGTGATAGCACAGTAGCCCAGGCTGGTTACCTGTCACTTGCATTTTTACTTAGTCACTTCTATTCCTAGTCTGTGTCTGGTAGCTCTCTCGCTCTCTCTCTCTCTTTTTTTTTTTTTTACAATGAACAGGTATTGCCTCGTAATACAGAAAACAAGATCGTAAAACAGTTTAATCAGACACAAGAGCCCAGGGGCGCCTGGGTGGCACAGCGGTTAAGCGTCTGCCTTCGGCTCAGGGCGTGATCCCGGCGTTATGGGATCGAGCCCCACATCAGGCTCCTCCGCTATGAGCCTGCTTCTTCCTCTCCCACTCCCCCTGCTTGTGTTCCCTCTCTCGCTAGCTGTCTCTCTCTGTGTCAAATAAATAAATAAAATCTTTAAAAAAAAAAAAAAAAAAGAAACAAGAGCCCACGACTGAGAGGCTGAAGTTATGCCCTGAGAACCCAAGCACTGCTCGGCGTGGAAGGCTCCCTGGACCCCCTCGCTTACTGGAGGTCAAGCTTCACAGCACCCCCGTATTCGCTCAGGGGTGTCCCTGGGAAACAAAAGCGAGTGCCCCCAACCCAAAGATTCCCATCCAAATCACCGTTTGCTAAGTTGCAAACCGAACTTGAAGGGACTTTGGGGTGTGGGGCGGGGGAGTGTTGCAGCTGAAAAAACCATCACTGTCAAAGTAACTCTCCAGGGTCCCAAACGCATACAGGCTGAGAAAGACAATAGCGCCCTGGCCCTGACAGGGCCCCGTTCCAGCTTTCCCACATCAGGAGGGGCACTGACCAACCGCGGGGCATCAGGGGAGGTGACAGGAGACACTGAGAGGTCCGGAACTGGTCACAGGAGGAGTGGACAGGTGGAAAGGGAGGTGTTCTGCAATGTTCCCGGAGAAACGTGTGACTGGCCAGTGCCACCAGGCCTGGGCTGGGCCTTGGTGCGGCTGACCACGTGCTGCGGACCACATTCCTCTGGGGGTGGGGAGGATGCATGGGCACAAAAACAGGGGTCAGGGGAGGCAGCAGGGTGTCCGCAGAGTGCACGTGAGCAAGCACAGGTTATCCCAGTGCCAGAATCCTAACAGTTCTAGGTATGCCCAGAAATGCCCAGAGGTCCCAGGATAGAAAACGGAGCGCCTGAACCGACAGGGGGCACAACCCCAGAGGAAGCAGGCTCAGAGCAGGCCGGATTCACAGAGAAGCTGGGGGAGGCAGTGAACACATTCCCAGAGCCTCTACTTCGGAAGGAAGAAGGGTTACTCCTGACCCAGCCAGGGGAGGGAGCGGCCGGGGAGGTGCTAGTGCAAGGGGAAACAGAAAGCCACGGGGAGCTGGAAGCGGAATCAAAGTGGCCTCTAGGAAGAGGAGAGAAGTGTCCTTCACCAGTGGGTCACGAACAAGCTGGTTCACCCTGTGAGCAGCGCATTCCCCACGGGAGTGCTAATGATGCCCCCCTCCCTCTGCCCAACTGCCATCTGGACCGCTCACCATCCCCCCACCCCGGGGCGCTGGACTGACCCAGGCTGGCCTCCCTCCTGGTCCCGCCCTGTGGGGGACAGCCTGATGGCTTCGTCCTCAGGGACCCCGGACATCCCCTTCCTCGGGGCTCAGGGCAGGTCCCCAGGGAGAGCCAGAGACGTACCCGAAATGCTGAGGTCAAAGCAAACCTAAGTTCCATCCTCACTAAAGACGACTTGAGGCGGGCAGGTGACCGCCACCGGCACTTGGGGAAAACCAAATTGGAAAGGGTCAGGTGGGCGTGGGGGTGGCAAGCGTTCCAGCCTCCCCCTGGAGTGGAGGAACGTTTGAGGAAAACGGTCACCCACGGGCCGTTTAGGCAGAGCCCCCCACCCCAAACCCCTAGCACTGGTAGGTGGGAGGTCTGGGAAATCTCCCTACCTCCCACGCATAAGTTATAGGGCACTTCCCCTGCTCAAGGGATTCCTCCAAGCACTTCCGAGGAGGAACTTACTAACCAAAATGCACAAAGGATCTGAGGAAACATTTCTCCAAGGGAGATCCACAAGTGGCCAATAAGCACAGGAAAAGAAGCTTTACGCCACTAGCCCATTGGGGAAATGCAAGTCAAAACCACCTCGAGCTACCACTGCACACCCACGGGGATGGCTCGGATCAAAAACGGCCAGTGAATTAGGTGCTGGCACAGAGATGGGGAAAACGCGTTCTTCGTGCCTTCCTGGTGGGAACGTAAAAAACGGTGCAGCCTGGGAAACAGTCCTCAAACAGTTGAACACAGAGTTAGCACGTGACCCAGCGATGCCCACCCCCGGGGGTCTACCCACGAGAAATGGGAACACCTGCCCGCACAGAACCCACCCACAGATCCACAGGAGCCAAAAAAAATGGAACCAACCCAAATGTCCAGCAATGGATGAGCAGATAAATAAAATACGGGATATCCACACCTGGGAATATCACTCAGCTGTCGAGGGTGGGTGGATGGGAGGAAATGGGGAGTAGCAGCTGGGAGGGGGGCACAGCATTTCTTTGGGGGGTGATGCACGCTGATGCCAGGGATCGTTACACAGCTGAACAGACCCGAAACCACAGAACTGTATGCTAACTGGGTGCACGATATGGTATGTCAATTACAACCTCAATAAAGCTGCTTTCAAAAACAATTCACTTAGGGGCGCCTGGGTGGCACAGCGGTTAAGCGTCTGCCTTCGGCTCAGGGCGTGATCCCAGCGTTGTGGGATCGAGCCCCACATCAGGCTCCTCCGCTATGAGCCTGCTTCTTCCTCTCCCACTCCCCCTGCTTGTGTTCCCTCTCTCGCTGGCTGTCTCTAATAAATAAATAAAATCTTTAAAAAAAAACAATTCGCTCAATCCCCACGTCCCTTTGAGGTAGGGGCTGATGTGAATCCTGGTTTACAGGTGGAGAAACCAAAGCTCAAAGAATAACCTGCCCCAGGTCACTTGGAAAAGGGCAGAGGCAGGATCTGGGCCAGACGTTGCTGGAAACTGCTTGCAGCCTGAGCGAAGGCAACTGCCCCCTCTTTGCTTACACCATGCAAGGGACGAAGAGGGAGCAGCCCCCACCCCTCCCAGGCCTTCCCCAAAGGGGTCTTAGGCAAGACGGCTCCACTGCCCCTACGGTGGACCCTGTCCCCAACCCCAAACACTGGGGCATCGAGGGTGCCTGCAAGGCTTGTAGAGGAAACAGCTCACTCCTCCGGGTACAGACCGGAGGCCGGTGGCTCTCTGCGTTCTCATGCTTCCGAAACTCGCAGGCCTGACTCCTGGCATCACCAGCCGCGGCTCCAACCCCACAGCTGGCCTTCCCTTGGGGAAGGGGAGCAGAGCATCCTTGCCGCGTTCCCCCCAGGCGGCGGCACGGCCCCCTTCCCCGCTCCCTGCGACAATCTGTGCTGTGTCCTCGCTGCCTCCCTGCCCCGTCTCGGCTTTCTCTCTGTTCACGCGCTGTTCCCTTAGATGCTGCATTTTTTCCTATAACATCATGTCTGATCCAGACTTTCCTAAAAGCACCCTTTGAGGCCTTGCAGCTTCCCCGGTGTCGTCGCTCCCGGGCTGGACTGCACTGAAGCCCCTCCTCCGCCCAGCCCAGCGGCCAACGGGGGGGGGGGGAGGGAGCCTCCCAGCCCCTCCCCCACGCCCCATTCAGGGAGCCACAATACACATTTTCATATCAAAAGCCACCCCTTGTACCTCGGCCACAAATCCTTCCTGAAAGCGGACAAGATATCCTCAATCAAGGAGAAAATAAACAGGATGTCCCCGCCGCCAAAAAATATTTCATCCCAAACTCAGGAGGTTAACGTACCAGAATATTCTCCCACCTCCTATTTGTTGTCCACCTTCGAAATCATACATTCTCACCCCCTTTTCTGGGGAGGACAAGGGGTATTTTTCCACAGCCCTGTGAAAGGGCCGTCCCCAAGCAATTACAAGTGAGACTCTGTGCTGGGAGGCCATTGGAAGCTGACCTTCTGGGACCTTCTAAAGTGACAATGACAACATGGTGGAGGGGAGCATTTTCTGGCCCCGTCTTCCTCAGCTCCACAGAGAGGCGGGCATTTCAACTTTGGCAATAAAACAGGGGGCAAGTCAGGGAGCTGGGGGAGAGAGAGGAAGGCAGGGGAGTGGGGGGCCTCCGGAGGAAGTCCCCCCTCCATCACGGCGCTCCCTTCAAAGGTTCGCACAGACCGCTCGCAGAAACTCCAGCCATCATCCAGCCTGACCTCCGGGAGCAAAAGATGGGGCGCGCAGGTCCAGTGAAGGGGAGGCCACACGGCTGGTCGGCGGGTGGGGGGCCACCCGGGGCTGCTTCCCGACCCCCGTGGGAGATCTGCCCCCGCCCAGGAGC
Source organism: Ursus americanus (assembly GCF_024610735.1). Classification (NCBI taxonomy): domain Eukaryota; kingdom Metazoa; phylum Chordata; class Mammalia; order Carnivora; family Ursidae; genus Ursus; species Ursus americanus. Next base: position 63,822,983 of record NC_142140.1, on the reverse strand, counting down.
ACGTGCTCTAGCACTCGGCGTCCTGCAGACACTTGCCAGTGTGGACAAGGGTCTGAAAGGCCCACAGCCTGTCCTCCAAGAACAACAGAGCCCTCGTCAACACCAAGAGGCGATGTGCTCAGTTAACCAAAGAAGATGATGAGACCCACAGGCGTCTCTCCCGGGAAAGTTCTGCCTCTGCGAAGCTTCTCTAATCTGCCCCCTGGAGAAACAAACGCAGAGAGTTTGAAGACAAGGGCCACCCAGCCTGTCGCGGGGGCCTCCTCCCCATCAGCTCGTGTTTGTTTTGTTTGAGGGGAAGATTCTCAGACTGGTCATGGAGGGAGGCAGGAGGTCCCTTCCTCTCCGGCAGCCGGCGGCGAGGCCCGCACTCCTCTCCTGCATGGCACCCGGGGCGCGGGGAGCAGCCAGCCTCCCGCGAGGCCGCCCGGGGCCTCCAGAGGCCTCCCCACGGCCTGTTGTCTCTGGAGGCTGTGGCCGCGGGAAATGTCAGAGCCGTGTGTCACCGCCCCTGGGGGAAAGATGAGTCAGTGCGCAGACCTCGCTCCTGCCTGCCTTCTTTCCTTCTGAGGCCTCCTGATTGTGTTTGCAAAGCTGGTTTTTGAATTAACTCTGGCACACTCGAGTGGGGGCGTTTACAGCATTTATCAAACCCTTCTCCAGACTGCAGCCGGGATCTGTCCAGCTCCAGAGCCTCTGTGGACCAGGACACGGCTTTGGCGGAGACACGGCTCTGAGAGGGGAACCGTTAGCGGGTCCGCAGGATGCCGGGGCCACAGGCCAAGCAGAGGCCAACAGAGTGGGTTCCTACACTCCCATCCAAAGCCTTGAACTTACTGACTTGGTCTCAGCACACCCTCTGGTCCTCCCCCATGAATGAATGAGCTCCAGGTCAAGCTCTTCATTCTCTCCCTTGCATGGGCCCCTCCCGTGTGCCACAGTTCCCATCCTGAAAAAGTTCAGGCCGGAGGCGGGGAGAGCTGCCCAGCAGACCCGAGGGGTGAGGAGCGGGGGGATGTGGGATGCTTTCCGTGGCACCCAGGCCCCAAGCACTAGCTCCCTGTTGCATGCCACCACATCCCCGTGGAAGGATGCCCCAAGCATCTCACACGGACCACCCACTCTGTCGGCTTCTAGAAATACTAAGCCAGCCCTCAGTGGTTCAAAGTCTAAAGAGGGAGCTGGACTCAGACACAAACGTGACAGATGCTGACAGGCAGGCAGGACCAGGACCTCTGAGAGATGAGAGAGGGAGAAGAAGATGTGTTTCTGCACACTTTTCACCGGAAACGCTGTGGCTCTCCTTATCCCCATTTTTTTTTAAGTCAAGGAATACATCAATACATTTTTTTGCAAAAAGTCCAACAGTACAGAAACATGGATGGTAGGGGCGCCTGGGTGGCTCTGTCATTAAGCGTCTGCCTTCAGCCCAGGGCGTGATCCCAGAGTCCTGGGATCAAGCCCCACATCGGGCTCCCTGCTCGGCGGGAAGCCTGCTTCTCCCTCTAGCAGTCCCCCTGCTTGTGTTTCCTCTCTCGCTGCCTCTCTCTCTGTCAAATAAATAAATAAAATCTTTAAAAAAAAAAAAAAAGGAAACATGCATGGTAGACACTAAAAGAAACTTTTATCCCACCCTAAGTAACACAGTCACCCAGACCGTCCTCTAAGTAAGCATTCTTTTTTAAAATGAGAATAAAAGAATTGATCGTGTGCTCATACTATTTTAAATCCCGCTTCCCCCCCCTTCCTCTTTGTAAGTCAATGAATAATACACAATACCTTAATAGCTGAATCAGACACATTTCACACTACGGCTCTATCAGAGCTCACTTTACTATAGTCTATTGGTGGAGGCGTTTTTTTGTTCCTCACTGCATGCTACGCGGATCTCGCTCCTGCGATTAACTTTTCCGTTTTCTTGTCATCTTTCCCGATGTGCCTTATGCTGCCTTTAATGTCAGTTCAGTGTCATTCCAACTGAGGACTGTCGGCTCCCATGGTGCAGAGAACCTGTGTGCTCGCACCTGGAGGGTGCCGATGTCCAGACATCCGCCCCTGGATCTCGCGGGAGGTGGGCTCTTTCAGAAGCGGTTGATTCTCATTATTCACGGTGGTTCCATCCGTTCTTTCAGATTTATTCTAATTCTGGTGTCGTTAACCCGCAGTGCTGTGACCATTTCGGGAGTTACGGTCTGTAGGGTTGCTGGAACACTCAGCTGGCCAATATTGAACCATTGCTCCTAAGGGAGATATGGGGTCAGGTTCCTGCGAGCCTCTGGTCACGGTCTTTTCACAAACCGATCAACACTCAACCTTGTTGTATGTGTGTTTCTGTTTAAAGACACCTTATCTGGTGTATGTGGCTGATATGTTAGCATTGAACTCATGGCCATCGTCACTGGAACTCATGCCTGAAGGAAGCAAAATCACTAGCAAAAAGCACAAAAATTCAAAAAACGTGGCACCACGTAGACCTCCAAAAGGACACTTGTTTACGGAGAGCTGAAAAAGAAGGTGGGGCGTTGCCCTGTTCGACCCCAGCTGGGCTGTGCCCATCGGGTGACTCAAATGCTTCACTGCTGTCCTCGTGCCGTGGTGACGTGGGAAAGACCATGGAAGTCTTGTTCTTGGGGCCACAGATAAATTTTGGCGAGGAAGTAGATTTGCAAATACGGAATCCACAAATCATGAGAGTCGACGGTACTATTCTTTTTCCTTGACTCTGCTCTATTTTTTCTATGGGTCCTGTCCGTTCTCCCTTTACATATCACCAAAAGGGCAAGATCGACACAAGTCTGGTATCTGTGAAGGGACGGAGTAGCTCACCCTTGGTCCTGTCCTGGCCCACGCTGGCTGGGGTGCGGTCGTCTGCTCAGCTGCACAGGTAGGGGGACAGGTTGATGGCCACTTCCAAGGATCCACTTGGCTTATATCTGCTCATGCAATGGGACACCTTCTCACCTACCCCCTGCCTATTTTCTGGGACTCAGATTCAATGAAAAAATGTAATAACTGCACTGCCAACGTGTATGGACCCCTCCTCTCCGGGGCAATGTCACCTCATAGAATACACTGCCTCTGTTAGAATGTACTTTTCCTTCTCTACATGGCACCCTACCTCACACACACACGCACACTCACTCTCACACACGCACGCACGCACACACACACTCACACCCTGCTTTCTCCAGGATTTGTGGAGTATGCCGAGTATAGCAGGTTGAATAGCCCCCAAAAGATATGTCCGTGTCTCAATCCCTGGTGCCTGTGCGTGTGATCTTTGCACGTTGTTTACACGTGTGACTAAACCCAAAGATCTTGGTATGAGGTTTTCCTGGATATGGGGTGGGCCCTAAATCCACTGATGGGTGTCCTTCTAAGAAAGGGAAAGAGAGAAGACACACAGTCACACGATAGAGAAGGCTATGTCAAGAGGGAGATGGAGCCCGCGATGATGTATGTACAAGTCAAGGAATGCGGGGCATCGGCAGCGGCCACCGTCGTTTAGGAGAGAGGCACAGACAGACTCTCCTTCAGAGCCCCCAGGAGCGAACAACGCTGCCAACACCTTCATTTCAGGCTTCTGGCTTCCTGCACTGTGACAAAATACATTTCTGTTGTTTTGAGCCATCCAGTTCATGGCATTTTGTTACAACAGCTGCCGGAAACTCATACAGCTGGAGAGAAACAGATGCAGGAGGTGGAAGGGAATTCTGCTCTTCCTACCTCAAGGGACAGCACCGAAAGGAATCTGGGTTTTCTCACTGATATAGACACTGAGGTTCCGAGTCAGGGGGCATCCAGTGGGGAGGCATTATTGTGCCCTCACTCAAGCATTTCATGAAGCAAAACCAGGTCAGGGGATACAAAACAAAATAAAACAAAAACACAAGGGAAAAAGAATAACAGACTGGGCAGAAAGAATGGCACCACATACAACAAAGGATTGGTATCCAGAATATATAAAGAACATCAACAAATGAAAAAGAAAAAGACAACCCAACACATATACACACACACACCAGCTATGAGTACGCACCTAACAGAAAAGGAAACGTGGATCGCCAATAAACATGAAAAGAGGCTCACCCCCACTAATCTTCAGGCATATGCTAATTTAAACCACCAAGCGAATGCAGATTTAAACAATACACCCATCAGACGGGCCAAAAGATACAAGTCTGATCACATATCAGGTGTTAGCTAAGATAGAGGGAAATGAAAACGTCCAATGCAGAGCTAGTGGAAATCGGTGCAATCACCTTGGGCAGCAATCTGACAGTATCTGGTAGGGCTGGAAATAGCCTAACAATTGTAGTTCTCGGTGTCGATCCTGGAGAAATCGCACATGGGACCCCAGGAAGGACAGACAGAGCCGACTGGGGGCAAATGGCCATCAGTAGGAAATGCATAAATGAGCTGTAGCTTCTTTAAATGATGGCATATGGTATCAGCCTTAAAATGAATGTAGCACAGCCCTACTAAGCAACATGGATCCCTCTCAAAAACACAGTGACTTACACAACAATACACTTGGTACAAAAGCATTCAGATAAACTTGTGAGCTCAAAAAACAATGCTCTGGGAGCACTGGGGTGGCTCAATCGGTTAGGTGTCTGACTCTGGATTTCGGCTCAGGTCATGATCTCGGGGTTGTGAGATTGCACCCCATGACGGGCTCTGCACTCAGTGCGGAGTCCACTTAAGATTCTCTCCTTCTCCCTCTGCTCCTTCCCCCACCGTGCACTCTCTCTCTCTCACAAATAAATAAATAAAGTCTTTAAAAAAAAACACACAACACTCTGTATTTGTGCATAGACAGTTCCAGCGACTAAACTCTCTTAACAAATCCCCTTCTGCTTGAGGTCATGGATTCTGCTATCTGTAGCTAAGAACGCTGACCTGCGCAAATTCACTGAACAGTTTGTTGTTTTTTTTTAATCAAGCCTGTGGTCCTTGATTACACTTTTCTCATGAGCCCATGGCCCCTGAGCTAAGATTTCTCACCGCTGGGATCAAACCATGTTGGATGAATAAATGAGGGAGATTCAACCATGTACGACCTATAGCAGAAAGAAAATTTAGGAACCACCCAAAACATGAACATCAGACCAGGGTCTGGCAAACGTTTTTACTGTAAAGGACCAGATAGCAGATATTTGGGGCTTTGCAGGCCATACGGTTTCCGTCACGACTTAACTCCGGTGTCACAGGGTGAAAGCAGCCATGGACGGTATGTAAAGGAGTGGGTGTGGCTGCTTTCTAATAAAACTTTATTTACAAAAAGAGGTGGCAGGCTGGATTTTGCCCATGGACGATAGTTTGCCAACCACCCCCCACCAGAGGCTAAACATATAATAAACCAATCACCAAAACCACCCCAACCCATACAGGAGGTGGGATGAGTCCTCCATATCTCGGGCATCCATGCCCCCTTCCCAGCTGAAGGAGCTGCACACATGATCTCATGTCTCCATAATTACACGGGGTTTCCTCGTTCCCCCACCCCCAACGTCCTCTTTCTCTTAAAATGTATAATCTGGAAACAGTCACAACTAGGGCCACAGTATCCATGTGTCCTTCCCCTTTTTTTAAAAACAGCATAAATTACATTTTATTTGAGCAAATATTTAGGATTTTCTTTCAACTGGCCGAGATATATTGGATTTCCACTTTAGTCTTTAATTCAAGCACAATTAAAATGCATGTGGAAACTGAAACTAATACAGACGTTAGTGTTGATATGGTAAAATGCCTCAACACACTTTAACATACGGTAATAATAACTACACCAATCTTGGCACTTACAGGAGACCTTCTGCCCCACAATCCGTGGAACTTGGGGACTGTCACAAATAGGAAAGGCACTATGGTTTTGCCTGACCTCCCGAGTATAAGTAAGTGTGGTGCTGGAGTCACAGGGGCCTCGGCCCAGATTCATCTCTTCTGTTATCGAGGTGAGTGACCGTGAGCCCATGATTGTCCTTCAAGCCCTGGTTTCCTAGGCTCGAAGTGAGACCAGCGCGGGGCAGATGTGACAAGGAGAGAATCCACCTGTTAGCACAGCATACAGATCCCCGTGAGCGCCCAGTAAGGCGCAGTGCTGGGAACGATGGGGACGATGATGACAGAGAAAAGCTTGTTTTGAAATGTCAGGGCGCCTGGGTGGCTCAGTCAGTTGAGCGTCCGACTCTTGGTTTCGGCTCAGGTCGTGATCTCAGGGTCATGAGATCCAGCCCCGCGTGGGCTCTGCGCTCAGCACGGAGTCTCCCTGTCCCTCCCCTTGCTTGCGCACCGTGCACTCTCTCCCCCTCGCTCCAAAATAAATAAATAACATCTTTAAAAAAAAATTGTCAGTGAGCACATAGCGACCCAGTGATGGGAACCAGGCCCGCAGCGTTTGGGGCCCTCAGCTCTTAGCATCTCCCCATGACAACAGCTCACCCAAGACTCCCAACCCCGAGTCACAAAACACAAATGGATTCACCCAGGTACAAATCCTCGGTTCCAAGACAGTCAGGTTCCGCTGCCCCATCTCACCTACACGGCGGGTAGGGGGCTCCCCTCTGCGGTTAACCACCTTGTGGGGTCACAGCCACTTCCTATCTCTAAGCCAGGAAGTGTGGCCCGGTTGGCACTGCCCAAACTTCAAGGTGCAAATCAGCCGGACCATCTCGTGAAAAGGCCGGGTGGCAGTCTTCAGTGGGCGTGAGGTAGGGCCCAGTAATCCGCTTTGCTCACGGTTCCCAGTGACGCCCAGGCATCCTGAGAGCACGCTTCGGGGACCACCGGCCTACAAGACTTCTTGGTTCCGGCCCAGCCTAGCACGCTTTGATCAGAAGACCAGGCGGGGGTGCCCACCATCCCTTCACCTCCCCAGCCATGGGTTCTGCGGTGAGGAGGAGTCCCACAGTTCCTACAGACCCCGAGAGGGGATGCCTGTTCTCTGTCAAGAGCAGGAAGAGACAGCGAGCGCGCACGCAGATCCCAAGGAACTCAAGAAAACCTTTTAGGGGCAAGTCCTGCTGCTCCTTAGCCTGGAGCCTTCACCCCCACCCCACTGTCCACGCAGATGCCACGGCGGATATCGCAAGCAACGAGGAACCCCCACGTCTCCACAGATGTATAACCAAACCATGTCAGCAGGAAAAATTACTTCGGATTCATGCCTCCTACGTCCGCCGGCCAGCTGGGAGCATTCTTTCCTCAGCCCACAAACGTTCCCCGGGCTTTCCGGGCCACGAGGCCAACACACCAGGCCCCGGGTACCTCCAGTAAAGGTCCCAGGTCGGCAGCTGGCCGGCCAGAGGACAAGCCTGGGGTGGCGCGATGGGGCGGGAAGAGCCCATTTCCTAGGGCTGGGCAGACAGAGTGACCCGAGCTGACCGGCCCGGGCGGGCCCCAAAGTCCAGGTGTCAGGAGGCAGCTTTTCTGGGAACCCTGTCTCTGCTGGTAAGAGTGTTAACGACACGCCTTCCCATTCCAAAGTGGACATTCAAAACAAAACACCTGACCACACAGCTGCCCCGGGCTTCTGGCGCATTCAGGAAGCATGCATTCTGCCCCTCCACCCCCCGGCCCTGCCCCCTTGGAGGCGCTCCCTGCCACCGGGCCGGGGCCTGGCACAGGGCAGCACGGGGGGGGGGGGGGAGGTGCAGGGATTTGCCTCTGACTCTGCAGGTCCGGGGGGCAGCAGGCCCTGGCTGTCACGCCAGCTCCGTGGTTCCAACTCTCACTCCGCAGAATAGAGCCCACAGGGGAAATCCTGCCCGTCCTCAGGCCAAATGGCCCGTCTGGAGTCTCCGGTCCCCTGGACCCGACAGCAACGTTGTGCTGGGTTCACACAACGGCCAGACCGGGCGCTGTGGGGCGAGAGAAGCTTCTTCCCAGCCAGCGTGCACACCCTCTGCAACGAGCTGGGTTCGACATGTCAGTCTGCGTGCCCGCTGGTCTGACCCTCGTGCTGCCTCCAAGGTCAGCGCGCCCTGCGCTCAGAGCTCCCTTCCTGGGCTCGGCTGCAGCACCTCTTGCCCGGTGCTCTCCCCGGCCCCTCTGCAGAGCGGGCGTCCCGCTGTCCATCGTGACATGCGGCTGTTTACTGCAGTAAAACATACACAACAGAAAACCTACCACCATAACCAGCTTTCGGCGTGCAGTTTGGAGGCATTAAGTACGTACATTCGTGCTGTTATGCAACGGTGCCCACTATCCGTGTCCAGAACCCCTCCATCTTTCCCGACTGGAACTCTGTGCCCATGGAACACTGACTCCCCCTGGCCCTGTCTCCCCCAGGCCCTGGAAGCCACCGTTCTACTTCCTGTCCCTGTGACCTTGACTATTCACGTACCTCGCAGTGATACGGTCATGCAACATGTGTCCTCTCGGGCTGGCTTATTGTACTCGACACAATGTCTTCAAGGTGGCAACACATTGTAGCAGGTGTCAGAACTCCCTTTCCAAGGCTGAATCTTATCCCATTGGATACAGATAACACCGTCTGTTTAACCATTCCTCCACCCGCGGACACCTGGATCGCTTCCTCCTTTTGGCCGTTGTGAATAATGCTGCTCTTTGAACACGTGCGTGCAAATATCTGCTCAAGTGCCTGCCATCAACTCTTTTGGGTGTATACCCCAGGAATTACTTTTTTTAATAAAGATATTATTTATTTAGGGGCGCCTGGGTGGCGCAGTCATTAAGCGTCTGCCTTCGGCTCAGGGCGTGATCCTGGCGTTATGGGATCGAGCCCCACATCAGGCTTCTCCGCTATGAGCCTGCTTCTTCCTCTCCCACTCCCCCTGCTTGTGTTCCCTCTCTCGCTGGCTGTCTCTCTCTCTGTCAAATAAATAAATAAATAAAATCTTTATAAAAAAAACCATATTATTTATTTATTCTGGAGGGAGGGGGCAGAGAAAGAGGGAGAGAGAATCTTCAAGCAGATTCCCCGCTGAGTGCGGAGCCCAACGTACAGCTCAATCCCACGACCCATGAGACCGTGACCTGAGCCGAAACCAAGTGTCAGACGCTCAACCGACTGAGCCACCCAGGGGCCCCTGCATTAATTACTTTTTAACTTGTTCCGGACGTAGGGTATTTGTCAGAAAACTGCTCACACGAGTAAAGGGCTCATGGAATTTCCACAGACTGAGCACGCCCAGAAAATCAGCACCCAGATGCAGAACCAGAATGCTCCCCACTCCCCAGAATGCCCCTCATGTCACCCCACCCTCCCAAGGTCACTACCCTCCACCCAACCTGCATCACCAATATCCTGGCTCCATCAGCTTCGCCCATTCTTACGCTTCACACAAGTGGACTCATGCATGTGCGTCTGGCTTCCTTGACTCAGCGTTAGGGTTTCTGAGGTCAGCCACCTGCTGTGTGTAACTGTGGGTCGTTGGCGCTCACTCTCCGTATGGCATTCCACCGTATGCAATAGTGCGATTTATTTTTCTCTTCTATTGCTGGTGGGCGTGTGTGGACTGTTACAGATAGTGTTGCTACGAACATTCCAATAAACGGCTCTCGGCAAGCCTACGCATGCTTTTCCGGGCGGTATACACCCACGAGCGGAATTGCTGGGTCCAAGGGTGCACACGTATCAGCTTTAGTAGATAGAGCCCGTCTCCCAAAATGCTCGTACCAGTTTGTACTCCTGCCTACAGAGCATTTCACCAAAACCTGATTATCTCTTTTTCATTTTAGACCTTCTGGTGGGTATGCAGTGGGAGTGCCCTGTGGTTTTAATTTGCGTTTCCCTGATGACTAATGAAGTTGAACACCTTGTCACGTTTATTATTTCCTCTCCTGTCTTACAGACGGGGCACAAACCCCCAACAAGGAGGCGCAGCAGGGATGATCTCAGTGTCTTGCCTGGCTGGGTCTTCGAGCCTCCTTTGCAGCCAGGGCACAGGATGAGATCCAAGGCTGAGCTGTGTTACGCGAGCTGAGGCTAAGTTCTCTACTTACCTGGCCATACCGTGATGGGCCCCAGGCTGCATTAGGCATGGCTGGCCCGCCCCTCAGGAACTCTTTGCCCATAACAGTGTCCCAAAGGCCAGGCCTTTAGCCAAGAGTGCCAGATGTCACTGGGCTGGCACTGGCTGATGCAAAAAGCCAACAAACACAAGTATGCAATTCGTAGGAACAACAAGTCCCTCTTTGGAACACGTGCCACAAATACAGAGAATTCCGCAATCAGGGAAGGGACGAAGACGAACCCGTGTCTGGTCTTAAGAGTCACGCCAACCAACTCCCCGAGCTAGACCTGATCCCTTGGTCTGCCCCAACTCCACTTCATTCCACCTAGCAAGTATTTATTGAGGTCCCTATTGGAAGCCACACACTGGGTTGATGATGCTAGGGTTGCAAACTCGAAAGACGGTCCTAGCCCTCAGAGGGCTTATGGTCTCCAAGAACGTAACTAATATAAAAGCAGAATGCAATAAACGTAGTAAGGTGTGAACGTAACGCAGACAGGACATCATGAATTCAAGGGAGAGAAAACGTCTGGTTATAGAGAACCAGAGAAGAAGACTTGATGGGGGAAGGGGGGCTTCAGATGAACTCTGAACAACACACAGGGCATCTCAACAGCTGGAAACTGGTAGGGAAGGCCCTCCACATGGGCAACAGCACGAACTTAAAGACATGGGGAAGTATGTTAGTGGTGCTTATTTCTAGATAGAAAAGGATGACTCAGTAACTTCTTGTTCTTCACATTTTTTTCTATGTTCCTATTTTAAAATGTTGATTAAAATTCAGGAAAGAAACAATTCAACTTTAGAAAATATGATATGTGTGGGGCGCCTGGCTGGCTCAGTCCATAGAGCGTGTGACTCTTGATCTCAAGGTCATGAGTTCGAGCCCCATGTTGGGCGCAGAGCCTACTTAAAAAAAAATATGTGCATGTAATAATTATTTTGCCTAATACATAGGCAGAAAATTTTTTAAAATAGTAAGTATTGGGCAAGAGTTTAAGGCATTCTCCTAGATTTCTGGTGGAAACATGATTCTTTTCATCTTTTTGGAGAACAAATTTAAATTTTTAATATGCTTATTCTTTAACCCAGAAATTTCAACTCTAGGAATTCATGAATTTACACAAATATACATCTAGGATGTTCGTTGTTGAATTTTTTTAATAGGAAGGAAGGAGGCATGGTGAAAGGGAAGGAAGGAAGAAAAAGAAATTGTAACAACTTAAGTTTCTAACATTAGGGATTTGGTTTTAAATAAATTATCCTATACTAAAAAAGTAAGACTATATGAAACTATTGAAATGATGTTATAAAATATTTAATAACATGGAAAAACATTCCTGATGAAGCACATAAAAAGCCTAGATAACAAAACAATATGGATAATTCTATCGCCCTTAAAGATTCACATACATATAAAGGAACAGGAGAAAAATACCAGAAGAATGTATGCCAAAATGTTACTGGTGTTTTCTCTCAATGGATTTCAGATCATTTTTCCTTTTGTATTTTTCTGTATGTTCTTAGATGTCTCAAATAACACACGTTGCTTTTGGAATCAGAAAGGAAACGAACATTAACTGATTAACGCCAAGGGAAAAGTGAGAGAACTGCCCTAATCTCAATCTCAATCCCTAATCTTCCCCCCACCTCCATTCTCAGTAGCATCTCACTAAGCTCTCCGGCCCACGACCCAGTTAGGGATGGTGCTTGTTTTCCTCCTGTGCTGGTGTGGCTGGAAACACCCAGCAGCATCCTATGGCCTGCGCCAGCCCAGGCCCTATAATGGAAGCATCCAGCTGTGCCTGGAGCCACGTGGGCCTCAACGACGGGGTTCCTGCCCGGTGCCGTGGCTCTCCCAGAGTCTCTCTGCTTCCACCTGCTGCCTCAGGTGGGACACTCTGCAATGACTCTCCCCACATCCTTCAAGACAGCTCCCCCTTCATTCCCCATGGCTTGCGGTTCTGCTCACCGGGATCTGTCAAACTCAAGACTACGCAGGTGAACCCTGGGGCACCTGACTGCGTCGCTGGGGATGCTGCATGACCAGGCAAGCCCCACCTCGCCCACGCGTGATGCTGGTGAAACTAATGGAGAGTCGTGACAACTATGGTGGATGCAGGTCACATGGCCAGGTGGCATCAACCTCATCTGTGAGGACGGGAGTGGGAGGGATCATTCATCTGGCAAACGCAGAAGTCGGCAAGGCCAGGTGACAAGGAAGAAATGAGCAAAGGGTCTGCTTTCGAGCTGCAAAAAAAAACACAAAGTCCTTGACTACAATCCATTCACTTTGTTCAAGAACATCACCAGATCCTCATTCAGAACCTAGCTATTCTCCGTTTACGTTCAGGGCTCAATAGCTCACCTACCCCCTTTCTTGTGGAAATCAGAGTAAGGAGATTAGGAGCAGAAAATCAGAGAAGGCGAGCAAAGGCTTATATTCACACAGACGTTCACTGAAGCTGTTTTCGTTATAGCAAAACACTGGGAAAACCTAAGTTCATCAGTGACTGACCAAATAAATTAATGTTACCTCTGTTGAACAGCATATGAAGAGATTTATACATGCTGATTTAGAAAGACTGTCACAATATAGTAAGTGGGGAAATGTATTTAATTGTGTGATAGTGTGCTTCGATTTGTATTAAAAAAAAAAAACCCCACAAGGATATGTATTCACATATGTCCTGGTACAAGCACCGAACATATCTGGAAGGATACAAAACATGGCCTTTTTCAGAGTGAATGAGCATTTGGTGTGAGAAGGAGATACTTTTTATTATGACGTTTGAATTCTCTGCTTTTGAATCTTTACTTTTGTATGCTTAAAATGTTTTCCATGCTCGTGGATTATGACTTCAATTAAAACAATGGTTTAAAAAAAGAAACAGGGGAGAGGGATAACTTTTGGAAGTAGACCCAGTGACAGCAGAAATAATTGATAACAGACAGCTTGGGAACAAGAGAGAAGATACAAGGAACGTTTCAGTAAGCCAATAATGCAAGAGAGAGAGAATGAAAGTGAGAGAAAAATAGAAGTCTGGGACCTACAAGTCAAACAGATATGCAAGACCCACTGATCCCTGGTGATATTATTACATTACAGAATAATTTTAAATTACGTACTAATGATGAGTCTGAAACATCAAAGTAAGATTAGATTGCCTTGAACAGTCTTTAAGCAGAAAAGTTTGCAACATGAGAGACATTCCCACTTAAGTCAGAATTAAGATAAACATACCTGCTTTCATCCTTACTACTTGAAGTTGTTCTGGAAGGTGTGGCCAATGCAACAAGACAAGAAAAGAGAATGAACAGCAGAAATGCTGGAAAGAGACAGAAGGGTCTATCAAGATGCTATGACGGTCTACCCATGAAAGGCAGGAAGACAGTCCCACAGTTTAGTGAGCAGGCCAATTACTAAATAAATACATGAAAAGCAATTTCTTTTATATATGCCAAAAGCAAACAATTAGGAAATACAGTGGAAAGTGCCCTTCACCTTTGCTGCAAACATCTCAAACTACCCAAGTATAAACTTAAGAACCCTACGTGAGAAAACCATGTGAAACACCATCTGATGGACACACTGAGGTTGCACATGAGAAGATCTAATATTCTAAAGACTCTGATTCCCTCTACATTCATCCAGAAATGTAGTGCAATTTCAATCAGAATCACAGAGGAATTTTTTTTCCAAGTTGACCAAATCATTCTAAAGTTCATCTGGAAATAAAATGCAAGAGAACAGCCAAGGAATTTTGTAATCATGGGATTCATGCCCTAAAATAATTAAAATATTAAAACAGTGTGGAACTGGCAAGAGAACATAGATTCATATCATTGGACAGAAGAAAAAAACCTCCAGAAACAGAACCAAAAATATGCAAGAATTAACACATGGCAAAGGGAGCGTTTTGAACCAGTAGGAAGAGGACAACATCGAGACGATGTAAGCTTGGATTCTCCACCTCACATGAGTCATCTGATCGTTTTAGGAATGGATTCGAGATGTAAGTGGAAAATTAAGTATGAAACTGTTGGGATAAACAAAAACGTAGACAAATAGCTGTAACATCTCAGAGAAGCACGGGTCGCGAAAAAAACACCAAATGTAGAAATTTAAAAGAAAACATTTAGAAATATCCCTACATGGTTATATGCAACTAATGAATCATCGAGCTTTACATCGGAAACCGGGGATGTACTGTATGGTGACTAACATAATATAACAAAAAATCATTAATTAAAAAAAAAAAAAAAGAAAGAAATATCCCTACATGAAAACAAAGCGCGCTTTTCCCCCCCCATCAGCAAGCACTAAAAGCAAAACTGAGAAGCAAAGGGCAAACCGGGATAAAATTGTTTGCGGCCGACATGACAAACAATTTACATCCTTGATACACAGAGATTTCTTACAAATTAATAAAAAAAAACATTAATTCCCCCACGGGAAAAAAATACACAAAGGGCACGAATAAGCAATTCCCAAAAGAAGGAGCACAGATGGTCTGCGGACGTATACCAAAAAACGTTCGAAGAAATGCATTTTCAAACGTAGATGTTATTCCTTACCATTCAAGTTGGCAAAGTTCGTTTTTTAATTTTTATTTATTTTTTAATTTTTTAATTTTATTCATTTATTTGTCGGAGAGAGAGCGCACAAGCAGGGGGAACAGCAGGCAGAGGGAGAAGCAGGCTCCCCGCTGAGCAGGGAGCCCGACACGGGTCTCAATCCCAGGACCCTGAGATCATCACCTGAGCCAAAGGCAGACGCTTAACTGACTGAGCCACCCAGGCGCCCCCAAAGTGGTCTATGTTTGAATATGAAATCCTGTTTTTAGAAACTGGGTGCATATATGCATTCCTAAGTGACATACAGGGCATATACTAAAATATAATTACATATATATACACCAAAAGTTTCCCTGGATAACAGCATTATGGACAATTGGTGTTCTTTTAACTTGCCTATGTTTTGAAAATGCTTTTAAATAAATATACCTCTGCAATAAGAAAAAGCATTTTTAAACAGTCATTTGCAGGGTGGCTCAGTCGGTTAAGCATCTGACTCCTGGTTCTGGCTCACGTCGTAGTCTCATGGGTCATGGGATTGAGCCGCACGTTGGGCTCCGTGCTCAGCGGGAAGTCTGCTTGAAGATTCTCTCTCCTCTCTGCCCCCTCCCGCTTGTGCACTCTCTCTCTCTCTCTCAAATAAATAATAATCTTTAAAAGCCATTTGGCAAAGAAAGCATGAGTACACCCACATTCACAGCAGCACTCTTCACAATGGCCCAAGGGCAGAAGTAACCCGAGTGTCCGTCAACGGATGGACAAACACGATCAATGATTCAATTGTCCAAGTTCTGGGGAGGAACCTCAGTTCTCTAGAAAAGTCACTTAGGAAGAACAGCTCACTCTCTCATAATACGGAATAAATGAGGTGTTCTCGTAGACAGTCAGACATAACCAACACTCCAGAGACCTTTCTCCCCCGCCTGGCACCCAGCGCCCTTCTTAAGAAGGCACTTTTTCAGCCCATCTCCCTCCGGTCAGCTCTGCCTGCCCACCGGGCTCAGGGCGGAGGGGGTCCCACCAGAGACAGGTGGGGGAGCCGCAGCATCCCCCCTCCCCCGGCCCTGGCTGCACCCTCCCTCCCTGCAGCAGCCTCAGGCGCCCGAGAGTGGCTGAGACTCCACCAGCCCTGCCAGCCTCCCTGCCCCCTTCTCTTGGCTCCCAGTCCAGAGGAGCATTTGACTTTCTTCTGATTCTCCCCTCCTCACAACAAAAAGCTGAACGTTCCCCAGGCGCTTGGCCTGGTTTCTGTACTGGAGCAGAGATGGCCGGGCAAGGCAGGCAGCAAGCAGCCAGCCCCAGGGCGCTCTCGACAGCGGCTGCCCCACACGCCCGCCGGTCGACAATCCGGCATCGACGAGCCCGTTTTTCTGCTCATCGGTGGCCAGAGATATGAAATGACTTTCTCGCTCAGTGTCACAGACGGAGTCCCTGACTGCTGGGGAGAATGAGAGAAATCAAGGCAGCCTAGGGCACCGTCCCCTGGCTCCCACCAAAAGATGATCCGTTGTCCGAGGCTGGGAGGAGGCAGGCGTCCACAGCAGCCTCTGCTCACAACCGTAGCCTGTCCGGCGGCCTTGCCATGTCCCCCGTGTCCTCAAATGCCCATCTCCCCAGCGGGGCCTTGAAAGGATGGGCAGGCACGTGGGCCTCGGGATTGCTCGGCACAGAAGACAGTAGTGTTAATTTTGCTTAGTAACTGTGCTGCCGTGGCCAGATAGCTTTGTTAGTGTTTAAAAAAAGAAAAAAACCTTTGGCCGCTCTAACAAGTGCTCGCCAGAAACAGCAGGAGGCTGGCGGCGGGAGCCAGGTTAGAGAAGGGAGAGGGAACCCCCACTCCCCACCCCCCACATCCTGGAAGAAGCCGATCCCATGCAAGGGGCCGCAGCTGGGAACACAAGCCCCATCTCCAGGGCAGCGATGTTCGGGGTGAGCAGAGGGAGAAGAGCCCAGGGTGGCTGGGGCTCGGACTCAGGGGGCCCATGCAGGCAGGGAGGTGCGAGGACTGGGGTCCTCAGGGGGGGCAATTACCCCTTAGGGTCGACCAGCAGTGAGAGACCCACCAGGGACCTGGAAGGGGCACGCCCGAGAAAGAAACTTTCATCACAGCACGTGTCCTGCCCAGGAAATGATCATGGTCCCAAGCAGGGCTCGGACGTGTGCATCAAGGCATGAAAAGAAAAAACTGTAGAGTAACCCAAATAGGTATGTTGGTTCAATGATAAAGCCGGTGCAAATCAGGCTCCTCCAGCCTGGTTTTCTCCAAGAGCCTCTCCCCGGGGCTGCGAGCACTCGCTGCACCCCCGTCGCCCCCCAAGGTCCAGGCATGGGGGCTGCGGGGAAATTAATCAGTAAATCCCACCATTCAGACTGTACAGGCACATTACGCTTTGCGGGGTGGACAGGTGCAGGCGAGGTGCTCGTGATGGCTGGCCAGAAGGGACCCGGGGAGAGGCGATGTCTCTGGATTTGAAGTCATCCAAACTCTCGATACTGGAAGGAGAAGAACAGATTTCCAGCCCCAAGGTCCTCCACACGTGCTTCCAGCCAGCTCGGAAATAGTTACCGTGACTCAGCCAAGCTGCCAGCCGTGTCTGAAAACCCCAAACCTGCAAAGAAGATAATTGAAGCAGAAAAATCCTCCATCTGGGACGACTGAACGCGTTCCAGGCCTCCGGGTCTGCCCTGAGGTCGCAGTCCTCAGATGTGCAACCCACCCGGGAGTGGGGTCGCGGGCCGACTCGGAGCCGGCCCACGCATCCGTCTGAGCCTCAGTGGCTGGGGTTCTAGGAGCTCTGCAGAACCGTACAGCCCCTCAGAAGGCTCAGAGCAGGGGAAGGGGCCTCAGAGGACTTCTGAGGCCAAGCCCTTGTTTCTTAAAAAGGCACAGAGGCCCGAAGAAGGGAGGGGCTGGCTCGACCTCACCCAGCGAGCCGGTGGTAAAGCCAGGCCCAGGACCAAGAGCTCTGACCGCAGCTCCAGAGAGATCCCGCCAAATCTCAGGAGCGGGACGACAAGAAATTCCAAGTCTTAGAACAGGTGGCCCAAGACCCTTCAGGCTGACCCGCAGATGGACCGGCACCTGGGCACCCACAGGGTCCCCCAGCGCGGCCTCCTGCCTGTCCCCGCCAGGCCTGCCTGTTCACCACCAACACCAGGCTGGTGGAACTGGGGTTCTGGCCACGCTGAGGCCTTCAGCTCTGCACACAATGGCCCTGTTCTCCAGGAATCACTGGAAGCGGTGCAGCAGCCTCAGGAGAGAAGGGGACAGCAGCAGGGAGGACGGGACGGAGTGGGTTTGCTCGGCCTCCCGGTGGAGTTGGTGTTTCTACATCTGCTCCTGAGTAGACCGTGAGCTCCCCGAGGGCAGGATGCCCAAGGGGCCACCTTTATTACCCTGGGAGCTCGGAGACCCCTAAGCCTTGACCGCCTCCCCCCAGGCGTGACCCTTAGCCTTGAGAGGAGTGGCTCAGACAAGCTGCAGTCTCCCTGGACCACAGGACCAGGTTCCGCGGGTCCAGTGGCCACAGCACAGGGGCACTCAGGAGCACCCACATCTGACCCCTCTTGTCCTGCAATCTACAAGGTCATAGTCCTCCAAAGGCCACCTCTGGCCTCACGTGGACCTCTTCTTCAGCCTCCACCAAGGAAATACACAGAAGGTAGAGCTGTCATCAGATGGTGAATTCATTTGAAGGCTACGGGATCACGGCCCCAAACCAAGG
Organism: Ursus americanus; assembly: GCF_024610735.1. Lineage (NCBI taxonomy): Eukaryota > Metazoa > Chordata > Mammalia > Carnivora > Ursidae > Ursus > Ursus americanus. Next base: position 63,804,700 of record NC_142140.1, on the reverse strand, counting down.
GGACTTTGAGGGAACCCCATATGCACAGGGGCATCCTTCCTCTTTTGGCCCCATGCCTCTCAAATGTGGGAGGTGGTCTACTTCAGACGCCTCCCCCTCCGCCAACTGCCATCTCCTGCCTCAGTCTCCCCCCTTAGCGCCACTACCCACCTGGCAACCGTGGTGACCCTTCCACAGCACAATCCAGGCGTGCCCCACCTCTTTGCTCCTGTCTTCCTCCTGCTGGCATCACAGCAGCCAAATGCTGGACACAATCAACAGGGGCTTGTGGAGTGGACTCTGCCCCCCCCCCATCCTCATCTCTTGCCCCTCACACACAGACTCCAAACACACAGCCTCCTTGGGTCCTCAACTGCCCTCAGCCATCTGCCACCTCCAGGCCCCATACCTGTGACCCTTTCTCCCTGAGATGTTCCTGATCCCAATCTGTCTGGCCAACTCCCACCTGTCCTTAGAATGTGGTCAGTAAAACAAGGCTCTGGAGCAAACAGCCTGGGCTTGAATCCCGAGTCTCACACTGACAAACTCACTCTGTGACCTTGGTCAAGCTGTTTAACCTTTATGAACCTATTTTCCTCACCTCTAAAATGAGAATAATAACTTGACTTCATGGGGCCATGGTGAGAAGTCAAAGAGACAGCACATCACAGGGTTTGGCACAGGGCCCTGCACGCAGAAGGTGCTCAGTGAACACCAGTCGTGATGATGATGGTGACCAGGAGAGTGATGGTGATGGTGGTGATGGTGGTGGTGATGGTGGTGATTGTGATGATGGTGATGGTGATGATGGTGATAGTGGTGATGGTGATGATGATGGTGGTGATGGTGGTGGTGATGATGGTGATGATGACGACAGTGGTGATGGTGATGATGGTGATGAGGACAGTGGTGATGGTGGTGGTGATGATGGTGATAGTGGTGATGCTGATGATGGTGATGATGGTGATGACAGTGGTGATGGTGATGATGGTGATAGTGGTGATGGTGGTGATGGTGGTGATGATGGTGATGATGATGGTGATGATGGTGGTGATGGTGGTGGTGATGATGGTGGTGACAGTGGTGATGGTGATAATGGTGATGATGGTGACAGTGGTGATGGTGATGATGGTGATGAGGACAGTGGTGATGGTGGTGGTGATGATGGTGATGACAGCAGTGATGGTGATGATGGTGATGACAGTGGTGATGGTGATGATGGTGATGAGGACAGTGGTGATGGTGGTGGTGATGATGGTGATGGTGGGAGAAGAGAGAACAGTGATGATGATGATGACAGTGAGTGTGATGATGGTGATGGTGGTGGTGACACTGGGTGATGATGACACCAAATGACGGTGGTGATGATAACAGCAAGTGTGATGATAGTGATGATGGTGATGGTGGTGAAGCTGATTAAGACAGTGGTGATCATGGTGGTGATGACAGTAGTGGTGGGAACAGAAATGACAATGATGATACTAAGGATGACAGTGAGTGTGATGATGGTGATGATGATGATGGTGATGATGATAATGGTGATGGTGGTGATGATGACGATGGTGATGGTGGGAGCAAAGATGACGATGATGGTGATAATGAAAGGATGACATCAAGTGTGATGATGGTGATGACAATGTTGATAGGACCAGTGATAACGAAGGTGGCAGCGGTGATTTGTCTGATGATTTCACTTCCTCCAGGAAGCCTTCCCTGATCTTGCCCCACAACTGGCCCAGGTGCCTCCTCTTCCTACTTCCACAATGCTGGTTCTGACCCCTACCACGGCACCTATCGCCCTGTATTGTAATTGCTGGTGTGTGTTCCCCTTCAACCCTCATGGTGGGCTCCACTTTATTTCCATCACTTAGCACAGAGACTTAGCATGAGAAAGATGCTTAAGATATAGCAATTGAAGGATTTTAATGTTTGTTGGCTTTTATTTATAAAGATACCATGACAACTTATCTCCCTACACCTACTTCCACTAGCTACCATTTAAAAAAAAAATAGCACTCATAAAAAGAATGGGGAAAACAGTGACTTTAAAAATAAGGACAAGTGGGGTGCTACCTGGTTTTTATTGCATGGTTTTATCAAATTATCAGCAGAAATGCATCTCACTTGGGCTCCATCGCTAACTAAAAGAAGCCACCTAGAAGATTCTCGCAGAGTGCCCCAACTTGGAAATCCCATGTTTGGTAACACTGAGAGCCAGGGGGGAGAGTGGTCAGAAGAGGTGACAATTCTCCCCGAGTGTGCACTGCTGTCCCCCACCCCCCACTAGAATGCGAGCTCTGAGATGGGGACTTTGGTTTGGCTTGATTTGTTCACTGCCAAACACAGAGTGGGCACTCAAGACCGATTTGTTGATTGGCTGAATGAAAACAGCCATGATGGCAGCTCCCATCTGAGTACCCAACTCTGTGTGGGCGGTGGGCAAATTCCTTTCTCATGTGTCGTTGAGGTCGGCACTTTGTTTATTTCTGTTTCACAGAGGAAGGCGCTGAGGCTCAGAGAGGCTGAGGCAGGGACTGTGAGTGACCCTGTGGACCGTTTTCCATAGATGCGGACAGAGAAGCATCGCAGCAGAGAAGCTAATTGTCCTTGTCCCCCGTACCCATTCTGCCCCTTCCTTTTAGCTATGGGGGCTCATGGCCATCCGGCTAGAGACCATACTTCCCAGGGATGCCTTGCTTCTAGGTGTGGCCATGTGACGAAGTCTGGGGCGATGGGCTATGACCAGAAGTGATATACGCACCTCCTCCTCCACTCTTTGGGCAGGTTGGAACTGGAGGACCAGCTGGGGGACCAGCTTCCACCACAAAGACCAAGACAACACCCACGGAGTGGTGGAGCAACAAGACAGAGGGCTGGGTCCTGTCCTGCTGGGTGACTTCATGGAGAGAGCTGCCCACCTCCCAGCTACCAAGGGAAAAAGAAATAAACATCCACTTTGTCTGAGCCAGTGTGTTCTGAGGCCTCTGTGTTCCAGGAGCCAAGCCTACTGCTAACCAGGGATTCCCTGCCCAAGTCCCACAGCTCATTTCATTTGTTTGTTTCCGTAGCATCTTGGTACGAGGGAGTGGAGCTGCTGGTTTCATGCTTGTTGCTTTAAAGATCAGAAGGAAGTGTGAAAGCTGCAAAAAAAAAACACCCCAAAACCGAAGCTCAGAAGCCCCTCGGAAGGCTGTGGAATGAGCTGTGACATGGCCAGAGGTCTCCTCCCACCAAGGCTCTGTAGCGTGGCAGGACAGAGGGGCCAGTGCTCCAGGGGTACTGCTCTCCAGATGGAAATCTCCTGGACAAGCCACTCCACGCTCCCTCAAGGGCCATGATGTGACAGCGTCTTGTGAAAACAACACCCCAGTGGCTGTTTCTATGCAGGAATGATGACAGTTTGTGGCGTCTGGGTTTTCCTCTCACTAGATGACTAGACAAAACAGCTTTTGATTCACATCATCCTGTGCCTTTGTGAAAATGTTCTCTTGCTATTCCCAGCATGTTCATGGCAGCTACCAGGACGTCTTATCTCATGCGAAACACGTGCTCCTGGGAAGTGAACAACTCGGCGTTTCCACAAAACCTTATCCTTTTAAAAATGTATGTGGTGCGCTTTTCCATCGAAAGAAGTGCTATTATGCCTCTATACATAAAAGTGGATCATCGCCCTCACTGGAGATTCTTTTTAAACCTGGATCCCATATGCCTACCCAGCCCAGCAGCTGTTCATCAGCCACACCGCAGGTCCTCGAGGTGCCTCTCAAAGACCAGGGCCCAGAAGCAAATGCAACGTTCAAAGCATGGGCGTCTCTCCCCAAGCGAGCAAGGGCTCTCATGCCTCTGGTAATTGAGAGTCTCCATGTGCCAGGTAACAGAAAACTCAAGTCAAAATGGCTTAAGAGAATTTTGGGGGGTCTGGGTAACTGAAACGTCTGGAGGTAGAGCTAGTTTCATTCAGGGATGTCATCAAGGACTTGGCTTCTTCTATCTGCCCTCAAGGCTTTTGTGGTATCAGTATCAATCTAGGGTGGGTTTCCTCATGGGGGCAAAATGGATGCAGTGGTTCCAGGCTTTGTATCCACACACCACACCATCTAAGGTAAGAGAGAAAGGGCTGCCTTCCAGGGCACCTGGGTGGCTCTGTTGGTTGAGCATCCGACTTTCAGTTTCAGCTCTGGTCATCATCTAAGGGTTGTGGGGTTGAGCCCCATGTCAGGCTCCACGCTTGACACCCAGTCTGCTTGGAATTTTCTCCCTCTCCCTCCTCCTCTCTCTCTCTCTCTCTCTAAAATCAATAAATAAAATCTTAAAGAAAAAAAAAAAGAAAAAGAATGGGCTGGCTTCCAGATTCTCCTCTGGAAGAGTTAGGGACCTTATTACAAAAGCCTCCAGCCAATGTGCTCTTCTGATTCTAGACCAAACTGGGTCCCTCGTCCATTCCTGAACCAACTCCTATAGCCAGGGAAGTGCTGTGTGTTGACCAACCAGGTGGCAAGGAGGATGGAGCCATCCTGATCGGATTAGACAAAACACAGACAATCCCTCCCAGGACCACGTGGCTATAAACAGAGGAGAAGGGACGGAACAGGTGTTGGCCAGATGATCAGTGACCGAAGACTGCACTAGCTTCCTTTGGCAGCCACATCCCATATTTGACGCACATAAATCTTCCCTTCAGCTAAACTCCGTAAGTCTGTCTGATCACAGGAGGACCCATCACAGTGTAACGGTCCCATTCCCTTTTTGGACCTGTGGCAAAGACTTCAGATTTCTCCCCAACGTTCTTCCCTCTGATTAGGCTGACTCAGTGAATTTCCTCTTCCGAACGGAAGACACAAAACCTCTCTCGACCAATCTCGACTCACTGCACCTGCCAGCATCATTTGTACTGTCTGTTCTCGTCGTGAAACCTCAGGCCAGTGTCCACAGCCAAGCGAGTGCTGTGGGGGCTCTGTGGCTCTTTGCTGCCCTAGGAAGTTGTGAAGCTTCCCCGCCCACTCAAAACAGCAAGCAAAGGGCTGTTGTTCCTAAGAACACCAAACTGGAAAGGCAGCACAAGTCACTAAATTTATAAAAGGGCCGTCCACTGAGATGTGGAGGAGGTATCGGGAAAAAACTGGGGAGAAGTTATAAAAAAACAGAAAAGGTTCTGACCTCAGATAACTTCACAAGCTTCTCTGGAGAATCGCTTCATGCATCGCGGGCAGGGTTTATGCAAGAAAGAACACAGAACCCAACCAGCAGACCCAAACTCAAAGAAAATGCCTTGGCCCTGCATCAAAAGCTTGGCAAATGGATGTACATTTATATGTTTTAAAGTCAGATATTTAAATGTTTATCTGACTTATTTGATTATTCAGCCAACTACTGCCTTCAGCCAGGAAACATTAAAAGGCTTCCCCCCATGGCTATCCCACCCCACACACACCCAGCTTCCTGCCATTCAGAACTTTACCGGCCAGTCATCAATCTCTTCCTCAAAGGAGTAAGAATGTGGAGAAGGGCAGGCCTGAGCCTAGAACTCTCTCTGTGCCAGCAGGTCCACTTTCTTGTTGATGCCAATGATGGGAAGAGGCACTTTACGACAGTGGGTGTGGATCTGTGCGGCGGGGGGGACTGGTTGGGATGGTAGTCAAGTCTCCAAGTGAAGAAAACCTGAGTGTCGGCAGTAAGAATGGAAAGGAACAGGTGTGAATAGGGCATTCCAAAGGGGGAATCAATAAGACGGGGTGGTCAGCTGATAAGTCAAAGAAGACCAAGATGGGGCTCCTGGGTGACTCGTTGGCCTGCGTACATTTTGGTTTATAGGTGAGATTTCAAATGTTCTAAGTCTGAGATGACAATATTTGATGTTTCAAGAAAGACTAGAACGTGGATGGATAGTTCGGGAGGCATTTACGTCTCAACTCTAAGGATAAATGGAGTCACTGAGATAAGACGTCTAGAAGGCTAAGTGGACCGCAGGGCTTACCTCAGAACACACCCACATTTCAGGAGCTGGAGGGGGTCAAGCCAAGGAGGGAGAGAGACAAGGCCTGAGCAGGGACACAAGGACAGACTGTGGCCGTGAAACCACGGTGAAGACAGTTCAGTGGGGCAAGACAGGTCCATGTAGCCATGAAGCCATGCTTCAAAGAGGTCACCACGCTCTCCCCTGGTGGACCTGCCATGCCCAAGTTGGACAACCTGCCATCCTCAGGCAGGGCTCCTCTCCCACAGCATGGAGACGGGGGTCTGCATTGTGACAGAGGAGACCCTTCTGTCAGGATCTCAGTTCCGGGACACACAAAGGACCCTGGGGGCCATTTCAGGCCCTGCTTCCTGCCGTGGGCTCCTCTCCCAGGGCCGAAAGCTGGTGTGTGGAGGGGGGAAGCTGGGGAGCTATGAGGACCACAAAAGCCACCAGGAACCTCCCCAGCTATGCAGCTCTTTTTCAGAGGACGTACCCCAGACTCCTAAGTCAGTTTCTATGTAGCCCAAAGAGTGGGTTCAAAGTCAAACAGAAGAAGGCAAGGAGGGTTGGAAGGGCAAAAGAACGAACAGCATGTGGAGTGTTGACAAGGAGACCTTAACCGTCATCTGGCAATGTGAACACGTGAGCGGAGCAATGACAAAACCTGTTACAGAAAACATCTACCTTGGGATGACCTTCGCGCTCCCAGCATGGAGCCCAGGGCCCCAGAAACCTTCACAGACACTGATGACCAACAGACCATAACTGAGCATCAGCCCTGCCACACGCAACTCAGATGGATTCTTGGCTCTCCGGGATGACTGGGGTTTGGATCTCTTGTCTGGGATCAGACAAAAGGGCAGTTTACACATCATCTCTTCTGTCTTCAATTCTCCCCCGTGACTTCTCCACCACCGTGCCAATCTTCCTGGATAGTTTACTAGCAGTTAAAGTTCATCCTCCCAACCTCTCCCCACTTTGTTTCTACTGGATACATCAGGTCACTGATGATGGTGATGATGATGGTGCTGCTGCTGCTGATGGTGGTGATGGTAATGATGATGATGATGGTGATGATGATGGTGATGGTGGTGATGATGGTGATGATGGTGGTGATGATGCTGCTGATGGTGGTGGTGATGGTGATGATGATGGTGCTGCTGCTGCTGATGGTGGTGATGGTAATGATGATGATGATGGTGATGATGATGGTGATGGTGGTGATGATGGTGATGATGGTGGTGATGATGCTGATGATGGTGGTGGTGATGGTGATGATGATGATGATGGTGGTGATGATGATGACGATGGTGGTGACGGTGGTGATGATGGTGATGATGATGACGATGGTGGTGACGATGGTGGTGATGATGGGGATGATGATGATGACGATGGTGGTGACGATGGTGGTGATGGTGATGATGATGGTGACGATGGTGGTGATGGTGATGATGATGATGACGATGGTGGTGATGATGGTGGTGATGGTGATGATGATGGTGATGGTGACGGTACAACACCCTAAAAATCAAGTATTTCATCTCCATCTTTGCTCCTTCGGTCTTCACAACTACTCTGGGGGGGATCTGGGGAACACTGCCTCCACTTTGCGGATGAAGACACTGAGGTTCACCAAGGTGAACCAACTTGCTCAAAGTGCTAAAATGTGTAGACAGTACCGCCTGCCTCGGAAACCTGGCCTTTTTCCCTCCCAGCCCAGCGCCCCACCTCCAATATCCTGTTGCCTCTGGATGCCCTCCCTCTCACCTCTACTGCATCCGACCTTATGTTCTCCTGGGTCTCCTCCTCAAACAACGGGTAGCCCCAAACCCTGTCCCTCTTCCTGGCCAAAACCCACAATCATTTCTTCCACTTCTTTTCTTTTCTTTTCTTTCTTTTTTTTATTATTTCCATTTCCAACAGGACAGTTGGGGCTGGTTGCCCACGTTTTGGAGACAGTTTATCGCCAGCTGTTATCAGTTCTTTCCTCTGTCTCTTCCTTTGTTAATTCCAAGATGCCGCAAACAGGAAGACAGCGATAACATGGCCAGATCCCACGTTCACCCAACTCTGTGAGCACTACCCACTGCAGAACAGGGCAGGGAGCTTCTCCAGGAAAGAAGGGGGAAAGCAGCAATGCGGCTGCTTCAGCTTCAAAAATGCACGCCCTGCCCTCTGACTTCTATGCAAGAAGAGCAAGACGCTGGGACTGCGACACAGAGCTCGGAGTTGAGGCACTCCGGATCGTCACCATTTAGGAATGTGATGATGGTCTACACTGGATTTCCTAGAGTGGGTACTGGGGAGCTCCCCCAGCAAGAAAGCTCCTCTGACGGCATGAAGCCAGGACACCCTGGGTGGTGGGAGGTGGCTGACAAAGTCACACAGGAGGTAAAAATAATTGATCGTCAAAATACACCGATCACCAATAACATCACAAAATGTGTATTTCTGTGTAGTCATTTCGGACTCTACGTGTTAAGTATGCTGGACGCTGAGAAACTGTAGAAAAGGGAGGCATGCTTTCCCCTGACTTCTGTCCTGCCCCCTACCCACAGTGCTGGGCCTGTCCTGGGGCCGTACCTCCAGGTGGCCATGGGCTGACGCAAGGACACACATGCCCCTGGCCTGAGAGCACAGGGCTAACCATCCCTGAGGTTCCCAAGGGCCCCTCCCAAGGGAAGCAGTCTCAGTGAAGTAGATGGGAAACGTGACCCGGAGAAAGTAGGTAGCTTGCCCAGGGTCGTACCCATGGGATGTGAACTCAGATGGCCTGGCTCCCTGGAGTTTATACCCTTAGTCAAACCAACTAGGCCTGACCATGACACGGCGAGGCCGACTCTTTCACAAGCTAGAGCATTCCACGCCTGCACGCACACGTTCCTTTGAGTAAGACGCTGGAGTGCTAGGGAAGGCACGGTGAGCACGTGTCCTAAGGACCTGGCCCCAGGGACTTCTGAATATCCCAGGTGGTGGCAGCCTCAACCCTGGGATCTGGACACGGCTTCTACATCCAGCCCCAAACCTTGGGTGTCAAGTCTGGAGAACAGGCTCAGGGATCCAGCTTGGGCCATGTCATTGTTGGATAGAAACTACCCGGGGCTGCAAGCAACAAAACCAGCTTTCCCCCGTGGGGCTGGGAAAAGGGCTGCTCAGGCCAGTGGAAGAAGTGTTGCATCTCCCGAGGGGGCCACGAACGTGGACAGGACACTCATCTGGGCCTGTCAACCCCGGTCTGTTTGGTGAAAAACAAGAAAGTCGGCTCCGTCCTTTAGAGTCACACCTCCGAAGCCAAGGAGTCATGAACTTGGAGTTGTTTTTCCAGCGGTGGAGACGGATTTCCACTGATGTGCACACCCGCTCACCCGCTCCACGCTCTGCTTCGTAAGGAATGACACACATTTTCGAGAAGGCTGGCCAGGTGAGGAGTTCAGCCCAAGGCCACGCGCAGAGAGACGCTCGTTGACCCTGGATAAGCATGCGTCACAGCACCGAGCTCCAACCAGCGCAAGCTGGCCGAGTCCCATCCCTAATCCCTCTGAAAAATGCAATCCTTGAACTTACACGCCCCCATCCTCACCAACCTGCTTCCTTCCTGCGTTGGTTGGGTTTCGGTGCTGTGAGCGGCCGGCCCACTGACTTCTCTCGGGTGCCCGCCACCCCATTGCCCGAGTGGTGTCCCTGGCCCTTGATGCAAGCAGACAGATCCCCTGAGGTCCTCACTCAACGTATCCACCAATCCCCGGGCCTCCTGGGCTGGTCACTGTCCCCAGAGAGCTCAGGGTAACAAGAACCACGCATCTTTCGGGCTCTGATTCCAAATGGCTTCCCTCTTTCCCGTGCCCCTTGCAAGACCACTGAAAATGGTATGGAACCAGCTAGGGGACACTCCCAGAGAGAGGGTGCCGACTCCCCCCCACCCCTAGGAGAGCTGGGAACCCCAACAGGCAGCCACACCAAAGACAAGGTCACAGCCACGCTCACGGCAAACACTTGCCAAGCACCTACTATGTGCCAGGCACCGACGTGGTTGGACGCTGCCGTCTGCGGCCCTGGAAGGCACAAGCAGGATCAACAGGTGCGACTTCCAGAACCCTTCTGCAAGGACTGACCTTACAAGAGAGTGGGCGCCTGCCACCAGAGGGGACAGAGCAGAGGCTCAGTGTTCTTTGTCGGGGTTAAGTGTAACGCTGGGCGGGGGATCAGACACTGCATAATCTCTACAGTCCTCTCGACCCCTTAAATTCAGTAAGTCTATAAAAATCTGATGTAAAGAGAGATATAGGCACGCACGCCCCCAGCCTGCCCCGGACACCAGCGCACCTTTCCTGCAGAGACTGAGATGTTTACCCTAGGCTATTGCTAGGGGACACAACTGCCCCCCCAAATTCACGCCCTGACCTCATGAACTCTCCGGGTCATAGGGACTTGCTTGAGTTCAAGTCCTTCCCAAATGACTCACTTTTGGGCTCCCCCCACCCGCCCGCGGACACCTTCGCCTTCTCCCAGCCCTGCTGTCTGCATGCAGGAGGCAGGTGTCTGGGGCCCAGGTGGGAGACCCGCTGCCACCTCCAAGCCACAGCTGGCAAAGCCGGGGCCCCCACGGGCACTGCCCCCTCCTTGCAGGGCCTCCACTGTGCAAAGCGTGCAAGGCAAAGCGCGCTGCCAGCCTGCTTTCAATATCCGCTCGTCCCTCGCTGGCCTACCAGCCAGACGGTCCCCCCACCCTCTTCTCTTTGAAGAAAAGTGATTTAATTTCATGAGACTTTGGGGTAATCATGTTATGATCTTCAACATTAACCAGAACCAACTCCCTGCTACAGAAGGGTGGGGAAGGAAAGGGGAAGAAAAAAGTAAACAGTCCCATTCGGGATTGCCAGAAATGAGAGGGGGAAAAAAAATCACAGCAGCTGCTTTGCTGGTTCCCCTGTTGAGGACGGGCCTCTGCCAGAAACGGGGGTCCTCCGTGCCAAGGTTTCTGGAAACAAGGAAGTTGGGCTTGGCAGGGCCTCCATTTCTACAGGTTAATCAGCTCAATTCAGGGGAGGGGGGAGATATTGGTTTTCATTCCCCAGCCTCCCTCTTATTCCCACCCCACCCCCACCCCCACTCACTTCCCCAGCACGTCCCCCGCCCCCACCCCCCAGCTGAGGTGACCTGACATCCTTCTCCGCCTGAGCTCAGGGCCTCCCGGCCTCCTCTCCAAGGTGCTCTGGAGACCAGAGTTCGCTGAAGGGCTTCGCTTCCATGCCCCCCGCCTGCCTCTCGAGGCTTTTCGGACCACAAAATGAGGCTTGGTGAGGTTGGGTTGAGCGAAAGCAAGGAGCAGTTGGGGGGGGGCTTCCAAAAAGAAAAGGAATAATTCAGGGCACAACCCCAGAATAGTGCATCTAAGGGTTAGCTGGAGCCAGCAAGAAATTCTCATGAACAATGGTCCTTCTTGGCAGACAGTCCAAGGGTGTGGTGCTAGCTTGAAAAAACAGCAAATAACCCAGGCTCCAGGGCCACCGGGGAGGGGGCTGGTGTGAAGCCGCAAAGCTGGGGCCAGAGCCTTCATGCAGACACCCAGGAAATGGCGGGGTCGCACAGGGAGGGCCTCCCGTTGGGACTCTGGCCCAAGACACCCAGGCAGACTTGGGCTCTGTTTCTGGGCCCTGGCTTCCCTCCCATCTCTTAGGGTTGCCTGTCTGCTCAGACCCCACAAAGGCCTCTGCGGTTCTCCAGCGGCCCCCCCTCCTCCCCAGGGAGGCTGAAATTACAGCACCTGCTCAAGGGGCTGTAGCACACAGGGACCACCCTGCCACCTAAGGTCCTGCTCAGCCCCCAGCATCCATTCGGGTTTCGAGCTGGGACGCCGAGCATCTGAAGAATCCTGTAGGGAAACAAGACCCTGGACGTGACTCTGAGACATATGTTTGTGGTTTAAGTCCCTTTCTAGGGTGTAGGGAAAACAATACAAGTGAAATCGGCCACCGCGCCACGACAGCCACATCGCCCCGCCCCCCAGGCCTCCGAGCCAGGCTGCTGGCTGAAGCGCATGCGCGTGGGCTTTCCTATTGAGGGGCAGCCAGGTGGGCACCCCGCCCCCCCCCCTGGACCCAGGGTCAGGTGGAAGCCAAGTGCGTTCGCCTCCGAAGGGCACAACAGTGCCGGATAGAGAAACTATAATGCATTTTAATAACATTTTTGTCTTTGCGAACACGTTTTTGGTCTTTTGTTTGTTTGCCTTTCAACTTCATATAAAAAAATTTAATTTAAGATAAAGGTCAAACAGAGTGGAACGGAGGGATTATAAAGTCTAATTACCGAGAATGTGAAGAGATATCATTATACCAGAAAAGTGATCAAAACGGGCTTAGAGCAAGCTTTCGACCATGTCACGGGCTTAATGTGGCCGTTCCAGAGACTGCCCTTTAAATGCTCCAGAAATACTGAAGAAAATCACTTTGTCCAAGGGTATCGGTGTTCAACCCGAGCTACATCAAAATTAGATCTGTGTCCCCGGAGACAGCAGAGTCCTTCAGGCAGCCCACAGGGGTGCACAGGAGCTGGGTGCATGAGTGGGTACATGGCCTTAGCGGCTTGTGGTTATTCTCTCGATACCAAAAGTTCCAAGAGGCTGGAGGAACCGAGGTCTGTGGGGAAGGGGGCAGCTGTGGACCGGGGAATGGCTCTTGGGGAGGCACCGTGGAGGTCACCCGGTCAGGAACATTCTGGAACAGAGGAGTCCAGAAGTCTTGGGAAGCTCCAGCTGGGGGTCTAGCTGCCATGAATTGATAGATAAAGCACATTTCTCTTAAAAACCGAGCTGCAAGTCAGTGGCAGCTTGGATTAGAGGCAAAAGTCCTGAAAGGAGAGGTAAGAGATTTAGGTTCTAAGTCCGTAACACTTGTCCAAGATCTGGGGCTGGGGTAGGGGGTGGTGGTTAGGCTAAAGGAGCTGGGCTTCCTCCGTGTCGACTCCCTGTGTCTCCATGACCTCTCTAAATAGTGGAGTGAGTTTAGACAAAAGTCACACAATTCCCTTTCTGGAAGGGGGTTAACAGCCCCAGTTGAAATTTTCTAAGTCGTCCTAACCAGCGGCTTAAGTAAAATCCACCGGGAAGGAGCACAGCTAACATTTCTTGAGCTCTTGCTATGAACCAAATACGGTCCCACGCACTTGAAGTAATTCATTTCCTGTCCAGCAAGCACGTGGGGGACGTCACCATCACCCCCGACAGACATTAGGAGAACCCTGCCGGGACGGGCTCTCTCAGAAGGCTGCCCCTTAAACGCAGGGTACCACCGAAGTCTTCCCAGGAGGGTGGTCCCCAGGTGGTGCACTCGCCCTGTGGCATAACATGGGGCCTTGGCCCACTCACCAAGGAAGGCAAAGGTGGAACATACGAGGGCCGAAACCTCACACATCTTCTTCACATGGGGATCAACTCACAGTCCTTCTTCCTTAGAAACAACTGGAAACCCCGTGAAACACTTTTTCTTGGGTTCTGCCCATTTCACCCTCCAAACTACCTTTTGGCCCTTCTGTCCCCAGATCCCAGTTGGTGACAAAAAGCTAGGTCCCCGAGATGCAGACAAGGCAAGACCTCAAAGGTGAAGGATCCGGGAAAGACGCCGCTAAGCAGACTCAAACTCTTCTCGAAAAGGAAATGACCTCCTTGGCCTTATTAGTTTGTTTTTGCCAAAGTGAAAGTGGATTAATCCACATTCAAACCAAAATAGCTTATACGTGGGGGAGGGGGTGTCTGCTGAGGGCTTTTTAATTATGAAATATGAAAGGGAAAAATATGCGTTCTTCTGCTTGGCAATAGCAATTGATCTCTTAAAGAAGACCAGGAAGAAATGTCCCTAAAACCTAATTCCTACTCATTCTGTTTAATTCCCATAACTATAAACTAGCTGAATAGACCTTTAAAATGTTTTAATAGGAAAATTCCTGGGAGGAGAAGTGAGATGTTGGTGTCTAAGAGGTTCAAATTTAACAGCTGAGAAATGTGGCCCCGCAGCCCGCGATGCCCACAGGATTGTGAAATTCACCAACACGCGGCTCTTGGAGCTGGGTCTCCGTAAACCGTGGAAGAAGCCAGGCTGGGAAGCCAGAGGCTATTTGCAAGGATGGGAAAATTCGGTGTCCTACTTTGAAAAGCAGACGAGCTTCTTCCTATACTCACGGAGGGCTGGACGCGTGTCCAGAATGCAGGGCACCCGCCAGGAAGAGAGCTAGGGGTCAGTTTGGACTGCTCTGCGTGACTTGGAAACCTGCCACTCCCCCTCCTTCCTCATGGATCCCCTGCTAAAAACTTGAGGTTGGTACACTGTTCCCTCCCAAGGGTCTAAAGTGAGAAAAGACGTATAAAAAAAAAAGGACCTTCACCAGGGAACAGAATCTGACTCTATTCACACTAAAGAAGTCCTTCCGTAAGCTCATAAATGCCTTTTTAGCTTGACTGCTTATGCATCTATCCAGCCAATAAACCTTTATTAAGTGTCCCCAGGGAGACACTGAGCCCTGTGCTGGGAACTCTACGGAGCCAGAAACAAATGTGTGGGTCTGTGCTGGAGGACCCGGCGCCTGGGCAGGGAGCACTGCAGCTGAGGAGCGATGCACCTGGCATTCGTCCCCCAAGCCCGAAGCCTCCACTCGCATCTCACCTGGTGGTGGGCTAGACACACAGACATGCCTGCAAGAACTGCACACCCAGGCCCAGAGTACCAGAGCTACAGAAACCTAACAGCACCCGGGAGTCCGCTAAAGAGGTTGGAAGATGGGAGCTGGGAACAGGTGGAGGAGGGCCTCAAACTCTGTGCAGAGTTTGGACTTGATTCTGTAAGAGACGGGGATGGAGACTCAGAATCACAGGGAGCAGGGAGCTCGGAGGCCGGTGTGCCAACGAACAAGGGGTGTGTGAAAGAATGTGTCTACGAACGGCAAATGTACCTTATTTCGCTGACACATGTATCTGTTAGCATGAAAAGCACAAGGTTCAAAGACTCTGAGACTCAAAATATCTGTTCTCTTCTATGGCGTGCTCTAAAACTCAGAGCACAGGTTTCTTCTCAACACTCATGATCACGGTCGACGGAAGAGGTCTTCACCAATTGTAGGAGTCACTGTCGTGGCCGCGTCCCTAGCGACGGTGCCACGTTCAGTACGAGTTACTCACGGCACCCTGGAGTTCGATTTGACGAACTGGTCATCCATCATCGGATTTCCTGTTTGGCCCACACAGAATGCGACCACAGCAAGTCTATGATGCCTTTAATACAACCAGTGATTTTCTTCGCCCAACAGGAATATATGCTATCGCGTTTTATTTGTTTTTTAATATTTTATGAATACATCCATGAGGGGAGTGTCCACTCTGCTGCATTCCTCTCCAGGTACACATTACCCGTGCATTTTATACCTTTCTCCAGACACTCCGGATGCCGTCTATAATCTCACGCTGACGGTCGATATTCCAGCGGAGAAGTGAGGATTCACAAAATGATGTATGTGGAACTTGTGCGTTGATGGTCAACTCTGCTCGTTATTGCAATGCGTTTAAATGAAGCTTTCCTGCTAGGGGCTTGTCGGTAAATGGTGAAGTGTTTAAATGTCCACATACTCTGCTAACCCCACGGCACAGGCCACCTACTGATAGGCCACGGAGTCTGGCAGCAACCTGCTCGTGGTCGTTCACGCCCTCCCTCCTTTGCTTATGCAGATGGTCACGGAGCTCACTCACTGTCCCCAGGACGGTCCCAGGACTGGGGCACGGAAGTCTCAAAGCAGGCTCGGTGCTTGCCCTCATGGCACATTCAAGCTGGTGTCAGGAGACAGGCATGAAATGCACAAGTGTGTTAACAGGATGATTTCAGACACGGGGTATGAGGCCACGGGGCGTGAGGCCACTACCTCGGATCGGGGGGTCAGGGAAGGCCTCTCTGAGCAAGGTACAGCAGCTGGAGCGTAAGCCGTGGGAAGAGAAGGGCAGGAGGGAGCCCCAATCGGGTGGGAAGAAGGGAGGCAAGCAGTGCGGGAGGGGACAGGGAGGCGCAGTGGGAGCCTCGAGGGGTTTAGAGCAACGATCTCATGAGATCGCATCAAGGAGCGGCCCCAGGGGAAGCTAGAGAGCAAGGAAGAGGCTACCACGGCCACTCATGGTAACAGCAACAGTGCTGGCTCACGCGAGGACATGGAATAGACGGAGGAGAAATATTCTGAATAGTATTGACCAGACTCCTGCAGGAACTGACTGGGCAGAGACGGGGAGCAGGGGTGGGGTGGAGGGGGAGCATGTGAGGCATTCTCTCCTAGGTGTCTGGCCTGAGCGGTGTGACACGCCTATGAGATGTCCAAGTGAGGCGAGAAATCGGGAGTCTCAGGGTTTGGAGCTCAGAGGCGCGCCAGGGCCAGAGAGAGAAAACGGAGAGGGTTTGCACGGCTTCGTGTAAGGCCAGGAGAAAGGGTGAGGTCATCTCCAGAGAGGATGTACACAATAAAGAGAGGAGAGAACTCGGGCTTGACTCCCCCGTGTGGCACTCAGACAGAGGACGAGGGGCCAGGAGACAAGGCTGTGCAGGAAATGGACAGATGGGTGCATGTGCAGACAGACGCATGCCGGGACGGACCCACGCCTGGACGGATGCATACACAGATTTCTATGCAAACAGCCCTCACCGATTACTGTGATGAGCAAAGTACATAGGACTACTTCCCCAATACCCTCGTTATCTTCCCCGCTGCCTTATGGTCTCTACATCCCTACAGGACAATATAACCCCTCTTTCCTACTCCTCCAAAGACGGCAACAAACTACCACTGCCCGCTAGACCTTGACCAAGCAATAGCCAAATAAGGGACCGATGTTCTGCGTTGCTTACTTCATGCCTGAAAGATAAATAAATCATACTGGAAAATGCTGGATAAAGTGATCGAGCTGAATTTCTCTCCTTCCCACAGGACAATAAGGCTGTGACAATGGCTCCTTCCTCGAGGCATGCATCGGTCTTGGCTAAAAGCGAATCATTACTCTGCTAAACACACGTAATAACATCATTCATAGCAAGGCGTGGAACCTTCGGATTATGGACGAAGGCTTGCCTTCGAGTTCAGGCCACGGAGACACACCATTTTGTGCTTAGTGTACCAAAAACACAACAAAGCTTGGATAGTCATTAATAATGATATCTATAAAAGGCTACAGGATGGGTGGAAATTAGAGTCTTTAAAAAAAAAAAAAAGAAAGGTATTATCCTCTCGTCTCGGAGGGTGGGATTTCTTAGTAGAAAAAAAGGAAAAGCAGAAGTTCGAGAAGATGGGCTTTCAGGTTTTAAATAGGCATCTAACAAATTCTAAAAATGTTTGCCACAACCCTGGATTTTTTTTTTCCTTAACATAAAGGCAACGCTGGAAGAGCTGTGAGATTTCTACTACGAGTTGACATTGTCACACCTAGGGATACACTGGGTGTCAGATATCCTCATCACATGATCCGTGAAATGTAATGCCAGAGCATAATGTTATGTGCTATTTTTCTGAGCTTTCTCTTGAAAAGCAGGGTAACTTCGTGGGCAGTAGTAATTTACCTTTCACACTTCTGTAATAATCAAGGTGCCTGATTGCCCTGAATAACATTCCAGGCTGTCAGAATATTTCATGGCTGTGAATTAGCATTTCAAAACCTTTTGAAACCAAGGGTAGGAGGGCTTTTTCCCTGCGCTAAACACTCGGCTGGCTGCAAAGAAGCCAGTGTTCCGTACACACCTGGAGAAGCCATCTTTCTGTCGGGGAATAGTGGAGAGAGCTTTCACAAAATGTGTCAAAAGGCTCAAGGAGCGTTCTGGCTCCATCATCACACAGCCTGACATTTCCCCAAACTGTCTATTTAAACATTTTGCTCAATGTCCCCGGTAATGCATTAAAACATCCTGGAAAAGCTCAACACTTTCGGCACAGAAACATGTTTCTACTTTGCTTCTCCAGCCCGGGAATAGGCATCAAGGTCTTCGGTTAGGCCACAGTCTCTAACCTCGAGTTGAGAAAACCATACCAGGAAAGCCGGGGGTCATCAAATTGTAACGGTGGCCTCAGAAGGGTTTTTTTGCCAGCGGGTTGAACATTCAGGTGTGAGGATCCCCCAAGACAGGACACAGCCAGTGGCCACCATTGTACCTTCTCATCAAGCTTGTCTCCTACTAAAAACCAGTCCTGGTTCCCCATCGCCCATCACTGGTTCTCCAAGACCAGCGGCACCAGCCCCACCTGGGAACTTGTTAGAAATGCACATTCTGGGGCCTTCTCCCAGACCTCCTGAGTCTCCAGGGAAGGGCCCAGCAATCTGTGACTCTGACCACCACTTGCCTATAGAAATCCCACATGGCTCAACCTGCCGCCATCTTGCCCGTGCTACTCTCTACTCCATATCTTACGCCTCCCCTCACTCCAAGCCTAGGTCCTAGCCAAACCGCTTCACGGATGGGATGCCCCCTGAAAATGCCAGCCCCACCCTTTCCCTCCGGACCATCAGCACTCACTGCACTCCCCTAGAATCTGCCCCACTCCTCACGCCATCGGTTTCACTGCCACTGCAGTAACCCAGAGGGAGCCCTCGGATCCCTCTTCCACCAGGCTTCCTCCACCTCCCTGGGAACCATGGGGCTCTCCTGGTGGGATCAGAGCCTCCCTCACCCCCAGGGCTCAAAGACACTCACACTCGGCTGTGCGTAGCCCTGGTGGTTTGGACCTGCCCTCTGGTGTCTTCCCATCTGTGTGAATCTCTTCTTTATTTTTTTAAGATTTTATTTACTTACTTGAGAGAGAGAGAGAGAGAGAGAGAGAGCTTGGGAGAGCACAGTCTGGAGAGGGAGAGGCAGACTCCCCAATGAACAGAGAACAGCCCCACGCGGGACTCGATCCCATGACCCTGAGCTCATGACCTGAACCAAAGGCAGACGCCCCACCGACTGAGCCACCCAGGTGCCCCTTTTTCTTTTTTAATTGCGGTGAAATTCACATAAATACCATTAACCACCTATACAACTCAGTGGCAGTTAGGACATTCACAAGGTTGTACAACCACCACCTCTATTTAGTTCTGAAACATTTTCATCACCCCCAGAGAAGACCCATAACCATTCTGAGCAGTCACTCCCCATTTTTACCTTCCCTCCAGTCTCTGGGAAAAGACTATCTGCTTCCTACCTCCATGGATTTGCCTATCCCGGCAGAATGAATGAATGAAGCCATGTAATATGTGGCCCCTGTATCTGGCTTCTTTGACTCAGCATGATGACTTTGTGGTTCAACAGTGTTACAGGCTTTCATTTCTTTTTCATGGCCGAGTAATATTCCACTGTGTGTCTATGCCATGTTGTGTTTATCCCCCCATCCACTGATGGACGTTTGGGTTGTTTCCACCTTTTTGGCCACTGCAAAGAATGCCAAGAATACCGATGTACAAGACTCTGTTTGATCTCCTGCTTTCAGTTAGTTTGGAGTTATACCCAGGAGTGGAATTGCTGGGTCATACGGTACTTCGATGTTTAACTTTCTGAGACACCTGCACGAGTTCCTCAATTTGTATCTGTCCCATCTCCCCCCAGCGTCCTCAGCGGGCAGGAACGACATCCCAGACACCTTCCCGTCATACCCGCACACCATACCCCGACCTCAGCATTGTGCCTGCCGTGTATGTAGTCTGTAGGCATCATGATACATGTCACAATGATAACACAGAGTGCTTACTATATGCCAAGCATTTTGCTAACTACTTTACGTGTGCGGACTTATTTCATGCTCACAATAGCCCTGTGAGGTACGTACTGTTGTTACCAACCCCATCTTTCAGACAAGTGAACTGAGACGCAGAGAAATTAAGGAACTCACCCAAAGTTATGTGACCAGGAAGTGGCAGGGCCAAGATGAATCAGAACCCAGGCCGTCGGGGCACCTGGGTGGCTCGGTCGGTGAAGCATCTGCCTTCGGCTCAGATTATGATCCCCAGGGTCCTGGGATCGAGCCCCGCATCGGGCTCCTTGCTCAGCAGGGAGTCTGCTTCTCTCTCTGCCTCTCCCTGCCACTCACCCTGCTTGTGCTCTCTCTCTCTCTGTCAAATAAATAAAATCTTTTAAAAAATAAGGTGTAAAATTAATAACTTTGGGTGCATTTTCCCTCACCGCCTTAAAAATAAGCACGAGGCGTGTGTGTGTGTGTGTGTGTGTGTGTGTGTGTGTGTGTGTTGGGGGAAAGCGGTCCAGATACCAGAGGATCAGAAAACAAAGCCAGGGAAAACACAGTAAAAAAGCTCATGATGAAATGTATCTGGTCTTCAGTATCTACTGCTGCCTTTTATTCTTTTCTTTAAGCTGTCTTTCTTTCTTTCTTTTTTTTTTTTTTTTTTTTTTTGAGGACCGATCATGCATCAAGTATCCCACATAGGCCCTAATACTCACAAAAATCCCATAAAAATAGGTATAATTACCCCCCATGTTATGGATAGAAAAAGAGATGCTTTTATTTATTTTTTTAAGATATTATTTATTTGAGAGAAAGAGAGAGCATAAGCAGGGGGAGGCGTAGAGGGAGAGGGGGACGCAGACTGCCTGCTGAGCAGGGAGCCCGATGCAGGACTCGATCCCAGGACCCCGGGATCATGACCTGAGCCGAAGGCAGACCCTTCACCGACTGAGCCACCCAGGCGCCCAGAAGTGACGCGTTAAATACACAATGCTATTTATTAAGATGTGGTTGGCCATCTGGGGCCGTCTGAGCCAGGACAGAGTCCTATCCACTTCCACTCACTTCATTCAAGAAAATGGATCACGGGGGGCGCCTGGGTGGCTCAGCGGTTAAGCGTCTGCCTTCGGCTCAGGGCGTGATCCCGGCGTTATGGGATCGAGCCCCACATCAGGCTCCTCCACTAGGAGCCTGCTTCTTCCTCTCTCACTCCCCCTGCTTGTGTTCCCTCTCTCGCTGGCTGTCTCTATCTCTGTCAAATAAATAAATAAAATCTTTAAAAAAAAAACAAGCAAGAAACAGCAGCCGCGGTATCACGGAGTGGGAAATACCGGAGAGATCGATCCAAACAGAGATGGGCTACGTTAAGCAGAGTGAGAAGGGTCACCAAGAAAGAGCCGGACGGGTCAGGCTGTGGCCCCTAGAAAGCAGATCGGCAGGAGGACAACAGAGCAAAGACGTGAGTGACAAGCCCTGAGCAATCACTGGGTAACAGACGCAGGGGGTCAATGCGGGATCTGTGTGCAATCAACCAGGCGCGCGTCAAAGTGCGGATTAAGTGATGAAATTATTTCAGCCCCCGTACCCGTTCGCCTGTTGTTTACACAGTAAATTGAGTGAGGTCAAAAATAAAAAGTGGTGTAAGTTGGTACCAGGCCTCTCCGTACAAACCACGTGCCCTGGGGCCCTAGGGGGGAGTTTATATGAAGAAGAATCTTACGGGGGCACCTGGCCGGCTCAGTCTGTAGAGCGCGCGACTCTTGATCTCGGGGTCGTGAGTTCAAGCCCCACGTCGGGTGTAGAGGTGACTTAAAAAAAATAAAATCTTTAAAACAAAAAAAAGAATTCTAAGAGGAAAAAAACATTTGGTGAGCAGGTGGGGCAAGAAGCCGACCGCAGAGTAGCGGAGGGTCTCTGTTCGGCTGCTGGGCCGGCGGAGCTCGTAGCAAACACACCGGAAGGCTGCACGTTCTCTTGACTACCTGTCCGTCTTACCAGCTTCTCTCTGCCCCTGAGGCTGGACCAGCCCCAAATCCTACCAGTTCTTCCTTCAGAAGACTGCCTGGCTTCTTTCCCACCCCCTCTGCTGCTAACCCAGGCAAGTCTGCCCCTCACCTGAGTCCAGCATCCTTCCCGCTGCCAGTTCCTGGGGCGGCCCCGGATGTCCCCACGGGGTCCAAGTGTCCTCACTGGCCTCAGAGAGTGGCTCGAGGCATTCCACCCAGCCTTACTTATTAACAACGGTCTGGGCCAAGAGGAAAGATGGCCCCGCGTAGCCCCACGTCCCAGAGAGCTGGTCACGTTATTTCTCCCTGGCGCCCCAAAATTGAACCTGATGTGTCCAAGTGACATTGTGAGGCTCTGCGAGGTGCTCCCCGCCCCTCCCTACTGGCCAGTGCAGTCCTGCAGGGCAGGGGGTGTCCGAGAGAAACAAGTGCAGAGAGGGACAGGGCTGCGGGCCAGTCCCTGCAGGGACGACCACCACGCCTTTCATTTCCAGCCAAAGGGTTCCCTCTGCCAGCTTCATGGCCGCT
This sequence comes from Ursus americanus, assembly GCF_024610735.1. Taxonomy (NCBI): domain Eukaryota; kingdom Metazoa; phylum Chordata; class Mammalia; order Carnivora; family Ursidae; genus Ursus; species Ursus americanus. The sequence continues at coordinate 63,782,509 of NC_142140.1, read as the reverse complement.
CCCACCAAGTCAGGCCTGAGGACACCGAGCCCCTGCCATCGCCGCCGGCCTCATTGCACAGGTTGGAAATCCCGCTTCTGGGCTTGGAGCAGAGCCCAGCCAAGCCGCGCTAAGCGCGCACCCGTTCTGAGCGTCGCACTCGGCCCACGGGCATTTTTGCCATGGGCTGTGCTAATGGCCTCACGCATCCTCTGGACGGTGCCCCACACCACAAGAAGGCCCTTCCTTGGCCCCAAACTGCCCTGGCTGGCACCTTGCGACCCCACACTCTCCAGGCTGAGCAGCTCCTGGTGCAGAGCCAACGGGCCGGACCTCCTGGGTATCTCTAGCTCTGATCCCCCAGCTCGGGGCCCTTCCCTGCTTCTCCTTTGCGCCCATTACCCACCAGCAGCCAGACAGGTCACCAGCCTACCTGAAACCCTCCTAAAGCTTCCTATGGTCCTCAGAATAAAATCAAACGTTCTTACAAAGCCCATCCTGCTGGCGGCCCCCTGCCTTGCTCTCCACTGCCTCTCCCACAGCTCCTCCCTTCCTTCCCACCCTCCTGTTCTTTGTTCCTCAAACACAGCAAGCTCCTTCCTGCCCAGGGACCTTCATACTTGTTCTCTTGACGTGGAATGCTCTTACCCCGTGTGGCCAGCTCCTTCCCACTCAGGTCTCAGCTCAAATACACCTTCTCAGAGAGGCCTCTCCTGGCGCCTTGTCTAACACTGCCCTCCAATCACTGCCTGCCTTTACCTCCCATCATTTACGTCTGCAACGTTGGTTTTGCCCACAGAACACATGCTTCATGAGAGCAGAGACCCTGCTTGTCCACGCTGGTACTTGCAGCCTCCAGAACTCTGCCTGGACACAGTGGGTGTTCACAACTGGCTGATGCCTGAGTGAGCAAATGAGTGGATGAATGAATGAAAGGGAAAAGGAATAAGGGAATGAATGGAATGAATGTATGCGTGAATAAGTGGGTGGATGGATAGATCGTCAGGTGGATGGATGGACGGACAGACGGATGGATGGATGGATGGATGGATGGATGGATGGATGGATGGGAAAAGGAATAAGCAGATGAATGGAATGAATGTGTGAGGGATGAACTAGTGGGTGAATGGATGGAAGGATGGATGGATGGATGGATGGATGGAAGGAAGGATGGATGGATGGATGGATGGATGGATGGATGGATGGATGGACAGGTGGATGGATGGATGGGTAGATGGATGGAAGGATGGAAGGATGGATGGATGGATGGATGGATGGATGGATGGATGGATGGACAGGTGGATGGATGGATGGATGGATGGATGGATGGATGGATGGATGGATGGATGTAATGATGGGTGGATGGAAGAATGGATGGATGGATGGATGGAAGGGTGCATGGATGGATGAAAGGACAGATGGAGGGAGGGAAGGACGGATGGATGGATGGAAGGACAGATGGATGGGTAGGTGGGTGGATGGATGAAAGTAACAATGGGTGGATGGAAGAATGGATGGATGGATGGATGGATGGATGGATGGATGGATGGATGGACGGATGGATGAATGGAAGGATGGATGGATGAATGGATGGATGGATGGATGGATGGATGGATGGATGGATGGATGGGAAAAGGAATAAGTGAACGAATGGAATGAATGTGTGCATGAACGACTGGATGATGAATGAGTGAGTGAATGAGTGAATGAGAAAAGGAACAAGTGAATGACTGAGCGAGTGAATGTGCACGTGAACAAGTGAGTAGCTGAACGAAGGCAGCAAGGTATGCAGAAGTATCTGGATCAGACAGGCGCCCACCCAGCAGTCCTCTGCCTGCCTGCCACCCTTTGCCCCGGGGGGGGGGGGGGCGCTGAGCCCGGCGAAGTCCCGTGCAGCCTCGGCGGACCCACTCCAGTGCCCATGCAGCCCAAGCGAGAGGCTGCCAAGAGGGCATGTGCACTTTGTTCTCCTTTTCCGTAACCCAGATAAAACTTTTACTCTGCCCATTTACACCACCATTGTTTGGCCCTCCCCTAAGGAAACTTCAAAACTAAAATTCCTTTCTCCACTCATTTTCCCCTGTGTTGCGACAGAAATGCTCCATTTAGCATTCCTAAAGGCCCATTAGCATCCCAAAGCTGCGCGGCTGGAGGTTGTTCCCGAGAAGGAAGGGCTGTGGGCTGCTGCCACCGGCCGGGCCGGCAGTGCTCACGCTGAAACTGGGGGGGCACTCAGCCCCCTGCCACTTGGCATAATCTCCCGCCTCGCTGGCCAAACCCAACCAGTCCTCCCTCTCCTTCCAGATATTTAGTGTGTATTCTCGCCCTGCGACTCCTGTTCTGAAGAATTCCCCCCCCCACCCCTTTCTTGGGGCCTCATGAGGGCACATTTGACAAATACCGCATGGGGGGGCTTTTCATTCCAAAGAAAGACCCCCTCTACAAGGCAAGATGAATATCCCCATTATAGAACAAACAGGGGTGGGGGTGGAGGTGCTAATCCTTCCTTGCCACCCCCTCCCCTCCATCCCTGCTCAAAGAGAAAGGAGAAGCCAGGTCCCCGAGCAGAGCAAGGGAGGCAGGCAGGTCAGACCAACCTGGGCGGGCGGCAGGCCACGCGGAAGACTCTAAGTTTTCCATCCTTTGCCCAGGCCTGAATGAGCCATTCCTCCTCCTCGAGTTAACATTTGGGCTTGTCAGGGACGTCGCTCTGTGCACATTCTAGATAATCACCCCGCTGCTGAAATTAGCCTGTGAATCAGACAAAAACCCTCCTGGAAATGCTAACCCAGTTGCTAGGTTCTCTGGGAGAGAGAATCGTGTTCCCCGTCTGCCTCTGAGTTCCCATCAGAGTGGGTTCTCCTTTCTCATGGCGGCCTGGCATGTCCTCTCTGCAGCCTACAAAATTAGATGTCAGGTGTCCGATAGGGACCCCTGCCAAAGCAAACGGGGCCAGGCCAGACCCTGGGAAAAGCCCCCTCCCGCAGCCTGGGCACCCGGAGGGGCCAAGGCGTTCACGGCAAGGTAGAGCAGCTCCCCACAGCAGCCAGCTCCCCTTCCAACGTCCCCGGTCCCCAGGGAAGGGACGCAAAACACTCCCTTTCCACCCACAAAGCACTCGACCCTTGAGCCATTTGCTGACCATTTGTACAATCTGCCCTTTCATCCAGGTCCATAGATGTCCTTAATCTCTGGGGGACCCCCTCTGAAGGGGCTGCCCAGAGTAAGGGAAGGAAGGCGACTGTGTTTTTTTTAAAGACTTTTCATTGAAAAGTTTGCAAAGCACCTGCTTTGGGCCAGCATTCTGAGGCTCTAAGGACACAAAGACAAAGGCCGGGGGATTGTCCTTTGTTGGGGGGAGGAGAAGGGGGTCAGGTCTGCAGGTTGAGGGGGTTCCTTAAGAAAGAAAGCATTTCAGAAGTGCTACAGCTCCTTCCCACAGAGGACTCCCTCGATGGGACATGGCTGCAGGACTCCACGTGCTGGAGAGGCAAAGAGGGACGCGGTGACTTTCTTGATGATTAATTTCTAATAAAGTAACCATTGGTCCGGGCTCTTAGAGACAGCTCTTCCAAACCTCACCAAAGTCCAAGAGTGGCAAGGAAAGGCCAGTTCTTTTGAACATGGCCCAAGTATTGGAAGGAACGGGGCTGGTCTGGGGAGAAAGGGATTAGGACAAGGTTCAACAACCTTTTTTTTTTTTTTTCCTGGAAAAGGCCAGATAATAACTACTAGGGGCTGTGCAGGCCACACAGACTGTTGCGACTACTGGGCCCTGCCATTGTCCCGAAAGCAGCCACAGGCAGTCCGTAAACAAATGGGCGTGGCCACGTGCCAATGCGAGTGTATTTACAAACCAGGCACCAGGCAGAATTTGGCCCAGAGGCTAATTTTGCCAGTTACATACGCGGTGTAGGTCAGCCCTGAGACAGACCAACTCCGTCCGGGCCTGGTTCTTCATTCACTTAACGAATTCAATGAATAATCCACACCGTAACCGTGAAGTCCATTAGGTCACAAAGTTCCGGAAACCAAGGCTCTTCTTTTAAAAAAAAAAAAAAAAAAAAAAAAAAAAAAAGCACCTACTACGTGCCAGGGCTGTGCTGAGGGCAGAGGGACGGAGATAGAACCCTGGGGGAGCTCTGAGGCATGGGTGTCTGCTCTGCTTATCACGGAGTCCTGCCCGTGGCCACACGTGCAGGAATTTACGATCTTACGATCTTACGTGCAGTATTACATTCCAGGGTGTGAATACTCCAGTTTATTTAGCCATTTCTTTCCAGGCTGTGTTTCTCTTTCTCTCTCTCTCTGTGCACGTAGATAGTAGAACTATGGGTTATAGATATAGAGAGAGAAAATGAAGATAAGACAGACAAATCTAGAGCCATGCAAACCTGGGACAAACACAAGTACCTACTTATGCACCTGTGTGTTCCCCCAGGGTGGGCACAGAGAGGCGGACCTGCCAAGCGACAGGGAAAGCACGCTCTAAATGCACTCAGTCGTTCCCACGTTCTCCGACTGTGCCTCCGACTCTGGCTCGCTCTCTCTTGTGTCCCTCTGGTCACGCGGGAGACCCAAGGGGCAGAACCCGGAGGGGCCTATGTAATAACACAGACTGAGAAACCACGTAAAGCACATGGCCTGCTTTGCACACGACCTGCTTTGTTTTATTTAAAAATAACCCATGAATAACCCCAGCCGAGCCCAGGCACCCACATCCCGCAAAGTGGGGAGGAGTTAGACGGGAAGGCAGGTGGATGGGAGGACCCCCGTTCGGGCCTGTCACCCGGTCTCGGCTGTCTGCAGAATACACACCGTGGGGGAACGGGCTCTTATTTAAGTCTAATTAATTTGTCCCCAGGGTCAACAATGGGAGCGAGCCCGGGCGAGGAGCTCTTGGCATTCCTGGAGGGGGGCGGGCAGGAGAGCCACTGGGATGGTCTGGCCTGTCTGTGAGCTCTGAGGACTTGGATTTCTGAATTCCAATGCCAAGCCAGGCCTGGCACTGGCCAGGTTGAGCCTTCCTTTGTGTCTGAAAACCCTTTTTGTTTGAAGTTGGTATAACTTTAAGCAGCCTGCCAGCAAGAGCCTGTGAGAAAGCTCCCCAGGCCGGCTGCTTTCCTCTCGCCTCTCCCGTGATGCACCTTTTCTCAGCGGCCTGGCCGAGGTGTTCTGGTGGCTCCCTGCCAGGCCGTAGGAGCACAGCCCAGAGGACCGGTCCTCTCCCTCCAAGGTGAGACGCGGACTCGAGCCCGAAGAGTGGGGAGCACAGCTCGGAACACGTGGACTACTGGGGGACGGGTATTTCCCAAGCACCCACCACACACACACACACACACACACACACACACACACACACACACCGCACTTGCTCGTGGACACACAGCCTTTCATTTCGAGAACACCGACGTGACTGACCCCATTTCACAGATGAAGAACTGAGGCTGAGAAGCTCGACGTCCAGCTGGTAGGGGATGGCACCAGGCGTGCCAGCTGAGGCCTGTCGGATTCCAAAGCCGGAGATCTTTCTGCTACACGGGTGTCTTTCAGATGGCGAATCGTGACGCTCCTGGAGAGTGATTTCTTTGTAATTTTTCAATTTGACGTAATTTGAGACTTGCCAAAAAGGTGCAAGATAGCGCCAAGGATTCCTGCGTACCCTTTACCCAGTGTCCCCAGATGTCAGTGTCTTACACACCCAGGAGTGATCAAAACCTAGGAAACGGACATCTAATCTATAAACCGTGTTCACACCTCACCCACTGTCCCACTAATGCCCTTTCCTGGTCCAGGACGGATCTGAAACAGAGCCTGACACTGAATTCAGGTCTCCTCCCCCGCCCCGCCGTCTTTCTTTGCCTTTCATGACCCTGAGATTCCTAAAGAGGACGAGCCAGCTGCGTTGTACGGTGTCTCTCATTTGGGACTATCTGATGCTTTGTCGTGATTCAATCCAGGCTGTGGATTTTCAGCAAGATCCCGCAGAAGGGATATTGTTATCTCCAGGGCGCGCATACTATCAGAAGGCGCACGACGTGAGTAGGTCCCACTCCTAGTTACGCTAGTTCTGATCACGTGGTTAAGGTGATGTCCGCCTGGTGTCTTCACCATAAAGTGACTACTTTTCCATCTTGAAATTGCGGCGAGATACTCAGACACTATGGCAACTTTCTATTTCTCATAGCTTCGTTCCCTAACTTTAGCAGACATTGTGATTCTCTAGAACTATTCCTGGGATTTTTTTTTTCCCCAAAGAGTGATTTTCTATATCCATCATTCTTTTTATATTGATTACTTGGAATGTGACCACAAGGAAACGTGGACAGAGACTCTTAAACCAAACCAAACCACTCTGCAATTATTAGCCAAAGTGCAGATTTCCAGGCTCTACTTCCCAGAGATGTGACTTCAAGAAGCCAGAGAAAGGTTCAGACATACACATTTCAATAAGCATTTCCCACTCCGCACACGGGTTTTTTTTTAATTATTATAATATGCATGTGATACAATGTACCCTTGGAAAGTATACAATCCCATGGTTTTTAGTACCATCACAAGGTGGCACGTGACCACTATCTCTTCCAGAACATTTCACCACCCCAACTAGAAACCCCAAATCCTCATTCACCCGTCCCTCCAGTCTCTGGCAACCACTAATTTGCATCCTGTATGAATTTGCCTATTCTGGACATTTCACACAAGTAGAATCATACGGTATGTGGTCTTGTGTGACTGGCTTTAATTATCATGAAGTTTTCAAGGTCTCTCCATGTCTAAGCATGTCTCAGTACTCCATTCCTTTACACGGCTGTGTAATATTCCATTGAATGAATATACCACCCTTTACTTACCCATGCATCCGCTGATAGACATTTGGGCTGTTTCCACTTTCTAGCTGTTACTAATAATGGCCCTATGAACATTTGTGTACAGGTCTTTGCCTGCTATGTATTTCTGTTTCTCTTGAGTATACACCTGGGAGCAGAACCGTGGGTCCCGTGATAAGTCGATGTTTATATTTAACCTTTTGAGAAAATCTTTCCTAAAGTGACCACATCACTCTTTATTCACACCAGCAGTGTGTGCACAAGGGTTCCAACTCCTCCGGATTCTTTTTGGCACCTGCTATCATCTCTTCGATTACGAGCCATCCTGGCCGGTGTGAAATGACAACTCAGTGTGAGACTGATTCACATTTCACTGGCTAATGACCTGAAGCATCTTTTCACATGCTTTGTTGGCCAGGCATAGATGCTCTTTGGAGAAGTGTCTGTTCGGGTCTTTTGCCTGTTTTTCAAGTTTGCCTTTTTTGTTGTTGAGTTGTAAGATTTCTGTAGGTGTGATATTCTTTATATATTCTGGGCCCTTATCAGGTACATGGGTTGCAAATAGTTTCTCCCATTCGATGGGCTGTCTTCTCATTTTCTTGATAGGGTCCTTTGAAGCCCAAGTTTTAAATTGTGATGAAGTCCAATCTATCTGTTTTTCTCGTCGGTTCCACGTCAGATGTTGATGCACCTCGTCTGTGGGCAGCTCCGTGAGAAACGCTCAGGGTTCGATCGTGATACTGGAAATGACACTTTGGAATCTATTAGCATAAAGTTAAGCATGGTGTTACCTTTGTCTCTGTCAGATCTCTAGTTACACCCTTCTTCATTCCTAATGTTTTCATTTGTGCCTTCTCTCTCTTTTTTCTTGACCAACCTTCCCCCATATTTGTTTGTTTTATGAGTCTTTCTAAACAACCAGCTTCTGGCTTTGGTAGATCCTCTCTGTTGAGTATTTGTTTTCTAGTTCATTGACTTCCTCTTTTCCTCTTTCCCCCCACCACTTTCTTTCTGGCTTATTCTGTTCATTTTTCCCCCCTCACTTCTTAAATTGGAGACTTAGCTCATTCATCTTCAGCATTTCTTATGGTGCTGGTAGCCTGCGAAACACGTGCCTTCTTCAGCATCCCCTCCTTCTTCCGTGAATTAATTACCCCTTGGCAGGAGAGGGAGGAGAAACAGAGGCAGGCATGGAGCTGGCTATCTTGCCCGTTCCTGCAAGAAGCCGCCCAAGGAAACACTCTTTTGGGGGAGCTCAGGGCTCCTGGGGTGGGGCAAGGGGTGTATTCCAGAGCCAAGCCAAGACAAGCCATTGGGGTCGTATCTCATTGCGGGACGTGGCACCCCATGCCAGTGAGTTCTTGGGCCTCACCACCTTGTCCCTGCAGACTGACTGGTGTTTCAGCAAACCTTGTCTGCCAGGCCGAAAGGCAATGAGGCAGAGCCTCAAATATGGACGGGAATCAGCCAAAGCAATAAACTCAGCCCAGCTGTCAGCTCAAACTGCTCCAGTTTCACCCAGGAATCATCCTGGCCTTTTCTCTGCTTCTCAGCCTTCGTCCCAGTTCATTCCCTCCCTGGCACCACTTCCTGGGGAACCCCAAAACCATCACCATGGAATGGGAGCACTGGAAGAGACCTAGAAATCCTGTGCCAACCCCCTCTTTCCGCTACGGAGGAGACCGAGGCCCAGGTGACATCCGTTCAAGTTCACGGTACACCGCGTGCATTTTTCCTGATATCAGTATCGAACAACCAGCTTTGTCCTCGTCCCTGCATTCTGCTCTGAACTCAATATTTCAGATACGATCCTGTGACCCCTGCTTCTACTTTGCGTCCACGTGCCTTAGACGCTTTCGCATTTCTCTCAATTTTTAAAAGGTTGGATGACTTTGTCACCTACTTGGTTAAGGACTGAGAGTGACAGATAATGTTAGCATCTCCCACTAAGATTATGCTTTTGCTCCAGATAGGCAAACATAGGAACAAAGATACAGAGTATCTGGAGGAAAAAAAATAAGTAAGGCTAATTTAACAAATACGTTGAACTCTGCCCTAAAAACAGAGTTCTCTTTCAGTTCCTATGGAATATCAAGAGAACTGATCTTACACACATACACACCCACACATACACGAGATTGTTAAAAACTGTACTGGCTGCAATAAAATAAAATTAGCCATTAATAACAATGCATATATTTTAAGGACATACTCCCCTGGAAATGAAAATGCAATTCATAAATAACTCCAGGAGCAGAAAGAAGGTCATAACGACAATGACACAGTCATCGTCAAAGCAGTGACAATGGAGCAGGTGCAAATCAAAATGAAGGGCGGGTGGTGAAAGCTGCTCTCGAGAGAGAGAAGTCACGGCCTTCCATGGTTCCACCGGCAAGCAGGAAGAAGAAAATCATGATATTAGCTGAACTGAGCATTTAACGAAAAATATCAGGAGGGCCACAAAAACCTGAACAAGAAATGAATAAAGGTGACATGGAAATTAGAAAATTGGAATCAGGGGCACCTGAGGGGCTCAGTCGGTTAAGCATCTGACCTTGATTTCGGCTCAGGTCATGATCTCAGGGTCGTAAGATTGAGCCCCACCTCGGGCGCCGCACTGGGCGTGGAGCCTGCTTAAGAGTCTCTCTTTCTGCCTCTGCCTCTGCCCCTCCCCACAACACGCGCTTGTATGCACATGCTCTCTCTCACTTTAAAATAAATAAATAAATAAATAAATAAATAAATAAATAAATAAATAGAAAAAAGAAAACTGGAGGCAATATACAACATTCAAAAACAAAGGGCAGGCTCAAGCAGTCAGTAAGAGCTCCAGCCCTGAGAGCTGACAGGCTCACTGCTGGAATTACACCTCTGGGCTTTGTAGCCGGGTGACATTGGGCAAGGTGAACTTGTGAACTTCTCAACCACCTGCAAAATGGGAATAATCGTACTCAACTCACGAGGTTCTGAAGGTTTTAAAACTGAGCACACACAAAGTGCTCAGCACAGGGCCTGGCACACAGTGAGTGTTCAATAGATATTATCAGGTGTTATTACCGTCACTCTCAAAAATATCAAGAAAAACACCAAACCTAGGAAGAGAGTGAGAATAAATATGCACTATTAGAAATCAGAAAGGTGATATGATAGGCACGTATGGAAATTTTTTTAAAAAATAGTTTTAGCAATTGTTACACACAACTATGCTTAAAAAAATGAAAATCTGGGTAAATGATAATTTTCTCGGAAAACAAATTACCAGATTTGACTCACAAAGCAGATGAAAAATTCCCGAATAAACATATAAGCATGGAAGAAATTGAAATCATTATCAGATAACTACTTCCAAAAATGGCACAGGGCCCAGATGGGCTAATTCAGGCAAATCTTCAAGGAACAGCTATCTCTCATGCAACTTAAATTATTCCAGGGCACAGAAAAGATCAGAAACTTCTCACTCTATTGTATAAAGTTAGAATAGCCCCGATACGAAAGGCAATATAAGGAGAAAAAAAGTTCAGGCAAATTTCACTTTTGAAGAGATCTAAAAAATCAAAAATAAAATATTAGCAAAGAACAACATGTCACCAAATAAACGTATTCCAAAATGCTAGAATCGTTCAAATTTAGAAAATCACGAAACCACAATGAGATACCACTTCCTACCCACCAGAAAGGCTATAATCAGAAAGATAGGGAATAAGTATCGACGAGAAGAATGTAGAGAAAATGAAACCCTCATATGTTGCAGGTGGGAGTGTAAAATGGTGCAGCTGCCTTGGAAAACGGTCTGGCAGTGCCTCAAAAAGTTAAACACAGAGTTACCATATGACCCAGCAACTCCACTCTGAGATACAAAACCCAAGAGAAATAGGAACACATACCCATACAAAAACCTTATACATTAATACTCATAGCAGCATTATTCCTAATAGTCAAAAAGTGGAAACAACCTGCATGTCCGCCATCGGATGAACAAACAAATAAAACACAGCACATGGATACAATGGAATACTATTCAGCCATACAAAGGAATAAAATACTGACACCTGCTACAACATGGAAGAGCCATGAAAACACTATGCTAACTGAAAGAAGTCAGTCACAAAGGCCACCTACAGTATGACTCTATTTATGGGAAATGTCCAGAATGGGCAAATCTACGGAGATTAAAAGTAGATTAGTGGTTGGCTAGGGTTGGGTGGTGGTGGGAAGGAGGGAATGGAGAATGATTGCCAATGGGTACAAGATTCTCTTGTTGAGAGACAAAAATGTTCTGGAATTGATTTTAGAGATGGTTGCACCACCCTACAAACATATCCCAAAACACTGAATCATATATTTTAAATGGGTGAATTATATCATATGTGAATTATATCTCAGTAAATCTGTTAAAAAATTTAGGAATGAGAATAATGCAATTAATTGTGTTAATAGTCAAAGCTAAAGTATATGATCTTTTTGATTGATAGCCAAAGGATTACCATTACACATTTTCTTAATTTAAAACAACAACAACAAAAAGGAGCAAAGGGGCTCCTGGGTGGCACAGTGGTTAAGCGTCTGCCTTTGGCTCAGGGCGTGATCCCGGCATTACGGGATCGAGTCCCACATCGGGCTCCTCCGCTATGAGCCTGCTTCTTCCTCTCCCACTCCCCCTGCTTGTGTTCCCTCTCTCGCTGGCTGTCTCTACCTCTGTCAAATAAATAAATAAAATCTTTAAAAAAAAAAAAAAAGGAGCAAACCTCCCAGTAGGCCAGGAACCAAAGTCATTCCTTCAAGCACAAAAGAGAATACCTAAAACTATTAACAAAAACACACCTAATGATAAAACTCTAGAAACATTCTCACTCAGGTCAGAATCAACACCAGGGTGTATGTCACCATTCCTATACACCATTACTTTGAAGTTCTATCCAATGCAGTAAGACAGGAAAAATAAAAGTACAAATATTAGAAAAAAAGAGCTAAAAATTTCATGATTTGAGGATTACAGTTGAATATGAAAAAGTCCAAGAGAAGACAGTTAACTAAAACACTATGCAAACTAATTTAAAAAGTTCAGTGAAGTTGCAGGTTGCAAAATACTTATATAAAAATCAACAGCCTTTCTACATGTCAGCAATATCCAGTTAGAAGATAAATGAAAAGGGAAAAGAATCCCTTCCATTATAGTACTCAAAATTATAAACACATGGAAATCAACTTTCTTTTAAGGAAATGTGAGGCTAATATACAGAAATTTATATACTCTATGGAAGGACATAAAAGAAGACATTAATAAACGGAAATGTTCAACACTTCTGGATTGTTGAGGTTTTTTCAAAGATTTTACTTATTTATTTGAGAGAGAGAGAGAGAGACCATGAGTGGAGGGGAAGGGCAGAGGAAGAGCGACAAGCAGACTCCCCGCTGAGCAGGGAGCCTGACACGGGGGCTCTATCCCAGGACCCTGGGATCATGACCTGAGCCGAAGGCAGATACTTAACTGACTGAGCCACCTAGGTGCCCCACAACACTTCTGGACTGTAAGGTTTAAAATTGTAAGGTTATCTACCATATACCTCCTGGAATGGCTAAAATTAAAAGACCTACCATATCAAATACTGGCGAGGAAGGGAAATTGGACAAACTGGAACACTCACACTGCTGGTGTGAATGTAAAATGGTACAACCATTCTGGAAAACAGTGCGGCAGCTTCTTAGAAAGTTAAACATACACCTACCATCTTAATACAGTCACTCCACTCCCAGGTATTTACCCAAGAGAGACGAAAGGATATATACATGCCAATATGCACACAGGAACGTTCACAGCTGCTTTATCAGTAATAGCCAAACGTGGGAAATGACCTCAATGTCCATCAGCAGGTGAATGGACTAAGTGTGCTGTTTCCACACAATGGAATACTACCAGCAAGAGAAAGCAGAAAACTATGCATATTGCGTCACGGTGAGTCTCAAGATAATCGTGCAGGCTCACAGAAACCAGACAAAAAAGAATATATACCATATGATTCCATTTACATAAAACTCTAGAAAGGCAAACTAATATAAAATGACAGAAAGTGCTCTCAGGGAAAGGGACAGGAGGTGTGGGAGGAATTACCAAGTAGCATTGGGAAACATTTGGGGCTGACGGATATGGTCTGTGTCTTGTTTGTGGTGATGCTTTCCTAGGTACACACATACGTCAAACTTACCAAATTACACTTTTTAAATATGTGCAGTTTATTGAATGTCAATTATAACTCAAGAAAAATTCTTATAAATTTACCTAAAAGAAAGCAACACAAAGAAACACACAATTTGTGATTTCATCCAGACTTCCATCCTACCCATTTCGTATCCTTACGACCCTAACGGAGACGTTTCAATCATCAAATCATTAAGAGCAGCAGTCGAGTCAATACGGTAACAATTTAAAAGTGTAAAGCTATCCATTGTCACCAGGTTCAGTTTAAGAACACTGCCATCAAATTATCCGTGATATGCGTATTGGGGTTTGACAAACCCACCTAGAGCCCGTGCACGCATGCATGCATACATACGTAAGAATAGCAATGAGAATAACTGGAAAAGAACCAATGTGAAAGAATCAGTAAGTACTGAACCCACCAGACACTGAAATGTACTAGCCGAACAGATAGGAAGGGGCAGGAAAAAAGATCAGTGAAACAAAACGGAAAATCCAGAAAACAGATCCAAGTTTATAAGAAAACATAAGCATTTCATAAATATGGCATCTCAAATCACTGCGAAAGGATGATTTTTCCCCCAATAATTGTCACTGAATAACTGGCGAAATAGTTGATGAAAAAAAAGAGAGAGAGAGATCCTTACCTCACACCATATGTCACAATTCATTCCAGATGGATGAAAGATTAAAATATATGGCTCCGAGTTCTGGCAACAAGGTGAACTGAGCTCATGCAGCACCCCTACCACTGCAAACATCTAGAAATACTAGATGAAATGTAATTTTAAAAAATATTTAATGCATAGCAGATCTCACAAGAAATAAAAGGAAATCCCCAGGTGCTGGAGGAAATAAGAATCTGAAAGCCAAAGTATTAAGAGAAACATTGAGACCGTGGTGACCAAGGGGTATGTGGGAGTGGAGCTGGATGAGAGGGAGAAAGAGATCAAAGGAAAGAAAGCCTGGTTATTTGACCTGGAAACAGGCCTTCGTGGCTTTGGGCTCGGGTTTTAGCACCCATGCACAGAAAGGAGATGAGGCCTTGGGACGTACAAGGCCAGGAGGTACACATGAGACCCTGCATTCTTTCCTTGAACAAATACTTAGTGAGCACCTGCTGTATGCCAGGCCCCTGTGAACCACACAGACAAGGACTCCCACCCTTACGTGAACTTACTTTCTAACGAAGGTTAAAATGGAACAAGGGGGAGGATGGAAAGACAGGTGAAAAACATAATAAAGGAGTAAATTACATAGTGTGTTAGAAGGTGGTAAGTATTATGGGGGAAAATGGAGGAAGCGGAGTAAGAAAAGGGTGATCGGGAATGTGTGAATGCATGAGTGTATGCGTGCATGCATGAGTGCGTGTGTGTGTGTGTGCGTGCATGTCAAGGAGACAGACAAACACAGATGAGGGAGCTGTGTTAGGATATTATTAAGTAGGTTGATCAGGGCTAGCTGCACCACGAAATGACTGCTGATCAAAGGCCTGAGGAAGTCATCCATTTGGGGATCTGGCAGCGGGAACTACTAGTAAGAACAGATCGGAGGCTGGGGAACAGGACAGACAGGGCAGGGAGACCAGCTGGAAAACTAGCAGCGATCCAGGCCTAGGAGGGACCAGAGGAAAATGCATACTCCTTGCTTGACACAGGAATGTCCAAGATGATTAATTGACGGAAAAATCAGTCCCACGCCAATGATACCTCTAAGATGTCTGGCAGAATCAACCCGACAGGGATACTCCAGAACTCAGACCAGTGGGATTTCCATAAAATTCCCCCAAAAAGATAAGCTCACAGTCAGACATTACAAAACACACAAGGCGGGGCGCCTGGGTGGCACAGCGGTTAAGCGTCTGCCTTTGGCTCAGGGCGTGATCCCGGCGTTACGGGATCGAGCCCCATGTCAGGCTCCTCCGCTAGGAGCCTGCTTCTTCCTCTCCCACTCCCCCTGCTTGTGTTCCCTCTCTCGCTGGCTGTCTCTATCTCTGTCAAATAAATAAATAAAATCTTAAAACACACACACACACACACACAAAGAAATCATTCCCATGAGCAAAGGTGGGCAGACAAAGCAAGCAGGATGATTAATATCCCCAAGAAGCTGAGATCACCCATCAGACTAAAAAGGATTCTAGGATACGCTATGTTTAAGACTATTTACAAGCAAATAAGCCTGAGCAAAGGAAGGCGGGTACTAAAGAGGACATACGGTATGATTTCATTTATAGAAAGTTCAAGAGCAGACAAAACGAAATCCACGGTGCTGGAAGACAAGATGGGGTGATCTGAAGGACATACGGAGGCCTTCTGGAAATGTTTTATTTCTTGATGGCAGAGCCAGTTACACAGGTGAGTTGACTTTGTCAACATCCATCCAGCTGCACACGCATGATCTGAAGAGAGGAAACCGGCCAGCTGACAGGCAGGAGGGCAAAGAAGGAACGCACCCCACATCCTCCCCTCCCCAAGTGGAACAGCTGGTGAGGGAGAGGAGGACAAATCCCTGGTGGTCTTGAAGGGCAGGCCCAAGTGAAGTCTCCCTCCCAGAGCCCGACCAGTCTTTCGAGGGACTCCCAGTGGAATGGGGGTGGGGGGGGCGGGTAACACAGGAGAAAACGCCTCAGGAAGGAGGCACGTTCCACTGGAACACAGACTATCAGAGCTGAAGACGGTCTTCGGGCCCCAACCCCTCACTTTACAGAAAACCGAGACCCAGAGAAGTAAAGGGAACCTTTGTCCCCCAGTATAAACAGTTTTCCTTGACAGGGTAGATACAGATGAAAGATGAGAGGCAATCAGACACAGCGGTGAGAAGCAGGACCCCGGGGCCACACCGCCTGCTAGCTGGGTGACCCTGGGCAAGGTCCGCGTCCCCCGCGAGCCTGTTTCTTCACCTGTAAAATCACGTACAAATGTAAATTTGTGCAACCGCTTCCTGCAACAATCCAGTGGATTCCACGTCTGGATACATGCCCAACGGAAATGCGTTCAGCGCACACGAGTCAAAAGACGTGCGCAAGCGTGCCCACAGCAGTGTCCTTTGTGCGAGCTGGCACGTGATAAACCACCCAAGTGCCCGCCATAAATGGGATGGATAACTAAATTGGGCCATGTGTATACCACCGGACACTCCACGGCCACGGGAAGGAGACGACCCGCGGACAAACCCCACGAACGGAACACTGGGGCGAGAGAAGCCAGAACACGATTCCACGTCCGTAGCGCTCAAAAGCAGTCAAAGCCCATGTCTGGTGGGAAGGGGGCGTGGCGACGGGAGGGGCGTGGCGACGGGAGGGGCGTGGCGATGGGAGGGGCGTGGCGACGGGAGGGGCGTGGCGACGGGAGGGAGCTCAGGCAGCTTCGGGGGTGCTGGTGTGTTCTCGATGAGGGTGCTCACCAACAGTCCTTGAGCCCACACTTCGGATCCCAGTGCTTTTCCCTATGGATGTCACACTTTAGTAAAGGAATTTACTTCAGGGTAATAATGACAGAACCCATGTCGTAGCCTGTTGTGAGGATAAAATCAGACAATATCTGTGCAGTGTTTAGAACAGAGCGCGGCAGGAGGAAGGGGGATAGACGTGTATGTTGATAAAAGCTCAGAGTCCAGGACGCGCGCTCTGCCTCTGGGTCTCCCTCCCGTGCCCCTCCTCTGAGCCCCCTCTGCAGCATAAGGCAGGGGCTCCTCTCACTCCCGGGCCCCTCATATCCCACCGGGGTCTTGCACAGAACCCCCAGGGCGCCGAGGGCATTGAAGGCACACAGGAGTTCAACAACATGCCCACGGGGACACGGCAGGTGGGGCGCAGTGTGAGGCTGGACACGGCGGGTCTCAACCATAACCCCTAATACACACATCTTGCTCTTCCATATATGATTAACTAGAAAGCTGTGCTCTCCGATCTTGACTTTTGAACGAAATAATTCCTACGGAGCAGGAAAATCAGAACCGCTTGCCACTTACATGTGGGTCCTATTCTCCTGCGGCCGTCCCCCATGCCCCTGGTCCTGATCATAAGCAGGGGTGAGAAACACAGAGAAATGCCCCGTCCCATTCTTCCCTCGCCTTTCTGGGTGTCGCGGTGGCCAGCTGGCCGGAGAACATGGGGTCAGAAGGGCTGGTTTCTGGAGATTGGCGGGAGCAGCATTGGGCTCTCGGCAGCTGGGAAGGCCCGGCCACTTTTTCCCTGGGACTTCTCCCCGGGTCTGAGCCACGGAGCGAGACAGGGCTGGGCCTGGGAATGAAGAGTTGGCTGGGATCACCTGCCCACCTCTGAGGGCTGGCTTCGGGGAGAGGAAACACGCTGGCCGCAGGTCTCGGGGCAGGGTGTCCAAGAGCCCTGACCTAGGGCGTGCAACTCAAAGGTACTTTCATGTTTCGGATGCCAAATCCTGTATCTATAAATATACAACGTGTTTCCTTTTTCATGCTGGGGTTGGACCCATCAGTTACCGTTTGGCCCCAACAGAAGCCAAGCACCGAGGGGACGTGGCCCCGGGCACAGTCTCTCAATGCCACCCAGATGTGGCTTTGGGGGCCAGGGTCCAACTTCTCACGTGGGAAGAGCCCCGAGAAGCCTCAGTCACCAGAGCCCTGTCCCCGGCTGGGGCATGCTTTCGTTGGCATGGAAAGGTGGTTCCAGAGCTCTCCTAGTCCAGGGGAACCTGCCTGGGAGCTTTGGAGCTGACCCACTCCCGGAAGGCACCCTTTTTGGGGCACCTGGTCTCTCTTGAGCTCGTGGCATGGAAGAAAACAAAAATACTAACCACAGAGCCAACGCACGTGGGCAATGTGTTGCAGTGGACTGCAATGCAGTCCTCCCATGTTAGCGGAGCCAAATCCGAAACCCACTTCTTCTCCAGACCCTCTGCGCCTCCTGTGACCGGGGTGTTCAGCAAAGTTCCTCCCTCTGAGCGCCCAGCCGTGTTCGCGGTTTAGTGCAGGTGTACAAGTATTCACCCCTCACACGCACAACCTCTCCCACGAGAGTGCATTCCACCCGCAGGAAGGGCACCCACTTCACACTTCTTTACCTCCCCTGCCAGACCCAAGAGAGGGCCGCCACCACTGATGGCTCCAGAAACGTCCACTTATGGGGTTCTCCTTTGACTGCGGGCTCGGGGAGCTGGGGAAGGTCTTCTGGGGCCGAAAATGTCACACAGTTTTCATCTCTGAGGCTAATTCTAAGAAATCAGGGCTGTCTAGGGTATTCTACTGAAAAGGATGCTAATATCCTAAGACCATCTCTGCTGTGATTGATTAGCAATGTCTGCCCCGGTCTCAGAATGGGCGAGTGGTGGTGCGATCGCTAAGTACGCACCACGGCCACCCCAAGCAGGAACGGATCATCAGGCAGACCGAGAGTGCCCCTACCTTTGGGATGCCCCATCAAATACTCCTTGGTTATCAGTGGATGTAGTAAGCTAGAGTGTTGACTTTCCGCCTTTCAAGGTTCTCACCCAGTCAATTTCCTTTGCCAGCTGAAAAGCCACCCCGTTCAACAACCTGGAGGTGACCACACCGAGAGGCATCTGTCTTCTGGATTTTCTGTACACGTGCATTTGCACTGCAACACGAGTTCATTTCCCCCTAATGATGGCCCCTACACTAGCCCCGACGGCAGAAGGCCCTGGGATCGCCAGGCATGGCTTCCACATGGGGCAAAGCCAGAGCACACGTCTCCAGTCTTGCACTCCGTCGGCGGACCTCTCAGACAAACGTCTATCGGGAAGGAGGCTTGGGGCAGGCACCGAAGTGTCAGAAGGGCAAGTCTCAGACGAGAGGCACTCCACACTTCGTCCCTCGCGTGCCCACAGCCCCTTTCTCTCTGGCACAGAAGAAATTAGCTGGGCTGAACACACACCCAGCTAAGGCCTCCAGGGAGCTGCGGACGGGAAGGAAGCACTACCTCTGTGGGCCCAGGGCTGACCACGGGAACAGGTCTCAGCCTTCTGACATGGGGAAAAGGCGCATCAATTACACAAGGTTCGGAAGGCCGATTAAAATCCAGTTCCGAGTTTCCAGCAGGAATGCATTTTGGGGATAAGAATATGGGAATGCAGGGGCGCCTGGGTGGCGCAGTCGTTAAGCGTCTGCCTTCAGCTCAGGGCATGATCCGAGCATTCTGGGATCGAGCCCCACATCAGGCTCCTCTGCTAGGAAAAAAAAAAAAAGAATATGGGAATGCAATGCTGAGCTCGCTAGCCTGTGCGACGCAGACCAACCCTCAGGACAGCAGACAGCACGGAGGACTGTCCCCCGCAGCTCCCATGCTCAGGTGCTCCCCAGAAAAGCCGTCCCCCAGGGCTGGGTATAATAGGACAGGGCTGTTATGTGATCAGTTGAAACGAGGCCGCTGACACCCCCTGCTCTCTGTGTATGCAAGGGCCTCACTGACTAAGCCAAGACGTGCCCTGAGGCCCAGTCCACACTTAGTTCTGTTGGTGGAAAAACTGCCCATGGGTGGCAGGGACGTCCGTTTGGGGGAAGCTTCCATTCCTGATGGATTGAAACAAGGCCATCAGAAAGCACCTATTACAATGGCTGGCACTTAGTGCGGGTTTGCGGTCTGTCTGCGCGATGCCACTTGACGGCCGCCTCGGACTGACATTGTCAACCCCACAGTTCCCCAGCCTCCCCGACCAACGCCACACCTGCCCAGGCCACAGAGCCCACGGGGGGTTGCTGTGGGTCTTCCCAGACGACAGGCAAAATGCGGTGGGCCACTCTGCAAGTATTAGGCTTAAATCCTGAGCCTTTCAAAAGCCCTCTGAGACCTCGGGCCTCCCTCTAATGAAAGGCACTGCGGAAACCGAAGGTATGATTATCACTTCTGAAAGGAAGAAAAAAATACTGGCTCACAGAATATTCGTACTGGTGCATGGACAGATAAGGCGGTTTTATAATCCAGTTCCCTAGAGGGCCATTTATTTTGGTGAGACCAGCGTGCATAGCAGACTCTGTTGAAGCCATCAAGATAACACGAATAACAACCCAGTGGACTTTTGAAGTGTAAACATAAAAGTCTATTAAGAATACAATGTTGGTTTAATCCCAAGACAAAAAATTTACTTAATGAAAAGCACAACTCATCTCAAGAAGGAGATATCGATACCAGCTGTGAGCAGAAAACGAGGGGATTCCTTCCAGGGAACATCTGAATGTCAACCCACTGCCTTTCCAATATTTACTCTGGACATAAAGTCTCAAATACTTTTCCGAGGATCTCATTTTTCTACAGGAGGAGGAGGTCAGAGAGAAGTCTGGGCAGGGCCAAAGGCTTCTTGGCAAAGCCTGGAAATGCACAGACCCACCCTAGGAAGCTTACCCTGACATAACTCTGTCTCCCTTCTCTCTGGGTAGAGAACAGCCTCCTTGCCCACCGGATGCTGGGGAGAACCCCAGCAGAGACCCTCACACCAGCTGCCATGCGGCCGAGATCACCCACAGCCCTGTGCGAACACACGTGAATTTCACCTACCATGCTAGCAGCCAGGGAGTGCCGCTCAACTCATCTCTTTAACAACACTTCTCAGCCCACTTCCTAGATTTTCTTCTCCATGTTCCAGAGAAGCAAGGGGGATACAGAGCACTAAGGAAACGGAAAAGGCCTTATTAAAGAGGATTTTCTGATTACGAGCTGTGTTTCCCTACCTTTGAGAGAGATCACGGGCTCTGAAATCAAGAAGAGACTTGGCCATCACCAACCCAGGTGGATGCCAAGACCCGCCAGAAAGTATTTAAACCCTCTTCACTTATATTCCCAACTCCCAGCTCCCACTAGGCCTGATGGCTAAAATGAACGATGATTTTTTTAAGATTTTATTTATTTGACAGAGAGAGAGAAAGAAATAAGAGAGCGAACACAAGCAGGGGGAGAAGCAGACGGAGAGGAAGAAGCAGGCTCTCCGCTGAACCGGGAGCCCAATGCCGGGCTCGACCCTGGGACCCTGGGATCATAACCTGAGCCGAAGGCACATGCTTAACCGACTCCCCCAGGCGCCCCTGAAGGATGATTTCTTACATACAACTTCATATTGATATATGTATGAACATAATTAATACAATATAACATAATCAACACAACTAGGGACCCATCTCCAATTCTAGCAGAAGTAACAGGTTGTTCCAATTCTCTCCCATATGTGGATATGTAACCTCCATCCACCCACCAACTCATCCATCCATCCGTCCATTCTCTGTGGAGTCCGCACAAAGGATACAGTAAGACAAAGCATAAACATCCAGCTCCACCACCTACTAACTAAATGGCTTTGGGAAAACCATTGTAATGTCTCTAGGTTATGGTTTTCTCATCTGTAAAATAAGTGCAATCATACTGCGTATTATTAGCATGGTTGCAATGATTAAATGACTAACACGAGTGCTTGGCAAAAAAATAAGCTCTCAAGACTTAACCACCATAATGATGATAATTATGATAATTACTCAAACTATAAAAACACTCACTGATCTACAGCTATGTGCCAGGCTCTAGACTAAGCAGCAAATAATTTTAGCCTTCTGATTTTGTACGAGTCTTTGGTGGGGCGTTGGATTTCTCACGGCAACACCTCCAATACAACCCCTCTCTCCTGCTGGGGATGATGGTAGGGCAAAGCGCGAGAGCCATTTGCAGCAATGAGGACCCCCCCTCTCCCAAAGCCATGTTTAAACAATTACCAGCATTATGTTCCAGGTACCCATGACCATAGGAGGCCAGCCCAGCACGGAGCTCATCTTGCAGAGACGTCTTTTGTGTGGGTTTTGGGTTTCAGCTGGGCAATGCAAAGCCATAGAGTGAGTCGCAAAACGAGTTTTCATAAGCTCACCCTGTCACAAACCAGGCAGGGGTTCATGCTGACATCCCCACAGTAAGATTAAACAGCATGCTTCGTCAGGCACTAAATACTAACACAGCTCCAACGTCAGGGGGACACTGATTAAAACTGATGCCAATAATTTATGAAACACAATATGGTCTTCAGATGCTCTTTTGAAAAAAAAAAAGAAGCTGGGGGGGGGGGGGGAGAAAGGGCCTAGCAACCCAGGTGGTTTAAAACTGTTCATGCATTTTCCCTTGAACGTACACATACCCCCACCATGCATGGATGCTTCTTTACGCGATGAATGTAAACGCACATGTGTGTAAGAGCATTCGAGCACTGCTGATACATATGGGCGGAAGAAAGTCTTTAGTTATTCCACTGAGAGCTGTCGAGGCTGTAACGTTATACACGGTCTTGTCTTTCATATTGTTTTGAGGGGTTTTTTCCATCCAGAAGAAATCCAAAATTGCATTTAAAATAAAATTGGGCTTTACGAAAAGTTCACATTTATCCCGTAGAGAACTCAACCTTGAAAAGGCACCAAAAAGAAAGCTTGCCCAAAGAAAACCTATAGGATGTATGCACTTCTTAGCAATCCGAAAGCACCTCGGCCCTGTGCAGAACCGCGTAGTCAAATGATAATATCCATGTCTTTTTAAATTTTTGGAGGTTTTTTTTTTGGGGGGGGGGGTATGGGAATTAACGTAGGGAAGGATGCTATTTTAGTCTGTTATAAATCACTGTCTCATTATTTTATAAAGGCAAAAACAACATAGCACAGTGATAATGCTTCGTTTTTTTTAAATCGACGAATTTTTGGAATTAAAAAGCATCCTTCTTTACCTTGCCTTCATTGTAAATAATCTGGGGAGCCTGACTTTATATGTCAACAGTGTGAAATTCACAAGATGGGATTATGTTGGGGGGGAAAATCTGAGCCGCTGATAGTACAAAAGTTAGTGTGTGAAGGATTTATTAATGCTTTTTTTCCTACCACAGTGCCCTGTAGTGTCTCCGAACACCTGTCAAATACTAATTCATTCACATATCTCCACTCCAGGGCCTTTTCATAAAAAGCTCGACCTTTAATTGTAAATCACTTCTAAATTGTCTTTGCCGGCTTTCTCTTTTGCGGAATGATGGAAAAATCACTAAGACTTCAATTAAGACTTTATGGGAACTTCAACCTGACGTTCCCGGGGCTGTAGCTACAAGATATCAGAACATCTATTCAAAAAGGAAACTATAAATAACTTTAACTTAGTTGAATTGGCTTTGCTTTTATGAGATGACTGAATAATTGGCAAGATTTAAAGATACTTTAACTACCGAGAATTAAAATAACTTCAGGAAAAACCAGAAAATATTGTTAGCCGATTATTTGTCATGCAGATTATGTATTTATTAGGCCTAATTAAGCTTTTTGAACAAAAAACACATACTAATTACATTAGTTAATATGTTGATTGCTCAATTTGGCTGTAAAAAAAAAAAGCAGTCAATCCAATTTGTGCACATAGTTAATGCTTTGGTCAAAAGACAAAATCCTAAACTACAGAGATTATTTCAAGTGCATGACCATTGTTGCAACACGTACGGGTTACGTGTCCACATCCAAAGTGACAGGGAGGGATGGGGGTGGGTGGTGAATCGGAACAATACCGAGGCTAAGACGAATCTTCAAGCCAGTACAATGTTACCACAAGGTCCAGTTCATTCACCACAATGTATTCACTTGCATTTGTCCAATTAGACCCTGCTGTTGACAACCCAGAAGATATCTTTCATATGCACATGCAAACTAAAACTGATAGCAAAACCATGGGAGGCCCTTTAAATGTCAATAAAGGGGTTTTACGCACAAAAGGAAGCAAAGAAAAGAGGGAGCGGGAAAGAGAAGGGATGGGAAAAACCAACATTTCTAAAGGAATGGAGCAGATCAAAGCAATTTTATTCTCAAAGACCACTAAAGTCAGGGTGGGACCCACTAGCTCGCTGCGGAATCCTGCAAAGTCTCTTCAAGCTGGCAACCCGTTCAGTCCCTTAAATGAGGGGGATGAACAATTAGGTCTGCAAAAGCGGGACCCGGTGCAAAAAATGGAGGCCTACGCCAAGCAACAGGAGGCTCCCCGCTCTGCAGCCCAGGACGCCTGACTGGGCCTCAGTGCCCACCCGGCTCTCCAAGACATGTTTTCCATTCGCTTGCTCAGAAGTCTGCATCCACAGTCATGAGGCACAAACTATTCGACAACAACATGACACAATTAATCAGAACCAGACCTCAAAACGTGTGTTTGTGGGGACCAGCACACTTAGCAATGTGCCTCCGACCGGGGAAGAGACTGAAGAAACCCGCGCTGGCTGCCTGGGGTGGGGGGAGGGTGGAATGGCTATATGTTCACAAAAGATGAACACCCAATGGCCTTACTTAGGGACTAAATACTTTTCATTAAAATAGAACGTGGGACTTGGAAATTTACATCTCATACTAGAATTCTCTGGCATTTGCCTTCCACTCCCCCCCCCCCATTTTGTTGTTTGGTTTGGTTTGGTTTGTTTTCCTGGGGAGAAACTGATGCCTGAGAGTTTCTACAGAAGCGAAGTTGTACAATTCAGAAATGGAACAGATCTCTCTCTCCCCACTTTTTTTTAGCCTCATTTCTGACCCAACAGTATTCACCAGAGCTGGTTTTGCCAGATTTCTTTCAGGACTTGAAACCCCATTATAAAAAACGAGAAGCTGGACCGTTGGGTTAATTCAAACCTCTTCCATTTCACCTACCCCTGACGCTAACAACATACACACACGAAAAAATGTTGATATACTTTTTGGGACCATGACTGAATTATTTTAAAATAATTACTAAACTCTCCTTTGTGATCTGTAGATAGTAATTAATTTAAATCACATCATTCTTTTGCTAACACAAATACGCTGTTCAAAAGGGGTGGGATTTTTTTTTTTTTTTCCCAAACCATAAAAGACAAATAGAAGGTAAGGGAGTGATACATTCGTCGGGTGCCGAACTGGTCCCAAACTGCAAATCCCTCTGCCATCTCCCAAGGGATTTGTGGTTGGGAAGCTGGAACTTCCCGGGAACCGGGCCGGGGTTCCCAACTGCGCGCCCAGCTGCAGCCCTGGGAAAGGAGGGGGGAGGGCGGGGAGGGTAAGGCAATGCATGTTTGCAGTTGAGTCCGGAGTCAGGGGGACCAGTCAGCAAGTTTTCTGCAAAACCCTCTCCCCCGAAGCATTTCTCATGCTTCCTGGCTTCACAGAGCTCCCTGTGCGCATATCCGAGTGGCCAAGGCCCGCGCCACGCGAGCCCGTGAACCCGCTCTCAGCCCTCCCCGACCCGGGATGTCCCGGAATGCGCCTCCCACGGTCCACTCCACATCCACGCGGCAAGCGGTCCTCGCGTGCGGCCGCCGCAGGCGCTTTCGGACACCCGCGGCCGCGAGGCCCTCGCAGCCGCCGCGCCTCCACCCCCCTCCCCGCCCGCCGCCCGCCGCCCGCGTCGCCGCGGCGCCCCCCACTCACCCACGCACTCGTTGGCCTCGCGAGCCGTGGCGCGCTGCCAGGGCCGGTCGTAGTGGAACGGCTTGCAGCGGTCGCACTCCGGGCCGGCCGTGTTGTGCCTGCAGTCGCACACCAGGCTGTCGTCGCGGTCGCGCACGCAGCGGGCAGCGTGGCCGTTGCACTTGCAGCGGCCGCCCACCTGCAGGTCGGACACAGCGTAGAAGTACGAGTCGCGCGCCAGCTCCGAGTCGTCCTCGTTCTCGTCACCGAACGTGTGCAGGCGGCTGAAAGCCACGCGGATGTCAGTGGCCGTGACCCAGTCCTGCAGCACCGGCGAGTTGTCGAAGTCGTGCGCCGAGGGCCGCCCGTCCAGCGTGCTGAAGGCGATGAGGCCGCCCGAGAGCGGGCGCATGTCGGTGTGCGAGTCGGTGCACACGGCCTCTTGCTCATTCTGCTTGGTGATGGGCGCGCGGTGCGGCCGGTTGTACATCTTGCGGCACTGCGTGGAATAGAACTGGAAGGGCACCCACGTGCGCCCGTAGTCCATGGACTTGTAGATGGCCATGGACTCAGGCCGCGGCGAGCAGAACTGCAGGCTCACGTAGGTCACCTCGAACTTCTTGCCGAGCGACAGCGTGAGCGTGACGTTGTGCGGGAACTGCAGGTAGTTCTCGGACTGCCAGCACGTCAGGTTGTGCGGGTTGTTGAGGTCGGTGAGGAAGGCTGGCGGGTGCGCCTTCTTGGGGTCGGACGCGTTGCAGAGGTGGCAGGAGCGCAGGCGTTCCTCGCCGCGCTCGCTCACCACGCAGTAGCGCGCCGGGGGCCGGCCACAGGTGCTGGACACGCGCACGTCCTTGCCGAAGGCCGCGTTGACAAAGTCGGGGATGCAGCGGCGCGGGTGGCCGTTCTCGTCCGAGCAGGGGTCGGGCTGCGCTGCCTGGCCCGAGAACATGCTGAGCCCGGGCCCGCCGCGCACCGCGCCCACCAGGCACGCCACCGCCGCCAGCGCCGCCAGCGCCTCCCACACTGCGCGCATCATGCTGCGTCCAGCTTGCCCCGGCCCCGCAGCGCCGAGGAGTCGGTCCGCCCGCCGCAGAAGGCGCCTGAGGAGAGAGGGGAGCTGCGCTCAGCCAGCCCGCCCCGCGCCCTCCACTCCCTGGCGGGCGGCGGGCGGCGAGCTGGGGAGCGGGCGAACGCCCGGCTTCCGCGGCACCAACCCCGCGGCCGGCCGCCCACCTCGCTGCCCACAGTCCCGGGGGGCAGGCGAATCCCGAGGGGTCCCCCGAGCCCGCACCGCCCGCGCCCGTTCTTCCTGACCGGGAGGCGAGCCGGGGCCGCGGGCGAACGCTCGGCTTCCCGGCCACCGCCGCCTCCACGCCGCCCGAGGGGGGCATGCCCGCGCCCGCCTGCCGGTCCGCAGGCAGCCCACCTAGCGCCCCGAACCTCGGCGCGGGACAGCGCGGGGGCCCGCCAGCCCGCACGGCCCCGCGCCCCTTCCTCCCGCAGCCCGGGGTCCCTCCGGGCTGGCCCAGATCGCGTCCCCGCCGCAGAGTCCGCGCTCGGGACTTTACCTCTGGCGAGGGCAAAAGAGAAAGAAAAGTTTGCCCGGCCCCGGCCGGGAGCCCGCGCGCCGGACGGCGGAGAGCCTCTCGCTCGCGGCCAGCAGGCGCGTCCTGCCTCAGCGCGGGCTTGCCAGCTCCATGCCCGGCGCGGCCGCCGCTGCCCCAGCCCCGGCCCCGGCCGCCGCCGCCGCCGCCTCGCTTGCCCGAGTGACGACGCGGCCGCCCGGCTCCCGCCGCTCCCGCCGCGCTCGGAGTGCTGCCCAGCCCGCGCCCGGGGCGCACACACACTCACGCTCGCTGGCGCGCACTCACACACGCACGCACGCCCCCGAAGGCTCCGCCGCCGCCGCCGCCGCTCGCGCCGGGAGTGGGGGGCGGAGGGGAGCGCGGGGGCGGGGGGCGGGGCCGCCGGGCGGGGCGCCGGCCAATAACGTCGGCGAGCAGCCGCCCGCTCGCGAGCAAAGTTTTAACCCCGGGAAAGAAGAAAGTTAAAGGGAAGCGGCCCGGGACGCGGAGCGAGCGGGAGCGCGAGCGGGTGGGAACCGGGGAGCCCGAAGAAGGGCGGCAGAGACAAAGAGAAAGCGAGGAGAGCGCCCGGGGAAACCCCGGAGAGGGGGCTGGGCCCGGCGAGCACCCCACGGAGGGAGGAGGGGCCGGCCGGGGACTGTCAGCCTCGCCCCGGCCCCGCGCTGCCCGGGGAGCCCCGCAGGTTTCCGCCGGCCCCACGCCCGGGGGAGCGCGCGGCCGGGGGGGGGGGGGGGAGGGGACGACGTGCTCCCTCCTGGTCCCAGCCAAACACATCTGTGTTTGTTTTCTTTGCTGCGCCGAGGTCGGGCCTTCCTCCAACCCGGCCTGATGGCCCCGGTGGCACCGCGCACAGGGCCGAGTCCTCGTGGGCAGACAGCCGGGAATTGGGAGGAAGAGGAGTGGGGGGGGGGGGGAGGTAACCTCTGCCTGCTCACCTCTTCTTCCTGAAGCCCACCGGAGCGGGCGAGAAGGGGCCGCTACCCTGCCCCCCTCCCCCACGGTCGTCACCCTACGGTGGGCCTGTGTGCCGGGAATGGGGCTCCTTGCGTCCCGGGGATGCTGTGTTGGGCTGGAGGCTGAAGACGGTAAAGCAGCCCGACGGGTCCGCGGGCCTCAGGCTGAAAGCAGCTCAGCCCTCCCCAGGTCCCCTGAGGCGGGCTCGCATTTTCAAGGGTGCTCTGCCCCGCACTAGCTCATGCGAGCCTCGCTACAGCTTTGCAAAGTAGGTCTTAAGTCCATTTTGCAGATGAAGAAACTGAGGTCAGAAGCCTGCCTAACATCGTCCAGCTAGCAAACATGGATCTAATCCGGGAATAGAAACCAGGACTCCTTCCTCTCCTCGTCCTCAAGTGGGTAATAATCCCCCCCAGTTATAGTCTCACGAGGCCTCCTTGGGGCCACCCAGCTTCTCCTTCCTGCCTCATTCTCTGCCACCTTAACCAAAGGACTGAGGATGGTGACAGCATCCTTTGGCTATCCTGCAGGGCAGCCAAAGCGCTTTGGGGGCAGAATACACTGGGCTGAGAGTTTGAAACTCAATCCCTGTTGGTTTGTTACTTTTAGATGAGTGATCGAGTCATAAATCTGGACTGAAAGCCCAGGGTTCTGGTTCTGGCCCAAGAGCCGACTTGCTGTTATTATCTCCATCAAGTGTCTCCTTTTGTCTCACTGGCATTCTCATGAACTGTGAGAATCTAGAAGAGGCCTCAGGGCTCGTTTGGCCCAGCTCAGTCTCCTTGGAAAACCGCCTTCCCCAGCCTCCCTGAGAGAGGGCCACCCAAGCCAGCTCTTCCAGGGATGGGAGTTCACCACAGCCCCAGGAAATACATGCATTCTCCTTGCGCGACAGACAGCCCAGATTCATCCTCTCCCCTAGGGGAACGCTTCAGCTTTGCCTTCTCCGTGCCATTTACCACTCCCTACACTGTTTATTTCTGCCTTGTGGCAGAGAGGATTCTCGGTGACTTACGAGCTGCTTAACACATGGCAAAATAACATCAATTAGACAGTGCGGTGCGAGGAGGCAGAGGGGAGGTTTAACTCTTGTGGGCTGGGAGATGCGAGGGCCATGTTGAAAGCATGGCCGTGAGGAGTAATGCTTCGTAGCCAGAGTGTGTGGCCTTGGCGAGTTTTGCATCTCTCTGTGCTTTGCTTTCCTCGTTTTGGAAACGGGGACAATAGTATCTGTCTCATAGGGTTGTGAGCGTCAAATCAGGTAGCCCATAGGAAGACTGTAGCTTCTAATACGTGGACACACATATTGCACTTCCATAATCTACATGAATTAAGTGTACATATAAATATTTATAAAGCCAGGCACATAGCAAGTGGATGTAGCAATGCCCATCGCGAACACTAAGTTGCCAGATCTTTACAGATATTTAAAATAATTTAGGGGCGCCTGGGTGGCTCACTTGGTTAAGCGTCTGACTTCTACTCAGGTCATGATCTCAGGGTCCTGGGACCGAGCCCCACGTCCAGCTCTGTGCTCAGCGAGGAGTCTGCTTCTCCTTCTCACTCTCCCTCCGTGCTCTCCCTCCCTCTCTCTCTTTCTCAAATAGATATAGAAAAAAAATTTTTTTTAAAGATTTTTATTTATTTATTCGACAGAGAGAGAGACAGCCAGCGAGAGAGGGAACACAAGCAGGGGGAGTGGGAGAGGAAGAAGCAGGCTCATAGCGGAGGAGCCTGATGTGGGGCTCGATCCCATAACGCCGGGATCACGCCCTGAGCCGAAGGCAGACGCTTAACCGCTGTGCCACCCAGGCGCCCCTAGAAAATATTTTTTAATTAAAATAATAAAATAATGTAAAGAAGAGCATTTAAGTACATGCAAAGATGTTCATGACATAGTAAAAAGGGGGGAAGCAAATTTCAAAACATGATGCCCCCCCCAAAAAACACTATGCACAGTATAAGCTCATTTTAATTTTTTTTTAAGTAAGCATAAATTTGGTTCACTGTGGTCATCTTTGAAGAGTGAGATTACAGGTGATTTTTACTGATTTTGGCTTGGGCGTTCTCAATTTTGTATGTTAGAATAAGAAAGAGAGCGAAGAGGAGAAAGAAAAACCAGGTGGAGGGAAATGGGACCAAAGCAAGAATGCTCCCCGGAAGGCCCTGTTCACGTCCTGCGGGTGGGCCACAGATTTGTCCCTGAGCTGTCCAGCAGCCAAAATGAAAAGGAAACCATGCCAGTTACACGATTCCCAGTGTCCAAGAGATAAAAACACACGCACCTATTACTCAAGAAAATTACAACTATTCTTGGTACTAAGATCAGACAGGGATTTCTCCCGGGGCTTAGGGGGGCCATAAAGGGAACACGGTGTGTCGTACCGAACACACTTCCTCAAGAACATCCCCACAGCGGTGACAGCAGCGAGCTCCGTGGGATGGTTTCTGTGTGATGGCCCGAGCTAGAAGCTGGTGGCCTCACACTGAAACACAAGGCAGGGAAAGCCAGCCTGGCCAGCACAGGTCTGCAACAGGCAAATCAGGGTGCCCAGCTTACTGCTCACCCCACTTGGGTCTGTTTTGGGGTTATCTCCAAGGTTAAGTCTCCAAGCCTTCCTCCTGCTATGTTGTTTCTGTCCGCAACGATTTTTTTTTAATTTTTTATTTCTTAAGTAATCTCTTCACCCAAAGTGGGGCTCGAACTCATGACCCCGAGATCAGGAGTTGCGTGCTCTACGCACCAAGCCAGCCAGGCGCCTCTGTCTGCAGCACTTTTGGGGGTTGTGGGTGGCAACAAGTTTGGAGCTGGAGGGAAGCTTCTCTCTGACTTCCGTGTTGCCAGCTGAGCTCAGGCCCGTGGTCTGGGGGTGGGGGAGGGGGCACTTTGCACTTTTATTATGATCACTTAGGTCTAAGCGTATCTTCTTTAGCAGTTCCTGGTGGGCAGGACTGTCACCTTGTATCCTGGAGGTCTGGAACATTCTGGGACACGGCAGAACTCGTCTACCTCCATTCAAATCCCACCTCCCTGCCACTAACACAGTTCATGCAATTCCAGCCCCCGCGAGGCAGCCCAGACCAAAGATCTGCCTCTTCCAAGTTTTGCAATCAGCCCTCTATCATCCTTCAGTTTTATCCGTTAGGCAAAAATGTCTCCAGCTCTTTCTGTGAGTTCTCACAGGACAGTTTTCTGGCCACTTGGCAGCCTCTCCCAATGCCCTTTCGTTTGTCAGTGTCCCTCCCGAAAGCATACTGGCCTCTGAGGGGACAAATGAAAAAAACAGATGTCCAAGTGTTGTGAGAGCTTCTCAAAGTGGGGGTTATAAATACACACCCGAAAAGGCACGTCGGGCTCCAGCAGCAGGATCCTCGGCACAAACAGAAGTTCAAAACACAGCAGTGTCACTCTTGGATGAGAAAGCAAATTCCCAGGTGTTTCTGCAAGCAATGTGTTGGGGGGGGGGTCCGCCATTCTTGGCACCCAGCCTTACCTGGGAAGCCTGAGGATCACTTTAGGAAGAGCAGAATGTGGGCCTTTCAAGAAAATTTAGAAGGAGGCAGAGGAGGAGCGGGAGGAAAGCCAGAAGACTCAGGTGCCCTAGATGCCAACAGGGAAGTTTCAAGGAAGGTGGGGTGGTGAGCCGTGTCACATGCCTTCAAGGTCAAGATAAGATCTGAAACAACTCCTTTGGATTTGAACAAGGAAGTCACTGGTGACCTTGGCTAGCAGGGGCAGAGGAGCGGTGGGGACAGACGCCAGACCGCCTCAGGTCATGAAAGTGGGGACAGCACGTGTAGACAGTGTTCAAAGTGTGGAAACAAGTGGCAGGAAAGAGATGGGGTGATAGGAAGGAACGGAAGGAGAGAGGTTGAAGACAGAGCTAGCCTTGTAGAATTGACCGTCAGGTGCCAAAGTGCCTCTTGTCTCAGTGGAACAGGAAGTGGCAGCATCTTCTGAGAGCAGAGGGAGCAGGTGGGAGCATTGGGGGTTCAAGGCGGGCGAAAGCTTGATTGGGTCACTATGGAGGAGAGCCTGATGCTTGCTGGCCAGAACTCAAGATCCTGCTGTTTGGGGACCATCTATGAGAAAGCAAGCTCCAACCGTCAAAGTCACAGCCCCCCACCACCACCCCAGCGGGGCTTAGCAGCCCCTCTGTAGACCCTGAGAAAGCAGGACCACTGGATTAATCTAGAGTTGCAGGTTTCTTCCAGGACGTAGGACAGAAGGGGAAGAGGGGGTGGCTGCTGGGCTGGACCACGGAAGCAAGGCTAAAGAGAGAAGACGTAAAGACAGGACATGGAGAGAACAGGAAACTGAGCCCAGGGTTCTCGAACTGTGCTGTCCAATGCAGTAGCCAGTAACCACCGTAACTATTTCAATTTTGGCTTGAATGAATCAAAATGAAATAAAATTAAAGGTTCCTCCGTTAACCCTCACTTGGACGATAAAGAACATTTCTATCATCCCGGAAAGTTCTATTGGATAGAGCTGGTCTAGAAGATTCAGGAAGACAAAAGAGGTGTGGTGAGTAGCCGAGGAGATCATGGTCTCAAACTAGAGTCCAAAGGGAAGATTCCAGAAGGGGATCAGCTCTGGGTGATGACGAGGCTGGCTGAGGACAAGAGGGGGCTTCCTGCTGGGACGCCAAGGTGAAGGGGACTGGGCGTAAGGAGGTCCCGGTGCCGGACGGTCTGCCCACCTGGGACTTAAAGGCACACAGGACCAGCCTCAGGACTTGGGGCAGGAGGAAGCCTGAACCAGGGGCTGGTGTCTTCAAAGAAAAGGAGCATGACCTAGATTGTGGGGTGTGAGGTGTGGGGTTGAGATTTGGAAGAGGAAATTCTGGAATCTGATGCAGGCATCTGGCCTCCCCACAAGGGTCAGGGTGGCCTGCTTCGATAGTGTTTCTCTAGGAAACAGGAAGAACTGGACGCAGGCAAACCATGATTCCAAGTCCCCTGGAGCTGACCTCGTGTGACCTTGAGCAAGGGACTCTGCCCATCTCGCGGTGAAACGGGGATCATCACACTTACTGTCTAGGCTTGTGAGACTGATTAAAAAATGCATGTGAAAAGAAAGAAGTTGGCCCCGCAGAGGATAGTTTAGGGGTTTTTTGGACCTTGGGTTTTTTAGTCTCAAAATCCCCAGATCCAGTTCCCACATCCCTCACCCTGGAAGAATGAGGGGCATCCCCTCATTTCCAGGATGCGAGGGCCCAGCTCACCCCATAGGCCTCATGGAGGCTTGCTCAAGGTGATCCCATTCCCTCGGCAGGATTTCGGGAGCTGGGACTGTTTGGGGAAGGGTTTTGGAGCGTGGCAGAAGGGGCCTGTATAGTGTGGAGGGTTTCTGGAGGTTTCCCCATCCATTTCCTCGGTGTCCTGGATGGTCCTCACCTCCAGCTCGGGCCGCCCCTGTTGCTGGCTTCTTGCTGAGGATTCAGGACTTGGGCACAGAAGCCCAGACAAACCCCAAATCCAGCAAATCCTTTAATCTACCAGGGCTCTTTGAAGGGGTGAAAATGCCTGTGGATAAGGGGAACCAGCCCATGTAATTTATTTTCATTTGCAAAAACCTTTTGACAAGGTCCCACCCTGAACGCTATTAAAGAAAATGCTTCACCGTGGGGGGAAGCTTTGTCAGGGATGGAAGGAAACAAAGAGTTCACATACAGGGACGGTTCTCTGGGTGGAGAAAATGGGGGGGGGGGGCGCCTCTGAGCCCAGAGATGGGGTTCAGCTCATTCAACACTGACGTGAGCTCTGAAGGAGAGCGTCGTATCAGGGAATCCTACAAGTGCAGCAGTGATTTTAAGAGGTAGTGTAGCCAGGCTGGGGACACAGACAGGGTTAGCAGAAGGCGATGTTTCTGGGGAGAAATAGCCTGACCATTATAGGGCTAAAGGTTTTCAGTTGCAATTGAAAAATGCTATTTGAGGGCCCAAATACGGGCTGTTTCCTGATGATTGTTTCTCCACAGAGGTGCTGTTCACATTTAGGGCCAGAAAATTCTTCACTAGACAGACCGGTCCTATGCCACTGTGGGGCATTTAGCCCCCCTGACCCCTGCCTGTTAAATGCCAGTGGGTCCCCCCGCCCACACTCACACACCAGTCATTCCCATCCCTGGAAAATAGCTCCTCACATGCATACATCCCCCCCCAGAAGAGTCTCCCACCCCGCACTCCATTCTGATCTACCTGAAATTTAGCCTAATGTGCCACTAAGCATCTCCCCCCTCCATACACACACAAAGAAAAAAGCTAAGTAAATTCTCAGAAAGAGAATTGGAAATGAAACAGGATACATTAATGTTTAGGATCTTCTGGGACGTTCTAGTGCTCGTATCTCAAAATGCTTGTGGAGGTGGAGATGGCCGGGACAAGAGTAACTGGATGGTCGTAAGTGCCGGGAACATAAATAAAGCGGAGGAGGGGACGGGGAGTGCCAGGAGGCAAGGTGCATCTTACACAAGGTACTGGGGTGGGGGGTGGGGGTTGCCTCTCTAAGAAGGATCTAGAGTGAAGTGAGGAAGGGAGCTGTGGGGCTGTGGGGGTTGGGGAGGGGGAGAAACGTGCCTTCCAGGCACCAAAGACAGCAAGTGCAAAGGTCCTGAGGCAGAATTTGACTTGCCAAGGAACAGGAAGGAGGCTAGCTTGATGGGGGCTTGGGGAGCGAGATGGGGAGCAGTAGGAGATGAGGTCAGAGAGGTGAGTGTCGTCAGGGTACACACAGTCTCACAGACTTGGATAAGGAATGAACACTTCGGGATCCATCCTGGGGACCCGTAGCTCTTAATTCCCCATTGTTACCCTGACTGTTGAGGGAGGAATCATGTCTTCTCCCTGTGAATCCCCAAGTGTCTCATGTGTTCCAGGCACAGAATAGGAATGCACTACAAATTCATGACAATTAAGTAATTAAAAACCACAGAATTATGGACAACTGGTGATGGTGACCAGCTGTGGCAGGCGGAAAAATGCGCCCCGCCCCCAAGATTATTCATGTCTCCATCCCTGGAACCTGTGAATGTGGCCTTAGATGGCAAAATACGGTCTTTGCTGCCGTGACTTGGTTAGAGACCAGGAGATGGGAAGATCACCACGGATTATCTGGGTGCACCCTAAATGCCATGCCAAGTGTCCTTCTAAGAGAGTGGCAGAGGGAACGCTGACAAGACAGAGGAGGAGAAGGCCACGTGAAGACACAGGCAGAAATCACAGGGATGCAGCCACAAGCCAAGAAGGCCAGCGGCCATCAGTGGTCACCAGAAGCTGCAACAGGCAAGGAGGCAGGGATACTGATTTCTAACTTCCGGCAAATCCTACAGCTGCTAGAATTAAAAGGGTCCCCTTTGCACTGTAAAAGGTGACCTTAGGGGTACAAGAAAGGAGCAAAGTACGGGACACAAACGTGCTGGTCCTGGAATGTTCCTGAAGTCCTCTTCTCGGGAGCAAGGACCACGTCTGGCTGTTCCCTCCCTCCCACAATGCTGAGCGGAGCATCTCCCGCATCCACTTGCCCAGAGCTTGCTGTTTGTATTGAGGTGTTGTAAACCCTCTCTTCTGGAAGCTGGGATTCCAACCCCTTTATAATTCCGTCCAGAAGGAAGTCCATGGTCTCCCGAGCATTTGAGAGAAGAGGAGTCACAGTACCAGGGGACTCCAGTCCACGGGGAAGCCACAATGTCTTCACTTTGAAGTGTTTGTCCGCCGAGGTCACGTGTCTTCTGTTCTTCTAGGAACCACAGATAAGGGTGCTTGAAAGAATGGGAGATCCTGGACATTGTTCCTCTGGGACGTCACAGCTGACGGTGGACTCGATCCCAGCCACCACTGAGGGATGCGGGACAGGCCCCACCCAAATTCCCGGAGAAGAGGAGGAGCCCTTCCAGAACGTCCATCTATTGCTCCCCAGGTTGCAAAAGAAGCTGAGGCACGGAGGCTGAGCGAATTGCCCAGGAGCTCATGTTCCTCAAGATGGCTCTGTGAGTCATCAAAGTAGGTGGCGGGTCGCCTGTTCAACCGAACTCAGGGAAACCTGCTATATTCGATCTTGCTAACTTAGGCAGAAAAAAAAAAAATCATGACTTTGACGGAAAAAACGTTTTTCGTGACAAACGACTACATAGAAAGTTTCTCTGCCTCGAGGAATGATCTGTGAATTGCAAAAATCAACCATGCGGAAGAGCTTATCCCCCCCCAATATCAGTCAAATGAGGTATCCCTAGTCCACGTGTCACACAGGGAGAAAGTTTAGGGGACTGAATTCTAAGACGTGGTACAGGATGGAAATAGACACAGACCATTCCATGAGTCAGATTAGTGAGTGCACAGACTCATTCAACTATAACAAGGTATTAAAGGAACATGGGATGGGGGGAGGGAGGGGACCTCTCTGTCACCGATGCTGCCATGGGGCGAGGTGTAGCCACCATGCTAGCCTCCGGAAGGACACCAGAAAGTAGACACAAGGCTGCATGGACGTAACCTACCCTACGGAGCAACCCCCTAGTCTCTGGCTGAGCACACGGTCTATGGGGTGTCTCAGAGCATCTAGCTTCCTAGCCCTGCTTGCAGGGAGCACCTTGGGTGCTCGCCGGGGCAGTACTCCCCTCATGCCGCCCCCTGATCTCTGTCTGCACCTCCCTGACAGTGGGGCTATGGTGTGTCCCTCCCAAATTCCTAGGCGGAATCCCTAATCCCCAGGGTGATAGCATCTGGAGGTACCTTTAGGGAATAACGGGATAGTGAAGGGGGAGCCCTCGTGATGAAATTAATGCCCTTAGGAGAGACATGATCCTGGTCTGACCGTGTGAGAGACAGCAAGAAGTCAGTCATCAGCAATAAGAGAGCCCTCGCCAGGAGCCACGCTGGCCGGCACCTTGGTCTTGGACCCCCCGGCCTCCCAAATGGGCGAAGTAAATGTCCACAGCTCAAGCCACCAGCCAGTGGTGATTGGTTACAGCAGTGGGTAACTCACCGCACCTTTCTGAGCAGCAATCCGCTCTCCTGAAAAGCGTGGACTGTGACCTTATGCCTCCTTCCTGCCTCCCACCCTCCCTCCCCTCCTTCCATGTCTTCCATGGGTATCAGGAGTTCCAAGCCAAGAAGCCGAGGCAAGAGACCTGGAGGTGTCCGAAGCCCTAAACAGACTTGGCACATTGTAGGCACTCAAGAAACATTTACTGAATGGAACCGGGGAGGTGTGGTGGGGGGGAGCCAGGGCATCCACACGTAAGGATCGGGGACTTCCTGACGTCCAGACGCAGGTCTGGGCTTGAGGCTAGCTGGTCTAATTCAACTCTGCCTCCATCAACAGTTGTTTCCCGTGAATCCTTCACCCGAGCAAGGAAGACTCACATTGTGGGTCACGTTGGCCTCGCTCTAGAACTCGGATGATCCTTGGCAGCAACAAAATTCCATAATCTGTGACACACACGCACGCGCACACACACACACACACACACACACACAAATACCACATCTCCTGGCTCCAGAGCGGGAATCAGCCCATTTCAACGGGAGCCAAGGACCCTCCCTGGGCTGGGTGCCCTCACCCTGGGTCCAAGGGACTCAGGAGACAGCTGCCTCCTGCCTGGGCCCCCTCAGCTAAGATCTGATTTTCTCATCATCTGGATAGTCTCAGCAACTCACAGCAAAGGGATGAACCAGGCTGACCTTTCTGGAGGCTTGTTTAAAGCAGAACAATGTTTGTCTTGTCCAAACACTATGAATTACTCCAGAGAATCCTGCCCAGTTTTACAATCCACAGCTACAAACGGCTTACATAAATAGGGTCTCGTCCCCTCCTCTCTCCCCCCCGCCCCGTTTTTAACAGCTTCTCCTCCCCCCCCCACCTTCTTCCACTCTTCCAGGCCTTCCCCCTGCCCCCCTCACACCTTCTCTCCTCTGAGTCCCAGGATGGTGAAGGGGCAGGTGTTGGGTGTTTTGGGCCATAGCTCACACCTGGGTTATTGCTGGCACGGATCCGCTATGGCGGGTGGGCTGCTCTGTCCCTGGTGTGGGCAGGGGTTTGCCTTGCTAAGGGGGAGGGGTGTCTGGGCACATTTGTACTGTGTGTGGGGGGGCCTGCAGTGCACAGTGTTAGGTCCAGCTGTGAAAGCGTGTTGGTAAGAAAAGGCCCCTCGGTTTGGGGGGGTTCAATGTCCAGCCCATTCGGACCGTCCTCATCTGGTGGGGTGTTCAGCTCACCCACAGCTTTTCCTTCCTGCACATGCAGGGGATCCCCCGGTATCTCCTAGAAGTAGACCCCCCCCAACCCTCCACTTCAGGCCTCCCAAGGGGTGGGAGACAGTAAATGCTGATCGAAAGTGAAGCACAGAAACCGAGCAGGGCCATGGTCCTGGGAAAGGAGGGTCAGCTGGGGACAGAGCCCAGTTTCCTAAACTATCTCCCTAAATATAGTCCCTACACCACCTGCACCAAAATGCTTTGGGAAGCTTGTTTAAAATGCAGATTTCTGGGCCCCGCCCCAGGCCGAGGGAAGCTCTCTCTGGGGGGTAGGGCCCAGGGCTAATGCCAGAGTCTAAGAAATGCTCTCTAGCTCTAGTCCTCTGACTAAACTAGCTGCATGACCCCAGCAAGCCACTCCAGGACTCACGTTCACCATCTAAACGCGGCCCCAGACTCTTTGAAGAGTCTCTTCCAGCTCTTGGATTGTGTGGTTTCAGGGACAGCTGGGTACTAGAAACCAGAAGCAGCAAGGATGGGTGGAAGCAGACTGGGAAAAATTTTGTGGAGTCATTGAAGCTCCCAGGAGAGGTGTTGGTGAAGACCCAGACAGGTGCCAGGGGAGCATGAGGCCGGATTGGTGGTTGGAGGTGTGAGTGGTGTGCGGGATCCTTCTACTGAGGGTCGCCATTGGGAGCCAAATGCAATTTCATCTTTGCTTCGCACACAGGGAAACTGAGTCACAGAAGAGAGGAGTGACTTCCACCAGAAGCTGGTGAAGAGGCATGGGATTCCCTCCCCTATACACCCTGGGACACCCTTCTGGCAATCCCAGAAAGTCCCCTTTCCTCCCCAGCTGCTTCCCTTGTCATGCTAGCCTCTCAAGCTAGCTGAGGTTGGATCTTAGGGCCACAGCTCCTTCTAGCTCCTTCTCTTCCTTTCATGGGAGGGTCCCACTGGGCAGAAGGGCCAAGAGCCAAATCTGCCCCTCAAGGTGGACGCACGGTGAGCCCCAACAGCAGGAAAATCAAGTGCTAGAAGCGTCAACCTGAATACAGCCAAACCAGCCCTGCCCACCCGGAGACCCCACAGCCGGGCTGGGGGCGCTGTCGCTACGCGGTCCGCCGGGTCAGGGCTGCGGCTGCGGCGCACGATCCCGCTTGGCCAGAGGGCACAGGGCGCCGCCAGGAAAAGGCCCCGGCTGTCAGAGCTCGAAGACCGTTTGTGCCCAACACTGGCGGCGACCGCGGGTCGAGAGGAGGTCAGAGGATCAAGCCGCTGGAGCTCAGCTGATGCACCGAGGCAGACCCTGGGGTCCGCGCAGGAGTAGCCAGCTGGAGGCTGCGGAGGGCACGGTGTCCCCTCTCCAGGCCCCCGGGGAGACGGAGCTGATGCTGCCGGGAACCCAGAATCAAACGCCTGGTAAGGGTCGGGATTCCACGAGAGCGGGCCCTGTTTCCAACGATCTCTCTCTATGCTTGTGCACTGGATTCCATTTACAATTCGGGAGATCCAGAAGCTTGCTGCGAACCGCGGGGTTTGGGGCTGATGCTCCCCAAGCCCCAGCTCCAACGTCCGCGCCTGGAATTAGCGGCGCCTCCTAGTTTAGCATTTGATTTTCTAATCAAGCTCTTTGTCCCCTGCGGCCTTAACCCGAGCCCCCAGCTTCGCCGTCTCCCTCGACCCCCGCCTGGGTCTCGCCCTCGCCCGACTTTCCCGTCGAAGGCCCTCGAGTGAGTGATTCCCGGGAGCCGAGGCCGAGGCCGGCGGGTCCGCGGCGCGGGCCGGGGCTGTATGGAAATGGCCAGAGAAGCCGGCGGGCGCGGCGGCGATTTATTCTGGGAGTGACAGCCCCTTTGAGCGCTCAGCGAATGGCATTTTCTGTCTGTGAAAGCCTTTCTTCCCACCTCTGTTCAGATTAGCCCGGGGGATGAATGCGCCCATTATCCAGCCCGCTGACCATTCTGAAACGCCAAATTAATTACTAAGCACTGAATCAGGCGCCGGGGCCGGGGCACCGGGAGGTGTGAAAATAGCGAGCGGCTGGAGCTGGGGAAGAGGCGAGGGGCGCAGCGCCGAGAGGCCGGGTGGGGTGGCCCGGGGCGCGGGCGCGGCGGGGCCCGGGCGGGCTTGGCCGGCGGCCGAGCGCGACCTGCCGGCGTGACCCGGCGCGACCGCGGGGCGAGAGGGCTGCGCGGACCCGGCGGGCGGGGAGGCGCGGGGCGGGGGTCGCGGCTCCGGCCGGCCCGGGGCTCGCCAGGACCGCGGGCAGAGCGCGCCAAGTGCGCCGGGCGCTGGGCGGAGGCTCGGCGCTGCGCCGCGCCGCGCGCGGGTGCGGGTCCCCGAGGCGGCGCCGGGCCCCGCCGCCCCCGGACGGCCCCAGCCCGTCGCCACCCGCGCAGTCCCCGCCCCGGCGCTGCGCCGCTCCGAGGCCTTCCCCAAACTTGGGCGCCGCCCTCCGACCGCAGCCCGGACCCGAGCTCCCCGAGCGCGGGGCCGTCCCGGGCCGCCCCCCACCCCGCCCCGGGCCCCGACTCGGGCGGGCCGGACGGCACTTACCTCGCGAGGCGCCGGGCGGGAGAGGGAGGAGAGCTCTCGGCGGCTCCTTCTGGAGTGCGAGGGGCGCGGAGGAGCGCGCGCCTTTAAGACTCTTCCCCGAGACTCCGCCAGGTGGTGTCAGGCCGGCCGGGCCCGGGCGGCTCCTCACCCCCGCGGCCACCCTGCTCCCGGCCCGCCCCGGGCAGAGTCCCAGCCGCGCGCTCCCACTCCGCGCCCCGCGGCGCCGGCTCCGGCCGCGCTGAGCCGGGAGCACGGGAGGACAAGATGGGGACAGCTGGGGACCCCCGGATGCCCTGGAGGAAGCCGCTCATCCTACCCACTCTAGCTCAGGATGGCCCGGGGCTTGAAGGGATCTATTTTTGGACCGGGTGCTGGGGTGGCGCCGGGGGAGGACAGGGTTGGAAAGTCTTGTCCAAGGACGTGCGATTACGTCCCCGCTGTCATCACCTCGGGACGCGCCTGAGGTCCGTGCTAAACAGGTCCTGTCGCCCTTGATCCAAGATGGCGAGCTGACACGCCTCCCCCAATCACCGCGGACAAGACCGAAGCGATAAAACAGAGGGAGAGCTGTCGCCACTTAAAACTAGGGGGAAGTGTCATTCACACTCCTGAAGCAGAAAAGTTTAAGAGGACCCGGGGGAAGGTTGAAGGAACTTTACTTCCTCCGGCGAGAAGCAGGAGTCGGCCTGGAAAGAGCCTAGAGCAAGCCTGTCTCCCGTGTGGCTGCTCCAAGTTCACGGGCGCGAGTGCGTTCACGCGCGGGCCGCACCTGGGAATGCAGCGCAGTGCTCCCCGCCGCTGCCCGGCGCAGGCTGGCAGGCGCGAGCCACCGTTCTAGCCCCAGGTCATTATTAAAATAGTAAATCATGGGTCTTCCTTTCCAGAAATTATTTTTTGACATTTATATTGAGATTGCAGGCTCTATTAATAGTTAACTCAGGTTTTCTGCCTCCGTTGTTGACTATTTATACAAACACCTTCCTCATTCCTGAGTTTCTCATACAACTGAAACGTTGCTTTGAGTAACCCCGGCGGGGGAGGTGGGGGGGACATGTGGACATGGGGACGCACTTTCTGAGTCTTCACGTGTCCAGGACTGTCTCTGTTAACTTCTGAGCAGACACTGGTTGTACATAGGGTCCTGTAAGATCTAGCATCCCTAACCCTTTATGTACCCGTCCAACTTTGCAAGATAGGGGTGGGTGTCCTTCGCACAAAACAGGGAAGCGAGTGGAAAGTGGTTGCTTTGCTGCTTTGTGGCTAATACACCGGTGGGATGCCTGGACCTAACAATTTGTGACGACCCCTTACTAGTTATGGATTCATTGTCTTCTGTTTATATAGTTGCAGGAACTTCTCCTAGAGAAGTTTTAGAGAATAACATCATTCAAACCTTTCTTCCTTTTTTTTTTTTTTTTTTTTTTTTTTTTTTGGCCACTGGCTTTAGTTTTCTTCACTCTCTTGAAAGAAAAAAACAAACACAGTTTCTGTTAGTGCCTCCCTTACTGATTACTGTTACTGACCTTGGGTTAGTCCTTTCTTCTCTCCTCATTTGCATTGTTTCTCCTTAAAAGGGACAAACTGGGCTACATGACTGCTGTGGTCCCATCTAGCGCCAGCAGGCTGGGAGCACCCATCCCACCACAACAGGATAGCACTGCACACCGAGTAGTGTGGCTGTAATAAAAAAGACAGGTAATAACAAGTGTTGGTGAGGATGTGAAGAAATTGGAACTCTCATGCATTCCTGGTGGGAATGGGAAGAACGGTGCAGCCGTTGGGAAACAGTCTGGCAATCCATCAAAAGGTTAAACATACAGTTGCCCTATGACCCAGCAATTCCACTCTTAGGAATATACTCAAGAGAAATGAAAACACAAATCTACGCAAAAACTTGTACTT
Source organism: Ursus americanus (assembly GCF_024610735.1). NCBI lineage: Eukaryota > Metazoa > Chordata > Mammalia > Carnivora > Ursidae > Ursus > Ursus americanus. The sequence goes on along the minus strand of NC_142140.1, from coordinate 63,739,950 downwards.
AAATGCTTATAGTAGCCATTATTCATAAGAACCCCAAAAGGGGTAAACAACCCAAATGTCCATTAACTGATAAAGAGATACATAAAAGGTGGCAGATTCCTATAATGCGATATTATTCAGCCGTAAAAGGAATGAGATACTGATGCGTGCTACAAGGTAAATGAACCTTGCAAATGGTACACTGAGGGAAAGAACCCAGTTAGCAAAGGCCACATGTTATATGCTTCCATTTATTCTGAAATGTCCAGAATAGACAGATCTATACAGACAGAAGGTGGTCTGGTGTTTGTTTAGGGTTGGGGATGGGGCTTGAGGGCCAGGGGGAGTGAATGCTAATGGGATCGGGCTTTCTTTGGGGGCCGATAAACACTGATGTAGGTTGCACCCACCCTGTGACTATACTAAGAAACCATTATACACTTTAAATGCATGAATCGTACGTGGATTATACCTTAATACAGTTGTTATATCCAAAGTCCTTCCTGAGCACATGGTGAGTGTCAGGTGCTGGGGTGAGTACGGGGATGCAGAAGTGAATGAGAAGTGGGTTCTGCCCTCGTGAAGCTTACGGCATCATTGGGGGTTTAGCTATTTCAGGATCTGCCAAAAGAACGAAACAGCCTCCTCTCGCTCTATGCACAAAGACTTCCATGGTCCGTACAAAGACAAGACAAAGGCAACACTTAGGTATTGCTTTCCCGTTCTTTTTCCTCCTTTTCTCCTGCCCTGCAGTAGCCCTGCAGACTCAGCGGACTTTGACTCTCAGACTAGTGTCTCCCCAGAGAGCGGCTGCCTGCAAAGCCATAGCACAGTGATCAAAAGCAGCAGCTGCGGATGGAGACAGACCTCCAGAGTTCAAATCCCAGCCGTGCCTCTGGCCGGCTCCTTGCACATAGTCAAGTCACTTACCTTCTCTGTGCCTCCTTCTCTATGGGCAAAATGGGTATAACAGGTCCTACGTCATGAGGAGAGAATGAGTTAATGGCTATAAAATGATAGCATGCAGTAAGCACCCCCTAAGTACTAACTGATAAATCACTCCGTGCTTGTTACCCAGCTGCCAATCAAGGTGCTTGACCCAGCTCACGGACCTGCTATTTCTTCAAGTCCCACTAGGTGGCGCAGACATACCACTTCGGGCGCTGGAAAAAGGCCCCTGAGTCCCTGGCCTGGTTAACTCTGGGCTTTAAGAAACCACCCCAAGAGTTCGCCCCTGCTGTGCTTGCAGCTACATCTGGGAGCTATATATAGCCACATCATCTGTAACTTGGCAAATGTCTCTAGGCAGTGCCACTGGCTGGGAAAAGTGTTCTCCAAGCTAGAGAAACCAGCGCATGCGTACAAATGAAGTGCGTGGTCCGGAGCAAAACGCTCGCTGTGCACCAGCTCACGTCCTGCCGTGGAACGGAGGCGGTGATGCCCCCTCCCACGGCACCCTCCTCCTTTGTATTGCAAATATTTTTTAACGCCCTCCCTTATCACCCTGTAATAAAATGTATGATGTTGCAGCTTTCCCGCACACATAACTTCCTCCCCCAACATAAGCCGCCGTAAGTGACAGAAGCCGCGTGTGGTCAAATAACATGCATTTCGATATGCTAAGGCCTCGGCACGGCTGCATTAAGTGACTAGTGAAATAGTTTGCATGCTTCCATCTCGGAGTAGAATTAACTAGGAAGACCTCAGTGACAGATGATATCTGATGGAGACGTGTGGCTCTATGCGTGGCCCCCGCCCTGGGCAACGTGACTCTCCAAAGCGGGTCAACACGTTTCGGTCAAGCTGCCATTCTGGGAAGTTCGAGTATGTTAAGACTGTGAATCAAGACGAAACAAAACAGATCCTTTGTGTTCGTTAATGAAATAAAATTGGGCTCTGGGCAGAGATGGTTTTTTTCATCTTCATGAAAGTTCGGGGGGACACTTCGAAGTTGTGCGCGGCAGTCCCCTGTATGCATTGCAGGTGTCTGGACCCTGAGGTCCCTGACGACTAACGAGTAGTCATGTCCCCCAGTCACTGTGTTGGCTAAAACTGCTTTACGACAAAATTTCAGTTGGACAATAACCTCTTCGCTGAGAACCACTGGTCCAGGATCAAAATGGCTTTGGGCATGTCTGGCAAAGCCGGCTCTCAGTCGGCCTCGGGCTCAACTTGTAAAAGGCATTTACTTTTCTCTAGTTCATGCAAATACACTTGTCTGGGACAGGAGCTGGGACTCGGGGCAGGGGGGCAGGTGAGGGTTTGCAGAGAGGGGGAGGCTGTAGGATGGGGCCTTTCCCTCCAAGGACCTCCCTTCGTGGAGTTCTTTGTCCGGAAACAGGGGGTGCTGAGGGAGGCTGGGCTCATCTCCCAATCTCGGGCACAGCCCAGTGGTCTTTTTGAGGTTTTTCCTAAAACCCAGCTGGGAAGTAAATCAGCACAGACAGAATCCTGATTTTAGCCACAGGGGCCGGGGCCTCTGAGTAAACCCCTGGCTTACGAGAATTTCCTGCTATACATTTGCTTGGCACGTCAATCTCAAGGTCTTCTTGCTCCGCTTTCTCGGGGTTAGGGCTAGAGGGACCGGGGCTCGGTGGAACAAGGGTTTGACATGTTGGCCTGTCCAGGCTTGTCCCTGGGCTCCATTAATTACGTCCACCTCCACCTGCTATGGGGCTTTTTCCGGTCCGTGCATCTGGCCTCTCCTTTCTCCCGGCAGTTAGGGCACCTCTCCCCCGAACTCTCCCCCCAGCTTTCAGCCTGTTTGTCTTGAGCTGCAGGTATGACACGACCCAATCTCCCTGCTGGTATTTCTGGAATTCAGCTAGTTTAGCAAACGAAGCCTGGATCCCTCCGGAGCGAGGCAGGCGCTCCTCTCTGTACACATTCCACCACTTCTCCCAATTGATGTCTCAGAGCCAGCTGGTCATGTACAACACAGGTTTTGACACCTCAAGAATTTCCTTCCAGACTCTCTGGCCTAAAAAGGGCAGCTGAAGGGCCCGGAATGCATCCTGTCATCAAACAAAAGGGTCAGAAGCCTTTAACTGTGTATTTCTGCTCTTCAGACAACAGTCCGAACGCCTTCTCACTCAGACATCCACGCACCTGCCGCTGTAAACCTATGTGGCTTATCTAGCGCACATTTATTGACCACCTCCTGTATGCCATGCACTATGGTACAGTGGGAACTGGGCAGGTCCAGTCCCCGTTCTCCTAGGGCTTACGGGCTGGTGGAAAAGACAGACGTTCAATACACAATAATGCAAACAGCTATGTGATTGCAGCAAGGGCGAGCAGTACTAGGAACACGGAGGCCAGGGGAGGGAGCGTCACAAAGGCTGGAGGGGGCCGGGGACCTGGGACTCCAGAGTCACCGACGAAGTTGCATTAATGTTGAGACCTGAGAGATGAGGTGTCTGTCAGCCAGGTGAAGAGAGTGGGGAAGAGATTTCCCAGCGGCGGGAACAACGCAGGTAAAGTCCCCAAACCATAAGGCAGGTTGGTGTGGTCAAGAAATTTAATATTCAGGGGCGCCTGGGTGGCTCGGTTGTTAGGCATCTGCCTTCGGCTCAGGTCATGATCCCAGGGTCCTGGGATCGAGCCCTGCATCGGGCTCCCTGCTCAGCGGTGAGTCTGCTTCTCCTTCTCCCACTCCCCCTGCTGGTGTTCCCTCTCTCACTGTGTCTCTCTGTCAAATAGATAAAATCTTTAAAAAAAAAAAAAAAGAAAAGAAATTTAATATTCAAAGTTTATGGGTTCCCTCACTTTGTGCTCCGCTTGTCCTAAGAGCTTTAGGGGTATCCGTTCTAATGTTCACGATGGTATGAAATAAGGTACTGTAAGCCCTGTTTTACAAATAAGGAAACTGAGGCATGGGGAGGCTAAGGAAATGTCCCAAAGCCCCCAGCTACAAAGTGACAGAGCCCGCATTTGGACCCAAGTCATCGTATTCCAGAGACTGTATCCTTCTTTTATTTTTTAAAATTTTTTAAAAAAATTTTTAATTTTAATTTTTATCAAGATGTAATTGGCCTACAACACGGTGTAATTGTAAGGCGTACCATGCCTCGGGTTGATACATACATACTGCAAAAATGATTACAAGGTTAATTATGGCATCTTTGACCTCACATAGTTACCATTTTGCGGGGCTTGTAATTCTGGCGAGAACAGTAAACCTTCACTTTATAGGCAACTTCCAAGCATATGATACAATGTTAACTATAAATGTGCCCTTTGACCAACCTCTCCCCATCTCCCCAGCCCCCCAGCCCCTGGCAGCCACCATTCGACTCTCTGTATGTGCAAGTTCGAAGTTTTTAGAGTCCACTTACAGGTGAGACCCGACAATATTTGTTTTTCTCTATGTGACTTATTTCACTTGTTATACTGGCCTCATGGCCCAACCCTGTTCTTGCAAATGGCAGAATCTCTTTTTTATGGTGAATAATAGTCCATTGTCTATACAGACCACATTCTATTTACCCCTTTATCTGTCCATGGCCACAGTATTGTTTCTATTTCTTGGCTGTTGTGAGTAACACTGCAATGAACATGGGGTTGCAGATATCTCTTCAAGATAGTGATTTCCTTTCCTTTGGATATATACACCGAGAAGTGAGGTTGCTGGATCATGGGGCGGTTCTAGTTTTAACCGGGGGGGGGGGGGGCTTCCATACTGGTTTCCACGGGGGCTGTGTTAATTTACATTTCTGACAGTGCATGGCCATGCCAGAATGTGATCTCCTGCCTTTTTCTTAGCCATCCTAACAGGTGTGAGTGGTTTGTTTTTTTTTAAAGATTTTAACTAATGTCTACACCCAATGTGGGGCTTGAACTCATGACTTCGAGATCAAGAGTCACACAGTCCATGGATGGAGCCAGCCCGGAGCCCCATGGTGTGAGGTTTCGATGTGCATTTCTTGATGATTAGTAACATTGAGCACCTTTCATGTTCTTGCCAAATTCTTGCATGTCTCCTCTGGAGAAATGTCTCTTCAAGCCCTCTGCTCATATTTACATCTGACATTTGGGGTTTTTTTTGGGGGGGTGTTGGTTTTTGCTATTTAGTTCTACGAGTTCTTTACATCTTTTGGATATTAGCCCCTAATCAGTAGATGGTTTCCAAATACATTCTCCCATTCTGGAGGTTGCCTTTTCATTTTCTGGATGGTTTCTTTTGCAGCTTTTTAGTTTAATGTAGTCCCCCTTGTTTGCTCGTGCTTTTTCTTGCTTGTATTTTGGCGTCATATCCAAAACAAAGCACTACCAAGATCAAAGTCAAGGAGCTTTCTCTGCTGTGTTTTCTTCTAGCATTTTTTATAGGTGCAAGTTTTCTATTTAAGTCGATCCATTTCAAGTGAACATTTGTGAGTGGTGTCAGATAAGGGGTAGACCTTCACCTGTGGGCGGGGGCAGGCTGGAGCATCCTGTGACCCTGGGTCTAGTGGTGCGGGGCACCGAGTGCAGGGGTTGGGGCAGCTCTGTGTCCAGGGGATCCTGAGGTCTTGTGATGTCCAGCTCAGGCCATGGGAGTCTTCAGCACCAACAACAGCGTGGTTCTTGGCGAGTGCTGTGGGAAATCCGCAATGGCTACAAGGGCTGATGGGGTCCTCACCCTGCCTCTAGGTCCAGCAGCTAGAGACCGGGGCAGGTGGTGGTGGTGGTGGCTGGAGTCGGTGCTGTGCACACTCGCAACTATGCATGTCTGTGTCCTGGCCGGGGCCAGCAGCGATCATACCCATAGTGGGGGGGGCAGGGCCAACTGTGGGCACACTGGCACTTGTGGGGGCCCAGGCTGTGAACATGGACTCCTGGGGCTTCAGGCTCTCCCCTTGAGCCTGTACATGGCAGTGGATGCCAGTGATAGACACCAGGCCGGCAGGTGCACAGCTGGAGTGGCTAGTGGCCAGCAAATCCAGCAGTGCGGACCAGTGATGGGGGGGACAGGGCCAGACTCACAAGCAGCTGCCAGGCCCCGGCCACCAGCGTGTGCACTTCTCTGGCAATACCAGCGGTAGAGGCTGGCGGCAGGGGTCAGGCCGGGGGCAGGTGCACAGCTGGAGAGCGCGCACAGCGCTGTAGGGGTCCAGGCTGGCGTCCTGCACTCCCAAGACTGCAGAGACCTGGACTGGCTGCCCATGCAGACCCCAGGCTCCGGGGGAGGGGGGCGCACGGTGGAGAAAGGAGTGGGGAGGGACTCAGGCGACTGGTATCTATAAATTGATTACCTGTAGGGTAAAGACGGGGGCTATCTGCAGGGGTCTGGGGCAGCGGTGCTGGCTGTTAGGGGCTGGGTCATCTGCAGAGGGGGTCCCTCCTGCTGCACGGTCCCTCCCGCTGCACGGCTGCTGCTGGCCACTCCTGCTCTTCTTCACAGTTCCTAACCATCTCTGCACGTCTCAGCCTTACCAGTCTCTTCGAGTGGGGCAAAACTGAAGTGGGGGCCCTCCATGCAGTGCCCCAAAAGGCTGCGTGAGCTCGTGGCTCACCCCTCTCTCCCTTGCCCAGCGAAGGGAGCTCTGTCTGGACGGGGAGTGCCCTCCTGGCCCTGAGCACCTCCCCACCCCCAGGGAATGGGATGATGCAGGCAGAATGAAGCCATCCTTCCTGCCCTTTTTTGAGAGGTTGTTCTGGGTTTTATGCTCCCCTGTGCTGCTGAGGCTTCGGAAGTGGACTCCTGAGCTCTCCCAGACCTCTCTGTGCTCATGGACAGCTGCCTAATTGTGGATCTTTGTCAGGGGGACAGAGTCTGGGGTCTCCAATTTGGCCTTCTTGGTGACACCGCTCTGAGAGACGGTCTCCTTAGCGCCCCCGTCAGAGTCCCCAGGGAAGAGAGAAAGTCACAGTCATGATGGCGATACCACGTTGGACACCTATAAAGAGATGATTGGCCGCCTGGATGGCTCAGTTGGTGAAGCATCTGCCTGCCTTCAGCTCAGGTCATGATCTTGGGGTCCTGGGATCGAGCCCCACATGGGGCTCCTTGCTCAGCAGGAAGCCTGCTTCTCCCTCTGCCGCTCCCCCTGCTTGTGCTCTCTCTCTCTCTTTCTCTCTGACAAATAAATAAATAATCTTGAAAAAAAGAGAGTGCTGAACAAACACATATCCGCAGTGCAGGGTGAATAGGCTATATTTTATTTTCTATACCCTTTGATGCTGTGGCATCTGGGGTCTTGCGGATCTGGGAGGGCCTTCCTGTCCCAGGGTTAGCTAATTCTAGAGATAGCAAAGGACACCCCCCCACCCCCACCCTGGAGGCTGCTTTGAATATGCAAGCTGGCCAATCCCAAGACCACACCTGGGCTCCCCCCCCCTTCCCCCAGCCACCCTCTGCTCCCCTTGCCCCTGGGTCCTAACCACCCCAGGCCGAGTACCAGTCAACTAGAGACATCCCCTAAACCCCAGAGCCTTCTGGAATGATTCAAACCAGCCAATCCTGAGCCTGCATTACCAGTTTGTTCCCCCCCACCCCACCCCCCCCCACCCCCCCCCCCCCCGGCAGAAACCACAACAAAGCCTCTTGCCACGTTTCCCTGCCGCTTCTCCTGCCTTGAGAGCCCCGCTGGGGCTTCCCCAGGAGAGCCTGCATGACCCCGGGAAGTATGAGTAACAGATTTTCTGGCGGCCAGCTTTAGCTCTGCTGGGCCCTTTACTACACATGAACAACTTCAAATCCTACATTTTTTTTTTAAAAGATTTTATTTATTTATTCGACAGAGATAGAGACAGCCAGCGAGAGAGGGAACACAAGCAGGGGGAGTGGGAGAGGAAGAAGCAGGCTCATAGCGGAGGAGCCTGATGTGGGGCTCGATCCCATAACGCCGGGATCACGCCCTGAGCCGAAGGCAGACGCTTAACCGCTGTGCCACCCAGGCGCCCCTCAAATCCTACATTTTAAGACAAAGGGACCCTGGACGTTTAGCTGAGGCTCAGGGAGGAGAAGCAGAGAAGTAGGACGGGACTCAGGTCTGCAGGCTCCGTCCCCAATGCTTGTTCCACTGGTCTCCCCAGGAAAGGTCGAAGGGGGCAAGGACGGGCAAGTCTGGGGGTGGGGGGAAGAAAGATGTATATCTCAGACAATAACAGAGTCGGGAAGGGAGAACGGCATTAGAGTGGGTGTCTGGGTAAGTGGAGGCAAGAAAGGAAGGAACGGTGGATGTATTTTATTTGTTTCTTTTATTAAATTCATGCCAACAATCACTAACAGCACAGTGTCGTGTGACGCTTCCTGTGAGCCAGGGGCTCTTTTAAGTGCTCTCTGCATCACATGGCACTGACCCTACATAACGACCTGATGAGATCAGTACTGTTACTATTGTCATCTTGGAGAGGAGTAAATGGGCGCGCAAAGGTTAAGTAACCTGCCCAAAGCCACCTGAGTGGCTCAGGTTTCTAAGCCCTGTGGTCTGGGGTCTGCTTCCCAACCACTCCGTCAGACCTCCTCTCAAATGACTTCAAGGCGGGCTCCCCTATCAACGGGAGCCCATGGTGGGGACAGGTGACCCTGTCCTCTGCTCTGCATTCACAGCAACAGGACGGTGCTCTGCCCCAAGGGGATGTTAGCTCTACTATAATTCTGGGAGGAGTTATGCTGCTCTGACTATCCTAGTGTCTCCACCCAAGGAGCAGACCATTTTTCTTCCCTGAGGAGCCCCCATGTATGGAGGAGAGAACTTTCCAGAAGGCTAGTGGCCCTCCTCCAATTTTCTCAGAAGCTGCCCCTGTGAGCCCCGGCTCCCCACCAATCACAGAAGCCTCCCCCCACCCCAGGCAGGCTCTGCGTGAGGTTCAGGGGGTCACACCAAGTGGGACCTGCACTGTCAAGGCTGTGTGTGCGTGTGAGGGTGTGGAGGAAGGCGAGGAGGGGATGGTCTGGGGGACATCAGAGGGGGCCATGGGCACTGATGCTCTCTTAGCAGGAGGAGCGAACTCCTCTTTCTTAAATACCAGCACCCCCTCGTGGGGGTGAACCTCCACTCGCCCTCCAGGGGTCTTGATCTGGAGTGTCTGAATTCGGAGGGGCAGAATGCACAGCTTCGTTTTCACTCACCTCCACCCAAAATCTGCCATTTCCTTTACTAATGAACGTATGCCACAAATCACGGGAGTGTCCGCAAACGGCACCCGTAACTCAGTCCCCAGCAAACGAACAGGGTATTTTATCTCACGTTGGGGTTTTTACAGATAACTTGAAATGCCATTTATGTTTGTCACGACATGGAAATGACACCAGCATTGGATTTGCCCCTGGATCACGTTACGTTGCACATTGATAAAGCAGCGGGTGTTACTGGATTTCCGATTTGTTTGTATTTCTGTTAAAAATATAATACGGTATCATTGTTTTTCTTTGTGGTCTTATGTGTTTTATCTTCTGCATTTAACGCCTTATTCTGGGGGCGCCTGGGTGGCTCAGTCGTTAAGGGTCTGCCTTCGGCTCAGGGCGTGATCCCAGAGTCCTGGGATCGAGCCCCACATCAGGCTTCTCTGCTAGGAGCCTGCTTCTTCCTCTCCCACTCCCCCCGCTTGTGTTCCCTCTCTAGCTGGCTGTCTCTATCTCTGTCGAATAAATAAATAAAATCTTTAAAAAAAAAAAAAAGATACCACTACTTACACATTAGAATGGATTAAAAAATATTTCAAAGATAATACTAAATGTTAGCAGAGATGTGAAACAATTGGAACTCATACCTATTGGGGGGAATGTAAAATAATACAGCCTGTTTGAAAATAGTTAAGGCAGTTTCTTAAAATGTTAAAAACTTACGTTATGATGCAGCCACTCCCTCCTGAGTATTTGCCCAAGAGAAATGGAAGCCTGTATCTGGGCAAAGACTCGCACAGGAATGTTCACAGCAGATTTATGTATAACAGCCAAAAAAACTGGAAAAAGCCCAAATGTCCATCATAGGCAAATGGATAAATTTTGGTATATCCATACAGTGGAATATTATTTAGCAGAAAAATGAATGAACTTTTGATAAAGGCAACAGCATGGGTGAATCTCAAAATAACTCGACTAACTGAAAAAAATCCAAACTCTGGCTAAAAAAGAAATAATTTATTCTTTGTCCCTGGTTCCTGGTGCAGAAACTCCTAAAACCTGAGTGAATAGGAGTGTCTTTCCTGAGTGATAGGAGTGTCTTTTGTTATCAGGAGCCCCTTTTGATTACACCTGAGTTTATGCTAATGAGATGGGCGTGGTCACCAGAAAGACCACTTGATTGAAGAGTTGAAACTTTCAGGCGCACCCAGCAGCCTCTAGGAGGGGGTGTCTCGTGGAGATGAAGCTCTATAAAAACTCTTTTTTTTTTTTTTAAGATTTTATTTATTTGACAGAGAGAGACAGCCAGCGAGAGAGGGAACACAAGCAGGGGGAGTGGGAGAGGAAGAAGCAGGCTCATAGCGGAGGAGCCTGATGGGGGGCTCGATCCCATAACGCCAGGATCACATCCTGAGCCGAAGGCAAACGCTTAACCAATGTACCACCCAGGCGCCCCTATAAAAACTCTTGAACAATGGGATTGGAGGAGTTTTCCGGTTGGTGAGCAGCTAGAGGCGGTGGGAGGGTGAAGCCTTTGCCTCGTGCTAAGTAGGATACTAGCAAACTTAATCTAGCAGCCGCATAAGTGAAATAATGTGCATCTTGATGAAGTGGGGTGTTTTCCAAAATTGCGAAATTGGGTTAAGTTTAAAAATCAATGTCATTCATCATATTCACAAAGTTAAAAAAATTTTTGAAAACACAGGATGATCTTAATAGATGCAGAAAAAGCATTTGATAAAATTTAACACCAGTTCAGAATAAAAACTCTCAGCAAACAGGAAATTTCCCTTCATCAGATGAAGCGTAATTCAAATGCAGTTAATTCTGGGTGAAGTGTAAGAGCGTAAGGACTTTATCTCAATTTTTTATACGGATGGTCAGTTGTGCGAGCACCATTTTATTGAATGCACTCCCCCCTCCCACTTGTCTGTAATACTATCTCTCATAAATCACCTTTCTGCGTATGTGTAGACCTGTTTCCCCTGACCTCTATGTCTATACCTGCACCAATACCACGTCATCATAGTTTTAGAACACATTTTTGTCGCGTGTGAGGAAGTAACCCAGCATCACCTCTGCCCACCCCCTTATTCTTCTTGGGTGACTTGGATACGCTTAGTTCCTTGGTCTTCCCCATACCATTCAGAACACCTTAGCAAGTTCCATTTGCAACTCTGTTGGGATTTTTCTTGGAGTTGCATTGAATCTTCATCAAATTTAGTGAGGCATCATCTCATACTTTCGTGTAATTCCTTAGGCATGGTTTTCCTTAGTTGTCGTTGTTGTTTTTAATAGGTTTATAATGGCTGACTTAAAGTCTTTGTCTACTAAGTCCAACACCTGGACTTGCTCAGGGACACCCTATACTGGCTTTATTTTCCTTGTATGGGCCACTCTTCACTGTTTCTTTGAGGGTCATCGTTTCTTGTTGAATACAGGATATTTCAAATCGGGAAATCAAATTCATACCTCCACTCCAGAGTTTGTTGTTGGTCCCGTTATTTGTTCAGTGAGTTTCCTGGGTGAATTTTGTAAAAAAAAAAAAAAAAAACAACGACAACAACAAAAACCAACCTGGATTATTTGTAGCGCGTGGTAAGGAAGTCTGTTCGGTTAGCTTGGTGGTCAGCTGAAGATTCGATACGGCTTTCCTTACGTGCCTTAAAACACGAAGTACCCCACCCTTTTCCAGGGGGCTCTGTGTACTTGTTGGGTGACACCTCGGTGCTCTGACAGCTTACAACGCTGCCGAATCCACTTCCTGCTCAGATCCTCAAGGATCCTCAAGGTCAGTCAGAGGTGAAAGATGAGGGCCCTCTGGGGTCTTCCTTGCTCATGTGCACAGCCTTCTAGACTGCCAGGACTGTGTCTGAACTTTTCAAAGCTCCTCATGAACAATTCAGTCCCCAGATTTTTTTCTTTTACGTGTTTTGGCCAGCCTTTTGTCTGACCCTAACCATACTAGGACTGCTGCCCCAGGCATCTGTGCTGTTAAATAATCCCTCCCAATGCTTCCAACAAGGGACCTGGGAGTAGGGCAACCTCTGAGCCAGGTGAACGGAGCTTTTCTAAGGAGCCGCCCGATGAATTAAATAGTGACAGTTCTCGGAGTGGGGCACTTTGGGGTTCCCCAAACCCATTCTGCCTCCCTCAGTGGCTGTACGATTGCTGGTTTTCAAGTCTATCTCAGAGCTGGGAACAGGGCGATAGGAACAGGGCAAGTAAAAAAAATGACACAAAGTCTGCTGTTATCACTGACAGTTGAACGCTTTTCTTGAATAAATGCTTCCCAGGTTGTCACCATCCGAGGATTAACCTTTGGTTAATTTCCAGAGTTCTGAAAAAAAGTTGATTTGGACAGTCTGTGGGTTTTGTTGTCGTTGTTTTGTTTTTTTGGCCGGTGTTCTCATTGGGTTCATGGGACACATTTTAGGAAGTCTTGACTCTGCTATTTTGGAAGTGCTTCTCCAGGATTGCATTAAGTCTCATAGATGAGTTTGGAGAGAACCAGTACCTCTATGGTACTTTTCATCCATGAAAATGGGATACCTTGCCAAATATGTAGATCCGCATAAATGTCTTTCGGTGACATTTTACAATATTTTGCTTATTGTCTAGCACATGTTTTATATTAATTCTTATTGCTTATGTTGGTGTTGCAATTTTTTTTTTAAGATATGTCTTTTGTTAGTTGCTGGTATATGGCGACAGAATCCATTTCCTGTGCAGTGATCCTACACGGAGACATCTATTCTTGTTTGGATTAATTTCTCTGCGTCTTCCATTTAGTTTTGTATGTCAGCAATGCTATAATCTGTGAATTTTTTCTTCCTTTACAGTGACTTCACATTGTGCTGTTGTTGTTATCCCAGCGTTCTGGCTACAGTCTCTAATACGATGGTGAATAGAAGTGGTAACATTGCATGTCCTTGTCTTGTACTTGATTCTCTTTTTTGAATCCAGGTGTTTTTATTCCGTATTGACTGCTCTTGGCAACATCCCTCAGCTCATTAACTGCTCTTTCAAAAACAGCTTTACTGAAATAAAATGCACATACCAGACAACTCACCCATTTAAATTATACAATCAAATGGTTTTTCATATACTCAGCGTGGTGAAACCATCACTGTAATCGACATTTTCATCTCCCCAGAAAGAAACCCCATACCCTTCAGCAGTCACCCCCCCATAGCCCCCAACTATCCCACCCCTAAGCAACCACAAATTTACTTTCTATCTCTATGGATTTGCCCATTCTGGATATTTCATAATAAATGGAACTATACACTATGTGGTCCTTCGTGACTGGTTTCTTTCACTGAATAGTCACCGAGATATCAACATAGGCTGTTCCTGATTTCGCACCCCCCTTACAAGAACAGCCAACATCTATTCAAGAACAAGACATCACCGAGAGCATCCTAGAATATGGGGATGAGGCTGAGCGCCCCCCCCCCCCGCATCTCAGAGACCAAGACGCACTTAGAATGAAGCTTTTAGGGTTCATCTACGTCATAACGTGTGCCTGATTTTAAAAAGGATACTTCCAATATTTCCTCACTGAAACTTTCTGTTATAGGTATTTAATAGATGCCCTATTTCAGGTTAGGGAAGTTCTGGTCCTAGTTTTCTAAAAGTTTTTCTTTCTTTCTTTCTTTCTTTCTTTCTTTCTTTCTTTCTTTCTTTCCTTCTTTCTTTCTCTTTCTTTCTTTCTTTCTTTCTTTCTTTCTTTCTTTCTTTCTTTCTTTCTTTCTTTCTTTCTTTCTTTCTTTCCTTTTTTCCCCCATAAATCGAAGACTTTACCAAATGCCTTCTTGGCATCCAACCAGGTAATTACATGACGTTTCTCCTTTCTCACTGTTACTATGATGAATGACATCACAGAATTTTCTAACCTTTGAAATTTGAAAGACTTGCTTTATGACATTGCACGTGATTAATTTGTTGTCACACGTGTGCTTGAGATGATTATGATTTTTTCCTATTATTGGGTGTGGGGTTCTATGTATGTTCATCAATTTCAGTTTAATTGGTTTCGTTCAAGTTTTCTATAGGTTTACTACGTTCTGTATTTTGAAGTATTAATCATTCAGAGAGGATTGTCGAAAGCTATCACAATGACAATAGATTTCTCAACTTCATGTAGTTTTATTAATCATTGCTTTATATATTATTTAGATTTTTAAAAATTGGTTTTGTACAAGTTTAGATTTGTTCTACTGCTGGTGTATTAAACCTGTATCACTATATAATGCCTATCTCTATCTCTAATAATACTTACATCGACTTTAACGTGAAATTGACACAATCGACCACCTTTATTTTAGTTAGTATTTGCTGGGTGTTTCTGTTTTCAGCTTTTAAATTTCAACCCTTTTGGGTCTTCATACCTCAGACTTACCGCTCATAAACTGCAACGAATTGAGTTTTGTTTTATCCAATCCAACAATCCCTGTTAATAGGTCACTTTGTTTCATTATGATGGTTGATGTGTTTTGGCTTGTTTCTGCCATTTTAGCTTGGTTTCTGTATTTCTCACTTTTTCTATGTTCCTTTTTTCCTTCCTCTCTTGCTGTTTTGGGGTGTGTGTGTGTGTGACTAGAAGCTTACATGATGTACGTATATATAGACACACAAATACTCATATACTGGACATTTTTTTGTGTGATTGATTCTCAGAGGGGCACCTGGGTGGCTCAGTCAGTTAAGTGTCTGCCTTTGGCTCAGGTCGTAATCCCCGGGTCCTGGGATTGAGCCCCATGTTGGGCTGCCTGCTCAGTGGGGAGTCTGCTTCTCCCTCCCCCCTCTGCCCCTCCCCCTGCTCATGCTCCCTCTCTCAAATAAATAAATAAACTCCTAAAAAAAAAAAAAAAAGACTGATTCCCAGAAATGGAATTTCTAGGTCAAAAAGTTCTGTACTGTTTTGAAACTGCATTTTAAAGCTCATAGTTCATGGACACTTCTCCATGTCACTAAATATTCTCCTGTAATAGTATTAATTAATTGTTCATGTTTTATTATTGCATAAATTAAGCATATTTTAAAACTAATTCTCTATGTTTACATATGCTTGTTCCTTATAAATTTTTCACGGCTTTAAATTATAAGCAAACTGGTGATTAATACTCTTGTGCTTACAAGATTGATTTATTTTTCCTTCAAATAAATTCCTAGAAGTACCATTATTGGATTAAGAGTACATGCATTTTGACGTTCCATACACAACACCAAATTTATACTCACTGTACAGTTTACAAGAAGTAGGTCTCCAAATGTATGAAAACTGTGGGTAATATAAATTCTCCTATCTTTGCCTAGCTGTCAGGTGGACGTTTATATCTCCCTTAATTTACATTTTCACTTACAGTTGAGCACTTTTCATATACACATGGCTACTTGTATATATTTGGCGAATTGTCAACTTCTCTGCTCAGATCACTCTTTTCGGGGATATAATTTTTTTAATGTAAAAAATATGTTTTATAATAAGGATGGAGCCCTTTGTTATTGCAAACATTTTGCCCTACTCTGCCATATACCTTTTCATTCAATGTCTATGGCAATTTTTCATGTAGAGAAGTTATTTTACATTAAAATATTCAAATCCATCTTTTCCTTCCTAACTCCTGATTTTGGTGTCAAGCTTTTTTTTTTTTTTTTAAAGATTTTATTTATTTATTTGACAGAGATAGAGACAGCCAGCGAGAGAGGGAACACAAGCAGGGGGAGTGGGAGAGGAAGAAGCAGGCTCATAGCGGAGGAGCCTGATGTGGGGCTCGATCCCAGAACGCCGGGATCACGCCCTGAGCCGAAGGCAGACGCTTTAACCGCTGTGCCACCCAGGCGCCCCTGGTGTCAAGCTTTAAAAAGCCAGCTCCAAGGGCGCCTGGGTGGCACAGCAGTTAAGCCTCTGCCTTCGGCTCAGGGCGTGATCTCGGCGTTATGGGATCGAGCCCCACATCAGGCTCCTCTGCTATGAGCCTGCTTCTTCCTCTCCCACTCCCCCTGTTTGTGTTCCTTCTCTTGCTGGCTGTCTCTCTCTCTGTCGGATAAATAAATAAAATCTTAAAAAAAAAAAAAAAGCCAGCTCCAGTTCCAGCAGCATATACACACATCCTTTTTTCCTTCTGACTTCTCTTGTTTTACTTAATTTTTACACGTGCATCTTTAATTAGTCAGGGTTTTTGTAGTGTAAGATTTGCGATAGAAGCCACGCTTACTTTTTTCCCCTTCTATGGTTAGTTGTCCTGATCCATTTATTGGATAATAGATCCTATCTTCTTTAGCACCTATTACATTCATTCAGATACTCGTGTTTGTTTCTGACAAATCAATTTGGCCCCATTGACGTTATACCTTGTACATATAGTACTATCTTGATTTTTTTTTAAAGATTTTATTTATTTATTCGATAGAGATAGAGACAGCCAGCGAGAGAGGGAACACAAGCAGGAGGAGTGGGAGAGGAAGAAGCAGGCTCCCAGCGGAGGAGCCTGATGTGGGGCTCGATCCCCTAACGCCGGGATCACGCCCTGAGCCGAAGGCAGACGCCCAACCGCTGTGCCACCCAGGCGCCCCCAGTACTATCGTGATTTTATGGGACTCTGATTTCATAGAACATCTTCCTATCTCGGATGGCAACTCTTCTCATTACTAAACCTTTGAAAAAGTTTCTTGGCTATTCTCACACAGCTTTTTTTTGTGATACAATGTAAAATCGTTTTGTCAATCTCCTTCCGTCTCACCAAAGCTTTATTTGCCTTTTAATCAAAAGTGTATTACATTTATATACTCAACTGGGAAGAATGAATATCTCTGATAACATCATTTTCCAATTCAAGAACATAAGGTGTTTTTCCATTTATGCAAGGCTTTTTTTTTTGTATCCCATAATAAAGTTCATAGTTTTTGTTTTGTTTTGTTTTTTAGATTTTATTTATTTATTTGAGAGAGAGAGCATGAGCGGGAGGCAGAAGCAGAGGGAGAGGGAGAAGCAGACTCCCTGCCAAGCAGAGAGCCTGACTGGGGGCTTGGTCCCAAGATCATGACCTGAGCTGAAGGCAGACCCTTAACCTACTGAGCCATCCAGGCACCCCTATAGTTTCTTAAATAACAATTTTATTGAGATATAACTCACATACCATATAATTCACTCATTTAAAGTGTACAATTTTTAAAAAGATTTCATTTATTTATTTGTCAGAGAGAGAGAGAGAGCACAAGCAGGGGGGCAGCAGGCAGAGGGAGAAGCAGGCTCCCCGCTGAGCAAGGAGCCTGATGCGGGACTCAATCCCAGGACCCTGGGATCACGACCTGAGCTGAAGGCAGACACTTAAGTCGAGACACCCGGGCATCTCTAAAGGGTACAATTAAATGGTTCAATCATATTCAGAGTGGGACAATTGTCATCATAGTCAATTTTTGAAAGTTTTCATCATCCCAAAAAGAAATCCCATAGCCATTAACATTTACGCCCCATTTTCCCCCAACCATCTCAGCCCAAAGCAACTGCCCATCTGTTTTTGGTCTGTGTGGCTTTACCTCGTCTGAACATTTCACGTAAATGGAATTATATAGTATGTGGTCCTTTGAAACTGGTTTCTTCCACTTAGCATGATGTTTTCAAGGTTTATGGATATTGTCACATGAATCAGTACCTCATTTCTCTTTATGGCCAAATAATAGTTCATAGAATGCATACACGTTTTAGTCACCATTGGTCCTTTGATGAACATCTGTGTTGTTTCCACTTCTTGGCTATGATGAATAAATCTGCTGTGAATAGCCATGTACAAGTTTTTGTGTGTGCATGTTTTTACTTTTACATGCATATACCCAGAGTGGAATCGCCGGATCGTATGGTAACTCTAGGTTGAACCTTTTGAGGACCTGCCAGACTGTTTTTCAAAAGCAGCTGCACCACTTCACATTCCCACCAGCGGTGCATGTATGAGTGTTCCAATTTCTCCACATTCTTCTCAACACCTGTTATAATCTTTTTTATGATAGCAGGTGTGGGAGATATTTCATTGTGACTGATTTGCAATTCCCTGATGGCTAATGGTGTTAAGCATTTTTTTTTCACATACGTGGAGGCCATTTGTTTATCTTCTTTGGAGAAATCGCTATTCCTATCTTTTGCCCCTTTTCCAATTGGGTTATTTGTCTTTTTATTATTGAGTTATAGGAGTTCTTTACATATTCTGGATTCAAATTCCTTATATATATGATTTGCAAAAGTTTCCTCCCATTTTGCGGGTTGTCTTTTGTTTCTTGATGGTGTCCTTGAAGCACAAAAGTTGTTCACTTTGGTAATGTCCACTGTATCTACTTTTGTCTTCTGTTCCTTATGCTTTTGATGTCATCCATCATTTACTCCAAAGGTCACAAAGGTTTACACCTACGTTTTCTCCCAAGGGTTTATAGTTGTAACTCTTACATGTAGGTCTTTACTCCATCTTGAGTTCATTTCTATGTGCGGTGTGAGGTAGGGACCCAGTTTTTCCATATGGACAGCCAGTTGTCTCAGCATCGTTTTGGAAAAAAATTTCTTTCCCCCTTTGGATTGTTTTGCACCCTTGTCAAAAAATCAATTGATTGTAAATGCTTGGGTTTATTTCTGGACTCTCAATTTTAGTCCACTGATCTATGTGTCTACTTGTAGCTTCGTGGTAAGTTTTGGAATCAGGGAGTTTGAGCCCTTCAACTCTTTCTTTTCAAGATTGTTCTGGCTCTTCTGGGTCCCTTGGATTTCCAGTCCCTAGGTGTTCTTCTTGCTGGGATGACTGAGCTCTATTTTCTATGTGGTGATTGCTGGTGTGCAGAAAGCTACTGAATGTCATACATTTGTTTTTGCGTCCAGTTACTTACTAAACTCTCTCAGAGGTTCTAAACATTGCTCAGGTCATTAGCTGGGGTTTTTCAGGTAGACAATCGTATCTTTTGCAAATAACAATAAGCTTGACGTTGCCTTCATGAATTTCTTTCTTTTTTTAAAAGAGATTTTATGTATTTATTTGAGAAAGAGAGAGAGAAAGCACAAAGGGAAAATGAGAGGAAGAAGCAGACCCCCACTGAGCAGAGAGCCCGATGCGGGACTCGATCCCAGGACCCTGCGATCATGACTTGAGCTGAAGGCAGATGCCCAACGGACCGAGCCACCCAGGCACCCCTGAATTTATTTATCTTATTCATTTTTCCACTGTTATTGATTTCCCTCGAATTTCAGAATATTGTTGACACCATCCACAGCGTGACATCCTTGTTTTATTCCTCATTTTCACAGGAATGCCTTTGCTCTTGAGGACTATATTTGCTCTCCATTCCGGGTCATCACTAGGTATCTTCTTGTTTGT
The DNA here is from genome assembly GCF_024610735.1 of Ursus americanus. Classification (NCBI taxonomy): domain Eukaryota; kingdom Metazoa; phylum Chordata; class Mammalia; order Carnivora; family Ursidae; genus Ursus; species Ursus americanus. Next base: position 63,720,564 of record NC_142140.1, on the reverse strand, counting down.
TGGACTGCGATCGATGCATTTATCATCTTGACAAAGTCTTTCTCCCCCCAGTCACTATGCGTTTTCATCAGGGCACATCTTATTAAGGTAATTATATGGTTTTTCTCCTGTGTCCCATTCGTATGATGAACAACGTTCATAAACTTTTAACGTTGGCCCTCCTTCCATAAACGAAGTGTCTCCGGAGCCAGTGGGAACAAATTAGCTCACATTAACAGAAATAACTCGGGTCTCACTGGTGCGGCTCCCACCTGCGTAATATAAAACAGATGTCACCGACTGGAACTCAGTAGGGTCATGTCTGGTTTGGCCTGCCAGGGGTTTTAAAACACTGTTTCGAATTAGCTGCCAGCATTTAAAAATCAAGGGATTTCAGATTAATAATTCCAATTTCTGATCTCTCTTTAAAAATGATAAAATCTGACCACACCAGTCCTGCAGTCCCACATGCCCACAGCCCGCTGGAGCTGCCCCCACTGGGTGGGGAGGGGGAGGCGAGAGAGGGGCTCCTTTAGCTTATTTGCATGCTTTCCACACCCTGTTTTCTCCATACCCCATTGTTTCCTAGACATCAAGGTCAAGGGTCAACTGCCAGCTTTGTATTCCTGTCGTTGTTTTTCTTATAACGGGATTAGGCGAAGGTGAAATATTTCTTGTAATCATGTCTCTAGCGAATGTGGAAAAAAAGAGAAGAAGCCAAGAGGGTTATGGGCTTCAAGAGACATGGAAGCAACGGTATATATATCGGGGGAAGCAAAGGATATTCCTATAGGTTTAATATGCAAAGTGTGTCTCTTGGAAGGATACAGTGGAAGATACCACCAGAGAAGAAATCATTAGAGTACTGTGTGTGGGGAAAGAAAATCTTATGGAACTGGGGAAAATACAAGAATGAAATGTCAACAGGGTTTGTTTCAGGAGGCACAGAGTAGCAACAATGCTGTCATGAAACTCCCTCCTATAGGAAATGAACACCTTCTGGCCAGTTCGGTCCATAAGCTCGACCTCTTGGCTCGCAGAGACACTCGAGCTTCTGGGCCCTGTGCCTGTCTTCCAGCTTCTTTCTCGCTGTGTGCTTCTCCCCACCCTCTCTTCTGGCCCTTCTGCTGCTGTGTCCAGCTTGGAGGACCCTAATGAAAGCAGCTCCTTGTGCTCTTGCCTGACGCTCTTTCCCCATCGGGTTCAGATACTAAGCTATGAGGCTGGCCAGCAATAGCGGTCACACTCCCACTGGTTGCAACACCAAAGAACAGGCTTGGAAGGAGTGGGGGGTGAAGGTTGGCCCCATCTCCACCGGCTGCTCCCCAAATGTCCCATCTAAATTTTAAAATGGTGGCTGATCAGTCAGAACATCAGTGTCTCCTATGTTGACCTTCTGGAACTTCCACTGGAGGTCACTCTTCCCACAAACCCGTCTTCACAAGCCCCTGAATTTTGACCAGCGATGCTTTGGGGAAACCAGTCCACGCGAGGCATCAAATATGTCTGAATCCCTTTAGGGCTCCTCCAGGATGTTGGCATTCCTCGAACAAACCCTACTTTGTCGTGGCGTATTACCGTTTTCACGAAAGGCCGAATACAGTTTGTGCTTATTTTACTTGAGATTTTTATATCTGTATCGTAGAGAAGAGTGGTCTATAGTTTCCTTTTTAAGTTTTAATAGCAGAAAACGAAAGGGGAAGTTTTTCAAGTGTTTGTAAGATTCGGAACATTTATTTATTTATTTTTGCTCTTTAAAGTTTATATGTTGATACAGTTTTCGAATTACAAAAAAAAAAGTTGCAAAGAGAGTTCCCATGAAACTTTCAAGCAGCCTCCCTACATACTAGGATAGAACATGACATAGTATGATTATTGAAATCAGGAAATTAACATTGATATAGTACCATTAGTGAGTCTACAGACTTTAGTCAAATGTTGCCACTAATGTCCTTTTTGTTGGTCCGGGATCCAGTCCAGAATCCCTCATTGTATTCAATTGTTGTGTGACACTGTCCCGTGGTCTTCTGTGTCCTGACCTTTACGCTGTTGGAAGATTTTGCAGAATGTCCCTCCATTTGGCTTAGTCTGATGTTTTCTTATGGTTAGACTGAGGTAAGGCATTTTTTAAAAAAATATTATTTATTTATTTATTTAATTGTGAGAGAGAGAGAGAGAGAGAGAGCGCATGTGCACATGTGAGTGGGGGGAGGGGCAGAGGAAGAGGGACAAGCAGCAGGGAGCCCAACAGTGCAGGGCTCAGTGCCATGACCCATGAAATCATGACCCATAAGATCATGACCTGAGCCAAAATCAAGAGACGGATGCTTAACCAACTGAGCCACCCAGGTACCCCCAGGGGTAAGGCATTTTTGACCAGAATGCCATGGAAATGATGTGCTCTTCTTAGCACATCAAATCAAGAGATAAAGGATGTTTCTATGCCTTGCTATGATACTGTCAATATTTTTCACTTGGTTAAGGTAGAGTCTCCCTGGTTTCTACACTGTCAAGTTACTATTCTTTCCTTTGTAGCTAACAGGTGTCTCGGGGAACTACTTTAAGTCTAAGCAAATAACCCATTCATCATCACACCTTTGGCCAACACACTGAGCATGCATTGATGATTCTTGCCTGCAAAAATTATTACTGTGACGTCTGCCAAATGGTGATTTTCTAATTCCATCATTCCTTCTACATTTAGTCATTGGAATTCTACCATTAAGGAAGCGTTGTCCGTTCTCCGTTTACTTACTTATTTATTCAATTTCAGTGTTTCCTTGGTGATTATTTTCAGAGCACTGAGGATAAATGTTAGAAGAGGAAGCAGAGACAGGGTAGAATCCTCTTTGAAAACATAAGACTGTGAAAGGAGAGAGATTACAGATGGACATATATTTTTATTTTATTTTTTAAAGACTTTATTTATTTATTTGAGAGAGAGAGAGCACAAGCAGCGAGAGTGGGAGAGGGAGAAGCAGACTCCCCGCTGAGCGGGGAGCCTGATGCAGGACTCAATCCCAGGACCCTGGGATCATGACCTGAGCCAGAGGCAGACACCCTACGGACTGAGCCACGCAGGCACCCCAGACATACATTTTTAAGTAAAGCAACTACAAAGAGCTGTACAAAGTGTTACGGAATCAGGTGCCACACGAGTGCCCTTGAGTGACAAGGGCACCTCCAGTCTCACCAACGGCTTGGGGAAGGTCAGAGTAGAAGGTGGAACAATGTGCCTGAGTGGTTGTAGTTCCAAGTTCTGGCCAGTAGGTGTCAGGTGTTGACCAGATCTCCAGGGCAGTGGCCTGGCCTCTGAGGACACGGAGACACGCAGGTGGAGCTCAGTAAGGGGGTGGGATACCACGCAAACCAAGGGGATGCAGGATGGGACTAAGTGGGCTTCATGGCATGCTCAGCTCCCTGGCAGTGAGCTCTAACAGGCAACTCTGCTTTCCTCCATCTTCAGGTTTGGGAATACCAAGGACATGGGGAAAGTCAAGGATGCCATGACTTCTCTAGGGTCTTCTTGGGCCTTGCAAGTGATGTCGCAATCCAACACCTCAATCCGGCGACCCAGTTCTTGATTCCTGGGCAGTTCCACCCCAGCGTCCCCACCCTGGCCACCTTGGGCTGTCTCCCTCTCCCCCTTTCTCCTTTTTTCGTGGTGGAAAAGAATAGGGATTGGGGAGCCTGGAGTCCGTGCCCACCCTTATCAAGTCGTGTGACTGCAGCGTGCCCTCTCAGTCTTCCGTGGCTCTGGTTCCTTATTTGTGAACTGGTGGCGTGCGGGGGTCCTGGTGGGGATGACGCATACAAATACTAGACGGGGCTCTGCGCGCCTTTCCAGCTCGAACTGCAGGCTGGAACCAGACCGTCGTCGTGTTCGCCCAAGGGTACTTTCTGTTTCTGTGTCTTTGGGGAAGTTGCTTTTTCTTGGTATTTTGGGAGTCAGGAAGAGAAAAGTCATTGGTGTACACATCTCTCAAAGCCTCAGGTAGGGCTGTGGCTTTTGACCAACAGTAACGTCCGACCTTGTGGCCAGTTTCAAGCGCCGTCAACAGATTATTGTGACACAGAGTCCCATTCAATAGTGGAAGTGGAAATTTCAGCCTTGCCCTGTGTTAATTCTGAAATCAAGGGCTATTCTTTCCTTGCGAGGGCTGCCGGCACAACGTTCTTACCCTCATTTTGTAAGCGTGGAAACGAGGCACAGGGCAGCGCAGGGACTCCCGCAATTCCGTGCTGAGTTTTTCCTGCCAGCGTGTCTGTGGGGGGAAGGAGAGGGGGGCCAGAAGAGGGCCTGGACTCAGGAGACGACCCCTCCCCCCGCTTCGGGGGCTGAGAAATGGCCCAGTGACAGCCACCGGCGGAGGAAGGGGGGATGTCAGCCCGGAGGCTGGAGGTGCGGTGCTGAAAGCCTGCCTTCTTGCAGAGGGGTGGGGGTCCAGGAGCCCGTCTGAGCACCAGCGGTGCAGGCATTTTAAAGGTTAAGAGCACCCAAAGAAAATAGAAGTAGGAGGAGGAAGTGGGGCGCTGGGTCGCAGTGAGAGAAGGAAGCAGCTCGTCGGAGCTTCCCCTTTCTCCTCCTTCCCCGAAGCCCCCACCCCAAGCCTCCCTCCGGCTCCGCCTACCCCTTTTGCGGGGTCGAGGCCGCGCTTCCGCTCCCCGGGACCGGCCGCACCTGACTCCCGGGGGGTGAGTGGCGCTCGGGACCCCTCCGGCCGCGGCCACCCACCCGTGGGGGCCCGTCCCTTCCAGGGCAGACGCACTCCACGCTGGGGCCGCAGCTCCCGTGCGGCGCGGGGTCTGCGGGACTCGGAGAAATGCGTGGGCCGGCCGGCCTCTCGCCCGCGCGCCCCGACCGCCAGGTGGCGCTAGAGACCGGCTGGGCCACCCGCCCCGCCCCGCCCCGCCCCGCCCCGCCGCGGCGTGGCCCCGCCCCCGGCCCGCCGTCCGAGCACAGCCCGGGCAGATGCTGGGACTCGCCGCGCGGCTCCAGCCCGGCGCGGTGGTCCGGACCGCACGCGAACCGCGGGGAGTCACCGCTGGAGAGGGGCTCGGCGCCCGGCGGGAACTGCAGGTGCGTGGCCGGGCGGGCGGCGAGGGCGAGGGCGTGCGCGGGGGTGTGGGGAGCAGCGTGGGGACCGTCGGGGAGCCGTGGGCTCTGAGAGCGGCGTTGGCCGCGGGCGGGCTGGGCAGCCCCGCTGTGTCCCGGCCCCAGGGGGCACGGGCGTCCGCGCATCTGCCCTCCCGGTACTCCCGGAGGCAGAAGGGGCGTCCGGGGGGCCACTGCCTAACCCTGGGGTGGTGCGCGTCCTCCCGCCTCCCTCGCAGGCCGGCCCGGGTGGGGGTCAGGAGCCCGCGCCCCTCCGCCTGGGGACCGTGGCGGTGAGCGTGGGCGTCGCCGCCAGGACCCCGGCGTCGCGGAGGTGCCTAGGCGCCGGCCGCTCTTCTAGAGCACTGCTCGTCGGCGCGGCGGCAGGAGCCGTGTTTACACCCAGGTGTCCCTGCGTGACTTCGCGGGTGCGTGTGTGCAGGTGTGTGCGCGTGCGCGCTGGCCCATTCCAGGCCCGGGGTAAATAAGCGAGAGGTTCAGGTCAGTAGGAGGAAGGCGATGGTTCAGGGGGAAAAGGAACGCGAGATGAAAGCAGCAGGATGTGGTATCAAGTGAGTTAACAAGCCTCTGCGCAGAGACGAGGGGTGGGTTTAGGCGAAATGAGGGCTAAAAGTAGGCCAGGTCGGCCCGGAAGGCCCCTTCTGGATCGCCCTTCCCTTCCTCCCTCCCGTGGTCGCTGCGTCTTCTCGTCCACACTCTTCCTCCTGGCCTGGCCCACCTGGTAAGGCGCTGGTTCCTAGAGCTCGTTAAAGCACACAGTCCCCAGGGCCGACTTTGGGGGGGTATGGGGGGGAGGTCTGGTATCTGTATTTTTCTAAAATTTGAATAAGCTCCTTCAGTGATGCCCTGGAGCCCTTGCTTGGGAGCCCCATGTGATGTGGAAAGGAGACTTGAGCTGCCTCCGGGGTCTTGCTGCGTGACCTTGAGCATCTTCTGCTCCTCCCCCAGCCCGTTGCCCTCTCTGTAAAATGGGCTGTAATAGTGGCCTCACGGGGCTGCGGGGAAATTCCATGAGAAAAGTGTGACGAGACTAGCTGCACATGGGAGCGGCTTCCTGGGTGTTTGCAGAACAGGGGCATGGAGATCAGGGGCTTCCCTGCCTCCTCCCCGTGCCCGCTGGGGCGTGCGTCCAGTAAGACAAAGAAGGTTTCTAATGGTCAAGCTCTCTCTTCCGGGATACCCTCTCTTTTCAGGATACCCTTCCCTGCTTTTTGAACCATAAGCAGCCAGAACTGTAAGGACAGGCAGGCTTGGGGTCTTTGTATATGGGGCCTCATTGGGGTTTTAAGCACCCCCCCCCACACACACCTCCAGCTTAAGGGGGAGATGATTATCTTCTCTCCCCAACTTGTAATAGAAGCAGACCACCTCCGCCCCCCTTGCTCGTTCCCATGCTGCTCTGTTTGCTGCTTTCCGGGATAATCCGTGGAAGCTAAGTGGAGGTACTAGGTGGAAAGTGTGTCTGGGGTTACTGGAGGAGTACTGATGATGAGGTTCTCCACACTGATCAGGGGGCCGCCTGGCTGAGAAGCGGCAAAGGAAGACAGCCAGAAGCCGCCAGTAGCCTCTTGGGCAGCCCAGAGGCCCCAGCTTGGATTCCCCTACGCACTCCGGCCTTGCTGACTCTGCCTTCCTTCCAAGGGTCTCACCCTGGTGGGCCGACCTGGCCAGCCCTGCGGGATCCCTGTGAACCCAAAGCCTTGTCTGGCTCAGCTGTGGGTGGGCTGAAGGCCTGGATCAGCGTCCTAAGGAAGGAAGCTTCTAGAGGGGCCAGAGAGTGATGAGCGGTCATTCAGTTTGATTTTTAAGCCTCTGGCGTAGATGTGTGTGGGAGGGGAACAAAGGAAGGGTTACATCTGACTTGTGCGCCAAGGGAAGATGAAATGTTCCTAGAGCAAACGTGTATGACGTATTAGGATAGTCTGTGGATTTGAAGACATACATATTTTCACATTTTAACGACTCAGACTTCAAGATGCATCTTACCGTTATAATAGACAGCAATATTTCTTTCTTGGTAGCGCACAAAATAATGGCTTTGGGGGCATGAGTGGTGGCCCACCACGGGTCCTTTCTGTTTGCTTCCAGGCTCGCGGCGGAGTTCTGGATAACTGGGGGTTTCCTTCCGGATAAGGGAGATAGAGCTGTAGCAAGGTGTCCCCAGTAGGAGGGTGGGGGCTGAGGGATAGGACGCAGGGGGTGACTGGTGACACAGAGCGGGCGCTGGGTCCTTCTTGGGTCTGGTGGGTCTACCAGTTGGGGTACTAGGCTCCAGCCTTACCCCAGCTCCCTGCTCAGCCTTGCTCTTGTTGCCGTGATCACGTAAGGCAACAAATCGGAGCAAGAATTTCGACTGTGAACCCTTCAGAGCTGCCACCACCCTCTGGAGACGGCTCATACCCCTTGGCATGGCTAGCCAGGCCTCCCGCCAGCCAGCTCAGGGCTACCCTGTTGCTGTATCTCCAGAAGCTCGGGCAAACCCCAGTGCCTTTGCACCTGCTATTCCTTCTCCACACATTGCCATTCCCTTCCTCTACTGCCCAGTGGACTGTGACTCCATCCCCCCCTTTCAAACTTCATCATGTTTGAAGTCTTTTCCAACCACCCCTCCCCACTCCCTGGCCCTGATCATTCCCCCTGTCCTCACCACACCTTGTGTGTCCTCCTGCCTGAGTGCTGACCCGTCTGGCCTACAGGGTCTGACCAGCAACCTGTTGGCTTGCTCACCTGAGCCACCTGATGGTATGTGTGGCTGTTAAGCTGTCACCATGAACGCCCCCCCCCCCAATGTCAGAGGCAAGAAATCCATGCATGCCAACAATGGGAGTTGCCCCTGTGCAGGAGGGTGGGGTCAGGAGGGAGGGGTGTGCTTTTCATTTTCGTGTCCTCTGGAGTCTTCTAGCTGCTGTTATTGACCTAGGCAAATGAGGCTGTGTGGTTTCCTTGTTGGGGGCAGGGGCTGGGGTGTGAGGGCTGAAGGTGGCGTCTCGGCTTCTGCCTCCCATGGAGTTGGTTGGCCTTATTTCTGCCCATCTCCTCCACTGCTAGGCACGCGACCTTGGGTCCGTAGGTGTGCATCCCCAAGGGTGTCCGTTGTCACCGGCATGGAGGTGTGTAACAGGTGCTCTCTGCAGTCCCTTCCTGAGCTCCCACCTTCCCCTAACTGGCTCAGCACTTCTCCACGGAACACCTTCCTTGTACCGGGCAGGTGCTGGGCTCCCTCCCTCCCTCCTGAGCAACACAGACAGTGTTCCTGTCCTCCCAAGATTCGAGATTCGTCAGGCGGGCAAGACGCTAGACTCACATCCCATTTCATCACAATGGTGAGGATTAATGGGGCCTGTGATTTTACACAAAGGGAGCTCCCTATAGCTTGGGGGGGGTGAAGGAAAGGCTTCCTTAGCGAAGTCTTATTCACGGTGAGACTTGAGAGATCCAGGAAAGAAAGAAACAAGAATGCCGATCACAATAATCTCTACCATGACGCCCTGAGCTCGCCCAGTGTGTGGCGTGGACCAGCGGCTCAGCGCCTTGGAGGCCATTCGTTCTATTAGTGGTGCTTCCCTTTTCCGCGGCACTTATCATCAGCACAGAGCGTGTTTCGCTGCTGCCCTGGGCCCCTGGCAGGAGGCCCTCGCCTCGGTGCCTTCACAGCGGCCCCCAGCAGCAAAGGGAGCCCCCATGGCACGCTGTCTGCTGGGCCTTTATTCTGTGCGTCTCCGGAGCGGCTGCCCTTACGGGGTTAACAAACCCTGGTTTTCTATCATCCGGTCACCCCCCACATCCTTCTTCTCCATCCAGAGCGGTCCTCCCCGGACCACAAAGTCCATGCAGGCGCTGAGGTCTGCGGGGCTTGGGGTCTGAGCGTCTGTGCTTGAATGGCCACGTGGTTTGGACTCTTGACACGAGTCACATCGTCACAGAGCCATTTCCACGCAGCTGGGCTGAGGAGGCCCACCTCCTCGGTGTGTTTTTCTGGGTTAGATCACATCTACACCTACCGCTCTTGCAGGAGACTTTTGAACGCTCTCTAGATAATGGGCTTCCTTGATAATGGAGATGATAGGTTATCTACCCCTCTTCCTCCCGCACAGCCAGAAAAAGGCACACGTGTGCGTACACACACAGACATGATTTCCCTCCCTCTCTCTTTCAAACTTTTGCATAAGAGGTCAGGGTCAGGATGCCTGGGTGGCGCAGTCGGTTAAGGGTCTGCTTTCTGCTCAGGTCCTGATTCCAGGGTCCTGGGATCGAGTCCTGCGTTGGGCTCCCTGCTCAGCGAGGAGCCTGCTTCTCCCTCTGCCTGCCATTCTCCCTGCTTGTGTCTGCTCTCTCTCTCTGACAAATAAATAAATGAAATCTTAAAAAAGAAAAAGGGTGCGTGGGAGGGGTGGGTGCAGGGGGTGAGCTCCCTAACCACTCATGGAGCCCCCGCCCACCATGCTTAACACTTTCTGGATTTCTCATCAAGTCTTGAATTCAGGCCATTTTCAAGATGATGAGAGAGCGTTACTTCTGCTCGCGGCGTCCTTACAAGAAGCCCTCTGCTCCGTCCCAGCACTGCTGTTTCTTAGCCCCAGCCGCTCCCAGCTCCCCAAGCGCCAGGGACCGGCCTGAGCCCAGGGCTTTGTTTCTCTGGTATGTGGGCCTGGTCAAGTACCACGTGTGATGAAGGTTTTCTTCAGTTCCTCATGACTAAGGATTTCTACAAGCATGAATGGAAGTGAAGTCTGTCAAATAGGTGTTGTCAGCATCTACCAGGAGATTCTTGCATCCTTTATCCTTGCCGTAGATTTGCGTGACACATGACATCATTAGCTTCCTTGGGTTGAGCCCGTCCTGCGTTTCTAGAACAAACCCCGTTTGGTCAAGGCATTTTTTATTCTTTAAATGCAGTGCCAGGTTTGACTTGCTCGGAACCTCTTTTGGATTTTTGCATCCTTACTCATAAGTGAGGTGGGCCTGCATGTTCCTGTTCTGTCCTGCGGTCGCCAGGTGGGGAGGAGCTCTGGCTCGGCCAAGTGACTTTGGAGGAGTTTCATCTTTTCCTGCACCCGGAGCCGGCGGCCTGAGCGGGGGCGGGGTGAGTGATCTGTTCCTGGAAAGTCGGCATAAAGGCTCTGGTCTTTAGTTCGTCCGCCCGCACGTCCTGGCCTCCGGGGGCCTTCTTCCCCTCCTCTTCTCCCTTCCTGAGCCTTCCAGGCACATGCACCTGCCGCCTCAGTGCCCCCCAGCCGGGGCCTGATGTCACCTTTGATACTTAGCCTCCGACAGGCAGCCATGAATTCCCATGAGTCCTTGCGTCCCGTGCCCTTCAGCGACGGGCTGGCCCAGTTCTGCTCCAGGTGCTGCGTCTGGTGGGGATGCTGATAAACCAGTTCAAACGCAGACGCAGGTAGCCAAGACCGTGATGACGTCATGCAGAAGGAGCAAAGAAGCAGAGAGGTTTTCCTCTAAGAAGAGGGCACCAGGGACAAGTCGTATCTATCTCCAGATGTTCGAAGGGCAGTGTCCTCGGGAAAAGGCGAAGGCTGCCTGCTCCGTGAGGATCCTTCTCCAGGAAGGAAAAGAACAGGACCTAAATAGGCCGCAGCTTGCTACAAGGAAGATCGCGGACAAATTCGGAGCGGATCAACAGTGGACTGCGTGGCCTTGTGGTAATGAGTTCCCCGTCAGGGGAAGCATTCAGGGGAAATACATGTCCTGTGTAGACATGATTGCCGTGAGAATGGAGGCCAAGATTGCTCCATCCCCAGGTCTCTAGTTCTCCAAATCGTAGCGGCCGCATCTGACTGGTTGTATACAATTCGGTTGTTCTGAGAACGGAATTTGAATTTAAGAAGTTCAGTGGCCATGAATAAACAAATCCCAAAGCTGGCCGGTTCCCCCACAGATACCACAGCCTGTTCCTCCCGAGCGGGGGTGCTTTGGTGGTCAGAAAAGTGTCGCCATCCAGGGCAGCGGACCCCGGGACCCTCGCTCACATCCTCTGCTGGAACATGGGCTTTTGGGGGGGGCTCTCTTGTTCTTGGCACCTTTCAACACCTGGTGAGGGACACGTGTCGAGCCCCACTTTGAGGATCCCCTTCCCGGACGGCTGTCCCACACCCGCTGTCAGGGCCCACCTTGCCCAACCTCCTGGTGATGGTACTAGGGATTGATGGCCTCTCGTCCGGGGGGTTTTGGAGCCAGTGTTTCATAGAACTTCGTGTTTTGCATTCACTTCTGTACTGACATCTTGGGAGTTTCGTTCTGAGAAGCCTCAAAGTCAGAGTTTTCCTTGTCCTGTTATTGCGCTTAAGGGAACCCAGGGGACTGCAGCGTGACGTTCAGACCCCAGGGTGGGGGTGGGCCTGGCCTCTGTCCCCGGGTCACCAGCTCATCCCTCCCCACCCCTTCCCTCCTGGATCACATGGGCTCCGTGACTCTCACAGCCTGTGGGTTGTGCCAGTCTGCTCTCCGAGTGTGGACTTGGAGGAGCTGCTCCTTCCCTCGTGGTGCCCGTCTTCATGGCAGGGCTCCGGGCCGCTGCCAAGGTCAGACCCCAGTGGCGCCCGGCCTCCCTCCACCCCGGCTTCTGTGTTGGACAGCTCCCTCCAAGGTCACAGTGGCTCCGTCATGGTGAATTCCAGTGGCCTCCTCCTCCCTGGCATGTCTCTGGAGTTTCCCAGGCCTCTGATGCCCACAGCTCCCCTGGAACTTTCTCTCATCCCGCCCGCACCTCCTCCTCCCGCCATCCCTGGGCACATCTCTGTCCCTCCCCCACACCTGCGCGGCCCTCTCCAAGTCCGTGCCTGCTGTTTCCACTTACTGCAGCTCCAACCCCTGTCGGGAGCCCAGCTCCTCACCCACAAAGCGGGCTTCCTCTGTAGACTTCCCCATTCTGGTCTCTGGTGACAACAGCATCCTAGACGTGAAAGCTTGGAGTCACCTCTGGGTCCTCCCTCCATCTTCCTGTTCTCCTCTCCCCGGCCAGTGTGGGGGCGCCGCCTCCCCCGGGGTCCTGGCTTCTCTCACTTCCCCACCCCGTGCTCTGCCACATGCCATTCAGCTTTTGTCACCGTGTGCCCGCCTGTGGGCCTTCCTTGCTTCGGCAGAAGACTCTTCCTACGAAAACCCTTTGTCACCATTCTGGGAAGCTTCTGGAAGCTTCTGGTGACGCCCTGCCTCAGGAGCAGGAAAAGCCCAGAGTCCTTAGCTTCCCATGTAGGTGTCCATGCCGAGTCCTGCTCTTGGAGTCTTTTCCACCCTCCTCCAGCCAGGCTGCCTGCCTCAGTTTCTCCAAGACCTAACGTGTGCTCTTGCCTCTGCCCTCCCCCTCCCGAGGAAGAGACGCCCCCCCCCCCGCCAACCATCGTGTTCACCCCCTTCTCCCCACTGCCAGTGGGGCCAGGGTTTGGCGGTGCTCTGTCCGTGTTGGCCCGTGGAGCCACCACACAGAGGAAGCCCGGGGCCCCAGCCTTGGATGGCAGGTGATTAACCCCCCCCCCCCCCCCGCCGTCTGAGATCTTGTGGGATTCAGTCATACCCCAACTCGGGCACTGCACCCTCCAGGCACCTCAGTGGATTCTGTGGGCATCCAAAGGAGCCAAACCCTGTGTCTTTGCCTTCCTGGACAGGACAAGGCAGATGTCGCCTACTGGGTCCCTCCAGGTGCTAGGGGCCCCTGGCAAACTCCACATGCTGAGAGCCCACTCCTTGGGGACCCTCGTCCCACCCTCCAGGTGAGTCAGGTTTAAGACGAGCAGTTCTGCAAGTCTGATGGTGGGGAAGCCTGGGGGAGCCAGCCCCAAACAAGTCACCCCCAGACCAGTGGCCCCTTCTATACAGGAACCAGGGGAAGTAAGGTGTCTGTTTGCAACATGATGTTTACAAGGCAGAGGGCCTTCCTGTCCTGCCTACCCGGCAGGCTGTGGGGCAATCGGGAGCTGTGTGTTCACAGGAGAGCGGAGCAAAGAGATGCTTGGAGCATCCCTAGGGGGGCCCGGCCATGCTGACCCTGGAAGAGACCAAGGGAAGTATAGAACTCAAGTTTTCAAATTGGGAGAAAGTAAAGTCCTACCAATAACTATTGTTAGTTTGCATGTTGTCCTTTACAGCTTAGAAAGCATTGTTCCCGAATGGGGCTCTGCTAGTCGAGAGGGAACCCTTTAGAGCAATGGGAGACTCCCTTCTGTCCCTCCCAAGCAACGTGATGGGTCAGGGTAAGCAAGGGTGAGGTTTGGGTTCCCCCCGCCCTTTGAATGGAAGTAATGCTTTGGAGAGGAAAGAGGGCTTTCCAGGGAGGAGAGAGCGGTGGGAAAGACTCCCCAGGAGAGAGAACGCTCCCATCCCGATTCATGCAACATGGGCTGTCACACTGTTCTCTGCGCCCCCTGAGAAACGGGCTGAGGGGGCTGAGACTGGCCTCCCTGCCTCCTCCAACATTTGTGGCAGTGGCCCTGGGCTTCCCCCAGCAGCCTGGGACACCCACAGAAGAGCACAAGCTTGTGTCCTGGATCCCCTACTGTCCTTGCGACTGACAGCAGCGTCTGCAGGGGTCTGGTAAAGCGCCTTGGGCTCTGGTGGCCCCGGGGGACAGGAATACTCTAGCGTTCTCTCTGGAGCAAGTGGGCGATCCAAAGATGGGGCTCACTGTTGCCGCCTGACCGGTCAGGCCCCGAGGTGGTTTTCTGCGGTGAATTCTTCCTCTGAACCCACGAGCTGCCCAGCCGCAGGGCTGGGGTGCACAGGACGCCTGTGAGCTCACGTCGGCCTGCGGGTCATGGTGTGATAGTATTGGTTTGGGTATAAGGTGCTCTAAGATGCAAAGGAACAACAAAAAGCAAGGGCGTGACTTTGAAAGAAATTGGTCATAAAGCCCCGACTTAGAGGACTAGCCTGGGGTGGCATCCAGAAAACACGTTTCTGAGCTAGTGATGCTGAGGGGCTCAGGACCGGGGCGTGCGAGCTGTGTGGGCTTGGGAGAGGAGGCCATTCTAGAAGGTGCCCGAGTCAGCTGGACAAACAGGGTGCTGGGGACTTGCGGGAGTTGGCAGAAGCGAGCCCTCGGGACCGTGTGGCATGTGTTGGAGGCCGTGGATACAGAAGGATACAGAAGTCCCACTCTCCGTTCTCCTGTTCTCCTGCCCCTGGCCCAAGGCAGCGAGCGTGCTGTCACCATCCAGCATTTTCCCGAGGTGGACGGAGAATGCTCCTTCTTGGACCAAGGCTCCGTTCTGCTGGCTCCCCATCAAGGCTCCTGTAACGGGGACTGTTGAAGGGATTGGGTTGGTACAGTCCCACCTCGGCCCCTCTGAGTTCAGTTCCCCCCTCCTCCTCCCCGGTCAGTGTGTTTGAAGGTCAGGGATTACTTCTCACTGCCTGTTACTCCTGCAGCCTGCCCAGTGGATGGAGGTGGGAACAAGATTATCATTTTGTTGTTGTTAAATAAAGACTTAATGCTTGAGAGCAATTTTAGGTTTGCAAGAAAATTGGAAGGAAGGTGCAGAGATTTCCCGTACACCCCCTGCCCCCCAACACATGCATAGCCTCCTTTGTTCTCAGCATCACCCACCAGGATGGCACGTTTGTAACCAAGGATGAACGTATGTTGACACGTGGTCATCACCCCAAATGCAGAGCTTACGTCAGGGCTCGCTGCTGGTATTGTGTATTCTGTGAGTTTTGGAAAACGTATAATGAGCGATATCCACCATTGGAATATTATACAGAGCATTTTGAACACCCTAGAAGTCCTCTGTGCCCTGCCTATTTATTTCTTCCTCTTCCAGCACCCCGGGCAATCACCCATCTTTATTGTCTTCGTAGCTTTGCCTTGGGGACGTAATTGTTCACGAAACCATCTGGTCTTATTTTAGGAGGGCAAGTTTTGTTAATTTCCAGACTGTATTCGCGTGGTCCCTTCTACCCAACCAGTAGGAGATTATCTCGAATTCATTCCAACTGTACCCTCTCAACTTGAATTGCTTCAGTACTAGCTGGCCAAGCCAGTGCGCGCCAAAGAGCGCCCGACCTTTACATAAGTCAGTCCCTGCTGCTGCTCCCCGGGAGGGGGATACACAGAGGTGGGCTTGCCGGAGAGAAGACACATGCTGCTTTTCTGGGAGCATGACTTCAGCTTCTATGATATGTCTCCTTACAGGGGAATTTGGGGGCACGCTCTGTGGTCTCTAAGGTCAGAGCATAAAACCTATTCCACAAGTTTGGGGAAAATCCTACAGGCTGTATCTAAATGACATAGTAACAGCCCAAACAAAAATCTAATTTTGCTTCTTTGCTCAGTATTGACTGAACTATTTAGTTAGTTGTGTTGATGTGCCTGTTGTATCAGAGAGACACAGCGTGGTCGTGGCATAAACAAGAGAAGCTTATTTCTCTCTCATGTAACAGGCTGAGCATAAGTCATCCAGGCTTTATATGACAACTTCGTAGGTGGGGAACCTGTGCTCCTTCTATCTTGTTGACCCGCCTGCCCGTACATGTGGCTTTCATCTCATGGTGCATAATGGCTGCCTAACAATGGCCATCATATCTGCGTTCCAGCTAGCCAGAGGAGGAAGGAGAAGGAAGGAGGCATTCCTCTTCCTTTCAAAGGCATGACATAGAAATTGCACTCATCAATATATTCCTGTATTCCAATGGCCAGAATGTAGCCACATGGCCACTGTAAGCTAAAATTTCTAAACGTTATATTATTGTAGAGGAAAGGAGAACGGATGTAGGAGGACAATTAGGAGTCTCCTCCACGTTTGGACTCCACTAGTTTGAGGTCTTTCTGAATCCTCACTGTCATATAAAGTTCCTTTATCCCTTCTGTTGTGTGTCCAGTGTGCCTTCTGAGCCCTAAGGAAAACCCTTAAAAAATGGCATTCTGTATCAAATCTATCCAAATGTTCATCTACAGATGAAGGGTAGACACAACGTGGCATATACGTGCAATGGAATATTATTTAGCCTCCAAAAGGAGTAAAATTCTGACATGTTCCAATATAGATGAACCTTGAGGACTTGATGTGACGCGAAATGAGCCAGTCGCAGAAGGACGAACACGGTATGGTTCCCCATATATGAGGAACCCAGAGTCGTCAAACTCGTAGGGACAGAAAGAAGACCAGTGATTACCAGGGGCCGGGGACTAGGAAGAGGGGGTTGGGGAGTTAGCATTGCATGGGTGTAGAGTGTCAGTTGGGGAAGATGAGGAAGTTCTGGAGACGGATGGCGTGGTGCTTACCCGACAACGTGAACGTCCTTAATGCCACGGAGCCGTGTCTTGAAAAAGGGCGTGCTTTAAAGGGCCCAGAGCTCAGTGCACACGAAGGCTGTCCACACCCTTTTAGATGTGGTTATAGAGCCAGTGGTGCATCCCTCTCTCTGTGCCCTTCTCCAGCTTGTGCTTCTCCATGTTCTCACAAGGCGCTAGCAGGGCTCGCTCAAATCCAGAGATGCTATTTTCATGCATTTTCTTGTCTTACGCTCTGTGAAGCCATTCCAGCCCCTGGTGATCCCCGGGTCCCTGCCTGCGTGTTCCCAGACTGCCTTTAATGGGCATGCGGAGAGCTCTGCGGGGGGGCTCCGGCTCAGAGACTGTAGCTCCCAAGATTCTATGCTTTTGATGTTCTCTAAAACCGGGACAGCCTTTTCTAGTGTCTGTCTCTGTCTTTGTCTCGCTCTCCATATTTCTCTTGTACATCTTTTCATTTTCTCTAGTTCTTCAAAGATGATCGGTAGCAGTCCCCTTTCACAAACTCTGGTTTCCTTATGACTCGGAGATGTATGTATCCTCATCTGCGATTCTCGGCTTCTCTTAAGCAGCAAACTCTCTATTTGACTTCAGAGCCGTCTGTGGCGGCTGTCTCTCCCCTGTCTCCTCTCACCCCCTTGTTGGTGTGATCTTCAGAATCCTAAGGCTCCGCCTGGTGTGTCAGGCGCTGATCGAAGGTTTGGCATTGGCCACACAAGGCCCTTGAAAAAACCTGTAACACGTAGCCTGCTGTCCAAGGCCATTCCCATCTGACACCCCAGCCCATGTGGCAAAATTTCCCAGTGTGCCCCGTACCATACTTGATCTTCCAGTGGAGCTGATCAACTGCCCTTCCCTAAAGAAATCATGCTTCCTCATGCCCATTGCCTCTGCCCATCTTCCCACCACTGAGCCTGAATCCCACCTCCGTCCATCTTCCCGCCGCTGAGCCTGAATCCCACCTCCGTCCATCTTCCCCAGCTGTGCCTGAATCCCACCTCCGTCCATCTTCCCACCGCTGTGCCTGAATCCCACCTCTGTCCATCTTCCCACCTCTGAGCCTGAATCCCACCTCTGTCCATCTTCCCACCACTGAGCCTGAATCCCACCTCTGTCCATCTTCCCACCACTGTGCCTGAATCCTACCTCCGTCCATCTTCCTACCGCTGTGCCTGAATCCTACCTCCGTCCATCTTCCTACTGCTAAGCCTGAATCCCACCTCTGTCCATCTTCCCACCACTGAGCCTGAATCCCACCTCTGTCCATCTTCCCACCATGTGCCTGAATCCCTCCTCTATCCTTTTCCCACTGCTGTGCCTGATTCCCAACTCCTTCCATCTTCCCACCATTATGCCTGAATCCCACCTCTGTCCATCTTCCTACCATTGTACCTGATTCCCACCTCTGTCCATCTTCCCACCATTGTGCCTGAATCCCTCCTCTATCCTCTTCCCACTGCTGTGCCTGATTCCCTCCTCTGTCCATCTTCGCACCACTGAGCCTGAATCCCACCTCTGTCCCTCTTCCCACCGCTGAGCCTGAATCCCAGGGCAGTTGTTCCTTCCTGAAGAGTTACCTTGGGAATTACCCTATCAGAGAGGCATTGCTAATTGACCTTCTCCCTCCTCCAGGGTCTTATAGCACCTGCCCCATACTGACCTCCACTGGATGCCTCACTCATTGGATACAGTCCAGTGTGAATGGTGCTGCTCTGAACTTTGTGGTGCGTGTCCTTCGAGTAAAAGTCTGGGAGTGGAATCACTGTGCCATGGGCCATGCACAGGTCCCACTTGAGTGGGCACTGCTAACTGGTTTTCCATTTGATAAGCAGCTGTCCTGGTTTGTACCCCACCCCCCACCTGCAGCCGTGAGGGTTCAAGGTGCTTCACATCCTCACAAACAGGGTTTTCTACGTTTTTCATTTTGGCCATTCCGGTGGGTGTGTGGTGGTGGTGTGTCGTGGTTTGAATTTACATTTCCCTTATGACTAATGAAATTGAGCACCTTTTCGTGTTTCTTGGCCATTTGGAGGGCCTCTTTCGTGAAAGATGGATTCAAGTCTTTTGCCTGTTTTTCTAGTGATTTCTGTCTGTTTCGTACTTTTCGGTGGTGGTGGTCCTGTCACTATGCATGGTGACCTCTCAGGAACCCATCTGCCCATCTGCCCACAAGCTCCTTGAGATTTCTGGACCCCCCCAGTGCCTACTAAGACCCTCCCGGAGTAGACCCTGCATATGGGCTTGCTGTTGGTTGAATAAACCCTCTTTGATCCATACTTTCCAGTAGGCTGACCATTCTCCTTGAGAAGGAGTGTTGGAGGAAGTAGACACTGGAGCCATTCTGCTTTCTCCCGAGCACCTGTAACTATTGCCCCACCCGCCCGGAGTGGCTAGCCTTATCCCCAGGCTTGCTAGCCTTATCCCCAGGCCTGGCTTCTGAGAAGAACTCTGCAGGCCCTTTTTGGTGTCTTTGGTGCTTTTCTCCAGCTTTCCTTTCCTGACATGTTCAGACCTCCCTTCTGTCTTTGACGTACATCCCAGGAATCACGCTTCCAAGACATCAGATAATCAGGGAAACAACAGTTTATCAGTTGGCTTGATTTTAACCGAAGGAAACTTTCCAGCTGCGGTCCAGGTGAAGCAGGCCCCCGTCCCGAGGCCTGGCTGCGAATCAGTTTGACGATTCATACGAGAAAAGCAGCATCCATATCTCAGTCAAGCGAGGTGTGCGTGATCCCATGTCCGTCTCTCTTCTTTTGTCATCCTTGAACTCTCTTTACTGTTCCCTCGTTCATTCATTATCCATTTGTTCATCCAACAAATATGTGCCAGGCACTCTTCTAAGCCCTTGTGGAGCTTACATTCTAATGGGGCTGGAGGAAAGGATAGGCAGCAAGTTTGATAAACAATAAGTAACATGTACAGTGTGTCCGTTGGTGGTAAGAGGTGGGAAAAATAAAACAGGATGTGCCAGGGGTGGGGGTTGCCAGAAGTCCTCCTTGAGAACCTAACATAAAGACTGGAAGGACGCGAGGGAGGGAGCCTAGCAGACATCTGGGAGAAGAGCACTCCAGGCAGCAGGAAGAGCAAGTGCAAAGGTCCTGAGGCAGGAGTGCGCCTGGTGTGTTGGCTGTGGTCATTCAAGCCCCCGAGAGGTGGTAGCTTCCAGGCGGGCATCAGCAGAGCTCAGGATCTGAAACAAAGGGCGGTGTATTCGTCATGTTTGTGTCTACCACAGCATCGAGCAAAATATCTTGTGGTCATATTCGCTTGATAAGGGAAGTTTTTCTTTGAGTAAATGCATTTAGGTTGGACACCGTCTAAAGGCTTCCTCCTGTCATGGCAAGCTCCAGCTGGCTAGTCCGATCTCTTACTCGACTGCTCAGAGCGCCAAGTGCAAGGCTTCTAGCAAATGAGGCAGGAGCTGCTTCACCTTATGACCCAGCTTGGGAAGCTACACGCTGTCGCATCTGCTGTCATCAGTTGGTCGAAGCAATCACAAGCCCGCTCAGGCTCCACTTCTTGACGGGCGAGGGGACAAGGCTGCTTGGCAGAAGAGGCTATGGGATGGGAGATGATGGGGTGACCCCATCCTGGGAAAATGCAGCCTCGTCACGTACCTCCTGTTTCCCTGGGGAAGAATTCTCGTCTTGTGTTGTCACCAGGCTGTGGAGGGTTTTCAGATATTTGCTGGGCAGCCCGGCCAGCATCAACTCCCAGCAGAAGGTGCTGGGACCAGCGGCCTCCCTCCTCCCACAGCTGCCCAACCCCTGCCCCAGGGATGAGGACCCCCCCACCCCCAGGCGTGGGGATGGTGGGGAGTCGGGCACAGAGCTTGTGCCCTGCAAAGTAAGTACACTCCCGGGGCACAGCCGACGACCTTGTATCGCTATCTTTTTGCTCATGTGATAACGGATGATGGTGTCTTCAGATTGGAGAATGCCCTTGTTCTTAAGGGAAGTGTTAGATTGAACCGTATGAACTTGCTGATACTCGCTCCGGTTTGATACAGTTCGATCTGGTATGTAGCAGTGAGTTGTCATGATACCTGCAATAGCGGCTTACTTTCATTTTTTTAATAATATTTTTTTATTATGTTATGTTAGTTACCGTACAGTACATCCTTAGTTTTTGATGTAGTGTTCCGTGATTCATTATGTGAGGCTTACTTTCAAATGGTTGAGCAACAGGTGTGTGCGTGTGTGTGTGTGTGTGTGTGTGACAACTTAAGGATCCCTCTGCCCACTGGCATAGCAGCCAAATAGGAGTAAGGCCCAAGGCAGACTGAGGCAGGGCCCCTCTGCCTGCCTTCCACCCGTGACCCCCACCCACAGCCTGACCCTGACCCTGACCTGTGTCCGGCTGCAGGTGGGGCTCGTTGGGCCTGCAGGCCGAACTGTGCAGCCCATAGGACTTGCCCCCAGCCTGCATGGGTGAGGCGAGGTTGCTCAGTCTCTGTGCGTACAGACCCCCTCCCCTGCTGGAATGGCTGGCAGGGAAGGAGGCATCTATCTGCTCAGGGCCTGGGGCGTCCGCTGTGGATGAGGCACGGGAGTGGGCAGGGGAACCACTGAGTGGGCTCTGGTTAGGGATGAGGAGGGAAGAGGGCTGGGGCGGGGAAGGGGTGCAGAGAGGGGTTCTCCAGGGGCCGGGGGGGGGGTTTCCTGGAGGGGTGGGCAGGCAGGAGCAGGGTATGCTTCCTGGGGAGGGGAGAAGGGGGCTGACCCTCAGCTCAGCTCCAGGGTCCGTACTTCCCTCCTGGGCTTTTTTTTTTTTTTTTTTTCTTTTTTTTTTTTTGGCTGTTATTTATTTATTAGAGAGAGAGAGAGCGCCCACAAGTGTACAAGTGGGGGGAAGGGCAGAGGGAGAAGCAGACTCCCCGCTGAGCAAGGAGCCCAATGTGGGGCTCGATCCCAGGACCCTGAGATCATGACCTGAGCCGAAGGCAGACACTTCACCGACTGAGCCACCCAGGTGCCCCCGTCCCGGGCTTTTGAAAGAGGCAGGACCGTGTGTGTATGTGTGTGTGTGTATGGGGGGGAGAGTCACTTGCAAGGAGTCCCGGGGTGCCTCGCCCTCCTCTAGGGGTAACTTGGCCCCACGGGCTCGCCCAAAAGCCCCTGCACCACCAGCCTGGAAATTCTCGGAGAAATCGACAGGCCTGGGGAAGCCCACGCACGTGACCCCCAGCGGGGTCTTCCTGCAGAGAGGTCGCCCCAGCGCTCCCGGCCCCGCGCCCCTGTGCACCCTGGAGCTGCAGACCTCTCCGGCCGCCACATCCTGTGCCCCGGGGTGCGCGGGGTGCGCGGTGCTCTCGAAGCACAGGCCAGATGTGCAAATTCTGCGGCCGTGCCCGGGGCGAGTGCAGCACGGCTTGCTTTTCTTGGAAATCATTGGTGATTTGTTAGAAAAACAGGAAACACTGGGGCTGCTGCTGTGCATTTTGACTTTTCTGTTTTTGTTTTTGAACTTTTTTCATCTGTCCCAGGCCCAGAACGTGTTAAGGGTATTTCTGGCCAACTCTGGCCTTCAAGCCCCTCCTCACCATTCATCCCCGTCGCCCATTCTCTCTCTCTCTCTCTCTCTGTCCCTCTTGCCTTGTGCCCCCTTCTCCCCCCCTCCCACCCCCAGTCACTGCTGTGGTGAGCAGGCAGGGCTCCAGAACCATAGAAACAGGTGTTGTATTTCGGTGATGCCGTCACTCGGTGATGCAG
This sequence comes from Ursus americanus, assembly GCF_024610735.1. Classification (NCBI taxonomy): domain Eukaryota; kingdom Metazoa; phylum Chordata; class Mammalia; order Carnivora; family Ursidae; genus Ursus; species Ursus americanus. The sequence continues at coordinate 63,698,513 of NC_142140.1, read as the reverse complement.
GGGTATGTGCTTCTGTGGAGTCGGGCTTCCCTGCACCTGTCTCACCCCCACCCCCCGCCTGCAGTCCCCCCACCTTTATCACCGTGGTTAGACAGGAAGCAAAGTGGTCTCTGTGCACCGGGATCACTGCAGCTGGGGCTGCTGTCCCCTTGCCAGGGGACGGAGGGGGGTGACGTAGCTGGGAAGGGACATGCTTCATCTCTCCTGGGTCAGACTGGAGCTGCAGGGGCCCTCAGAAGGCGCTTTTTCTCTGGAGACACTGAGGCCAAAGCAGAGGGGACTCTGCACGGGCCCCAGACAGGGTGCCTTGACTAGAGAAAGAATGGGAAGGGGCTGAAGAGGTCTGGGTCCAAGCACAGGCTCTGCCCCAAACCATCCCCTCCCTGGCTGTGTCTCAGAACGGCAGGAGGTGTGTGTGGTGGGGGGTGGAGTGGGGTGGAGCTGTGGTCACTTTGTGCCCTGAGCCTGTAGTAAAAGGCCAGAAAGCCCCCCCTTTGGTGCTCACCACTTGGTGAGTTTCCCCTGGGTCTCATCTTGGGCGAGGTCTGAGCATGCCTGATGGTTGGTTTGGGGCTGTATTCAAGTATTTTTGCTGTCCATTCCCCTCCCCATAATGGGCCACTATGGAGAGGCCCATCTCCCATTTTATGGATGAAGAAACTGAGGTCCACAGAGGTTACACGCTTAACCCATTGTTTTCTGTTACCCAAGCAGGCCCCCAGGAGGCCGGAGGGCCAGTGGCTCTCTACCCAGGGAACTGCTATGCCCCCTTGGCCCCCCCTTGCCGGGCCCTGCCCTGGGTTTTCATTCAGTGTCTCTGTACCACACATTTAGCTGGGGCCTCCCCCTCTCCCAGGGGAACCGCGCTTAGGGGCTGCCCTTCTGAAGTCATACAAGAAGTCTGATATGAGAGATTAGAAACTCCCCACACCTCTCCAGGGTGTTATTTTAAGAAGGCATCAAACTGTCTGAGAGGGCTAGGATGGGTCAGACTAAGAATAAGATGGGAACCAGCAGGAGAAATGGAAACAGTATTTAGGGCGCTTCCCAGAAGAGAAGTGCATTTGAGGAGTTCCAGACTAGGGAAGGAGAGCGAGCAGGAAGGTGACCCGTCCTCACAGCAGGACTCCTGAATACGGTGACCAGCCAGAGGCAACGACAGGCCCTGCTCTCCTGGCCCACATGCCTTTTCCTCTGGGTCACGCAGCTTCCGGGGAGCAGCGGCTCTCACCCAGGGGGTCCAAGAACTTGCATGGGAAACGTGCGCCCTTTTTGTCGTCACCCACCTCTAACTGAAGCTCGGGGTTTCCTTCCATTATGAACGCAGACAGCAAGCCATAGTCACATTAGCAGCACCTGTGACCCGGTCCCCAGCAGAAATCCAGATGCGGTCCTATCACTTGGTTATGTTGCGAGCACCTCAAATGTCATTTATGCTTTTGACTACTTTCAAGTGATAATAGTGCTTAGACCCGCGGCTGGGTTTCGTTATTTAACGTGTTCATGAAAAGAACATAAATGACCATTTCACAAGGTTGATTATTACAAAAAATTGGGAACTGTGTTTCAGCGTCATTCATTTCCTTGCAGTCCTATGTATTTTGTTCTGTGCGTTGGAAACATTATTCTGAAGAGGGGTCTGCAGACTTCAGATCTAGGGCATAAAAAGGTTAGGAATTCCTGCTGCTAGAGCAACTAGGGAAAGAATTCTAGATGTTACCTGAGAGCTGAGGAGGGCTTTGATGTTGGGCAGACCTGACTGGCATCCTTCCTGCAGACCCTGAGAAAGTGGCTTCATTTCTCAGAGCCATAGTCTCCTCATGTGTCAGTGGAGGTAAAAGAAGGTCTACCTCGAAAGCTTGCTCTGTGCATAAGCCTACCTGGTCGGGTGCCTCCTTCCCATGATGGGAAGGAGTTGGTGGTAGTGGCAGTGGTTTATTTAAGCCCACGAGACTCAAGCAGGCGTCTTTGTTTTATTATTACAGAGGAGAGTCCAGGCTAGGCTCCTTTCTTACCATCCTTCATGCACACCTGGAGAATGTCTCTCATCTTATTCTTTTGCTCTGAGCTGGAGCAGGTGGCCTTCAGGTATCCAATATGAATGTTGATCCATAAACTGAAATATTAAGAACTAGCCATGATATGGCCATGTACTGGAATACTATTCAGTCGTGAAAAGGAATACATACTATAATACACATGGATGAATCTAGAAAACACACTAAGTAAAAAAAAAAAACAAAAAAAAAACTAGATGCCAAAAATGGTATGTTGTGATTCCGTTTATATGAAATGTCCAGAATAAGGAAATTCATAGACACGGAGAGTAGATTAGTGGTTGCCAGATGATGGGGGAGGGAGAAGTCACTGCTACTAGGTATGAGGTTTCTTTCTGGAGTGATGGAAATGTTCTGGATTTAGATTGTGGTGATGGATACACAACAGAGTGGATATGCTGAAAGCACTAAAGTGTGCACCTTAAAATGGTGAATATTCTGTTATGTAAATTATATCTGAATTTTAAAAAGTTAAAACCACTACCAATCCCATGGACATTAAAATAAAGGAATATTATAAAAAAACTCTGTATCCATAAATTTGATAACTTAGACAAAATGGACCAATTCCTGAAAGACACAGTCAAAGCTCACACAAGGATGAATCATTGGAATAGATCTATATCTACTAAAGAAATTTAATCAATAATTAATAACCTTCCAAAACAGAAAGCACCAGGCCCAGATCTGGTGAATTTTACCAAACATTTAAAGAACAAATGATATCAATTCTTTACAATATGTTCCAGATTGTCTATGTAGAAAATCTTAAAGAATTGACCAAAAACAAACCGACCAGCCTGGAACTAATAAGTGATGATGGGAAGGTTGCAAGATACAAGATTAATACAAAGAAGTCTGTCATTTTCCTATATACCAGCAATAAGCTATTGGAATTTGAAATAAAAACTATAACACCATTGACATTAGCACTAAAAAAAATAAATACTTAGGAATAAATCCAACAACATATGTACAGAATCTATATTAGGAAAACTACAAAACCCTAGTGAATGAAATCACAGAAGATCTAATAAATGGAAAGATATTCCATGTTCATGGATAGGCAGACTCAATATTGTTACTATGCCAGTTCTTCCGAACTTGAGCTGCAAATTCCATGCCATTCCAATCAAAATCCCAACAAATTACTTTGTCTGTGTCAACAAGCTGATTCTAAAGTTCATATGGAAAGGCAAAAGATGCCAAATAGCCAACACAATATTGAATAAAAAGAACGAAGTTGGAGAACTGACACTTCTGACTTCAAGATTTATTATAAAGCTATAATAATCAAAATAATGTGATACAGGTGAAAGAATAGACAAATAGATGAGTGGAATGGAATCAAGAGCCCAGAAATAGTCCAACACAAACACTGATCTTTAACAAAGAACGAAGGCGATTCAATGAAGAAAGGATAGTCTTTCTAACAAATGATGCCGGAACAATGGGGTATCCACAGCAAAAAGTAAATGGAGACATTAAGCTTTCACAAAATTAATTCAAAATGGATCATACACCTACATGTAAAATAGAAAAACCATAAAACACCTAGAAGATAATAGGAGAAAACCTGGATGACCTTGGGTTTGGCAATGAGTTTTTAGGTACAATACCAAAACTATGATCCATGAAAGAAAAATTTGATGAGTTGGACTCTGTTAACATGAAAACTTCTGCTCTGTTAAAGACACTGTAAAGGGAATGAAAAAACAAGCCACAGACTGAAAGAAATTATTTGCAAAACATTTTTTTTGGTAAAGAACTTATATCCAGATTATACAAAGAATAAACAACCCAATTTAAAAATAGGCAATAGTGTAGAGACCAGGAGAGGCAAGGGCTGGCGGGGGGCGGGGGTTGTTCCTAAGTGCTGACTGTATTCTGCTTCTTTTTTTTTTTTTTTTTTTTTAAAGGTTTTATTTATTTATTTGACAGAGATAGAAACAGCCAGTGAGAGAGGGAACACAAGCAGGGGGAGTGGGAGAGGAAGAAGCAGGCTCATAGCGGAAGAGCCTGATGTGGGGCTCGATCCCATAACGCCGGGATCACGCCCTGAGCCGAAGGCAGACGCTTAACCGCTGTGCCACCCAGGCGCCCCTGTATTCTGCTTCTTGATCTGGGTGCTGGTTCTGTGGCTGTGATCACTTTGTGAAAGCTCATTACACTACTCTTATGATCTGTGTACATTTTGTACATAACGTCATACTTGAATAAAAATTTCACTTTAAAAAATAAAAATAATAAATCGGCAGAAGATCTGAACTGCTCACCAAAGAAGATATACAGATGGCAAATAAACATATAAAAAGAGGCTCCGCATCATATGTCCCAAGGGAAATTGGAAGTTAAAATGAGATACCAGTACCTCACCTATGAGAATGGCGAAAATCCAAAACACTGACAACACCAAATGCTGGCGAGGATGTGGAAAAACAGGAACTCTGGTTCATTGCTGGTAGGAATGCAGAATGGTACAGCCACTTTGGAAGACAGTCTGGCGGTTTCTTAGAAAGTTAGGACGTTTTGCCATATGATCTAGCCGTTGGGCTTCTAGGTATTTGCCAAAAGGAGTTGAAAGCTTATTTCCACACAAAAACCTGCACCTTTATTCATAATTGCCACAAATTGGTATCCACCAAGATGTCTTTCAGTAGGTGAGTGGAGAAACAAATTATGGTATATCCATAGAACAAAATGCTATTTAGTAACAAAGCTATGAAGACACACAAAACCACAGAGGGGCCTTAAATGCATATCACTCAGTGCAAGAGGCCAGTCTGAAAAGTCTACATAACGTATCACGCCAAGCGTGTGACATTTTGGTAAAGGCAAAACTGTAGAGACAGTACAAAGATCAGTGGTTGCCAGGGGTTGAAAAGAGAGGAAGGGATGAATAGATTACAGCACAGGGGATTTTTAGAGCAGCAAAACAATTCTTTTTGATACTGGCACGGCAGGTACATGGCATTTTGTATTTGGTAACTGTCGATAACACTGTATAATTGTATAACACAAAGATGGACCCCTAAAAGGAACTGGGGACTTTGGTTAATACTATTGTATCAATGTCAGTTCATCCATTGTAACAAATACACCACAGTAATGGGAGGTATTAATAAAAGGGGAAACTGTGGGCGGGAGGGAGTTGGGGGGTCAGAAAAAGTATGTGGGAACTCTGTACTTTCTGTTCGTGTTTTTCTGTAAACCTACGACCGCTCTACAAATTGCAGTTGACGAAAAGAAAAAAAGCACCCATTTCTTGCCTCTTCTTACATCAATTGAAATCTAGCTCTGAGTTTCACTCGTCCTGCCAGGAGCTGTCCAGGAGCTCAGAGTTTTTCATTTTCCCCCCACAAACCTTCCCCGACGTGGTTACCTTCTTAGCACGGAGGCAGTGAGGGGAGGGAACGGTATACAGGAGACACATTAATAGCATGGTAAATCGTCCTGTACTCTGTGGCCTTAGGAACGGCTCCCGGAAAGCTTGCCTTCTGACCTGAATCTCTTCCTTCAGTCCCAGGAAAGGAAATACAGGAGGAAGGAGGATTCTCTGGGGCAACCTGTCCCCACCACGGGCAGCCAAAAATGACCTGCTCGACACCTCCGAGGACCGACTCACTGGGAGGTTACAGTAGGTGTGATTTCCCCCAAAGCCTGAGGAAGATCCCCTATTGCTCGTATGGTCACAGCATTGTGGCATCACGTCGGGGTGGGGCTTTTGGTTTGCAGGGCACATTTGCTCACTCACGTGTCCAGGGAGGATCTGTCGGGGGCCTTGCACCAGAGGCTGGACGTAGAACCAGTTGTATGGCGGATGGGCTGCCGTTGGACAGCTGAGAGCCCAGTAGAGGAAGCAGTTACAACATAGGCATAGGGGGACCAGGGGCAGGAGTGGGCACCCAGCCCAGCCTGCGAGTCAGGAAGGCTTCCCTGATGAAGTGACTTTATAAATGTAGACAGAAGAATGCATATTAGCCACAGCAGAAGCAGGGGAAGGTGGTGGAAATGTTTCAGGCAGAGGGAGTCCAGGCAGGGAGATGTCCATTATGGAGAGGGAAGGGGAGGGTGTGAAACTGGCTAGGGAGGAAGGGCCCAGACCTCTCAGGATTCTTACAATCCAGGTTGGGGGTTGAACCTTGTCCTAAGGCAATGAAAAGACCATTAGCTTTAAGGGACAGGGAAGGAGTGATAATCAGATGCACGTTTTGGGGGACAACTCTGTGTAGAACACCATGTCTGTGCTGTGATCCCATCTAGGCTCAAAGAAAATGCATGAGTGTAGGTATGTATGTGGGCATATTCATGCATGTAAAAAGGACTGGAAGTATAACAGATCGGACAGGTGGCAAATGTCCGTGTGTTTGAAAGAGGAAAGTGGGGTGCGCGTGGGGTGCAGATCAATGGTCAGGCTGAGAAGAACTTTAAAGATTTATTCTGTACCCGTAGGAATTGCTTGAGTCTTTAACAACATTTTTTATTGAGGTCTGGTTTATATGCAGTGAATACACACATTTTATTACAGAGTTTGATGAGTTCCAGAAAATAAGTATACCTGTTCAGCCTGTATTCTTGGCAAGAGATAGAATATTTCCATCATCCCAGAAAGTTCCCTCTGCCCATTCCTGGTCAGCTCTCCTGGTACCAGCCAGAGGTAACTGCCATTTTTATTTTCTTCACCGTAGATTAGTTCCGCCTATTCAAGGACTTCTCGTAAGAGCAGTCATGGAGTATCTTTCTGTGTCCAGCTTCCCACGCACACCATGTTTTTCTCTTCATCCATACTGTTACTTGCACGAGCAGTTTGCTTTCTTGTTTTGTTTTGTTCCTTGCATTGCTGAGTAAATGGGTAAACATGTGCCAAATATGTTCTCGCTTTCTCTGTTGATGGATCAGGCTGTTTTCCGTTTGACGCCACGATAAGTGAAGCTGCTATGAACATTTTTGCACAAGTCTTTTTGTCAATGTATGTCCTCACTTATTTTGGGTAAACAAGCAGAATTATTGGGTCAAAATGGTAGGTATTTATTAACTTTACAAAGCCGCCAAACAGATTTTCAAAGTCGCTGAACCATTTGATGCTTGTGCCATATCCTTGCCAATATGGTATCGTTAATCGTGTTAACGTTAGCTATTCTGGTATAGCATGATCTGGTTGTGGTTTTAAATCTCCGTTTCCCTGAGAACTAATGATGGTGAGCATATTTTCACGGGTGTATCGACCACTCGGCTATCTCTTGTGATGCGTCCATTCCTATGTGTTCAATTCCAAGTTGCAAGTCATTTGTCAGATACGTGTATCGGGAATATTTTCGCCCAGTCTATAGCCATTCTATAATCTGGTCATTTCAGAAGCGTTATATAAATTGAATCATACTGTAGATCATCTTTTCGGATTGGCTTTTCAATTCATCATAATCTTCTGCAGATTCATCCTGTTTGTGGTGTGTATCAATAATTATTTCCTTTTTATTGCCGCGTAGTATTCCACAGTATAGATGTACCGTAGTTTGTTGAACTCCTACCCCCACTAAAGGACATCTGGGTTATTTTCAGTTTGGGGCTATGATGAATAAAGCCTCTATAAACTTTCATGTACAGGTTTTGGGGTGAACATAACTTTTCATTTCTGTGAGATAAACGCCAAGGGGTGCAACTGCTGGGGCCTATGGCAGTTCCAATGGATGTATTTAGTGCTATGAATTTCCCTCTCAACCTGCTTTAGCCGTATCCCACAACCTTTGATATGTTAGATATTCCTTTTCATTCCATTCACTGTACTTTTGGATTTCTCTTGAGACTTCCTCTCTGACCCATGGGTTTTCCAGATGTGCGTTTAGTTTCTAAGTGTTTGGAGGTTGTCTGTTATCTTTCTGTTTGCTTTCTAGTTTGACTCCATTGTAGTCAGAGAACACACTCTGTATGATTTCAGTTCTTTTACATTTGTTGAGGTTGGATTTATGGCCTGGATATGGTCTACCTCGGTACATGTCTCATGGGTACTTGAAAAGAATGTGGGTTTTGCTGGCATGGGGTGGGGTGTTCTGTAAGTGTCGATTAGATCCTGTTGGTTGATGGTGTGACTTAGTTCCTATAGGTCCTTGCTGGTTTTCTATATAGTTGCTCTCTAAATTGTTGAGAGAAGGAGGTTGATGTCTCCAGCTGTAATTATGGGTTTGTCTAGTTTTCCTTTCCATTTTATCAATTTTTACTTCATGTAGTTTGCAATGTCATTGTTTGGGGAAACACGTTTGGGATTGCTGTGTCTTCTGGGTGGCTTGACCTTTTTGTCATTCTATAATGTCACTCTCTGTCTCTGGTAATTTTCTTTCTCTAAATTGTACTTTTTCTGATATTAATATAGCCATTCCTGTTGTTGTTTTTAAGTAATGTTTACATGGTATGTCTTTTGCCCACATACTGCTTTCAATCTGCCAGTATCATTATACTTGTGAGTTTATTATGGACAGTAATGTTTTGCAATCCACTACTGATCTCTGTCTTAAATTGATATATTTAGCACATTTACATTTAATGAAATTATTGATATGTTACGGCTTAAGTCTGCTATTTTATTATTTGTTTTCTGGACTTTTTGTTTGTTTTTGTTGTTGTTTCTGGGTTCCTCCCCCACCCTCTGCCCACCACCTTCCTCTGGATTACTTGAACAACTTTTAGAATTCATTTTCACTTATCTGTAGTGTGTTTGTATATATCTCTTTGTATAGCTTTTTTAGTCTCTGCTCTACCTATTATATTTTATATACACATCACAGTTGAACGATGTCATTTTACAGTTCTAATGGAGCGTAGAAGCTTTACTTCCCTTTAGGCCCCTTTACCTTTTCTCATTTATAATATGATAGTCTTAAGTATTTACACTGCACACACTTAGAACCACATCAGATGGTGTTATAATTTTTGATTCGACCATCAAATATAATTTAGAAAACACAGGAGGAGAAGGAAAGTCTATTGTATATATCTAGATATGTGCTTGCCACGTTCTGTCTTCATTCCTGATGTTTCAAGATACTTTTTTCTTTTTTTAATCATGCTCTTTCTGTTGAGAGAATTTCCGTCAGTCATTCTTTTAGGGTTTTATGCTGGTGACAAATTCTCTTAGCTTTCCTTCCTCTAAGAATGTCTTAATTTCTTTTTCATTCCTGAAAGGTATTTTCTCTGGATGTAGGATTTGGGGTTGGCTGTTCATTAAGCATTTGAAAAATGTTGTCTGTTCCTTTTGGCCTTCACGACTTCTGATGAGAAATCCACTGTCATTGAATTGTGTTCCCTCTAAGAGAAGGTGGTATTCCTCTCTTGCTGCTTTCAAGATGTCTTTACTTTGTCTTTAGTTTTCAGAAGTGTAACTGTGATGTATCTTGGTGTGTATTTCTTGGCTTTATCCTGTCTAGGGTTCACATAGCTTCTTGAATCTGTAGTTTTATGTATTTTGCCAAATTTGCAAGTTTTCAGCCACCGTTTCTTTGAGTACTTTTCCAGCGTTGCCCTCTGCCACTTGGACTCAGACAATGTGCATGTTAGACCTTTTGTTAGAGCCCCACAGGTCCCTGAGGCTCTGTTCATTTTTCTCTAGTTGGTTTCCTCTCTGTTGTTCAGCTTGGGTAACATGGTTCTGGATTCAAGTTCATTTATTCTTTCCTCAGTCCTCTCCATCTGCTGTGGAGCCTGTCCACTAAGGTGGTTTCGTTTTGTTTTGTTTTGTTTTTAAGATTTTATTTATTTGACAGAGAGAGACACAGCGAGAGAGGGAACACAAGCAGGGGAAGTGGGAGAGGGAGAAGCAGGCTTCCTGCCAAGCAGGGAGCCCGATGCAGGGCTCATTCCCAGGACCCTGGGATCATGACCTGAGCTGAAGGCAGACGCTTAACGACTGAGCCACCCAGGCACCCCTCCACTGAGGTTTTTATTTCACGTTATTGTATCTTTCCATTCTAGAATTTCCATGGCTATGCATTCCTATCTTCTATTTCTTTCTGAGACTTTCTGAGTTTTTATTTGTTTATAACTGCCCATGAAGCATTTTTTATGACGCTGCTTTAAAAGCTTGGTCTTTTTTCACTCAGTTGGTATAATTCCCTTCATTTCATTCCTTGTCCTTGGTGTGACAGGTTATTTTCCATTGACACCTGGCATTTGGGGTATTATAAGAGTTACGAGGCTCTGGATCTTATTTAAACCCCGTTTTAGCTGGTTTCCTCTAACACTTCCCTGTATGGACGGGGCACTGCCTCATTACTACCAGGGGAGGGTGGAAGTCCAGGTTTCATTCTCAGCTTTCATTGATGACAAGGAGGTTCTCCTTATTACTTCTGGGTGGAGTGGGAACTGTGGCTTCCAGCTAGGCTTCCACTGATGCCTCCCTGCCTGGGAGGCACAAGGATGTCTCATTACTGCTCCATCGACACCATGGGGTAGAGGAAGTGACCTCATCACCGCTGGGCAGCAGTGAAAGTCCTGGCTCTCACTAGGCTGCTTCTGACACCACCGTAGTCAGGGGGTGGGGCTGGGGGGCTCTTGACTGTCGGTGGGGCTGGAAGTCCAGGATCCCTGGTAGGGGGCTCGTTACTGGCAGAGGAGAAGAAAGGCCTGGCTTTCTCAGACACCACCCATTGGGGGAGGAGGGGTCAGGCCCCTCAGCGCCTGGCCAGAGAGAAGTTTAGGCCCCCCATTTGGCCTTTGCTAGCAGAGATGGTGGCATTGTTTTTTCTGTGGTGTTTGGCTGGAGTAGAGCGGTTATTATCTAAAACTTCTGTGTCTTGCTAGGCTGCCTCTTTCCTGATCTTTGGCTGGAAAGAGCAGGCTTGTCTTGGGGCTTTTTCTGTCTGTACATTGGTGTTTCCAGGTTGTTGGCTCCTCACGTCCAAGTCTGGGATATATGAGGCAAAAAGGAAATCCTTTTCGACCATGTTCACCGTCATGTCCCTTCTTATTCTCAAGATCCTTTGCCTTCTCTCTACTTCGTAGGTTAGTTTTATATATAATGTCCAGGGCTTATAGCTGTACTTAGCAGGAAGAATAGGGACAAGTACATCTACTCCACTTTGCCAGACCATCGTCTGTTTTTCATACACTTAACACCTGTTATTTGTGTGATCAAAAATAATGTATAGGGGCGCCTGGGTGGCACAGCGGTTAAGCGCCTGCCTTCGGCTCAGGGCGTGATCCCGGCGTTCCGGGATCAAGCCCCACATCAGGCTCCTCCGCTATGAGCCTGCTTCTTCCTCTCCCACTCCCCCTGCTTGTGTTCCCTCTCTCGCTGGCTGTCTCTATCTCTGTCAAATAAATAAATAAAATCTTAAAAAAAAAATAATGTATAAACATATGTTATTATAAAAATGTTTTTAGCTCAAGTAAAAATGGTATCTAATCTTGCCCCTAGAGATAACCACTGGTAATACTTTGGCAGGCAACCCTATATGATTTTTTTTAGATGTAAAGATTTTTTATTTTTGAGTAATCTCTACACCCAACATAGGGCTCGAACTCACAACCCTGAGATCGAGAGTCGCACGCTCTACTGACAGAGCCAGCCAGGTGCCCCTTTTTAGATGTAGATATAGGACTTTAAGGAACCATAATTGGAAGCATCTTAGGATGCTTTTGGTCATACTTAGGAGAAATGAACTTGTGCTAGGTAAATTAAAAATAAAAAAGAACTTAGCAGAAGGATATCGGGGGTATCTTATAAAACCCAACAAAGTAAAGCTTCTCGAAGGAGTAGACTCTTCTCCCTCACCTCCTTTTCTCTCCTCAGCCTATTCCATTGGGTCTTCTAGCCCCCTACATATTCATTCCAGGTCGCCAAAACCTCCGTGTCACCAAGTGCAATGGCCACTTCTCTGTGCTCATGTTCTGGATGTCACAGTGTTCCACTCTCCCTCCTCGCACCATTCTTGTTTTGAGTGTCTGTGACATCATCGTCCCTTCTTACTGCATGAAGCTCACCTTCTCAGCATCCTCTTGCTGAGTCTTCACATACCACCTCTCATTAACACTGATGCTCAAATGTGATCTAATGCGGACAGAGTGGGACTCTTGTTTTCTCCTCCCAGATTGTCCTCTCCCCAGACTTCCCCATGTCAGCCAATGTGACCCACCAATCTTCATGAGCAGGGAAGACAGAGGCAGTCAAGCATCCAGAAAGGGGGGCACATCCACTTGGGGGCCAAACTTTAATCAGCCCTGATGCCAGCCCCGCCCACCTTCCGTAGAGATTTTGGCTAGAACTGAAGCCTGGATTTCCTAAATCCATTTCCATCTGATTTAGACGGGATACCCAAACCATATCAAATACTGGTTTTCAGTGTGGACCGTGAGCTCTTCTGTGTCGTCGTGAGTGTATTTGGTGAGACTGGGGAAAGACTGCGTCAGCACCTGCTGCCCTAATGTCAGTGACTAGCCCCTCAGAGTCCTAGGGAGTTCTAGACTGGGCTAACTGGGACTCTCGAAATCAGTGTCTGTTTCGTAAAAAGTTGTAAAAACCACACCTGGCCAAGTATCAGGACGAGTTTCTGATTTCAGTTCCGTCCACAAACCTTGATGATTTCTTTTCTTGTTAGAGAAGTTTCTCTGGCACCAATAAACCATATTCATGAATGGGATGGAAAGGGAGGAGGTGAGAGATTTTTTTCTTAAATGACTGGCAGGAGTTGAAAGAGAGGGAGGAGAAGAAGGCTGACGAAGACGGATGTGTCTGTGTCTGAGACCAGTCACGTGCTGTTGGAAGGATGGAGGGAAGGTGGCGGTGCTGCGTGGTTTTCACTCTGGGAGGGAGGAAGAAGTGGCAGAGGGAAGGAAAAACGGATGAGACCAGTCTGTGCTGAATCTCTTCCAATGGTAAAGCATCTGGAAGTCGGAGCGCTCCGTACAATCTTCTTTGCCCGAAACTGTGAAATAGTCACTCTGTCTTACAAACCGGAAATGATCCTGCCTACAGCGAGCGGCCTGTAGTGAATGAGACGCATCACGACGGCCGCCATCTTTTGCCACATCCAGAAAAATCACAAAGCTGCCCGGATGTGTGTAATTGGCCTTTCTCGAGTTTCTACACTTATATTTATCTGTTGCTTTGTTACTGTGCAAGCATTTGCTGGCAGACAAGACAGGCTCTGCATTTGCAAGGTGGCACGACTGAAACAACCTCTGGGGCCAAGTGCCCAGGGATTAGCCTGGGAGTTTATACCTTGGTAAATTCCTGTAGACTTTCTCTTGTTCCCCATCTTGGCAGTCATTTCAGTTTGCCCGTCTTATGGTCCCCTTTATTGCTCAGGGACGCTAAGTTGCTAGGGCATGCCAAGAAAGGCCATTCATCATTTGCCGGCTGAGAGAGCTCTCTGTGCCTCACTCTTTTCACCTGTAAAATGGGGACAAGAACGTGTCTACCTCCTATGAGTTAATTCGTAGAAAGAACCTAGAACAGTGCCTGGCACATAGTAAGCCCTCAGTTAGCATTAGCTGCTATTATTATAATTATTATAGGCAAAGGCAGCATCAAGTATCCTGTTTTCTTCTCTGTATTCTTCCAGATGATTACCTGGGGAGAAGGGAGTCCGAGAGAACTGGGTTCAAATGGCTCAAATATTCCTGCCTATGGTACTTGCTAGTTGTGTGACCTTGGGAAAGTCATATGGCCACCGGGGCGTTCTTCATCCTTGTATGTTCAGAGTTTTACAAAGTTGCTCAGAAGGAACGAGATTGTGGACTTCAAGCCCTAAGTGGTTTCTGGCATAGAGTCACAGCTGCACGCACGTCAGTGTCTTTCTTCTTCCCTTCCCTCATCCTCTTGATCTTAACAACGACATTGGTATTCCCAAGCAGCCCAGCGCCCTCTCCTTAGTAAAGAAGGGCGTGAGCAAAGCTGAGAAGTAAGCAAAGGCTTATCTATGTTTCCTTAGTGGTTCTCCCTTTTCGTGCCTGTCTGCTTCGCCCTGCTCCCTTCCTGCTCCCCGCACCTCCTGATCCCTGCACCCCCTCCATCACTGCCTACCTTTTCCACATTTCCTCCCTTTCATGGCCGTGGAGTCCTTCTGAAGTTCACTATCTAGTCTCGCTGCTGTCTTAGATGCAGCTGTTAGCTAACTGTCCCTCCCTAAACCTTGCATCTTGAAGAGTAAGCGAGGCCAGAGGAAGTGAGCAATCCTAACCCGTGGAGAATGAATCACTGGCAATGAGAATCCAGACAATCTGTGTGCAGGATGTCTTCGCTGGAAGCCTCGAATTATAATGCAGAGGCGCAACCATATACTCAGCCCTCTGAGTATCTAGAAAACAGCAGGGATGATTTCCTGTGAACACGGCACAGGGAAGAAGGTGGGCTTTGGGAGCCAGGCCAGCTTTGGACGTGCCTCCAACCCGGATCAGAGCAACTGCGACCTCGAGAACTTGGGCCAATGCATGGCTGACTCTCCTTGAGCTGCAGGAACTGCCGAGCCCTATGATTATGTCATGGGGTGATTATGGTCATTAAACTAGACCATCCAGTGAAAGCGCCCCACATGGTAGCTGACACAGAACAGCCACTGGGAATAGCCAGCTGTCTGTCTGCCTGTCCACCCTCTCTCCTTCCCTCCTGTTCTCTAGGCTAACGCAGACGGAGAGCTGACATGTTGACATTCCTGTGTAATACTGCAAAGATGTCAACTAATTATGTCTTTATTCCTTTTTTAAAGTCGTGGTAGAATACGCATGACATGAAATTTACCATCTCGGGGAGCCTGGGTGGCTCAGTGGGTTGAGCATCTGCCTTCGGCTCAGGTCATGATCCCGGGGTCGTGGGATCGAGCCCCGTGTGGGGCTCTCTGCTCAGTGGGGAGCCTGCTTCTCCCTCTCCCTCTGCCTGCCGCTCCCCCTCCTTGTGCTCTGTCTCTGTCAAATAAATAAATAAAAATCTTTTAAAAAAGTAAAATAAAATTGGCCATCTTCACTGTTGGTAAGTGTCTAGTTCACTAAAACTCTGCACCTGTGTCCCCTTGCCCAGCCGTTGACAACCAGCATTCAGCTCTGTCTCTATGAATCTCATTACTCGGGGTGCCTCATATACGCGGACAGTATTTTTATTTTCGTGACTGGCCTAGTTCCCTCAGCACGATGTCCTCCAGGTTCCTCCATGTTGGAGTGTGTGACAGATTTCCTTCGTCTTTAAGACTGAAGAATATCCCACTTTGGTATACACCATATTTTGTGTATGCATTCACCTGTCCGTGGATGCTGGGGTTTCTCCTCCTGTTTGGTTGTTGTGAATAAGGATGCCGAATGTACAGGGTCTATTCAAGTCCCTGCTTTCAGTTCTTTTGGACATACACTCAGAAGTGGAATTGCTGGATCATATGGTAATTCTATTTTTAATTTTTGGGGAAATCACCAGCACCATTTCACATCCCCACTGGCAGTGGGGTTCCCATTTCTCCTCATCCTCCCTAATCCTTCTGTGTGTTTTGTTTTGTGTATAATAGCCATCGTAACGGGTGCGAGGTGGTATCTCAGTGGGGTTTTGGTTTTTTCTAAGATGTTTTTATTTGTTGATTTGAGAGAGGGAGGGAGAGTGCTCATGAGCGGGGGTGGGGGCAGAGGGAGAGAGAGAAGCAGACACCACCCCCACCCCACCCGGAGCTGAGCAG
Source organism: Ursus americanus (assembly GCF_024610735.1). NCBI lineage: Eukaryota > Metazoa > Chordata > Mammalia > Carnivora > Ursidae > Ursus > Ursus americanus. The sequence continues at coordinate 63,682,813 of NC_142140.1, read as the reverse complement.
GGAGCCTGACAGACGCGGGGCTCGATCCCAGGACCCGGAGATCGTGACCTGAGCCGAAGGCGGACGCTTAAACGCTTAGCCGACTGAGCCACCCAGGCGCCCCTCTCGTGGTTTTGATTTGCATTTCCCTGTTGATCCGTGATGTTGAGCGTCTTCTCATGAGCTCTTGGCCATCTGGACGTCTTCTTTGGAGCAATGCTTATTCAAGTCCGTTTTTAAATTTTTTTGTTGTTGCTCTTCTTGAATTGTAGGAATTCTTTGTATATTCTGGATATTGACTCCTTATCAGCTACATGATTTGCAAGCATTTTCTCCCGTTCGGTAGGGGAATATTTCACTCTCTTGTCTGTGATGCACAGAGTTTTAGATTTTGCTGTAAGTCCACTTTATCTGTTTTTATTTTGTTGCCTGTGCTTTTGGTATCATAGCCAAGAAATCATTGACAAATCCAGTGTGAGGAAGCCTTTCTCTTACGTTTTTTTCAGAAAGTTTTATCACCGAAGCTCTTTACATTGAGGCTCTGATCCATTTTGAATTAATTCTTTGGTACTGAATATTCCTATCTCATGATAGCATATGTATTTCCATTTATTTGCCTTCTTTGGTGTCCCTCGAAAGTTTTATTTCGTTAAAATCTTGCCTATTTTTAAAGCTTATTTTCCCTTATTATTTTTTTCTTGCTATAAGAGGTGGGGTCTTTTTTTTTTCCAATGCAACTTCTGTTTTTTATTTGTATAATGGAGCAATAATTAATTTCTATCTTGCACCCAATTTCTATATTTGTACCACCTTCCCTAATTCTCTTCGTGGCAGCCATTTCTTTGGTTGACTATTTTGGGTTTCTATAAACATTTTGAAGGTGAAAAAATTACGAATGATGCCAGTTCTTTAATCGGCGAAGGTAGAACTCATCGTGAGCCTCCGCGATTGAAATGACGCATGACATATAAAGTCTCAGAAACTACCTCACCCACACACTCATCCTGAAGTTACTCGAAATGGTCCAGCTGAGCAAGGGATGAATCAAAATAAAGAAGTCATAACTAGGGGTGACATAGTATAAAAGCAAAGAAACAAACAACAACAAAAAAAAACCAGAAAGCAATGGAGTAAGTCAGTCTTAAAGCTGCTGCCTCCCCGCCCCCCCCGACCAAACATTGCCATTTTCATAGTTATCACATTTGCTGTGAATGTCAACAAGAATTATCTAAAGAATTGTGATGTACTGCAAAAATATTTAATACAAATCCAATCCAGCTCTGTATTTTAAAAGAAAACAAATTTTACAACATTTAGATTAAGAAATGGGCTAACATCGCAGGTTCAGAAACAATTTTTAAAAACTTATATAGAAATTCTAGAGCCCGATGTTGGCTAGTAAAATTTTAAGTCTTGATTAAAACGAATGATGCTGTCCGAAAACCTAAATTTCACAAAGTTGACACTTGAAGGAGTTGAATACTGATACGATAACTCCAAAAGAAATTTAGAAAAGGGTTCTAGAAATAACCTTGAGGAGAAGAGCCGAGGTCTCACTGATGGACGGGCAGAGGTTGACTCCCACCTGAGCAAGAGGGTGCCATGATGCCCCTGGGTTCTAGGCTCAGAGTCTAGTGGTAGATTTGCCACTTTGTAATCTGAGCAAGGCCCCTCCCTGCTCAGAGCCTTCATTTTCCTACCTGTAGAATGGGAGGGTTGCACTACTGGTCTCCAGGATGCTTTCCTAGTCAAATAGTCGAGTACGGGTGTGTCTTTTATTTCTTGGCCCAGTCTCAGAGCTATCTGGAAGTGGGCCATAGAATTGTTTAAGTGAAGAAAGCACACTGATAGCTAATAGATGGCGTTTACTGAGTGCTTATTACACGTCAGGCACTTTTAGAAAACGTTTTCCATTAATTTATATTCTGGTTTCTCCTCAGATCCTGTGTCTCTCCTTTTACTAAACATTTTCTGTCACCTCGTTGTGTTCAACCTTGAGCCGTAGTAAACCCCAAGAACACACCTGGCATGCTCTGTCCTTTTAGGTGATGGTCTCAAAGGCAACCCAGGCATCGACTTTTTGTCGTAACGTTTGGTCATAGGTGTCATCAGGGTGCTCCAAAATGTAGTAACTACTGACTTCTAGATGGCCATCAAAATGAGAACACAGTGTAAGTATTCTCACAGAGAGCCCTCGGAGACCCTCCAAGAGCCCCAGAGGTTCTCCACCCCAGTTGAGGAACATTGGGTTGGGGGGAGGCAGCTAGCCCTGCACTGGCCCACCCACCAGTAACTAGGAACTGTGACCACACGCCACGTGGGAACTTGGAACAAGGTAATGAAGGACAGCAAGGCATGGAATAACCACGCGGAAGTGTGTTCAAAGGATGTGTAAGGCTATGTAAAGGGTCTTAGAACTATGGAGGCCATTCACCCAGCTTCCGCTAATGTTAACGACCCACGTAACTTGGTACAGTTACCAAAACCAGGAAACGATCATTGGTCAATACTGTTCACTAAACTGTGGACCTTATTAGGCTTTGAGCCGTTTTCCCCTACAATGTCTCCTTTTAGTTCCAGAGTCCCATCCAGGATCCCACGTTGTGTCTCGTTTTTGTATCTCCTCAATTTCCTCCAATCTGTGGCAGTTCCTCGGTCTTTCCTTATCTTTTATGACCTTGACATTCTGGTGAGAACTGGTCGGTTATGTTATACAGTGTTTTTTCATGATTCGATTGTGGTTATGCATTTTTTGGTAAGAATCCTACAGAAGTGACATCAGGTCCCTCTCAGCGCACCATCTCAGGGGAGATACGATCTTGACATGTCTAATTATTGGTGATATTAACTTGGATCATGAGGGTAAGGTGGTGCTGGGTTTTTCCACTGTGAAATTATTATTTTTCCCGTGTAATCAATTAATTTCTTGGAGAAAATACTCTGAGACTATGCAAATATCCTGTCCCCACTCAGATTTTCATCCACAGATTTTTAACATCCATACCGAGGATGGTTATTACTGTGATGTTTGCCTAATGGTGATTTTGTATTTTTCTCATTCTAGTCACATTTATTAATTAGTTTTCTTTCATAAAGAAGACCTGTTCCTTCTCCATTTATTCTTTTATTCAACTGTTTATGACATTAGTGTGGCCTCATGGGTATTTATTTCATTCTACAAATTATAATCTCACACTTTCATATTTATTTTGCCGTTAAAATTGTCCTGGCTTTGGCCATCGGAAGCTCATTCAAGCTGGCTCCCATATCCTCTGACACTCCCATCCCTTTTCAAGGAATGACTTATTTTCTGGCACTATAAGATGTTCCAGGTTCATCTTATATATTTCCTGCCCCGGTCCTGGAATCAGCCATTTCTCTAAGGAGCCCTGGTTCCTTTGAGTGGAGAATGGTATTTAGAAACCAAGACCTGGGCACGGGATGTACTCATTGCTACTGGGATGTCATTTCCTGGCTCCCTCAGCGGAACTAGAAAATATACATGTGCATTTTAATGCGAGCATACACACATCTTTTTCACTTCTGAATGTATCTCTGTGTAAATACATTAAAAACCACGAGTTCATGCTGATTTCTCCAACTCCAGTCCAATAAGGTTGGTTCATTCTAGATTTCCCCCATTCCTTATTTGTAACTTCTTTCTCCAACAGGGAAGAGCTGGCTCTCATTATCTATGATATATTTACTTGTTTGCTTAGTCATAGCACACACATGAAGAAGTCTCCAGGTTTTAACTACACGTCCCTTTGGCAAACAGGTTTAATCATTAGAAAACAACGTATGTAGTTCTTTTTGTCTTCAGCTTTACCATATCCAGTCAAAATACTATTTTCCAAAGTTCCTCTGTTTAACTCTTTTAACCCCTGTCCCTTTCAATGTGGCTGTGTTACTTATTTATAATGCAGTTGGGTTCGTTTGTGTTTTTTGGAGTTTTGTTCCCCTGTCCCCCACAATCTTAGCTGACTTGAGTTATTTTCATTTGGGGTGTGTAAAAATCTGGCTGTGGTTCTAAGAGTCAAAGGGAGACATAACAAGAGCCTCCAAGAAGTGTTGCCCTTCCCCCTCCCCATCTCATTCCCCTCTCCTTTTCACCCTGTTTCTTACCCCAATATCTTTAGTTTCGGGGGCACCCTTCCTGCTTTGATGGTGAGAAGTTTTAAAATTAGGTCGCAGAAGAGATTCCGCCTTAACAGTCACGTGGAGAAAAGCGGGGCCAGAGAAGGGAGGTCAAACCACAGGGGACAGTAGGAAGGGGCAGGGGGGAGGAGTGACGCAGGACCGACACGGGCGGGGTCCGTGCAGGCCCGCGTGCCTTGGTTCCTCTCTTCTTCCCACCTGTGGAGCTAAGGCTTCAAAGCATGGGGCCTGGAGTAGTTCAGAACAGCAGGGAAGCCATGTGCGCTCAGAGCCTGCAGGTACATGCTTCTCCCTCTGTGAGATGTAGGCCCTCTACCTCTGCCATTCCACAGTGTTTGAGAAATCCTCCAAGAAAAGAAGCCCCATGTGGAAAGTCCCAGGAAAGTCGGACCCAGGCAGACCTTCGACTAGTCCTACACATTTGGGAAGATGACCCTGTCTTGCTTCATGAGGTCAGGTCAACATGTGAAGAGAAGGTCTCCCTCTGTGCTCTCTGCAGTCACCCCCCGCCCCCCAAACTCCAGGCCTCCCTGTTCTGCTCAGGGTCCCCAGTAAAGGCGCACCCTTACTGGCTCAGAAGAGGAACTTGGAGATGAGGGCAAGCCCGGCTGTCGAGTATTTCAACACGACCCCACTGCGGGTGAGGGGCATTCCCATTCCCGGCAACAGCTGGAATTTCACAATAGATGCTCCTTTTAGCAAGGTGCCCGGGGAAGCCAGGCCTTGCCTGCCGAGTCTTTGAAAAAAAGGGCATCATCCTTGGGGAGGGAGGGAGTGCCACCTTTTTCCCCCTTCATCTCCGCCCCAAAGCCACTAGGGTTCTGCTGACAAGTCACAAGAAACGGCTGATGACTGACTCATCAAACGGAAATGAGTATGCCAAAGGACCAGGTGGTGAGCCACGGTGCGCTGGGTTAACCCCCAGGGCAGCTCAGCTGAGGATCCCCCCGGCTGGGCTCCCACCTCCCTTGGCTCCTAGGGCCCAGTGCCTTGGGCAAGTCCTGCCTCTCAGAGCAGCTTGGGGCAAACTCTAGATGGTGTCAGGATGCCAGGGGGGCAGGGTTACCGGAAGCTGTGCCCGTGCCCTGGGGATACCTGGCCTATCCGTGGCGAAGGCCTTGATTGTCTTCCGTGAACCACCGGGGACACTGAGGCCGGGAGATGGGAGTCTCGGGGCCTGGAGAAGGGAAGGAGTGTGGGCCAGCAGACGTTGGGGGGTGCTGTGAAGGCTGCTTATAGCAGCCCCAGGACACTGTGTGCTGACCCCTGAGGATAGGGGTGCAACAGAAGCAGAAAACGTTCATTTGCATCTTGGGTTTACAGTGGGATGCAATAGGGCAGAGTGACTCATCCCTGCCTTGTGACACAACCCAGTTGTCCCTTGCAGCAGGGACTGGGTGGAGGGGACTTTAAACCCAGTCGGTGTTGTTCAGCCCTTGCTCCAGGCTAGAGATCGCCCAGTTCAGCGAGTAGTGAGTCCTGATCCCCTCTCTGGAGTGTGGGCAGCTGGTGTAGACAGACATGGGGGGCTCAAGATTCCTAGCAGCTGGGAAGGTAGGTCTCTTAAAGCAAGATCATTTTACACCTAACTGAGTCTCCATTTTGGCGGGTGTGAACATGAGCTGGTTTTCTTTCTCTTCTGGTAACTGGCATCTTGACTATAATGACAGCGCACTGTAGCGGCCAGGACCAGACTCCCTGGGTTCATATCCTGGCTTTGCCACCTCTTCGCTGTGTGACCTTACGCAAGTCGTCTAACTTCTCTGTGCCACAGGTGACCCATCTCTCCATCCACCACAGCAAAGGTGAGCCACCCGTCAGCCTCTTGCTGCTAACTTCCCCTCACCCCGCTGGGAGCCCTCCGGGCGTCAAGTACCAGCAAAAGAGCTGCGGTCCAGCTTTTGTTGCTAGTTTCCCACCCCTCCCCCTCCCCACAAGACGCTCGCATCTCCTTACCCGGCCCTGGGCCTGCACGCAGCCCTCCCTGCTCTTCCTCTTCAGCCCTACACGGCTGCAGTGAGCCCAGAAACCAGGGTGCTGGCCGAGCAGAGTCACGTGACAACAAAATGGCAGCCTCCCCGCCGGGCAGGCGTCCAGTCTGAAGAAGGGATTCTCTTAAAGCCCCCTGCCCTTAGCTTGGGGGAGAGAAAGGAGAGCCCTCTGGAATGCTTGACAGCATGACCTCCCAGGCTTCTTGTATTGGCAGGGGGCAGGTAGGCAGCTGTGCCGGTTCTAGATGGACCCCTCCCAGGGAGCCCCCCCCCCCCCCCGAGTGACTGGCCCCCACCCCCGCCAGCTCACCGTGACTCCTTAGAATATGAGCTGGTGGGTCATTGAGCACCTTTTGTCCTCTGAGTTGGGCCTCAGCCACAGTCGGGGACTGCAGAAGTCCTTGACACGGTTATCTGCTTCTACCAGTGTTGGCTCTCCCAGCTGGGCTCCCACCCCCGGGCTGCTGCGTACCGTCTCTGGGGCTCGGCTTCCCCTTCTGTGAAACGCGGGACTTGAGGTGGGGGCAGAGGGGGGGGACAACCTCTGAGCTCCTTCCAAGAACCCACCTGGGGTGCACGGGGAGAAATCAGCCTGCGGGGCAGAGGGTCCGTGATGCCATCTGGGCCAACCATCCAGGCCCCAGACTCATCCTTTCGAAGGTGCCTGAGCTTCCAGCTCCCACTACAGGTACTGGTGGCCCTGAGTCTGGGTAGGACTGAGCTGGAGAGGGTCTTGTATTGGGGCTGCACTGGAGGCAGAAGGCTGTGGCCTCATCACAAGGGTCTGTTCCCAGTCCGCACACACCCATGGCAGGCGAAGCAGGGGCCGGGAAGCTTGCAATCTGCCCAGTCTGGCTCAATGGCAGTGGACTCATTGCCTGGCTACCCGTGCAGGAGTCCGCAGACAAAAGGCCCAAAGGTGACTGGGAAGGTTGCCCTTGAACGGCCCAGGGACATCTTTGGGCTGCCGGATGCTGCTCACGGAAACACCCAGCATGCATGGTCCTGAATCCCCAGTAAGAGGTTTTTCTGAGCTCAGTCTGCCACCTCAACAGCCAGGAGGTGGGGGACCTGGCCCTCCGTTCGAGTGTCTCTGTCCTTGGCAGGCTCATCCCTGCACCCAGACTTTTGCACATGCTGTCTCTTCTTTCTGGAATGTTCTTCCCCTCACTTCTCGCTTCCTTGTCCAGCTTCAGGGTCCCTTCGGGGAGGCTTCCCGACAACCTAGCATGGGCTCCCCATTTGGCCTGCCCTCAACACCAACTATCCTCACAGCATCACCTTCTGCGATGACCTCTTTCTTGGTCTGTTAGACTGTTCAGTGTCTGTGTCGGATGTCGGGGAGCAGAGCCCACCGGGGACATCGCTGAGGTGGGGAGACGCTGGACAGCTCACAGAGGGCTGATGTTTCCTCGGGCGTGTGGTTCCTCCCGGGCTGGGGAAGTGTGAAGATTTTCCTACGTGGGGCCCCCGCAGCCGAGGGTTCCAGTCATGCAGCTGGGTCCGCGTTCGGATTTCGCAGTTTTGCATGTCGTTTGCATGGCTCAGCTCTGAGCTCCGTGCTTCTGCTTGTGGTTTCCTGGTCCGTCCCCAGTCCCACAGAGCTGGACCGCGGCTTCCTCGGCTCCTCTCCAGCCACGGGGTCTGCCTGGAAGGGGTGAATGCGGGAAAGTGGGCGTGTGCCAAAGCCCGTGCAGGATGGCTTTTGTGTCTCGAGAGCACGCCGGGCGCACCCGCTGTGGCCTTCTTCCCAACGGTCCTCTAGGGTCGGCGCCTTGGTATGCCCATTTTGCAGAGAAAGAAACTGAGGTTGGGCAGCCTTCTCCTTGCTCGTCCCCGGGGCCTGGGGGAACACAGAAAAAGCCCCCTCCCCAAGTGATTCTGATTTTTCTCCATGAGTCCTCCTGCCCACTGGGGTCCGGCTCCTCCCGGGCACTCATGGGGACACTTGTCACTGTCCAGTGGGGCAGGCGGACAGGGGCCTTGCAGCAGCCCCGCCCCTCGCTGCCTGCATCGCTGTGCCGTTGGGCCGCAGTGACTGGAAGCTCCCCGCCTCCATGCTATGCCCTGGGCAGTGGAGCTATGGCAGGGCTGATGGAGCTGGGCCACGAGTGCCCATCGACTCTGCCGTCTGCTCCGTAGGCCATTTGCTCCCCCAGCCTGGGGCTCTCCTGGCTGACTGGTGTCTGTCCCCCGTGCAGGCGATGACTCAGGATGCAGCCAGGGGCCACGACGTGCACGGAGGACCGCATCCAGCATGCCCTGGAGCGCTGCCTGCATGGGCTCAGCCTCAGCCGCTGCTCCAGCTCCTGGTCAGGTAGGTCTGGGGGGCAGGGGTGGGGCTGGCGGGGCCCAAGAAAGCCCCAGGGGCTACGGTGAGCACTGGAGTGCTTACAGAAGCCGGCACGTTCTGGATCCAGCCCCGTGTGTGTGACTTTGCAAGCCCACGGACCTCCCGTGGGCCCGTGCTCGGCCCAGCAGCCCTCAGTATATGGCAGTCTGTCTGTCCTCCCCTGATATTTTCCTCCTCCTCCTCAGGGCTGTCTGTATCTTGTTTTCTCTGCATGTGCCAGAAGCACAGCTCCTTGAAGAAGGTATCGGTCCTGCTTAGAAAAACCTCTGATTCCAAAAGAAACAGCTAGGAATTCGTAGCTGGCTCGCCCCAGAATTCCGTTTAGTCGGTTTCTGGTTCCTTCCAGAGCCCCATTTCCTTTTTCCCTGTAGGACAAGGGGGAATCTCATCCGAGCTTTAGGGAGCAGGAGGCTTCCATGTTACCTGTTTCCCAGGACTGAGAGACGGGCTTATCTGTAGTCTGGGGCAGTTGTACCCCTGAAGACTGATGCCTACTTGTAATAATTTCTAGTACTTCTAAGACTGTTCACATCCCATATCTCACTTGTCTCTCTAACTACCCCATGAGATAGTGGCCACTGCTCCTTGAACATACCTGGTCCCTTCCCTGGTTTCTTCCTACCTCAGGACCTTTGCACTTGCTGCCTGGAACTGTTCCCTCCCCTACCTCAGGACCTTTGCACTTGCTGCCTGGAACTCTTCCCTCAGAATGTCAGGTAGCTGGCTTCTTCTTCTCATCCAGGTCTCAGCCCAAGTGTCCCCTCCTCTGAGAGGCTTTCCTTGGTCTTTGGCATTAAACAGATCTGGATTAAAACTGCCTCTCACCGGCTGCTATCACCTCAGGCAAGTTGCTTAACCTCTCAGGACCCCAACTGCCTGGTCCATAAAGTGAGAGTAGCGACAACAGAAGCCACTTCCTAAAGGGAGGATGGGAGGCTCAGTGGACCAGAGTGTATGCAAGAGACTAGCACCTTATCGGCACACAGTAGGTGGTCAGTAAATGGTAGTTTGCTTCCTACCTAAGGTGTGACGGAGCCAAAGCATATAGAATGGGAGTGGGGGAGTGAAAGAAGTAAGGTAAAGAAGACAAAAATATCTGACTTTGGCCAATTTTACAAAATCCTGTGTCCACATGAAAACGCTATTAGGGTCTCCCCAACCTTGGAAGGAGCCCGTGCACCAGAAGGCACCGGAGATCAAGCTCCGTGAAACTCATGGATGGTTCCTCCCTCGCCCTGCTCTGACCTCCACTATGCACACAGACACGCACGCGCGCAGGGGCCCCCATGACCACCCCTTTAATTTCTAGGGGTTTACCCTTGCTGACTGCAGGGGAAACAGAGACCGATACAGTAAGGAGGTGTGGGGAAGTTACAGAATGACAAGGTGCCCACTCTGGCTTTCAGAAGATAAGGGGATGTAGCTTCCCCCTTCCTGGGCTCCCCTGCCAAGCAGTCCTGGGAAGCCCCCTGGCCATCAGAGCCTCGCTCTTGCTTCCGGCGGTGGAGCTTGCCGCGGCTCCTCTTCTCCTTGTTCCAGAACCCTCTGCTTCTGCCCTCCTTCCCTGCCCCTTGCAGATTCCAGCACCCCCTGCAGGAAACCGGGGCAGGGAGGCTGTGGAAGAATGGCAGCTTTCCAGGGGCAAGAGCCGCAGCATCGTGGCCTATAGGGGATCCCGGCTGGCCTCTGTGTCTCTTGCAGGACGAAGACACTTGTCTCGGTGAGGCGTGACAGAGTTGACTGTCGATCCAGCGTTTTCTCAGACTTAGCCAGGCGTGCCCCCGTGCAGTGCCCCCCCGGGGATTCCCACTGCTCTCCAGACCTAAGCTGAACTCTTGCCTCTCTCTGCCTTTCCAGCTGGCCTGTGTCTGAACTGCTGGAGCCTGCAAGAGCTGGTCAGCAGGGACCCGGGCCACTTCCTCATCCTCCTGGAGCAGATCCTGCAGAAAACCCGAGAGGTGAGTGCTGGCCGGGCATCAGAGACGCAGGGGGAACGGTCCCCACGGAGTATCGGCTCTGGGGGGCTTGGCAAAGGCACCGGGAACCCCCGACTTTTCTGCATTGAGGTTTTCTGGGAAGGGCTTGTGGTCCTTTCAGTAACAAGGTGAGGATTTGTGAGATTCATGACCTGGGGTTCTGAGTTCGAGCTGCTTTTTAAAATTTTTTTATTATTTTTTATTTTTGAGAGAGAGAGAGTGTGTGTGTGGGCAAATACAAGCAGGTTAGGGGCAGAGGGAGAGGAAGAAAGAGAATCTTAAGCAGGCTCCAGGCACGAGCCTGAGGCAGGGCTTGATCTCACCACACTGAGATCGTGACCTGAGCTGAAATCAAGAGTCGGTCGCACTACCAACCGAGCCACCCAGGTGCCCCATTTCAGCTGTTTCTTAAGACAGACATTGCTTGGGGGGCCTGGGTGGCTCAGATGGTTAAGCGTCTGCTTCGGCTCAGGTGATGATCCCAGGGTCCTGGGATCAAGCCCTGAGTTGGGCTCCCTGTTCGGTGGGGAGCTGCTTCTCCCGCTCCCTCTGCTCTTCCTCCTGCTTGTGTTCTCTTGCTCTCTCTGTCAAATAAATAAATAAAATCTTAAAAAAAAAAAAAGACAGACATTGCTTGTGAGTCCAGGTATTGACTAGAAAGGAGGGAGGAAGCTCCCCTGACTTCCTTTCCATGAAAAGATGCCTGAAAGTACACGCAGAAGAGAAAACTGATTAAACGGCGAGACCCTGTCTAACAGCAGGTCCATAATAAATAGGCTTTTATGACTAAGAAGAGGGGTGTGTTTAAGGCTCAGCTGGGCTGGGCTTCCAGAACAGCTAGGAGTCCCTAAAGAGGATCCTGTCTCTTTTATGAAGAATTCTCTTCTTAAGTGTTTTTTTTGTTTTGTTTCGTTTTCCTTTTTTTAAATACATGACTGAGTTGGAAGACATACGACTTTCTCAGCCGTCCCCGGAAAGTCTTGGTTTATCAAGACACCCAAGGTCCCAGCTCTGGCACCACCATTTACCTGGTGCTGTTAAACCCTGATCACAAGCAGACCAACTGAGAAGAGCTAAACCACCTTTGGGGTATTTAACTTATAAACGCAACCCTCAACTGCCGTGTAAAACCGGGGAGGGTTTGCAGAAGGGCCGGAGCAGCGGGTGTGTCAGACACATGGTTCAGGGTAAAGAGAAGGAGAATTCTCAGTTTGAGCCGGCAGAGCGCAACACAGATGGTGGGGCTTTCTCTGCTCCTTCAACGCCCACGAGTTCCAGAAGGGGCTGAGACCTTGAGCGCGTTGACCGGAGAATTCTAAGTCACGTGTGTATGTAGGGTGGCGGGTGGGTCAAAGAGTTGATGTACCAAAGAATATGTAGACCTTGGAAACAAATATGTAAAAAACGTTGCCTCGGTGACAATAAAACAAATGCAAATTAAAACCATAATGAGACAGTCTTTGCCTAGCAAATTAGCAAAAAAATTATAACGAGCAATGCAGGGTAGGGTAGAGTGAAACCCGTGCTTTCGTACGTACGGCGTATTAGAATTGGCACAGTCCTTCTGGAAAGCAACTTGGGAATGCCCTTCAAAGATCAGAAATACGTTTATAGTCTTTGATCCGTTGATCCGACTTTTTGAACTCAAACCTAGAGAAACAGTCCAAATTATAGAAAAAAGTAACGTGCACAAAGTAATGTGCATTGCAGAAGGATTTAAAACAGCAAGAAGATAATCTCCAATGTCCAAAATGAAGCTAATAAACGCTGGAGGTCTAGCAGAAGAAATATTATGCAGGTAATAAAAAGATGGGCGTTACCCAAAGGCATAAACAAATTTTAAGGTACAAAAAAAAATTGCATTAAGATTTATTAAATGGTTTAGTGAAAATCGACTAACCATTTGGAAAAATTCGGAGTGAGTTTCTTAGCACATACCATACAGCAGATGGAATTCTAAGTGGATTAAAGATTTACATTTAAGAAACCGAAGCTTCAGAGAAAAGAACAAAAAATATATGTGAATATTTACATGCTGCTTGCATGCCTAAGCAAAAATCCACAAGGAAAAAAACTGAGCACTTCTAATATTGGGACATCAAGAAAAAAATCTATAAAATCAGAAAACACACAACAGGGGCGCGTGGGCAGTCAGTTAAATGTCTGCCTTCTGCTCAGGTCATGATCCCAGGGTCCTGGCATCGAGCCCTGCCTCGGGCTCCCTGCTCAGTGGGGAGCCTGCTTCTCCCTCTCGCACTCCCCCTGCTTGTGTTCCCTCTCTCGCTGGCTGTCTCTGTCAAACAAATAAATAAAATCTTTAAAAAAAGAAAAAGGAAATGCATAACTAGGAGCGGAGCGGGGGAGGTGGTCTTAGGGATGACGTAGCAAAACAGAAATTCATTTGTTTTTTTGTTTTTTTGGGTTTTTTTAAAGATTTTATTTATTTATTTGACACAGAAAGAGACAGCCAGCGAGAGAGGGAACACAAGCAGGGGGAGCAGGAGAGGAAGAAGCAGGCTCCCAGAGGAGGAGCCTGATGTGGGGCTCGATCCCAGGACCCAGGGATCACGCCCTGAGCCGAAGGCAGCCGCCCAACGACTGAGCCACCCAGGCGCCTCCAAAAATTCATTTCTAATAATAATAATAGGTAAAAAGCACGAGGAGTAGAAATATACACACTATGATTTACATGTTTGCAGAGGAAAGTACATAGAGAAAAATGGTGTTAGGAGAATCGTCGCGACATTAGCTGTGGTTGCATTTGGAGGGGGGATATTGTGAGTACTTTTTTTTTTTTTTTAACTTGTATTTCCCAAATTTTTGTCTTTTGGTTACATTACTTTTCCTGTAAGAAAGAAAGAAAAGAAAGGACAGGACGAGAAAGCACTGCTCTGTTCTGCACCTGTGATGACCCTCATGTTCCTCTTCTGTCCCGTCCGCAGGTCCAGGAGAAGGGCACCTATGACCTTCTCGCCCCCCTGGCCCTGCTCTTCTACTCCACTGTCCTCTGTGTAAGTTCCAGCACCAGCCGGCTGGGGAGGCGGGAGGGGCGAGGGAGGGACGGCCTCACAGCTCCAGAGACAACACAGAGAGGAAAGCTGTCAAGTGGGGACCTTGAAATGGGTGTCAACCCTCTGATGGCTTCTGAGCGGCCACCGTGAGAGGCTTCTAGAACTCCATGCAGACGCCGTGGTGTCTGGAACGTCTGCACTCCCGTGGAGGGCCTGCTGCCATCCACAGCCTGTTCACGAGCCGAGACGCAGATGCTGCTGGGAGATTTTCGGTCCACCCCATTCTGTACCCCAGTAGTCAGTTCACCTGGTGTGAGCATCCTGTCTTCACCAGACCGGTGGCATCAGATCACCGCACATACGTGGGAGCCAATCCATTTCCAAGCATAAACTTTTGCTTCAAATGGGGATATGTAAATACAGGTGGTTCAGGCATTGAAGACCGTTCCCCCAAATGAGTGGCAGCAGTGGCACCATTAGGCTGACTTCCCGGGTGACAGCTCTTCAGAGAGGTGCTGTCATGTATTGGGCATTATGTATGGTGAAAACGTGGCCCTTACGGTAGAGGGGCCCCCGGGTGCCATATTGCCCATCCGTAACTCACTCCTGGTGAGTAACTTCCGGTTCTTTCTGACCTTGTCCCACGATGTACTGCTGCCAGGAACAGAGTGCCTTCTGTGGAACATTCCAGAAAGGAGCAGGGTCTGTTCTAGAATATCAGTGAGCTTTCTCTCACCCAGATCTCTCTGCTTGCTGCTCCCTTTCCATCCAGACGCCACACTTCCCACCCGATTCGGATCTCCTTCTGAAAGCAGCCAGAACCTACCACCGGTTCCTCACCTGGCCTGTTCCCTACTGCAGCATCTACCAGGAGCTGCTCACCTTCATCGATGCTGAACTCAAGGCCCCAGGTGAGTGTTGGCGTGGCAGGTGCATGGGGCCTTCATGGCACACACAGCGTCTGATGGCTGACAGCAGTGCGCACAGGCGGTAACTCAAGGAGGAATTCTTAGGGGACGCTGAGCAGGGCTTCAAGGCAAGGAGACCCCACTACATGGTCTGTGCTTGTGCTCTGGCTTGCCAGAGGGTCTCCGAGACTGCCCAGGTCAGACAGAGAGGCCCCCACAATACTGACAAGAGGCCCTTGCTTGTCCTCTTTGCCTCAGGAGCAAATAGGGAAATGCATGTGTGGATCGATTCAGTTCTGGTCAGGGGAGTGACCTTCTCTAGGAATGGACAGGTTGATGGGCGCCATGACAGTTGTGGACAAGGGCTTGGGGCCAAGTTTCCACACGTGGGGTCTGAAGAGGAGGAATTCTTGAAAAATCGCAGTGCTCGAATAAACACGAAAATGAGGTCCTAGCAAACTGTTCTAGAGCAAGAGAAAACCTAAGCAGGTAAGATTTACTGCCAGGTGGCCTGATAGAGTAATTCATCAAGGTCAGTAGCTCAAAGGAATAATGTCATGTAAACATTCTGATAGGTGCTCCTAACATATTTGATAAAATTCAACATCCATTCCTAATATTCAAAACCCCTCTAATCTATGGAAACTATTAACACCTGGAAGGATTCTTAAGGAGGTAACAGCCCACAGTGAAATGCTAGACGCATTTCCATTTAAGTCAATAACCTTCCTCTTTGTGCTTATACCTATTTTGCCTATGCAAAAAGGCAAAAATAAAGAATATTTCTTTTTCTGGAGAAGGTAACATTTTAATTATGCACAGATCGAACAGTTGCTTGTCTGTCAAGACTAAGAGAGTCACCCAAAGAACTGACAGAACTAGCAAACAAGTAGCTAATGGCATTAACCAGTAAGAGAACATAGTGAGGGGGAGAAAAATTATAATAGCAACTAAATATATAAAAAAAGTACGAGAGATGTGAGTTACCTACATAGAGAAACAAACTTAGCTGAAGGACAAGTAACTTAGGAGACGTGTTGGCAGGAATCAAAATTGTAATAGCCGCAGGTGTTATGGAAATAAATACAACTGTGATAAAAAAAAAATACCAACCATATCTTTTTAAAATTTACCCAAATAGATAAAGTCTATCTGAAAGAATACATGCTCTCCGGTAGCATTTCCGTATGTATTTATCATGTATGTATTGATGGATTCTTACAGTAGAAGAATGGGGTATTTCCCATACTAGGTCTTTGAAGGTTGTAACTCTAACTATAAGGCTATGGGTATTAAAATCATGCACTGTTGGTATAAGAAGAGATAAGACAATGGAACAACATAGAATGGCTAGAAACTGGCTAAATATATACAGACTTGTTATATGACAAAGTGGCATCCTGAAACCAGCGATGAATCAAATCGGTCATTTGATAAATGGTATCAGGACCGTTGACAGACCATTAAAACTGAGTTACAGTTCTAGCACACACACACACACACACAAAATTAAGAGTTCTATCTCAAACATAAAATAAAATTTCAGCTAGATTAAAAGCTGAAGTGTGGAAAACGAGACCATGAATGTAATAGAAGAAAAGTCGGTTACATGAACCACCTAGAGTGGAGAAGAGATACCAAACAGCACCCCCCAGGCAAACATGATAAAAGATAAGGCTGACAGATTTGACAGCGTAAAATATAAAGGTTTTATGTAGCTATTCGATCAGTAAAGATGTAGATACAGAGTTACTGAGGGCAAAAGATGTCCAGTCACGTGTTGAGTTAAAAAGCAATTCCCCCAAATACTATGTATATTATAATCTCATTTTTGGGGTTTTTTTCTTTTAAATTTATATATGTATCAGACCCTGTTCAATGCCCACAGCATTTAGTTCTCATCATACACACTGAACACACACAGGACAGGAATACCAAATCTTATTCCCCCACAATTCCTGGAACCCTCGAGAGCTCAGGACTGAACCTTTGTGTGTGAATTCCTTTGCAGGGATTCCTGATTTCCTTCCCCAGTCATCTGATTTGTCTGCCCCTAACCAATCAGCTGAGCTGTCTCCTCGCAGCCAATCAGCTGAGCTGTCTCCTCAGCCAATCAGCTGAACTGACTTCCCCCAAACAGTCGGCCTAGCTCTCTCCTCCCAGCCATCAGCATATTTGTCTCCTCCCAGCCAATCCATGGATCTGTCTTCTCCCAACCAATCAGCTTATCTGTCTCCTGCCAACCAATCCGCTGATCTGTCTGCCCAACCAATCAGCCGTCTGCGGTTACAAAGGCGCAGAGCCGGCACAGGTTAGGGTTGGCTGGCCCCAAAGCCCAGCTGTTCCTGGGACCTCGCTGCGTGGTAGAGACTTGGGTGGAGGAATTTAGAAACCAGGGAGGCCCTGCGGAGAAGGTGCTGGACGAGGAGGGGTGCTTAGGCATGTGATGAATAGACAGTTTGCCAGTCTAACTTTGCAAGGCACCCTAAGTGAACAAGCCAGTTCAGGGTTAATCTCTTCCATTCCCTTCCTTCCTCCAATTGCTCCCCGAAACCAACAGATCAGCATCGCGTCTGGGCTTCTTGATGGTGACAGAATTCCTTTAACAAGAAGACGAAGGTTTTCTTCCCTTCTATAATGTAGATGGAAAGGATTCAAACTGCAAATGTCTTGGCAGGGCCTTCAGTGGATAATCAAAGATCTAAGTGATTCTTTTTTCCTTTGAAATGGGTACGGGAGATGTAGGGCTAGGGGAGGCCGTCACCTGCACGCAGGGACACGGCTTCTCAATGTCAGGTAGAACCAGCTGGCTCTTCTCCACTGAATGCACGCAATGCCTGGAGATATTGGGGGGGGGCAGCTGAGCAGGGACTCTCTTCTGGGCAGCCCAGTGAGCAGGTGTGGCATGGAGGGCAGGCTGTGGAGGGTGAGGGCCTGACACTGGGATGGCGGGGTTCTAACAGAGCAGCAGTGGGAGCTGGAGATGGGATGAGGGTTCTTGGACTCAGAGCAGAGGACCCCAGGAAGCCCGGTCACTCCCTGCTGGGCGCCTTCCCCCTTGACATTGCCTGGGGGACCGTATGATGCCTCAGATGTCCCAGTGATGGGGGAGAAGGCCAGCGCTTGTGTGGAGAGGGCGGCGCTGGCCAGGCTGCCTGTGCTAGGAACGCGTCCTCTTCCAGGGAAAGCAGAACCGAAATAGGGAATCGTGGACTCTTTCACACGTCAGAGTCATTTTCAAGCAGTTAAAAAAGCCCTAACATGTACAAACACGTAGCCAGCCTTCATCAAAGACACCAAGCTCATTACGGAGGGAACCCGCAAGATGGCAGAGCTGGGTTGAAGGGGGGTATGAGAGCCTGAAAGAAGTTTCTCGATAAACCAGAGTAAGATTGCAGAATTAGATACGAAATTAGTTACTATCGTAGAGGGAGATAACGCCATAAACTGTGGGGTGCGCTTTTCTACCGAACAAAAATCTATTCAATCGTCTCACACTCGTGGGTTCCCCTCTCCCTTCACAGAACCTCAGCCCTCGTCAGTGGCGACTAGTAAATTAAACTAAATTACCCTCTCCTACGTGATCCCAAAGTGGCCTTGTTGAGAGGGCCGTAGCGAGCTTTTGTTACGGCACGTGCGAATATTTTTGCCTTCTTGCACAGTGTCCCCGTCCCCAGTTCTCCCTGCTGAGGAAGGCAGCGGGGCGGAGGCTGGAATGGAGGCCATGGACTGAACTCTCAGAGGAGAAGCCGAGGCTGAATCACATAGTGGTTACCAGTACTTGGTATGGGGCCATGGTGGCAGACAGTTATTTAACTTATAGGAGCTTTTGTTCCTCATCTGTAAAATGGGAGTATAATAATGCCTCGCTCTTGGAGCACTGTGAACGCTGACGCTGGCCTCCGTGGCTCTCACGTTGCTGATGGATGGGGCAGTGGTAGTCAAAGAGACAGGTCCTAGCAAGGGCCCTCCACCCATGGAGCCTTAGGGAGCCGGTTGCCATGGCAACGAGTGAAACAGTTTATCCTGCTTTGATGTGGCCGGGTGGGCAGAGGAAGTGGGCAGGTTATCAAGCGTTCGGGCCTCCCCCTTCTTCCTGACTCCACCCCAGTAGGGTGGCCCACCACCTCTCGTCTGGGGGTGGCAGGAAGCCTCCCGTCGGTGCTGCCAGCTCCCGCCCACCACAACCCTCTCGCTTCAGCCCACATGTTTGTTGGGTATTTACTCCAAGCCCCCGCCCGGCTGTGTAGACCACAGTACTTGCCTGCAGAGAATGTATCCGTAATCGTGAGGGACGACAGCGGGCACCATCCGTGAGTCGCGGGACAGTTTCCAAAGCACACACTGATGGCACCTCCCCCAGACCACGGCCCTGTGGAGCAGAAGGAAAAGCAACATTCTTCCCATTTCACACATGAGAAAACCGAGACTCAGAGAAGTTCAATGTGTCTTGCCCGCGCTAGGAAGTCAGGTGTGAGAGAAGGAACACGGGCCTTGGTATACCTCTGCTTAGTCACTTCCTAGCCGATGACCTCGGACAGGTTACATAAGCTCCCTGTGACAAGTAGGGCTGGAATTGCTGGTGAGGACGACGATGATGATGCTTGCCTCCCCCATGAGCTTCCCATGCGCTGGCCACTGCTAAGGGTTGGTCTCCTCCGTCCTCAGAACACCCCCTTGGGTATGTAGTTTATTCCCATCTTCCAGAGGGTGAACCCGAAGGCTGGGCGGGTAAGTAGCTTACTGGCGCTCACAGAGCTGACAAGAGCTCCACCCCTTGATCCTATGTCTGTTTGATTCCCAAAAGCCATATCCTTTGACTCCAGAAACCTATTCTCACATTTGCATAAAGCTCTTTCTGCCAAGAGGCAGAGGCCAGGAGTTGTGTGTGACGGGAAAACCCCGGGCTGTCCCAGCTGCCGTTTTGTAAGCACGTTCCTCCCTGGGCAATCTCGGCCGCTTTTCCTTTCACTTGGTGCCTTCAACCCTTTGACCTTCAGGTGCAAACCTGGATTCTGTCACTTTGGCCCATCAGCTGGTGGCAAGTGAATTCTGAATATTCTTCAGTGGCCATAAGGTTGTCTTGGGACATTACTGACCAGAGACATTTGCATTTCATACTTTTTTTGGTGTCGGATTATGGAATAAAAGGTGTAGATCCCTTGAAGGAAAGTCAAATATCATTGACTAGCAGATGGGGGTTTTCCTCCAAGAACGCTCCCACACCAAATGCGTAGGTCTCCCCCACCTCAAACAAACATGAATTCTCCAGCTCTCCAGACACCAGTTGAGTGTCCCAAGACCCAGTTCAGTTCTGACCCCAACTGCCCGGAGTTAACGCAGACCCCGCGGGTTAAGAGCTCGGTCCCGTAGACTACCCCCATTTCAGATGCCGGTTGTGGGTCTCACTTTGATAAGAACCCAAAGTGAGGGACGCAGGTAGCAGGAGAAAGCATTATAATTGAAATTATAATTGACCAAAAGTGGTCTGTCAAAAAAAAAATACAGAGAACATTTAAAAATTTGAGTATTGGATGGCACAACATCAATGAAAGAGATTTTTATGATTGAAAAACAGTAGTTAGGAGGGACGCAACACCACTTCTCTGGTGTTCCTGTCAAAGATTCTTGCCTCACTCCAATCCTGGGATGACAGGAGACATCCCAAATCGAGGGACAATCTGTTGTAGCCAGTCAGGACTCTTGGGTCAAGATCACGGAAGACCGGGACAGACTGAGGAAGTGTTACAGGCGGAAGAGGCTAAGGAGAAATAAGTCCATGCAATGTGGGACCCTGGATAGGATCCTGGAACTGAAAGAGGACATTACGACCACATATGTATGTATTGTATCACGGAGTCACAGGGGGAGATGTAGGGAAAGGAGTGGGGAGCTGCTGTTCCAGAAATCACAGGGTGGGATGAGTCAGAAGTAAGCGGGCTGCCCATAACAGAAACCCCAGTATAACACTGGTGGAAACTCATAGGGGTTTATTTTTTTCCTTATATTAAAAAAGAAAATTCCAGTGGAAGGCAGTCCAGGGTTGGCACAGGGGTCCCACAAACATTCTAGACCAGGCTTCTGCTTTCTTTCTGCTCCACCATCCTTAGCAGGATACATTGTCCTCAATGCCACTTGGTGATCTAATGGCTGCAGGAGCTCCGGCCATCATGGCCCTATTCCAGTTAACAGAAAGGAGGAAAGTGGGGGTTGCAGAAAGGGGTCTTCCAGAAGCCCCACCCAATACCTGCAAGGAAGGTTGAGAAATGTGACCTATCACCCAGTGCCCAGGGCTCCTTTGGTAAAGAAGGGGGATGGGTGTGTTGGGTGGATGGGCAGAGCGGGACCGGTCCTGTCGCGGTGACCGTGGGCAGAGCAGTGAAGGAGCGGGGGTGGCAAGGTCTCGCTTCACTCCCCCCAGGCCTGGTGGCTCTGCAGAGCTGGAGGCCATCCCATGGGCAGAAGGGTCAGGAGAAGACTGGGTGAGCGAAGTCTGCACCACAGTATTTCACTAGCGGGAAGGGGAGCTTGTCTCTGTCATGCACGTGAGTGGCCACCAGGTGGCGTCCCAGGTCCTGGTAGCGGTCGCCAGTTTCGGGGACTTTCCTATCAAAATAGACATAACATTAACTTCTAAATGTGTGACATTTACAT
Source organism: Ursus americanus (assembly GCF_024610735.1). Taxonomy (NCBI): domain Eukaryota; kingdom Metazoa; phylum Chordata; class Mammalia; order Carnivora; family Ursidae; genus Ursus; species Ursus americanus. Next base: position 63,661,783 of record NC_142140.1, on the reverse strand, counting down.
AAGAGAAACATCAAGCAAAAGGCCCCCAAATCAAAGCAATGAGGTCCTAAATGAGAACAGCATAACCTGGTTTTGTGGGGGTTTTTTGTTTGTTTTTTGGGTTTTTTTTTTGCCATTGACCGAACAAAAATTATGGCGTTTCTGTTTGCTGCTGTCTCTGACCCCAGTTTGTCAGTCGTGGCTTTGCCCTTATCAGAGGTGATCGCCTTCCTGCTCCCAACTCACAGCCATTCCAGGGCAGCCTTGCCTCCCGACAGGGACCCCTGCCTGCCCCCAAATCCCAGCCCCTGCTTCTGCTGCCCTTGTCTGTGAAGAGGGCCAGGTGTTGTTTAATCTCACTGTGGTGGGCGCACAACTGAATCCTTACTATGGACAGTCTGTTTTCCAGCCACAGACCTGGGTCAGGTTGCAGGAGCAAGGGAGAGACTTTTGGCTGGTTTGGTTTCTTCAAGGCTGGAGAAAAAGGCTGAGGGGGGGTGACCTGGGGACAGAGGCAGGGCTCAACCTCGGAGGGACAGCAGCAGGGAGGCTGAGCTGCCCCGAGAGCCCGTGGGAAGCCGGGCAGAGGCACCCTCGGGGGAGCCCCTGGGCCTCGAGAGGGCCAGGGACCTCCTGGGCAGCCTCAGGCCGGCCGCCTCAAAGCCTCAGGTGCTGCACCCATTGTCTTTGGGGAGCGGAGCTGCATGGGGCCTGAGCCTCATCCCGGGGGGCCCCCAGCCTCGCTGGCCTGGCCGGTGTGAGGCCACTGCAAGGCCTGAGGCCATGACTATCGAAGCAGCAGTAAACCTACCAACTCTCATTTTTTTGGCAACAGGAATCACCTACCAGCGACTGGTGAGGGCCGAGCAGGGCCTGCCCATTAGAAGTCACCGAAGCTCTACCGTGTGAGTGCTCCCACGGGGTCCCCCATCCCCACGCCATCCCCCTACCCGCAGCCCCGTGCATCTGGCTTTCCCTCCATCACTGCACTCCCACCCCCAGCCACCAACAGCCTTGGAGAGGACCAGGAATGCCTTAGAATAGTCGGCCGATGCTTTGTACATAAGGTTGTTTCTCTGGGCTGAGGGGTTTTCCTCCGAGTTCTAAACGGCTCTGAGACTTAAAAAAACAAAACAAACGTTAAACACCACCTGCACCGATCGTGCCAGGTCCTGGGCACACATGACCTCACCTTGCCCCCACTTTTCAGATGGGGAAACTGGAGGTCAGAGAGGCCAAGTGTTACTTCCCAAAGGTCACACAGCTAGTAAGCGTCTGAGCCAGGATTTAAGCCTCGGTCTTACTCAAAAGCCCATGTGCTTTCTGCCTGTTACTAAAGTAGCATTTTCCAAACTTTTTTTTGATGAGGACCTACAGTAAAAAATGTGTTTTATTTTATTTCATTTTATTTTTTTATTATTATTATTTTTTAAAGATTTTATTTATTTATTTGACAGAGACAGCCAGCAAGAGAGGGACACAAGCAGGGGGAGTGGGAGAGGAAGAAGCAGGCTCCCTGAGGAGGAGCCTGATGTGGGGCTCGATCCCAGAACACCAGGATCACACCCTGAGCCGAAGGCAGACGCTTAACGACTGAGCCACCCAGGCGCCCCTATTATTATTATTTTTTTAAGTAATCTCTATGCACGAGTTCTGTGGGGCTCGAACTCATGACCCTGAGCAAGAGGTCATGCTCCACCAACTGAGCCAGCCAGGCGCCCCTAAACAGTGCATTTTATGTGAAAGCCTACTGTACACACACACACACACACACACACACACACACACGTGTGTGTGGAAGGAGTGAGCAAGCAGTCAGTGAAGGAAACTGGCTCAGGCAGGGACCACCTGTGCAGGCCTCTCCCCTTTTTCTGACAAATAGAGAAATCAACATTAGTTTCTCCCCTAAACAATGGGGATTCTGTCCCGTCAGGGGCAGGGGGCCCCGACCCGGGGCAGCCATCCACAGAGGCAGGCGGGAAGGAACCTGGGGGAGGGGGCAGTGCAGGCGGCTCACACCAAAGCCTCTACTGCTGGGATATGTGATGTCTCGAACACGCTTCGAGAAAATACAGCGACGGAGGGCTGATGTGGGCGAAGTGAGAACAGTCATGTGTGATTAACTGTTAACTGAGCCATCAACACCTTGGGGGGTTCACGATTCTCTTAACGTTTGGGTCTGTCTGAGGTTTTCCATAATGAACAGAACGAAAAGGCTGGCCCGGAGAGGGAGTGTAGGGTCCAGGAGAGGAGAGGCAGAGGGGGCTGGGCACACACTCCACTCCCAGCCCTGTGCAAGCTGGGGTGATGGGCTTTCGGGAGTTAGAAAAGGGGTCCCCTGTGAGCTGCAGACTCACAGGCAGCCTTGACCCCTAGCCTGAACTTCCAGGCCAGCCTGCAAAATGAGCCCCTGGCTCGAAGTCATCCCCCCTAAGACAGCAGTCCCCGTGAGTCCTCCTTCATTCCATTCTGATATTCTGTAGGAAAAATGTTGATATAAAAATAAAGGTAAAATTTCTTTTGTAAAAATGAAGTCCCACTTTCAAAAGTCCTTTGACAACACTGCCTGAAAAATCCTCGGGAGTGGACCATAAGCTTTGCCCTTGGAACTGGGACCCTTGAGCCAGCCCCCTGCCTCTCCCCTGGCCTCAGCTGCCGCCTGCGTGCTCTGGAGGCCGTGGTGGGGCCCAGTAGCTCTGCCAGGGCACCAGACGTGAGGGGTGCGGCTGCGCCGTCCCCACCCACCCAGAGCCCGCCCTCTGTGTCCCCAGCACCGTGCTGTTGCTGAACCCGTTGGAGGTGCAGGCCGAGTTCCTCGCTGTGGCCAACAAGCTGAGCACGCCCGGGCACTCGCCCCATGGCGCCTACACCACCCTGCTCCTGCATGCCTTCCAGGCCACCTTCGGGGCCCACTGTGACCTCCCGAGTTTGCACGGCAGGCTGCAGGTACGTGCTTGGGGCCCCGGGCCTCAGCATCACCCTGGCTGACACGGCAGGGCAGTGGCTGGAGGGCTGGCCGCACTGAGAGGTTTCTGTCGCGCTGGGTCCCGACAGAGGTGGGTGGCAGCCTAGACAGGGGGCTGGGCACGAGCCTCGGAGGATGGCATGGGCTGGGTGGGCTGGGAACAGGCTGCTACTCCTAGGTCTGTGACGGGTCCACCGTGTGGCCCTGGACAGCCCCCTCCCCTCTCTGGGCCGCAGTGGGGAGCTGTGAAGCACACCCCCCCAACTCGGCAGTGCCCTGGCTCTGGGCCTTTCTCTTGTGACCACTTCCTGAGAAGAGGGGCCCGGGGAGGAGGCCTGGCTCCCCAGCCAGGTGTTGGGGGGAGGTGGGTGCCGAGGCAGGGGAGGAGATGGGCCACGGCCGCCATAAGAAAGACCCTAGGAGCTCGAGAAGTCAGGCAGCTAAGCCTTGGTTCGGGGGGCAAGCCTGTTTCCTCCTGCGGTTTTAGTCCAAGAGCCTGGCCGAGCTCGAAGACATCTTCACGGAGACTGTGGAAGCTCAGGAGCTGGCTTCTGGCATCGGGGACGCAGCCGAGGCCCGGCAGTGGCTCAGGACCAGGCTGCAGGCGGTGGGAGAGAAAGCTGGCTTTCCCGGCGTCTTAGGTGAGGCTCTTGGGAGAGCGTGGTGCATTTTCCCCAGGGCCCGTGCCAGCCCCCAGGTGAGCATTCCAAGTCGGCCAGTGGTTCTGCCCCACACAGCCCATGGGGGACCCAGGCTATCGTCATCCAGGTGCTCCGCCACCCCCGAGGGCGGAAAGAAGGTGCTAGCTGGGGGCCAGCCAGCTTCCCACTCAGCCTTGGCCAGTCCAGCTGTGTGGCCACTGCTGGTTTCTTCTGTGAGCCCCTTGCAGCCCTCACCTCCCGTCCCCCTGTTCTTGCAGACACTGCCAAACCTGGCCAGCTCCGCACCATCCCCATCCCTGTGGCCAGGTGTCACACGTACAGCTGGAACCAGGACAGCTTCGGTAAGCAGCCGGCTGGGGCCTTCGTGGCACCCCCCACCCCCACCCCGAGCTGCTTCCTGGTCCTGCCACCTGCCGCCTGAGCAGGCTCTAAGCAGAGCAGGGGGAGGTGCTTGAGTCCTGGGCTGCAGTTCACCCTCCTTCTGCCCTCTCCTCCTCCTCCGGGCCAGTCTGTCTGAGCTTGTCGCCCCTCCCGAGGGGGTGCAAGAGGGGTTTCAAGGACCCAGACACCCAGACGGTGCCTCCCCTGGCTTCTCTGCAGACATCCTACAGGAAATCCTGCTCAAGGAACAGGAGCTGCTCCAGCCAGGGATCCTGGGGGACGAGGAGGAGGAGGAGGAGGAAGACGAGGAGGACTTGGAAACGGATGGGCATTGTGCCCAGAGAGACTCACTGCTCTCCACCAGCTCGTCGGTCTTCCACGACTCCACCCTGTCCCTTGCCTCGTCCCAGGCCTCAGAGCCCACCCTCTCCCGCCAGCTGTTGACGTCCTTTGTCTCGGGCCTCTCGGACGGCGTGGACAGTGGCTACGTGGAGGACAGTGAGGAGAGCTCCTCCGAGTGGCCCAAGAGGCCGGGCAGCCAGGAGTGCCGGGGCCACCGCAGGCCGGGGCAGAAGTTTAACAGGATCTACAAACTCTTCAAGAGCACCAGCCAGCTGGTGCTGCGGAGGGACTCCCGGGGCCCAGAGGGCGGCTCAAACACGGCGCTGCCGCTGCGCCGTGCGGGCAGCCTCTGCAGCCCCCTGGACAGCCCGGTGCTGCCGCCCACGCGGGCCCAGCGCTCCCGCTCCCTGCCCCAGGCCAAGCTCAGCGCCCAGCTGCCCGGCTGGCTCCTGGCCCCCGCCTCGCGCCCCCAGCGCCGCCGCCCCTTCCTGAGTGGGGACGAAGACCCCAAGGCTTCCACGCTTCGCGTCGTGGTCTTCGGCTCGGATCGCATTTCGGGGAAGGTGGCTCGGGCGTACAGCAACCTGCGGTAGGAGCCGGAATGGGGGGCCTCGCTCTGCCCGGGGCGGGGACTGCGGGCTGAGGGTCCGAGAGAGACCACTCTCTTCTCCTCGCCTTGTTCTCACCAGGCAGCTGGAAAACAACCGCCCGCTCCTCACACGGTTCTTCAAGCTTCAGTTCTTCTACGTGCCCGTGAAGCGAAGCCATGGGACCAGCTCCAGCGCCTGCCCCGCCCCTGCCAGCCAGATGCCCCCACTCCCCACAGACTCCCCGAGGCACCCCAGCCCTGCGGTATGCGCCCAGCCCCGGCCACATGCAGTGGGAGCACAGGTTGGGCACCTGCTGGCTCAGTGACCCAAAGGGGGCTGGTGAGAAGTCGCCCACAGCAGTCAGGGTGTCCAGGGCGCGCCTCGTCCTGCCTGAGCCTCGCTCCTGGAAGCAACCCCTGTCCTGCACGTGGGAGTGGCGCTTTGCTGTGTGGCATGGGCTAAAAATTCTCAGACTTCTCTTGGGGCTGGGCGGAGCTGTGGTTGGGGCTGCAGATGCCATCCGGGGCCCTGGGGGCTAGAGTGATTCACCGCCCTTACCCCAGGAGGTGGAGAGCACCAACGACATCTCCCACTACCTCGGCATGCTTGACCCCTGGTATGAGCGCAACGTGCTGGGCCTCATGCACCTGCCCCCCGAAGTCCTGTGCCAGGTAAGCGGCCCCCACGGGGGGCAGAGGGGCACTGGCTGCAGTCACACAGCACTGCTCGGAGGCCCTGGTTTTGGGGGATCCCGCTTGAGGCCTCCATGGAGGACCGGGGATGAGAAGCTCGACTGAGCCCAAATTGAAGGCAGTGAGAGGGTGGTCCCAGAAGGGTCCAGGGGACCTTAGGCTTCACCCCCTTCCTCGCCTCCTGGCTTTGTCCAGTTTGGCCAGGGCCCTCCCCGGTGGCCCTGGGGTCAGGTGAGGGGGCTCTGGAGGCTGCGCTATGGGTCCTCCCCCGGCCATTCTGTGTCCTGCTTTGATCCCACCACCTCTTTCCCTTGCTCCACCTGCCTCTGTCTCCGTGTGTGTGTGTGTGTGTGTGTGTGTGTCCGTGTGTCTTGCCCTCACGTTCCCTTGCTCCCTCGCTCGCTGGCGGGCCACCGGTCCCTCTGACCGGGCTCCACCACCCACCCTCAGCAGTCTCTGCAGGCAGAGTCCCGGCCGCTGGAAGATTCCGCGGCCCCGCTGCCCATCCTGGCGGACATGCTGCTTTACTACTGTCGCTTCGCTGCCCGGCCGGTGCTGCTGCAGGTCTATCAGACGGAGGTGAGGACACCCCCGCCCCCCGCCCCCGCCGCTACGGACCCCACCCCCACCCTGACCCCACAGCCAACCAGCCTCTGATGCCGGCCCTTGTTCTCTGCAGCTGACCTTCATCACCGGGGAGAAGATGACAGAGATCTTCATCCACTCCCTGGAGCTGGGTCACTCTGCCGCCACGCGGGCCATCAAGGCTTCCGGTGGGTGTTGCCTGAGCCCCGGGGGGGGGGGGGGCGAGGCATGGGGCCCAGGAGGTGGGGCCCTGGGGTCTGGGAGGGGTACCGGAAATGAGAGGCAGTGAAGGTCTGTCCGTGTGGCACAGGTCCTGGCAGCAAGCGTCTGGGCATCGATGGTGACCGCGAGGCCGTCCCTCTAACACTACAGATTATGTACAGCAAGGTGAGGCCGCTGTTGGGGCCCGTGTCCCTCTGGGGCCTGCTCCTGACCCGCCCTCACCCAGAGTCACCCCCTGTGTTCCCCGGCCCCCGTCTTTCAGCTGGGAGGCTGCAGCAGGCTCCCCTGGACAGAAGGGGAGGGAGTGGACATCCTTCTCCCCTTCCGCCTCCAAAGCCACCCCCGCCCCCCGCCCCCAGTGTGCTCTCCCCCGACCTGGATGTGCTCAGCAGCTCCTGTGAAGTGTTAGGGCCTGGCTGCAGGGCTGAGGGTGAGGGGCAAGGGTGAGGTGTCCAGAGGCACAGCGAGGGAGAGCCCAGGTTCCACGCAGCTGGCGTGCCTGGCTGGGTGCACGGGAGGTGGGGCCGTGTCAGAAGGGATTTGTGGGTCGGGGGTGGGAGGGGGCGCCCATGAACCCACCAGAGGGCGTGGGTGCTCCGAGCTCTCGTGCCCTCTGATCCAGGGACCAGGCCAACAGCCAAACGCTCCTCTCCGGAGTCATCAAGGTCTATACAGGCGGTCGGGGGTTGGAGGGCTCTTGGTGCAGAAGCGAGCGCGCAAGAGTTTCCCGGGGAGCGCCCCCTGCAGGCCGCCCCCTGTGGCTGGTGGGCCCGGGGGCGTCCGGCTGAGACCTTTGGGCTCGGCTGCCTTTCCAGGGGGCCATCAGCGGACGAAGCCGCTGGAGTAACATGGAGAAGGTGTGCACCTCCGTGAATCTGAGCAAGGCCTGCCGCAAGCAGGAGGAGCTAGGTGAGTGGGCGGCGGGGCACAGGTGGCGGCGGGGAGGGGCCCTGAGCCTGGCCTGAGCCGCCCCTGCCCCTCAGACTCCAGCATGGAGGCCCTGACGCTAAACCTGACAGAGGTGGTGAAAAGGCAGAACCCCAAGTCCAAGAAGGGCTTCAACCAGGTAAGGACGCCCCTCTCTCCGCCGCGTGCCTTCGGGAGACCCTGGCGCGGGTGGGCGCCTGCGTGTGCGCATGCGCGGGTGCAGGTGGGTGGGGACGAGAGGCAAGCTGGGGGTGCGGTTTGGGGTGCGCACGCTGTGGGGTGCCCTCGGGGCGGATGTGTCCGCGTGCAAAGGCTCTGGTGGGCGCCGGGGGAGCCCTGGGTGCCGGGAGAACGGCTCCGTGTCTGGGACCCGGGGCCTCACAGTGGGGCCGTGGGCCTTCTCCTGGGGGCACTTGTTGCTTCCGGACTCGGGGAGGATGGAGGCCGGAGAGGAGGCAGGGCCTCATGCAGGCTGCCGGACCCTTGCCCGAGCTGGCCGTCAGCCCTGGAGAGCTGCTGCTGGGGTGGCCTGAGGGAGAGAGCCGCCAAGGACTGGCGATCGGGGCTGATGGGGGCCTCGCTTCCAGATAAGCACGTCGCAGATCAAAGTGGACAAGGTGCAGATCATCGGCTCCAACGGCTGCCCCTTCGCCGTGTGCCTGGACCAGGACGAGAGGAAGATCCTACAGAGCGTGGTCCGGTAGGAATGGGGGCCCCGGGAAGGGGCCCGCCTCTGCGCCACCCCCTAGAACCCCGGAAGGAGCTGCAGGGATGGGGGGGGGCCTGCCCTTACTCCCGCCCGCCCCACAGGTGTGAGGTCTCACCTTGCTACAAGCCAGAGAAGAGCAGCGTCCACCCCCAACCCCAGAGGTCCCCCGACCCGCCAGCCCAGACCACGCCCGACCTCTGCTCCCTCCTCTGCCTGCCCATCATGACGTTCAGCGGAGCGCTGCCCTAGTGGGGCCCTCACCAGGCCGGACAGGAAGCCCTGGGCAGGCAGCCTTCTCGGAGGCCCTCCCCACGCGGTGGCCGCGAGGGTCTCGCTCCCTGTGGGGAGCTGGATGGCCCTCTGTTGGATCAGGCCCTGCTGTGAGCCCTGCTGTGGACAGCGGGCAGGGGTTGGTGGTTTCTGGGCCCTCGGGGGCTGTGTATAGGAGAGACACAGGCATTGGGGAGAGAGCGGCTGGCTGCACTGCCCCTCAAATTCCTCACCGTAGAGAGGAGAGGGATGGATGAGCTGACCCCCAGAGGCCCTGGCCACTGGTGTGGTCTGGGATCCTTTCTAGAAAGATCTGAGGCTCTGGTGCTCTGGGATGTGGTTTAGGCTGCCTCTGCCAACCCTTGGCCACCCCCCCCAACCTTGGTTTGTCAAAGTCTTGGGGAACCCTTTGTATCTGGGGTTCAGTCCCGTCTACTCTAGGGTTCAGGTGGTAGAAACAAGAGTAGGAAATTCTCCCCAGACCTTCAGTACCACCACCCATCTCTCTCTTTCTCTCTCTGTGTGTCTCACAAGTTCCCTGGGTCTTCTGAAAAACAGCACTAATACTTTACCTGTCTACTGTCAGGCCCTGGAACACATTCTCTCCGGAGCGCCTTTCTGGATCTGAGAGCCTTGGGAGACAGGATAGGCATAGGTTCAAAAGCAGCTTGGTTACCTTCTAGCTCAATGACCAGAAGGAAGTGAATTTGCTTCTCCAAGCCTCCACTTCCTTAGCACTAAGACCTTCGGAGTTGGAAAAGAAGTTATCTACAAAGCGCCTGGCCCAGCGGCCCATAGCTGGTGCTCAGTACAGATAAGCGGCCTCACCCTTGAGCACTGACTCCCCCCAGCCTGGCACTGGGACACCCTCGTGGCCTCTGGGATGCTCTTCATTCACCCTCGAGGCAGGACCAAGACTGGGGGTGAGGTGTGGTTAGTTTTACCCTCTGAAGGAGGAATGGCCTTGGCGAGGGTGAGAGGAGGGTTGCACGGTACCCCCAAGCCCTTGCCGACTTCTCTCCTGGGGTGGGCCTTGGGACCCCCACTTGCACATCATCAGCCTTAGGCTGGTGCACATTGCATAGGGAGGCTTCACTGGCACCATTCTGGTGCCTGGGCGAGATCCTGGAGGGGTGGAGAGAAAGCCTGGCCTCCAGGGGCTTCGTGCCTGGCTGGGGGAAATGGGTCACAGGACATGAGAGCCGAAAACATAAAGCTGTCGGATCAGAGTGGTTTGGAAGCTGGAAGCAAATGTGGGGTCGGGTGGTACGGGGGAGGGCAGGGCTGAGGACCAGGATTTGTACGATACAAGTGGAGAAAGTAATCATGGCAGATGCTCGTATCCTGCCCAGAGCCCCTCTGTTCCCTCCTTCTCCTGCTTCACCTGGCTCCAAAGGTTCGGGCTTACAGGAGCCCCCGAACCCCAGCCTGGACTACTCACCACTGGAGAGAAGTGAACAGAGCCGGCGCATGCCCCGCGTCACCGTTCCTCCCCAGTCCTCGCCGTCGGTACTTGCTGCAGGCTCCAGAGAGTCGCCGGCCGTCTGCCTTCCATAGTTTTTTGTTGTGTGAACAGGTTACTACATGATAAACCGATATCCAAGAATAAACGAATAGAATTTAATATTATTTTCAAATAAACCTTGATTAGCCTCGTATTTCTTGACCCCTGGGTATTTTGCTGCATGAGGCGTAACTGTTAGTTGCTTCATTAGCATAAACCAGTTCACACGCAGCAGCTGCAGTCAGACTCTTGGGGGATTGTTCTGTTTCTCTTTTTGTAAGTTTTCCTCTCTATGGAAAATATATTTGTGCTGGAAATTTCTCTGACGCTGTTCCACTGAAGCCTCATCGTGTTGCCAAGAGGAAGGGAAGGGAGCTCATTGCTGGCCCTCTGGATGTGGGGCTGTTCTTAGACTTGGCTCACGGGGGGGGGGAGAGAAGGCAGGTGAAGATGGAAAGGACGCCGGCACACACCTGTGACTTGGGAGGAGCAGGTTGGCATCAGGCTCCCAGCCGAACTCCCAGGGATGGAGGAAGAAGGAGCCGTGAGATGCGCTCGCTCTGCACCAGCTAGGGATTGCCAATAAGAAAGCACACCTGACACCCAGTGGATGAAAACTGTGATCCCTTACTCTTGCTCATGGATCTACAGGACCCCAGGGATCGCTCGATCTAGGTGGGGCTCAGAATGGCTTGGCTCCAAGCTGCAGGTGGGGTTCACGTCTGCCCTGTGGGTCTCACAGTCACCTGGGGCCAGCATGGTAGCACGAGAGGGGTAAGCAGAGACATAGGATGCCTCCTAGGGCCTGGGCCCAGAACCAGCACGGTGTCTCCTCTACCAAAATTCGATTGACCCAAATCAATGAAGCACATCGACCCACTGACGGAATAAATTCAGCAGATCTCACAGAGGATAAAAACAAAATTACACAAGAAGAGGAATTCACTTCTGATAGTCTTCCCAAAATGCCATAGTCCCAGTCTGATCATCAGGAAAATACCAGACAAATCCAGATTGTGGGACATTCTATAAGATAATCTGACTAGTACTCTTCCAGGAAGTCAGTGTCATGAAAAACCAGGAAGGGCTGAGAAATTCAAAAACCAAGGAGACAGGACCTGAAAACTGAATGCAACGTGGTACCCTGGATTGGATCCTCAAACAGAGGATATTAATGGAAAAACTAGTGAAATCCCTATAAAGTCTGGAGTTTAATTTTTTAGCACACACACACACACCTCGTTTTTAAACTCCTGGGGCATGGGGCACCTGGGTGGTGCAGTCATTAAGCATCTGCCTTTGGCTCAGGGCGTGATCCCGGCGTTCTGGGATCGAGCCCTACATCAGGCTCCTCCGCTATGAGCCTGCTTCTTCCTCTCCCACTCCCCCTGCTTGTGTTCCCTCTTTCGCTGGCTGTCTCTATCTCTGTCAAATAAATAAAATCTTTTAAAAAATAAATAAATAAAACTCCTGGTGCAGAAAAAGGTAATGAGAAAATCTTAAAGACAGCCAAAGGAAAAAAATATATACTTTACCTTCAAAAGATCAACAATTAAGCTGAGAGCTCCCTTCTCAACAGAAACATTAGAAGTCAGAAGACAATGAAATGACATCTTTAAACTGCTAGAAAAAATTCAATCTAGAATTGTCCAATTTTTTTTTTTTGTTATACACTGCTCACAAGAGACACCCTTTAACTATAAGAACACAGAGAGTCTGAAAACAAAAGTATCCAAAGGGTAACACCATACAAGCCTGACCCAAAAAGCTGACAGTATCATGCTAATATCAGACAAAGATTTTAAGGCAAGAAGCATTAAAAAAAAAAGGGACATTTAATAAAGATCAAAGAGTCAATCCAGCAAAAACATATCACAATCATAAATCTGTATGCATGCAATAACATAACTTTAAACCGTAAAGCAAAAATGGACAGAATTAACATTTCCACAACCATAATGAAGGACTTCATTACACCTCTCTCAGTAGGTGATAGAACAAATAGACAAAAAATAGTAGAGCTATAGAGGATCTGGACAACACAGTTAACACATTTGATCTCATTAAAATAGAACACTGCCCAGCCATAGAATTCACATTATCTCAAGTACAACTAGAATATCTAATTTCAGGTGATTGAAATCAAAGAGAGTATATTCACCTCAAAAAGATAGAAGAAGAAAGGTATAAATCCTAAAGAAAGTAGAAGGAAGGAAAGAAGTGTAAGAGCAGAAATCTGAATTAGAAAACCAATGTGGTAGGGGATAAGGCCCTATCGAACAAATTATCAATATCCCGCATTGCAAAAAAAGGACATCTCTACAGATCTTACGTACACTAAAAATATAATGAAAAGACATAAATTCACCAATAAATTGGCAATTTGCATAAGATGGAGAAGTTTCTCAGAAATACAATTTGTGAAAGAAATGGATTCCTGGATAGGCAAATATATATTCAAGAAACGGAGACTCTTCTTTTCTTAACTACATTGGCAGCCAATCGTTCTCTTTGCTGCCTCCATACTTACGCACATTTCAGGATATCATAGAGTTGGAACCATGCAGTAACTACCCTTTCCAGATTGGCTCATTCACTTAGCAATATGTATTTAATGTTCCTCCTTGTCTTTTCATGGCCTCACAGCTCATTTCTTTTTGTTGCTGAATAATATTCCATTTTATTGATGTGCTCTGGTTTGCTTCTTCACTCGCAGACTGAGGACATTTGGTTGATACCAGTTGTTGGCAATTATGAATAAAGCTGATACAAACATTCATGTGCTGGTTTTTGTGCAGACATACGTTTTCAGCTCGTTTGAGTAAACACCAAGGAGCGCATTGTTCCATCATATGGTATAAGCATATTTAGTTCTTAAAAAAAAAAAAAAGCCAAGCTCTTCCGAAGTGGCTGTGCACTTTTTCATTCTTATCAAATGAATGAGAGTCCCTGTGGCTCCACATCTTCATCGCCATTTGGTGGCATCATGGTTTTTTGGATTTTATCTATTCTAATGGGTATGTAGTGATGCTATCTCGTTGTTTTTAATTTGCAAGTCCCTAGTAACTGTGATGTTCAGTATCTTTTCACGTGTTTTTCATGTGAATATCTTCTTTGGTGAGGTATCTTCAGACCTTTTGCCCATTTTTTTAATTGGGTTGTTTGTTTTCTTATTGTTGAATTCTAAGAGCTCTTTGTATATTCTGGATACGAGTCTTTTTTTTTTTAAGATTTTATTTATTTATTTGACACAGAGAGAGACAGCCAGCGAGAGAGGGAACACAAGCAGGGGGACTGGGAGAGGAAGAAGCAGGCTCCTAGCGGAGGAGCGTGATGTGGGGCTCAATCCCAGAACACTGGGATCACGCCCTGAGTCAAAGGCAGACGCTTAATAACTGCGCCACCCAGGCGCCCCTGGATATGAGTCTTTTATCAGATACATGTTTGACAAATATTGTTTCCCAATCTGCGGCTTGTCTTTTCATTCTCTTAACAGTGATACCTTTTTCAGAGCAAATGGTCTTAGTTTTAATGACATCGATTTATCGATCTGTTCTCTTCTGGCAGCTTGGAGCTTCCTCTGCGGCCCTGAATGCACTGGTCTGTCATCACCCTCAGACCTCTCCCTGAGGTCCCTGACATCCAAGTGGTGCCTCCTCCAGGGGACCAGCTCTCCCACAACCCCTGGGGCAGGGAATGCCTACCTTCCCTTCAGTCTGCTCAAAGCAGAGGCATTAGAGCTGTTTCCAGCCCCTTCACAGAGATGTGTGGACCCCACCCGCCTGGTGCCTGCCCAGGGCTTCGGACTCCCCTCCCCGTTGTTACACCCACCACCCCCTCCAGCACTGGGTTCCAGCACTGTTGCTGGGGGTGGCGGGTGGGGGCGTCTCCCTCCTTTCCTATCTCTGAATCCCTCTATATCCTCAACCCTGCCAGTAAAATCAGGGAAAAGGAAGCCCGCTAACCTGGGGAGGCTGTCCCCCCCCTCCCTCTGGGGGCAGAGACAGGCAGGGGGCAGACTGTCCCTACCTGTGCCACTTTCTTTCTCTCTGTTCCTTGCAGCAGGCCCACGTGCATCCCAGCTCAGACCACAGGTCCCTGTGTCTTGGTCTGCTCAGGCTGCCATCACAAACGCCATAGAGTGGGCAGCTTAAACAAGAGAGGTTTACTTCCTACAGTCCGGAGGCTGAAACATCCAAGGTCAAGGTGCCGGCAGATTCTACGTCTGGTGAGACCCCACTTCCTGCTTTGCAGATGGTCACCCTCTCACTGTGTCTTCACGTGGTGGAGGGCAGAAGCTCTAGACAGTCTCTTCCTCTTCTTAGGGCACTGGGGCTCCACCCTCATGATGTCATCTACACTGAATTACCTCCCAAAGTCCCCACCTCGTAATTACCATTACATTGGAAGGTCAACATATGACTTTGGGGTGGACCCAAACATTCAGTCCATAACACCCCCAGCTCGGAGTGTGTGGTTGCTGGAAGGGTGGCTGTGGCCACACCAGTCACCAGCCCGCATGCCTCTCCGGCTCGGGGTGAAGGGGAGGAAACTGCCCGTTGGAGGGATCTCAGAAATTTAGGGCTTGGAAGGCTGAGTCTCCTAGTCCTTGCAACCTGACCAGGAAAATCCCCACTGAATGTCAAGCTCGCACAAAATGAGATCTTAGCAAACACTTGACGGCGCTTACTGTCCACGTGTGAAGCACTGTCCCCGGGCTTTACATACTTCTGTTATCATGCTTATGCCTCCCAACAGCCCCCTGGGGTGCGTAACTATTAGGCCCATTTTACAGATGAGAAAACAGAGATGCTAAGGAACTTGCCCAAGGTCACAGAGACAGCGGAAAGGAGAAGCCAGGATTCAAGCCCACGTCGCTGGGTCCCAGAGTCCCGCCTCTTAACCGGGTTTTCTCAACGATCCTAGTCACCCCCCCAGCCCTCTTGACCCCCAGTTTTCATTCCCTGCTGGCCTGTCCCTATTCCTAGTGGGAATTCATGTGAAGAACACAGCGATTGTGATAGGTCTGTTATACGGGGAAGAGGCTCCTGGCCCCTCCACATTCGAGGGTGCGCGCAGACCAGCTCCCCAGCTCGGCTCCTGCAGCCCGCACCCCAGTACCCCCCCCTCCGCCTGAGAACAGGGGAGGTGCCAGGAGAACAGGCCCCGCCCCCAGGGCTGCCCGGGGGGGGGGCCCCCCCCCCACCCCCCGCCTGCTGCCCCAGAGGAGTCTGGGAGGGATGACAGGTGCATCGACCAAGAGAATCCTGGGGAGGGAAGTTTTCTTTCCCCAACTTGAAGGCCAGCTGGTACGAGAGGGAGTGGGTTGATTTTCTCTGCATCTCAACCCATGTCAGTGTGGTGCTGGACCAGAAAATACAGGCATTTATGTTCAAGAAACTGATCCTTGGGTACTGAGCTACCATGCTCTCCAAGTAAACAAAGCACGTGGAAGATTAATTTGTATAAACACCCCAGGTCGTCAGCAGCGATTATCCCTGGGCAGAGAGGAAAAAGATATGGGGAAGAGGGGGCCAGGGGCTCATTTTCATTCTGTGTACTCCTGAAATGCGCGAGTGGTTTTTTGTAATGAAAATGTATTTGTGAGTTGCTTAAGAAATTTTTTGAAACACTAAATTTTTTTTTAAAACTACATTGATGTTACAACCAAAACTCCCCCTTTCCTCAAAAATAAGAAGAATGTCTGAAAGAAGGAGCGGATAGGAGTAGATAACAAACCTTCCTATAACTCTCTCCCGGCTAGTCCTAACTATGCACTCACACGTACCCCATAGGACAGCATTGCCAGAGGTAAGGACGGAAATTTCCCGACTCTGTGTTCTTCCTCTCTCTCCACACCCACAGCAGACACTGCTAGCTGCTAACAGGTTCCCAGGTGATACCGATGCTGCTGATTCTGGGACCCCCCCTTGGCGGACCACTGCTTTAGGGCATGGTGTTGTCCTGCTGCCCCTTCTTCCCTGGGCCGTGGCTCTGAGGGCTAGAGGGAATTCACTAGAAGCAGAGGTGCACGTCAGGTGGGTACCAGCCATGTCCCTGCCTGAGGCTTCCTGAGAGGGAAGATGGGAGCCGAGGAGGGTGGGCCAGGCTTCTCGCTGACTTGGCCCTGCAGGTCTTCCGTGGGGAGCTGCAGGAAGCCCCTGGACCAGGTGTCCCCTGGTTCAAGTCCCGCCCCCGCCACGTAGGTGAGCCATCTCCATAGCTGTTCTCGCTCCTGAGGTGGTTGTATGCATGAAGTAAGGTGTGTTCCCATCACACCTCTTTTCTGGTCTGTTTACCTCTCACACCTTTCTCACCAACCAGACAGCCGTTTGGTTTTGGGTGTTGTTTATGAGTTTGGGGGTATAAAACTGGAGTCGAGGGTCAGAAGGGAGGTATAGAGCTCCGAATGCACTTCTTTTTTAAACACTTTTATTTGTTCATTTGAGAGAGAGAGCATGAGCATGAGGGAAGGGCAGAGGGAGAGGGAGCAGCTGAGCAGGGAGCCCAATGCGGGGCTCCATCCCAGGACCCTGGCATCATGACCCAAGCTGAAGACAGACGCTTAACCGACTGAGCCACCCAGGCGCCCCCTCTCAATGCACTTCTAAGAGGACTTTGCTTTGTTTGTGAAAAAATCTGGGCGGGAGGAACCAGGACTGTGTGATTCAGAGTCACTGGGGGAGAGAAGAGAGAGCAGAAAAACCCCTCGCCCTAACCCAGCCCACCAGTCCAACAGCATGGAATGGACCAAGTGTGTCTGGACAACAGAAATGTCCATGGGAGATTTTTATTTTCAGTTTTCTTAATTTTTTATTTAAATTCCATTTAATTAACATACAGTGTATTATTAGTTTCAGGGGTAGAATTTAGTGATGCATCACTGGCATAGAACACCCAGTGCTCATTACATCACATGCCCTCCTCAATGTCCATCCCCCAGTTGCCCCATCCCCCCACTCCCCTCCCCTCCAGCAACCCTCAGTTTCTTTCCTATAATCAGTAGTCTCTTATGGTTTGTCTCCTTCTCTGCTTTCGTCTTATTCTATTTTGCCTTCCCTTCCCCTTTGTTCATCTGTTTTGTTTCTTAGCTTCCACATACGACTGGCATCATATGGTATTTGTGTTTCCCATGGAGGATTTTTATTTTTTATTTTTTTTAAAGAATTTATTTATTTATTTATTTATTTATTTATTTATTTATTTGACAGAGAGAGAGAGACAGGCAGCGAGAGAGGGAACACAAGCAGGGGGAGTGGGAGAGGAAGAAGCAGGCTCCCAGCGGAGGAGCCTGACGTGGGGCTCGATCCCGTAACGCCGGGATCACGCCCTGAGCCGAAGGCAGACGCCTAACTGCTGCGCCACCCAGGCGCCCCCCGTGGAGGATTTTTAAATCGCTGGCTAAGAGATGTGTGCACACCTTTGCATCCTTGCCCTGTGACTGTCAGTGAGATGTATATGGCTCATTAGGATTTTCTGCGGGCGGACTCCTTAGAAAAGCACAAAAGCTGAGGAAGTCCGCAATTGCTGCTTGAGCTTCCGGAGACAATTCCCGCAGAGGGTGGAGCTGGAGCGAGGGTGCAGGTGACCCTGGGTGTCTTGTATCCGAAGCAAGCAACCTTGAGTGACCCCAGTGCCCTGGACATCCAGGGCGCCCCGATCCCTGCTCTGGTCCCCCTGCCACACCGTATCGAGAGGGTTTAATGTGATGTGTTTAAAAGTTCAAAATGTAATTTGTTTAAAACTCTTGGCTACTTAGTAATGGACAGACGATGATACAAAGTGAATAGAAGGGACTAGAGGAGGTCCTTGGTGCAGGTGGGAAACCTAGCCACCATGCACCTGGAAAAGAGCTGCAACCCTAAGAAGAGCATCTGGAGAGCCAGGGCGTCACTGGGATTAGTCAAAAGGGCAGTGTCGCCCTGCCTTGCTGATGGCAGGATGGTGCAAGGGACAGGTAGGGGCCCTCCGTCCTTCCTCTCCCCCTCCTCTTCCCTCCTCCTTGTTCCCGGCTGCCTATCACGCAGCCCCGCCTTGCAGGGGACAGTTCTGGGGCTGTCCACGGTCACCAGGCAGCCTGTGGCTACCACACCCCGTACGCGGGCCAAGACTTTAGCTGTTGAAAGGGGAGAGCGCGGCCGCAGGAGGCCCCATCAGCTTGTGATTTCCGATTCAGTTAGGCCGAAGCTGATAAGGAGAGGGGGCTGCCCACGAGGGCCACACTGGCTGGCTGCTGCTGAGTGCTGGTCTTGCAGGGGTGGAGTCCCTGGTCCTTATCCTGTCCTGCACTTACTCATTGCCCTCATTCGCTCCCCCCGCCGGCCGGCCAGCCATTTGTTGTATTTAATGAGCCAAACATTCTCTTGACAGTCTCTTATCCTGGGACGGATAGCCAAATGAGTAAGATCTAGCCTCTGCCTCCCCAGGTCTTACTGGGGGATGGTGGACAGACGAGGCAGCACTCAAAGACAAAGGTACGAGAGAGAATATCATTCCAGTCACATGAGGGGACACAAAAAAGTACATATGGCAGGGAGACTGAGCCATGGAGCAAATCATCTTCCTCTTCTCTTCCTCCTCCTCCCCCTGCCCTTCCTTCTCCCCCTCCTCCTCCTTCTCCTCCTTCTTCTTCAAATGTCCTCTTCTGCAGAACCCACTCAAGCCCTGGCAGAAAAAAAGATCAGTCCCTTCTTTGGTTGCAAAGGAGAAACCCAAGCGACAGAAATCCAGCTCAAACCGTCCTACTGAAAAAAGGTGGGCAAGAGAATGTATTGGATCGTATAGTTGAGCAATTAGAAGTAGATCCAGGCATCAGGGTTTCAGGCACGGCTGAATCCAGGCGTTCAGATGGCGCTGTCAGCAATCCGTCTTTCTCCAGGACCATTTACCATTAGGCCAAATCAGTTGAGGGCACAGCATCTGTGAGCTCTTCAAAGGTCTAGACGTGTGCTGAAGATTTCCCAATATTGCTTGGCTTCAAAGTGTGAGGGGAAAGAAAAAGAATGTGAGGGGCTAGCCAACAGGTCCATACTTTGGAGGTGATCTGCTCTGTGGCACTGCTCTCTCTTAATTGCCAAAGTCAGCAGATGCTTTTGTTGGCCTCCTCCTCTGTGTCCTCTCTGCAGTCTTTGACTCCCTGACCACCGTGTCCTTGATACCCTCCCCTCCCCCAGCTTGCACTGCACTCCGCTGTCCTCCAGCCTCTCTGACTTCTGTCCTCTCCCTTCTGTTCTGGAGCCTAGAGGAGGACTGAAGGGGACCCCACAGCACATGCTCCAGCCTGGAGCTCAGGGGCCGCCTGGACCACTACGGAGCGGTAGGTGTCCAAGACGCCTAGGAAGGGTCACAGTGACGGGATAAAGCCTGGGCTTGGGGATCAAGGAACCACCAGGTCAAGACACACCTTGCAAGTCACACCAAGGACTCTGGCCGTTCTCCTAAAGGTAATAGGGAGGCATCGAAGGCTGTACTGGGGGTGTAATGTGACCAGACTTGTGTTTCAGCACCAGAGAGGTGCCTTTGGCTGGGAGGTGGAGGCAGGATCAGGCTTCTACAGTCATTCAGGAGGAGGACAACGGTGGCCCGATGGGGTGACAGCTGAAAGGGTGGGAAAAGGGGATGATTTATGACGTAGGACTTGGTTCCATTTAGATGGAACCAGTGAGGGAGAGGGAGGCATTGAGGATGAGACCCAAGTTTCTGATTCTGAGATGAGGAGTAGAGAGGTGGGTTTGTGGGGGGTGGGGAAGAGAGCTTGGTTTGTTCACATCGAGCTGGAAATGCTGGATGACCCTCTGGCTGGCCGTGTCCAGGCAGGGACAGTGGGGTTGGTGTGTCTGGAGCTCAGGAGAGAGGTCCGGGCTCCCAACATCACAGCCGAGTCAGCACCAGGGGGGGACTCTATGGAGGTGCCCCCTCCTGCCCCCTCCAAAAACAGAAGCTCCGTGCCTGGGGGTGACCACAGAGTTTCTGCAGAAAGCAGTTCACTGCAGGATGTGCTCTGGGAGGAGCTTTGAAGGCCACGGGGAAGGGGA
Organism: Ursus americanus; assembly: GCF_024610735.1. Classification (NCBI taxonomy): domain Eukaryota; kingdom Metazoa; phylum Chordata; class Mammalia; order Carnivora; family Ursidae; genus Ursus; species Ursus americanus. Next base: position 63,641,921 of record NC_142140.1, on the reverse strand, counting down.
AGGAAGAGGAGGGGACAGAGCCGGGCCTGGGCAACACGGGGCCTTTCTCTGCAGATCTGGAGGCTGCCGCGGAGACTAAAGACATCGGAGTCTCCGGTGCTGGCAGCCTCCGTGGGCAGGACTGTGGGGAGCCAGTCAGCAGAAAGACTTCGGGAACCGAGTTCCTTCTGAACCAAGGTAGGTGCTGGCTGGGGTAAGGTGTCCAGGGAGGAGGCCGGGGGAGACAGATCCAAGCAGAGCAGATGGAGGGGCCGGGAGGAGGGATGCTGAGTGGGAGCCCTCGAAGGGCCGAGGCGCCCCTGGCTCTTACGTACCCAAGCCTTTCAGAGAAGGGTTACCGAGATATGGTGACTGTTAGGAGCACTGTGCCAAGTTAAGATCATTTAACTCATTTTCACAAGAAGGGACCCAGCACCCATGAGATGACCTCTTCTTTCCTCCCCGAATCCTGTAAGTGCCGATAATAATATAACCGATGACACATGCCCAGCACTGCAGAGTGCACTCATCGGCCCGCGGCTTCTCCCGAGCAGTCAGAGGTGGGCTGGATATGTGTTTTAATGCCTGTTTTATAGCTCAGAGAGATGAGGCAAGTTGCCAAGGGTTGCAGGGCGTTGGTAAGCAAGGCGCCGGACGCAGAGTCTGCCTTCTGGTCCAGTCCACACTCCTTTGGGGACATCCTTGGTCCATCCCCCTCCCGGGGAGGCAGGTGACGATCGTGCTGGTCTGGCCGCTTCTCTCCGCACACACAATTGAGCATCTTCTACCTGTGCCACTGGAGCCAGAGGCCACGCAAGGCCAGGTCTCCATGCTCAAGCAGCTGGCCAGCAGGTGTGGCGTTGAGACACACCATGAGTGACTGACAGAAAGTAAAGGGCGTGAGGGCCCTGGGGAAGGTGAGGCAGGGTATGCAGGTGGCCTTGGGGTATGGGATCCGGGGGGCTGTGCAGGAGGCGGCTGTGAGCCTTGAGGGGCAGGGAGGGTGTGTGTGCAGAGGTGAGATGGCAGGCGTCCCAGTGGGGAACAAGGTGTGCAAACCCACAGAGCAGGAGAGTGGATGCAGAGGAGGGGATTATGGGAAAGCGCAGCTAGCGACTCGGTTTGGCTGCTGGAGCATGGAGCCCATAGGGGTTTGCAGACGCGAGCCTGCTCTGTGCCTTCCCTTCCTCTAAGAGGCTTGTGAGCATCCTCTCGTTTAGTCCTGACAGCAGTCCTACGAGGTAGTGCTATTATTCACTCTCCTTTAAAGATTGAGAAACTGAGGCACAAAGGCTCTAAGCAACTAGCCCAAAAGGTCGCAGCAACAGAGAGGATTAGAATCCAGGCAGTCCAGCACCAAATGCCACCAGCCCAGCCACTTTTCCACACAGCCCCTCCCCGGGACGTGCTCCTTGGGTGACGCAGTGGCTCTGAATCTGGTCCCTGTGAGATTCCTCCCAGGCTCCCTACCCCCCCAACCCGCAGAACAATACTCTCCTTCCCCCACCCCCCACCCCCCAGACTGGCTCCCTCACATCCAGGTGTTTCCTCCCCGGCCAGGGGCAGACACAGCAGGGGAAACAGGCCTGCCTCATCCCCAGGGGACAGCAGGGAGCAGGGCCCCCACGTCCCCGGCGCCTCGGGAATCTAGAAAGCCCAAGTGGGCCTCTGGGGATGAAGGATGCTGGATGAGGACTCCGAGCCCTGCTTTTCTGCTGTGTGTCCACTGATCACATGCTCTGCACCAGAGAACCGGGTGTATTGTCTGGCAAGTATGACTTTCTCCACGGAGGCGAAGGTCAGAGTACTGGAAATAGCATCAGTCCCCAAAACTCGGGGTTCTGAGACAGCACTGGTGGGAGGAGAAGGAAGTGGGGCAGTGGCAGAGAGGCCCTGTTTCTCTGTGCCAGAGTCAGGGGTGGAGGACAGGTGGGCGGCAAGCTACTGTCTTGGGAAACTATGTCTTCGTTCCCGGGTTGTACGCCTGGAGGGCTGGCCGCAGGGAGGGTGCATGCTCGGTTCTGTGGCCAGCCTGGCCGAGGAGCCAGCAATGCGGGGGATTGGGGTGCCCGGGTGGGCAGAGGATCATCAGAAGCCGGGGCCCTCTTTGCTGGGACACTGGCCCCAAGCCAGGCTTCCCCAGATCCTTCTCTGAACCCTGCTTCCTTGAGTCCTTCCTGTCCTTCCCACCCTGTCCTGCACCAGCCGTGGGCTGGGAACAGCAGCCTGGAACGGGCTCCCATGGGCTTCTTCCCACTGCGTTCTCTCCAGCCACCTCTGTGCTTCTATGGGGGGTCCCGGGGCGTGTTTCAGCCCAAGGCAGGGACCAGCTGGTGTTTGCACCTGCTCTGAGGACCGTTTGTTGTGAACATTCTGCATTTAAGAAATAGTACCCTCTGAATCCCAACTCACTCATTCATCCTTCGTCTCTGATCTTGTCCCTCTGACAAGAATTGCGAAGCGCCTAAGATTTCCTCCTCCTTATAACTGTTCAGTTAGCCGGCCACAGTTTCACCAGCAGAAAACAGAAGGCTCTAGAATCCAAGATGAAGGACTTGGTGACTCAGGGCGTGACAAGCACATGAGCGTCAGGTTGGAGTGTCTCAGGCAGATACAGCCCCGCTCGCTCCCGTGCCCCTCACGGTTTCCACCCAGAGCTCACCTCCTTAGTGAGACCTCCCTGATTAACCTCTTAGAAACCTCACTCCCAGCCCTGGAGCCCCACATTCCCCTGCCGGGCCTTGTCCTTATAGCACTGACCGTCACCTAACATACGACTTAATTCTTGAGACTATCGTCCGTCCCCTGCGAGCTCACTACACGCCCAGTAGAGTGAAGTCTTTATGAGAGCAGGTGTTTTTGTCTAATTTAAATTATTGCGCTATCCCCAGGACCTGGAACAGTGTCTCATATCTAGAAGGGGCTGAATGAAGGAATGAGTGAGCGAATCCATCCATTTATTGGGTCCCCCACTGAAGACCTGGTTTTCCTACCCATGTGTGCAGGACGGCATCTGGCACACAGCAAGGCTCAGTAAAGGAGACACTGAATGAACACGGGGGGGAGGGGGACAGGGTGAGAGGAGGCCCGCAGGGACTGGGGGGCTTCTCCTGGTGGTGGGGGCTCACCCTGGGCTGCTTTCCCTGCTGCCTAAGCCCGCTGCCGGGAATCTTCCCGACTGGTGGCAGAGGCCGATGTATTCCTTTCCTGTGCGGTCATGTTCTTGTGGTGACTGGGGGAGCCGGGAGAGGGCGGGGGCACGTGAGCAGAGCTTGGATGTGCCCTTGGCTTGGGCAGTGGCACAGAAGCCACAGCGGGACATGGCAGCCTGGGGTTGTCCAATATGGGGTCTGACCCAGACCTCCATGCACAGGTGACAGAGCACAGCATCCTTCTCACCGCTGTGCCTGGGTCCCCTTCCCATGGGACGGTTGTCCCCTTCGCCAGTGTTCTGAGCATCAACACAGTCTTTGTTTCATGTGCCATTGATCCAACCAGCCGTGCCCCCACAGACTGTTTCTGCTCCCTAGCCTGGGAGCGGTTGGGGACAGTGGCCCTGTCCTGTCTTCCTATGAGTGCCTAACGCTCATTCATTCAATGATGTTTATTGGGGGCCTTCTCCTGGTATAAGCAGTGTAAGGTAATGAGGACCTAGCAGTGAATAAAGAGCCCCGCCCTCATGGAACATTCTTTTTTTTTTTTTTTTTTTTTTTTTTTTTTTAAAGATTTTATTTATTTGACAGAGATAGAGACAGCCAGCGAGAGAGGGAACACAAGCAGGGGGAGTGGGAGAGGAAGAAGCAGGCTCATAGCGGAGGAGCCTGATGTGGGGCTCGATCCCATAACGCCGGGACCACGCCCTGAGCCGAAGGCAGACGCTTAACCGCTGTGCCACCCAGGCGCCCCTCATGGAACATTCTAGCAGAGGCAACCAGTCCGTTCACAAACAGGACTCCATACATGGTGCCTGGAGAAGTAGAGAGGCAACCCATGGATGTTTGTTGACTGACTTACACGGGCACCGTTGGCAGCCCCAGTGCCCAGCTCACAAAAGCCATTCTTTTTTTTTTTTTTTTCAAGATTTATTTATTTATTTGAGAGAGAGCACTAGGGTAGGGGAGGGGCAGAGGGTGAGGAGAGAGAATCTCAAGCAGACTCTGCACCGAGCACAGAGCCCGACATGGGGCTTGATCCCACGGCCCATGAGATCATGACCCAAGCCAAAACCAAGAGTCAGATGCTTACCTGACTGACCCACCCAGGCGTCCCTGAAAAGCCATTCTTTCTTAGCTGCTCCTGGAGCATAAGGACTGGAGACAGAGCAGAGCTCGTGGATTGCTCATTGTCTGCCCCAGCAGCGGCATGAACAATGCCCCAGACCAGCTCCCAGGCACCAGGGACACTGGCCCCTCTGCACCTGCCCACAGCAGGGCACGCCCGCGGGCTGTTGCTGGGCAGAACAGTGGACCCTGTCTTGCCAGATCTCCCAGGTATTCCTTTTACATAAAAGCTGGGAATCTGGATTCGTATGTGAAGTACGACTTTTTAAGAGTTGGCCACAGATTCAGATCTTCTAAAGCTCTGGCTTCTTCTGGGGAGGGGAGCCAATGGCCCAGACGAGGGGTGAGGATGCTGGCTTTTCACTGTAGAGTGGTTTGAACCTTTTCCATTTACCGTTGGCATGGTTGTTCATCCAAAGGTGAATTTTATCAATCTATTAGGCAGAGCATGTCACCGGGGCCGCGGTGTGAATCTGTGAAATGGGTTCGTTGTCAGGCATGTTGTGGACATGGGTCCATGAGAGTGTCAGTGTGCTGATCACGGGCCAGGAGTATGGCAGCTAGGGCCACACCGCCGTCCTTAAAAAGTCCTTAAAAAGTCAGGGCCTCCAGTTCTAAGGGGAAGGACCGTGCCTCCTTTATTCATGGCCGAACTCCCATGCCCTTGCCCAATTGCTCCCACCCGGACTGGACCATGTTCCATAGATGCTCTGATTTGCTCCTCAGTGTCAGTCACTCCGAATGCTGCCGGGAACTAGGAAGAGAGCCACGTGGCCTCTGAGCCGCCCAACTAGAGGTTCCACATCTGTGGCTGGAAGCTTCCCACTCTCTCCCTGGGTCTCATTTCTCAGGCTTTGTTTCTGTATCTTACCTACGAGATAATCCCATGTGCTTATCTGGCTTCCCAGCCTTCTGGAAGAGCAGAGATGGCTGAGACAGGGCTGCTGCCAATCTGGGGGAGCCTATGTTGGAATTAGAAAGAAGCATCCCCTCTGAGCAGACACATTACAGTGAGTGCCTCTTTGGACGGATGAATTACAAAACCTCACCCTCCCTGGCAGAGGAGATAACCAAAAGACCAGTGAAATGGTCGGCCTGATGGTAGCCCCCATTCACCCACTAGGTGCAAGGGACACCCCCACTGCTGAGATGGGAGGTGTCAGAAAGTGCGAGCCATTCAGGGTAGGATGGCTGCAGACAGCTCCTGAAATCTTTGGCGTGCAACAACGTGCAATGAGCCCCCATGAGATTCATCGAGAAAACCTTCAGAGACCTGTCTCGGTGCTAAAACAGGCAAGCTTCATTTCCTAAGAAATGCATGTCATCGTGAAGTGAAGACAGAGGTGATGTTGATGCATTTTGAGAATGACTTCTGCTCACTTCCATTTCCTGTCTGGGTGCAAGCTTGTCCCCTGAGGGCTCCCCCACCGCCTTATGGTCAACAGCCCCAAAGGACAGGAAATAGATTACAGAGGTCCCCTGCAGAGGAGCGGGGGCGGGGGGGGGCGCAAAGCATCTCCAGCACCCATGCAGATAGATATATAAGCACTGAAGAAGCATTTGGTGAATGAATGAACGAGCGAATGAATGAAGAGGAAAACGGATAAGGAGGCTTTCCGACGTTGGTTGTTGGCACTTTTTTACGATTTTTACTTTCAGTTAAAGATAGCCCCGACCAGCCCCAGCTTTGCGCCGTGTGTCCTGAGACACATGCACCTCTTTTAATCTGTCTCTTTGTGATCTCTTTTCTTTTGTGTCTGCTCAATATTCCTTACCCGCTCTTTCCACCTGGACAGACGCTTCCCTGTGTGTTCATTTTATTGTTACTACAGCAGAGGGTGCCCTGTGAGGTTCGGAGGCGGGAGAAGAAGGGGTGCAGAGGGCAAGGGAGGTGGCCGTGAGCTCATACCCCCAGTTGAGATGGAGCCCTAGCTCTGGTTTCATCATTCATTAGCCATGTGATTTTTGGCAAGATACTTCACCTTTGTTCTCCAGAATGTTCATTCATTGTCCACTGGGCATCAGCACAGCCCGAGCTGCTGGACACATTGCGATAGACGGGGGAGGGCCCAGTGTTTGTGGAGTTCACGTTCTAATGGGTAGCTGAGAAAATTAATCATTACACAGGAAAACTTCTGATACTGATAAATGCTATGAATAAAATAAAAGAGTGTGCTAGGGTATCACCTGGGGTGGGTGGGGGCATGTATTTTAGATAGATTGACCGGGAAAGGCCTCTCTAAGGAGGTGACATTTAAAATGAGACCTGAATATTGAGAAGGAGCTCGCTGTGGGGAAAGGTGGTCCAGGCAGAGGTGTGCAAAGGTCCTGAGGCAGGTCTGGGTCTGGCAAGTGTAACACAAGGAGCCATGAGGTGAGAGCCTGGTGAGCAGAGGGAGAGGGAGAGGAGATGAAGCTGGAGAGCAGCACTGGGGCCAGACGAGGCAAGATTTAGGCAGGGTGAGGAATGGGGAGTTATTCTAAGATCTAAGAGAAGCCATTGGAGGGCTTTAATCAAGGACTGGGTTTAATCAAGGGAAAGAGTGGATACAGGGGGACTTATTGGGGGAACGGCCAGGATCTGAGCAAGAGGTGATGATGGTAGCTTGGCCCCAGTGTGTTGGGTAGAGATTATCACGATCAGTCTTAACCACAGCTAATAGACGGGGAGCTGGGAGTCCAACGTCCTGGGTCCCACTTAGGTAGCTTCTCTTGGCCTCCCTGCACGCTGGGTCTGGAGTCAGGGTCTGTCCTGTCCCCACTGTGTGGTAGCTCTGACCGCCCCACATTGCCATTTCCCGCTCCTACCCCCAGACTGGGGACATCCCGGGGTCAGCCACACACTCTCATCCATGGTTGGATTTTCAGGTTTGCGTTTTCACAATTGCTTCAGATTTCGATGTCTAACTCTCACCCACAAAAACATGCCACAGAGCCTTTCCAGAAAGAATGAGCAGCATGAATGCTCACACATTCCTCTGTCTGGTGGAGTTTGGGATCCCTCGTTTCCACACCCAGCCCTTCTTCAAAATTTTGTCACGAAACAGTTTGACATTCTACCCGGCACTCTGGGGCGCCCATCCCACCAAGGGGGAGGCTGCAGCTCAGAGAAGACAGTGACGAGCCACACAGGTGCCCAGGAAGGGAGAGAAGGGCAATTATTTTAATAGTTTTATCTTCTTCTTCTTTTTTTTTTAAGTTACCCTGCTTTGAAGTCCCACACACAGGGCTACGTGATGGCAGTCGTCCTAAGTGGGGAGGTGGGCTCACAGGTGTCCGTTTTATTGTTAGGTTTCATGACATTCATATGTTAGCTCGCTGTTGGGAGCCACAGTTTCATAATAAAAATAAAGTCGGAAGATATAGAAAAGCATTACGATGAAAATTACCTGTGATTCCAGTGCATGTGGGTAAGTGATATCACACACACAGAGAAGTATAAACAGACGCAAGTAAAGGTAAACTGGGGAACGCTGAATAAGGTTTGATGTCGACGTCCTGGTTATGCTACCATCCCGTGGTTTCACAAGGTGCTATCACTGAGCAGACCGGGGAAAGCATACTTGAGATCTCTTCTTACCACTGCAGGTGAATCTGCAATGATCTCAAACGTAGAAGTTTAACTTCCGGGGCACCTGGGTGGCGCAGTCGTTAAGCCTCGGCCTTCGGCTCAGGGCGTGATCCCGGAGTCCTGGGATCGAGCCCCACATCGGTCTCTCTGCTCCACTGGGAGCCTGCTTCTTCCTCTCCCACTCCTCCTGCTTGTGTTCCCTCTCTCGCTGGCTGTCTCTCTGTCAAATAAATAAATAAAATCTTTAAAAAAAAAAAAGTTTAACTTTCAAAAAGACAACAGCTCTTTCTTTTTTATTTTTTTCCAAACATAACTACAATACTATTATCTCCCTCCCTGTGAATTTATGTAGGGTTTACATTCCCACGTGCCTCTAGTGTAGTAGTTTTTGTAATGGTTTGAATTGGGATCTAAACAAGATTCACACGTCGTCTTGGTTGATAAAGTCTCTTCAGTCCCTGTGAATTCGTAGCCGCCCTGCCACCCCAACACCATTCATTTCCACGACTGTTGTCGCCACCACCCCATCTTCCTTGCAATTAATTTGTTAAAAGAGAACAGGGTGTGTGTCCTGTGACTGTTTTTGCTGTACCGTCTGTGAGTTTTAACCCATGTAAAGACTGATGTGACCATCACCATAATCAGGAGCCAGAACAGTTCCATCACCCCAGAAAGTTCCCTCTTGCCCCTCTGTAGTCAATGCCTCTTCTTCTCCCAAACCCTTATAACCACGGAACTATTTTCTTTTTCTTTTTTTTAAACGATTTTATTTATTTATGTGACAGAGAGCCAGCGAGAGAGGGAACACAGCAGGGGGAGTGGGAGAGGAAGAAGCAGGCTCCCAGCAGAGGAGCCTGATGTGGGACTCGATCCCGGAACGCCAGGATCATGCCCTGAGCCGAAGGCAGACGCTTTAACAACTGCGCTACCCAGGCGGCCCCCCACGGAACTATTTTCTGACCCTATGGTTTTTTCTTTTCTAGAATGTCCTGTAAATGGAAACATATAGCATGTAACCTCTTGAGTCTCCCTTCTTCCACTCAGCATGAGATTCACACATGTGTTGTATGTAACAATAGTTCATCTCTTTGTATCAGCGAGTATCCCACTGGATGAATGTCTCAGTTTGCTTATCCATTCACCCTTGAAGACATTAGGTTGTTTCCAGTGTGGGGCAGTTACGAACAGAGCTGGTATACATACCCAGGTACAGGCTTTTGGGTGAAACGACATTCTTCTACAGGAAATTGTTACGACTGGGAGTTCAGGATCGCATAGTAAATGATGTTTAACTTAATGAGAAATTGCCAGACTGTTTTCCAGCAGGGCAGTGCTGTTTGGCATTCCCACCAGTAATGTGTGAGCATTCCTGTTCCTCCACATGCTTTCCAGCGTTTTGTATTGTCACCACTAAATTTTGGTAATTCTGATGGTGTATGGTGGTATCTCCCGGTTTTAATCTGCGTTTCGCTGATGACCAATTACATGTATTTTTTTTTTCTTGTGTGTACTTGCCATCCATATATCTTTTTGGATGAACTGTTGAAACAATTATTTTTCCTGCTTGGGGATATTATTTGTTTTCTTACTATTGAGTTTCGAGAGTTCTTTATATGTCCTGGGTGCAAGTTCTTTGTCAGATATGTGATTTGAAAATATTTTCTCCAAGTTTGTACTTTGCCTTTTCATTTTCTTCTTTTTTTAAATTTATTTATTTGACAGAGAGAGAGACTGAGAGAGGGAACACAAGCAGGGGGAGTGGGAGAGGGAGAAGCAGGCTCCCTGCTGAGCAAGGAGCCTGATGTGGGACTCGATCCCAGGACCCTGGGATCATGACCTGAGCTGAAGGCAGACACTTAACTGTCTGAGCCACCCAGGCTTCCCTGCCTTTTCATTTTCTTAAAGCTTCTTTTTGCAAAGCCAAAGTTTTTAATTTTGGCAAAGTCCAATTTATGAATTTTTTCCTTTATGGACCATGCTTTTGGTATCAGATCAAAGAATTCTCTCTAATCCAAGGTCACAAACTCTTCCCTATGTTTTCTTCTAAACCTTCATAGTTTTACCTTTTACATTCAGATCTGTGATACATTTTAAGTTCACTTTGGTTTGAGGTGTGGGATTTAAGTTAAGGTACTTTGGGTTTTTTGCATGTAGATGATAGATTGATTGTTCCAGACCATTTGTTGAAAAGATTTATCCTTCCCCCATTGACTTGTCTTTGCAGCTTTGTAAAAAATCAATTGACTGTTTTGGTGCACGTCTGTTTCTGGACATTCTGTTCTGTTCCTTGGATCTGTGTCTACTCCTACACTAATAATTTTATAGTTGTTCTTAAAATGGGGAGATTTGGCTATTTCAGTTCTTAGAAATTTTAGAATCTGCGTATCTTCTATCTACAAAAGAAATCTGGTATTTTTACTGGAATGACATTAAATCTATAAATCAATTGGGGAGAATTGACATCTCAACTATATTGGGTCTTCCAGATCATAAGCAGTGTGTGCCTCCATTTATTCCGGTGTTCTTTGATTTCTTGAATCAGCATTTGTGGTTTTCATCAGACAGATCCTACACATGTTTTGTTAGCTTTATTTCTCTTTTTTTAAAGTAATTCTGTCTTTTTCTTTTTTCTTTTGGAGCTATTTTAAATAGCATTGTGTTTTAAATTTTGGTTTCCAGCTGTTCATTTTTAGTATATATAGTTATGCCTGATGTTGCATGCTGACATTATGTCCTGTGATCCTGGCAAATTCACATATTAGTTCTAGGAGATTTTTTTTGTAGGTTCTTAGGGATTTTCTATGGATACTTGTTATCTGTGAATAAGGTTGTATTATTTGCAAATAGTTTTATTTCTTCCTTTCCAATCTATACATCTCTTTTCCTTTCTTTTTTCTTTTTTCTTTTTTTACTTCTTTTTTTTCTTTGTCTTATTACACTGGTTTCCAATATTATGTTGATTTGTTGAATGGAAGTGGTGAGAGTGAATGTCCTTGCCTTTTCCTAATCTTTGAGAGGAACTATTCAGTTTTTTGTTGTGTTTTGGTTTTGTTTTTTTACTATTATGTATGTTAGTTGGGAGGTTTTTCAGTAAAGGCCTTTATCAGATTAATGAAGTTCCCTTGTATTCCTAATTTATTCTAAGTTTTTATCATGAATGTTAAAATTTGTCAAATGTTTTTACTGCATCAATTAATAGGAGCATATGGCTTTTCTTTTTTAGTCTTTAATATAATAGATTACATTGACTTTCATATATTGAACCCCATTGATAAATGCCATCAGGTTGTTATGCATTATTCTTTTTGTTTATTGCTGGTCTTAGTTTACTAATATTTTGTTCAGAATTTTTTTCATATATGTTTATAAGGGATATTAGCCTATTTTCTTTTCTTGTACTATTTTGTCTGGCTTTGATATCAGGAGAGTGCTAGACTCTTAAAATGAGTTGGGAAATGTTAACCCACTTATTTTATTTTGGGGGCCTATGGATTATTTAGAAATGTGTTGTTTAATATCCCAGTATTTGGAGATTTTTAAATTATCTTTGTTACTGATTTCAAGTTTAATTTCATTATGATCAGCAAACTTACTTTGTATAATCCAGTTATTTTAAATTTATTAAGGTTTGTTTTATATCCAAGGGTATTGTCTATCTTGGTGAATGTCTCATGAGCACTTGAAAGGAATTCGTATTCTGCTATTGTTGTGTGTAGTGTTCTATAAATGCCAGTTAAATTTAGTTGGTTGATAGTATTATTCAATTTTTCTATGTCCTTCCTGATTTTCCATCTGCTGGTTCTATCAATCACTGAGAGAGGACTGTTAATATCTCCAACTGTAATTGTGAATTTGCCTACTTTCAATTTTGTTTTATTAGTTTTTCCTTTGTGTATTTTGAAACACTGTTTTTAGGTGCATACATGTTTAGGATTATTATAGCTTCTTCGTGAATCCTTTTACCATTATGAAATGTAATAAGAAGCTTATTCCTGGTAATTTTCCTTGCTCTGAAATCTACTTTGTCTCATATTAATACAGCTACTTCAGCATTCTTTTGATTAATATTCAAGTAGTATATTTTTTTCTGCTCTTTTTCTTACCTACGGCATTATATTTGAAGTAAATTTATTGTAAACAGCAGAGTTGGTTCTGTTTTTTTTAATGCTGACAATCTATGTCTTTAATTGGTGTGTTTAGACCATTTACTTTTAATATAATTATGATATGTTTTTATTCAGGTCTACCACTTTCTTATTCGTCTTCTGTTAGTTATTTCTGGGTTTTGTTCCTCTGATAGAGAGAAGAAAGCATTAAGGATTCTTTCCGTACCCTTGGAACTATAGTTTCTCTAGTCAGAGGGGAAAATTTTCCTTTTTCAGAATTTTAGGTACCTGCCTGGCCACCACTGCCATCACTGTTGCTGCTATTGCTATTACAAGATTGCCTGGGGTATATGGAAGAAGAAGTTGCAAAAGAAATCTCTCCAATCCTTTGGGGACCCTTTTCTTGATCCTCAGACCAGAAAGAGAAGGCTTTTCTTCTAGCTCTTTCTGTCTGCCCTAAGTGTGCACTTGTGAGTGTCAGGCTGTCTTTGTGTCCAGGCCAGGGTATAATGGGGAGGAGGGAAGTGCAGAAAACTCATTGCCAGATTGTTCACATACTGGTTTTCTTCCCCATTCTGCCTGATACCGTTTACTTTTCAGAATCCTCAGATAGCTGTTCCATGCATATCATCCAGAATTTTTAGTTGTATTGAGTGGGAGACTTACAGTGGAGTGTACTTCATGTTAACCAGAACCGGGACTTCTAATGTCACATTTTGATGTTTAGTTTTTCCTGACTTTTTACAATGCATCTGAGCAAACTTAGAAATATAGTTTTTTAAATTAGTGTATTAGAAATGTGTTAGCTGTCTCGTTACCTAGTGTTTAAAATGAATACTTCTGAAAATCTTTTCAATTCAGTTAATGCAAATATACATCATCATTTTTATGTCTGCTTAGTATTGCATTGCACAAGTAACTTTAATTTGCTTAACTGACACTTTGTAGTTGGGCCTTTAAGTTTCTTCTGTTTTTCTCCCTTTATAAACAATGTTTCAATGGACATTGTTGTACACCTTCCTTATGTGTTTGTCCAATTATTTCCTTAGGATAAATTCCTAATAGTGGAGTTGCTTGGACAAAAAATATACACATTTTGGGGGCACCTTGGTGGCTCATTCGGTTAAGCGTCTGCCTTCAGCTCAGGTCATGATCTCAGGGTCCTGGGATCGAGCCCCGCATCGGGCTCCCTGCTCAGACTGCTTTTCCCTCTCCCTCCGCCTGCCACTCTGCCTACTTGTGCTCTCTCTCTATCTCTCTGTCAAATAAACGAATAAAATCTTTTTTTTTAAAAAAAGTATACACATTTTGAATTTTGATGCTTATTGCCCAGCTACCCCCCAGAAAAGCTATACCAGTTTCTGCTCTCACCAATTAAGTACGACAGAGCAAAATTTTCCATATCTTCATCAACAGTTGTTGTTTTTATCTTTTCTAATCATTGCCAACGGTATATCACATTTTAATATTCCTTCCTATGATTGTCACGTACCTAGAATTATTCAGAATACATTATAATTTTAATTCATTGAATTTGATCAGTGATATTTATTTTCTACTTTTAATATTTATTTTTTTTGTTGTGGTAAAAGATACATATCATAAAATTTTCCACTTTAGCCATTTTAAAGTGTACAGACGCAGTGTCTTTAAGTACACTCACAACGTTGTACAGTCACCGCTGTCCATTTCCAGAACGTTTTCATCATCTCTGTACCCACTGATAATAATTCCCCATTCCTCCTTCCCATAGCTGCTGGTAACCTCTGTTAGACTTTCTGTCTCTGTAAATCTGCCTATTGTAAGTGCCTCACATAAATAGAATTAAATAATATTTGCTCTTTCAGCCTGCCTTATTTCACTTAACATGATGTTTTCAAGGCCCTTCTATGTCGTGAGCGTGTGTCCAAAGTTCATTCCGTTTTAAGGTTGAATAATTTTCCACCGTGTTGATATGCCACATTTTGTTTACCCATTCTTCTGTTGATGGACTTTCGGAGTATTTCCAATTTTTGGCTATTTTGAATAATGCTGCTATGAACATTGATACGCAAGCATCTGTTAGAATCCCTATTTTCAATTCTTTGGGGTATTTACCTAGTCGTGGAATTACTGGGTCCTGTGGTAAATCTGTGTTTAACTTTTTGAGGAATCGCTGCACTCACTTTCACCACAACTGCACCATTTTGAATTCCAACCAGCAACACACCAGGTCTAATTTCTCCACATCCTTGCCAACACTCATTATATTCTGTTGTTTTCTTTTTTAAATAGCTGTCCCAGTGGGTGTAGAGTGCTTCATCTATTTTTTAAACTATCTTTATGAGATTTTGCTATCAAGAATAAGTTCGCTTTTTCAGAGAATCTTTCCTTCTTTCTCTATGCTTTTGAACAGTTGAAATAGCTTAGTATGTTCCTTCACTGGTTTGAGAGAACTTATCAGAGGAACCATCTGAGACATAGATCACCCTTTTTTAAAGAAATTTATTTATTTATTTTAGAGAGAGAGCATGTGCATGAGTGGGGGAGGGGCAGAGGGAGAGCAAGAAAGAGAGGAAGAGAATCTCAAGCAGGCTCCGCACTGAGTGCAGAGCCTGATGCGGGGCTCGATCTCACGACCCTGAGATCATGACCTAAGCCGAAACCAAGAGTAGGTCACTTAGCCAACCGAGCACCCGGGTGCCCTGACATATATCATTATTTAAGAGCTAATTCTTTGACAGCTGTCTTTATTTCTTTGCTGATCACTAACATAAGCAGTTTTCTGAACTCTTCTGGAGAGTTTTGTGTCATTTTTATTTTCCTGGAAAACCAAGTATGAGATATAGGGTTCATATTTTTTTTTGCTACAAATAAACATATATCTCATATCATATATATGTACATATATGGTATATATGTATGTTATCTTCTCTAATCATTGCTAGTGGTGTATCACATTTTAATATTCATTTCTATGATTATCAATAGACTGCAATTTATTCAGAGCACATTATATTTTATTCCATTGAGTATATATGACATTTACCATTCCTGATATTTTCTTATTGTTCTCTCTCTCTCTAAATTAGCTTTCTCAGGTATATTTTTATTCATTTTTTCTTGGATTTGTTTCGAGTTCCTCTGCTTTTCAGTTGTGGGGCTTGTTGCTCTGGGAAGCAGGCTTTGGGGGTCCCTCCACCTGGGGTCCTGGTGGGGCAGCTGAGGGTCACAACTGAGAGCATGCATTTGAGAGCCAGATAATCAGAGTTCAGTGCTCAGTCCTTTACTTGCCAGCTATTTGACCTTGAATTGTCATTTAACCTCTCTGTGCTCCAGTTTCCCCAATCCATAGAATCAGGGAGAAGATAGTACCTACTTTATAAGATTAATATGAATATTAAAAAGTTAATAGTTTTTAAGTGTTTAGAAGAATGCCCGGCACGTAGCCAGCACCATAGAAGAATCTCTTAAATAAATCTAGGTTTTCCTCCAAGGCGCTAGAAGCCTAGGTCCCTCTCCTATATTCCCCCAAATATACTTTCTGTACCTTCCCACCACTTATGCTAACTGCCTCTTATTTTGCAGAACCACCTCTGTGCAGAAAAACAACCACTTTACTTTCCATTCTGCTGCCCGAGACAACCACATCCTCCTCACACATAGCCCAGGCTCCCATGGAGAGCTCAGGTCAGTATGATCGGGGGCCGAGGGGTCTGGTGCACCCGGCTGTATCACGGGGAAGGCCTCCCTTGCACGGGAGAAGGCCCCCAGGGCAAGCAGGACCACCTTTACCTTCACCCAGACCCCCAACTCAGCTGCCCAAATGTGCGGACATCCACACACTCGTATGAGCCCCAGGTGCTTACAGTCACTGAGCTGGACACCGGGGATAACAACAAAAATAGCCAAGATCTATCACCAAATGCTTGCATTTATTTAACAAAAACCTTTGTAGTGCTTATAATCTATCAAGTAGTGATGAAAGCACTTGACAAATATTAGCTCATTTAGTCTTCGCAAAGACCCCGTGAGGTAGATATTATCATTGCTCCCATTTCACGGAAGGAGAAAGTGAGACCCAGAGGGGACAGGTATTGCCCCCAAAGCCGTACGTAGATACTGTATCGTCAAACCAGGATTTGGCCCCAGCAACCCAGCTCCAGCGCTGTGCCCTTGGTGATTTCACTGAGGATTGCCCTGTGCGTTCATCAGAAGGACTCGTGAGGAAGGGTGTCACTATAATTGTCCTCGACTTCCTGAAAGGGAAGTGGAGGCTCAGAGAGGCTAGGTAATTTGCTCAAAGCTACACAGCTACTCAGTGGCACAGCCAGGATCAGAACCAAGGTCTAGCTCATTCCCAAACCCAGACTCTTCATGCTGTATCAACCTGAGACAGCCAGGAGAGATGACCCTTCCATCAAGACATGAGTCACCTAAAGGTCACCCCGGAAGTCCGGCAGCACTCCTCACGAGGCTTAGACTCTAATGCCCTTGAAGACCCCTCTCCCAGGGAAGGGGAGGGCACGTCCAAGGCAGGTGCAACTACCGGGCTGTTACCATCCCTAAGACACATGTCCTTTCCATGCCCCCCCCAATCATAGAGCCTCACCCAGCCAGGAGAAGGTCCATCTGAATCAGCCCAGCCCATGAACCCTGGTGTTGGGATATTCTGGGTGTCTTTAACCAGCTGGGGTTTGCACCGGCAGGATGGTGGTGGAGCCAGCCCTATGAAAATCTAAATATTTCAAAACCAACTTATTTCACACTGACTTTAATTATAACAATAGATGCATGCCATGCTGTGTTTTAGGAAGAAAAGAGTGCCAAGAAAATTTCTTTGGACACAAGCAATAGAAACCCATAGGGCTAGTTTAATTGTCAAAAATAAAGCATGGCCAAGCATTGAAGGAACAGCTGAAGCCCCAAGCACCAGCAAGGGCAGGGAATGAGTGGACCGGCCACCAGGACAGGAAGAGGTGGACAGTGACCTCAGAGAGCGCTCCACGCATTCCTCCGTGCTGGCTGTCATCTGCACAAGGTCACCTAGAGAGAGAGAGAGCCCGTTGGCCAGTTTGGTCCTGTGCCCACTCCAAGGCCAAGGCAAAGCAGGGCACCTGGGCCACAGTCTCACCAAGACTACAATGAGCAGGGAGGATCACCGAGCAGGGGAAACCACAGATATCCACCACCAAAGACGTGACAGATGACCCCCCACCACCACCACCCAAAATCAAATGGGCAAAAGGAAACATCCCCAAATTAGGACGCTTGCCCTGGGAGCTCTGAAGGGGAGTTTTCCCATTATGATTGGAACTGCAGTTGTGTGCGCTGTCTTCCCAAATTACAAATGTTTAGAAGCTTCCTCACCTTCCTATAGCCCTAAGGGGTTCCGTCACTCTTGAGTTCAGAAGAGTGGCGCCTGAAAAGGCAGATACTTATTCTAAGGGACACAAAAGAACAAAGTTGCAGAGGCGCCGAAGCTATGGTTACTGTCCCATTCCTGCAAACAGGGCCAAGATGGCAAAGATTTTCTAGAGCAGTCTGAGCCTTTGTTCCGCACGCGAGTAAGGGGGATCGGGCTCGGGATGGAAGAAAAGCGTGAGCCTCATTAGTCCAGGTGATGGTGCGTCTGGGTGCTGAGCCCAGATCTCAGGGAGCCGCTGAGATGCTGAGACAGCTGTCTACGCACCGGGGTGAGGGTGGGGGGTTCCCAGACAAGTCCTCAGCCCTGGTTGGAAGGGCAGTCCGTGAGGTCCAGATGGTCAACATGTGAGGACTCACGGGATCGGGGAGGATGGACCCCAGCTCAGGGGCCAAGGTCACAGAGAGCTCACCCTCTGAAATGGAACCCAGTGTACCAAGTGGCGTTCCTCTGTACAGAGTGAACCCGCCTCGGGAGTCCCAAGTCTGAATCGGAATGCTGAACAGCATTCCTCTCAGTTGTTTGATGGCTCACCCGGCATGAGGAAAGGAGACCTGCGGTTAGTGGTTTTGTAGGGATTTTAAAGGAGAACAGACCAGAAAGAGTTTGTTGGCAAATTTCCCTTTCCATCCCAGGGAGCGGGTGCTGATTCGGACGGTTGGTATCCAGAAAGTAGAAGAGGACAATTCTTCAGTAGTTCGAGGGGAACATCCCTTGGGAATTACAAACTCAACCTCTTTGGTGATAATTTTGTGTGTACCAAGTGACCTGAACGTCCCTGGAACCCTTGCATCTGGATGGACACGTCCACCCGCCCCCCACTTCCACTCCTCGGCTGAAAAAGACTGAGGAAGTACTAAGTTTGCTTCTTCCACCAGCCTTCCCCATTCTGATGCCGTGGTCCTCTGTGGGTGTGTTAGGAAGGGTACCCTACTGTATGCACATACGTAGAATGAGATTTATTATAAGGAATTGGCTCACATTCTTACGAAGGCTGACGCATCCCAAGATCTGCACTTTGCCAGCGGGAAACCCAGGAATGCCAATGAGGGAGTTCCAGTCCAAAGGCCGGAAGAAAACCAGTGTGCCAGCTGGAAGGCAGTCCAGCAGGAGGAATTCCCTATTACTTGGGAGGGGGGTGGTGTCAGCCTTTTGGTCTGTGCGGGCCTTCTACTGATTGGATGAGGCCCACCCCTGTGAGGGAGAATAACCTGTCGACTCAATCTACTGATTTAAATATTCGCCTCATCCAAAAATACCCTCGGAGAGATACCCAGAAGAGTGTTTGACCAAGTATCTAGGCACCCTGTGGCCCAGTCAACGTGACACATAAAATTCACCATGACAAGGAGGTATGGTATGACTTCAAGAAGACAAAGACGGGTCTGCTTGGAAAAATCTTTGAAGATTTTATTCATGTTGTGCCTGGACCCCAAGAGACTCAGAGCCCTGGTGTCTGCTGCCAGCTCCCAGCTGAATGCTCCGTTTCTGAATGAAGGCCATACCTATCGCAAAAGAAGCTAAGAAATGGGGCGCCTGGGTGGCACAGCGGTTAAGCGTCTGCCTTCGGCTCAGGGCGTGATCCCGGAATTATGGGATCGAGCCCCACATCAGGCTCCTCCGCTAGGAGCCTGCTTCTTCCTCTCCCACTCCCCCTGCTTGTGTTCCCTCTCTCGCTGGCTGTCTCTATCTCTGTCGAATGAATAAATAAAATCTTTAAAAAAAATAAAATAAAATAAATAAAAAATAAAAAAAAAAAGAAGCTAAGAAACAGCAGCAACAAAAATCAAACTTTCGCCAGTGATACTCTTTGAATCTCCTCCCACCACCGGGACAGTCAGGGAGGAGCCTTTCGGACCCTGCGACCTTCATCCTTATTGCAGGGATAATTGTCCTCTGTGAACTCTGAGCGTCTTGGTCTGGGCACCTGACTCCTTCTTTGACTAACAGGTCAATCGTCCAGAACTCTCAGCTTATCACCTTAGACAGTAATTCTCACCTTAACTATCCATTAGAGTGTCCTGGGGAGCTATTAAAAAAACAACATCACTAGTCCCCACTCCCAGAGATCTGATTTAAGCTGCTTTGGAGTGAACTGTACAGTAGTGTTTTTTAAAGCTTTCCCGGTGCAGCCAACATTGGGAAGGAAGGAAAAGGCAAACATCCTTCAAGGATGTTTGTGAGAGATCTGATTCTGTCTGGGATCACAGGGCACTGCAGAGCTGGAATGGCCAAGTGCTGCTACAGCTTCGAATGGCCTGAAATCGAAGACTGGACCTTGAACTACCTTGAGAGCTGGGACTCTTTCCAGGCAACTTCATCTGGGGCATTGGCTTTCAGCATTCAAAGCCCAGACACACATAGATAGACTCATGTTCTTCTCCCTTTTCTGGGTAAGCAGGTGAATATAAGGGGCATAAAAGGGTGGAGCTTTACAGGAAGAGCACCTGCCAGAGAGAAAGCTCTGCTCCAACAGCTCTGCGTCCTGACACAAATCACCTCTCCCCTCTGAGCCTCATTTGCCCAGCTATCAAATGGGACGAGAACCTCCGAGGTCCCTCTGGGTCTGACATCTGTGTTTGGAGAGGCAATAGGGGGCAAGAGGAAGAGCTCTCGACCTGGAATCTACAAAACAAAACAGGGAGAACAGTATTACCCTGCCAAACTCCCAGGGCTCCTGCTCAGAATGCAATGAGAGAAGATTCCAGAAAACTCTCTGCGCGTCCACGAGTCTGTCAGGGAAGGCTAGCTGCTTATGTCTCACCCACATCACCATCCAGTCCAGGCTCCAGTCTTTCAGGGACTGAGGCTCCTTCCCTCCTGTGGCACCGTCATCTTCAACACGTCTTCCAAGGTCACCAAGGAATGGGAAGAATGCGGTGGAGAATAATGCAGAGGATTTTTAAAAAAGATTTTATATATTTATTTGAGAGAGAGAATGTGTGAGAGAGAGCACAAGCAGGGGGAGCTGCAGAGGGAGAGGGAGAAACAGGGAGCCCGATGTGGGGCTCGATCCCAGGACCCTGAGATCATGACCTGAGCTGAAGGCAGATGCTTCACCAACTGAGCCAGCCAGGCGCCCCACTCCAGAGGATTTTATGTCCTAACGTTGTGTCCACTGCATTCCACTGGACAGGACCCAGCACATGGCTCCCGTCTAACTGCAGGGGATTCTGGGAAATGTAGTCTTCCCGGCAACCCAGACAAACATGAAATCGGTTCGATGAGCACATAGCGTTGTCTTGCCACACCTCTGTAAGTCTCTCTGTGTGGACGCCTTTTAAGTGCTATTCAAATGTTAGATATTAATTGTAATATGATGCCCGATAGTAACAACCCACGTCCCTGGATGGAGGGGAAGATAATAATTATGAATGTCATTTATCTATTGGCTGTTCTGAGTCCAGAATAATGTTAGATATGCATGTCATATATGAACAACCCTGAGATGCTCGAGGCACAAGAAATATCCCGTTTCTTTCTTTTGCTTAATCAAATCACGTCCAGCTTCAAGCTCTCATTTTCCAAGGTCAGTACAAATCCCAGTGTCATTCGCTTAGGGGTCCTTCTCCCCTCTTTGTGGTCGTGTAAACCCGGGGGTTACAAAGTCTTCATGATGGGAAGAGGCTGTGTGTTCAGTCTGCCGTAGCTGCAGCAGCCCCCTCCCCGAGCAGGTTGGCCAGGTGTGCATGGTCCATAGGGAGAGAGGGGGTTCCTTTGGAGACATTCTTGTGCTCTGGCAAAGGTGACCCAGGAGACCCCAGCAGTGGCCCTCGAGCGCGGACTGTAGTGCTGACCTGCCTTCAGCTGAGATCTCTGGCACCCCCGTGAGGCTGTGTCCCAGCCAGCCCGGGTCTTTCTCATTCCCTGGGTCCCCATAACCCTTGTGCTCCCACAGTCCTGGGGAACCCAGCCTCCCACCTTGGGTGGCCACTGTCCTCAGTAACTAAACACAGCAGCCTTCACCCCCAGCCCTTTGAGACAATCCAGCTCAGTTGTCTCAGTCCCAGAGCCGGGGGTCTCAAACCCAAGGGGTGGGGTACAGGGTGTCAATGAGCGAAATGAGAACAGGCGCCGTGAAGGATCAGAGTATCTGAGCCCCGTCTCAAGGGGGCAGCCCCTCCCCGGCCCCGTCGATTGCCACATGTGCGAACAATGCCCGCCTGGTGTCAACAGACTTTCAAGAGATGCCAGAGACCCAAACTTTTATGCAAAATCTGCTGATTCTTTTTTTTTTTTTTTTCAAGACACTCTACAAGCCCAAACAAAACACGTCTGCAAGCCAGATGTGGACCAAAGCCTGAGCGTTTGTTCCGGCTGCCCAGACTTTCGAAAACATAGTTTATTTGGGGCTGTCTCCTGGGGCTACTGGCAACTTCTCTATTTTTCTCTGAAACATAAAAGCTTGACTCCCTGTGCAAGGCAGGGGAACCCAGGGCTCAGAAGACAAAGGCTCGGCTGCCCCTCTAGTGAGGGGGCAGGGAGGAGATCACGGTTATCATAGTTTTGAGTTTCTGCTGTCTGGGGTGAGGCGGCTGGGGAAGGAGGAAGGGCAGAAAGAAGGAGGGAGGAAAGAAGAAAGCAGACATAATGTTTTAATAACTCCGCCTGCATTAACTCATTAAATCTGCATGCAAGGTGGAGCCAGGTAGACGGAAAGACAGCTTGCGAGCAGCCTCCATGCCAGGCTTAATGGTTTCCTTGCCAGTGTCGGGGGGATGCCGCACTGCCCAGCAGAGTGGCCGATGGAGAAACTGGGGCCGTAACAGCTCCCCACTCTCAGCCTCGGGGAGACTCAGGAACAGACCTTGATGAGGGCCAGGGGGACCAAGTGAGCGGAGGAGAAAGGGGGGGGGGTTCAGAGAAGTTGGGGTGGGGCCCTGGCCGACTTACGAGCTCCCGCCAGAGCCCTGGAGGGGCCGGTCCCTGAGCCCCAGTGCCTCGGCTAACCACATTCTACTGCCAATTCTTTAAAATGCGCGAGATCTATCCCACCTGCTTCCAAGGAACACGAGGCAATTAAGATACAGGTTAAGTAGAACATAGAACGAGAGCACCAAAGAGGAGCAGAGAGCAGACATCCCTGTCCCTGGACGTGAGTGGGTGTTTGAGGCTGCCCCCCCCCTTTGTAAGTTTCCTGACAACCCAGCAAAAGAGGAAGCCCCGAGACATGTGGTTTGGAGTGTCGGACAACCAAGCAGGCGTGCTTGCCTGTGAAGACGCGCGCGGTGAGAGCCAGTCATCAAGAGGAATTTATGGTGCGGGAAGTGTCTCTCATGCTTCCTGTTTTTAGCCTGGAGGTTCCAAGAAGCAGACCTCACGACAGGGGGGCCATGCAGGGAATTGAGGTGGGGACACAGCCCTGGGGCAGGATACAGAGAGGGTGCTGACTGACGTCCAGCTCCGAGGGAAGAGAAAGAGTCGAGGAGCTTGTGGAAATGCGTTCGACCGAGCTGTGACCAAGAAAGGCTCAGCAGGGTGGTTGGGGAGCCCTGAGCCCAAGTCAGGCACCTGGAGGGTCCAAGTCTTGGAGGAGGAGTGCC
Organism: Ursus americanus; assembly: GCF_024610735.1. Lineage (NCBI taxonomy): Eukaryota > Metazoa > Chordata > Mammalia > Carnivora > Ursidae > Ursus > Ursus americanus. The sequence goes on along the minus strand of NC_142140.1, from coordinate 63,619,038 downwards.
ACCCACAGTGACCTGGAGCGTGGCCCCAAGCCAGGCAATGGACTGCAGGTGCACAGCCCCGAGCTCCCCCTGCCAGCTAACCTCTCCCTGTGGTGGGAGACGGGCCAGGGGCCTCCTCACCGCTCCCATGCTTCCCGGATGTCAGTGGCTCATTCTTGTACCACGCTGACACTTTGCCACGTCAGTGGACCACGGTTGAAGAAAGAACGATCCCCTGACACTCGTTCCAGTGGCGAAGGAGACTTTATTCAAGACAAGCACCCCAGGGGACAGAGACGGGGCTCAACCCCAAATGACACAAAGACATCTCAGGAGTTACAAGCCCACCAACCACAAGGGGGCCGGCGAGTGGGAAATCGGTCCGAGGAGACACGAGGAGTCTGGATTCTGGCTAACAATATTCTGCTATAACTGGGCCAGGCGGGCAGGAGACAGAATCGGGGCCAAGGCCCAGGTCTGGTGGGGAAGTTGGCTTAGGGAGCCAGAGTTAAGTTTGATAAGGGGACAATCTGTCACCTCCTGTCCCAGCATTGATCTGACATGAAATTGACTTGAAACTTAGGAACACATTATATTTTTTCAAATGCGCATTAAAATAAGTGCATAATTACTCAGGTTTTTGGACCACGTGAGTGCCCCCCTAAAATCGCCCCGTGTGCCACCAGTGGCATACCCACGGCACTTTGGGGGAAAACATGGGTTTTACAGAGTTGCTGATCGAAGGGCTTTATTGCAGACCCGCGTGCTGGCTGCCCTCTCTAAGCTGGTCACTTTGGGGCACCTCTTGGGGCTTATAGAAGGGGAGAAAGATGGTCTCGGAGTGTAGAGGTGGGGGCGAGGGTGGGGCCAGGGGTGCTGAACTCCAAAGCTCCTGGCCTCAGTGCTCCCCCCACCCCACCCCTGCTGCCCAGATGTGGAGCTGGACCTCCAGCGGAGTGTGCAGGCCGTGCTCCGGGAGCTCAGCGCCCAGGCCCCAGCCCTGCAGAGCAACCAAGGTAAGAGCCAGCAGGCAGCCTCTGCCCCCCTCTTTCTCAACCACCTCCCCAGCTCCCCGTGTGGAGCAAAATTCCTCTTGACCCTCTGGGCCTGCAAGACTTCCAGAAACATGGCCCGAGGTGCTGAGCGGTATACGGGCGGCCCATAAGCCACACGTACACTCTGCCCCACTGATGTCCCACATCCCCGCCTTCCCACCCTGAGAATTCGCCGTCCTTGACGGACAGCGGAGTAGAATTCCTCCACGTGTGACAAGCCCAGCCCTGTGCCCCCAGCACCAGGTGCCCAACTGAGGGTTGGATCTGTGGCTTAGCAGAGTCACAGTGTGGGGTCCCAGGGCTCAGGGTCTCGCTCGGGGGTGGGGGGGGTCCCCTCTAAGAGCCTCCTGCCCCGCCTGCGTGTGCTGGGCTCCCCTCTGTCCTGGCCAGGCATGTGGAGATGGTCCCTGCACAAGAAAGTCGAGCGAGATCCTGGTAAGAGTCCGGTGCTGGTCCGCATTCTGCTCAGAGAACTGGAGAAGGTGGGTTCTCGGGCTTCGGGGAGGCAAGTGGGGGGAGGAGGAGGGAGAGAGAGGCCAAGCCAGTTGGGGCCTCAGTCCCATCGGTGCTGCATCCCCCAAGCTCTGGTCCTTTGTAGACCGCCTGCGTGATTTTCAGCAGCTCTGTCTGCTTCCTGTATTTCTATAAGGGATATTTTCTTTACATTGACTCCCATGGTTTCACTCGACCTTGCATATTTCAAAAAGAAACTCTATGCCATGGCCACACATGAACAGCCCCCACTCGCAGGAACAGAAAACGCCGATAAACATAAATGCATACCTATTAAAAATGTTTCAGAATTGTTCCCGTACCACCCAGAATGATCCCCCACGCCACCCAATGCTCTGCGTTGCAGCCATTTGGGGGATGCTGCATTCAGGGATGCCTCCATGTGGGGGGGCTGGCCTGCTGCCTGGCACCAGCTCCTGCCCTGAGTGGGTGCCCCCCGCCCCCCAGGCTCTCTCAGCCAGCTCCCACCCCTGTGCTCCCTCCTCACCCACCCCTCCCTTACTGGGGCAGCCTGTGCCCCTTTCCCTCCCCTTGGCGTGGTGGGATGCTTGCCTTCTACCCCATCTCCTGCCCACCCCACCCCGCCAAGCTGCATCCTGCTAGGATGTGGGGAGCCCCCCTCGAGCCCCAGCCCAGTAAATGCCCCGCGGTCTCCTGTTTTCCAGGCAGAAAGCGAAGACCTTCGGCATGTCATCATTCCCTTGTTGCATACTCTACTGTACGTCCTCACCAAGGTGAGCGGGGGGCTGAGGGTCGGGGGGTCCTGATACCCCACGAGTGCCAGGGCGGACACTGTCCTCTCCCCCAGAGGACGCGCAGTCTCTGCCTGGGCCGAGCCTAGAACTCTCAGATTGCCTGCCCCAAACTGGCCTCTCCATACTAGCTGTGCCCTCTCCCTAATCCACCGAGGGGTGTCCTGGGGAGAAAGCAGAAGTGGGGAAAGCAGTGGACAGAATGCATGAGAGCCCCCAATGCCAGAATGAGGTCCTCAGGATTGCTCCTGTGCACACGGGGGACTGTCACCGACCCCTGCACCGAGAAGGGACAAGCCACGGAGAAAATGTCTTGAGAACAGGAACCGGGAGCTGTGTATAGTCGCGGGGGGTGGGAGTGGGCAGCGAGGGAGATGAGGGGCACAAAGAGCAGTTCAGGGGCTGCTGGATCCAGGGGCAGGATGGGGCTGGGCTCCGGCCAAGGCAGGAGGCTGGGGGTGGGGAAGGGGAGCCCCCGGGCACTGCACTGTGAGCTTCATGCCCGCGGGATAGCCAAGCTTTGAGCCTGGAGCACTGCAGGAATGAGGAGCTGAAGGGTGGATTTGCTGAAGGGTGAGACGGATTCCCAGCACAGTGCATTTGAGCGGGGTGTCAGAGAGGAGGTGTCTTACAGGTGCTGGGAGAAGAGGCTGGGGGTGGACATTTGGGAGGGAGGTGCGAGCCCAGGTCTGGCTGTCAGACCCGCCCTTCCTCCTCTCCGTCCCACTCTCCCACCCCACCCAGGGCCCTCTGTGACCTAGGGCTCTGGGCACCCGACTCCTCCCTCCCACCCAGGCCACCGGCATCACGGAGGAGCTCTACCGGAGAACCTACAAATTCTGCACAAGATTGCTAACCCTGCCTGCCCCGTACTGCACGGTGGCCTTGGACTGTGCCATAAGGCTGAAAACAGAGACAGCGGTCCCAGGTAAGAGCATCCCACGGAAGAGCTAGCTCAGGTAAGAGCTAGTTCAGGTAGGAGCTACTTCAGGTAGGAGCTGTCCCACGTAAGAGCTACAGCGTGTCACCATCTTGCTTTTTCGCCAAGGTTCCTGGAGCTCTAAAGTCCCAGCACTTTCCGTGGAAGGTGAGGAATGGGGATCAGGGACCAGGGGCTGGTTCGCTGAGGTGGTCTGTTTTGCAGGGACGCTGTACCAAAGGCTGGTCATTGCTGAACAGAACCTGACGAGTGAGCTGTACCCCTACCAGGAGAGGTGAGTGGCCCCAGGAAGGCTGCTGCCTTCTGTCCCCTCCAGGTGCTGGGACTACGTTACTGCTCACTGAGGGGGACCAGGCGGGGTGGGGAGGAGCCCCAGCAGAGCTTCCCATCCGTGACATGTGTCCAGCAGTGGGGGGTATTTTCAAGGGTGGGCGAGGCCTGCCTTCTCCGGAGGTTGCGGGAAGCAGGGTAGGTCTTTCTTCTTGGGCTGGCTTCCAAGCCATCCGGCTCCCGTGCAAAAGGTGACGTGAGCCCTGAGCCACTCTGGGGTTCTGTCGTCCCACCTCCATCCCGCCCTTGACCGTGATGCAGCACCCACCATCCAGGCAGCCAGAGGCGGCTCCGGGCTGTTTATAGCTCAGGCCCCAAGCACACCGTGGAATCTGGGACTTTCATTTGTGTGTGCCTGGCCCTTTACACAAGACTGAGCAAATGTCCACTTGTCGTGTTGGGAAGAGGGGCTGATGGAGTTGGGGGTGCCTCGCCTCCTGCCCTGCGGGCACCACGGCCGAGCTAGCACGGGAGAGGCAGCTGGAGGCGACGTTCATAGAGGGTGCAGGGAGGTGGAGGGACCCGGAGGAGCTGGCAGCTGGAATGGGGGACAGGTGCAGGAGGCTGGTTTTCAGGTGTGATCAGGCAATGGGAGGAGATAGGGCTCACTTAGGATCCAGAGTTCGCTTGGGCAGGAAGAATTTAGGGTCCCTCCTGGAGGGCGATGTCATCAGTGGGCCACTAGGGGAGCTAGGGGAGGGAGCACGATTCAGGTTGGGACTTACCCGGACACGAGACTAGCCCTCCTCCTCCCCCCCCTCCCCGCCCCGACACGGATGAGCTGCTCCTACCTGCTCTGATTTGCCACAGTCCCCACCGCTCCCTATTACCACCCCCCTCCTAGACTTTCGAATTCGAGGCTGTTTCTGGAGAAACAAAACACTTGGGGGCTGCGAGGCTCTGAGGGTGCCCATTCGGGGGCTCCATTCCCGGCGGTCATCCTCACCAGCCCCCCACCACCACCTTTGCCCTCAGGGTGTTCCTCTTCGTCGATCCCGAGCTGGTATCTCCCTCCGTGTGCAGCGCCCTGCTGCTGGAGATCGAGGCAGCGCAGGTGCACCAGACCCCAGAGGCCTGCATGCGCCACGTGGTCTCCCACACCCTGCAGGCTGCGCTCGGGGACACCTGCCACGCCAGCGCCCTCCAGCGGAAGCTGAAGGTACTTGCCCCGTCCTAGCCCTCCTTGGCGGCAGCCCACGCCAGGGCTCCTACCCATCCTCCCCCTTCTCCTATTTTCATACAACCTTCCCCTCAATCAAAAATGAGTGCACGCTCACGCAGGAAGATCTGAAAAAATGCATGCACGTAAGCCAAAAGAGGAAACAAAAATCCCTCGCGCCCGTCCACCCAGACATAGCAGCAACTAACACTGTGGTCTGTTTCCTGAATCATACTGAGAACGCTCATCATCGAAGCTGCTGTCGAGTGAGTGTCTGCTATGTTCCGGGCGCTGCGCTGAACGTTTCGCGTGTATCACATTTAAGAATTCTCACCCCATCTTAACAATGTTGTGAAATGGATACAATTTTCCAAACGTGGGCACAGAGAGGTTGCACACCTACCCGCGGTCACACCGTTACAAAGGGAGTTGAACCCGGACTTGAACCCGGATCTCTCTGACTTCACACCTACATTCCACCGCCTCCCAGCCCCACTCCCCCACCACTCCTTTTTAACAAAAGGAGATCCCAAACTCTGTATACAGTTTTTATCCACTGCACGCGTATGTGCATTTATATAATATTGCTTTCCCCGTGCCATTTGAAATACGCCAGATGGAAACGTTTTCCTTGGAAAATACCAACTCCTGTGGGTTGCACCATATTCTCACCTGTGAACGTGCTCTAATGACTTAACTAGTCCCCTGTTCCTGTCGTTGGGCATTTCATTCATTTCTCACTCTCACCTGCTTACTTCCTAATTTCTCTCTCTAACTCAGCCGGGGCCCCTGCACACAGCAAGACTCCAGTAGGTTAGAGATGCTCCAGCCAAGGGTTGCAGCAGGTGCGGGACTTCTTAGAGGGGGAGGATGCCACCTGAGAGCGTGCGTCGTGCACTGTGGGAGGTGACCTTTTTGAGGGGAAAGGCTCCGGTCCCCCCAGGCAGCTGGGTGGGATCATGGCAAGGTTCCGAGCTCGGGTCTGTGGTGCTGCTGGTCTGGGAAGGACAGGCACCAGAAGGGGGGGGGCAGGTGCTCTTGGGGTCTCAGCTATCCCCCGCATGTCCTGCCCCAGGAAGGGGTGTCAGTCCTTTGTCTCAGACCCTGCTTTGCCCATCAAGATGCATCAGATGTGGCCCCTTCCTCCTGCCGTTCTCCATCTGGAAGCTTCCATCCATGCTCTGAGCCCAGCATCTTGGACCCATCCTTTGACAGTGCCTTTTACATATGCCTGGCTCCCTCCTGAAACCAAGATGATTGTTTCCCATCCTTTCTTTGCTCTCAAGGAGCCCTTCACATCTTCAGAATCCCATTCCTTTGTGGTTGCTGGGACCTGTGGAAGGTTCCTGACTCACTCCCCTTCCCCACTGTCCTTTATGTCCCTGATTGATAGCACCCTCTTTAGGGAGTTCACAGCACGGGACCACATCCTGGAGGAATGCACCCTCAGCTCATACCTAAGCCCCATGTTGGTTTCAGCCCAGACACCTATGGCCCCTGATGGGGTTAATATCCCTTCTCCCTGCAATGGGCCATGGGTCTCAGAAAGGTGAGGAGGGGAGGAGTTTGTCTGCTGACCCAGCAGCCCCCACTGCCCCCCAGAAGCTCTGGTGATGCTTTCTGGCTTCCCAAACAGGCCATAGCAAAGGGGTCTCTTTGACACAACCAAAAACATGTAAGAACACTGATTTTCATTTCTTGGTGATCTGGGCAAGAGCTGATCCCAAGCCTCACTTCAGCTCCAAGTTAGACCCAGCTGGGGCTTAGGGCTTGGCTTAGGAATGAGGCTGGGCTGAGTTTGAGGGTGTCGGGAATGGGGACAATTGAGAGGTGCCACGATGGGAGCGGAGTGGGGTTCAGGCCTGGAATTCACAGGTCAGTTATTTTGCAATAGGAAAAATAGAAAAGAAAAGAAAGCCGGAAAGTAAAAGCTATATATTTTTAGGCATAGTCAACATGTTAGGCCCTAGCAGGCTCCCCTGTATGCAGAGCCCTCTGCTCTGAGTGTCTAGTGTTGTGTCTAGAGAATTGGGGGACGGGGCTGAAGAAGAGCAAGGAGAGCTTATAGGGAATGCGTCACTGATCTGAAGTGAGAGACGCCGGGATGCCCGGCATTCAGGTGTCCTCAGCCTCCGGGCACTGCTCCAGTCTGCTGGTGCTAGGGCTCCACACATCAGCCTGGCCTGGGGCTCTCCAGCGCGTGTTTCCACCCCCCCACTCCCCACCCCCACCCCCGAGAGCTCCAGCACCCTTATCCGGAGTCCTGCCTCTTGTAGCAGCCTTACAGAAGCCATTCCCAGCCGTAGCTGCTGGGCCTGGGAACAGGTGAAGCCTGGGAAAGGCGGCTCGGCCATTCACGGTCTGGTGGGTGGGCTTGTCTGACCACCAGCCTACATCCCGTCTGCTGAGGCCTGGTCTGAGGCCTTGGTCTCCCCCTGTGTCCGCGGGACCAGCTAACAAGGTCTCCAGACTGGGAGGTCGGCTTGGGACCCTCTGCAGTGTGTTCTGGGTGCCGGAGATGGGGTGTCTCCAGGCAGGGCTATCCCATGTGGGGTCAGGAGAGCAGGAACCAGGGGAGGCTGCTTGGCAAAGGCTGGAAGGCGGGGATTTCAGGAGGGATATGGGGATGAGGCCACGCGAGGGGTCTGGAGGCACAGAGTTGGGAGCCAGATCTCGCCAGATCGGCAGTGGGCCTGGAGACCAGCCGCATCTCCGCGGGGTCACCTGTTCCTCTTGTCCTCAGTCTCCAGAGCCCCAGAAAGAGTTCGCCCACTGCTGATTCGGTAGGAATCAGGGTTGTCCCGCATTATCGTGAGGGGCCAGGCCTTTTTACTTCCTTCCACATCTGCTAGTTATTGGGAGGGTACTGTCCTCAGGAGCGGGGCGTGACCGTGGAGGTGGCTTTCTTCAGGGGAGGCCAACTTTGGCAAGGGGCTCAGCTCGCCGCGGACAGCTGCCAACACTCCCAGCAGCAGGGCTCGTGAGTGCCTCGTTCCCGAAGGTGAGGATCGGGTAGTCACGTGGCATTTGTCATACCACACAGTGTCAAAGCCAAAGTCATTACAGTGGCCTCTAAAACCCTCTGAGAGCAAGTGCCCTGGATTATGTTCTCTGGCTGTTTTCCCTCAGCCCACCCACCACTAAAGAATCCCATCTCCTAGCTGAGAAGACACGGAGTTCTAACGAGCACACAGGCAGGCTCACCTCTGTACTGTGCTACGGGTCTGCCAAACAGGGTCCTGGCTTCCCGATTAAGGGAGAGGAGGTCATTCTGACCAGCTAGGGCTCCAAAAAATATTTGCAGAACGAACAAATAAGGCACTTAGAGGAATACATGAATCAGAGTTGGAAAGGGCTATAGGGTCTATTTCGTCTTTTGCTTAATTTATAAATTCATTAAATATTTACGGAGCACCCACTATGGGCCAGGCATTGTTCATTCCAGGTGCTGGGATCCAGATAAAAATTCCTGTCCTCAGGCAGTCTATATTATAGTGTTTCTCACTTTCTTTCTCTCTGTGTGTGATAATAAACAAGTAAAATGTATAGTCTGATTAACAATAGCTAAAGGGGAAAATGTGCAGAGAAGAAGGATGTGAAATTGGGGGGAAGGGCTGAAATTTTAGATTTATCATGTCATCAGGGAAGTCTCCCTGTCAGGTGACTTTTGAGTCAAGTCCTAAAGGAAGTGAAAGAGCCAGCCATATGGATATCCGAGAGAACATTCCAAGCATAAGGTACAGCAAGTGCAAAGGCCCTGGGGTGTAAGCATTGTCTGGTGTGTTTGAGGAATGATAAGGAGACCTGTGTAGCCAAAGCAGAGTGGAAGAGAGGGAGAGTATAGAAGATGGAATCAGATGGAATCAGAGAGGAAATGAGGGGGTGGGACAGAACTTGGGGACATATACCGCTGGAGGCAGGAAGCAGCCATGCTAAAGAGCACGGAATGCATAGTGAGAGACTTACAAAACCTGTTTCCATTAATTTCCATTTAGAAGAAAGGCTCAGGGTGGTGCTTTACCCCTAACTTCTTTTACACTAACTTCCCTTTTTAAAAAGAGAAGGCAGCAGGGGCGCCTGGGGGGTGCAGTGGGTGAAGGTCCAACCCTTGGTTTTGGCTCAGGTAGTGAGCTCAGGGCTGTGAGATCGAGCCCCACAACGCCCTAAGGCAAGCCCCCGGTTGGAGCCCCATGTGGGGCTCAGCGCAGAGTCTGCTTAAGACTTTCACTGCCCTTCACCCTGGCGCTCATGCATGCACTCTTGCTCTAAAATTAATAAATCTTAAAAAAAAGAGAGAGAGAGAGAGAAGGCAAGCTCCAAGCTCTAAAGCTGGGCAGGCCACATACCTGGCTAGAATTTAATAACAGTGCTTCGTGATCCTTATATTCGCCTTATTGTTATAGTCACGTTATTGTCTGTTACCACTGCGACACACGCCTTTTTATAGAGAGAAGCAACATAAATTGTCCCTCTGAAATCGTTTTGAAGCAAAAAAAGTGAGCTGACCGAACAAAAAAATAGCAAGTAAATACTAGCATCGGTGGGATGTCAAGGTAGCATAGGAATGACAGCAGTCTAGGGAATATTCAGGAACTGTTTCGTGAGTATCTATTATATGCCGGAAGATGTTCTAGGCGCAGCGGATACAGCCGTAAACAAAGCCCTGCCTTCGCCGAGTTTGCATCCAGGTGAGGGCAGCACATTGATCCAAGGACGGCGACCCCTGCTGCTCTGGGGTCCAGGCTTTGCAGGGAGCCACAGTGTGAGGGACAGAGGGGACCTGCCGATACAAGGAGGTTCGGGCAACGTCGGAGCTGGGGTGGGTGGGTGCTGGGCCGGGACCCAGGCTCTGGCGCCTCTCCCCGACAGGCCATCCCTCGCCGCGCCCTGGAGCGCTATTTCCACGCCGTGGTGGCCGCCGTGGAGCAGATGGCCAGCGAACCCAACCCGAGCCGGGAGGGACACCTGGAGAGGCTGGAGGAAATATACTGCTCGCTGCTGGGGCCGGCGGCGGCCGCCAGGGGGAGCTGCTGCGGTAAGCGGGCGGGGGCAGCGAGGCCCGGCGAGAGCCCGCAGGGGGCGCCAGAGAGCAGCGCTGCACCTGCCGCGTGTGGCTGAGGTCGGGGGTGGGCCGGGGACCTCGCGGCTCCTGGGAGCCTGGGGACTGAGGGCTGCCCAGAACCTCGGGAGGTCCCGGGCTAAGAAGGTGGATGATTTGGTTACAATGACAGTTAACACCTGCGGGGCACCACCTGTACCCCAGCTGCTGTTCTAGGCACTTGATAATATAAATATTCAATATTGTAATATTAAATATTACATCGATTAATCTTCAGAGTAAACGTCTCAGATAGAAATTATTATGCCCCCCGTTTTACAGACGAGAAGCCTGAGGTAGAAAGAGGCTGAAAAATCTTGCCCAACATCACCCAGCTAGTAAGAATCAGACCCAGGCTGCGGAAAGGCGGCCCCGCCTGGCTGCGCTTTTCGCTAGGGATTAGCGGGAAGAGACCAACCATGGGAGGAAAGGTCCCGAAAGACACTGAGCTGGTTTGTGAAGGGTCCTAAGGGCCGAGCTAGGACGTTTGCAGGAAACAGGGGGCTGCTAAACAGCCTCGGGCAGGGAGGGGACAGGTGCACTGTTGGGCCCTGGGTGAGCCGACGGGACGGAGAGGAAGCCTGGGCTGGAGCATATGGGAGGGTCTCTGCCCCCCCCCCCGGCCCTACAGGAGCTGGAGGGGGGAGGGCAGAGAATGCCACAGCCCTCTCCTGGCTTCAGGTGACCCCCTGCAGGACCCGCAGCCAAGCATCCCTCTGCCCAGCCCCCACATCACCTTCCACCTGTGGACCGATGAGGAACAGCTCTGTAAGTGCTATCCTTGCACCTGCTCGGTGGGGAGCTGGCTGGAAATAGGGGTGTGTGTGTGTGTGTGTGTGTGTGTGTGTCTCAGCATCTGTGTGTACATTCGTGTGTGTCTGTATGCGTGTGTCTGTGTGTGTACATGAAACTGTCTTCACAGGTCTCTGTCCATTTGTGTGACTGTGTGTATTGTGTCTGTATGTCTGTATGTGTGTCTGCGTTGTGTGTGTGTTCACGTGTGTCCTCCTTGTTCCCTGAGTTGTTCTGCACATCTGGAAGGACCCATTTTCTCTATGTCAGGATAGCTCAGCGCATTAGCCACTGGCCTCACATGCCTAGGAATTGTCACATACCACGTTGATGCCAAAAGACAATGACTGTCCCCAAGAAGGAGACAGTCACAAAAAAGTTCCAGTTCCTGCAGCTGGAGGGGGCCTTCCAGACAGACCCGCCTGCCTGATACTTCTGTCCACAGTAGCGTTCCCATGCGGCTGTCCCCAGCCCTTCTCAAGGCAGGCGGGGTGTTGGGGAAGGGAGACAAGGGTGTGGATTATGGTGGGTAGTGCTGGGCTAGTGAACTGGGTCCAAGTCCTAGCACTTCCTTTCCTGGGCTAGGTCACCCTAGGCTGACTCAGCTTTCTCATGGGTAATAAAATGGAAGCAGATTAGAAGTCTTTCCTGGAGCAGGTAGGGTCTGTTCTGTGTGTCCGAGGAGAAGCTACAGACAGTGGGAGGATGGGAGGAAGCCAATGAGTGGATATGATAAAGAGGACTCCAGGGACAGCTAAGTGGGAGGTACTGAGCGAAGCTGACTTCTTTACTGCAGGACTTCTCAGAGCCTTTAATATGTTTACTAATGGAACTCAATAAGAGGTGGCAGGAATATGTGGAATGCTCCATCTTTGTTGGCCACAGAACCTTTGTTCCTTCGTGGGGCATCGTATGGGGCTTCTATTCGGCTGAATAGTGTTTGAGAAACGCAGAACCACAGGCCTTGCTGGGGTGAGGCCCTGGCAGCCTCACGTAACTTCTCCGCCCTCACAGTCCCCTTGTTCTCTGCATCCCAGGGAAGGAACTGGTACTCTTCCTGCGCCCGCGATCCCAGTTGCGCCTCAGTGCCGACTTGGAGGCCTTGGACCTGCAGGGCCTCTGGCCAGACCGGGAGCTGGCCCGGGCGTCCATGCTGTCCACCGACAGCGGCATTGAGCGGGACCTCCCTGCAGGGGCTGACGAGCTGCCTGTCCCCGGCAGCCCTGAGTTGGAGCGTGCCGGGTTGCAACGCAAAGGAGGCATCAAGAAGAGGGTGTGGCCCCCTGACATCCTGATGCCTGCATGCTGGGATGGGCCGCAGGGGCTGCACCGCAGGACGGGCATGCCCAGCGGGGATGGGGAGCTGCTGCCTGGGGTCTCGCGGCTTCACACGGCCAGGGTGCTGGTGCTGGGGGACGACAGGATGCTGGGGCGCCTGGCCCAGGCCTACCACAGCCTCAGGTAGGGCCCCGGGCAGGGGGTGGAGGGGCAGCTAGGGTCAGCAGGGGGGAGGGGGGGGCTGGCCGGGGCACAGGTGGGCCCACGCAGCAGGGGTGGGGTCAGACCCCGTTCTCCACCATCGCAGAGCACCGGCTCGGCACTTTGCAGGGGGCTCCGTAACCCTCTCCACGGCGCCCCGAGACAGACGTTACTGTACCCATTCTATAGATGAGAACACAGGCTCAGAGAGATTGAGCACATCGCCCCAAGTCAAGAGATAATAACTACCAGACCCAGGACGTGGGACTCTTGGGAGCCACAGCCCCTGCCCTTACCCTGTGCTCTACTGCCCTCGCCAGGAAACGAGAGACCCAGAAGTTCTGCCTCACCCCCAGACTCAGCCTGCAGCTCTACTACGTCCCCGTGCTGGCGCCTGAGGTGGCTGGGCAGGGCAGGGGAGGGAGGGGAGGGGCGGGGGGTGCGGCGTGGAGGGGCTGTCCGCAGCACGGGTCTGGCTTAGGGGCTGGGCAGCCACATCCCTGGTTCCTGGGACGAGGATGGTCCTTCCTCGGGATGCAGAGCCGGGAGGGTCCTTCTAGGTCAGGCCTGTGTCCCAACACCCCCAGACGTGGGCCCCGGAGGTTGAATGTCCCCTCATGGGGGGGGCAGCTGCCCATCGCTGAATTTTGTCTGGCTTTTCTGATGGAATTCATTGCAGGCTTCTCCTCAAACAGGGGCTCACACACACACACACACACAGCTCGCTTCCTAGGGTCACATAAAAGGAAGTTTGAGGCAGTGGGAGCCCACCGATATTTGGGGGGTGGGGGACACACTTACCCTTGCAACTTTGCATTTCTCTTACCCCCCTCTGCTTGCTCTTTGGGGAGAATTAAATTCAAAGCAGTCCCTGTCTCTCCACTCTCAAGGCTCGTGGTCACTTTTCAATGTCCCTGGCAAGTGGCCCTCAGTCGAGGGTATCCCAGCTTCACCAGGAGAGTAAAACCTACTAGTCTTCCCATGGCAGAGAAACGGAGGCCCCAAGAGGCTCAGTGATTGGCCAGTGTGCTTAGGGGACCCTCTGGCCAGGAAGAAAGTGCCAGGGACCCGGCCTGATGCGTCCCCTCGTCCCCAGGAGCCGGCGTCGTGCAGACATTCGGAGCTCAGAGAGCTGGCCACGTTCCTGGGCCGCGCAGACCCGTGGTACCAGAACACGGTCAACACGCTATGCCCGGCCATCCACAAGCTGGCAGAGATGGTAGGGGGCCCTCGAGGGTAGGGGGGAGGTGGGAAGGGGCCGTTTTCAGATACCACCCTTGGCTCTCGACCTCAAGAGTCAGCCCCAGGGCCCCCCGGGGTGGGATGAGGCTGGAAGGGAGCGCAGGAGGGGAGCCCTAACCAGCTTGTGGAGGAAATTCACTCGGAGCTCTTAGCGGGCACCTGCTGGCGGGGGGGGGGGGGGGGGGGCGGGGAGGACGCTGGGGAAAAGATGAAGCAGAACGTTCTTCCATAAGTGTGTAGGCCCGTTTGTTCCTTCTCTTCGGAGGTTCCTGGGATGGTCTCTCCGGGATTGTAAGAGCCCGTGCCTCCTGCGCGCTCACACGGGCCAGACACGGGCAGCCCTACCAAGCGGGCACTCTTACTGGTGGGTGCTAATGTTGCCATGTCCCCATTTTACAGATCAAGCCGCCGGGGTGCAAAGGAATTAGGTAACTTTGTCCAAAGTGGCAAAATGAGAGGCAGAGTCCCACTTGGAACCAGGGAGCTTGATTCCAGAGCATATCCTCTTGACCACAAAACCAGGCTGCTACCCCCCCTCCCCAACCCTCCTAGGCGGTAGGGAGGGAGCTCCCCATCTTTCACTGACTTGAAAAGGCCTTCAGCTATTAAGAGAATCTTTTTTATATCTTTCCAGTAAATTCTACCCTAATGTGGGGCTTGAACTCGCAACCCCAAAATTAAGAGTCTCATGCTTGACTCACTGAGCCAGCCAGGCAGGCACCCCTCATATTAAGAGAATCTTAACCTTTTTTGTGTTGCAGACACTTTTTTTTCCATTTTGTTTACTTGCCCGTCAATTTCATCAGTAGTGTTCTTTGACTCACAGGAGTTCGATATTTTCATGCAGTCACACACAGAACTTTTATCCTTTGTGATGCCCGCTGTTTGAGTCCTGCTTTGAGAGGTCTTCTCCACTGATTGAATGATATCCAGGATTAAATTAATATTCACTGATCATTTCCGGTAACTTTTTGTGTCTCGGTTTTTCCATTTAAATAACCTGCCTGCGATTGATTTCAGGGTTGAGTGTGAAGCATGCACATTTTTTTTTCCAAATGCTTAGCCAGTTGTCCTAAAGCTATTTATTGCCTGAGCCATCTTGCCCTGTCAGTCTGAAATGCCAGTTTTATCACTACTAAATTTTTACAGATGCTTGAGTTTATTCCGGGACACTTAACTCTTCCTCATTGATCCATTCATTCCCAGCCACGTTAGCATTTTTGAATGTAAAAGCTGGCCGGGTAAGCCTACCCCGTCACTCTTCTTGAAAACCTTTCACACTATATTTGGTTGTGTTTGTTTCTAGATAAACATTAGAAATTTGGTCATGTTTTGTTCTTTTTTTTTTTTTTCTAATCCTCCCCTCCTTGGGATTTCGATTAAATTTGGAGGAGACTCCGCCTCTTTTAGGGGGTGAAGCAGCCCCCTCTGGGGGCATGGTGTTCATCTCCACATAGCACGGTCTTCTTGGGGGTCCCTCAGAATAGCTGTGCACCGTTGATCACGGCGCTTTTACCCATTTCTGGTTAAATTTCCTCCTTATGTTTCCTAGGGGGTTTTTTCTTGCCATTGTGGACGATATCTCTCCCCTCCTGTCTATCTGGGCAGCAAGTACTCCAGTAGTAAAGGAGTAACTTGGCACTCTATGTGACTGGGGTGCTTTCTTATACCCTCTAATAGAGGAGTGGGGGGGAGGTCTGTTTCCTGAATTACTGCTGACCCGAAAAATGTCTTTGCGTACCCACAGGGGACTGTTTAGCTGGGTATTGAAGTACTTTTTCTCAAAACTTGGAGGCTGTTAGAGGAGGAATGTTGGTAGCTTTGCTATCCATGCCGGGACACTCCCAGCATTTGGGGTCCTCCCTGCTCTCCTTGCCCTCGTAATTAACAATTTGTACAGCCCCAACGCTTCCTCCAAAAGGGTTTTCCACGTGAAGAGACTGGAAACAGTGTGAGCAAGGACAGTCTTGTTAGAGTACGTTCACCGTTTCTCTGTGTGGCCTTTCTGAAGGAAACGCTATTTTGGTAGACCAGACCAGAAAGTCAGAAGAGATATTGTAGGGTTGGGTATGAGCTGGATGAGATCGACTCTAGCTGCTTTCCAACCCTGGTACTGTGTAAGCATTCTATTTACCTAAAAGAAAGAAAAAAAAAAAACCCAACCCTGTGGTTCTGCTTTATAATCATACGAGGAAGGCCTGTAGGGCACGGCACTAGTGTTTTCCCAATAACCCATACATGTAAATTAATCTGTTGATTTACTTAAATACCCCAAGAGCTGAAGGAGACAGCAGATCACCTCACTTCTCATGCCCCGGGTCACCTGGCCAGTGAGTGGCTGGAACCCAGCCCAGACTCTGGGATGCTTGGCTGTATTCTCAAGCGTCTTGTCTACCCCAAGCACCCAGCTCAGTGCCTTCCACCCAGAGCCCCCCCCCCCCGTGTCTTTGTGCAAGTGGAATGAATCAGAGGACAGGGATGTCTGCGTTAGGAGTAGAAATCGGGTGGAAGGAAAGGCCTGGAGCGTGTTGAGTGACCAGCTGGATTAGTGCCTCACAGAGGGTGTGTGGGAGCATTGGAGTTTCTCTGTTACCAAAATAGCACCGCCCCACCACAGTGGCATGGAGGGTGGTGGCTGAAGACCTTCTCTGTCCCCTCACAGCCCCCTTCCCTGGACACATCCCGGACTGTGGACCCCTTCCTCCTGGATGTTATCACCTACTACGTTCGCATGGGCACCCAACCCATCTACTTCCAGATCTACACGGTCAGGGTAAGTATCCCCACCCCCCAGATTCCACGGGTAGTGTGCCAGCGTGCAGGACCCCAGGACCCCACCCCTAAACACCCCGGCCCTGGGGAAATACAGGTCACCAAGGTCCAAATCACAGACTCGCCAGACTTGGTTGTTAACTCTACCTTCCCACTCTTTGGACGCATCAGATAATTCTCAGCTTCAAAGAGCCCCAGTGCAAGCAGAGACAGAACTTGTTCACGTGGGGGGACGCCGTAGGCCTTGACCCTGTGGAGGACGGGGGACAAGCAGCTGATCACAAACTCCTGTCCCTGCAAGACCCTCTCACCTTCTCCCCCACGACCTGCCTCCTTGGAGAGACCGGCAGATCCTTCTACTTTCTCTTGTTCGCCGGCCCCTTGCGGTGGTTTCCCGTCCCAACCCCGGCCTCCCTGCCGTGCTGTCTCCCAAGCCCAGAGCAGTGCTGCAGTGTGCCTTACCTTCCGCTTAGCTTGGGCTCCCAAGAACCATCTGGAAAACACTTGGGAGCCCTCTGGCTGGACATGGACACCTCCGTGGTGGTCAGCCTCAGCCGGGCCTATGCTGCCTTCTTGGCATGCTCCCCCTTCCCCACTTTCCTCCCACCCTTCGCTTGCAGCAAGTGACTTTGCCGTCCACTCCACCAGGGGACGTGGAGACCATTAGCTGCCCCCACACCTGCTGTCCACACCTATCGAAGCATCCACACCTTTGCGCGCACCTCCCCAGTGGACACGGAGCGCCTCCAGCTCCCGCAAAACCCCGTCGTCCGTGCCCTTCCTGTCCGCGCCCACCTCCTCCCGGACCTTCCGGTCAGCCAGCCCCTCTCCTGGGCCCCCCGTGCCCCCGTTCCGTCCCTGTAACCGAAAATGCACAGAACCTCTGGGGCCTGCACGGTTTCCATTCATTTTCCTGCTAAGCGTGTTGCCTCAGTAACGGGGCCTGGGAGGGAAAGCCCGAGGGTCAGACTCTTCCAGACTTTGTCTCACCCTTATCTCCCACCTGGTTTTCAAGCTCCCAGGCTCAGATGGTGGCAGGGAAGTCGGGTTTTTAAACCCTCTAGTGCCCAAGACTGTCCAGCTCTTGTAGGCTGATCCGGCCAGAGAGGCGCTGTCTTGGAAGCAGTGTTTCTCCTCCCTGCGCTAAGTTCGACCAGCTCTGCTGACCGCCTTTTTTTTTTTTTAATATTATGTTAGTCACCATACAGTACATCCGTGGTTTCCGATGTAAAGCTCGATGATTCATTAGTTGTGTATAACACCCAGTGCACCATGCAATACATGCCCTCCTTACCACCCACCACCAGCCTATCCCATTCCCCCACCCCCCTCCCCTCTGAGGCCCTCAGTTTGTTTCTCAGAGTCCATAGTCTCTCATGCTTCATTCCCCCTTCTGATTACCTCCCCTTTCTTTATCCCTTTCTTCTCCTACCGATCTTCCTAGTTCTTATGTTCCATAGATGAGAGAAACCATATGATAATTGTCTTTCTCTGCTTGACCTATTTCACTTAGCATTATCTCCTCCAGTGCCGTCCATGTTGCTGCAAATGTTGAAAAATCGTTCTTTTTGATAGCTGAGTAATATTCCATTGTATACATGGACCACAACTTCTTAATCCAGTCATCTGTTGAAGGGCATCTTGGCTCCTTCCACGATTTAGCTATTGTGCACAATGCTGCTATGAACATTGGGGTGCATATGGCCCTTCTCTTCACTACGTCTGTATCTTTGGGGTAAATACCCAGTAGTGCAATGGCTGGGTCATAGGGTAGCTCAATTTTTAACTTTTTAAGGGACCTCCACACTGTTTTCCAGAGCGGCTGTACCAACTTGCATTCCCACCAACAATGTAGGAGGGATCCCCTTTCTCCACATCCTCTCCAGCAATTGTTGACCGCCTTCTTACTATCCCTCACTGACACACACCTGCACCCCAGCCCCCGGACGCTTCAGCCTCTGGAGGCATGGGGTCTGCGCGCAGGGCTCCAGCGGGCAGGCCTCCCAGTCCCCACGGGGTACGAGGGTGCTCACCGCTCCAGCACTTGGCCTGTTCACTTGCAAAATGCCCCTCCTGGCTCCCGTTTGGTGTCAGCGAAGACTCCTGGAGTTGCAGGGACCAGACATCTTAAAAACCGGTGTCAGAAAAAGAGATCTATTGCCTCACCTCACTGGCAAGCGCAGAGTTGACGTGGCTTTGGAAAAGCTGGGACTGGGGGGGTTTCAAACGGGGCGATCAGCGCTGCATCTGTCTCGCTTCGTCTCCCGTCCTGGCGACCAGACGACCCTCAGCAGTCCCAGGCCAGCCTTTTTGCAAGCTCAGCAACCCCAGTCGGGGAGAGGGCGCCCCTTTTCCAGTGGGATCGAGACTAGTGCTTATCTGCAGGCTGATCGCCGTGACCCTGAAGCCAGGGCTGTGGAGTTAGACGGCCCGACCACCATGTCCGTCTCTTTCTGTTTCGCTCTGTCCTCCAACCAGGCAGCCTGGCTCTTCTGACACTGTTCTTGCCAATGACCTCCAGTCACCAGGCCCGAAGGACACTCTCCTTTCCTCTCCTACTGGGCCCTCTGCATCTGACACCATGAGCCACAATACGTTTTTTCTTTACTGTACAGTTAAATGTATGATATCCGTGTGCAAAATTAAAGCATGCATCTCCCCTGCCTAAGGCCCACCCCTTGCCTGACTTCTGGAAACTTCTCTTCTGCTTCTCCTCCTCTGTGACCTTCGGGGAGGCTTCTTTGCCCAGCAGCCCCTCATTCTGTCTTCGCTTTCCATGCATACCCTGATGTTCCCCCCTCCAAGGCTTTGCTCCCACTGTGCCCTAACCTGGACTGCCCTTCTCAACTCCACCACCTCCCCCCTGCATCCTCGCCAGCCCTCCCCTCTGCTCCTCTTGCCCCCCAAGCGGGCTCAGGTGCTTCTCCTCTGTGTCCACGGCACTGTGGACACAGTCCTTGCTTTTCCCTACACCTCCGTCGCGTCCCTGCTCTACACATCGCTCCCCACCAAAACTGTGAGTCCCTGGGGAGACGGTTCTGCATTTTGTGTGAATCTGATTTTTTAAAGGTCTTATTTTTAAGTAATCTTCACTCCCAGCATGGGGCTCGAACCCACAACCCTGAGATCAAGAGTCACATGCTCCACCAACTGAGCCAGCCAG
The DNA here is from genome assembly GCF_024610735.1 of Ursus americanus. Lineage (NCBI taxonomy): Eukaryota > Metazoa > Chordata > Mammalia > Carnivora > Ursidae > Ursus > Ursus americanus. The sequence continues at coordinate 63,599,764 of NC_142140.1, read as the reverse complement.
GCGCCCCTTGAATCTGAGTTTTGAGTCTCCTGCCATTCACACAATAAATAGTGCGTGTGCATGTGTGTGCCTGTGTGTCCATGCATGTGTGTGTGTGTGTACGTGCACGTGTCGTGCAGTGAATCTGTGTGGTGGTGGCTGGCCGGAGCGTGCAGGGGGCGTGGAGTCAGAGGCCGTGTGAGGCGGTAGAGTCCACAGCCTTGCCGGTCCCTCTGCTTGCTAGCTCTGTGGTCATGGGCGCCTCCACTTCTCTAAAATTCATCCTGTCCGCCTACAAAAGAGGCATTATGACCTTCGCCGGCCTTAGGGGTTTCATGAGGCTTCGACTATGGTAGAGACGTGGGGGCGGGGCAGGGCAAGGAGGTAGGCACGCAGATGATTCCAGAGCAGCGGCTGAGATGTTGAATGACAGCCCAGCTTTGCCGCTTGTGACCTTGGGGAAGTCAGCGCACATCTCCGAGCCTCAGTGTCCAGGGTCCTTAAAGGAGGCTGAGACCCATCTCCTGGGGCTGCTGGAGAGTTAAATGAGGTCACGTAGGTTGACCAGAGCGTGGTCCTGTGCAGAGTAGGGTCCCAACAAAAGGGACTCTTGAGCCCCCTCCCCCACCGGGTCTCGGTCCCTTGTGCCCTGTTCACCCAAAGTTCCAGCGCGCATTCCCACAGCAAACATCTGCGACAACGCTGGACGTACATGGGCACGTGTCCCAAGCTTTCGCTGGGGTCTCCCTGCCAGTGCCAGTCTAACGGCTCTTTCCGTGAGTCCCCATTCCGTGTTCCGGGGGACCCAGCACCGCCCCATCCCCCGGAGATTTCTGGGGGCTGCGTCTGCCGCTTCCTGTCTCCTTCTGAATTCTCCTTTTCCCCTCGGCATCCCGTGGTGGGTCTTTATCACCTCCCCCCTTTGTGACCTAAATGAGGGATTTGGGCCCTTTCTTGGGTTTCCAAAAGACAAAACGAAACAACACAAAGTGGAGCAAATGGGAGAACTCTCGCGCAGGTAAAGGTGTAAACATCTCAGCACAGCAAATAAAAGGAAAGCTTAGGCATCCGTCCACAGTCGATGGTCGATGGTCGACGCCTTCAGCCGGAGGCCCCAGGAGTGTGCCCCCCCCCCCCCCCGCACAGAGCTGGGTTAACGGACGTGGGCCCAGCCGCAAGGAGCAGTGCACAGCGTGGGCAACAGGGGCAGAGGCCGTTAGGAGGAACTTATCATGTGGCGTGGGGCTCGAGTTGGGTGATTTGGGGGGGGCGCCCCCAAAGCGGGACTATACCCTGGCTCGGATGCTGTCGGGAGGCCGGGAGTGGTTCTGTCACTGGGTATCTCGGTCGTTCTTAAATCAGAGTGACCCTTCAATTCTGAGAGGCAGCGGCCCTGCTCGTGCTTGCTGCGATGGGAGGGTGGGGGACGCGGCCTGCATGGCGTTCCGTTTGTTCCGGTGTTTGCGACCGTGACAGGGTCTGCTGTCTGTCTTGACCCATCAGGGTCACAGAGCAGCCTCCCCTAAGGATGCTGGCATCTGAGAAATTGTTGACAGTCCATGGGAGGACGAGGCCTCGCTGTGAGTGCCTGCCCAGCTCCCAGCCCACTCTCGGCAGCCGCTTTTCTTTCGGGATCCCTGCTCTCAAAAATCCTGTGGCCACTCTTCCCCCGCTGTGCTGCCCGCCTCTCCTCAGAGGCCCCTCCGGCCCAGATTTCTGGGCACCCCCAAGAGCGACTCAGCTCCCTCTAGCCCTTCCATCCCAGCCCGCCTTGGGGTGCAGGTCAGGAATGTGGTTCCCCTCTCTGGGCCTCACCCAACACAGCCCCGCCCCGTGAGAATTGTGTGCCCCGCTTCGGCCCTGCCCGTTAGACCGTAGTGGCTACAGGTAGTGAGGGTTCAAGGCCAGCTTCTTCCCTAACTTAGAAATGTGTTACGTGGCTGGAGACATGTGGACCACAGGTGCAGGAAATCCCTGGGTACGGCTCAGAATCTGGCACTAGCACGATGGTGGGGGACCCCGCCTGCTTCCGGACACTGTTCAGCTATCCACACGCTCGGGCTCTGGGGCAGGAGGGCGAGCTGCCTTGGCAGAGCTGGCCTCCTGCAACCTTCTCCCCGCCCCCCCATTCCCTCCAGATCTTCAGGGACCTGAGTCAAGACCCCACAGAGGACATTTTCCTCACCGAGCTGAAGGTGAAGATCCAAGACTCCAAATTCCCCAAAGGTGAGCGTCTCTCTCCCCTTTCCCAGAGCCGGCTGACTCAGCTTTCCCCACCCCAAGCCCTGTTTCCAGAAAGTCCTCCCACCCCTCACCTCCACGGAATACCGGGATGCCCTTGGCTCCTCCAAGCCTGCCCAGACCGGTGCTTCCTTCCATCCAGGGGGACGTGCTGTCAAATTCAGGAGCTTAGCTCGCCCTCAGTGAGGTGGGGCGCAGGGCGGGAGGGGCGGGAGGCTCCCACACGCAGCCTCTCCTCCCCTTGTCCCTCAGATGGCTTTTCACCCAGGAGGAAGGGCGCAGCCGAGGGCCCAGGGGCTGAGCTGTCCATCTGCTACCAGAAGGTGCGTGGCCATGGGCGGTCGTGCTCGGAGGAGGTCGGGGGGTACGGCGGGGTGGAAGCAGGTGTCAGGGACGGTGCAGGTGGGGAGCACACAGAGCCAGAGGAACCTTCAACCTGTTTTCCTGAACCTGCCCCTCCCCCAGCCCCTCCCCCACAGCTTCTCCCACCCTTTGGAGAGGTTTGCAGGGATGGGTGGATCACAGTTGTTGCATGCAGCCCTGGAGGCCATCTGACTTAAGGAATAAGTCAGATGGGCTGTGCCATCACTCAAAAATACCTTCCTCCCTGGCCGACCAGATGCTTGAACTGATGTCATCAGAGACATAGTCCCTTGGGTCTGGGAGGCTGACTAACGTGCTCCCCGGGGCCGAGAGTGCTCTGAGCCTTTCTCGGCCAGCCCCTTGTTGGACACGAGTGACATAGACAAGAATCTCAGCCAGGGCAGGGGCGGGAAGCAGGACTGTTGACGTGAGGATGCCCAGGGCAGGGCTCTTCTGAGGACCCCCAACTGTTCCTGCCTCCCCCTCCCCAGGCCCTGCTCAGCCACCGCGCCCAAGAGGTCACCGGTTCCCTGCGGGCCACTGGGCTGGTCCTGAAGTCCCTTCCAACCAGTGACACTGACGGTGAGGAGTGGGGACAGCAGAGAGGGACAGAGAAGGCATGAGAAGTGGAGAGGATGGGGGAGAAGGAGAATGACAGTCGAGTGACTGTAGACGGGGAGAGCCAGGGGAGTCGGGCCTCCCACCTGTCCCTGAGATCCTAGAACAAGGCTGAGCCCCTACTGGTGCTGGGCCCAGGGCTGGACACCGGGTACCTGGATGAGCGCGGTCCCCACCGTCAGGCTGCTCACCAGGGGGGAACAGACCGTAGCCGCGGCCTCTGGCTTGACGAGCCTGTAGCCCCATGAGACTCCAGCTGAAAGGTGGATGGACCCCGTGGAGGGGGTGCGGTTGCCTTCTTGTCTCTGCGTCAGGCCTCAGAGCTACTTGTGTTGGGTTTGGAGATGTTGTGTTTTGACTGCCGTTCCACGGGGAGGTGCTCTCCAGTTCACAAAAGGCGCCACTGGTCCCAATGATCTAATTCTGGCCAATGACCTAATTAGAGCTCTCCAATAGATAATCAGATAGTCGATCTAGGTACCTAACTACCAAATCTAAAATGGGGATGATAACAGATACCAATTTACATGCCTATTGTAAATTATACGTATGAGCTCTGCCGTTAGCTCTCTGGTCTTCTGGAATGATGGCAAGTTTCGTCCGGTGGATCACGTCCCTGAACACCTTCGTCGGAGGCCAGGCCGTGTTCTACGCCAAACACGTCAGCTCTTTGAATCCTAGGAGATAGGCATTATTCGTGTTAGCAGCTTTCACTGGAGAGGTAATGAAGCCAGGAAAATGACCCGCGTGACCCAAGGTCACGTCCCACCTCGTTCCTCCCAGGTTCAGGGCCCACCCACGCCCCACCATCTGCTGCTCCCGTCACAGACCACACGTGCCTGAATGTCAGCGTGACGGAGGTGGTCAAGTCCTCCAATTTGGCGGGCAGGTCCTTCTCTGTAAGTACTGGGTCGAAGGGGCGCTCCAACAGGGTAGGTGGCTGGGAGCCCGGAGTGGGGGTGTTCAGAGAAAGGGAAATGACTTCAGAGCCTTTGCTGTCGATGCGGGTCTTCCAATTGGAAAGAATCTTCTTTCCCCTCAACTGTGAGGTGCTGAGCGTAAGTGAGACTCAGAGTTAAGGTCCTGCCCTCCACTTGCCGGCCCTCCAAGGACCTAGGACATGCCCAAAAATGGACACTGCGTGCACGTTCTGGCTTCCCTGCAGCCGGATTCATGCACAACAAACCTTGGACCAAATCGAGCCAGCTCTTCTAACCTCGCTGCCCTGGATTCCCTTATCCATACTGACCCAGGACCCGCCCATATGCTCCCTGTCTGATGGGCTCTCTGCACTTCACCTCCCTGCTCAGCTGGGCTGTGAATCCCATGATTACACCTGAACCCTGTTCCAGACGCTTGTCTAAGACTCTCCCCCCTGCTGCTGTCTGCATACAGCCCACCCACCCCAACCCCCCGCTGCCGTCTGCATACAGCCCACCCCACCGTGGCGAAGTCACCTCTGTGCCACTAAGACCAAAGCTCACCTTCCACTCCTTTTTTTTTTTTTAAGATTTTATTTATTTATTTGACAGAGATAGAGAGAGGGAAGGTGAGAGAAGGAACACAAGCAGGGGGAGTGGGAGAGGAAGAAGCAGGCTCCCAGCGGAGGAGCCCGATGCGGGGCTCGATCCCAGAACGCCAGGATCACGCCCTGGGCCGAAGGCAGATGCTTAACGACTGAGCCACCCAGGGGCCCCTCACCTTCCACTCCTTAACGTTACTTTATCTTCCCCTTTAAAAATAATGTTTTAACTTATAAACAAAAGTTTAGTGATATGGGGGAAATGAAAAAAAAAAAGCACAAAGAAGTAAAACCACTTCAAGTCCCATTTTCTAGAGAAGATGAATGTTGCTATTCCAAGGGGCAAACGTCCAGCCTCTTTTCTGTATATCTGTCCGCAATGGAGAGCTGGAGACACATGGGTGCTCACTTCCTTGATGCCTCCTCAGCTAGGAGCTCCTACCCGTTGGGGTTTTATCTGTGGGAAATCTGGGTAAAAAACCTGACCTTCTAAAGAAATTCTGTATCTGCCTTTGCCATGAGCCCCCAGGACATTATCAGCCCAGGACTGTATTTCCAGTTAATTTCTAGGCTCAGAAATTCCCAGACCATGCAGACAGGGAACACGTATACCCCAGAGCCACCTAAGGGCAGAATGTGCCTTGGAATTCCCAGGGGAGCCTCGTCCTCCTCACCCCATAGCACAGCTGCTGTTTTTCTAATCGAGTCTTTTGCTGAAAGCATGACCTTCAAGAGTTCTTGAAGGGGATCTCAGTTTCAGTTCCTTGGGCCTGTCCCCTGGTCCCCATGGCTGTTGAAACCCAAGCCCCTTGATTCCTGACATCACCAAATGCCCCTGGGATGACCAAAGCGTCTGACACGCACAACTTCAACTTTAGAATTTATATGGCATTGTCTTCACTGCCCCATAAATGATCAATTTTTAAATATCCTGTGATAAGTAAAGAGAGCATGTGTGTCTTCTGTCTGTAGGATGCAAAAGAAGGTACTTAATGATTAGGTCAAACACATCCTGTTACTCTAATCTGCAATGTAGAAATGTTTGTCTGCTGCGTCTCTCCGGAACAAGGAAGGTTTGTCCACATTCCCGGCTTTGATTTCGTCCCTTTGATCTCAGTTTGTTCAAACCTGAATGTTCTAGCTTCTGATGCTACTGCAAAATTGGATGCCTTCTTCTGCCCAGTCTTCGTTTAAGACCATTCCTTTCTCTCCCTTTCTAGAAGCTTCTGAAGCTTCATTTCACAGAAGGTTCTGAAATACCACAAGCATAGGCATTGGTGGAATTTTTTTCATTCATTATCGTGGATCTTTAAGGGACGTTATCAATCTGGAGACGCCCATCTTTTGGTCCTAACAAGTTTTCTAATATAGGTTTAAAATTTTCCTCTTTTTCTCAAAGTTCTACATGTCTGAATTGTGACTTCTCGGCCTCTTTCCCTGGGCTCTTTTTCCTAAACTGGTTCCTTAAACAACTACTGTTCTTAACGTCCATCCACGGCCCCCTTCTGTTCTCATTCCCTGGACGACCTAACCCATGTATGTGATTGGGGTCTGCTGTGTTCGGGACACCCAAATCTCTATCTCCTGCTCTGACAGTCACCCCCCCGAGTTTCTAACTGTGTATTCAACTCCACATGAACCAGACGTCCCCCAACACCCCACACGCACGACCTTCGAAACCAAATCTGGTACTTTCAGGTAGTTAAGAGCTCTCCGGAACCGGACTGAGACGGCCTGGGTTCTGAGCTCGGCTCTGCCATTTCCCAGCCGTGTGACGTGAGGCGAGGTCATCAAGCTGCGCGTGCCTCGGTCTCACCATCTGTAAATGGGGATGATAGCAATAGCACTGACCTCACCCAGTTGCTGTGGGATGAAATGATTGTCACGTGCAAAGCTCTCAGAAGAGTGCGTAGCCAAGTAAAAGCTATGTACGTGCTGACAATGATGTTTTAATTCATCCCTCCCCCGCTGTGGCTCACCTCTCACTTAACGGTACTTCATTAACCGGTCACCTCCGCCAGCATCCTGGGAGTCCCCTCAGAGGCCTCCTCTTCCTCCCTTCCCTGGGTCCTGCTGGTTTCCTCTCTCAGTGCTTCTCGAACCTCTCCCTTCCCCCCATCCCCCTCCTTCTGAGCCACCTAGGTTGACAAGCCACCCCAATTTGCCCAGGACTGAGGACTGCTTCCCGGGGCATGGGACATTCTGTGCGAAAGCCCGGACAGTCCCAGGCAGATCAGGACAGCTTGGTCACTCTTGGTCCAGACCTTCACCATCCCCTTTTCCTGGACCAACCCAGTAGCCTCCTAGCTGGTCCCCCTGATGCCACTGCAATGCTCCTTAGGTCCACATCTCTGCCCGAGGGATCTTTCTAAAATAAAACTCGGGCATGCCTGTCTGTGCTTAAAATCCCTCTGTCATCTCCCATTCTCCAGGACAGAAGGGCAGAAAAGCTCTTCAGTGTTGCCCAGCGTGGCTCCGCTTCCGCTCCGTCTGCGACTCCAGCCAGAATCTGCAGGCCCTTGACCTCCCAGCATGGGGACGTGTTCTCGCAGACACACGTCTGTGCCTTTGCTTAAGCGCTGTGCATGGCCTGAAACCCGGTCCTACCTTTCTCTTCCCCATCTTCTTTTCATAGCTCTTTCAAATTGAAACTCAGGTGTCATCTCCCCCAGGAGGCCCTCCCTGATGCTCTTCCCCCTTCCCTCCACACCCATCCCCCCAGCCCCCTCCTGGGTAAGTTCGGTGGCCCCTCCGTGCTCCCGTACAGCCCTGGGGACCCAGCCATGGGAGCATGTGTAACACCGTGAATGGCATGATCTCTCTACAGCGATGGACTACGAGTGCCCTCGTCCCCGGGTCCTCCCCATTCTCCCCAGCGCTCTGAGCATTCCGCGTGCTGTCTCGCCCACACCGGAGCTCCCGGATGTTTGCCTCTAGTCTGTGTGTCCCCCCCCCCCCTCCAGTCTCCAGGACCTCACCCCAACCTGAGTGCACTATTTCTGGGACGCCCATCCACTGTAGGAGCGCTCTGATTGGCTGAGAGGTCTTGCGCACTGAGCTGAAACGTGCCTTCCTATTGGACAGCTCTGTGCGGGAGCCTCGAGGTCCGAGGTGGACCGCTTTACCCTCGTGCATTTCCTCTTTCCAGGTCAGTTCCCTAACGACAGTTTCTGTTTCCAGTGACCTCTCTAAACAACCTGCTTGTAGGCTTTTGGGAAATCTAAACTTCTCGCCCCATCGAGTTCCCTTTCACCCCCGCACTGCCTTACTCGGGGAGATTCCAGGAGCCCTTCTTTGCTCTCGGAACCCAGGCCGGTCCGTACGTGTTCTGCACAAATGGACGGATGATAAACGCGAGGGGCGGGGGAGGTTCGTGGCGAGCTAGAGTGAAGGTGTTCTCCGCTTGGAGAACAGCAGAGCACAGGCATTCGTTGTGGTTGGCTTGGTGAGTTTAAGAGGCAGCGACGATACTGGCCAGATTGGAAGTTCGATGTAGGAAAGTAGTGGGAAATAAGGCAGGAATGGTAGGATTGGAGCTTTGGGGGCATGGGAGGCAGGCAGCCACCCAACAGTGGACTGTGAATGGCAGCCTCTTGCACAACTCCTGATGAACTGAGACCGAGACCCTTTGCAAAATCGGCTGGCCCTTTTAACTGACCTCCAGGGTTGCACCTGTAGAATGAAACCCCAGAGTCCTGTGGTCTCCCACGGGGGCCAAAGCCAGCCAGGTCTGCGTGTGTCAGGCAAGCAGACCACAAAGGGGAAATGAAGGCATCTGTCTGCAGGGCACGCAGGTGGACGAAGGCCCGCGGACTGGCTCTGGCGACCTGGAGGGCAGGGTCATGGAAGCCCAGATCCTGCTGGGAGTTACCTAGAGCGGCCTGACACAGAGAAAGAGCACTGCATCGGGAGTCAGGGAGCTGGGTCCCACACCGACTACTGTGAAAGCTTTAGAAGATCATAGTCAATCCCTCTGGACCTCAGTCTTGTCCTCTAAGGGAACCCGGGATATCCCTCACCAGCAGGGGTCAGTTCAGGTGGGGTCCCCTAAGCTATCATAATGCATCTGGCTTTCCCCACTCCCCGGCCCGCACAGGACCCCAGCCTCCCTGCAGCCTCTCCAGGTGTTTCTGGAAGGTCATGGACCACAACTGCCCACCATAGCTGAGGGCCCCAGGCCCCGATGCTGCCGTGGGTCCTAATGCACAACAGGGGAGAAGTCCCCCCCCCCTTTTGTCACCCTCTGTCCTAGCAAGGCTAAGGCTTTCTGCCTTTGCTCACAACCCCCCTGTTCCAACTCCTAGGAGTCTATAGATAGAGGGATGGCGGGAGGGGGCTTGGGCTGGGAGACAGACGGAGCAGCAAAAGAACCCACAATGGGGTCTCCATCCCCTCTGACAACTGAAGCCGCTACTCATGCTTGGCCCCTTCTTGCATGACTATAATTAAGAAGGAGAGTAACAACGGGCCAACAGAAATACAGGGCTTACTGTGTCCGGGGCACTTGGTATATTCTCTCCCTTTTAATCGTCACAAAACAATCCTACAAGGTAATCGCTATTACTACCATGTTTGGTTTTGTTTTTTTCTCAATAGGTGAGAATTAAAAGCACAGAGAGATTAAGAAACATGCCCAAGGTCGCACAGCTAATAAGTGGCAGAGCCGAGACCAGAATCCAGGCAGTCTGACTGTAGAGTCTGGGCTCTGGCCTTCCTCCTGGGGGGGGGGGGGGGGTTGGGTTCTTGTACTCTCTGCCATAGACTTCTGGCTGGCCCACCCCCGCCCCAATAACAGTTCAGCCGAAATGCCCAGACATGCTTGACACCCCCAGCTTAGCCTACAGCAAAAAGCTGAATCAGCGTCGTGGTTCTCAGTCCTGCACAGGAGCTTATTAAAAATGCCCATGCCTGGGGGCGCCTGGGGGCGCCTGGGTGGCTCAGTCGGTTAAGTGCCTGACTCTTGGTTTCAGCTCAGGTCATGATCTCAGGGTCATGATCTCAGGGTGGTGGGATCGAACCCCCCGCCTCAGGCTCTCTAATTTTATATTTTGGAAAGGTGATTCTTATGAGCAGCAAGAGTTCGAAAATTCTTGAACAAGAATTCTAAAGCCTCAGAATGCTGTGGGGATGAACCACCCAAAGTTGCTGTCTGGGGGGGGGGGGGGCGACCACCCGGAAAGGCCCTCTGAACACCCCACCTGTAACTGGCTCCTAGATGATTCCATGATACAAACAGATACAGGCCCTATCTGCATCACGAGGGTAGTTGGCCGCTTCCCAGGGACATAATTTTGTATGTAATCCACTCTGAGAAGGGCGGTCAGGACTCCTAGAACCCCTGACATACTGCCCCCCCAACAGTGCACGTGTAACATAGGCACCTGGGATATGGGGGTGCTGAGGCACCTTGGTAACCTGGCAAGCACCAGCCACAGCATTCCCAGTGGTTTGAAATTTAGGACAACAGATTGGGAGAAGAATTGCAGAAATGAGAGACCCAAGGGCCGGGGGAGCCCAGATGCGGGTTCTGCAGACTTGTCACGGCTCCGAGTCCCTTGCAGAAGAGAGCTGGGGACCCTGTGGGCCGGACCGCGGAAATACACCGCCGAGGGCAGGAGGTGTTGGCAAGGCCCTCTGTCGCGAAGGGGACGCTCACACGAGCTGTCTGTCTGTTGTAGACAGTGACAAACACCTTCCGGACAGCCACCATCCAGATCCAGAGCCAGGACCAGAGGCTCCTGACACTGTTGCTGGACAAGGACAGTCGGCGCACATACAGGGATGTGGTCAGGTGAGGCCGGGCCTCGCCACCGCTCCGTGCCCCATGGAGCCAGCCCCTGCCACCTCCTGCCTCTAGTCCAAGACACCTGTCGGAGGCAGACCCTGGGGCCGGGCAGGTGTGGTCCACCTGGTGGTGTGGACTGAGGCCACTGCCCCGTGACTTCCTGGGAATCCAGGAAGAAGAGAAAATGAATGGGGCAGCCGATGGTATTAATGTTTCTGGACATTTCCTCTACATATGCTCAGCCCATGGCCGCAGCCACAGGTCCAACCCCCTGTGCCGACACTGACCCCTCTGACACAGGCTGACCTTCTGTGGCCTGCTGTGCCCCAGTTAATGTGACCCTTGGAGGTTTCTGCCCCCCCCCCACCCCAGGCGGAGTATTTGGGTAAGGACAGCATACACAGAGGGACCCACGCAGGCACACCTCCTCTCCCAGTGTTCACCCCCACCTGGGTGCACTTTCCTTGCCCTGACTCCCCCTCCTCTCTCTGCGAGGCCTCCTCCCATATACTCTGTAACAGAGGGGCTGTCTTCACAAGGCCCCAGCAGATCTGACCGCAGAGATGGGTCTCCCGAGCTGGCCTCTCTCCGCCCACAGATTCGAGGTTGCTCCCTGCCCAGAGCCGTGTTCCGGGGCGCACAAGTCCAAGGCGCCGTGGCTCGGTTCACACCAGCCGGAGGTGGACAGGACCAAAGCCAAGCCCAAGCCCCTTCTGATGCCCATCAACACGTTCTCCGGCATCGTCCAGTGAGCCCAAAGGGGCGGCAGAAGTGCCGAGTCCGAGAGCTCCAGACCAAAAGGAAGGATACACTACCTCCGCCAGCCTCCAAACACTCACACCAGCAGCCGGGACAAGGCCTGTGAGTCGGAGCCAGCGAGTGACCGGAGCACAGGGAGCTCAGCTGTGGCAGGTGATGGAGCAGGGCCCCCTCCCAGGAAAGCTGCACACACGCAAGCAGGACCCAGCTCCGTGCACAAATGTCCACACGCCTTCGTTCATTTTTAGTTCCCACCTCTCCCACTCAAGCTCCCCCCTCGCCCCTTAAAACCCAAGTGAGAGCTGCTATTTTGTCCAGGGCCCCATGGCCTGGGGGGAAATGGGAAGCAGGGCTAAAGCACCTCCTCTCTCCTGAGTCTGTTCCTTTCCCTCCCTCCAGCCACCGCCCACGCCCTGCGTGCCCAGGCAGGTGTCTCTCCTGGAGGAGAGGAAAATGTCAGATTCAATAAAGGCACACTAAGGCACTTTTGCTTTTATCTAACACCTAGCGACATTTGGCTTTTTTTTTTTTTTTAATGATTTTTTATTATATTATGTTAGTCACCATACAGTACATCCCCGGTTTCCGATGTAAGGCTAGATGATTCATTAGTTGTGTATAACACCCAGTGCACCATGCAATACGTGCCCTCCTTACTACCCATCACCGGTCTATCCCATTCCCCCACCCCCCTCCCCTCTGAAGTCCTCAGTTTGTTTCTCATAGTCCATAGTCTCTCATGTTTCATTCCCCCTTCTGATTACCCCCCCTTTCTTTATCCCTTTCTTCCCCTACCGATCATCCTAGTTCTTATGTTCCATAGATGAGAGAAATCATATGATAGTTGTCTTTCTCTGCTTGACTTATTTCACTTAGCATTATCTCCTCCAGTGCTGTCCATGTTGTAGCAAATGTTGAGAACTCGTTCTTTCTGATAGCTGAGTAATATTCCATTGTATATATGGACCACAACTTCTTAATCCAGTCATCTGTTGAAGGGCATCTCGGCTCCTTCCACAATTTAGCTATTGTGGACATTGCTGCTATGAACATTGGGGTGCATATGGCCCTTCTCTTCACTACGTCTGTATCTTTGGGGTAAATACCCAGTAGTGCAATGGCTGGGTCATAGGGTAGCTCAATTTTTAACTTTTTAAGGGACCTCCACACTGTTTTCCAGAGTGGCTGTACCAACTTGCATTCCCACCAACAATGTAGGAGGGATCCCCTTTCTCCACATCCTCTCCAACAATTGTTGTTTCTTGCCTTGTCTATTTTTGCCATTCTAACTGGCGTAAGGTGGTATCTCAGTGTGGTTTTGATTTGAATTTCCTTGATGGCTAATGATTTTGAACATTTTTTCATGTGTCTGTTAGCCATTTGTAGCGACATTTGGCTTTTAATAGAGATCCAGGGCCATATGTGATCTAATGAGTCCTCTTAGGCCAGCTGAGAGTTCCATGGAGTGTTACTGGTGTGTTCTGTCTGCCCACCCCTCTCCCCGTTCACGTGGACTTAGGGACTTCTGACCGGCCCTGTCCCAAAACAGAGCAAATAGTTCCAGAGGAGCCTGATATTAAAGACACAAAAATTCTTGGCTTCTGAGTTCCAAAACTTACATCCAGGTGTAAAATAGGGAAGATCAGTGATACAGAACCACTAGCCCCACCCCTAGGACAAGGTGGGGGGGGGGGGGTAGGAGGGAAAGCAACAGAGGAGAGAGCAGGGTCCCAGGAGGGTGGGTGGGTGTGGAAGAATTCCTCTCAAGTTCGGGGATCCAAGACTATGGAGGTAGGTGCTTTACTTTTGACCTCATTGCTTGGGGAGTGGGGGCAAGTCTGGAAGACTCCCTGTAAGAGGGGCTGCCTGGGGGGTCTAGGCAGATGGGTCCAAAGGACACCAGTATGGCAGTGTGCCTGCCCCTCTATGGACGTCAGCCCTGGACAGAGTGAAGATGGAGGAGTGGAGCAATGAAGCTGCCCCCCACCCCAGAACCCAGGGAGAGAGGGATTAGGGGCAGTCCCCAGGGAGATGGAAGTGGTTTTAAGCCAGAAATGACTGATATCACTGAACTTGAGTGAGTTTACCTGGAGGAGGCTAGATATTATTTCTCTGCTCTTGGCGGGATATAAACGGATTCCTATCGATTTTGGCATTCACACAGTTACTAGGTTCTTTGAGTAAACATTTGCCAGGTTTACCAGTTGTTAAAATTAGGTGAGATCTCTGGGCTCCTCCTGCAGTCATCTCTCTACCCCCTCACGATGGAAAGCAAGTTGCAGACCAAATTTTGCTACACATTCAGATGGGCGTTGGCAAGCCGTCATCCCCCTCAACCCCAACCCCAGCCAAACTAGGTGCTCTGAGTGCACCTTGCATGAAAATTTCACTTTATCAGTAGCTGGATATTGGACCATATGAGAATAAAGCCTACAACACCATTTCAAAGGGCTGGACCACTGGCATCTCTAGATTCGTGTAAATGCTCGCCCAAGGAGGAAAAGCCTCCAACAAAATTATAATCAATCCATGTGAGATGGACACCACTAATTTCCCCAGGGAAATTTCGCCGGTATCTATCAGGCTAATTAGTGAAACCACTTCGGTTGATCTAAGACTGTGGACGTGCTGGGATTCGCTGCGTCTGGAGTGCAGCTTTTTTGGATTATATGTTAGCTGTCTCTGGAGGGTGTACCCCTAATTGGACCACAGAGCACCCATAGGTGTAGATTAAAACTTTCCGATACATGCATACTGTTACAGGGGCTGGGAGGCTGGGGCGCAGGGCGCCCGGCCAAGACAGCCCTCAGCTGTCCGCCCCCTGGGGATCGTCTCCGCTCAAGAAAACTGTCACCTATAGTGCCTCTTCCGGGAGCAGCTGGCATCCGACGAAACAGCTCTATGCCCAGGGACAAAAATAGGAAGGCCCGCCGTCTTCCTGGAGTTCTGATTCTGATGGAGACAGACAGGAAACAAGATAAACACGCGAAATAGAAACCCATGGAGTACTGAGTGGTGAGGCGAGCTACGGAAAAAAATAAGGCAGAGGAGGGGGTGGGAATTGTCAGTGAGGGTGGACAGGGACGGTCCCTGAAGGTAACAGGGCGGTCCTTGACGAAGGAGGGGGCGTCAAGACCTGAAGATGAAGGAGGGAGCCCCTATCATAAATTCCATTCCCGCTCCTCCCCACCGCCCCTCAATTTTCCTTGCCCGAGGCAGCTCAAGGAACTAACTCAGGTTTGCGGGCGACCCGGGGCCTGGCGTGGAGCGCACCCAACAGGCCCCAGGCCCCACCCTCGCGCACGCGCGCACGGCCGCAGGAGGCCAAGGGACCGGCAGGTGCGGCCAGCAGGTGCGCCGGCCCCGCCCCCCAGGTGCGGCGTCCCAGGGGCGGGGCCACTTCCGGGCCGGCGGCCGGACGTGGCGGGGGGCGGGGAGGGGGCGCGGCCGTTGACCCGGTGACCGCGGCGCCGCCCGAGGCCGGAGTCGACTCCCCGCGCCCCCGCCCGGCTCCCGGGTCATGGCCCCCCGCCCGCTCGGGACTGACGGAGCCGGGCCGCCATGAGCGCCAACCCCCAGTGGGACATTAGCAGGGCGCTGGGGGTGGCCAGGCTCTTCCACCTGGTGTGCGGCGTCCGGGACGCCTGCGTGACTCCGTTCCTGACCCTCTACCTGAGGCAGCTGGGCTTGGCCGCGCCCTGGGTGGGCATCCTGATGGGGACCAAGCACCTGATCGCGGCCTTTTGGGCTCCCTTCTGTGCCTTCCTGGCCAAAAGCTACCAGAAAAGGAGGGTGCTTCTGATGGGCTCGCTGCTCGGCTCGGTGGGAGCCAGCCTGTTGATGGTCCTGGTGCCGCCGCTGGACAAAGATCCGCCCCGCTCCTGTAACGCCAGCGACGGCGCCACCCCCACGGCCCTGCCACTGGGGACCGCACGAACTGTGACTGTCGCCTCGAGCCCCGCGGCCGGGGCGCCCAGCCCCCCAGCCGAGAGCAGTCCTGGGACGCTGGACGCCACTGGCTTCAGAAAGGCACCGGCGGAAAGTGTCCTCGAATCATCCGGCCGGCCGCCTGGCTACGCCGTGCGCTCCGTGGAAGGAGCCAGGACCACGTCCCCAGTTCTCCAGCCGGTCACTTCAGGGATGAAGGATACTCCTGGAGAAGGTGCTTCTAAGGCGCGCAGGACGGCCCTCCCTTTGCTTGCTGGGGGTACAGCCCCGGGGAGTCCAGCCAACTTGTCAGCAGCCCAGGGGAATGCCCGGGCCCTTGGCCTCTCCTTGGAAGGCTTGCGCTGGACTTTCCTCCTCTCCCTGGGGTCCCTGGTGTTCTGGGAGCTGCTGGCCGCCCCTCTGGAGCAGGTGGCAGACGACAGCCTTTATGAATACCTGGATTTTGTGGACGCCACGGACCGCTACCGAAGTCTGTGGGTCTGGAGGCTGCTGGGCGAGTCGGCAGGCGTGTGCGGCATCGCAGCCCTGGTGGGGCAGCTGGAGTGCGTCCTGATGACAAACAGCTCCCGTGGAGTGTTGCATTTCTATGGCTACTCGCTCGTCAGCGCCCTGGCTTTCCTGGTGAGCATTGCCTTTCCCGTGCCCGTCTGCAGGCGGCGGGAGCCCAGCCACAAAACTGTCAAAGCGTTGTCCCTGGTGCGCAGTGACCCCCGGCTCATTCTCCTAGCCCTCACCGTGCTTCTGATAGGCGCCGCCTCCAGCACGGTGCAGAACTTTCTGTTCTGGAACATGAAAGACCACGGGAGCAGCGAGCTGGTCATGGGTTTCTCGGTGGCTCTGGGCTTGCTGGGGGAGATTCTACTCCATCCGTTCAAAGCCACGCTGCTGCGAAAACTGTCGAGGGCCGGCACGGTGGGGCTGGGGCTGGGCTGCCTGGCCGCTCAGCTTCTCTACTACTCCTTCCTCTGGAGCTGGTGGTCCGTCCTCCCTGCTCAGATCTTGAGCGCCGCCGGCAGCGGGGCCCTGTGGTGGGCCGTGAAGGCCTCCGTGGAGGACCTGGCCACTCCAGGGACGGAGAGACCTCTGGGTGTAATGTTCCGAGGACACCTTTACAGGGGAGGGTCCAGCCTGGGCAGCGTGGTGGGCGGCTTTGTGGTGGCGTCCTTCAGCCTGGCTGTGCTGTATCAGGCCTGCTGCGTGGTCCTGCTGCTCTGGCTGGCTCTGTTCCTGTCCGTCCAGCCCAGACTGCCCCAAGAGCAGAAAATCAACTACTCAAAACTGCTGGTCATGGAGGCCAGCGACATGAGCGACTCTGAGCAGGGCACGGAGCGGGACTGGCTGGTGAGGGCCATGAGGGAAGAGGACTCAGAATAGAAGGGCGGAGAGAACGTCCAGATGCGCCGATCCCCAGGAAGGCACCCAAGGCGGCTGGACAAGAACTCACCTGCCGAGGACACACCCTGTGTCCCGCCCCCCGGGGCTGCAAGGGAGTCTGGAGAGAGCGAGCGAGCAAGTCTGTGCAGAACACCCCCACCCCCACCCCGGGGATCACCTCATTGCATGATTTTCTTTACTTTTACGGTAAAAGGAGAGTTAACTTTTTGCTGTTCAATCTTTTTTAAATAATGGAGGAAGAATACATTTGCAAAAAAAAAAAAGTGCCCTTTGTATTCACCATGTTTGGGCGTATAAGGTTTGCAAGAGCTTAAAACGGTACTGATGCTGGTGCTGCTGATCTCAGCCACGGCTGGAGTGTTCACGCAGTGGGGACCCGCAGATCCAGTTGGCAGAGGGGGCAGCTGGCTTTGTTTGGTGAGTCACGTGTGTTGCCATGGGTCCTATAGAGGCCATGCTGTGCGCAGGTAAGAATGGGAATGAATGCCAAGCAGGTGCCCACACTCACACCCAGGTACCTGGGTTTCCCGATCAGAGCAAATGCTGGGCAATGTAGTCGGTGTTGGGGGAGCAGGGATTCAGGTTAATACATTTTCATTCTTGCTTTCAGATGTGTGTGTCCCTGGGGGTGGGATCCCTAGAATTGTCTTCCGTACTTATATCTGAACAAGGACAGTTTCATGTCTTTGGGCACAATTCCTGCACGCTCCGCCTCGCACAAGTTCATGGGGATTGTTTGCAACTGCTTGATTCGGGCGTGGCAGCCTCCGTAGGGTTGGGGTGCCACAGGTGGTCCACATTCGTGCCTGTGCTTAGCCACTCGGTGGGGTGACTGCTCCAACCCTCCCACTCCCCAGGAAAGGGCCCTTTATTCCAGAAGTCAGATGCCAGAGACCACGTCTTCTACCTCATATAATCAGGTAAGTACAGGATATTGGATTTAGAAGGGACTCATTTTACAAATGTGAAAATGTGTCATAGCTGGAGAAGGGGAACAAGCACATGAATGTCCACTGGGTCAGACACGGTTCTAGGAAATTTATTCTTTTTCAATTTTCCCTGAGAAGCTTTAGGGTATAAATAACCAACAAAAAAAAATTAACCTCTGCCTGAAATAATTAGGGATTCGTTGGTCTCACATAAGAAGTCTAGGGGTAGGCAGTCCAGAGCTGGTACAGCTGCTCAGCAATGCCACAAGGGGCCTAAATCTTTTCATCCCTCTGCTCCCATCACCTTCAGCTCGTAGAGCCCATATTTGTCCACTCATGATAACAAGATGGCTGCCACACTCCAGGCCTCTCATCCGTGTTCCAGGCAGGAAGAAGAGGGCAAAGGGAGAAATAGGAATGAGCGCGTATATCAGGGAAATAAAAACCTTCCCAGAAATCCTCGGCAGATTTCTGCCACCCCAAACTGCAAAGGAGTCTAGGAGGTGGAATATTTTCCGCCAAGCACGTTGTTTGAGGAAGAAGAGGGGGCTGAATGTCAGATTGTCAGCTAAAAACATCTAGCACAGTATCAGAAGTCGAACTCACATCCAGGCCTGTCTCGCTGCAAAGTCTGTGTTCCTCCCTGCGCAGTAAGCCAGTTTCCCCGCATAAATGGCTTTAGCAATTCCACTCCCTGCCAACAACCCTGTGAATCCATCAAATTTGTTATCTGCGTGTCACAAAGGAGAAGACAGAGTCTCGGAAAAGTCACACATTGGGTCGCTGGCAGAAACACCACCAGAGCCCTAATCTCTTTACCCCCAATTTTGATCATTTTCTGCGAGGCCACAGTTCCCAAGCCCCGCTGTCCATCCAAGTCATCTGGGAATGTCAGAGATCAAAGGATCAAAATGTCAGGTTCCTAGTTTCCATCAGACCTCCTGGCTGGCACCCAGAAATCTGTATTTTTCATGCAATCTCCCAGGGACTGGGATGTGGCTGGCCGAGCACTGGTCCACTCGGTTGCCCCTTCCAGCCCTGTCTGTCTCCCGCTCCTTCCGGGAATGCTTCTAGCACGTGAGGAAATGCACCCTAACCCCCGAGCGGTCACCGTGTGCTCGCCACTGTGCTGAATACTTGACACACGCTGTCTCACGTAACCCTCCAAGCGACCTTGGGACGCAGCCACTGTCACCATCTCCAATTTGCAGATGGCAAACTGACACTCGGTAACTTGCTGGAGGTCAACAGCTAGGAAGTGGCAGAGCTGGGACTCGGATCCAGCCGGCACCAGAGCCCAAGACTTTCATCACCATGCTCTACGGCCAAGGAACCGGAGAAAAGGAGGAGGGAAATCCAGCATTAAGATTTCAGACCGCTATCACTTGAAACCTCCCGGACAGGGGACAGAACTCCGTTCATAGACAGAACATACAATAATATCAAAATACAAATGCAGGCGTGTCCCCCTACGGTAAACAAAAAGATGAGGAACAGGACTTGGTTTAAGAAAGGATTGAAGTTCGGAAGTGCGGTTTGAAGAAGGAAGGAGGAGAAGGAGGTAAGTGACATGACAATTTAAGGATCTGAAAGATTTTACAGGGAGGGTACTGAGATATTTGTGTTGGGCTCTTTAGTTAATACGTGACAATCCTCTGTTTGTAAAGAATTACGGCTCCCTGTTACGGGGAACTCAAGAATGAATAACATGCATAGACCCTCCCCTCAAGAAGCTAATGGTCTAATGGGGAGATTCACTTACATACAGACACACATACCTAAGCCAGCACGGGACATCGCGACAAAAGCCACACACAGAGCGCCGTGGGAGTGAGGAAAGGGACAGGTCATTCCTGACCCAGGAATTCAAGGAAGGTTTCGTGGGGATGACATTTAAGCCACGCTAACAGGCAGAGAGAGGGTGGTACCTTGGGGAAGGGCATTGCGGGCAGCGGGAACGGGTGAACAGGGTTTCCGCGGTGGGAAAAGCATGGGGTCTACTTGGGGAATGGCAAGAAATACAGTTTGGCTGGGGCAAAGGGTTTGTGCGGCAGACAGGGCTGGGAGGAGAGCTCCCGTGTGCATGGCTTTTACTGGTGCTTCTTTGCCGAGGCATGATGGAAGGAAGGACCAAGTCCAAGTCCTCGACGAAGACTCGAGGCATGACTTTTACTCTATTAACTCTCCGGGAGGTCAGTGAGGCTTCATAAAATCAAAAGTGAACGAAATTCTTAGCTCCCAGCCTTAGGGCTATCAGAGATACTGAGTTCTAACATATCCCGGTTCCAAGTAAGAGGAAAGCAAACATTGAATGAGCCATTAACCTTTACGCTCAGGCTTACTTAGACCATTATTTTCCCAGTGAGTTTTCCAGAACACTCAGTCTTAGTGTGGTGGGAGTGGAAGGCAATAAAAAGCGTTCTTGGCTAACTAGTTGGGGAAATGGCATAAACGGCTGTCACCTCTTAGAAGCTTACAACACATATCGGCAATGAAGGCTCCGTAAAGCCCTGGAGTCAACAAACTTGGTTAGCTCCGTAATTCCCCTTACCCATGTGCTACCACAGCCTCCTTCCCAGCAACCCCAATCCCTGTCTGGCAGAACTAGTATTTCCTGGACGATACTTTGGAACATGCCAATATGGGTAGTTCTCTGTGTGACCTTTTCAACTGAGCAGAGTCGGTGCTTGGGGACAAGTCTGGGCTCCCACCCCCAGACTGGCAAGGATCCTGAGAATCCTTGCTAAGAACTTGGCGAAGCTTGTCCCATTAAATCAGAGCGTGAACTCATTTTCCAGGTGAACTAACTAAGTTCAAAGCGAGGTCTGTTTGAACCACGCTGTGAGTCTCTATGTTACAACTGGTTCAGATAAGTGGAGAGTGTATTCCTTGCCGGGGAGCAAGGATCAGAGGCAGAGACATGGCGGGGGTGAGACACTGAGTCTGCAGGTGGATTTTGTATGAGGAATCATGGACAACAAGGTTGGAGACTTGGGTTGGATCCATATTGCGGATACCCTAACTGTTAACCCTAGGAAAGGGGAACGCTCATAGGCTGAACTGTGCCTTCCCTCTCTCTGGGCTTAATACCAGCATATGGTAATTCTTGTAATTTTCACAACGCTAATGCTCATTTAACAGCAGGGGAAACTGAGTCTCAGAGAGCTTAACTGACTTAGTTGCTCAACATCATGACTATTAGCTGGTGGAGTATGGCTTGAGCGCAGATCCGACCATGGCAGATCCCATGGTCCTTTGTCTGAACATCATTCTGCTACTGGCGAGGTTTTACCAGCCACCGGAGATGCACTGAAAGTTCTCGACCCTCTCTTGCCACTTGCCTTCTGAACAACAGGTCTGAGTTGGGGGGAGCTTTCGGAGTCTGGGCTGCCTATTTTGGGCAGACCATTGCAACTGTCCAGGCAGGGAGTGTGTTAGGAAGGGCTTCTAATACCACAGTGAATAACAATGATAAAGCAACCATTTTCGTTTTGCTTCAGACCTTGAAAAGAATGCCTCTAAAGTTCTAAGTATGATGTCTGCTGAAGGTTTTATTAAGTTAAAAAAGACAAACCTTCCCTTTTCTTCCGCGTTTTCATGACATATTCATCAATTTCCTGCATCTACTGAGAAGGACATGTGATTTTTCTTCTCTAGGCCATTTGTGTGGTGAATTTCACACTAACCATGAATTCTTAGATGACCCCTGATAAATTGTGTTTAAAAAAAAACCACATCATTGGACTTGGCTGGCCAATTATTTTATTGAAGATTTTTGCACAAATGTTCACTTTGCTTTTTCTTCCCTTAGCTAGTTTTGTTGTTATGGTTATATGAGTCTCACCTTTATATTTTCTATTTTATGGAACAACTCATATAAGATAGGACTCACCTGGCCAACGAATGGTAGAACTGTTTGTCGTGGGCTGTCAGTAGAACAAGTTTTCCTGTATACAGGCACTTAGACAATTCTCTGTTTATTCATATGACCTTTCACGTTTTTCTGTATCCTTTTTAGTCAAGTTTTCAAATGCATTGGTGTATTGTTGTTGAGACAGAAACCGCTGCTTGCCTACTGAACACTCATTCTTCTCTCTCCTCTACCCAAACTGTGTTCCCAGCAGCAACTGCGTCCAAGCGAAATGCTTACCTTCACAGGATGTCTGGGGAAGTCTTTGCTTTCCTGGGCATAGGCTCCGCCTCCTCTAGGGGCTCCGCCTCCTCCTCTTCTTTCCTTAGAGGAGAAACAGCTGTCTCACAACTGTCAAGTTGACAAGCATGACCCAAAAAGTGCCACACACGCTTAGCTGAACACAGTCCTTTTTGCTTAGCTACTTTTTTTAAAAAGATTTTATTTATTTATTTGACAGACAGCCAGCGAGAGAGGGAACACAAGCAGGGGGAGTGGGAGAGGAAGAAGCAGGCTCCCAGCAGAGGAGCCCAATGTGGGACTCGATCCCGGAACGCCGGGATCACGCCCTGAGCCAAAGGCAGTCACTTAACGACTGCGCTACCCAGGCGCCCCTGCTTAGCTACTTTTATCAGAGATTTGTGTTTAGACTTTTCAAAAGACCCATTTTGGGTTTTGTTAATTTTGTCCATTGTTTTTGTTTTCTCTTTTCATTTCGGCATTAGCTTTGTTGCTTCCTTTCTTATTTCTGTGAATTTACTCTGTTGCTTTTTCCCCCTTGAGTTACCTACTCATCTCTTTTGCTCTGAGTATGTCTTGTTTTCCAATAAATATCAAAAATGTTAATTTCCCTTATGTATTGCTTTAGTACAAACTTTGACATTGCAGTTCAGTTCCAAGTATGTCGTGACTTTCCTTGTCGTTTCTTCTTTAGCCCAAAGATAGTTTTCATTTTTCCTAGGAATATGGATTTTTAAATGTTCTGTTTTTACTAGAGTGTATCTTTATTTCATTGGAAAGTGTAGCCAACATCATCCTTTGTAATATGTGGCGATTTCCTTTGTTCGTTAGGTATAAAGAGGTGTGTGTGCACACGCGTGCGTACATTTTAGCTCAAGATTATTAATTGTATTAGTCAAATATTCTATCCCTCTTATTTTGGGTCTGCTTGCTGTATCATATTCTGAAAGAGTTGTGCTAAAACCTCCAAATATAATTGTTGATATATCCATTTCCCCATGTTAGCTCTTTGTTGCTTTATGTATTTTGAGGCTACATTGCTGGGTGCCTATTGCTTATGATTGGTATTTCTTTTTGATTTATTATTCCTTATTAGTATATAACCTCTCCATTGGTCCCTTATTTTTACCCTAAATTCATTTTTTTCTTCTGATGTTAAAATTGCTATCCTGGAGGTATTTCTTTTCTTAACGTGCCAGGCTCTTTTAACCTTTGGCTTTCCAATTTTGCTTATATGATCCTTGCTAACAATATATAATTGTATCTTGGTCTTATATCTAATCAGAAAATCTCTGTGTTTTGATCTGTGAGTTTGACTCATCCTCACTTAAATTTATTGACTTTATTTTAGGACATAGTTCTGCTGCATCATTTTGTGTTTTCTATTTGTTGTGCTTTCTTTCTACTCCTTTCCATCTTTGAAATAGTTCAAAATTTCCTTCCTTGGATTTTTCTGCTTTCTGGTGCTAAGATCAAATTATTCTGTAGAAAATAATACATTCTATTTATACCCTTCTCATAGTTAACCCTAATATATTATGACCCTTACTTATATTTATTCTTTCCCCTGTCAATTTCTTAACCTTGACAGCTGTAGATGTTTCCTTAAACAAGACACGTTCCATCACCCTACAGTCTTTCCTCCTCCCACCAGTTCCCCATACCCCTTCCCCAGCCATGCTTCCAACCTAGGGTGTTACTTCTAAGTTATCTGTAATATACTTTTTTTCAGGAGGGATGCATTGCTAATTTAAGTAATATTACACTTTTCTAAGCTATGTTCTCTCCTTTACTTTGCATAACTCATTGCTCCATCCTGGATTCATTTCCCATCTTGCTGAAGTACTTCTCCTTTAAAAATGCTTTCAAGGGAGATTGACTTCTGGAATGGTAAAGTGAGGACCTTGGTGAACCACTCTCCCATAAAAACAACAGAAATACTGGCCAAACAACCAAAATCAACCATCTCAGAATTCTGGAAGTGTGCCAAAGCCACCAAACGAACTGGGAATCATCTATCCAAGAGAAATTACTGAACTTCAATAAGACAGTGGTGCCTGTCACATTTTAACTTGGGGTTATTCTTATCCTCTCTCCCTCCGCAGCTTGGTGGCCCAGTAGCCATGAAAAGTCAACAGTCTCAATGCTAATGGAGAAGACTGACTTCTTTAGCAGCTCTGTTAAGAGCCCCATTCCTAGAGCACAGTCAATATTTTGTCCACTTTCGCAGCTACCTGGGAAACCTTCATTGCCAAGGTGTTGTGGCTCTCTATTTTATTTGACTCACAGCTCAGCTCAGGGGGGAAATAAAAACTATACTTAGGGCACTTCCAAAAACAATAGCAATCTGCTGGCCACCCATCAGCTGCCAAAGCCTGTGATTTTGGTAAGAGGAAGCAAGAGTCTGGCCAACACCAACAAAAGTTTAAAAGTAAACTCTGGATAACTAGAGAACCACAGAGGACTTTGAAAAGCTCCAACGTGTTCCTGAGGATCTAGAAGGCGGCCCAGTGTGCCTGCTTGGGAGAGACCTCAGAAAGAAGGCCCTAGTCACTCACCTCTGGCTGCCCTTCAGGCCCTGCGCACTCAGGAAGTGGGAGCTGAAGCTGTTTTGTAAACTGAAGTGTGATGTGTGCTTTCAGACACAGCTCCGCTTGTAAAAGGGTGGGAGACACATAGACAAGGGATTTGGGGAAGCCTTTGGACTGACCATTGGTTCACCACTAAATTATACTGAACCAAGAGTAAACCCTAGAAACCCAGACTTCAAAATAAGAACTTTATGGAAAAAAAAAAAAACACATAAAGGCCAGCAGAGACGTCGAGAGCTGCACATTGCAAGGAATATAGAATTGACAGAATTCATTTAGGAAATTCACTACACAAATAAGCAGCCACAGGAAAAATGATAATAAAAAAACCCAGCAACAACAACAAACCTGGGGAGAGGGAATCTGATTTTAGGTTGTTATATTATTTTAAATGTCTGACTTTAGACAAAAATTTGCAACCTCTGCAAAGAAACAGAAAAATATGCTACATACACAGTAAAATAGCCGACTGAAAATATCGCTGAGGAGGCACAGATGTTTAATTTAGTAGACAAAGACTTTAAATCAGCTATTATAAATATGTTTAAAGAACTAAAGGATACATGTCTTAAGAATTAAAAGAGGGGCGCCTGGGTGGCTCCGTGGGTTAAGCATCTGCCTTCGGTTCGGGTCATGATCCCAGGGCCCTGGGATCGAGCCCCATATTGGGCTCCCTGCTCAGTGGGGAGTCTGCTTCTCCCTCTCCCTCTGCCCCTTCCCCCCACTCGTGCACACACTCTCTCTCTCTCAAATAAATAAATAAAATCTTAAAAAAAGAGAATTAAAGGAAAGTATGACACAGTCACTTACCAAATAGAGAAAATCAACAACAACAAAATTACAAAACAAAAACAAAAACAAAAACCACCCCAAAACCAAAAAACCTTTAAAGTGGATTTCCGGAGTTGAAAAGTACAATTACTGAAATAAAAAATTCACTAAAGGGACTCGATAGTAAATTTGGGCTGTCCGAAGAAAGAATCAACAAACTTGAAGACAGGTTAATAGAGATTACCCAGTCTAAGGAAAAGACTGGGGGGGGGGGGAAGGAAAGAAAGAAAAATGAACAGGGCCTCAGAGATATGTAATATACCATCAAGGATAGTAACATGCACCTACTATGAGTCCCAGAAAGAGAGGAGAAAAATAAAGGGAATAAAGAATATTTGAAAAAAAATGGCTAAAAACTTCCCAAATTTGATGAAAACAATTAATGTATGCATCCAAGAAACTTGACAAACTGCAAGTAAAATAATTCCAATAGATCCACACTTAAACACACCATAGTCCGACTGGTGAACATCAAAGACCAAAAAAGCTCGAAAACAGCAAAAGGAAAACCATGTCTCATGTACAAGTGAGCCTCAGTAAGATTAACAGCTGACTTTTTGTCAGAAATCATGGAGGCAGAAGACGGTGGAATCCTATCTTCAAAGGGTTGAATGAAAAAGACCATCAATCAAGAATTCTATACCCAGCCAAGCTCTCCTTCAAAAGTGAAGGAGAAATTAAGATATTCCCAGATAAACAAATACAGAGAACTTGTCACTAGAAGATCTGTTCAGAAGTACTAAGGGGGGGGCGCCTGGGTGGCACAGCAGTTAAGCGTCTGCCTTCGGCTCAGGGCGTGATCCCGGCATTATGAGATCGAGCCCCACATCGGGCTCCTCTGCTATGAGCCTGCTTCTTCCTCTCCCACTCCCCCTGCTTGTGTTCCCTCTCTCGCTGGCTGTCTCTCTCTGTCAAATAAATAAATAAAATCTTTTAAAAAAAATTAAAAAAAAGAAGTACTAAGGCGAATCCTTCAGGCTGAAATGAAGGGACACTAGAGAGTAACTTGAATACACATGAAGAAATAAAGAGCACTAGGAGAAGTAATTATATACATAAATATAGAAGACAATATAAATGTATTTTTTGTTGTAATTCTCTTCTTCTCCTATGTCATTTAAAAACAACTACATAAAGCAATAATTATAAAACGTTATTGATTGTCTTATAATGTCTAAAGGTGTAATTCCTATGACAATAATAGCATAAAGGAGGAGTTAGGGAAGGAAGGTATACTGGAGCAGGAGTTTTGCAGACTATTGACATTAAGTTATTATCCATCCAAACTGATTGTTTTAAATTAAAATGCTAATTGTAATCCCCAGGATAGCCACTAAGAAAATAATTTGTTAAATGGTTTCAAAGAGGGTATTGATGTGGTAAACTTTTTGAGGATATATGTATCTGACTATTTTTAACTCATGGTCACAGTTTTTTAAAGATTATTTATTTATTTAATTGAGGCGGGGGAGCACAGAAGAAGAGGGGGAGGGAGAAGCAGACTCCGTGCTGAGCAGAGAGCCCAATGCGGGGCTCGATCCCAGGACCCCGAGATCATGACCTGAGCCAAAGGCAGACGCTTAACTCACTGAGCCACCCAGGCACCCCTCATGGTCTCACTTAATAACAGTTAAAATGCATAAAATAATTCTAGGATTTGAAAAGTTCTTAAGTCCTCTGAAATACTCCATTGTTGTCTTACATCCAGTTTGATGTTGAGAACTCTGATGTCAACGTATTTATTGTTTCTTGAAGGTGATCTGCTTTCTCTCAGGAAGCTTTTAGAACTTTCTCTTTCAACAACAACAAAATAATAGAATATACGGGAATAAATTTAACAAAAAATGTACAAGACCTATATAAAGAAAACCTTAAAACCCTGCTGAAGGACCAAAAAAAAAAGACTGGAACAAATGAAAAGCATCTCATGTGTTTTGGTAGGTAGTCTCACCAGCACAAAGACGTCATGTCCTGTCTACCCACTGGCAACAGGTCATGCAGCCATCTTCCCACAGCAATTGTGAAGGAGAGAAATGAAACGATAGGACCCCTGTTCTAGGTATCTGGCCCTCCTCTGCTCTAGACTGCTGAGAGAGCGAGAGAGAGAAAGAGAGAGAGAAGCATTCAACCACCAACCCCTTTCTGCCTCGCTAGGGTTTTCCTCTCAGATTTTTGGCTTGTTGTTGTTTGGCTTAAACAACGGAAATTTAATTTCTCAGAATTCTGTCGGCTAGACGTCTGAAGGCAAGGTGTTGGCAGGGTTGGTTTCTTCTGAGACCTCTTTCCTTGATTTGCAGGTGGCCTTCCTCTCCCAGAGCCTTCACGTAGCCTTCCCTCGATGCACATCTGTGTCCTGATCTCCCCTCTTATAAGGACACCAGTCTTCCTAAATTAGGACCCACCTTAATGACCTTATTTTACCTTAATCACCTCTTTATTTTTTTATTAAAATTTTTTTTGTTTGATTAGAGTGAACACACACTGTTACTTGAATTCAGGCATACCACATAGTGATTTGACAAGGTTATACGTAATGTTGGGCTCACGACAAACGTAGCTACCATCTGGCACCGTACGATGCTGTTACAATACCACTGAGTGTATTGCCTCTGTTACACCTTTTGTTCCAATGACTTATTCGTTCTGTAACTGGAAGCCTATGTCTCCCACTCACCCATTTTGTCCATCTTCTCATCCCTCTCCCCTCTGGCAGCTGTCAGTTTGTTCTCTGTATTTATAGGTCTGATTCTGTTTGTTACTGGTTTGTTGATTCATTTGTTTTGTTTTGTTTTGTTTTGTTTTGTTTTGTTTTGTTTTAGATTCCACATACAAGTGAAATCTTAAGGTATTTGCCTTTTACAGTCTGACTTATTTCACTTAGCATAATATCCTCTAGGCCGTCTACATGGTCACAAATGGCATGAGCTCATCCTTTTTTATAGCTGCGTAATATTCCATTATACATATAGATATCTCCTTTATCCATTCATCCATCAGTGGACACAGGTTGCTTCCATATCTTGGCTCTTGAAAATAATGCTGCAATAAGCATAGGGGCACGTATATCTTTTCAAACTGGTGCTTTTGTATTAGTGTTTTCATTTTCTTTGGGTAAATACCCAGTGGTGGAATTATTGGATCATATGGTGTTTCTATTTTAATTTTTTGAGGAACCTCCCTACTGTTTTCCACAGTGGCTGCACCAATTTACATTCCCACCCACAGTGTATGAGGCTTGCTCTTTCGCTACATCCTTGCCAACGCTCGTTATTTCTTGTCTTCTTTATTTTAGACATTCCGATAGGTGTGAGGTGGTATCTCATTGTGGTTTTGATTTCATTTCCCTGATGATTGGTGATGCTGACCATCTTTTCATGCATCTGCTGGCCATGTAGATGTCTTCTTTGGGGGGAAAAATGTCTATTCAGGTCACCTACCCATTTTTTTTTTTTTTTTTTTTTAAAGATTTTATTTATTTATGTGACAGACAGCCAGCGAGAGAGGGAACACAGCAGGGGAGTGGGAGAGGAAGAAGCAGGCTCCCAGCCCAGGAGCCCGACGTGGGACTCGATCCTGGAACGCCAGGGTCACGCCCTGAGCCGAAGGCAGACGCTTAACGACTGCGCTACCCAGGTGCCCCGCACCTACCCATTTTTTAATCAGATTGGGGGTTTTTTGGTGTTGAGTTATATAAGTTCTTTATGTATTTTGGATACTAACCCCGTATTGGATTTACAAATATCTTCTCCCATTCATTAGTTGCCTTTTTGTTTTATTGATGATTTCATGTGCTGTGCAAAAGCAATCCCGGTAGTTAATTTTTTATTTTGTTTCCCTTGCCTTGGGAGAGATATCTGGAAAATTGTTCTGGAAAAATGGCCAATGTCAGAGAAGTTACTGCCTGGGTTCTTTTCTAGGATTTTTATGTTTTCAGGCCTCACATTAAAGTCTTTAATCCATCTTGAGTTTATTTTTGTGTATGATGTTAGAAAGTGATCGGTTTCATGCTTTTACATGTAGCTGTCCAGTTTTCTAAGCACTGTTTATTGAAGAGAGTGTCTTTTGCCCATTGTATATTCTTGCCTCCTTTGTCATAGATTAATTGACCATATAAGTGTGGGTTTAGTTCGGGGCTTTCTATTCTGCTCTGTTGATCTATGCAATTATTTTTGTGGCAATACCAAACTGTTTTGGTCACTACAGCTCTGTAGTATATCCTGAAATCTAAGATTATGATACCCGTAGCTTTGTTTCTCCTTCTCAAGATTGCTTTGGCTCTTCTGGGCCTTTTGGATAGGGATTGCATCGAATCCATAGATTGCTTTGGGTAGTATGGACATTGTAACAATATTGATTCTTCTAATCCATGAGCATGGGATATCTTTCCATTTGTTTGTGTCATCAACTTCTTTCTTCAGTGTTTTATAGTTTTTAGAGGACAAGTCTTTCACTTCCGTGGTTATGTTTATTCCTAGGTATTTTAGTCTTTTTAGTGCAACTGTAAATATTTTCTTGTTAGTTTTTACGTTCAGGTCAGAGATCCGTCAACCTCCCTCCCACCTCCACAGCATTTCCAGGACAGGAGCAAAGACCTTCTCCTGGTTTTCAATCTTATGGGAAACTTGAAGTTGGCCTCATTTGGAATCCTGGCTTTGCTCTTGCTGAAGATGAACTTAAGTCTCCAAGTGTCCATTTTTTTCCTTCTACGTGATGAGAAGTTTGGAATACATTATCTCAAGTGGTTCTAGCTCTAAAATTCTGTGATTCTGTGCAGTAAATGAAGAGGCGGCAGATAAGACACACCGATATTTTAAGACTACACAGTTTCCAAGGAGATAAAGAAGCATAATTGGGGAACACCCAATGAGAGAATTATTAGCAAGAATAGACGTCAAGTTGGAGGAAGGATGTCAATCAAGTTTCAAGGAACAAGGGGAAGAGGGAGGATGCTGGCGGAGGTTCACAGGAAAGGGAAAACCAGTGATTGAATAGAGGTTAAGAGGAGAACCAGCAAGTGTTGAGAATAACAAACACAGTGAACCACCATGGGAGCAGATACAAAAGTATTTCCTTTCAAATTTATTATCAAATATTTCTGACATAGCAAAAGTCTGCAGAATAATATAATGAACACTTGCGTCTCCAGTGCCCAGTCCAAAATATTATTCGTTACCAATTTATAGTAACCCTCCCCCCATCAACACCAAGAGGTAGTCACTATTGTCCCGAATTTGTCGACTATCATTCCCCATAGTTCTTTACATTTTTATTACATATGTGTGTATTCAAAGGCAACATTTTATCTTTTAAAAATCAGGTTTGATGTTTGAAGATGGAGAAGTATGACTATTGAAATACATGTTTGAGGTAAAGCAAAGTGTCCTTGCTGAAGGGTCCTGGGCAAGGAGAATAATGAGATGGATGGACTAACTTGGATCAGAGCATAAGAAATTGCTTCCTACTGATGTAGGTCTCTCCTGGGTGACGAGGTGAAGCTCCCATAGTTGGACCGAGAGCATCGGCCAGCTTCCTGACGCAGGGAGAGGGCCACACTCCTCGAACAGCAAGGTCAGAAGGAAAAAGATTATTTCAACCACTGCTGAGCAGAGCTTTTAGTTTGGACCAGTGGGAATTCTGTTCTCAGAAACATAAGCAGTGGGAAATCGGGCATCAGAGCACAGCAGGGAGTCATTTACTATTTCAAGGACAAACCATGGAGCAGGCTGAGGTTTGGGGCCAGGCTCCAAGATCAGAGTTGGCCCATGGCTAGCCAGTGAGAGGCAGAAGCCTCTTCCTTTTCCTGCAGATGCCCTTGAAACCCCCTCTATTGGAGCCTGTCATCCTCAGGCTCAGCAAACTGCCAAAATAGAGTAACGGAATCTTTCCTGGGTTCAATGAGACTGCTGTCTTGCACAATTCTGTTAGTGAAAACCCACATGGGCCATCTTAGAAACCTGACCTTACAAGGAACATAACTAAGGCCTAAACCCCACCATAGCAAGCAAATTAAAATGCACTCCCATCAACACTAAACATGATTTGGCGGGGAGGGGTAAGTGCAAGGATTTTCACAATCTCACTTTTGAAATTGTCAATGAACAACTCATTTAGTTTTCAATTGGCTTTGATTTTTTTCCAAAAATCTGTGCAGAATTGGAAATTCTTGAGAAGTGAGAAAATCAGATCCACAGATTACTTTCAAATGTGTGAAATGCTAAACTTGAAAACCCACAAAGTTGGAATATTACATTTGTATGCTTTTAATTAAACATTTATCCTTTATTTTGTGGCTTCCTTTTTGTATTTGAGAGCCAATAATCATTTCCAGGCTTCGAAAGTTGTTGTAGGCTCTCGAAAAGCTCATAGACCCTGAGCTCTGTATCTACAGGGCCTAGAGGATAAACAACCCAGTTGGGGAGTTTTTTATGACAGGTGCCTGGGTCTGTGGGCCCTGACTGTTTCCTTTGTCCCACCTCCTTCGCCCTCCCCTATAGCCACTTGTGGTGGTAGTGAGGGGAGGGTCCTGAAGACAACTTCCCCAGATGTAGTCACCAGGGTCTGTTTATTCCCAGCTTCCTCCCTCCACCGCTGTAACAGTGGGGACTTTGGTTTGTTCGATGCTGTATCCCCCCAACTTAGCAGTGTGTCAGGTACATCCCAGGCACTCAACATGAGTCTTCGTTGAGTGCACCAGCAACCCTGAGACACAGGATCGGATGGTGGGTAAACTGGGCTCCAGCTGGATGGGTATCATTCGAATGATGTAGAATGAGAATGTATCCTCTTACTACTCTTGTAATTACAAGGTAATATAATTTTACGATGAGATACCACCCCACACCCAATCAGATGGCTACTGTTGGAAAAACAGAAATAAGAGGTGTTGGCAAGGGAGTGCAGAAATTGGAACTCTCACGCACCGCTGGTGGGAATGTAAAATGGCGCAGCCACCATGGAAAACAGTATGGTGGTTCCTCAAAATATTGGAAATAGAATGACCATATGACTCAGCAATCCCGTTTCTGGGTATATACCCAAAAAGAACTGAAAGGAGGTTCTCGAAGAGGTACTCGCACAACCATGGTCATAGCAGCATTATTCACAATTGGCAAAAGGTGGATGCAACTCAAGTATCAACAGACTAATGGATGAACAAAGGGTGGTGTATAGTACAACGGAATATTATTCAGCACTGAAAAGGAAAGAAGGCCTGTCACAGGCTCCAATATAGATGAACCTTGAGGATATTATGCCGAGCGAAAGAAGCCAGTCGCAAAAGGACGATACTGTATGATTCCACTGATATGAGGTACCTAGTGTCATCAAATTCATAGAAACAGAAAGTAGGCTTGTGGTTACCAGTGACTGGGGAGGAGGGGGAGTGGGGAGATGTTGACTAATAGGTATAGGGTTTCAGTTTTTGTTTTTGTTTTTTTTTTAAGATTTTATTTATTTATTTGACAGAAAGACAGCCAGCGAGAGATGGAGCACAAGCAGGGGGAGTGGGAGAGGAAGAAGCAGGCTCCCAGCAGAGCAGGGAGCCCGATGGGGGGTTCAATCCCGGGACTCCGGGATCACGCCCTGAGCCGAAGGCAGACGCTTAACGACTGTGCCACCCAGGCGCCCCTATAGGGTTTCAGTTTTACAGGATAAAAATGTTCTGGAGATTGTTTGCACAACAATATGAATATACAGTGTGCTTAAAAATGGTTAAGATGGTCAATTTCACGTGATGTGTGTTTCACCACAATTTTAAAAACACATTTTATTTTTATTTTATAAAAGATTTTATTTATTTATTTGACATAGATGGAGAGAGACAGAGAGAAAGAGCACGAGTGGGTGAGGGGCAGAGGAAGAGGGAGAAGCAGGCTTCCCTGCTGAGCAGGGAGCCTGACACAGGGCTCGATCCCAGGACCCTGGGATCATGACCTGAGCTGAAGGCAGACACCCAACTGACCAAGCCACCCAGACGCCCCCAAAACACAACATTTTTAAATAACATAATTCTAAAAGTAAATGGGTTGACAGACACTTATAATTTTGAGTGTGGAAGGCTTTTTTAAACAAAACACCAAAGCCCCAACCCCCAAAAATAAAAATTAAAAAAAAAAATCAACATATTTGGCTGGATCAATATTTTAAATTCCTATGCTAAAAGAAAGCAGCGAAGTAAAAGACCAACAGTAAGCTTGGAGAAAGTATTTGCACACATGTGTTGGGCAGTATTGGTCCTAAGAGAAAGCTATTGTATGGGAGAAGGGAACCATATTGCATGTAGTCAGTAGAAATTGAGTGACCAAAGTCAATGAATTCAGAGGACAGACTGGGAGAAACAGGCAAGATGAGGGGGGGAAAGAGGTGGAGGAGGCTGCAGTAGGTTGAGGTTTCCATAGCCAGCACCGTGGCTGTGCCGAGAACCCAGTTATTCAAGCAAATGGAATGGCCAGGTACCACTCCAGACTGGTTCTGTCCCTGGTTCTGTCTCCCGGTGTCACTGATACCATAAACCATGTGCAAAGGAGGTAGGTAAGGTCTGGGAGGAGTTTGGGAAGAGTCTGTGCAATGGCAAAGAAGGCAATCACAAGAGGGCGGACTTAGGCTTATTAATAAAAGGGTCTGCATGCACCAAGCCAAAGAGCTCAAAATGTTCTTGGGGACTGCAGGTCTGCTCTATCGCCTGTGATGGGGGCACAGAGTTGCCTCCCCCCCTTCATCCTGGTGCCGTCTCTGCTTTTACGAAGATAAAGCTCCTTCTAGTGATTCGTAAGTCAGCTTGGGTTACTAGATGTTGGTCAACTTGCCCTTCATTGCCTTCCTTGCCTCTTGTTGCATCAAATGCTGGTCCAGCTGACTCAAAAATACTAGGATTGGTGGGGCCCCTGGGTGGTGCAGTCGGTTGAGAGTGTGACTCTTGGTTTCGGCTCAGGTCATGATCTCAGGGTGGTGGGATTGAGCCCTGCATCGGGCTCTGAGCTCAGTGAGGAGTCTGCTGAAGTTTCGCTCTTCCTCTGCCCCCCTGCTCGCTCTCTCTCTCTCAAATAAATAAATAAATAAATAAATCTTTTTTAAAAAAGGATAGGTAGAGAAGAGCATCAAAAATATAGGACTACTATTGGGGCGCCTGGATGGCTCAGTCGTTAAGCGTCTGCCTTCGGCTCAGGGCGTGATCCCGGCGTTCTGGGATCGAGCCCCACATCGGGCTCCTCCGCTGGGAGCCTGCTTCTTCCTCTCCCACTCCCCTTGCTTGTGTTCCCTCTCTCACTGGCTGTCTCTCTGTCACATAAATAAATAAAATCTTTAAAAAAAAAAAAAAAGAACGGCTGTTTCCTTTAAAAAAAAAAAGAAAAGAAACCAAAAAAAGAAGAACATCACACTAACCTCGAAGTTAGAAGAGGGAAGAAAATAATAAAGATCGGAGCAGAGATAAATCAGAGAATAGAAACAAATTGATAAAACTAAGAATCGGTTTTTTGAAAAAGCGAATCAACAAACCCTTAGCTAGACTGAGAAAAAAAAAAGAGAGAAAACTCAAATAAATAAAATCAGAAATGAAAGAGGAGACATCACAACAGATGCATCAGAAATAAAAAGGATTATGGACTTATGAACAATTAGAAGCACACAAATCAGATAACCCAAAATTGATAAATTCCCAGAAACAGAGAACCTAACAAGAGTGAATCAGCAAGAAATAGACTTAACAGGTAAGTAACAAATACGGGATTGAATTAGTAATTTAAAACCTCCAAAGTAAAGCCGGGGACCCTGATGGCTTCACGATCGAATTTTACCCAACATTCAAAGAATGAACACCAAAACTTCTCAAACTCTTCCAAAAAACAGAAGAAGAGGGAACACTTCCAGACTCATCCTATGAGGCCAGCATCACACGGATACCAAAGACAGGGGAAAGACACCACAAGAAAACTACAGGCCGGTATCTCTGATGAATAGAGATGCAGAAATCCTCAAGAAAATACTAGCAAACTAAATTCAACAACTCATCAAAAATAGTACACGCCAAGACCAAATGTGGGTGATC
This sequence comes from Ursus americanus, assembly GCF_024610735.1. Classification (NCBI taxonomy): domain Eukaryota; kingdom Metazoa; phylum Chordata; class Mammalia; order Carnivora; family Ursidae; genus Ursus; species Ursus americanus. The sequence goes on along the minus strand of NC_142140.1, from coordinate 63,564,608 downwards.
CCTGGGACGCACGGTTGGTTTAATATGTGAAAATCAATCCGTGTGAGGCGCCATATTAACAGAATGAAACGTAAAGGACACATCATCTCGATACATGTAGAAAAAGCATCTGAGGGGCGCCTGGGTGGCTCAATTGGTTATGCATCCTACTCTTGATTTTGGCTCAGGTCATGGTCTGGGGGTCGTGGGCTCAAGACCCCTCATTGGGCTCCACGTTCAGCAGGGAGTCTGCTTGAAGATTCTCTCTCTCTCTCTCTCTCCCTCTGACCTTCCCTCCCAAAGTGTTTGACAAAGTCCGACCTTGTTAAGCCATTGACACATACTCGACCCATGCAAGTTTTCCCATAACGATCATTTTGAAACAGTTAATATCATTCATCTGTGTGAACCCACTTACAGGGACTGTAAGACGTACACGGAATGGAATGTAACAGGGACAAAAAGTGGTTTCCTCACGCCCAATAGTTGAGTGTATACCCAGCACTCTGCTGTTCGGTATGGATATGCAGGATACCATTTTTAAAGACACGCACCTAGATAGAGCTTTTCTTCTCCTGTTATTTTCCTCCTGTCCTTTTAAGCAGATCATCGTCTCAGAGGGAAGATGGGACGGGACAGAAAACAGAACTGCCTATTGTTGTCCAACAGCCTAAACCCAACAGGAGATTTTGCTAGATGCCTCAGAGGCAAATATCGAGATGGACAAGGGCTGGAGTGTGGGAGGAGGGGAGGGGAAGCTGGGCTCCCCCAGGGAAGGAAGAGGAGGGGAGTTCTGTGAATCCCAGACAGGCTGCATCTTCCCCATGGCCCCCGGGGAGGGCTGTGTGACCCGAGAGAGGGATGGTGGTGGGCAAGGGAGAGGAAGGTTCTCCTGTGAGCTACAGAGGAAGCAACAGAAAGGCCCCAGACAAGAGGGGGGGCGCGCAGGAGGTGAGGATGCCCTTAGCTGTCACCTGGATGCACCAACGTGGCCCTGGGCCACCTGATGCCACAGATGCAACCAAGGATGCGTCCCTATATCAGGGCAAACAGGTGATTCGAGAAGCAGACAGCCCCCTCCTCAAGGGGAAAAAGACGGTAAAGCCCAAATGGCGCAAGGCTCTAGGAATACGTATGCAAGGAGAGAAACATCCCGTTTTGCGGACCTTAAGGTCCTTGCTGGTGCTCTTGTCATCCTGCGGGGTCTGTTTCTTTGGGGCGCTCCCGGTGAGAACCATTGCTGGCTGGGGAGCTGAGGGTGGGGTGGGGGCTGTCCCGCCTGCCCCCCCTTCTCCGTCCCCAGGTGGCGGCGGCCGGCTCCGGAGTGGGGCTGGGGAGAAGGGACTGGCGGGGGGTGGGGGTGGCTGGGCAGCGCCCCCACGGCTCCTCCCACTCGGGGCCCGCATCAGGGCGCCGTCGGGGGGCCAGCAGGGGGCGCCAGAGGACAGGCAATGCCGCGGGTGGGCTGGCCGGCTCCCGGCACCGCCCGGACAGGCAGGGACCCCCGCCCCAGACCCAGAGGGGCCGAGCCCGGTGTCCGGCGCGAGCGGGGGACAGAGGGGACGGCGCGCAGCCGGGAGCCTGTGTCCCGCAGCAGCACTCCTGCCCGGGACTCTTGGGCGCCTGCCTCCCACGGGGTCTCCAGTCTGGTCGCAATGAGCTTATCCAGGGCCCTGACGGGATCAAGGCGGGCAGCCCTCATCAGGGACACGTGTCACATCTGACGGTCATGGTACCAGGGTGTGGCGTTTCTTCACATTTTGATGGCACTGGCCCTGAGTCGGTTACACCCTGGGAGCCCCTTCCACATCCCCAGCCTCTTTGGTCCCCAGGCTCCCCACCCACGCTCGCCCACCACTTGGTTCTCAAGCTTGGGCCTCCTCCCACTCTCCCTGGATTCCCCACCCCAGCCTCCTTTTCTTCTGGCCCATCTGTCCCGGGCCCAGACCCTCTCTCACCCTCACACACACACCCGAACCCCCAAGGACACCCCTCCACCAAAACCCCCCTGTTGGGCCATGGGCCCCCTGGCCCTGCCTCCCAGGCCTGGACACCAGCATCTAGTCAGGCCTAACTTCTCCCCAGAGTTCCTGGGGTGGTGGGAAGGGTAAATGCAGGAGCAGAACATGGGACTCCAGCAGGACTGGGGTCAGCGGGGACAAGGGTCAGAGAGCAAAGCCTGGGTTCCGTGGGTGGTCCACAGAACCAGGGGGCCTGTTGCCAGGTAACCACATCTCCCTTCACTCACCAACACATCGTCCTGAGCTGTTGACCCACCAGCCTCCCAGCCATCCTTCCCCAGTCTCTCAGACCCCCACCCTCTGTGGGACCCTGAAAAGCAGGAGGAAGGGAGAAGCAAGAGCCGAGCCCGCACCCCTGAGCTACCTGTGGCTCTGCCAGCCACCGTTTCCCTGTAAGGCTCCGGCCACCCGGCCCCGGGGTCAGCAGCAGCATGAGTCTGGGCATCATGGAGGAGGAAGACCTGGCCGAGTACTTCCGGCTGCAGTATGGGGAGCGCCTGTTACAACTGCTGCAGTGAGTGTCTGGGGCTCTGGGGCCTCCCACAGCCCCCAGCCCCCCCACTTCCTGCCTGTCCCCTCCCCCACCGTAACCCTGAGCCCCAAGTCACCTGCCCTCTCACCCTGGCACCAACCCACCCAGCCTCTGGCTTTCCAGATGCCAACACAGCCCTCCCCACACACCACTCCCTTCCCTCACGTGGGGGCCAGGACCCCCCCCCGCCCCCCTCCCCCGCCCTGGGTTGGCCCAGCCCCAGCCGGCCCCTGGGCACTCAGAACCCACCGGCCTCTCCCACCCATGTCTGGGGCAGGAAGTTCCCCAACATTGAGGATCAGTCGGAGTCCCCATCCCTCCGGCTGCTGGAGAAGAAGAAGGAGGCCAAGCTCATGCACCACGCTATGGAGCAGAAGAAGGAGGTGGGGAGGCAGGCGCGGAGTGCGGGAAGGCCGCGGGGTTCAGAGCCTGAGGACGGGAACCCCCCATTTTGTGGGTGGCAGTGGCTGGAGCCAGAAGTCCTGCACGAAGCTTCTGCGTTCCCTCCGAGGAGAGAGAAAGGATCTGAGTCTTGGGGGTAGCAGGGTCCTGGGACGCCCTGCTCTGACCGACCCTGGCATGGGGTGGAAGGTGGGAGGCCTGGGGGCAGAGGCCCTAGGGCAGGAGGTGCGGGGGCCCTCCTGACCTCTCTGTGCCCCCACCCCAAGACATTCCAGCGCAGAATGGAAACCCTGAACCTCCGCTGGGAGGAGCTGAGCATCAAGGAGGCCCAGCTGAAGGCCCACATCCGGAAGTTTGAGCAGTTCATCCAGGTATGAGGGGCCCCACGCTGCAAATCCCGGCTCCTCCCCCTCCTCCCTGTCCCCCTCTTCCCCCTTCTTCCTGCTCCTCTTCTTCAACCCCCTCCCTCCTCCTCCCCTTCATCCCCCCCACTTCTTTCCTCCTCCCCCCCCTCCCTCCTTCTCCCCCTCCACCTCTCCTCCTCCCCTCTGCTGCTTCTCCTCCCCACCCACCTCCTCCCCCTCCTTCTTGCTTCTGCTGACTCCTCACCCTGGGTTAGCATCTCTTCCCCGCTCAACACGGCCTGGGGCTGCTCCCTTTATGTCCCCACTCATTACGGTTTGTAATTTCCTGTTTCCCTGTCAGTTCGGGCCCTTCTAGACTGCGGTTTACCATTTCCTCGCCTGTGCCTGGTACCTACAATGTCTCTGGGGAATGAATGAATGAACGGGGGGAGGATGACAGGCAGGGCTGGGCACGTGCAGAGACGAATCAGACAGGGCTTCAGTCCCCGCCGCCTACCCACCCCTCTGTCCTTGTGCTGACTGATGGTCCAGGTTGAAGGACCAGGCCCCAGAGTCCATCAGAGAAGACGCCTCTCAATCAGTCCTTAGAGGAGCGATCTGACCACCCCGATTTCTCCACACCAGCTCCAGCCAGCCCTGATGGAGCCCTGAGGGGGCCTGGCCCAGCTCCAGGGGGAAGCCCTGGCCTCCGCTCTGGGGTGGGGGTGGGGGGCTGCTCTTGGGCAGCTCCTGTCTTCTCTGCGCCTTGTGCAGGTGGGAGAGGAGGCTGATGGGCCTGGCACATTCTCCAGGGGTCGAGTCCTCCTTACTGGCCAGAGAAAAGCTAGTGGCGTGGGTGGGACGGCAGGAAATGAGAGAGCTTCTCCAAGGGCTGCTGGAGGCCCAGCAGCCTGGCAATCCCGGAAAACTGTCACAAGCACAGACGCCTGGGACTCTGTGCTTGCAACAGGCCTGGTGGGGGAGGCCCAGCAACTGCATTTTTAAAAAGCTTCCCAGGGGATTTTGATGCACAGTTGGACTGGCTTAGGGGACCCTGGGTCCTGTCCTGGGCTCTCGGGGCAGAGTGCGAACCCTCCCTGGGCCTTCTCCACCTGCCTCCCAACGTCCTCCTCCGTGTGGCCTCACGGGAGCCCCTGAAGAGGGACAGGAGCCACACAGGTGCCCTTTGAGGGTGCGAGTGCCTCCTGATCATGCGGGGAGGGCTTTGCAGAATGAAGGAGAAGGGGGTGTCAGCCCGACCGCCCTTTCTTCGGGGACATCTGTCGTCTGCACCGTCAGCTCTGGCCTCAGCCTGATGCCAGTCTGAGCTACGGGGACGGGCTGTCGGGAACGGCCTCACCCTGCCAGGACCGTCTCCTGTCCCCGCTCCCTAGGGCTGGGGCGCAGTTGCCCAGGGCCTCTCCTTTCTCCAGTTGGAGAAATGGAGGCACCAAGTACCAAGCACCAAATGGGGAGAAAATCCGGGCCTCCTCGCCCACGGTGGCCCAGCGATCCCTGCCCATCCCCGGCAGACAGAGGGGAGGACAGGCCCAGGGTCCCACGGGTGCCCCCTCGCCCCCGGCCCAGGAGAACGACCAGAAGCGGATCCGCGCCCTGAAGAAAGCCAACAAGGAGCGGGAGCTGAAGAGGCAGCGCGTGCGCGAGCTGGCCAAGGCCAAGCAGGAGATGGCCGCGCTGCGGCTGGAGCACCAGCGGCTGAGCTCGAAGCTGCAGGACTACTCCATCTTCAACAAGTACCTGGAGAAGGTGGTGGAGAACTCAGAGGTGAGGGGGGGGTGGAGCAGTGGCCTCCCCAGGGCCTGGGGCCAGCGGGGGCGCTGCACAGGGTGGTCGCCGGGCTCGGACCAGGCAGCTGGGAGAGGCTGGCGGGGGGGGGGGGGGGGCTCTTGGGCTGGTCTCTCTGGGGTCCGAGCTCTGCCCGTGCATCTGGGTGACCGTCTGTGTGGGTGGCGTGTTGGGGGAGCGATGTTTCGCTTGGCACCCCCAGTGTCCAGCTTTGCCTGTAGCGGGATGCGGGATGCGCACCCACCCCTGCTCCCCCTCCTCCCTGCTGAGTTTCGTTTACCTGGGAGCCCACGGAGAGAGGAAGGGAAGGAAACTGGCAGACACCCAGCCCAGTGCAGAGCTGGAGAGCGCAGTGGAGAGGCCGGGCCCAGGGCTGGTGCGAGCCTCCTTGAAACAGAGCTTTGCCCTTTCCTCCGGTCTCCTCCCCTGTCCCCTGTCTACCCTTCTCCCACCTCTGGCCCTTTCCCCTCAGCCTCCTTCAGGGGGCTCCTCTTCCCAGCTCCTTCCTTAAATGGTCCTCGGGTCTTTGTCCCTGACCTTCCACTTTTCTCCTTGAGCAAATTGTGGGGCCTCCCACGGATGCCTCCCATGCCCCCATGTGACAGCAGCAGGCAGGGCCCCTCACCGGGGGAGCCAGGTATGGGGTATGCCCTCTGGGGGTGTGCATCAGTGTCCTGAGGGCGGCACCCCGGGGAGACAAAGGATGGACCGCTTTCTAAAGTCCCAGATAATTTCTAAGGTCCCGGGCTAGAACTAATTTACTTATGCAAAGCCCAGATCTGTGTTAAGTGTTCCATTCTCAGGGTACCTATTGTACAATGAGTGGTCCGCTCATAATGGGGGGGGGGGGACTATACACCAAAGCAGCAGATCAATTATAGGAGGGGACTCCGATTCAGAGCTGGGGAAAGTGTGTCGTACCCCCGAGCAGCTTGGCCTGTGTCTGGCTCTGAGCTTCATGTCCTATCCTCAGGGTCGGGAGTCTCCGGCTCAGCTCTCCCGCTTCCTGCCCCCACGGCTGCCAGTCTTCCCACTGTGTGTGTCCAGCGCTGTGAATGGCGTGGCCTCCCACCCTCAGTCCTGCCGTTGCGGGGCCTCCTCCTTGCCTCCTCCCCCTACTCCCTCCCTGCAGCCCATCGATCAGCAGATCTGGTCTATTCTGCCTCCTAAGTATTTCTGGAATCCAGCCCCTGCCCCTTCCTCATCCAGACCCTCAGGGCCCCTCATGCGGGAGTTCAGCACAGCCTTTATTCCTGGCCACCAGCCTGTCCCACCCTCTCCCAGCGGGATCTCCCGCCCCTCTTTCTTCCCCTCTCTTTCCTTCTTCCGCTAAGTCTTTCAGAATATTTTAAACACACCGAAAGGCATAGAGAGATAGATAACAGCACCCGGGTATGCATTGCACCTTGTCAAATCTTCATATATCCCCCAAATGGCTTCCAGTTCTTTTTTCTTAAATAAGACACTACCACTCATTGAAACCCCTTGTGGGCCCCCCTTCCAAGCCCCCTTCTTCTTCCCCTCTCCGAGGAGGCCACCACCATCCTGATTTTTAAGCCGCTCGTGCTCAGGCTTGCTATTATTTTGGCAACAGGGTACACATCCATAAACTCTGAAGGGTATTGTTACGTGTCCCCTCGTGACTTGCTTTTTCTGATCAAAGATGCTTTTTCTTAAAAATAAAAAAAAAACAATCACCTTTTCATTATGGAAAATTTCAAACATATACAAAAATAGAATCATCCATGGAATGCCCGTTACTCATCACCTAATTCCGACAATTATCGACTCATCAAATCATCCCCCAACCTTCCCACCTCCGCCATTTTGAAGCAAATGACATTTTTTTTCATCTGTATTTCAGTATGTGACGTTTAAGATGAGGTCAATACCATTGTCGCACCCCGTAAAAATGGGATCGTGATTGCTTAATACTAAGTCTGCGGTCAATGTTAAACGTTCCCCAACTGTTGCACACACGCTTTGTTTGTTCCAACTGGGGTCCAACCAAGGTCCCCACGAGGTATTTGGTTGATACATTTGTGTCTCGAGTGTCACAGACATTCTGATGTTGATCCAAAGAAGCCAAACAGAGAAGAGGACCTACGTACGGTCCCACCGATAGATTTAAAAACAAGTAAGAGTGACTCTTTGGTGATAGAAGCCACAATTTTGGTTTCTTTGGTGGTGGAGGCAGATCCTGAGCGGAAGGGGGTGAAGGACCCTTTTCGGGGGCCGGAAATGTTCTGTCATCTCTCCTGCACGTATTAGCTAGGAAATTACCACGAGAAAGACTTCATCAAGAGAATCTAGCCTTCATCAGCGGTTTGATTACTTTGTGAGTCTTAGCGGAAAAGCTCGTTAAGTGCTTGATTCTTAATTACGGGTTTCGGATTCATGAGCTGGTTCTCTGGCACCCTCCAAAGCTGACCCGTCGTGCTGTTAGTATGTTATGAGTTCATGGACTGTGGATGTATCTGGGATGTGTCGCTGCTTTGCACTTATCCTTACTGATGTGCAAAGCGTCCCATCCTTACACAGCGGGAGCCTCTTCAAGTTCGAACCTGCGTCCTTTGCACACCAGCCCCCAGCACTGGACAGGTGCTCCTGGCAGCCTCATTCGTTTTAACTGTCGCGTGCTGTTGCATGGTGTGTGTACTCGGCGAACCTTCGGAAATGCAGATATAAAGTTCTCTCTCTGCTTCCTAAAACCCTTTAACAGAGGAAGTCCGCACTCCTCCTCCCCGGGGGTTACCGGGCACTTTTGTCACTTCCCCCGGGTGGATCGGTCCGTCCCCATCTTGAACGCAGGCTATTCAAACTAAGCTCCCATGAGCACCGTGAACAGGCCCCGCGCACCCATGGTCTGTCAGCGGCTGCTCCGTCTGTCTGTCCTCACCTTCCCCCACCTGCCCTTGGCTGGCCAGCTTCCGTTCATACCTCTGGTCACATTGCAGCCATCCTTTCCCCCCCAGGAAACCTTTCCTGGCTGTTCCCCCCTCCTCTATTGCTGAGGTGGGCGGTCCTTCCCCGCAGAGGCATTATGGATAGAAAGGCCAGCGCTCACACCGCCTTCTGGGTGGGGGGGGTGACCGGCAAGTTCAGGTCAGAGTGTCGGGCACCATGCTGGAGGAGGCCTTGGCCCCGCCTGGCAGGCCAAGCCCCCCCCCCCACCTGGTACCGTCTCCAGCCCCCACTGGAGGGGACCTAAGCACATGTGAACAAATTCCAGAAAGCCTTATGCTGAAGATATTCCCGCACATTTGCGACCAGCACCCCCTTCCCCATCATAGATAGGGCTTATCACTCCGTGTTGTAACTCTTCCCTTGCCTGTCTCTCCTCCGTCCACACCTGCCCAAGTTGTAGGCTTCCTAAGAGCAGGGTCTGGCTTCCTTATCTCCTGCTCCGTCCCTCGCATTCAGCATACTGCCGGGCTCATAAGCGGTTCTCGGTCCGTTCTTGTTGGACAGGGTAATTATTGCCTTGGGAGACATCTCAAAATGCACCACCTCAACCCCTGAACCCCAGCCAGCAATCCTCTAGAATCACCTGGGGGGCGTGTTTGCAAAATTCAGGTGCCAGGGACCACCTCGGACCTGTTTATTAAAATGAATCTCTTGGGGCGCCTGGGTGGCTCGGTCAGTTAAGCGTCTGCCTAAGGCTCAGGTCATGATCGAGTCCTGGGATCGAGCCCTGAGTGTCCGCCTCTCTGCTCAGCGGGAGTCTGCTCCTCCCTCTCCCCCTGCTTGTGCTTTCTCGCTCCCTCACTCTCAAATAAATAAATAAAATCATAAATACCTAAAATCATAAATAAATAAACAAATACATAAATAAATAAAATTACTCTCTTGGGGGTGGAGCCCGACAGGTGTCCTTTTTAAAGCTCCCAGGTGATGCCCACATGCCAACCGAGGACCCCAGCTCCAACTGCAGGTGCCCCCAATACAGGGCCCATGGCCCATACCAACCCAGGAGGGCGAGCAGGTGGACTCCAACGTCCTCACGGCCTCTGCCCTTTGACCTTTGCCTAGGGTCTCCCAGCTAGGCTGAGGCATCGAGGCAGGGAGTTGGCAGGCGGGACTCCGCCGTCGGCCCTGGGGCAGGGGGCGGGGTGCAGGTGCAATGCAGTGATGGGAGCCCCCCGCCCCGCAGTTCGAGGAGATCCACGAGGTGATTTCGCGCTACAAGACGCTGGTGAGCATGCACCAGGACCTGATGCATTCGGCGCAGGAGGGCCAGGAGAAGATCGAGCGCGCCAAGGCGCGGCTGGCGCGCTACATGGAGGAGAAGGACGACGAGATCTTGCAGCACAACAACGAGCTGGCGCGTCTGCAGATGCGCTTTGACCGCGCCCGCAGCGACGTCATCATCTGGGTGAACACGGTGGTCCGGGGGGTGGGGGGGTGGAGGTGGGGAGGAAGTGGCTGGGGGCTTCTGGGCACGGGGGAGGGGCGGCGGGGTGAGCGCGGGACACCCACCCACACGTGCGCACACACGCCTGCTCACGTCCTGGCGCCACCCCCTCCCCAGGAGTCTCGCTGGGCGCACATCCAGAACACCGCCGCCAAGAAGACCCTCTTGCTTGGCACCATTAAGATGGCGACGCTGAACCTCTTCCAGATTGTGAGCAAGCAGCTGAAGGAGACCGCCACCGTGTCTCTGGAGGACACGCACAGACAGCTGGACATGGTAAGAGGCGGCGCAGTGCCCTGGCCAGCTGGGTCTACCGAGCTAAGAGGGTTGTCCCTCCGTCCAAGGCAAGAATGAGCCCCACAGAACAGTAGTTCTCAAATTTAACAGGATCAGAATCCCCTGGGGGCTGGGAGTGTTGGCTGGGCCCCAGCCTCAGAGTGTCTGACTCAATAGGTCTGAGATGAGAACCCATGAATTCCCATTTTTCAACAAGTTCCCAGGTGATGGTGCTGGTCTGAGACCCCCCGCCCCCCATTAGCACGGACACCCTGTTGGCCGTAGTCAACACGACCAATGGCAGGGACCCACTACTGAATTCAGTATTTGTGCAAAACAGTCTTACTGAGTCCTAGAAAGAGGCTGAAGGCTCGTGCCCAAGGTCCATTCTTGGGGGAGAGAGAAAATTGGGGGTTGGGGGGGTAGGGGGAGGAATCAGCAAGTTGAGGGAAGTGTTAGGGTCTTATTAGTACCAATCTGACGTTTTCTCTTTGAAGTAACTGAAAGGAGGGGCGCCTGCCGGGTGGGTCAGTCAGTTAACTATCTGCCTCCAGCTTAGGTCGTCATTCCAGGGTGCTGGGATCGAGCCCAATGTGGGGCTCCCTGCTCAGCGGGGTTCTGCTTCTCCCTCTCCCTCTGCCCCTTCCCCTGCTCATGGGCTCTCTCGCTCTCTCTCTCAAACAAATAAAATCTAGTTTAAAAACAATTTTTTTAAATAATCAAGTAACTGAAAGGAAATTGGAAAGCAAATACCTTTCTCACTGTATGATTGAAAGCTGTTCGATGCCACGCGCACGCACTACCCCCCAAATCATCTCACTTCTGACCACAGGTGCACATCTCCCACCGTTGGGGAAACTCCATGCGGGCAGACGCATTAGCCATGCTTCTCGTGACATGCAGAGAATCATGACTAATTCTTCATTCCTTTGACAAAAGCCTCGAGCCCTGCCATGAAATAATACAATGTAAGCTCCAGAAGGCTGGGATTTGTGTTTGTCTCGTTCCTAACTGTATCTCAGTATATAGAACAGTGCCTGGCACACAGTAGGTGCTCCATAAGTGGTGAATGAGTATGACACACAAGCCAATAAAAGCCATGGACTGGAAGGTACTTGCCCTGTTTAACAACAACAAAAAAGTGAAACTTGGGGCACCCAGGGGGCTCAGTCGGTTAAGCATCCAGCTCTTGGTTTCAGCTCAGGTCATGCTCTCAGGGTCATGAGATCGAGTCCCTCGTGGGGCTCTGCACTCAGCGGGGAGTCTGCTTGAGCAAAGTCTGATCAGCAAAGTCTGATTCTCAGACTTTTTTGGTATCGGGAGACCTGCACACTCTTTTTTTTTTTTTAAAGATTTTATTTATTTGACAGAGATAGAGACAGCCAGTGAGAGAGGGAACACAAGCAGGGGGAGTGGGAGAGGAAGATGCAGGCTCACAGCGGAGGAGCCTGATGCGGGGCTCGATCCCATAACGCTGGGATCACGCCCTGAGCCGAAGGCAGACGCTTAACCGCTGTGCCACCCAGGCGCCCCATGACCTGCACACTCTTAACATTGAAGACCCCCAAAGAGCTTTTGTCTCTATGTGTTATACTATTGATATTTACCATATTAGAAACTCAAGCAGAAAAATTAAAGAATTCATTTTTCAATGACGAGAAGGAGCCTGTCAACATCAATGGCCTGCTTGATGAAAAACACGTTTTCGAAACAATACTTCATGGGACAAGTCACACTTTCACAAATCCGTTTAATGTCTGGCTTCACGGACGACAGGTGGATTCTGCTCTCAGCCCTATGTCATGGAAAAACCCAATCTGATAAAAAGCCGCTGTGCACTCATGAGAGACACAAACAAGTGATGTCTTCTTGTTATTTGCACTCTCGATTTTGACCCCTCTCAGCCTCAGTTTGCTTTTACAGGAACACTTCCTACTGCTCAAGTTGTTATTTTAAAAACGTCCCACCGCGTTCCTGTGAGACGTGAGCCTATGGACAGAATTGCATATGATCAACTAGCCCAAAACAGTTAAAAACAAGGACCCAGGAGAATTAAGGGGACAACCGAAGGTCCAGGCAGGAGCAAGACCTACAGACTGCAGATTCTTGGATTACAAAGGACAGAAGGTCAAGAGGGCCAGTAGCTGGTCTCGCACCTCCTGACGACAAGAAGGAAAAGCCACACATAGATCTTGTACCAAAATGAGAAAACCTAGGTGTGCCCGGAGCAAACCTTTTTCCAGTGCTTGATTCTAATTGAAGTTTCCCAAGGAGGCTGCAGAGACTTCCAGCGCATGACGTCCCCAGCGACATCCCTATGACACCCAAGCACGAGCTCTGGAACGCAGCCATTTCTCTAGAACTTAGGAGTGTGGTCCCGGAGTACAACGTAGGAAGCATGATTCTGCAAAAGGCTGAATTTGAATTCAACGGTACTGTGTCACAGAAGGTCCAGGGTGATCCCTGAACGAAACCCAAGCTCTGGAGCGCCATTTCCCTAATTGTGCTCAGCAAATCCTAGACGCCCAAGAGGTGGTGAGTTTCCTAGGGGGAAATCAAAGGCATTTGCAGACTAATAGGTTTGGAAAACTCTCAGAGAAGCAAAGCTGGACCGTCTTTACACACAGGACTTCATCATCTTTGCTGTGGTTCTGCCCTGAGACTGTCCAAGCAGATAACATTTCTAAAGCTAACTTGACCACAGAACCCTTTCTGTGGTGTGTGATCACTGGTTATAAGAACATAGTTTGGGAAATTCTGGGCTTGTCTCTTCCGGAACCCTGGGGAAGATACTTTAATTCACGGACTCTTTGTTTCCTCTTTTGCAAAACAGGAATTGTATCCATAATAGTAACAGTATTCCTGGCAGACAGGGTTGTTGAGAGTTTGGGAACATATGTGTAGTCCCATCTCCAGGAACATTCTTGAAAGGAGAGATTTTAGAACTGAGGTCTTAGAGACCATCAAGGCCAACCTGTTCTCCCCCTTCCCTTTTTGAAGACGAGGAAGCCGAGTCCCAGAAAGATGAACGGATTTCCCCAGGAGACCAGGTCCCCACGTGGCGCAGAAACGTATGTTCTTTGAAACACAAGCTAGTGAACAGAACTCGGGCTTCCCTCCATGACTCGGTATTGTCAAAACGGGCATCCGTTCTGGGTTCCAAGTAAATGCCCCCTGAAGGCTATTAAATTGTGGGTAGCCGTCTCCCCCAATACTGCTGGCCCCCACCAGAGGCTTCTAGAGTCAGAGTCTGCTCAGCAGCCCCTCGTCTGTATCCTCCGTCAGACTGTCCACTGTTCTTTTTCATACTGTCACCGCGTCAGCCCCCAGGAGCTCCCTGTGTGTGCCTTCCGCTCTGCTAAGCCTGATGCTTTAACTGAAATTACTGTCAAGTAAGGGAAAGTTAAAGGCCTCAAGAAGTCAGTCCAGCGAAGCAGTGACTCCTTCCAGGTTGTGCCCCGACGTGCTCCGTGTGGAGACGGGGCGGCCTGGTGCTGGGTGGGCTAACTCGGGCCCCCTTGCCTTGTTAGATTCAGCAGTTTATCCAGGATCTGTCGGACATCTGGGCGGAGGTGAAGAAGAAGGAACAACAGCAAGTCCGGGTGTAAGGAGCCGCTGCGGTTCCAGGATGTTCTGAGACAGAGACTGAGAGAGGATAGGTTCCCGGTGAGCTTGTGGTCCCGTCAGCCCAGTCCAGCCGTCTGGGACCCCTGTGCCTTTCTGCTGGCGAACACCCTGCCATTTCCCCCCCTCAGGCCTCAGTCCCTCCTATCCCTGAAAACATTAAATTCTGTAAGAGGTCTGTTTATAAGTTCTGTCTCTTTTCGGCTTATTCACGGAGAAGATGGCCCATCGAGGGGAGAAAAGCACCCCCTCTTGAAGCTGGTCACTTAGGCAGCCCAGGGACTAGAAAACAAATCTCACGCCTGGCATGTCCCAGGCTTTGGAGTTGCACGCAGAAATAGACCAGGAGCGGGGTGAGTACATAGGACCCTTCTTTCCTCTATAACCTCAAAAAAAATTTTTTTAAAGTTGGGGTTTGTAACTGGGGTTCAAAGACTCAGTAGAAACTATGAAGACAGCTTCCCAAGTCAGAGTTCACAGGTGGTAAGTCAAGGACGGTCCCCAAGCTAGAGACCAAGCCCTGCTCCCCTCCCCGCTGTGACCCTACAACAGGCAGTGTGGTACCCGGGGCGCTAATATGGGAATAGCAGGCAGGCTGCCTAGGCCTCTCAGCCGGCTGGAAAGATGGTTGGAAACCAGCAAAACTCGGGCGCCTGGGGGGCTCAGTCAGTGAAGCGTCTGCCTTCGGCTCAGGTCATGATCTCAGGGTCATGGGATTGAGCCCCACGTCGGGGCTCCCTGCTCCACGGGGAGCCTGCTTCTCCCTCTCCTCCCCTCTCGCTATCTGGTCTCTCCCAAATAAATAAATAAAATCTTAAAGGAAAAAAAAAAGAAACCAGCAAAACTGAACTGCGTAGAGATAAATGTAAAGTTACGCACTCAGGGTCAAAAGCTCAAGATGATTAGGTCAGATCAGAGACCAGACAAAGCAAACAGCATTTATTGGACATATATTCATGCACACATCATCTACGTCTTCTCTGTCTTCCGGAGCAGCACACCTGCTCAGGGACAGGGACCCCGGCTACAGATGACAAGGTCAGGAGTCACAATGGGTCACCACCGGCCCTGGCCCGTGCTCCCTCCACCAGGCTGCTTCTCAGAAGGTGGGGGCACTGTTGCCTTCCCCTCCAAAGCCGGTAGCAGAGCAGGACGGAACAAGGGACCCAGGGGCCTGCGGGGTCTCTGCTGAGAGCGTGGGGCAGCAGGTAGCCCTCGCTCTGTATACACCAGCTAACAGGTGCGCGCTCCACTTCGGACCAGCCGTATTGGCAGCAGCTGCGAGCTCATTAGAAATGCAAATTTTCAGGCCCCGCCCCAGGCGGGACGCAGCCCCGCCCACTCCGGGCTTTTTAATAAGCCCTCCAGGCGATTCACCTGGCGCAGGGTCCGAGGGCGAGAAGCTGGAGGGGGCCGGGGAGAGTGCGGCAGTGCCGGCCTCACGTGGCTGGGTGTGAGCTTCACTCGGGCCCCCCAAACCTCCCACAGGGGGCTCTCCGGGAGCCCCACGCCCCCTCACCGAAGCACCCGGAGAAAGAAACTCTGGGAACTACTGGGCAGCCTGGCCCGGAGCCTCCGCACTGCGTCTCCTCTGCGTCACAGGTGAGAGCCAGGGTGGGGCGTCTGGAAGGGGCTAGAGGCAGAGGCCGTCCTGAAAACCCAGGATGGTGAGTTCTGGGGGTGGTGCTCGGAGGGGAGTGGGTAGAGGCTCTCGCTGGAAGGAGATGGGCGTCGGGGCCCTCCGGAAACAGGTTTGTGGGTGAGGGGTGTGCCTCAAAAATAGCTTCCCCTCACCTTTGAGTCTCCTGGGCTGTGTCCTGGGAGGTGGGAGAGGGTGCAGGACACAGGGTTCCCCCAACCCCCCAAGACACAAATCCCCCCCCCCCCGTTTTCTGCTGTGTCTGTGACGTAGGGGATTGAGATGTCCAGACTTCCAGGACTGAACCCACTTCCTGGGAGGCCTAGGATCCCTTCAGCCCTGCTCTGGGCCCTCTCCTCCCTCCCCCTCTCCCTTCCCCTCCCCTCCTCTGCCCCCTCCCTTCCTCCTCCTCCTCCTCCCTACCCCTCTCTCATCCCCTCCACCCCCTCCTTCTCCCTACCTTTCTTTTTCCTCCTCCTTTTCTCTCCCTCCTCTTCCTCCCTCCCCTCCTTCCTCCTCCCCTCCTCCCTTCCCCTCTAACCCCCTCCTACCCCCTTTCTCTTCTCCCTCCCCCTCTTCTCTCTCTCCCCCTCTCCCTCCTCCTCTCCCTCCTTTCCCTCCTGCTGCTCATCCTTGAAGTGTCAGGTTTCCTGCTTGACTGAAAAGGGGGACCTGTAAAGAGTCACACTGAGAATCCCTGCGATCACACACAGGCGTATCTCACCCCACACGTGTTCACACGTGTGTGTAAGTCACTCTGATGCTACCACACTTTTCAGGTTTCCAAACGGGCCCAGGCCTGGCTGGGGAGAAGAAATTCTGTGGGTCTAGGCAGATTTTGTGATTCCGGGCAAAGCCACAAATCCGCAAACTCCCTTCCAAGCCCACAGACAGGGGCAGAGCCCGTGCAGAAAGCCCCGGGATCCTCCAGAACCTCTCCGGGGGCGGGGGGGGGGGGGCAGGGCAGCGGCCGCGGACAGACCCCCCCACTCCTTCCTCCAGTCCCTTGGCATGTCTGCCCAGGGCCCTGGACCCACAGAAAGGAGCCGAAGACTGCCTGTTTAGGGCAGATTTGGGCTCCCAGACGCATAAGGTCACCTTCCAAGAAAAAGATGGAGTGAAGGGCCTGATTAGAGCGTTCACAACAAGAAAAGACAGCAGCTCGTTAAAGCAGAAAGAACTGATTAGTTCCAGAAATGAGTGGTTCTGACCAGCAAAGGCAGGAAGTCGGGCTCTGGGTGTTTTATGGGTAAAGGGAGGCAAGAGGAAGGGAGACCTTCACAGACCCCCCTGTCCATGTTAGAACACCCCATTCCCCATTGAACCTGCTAGCTCTTCCGGACGGAAAGGAGGGGAGGAGGTGGGCCTCGGTGTGAAGGAAGGAGCCCAGCCAGGCAGACGGACATCCTCATGTCTGCCACGTGTCCAGCCACACCATACACACGGCCCCTGATGGCCCAAAGCTGCTGGTGAGGACGGGATTCCAACAGAGTCGGAAGCTTTTCGGAGCGATCTCTGTCTCTCTCAAGTAGCTGCAGAGTCCATGCTTCTGTGGGATTCGCTGTTGGCCCTTGGGCTCAGACCCACCCAGCCCTCATTCCCTTCGCAGCCCCCACATGCGCCATGCCTGCTCCCCATGCTCTGCCCTCACACCTGGGCTTCAGAGCCCCCCTGCCAGTGGACGGAGTGGTGCCACTGAGTGCCTCCCATATGCCAAACGCAGGTAGACGCGAAGGCCACAGACTGGTGTGGGTTCCACCTTTTGGGGCTTATGGTCTCTTGGGAGAGACACGAAACCAGTAGTTATAGATAGTTAAATAGTTAAATAATCACTGCTCAGCTGTCGAGAAGGGCTGGGTGCTGCGATCACAAGAGGGGGTAAAGAACCAAGCAAACCCTTCTGAGGTGCCCTGTAATGTTTAGAAGACTTAAGGGATGACGGCGAGAAGGAGGTGCCAAAAAAGTAAGGCTGTCCTAACACCAAAGGGGAACACGTTGGGTGTGGAAGCGACGGCTCGCTCAGGAGGCCGGTGTCTCTGGACCAGAGAGAGGGAGGACAGAGGGTAGGCAGGCCTGGATCACTCTGGGGCCGTTGGGGAGGACTTTCCAAGGATCTTGGGCTTTATTTGAGCCTGAAGAGCATGCAGGGCATTTTGTTAAAGAAATTAAGCACAAGAGGCCAAAGGTTGAGCTCTGAGTAGAAGTTTATTTGTTTTTTGTGTTATAGCGAGAGGCTTAGAAGCCCGGTTTGGGGAGCGCCTGGGTGGCTCAGTTGGGTAAGCGGCTGCCTTCAGCTCAGGTCGTGATCCCAGGGTCCTGGATTCGAGCCCTGTGTCGGTCCCCCCACTCAGCAGAGTGTCTGCTTTCCCTCTCTCTTTCCACCACTCCCCACCCCTGTTCATGCTTGCATTCTCTCTCTCTCTCTCAAATAAACAAATAAAATCTTAAAAAAAAAAAAAGCCCACTTCAGCACAGAACATTCTCCAGGATCTGGGGAATGAGGTTTGGGGGAGGAGAAAGGGAGTAGATCTTTAAATCTGAAAAGCAAAACAAAATCCACAAACCTTCTCTGTCCTGTGCTAGAAAGGCAAGTCTGACGATATCTGAGCTTCATGGGGGGTGGAGGGGGGCGGGCACAGGGTCTGAGCCCAGCAGGTGGTGCACCTTTTCTGGGGGCTGCTCCACGGTTTGATGTCAGGCAATGTGCCCTGTTCAGCTTGACGGCTCCCACTTGTCTCAACAGACACCAGACCTGCACTGCTGTCCGCAGTCTACACGGCATGTCAGTCTTAAGCCGTGGAGTAGCACCGTCAGATGTGCCCTGGGAAAAGCCGGCTCTGCCTCCCGTGTGTGTAGAATGGACTGGATGGGGCACGAAGGAGGGTGGCCAAGTGACTGCAAGGAGACCATATTGCTAAAGGATCATTTTTTTAACTTAAAAAAACGCGACTGCCATTTAAATATGAAATGCACACATCTTAAAGATCGTATTGAACTCATCAGTTGAAAGATCCAGTGGGATGTAAAATCCAGTTCAAAGGAGAATTTAAAGAACAGACACAGAGAGAGACAGTCTGGAAAGCTGACGTTACCTTGCTCATAGACACAAAAAGCAGTCTGCCCCAGGACGGAAGTCCATTGCACCTTCTTTGTACAAACCTCATGCGAGTTTCCACGACCAGAAATCCTTTGCATCCCCTTTGTAAGTTACCTTCTGTCTCTACAGGGTTGCAGTAATGCACTCCTAGCCTTCCCTGTTTGAAAGTTGGCCACAAATGTCGCTGACAGCCTGGGGCTGCTGCGGTGGTCTTTGCAGACCAGGACTTCTGCGGAGGAACAACGTGTGAAATAGATCCACGTGGGGTCTTGTGGTGGGATTGGGGGGAGAGTCCACAGATCTCCCCCGCTCCCGACAGCGGATCCTGGGACGCCTCAGGAAGCCTGGAGCTCTTCAGAATCCAGTGTGAAACTTGGCCTCAGCATCTCCTACGCTCCCGCCTGCTACCCCGGCTTTCTAGTTTCCTAAATCTTAACGCTCGATTATTGATACACAATTTAAGTGCCATCTCCTGCTTGCAATTTACAACGTTAAGGATGAACCGGGCAATTTTGTTTAAGTTGATTTTTTTTAGTAATCTTGACACTCAGAGTGGGGCTCGAACTCATGATCCTGAGGTCAAGAGTCCCATGCTCTTCTGACAGGGTCAGTCAGGCACCTCATGACCTGTGCAGTTTTTAAGAGGCAATCTAGCATAATGCTTTTAAACACAGACTCTTGGATCAGGCCCTAAACGCCATGACCTCGGGCAAGGTTTTTTTTCTTTTCTTTTCTTTTCTTTTTACGATTTTATTTATTTCTTTGACAGAGAGATAGCCAGTGAGAGAGGGAACACAAGCAGGGGGAGTGGGAGAGGAAGAAGCAGGCTCCCAACAGAGCAGGGAGCCCGGTGCAGGGCTCGATCCCAGGACTCTGGGATCACTCCCTGGGCCAAAGGCAGATGCTTAACGACTGAGCCACACAGGTGCCCCATTTTTTTTTTTTTAAGATTTTATTTATTCATTTGAGAGAGAGTGAGAGAGAGAGAGCACGAGCAGGGGGAGAGGCGGAGGTAGAGGGAGAAGCAGGCTCCCCACTGAGGTGGGAGCCCGACATGGGGCTCGATCCCAGGACCTGGAGATCATGACCTGAGACAAAGGGAGATGCTTAACTGACTGAGCCATCCAGGCTCCCTTCGGGCAGGTTTCTTAATCTCCGCGTGCCTCTGTGTCCTGTGTAAAATGGAGATCATAGCAAGCAGCTCATAGGGTTGCCTTGAGGATGCCCTCCAGGATCCCCTTAGGCTCTCGGAGAGACTGAGGACTGGTTAGCAGAAGGTCCGTGCAGCACCCCTCCTCATGGGAGGTACCAACAGAGTGTAAAATACCGATACTGGTAATTATTATAATTACAAATCTTGTATAGCGCTTGCAAAGAGTATTCTTTGATACTCTGCTCTTTCTTCATAGAGGTGGAGCTAATCCCCCCCCTCGAGCATGGGCTGGGCTCGGCAGCTCACTTTGGAAGGATGGAATATGGCGGAAGGGAAGGTTTTGGACATCCAGGACCAGGTCCTAAGAAGCACCGTGGCCTCCTCCTTTCTCTCTCTCTGGGTTCATTCTGTCTGTGGAGAAGCCAAGAGCCGCGCCGTGAAGACCCTCCAGCGACCCCGTGGAGAAGTCCACATGGTGAAGAACCAAGGCCTCCCACCAACAGCCATGTGAGTGGATCTTGGAAGTGGGTCCTCCTGCCTCCAGTGAGTCACCCGATGCCTGTAACCCTGGTCAACATCTTGACTGTATTTCATGAGAGACCGGGGGCCAGAATCCCCCAGTTAAACTGTTCCAGATCCCCGATCCTCAGAAATCATGTGAGATAATAACATTTTGGGAGGGGTGGGTTTGTTTTTTTTTTTTTTCTTTTTTTGTGACCTCGCTTTCTCAGCCCTTCTTTGGCTGACAGCCTCAGCTGTAGCAGCCATCTGATCACTCTCTAGGTTGTAAGTCCGTCGTATTTTCTGTACCACCCCTTACAACGTAATTTCCTCATTTGTTCATGGTTTAGCAGCTCCGCTATAACGTCAGCTCCACGAGAGCAGGAATAGCTGCTGTCTTTTTCGGAGATGTGTACTCGTTGTCTGGAGCCGTGCCTGGTACGTAGCAGGTGCTCATTGCGTGTTTGCGGGATGAATCGAATGAATGAAGCCTGTATTCTTTCATGGAAGGACCTTTGTTGACCTTCGGATCTCCACAATTCTGAACGCAGTAGCTTGAACGTGATCATGGCTCGGTTAAGATTCCAGGCCAAAAAGACTTTTTGTAAGACAGCAAAGAGGTGAAAAATGAACGGTGGGCATCCCAGAATCCCCCATAAGACACGTGCGAGCTTACTGTTTTCTGCCCCGAGTTTGAGGTCAGTTATTACTCAGTAGTAGGCACCTATTACACGTAACTAGGGCTTTTTTTTTTTCTTTTTTCCTAATAATTGGAAAATAAGTTGCGGACATCAGGACCCTTCAGGTCTAAATACTTTGGCGTGTTTTTCTGAGAACAGTAACACTGAAGAATTTTATCTCAATGTATTAGGAATTATCACACCCAGGAATTCAATATAGATTAAATAACATCTAACACACAGTTTACAAATTTGTCCAATTCTCCCCCAAAATATACCAACAGCTCCCCACTTCGTTTAGAGTAAAGGCCATGAGGCCCTCCACAGTCAGCTCTTACCCCCCACCCATCACCTCTCTGACCTCCTCTCCTACTCTCCCCCTGTTCACTCCCTTCCAGCCCCACCTCCACGCTCCTCCACCACCCAGCGCCCACTCCTACCTCACAGCCTGTGCCCTTGCTCTTCCCTGTGTGCACAATTCCCTCTCACCTCCTTAAAGTCTTGGCTCAAATGTCTCCGATGTCTCCTCCTCCATGGGGCCCACCGTAGTTACCCATTCTCTAATTGCAATCCCCACCCCTGGCACTCCCATCCCCTGGCCCTGTAGGTTTTTCTCCGTAAACTATCCTCTTGGAACATATTGCAGGATTTGCTTGTTGATTTCGAATAGCGTGCATTTCCTCTGCTAGAACGTGAGCCCCATGAAGACGGGGGTTGTCAGCCGAGTTCGCTGCAACCTTCCCCTGCCTAGACCCGTGCCTGGTGCAAACATCAGCGGGCGTTTGTAGGATCGGTGAGCGAACGAATGAAGGAGCAAGCCCAGAGAAATGCCTCCCCCAGGCACTGGCAAAGGGGACACTGGGCAGCGTGATGATAATGAGCTGAATGCCACCCCTGCTGGAGAGCTTGGCCATATTTTGGGGAGACCCAGACACAGTGAGAGCGAGCCTCGCCAGCCAGAGAGGGACTGAGGGACAACGGTGTGTGGTGGACATCTTACTCTGGCCACCACGACGTTCTGTCTCATATCCTGCATCTCAGAATATCGTTCTTACCTCTGAACATTTTTAGACTCTCCTTTAGGAAAGAGTTAATAACTCTAATAATCCCTGGCATGTCATATCGAATGCTCCCCACGGAACGGTCATGATGCCAAACCCTTTAAACCCAGTGTCTCAAACGTAATCCTCTCCACAATTCTACAAGGCGGGTTTTACTGTAAATCTCATTTTCTGGACAAAGATGATTCAGAGGTTTAACGGACTT
The DNA here is from genome assembly GCF_024610735.1 of Ursus americanus. Classification (NCBI taxonomy): domain Eukaryota; kingdom Metazoa; phylum Chordata; class Mammalia; order Carnivora; family Ursidae; genus Ursus; species Ursus americanus. The sequence continues at coordinate 63,542,874 of NC_142140.1, read as the reverse complement.
TTAAAATTCATATTTAGTTCGCTGACCTTACAATTCAAAACATCTAAGCTCTTCCTTAAGCTTCGGCTTACAACTCTTATTCTATTTCTGTCCAACGTATTTTAACCATCACTTCTGAAAGGAGCTTGAACGTGTGATCCAGCGACAAAGTTAAACTCCCTTAAACATTTTAAATTGGATGTAAACATTTATTGTGTTCGGTTTCCTCTTAAGTACTTTCACGGTCTGACGAGACAAAATCTTTCCAAGTATTTAGATTATTCAGCCAAAAAATTTAAACTTAAAAATATGGTGAACTTTGCGTTCTCATAAACATTCCAATATTAGATGTAAGTTTAAGAAATTTGCAGTTCAAAATTGTAAATCTGAATCAACGACGTACTTGTTCCTTTTCCACTGGAATTCCAAGAATTTATTTTCAAGTTTGTTTATAAGTAATTTGTAGGCCCAAAGTGGGGTTCGAACTGATGACCCCGAGATCAAGAGTCGCGTGCTCTTCTGATGGGGCCAGCTGGTGTCCCGGAATTCCAAGATTTTGACTCTAAATAGGCCAAATCCTATTGAGCCCTAAATACAGAAATACCAAATGTGCATAGATTCTTTTACAGAAAAATATTAATGCCATGACTTGGATTCCCTTAAACTATCTAAACTTAATTTTAAATCTTTAACGATCTCACTCACCAAGGAAACTGTCATCTTCGTTTCACGCCATTTTGGGTGTTGCCTTCCCGACCCTTCTGAGATTCTAGAACTTCTCCTCTGCCCCATCACTGCTGTGTCGGTGACCCCAGAATCCAAAGGAGGTGTCATGTGGCCTGGGGTGCCTCCCTCTGAGTTAGGTGTCCCACCCGCACCCAGGAAACGCTGCCGCCCGATTTCATTCTGCATGTTTTTGCGTCTTCGGATGAGTCAAGCCATTTCTATCTTTGAACCAGACGGAATCCTGCATTCTTTCATACTTCAGCAGCGCCTTTGGACCAGGCAAGCCGTAGAGACGAGAAACTGATACCTGGTTGAATCACGGCTTAGGAATCAGTTATTTTTTCATCTAGTGGTGGAACTTTAGGCATCCGTCAACAATGGGAAGGGACTTGGGCTGGGTCATTGGCTCCCTCCCAGGTCTATGACCTCACACCCCGTCCTTCTGCGGCCTGGGAGGTCAGCCAGCTCTCGGGGCAGGAAATTGGGAGGCTTCCTTCGAGAGTCCTGAGTTGGCTTCTCTCCTGCCCTAAAGGATAAAGTTCACACAGATGGGACCAGAAGACACAGAAGCAGAAGGATGGCAGCCAGATAGAGGAAACCCAGAGGTGCCCGAGTCCACCTTTATTGATCTCCTTTTCAATTCCAATAAGTCTGCTGAGGCTGATAGAGCAGGTGGCATTGCTCCCAGTTTTTATTCATTCGACAAATATTTCTTGCTCATGTATCATGGGCAAGGTCTTGCCTTCAAGGAGCTCACCGTCTCCAGAGGAAACCAGCAGCCGGAGCTGGGGTTGAATGTAACCTACATCACAGGAGGGCATTGATAAAGGCAGTGGGCATGGGGAGGGAGACTGATCTCCCTCTGGTGGAGGGAGATCAGAGAAGGCTTCCTGAAGGAGGGGACCTTTGATATTCAGCTGTGTTTACTGGGCACCTCCTATATGCCGGTGGAATTTGGGGATGACCAAGAAAGAACTAAGCAAGATAATTGCAGGTTGCAGGGAGCTAACATTTACTGAGAGCATACGACCTGCTGACACTGTTCTAGTGCTTTCCCTGGACGGACAGATTTGATCCTCCCAGCCCTCTGTGAGGCAGGAAACCATCAACATCCCCATCTTTATCATACCGCCATTTGGCAGATTCAGGCAGAGCTCAGGTTAGCCCGGCTGAGGCTGAGGCTGAGGCTGGAGGACCACGATGGCTTTGTCACATGGCCAGGATCTCCGGGTGGGCATGAGCTGGGGCACTTCAGCCGTCCCCCACGTGACCTCGGTCTTCGGCAGGAGAGCGCAGACTTCTTGACCCAGGGGCCGGCTGGCTTCCCAGAATGCAGGCGTGGAAGCCACAAGTGACACAGCATCACATCCGCCACATCCAGCGGGTCAGTGACGCTCACAGACGCAGCCCGGGTTCCAGGGGAAGGGAGGTCAACAAGCAGGGAGCATCAGAGTCACACTGCAAAGGACATGCAGTTTGGAAGGAATGGCTCCGGTCGTCTTTGGAAGCGGTCTCACGCAGACACGGGGCTCAAATCACTTTGCTCAAGGTCATACTGCTAATAACGAGGCCATGGGCGGTCAGCAGGGTATAGGTGAGACCTGCAGAAATGGGGAGAAGGACATTTGGGGTACAATGAAGCATGTGTGTGAGGACCCAGAGACACGAACACTTGGAGGGTTGTTCCGTCTGCTGGTAGATAAGAACGAGGAGAAAAAGCGAGGCTGGGGTCAGACCGTGGGTGGTCTTGGGATCCAGGCTAGGCAGACTGGGCTTGCCCCTGTAGGCGGTAGGAAGCTATGAAAAGGTCTGGAGCGGGAGACTACCTCATCCCGGACTGCGCTCTCGGGAGACTGGGAGATCGGCAGCCCAGTAAATGCGGACCCGCTGCGGGGGTGATGCCATCTGACCTGCATAGCATAGGGCGGAGGAGAGGGGCGGGTACGAATGCAGGAAACATCAGGGGGTGGGTCTGCCCTGACCCGGTAACTTGGTATTTTGCAGGTGAGGAAGTCGTGGCTTGGGAGGTCAGCGCTCCAGGATCTCTTAGCAAAGCAACGAGCAAAAGCAGAAGGTAAGAGGCCAGGGGTGAAAGTGTAAGTGGAGGGTGGGGCCCCAGACTCCAGGTCTTTGGACCCCGAGTCCATTCAGGCCCACTGGGAGTCTTGTGGTAGAAAGCAGGAAAGTTGGGGCTCCGTTGACTTTTCTGCGGGGCACAAGGGCATCAACCCGGTATGGGAGTCAGTCTGGTGCACTGTGCAAGGAGGGCATGACCCGGCTTGAACCAACAGAAAAAGCCCTCCCCGGTGGGTGACAGGCACTCTTCCCTCCACAGGGAGTGGGGCCTGGGCCAGCCGGGGTTGGATGGCGGCTGGGTGCGGACTGGGACATGGAAGCTTCCATTTTGCCGGCTCCACACATACCCGGAGTTGCTGTGAGGGTCTTTCCAAGGAATAAACATTTTTTAAAGCAGCAGGGAAGAGAGGAGGGGGCAGGGGGGTGAGAAATGCAGTTCTTTCAAAGCTCTTACTTTGAAAAGACAGAGTTTAAAAAAAAAAACCACCACAACCCAGGAAAGAGCCTGGTTGATCTCATTCTTAGCATCTCTGGCTGAAAGGGGGCTCCCCACCCCCTCCGTACTGGTCGCTCCCTGGGATCTGTATCTTCTATTCTTCTGACACACTTCGTGCGGGGAGAGCTCGATTTGGCTCCCTCCAAAATTGGACTCTAAATTTAGAACTGGCCTCAAAACTTCTGATCTTTGAGCTCTACTTGTCTGGCTTGGCCTGGCCCGCGACAGCCACCTCTTATCACCATTCATGTTCTTGCTGTTTGGTTCTCCAGTTGTCTTAGAAACAGGAATTGGTATGATGGGTCGTGGCCAAGAAACAGCAGCCAGAGCCCACCAGTGTCCCCAGGGAAGGACCTGGTCCCCGTTCTCCTTGTAAATAACTGTTCTCTCTGAGCAGAAAATGTTTCGCCCCCCCTGCCTCGGAGCTGGGCCCCCTGGGCGCGTTCCAAATTCCTCCGGTCTCTCTCCCATCTGTGGCAAGCTCCTTCCCTGTCTTCTCATCTCTGCAATCACCAGAAAGGGGAGGAAGCCATTCTTGGTTTGCTCCTCAGCCAGCTGCTTGCCATCTGGACTCAGGCCTATTAACCCCCGACCTTCAGCCATAACCCTTCCTGTCACCTCCTTCCACGTGGCCACATTGGGAGATGGAGCCAAGGGACCTCCTAATCCCCAGCCGGCGGCCTTTCACTTGGCCCGTTCTAGCCAAGGAGGCGCCATCTTCCTCAGAGCCCAGCGCCGTCCCTGTGATACGCAGCAGGCGGCTGGTTCTGGGCTCTGGGCTGTGCCCTCACCACCATACCGCACCTCCACACGTCTTTGGGCAAGTCACTTGACTTCATAGCTGAGCCTGTTTTGCCCCATTTAAAATGCAGAGTGGAATGAGTGGGCGTCTAACCCCACAGTGCACCCCACTTAAAACAACCCATGCCTCTGTGAACGTGACCATTTTTGCCAGAGACATGGTCCTGTTTGCATTAAAGAGAGGAGCGTCACCCAGTGTCATCCTCACAACCCTGAGAACAACGGTCACGGGACATATTAGAGTTCCAGCATCCCTCGATGAAACCCAGAGGCCATAACCCCCCAGACTCAACTCGGAATGATTCTGCAGGAGGCCAAACCCATCTGGATCTCATCTGCAATCTTTCTGAGGGTCCACAGAATCCTAGAGACGAAAGCTAACCCCTCTAGAGCAGTGTTTCCTGCATCGCTCTCCATGGAACATAGGATCGCAGGTGGCCTTGGCCTTCGTCAGCCTGTTGTCCAGTAAGTTTGGGGGAAGCTGGATTTCTTTACTCTGCAGGATTGCTCAGAGGCTTTCAAAGTCTGATGGGCCCCGACTAGAGAGCCACAGACATTCCGCTTACCCTTCATAGCAGCGTTTGTTTCTGCCATTTTGCTATTTCCGTTTTATGGATCAGAAAATGAGGCTCAGAGAGGTTAAGTGACTTGCCCAGGGTCCCACAGCTTGGAAGTGGAAGGAGTTGGGATCTGAATCTAGAGCCCACGTTCCTAACACACGATTACATTTTCATCCCATGTGAGTAAGTTCCAGAAGGAAGTTACTGGCCCCAGAAGGCTGCCTTTGTCCCAGCTGACACATCTCAGAGAAAACAGAACAAAGGGCAGGTTTGGGGGAAGGAGAGGGGACCGTAAGGGGACACGTTATGTGTATGTAAAATCAGGTATAAGGGCCTGTGGCTGGTTCCGGGGCCTGGGGACTCACAGACGTCTACAATGCTCCTCACCACGGGGACCGGTCCCTGGAGCAGTCAGGTGGAGGTCCTCTTCACAAGGAAGATACACAAAGACTCGTGGAGGTTCCGAGATGTCCGTTCCAGGAACATGCGTTGTGCATGCAGATTTGTACCGCACATCAGCCCTCCCCGACAGAGCCCCTGGGCGGCCGGTCCGCTCCGTGGGAATTCTGAAAGACTGGAATATTCATCACTTGTTCATGCTTCCATTTCCCTACGAGGCACTGATCGAAGAGAGCGCCCTGCACGAGAGACACAGTAGCAAGAGGATCTATCGCTCTGGTTCTCAAGGAGAGACGGAACGAAAATAATGCTCACAAGTGGTTGAGTTACAACCGAAGTAAGTTCTCTGAAGGGAAAGAACGTGGTTCTATGTATGTAGCAAAGAACGTGATCCCAGCCAAACTATGGAAAGAGCTCAGATGTCCATCGACAGATGAAGGGATAAAGAAGAGGTGGTACATATATACCATGGATATGGTATATATGGAATGGAATATTATTCAGCCATCAAAAAGAGTGGAATCTTGCCATTTGCAATGACGTAGATGGAACTAGAGGGTATTATGCTGAGCGAAATAAGTCAGTCAGAGAAAGACAAATACCATATGATCTCACTCATGTGGAATTTAAGAAACAAAACAGAGGAGCACAGGGCAAGAGAGGGAAAAATAAAATCAGATGAAATCAGAGAGAGACAAACCATAAGAGACTCTTAATCACAGGGAACACACTGAGGGTTGCTGGAAGGGAGGAGGTGGGGGGATGGGGTTACTGGGTGTTGGGCATTGAGGAGGGAATGTGATGTAATGAGCACCGGGTGTTATGTGGAACTGATGAATCACTAAACTCTACCCCTGAAACGAATGTTACACTATCTGTTAATTAATTGAATTTACATAAAATTAAATTTAGAAACAAAAAAACAAAGGAACGTGACCCAGTTTAGGGAGACATGTGTCCCTGGAGGGAGACTAGTCACCCGTCCCTTCAGGAGGCTCTCTTGCAAAGAACATAGTTGGCTGCCACACCTTCAGATCAGCCCCAGTGTTCACACACCATAACTACTCCCTCCCTGGGTAGCTCCTAGCCAATGACCGAGCACAGTGGGGACACTGAGGCTGGGCCAGCCTGCTGGCAGGGACACTCTCGAGGCTGCAGTGTGGTCCGAAGCTGGTCCCTCCCTCTCTCCTCCCTACCTTCACCTTGCCCCCTTCACATCATTTGGGCACCTGCTTCTTGTTGAAAAACATAATTGAACCGAGTATATTTGAAAGATCTTATTGGCTTTAGTCAACAATTTATGAGTCAGGCAGCATCCCATTTCGCAGATAGAAAGGAGCTCCGAGTTGCTGTACAAAAGGAAAGACTTTTATGCGCGGAGGAGAGCAGGAGAAAGGAAGTTCTGCTGGCAAAACAGCAGGTTGGTTATTTCAAGGTCGCTTTTTAACAGATGGATGGGGTCTACCAGGCCGATGACCCAACTAGTGCCAGTCGGGTGATTCTTGACTGGTTCAAGATTCCATTTCTGGGAGAACCAAGACTGTAATTAAGTTAAATCTTGGTTTGATGACGTGGGGCTTAGCATAAACGACTCCATTTGGAGCCTCTTGTTTTTAAGACAAGGAAAATTAGGAAATAAATATTTTGGAGCTGAATGATAAATGAAAATATAATCTATCATAATTTGTGGTATACAGCTCAAGGAGTTCTTAAGGGAGAATATTTAGCTTTATTAGAAAAGATGAAAGATATAAAATCAATGGTCTGAGATCCCACTTCAAGCTAGAGGAAGAAGAGCAAAGTCAACCCACAGTCAGTAGAAGGAAGGAAGGACATAATGATAAGTGCAAATATTTGTGACACAGAAAACAGATAAACAGAAAAGTAAGAAAGCCAAAAGTTGGGGGCACCTGGGTGGCACAGTGGTTAAGCGTCTGCCTTCGGCTCAGGGCTTGATCCCAGCATTCTGGGATCGAGCCCCACATCGGGCTCCTCCGCTAGGAGCCTGCTTCTTCCTCTCCCACTCCCCCTGCTTGTGTTCCCTCTCTCGCTGGCTGTCTCTATCCTGTCGAATAAATAAATAAAATCTTAAAAAAAAAAAAAAGAAAGAAAGAAAGTCAAAAGTTGAGTCATCGAAAATATCAAGAAAATTGGTAAATTCCTAACTAGATTAAGGACAGAGAGGGAGAATTATGCATATAAGAAATAAAAGAAGATATCACCCCAGAGCCTATAATAAAAATAAGCAGAACAATAAGCATTGTGAACAATTTCACACCAATAAATTTGACAACATAGATAAGTGGACAAATGGCTTAACCGTTTACAATTTGCCAAAATTGATACAAGATGAAATTGAAAATCCAAATGGTTCTATCTGTTAAAGAAACCGAATTCATTGTCAAAACCCTTCCCACAAAAACAAACCAAACCAACCAACCAACCAAACACCTTTAAGCCCAGATAGTTTTACTGGTGAATTCTATCAAATATTTAAGGAAGAAATAAACACTAAACTTACGCTAACTGTCAGAAAAATATAAAACAGGAGGGGACACTTTCCAATTCATTTTATGAGGCTAGCAATTCCCTGACACCAAAACTTAAGACATTATAAGTAGATAGATGGATGGACGGATGGACGGACGGATGGATGGGTAGATGGGTAGATGGGTGGATAGAATCCAGATCTCCGTACGTATCTCAATTCAGTAAGATTTATTTCTTACTATGCCATATATCCAAAATAGATCATCAGGAAGGCTTTGCTTATCGTAGACTCTCAGGGACCGGGCCAATGAAACATCCATCTCAACACGTGCTTTCACTAGGATCAAGACAGAGAAATGAGACATGGTAAATGGCATGCTTATTATTTTTTTTTAAGAGAGCATGTGAGCAGGTCTGGGTGGGGGAGAGGCAGAGGGTAAGGGAGAGAGAATCTTAAGCAGACTCCACACCCAGCACGGAGCCCAATGTGGGGCTTGATCTCATAACCCTGGGATCATGACCTGAGCCAAAATCAAGAGTCAGACACTCAATGGACTGAGCCAGCCAGGTGCCCCTGCATACTGATTCTTAAAGCTTCTCTTCTGAAATAACATATTTCACTTGTGTTCGTACTCACGACCATGTCCCAAGGAGATGGGCAAGTCCTAACATGTTCTCTGCAGGGGAGGAGAAGGGACGGTGACCATCCCAGGAGTCATAGGCGTATACATAGCAATGGAAGAGCCTAATAACCTAATGTGAATGACCTGCGCAGGGAGAGAGGACAGCGTGGACCACACGGGGGCCTTGGGGCCTGGCCTTGAGAAATGCCACCAGCCTGAGCGAGGGGATGAGCCTGTGAAAGAGGCTGAGATGAAGGAGCAGATGGTTCATGAGGGACCAGATGAGTTCATGAGCAGATGGGTCAACTGCGTCTAAGGTGACTGAGGGGTCGTGTACGATGAGGGTGTGGACCTCTAAGACGTCACTGGTATGCCAGTGGAGTGATGATGGGAGAAGCCAGAGTGAAATAAGAACTGAGTGTGAGGTGGAGAAGTGAACACAGAATAACTTTGGACACCCTTTGAAGACGCTGGCTGGGAAGGGAAGGGGAGCAGTCCCTGGAAGAGAACGTGTGTTCAGAGAGGATTTGTTATTTCAACGGGAGAACCCAGAGAATGTTCAAATGTTGATGGGAAGAGTCTAGTCTGGAAGAAGTGGTTAAATACACAAGAGAAGGGGGTTGGGGATGCGCCATGGGGTTCCTGGAAGGCGGGGCTTGAGGATGGGCAGTGGAGGATGCCGCGAGGGGAGACAAGCCAGCAGAGGAAGCAGGGGAGAGGCTGAGGATGGAGGGAACGCATGGAGAGCAGCAGTGGGAGGGAGAAAGTCTGCAGCTCCACCTTGGTGGTCCCTGGGGTGGCTTCCCTTCTGCCTCTGGTCCTTCTGTGTCCTTCCAACTCTATTTTTCTTGAAAATATTTCATTCGTTCCGCAAATCTTCATGGGGCATCTGCTGTGTGCCAAGCCTGGCCCTGAGCATTGCACAATGAGCAGTCAACAGGACAGACACCAGCCTTGTCCTCAGAATCTCTTCCCGAATCCAAAGAAGCCAAGTGGCCCAACCCCTTCGGCAAGGCAGGTGCCCTCGATCGGAACCGACGAGATAGCGGCAAGTAGACATAACAGCTGTGGGGGGACAGAGGGAAATGGACTTCCCGTAACAGGAAGAGGACAATGGCACAGGGTCAGTCATCAGGAAAGTCTTGGGGACTTTGGGGGAAAGAGGGTGTGTGTCCAGTTATGTCTCTGGGGCAACTCGATGCGGAGAATCACTCTGGGCTTTGAGCATGTTGTGATGTGTACCGTGAGTGTGGTTGACCGTGCGTGTGCAAAGACAGACAGACCAACAAAGTGACACCCTTGTAAGAGGCATGCCCGTTCCGATTTATTGTGGCTGTTTTCCACTTTCGTTGTAGACATTTGAACACACACATGCAGAAAGGGACAGAATAGTGCAGTGAACCTCCAAGACCCATCGTTCTCTCTCAGACTGACCTCTTTCTCCCCCAAACTCCTCTGACCTGCCCGCGCCTGCCCTCTGCCTACTCGTCCTGCTCTTTCTTGTAAAATCTTGGTTTCGGCTATTCCTGAAACCAGTACTATTTCTCTGGGCTTTTCTGTTACGTGAGCCAACAAATTTCCTTCCGTACTTCATTTCAAAGTGAATTTTTTTTCCTTCTGGCAATGGGAAGAATCCTGTCTAATACAAAGACCCAGAGTTTAGTCCCGCCCAACCTTATCTGCCTGTCACCCTGGGCCCAAGCACCCTTGCAAGGGCATCCATGGCTTCGCTTCGTTATCTATGGCTGCATACCAAATTACCCCAGACTTGGTGACCATGGTAACCAGCCTCTAAGATGGCCCTTAAAGACCCTCGCTTCCTGGTAATCATGGCCTGTGTAGTCCCCTCCCATATCCTATCAAGGTTGCTCGGTGAGGCCAGCAGAATACGGTGGAGGTGATGATGTGTGACTTCCAGTCTGGGTCATAAGAGACGCTGACCTTTGCCCCTTGTTCCCGCTGGGCATATCCCAAATGAACACAGAGGAGGGGGCCCGGCCTACCCCTGGGCAGCCAAGGAGGGCTTCCTGGAGGAAGCAACAATTTGAACCATACCCTAAAATCTTATTCTCCTCTTTGACTGCTCAGGGGTCTCGGGTCTCTGAAGGCATGGTCGGTGATGACACTCACCCCTCAGGACAGGCTTTCATGCCTTCTAGGATGTCCAGGGACACATCTGGTCAGTGTATGCACCCTGGAGGGCAGAAAGCCGGGCAGGGCTCCCAGACCCTATTTTCCTGTAGGGCCATGCCAGAGCAGCTTCTCAGGGACCTCTGGTGGCCAGTGTCCCAGCCTCTGTGGTCGCTCGGAGAAGGGGAGCTAAAGGAGGGGCCAGGAGTGAAGACTGTCAGAAAGTGGGTGTTGACTCCCCCCCCACACACACACACACAACACCACCCTGCACACAGACACACACATCCTGAGCTGAGCTGGTCAGTGGCGGGAGGCTGAGCTAGTAGCCTCTGCTCAGGCCCCCCACCCCCACCCCACCTCTGCTGACCAGCTGTCTCCATTCCTGTCTGTGCCTGCCCCAAAGGGGGAGCCCGCAGGAGCCTGCTAGAATGTCGGTCCCCTTCCAACAACCTCGGCTCTCCCGCCCACGCGCCCGGCGTCCTGGCAGAGTGCCTTCCCCAGGCCTGCTTCTCTCCCTGGTTCTCATTTGTACTTCCTTGTCCCCTTCTTCCCTTCCGCTACATGTGCTTGGGGTTGTGACGGTCCAACGAGTAGGCACGAGCATGCGTCTCTGCGCATATTCCTGTGTGCGCGGGTGTGCGTGTGCGCGGTGTACTGGATCTGGGGCGTGGGCGCAGATGCGACAGGAGGCTGGGAGGTAGGCAGAGGTCCAGACCCTTTAGCACCTCCTGGAAAAGGCTCCCTGCTCTGGCCTCTGCCCACATCTCCCCACACTCGCAGGGCTCTTGCTCTTTCTCCTTAGCCTGGACTTTCTGCTCTCAGTCCCCAGCCACTGTTAAGCAAACTAGTGTTTGTCCTCCTCCCAGGACCCTCCTCGGGCCCCTGGGCTGTGTGTCCCCTGACAGCAATGCCCGAGGACTCATCTCTGCCCCCGGGTGAACTGCTGGGGGCCACGCCCTCCCCTGAACTGGTCACCTTCCCCCAGCACCCAGCACTAGCGTCTGGCCCAGAGCGGGACCTCGGTGCACCGGGCTAAGCCCAGCCACGCGGTTTGGCTGCTGCAGACAGGGCAGAGGGAAAGAAAGAATTAGAGAAGGTTAAAAAAAATTTTTTTTCTTTCCCCCAGCTAAACAGTCGAGCCTAAACTTTCTCCTGGTGGGTTAAGGTCAAGGGAATTGTAGAGATGTCTTGAGGAATGAGGGTTCACGATATTCTTGGAATTGGGGGTGACTGTATCCCCCGCCCCGTTACCCACATACGCACTGACACCACACTAGGCTGTTTTCCGGAAAGAATGTGGGTTTATCACTCAACTTCTAATCTTCCTGGTTTAGGGCCAGTATCAAACACCCCGCAGCAGCTCCGAGCCTCCCCTAATCATCCTCCCCACCCCAAACACGCGGAGGCCCCGCCCCCTGAGCCCCCTCCGCATCCCCAGCCAATCGCTGAGCTGCTGGGGTTTCCGGAGCCAGGGTGGGGGGCGGGAGGCAGGGAGTCGGCCTGGGAGGGGTTTCCAGCCAGGCAGGCTGCATGCTCCGGGGGCTGACGCAATTGGAGAATTTGGCTTCTTTTTATCACATATATCATTTTGCCATATATGGTCACCGAGAGCTACTGGCTGCGAGGCTCGGGCCCAGATGGTGGGCTCCCAGAGTGAAATGAGCTACATACCAGCCCAGAACAAACAGACCATCGCTCACTCCGCCGGACAGGTGGGTGGGCTGAGAGAGGGGTTATATATAGTTCTGGTCACATTCCTTCGCTAACGCATGTTGGCCCCCAAATGCGCAAACAATCTCCATTTCTGGCTCTTTTTACTGAATTTGCTAATTGCTATTCTTCTATAACCAAGGGAACGAAAAAAATTCCAGGAGGAATGTGGGGGAAGAGATCCGCTGGCTATTTCCCTTCCTTGATCCCGTGACCCTCCCCCCTCCCGCCTCCTCTCCCCTTCTTCCCTCATAGCCCCCTGAAATCTTTCCCATCCCTCTGCTGGCTCTCCTCAGTTTGTGCCCTGGCCAGAATCCCCTTCTTCCCTGCACCCCTCCAGCCCAGGTGAGGCTGGCCAGGATTCAAAGTGGGCAGCCGCCGCAGACACGATCCCCGAGCTCCCAGAACCTGTCCTGGCCTGAGGTTGGAGATCCATCTTCCCGAGCAAGAGATGTTGCCCAGGCCTCCCAAGGACCTGAATCAGGTAGTTACAGGGGCAGAACAGAGAGCCAACCCCCCGGGATTCCAAGAGACTCGAATGAATATCGGGGATCCCCCAGAGCCACCGTGGGGACTTCACTTTCTCCTTCCAGCCCAAGGTGGCAGGATTTCTGAGGTTCACACCGCCAGCCCGGATCTCCGGAGCCCCAGGGTCAGGTCACAGGGGGCGTGTTTACCGGCCAGGGTGATGGCCCAAGCCTAAAGTGAAGACGCACGGACCAAGGTCAGACCAGCCCTTGAGTGGTGGGCACAAGCTGGAGGGTGTTCACGGGAGCAGCTGAACCTTCAACGCGAAGGGCGAGGAAGACAGCCCCTCGCACGGTGTCCAGCCCCTCTAGTGTCCAGAGGCCAGCCTCAGAGCACGCTCTAGGTAAAGGGTGGCTTTGGTGCCCCTTGCCTCCTAATTTGCTCCAAGTAATAAAGACTGGTTCTTCCAGGACCGCATGTCCTGAGCCTTGGGTAACAGGGGGTGCTCAGTCCTGCTGACATGAGAAAGCCAAGGCAAGTGTTATAAACTGCTGGTGTCCAAGCCCTGCACCTTCCAACGTAACAGTCTGGGGTAGGTCTCAGGCCCGGGCTGCGATCTCTATCTATCCCCCCCCCCAAGCTTCCCGGGTGATCGGATGTGTGCACGGCTACAGAGCAAGCTGGCTCTTCCTGGGGCATCTGACTCGAGCCCACCCGCTCCTGATCCCCCAGCCTGGACCAGCCTCAGGTCCCCCAAGCAAAGCCAGGAAGGATGAGCCCTGGTCTGGGAGTTAGAATCCTGACTCCCACCCATCTCTGCCCTGAATTTCCAGAGCCCCCTCCTCAGCACTCCTAATTTCTTAAAACCCCCGTCTCTTCAACCACAGAATCTGGAGCTGGAGAAGTTTTCTAAAGACCAGTGGGATGATTTACATAGTGGTAATGCTGCTGAACAATTACTGCGCCCCCACACGATGCTGGCTGCTGAAGACGTGTCATGTCATGTTCTAATCTGCCCACTTTAAAGATGAGAGAACTGAGGCGGAGGGAAGCGAAATCACTTGGCCAAGTTCCCACCAACACTACCTACGTGCTGGAACAGGAATATAATTCAAGAGCTTACATGCCTAAGCCCCACCATCGGTGTAAGCGCTAGACTTGTTGCTCGTTGTCTTTTCGGGGAAGTCAAGGCTAACCCAGACAAAACCCGCTCTGGGAGGATGCTCGAGGTCGTGCAGAGAAATGCCGTGGGCACGCTCCTCGGTTTTGGCACACGCGGCATGGTGTCTCCCCCCGCCCTCCGCCGTTTGTTGCCAGCCAGGTGGGTTTCAAAGCTTGCTTCGCCGCTTAATAAATAGTGGTGGGTCCAAAGATGAGGTGACATCGGCCAGCTGAGAGAGGACAGCGACCCTCTCTGCCCAGCAGAAAGGAAAGAAAAAAAAAAACCAAAGGACGATGGCCGAGTGCACAGGGGCTTGTCGCCAACCCAGAAAGTTGGGAGCGTGTGGGTGCAGTCTCTCTGCGTCCTGCCACTCCTCTCTCTATCTGCTTTCCAGCAAAACCAGAAGGAGGAGGAATCAGAGCTTGGAAGAGGGTTGGTGGTGAGGTTAGTGTCACGAGGGAGTGAGGGCAGACGCAGCGAGCCGGGGTGTGGGCACTGGGATGAGCGAGCCCAGGGAAAGGCAAGCGGCCAGGTGAGGGAGGCCGGAGGACGCTTTCGCTCCAGTGTCATCTGTTGACCGAACGGACTTGGACGTGAGAGGTGGGAGTTGGAGGGAGGATGATTGCCTTGGAGGTACCCTGCCTGCAAGGAGGGCGGGCAGCCCCAGCCGGACCTGTGTCGGGGCGTCCGCAGTCTGCCTGCAAATCCAGCACCCTTGCTTCTCACTGTTTTTAGGGAGCATATGAACGTACAACGTACGAGTGAAAAATCAAGAAACCCGAGTTTGAAAAACAATACCTGTACAAGGCAAGATACAGAGCAGCCAGTTTTACGAAGGCCAGACTCCCAGGGTTCTTGTGCTTCTGCCCCTGCGGTGATTCCAGCTCGAGGCAACCTTGCTTTTTTGCTCCACCAGCTTCATCTGCTGGCCACACTCCCCCTTCCCCTCCCAGGAACCCAGCTCGGCTCTACAGCCAGCCCTGGACTCGCATCCCGGCGTTCAATTCCAACACTTTCTGCAGCGCCCCCGAAGGAGCTGATGGCGGGGCCATGGAGGCAGCCCTGGGGACACCATAGGCTAGGTCTGAAGGTCAGGCCTGAAGGTCAAAGGGGCAGTGCTCGCCCTGGTTCTGACCGTGGGGCTTCTCGCTCCAGGGCGGACGAGGGTCACAGTCCATTATGGAGGATGGGAAATGTCAGCCACAAAGCGCCCCCTGGACTTCGTTCCCTACTTCCCTCCGAGAAGGTAGAAACGGAACCTCGAGAAGAACTCCTATGAAGCTTCTGGAACCAGGTTCACCCAGAGAAGGGAGGTGTTGGCGAGGCCCAGGTGAGGCAGGGTCAGGAATACCAGGCCTGGGAGTGGCTCAGTCTCCATATACGCTGGTCCTTTTTTTTTTTTTAATTTAATTTATTTATTTGAGAGAGAGAGCACATTGGCGGGGGGGGAGGTCGGGGGCAGAGGGAGTGGGAGAAGCAGGGAGCCTGACTCAGGGCTCCATCCCAGGACCCCGATATCTTGACCTGAGCCGAAGACAGATACTTAACTGCTGAGCCAGCCAGGCATGTGTGTCCCCCCCCCCCCGCCCCGTCATTTAAAATGTCTTCACAGGGCGCCTGGCGGGCTCAGAAGAAGCAAGAGACTCTTGGGGCGCCTGGGTGGCACAGCGGTTAAGCGTCTGCCTTCGGCTCAGGGCGTGATCCCAGCATTATGGGATCGAGCCCCACATCAGGCTCCTCTGCTATGAGCCTGCTTCTTCCTCTCCCACTCCCCCTGCTGTGTTCCCTCTCTTGCTGGCTGTCTCTATCTCTGTCGAATAAATAAATAAAATCTTTAAAAAAGAAAAAAGAAAAAGAAGTTAAAAATTGAGGGGCGCCTGGGTGGCACAGCGGTTAAGCGTCTGCCTTCGGCTCAGGGCGTGATCCCGGCGTTGTGGGATCAAGCCCCACATCAGGCTCTTCCGCTATGAGCCTGCTTCTTCCTCTCCCACTCCCCCTGCTTGTGTTCCCTCTCTCACTGGCTGTCTCTATCTCTGTCAAATAAAAAAAAAAAAAAAAGAAGAAGCATGAGACTCTTGATCTCAAGGCTGTGAGTTCGAGCCCCATGTGGGGTGTAGAGATGACTTAAATAAAACTTAAAAAAAACAATAAGCAAAAAAATCAAAACGTTTTCATTATTGAAATTTTCGAACATCTACAAAAGTGGAGAAAATAGTACAGAGAACCCCCTCGTACCTGCCATCCCGTCTCAATAGTTAGCAACACTCTGGGGGCTCTTGCTCGTCATTCCACTCCATACGTGCTTTGTTGTTGCTTTTTTTTTTTCCTGGAATATTTAAAGGAAATTTCAGATACATTATTTCATCCCTAAATACGTCAGTATTTATCTCTAGCAGATAAGGACTTTTGTGGGGTTTTTTCTTAACACAAGCATCATATCACATCCAACAAAAGTAACAATTCCTTCCTGTGGAACGATCTGCGTTCCGTTTCCTCCAGCTGTCTCCAAAAAATGCCTGTTTGGGGTTGGTTCGAATCCGGGGTCCAAACAAGTTCTGCACTCAACATCAGAGTGACACGTCTCGAGTTTTTTCGCTTAGAACACTTTCTGCTCTCCTGCTCTGGTTTTCATTTCGTTTTGCTGTTGAAGAAACTGGGTCATCTGTCCTACAGAATTTGACACGTGGGCTGACTGCATCCCCGTTTAGTGGTTTAACTGGTCTTCAAGGATAATATCATAAGTTCAGATTCAAAGCCTGGGTGTTCCCAACCCGGGCTGCACAGCACTGTCACCTGGGGAGATGTTAAACATTCCAGAATTCATGCCCTCTCCCCTGGGTATTCTGAATCAGCAAATGTAGGGTAGAGCCCAGGAGCCTCTTTTCTTTTCTTTTTTTTTTTAAGCTGTTCAGTTGATTCTGTGATGCATCCCCTGGCTGAGAACCACTGACTTTTCTCAAAAGGGCTGCTCATTATCTCCAAGGGAGAGAGAGAGGAGGGAAGGGAGGAGGGAGAGGGGGAGGGGGAGGGGAAGGAAGGGGGAGGAAGAGCTGTTGCCGGATAGCTACTGAGCACCTCAGGCTGACTTAGATTGGGATGGCATTATTGAGGGAAAAATAAAAGAAGTTCAACTTGCTGGCTTTTAAAGTTTAGACCAGGGAACCCAAACTCGGATTGTAATAAAGCAACGGACTTCAAGTCCAAGACCTAACCCATGTTTCAGTGCTCTGTCCCCCAAGCAAACATAATCTGGGAGATACCAGGTTATGGTGGGAATAAGGAAGAGTGGGGAGTCCAAACGTCTCCCCACATTGGGGGTCTGCACTTCCATGGGTCCAGTAGGGGCCCATCTTCCTCGGATACTGGGTCCCCTGCCCTGAAGCTGGCTTTCACGTAATCCTGTAGGCCATGTTCACCCTGTGCGAGTCTGTCTGTGAGCTAGAGAGAACTAACGGACAGATAATGCTAATGAGCCAAGACTCTCTGTGACATTCGGCACACAGGCCGAGTCCCTTACGTGGTATATAAAGAAAGCCGTGTTCCGCTCTAAGCAAAAGAAAAGAAAAATAGGGGCGCCTGGGTGGCACAGCGGTTAAGCATCTGCCTTCGGCTCAGGGCGTGATCCCGGCGTTGTGGGATCGAGCCCCACATCAGGCTCCTCCGCTAGGAGCCTGCTTCTTCCTCTCCCACTCCCCCTGCTGTGTTCCCTCTCTCGCTGGCTGTCTCTATCTCTGTGGAATAAATAAATAAAATCTTTAAAAAAAAAGAAAAGAAAAGAAAAATAGCTTCCTTCTGCCCTCTTAAATAAAAGGCCAATAAGTATTTAAAGAATAGCATTTTGGAAGGGTGCTCTTGATGACTGAGTATGAAAATTTCTCATTATTCACAGAGGTGAGTCTGATAGTAGACAAGATTCAAATTGCGGGGGGGGGGAAGCATAAAGGAAAAACGCACAAGTTCGACTCATTAAATATAATGGATTTAGTGCGGCCTTGAAACAAAATGAAGGCAAAGGCAACAGGTTTAGGAGAAGACGTTGGCCACGGTTTTTTCCAAAATAAAGAAAAATCTCCAGACCGATAAGAAAAGTACAAGCAAGTAAGTGGGAAAAATGGGAGCAAGTAATTCACAGGTAAGGATTTCCACGTGGGCCAACGAATAAACACGCGATCGGCCGTAAGAAGAAGTACAAACTAGAACGGCCATAAGAGGCAATTTTTTCACTCCTAAATGGAGCAAAAAGTTCAGTGTGTTCATGGCAGGTGTTGGCCAGAGAGGAAGTGAATTGTCTCGGGTATTACTCATGGAAGGAGCTCCAACCCACTTAAGTGTCCTTCAAACAGGAAATAGTTTTAAATATGTCCATACCATAAACTATTATATAGAATTCTAAAAGGATGAAATGGGTCTGTATGTACAGACATGACGGTGAGTTCTCCAAGATGTAAAGGTGTTAAGTAAAAACAAAAAACGTAGGGGGCGCCTGGGTGGCGCAGTCGTTAAGCGTCTACCTTCGGCTCAGGGCGTGATCCCAGGGTCCTGGGATCGAGCCCCGCATTGGGCTCCCTGCTCTGCTGGAAGCCCGCTTCTTCCTCTCCCACTCCCCCTGCTTGTGTTCCCTCTCTCGCTGGCTGTCTCTCTCTCTCTCTGTCAAATAAATGAATAAATAAAATCCTTAAAAAAAAAAAACACCAAAAAACAAACAAACAAAATCCGTAAAACCTAAAAATTCGCAATTCGGAAAGTAGAATTTAATCCCATTTATGTAAAAAAAAAAAAAAGGTGCCATGTTATATATAGATACACGTATGTATGGAAATGAAGAAAACACACAGCAAATGCATACTGTGGTCACTTCTCGGCAGGGGCTTAGGCTATGAAGGGAGAGCCAAGGAGAATTTTTTGCTTTTTCTGTATGGTTTGCATTTTTTACAGTGGGAATGTTTTTATAAACGTGTAGCATATTAGAAGGAACAAAATAACCGTTACAGAACATAGAAAAAGATGGAAAGCTTCCCAATTCAATTAACAAGACTAGCATAACCCTGATATCAAAACCCAACAACGTTAGCACGAATAAAGAAGACTAGAGATCAATGTCACTTATGGAAAATTCCTACGTACAACATTAGCGAATGGAAGCCAGCAGTATATAAAAAAGCATGACTAAGCAGGGTTCCTTCCAGAATCACCAGGATGGATGAATGTCAGGAAGTCTATTCATACAATCTATCAAGACAATCAGGACCAGCCTCGGGCCACGGCATCAGAGCCCCCCACCCTGACCACCTCCAGCCCTGCTCCCAAAGGGTAAAGGATTCCTCTCAGCCAGGAAGACTTGTCCTGTGTTCCTCCGTCCTGTTAGACCACACTTTCGGTACCAGGACTCCAAAAGTACCTGACCACATGGCCCTGAGTCCATTTCCAGGGTCTACGCCAGCCCTGCCCAGATGTCCCCAAGTCCATTTCCAGGGTCTACACCAGCGTCTTCCCTGATTCCCTGCCCTTGAGGGTGGATCTGGCCTCCAGAGTGGTCCGTGCCCCAAGGGATGGCCTGCGGGTGCGCCTGAGGGATGGCCAAGGTGAGGTTGTTTGTGGGGGATGGCAGTGTAGTAAGGCAGACCTTGGGTGTGAGGGTGGGGGCATCCGCAGCTGTGCACAGGAGCCTCGTGGTGTAGGATGGAGCTGGTGTAGGGAGAGAAGAATGGGGTGGGCGTGGGGGGACCTGCAGCTTGGTCCTTGATCTATGGCCATGGCCTTCCCTCTGCTAGATGGGGTGAGGAGTACCAGGGTAAGGAGGGGTGGAGGAGAGACCCTATGAATTTAGATACTTTGAGGGGGTGGCAGTGGGGACTGCAATTTAAAAATTAGGCACAACTTTTCTGTTACTAAGGAGGGAGCTTGCAATTTCTCTTTGAGGCCAACGGCTTTTTGTCATTGTTTGTCTTGGCAAACCATGCTAGGATTGATGCTCTGTCATGCGAGTATCAAGCAGGTGCCTGGCCACTCTTCTTCTGCAAACTGAGCGGTCCACACAACCTGAATGCATTTGCTAATTGTGGTGGTTTCCTCGAGCCGCACTGCGTGTCTGCTGAATCAGACGTGTAAGGTTGGGCCACTACCCTGGGCTTTTCTATGGAGGGGTGGTTTTGTGTTTATTTTTAAGGGAGATTGACTTCTGGAAATGAGAGTCGAAGGAACAAAGCACCAGAGAAGGTACTCGGAGATTTCTAAGGAGTCTTCTATCTTTAACCTTGTCCCCCCAGTGAATGACTTCTCTCTTTTTAAATAGCTTTATTAAGGGGCGCCTGGGTTGTGCAGTCGGTTAAGTATCTGACTCTTGGTTTCAGCTCAAGTTATGATCTCAGGGTTCTGGGATCGAGCCCCATGTCGGGCTGCTCCGTGCTCAGTGTGGACTCTGCTTGAGATTCTCTCTCTCTCTCTCTCTCTCCCCACCTCCCTCTGACACTCCCTCTCATGCTGTCTCTCTCTTCCTCTAAAATAAAGGATAAAATCTTCAAAAATAAATAAGTAGCTATATTAAGGCATAATTCACCTACCATAGAATTCACCCAACTTAAAGGTACAGTCAGACGAGTTTTAGTAAAATTGATAAAGTTGTACAGCCATCACCAGTGTCCAGTTTTGGAATTTTTCCATCACCCCCAAGATTTATTTTGTGCCTATTTTTTGCAGTCAGTCCTTGCTCCCACTGTCAGCTCCAGGCAACCACTGATCTGCTTTCTGGCTCTCTAGTTGTGTCTTTTCTGGAAATTTCATATCAGTGTAATCAGATTCTATGTAAGCCTATATAGTGTGGCTTCCTTCAGCTGGCATAATATTTCTGCGGCCCCTCTGTGTCGTGGAATACATCAGTACTTCACCCTGACGTCGTGTTTGTACTATTAATGAGTGGTTTTCCACGGCGTGGACAGACCACATTCTGTTTATCCATTCATCAACTGATCAACATTTGGGGTGTTTCCAGGTTTTGACTGTTAATGAAAATCGTTGCTTATTAACTTCTGGTACAGGTCTTGATATGACCGTATGCTTTAATTTGTCTTGGGTGTACACCTGAGAGTAGAATTGTTGAGTCATCTGGTGAGTTTAAGATGTTTAAGAATCTCCAAACTGCTTTCTAAGCGGTCGCGTCATTTCGATTCCCACAAGCAATGGCGGAGGGTTCTAGTTCCTTCACGTGCTCGTCAGCACTTAGTATCATCAGTCAAATGTTGGATCATTGCCATTCTGATGGAACATGTCACTGCTGCTTTAATATGTATTTTCCTAATGTCTAATAATGTTGAGCATCCCTTCTTATGCTCATGTGCCATCCAAATATCTTCTTCAGGGAAGTGTCTACTTAAATCTCTTGCTCATTTTAAAAATTGGGTTATCTTCTTATTAAGAATGATCTGTTGGGGGGTGCCTGGGTGGCGCAGTCGTTAAGTGTCTGCCTTCGGCTCAGGGCGTGATCCCGGCGTTCTGGGATCGAGCCCCACATCAGGCTCCTCCGCTGGGAACCTGCTTCTTCCTCTCCCACTCCCCCTGCTGTGTTCCCTCTCTCACTGGCTGTCTCTCTCTCTCTGTCAAATAAATAAATAAAATATTAAAAAAAAAAAAAAGAATGATCTGTTGGGGCACCTGGGTGGCTCAGTGGGTTAAGCATCCAACTCTTGGTCTCAGCTCAGGTCATGATCTCAGAGTCATGGGATCGAGCCCCACGTCAGGCTCCACGCTGGGTGTGGAGCCTGCTTAAGATTCTCTCCCTCCTTCTGCCCCTCCCCCTCTCTAAAAAAATAATAATAAAATAAAAACATAAATTGTGTCATGATGGGAGAGATGGTGCTCACGAGCGATTCCTTCCTGAGGAATAGTCATCCAGCTCTGGAACTGAGCTTCGATGAGGAAACACCACAGATGAGGTGTGGAGAAAGCTCTGCTGTGGGAGAGGCTGTGGGAAAGGTCTCTGAGAAATCCCTTCCTCCCACACCCAGGTTAGGCACAAAGAGTTAACTGGAAGCCAGTCTGGTCAGGCGAGCCGGACAGGGCCACCCGCCAGGGCACGTGTGGGAAATAGTCTCTCCGCGTCTTTCTCTCTCAGCCCCATGTCCTTCCTTGTCTCTATCATCACTTAGACAGAACCGTCTTCGTCGGTGATTCTGTTTGCGGTAACCTAATGTTAATCAAAGTTTGGGTACGATCAACGGGTTGGATACAATACAACCTTTTTGAAATATCACTCTCAAAAAAAATCTAACTGTCCCTCCGTGTCCCCAAAGGAAGTTCTCTCGTATTCTATGTTTCCCATGGGTTGGTGGCCTTGGACGGATGAGCTCTTTGAGCGGGGATCTCTTTTATTTCTGCAAAGCTGTGTGACTTTCAATGATGGAAGAGAGAACAAGGACTGAGGGCGAGTACAATGTGACCTGGATCGGGTCAGCTGTGAACTGGGTGCTCCACACCCCACACTGGGAATCCCCCAGGGCCACGGCATGAGGGACAAGGTGCCCAGAACTGGGTCTTGAGCCCTGGCCAAGCTTTAAGATCTTCTAGAGGATTGCAGTTCAGAGACCCTGGTAGTGAACGGTGCCTCTTATGTTGTGGGCATTGGCTTTTTCATTCTTCAATGTCCAGGAGGAAGAGAATTGCTAAAGAATTCACCAGGGTATATGGTCACCTCTTATTAGGGAGGGGGTGGGGGTCAGGGATCAGAGGCAAAATTTTTACTAGGTAATTTCAAAGGGTTTGATTTTGCCACAATCTCAAATATACACAAAAGCTG
This sequence comes from Ursus americanus, assembly GCF_024610735.1. Lineage (NCBI taxonomy): Eukaryota > Metazoa > Chordata > Mammalia > Carnivora > Ursidae > Ursus > Ursus americanus. Next base: position 63,520,463 of record NC_142140.1, on the reverse strand, counting down.
CAAGTAGGGTAAAAAAAATTCTTTTTTTTGGCAAGAATGTTGCTGATAGAATGCCTCATCATCCCCGGATACTTCCATGTGGATTCCCTACAACTAGGACCTTCTCCGGCATAGCCGCACCCCCATCAACACAATCAGGAAATTAACATTGCGTACGTTTCCACCATTCACGTTTCACCCAACAGCGTCCTTCCTAAAAATGAAAGAACCCAGTCCATAATCACGTGTGGCTTTTAGTTGTCATGTGCCTTTGGTCTCCTTCCGTCTGGAGCAATCCGCTCAGGTCTCCTCAGCCCTCGCGGTCATAAAGATTCCAGGCCAGTTGTCCTACAGAAGGTCTACAGACGTGGGCGCATCTGATGCTCCCCGCGAGCAGATCGGGGTTCTGAATCTCACGCAGGACCATCACCGAAGGGATGTGTGATCTTCTCGTCATTGCGTTCATACCGGGTGGCATATGATTTTGATTTGTCCTATTACTGATGTCGTCGTTAACTTGAATCACTTCGTTAAGGCGGCATCTGCCAGGATTCTCCTCCGTAAACTTACTCTTTATCCCTTCATAATGAATATTTTGTGGGGACATCCTCTGAGACTATGTAAATGTCCTGTGCCCTCTCAAATTGTCAATGTATTCATTTTTTCACATATAGACTCGGAGTTTCCTATTTTATTACTATTTAGCTTCTTAAACGTTACTTTTTTGGGAACCATTTGAATCTATTAACTATTTTATTTTTTTATAATAATTTTTAATTATGTTAGTCACCATACAGTACATCCCTAGTTTTTGATGTAAAGTTCCATGATTCATTACTTGCGTATAACTATTTGAAAGCTAACTCTTGGGGCGCCTGGGTGGCTCAGTTAGTTAAGCGTCTGCTTTTGGCTCGGGTCATGATCTCAGGACCCTGGGATCGAGTCCTGTATCGGGCTCCCTGCTCAGTGGGGAGTCTGCTTCTCCCTCTCCCTCTGCCCCTCCCCCTGCTTGTGCTCTCTCTCAAATAAATAAACCAAGTCTTCAAAAAGGAAAGAAAATAAAAGCTAACTTTTTTAAAAGAAAGGACCTGAATTCTAAAACTTCCACGGACCGTGTGCCCTCTTCGAATCCGTCATTATCCTTTGGCCAGGCTTAGGGAATGCGCCCCCCCCCCAAAGGTGCCTGAGCATGTGTGTAGGGTAGGGGTGAGTGTGTCATCAACCCCAGTGGGACCCAGGGCTGAAAGCGGGGAGGGGTGTCTCCCCACGTGGCGGTGGGTAGCTGTTACCAGAAGCAGGGAGAATGGAAAGTGGCCATCGAAGAAACAAAATTGGGTATAAAAACAACAAAGCACAGACAACGGGCGATGACTGGGGGGGGCTGGTGTTGGGAAATGGGGGAGATATTGGAACAGAAACGAGTGCCAGCAAGTCAAGCAACAAGAGGGTGCTCAGGGCGGGGAGGGCCTGCCTGCTGGTGTTTGGGGTCACACACTGGGCCACTTTCCGTGAAGTGGGGACCCTAGTGGGGCCAACTGGCCCTGACTGGCCGAGGGGGGCTGTTCGTGGGCAGAGGATCAGATCCTGGGAAAGCCAGACAGTGTCTTCAAAAAAAAAAAAAAAAAAAAAAGCAAACCTGTGTCTTGGTACAAGACTTTCCCTGACGGAACAGCCCCTGTGCTAGCCCAGAGGTGACCATCAGCCCAGCCTCCGACCTTGGCGGAGAGGCTGGTGTGGAGAGCGTTGTCGGCCTCGGGGCTCTTTGGAGACCCCATTTTTTTAAACGCAGGAAGTATCTGCCACATGACATGAGTTATGCTTAATGCCACTTACTCTGTGCCTCTCCCCCAGGCTTTTCTCTCCCCACCTCTCAGCCACAAATCCATGGAGTCTGCTTATCATTCCTCCGTGCACGGATATTTTAGGAAACTGTTTGCATGTTGGCAGCTGTCCCTAGCCTGACCAGAGCACACCTCCGCAGACAGACACATTCTGCAGATTTCTAACAAAGCAAATATGTTGGTTTTGGCGTAGGTTAGCCCCAACTTATCAGACTATATTGCTTGGTTGACTAGGAGAAAATATCTAGGGAAAACACATTTTATGATTTTAATTGTTATTATAGGTACTCTCAAAAAATAAATCTGTGACCTGCAATATATTTCAGCGAAAGTACTCACATCTGGTTCCAATTAGCTGAGGAGTCTGTTGGCTGACTGAGCACGGGAGCCTTTTCTGGAAGTCAGCTCTGTGTCTCAGGGATTTTGTTTTCACCCAGAGAGGCACAGTGGAGACCTTGTTCCAACACAAAGGCATTAACTGTGAGTGTGACCCCTTGCAAACATGGCAGCGCTAACCAAAGGCCTTAACGGGTCAGGATCCCCGTCCCGGAGAACTGAGGCCGGCAAGTGTGAAGGCAAGGGCAGAACGGAGGCAGAGAGAGTTCCAGAACAGCTCTGCAGACTCGTTGCCGTTCCAACCTCCATTCACAACGAGGACCAATGGAAGCTTGGATACAGACCGTGGGGGCACTTCTCACCCTTGTTCTGGGCAAGAGGACAGAATCCAAACACTGCACCACGTTCATTTCCGTCCTGAGCAAGATGGAATCTCTAACAGACATCTCCTGGGATGGTTTGCGTTCTACTCGCAAGATGATAGGAGCTGTTCCAACCTCCATTCACAACGAGGACCAATGGAAGCTTGGATACAGACCGTGGGGGCACTTCTCACCCTTGTTCTGGGCAAGAGGACAGAATCCAAACACTGCACCACGTTCATTTCCGTCCCGAGCAAGATGGAATCTCTAACAGACATCTCCTGGGATGGTTTGTGTTCTACTCGCAAGATGATAGGAGCTCTAATAAGCACAGAGCTACGTCCTGCTTTCTCTGTGGGCAAGATGGCAGAATGAATGGTACATTGGGTAGGATGAAAAGAAGCCAACCAACCAATACTGCACCGGCTCTGAGGAGTCCAGAAAGCACCTGTGACCCGAACACTGGCGCTTGTAAAGTCTGCTGACGTCAGCAGTTTCTAACTAACCGGGTATCACAGCTCCACCCACACCCGTCTCCGTGGGTAGGAAGAACAAGAAAGCTTCAAGTTCCCATTTCTCCCATTCAACACACATTTTCCCCATGGACATTGGGAGCCACGTGGGAAAATACCATCCCGCCAGCTCCTGGGACATGAGTGGGTCTTGCTTGGGGTGACCTTCCGTCCCTCTCTATGTGGCCCTTAGTCCCCTAATCATACCCTTCAGAAAGCCTTTGATGTGTTGCCCCACATGAGCCTCCATGAGCCACTGGATGACTAACGCTTTTTGTCACAAGTAGGGGGCTACTTAGGTGCAGGGATGAATGGGTGCCTCCTGGGATGGAAATGTATGAATAATAATTTTTAAAATAGCCAGCAGTTATGGAGCGCTTACTGTGTGCAAGGCATTGGTCTAAGTGCATCCCAAGGTCCCTTATTCTTGTAGGGGAGGCGCCATGATGATTCCCATTTCACAGGCCGGGAAACAGTTACAAAGACTTGACTGGGGTAACCCAGCTGGTTCCAGAACCATCATCGGTAACACGGTAATAATTCACTTATATTTTATAGGAAAATTCATTGTAAAGTTTGCAAATGACACAAAATACTTAAAAGCATTGAAAATTCCATGAGAATTTTCGGCTCCTGGTCACAGTTCTGGCCTTTTCTATCCTCAGTCTCCTGGTTATTTCTAACCCTGCGTCATCCCTCAACAATGTCCCCTCCTTTCCAAGCTCCAGCCACCCACCCTTATTCAGGCCTGACTCCGTCTGCCCTGAAATCTTGGAATGGCCTCTTCACTGCTCTCCTGGCGTTCTGTTGCTTCTGTGCTCCGACTAAGTCACGCTTCTCTGCCAGATGGAACGAACACAGTACAGCTCTGGCCTGGCCCTGCCCGGCTCACAGCCCACTGATCTCTATGTTCGATGCCTTCCACGGCATCCTCCAGTCAATTTTTCCAGCATTGCCCAGGTGATGCTCTTTGACTCTATGCTTTTTTTTTTTTTTTTTTTTTGGAGGAATGACCGTGAGCCAAAATACAATGGTAGGTGATGGGAAATAAGAATTGGAAGGTCACAGTGCTTGTCCTCAAATTCTTTTTCGTAGCGAGAGGATGAATTTGTAAACAGATGCACAATCATAATCCTAGGAATGTATAAAATACATCTGCCCGGGGCCATCACAGAGGGCTTCCCAGGCAGGGAGCTTTGAGCTGGAAAAACGAGCCACAGTCCCGAGTGGACCAGAAGGACAAGTTGCAGGTGGAGGACACAGGGCCCAGGGACGGGGAGCAGAGTGTGAGTGTGTTTGTGGAAGGACAAGTAGCTAAGCCGAGTGAGAGCATAGGGTTTGATGAGAAATGGAGGAAGTTGAGAAGACAGGAGCCAGATAAGAGCCTTTCGTGATGTGCAGATGTAAGCCCAGCTGCAAACTACGAATGGATTCCAGAGTTCGTCTGGGAAAATAAGTGCGAGGATTGCCAAGAACCCTTTCTAAAGGAGGAGAACGAGGAAAGAAGAAATATTGCTTCGCTGAATATTAAAATATAGCATCACAGTGGTTGGAATTGTGTGGCCCTGGCGAAGATGAGGAAGGGGAAGGAATAGAACAAGAAATAGAGAAACGGGTCCAAGTGTTCATTACCAGACGTTCAGATAGCGTGAATGTGATGTCTCAAGTCAGGATCAAAGTCATGAGTTTCTCAGGACGTGTTGGGACAACTACCTGAACTATTTTGAAAGTTGGTTTCCTATGCTTCTCCATCATTCACAAAATAACTTCTAGATCCGCCCTGTCCGATCGAACTTTCTGTGACAACAGAAATAATGTATATCTGTGGTAGCCACTGGCCACACGTGTATTGAGCACTTGAAATGGGGCTAGTGCACTGAGGAGCTGAACTGCTGATTTTATTTTGTTTTGTTTTATTTTGTTTTATTTTTTAAGATTTTATGTTTAAGTAATCTCGACACCCGACGTGGGGCTTGAACTCACAACCCCGAGATCGAGAGTCATGTGCTCCACCGACGGAGCCGGCCAGGCGCCCCCTGAACTGCTACTTTTATTTTATTATTTTTTTTTAAAGATTTTATTTATTTATTTGACACAGAGAGAGACAGCCAGTGAGAGAGGGAACACAAGCAGGGGAGTGGGAGAGGAAGAAGCAGTCTCCCAGCAGAGGAGCCCGATGTGGGGCTCGATCCCAGAACGCTGGGATCACACCCTGAGCCGAAGGCAGACGCTTAACGACTGCGCCACCCAGGCACCCCCTGAACTGCTACTTTTAATTGGTGGAAATTTAAATAGCCATTTGTGGGCTCGCGGCTGCCATACTGAGGAGTACCGTTCTAGATGGACTAAACGTATAAATATAGGAAAGAAAATAAAGCACTAGAATAAAATATAAGTAAATAGTTATATGATCTTGGGGTATGATCTTCTTTGGTATCGTATCCAAAGCAGACATCATAAAAGAAAACATGGCATTAACTACCTAAAAACATTGCACATCGGAATACATGAAATATACTAGAACGAGTTAAAAGACAACATAATTTACCTCGTATATGACAGATAAAGGGTTCATTTTTTGATACATGATTATAAATTAATAAATCAGTTGTAAATTAATATTGTAATTTTTTTAGATTTTTAAAAAGATTTTATTCATGTATTTGAGAGAGAAAGAGCATGAGCAAGAGAGCACAAGCAGGGGGAGCAGTAGAGGCAGAGGGAGAAGCAGGCTCCCCGCTGAGCAAGGAGCCCGGTGTGGGGCTCAGTCCCAGGACCCCAGGATCATGACCTGAGCTGAAGGCAGACATTTAATGCTCTGAGCCACCCAAGTGCCCCAATATTGTAATTTGATAAAATTGAAGAAGCCTTAAAAAAAAAAGGGTATGAATAAAAAAAAATCGCAGAAGAAGAAATACAAAAGCCTGGTAAATATGAAAAACCTTCAACCACACCAATAATCACAGATTCGGCAATCAGGGCAACTGAGATACTTTGCCAAACTGGTGATGCCTTTAAAAATGTTGGTGTAGGCATTCTTTTTTTAAGCTCATTTTTTAATTTTTAAGTAACCCCCACAACCATCATGGCCCTCGAACTCACGACCTCGAGATCAAGACTTGGCGCTGACAGCCAGCCAAGCGCCCCTCCCGTAAGCAATATTGAAGAGGGAGTAGAGAAGCAGGCGCTCTCCTAGGTTTATGTCCAAGTGTAAGTTCATGCAACCTTTCTGGAAAGTAATTTAGCAACACAGATCAAATTACACATTCTTGGGTCAAATTCTAGGTATTTGTATATCCCCCCCCTTTTTTTTTTACGGGAAAAACCTGCAAATTAAGACCCCCTGATGACCTCTGTGTGTGTGTGTGTGTGTGTGTGTGCGCGCAGTAAATTTTTATTTAATTGAATCGAATATTTCGGGATTATTTAGGCTCTGTGATGGCTGAGTCCAGGTCCTGTCTCAGTGTACTTGGTGGCATTCCTTGTGGCAAAGGGGAGCCGTGGAAAAGTGAGACGTGTCCTGAGAGCTCAGGGAAACACTCGTCGCTGCCAACCACTGAGCATTCAGCGGGAGCCAAGTGCGGGACATGCAGCCTCTCCTTTAATACTCACCTCCTGAACCACAGACCATTATCCCCATTTTACAGATAGGAAAACACCCCAGGCAGGGTTCAGTGCTGTCCCCGGGCAGCCAGAAAGCCAGGGTTGAAAGCCAGGGCTGTGGCTCCTAGCTTCGTTCCTCTTCCTGGCCAGGACTCCAGGACCCCGTGCAGCATCGAGGTCCCCGTGGGGTGAGCCTGCTCAGGGAAGACCCCGCAAACAGGGAAGCTCTGACCCTGGGCTCTCCCGATCTGCAGCAGGGACCCCGCCAGCGAAGACAGGCAGACAGCACACCCAGTGATCTATGGATCTCTTCCCTACCCCCGTCCAGCAAGCTGGAGTAAAGAAAATTGGTGGCGGTATGGGCGGGGAGGAGCCGGGTTGAAACTCATTCGAAAAGACTCTCATTTGTTGAGGCTGAGCCGGGGTAGAGCTCTCAGAAAAGGAATTTGGAGAATTGAGTGTCCTCAGACTTTTCCATCTGCTCTCCGAGGAGGCTCTGCCAAGTGACCACGGAATGTTGTGCGTGTGCCCGGGCTCGTCGCGGCATCCATCTCCTGCGTCCTGCGTCGGGCTGGGGCTCAGGTTCCGCAGCCGGGGTGGGTGGGGGTGAGCTCCTAGGGGAGGGAGAACTCCAGGCTGCCAGCTCTCTCTTGCAGCATAGTTAGAGCCTGAGATAGTTGTGTGCTCAGAAGGAAGTGGGGTGGGCGAGCAGAGCCGAACACCATGTGGTCTCCATCAGCGTGCAGGAAGCACATTGGGTCAACGCTGCAGGCAGAATTGGGTCTGCAGCAAGGACGATGGCAGCCGGGACATTTCCTGGGGTGGCTGGACCTCCCAGGGAAACCTAGGGAGAAGGATGGTCTCCCCTGGGCCGGGAGGGATGGGACGGGGTCGGGTTGCTCGGACGGATAGAGGGGAGCGTAGGGATGGATTTTTTTTATCCAGAAACTGACGAGCCTGTATCTTTCCTCGAGGAAAGGAGTATTCTGCTTCTGTGTCTGTTTTAAAAGCAGCTAGAAAATGTAACTGTGTGGATCTGGACAATCACTTTAGCTGTGTGGAAACTCATAGCTGAGGACTAAGCCAAAGAAGATTCTGCTGAGATCGCTTTTAGTGTTAAGGTCAGGGATGCTCAAACCTTCCCAAGTCCTGCCCCGGACTTACTGAGTCAGAGTCTCCAGGGAAGGGGCCTGAGAATCTGTGTCTTATTTTATTATTTATCTAACTTTTTAACAGATAAGGATACTGAAGCACCATTTATTTATTTACCCCATTTTATTGAGATACAATTGGAATACAACAGGGTATAAGTTTAAGGGGTACGGCGTAAGGACGCTATGTACGTATAAGTTGCAAAATGATTATCGCAATAGGTTAATACCTGTCACTTTAAATAGTTACCAAAAAACTTCTGTTTTCCTTGTGATGAGAAATTTTAGGATCTACTGTCTATAGCGCGGTTAACTACAGTCCCACCGTCCACGACATCCCCAGAACTTATCCGTCTTCTAGCTGGAAGTTTGTCCCTTTGGACACCTTCACCCAATTCCTCCACTTCCCGCCCCCACCTCCGGCAGCCCCAAATCTGATCTCTGTTCTGAGGAGTTTGGTGGGTTTTTTTAGATTCCCCCATAGAAGTGAGATCGTGCAGTGTTTTTCTGTTTGACTTGGTTCACTGGACTCTGTATTTTCGTCAGCACCCCGATGAGTCTTATCTCAGGAAAGTTCAGGAATTGCTGGAGGGGATGGGACGTCCCCAAACTCCCCCTGCCCCGTTTTGGAGAAAGGAAGAGGGGAGGAGAGGCTGAGAGCATCAGCCTTTCGGGGCTCCATGATGTCGGGAATGGGAGCTTGCGATGCTGGGGTCTTTCCGTCCCCCGTGGTGTCTCGCACCTGCTGATGAGCAGCTCTTCGGTGAAATTGCTCGCACATCCGGGCACCCAGAAGGAATAGCAGGTTCGGCACAGGGGTTGGGGGACACACTCCAGACCAGGGTTTAAGAAACAGGGGTTCTGGCTCGTCTCTGCCACCGATCTTGGCAGAGTAGCTTTGTGTGGCTTCGAGCCAGGACTGGACTTCGCTGAGCCTTGGTTTCTGCAGCAGTGAAGTGGGGACAGTGCATAGGCTCATTGACTGTACCATACTCAGTAAGTGTTACTGAGGTCTCACTGTTAGGGACTGTCTGTAGGGCTTGCTGGCAGCAAGAGAAGTACTTGGAGTGGTTATGAAGCTCTTTCCCAGCATTTCCTGGAGTATACACCATCGTGCGGGCTATAAACAGCGTCCCGGGAAAATAAAAGGGTCTGTATTCGGTTGAGGAAATGCTTGATTAAATTGAATTAAACAGTCTTTGATTTAGGACCTCTCTGAGTCCCTTATGAATGCGCTGTGCCTCGCCAGGGCTGAGGCCGTGGGCGAAGGGGTTGCAGGGGGGAGGATGCAGAGCTCCTCGGGCTGGTTGGTTTGGTGATACCACGAAGTAGGGGAGCGTCTCTTTCTGTATGTGTGCGGTAAGGTAGACACAACAAAAAAGGGGCATTAAGTGCGTTCACATTGTATAACGATGGCCACCATCCCTTTCCAGAACTGTTTCATCTCCCCAGATGGAAACTCTACTCATGAAAGAGCAACTCCCCATCCCCCTCCCAGCCTGTGGCAATACCATTCTCCTTTCTGCGTTTATAAATCTGCGTCCTCTGGGAACCTCCTATAAGTGGAATCCTACAGTATTTGTCTTTCTTTCTTTTTTTTTTTTAAGATTATATTTATTTATTCGACAGAGATAGAGACAGCCAGCGAGAGAGGGAACACAAGCAGGGGGAGTGGGAGAGGAAGAAGCAGGCTCATAGCAGAGGAGCCTGATGTGGGGCTCGATCCCATAACGCCGGGATCACGCCCTGAGCCGAAGGCAGACGCCTAACGACTGCGCCACCCAGGCGCCCCAGTATTTGTCTTTCTGTGACTGGCTTCTTTCGCTCAGCAGAATGTCCCTGACGTTCATCTGTGTCTGAATTTTCCTCCTTTTTAAGGAGGAAGGCATCATATCCATTACATGCACGTACCACATTTCGTGGATCCATTCATCCATCCGTGGACCCTCGGCTTGTTTCCACCTTTTGGCCGTTGCGAATAACACTGTTGTGAACACCGGCGTGCGAGGGTCTGTTTGAGTCCCTGCTTTCAGTCCTTTGGGGCATATACCCAGAAGTGATTGTTGGAGCATCTCTTGGGCTAGTGTTCTGTGGGAACAGTGGACACAGGGGTCTTTATAGCTCCGACGGAGAGCTAAGAAGCGAGAAAATTCTCCAGGGATAGTCCTGCCTTAAATCATTCGGTGGAAAAGCATCTCAGGTTAGGAGTTAGAACTCACATTCCTGCCTGACCAGGACCTCTGTGGTCCTTAGTTTCTGCAGCGGTTAATTAACAGTGATAAACCAGAGGATCTTCTGCAATCTGAGATTCTCAGACGTGGTGTGGTCCCCTTCTCACACGATGTGGCATCAGGATGGAGCCTGATGGAGGGGAAGGGGGACAGTCTGGGAAGAAGATAGCAGCATGCAAGTAGGGGCAACTTTGTGTTGTTTTCCTTCAATCTCAATATCTTAATTTTTTAAAGACCTATTTCCTTTTAAGGGGGAAAACAATATTTGGCTCTTTCCTGACCTTCATGCTTTGGGATCCAAACGCTCCTAGGACCGTTCTCTCTTTCTCAGGGTTGTCCTGTAAACCTCAAGAGCTGGTGTCACGCTTGCAGACTGCCTCTCCCTCCCCAGCCAGCAAAGGGCCAGTAGAGAAGACAAGGGCACTGGTATTCCCTCTCCCTGGTCCCTTTTGGAAGGGTGGCTTGCCTTTTCTTCCACTATTAGAAGCACAAAGGAAAGAGCAGTCACCTACGTTTGTCTCGAGGCCACAAATGATGAGCCTCAGGGACTGTCCTGTCCTCTGAGACAGGAATGATTTCCCACTTTCTTCTTCAAAAGCAGTGTTTTCCCTCTCCTGGTTGGGAATCTCTGGCTGCTACTTGAATTTTAAATGTAATACCCAGGTTTATACACGAAGCAAGCTTTCCCTGGTTCCCTTAGCAACGGCTCTAACTTTTATAGCCTGCCCAAGCTCATTCTGAAGGAACTTGCAGATTTCATGATAATAACATCTCCCTGATCCGGAAGGGAAGAAACGTTAACCTTTCAAAATGATGGAAATCTAAAATTAAGCCACAGAGCAAAACAAAACTCTTGGGGCCCCTAGAATAACCTTCACAAAGTCCCGTGCTAAAGACCAGAGCTTGGTTTGTGAGAAAAGTGTTTAGGAGCCCTGGAAATTCTATTTACCTTTTTTTTTTTTTTTTTTTTAACGCATCCTTCTCGACAGGGTGACGGAGTGGGGGCTGCTAAAGACAGCCCAGTTAGCAGCAGTACTAAACCATCTGGTTGCCTGGGGATAAAGGAGATGGAAAAACTTTAAAAGCCACGTAGCACTGTGCTGTGGCATTTTTGACAGACCCCAATCAAAACGAAATGAAAATGAACGAAGTGTTGGTTTTTGTAAAGATGAGCCTCAGTTATCTGGAAAACTTAGCTGTTTTTAAAGAATTTTGGGTGCCAACAGAGCTGTATAAGCAAAGCACCCTTAAGTTTTGAATCAAAAAACCTAGCAAGGCGTTCAAAGATTTAAAAAAATCTATCAATTGGATGAATCACCAGTGGTGTCTGTCTACGGGGGTGGGGGAGCGGGTAAAGTCTTGGGTAAGACTAACTCCTAGATTGGAAGAAAGTTTGATGGTTCTTGTAGGGAAAACCAACATTTCAAAGGCACAGGTTTGTCCTCTAGTGTAGGTTGAAGCTGGGATTTTAACGCCAGGGCAACTTGCTGCGTTGGTGAGGGGAAAACGCTCTAATGGGTCTTTGAGGCTGTGAACGTGTCATCTGTAAGGGAATGGGGAGTTTCAGTTCTCTGCATGATCCTCTAAACCAGTGAATTCTCCCAGGGGCAGAGCTGTAGCAAGGCAGGTCTGAAATTGTTTCTTCTGGGAAGATGTGTGGTGCCGTCTTGTCCCAGCCTGGGGACAGTTATCAGAGGGTCCAGGAAGGATGCCTAGAGGCTTATCTTCACTGCCTGCTGACAGAGGTCCCCTAAAGGCAAGCAGACAGACATGGCCTGAGGCAACCCTTATAATTCCCCCAGGCTGGATTATTCTAGAACAATTGTGCCATCTAGACATTAGGAAATGTGCTGATTCCAGAATATTGGTCCGATGCCCTTTGGGAACAAAGGGCAAGAGCCCATTCTTGTGGGTGTGGATGGGGTTTCCCCTAAAAGGAATGGGTGTTCCCACGATCAGTCACGATCCCGGTCCCGGGGGATCAAACTGCGAACTTGGAAGGACAGCCTTAGGCTCTCCAAGGGGAAAACCGTTTCTTGTTCTTGGAGCCTTGTGGGCTGAAAAGCCTGGGCCCTGGGGAGAGAGGGTTTCTCCCGTTTACTCCCACTGTGGGAGGTTAAGTTGAAATCGGCAGTGGGGGACAGAAACAAGGCCCAGAGAAAGACATCGGGAGGGGACAGGGTTCCCAGATAAAATGCTGGGTACTCGGTTAAATTTGAATTTCAGATAAATAACAAATAATATTTCAGCATAAGTACATCCCAAATATCACATGGTTCCTAAGATTGCACAGGACATACTTACACTAAAAAAAAAAATCATTTGTTGTTTATTTGAAGTTGAAATTTGACTGGGGGTCCTGCATTTTTATTTGTTAAATCTGGCAATCCTAAGAAGGGATTCCAAGTTTTCGGTGTTAAATTTTAAAGAAGTCTGGCGCAGCCTTGCTGGGGGCACTTGAGGGAGGGGTCTATGCCATGCTTTGGGTGAAGCTGTACGGGTGGGGGTGGGGGGGTGGGGGTGCTGTCCTGGGGAGAAGGGAGTGAGGGAGTGACCCCGAGTCACAGGGCTGGTTGGGATGAAAGTGTGGGTCATGGCAGACTTGTAGCTCTTGTGAGCATTGCTTCTGGAGTCCTAGAAAATTTGCAGAGGGGAACATGGTAAAAGTCTGTGGTCAGAGTGGCAGGGGCCCGGGGCTATTGGAATTTGGGTGTTAAAATGTAATATGACCTCCTGAGCAGGTGAAGTCTGTCCTACTTGAGTTTCAAGCCCAGCTTGAGGCATCAGGGTTAAAGGCTGTGATACTGTGATTTATAATAAAATAGGTATTTGGTCTCTAGGAATATCCTAAGTGAAGAGAGCCGTAAAAAGGTGTCTTTTGTTATGTTAATAAGGCGACTCTGGGACTACACCTGGGGGGGTGGTTGCCAGGACAACCAACCGTGTGATTAGGGGGTTGGAACTGTCAGTCCCAACCCCACCTCTGGGGAGGGAAGAAGGGCTGGAGCTTGAATCAATCGCCAAAGGCCAATAATTTAATCAAACATGACTCTAATGAAGTCTCCATAAAATCCCGAAAGGGCAGGCTTTGGAGAGTTTCTCAGCCGATGAACAGGTGCAGGAGATTCGACGGAGAGGGAGGTGCCCAGAGAGGACACAGAAGCTCTGAGCCCCTTCCCACACACCTTACCCCACCCACATCTCTTCCATCAGGCTGTTCCTGCATTCTGTCATTTTATAATAAACCGGTAATCTAGTAAATAAAACATTCCTCTGAGTTCTACGAGCCACTCTAGCCAAGTTATTGAACCCAAGGAGGGGATCATTGGAACCTCGGGTCTCCAGCAGGTTAGTCACAAGCAGATGATAACTGGGACTTGCAGTCGGTGTCTCAAGTCACAGGGGACGGGGCAGTCTTGTGGCTAGTGTCTGAATTGAATTGGATTGTAGGATACCCAGTTGGTGTCTGAGAATTGCTTATTAGTGTGGGGTCCCCCTCCCCCCCCCAACTGATGTCAGAATTAGGTGCAGAACTCTTATAGGGCATTTCTACACAAGGGCGTCCTTTAACCTCCAAGTTATCACCCGGGATATTAACATGCAATTTATCCTGTTGTCTCTGGTTCAGCTGAGCCCCCCAAGCTGAGAACATAGGATATCAGGTGCCCACATCCGCTAAAGAAAGACTCCAAACCATTTACGCAGAACTCACTAAAGGGATCCAGGAAACTGGCTGGGGGACCCCGCTCGAGGTTGTGGAACGGGAATTGAGATTTGCACAGGACACTGGATGGGGAGCGTTTCACCAGAGTCACCAGGATGGGGTGCAAAGCATGCGAGAGCGTGTCTTTCCCTTCCTTGAGCCAAGTGAAATGGATCTTCAAGATCTACTTCGAGAGCCGGGGTGCGTCCCAATGAAGCTGTTTAACTAAAAAAGGACTCTGGGTAGGAGGGTCTTCTGTGGAGAGCCAGCCTGCCCCAGCAGACAGAGGTTGGATACAGAAGCTGGCGGGGAAGAGGCCTAAGTCCTTAGTAGTTAACCAGGTGGATCATTATCAGGGCCAGAAAGTCTCGCTGTGGGCTGTGCCCAGTGGGAGACTCTCTGGGGGAATTCATACAAGAGGCCCTTGTCACAAAAAGCGAGCCTTTGACCACCTGCCACATGCAGAGGACACCAAAACCAAGAAAGACTCTCCCTGCCTCTCATTCTCCATGCCACCCCGAATCCTAATTCTTTAAGAGCCTGAGGAAATCAGGAGGACCCCACCTCGTGACCCCCTCCTCGTTGCGAATTCCCAAACCTGGGGCAGGAGAGAAGCTTTTAAATGGCTGAGAGATCAGAGTTCTTACGCAAAATTTGATTTCAGATTTTAAATCTCCAATGATGAAATCGTTTCTTAATTCCTGAGAGACTCTGGTGTGGAAAAAATCGAGTTGTTTCCTGTTTCTATACCAGTGAGTCTGGCTCACTCAAGAATGACTTGTGTTCTATTGCTCAGAGTCTGTCTACCTGGTCTATTCTAAACCCCCCCTGAGGACCCAATGATCTGCTGATTATTCTTTATCACCTCCCTGGGAAATGAAGAAAAACAGAGTGTGCATGGGGATCCTGCCAGATAAAGGAGTCTTGCAGGAAACCAACAAGATGTTTTCAGAGGTGACGACGTGGGGAAGTGGTCAAGAGCATGGACTCTGAGGCCAGGCTGTCTGGATTTCAATCCTGGTTGCAACTTCAGACAAATTGCATAATCTCTGGGTGCCTTGGTTCTCTCCTTGGTGGAGTGGGGATGATGCTAAATCCTTAGGCTAAATTGTGCTACAGTAACAAACAGCTCTGAACACTCCCTGGCTTACAAAAAGAAACAAAGATTTATTTCTTGCTCCTATCACATGATGCATTACAGGTTGGCTTTGGCTGTTGCCCCGGAAGCGGATTGAAGGGGCAGCTTTTATTGGGAACATTGCTGGTGTTAGGGCAGTGGGGAAAGGCGGTCGATGGTGGATCCACATAATGACTCTTAGGCTTGTCCTTAAGAATGACATATGTCGGGGCGACTGGGTGGCACAGCGGTTAAGCGTCTGCCTTCGGCTCAGGGCGTGATCCCAGCGTTATGGGATCGAGCCCCACATTAGGCTCCTCCGCTGGGAGCCTGCTTCTTTCTCTCCCACTCCCCCTGCTTGTGTTCCCTCTCTCGCTGGCTGTCTCTATCTCTGTCGAATAAATAAATAAAATCTTAAAAAAAAAAAAAAGAATGACATATGTCGCTTCTGTTTACATTTCCTTCGCTAAGCTTGATGTCAACATGGTGGGGGAGATAGAATTCTCCTACAAGGAAGGACAGAGAATATTTGAGATGATCCAACCAGTCTGCCACAGTACCCACCTATGCAAAATGCTTAAAATAGTTCTTGATAAGGTCACGTAAGTGCTATATAGAGATTGCTATTAATATTTCCTTTTCCTCTTGAATATTTTGGTAGTTTTCCTAAGGAGCCCTGGCGCTCTCAGACTCTGATTTAGGATCAGTCCCTACATCAACTGCCCAATTGAGCAAGAACCATCCAAAAGACCAGAGAGGAACCCTAACCGAGAGGTTGCTGGAACCTACCCCCCCCCCCGGCACCGCCACCCCCAGCCTGATTTGGGGTCTAACTGTAACATTCTAATGAAGAGAAATAAACAAAGCTGTGTTTTCCTGGACCACTCTCTGCAAGTCTCCCCCTGAAAGACAGGCGTCAAGGAACTGGGCGATGATTTCTCAGCTATTTCAGGATGAGTAGGTCTCCGCAGTGTTATTCTGGTCTCCAGGCAGACGGCAATAGCTCTGGGGCGGGAAGGAGCAGCCTTCTTCTGGGAGCAGCCCTATCTGGGCCCAGTCACCTGCCCCAGGTTTCCCGTGAGGCGTCATGGGACCCCCACTCCCTACCCTCCCCCCTCCCACGGGCAGCCTGACACAGAGGTCTTCCTGCTGTGTGTTTGATCTTGGGTTTGCGACTGGGCTGTCAGAGTCTGGGGCTGGAGGCTGTCCCGGAGTCATAGGGAAGGGGGGGGTTCACTGTTCTTGAGCCTCCAGGCCCATAGGGCCCCTGGAGAGAGGGCCCCCTCTTGGGTTTCAAAGACCCTTCTCAGGCCCTCAGAGCATTTCAAAACCCTCCCATCTAGAGGGTGCAAGTGGGGGACTGGGGCAGAGGAGCTGCGTGCAAAAGAGGGTGAGAGAAACTGACAGCATTTCCGTTCTTATTAGGACAGCTTTAACTTTATTCCCTTCCGATGGCTTCAGAGCTGTCCCAGCCTGCCCTGTACAGCCGCTCTTGTCTCTCATCTTACCGCTGTTCTCCTTATCAGCTCAATTGGAAATGACAAACATTTCTCAGTGCTTTGCTGGCTCGTAAAAAAAGGCACTAGCCAAGGGCTTTGGAGAAACCAAAGGAGGTTTGAGTTCTTGTCCTGTGGTTCACGAGAGCAAAGACGTTCACAAGTGCCGGTACTGCGGGACCAGCGAGACAAGGCTGCAACGGGGCTCCTCGGGGTGGCACCCCCGATGTTTGAGCCTCAGGCAGGTGCTGAGAGCTTCCCAGGTGGTGGCATGCCAGCTGGGCTTTGTAGGGTGCTGTTGCCCCCAAAAAGCTTTGCTCAAGTCCTAACCGCCATACCTGTGAATGTCGGGTCCCTGCACGTGTGTGATCAAGTTAAGATGTGGGGTCATACTGAATTAGGATGGACCCCCATCCAGTGACTGGGAAATCTGGACACCAACACAGATATGCAGGGGGAAGGCATGTGACAACAGAGGCAGAGACTGGAATGATATGTCTACCAGCTAAGGAACTCCAACAATTACAGGTAGCCGCCAGAAGCTATGAAGAGGGACAGAAGGATCGTCCCCTAGAGCGTTCAGGGCGAGGGAGCACAGCTCTGCTGATACCCCGGTTTCAGACACGTAGCCTGCATAACCACGAGAGGACAAATTTCTGTCCTTGTAAGCCACCCAGCTTGTGGTAATTTATCAGCAGCCCGAGGAAACCAGTGTGGATGGACGGGTAGGGCTCCGAGGTGCAGGAAGGATTCATCACTGCGGACAGAGATGCTGTGAGTGAAGAGAACGACTTTTGAACGCAGATGGTGTCCTTACGGAATAATTAGTAATTGGATGTGGCCGGAACAGAGGCAGTGGAGCAGAGGGAGCCAAGTATAGTAGGAGATGGTGGAAATACAGCCCGGGGCCTCGAGCGCCAGGATACGAAGTTTGCCCTTTGTCCCATATGGGACAGGAAGCCATTAACATTTTTGATCGGAGTCTGAGCTGTCCCTAGTGAATTACTTTCATGAATCAGGGGTAAGAAATGGCCTTCATCCTCCTCACTAGTTTTGGCCCCAGGATTCTTAGATGGTGCTGGGCTGAGTGCCGCAGGGTAGGGGACAGGGTCTAATTTGTCAAAGGTAGGGGACAGGGTCTAATTTGTCTCTTCATCCCCGTCACGTAGAGGAAGTAACATGTTGTATTACTTAGGACGTCAGCGCTAAGTAACAGAAGCTTGCTTAAGTAACCAGGGAATTCACTGGCTCTCAAGACAGGGGGAGAAAATGAGAGGGTGTATTAGTTTGCTAGGGCCGCTGTGAAATTGTGATTCACAATAAGAAATATACATTTGGTCTTCGTCCCAGTTCCCGGCACAAAGCTCCTAAAACCTAAGTGATGAGAGCCATAAAAGGTGTCTTGTTACGTTCAAGAGGTAATTTTTGGAAGCCCCTGGGTCACCTGAGGGTGGGGGCTGGTTGCCAGGGCACCCCACCACGTGATTAGAGGATCAGAACTTTTAGTCCCCCCCACACCCTGACCTTGAATCAGCTGCTAGAGACCAAAGATTTCATCAATCGTGCCTATGATGAAGCCTCCATTAAAATCCAAAAGGAGGGGCTTCGGAGAGCTTCCCCACGGGTGAACACGCGGAGATTCTGGGAGAGGCAGGTGCCTAGAGAGGACATGGGATCTCTGAGCCCCTCTCCCACACCTCTCCCTCTGCGTCCCTTCCATCTGGCTGTTCCTGAGTTCTGTCCTTTTACCATGAACCAGTAATCGAGTAAATAAAAGGTTTCTCTAGTTCTGTGAGCCTCTCTAGCAAATTGTTTGAACCCAAAGAGAGGTCGCTGGAGCCCCTGATCTCCAGCGGGTCCATCAGAAGCACCGTCTGAAGGGCAGACTTGGGGAGCTGAGCCCTTACCCCATACTTGGGGGGTCTGACGTGGTCTCTGGGTGGATGGTGCTGGAACTGAGCTGAATTTTAAGATGCCCAGTTGATGCCTTGAGAGTCCCTTGGTGTGCGAGAACCCCATGTCTGGTGTCAGAAGGGAGCGTGTGCTAGTTGTGCGAGACTGAAAGGGAGACACAGGAGTGGTGTAGGTTTCCTCCGCAGAAGCCCGAATGAATGACTGCAGATCTGGGGGCATCAAACAGCACACACTTATTCTCTCGCAGTCCTCAGGGTTAGAAGTCCGAAGTTAAGGTGTCAGCAGGATGAGCTCCTTCCAAAGGCAATCTGTCTGGAGGCTCAAGGGCGGATTATGTCCCATTCCTTTCTCAGCTGCTGGTGGCGCCGGCCATCCTTGGCTTGTGGACACGTCCCTCCAATTGCACGTGGCGTTCTCCCTAAGTGTCTGTCTCTATGCTTCTTATAAGGACACCCGAGGGCCCCCGATGAACTCGATTACATCTGCAAAGACCCTGTGTCCACATAAAGTCACACTCACACGTGCCGGGAGTTAGGGCTTCATCGTATCTTTTTGGAGAACACAAGTCCACCCACAACAGAGCTGCTTCAAGTACGGCTGTCTTGAGGGGCCCAGCAAGGTCATAGGGCTCTCTTGACTGCTCAGATAGGCTCTCTGCCCAAGGGTGTGAGCATGCGGGGAAGGGACACAGAAGCTCGGAGGCTCGGGCAGGGAAGAGGCAGTAAACCGCTCCAGTGTTCCATGCTCAGAGATGCGAAGAGGGATAATGAGCCAGGAAAGATGAAATCAAAGTATGTTTTGTGTACAAGTGTAAATCAGAGACAAATTAAAGATAGTTTGGATAAGGAGCAGGGAAGGAGGAGGTGGGCGGGGCCAGTGGAGAGCTGTCACAGGCCCTGGACACCCTGTTACCTGGTTAGGGGGCAGCTCTTGTTAAAGGGTCCAGTAAAGAACAGGTGCCTAATATAACATTGTCTGTTACCTATACTTCAGTGATTTAAAAAAAAAAAAAAAAGCAGGTGCCCAATGCCAGTCTGAAGGAAAATCACTCTCTTTCTGTAAAGCTTGGTATCCCCTTCCAGACCCAGCGAGGTGGGGTGGAATCTGCTGTTTTCCCTCCCCCACTTCCATTCCCCATTCTCTCGGTACCCACCCCATCATTCCCCTTTAGGGTAATCCCCCCACTACTGCCTCGCTCCAGCTCCAGGAGGTCCCCTGAAAACCCCAGACTAGGGCAAGCAGCGCAGTCCGGCATCCCCTCGGCCACCGTGATTGGCTCCAGGAAAGGCCTCCTGTGTGTCTGGTGGGTCCTCATCCCTAGACTTTTTCTGGAACTCCTGGTACAGAGAAGCGTTCTTTTCCGCGGGGGTTGCTAAACTGGGAGGGTGTAAGTGTGAGGCTGCCGGGGACCATCTGGGCCACCACCTGGGAGCGCCTGCCTCTGAAAGAAACCAAGACAGAGGAAAAGGGGGCTGAGAAACTGGGAGAGAACCCGAGGCCTGGCAACATGCTTGGGGAAAAATGGATCTGGCCCTGCCAAGGCTGGGGGAGGGGAAGCAGTAGTTTACAGGGGTGCGTGACAACAGAATGAGACCAGACCCCAGTCATCCATTAATCCACTTGCCTGCCCAACAAAGACTTATGAAGGATCTATCCAGAGCCAGGTTCTTTCCTAGTTTCTTTTTATTTTCTTTCCTTTTTATCATTGTTCTCACTGATTTCGATAATGAGTTTAAAATAAGTAAGTAAGATGGGGCGCCTGGGTGGCACAGCGGTTAAGCGTCTGCCTTCGGCTCAGAGCGTGATCCCGGCGTTGTGGAATCGAGACCCACATCGGGCTCCTCTGTTGTGAGCCTGCTTCTTCCTCTCCCACTCCCCCTGCTGTGTTCCCTCTCTCGCTGGCTGTCTCTATCTCTGTCGGATAAATAAATAAATAAATCTTTAAAATAAGTAAGTAAGGGGGCACCTGGGTGGCTCAATTCCTTAAGCATCTGACTCTTGGTCATGATCTCAGGGTTCTGGGATCGAGCCCTGTGTTGGGCTCTGCACTGGGTGTGGAGCCTGCCTGGGATTCTGTCTTTCTCTCTCTCTCTCTCTATCAATGTCAAATAAATAAATAAAATCTTAAAAAAAAAAAAAAGAAGAAGAAAGGAAGAAAGAAAAAAAGAGAGGAAAGAAAGAAAGAAAGAAATCTATCTACCTGAGGGGGAAATCAGACAGCCTTGAAGGTTAGGCTCAGAGACAGGTCATGGAAGGCCAGCGGGGGCTGGCAGAAGAGGTGATTTTTCTTTTAAATTTTTCTTTTAAAGCAGGAGCCCTGCACAGTGTTTCCACGAAAGCAAACACAGTGTAGAGCGTGGCTGGAAGGGCAGGAGCCCGAACACAGGGAGCAGTGTTGCAGGTAAGAAGTTGAAAGATCTCGAGTAGGGGAATGTTCCTGGTTATTAATTGCTGCATTACCAAGTCACCCCAACACTTAATGGCTAAAGATAACGGTTTTATTATATCTTACAGTTGTATAGATCAGGAATTCGGGCTCAGCTGCAGTTGCATAAGTCAGCCCAGGGCTCAGCTGGAGGATCTATCTGTCCCGCATAACACCAGCGCGAGTCACTGAGGGGGATTGAGCTAATAGGCTTGGAAGGTCTGGAGCGTCCCAGATAGCTTCACTCTTAGGTTTGGCTCTTTGGCAGGAATGGCTGGAAGGCTCATCTCAGTGGGGCCCCTCTGCCTCTTCATGAGGTCTCAGGGTCTGTCCCACAGTCCACAGTTTTAAGAGAGTTTTAAGAGACAGGAAGTTGGGGCACCTGGGTGGCTCAGTCGTTAAGCGTCTGCCTTTGGCCCAGGGCCTGATCTCAGGGTCCTGGGATCGAGCCCCACATCGGGCTTCTCTGCTGGGAGCCTGCTTCTTCCTCTCCTACTCCCCCTGCTTGTGTTCCTTCTCTCACTGGCTGTCTCTCTGTCTGTCAAATAAATAAATAAAATCTTAAAAAAAAAAAAATACAGGGAGTTGACATTGCCTACGTCTTAAATCCCGGGCCTGGAGAGTAGCACAATATCCCTTCTAGTGTACTCTGTTGGTTGAGGAAGCACAAGGTCCACCCTGATTCAAGAGTGGGGGCATATACTTTGCATCTCGATGGGAGCATTGTCAAAAATGTGGCCATCTCTGGGACACCTGGATGGCTCAGTCGGTTAAGTCCAACTCTTGCTTTCGGCTCAGGTCATGATGTCAGGGTCGTGAGATCGAGCCCCACGTTGGGCTCTGTGCTGAGTGCAGAGTCTGCTGAGATTCTCTCTCCCTCTCCTTCTGTCCCTCCCCTGCTCATTCTCTCTCTGTCTCTCAGATAAATAAGTAAATCTTTTTTTAAAAAAATGTGGCTATCTTTAATCACCATGGGCAATAACAGTGGGAATGAGAGATGACAGATCGAAGATATATCATAGGGGGAGAAGTCGCAGGACTCTGTCAAGTGCTTAGCCATTCGTGAAATATTCATTGCACCTCTCCCATGTGTCGGGCCACTCTGCAGTCACGGACAACACTGCAGTAAACATATAAAAATCCCTGCCCCCCCGAGCTCATATGCTGGTGATGTGTAAGGTGGACTCGGCACTGACGTTCTTGCTGTGGGTACCTGGCAGGACGGTGGTGCCCCTGTCAGATAGACGAGCCCGGCAGGCCGGTGTGGACCCGGGTTTGACAGCATCGCTGTGAAGCTGGGTGGCGGGAGTCTCCCAGCCCTTCAGCTGTGGCCATCACACAGCAACATCCGACTCCGAGCTCTTGAGGAAATCCAGGATTTGGCTTCCGACCACGGGCCATGCCTGCAAGATGACAAAGAGAAAGGCGGGAACTCGATCAGCCTCGTAGGTTTCCGGCCTTCCTTGGGCAGGAAAAGCATGTGGAATCCTGCAAAGCCACAGTCCACTTCCAGCTATATCACCGACACGGAGGCCTCTGATGTCAGAATTCACAGTCTGACACACTCAGCTTGCTTCCCGCATGGGTGTTTGCTGGAGAACCTCTCCACTGACCCTTATTTTATTTTATTTTATTTTATTTTATTTTATTTTATTTTATTACTTTATTTTATTTTATTTTTTTAAAGATGATGCATTTCTATTTATTTATTTTTAATTTTTAAAATCTTATTTTTTAGTTTATTTTTTATTTAAAATTTTTATTTATTTTTTTATTTTTTCATTTTTTTCAGAGAGAGAAAGAGTGCACGCACACGAGCCAGAGGTGGGGGCCAAAGAGGGAGAGAGAAGGAGACAATCTTAAGCAGGCTCCACACCCAGAGAGGAGCCTGACGCGGGGCTTGATCTCACGACCCTGAGATCATGACCTGAGTTGAAATCAAGAGTCGGACGCTTAACTGACTGAGCCGCCCAGGCGCCCCGCTGACCCGTTTTAAAGAAACAGAAATTTTTGGCATTAAGAAACTGTTTGGGGGCCTTTGAGAATTCAGATTAGTTTTATTTCAAGGTAGACTCAAATGCCTGTGATACATTTTTTTTTTAAGATTTTATTTATTTATTTGACAGAGATAGAGACAGCCAGCGAGAGAGGGAACACAAGCAGGGGGAGTGGGAGAGGAAGAAGCAGGCTCATAGCGGAGGAGCCTGATGTGGGGCTCGATCCCATAACGCCGGGATCACGCCCTGAGCCAAAGGCAGACACTTAACCACTGTGCCACCCAGGCGCCCCGCCCGTGATACATTATTGAGCTTAAAAAAATAAAAGTAGATGAAAGAGCAACATTTATAACCTTTGTGGGGAACGTTGTATGCATAGCTGCATAGCAGAAGGTATGGAAGGATACTGTATCAACCAGGAGAGGTGAGGGTATGACCCAGCCATAAATGGCCACAAAAATCTGAGCGAAGGTTTACTCGTGTATCACTGTGTCTCGTGGGCGGGTTGTGGCTCTGCTGTCTTAGCTCTGGGATTCCACCTTCTGATTCAGCAAAAGCATCGCTCCTGTGGTGATGGGGAGAAGAGAGAGCCACGTGCTGGTTCTTAAAGGGTCTCCTCGGGAGGGACTCTGGTCACTTCAGCTCATCGTTCCTTGATCAGACAAGTCCGTGGCTAAGCCTGACATCAGTAGGGCGTGGGCGTGGATGCCCTCCTCAGAGCAGCAGGGTGACGCTGTGTGGGCGGTAATTCAAAATACTACCGCAGAAGCCATCGAGCCGCGGTCATTACTCCCGAGGTCACGGTGCAGGGGGGTGAAGGAAATGTGGCTCGTCACTTTCTACGCTTCCGCGGGATTTCAGTGTCTTTCCAAAGGCATGCGCTGTTTGTATAATTCAAAATACCTTTTTGATACCTTATTTACTTTTGGCTTTTTATGGCGGAAAAATTCAAACACGGGCACAAGCAGAGAGGATAGTATAATGAGCACCGCCCCCCATGACCTAGCAGTCACCCAGCTTCCAACATTCTTAACTCATAGACAGTCTTGCTTCAACAGCCACTATCCACTCCTCCCAGATTATTTTGAATAAGTCCCAACATCATATTGCTTTGTCTTAAATATTTAAGTATGTATCTCTTGATTCTTTGTAAAAATAATCATGCCTAAAAAATTAACAATAGGGGCGCCTGGGTGGCTCAGTCATTAAGCGTCTGCCTTCGGCTCAGGGTGTGATCCCAGGGTCCTGGGATCGAGCCCCGCATTGGGCTCCCTGCCGCACTGGGAGCCTGCTTCTTCCTCTCCCACTCCCCCTGCTTGTGTTCCCTCTCTCACTGGCTGGCTCTCTCTCTCTGTCAAATAAATGAGTGAAATCTTTAAAAAAAATTAACAATAATTCCTTAATATCATCAAATATCCAATCAGTGTTCAGTTTTTCCCAGTTTTATATATATAATGTAAATACGTACACATACGTTTTTTAACACATATTTATATATATAAATATTTCTTACAGTTTGTTTGACTCAAGTTCTAAATAAGGCCTGTATGTTATGTTTGCTGACAGGTTCCGTCTCTTGATCTTGACCTACAGATCTCTCTTACCATCTTTCTCCCTTCTCTTTAATGTCCTTGCAATTTGTTGTTGGAGAAATCGGGTTCCCCGTCCTATAAGATTTCACGAATCTTGCAGATTGCTTTCCTGTGGTGATGTTTAACATGTATGTCTGTTCTTTGTATTTCTGGGAAACTGGTAGTGAGATCTAGAGGCTTGATTGGATTTAGGTCCGGTTATGTACGTATTACATTCTGTGCGTGCATATTATGTTGGACTGTGTAATTCCACCACAAGACACAGGCGGGTTGGTTTACTTTTTGTGGCTTAGCATCATGGATGATGACTGCCTCGACCCAATATTTTCAGGGGTTGTAAAGCAGTGTCCAATTCTACCATGTCTTTTTTTTTTTTTAAGATTTTTATTTATTTATTCGACAGAGATAGAGACAGCCAGCGAGAGAGGGAACACAAACAGGGGGAGTGGGAGAGGAAGAAGCAGGCTCATAGCGGAGGAGCCTGATGTGGGGCTCGATCCCATAACGCTGGGATCACGCCCTGAGCCGAAGGCAGACGCCCAACCGCTGTGCCACCCAGGCGCCCCCAATTCTATCATGTCTTTGTCATTTATTCACCGCCATACTTCTATAAAGAGAAAACTTCTCCCTCCTCGATTCTTGGGCCATATCTCGAGGTGTGCAGTTCGTATAAGGAAAGGCAAGATAAACATTGATTTTTTTTTTTTTTTACCCCTATTTGCCTGTTTTCAAAATCATGGCATCGTTTGCTTACCTTTTCACAGTTAACCAACGAGTTCCCTTTTTTGGCGGTTTTAATCACTACGAACTCATGTATCTAAATCTGTGTTTACCATGTTTCAATTCATTGCCATGATTATCAGCGTGCCTGATAAATTAAATTGCGTCTCCCCTCTTTGGCTGGAGGGAGCCCCTGCCAGTTAGCTTCTGAGGCCTTTGGTCATAGCTTGGTCGTTGATATTTTGTTTCCAAACTCATCTTGCGTCTTCCTGCCTCAGACCTGGAGGGGGCTGTTTCTCCAAGGAGCCCTGCTTTCGTTAATGGGAAACAGTATTTGTTTACCGCAATTTGTAGCCCTTGGGGGTGCTCATTGTTTCTAGGCCTTTCTGATGGGCAGAGCCAGGAAATACACTTGACCCTTGTACAATGCAGGGGTTAGGGGCACCCAACCCCCTTGCAGTTGAAAATCCACATATATAACTTTTGACTCCCCAGAAAAGTAACAGTCGACTAACCTACTGTTAACCGGAAGCCTTACCAATAACAAAGAGTCGTTAACACATATTTTGTATGTTCTGTGTATTATCCGCTGTATTCTTATGATCACGTAAGCTAGAGAAAAGGAAATGTGAAGAAAATCATAAGAGAAAATGCATTTACTGAACTGTACTGAGTTGATCACAAAATTCCACATATAAGTGGATCCCTGCAGTTCAAACCTGCGTGGTTCAAGGGTCAGCTGTATTTTTTTAATGACAGGATATTATCATCAATTCTTGCTAAAACGTCTGAATCAAAGTCAATATTGCGAAGTTTTTCCTTACGCTTGTCTGTCTTGGATTACGAACCTGCTTTCTCCTACACAGAAATCCTGGTTTGGGATAATGTAACAGAGTTGCTCGTTTGCTTTATCCCACGGCACATACATCACAAACGACAGCATCAACACAACCACCTGCGATTGCTGAAAATGGTTCAAGATTCCTTCCCTTTCCGGGGTGCCTGGGTGGCACAGCGGTTAAGCGTCTGCCTTCGGCTCAGGGCGTGATCCCAGTGTTATGGGATCGAGCCCCACATCAGGCTCCTCCACTATGAGCCTGCTTCTTCCTCTCCCACTCCCCCTGCTTGTGTTCTCTCTCTCGCTGGCTGTCTCTATCTCTGTCGAATAAATAAATAAAAAATCTTAAAAAAAAAAAAAAAGATTCCTTTCCTTCCCTTCCTGCCTGCCTGCCTCCCTCAGTTCCATCCATCCTTCCTTCCACCCGTCCTTCCTTCCTTCTCCTTCTGCTTCTCCTGCTTCCCCTTATTCCTCTTCTTTCTCTTCTGCCTCCTCCCCCCCCCTCCTCCTCCTTCTTGAGAGTTCTTTTGTCCTTGGGCTAGCCCTCTAGGAATATACATTCAAGTTTCTATGCTTTCAAAGCACTTGGAATAGCTTTTCTCTATGTGGTTATGCCCTGGACAGAGAATTAGGTTAATTTCCTTTATGTACTTTAGATTTGTAGTGACGACCCTTTCTTAAAACTTCCATTTTGTTATAATTCTATAAAGTATTTACCAGGTTCCAAAGTCATGCCTACAAAACAAAGTACATTTAGAGAGGTCCAACTTCTATCCTTGTCTCTCTACCCAATCCCTCTCTCCCCCTCTGGGTACTTAAATATAGATAGATAGATAGATAGATAGATAGATAGATAGATAGATAGATAGATAGATATAGATATAGATATATGGAGCGCCCCCCCCCCCCCACCAATTCAGGCTCCCTACTCAGGAGGGAGTCTGCTTCTCCCTCTGTCCCTCCCCCTGCTCATTCTTTTTTTTTTTTTTTTTTTTTAAAGATTTTATTTATTTATTTGACAGAGACAGCAAGAGAGGGAACACAAGCAAGGGGAATGTGAGAGGTAGAAGCAGGCTTCCTGTTGAGCGGGGAGCCCAATGCGGGGCTCGATCCCAGGACCCTGGGATCATGGCCTGAGCCAAAGGCCGATGCTTAATGGGTGAGCACCCAGGCGCCCCTCTCCTCCTGCTCATTCTTGAGCACACACTCCCTCTCTCTGAAATAAATAAAATCTTAAAAAAAAATTTTTTTTTTAAAGCTACACCTTTTCTTCCATTCTTAACACGCATTTCTCCACCTTGCTCTTTTCATCGGAGGTGACTCCAAAGCAGAATTTTCCTTAGAACCTGGCAGAACAAGTTCCTACCCTGGGACCCGGCTGCAGAACCCGTGCTTTAGAGGCTCCCCCTCCCCCCATTTCACAAACACAAGCAACACACTTATTGAAGATCCCCAGGGGCCCCACCACTCAGGTCCGGCACAATGTAGTGCAACGGAGGGCCCCACACGTCCTCTGTCAAAGCTAACAGGGTGCAAGCAAGCCCCAGGGAGCTGCTTTTCCTTGCCTCTGGCCCTATGGCCTTGAAATGACAGTGTCTGCGTCTAACGCCTTGGATACCTGTGGGCTGTGCTCCTGCCTGCATGGGGGGGATGTGGACACAGCTTTGAAGTATGGAAACGATGTGAGCAAAGTAAGGGCTCACGTTCGAGCAAAGACAGAAACTATCTCATCAGATCCCCCCAGCGCAAATGCGGGCAGCCTTTGCATAATAGAGTTCCAGAGGGTGCCTCTTTCTCTACCACTTCGCCAAGAGTATGTTGTAAAACGTCTGGGTTTGGGCCAGTCTGATAGGTTGGAAAGAATATCGGTGCAGTTTGAATTTTGTATCATTCTTATGAACGAGTTTGAGTGTTCTTTTTCATAGGATTAAGGAGCATTGAATTTCCTTCTCTGTGAATTATATATTCGATCCCTAGCCCGTTTTTCTGCGGTGTTACTGATTATTTTCTTCTCTATTTTTAGAAGCTCCTATAGGCTAGGGGTATGAACCGTTTTGTCTGCAAACACCTGCCATCCTTCTCTAGACTAGACTCCGGATTCAGTTTGGGGAATTCAACAAAATATAAGGCACCACCTGTGCCCCCCCAGAGGAGCTTACACAATTAAATAACAACAAAAGATATAAGCAATTTTATGAAACAATAAGGAAAGAGACATCTCAAAGGAGAATGGAATTCATTGCCAGATATAATGACCCCCCACCAATGCGGGGCTCAAACTCAAGATCCCAAGATCAAGTGTTACACGCTCTACTGACTGAGCCAACCAGGTGCCCCCTAAAAAGGACTATTTAAACAGATCAGACAGAGAGTCCACTGGATTAGTTCACTTCACCCCCATCACAGGTGAGTGGAGTGGGCAGGGGACTCAGGAAGAAGACCTGGTTCGTTATGGACAAAACAACACATTTCCATCTTCACTATGCTTCTCCGTGGCCGTAGAGCTAAAAACAGCAGCCCAGCTATATACTATTAGCATCTCATAGGGCTGTCAGACGGATGACAGGAGGTGATACATACGAGCTGCTCAGCATGGTGCCCGGCTCATAAGTCCCTAACACGTGCCAGCCGTCATTGTTACGGGATCATAAAATAGTTGCCGAGGGAGGGAGTGAATAACGGAATCAAAGGACAAATGACAAACCCATTGGCAACAGCCCTTGGCAGTCGTGGTAAGCGCTATGAGGAGGGTCAGGCGAGCCCAGTGCCCCCTACCCTCCGGCTGAAAGCCATGAGCACCCCCCGCCTGGACCCACACTTTCCCCAGTAGGAACCGGCCGGTGCCAGTCTGGCACCCAGAGTCCTTGGCTGTGTTTCTTTGACAATTATAACCGAGGAATTCAGCTTATTTTGGGCGAGATCCCTGGACGTCCAAGTTCAGATCACAGTCGGAGCCATGCAGCCACATTTTCCAATGAGTAACCCCATCCAATATAACTCCTGGCAAGCGACCCCATCCGTCGCTGAGAGAATGTGCCGTCATGCGTGGTAAATAGTAAGACCACTGTGTGGGGCTTGACTCATCTGTCAGAGAAGGAGTATTTTGAAACCTTGACCTCACTCGCAAACATGTGTTTGCACATACCTTTTGTCAGATGCAAATTTTCCGTTCCCAATTTAGCTCTTCCAAATTTTCCCCCCGCAATGAAAGATGTGGCTATGAAGAGAGATAGAGGAACTTTTAATAGATCTTGACTCCAGGTATGTCCCGGGGGAGCTCATCTGTCTCAAGGCCAGCTTCCTGCTGACTCAGGAGCCAGGACGAGGGAGACGGGGGAGCAAGGTACCAGAACGATAATAGCTATCATTTATGAAGGGCTACCTGCATGCCAGGCACCGCGCTTACGGCCGTATAGACGGCAGCCCCTGAACCTACATCGTGACCCTGATGTGTAGGAAGGAGATGCAGACCCGGAGAGGCTAATTGACTTGTCCAAGGTCAAGTCACTCCGGAGCTGGAATTTGAACTCGGGCTGTGTCTCCAAAGTGTCTCTGTTTAACAAATATGCTAAACATTACCTGGCTATTACCTGCTTCTAGCACAAACCTAGCCTCTGGCCCTCCAGGTGGGGACCTGGAAAAAGTTTTAGGCATGTTCACAGGCTGTCGGGCCTCGTAGGGAACAGAGGATAACCTAAGGTCTCCATGATTCATAGATAGACACTGGGGAGAAGTATGTTCATCCTTCTATTTGAGTCTTCCTCGGGCTTCTAGGTGTGGCTCCCCATTATCTTGATGTCCTTTGCCCACCTCTCTGTACTTCTGTCCAACCTGAGCGCAAGCCCTGTTCCCCTGAGTTCTTTCCCATCCCTCCCCAACCCCCACCTCAACACATTAGCATCTTTGGAATTCTGTGACCCTTCCTGAGATGCTCTGCACTGTTTTTCTCTGCATACAGTAGGAGCTCTGCACACAGTAGGTGCACCACAGAATTGCTGCAGCCGACGATGCTGATGTGCAGGGAACCCTGGAGGGAGAGTGGGCAAGCGACTTAGGGAAGTCCTGGCTCTGCCTGATCTGCTGTGTGTTCTCGGGCAAGTCTCTGACTCGGCACCGCATCTATGAACCCGGCACCGGGTGCCTCCTAAGGCTTCTTCCACCTGTACAGGTCTAGATTCCGTGATGCCCACATGCCCTTCCGAAGGGCAGGTGCAGGGTCTGGAACTCCTTTGCAGAAGCTGGATTCCTGGGCAGGGCCTCTGTGTTTCCCACTTGCCAACCAACTTTTACAAACCTTCTATGGAAAGTCGGGTTGTTATCAGTGGGCTCACTCACAGCCATCGATGTTCTCAATAGAAGGAAATTGGGAAATCTCCTTTTATGAGCACATCTAAGGGCAGAGCAGGAACTGCCATTTCCTAATGGGCCAAAAATGCTGCACAACTATGAACACTTGATTTTAACATAGGGGGGAGTGAGGGCCTTTGCGTGAGCTCCCCAGTGGTGTTTCTCACCCTGGAGAGTTTCCGCAGTGCTCTCCACCATGCTTCCCCGGGGTGATCCCATTGATGGCTTCCCAGCCACTTCTGGCCAGACGTCTTTCGAGAAAAAAATGAGTTAACTTGACTGGCATAGTCTCGGTCGTATACAAATGGGATCCTGGAGAGACTGGCCAACAAATATCTTTCAAGCAACCTGCTATGTGCCATAGGGATATGAAGTTAAGCAAGGTGTGTTTTTCCCCCCCTGAAGAGGCTCATAATCTAGAAGAAAAATTGTCTCGAATAATCTGAGCACCGGAAAGAGAATGATCAATGTTATAAGGAAGGGACCTGGGCAGGGAGGTAACCTGGTTCCATGAGGCTCCCTCGCAAGATTAACTATGACATTGTGGGTGCACCTGTGCCTTCAAGGTGAGGAGTTTCCACAGCTCCCAGGAGATTCGCAAAGTGTGTGGTGATTTTCTCCTGCCAAAACTGTTGCAGAATTAAAACCTTCTAGAAACGAAAAGAAGAAAAGAATTACATTTGGTTGGGCTGGAGAGGGGATAGGGAGCAGAGGTGGGACCTTTTGGGGAAGGAGGTACACGAGCCAAGCTTCCAAGAACAGACAGAATTCCAGTAGGTACAGATCTGGGGAAGGCCCTGGAAAAAAGAGAAAGCATTGCAACCAAATCGGGGTGGTGGCAAAGCCTGCAAGTGTGTTCAAAGAATTAGGATTGGGGCGCCTGGGTGGCACAGCGGTTAAGCGTCTGCCTTCGGCTCAGGGTGTGATCCCGGCGTTGTGGGATCAAGCCCCACATCAGGCTCCTCTGCTATGAGCCTGCTTCTTCCTCTCCCACTCCCCCTGCTTGTGTTCCCTCTCTCGCTGGCTGTCTCTATCTCTGTCGAATGAATAAATAAATAAAATCTTAAAAAAAAAAAAAGAATTAGGATTAATCCAGTTTGCTAAGTCATCAGGACAAGGACGAGTTGAGGGTACCAAAGCCACACAGGGGGATTTGGGGTCACAAGCTGAACTGATTATTTGCTATTGATTACGTATTTGGGGTCTGCTCTGTGCCCCGCCTTCAGGGTGGGATGCTCTCTGCCCTGAAGAAGCTTATATTTTAATTAAGAGGAGGAGGTGTGAGCAGGAAAGAAACAAAGTAGGTTTAAGGACAACAGGAACTCAAAGAAGTGTTAGTCGGAGTGTTGAGGGAAGCTTCAGGCAGGCGGTGAGTTGGCTCAGCCTGCATGGTGGGGAGAACCTGGCCGGGTGGCTTAGTAGAGAAGGGGCCTTTCCAGTGGAAAACAGCACCAGCAAAGGAGAGGAAATGGCCAGAAAGAAGCAAGGCAGGTGGGGAAGACCGAGGAGAGGCCGTTATGGGGAGAAACCACTGTGTTGAAAGGGCAAGAGACAAGAATTTGGACAGGTAAGTTGAGACCACATTGTGTGGGGTTGTGAGCGGTATGCTGAGGAATTTCTTATTTTCTCTAGGATCTCATTTCCTTTCCCCTAAAATCCAGCCCTCCTGGTATAAATCATATCAACAAAAATGATTTTGGGGGGGGGGCGCCTGGCTGGTTCAGTCCGCGGAGCATGCAGCTCTTGATCTCAGGGTTGTGAGTTCGAGGCCCATGTTGGGTGTAGAGATTACTTAAAAAAAAAATCTTTTAAACAATGATTTTTAAACGTTCTGTTATGGAGGATTTCAGATATATGCAAAAGTAGAGAGACCAGTAATGCAATGCAATGAATGTTTAGGTCCTCCCTGCTATGTTGAAATCATAGCCCGTAATGTGGTAATGTTAGGAGGTGGTCCTTTGGGAGGTGAGTAGGTCATGAGGATGAAGCCCTTGTGAATGGGACTGGTGCCCTTGTTAAGACTCTGGAGAGCTCCTTTGCCCTTCCAACCATGTGAGGACACAGCCAGAAAACGGTGTCCACAAACCAGAAAGTGGCCCTCACCAGACCCCAAATCTGCCAGCATTTGATCTTGGACTTCCAGCCTCCAGACCGTGAGAAATGAATTTCTGTTGTTTATAAACCATCAGTTGTATAGAATTCTTTTATAGTAGCCTGACCGGACTAAGACAGGTAATCACGAACCCCTCCGCCCAGCACCCCACTCAGCAACTCATAGAAAAACTCATCTATACCCTCTCTTCTGTCCCTTTGCCACTTTTTTTTTTTTTAAAGATTTTATTTATTTATTTGACAGAGATAGAGACAGCCAGCGAGAGAGGGAACACAAGCAGGGGGAGTGGGAGAGGAAGAAGCAGGCTCTCAGCGGAGGAGCCTGACGCGGGGCTTGATCCCAGAGCGCTGGGATCACGCCCTGAGCCAAAGGCAGACACTTAACGACTGCGCCACCCAGGCGCCCCGCCGCTTTCTTTTTTAGATTTTTTTATTTTTTGTTTTTAAGTAATCTCTGCACTCAACGTGGGGCTCGAACTTACATTCCCTAGATCTAGAGTCCTGAGCTCTTCCAACTGAGCCAGCCAGGTGTCTCCCCACCTTTGCCATTTTAAAGGAAATCCCAGACACCATCTTCTTTCATCTGTAAATATTTCCATGTACATCTCTAAAAGAAAAGAACTCTTTATTTTTACATGACCGTAATACCACCACCACACGTAAAAAAATTAATAATTCATAATCATCCTATATTCAGTCAACAGTAAAATTTCCACTTGTTTCATAAATTTTATATTATATATATACATAAATTTTATATGTGTGTGTGTGTATACACACACATACATATGTTAGAGTTTGTTTGATTGCTTGAATCAGGATCCAGAAAAGGTTTACATGTTTTGATTGGTTGATATGCCTTTTAAAGCTCTTTTAATCTGGAGCAAAGCCTCATTCTTTTGTTGTTGCGTATTTTTTTTCCTTGCAGTTTATTTGTTGAAGAAAACCCAGCTGGGTTGTCCTGTGGCATTTCCCACAGTCTGGCTTTTGCTGACTGCATTCCTCTGCCGTGGTTTAACCTGTTCCTCTGTCCCCTGTATTTTCTGTAAATTGGTGGTTGGGTCCAGAGGCTTGATCAGATCCCAGTTTAAGTACTGAAGAATAGCTAGATTCTTTTCTTTTATTTAAAGATTATTTATTTATTTGAGAGAAAGAGAGAACAGAGCAGGAAGGAGCTGCAGGCAGAGGGAGAGGCAGACTCCCCGCGGAGCAGGGAGCCAGACGCAGGGCTGGATCCCAGGACCCCGAGATCGTGACCTGAGCTGAAGGCAGACACTTCACCAACTGAGCCACCCAGGCGCCCCGAATTGAGAGGACTTTCTAGTAGTCAGTGCTTAGCCAAGACTTTGCAAACATTGTCTGATTTAACCCTTCAAACAATCCTGTGGGTTTTGTGCTATCATCCTCACCATTTTACAGATGAAAAACTGAGGGCTTGAGAGGCCGGGTCACTTGGCCAAGGTCACGTAGTTGCCAGTGGTAAAGCCAAATCAACTGATCGCTGAGTCCAGACAGTCTCCCACTGTGTCATTCTACCCGCTGTGGAAGACCCCATGCATCGTCAAGGTGAATATTGGGGTTACCCTTCCCCCCTTCACATTTCTCTTGCTTAAGTAGCAGAGCAAACGCTGCTAAGTGTGTACAGGTATTTGCGGGTCTATCCGAGCGGGCTTTTATGCAGCAGCTGTGGGTGTGGTCTGTGCGTGTGTGTATTGCTCCCAGTTGGCATGTTTTTCTATCTTATATTCTTTATTTACCTTTTGTAAGAACTTTAATAGATTTAGATAGTTTTTTTTCCTGCTGGTTATGTATTCATCATGTATCTTTTTTTTTTTCCGAGAGAGAGAGAGAGAGAGAGAGAGAGAGAGCGAGCGAGCGCAGGGGGGGGAGGGGCAGAGGGAGAGAGAAAATCTTAAGTAGACTCCCTGCTAAGCGCAGAGCCCAACGTGGGGCTCAGTCTCACAACCCTGAGATCATGCCCTGAGCTGAAATTAAGAGTCATCGGAAACATAACCAGCTGAGCCACCCAGGCGGCCCCATCGTGGGTCTGTTTTAACATACGTCTGTAGAGAATCATGGAAGAACACTGTAAACTCCCAGTGAAAGGCTGTGTCTAAGTCCTTTCGAAAGGGATCTGATACTGTTGACGAATGTAATTGTAACAATAAAGAGTACTACCACTGTCTGCTAATTTGCACTGAGAGCTTCACAAGTGCTACCATGTTGTGCTTAATCCTCCTGCAACCCTAGGAAGAGGGTGTTGTTATCCTTGTTTTGCACACAAGTAAATGAAGGCTCAGAGAGATTCAGGATTTGCCCTGTATCAGCCGGGATATTTTATTTATTTTTTATTTATTTATGTATTTATTTTAAGATTTTATTTATTTATTTGACAGAGAGACAGCCAGCGAGAGAGGGAACACAAGCAGGGGGAGTGGGAGAGGAAGAAGCAGGCTCCCAGCAGAGGAGCCTGATGCAGGGCTCGATCCCAGAACGCCAGGATCACGCCCTGAGCGAAAGGCAGATGCTTAATGACTGACTCACCCAGGTGCCCCTATTTTTTTTTTTTTCAAGATTTTATTTATTTATTTGTCAGAGAGAGAGAGAGCACAAGCAGGGGGCGCAGCAGGCAGCGGGAGAAGCAGGAGCCCCGCTGAGCAGGGAGGCTGATGCAGGACTCGATCCCAGGACCCTGGGATCATGACCTGAGCCGAGGGCAGACGCTAAACCGACTGAGCTACCCAGGCGCCCTTATTTCATTTTTTAAATTTTTAAAAAAGATTTATTTATTATTTTAACGAGAGAGAGAGAGCACAAGTGGAAGGGGCAGAGGGAGAGAGAGAATCTCCAGCAGACTCCCCTGCGAGCGCGGAGCTCCACGCTGGGCTCCATCTCACGACCCTGAGGTTACAACCTGAGCTGAAACCAAGAATCGGACGCTTAACTGACCGTGCCACACAGGCACCCCGGACAGGATATTTTAAACAAAACACGCCTTGGATAAAAAAAAATATCTTTCAAAAATAGACTGATTTGGATTTTCCAACAATCTCCAATGAGATGCCCACACACTTTTTTTTGCCTGAAGGACCATATCCATCTTCATCAAATTCAGGGCAATTTCTTGATTTTCTCTACACCTGGTGAGCAGGACGGATGCCGACCTGGCTCCTCAAGGACCGGGTGGCAATAATGCCGTGTCGTATGGCAAGAGTCACGCTCGAATCAAGCTTGGACCTTCTACACCAACACATGACTCCACGTTCCCTCCAGGCCCCATCTGCCAGGGACCAGCAGACACTCTGAGACCAACAACCTTGTTTTCACCTCGAACCAGTGACCAGACTTCCGGCTTCTCTGGTGGTTTGCCTCCAAGGACCCATTCCTCTTTCCATCACGATGATGACAACCTAGATTCTTGAATAGGCTTTCCTATGGTTTGTTTCTTGCCGACAGGAGCTCTAGCAGTTCTTAATCACTTAGCTAGCATTTTCCTTTCTCCTGTTATCCTTTTCTGCTACTTCTCCATCTCATGCTCTATTCATTTGTTCCTTAAATGTTTACTGATTGGAAATGACTCTGGAAGCCTGGGAATCTCCAGATGTGTAGAGTCGGGTGTCAGCTTTCAGCAA
Organism: Ursus americanus; assembly: GCF_024610735.1. Lineage (NCBI taxonomy): Eukaryota > Metazoa > Chordata > Mammalia > Carnivora > Ursidae > Ursus > Ursus americanus. Next base: position 63,484,555 of record NC_142140.1, on the reverse strand, counting down.
GCTCCAAGATCACTTTCCACCTTCTGTTCTGGTAAAAAGTACGTGCTGCACATACTTGAGTCAAATGCTGTTACTTCCCACTGTTTCCCCATATAACGTTTGCTTGCCTCTGCTTTGGTCCCTTGCATCCTGGCTCTGGGAGCCCACCATCCTTAACTGCTGAGATCTTGCTCACCTTTTCCGACTCAGCTGAAATGACATCTGGAAAGCTGGAAGGGATCTCCTCATCCATCCATCCGTTCATCTACCCATCCTTCCATCTTTCTATCCAACAGGCAGTTACTGGGCATTGACTATGTATCAAGCACTGAGCTAGTTCCTGGGGATACCAGTTGAACACACTGGGCTTGCCTGCAAGGAGTTTACCATCTAGCTCTGTGCTCTGTCTTCTCTGGTAACCACCAGTCACATGGAACTCTTGAGCATTATTTAAAAATATTTATTTGAGCAAAAGACAGAGCATGAGGGGGAGAGGGAGAGGGAGAGGGACAAGCAGACATCCTGCTGAACGTGGAGCCCCATGTGGGGCTCTATCGCAGGACCCCAAGATCATGACCTGAGCCGAAGTCAGATGCTTAACCAATGGAGCCACCCAGGCACCCCAACTCTTGAGCATTTAAAGTGTGGCAGGTCCGAAATAAAATGTGCTGTGGGTCTAAAACACACATTGGATTTTGAACACTTAGCACAAGGAAAACAATGTGTAACATCCTATTAATGATTTTTAATTGATTACATGTGGAAATGTCATATTCTCTCCATATTGGGCTAATACATTATTAAAATTAATTCCAGGGGCACCTGGCTGGCTCAATGGGTAGAGCGTGTGACTCTTGATTTCAGGGTTGTGAGTTCAAGCCCCATGTTGGGTGTGGAGCCTACTTAAAAAAAAATTCATTAATTTCAGTTATTTCATGTAGTTTTAGAATATAGCTCCTAGAATGTTTAAAGTGACTGATGGGGTACGCATTGGTGGCTAACCTTCACATCTATGGGACGGCACTGGTCTTGAAGGAGGGTACAGGGTCGGAGGCAAAAATGTGTAAGGAGTTTTAGATTGGTCCTTCTATAAAAATGTGTGTGCAGGATTCAGGGAAGGTGTGTCTTTAGTTCAGGAGGCCAGGAGATGACGAGGAAGGGAATCTATTTATGACATGTCAAGCATTGTGCTAGGCACTGAAGATATGCTTATGCACCATGCGGGGCACTGTCATATCTTCATGCATCAGCTGGGCATTTAAAATACCTTGCTTAATCCTTGCACCAGTAATCACCATCCTTCCAGCCTGCTGGGACCAGCTCACCAGCATCCCTGAGCTGGACTCTTTGCTGCTGTGACCTTGTACCCTGCTTCAATCCATCATCCACGTTGTAACCAGAGTGATCCTTCCAAAACACAAACCCGGTCATGGGTCTTGTTACTCTTCAAATTAAAACTCCCCCGTGGTTCCCTGCTGTTTTCTCTGAGAGAATTTTGCTCCTGTCTTTGTCTGGTGAATGCCTTATTCAGATTATATTTTCAAAATAAAAAATTTCTCTAAGGAGACTTTCTGGAACTTTCTCCATCCCCACCCCTGCCACCATTCTGAGTTAATTGTCCCTCTTAGGGGTCCCTGGATCTTGCTGTGTTTCCCATGGTATAGTACTTACCATACTATATTGCATTCCCTCAACATTTTTGGATCAGAGGCCTCTCTGGGAATCTGCAAAGACCTGTAGATCTTCTAACCGGTGGGGGGGGGGGGGAGAAAAAAGAAAAACACACAATAAATTTTGCATATGATTCAAAGGTTTTATAGAACTAAAATTCTTTAGGTTTCCATGGATCCCGGATTAGGAACCCCTGCTCTGTAATTATATAGTTATCTATAATTATAATTATCTGCCTATTTGCTTATATTTCCTGCTAGACTGTATGCTCCTTAGGGTTAGGGACCATGCTTATGTTGACATAAGTATTTCCTTGACATCTGGCACCATCCCTAGACACACAAGACACTCCATCGGCATTTCAAAAAAAAAAAAAAGTATTTGCCACAGGTATGACTTGCTCTAAGACATTAGGATGTAGGGACTCTCGCGCTTTCATTTTTCTAAATCACATTAAATCTGACTTAACCTTATCCTTCATGGTTGGTAAGAAGTCTTACATTAGGAAATTTCAGGCTCGTTTGTTCCCCCCCACCACCCCAGAACTCCAGAGTTTAAGGAGCCCAAGAAAAGTCTAGAAGATTTTTTCTTTTTCAGCTCATCAGAGTCTCTGTTTCTCCCATTACTTCTGCTGATTGAAGATGTCCATAGGTGAGCATTGATCTTTCAGGTCAGACATTATTGCCCCAGGAGGGCTGTGAGGTGGTCACTTTAATAGTTTGTGCCCCCAAGGTACTCCCATGCCCAGGAATCATGTTGAAAGGGGACTCCTCTCTGTACTTCTCATGGGCACTCTACACTAAACCTCTGACACCTTCACTACCGTGAGGGAAACAGTTCTTTTTATTTATTTATTTATTTATTTATTTATTTATTTATGTATGTATGTATGTATGTATGTATGTATGTATGTATGCATGTATGTATGTATGTAGGCTCCACGCCCAGCGTGGGGCTCGAACTCAGGACCCTGAGATCAAGAATCCAGTGCTCCCCCGACTGAGCCAGCTAGAACCCCAGGGAAACAGTTCTTCAACTCAAAAATACCACCCTTCTATCTCTCTCGGGTGATCTGGCTTGAAATTCCTCAACAGGCATAACAAGGACTGAAAACCTCAAATAAATGCCTAAAAAGACCAGGCAAAGAACGGCACTGAATGAAGCAGTTCGGCTCTGACAGACCATGGGGGTTAGTGGTAGCTGAGGGACTCTGGGGCACATGCTTGGTCTAAGAAGGAGTGGCAGCCCAGGCACCACCAAACTGTGGTCAAATTTCCAGATCTTCCAATTTTTCAAGGGAAACCAGAAATCTGGATTTTCATGCGATAGCTCTTTTTTCCCCTATTTTTAAAAAAGCACTTTAATAAGGTGTACTTTGCAAATCATGTCATTCACAGTATAAAATGCAGTGATTTTTTTTTTAGTAAGTTTACCAAGTTGGGCAATCATCATGGTGAATCAATTTTAGAACATTTTCATCATCCCGGTAGGATCCCTCATGTCTATTTTCTGCTAATCCCTGTGCTGTCCCTCCTCTCCCCACCCTGGCCCTCACCCAGGCAACTACTGTTCTACTTTCTGTTTTGCCCTTTACAGATATTTCATATAAATGGGATCATACAAAATGTGGTCTCTGTGTCTGAGGGTAGTGTCTTCAAGTTTCACCCATGTTGTTGTGCTCCTTTTTTTTCTAAGTAGGCTCCATGCCCAGTGCAGAGCCCAACTCAGGGCTTGAACTCACGACCCTGAGCTCAAGATCTGAGCCTAAATCAAGAGTCTGGCACTTAACCAGTTGAGCCACCCAGGCGCCCCGTATTTAACTTTTTAAGGAAGTGGCAAATGATTTCTCAGAGTCGCTGCACCATTTTACAGTCCTCCCAGAAGTGACTGAGGATCCCTGTGTCTCTGTGTCCTCACCAATATTTGTTGTTGTCTGTCTTTTTGATTCTAGTCATGGGGGGGGGGTAGGAAATGGTATCTCATTATGACTTTGGTTTGCATTTCCCTACTGGCTAATGGAGTTGGATAGCTCTTGATTTGTAAATGTTGGAATTCATTCAAATTAAAAAAAAAATGCTTCATATCAGCCTTGTGCAGATGGAACAAAACAGTTTAGAACAAAACAGGTTCGTGGGCTGTAACCACCGTGAGGGAATGAGTTTGGACTTATGACCTAGACTGTGCAAAACAATGGTCTGTGAACTTTCTCTTTTGGGGGCAAAGCAGCCTAGACTGTCAGCAAAAATTACTATGGAGAAAGAGTGGAAAGATCTCTTTCACTCATAATGAACTTGTAGACTAAGAAACAATTTCAATCTACTATATTTCATAATGCGTCTTCCCCCCCAAGTACATCCTGTTACATATCCTGTTACATATCCACTGAATGAGTCTTTGAAGTATCCATTCATATCCCCTTTCTAAAGATGACATTAAGGAATTGATCAAAGTTTAAACACCTAGTAATGGCAGAGACGGATTCAAAGCCAGGTCTCCTTGGTTCAAAATCCTCATCCAAACGGCAGCAGATTCTAGGATAGAGCTCCATGGGGTGAGACTCGACTCAGAGGAGCCTGGATGAGGGAGGGACAGGATATTGGAGCCATTGGAGAGGAAGGAATCAGGGGTTTCAAGGCTGGCTTCATTAACAGACAAAGGAAGCTGGGGAGAGGGTGAGTTTGGGCGGTGGGATGAAGTGAAAATGGGAAGAAAAGAGATACGAGGCTTTATTGCTTTGCAATTTCCCTTTCATCCAGGTAGAGATTTCCAGCAAGCTTTTAAAAACATTGGGCCCAAGTGTTGGGAGAGTCACAGGGACGAGACATACATTTGGGGACATTCTCTTTATGACTGATTTCTCATTAAGACTAACATCTTTGTGATGATTAATTCTGATGAGCTTCCCGCCCTCTCCTTCTGATGATCCACTGAGTCTGTTTTCAAATTGTGAGAAACCACAGAGTTGGTGGCTAACAGGGCTGTCTCTGTGTGGATGGCTGCTGTAGGCATGGAACACCGCATGGTGAAATGCCCAGTGGCTGACAAAGCTGAGATGGATTACAGATGGAGTCTTTGGCCCTCTCTGAACACACTTAAAGATTCAGAAGAGGAATATCAGAAGAGGAATTCAGAAGAGGAATATCGCTTCCGTATTTTGTACATTTCACTTGTACTCTATGTGCAGACTGCATTAAGAGCAGACCTCTTCATGGAGCCAAGTCACAAGACACCTGGACAAGGGGCAGCCGGCTGGTGGGGGTGGGAGACCAGATGCACTCTACTAGGACAAAGGACACAGACACAGGACCTGATTCCGACTTCCCCAGGAAGGACTCTGCACTCAGCTGCCTCTTGGAGCCTTCTCTGGATTCCACCAGCCCTTCCTTATCATTTCCTGCCTTTTTTTTTTTTTTTTGCTTTATTCACTTTTTACCAGACTGAAATTTCCGAGGCTTAACCCACTTATATCACACTCATTAAAGCGCACCCATTTCCCACATTAAAAATTGCATTTTACTGTAAAAATTTTTGAAAGCGTTTCTGATGATGTGCAGTTTTTGTGAGAATAATTCATTTTGATCTTGTGACTTAACCTTTATTATATTTATATGTAATCATGTACGAATCCTGCTGCAGTTGACTAGATCTGCAGATATTTCATTAAATATTTATTAACTTCAATTTTTCCAGTTTCCTTTCCTTATTTTGGAACCTCCCCTCCAACCCCGCCCCCAGTTCTCAAACATTTTCTAAGGCCTTCAAGGAGCTCATAGGCCCCAGGGGCTACGACAGCTCTGCAAAACCTCACAAGCCCCTCCCACGTAGGGAGCTCCGCGTGATGAACGAATGAATGAAAGAAGGAACGAATGAATGAAGTGAACGAAGTCCTTTCCCCAAATCTTCTCTCCCAGGCAGGCTCGCCTCTCGTTCTGGAATCTCAGCGCAGCCAGGAGCCTGGGTAAGGAGGCCCCTCCCCTCGCAAACACCAAAACTGCAGCCGCGGAGGAAGGGGGGTCGGCGCCCGGCGCTCCGCCGACCGCGACAGGGTCAGCCCGGCGGCCTGGGAGCGCGCCTGGGGCCCCCGCAGAGCCCTTGCGCATGGGCAGAGCCGCGGAGAGCCCCGCCCCCTCCCCCACTGCAGGTGAGCCGCAGAGCCGCGGCCCCCGCCCCCCGCAGCTCCGGGGGTGACGTAAGGCCTCTGGACCGCGCTCCGGCCCCGCCCCTGCGGGCTGCGCCGGGGGGCCCGCGACTCGGCGGTGGCAGCCGGTGCCGCTGCGGGACACGCCGGCTGCGGCAGGGAGGGGGGGCGGCGAGGCGCCCGAATGGGCTGCCGCAGCGGCCCGACGCCGGTAGAGGCGCGTCCGGGCGCAGCTCGGGGCTCCCGCCGCCGCACACCTGCCCCAGCGGCCGGACGGCACAGGCCCCCACGGAGTCCGCAGCCGCTGCCCCGCGGGCTCGCAAGCGCCCGGCCGGCCTCGGCTGTCCATCTCCGCGGGCGCTAGCCAATCGCCCGCCACTGCCCCGGCCGCACCTCCCGGAATCCATGACGGGCGTGCGGAGCGGCCTATGAGGTTGGGGCTCCGGCGGCCTGGGCGGGGAGCGGGAGCCAATGAGCGTCCTTCCAGGTGGGTGGAGGGAGCGGACCTCTGGAAGGTAGCTTCGTTCGGGTTGCTAACGTCTTCCCTTGGAGATGGGCGCGCAAACGGACCAGTGGGTCTGGGGGCGGCGGTGACGGGCGTGGAGCTGGCCCAATGAGGGTGGGAGTGGGTGGGGCAGCCCCGAGCAGCAGTGCTAAAGGAGCCCGGCGGAGGCAGCGGTGGGTTTGGGACTGAGGGGCCGGATCTGTGGTCGCGGGTGGGGACGTGCGCCGGCGCCACCATCTTCGGCTGAAGGTGAGAGGTGCGGCTGCCCGGGTTCGAGCGCGGCGGACGCTGGCGGGGGGACGACGGTGGGGGAGGGAAGGGTCCCGGGCTGGGGTTGGGAGGACTCTGGAGGGCAGGAGCGGAGCCGAAGCGGAAGCACGGGGACGCCCGAGGGGGCTCTGGGTGGAGGGCTTGTACTGCGGGGCCGTAGGTTCCTGCGGGGACCGACCCTGGGGAGGGAAGGGAGGTAGGTAACCGACCCCAGTGGGTGGAGAGACCTCTGGAAGGGCGGGGAATGGGGTCCTGGAGCTTGAGACCCCTGCAGGGATCGGGGCCTGGGTGTGCTGGGGGAAGACCCCTGGGGGGCTGGGGATGGAGATCGGGAGGTGGGGATGCAGGGACCTGATCCTCGGTGTGTGGGTTCCGTGGGGCGGGGGTGGGGGTGGGAAGGCCTAGTGCCCTGTGGGTGTCTTGGGGCTCCCGGGAGGGGAGGGAGCCCTGGGGCGGGCTGGGAAGCGCGACCCGGGTGTGGGTTGGGGGCGCCGGACGGGAAGGGCCGGCCCCTGGGTGGATTCCCGGGCGGGTTAGGCCGGCGGGGCAGCCCGGGTGCGGTCGGGGCTTCGCAGGGCTCGCAAGGCGGGCGGCGCTCGCGGCCCCGTGGGGTGGGGGGTACCCGAGGACAGGGGCTCCTCCGCACAGCCGGGGCAGCGCGCGGCGGGCTAGGGTCTGAGCTGGCCGCCGGCGCGCGGAGGGTGGGCTCCGGAGGAGCTGGGCGCGGGAGGGCGGGCGGGGGCCGCTGGGGGCCGGGGCCGGACGCCCGGCGAGGCCCGGGCGGGGTGGGGGGCGAGGCGGGAAATGTGGCGGGGGCGCGCTGCGGCAGGGCGGCCGGGGGGAGGGTCAGCCCTCGCCTCGGGATCCCTTTATTGTGTAAGCGATCCGGGCACGGCTCGCCGCGGACTCCCTTGCTGGCCTTCTGCAGCTGGGGTCACACCCTGATCCCGTGAAATGGCACTGGAATGGGGTCGGGGCGAAGTGGGAGCGGCGGAGTCGTGGCGTTGGCGGGCGCTTTGTGGGCCCGCGGTGGGCGGGTGCGGCCCAGAGACCCGGGAGGCCCCCAGCCTGGCCGGCCTGGGAGCCGGGGCCTGGGGAGGGAGGCCGGCGACTCGGCGGGTCTGGGCTCCGCCGGGGAGGCTGGGGTGGCGTGGCCTCTGCCTGTGACCGTTATCTGTGTCTTCGGGCCTCTGCGGCTCCCTGCGAGCCCACTGCGGTGGATGCAAGGGGGTGGGGTGGGGTGGGGTAGGGGAGAGCAGGCGGGGTAAATCCAGCCTGCCAACGAAACAAAGGCTGCTGTTTTCGCTGAATAATATAATATACTAAATGTAATACTTGGGCTTTGCCGAGATTTTGGTTTTTTTAACGCTACAAGTGAGGATTCTTTTGAGTCAGGCTTCATCATTCTGCATAGTCTCTCAGTCTGGAAAACTTTAATCTATTTATTGTTTTATTTCTTTCCTCGGTCTGCCCTGACCAAGTATTCTTGTGGTCCCATGCTTTTGACGTTGAAGTATGCCCTGCCTGTCTCGGATTCTGAAAAAGTGGCCATTTTATTTGATGCGTCTCTCGACTTGGGCGTCTTGAATTCGGCTCTTCCCCGTCCTTATCTGGAGACAGCATATGGTGTAATCGTGGGATGTATAGCGCGAGCTTTGGCAGCGAAGGGATGTGACCCCAGAGGGTGGCTTTTTATTTGGGCTCCTTAGGGAAATCATCACAATGAAGACAAACGGGATGGGAGAGCAGATGAGCGAAATTCTGAAGGGCACGTTGCGCGGGGGAGGACCCAGTGCCTCGGCGGGCTATGCACTTTCTCATCCTGTAGCAGGGATGGAAATTCCTGGCCTTATGGCCACATTTTCGAAAAATTTTAACGCAGCCTGAAGATGTTCACTGAGAGATGGTGCAGGCCATACAGAGGGGTAGCGCCTTTTTGCGTTTGGTGTGTGTTTGTGCTCGTTTGGCTGAGATGAATTTTGGTAAATTAGTAGGTTTGCACATCCCTGTCATCAAGTGACCGCAGTGGTGGTGTTAAACCAAGTGGGACAATTCATTTGTCGTGGATCTGTCATAGAGGGAGGTGCCGTCAAGGACAATTTATCCATCGTTTTTGTTTGGCTTGTTATACACAAGATATTCGAAAAATTGAGTTGTTTTCCTGTCTCTGTACCATAGAAGTTGCTGGGAGGGAGCCGAGAAGTTTGCCTGGTGACATTTCGCTTGAAGTAAAAAATGGCTATGGGGGGGGGGGGAACAGAGCCCCAGGGGTGTGTGTGTCTAAAACCAATGAAGGGGGTGGGGCTCTGGCCCTGTGGGGGGGGGGCTCCTTCATATACAGATAAATGACTTAGCTATAATTAGGCACTCATTTCAAATGACACCAAAAACCTTCAGATTATCTTGATCTGTCTGTGGCAAAGAGCTTGCTCTTGATTCCCTTTCTTCCGATATAGAGGTGTTTTTTCTATGAAAGGTAAAGCCCTTGCCAGATTGTGCTGTGTGTTCAATGCTGAGCCTACATTCTTGAAACCATCATCCATAGGATTTTTATTTAGTGGAGAGGCAGCATGGGGTGTGCTCCACGCCCTTCAAACCCCCCCCCCCTGCCATTGTTGCATGCATTCCTGCAGGAACTCTGGGGTTAGCCCCAGCTCTGCTACTGGTGAGCTCCGTGACCTTGGGCTGGTTATTGGCTTTCTCTCTACCTTGGGTTCCTCATCTGTACAATAGAGATATTAATAGTACGTACCTCACAGGGCTGTTGTGAGGACTTGAGCTGATAAAGGTAAACTGCTTAGAATAGTGCCTGCCCATAATTAATGATACAGAACAGTATTTGCTATTTTTAAAATTGTGGTATTCCCCCATGCCATAAAGCAAGGCATTTGGGAGTGGTTCACTGTTAAATACCAGCATTATCAAGATCGGGGACCACGTGTACAATGGTAATGGAAAAAATACAACATATTTGGCGATCACACGTGAAGAGTTAAAGCGAACAAAACCTCCACTGGCCTCCCGACCTCTGTCAAACCAAACAGCAGTTGGAATCCCCACGACCTGTTAAGCCCTCTGGTACTGTGCAGGGGAGGGCAAGAAGAATCCCAGAAGAGCAGTTAAAAATGTTCAGAGGGGGAGGATTAAGTTGCCAGATTGACCTGAAAAGAACTTCTCAGAGGGTGGCATTTGGGTCAGGATTGGAAGGAGTGCTAGGTGTTTGGTTGTGGAGAAGTTGAGGCTCACTGTGGGGGTGGGGACCACGAATGCGAGGTTTGGTCAGGAGGTGGAGATCCCCCCCATGTGGACCCGGAGCCCGGCTAGGTGCTCACCAGCTAGCCAGGGGCAGGAAACTGTCCTCTCAGTGTCTGATTAGTCGTAGAAACTCTGGAAAAGTAAAAAGTAAAACTAATTTGTAATCTCACTACCCAGTGAAGACCCAATGAATATCTGTTCCTTTTTTTATATTTATTTATTTACTTCTTTTATCTGTTCCTTTAAAAAAAACCCAAACACACGTGCATATGTAATTCCTGCTCCCCCCCCCCCCAAAGTCAGGAGCATTTTGCAATTACGTTTTTGTGACCCATTGGTTTCTTTCCCTTAAATCACAAGAATTTCCTCACCTAGAAAAAATACTGATAAATTTTAAATGTGCCAATTTAGTGAACTAATTTTTAAATATATCATTTACTTTTTTTTTTAAAGGCCTGATGCAGAAATGACCTGTTGAGCTACTCTAATTTATAGCCATCCACTGAATTTAAGCGTATAATTACATGCCCAATGTAAAATTAAAGAAATGTGTGCACGCACACCAGCTGGCAGCAAGACCTCTTCCGAGGTGTCGTGTGAGATACACAGTTCCTACCTGTTAATGACAAGAGTAACTTGTTACCACATGTTGTTATATATGGTAGGATATTTTCTCTTTTAAAGGGCTGTCACTCATAAAGGCAGAATGTGTGTCCTGTTGTCCGTGTCCAGATTTATCTAGGACGATTCTCACCTCAGAGCCACGCCTCCCTTCCTCTGAGCAGTTTGCGAAGTGTAAGCTGGAAAGACAGAAAGTGTGTTAATAGTCTTACGAAAGCTAGTCTCTAGAGGTAATGATGGGCTTTGGAAACCATTCTCCAGAATGTACCTGTGCCCCGGGAATATTTTCTGAATCACCTCCCCCCCACCACTTGAATGTCCAAGAAGGCAAATACAAGTTTAGTTCGAAAACGTGTTAGCCATTTTATTTGTAGAAGGCTTAATGTTACCTCTTTGATTTTGGGGGGGGGGGTTTCGTTTTGTTTTGTGATTTTTGTTTTATTCAAGTCCATTTTAAAAACATTAACATATCCTTTAAATCAGGTTAGGAATTAGTCTAGAACATTGGTTTTCAGCCTTTTTTTCCCCTATCCCAGCATACCTGTTAATGACATTGGGTCACCATGGCAACCAGAGACGGCAGAGTAATGGTTCTCAAAGTGTGGTCCCAGGACCAGCAGCCTCAGCTGCATCTGGGAACTTATTAGGAATGCAGATTACCAGGCTTTGCCCCAGACCCTACTGAATTGGAAACTCTGGGGATGGGGCTTCTATAAGTGCTTTTATAAGCGTCCTACGTGGTGTCCATGCACACACCAAAGTTTGAGAACCATGCCCTAGGGCATGCATGTTTATAATGCATTACATTATAACAATTTCTGAAGTTACATTTTTATGCCATTTCAGTGACTTCATGGAGCTTGACATTTGTCTGTGGGCTCGAGGCTAAGAGCCTCGTAACAACTTCGGATTATTTTTTTTAAAAGATTTTATTTTTAAGTAATCTCTACACCTGACGGGGGGCTCGACCTCATGACCCTGAGATCAAGAGTCACAGGCCCTTTTGACCGAGCCAGCCAGGCACCCCTGAGCTGTTCTTTGGTGAGCCTCGGAGCCTTCTGTCTTTTGCCTACGAAGAATCCCCATCATTCTGGGAGAGAGGCAAAGCTGGGAGGATGTGGTAGAGTTGGCTTCTTGCGTTGCCCTGGGTGAGGTCATGGAGACCATGCTTCTGAGATTTGTAATAACCTGGAATTTGGGGTGATAACAAAAGTGTTTAATGATGGTATCGGATTCCAAAAAGGTATTGTCAGGCAGGAGTGATGAGTCACATGGGAAAGGTGAGTGGTGACTGTAAAATCCTGTCATTTGATCCAGAAAGTCATTTGCACAAGTATAGGATGAGACGTAGCTGAGAGTAGCGTGTATGGGGCCGTAGCCGATGGTTCACTATGAGCCACTGGCAAATGGGTGACGAGTAAATGAAGTAGGTCTTAAGATACGTTAATTGGGAACATCCCAGAAACAGTGCTTTTCTCAGCGTGGCCTAGGTTAGTGGCTCTCTTCCTTCTGCCCGGGTCAGACCATATCTGGAACACTGTGTTTGCTTCCAGCCCCCCCGGCCTGCAGGGGCACATGTGGGCACACTGGAGTCTGTTCTGTGGTGAGAGAGAGTGAGGCTTGATGAATGATGGTGCACTGAAGAGGAGCTGGGGAACGGGAGCAGCTGCAGGGGTGGGGGGAGGCCTCGAGAGCTCCCGTTGCATGCTTGCGTAGCTGTCCCGGAAAGCCAAGTCACGCTTGTCCGTGGCATCGTCTGATTGCATTAAGACTGCACGGGCCACAGAGAAGCTCCTGGGGACCGAGTCGGGGGTGTTTGTCCGGACGAACTTTGAGTCTCTGGTCTGAAGGCAGACCGGGAGGCCCGTGTAGACCTGAGGCTTTACTCTCCTGGCTCTGGCCATGCATTTCATGGCTACATCCTTGGGGCCATGCTGATTCCCGTTCCACCTCCCGGACCTTTTATTATGAATCTTTGTTTTCTTTGCCCTCAATCCCCTTTGCCTTCTTAGCTCTCTGTTTAATTTGTGGTGAGGGTGCAAGAGGGGATGAAGAGGGAAAAAAAAGTCTCACCTGGAACCCTGCCTCTCCCCCCTGCTTGATTTTCAGCACCAGTAACTGCGGGCATGTCTTGAGTGGTCTTCAGACAGCCAGGGGCATAATTTGTGGTCACCCCTGAAATTTACCCTGGACGCTCGGTTAGTATGGCCGTGAAGAGCACTGCCCCGGCTCCTGGACTAAAGGTCATGCTTTCTGTTTACCAGAGGTCTCGTCTTAAGTTCCTGATGAGGGTAAAAATCTGTACATCATTGTATGTTTTTAAACATCTAACCCTGTCCTCCTCCTCTTCCACCTCCTCCTCTCCTAGAGGCAATTGCTCTTGGATCCTCCTGTTTACAATGGCCCAGAGAACTGGACTCGAAGACCCAGAGAGGTACCTCTTTGTGGACAGGGCGGTCATCTACAACCCTGCCACCCAGGCCGATTGGACGGCTAAAAAGCTAGTGTGGATTCCATCCGAGCGCCATGGCTTTGAGGCAGCCAGTATCAAAGAAGAGCGGGGAGATGAGGTTATGGTGGAGTTGGCAGAGAACGGAAAGAAGGCGATGGTCAACAAAGACGATATTCAGAAGATGAACCCGCCTAAGTTTTCCAAGGTGGAGGATATGGCAGAATTGACATGCTTGAACGAAGCTTCTGTCTTACATAACCTGAAGGACCGCTACTATTCAGGACTGATCTATGTGAGTACTTCCTGCTGAATACTCGTGAGAATTAATGTAAATTACACATACCGTCAGAGTCAAGTGGGACCGGGCAATACCCACCTTCTCTATTTAACATTACCGTTTGTGTTAAAGATAGAAAGATTGTCTCTTGCTTACCCGGGTCTTGCCCCACTTTACATCTTAACACGTAATTTTACGTAATCTAATCTGCAATTAAACACGCGGACGTGGTGGTTGAAGGCTTCTGTGGCGGTTCGCTGGAGCGTGCGTGATAAGATGGGGAGAGCGTGTGGCAGAAAGACCGGGGAGCTGGGTGTGGGGTAAGAGTTGCACGAATAGGATACAGCCCGCACGCGTATGTGCAGGAGTGTGGAGTGGAGGGGCTGCAAGGAGCAAGAGCATCGGGTTCCCCGGGTGTGGGAAAGTGGGAAACACGGACGCTGAGGTTTTTCAGAGGAGACCGTTCAGAGTGGGATTGAGGCTGGGGTTACCCTGTGGTTAGCGGTTGACACGTGTGGTGGTGTCACCGATGATGCCGCTGACTTTGTGGAAGAAGTTATTGAAAACACCGGGGGACGAGGGAGTGCGGAAAATCGCAAGCCAGATACGGGAAAACTCTAGAACGGCGGACTGGGTTTGAGGGGATCATACACCCAGGCGGCAGTGATTTAAAGGGGCCCATAGAGAACGTCGGTGTAGGATGAGAAGCAGCAGAGAGAAGAGTTGACCTTGTACTGGTCTGAATTTGGAAAAGAGCGGTTGGATTTTATGAAGGGGTGTTGGGGCCGCTGATCATTCAGAACTTCTGCAAATCAGAACCAGTTTTCCCATAGAAATTAGCGTACTTAGCGACTATATTTACTGAACACGTACTGTGTTCTAGGTGCTGGGGAGACGGTGGTGAATGGGACAGGCCAGGTCCCTGCCTTCCTGGTACATCCTATAAGGAAATGAAGCTGGACTCTGGAATAGATTACGTAGGGGAAAGGCTCTCCGCAGAGGGTCCGTGAAGGGCTCTTCGAGACGGTATCGTTAGAGCCGGAATCTTTCTGATAGGAGGGAGCTAGCCAGGGGAAGATCTGAGAACCGAATAGTTCTTCCATGACCTTTGCCAGGGTAGGCACAGTCAAGCCTGATGGCCTCTCATCTTTGTTTTTCTTCCGAGGGAAGGTGCAAAGTGTGTAAGAGGCGCCAGCGTTAGGAAGGTGGCTGGAGAAAGGGAAAGGTTGGGGGAGGAGAAGCCACTAGTAAGGACATCGCAGGGGAGCAGCCTCGAGAATCCGGCCGGGGCTGCACAACAGAACGTGTGGGGCTACCGCGTCTAGCCCCGGCTGTGGAGTGAGGGAGCGTGATGGGTCCGATCACGAGCTCACATCTCAGATTTGGGGGGGGAGGGTCAGTTTGGGGTGCCGTCTGGTGCTGGAGATGGACACTGCCCGAGTTGTGGGGAACTGCAGTGTGAAAGGGAGCCAGCCGCTTTTTCTGCCAGTGTCTTCACCTTGACCCCCCACTTTGGACCTTGCGGGTTCCTGCAAGTAGGAGAGAGAAGGGAAATACAAAGGGGAAGGAGATTGCGGGCAAAAGAGAAGGAATCGAAGAAAAGAAAAAGTTCATTTGTAGCCATTCCTCACAATGATTCTAAGACTTTGCAAGTATCTTTTATTGAGTTTGGTTTTTTTTTTCCAGCTGAACTCGGGGACCCCGAATGATGTCTGAGGTTCTCTTCAAAGCATGGCCCCCTCCGTACTCTTTACAGAAGGGCAATCTGAGTTCTTCTCGAAGCATTAAGGTCCCAGCAGAGCTGGGAATCTGGGGCAGTGGTGTGTGCCGTTAGTGGGGTGGAGGAAGGGTTCCCACCCGAGACTGGAGTTGAAGAACTTGATTTAAAGAATCCTAGTAGGAAAGTGGGGCCCCAGGGAGCCACAGTCGAGAGGGCTGTGTACTGCGTGTTGGGATTCACCCGTCAGGTGAAGTAGAACAGTTGAGGTGCCATGGTGTAGACGCCACAGCAACTTAGGGGGGAACTTTGGACACATTTCTGGAGATAAGCTCTGACGTATGTTCATTTAAGTAAGTTAGTTCATTGACAGGTTTACTCACGTTAGTTCCTCATATTTTCTTTGGATGGATTCTCCCCGGCCTCCCAACTTCTCAGGTCATTAATTTTCATCCTCTTTCCTAATAAAAGCATTTGAAAACTGTAAATGTCTCCTCTAATATGATTTTAGCTCACCTCACACATTTGGATGCATGATGTTTTTTATGACTTGGTCCTAACTATTTTCTATTTTCTGTTATGATTTCTTCTTTAACCTATGAGCCATTTAAAAGGATATTTTAAAAATTTCAAAATGTGTGTTTTTAAGTTATCTTTTTATTAGTGATTTTCTTTTTAAAGATTTTATTTATTGATTTCTGAGAGAGAGTGAGTGAGAGCAGGGGGAAAGGCAGAGGGACAAGCAGAGTCCCCGCTGAGTGTGGAGCTGACACCGGGCTTGATCCCACCACCCCGAGATCATGACCTGAGCCGAAACCAAGAGTCGGACGCTCAACTGACTGGGCCACCCAGGCGCCCCTTATTCCTGATTTTTAAATGAATTGCATTGCAGTCAAAGAATACAGTTCACATAATATCGTTCCTTGTTTTTGTTGAGACTTGCTGTGTGCAGCGTATCGTCCGTTTTGGTGAGCATTCTGTGTGTCTGGAAAGAGCATTAATTCTGTTGTGGGTTATGGGGTTCTGTCTGTGGCCATTAGAGTAAGCGTTTTGATTCTGTTTAAATCTTCCTCACTAATTTTTGTCTGCTTGGTCTATTAATTATCGAGAAATGTCTTAAAATCCCCCGGTGTGTTTTATCGACTAAGTATGCACCCCTTACCGATACGGTTTAGTTTTTCCTGTTTATGAACTTTCATTTGAATGAATCGCATGGTATGTATATCGCCTTCACGTCTGCTTTTTCACCCAGCATGCCATTTTAAGGTTCGTCTGTATTGCTTTGTGTTGGTATAATTGAGAAGTTGTCAAAGTGTGGCCTACGGACCCTCAGGGTTTCCCTAAGACTCTTCCAGGGGCTCTGTGAGGTTACAGCTGTTCTCATGATGATTTGAAGACACGATTTGCCCTTTCCACTGTTGGTGTTGGTCCTGACAGCACGTGGGGAAAACTGCGTGCATCTTACTGTGAGTAAAGGCAGTGACCCCAGACTGTACTAGAGGGCATTTTAATCATTCCGTGTGAGAATGTCCTGGAGAAAGCAGCAGAAGTGATTGGTTTTGTTAAATGTCAACCCTTGAGTACACGTCTTTTTAATATGCTGTGTGAGAGGCGCCTGGGTGGCTCAGTCGGTGAAGCGTCTGCCTTTGGCTCAGATCATGATCCCAGGGTCCTGGGATCGAGCCCCACATCGGGCTCCCTGCTCCGTGGGGAGTCTGCTTCTCCCTCTGCCCCTCCCTCTACTTGTGTGCACTCTCTCTCAAATAAATCTTAAAAAAAAAAAAAATCTTAAAAAAAAAAGAAAATTAGGATTTGGGGAAATTTGATTTACCACTGTGCACGTGACAGCTTGTCAGCACTTGAAACCCTGTCTGATCGAGATAAATGGTGACATTAATGACTGATTTTTTTTTTTAAATGTCATATAGTGAAATGTCATCATTTGGAAGACTTGCATAATTCATTGAGCCAATGTTTTCCCAATGATGTGTACATTGTTACAAAATCACACATGGGTAAAAGATTTTTTCCACATGCAAGATAAGCCAGTGGATTTTGATGTACATAACAGTGTGAAAGGCCATTGATAGGATTTCAGATGCCACATTGCATCAGATCTTTAAGAAGTTGTCACTTGTCAGATTTGGGTATATCATCAAGAGGTATATCCATGATCACTTGGGAAGGCAGTTAATCTCCACCTTCCTTTTCCAACTAAATATCTGTGTAAGGCTAATTTTCATCATATGCTTCAACCCAAAACAACCTAGCACAACAGACTGACTGTGGAAACAGACATGAACATTGAGCTATTTTTGTTAAGCCAGATAATAAAAAAGATTTGCAAAAATATAAAACACCACCACCCTTCTCGCTTTTGTTTCAGAAAACAAATGGTTATTTTTCATAAGAAATGTTATTTATGTTAACGTGTATTGTTATTTTAAAATGAACAGATATACATTTGTAAAAACTTGATTATATACATACAGTTACATAAAGCAAAATGTCTTTGGGGTCTTTAAATCTTTTCTAAGAGGGTCAAAGGGCCCTGAAATTTAAAAAGTTGAGGTATATCGTTCCTCTTGTTACAGTGTACTGTTCCGCTGAAAGTCTTGATCCCCTTTACCCACTCAACTGCTTTTGGGCATTTGTGTTTTCCAGTTCGGGGCTAGTCCCTGGTGCACACAGGCACGCCTCTCTGTATGGTGGGTAAGGAGTGGGAATCCTGGGTGGTAGCGTACGCATCTCTCTAACCCCCGCATTCAGCTTTTCTAGGTAAAGCCTGATGTCGTCATGTTCCAGCAGGAAACAGAAAGCCCTGAAACCGGGTGTTTTGAGAGCTTAACTAGGGGACAGTTTGCAAACACATGGGCGGAGTCCAGCAAACAGGTGCGGGCTAGGGCACTGTCCTGGCATGGCGATGGCTGGGTCCTCGCTACCGCCTCCGTCTTTAAAGGCAAGATGGGCCCAAGCTTCTGTCTCAGCTGGGGCAGGGTGGCTGTGTGGGGAGGCCTTTCCCATAAATGCTAGGGCCTCCTGACCGCCCACTTGGAGGGGCCTGGGTGGGGGGACAAAGGTCCTGACTTCACTCTCCTCCTGCCCTTGGTCTGAGAGGGGAAAGTGATGGTGTCTTGCTTGGGGTTAGCCTCAGTTCCACTTGGAATTGGATTCTCTGTAGGGGGAAAGATGGGGACAAGATTCATCTTTTCCCCAGACTGGGTCCAGGTGACCCAGTGCCTTTTCCTGAAACAGCCCTTTCCCCACTGCGTGTGTCGGGTGATCCTAAGTTCGAGCTCAACTCACTGTTGTGTGTATGGGTCCATGTGCCCGTGTCCGGGCGAGATCCCACTTTCCCAGTCATTATGGCTTTCTACTAAGTCCTGGTATCCAGTGTGGTAAGCGCTCTCATTTTCGTTATTCTTTACGGTCGCTATAGTTGTTACAACTGTTTTTCGATATAATTTTAGAACCCGCTTGTCAGTTTTTGTGCACTCTCTCACCCTTGCTGGAATTTTGTTTGGGATTTTGCTGATTCTGGAGATCACTTTGGGAGAGAAATGAGAGCTTCACAATATTTGATGTTCTAGTAAGTGGGTATACCCACTTTTTAATTTTTCACAATGTGTTTTAATGGTTTTCTCTGTATATCTTTTGTTGGATTTATTTTGGGGTATTCGATTTTTTGGGTGCTATTTAAATGGTGGCTTCAGTGGTGTTTTCTTTTTTCTTTTCTTTAAGATTTTATTTACTTATTTGAGAGAGAGAGCACGAGCAGGGGCAGAGGGAGAGGGAGAAGCAGATTCCCCGCTGAGCAGGGAGCCCGATGTGGGGCTCGAGCCCAGGACTCTGGGATCATGACCTGAGCTGAAGGCAGACGCTTCACCAACTGAGCCACCCAGGTGCCCCAGCGTTGTTTCCTGATTGATGCCATTATGTAGAAATACAGTTGTCATTTTTTTTTTCTTTTTAAGATTTTATTTTTAAGTAATCTCCCTGCCCAACACAGGGCTCAAACTCAACCCTGAGATCAAGAGTCACATGGTCCTCCAGCTGAGCCAGCCGGGCACACCCAGTTGTCATGTTTTTTACAAATAAAATCTTACTAAGGTTACTTATTGGTTATAACAGTTTGGCTGAAGATTCTTTTGGATTTTCTGTGAACACACTTACGTTGTCTACAAATAATGACAGTTTTATTTTTCCCTTTCCAGTTCTTACACATTTCTTTTTCTTCCTTTATTGCGTTGTCTAGGACCCTCAGTAAATACTGGTTGCGAGAAGTCGTGATTGCAGGCGTTATTTGTATCTTCGCTGATCGCGGAGAGAAAGCTTCAACATTTCTCCATTAAGAATGATAGTTGCTTCTGTTTTGTTCTGTTTTTAATCTTCTTTATCAGATAAAAGGAAATTTCCTTCTGTTCCTAGTTTTCATCCTGAATGGATGAATTTTTTAAATCCTGAATGGATGTGAATTTAGCAAATGTTTTTCCAGCATCGAGTGAGATGATAGTGTGATTTTTCTGGCTATTTTGTTATTGTGGTCAATTACCTATATTTTTGAGTGTTTAACTGACCTGGCAAGGACCCAGGTATTCTTTTTCTTTATCGGTCTTGTATATAATCACGGTTTTCCATTGTTTTTCGCTTGACCTTTATTGGGGACCGTCATTTTTGCTGTATATGTGTTAAGGCCATGTTATCACATGTAAATGTAGGATTTTTCTTTTTGGTGAATCTTCGTGAAATGCTCTTTGTTTAACGGTGATGCTTCTCAGGGTGCCTGAGTGGCTCAGTCGGTGAAGCATCTGCCTTCAGCTCAGGTCATGATCTCAGGATCCTGGGATCAAGTCCCGGGTCAGGCTCCCCGCTCAGCAGGGAGTCTGCTTCTCCCTCTCCCCCCATGCTCATGCTCTCTCTCGCTATCTCTCTGACAAATAAATAAAATATTAAAAAAAAAAAAACAAAACAGTGATGCCTCTCGCAAAGGATTAGCTTTTTTTTTTCTTAGTGTTTGCTCGGTTTGTTGTTTTCCAAACTTTTATGTTCTGCTTTCCTGTGTCTTGCTCTGTAAGATGGTAGGTCTCTTCTAATAAGCAGCCCGTAGTTGTTATTTTGGTCCCTAACCTGATAGTATTAACGTTTTAATCAGAACATTTGGCTTCTGTACATGTGAAGTAGTGACTGAAATGGACCGTCTGACTCCTTGCTTCCTCTTGGTCCTGCCTGTTCTGTGTTTTTCCTCCCTTCCTTTTACTTCCTTTCCTGATTACGTCATATTTATCGTTATTGTTGTAGCTTCTTACCTCTTCCCCTGTGATGTGTTTTGGCCCCTCTCTTCGTTGTTCCCTTGGTGGTCCCCAGCTCTGCCTGCAGCCCTGACGCACGGGGGCACCTGCCGCGGGTGAGGGCCGGCCCTGAGCTCTCCAACTGCGCATGCTCTGCCTCCCGGCCCGCGTGCTGCTGGTGCTGCCCCGTGTACGCACATTCATTTATGTCTCTCTCTCTCTCTGGTTTTTTAGAGAGAGGAGAGGGAGGGACGGCGCTGGGGGGAGAGCATCGCCAGCCGTCTCCCCGCTGAGCGCGGAGCCCGAGGGGGGCTCGATCCCACAACCCCGAGATCACAAGTCGCACGCTCCACTACTGGGCCAGCGAGCTCTACTCCCACGTGCTTGGGTCGAGTGTTCTCCAGATGCGGCTTGGAGCTTGGAGCATTTTTGTCTGTGGCTTGATGCCTTTGGTCAGTTTCGGAACATTCTGCGCCCTTGTCTCTTCAGAGACTGCTTCTGCCCCATGCCCTCTGTCCTCCTCCTTGGACTCAAACGCCTCGAGTCACCTCCTCACCGTGTCCCATGGAGCCTCCTGTATTTTAATCCCGTTTTCCCCGCTGTGCTTCAGCCCGGATATTTGCTCCTGATAAAATGTGGAGTAACTGATTTCCCTCTTCAGCTGTGTCTAATTGGCCATTAAACACATCCGGTGCCTTTCTAATTTCAGTTACTTTGTGTTGCCGTTTTCATTTGGTGTTTTCTTTTTATGATTTTTTAAAAGCTTTTTATGGTGTGTGTTTTTTTTTTCTTTGTACAGCTTCTTCTTTATGGTTTTTCTTTTAATGGTTCCCAGTTCTCCGGCAGAATTCTCGATCACGTTTTTTAATCACTTGAGCGTGTCCAAGATGATAACACAGGGCGACACAAACGGACTCACGGGATGCGAGTATTACCTTGCGTTACAGTCGCAGGTGCTGCCTCCTGTGCCGGTTATCATACGTGAGAAACCGGGAGGTGCTTTGCAGCTCTCGGGGACACGAGGCTCGTTCTAGAGTTTTGCTCTGGGCAGGCAGTCAGACGAAGGGGACGAGCGCGCATAGCTCATCAGGGGTTGACATCCTTCCTGGCTGGGCTTTGGGCTGTGCCGGGGCTGGTGTTCCTGGTCCACGCCTGACTCTCCGTGTAGCCATCAGTCTTGGGGGGGGTTAAGCCAGAGGGTGTTCACCCACCTCCTGGCCTTGCACACTGCTTATCACTCTGCTCAGCCTCTTCCTTCTGGGCCACAGTGTTTGGGGTTTGTAACTACCATCTGAGGAAGAAGAAAAGAATAATCTGTATCGTCAAATAGTCACTTTCACAAGGTCCTTCTTTCTCCTAAATGTTTGTCATAGTTGGTTTGGTCTGTTGGCATCAACGTCCAGGCATAGTCAGCATACTGTAATTAGTTGTTCTGTCTCTTGTAATCTATATGTTTCCCCTCCTTGTTTTTTCTTTTTTTTCTTTTTTGAAGAAACAGAGTCCGTTGTGCCTAGAACCTCCCATATTCTGGATTTTGTTGATTGCATTCACTCATTCGCGTCCAGGGCCTCGATCAGATGCGGATTCAGGGGACACGTCATGCCAGGGTCTCTCACGTTGTGATGTTGAGGTTGGGGGGCGGGTCGGTCTGAGTCTGGGGTTCCGTTGGCCGGATTTGTGCGTTAGGAGTGTCGTTGTGTGCCATTCATCTGAAGGTCTGGCCGCCAGTGGGGGGCACTGAACACATACATCATCTCATTAGAGCCCCCCCCCCAGGTTGGGCGGCTCGATGGATTCTGTTTTTGAGTGTGTGTTACACACCACCCCGCACGCACACGACAGTTTCAAGTGTGTTTTTGACGATTGCTCTTTTTACAGAATTTTGGTCCTTCTTCCCCCAAAGAAGCAACAACGATTACTATTTTAGTGATCTTTGCTTTGCTGTCTTCATCTCTCCTTGAAGTATTTTTCTTGTTTTACCCTCGTGCTTGCTTTCTCGTATTATTGTACCCTTGTCCTACTTTTCATTAAGAAGGAACCTCTCAGGATAAATGTGCCCGCTCTGTCACCGCATTTCCGCATATCCATTCTGCTCCTTATTTGCTCCGCTGTGGATTTTTGGTTCTTTATTTCAGATGGTTCCTTACAGCTCTTCCTTGCTCGCCTTTGCCACTTCTTTCCCCATATGCATTCCTGTTCCAGTATGTGGAGCCCCTGCCCTAAATATGTTTCCAAAAGTATTCTTTCAGCTTATTTTATCGGTAATTTCCATAGGTGAGTTCTGTCTCTGAAACCTCTGGATGATGTTTTCCTTCTTATATCAGGTTTTGGTTTGGCTTTTTTTAAACACACATGTGAATTTATGTCGGTGCAGTGTTTGCAAATGGTGTGGGCGACCTCTCTTTCTGGGTGGTGGCCTGATGCCCCCCGAGAGCTCCAGGGGGGAGCAGCGTGTGTGAGGCCCCCAGTTCAGTCCCACATCCGCTCTGTGCCCTGGCCTTGACCTCTGCATTCGCTTGTTCCCTGGTTCCGCATCCTTTGGACCTTGAAATGAGGTGTACGCACGTTCTGTCTTAAACAGAGGCCTGGAGCTGACAGGGTGAGCAGAATCTCCCGATACTGGACAGGAGATGGGCATTCCAGGCAGAGAGATCCATGCACACAGAAGCCTGGAGGTGGAACTCAGCCTAGCATGTTTCAAAAATGGCAGGCTTTTGTGCAAATGTGTTTGTCTGTCTCCCTTAGGTAAGCTATGCAGCCGCATTAGCTGGTGTCTTAAAGGCTGTGCAGACACCCCTCAGGCCTTTGCGGCTCGTCAGAATGTTCTCATGGCCTCAGCAGTCAGTGCGTCCGGCTCTCACTGGGCGTTCTCCTGGACTTGCCTGCTGCAGCGAACCCCCTTTCAGCATCCCACCATCTCAGTATGCTCCAAGGGGGTTCGTTATCTTCCCCACACATCTAATCATTCTTCCCGTCCGGCAGTAACATTTCCATACTCTCAAGCTTGAAAACGTGGGGCTGTCCTTAGCTTGTGTCTTTGGTGGTTTTTATACTCAGAGGTTCTGAGTGCCTTTGAGTCTCCCTCCCCGCAGTGTTCTCGTGACCCGCCGCTTCGCTCTCATCTAGGCCCCGTCCCTGTGCTGGGACTGGTGCAGTAGTCTCCACACCCAGCTCCTCACCTCTTGCCCTTCAGTGTCTTTTCCACGGAGCTGCCAGATGTATACTTTACAAACATGCTTCTTCCCTTTGCTCTTCTCCCCTGAACCTCTGCTAGCTGATCACCTGTTCAGGACACACTCTAAGTCATTGAGTCAGTCTTTCTGAGCTCCCGCCGCACATATTCCGTGGTACAAACTACTTTCAGTGAGGCTGAGCTTCTTGGTCTGGTCTGCCTTGGCTATATCCTGTCACCCGGTTTTATGTTTTAATAGGAATTTCTTTATCCCTCCTTTTGACCTTTAAATAGTCTTTAAAAGAACATCAGAGACCATCGAGGTCTGAATTTCATACCTCGTTTTACGGTTTCTGACGCGATGGCCGTGACTTTCAGGGCCTGGGGTTGGTTACGTGTTCTGCTCCAGAGTTTCTGTCCTGTTTATAATCCTGTGCATCTTTCTCCTTTTCTTTTTGTACCGCTTTCTTTTTAGTGCCTTATTTTGTGTCTTGTTTGTTTAGTGCATATTTATTGTCTTTGTACCTGTTTCCTGAAGGTACGTAATGTCTTGCGCATGTGTTCAAACACTGAATGAAGTCTAATTGGAACGTCAGGATCTCAGAGACCTACTTTAACATTTCACCCTCCTGCCATGTGCCTTGGGGAAGATAAAGGTGACACAGTATCGCTCCCATTATCAGTTCCACAGGAACCCGGTATGGGAGCCAGTTTCCAGACAGTTCGAAGTGAGCTCTTGAAGCACTGAAATTGAATAATGTATTGCACGTAAACATTTTTGATTCCCCATCTTTGGCAGGCACAGGGTCCTGATGATGACTGAACCTTGTTTTTAGATGAGATAGTCATGTTTGTGAGACTGAGTCATCTTTGTAACCCCAGACCTCAGAAAAGCACCCACCCCATGGGAGACACATAACGTTGGAATGATTTCTGATTGAAGTGGCGTTGTTATGACCTGCTACCCTGCTGTACTTGCTGTGGGATGCTAAACTGAACTTCCGCGTTTGGACTTTCCTGGGGTTTTTTGTTTGTGCGTTTGTTTTGGTTTTGTTTCGGTTTTTGGTTTCTTCTTTTCGGCCGGCACGTCATTTACCTCTTACAAAAGGGAAGCGTAAAATGTGTAGCTTCGTGACGGCCTGTGATCTCATTTTTGAACGGAAAAGCGAGGTAGATCTAAAAATTCATTGAGGTGCATACTTATGACTTGTCTACTTGACTGTATACAAATTAAACTCGATAAAATGTGAAATCGAGATTGCCTGGCCTTGGTTTCCTCCCCCTTACTAAGACCCCTGTGTTTCTGCCTCCTATTGCCTTTTTGTCATGTGGTGGCAGAGGGAGGCTGGCCTGGGAGCATATACCAAGGCGGGGAGGCCTGGAGGAGGCCAGGGTTCTCTGCGCCCTGAGCTGCCGGGACTGGAGAGCTGGGACTGGAGGGCCGACAGTCTGAAGCCCCCAGTGGTCAGCGAGGGATGGGCAAGCAGTGACTCTGCTCTCAGGCCTGGTGTCAGCTCAGAACTAAGGCAGACACCCCCTATCAGTGAGGGGAGGGGTGCAGAGCCTTTCGCCTTTTGTCCTCCCCGCCCCCCCCCCCCCGTGGGAGGCGTGATCTCTAGGGAGACTGCAGGGGGAACAGCTCAGGACGTGGTTTTGACCACTTAACTTCTTCTGGCAGGCCTGCGTTCCCTTGTTTGAGCGTTAACAACCGCTGTGTTCAGAGTCGAGCGGTCTCTCGAGTGCCTTCTGGTGGCAGCTGCCCAGGGTTCCCGCCTTTAAGAACACAGCTGTTGCTGAGAAGCCCCTCGTGTCCCTGGCGCTGGACACCATCAGTCCCCAACCTCTTTAGTGTCCTCCTGCCTGGAGATGTGGTCACCCAGGTCCCCTTGAGTAGAAGGCCTGAATCACGGTGCCACAGGGTTGCCCTTTCCAGATGCCTCGGGCCCTCCTGCCACGATCCTCAGGGGCAGTTTTGCACCCTGTTCTCAGAAATCATTCTTAGTGAACTGAGAAAACCCCTCCAAATCAAAAGTGCTCTCAGTATCAGTTCTGATCAGGAAAGGTTTGTGTGTTCTGGACTAATGGCTCTTAAAAATTATCGGGGACACATGAGGTGCCCAGCTGGGTCAGTGGGTGGAGCACACGACTCTGATCTCGGAGTTGTGAGTTCGAGCCCCACCTTGGGTGTGGAGATGACTTGAAAACAAAACCTTTAAAAAAAATTATTGAGGCTTCTCCCCGAAGAGCTTTTGTGTGGGTTATATTTATCAGAACTCACTGTATTTGAAATGATAGCAAAGTTAAAAAATATTTATGAATTCACTTAAAAATAATAAACCATTGATTCTTTAAATGAATTCATTTAAAATAAATGTATAACAAGGTAATGTAAATAAATTATCTTATGTTAAAAAAAAAAACTATATTTTCCAAGGCAAAAAATTTAGAGAAGTTTTACATTTTTGCCAATCTCTCTAATAACCACCTCTTCAGATCATTGAAGGCCCCTGTTCCAGGCACTGTGTGGTTTCTGGCTGTGTGATATATTCAGGGTTTTTTTTTTAACACTGTATTTTATTTTTTTTCTAGACTTACTCTGGACTCTTCTGTGTAGTCATAAATCCTTACAAGAACCTTCCAATTTACTCTGAGAATATTATTGAGATGTACAGAGGGAAGAAACGCCACGAGATGCCTCCGCACATCTACGCGATCTCTGAATCTGCTTACAGATGCATGCTTCAAGGTAACTCGTGTTAGGATCCTAAATACGCAGTTTCTTAAACCTAGGTTAGTGTTTTTGTATGTGCCTCAATCTGTTCTCCAAAGGGCTTTAAGCTTAAAAAAAAAAAAGATTAAAAAGAAAAGTAGTAAATGTTTATTGTGGGAGAATTTTGAATTCTTACGATGAGAATGGGCAGTGTGGTCATTTTCTGGAGGAAGGTATGATTGCCTTCATAACTACTTCACGTTCATTTCTTCATTAAAAAGCATCTAGTTTTTATCCATATTTGCTCTGCACCACAAGCCAGTGTGATGAAAGCTCTCCTGCACTAGGTATTAGAGCCCACAGGAAGAGCCACGGGAGGGACAATAGAAAGGGTAGCAGCTCTGCCGGGGAAAAAAGGTCATAAAATATTTGTCTTAAAACAACAAAAGTTGGAAAGCACAGAGCAAGCTGGTTGATCTCGACTGTTCCCCTTTGGACGTAGGATGAAATATAAATTGGAAGAGTCATTCCTTTACATCATGACTTTAGACACCACGGTTTATGGAGGGACGTTTTCCTGAAAACCAGAACGTAGCGGGTTTGAACCCATTTCGCATTTTTGCTCGGAAAGACCATTAAATGTGGGCCTTCCTGGTGCCGTGTGAGATCTCCTGTAATAACGCTCCCTCTCCTTTCATCTTTTAAAAAAGAAACTGGATGAAGTAGGACAAGACCTATCGGTTCTTTTTTTTTTTTTTTCTTTTAAGATTTTTTCTTAATTCATTTGAGAGAGAGATTGAGAGAGTGGGGGTAGAGGCAGAGGGAGAAGCAGGCTCCCCGCGGAGCAGGGAACCCCATGCAGGACTCGATCCCAGCACCCTGGGATCATGACCTGAATCGAAAGCAGACCTTCACAGACTGAGGCTCCCAGGCGCCCCAGATCTATCGGTTCTTATAAAATAGTTGGGGGGTCTCCAAGGAACGGGATACCCTACACCGGCCGCTCTCGGAGTCTGGGTCTGAATTTGAAGCGCAGCGTGAGGTTAGCGTCGGGGCAGCGTGAGGGCAGCGTGGGGGCAGCGTGAACGCCGCGTGGGGGCAGCGTGAGGGCAGCGTGGGGGCAGCGTGAGGGCAGCGTGGGGGCAGCGTGAACGCCGCGTGGGGGCAGCGTGAGCGCTGCGTGGGGGCAGCGTGAGGGCAGCGTGAGCGCGTTCACCAAGTGCAGTGCCCATCCCCCACTTGTAGTCTGTTCAGACGTGCATTAGACCAGATCCCTTGGCAAACCGGAAGTACTTCAGACCTAGACGAGCGTCCTCGATGGGAAAGGACAGGTGAATATCCAGCGTCCGTTCAGGCTGGAAAAAAGATGCAGTTTAATACCCTTCCTTAGTTTCAGAGCCGGAGACTCCTACGCAACAGCTCCAGCTGTGGTGAGTTGCTGGTCGTGGGGAGAGGACGGTCGGCTTCTTTGCTCTCGGTTCTGTGTCTCTGCGAGGAAGAGTAAGCTATGTATGTGCAGAAAAGCGTTTGTGTGAATGAGCAAACTCTGCCTTATGTGGGAGGGGAAATTGGAGGAAGTGTACTCCTTCTGCAGCGGAGTCCGTATTTCCTCATCAAAACGAGTGCCTTCTCCCAGTCGAGATGTTGACCCTCTCTGGTCCCTGAAGTGTTGCCTAGAAGGGGCGTTTCCAGAAGGCGGGGGCAGAGCCACACGCCCAAGTCTAACTTTTCAAAAGGGGAAGAGGCTTCAGGCCGCTGAGCTTCACATACCTGCCGGGAAAGAGTCTAGAATCTGTTGTTAACAGTCTGAGGACAACACGAAAATATGGCCCGCGTTCCTTTCGCTCAGTGGGAAGGGAAATTACAGCGGATGGTGTTAACAGAGAATCAGGACTTCGCCGTGCCCTTCCACGGTCTTCCGTGAGGTCCTCGTGGCCGTTTGTGGAAAAGGTGCTGGGAGGTGCTGGTTGGTGAGGGGGGGCTGTCCAGGTTTGTCAGGGTGTCCCCCAGCGGGTATCCCGTTGGGACATTTTTGTCAGCATACTTGGAGATGCTTGACGCGTGCCCATAAAACGTATAGATGATGTGAAACTTCAATGCAGTAAATACATTTGATGAAAAGAAACAGAATTGTTTAAATTATCTCGGCAGGTTGAATGGAAAAATTGAATCTAACAAAATAGTTATCAGTGATTAAATGTTAAGGTCCCATTACTGGGTTGCCAGACCAGCTAAATGCGTCCGGAGCGGGAGGATATGGTTTACCAGCATATCGTATTGTCACCAGTATCATCATTAGTGGTAGAAGGAGCATGTATTGAATATTATTGTGTACCAGGCACTCAGCTGAATCTTTCATGTGTATGATGTAATCTACAGCAACAATCCTATAAAGTCAAAAGAATTGTCCGTATTTAACTAGGCACAAAAAGTTAAAAACTTGACCCAAGAAAATGTAGATAGTAAGAGTTTATGAACTAGGATTCAAAATGAAGGCGGTGTGACACGTTCTTTTCCACAGTAATAAAATTCCATAGGAAAACTAAAAAGAGGGGCGCCTGGGTGGCTCATTTGGTTAAGTATCTGCCATCGGCTCAAGTCATGGTCTCAGGGTCCTGGGATTGAGTCCCGCATCCGGCTCCCTGCTCAGCGGGGAGCCTGTTTCTCCCTCTCCCGCTCCCCCTGTTTGTGCTCGCTCGCTCTCTCTCTGTCAAATAAATAAAATCTTAAAAATTAAAAAGAATTAGTTGATAGTTTTGATTACATAATAATTGAAAGTATGACACAAAATACAAAAAACCCCCCTCTAAACAATTCCATTGCATTCTGCTCTATAGGTCAGGGGCTACGTGCTGATGTCCCACACGACACAGTTGGGTTGGGACACGCGAGCTAAGATGGTCAATGTATGGCTTACACTACCTACCAGAGCTGCTCCATGTAGGTTTTCAGTTACCAGTGTGAGCAAAGCAGCTAAACGCCACTGGGCCTGTGAAGAGATCTGTAGCTGGAGAAGGGACCAGAGGAGAATTCAGAGCATAAGGTCCCACTGAACGGAGTTTGCTTCTTTAATGCATAAAACAGAAGAAAGCTGACCTTTTTCCCTAAGTTTGGATTCTAAGGGGATTCCATATAAGTGAAATGCAGAGTGTGTCTGGCACGTAGTAGGTGCTCAGAAACATTCATTGAACAAATGAATGAGAGTAGAGTTCTTGGACATAAACTTGATGGCAAAAATCGCAAACTCCATTCTCGTTAGATTTATACCTAAGTAAAATACATACCTTAATGTAAGTAAGTGTTCCACGTTTTTAGGATTAAATGAAATTTTAAATTTAAAAATTTCCAGTCGCGCACTGTCGATGTATGGAAACATTTTTAAAGTATATGTATTGGCATTGTATCTTACAACCTCGCAAAACTCATTCTAGAAGGTTTTTTTGGTCGAATGTTCGGGATTTTCTGTGGAGACCATCATGTCCTCTGCAAATAGAGACTTCGTTCTGTCCTTCCCATCTTATGCTTTGGATTTTTTTCTGGCCTTGTACTGTTGAATAGGTGTGGTGACAGCAGACGTCCTCACCTCATTCCTGGTCTCGGGGACAGCGTTTGGTTTTCTGCCATTAAGGATGGTGTCACTGTATGAGTTGTTTGTACAGGCTGTTTACCAGATTCACGAAATTCTCTTGTATTCCAGGTTTGCTCAGGTGTTTTTAAACCCTGAATGGATGTTGAGTTCTGTCGAATGCTTTTTCTCCATCTATGAGATGACTAGGGGATGTTCTTTGTAGATACGGTGACTTAGATTGTTTGCCTTTGGACGCTGAATGAGCCTTGCCTCGCGGGATAAATACCACCTGCTCGTCACGTGTCCCCATCTGTATATATTGCTGGAGTGGGTCTGCTAGGCACGTCATTAAGAATTTTTGTGTCCTTGCTGATGACAGATGTTTGTCTGCCATTTTCTCGTACCGTAACATCTCTGTAGTCACAGTGTCAGGGTAAGGCTTGTCTCTGAGAATGTGCTGGGAGATAGTCCTTTTCAGTTTTCTGAAAAGCTTGGTATGATTTTTTTTTTCCCCTTAAATGTTGTGTAGAATTCACCGGTGAAGTATGTTTTCTCTGTGGGAAGATTTTTTAATTACAAATTCAGTTGTTTTTTAACTGAGGTATCATTGACATTTTGTGAGTTCCACAAACTCAATTTCTTTAATAGATAGGGGGCCAATCAGGTTATTTCTTCTCGAATGAGCTTTAACAGTTTATGTCTTTTTAAAAAGTTGTCCCTTTCATCTTAGTCATCAGTCTGGGCTTTAGGGTAGTTATTCTCAGATATTGGTAATTTGTGTCTTTTTCGTGTCAGTTTGCTTAGAGGTTTATCAACTGTATGATTTTTGTTGAAGAACCAGAACTTGGTTCCTTTTTTTTTTCTTTTCCCTGTTGGCCATTTCATTGATTTCTGTTCTTTCTCATTTCTTTGCATCTATGTAACTTGAATTCCATTTGCTGTTTTTTAGTTTTTTAAGGTAGGAGCCGAGGTCATTGACTTGAAACCATCTACACTGCTGGAATATGATTTAACTCGGCGTGGATTTATTGAGGACCTGCTGTATGGGATTCTTGGGAGGTGCTTTGGAAAACACTGAGCTAGGAAAGGAGTCTGTAGTCTTCAGAAGGCTAGTTGCATTTTTGAAAGTATAATTGTTTCCCTTAAATATCAGTATGAGGCTTTGGTTCTATTTACAGGTTTTTAGAGATTAAGGTCATTGTGCATTGTTATACTGCTTTAGTTGGCCCTTGAAGGATGACGAGGATTCATGAAGCAAAGGAGGAGTGGTGGGATCACCATTGGAGAGAACCTTGAAGGTGATCAAGCCCATACCTTTATTGCATGGATAGGGA
This sequence comes from Ursus americanus, assembly GCF_024610735.1. NCBI lineage: Eukaryota > Metazoa > Chordata > Mammalia > Carnivora > Ursidae > Ursus > Ursus americanus. The sequence goes on along the minus strand of NC_142140.1, from coordinate 63,453,598 downwards.
AACTGAGGCCCAAAGCCATATAAGACCAGGCAGACAAACATGGAGGATCAATAAGTGTGGCTAGCAGAGTTGTTCTGGTTTTGATTGGGCTGGCGGGGGGAAGCATGGGGAGTGAAGTATGGAGCAGAACTCAAGGGTAGGCGGTGGTTGTGTGGGTCTCCGACTTCAATGGTAATGAGCCCGTAGAGAGGCAGGAAGAAAGCCATTCTGAACTAATTAGGAGGCAGTTGAATTTTGGTTAATTCGTATGCATTTTGATGTTTCTAATGTGTGAACTAGTTTGGAAAAGCCATAAAAAACTTGGTGTACTGGAGTTCTATAGAAGTTGCTGGAGAACATAGGGGCCTGGGGGCTCCTATTTACAGTGAATAAGCAAGGACTTGATAAAATCCTGGTATCCTAGGTGAGGAAACTGAGGCCAGCAAGGTATTGGTACTGCATGTATAGATGAAGTGAGTGCAGCAGCGGGGGGGGGGGGGGACGAGCACACAGGAGCCCAGTGCCCACGGTCTCACCAGTGCCCAGCGCTCAGCCACCCTCACGAAGGCTAACTGCCAGAGTGGGTGAGAACAGAAGACAGCTTGATCTCAGGCTGTTCTAGGGGGCAGGCAATTGGCGGTATTGTCTAACTCCAGAATAGGGTTAAAAAAAGGACACAGTGAGAAACCAGGAGGAGGAGGTCTGGGAAGCGTCCCCAGAGGGGCCCCAGCTGAGCTGAACGCAGAAGGACACGTGGGGAGACACAGTGGCCGTGGGTCTGGGGAGAGCATGTGGAAGGAAGAGCATGGTGTGGCCCCTGGGAAAGTGAACCAGGAACCCCAGTAAAGGAGGCAGGGGTCAGCCTGGTTCTGGGAATGGTGCCTGTGCAGCCGGAGGGAGGGATACAATGGTGGTTAGCAGCTAGTCAGAGGTAAAGATGGCACTTTGTAGAACTTAGTGTATACACAGAATATACGCGTGCATTTGTTTATTTTAATATTCTGACAGAGTGAATGAACTCTTGATTTTTCTTTGATAACGACTGTTTACGCCTGAACCACTGTGAGACCCTTATCGGGTCCCCGATGGCAGTCACCTGAGGGAAAGCAGGCACAGCAGTGACCAAAGACCTCGCTGGGCCAGGCCCTGTGAGCACAGTCCCCATCTAAGCAGCGGTCAGCTTGGTTAGTGGTGTTGACAACACAGGTGCCAGAGGCAGACAGGCCCCAGCCCTTGCCCCTCAGCAGCTGCGGGACTTGGGTGGATTCCCCAACCCCCTCCAGGAACATTTCTCACCTGTTAAAAAGATATTCAGGCTCATGAGTGATTGCAAGTCCTACATCCCACACTGGGGGTTCGTCCGTGGGCTGGACGTGGGGTTGAATTTTACCTTTTTCTCTGAAAAATGGAGCTGAAGACTCAAATCGTTCATCACTTTAAAATCATGTTTGCTTTTTTCCTATGGCATGTTCTTTTGTGGTTTTGAAATGTATACGGCTTGAACTCGAGAAGGTGGTTAAACTTCATGCAGGTGTTTGTCCCCCTTCAACCTTCTCCATTTAGCGTGTGATTATGATTATTATTTTTTTGTCCTTTAAGGTCAAGTTAATAACAGTTCCTCTCCGGTTGTAGGTGTTCTAGAAGAAGCTGTTCTGAAAGGCAGTGGTTTCCAAACCTGACCCTGCATCAGAATCACCTGGGGAGCTTATTTATAGAGGGCGTTTCAGTCCCTACCCCCCTTGAAAATGATTCAGTGAGGGAGGAGCCCTGGGGACGCATCTTTGTAGGACTTTTCAGGTGAAGCTGATGCGCAGCAGGGCGTGAGCATCAAGGTTGATGAGGCACAGAAAGCCTTCGAAGCCTAGGCCGTTGTTTACCCCACAAGAACCTGGCATTATCATGAGCACGGGACTTGATTTAGGAATATATAAGGGGGTGGGGAGGCGTTGTGGGAGAGGAGCAGAGTTCCTAACGTGATGTGGGCCGTGACTGCAACTTTATTATATTAAGTCTAAAAAAGCAGGCAAATGGTCACCTTGTTTTTTTGTTTGTTTTGTTTTGTTTTATAGATCGTGAGGACCAGTCAATTCTTTGCACGTAAGTAAATAACGTTTGGACTTGTTTTTGATTCTGTTGGAAACTAAAGCCAATTGTTTTTTGTTTTTTGGATTGGGGGAGGGGGAAAATAGAGCAGTAATTTTAAGAATTTGATGTGAACCTTGCAGTTATCATTTTAAGACTAAGATGATACGGGTTGCTTAAATTGGGGGTCACTGTTTGGCCGTCACACCGGGCATCTCCCACATTTCTCAGTGTTTCTCTGTGAAACTACGTCTTTAGTTTACATGTGCACCTGGTGGCCTCCTGGACATTTCAGCAGCGTGTCCACATTACCTGGTACCCGTGACCGACGGTCATGTGTCTCGTGTGCTGAGTGCTAGAGCGTGGGGGAGTGAATGAAACCATATCCACGGCAAGACGCCATTAGAATGCCTTAGAAAAGGCTCGTTAGACCAGCCCGGCTGCAGTGTGGTTGGAAAATGGATCGGAAGACCGATGCGAAGTCCGTCTGGCATTGCAGGCAAGAGCTGGTGGTGACTTCAGGCAGAGGTGTGACTGCGCCTGGAGGGGAGCAAGGAGACCTGCCGAATGTGCAGGGGGAGTTACTGGAGGGGCCGAGGTGTCTGCCCTGAGTGGAGACCGTGGGTGTGGGTGAGGACACTGGCTGTGGAGTCTGCAAGCCCCTCTCAGCCGGGCGAGCTGCCACGCTGCCTGCCTGGATGTGGAGCCCAGGAGAGGGCTGCCCCAGGCGCTGAGACCTGACTGTCAGTGCAGGCCAGTGAGAAAGGCTAACCTCAGGAGGAGGGGAGGGAGAAGGCTGAGTGTGGAGCCCTGATGAAAGGCACATTCAGGGGTCAGGCAGAGGTGAGGGAGGCCAAAGAGGCAGGAGGGTATATGTCCGTGGCCACGGCCAGCACAGCAGAAGCCTGGAGGCAGAGCGAGCCCCACGCGGAGGTCAGATAACACTTGGGAAACGATGGGGAAGTGGAAAAATTAAAACCCCAAACCCCAGGTGTAGGCCTGCTACTCTCAAATAGTGGGAGAGCGCAAAAGGCGGTGGTCGGAGACTGAGTTTTGCTGTTAGCAGTGGAGTGTTTACCGTGGGCGAGTTTAAATAGGGGGCTGGAAACTTCTTGTCTATGGCTTCTCTTTTTGATGATGTCGCAACTCCGGTATCTGATACAAGAGAGGAGAGGAGAGGTAGAAATAGCGGCCCGGTCTGCTTGTTGTATACGTTTTCTCCTAGTGTCGTTTCGCCTTGGGGTTGTACAAGTTAGCTTTTCCCGAGCAGCCAACCACCCTGAAACTTCATGGCTTCAGATACTTCTCTGGGCAGTTGGGTCGGGCTCAGGTGGGCGGTTCCGCGGACCTGGGCCTACTCCTGCACCTGCGGCCAGGTGCGGGCTGGGGTGCCTTGCCTTCACGTCTGCGTATCCTCGCTTTCTCCTGCGGGCTGCCCCCGGCTTTTTACACCGTGGCAAGGTTCCAGGAGCAGCAAGACGGGGAGCTCCAGCGCGTGAGCCTTGTTCGAGTTCCTGCTCCTGCCACGTTTGCTGTCTTCCCAGTCCCAAGCGGGACACACGGCCAAGGCCGGGCTGGCTGTGGGAAGGGCTGCCACAGGGAGCAGCCAGAGCAGGCGGGAGACGGTTGGGGCCGTTGCTGTAGGCAGCCCTCCGCCAGGAGAGCGGTGGGGTGGAACCACACCCAGTGCTCAGAACATGGAGCAAGTGCGGTCTCTGCAGGTGGGGGACCGCGGAGCAAGAGAACGGAGAACATTGGGAGAAGCTGTCGCAGTGGGGTGCGGGCAAAGGGGAGTGGGGTGTTGGGAGGAAGTAGACGGGTCGGAACAGAGCCCTAGGGGTCTTGACGGAATAGAACAAATGATGTTGGGGGTACTGGTGTCAGAGCAGAAGAGTGGGCGGTGCGGCTACGGGAGTGAGTGGCTGGAGAGGCCCGAGGTGCTCACTGGAATTGAGGGCGCCTAGGGGCGGGGTCTAGGATATGTCCAGCATATGCGGAGAGGAGGGGCTTGGCCTCGCACACGCGCGCACGCACATCACGCATGCACACACACGCGCGCGCGCAACACGCACACACATGTGCTGAAGTATCAGCCCTTCGTAAAGCTGAATGAATTCACCTAGAGGAGTGTCCTTCGTTCCCAGATAATATCCTTCCCACTCTTTTTGGAATAAAAAGTGCTTGCTTTTTTGAAACGAGTAGAGGTTTTTGTTTTTAGTAATCTTCCTGGGTGAGAGCAATCCAGAGGTGGGGCGGCAGGGGGTGGGGGTGGGGCTCTTTCCCCTGCGAAGGTCTGGAAACAGCCTAAGGGTGAGTAAGCAGGACTTTGCTCCTGACTCAGGTCTGGGGGGAGGGGAGAGAAGGGGTGGTCCTCACGGGGGGGGGGGGGTGTCTAGGGAGCAATCAGTGAAGAGGCGGAGAATGTGGGTGACTTTGCTCACTCTGGAATGGGGATCCCAGAGTGTGCAGGGGAAACGGGGAGGGAGGATAGTGGGGCTTGGGAGAGAGGACAGTGTGGGAGCAGACTGTAAGAATGCAGAGTGACCCGAGGAGCCGATGTCTTGGGCACTGAACAGGGACAAGGATGGCAGGGCCATGAGCCTGAAAGATTCCCAAGAGTTGGGGGCGGGGGGTGGGGGGAGCAGCTTGGGCCTCTGGGGGCGGCAGCGGTGGCTGGTGCTTATGGCTTTCAGTGCATTGCTAGCTCGGGTGGGCAGGCTCGCAACCGGATGCGTTTCTCACGCTCCCTGGTGGCTTCCGGAAGAATCCGTGTGCAGAGTGGACAAGGGAGGCCCCATGAAGCCTGCAGGTGTGGAGGACAGCAGGTGAGGAGTGGCACCAGGCAGTTTTCAAGGATTTTCGTGTAACTGGAACATATGGTGTGAAGTAGGGAACAAACGTCGGCTTGAACTCAACATGCCGAAAAATTGACCTACATTCCCGTGCATCTCTCACACACACACACGGTGCATCACCCGGTTTCCTGATTTTGGCCATCCGCTCCTGTGTTTCAGGACTCCAGGCCCAACATGTCAGGGTGCCCTCTGACGACTCCGTCTGCTGGCCCCCATTTCTGACCGCACTGCCGGGCATTTCTGTCTTGTCCGATCCGGTCCCCCATAGCTCTGGTCTGGATCCCAGCTGGCTTCATGCCTTTAGCCTCTCCTTCCCTCCGGGGAGGAAATCTCCTCAAATTGAATCCCACCTACATGACAGGTTCCGCACATCGATTTTTCTCTCCTGGGGCCCTTTTTTTATATCCGGGGCCATTCTTGGTTCTGTATTTGGGTCACTCAGACCGTGTTTTACAACTAGATGGAAAGGTGGGAACTGTGACTTACCTCGATTGCTCCTTAATAACCCTGGATACCCTGGCACCCTGTTTTGAACATAGAATGTACTTCGGAAACAGATAAAATGTCAAATGAAAGAATGAATCACTTAATGAAGAGGGAACCGAGACAACAGGCTAAAGTACAGATTACTGGTGATACTGTATGTTTTCAAGGGAAAACCTTTATGATAGCGTTTATTTTTTTATTTTTTTATTTTTTTATTTTTTAAAGATTTTTTATTTATTTATTCAACAGAGATAGAGACAGCCAGCGAGAGAGGGAACGCAAGCAGGGGGAGTGGGAGAGGAAGAAGCAGGCTCATAGCGGAAGAGCCTGATGTGGGGCTCGATCCCACAACGCCGGGATCACGCCCTGAGCCGAAGGCAGACGCTTAACCGCTGTGCCACCCAGGCGCCCCAACTGATAGCGTTTTTAAAAGGCATTTTAGTTTGAAACTTAAAACCTACACAGAAGTAGAATGGTATGGGACCCCCATATGTCCATCACCCAGCTTCCTTGATTTAAAATTTTTTTTACCACATTTTTCCCTTTTTAAAACTTTTGCTGATACGTTTCCCCAAGTTTTTATTTTTTAAAAATTCAAACCTACTTTAAGTTGACAAAATAATACTTTCAATGGCTATATACCCTTCGCTTTGTCAGTTTTCTCTCTATACACACCAGCACTTTTTTTTTCTTGCCATTTTCAAGTTGATTGCAGACCTCCTGACACCCTGAGATTCTTCAGCAGGTGTCTCCCAAGGACGAGGGCATTCCCACGTAACCTCAGACTGTCATCACACTTCAAAGGTCAATATTGGTTCCATAATATCTAATATAGGATCCAGTTTTCAGTAATGGTTCTCAACACATTTTTTTATAACTTTTAAAATCTGTGGTCCTTGCCTTAGGTCTCTTCATTTCAATTCTGTATTCTAGAATAGTGTTCTCACTTTTTGTTTTCTTTTGTTTTTTATTTCACTGGCTCGTGTTCTTCAAAAAAGTCCATTATTTAGAACCTGATCTGCAGTGTCTTTTAAAGATTATTTGTTGCAATGCAGTTTTGACATGGACCACCCAGGGCCTACTCCTCTGCCCAGTGCTGGCACTGTGGACCCCAGCCATAAGCTTAGGGGGTCCCAGGACACCTGCACTTCTGACCAACCAGCTACAGATTTGGGGGGTTGCTACCCCCTTGGGTTTGATAGTTCACTAGGATGACATATCAGAGCCATCCAGAAGGAGAGACCGCCAGGGTGAGGCCTGGGAGGGTCCCAAATGTAAACCATCCATATCCTCTGGACACTTCCCCTCCTGGCACATCGATGTTTGTCACCAACCAGGAAGCTCACCCAAGCTTCAGAGTCTAGAGTTTTTAAGGGGCTTTTGTTAAGCAGGCAGGATTGATTGAATCATTGGCCATGTACTTGAATTCAGTCTCCAGCCCCTCTCCCTTCCCGGGATATTGGGGTGATTGCCATGGCTCGATGCCCAAACCTCTGAGCACTCGACTGGTCTTCCAGCGTGGCCAGTGCCCATCCTGGAACTATCCAGGGGCCTGCCATGAGGCACCTCATTGACACAAGATCTCAGGGCCCACCGTGAATGACAGAGACTTTCCAGGGACTTAACGCAGCTCCCTCCCAGGAACCAGGGACAAAGACCAGGCACATTCTTCATTTCATCTGTCAGTTAATAGTCACACAAGAATCTAGGCACTGGAACTCTCCATGAAATGAGTAGAATAAATGAGCTACGTTCTGCTCATGAGCTAGAGCAGAAGAGAATTTGTGTGTTTCCTGTCCGCAGTGTCTGGTGAGCGTAACTCCACATACAGTAAGCTGGGAGCCAGCTCGAGTGGGCAGTTTGGGAGCTGGGGTGACCATTTCATTCATTTATTTGAGAGAGAGTGGGTGAGTGAGCAAGCAAGCACGAGTTGGGGGGAGGGGCAGATGGGGAGAGAGAGAAAGAATCGCAAGCAGCCTCTGCGCTCAGCATGGAGCCAATACGGGGCTCAGACTCACGACTCTGAGATCATGACCTGAGCTGAAATCAAGAGTCAGACACTCAACCAACTGAGCCACCAGGCGCCCCTGCGTGACCATTTTTGATGAGGACTGGAAGCAGGAAACACTCAGGGAGAGAATGATTGCTGTTGATAGGATGAAAGGTTCGTGAACACTAATTTACTTTTGTCACCAGAAGTGACCTCTGCAGGCATTTGTAATTGGGGTCATTTTAGACTCCTTTGTCCTCAATAGGTTGGATTTCTGGGGTGAGTCTCATAGCTTCTGGTTCTCTCTTCTTGAGCACAGAGTAGCAGTCGGCAAGTACCTTCCCTTTTTTCTTCCTTTTAACTTGTCCAAGTGTCTTATTGTATATTTTCAAACATATAGTTGAAAGAATTTTGAGCCAAGGCCCATATATCCCTCAACCTAGATTCTACCATTAATAATTTAGTGTATTTGCTGTATGATAGATTGATCTGTTCATCTCCTACCCGTCCATTGAACATTTTATCTTTTGTGTCAGGAGGAAAATTTTTCTTTTTCCAGCTTGTGTCCTGCACCTGGGGCTTTGCAAGTTAACTGGCCATAGATTAATAGGAGAAAAGGCTACATTTACCTACACACGCACATGGGAATACTCAGTGATGAGCGTCTTGCCGAGTAACCAGAAATAAAAGACTTCTATGCTAAACTTGATTAAAAAAAAAAAAAAAGATTAGGGCTTCAAGGAGAAAGTACGGAGGGTTCTGTTGGGCTTTACCATGCTGACAGACTGCTGACTTTGTACCTCCTGGGTGTGTCTTTTCCCAGTCAGGACATTAACTGGGATGATTGACAGCTGTATTTTCAGGAGGCTCTTCTTAAGGTTAGGTAATGTTTCCTTGTGTGGCTGCTGATAGATATCTTCAGCTTAGTAATTTTTATACCACTTTGATGAGTTATCAGTCCCTTCATTTAATTTATTTCAAGTTCAATTGCAGACATCAGTACACTTCCCCTTAAACACCTCAGTGTCCATAATATTATAACTGAAGTCCAGTATTTACATCTTTATCTTTGGAGCTAAAATTTGTGTATAATGAAATGCACAACTCTTAAATAATATGTTTACAGAGCTCTTTGTATAACCTGAACCTCTGTTGAGATAGAGAACATTACCGACGCCCTGGAAGAAAGTTCCCCAGCAGAACCCTACCCTCACCTCTTTTCGCCTCAGCACACTTTCTTAATTCTTGGATGCTCCTGGTTATGATATTTAATAATATTTTTCTTGTTCATATCTGTTATAAGCTACATTGTGACTTGAGAAATGTGAAAATGTGAAACAATGTATCTTAGATTTGAGAGAATAGGCTCTACTCTGTGGTGCCTCTGAGTACTCGTCAAATTAGGAAATCCAAGGATGTATAACTGGGATCTTTTAAAACTTAGCACACAGCCAAGCTACTTAAGTTTCCTGGGTGAGATTAATTATTTAGTCAATTTTATTTTCTATTAATAGAATCTTTGTATACGATACATAACCCTGAGATTATGACCTGAGCTGACACCAAGAGTCGTACACTCCACTACCTGGGCCACCCGGGCACCCCAGAAGCAATGTTTTTTTTGTTTTTTTTTTTTTTTTAAATACACTTAGGTAGTTTGATAGCCTCTCTCTAAGCTTTACTATTTTAATCACTTATTCTCTACTTTTCCTCCAAAAGAATGAACATCTTCATTTCCCCTCTGGCCTCCTCTGCCTACTACTACCCAGCCAGGCTTTCCCTCTGCAGACCCAGGCCAGGCAGTGCGGGTCCCCACTTACTGGTCCAGCGCCCTGGTCCTTGTTCTCATGTCCTGCCAAGGTCCCTGGTGAAGACTCTCAGGGTTTCCTTTGTCATGAGAAAGCTGTGTTCCCCACACTTGATTCCATGTCATCGGCAGTGAAATCCTATTAAGAGCATATCATCGTGTTGATTTTTCCTCTCCTTAGAATTAAAATTCACAGAGCAGTCACCTTGGTAAGGAAATGATTCTGTTCTCTAAGCTCCCTTTTTAAAGAATGTGTTTACATTTATGACACTCTCACTGCTGGTTAACTCAAGTTTTTCTTCTTTTAAGTATACTTGATGATGTAACAATTGGAAAACAGTGGTTGCTTCACATTAGTCTTCTATCGGGACGTGATGAGGTCTTTTCTTGTGAAGGAATTTTATCCTGTACAAATACATTAAGTGGCGCTGACCGAGCCAGCCTGGATTTAGAACCGTTAGTTCTTGCTCTGAGTAACCTGCATTGAAAGTTCTAAGATAACCGAATCAGTACAATTGATTAACTAGTGAAAACCCCGAAATAGGCCCCATGAATGCAGTCGACAGATTTTTGACAGAGGATCAAAGGTAACATCTTGAAGCAAAGGGAGGCCCTTTAACAAATGGTGCTGGGACAGCTGGACATCCATATGGTTAAAAAAGGGGGGGAGCATCTAAGTGCCGGCCTTACACCATTCACAGAAATGAACTAAAACATGGATCACAGACCTAAATGTAAAACCCAAACCGTAATGCTCCTATAAGACAACATAGGAGGAGGGGCACCTGGGTGGCTCAGTAGGTTAAATGTCCAACTCTTGATCTCAGCTCAAGTCTTGATCTCAGGGTAGTGAGTCCAAGCCCCGTGTTGGGCTCCACACAAGGCATGGAGCCTACTTAAAGATAACAGAGGAGGAAATGTGGATGATCTTGGGGGTGGTGATGCTTTTTTGGATACAACACAATGGATGTGATCGATGAAAGAAATAATCTGGACTTCATTAATATTAAAAACTTGTCTGCTAAAGACAATGTCCAGATAATGAAAATATAAGCCACTGATTAGGAGAAAATATTTTCTTTTTTTCTTTAAGATTTTATTTATTTATTTGACAGAGAGGCAGCACGAAAGGGAACACAAGCAGGGGGAGTGGGAGAGGAAGAAGCAGGCTCCCAGTGGAGGAGCCCGATGTGGGGCTCGATCCCAGTACTCTGGGATCACGCCCTGAGCCTAAGGCAGACGCTTAACGACTGCACCACCCAGGCGCCCCTGGGAAAATATATTTTCAAAGGACACATCTGACAAAGAGGATTGTTATCCAAAACAAAAAAACCTCTTAAAACTTAGTAAGAAAGCAAACAACCTTATTTGAAAAGTGGACCAAAGACCTTAGCAGACATCTCACTGAAGAACATAACACAGATGGCCAAAGAGCCTATGAAAAGATGTTCCACGCCACGTGTCCTCTCTAGACACCTAGAGTGGCCAGCATCTAGAACCTTGACAACCCCAAATGCTGATGACGATGTGGAGGAACAAGAACGCTCGCTCATTCGTTGCTGGTGGGAATGCAGAATGGTGCAGCCACTCTGGAAGACCATTTGTGGGTTTCTTACAAAACTAAGCATACTCTTTTTTGAGAGTGAGTGAGGGTGTCGGTGTGCAGGGAGAAAGAATTTTTTTTTTTAATGTTTTTTTATTATGTTAGTCACCATACAGTACATCCCTGGTTTCCGATGTAAAGCTCGATGCTTCATTACTTGCATATAACACCCAGTGCACCATGCAACACGTGCCCTCCTCACTGCTCATCACCAGTCCATCCCATTCCCCCATCCCCCTCCCCTCTGAAGCCCTCAGTTTGTTTCTCAGAGTCCATAGTCTCTCATGCTTCATTCCCCCTTCTGATTACCCCCCCTTCTTTATCCCTTTCTTCCCCAACCTATCTTCCTAGTTCTTATGTTCCATAGATGAGAGAAATCATAGTTGTCTTTCTCTGCTTGACTTATTTCACTTAGCATAATCTCCTCCAGTCCCGTCCATGTTGCTCCTAATGTTGAGAACTCGTTCTTTCTGATAGCTGAGTAATATTCCATTGTATATATGGACCACAACTTCTTAATCCATTCATCTGTTGAAGGGCATCTCGGTTGTTTCCATGATTTGGCTATTGTGGACAATGCTGCTATGAACATTGGGGTGCATATGGCCCTTCTCTTCACTATGTCTGTATCTTTGGGGTAAATACCCAGTAGTGCAATGACTGGGTCATAGGGTAGCTCAATTTTTAACTTCTTTTTTTTTTTTTTTAAGATTTTATTTATTCGACAGAGATCGAGACAGCCAGCGAGAGAGGGAACACAAGCAGGGGGAGTGGGAGAGGAAGAAGCAGGCTCATAGCGGAAGACCCTGATGTGGGGCTCGATCCCATAACACTGGGATCACGCCCTGAGCCGAAGGCAGACGCTTAACCGCTGTGCCACCCAGGCACCCCTCAATTTTTAACTTCTTAAGGGACCTCCATACTGTTTTCCAGAGTGGCTGTACCAACTTGCATTCCCACCAACAATGTAGGAGGGATCCCCTTTCTCCACATCCTCTCCAGCAATTGTTTCTTGCCTTGTCAATTTTTGCCATTCTAACTGGCGTAAGGTGGTATCTTAGTGTGGTTTTGATTTGAATTTCCCTGATGGCTAATGATTTTGAACATTTTTTCATGTATCTGTTAGCCATTTGTATGTCATCATTGGAAAAGTGTCTGTTCATATCTTCTGCCCATTTTATGATTTGTTTATTTGTGAGAAAGAGAATCTTAAGCAGGCTCCACTCCCAGCATGAAGCCCAATGTGGGGCTTGATCTCACGACCCTGAGATCATGACCTGAGCAAAATCAAGAGTTGGACATTTTACCGACTGAGCCACATAGGTGCCCCAAAACTAAGCATATTCTTACCATGACCCACCAATCCCACTCCTTAGTATTTACCCATTGGAGTTAAAGTTATGCCTACGCAAAAACCTGCTTTGTACATAATTACCCAAACTAGGAAGCAACCAGGATGTTCAGGTGCATGAATAAACTGTGGTACGTCCAGATGACAAGAGCCTTACTCAGCACTAAAAACAAATGAGCTCTCAACCCATAAAAAGTCCTGGAGGAACCCTGAATGTGTATTAGTATGTGAAAGAAGCCAATCTGAGAAGGATCCGGACTGATTCCAGTCATAGAGACAGTGCAAGGGGTGTGGGAGGGAGGGGAGGTGAACAGGCAGAGCGCAGAGGATTTTTAGGGCAGTGAAAATATCCCATATGATATTACAATAGTAGATATGAGTTGTTACATATTTGTCTAAACCCACAGAGTGTACGACACCCGGAGTGAATCCTAATGAAACTTTGGACCTTAGGCGATCATGATATAGCATCATCCTTAGTAAAAACTGTCCCATTTTAGTGATGTTGATAATGGAGGAGACTGCGCATGTGTGGCCACAGAGGGTATATGGGAAGCCTCTACCTTCTTCTCAGTCTTTAAAATTGCTTTTAAAAAATACTTAAAACCCACATGCAAGGCCATAGTGTGGCGCAGTGGGAAAGCCATCATGTTGTCCAGTAGCTGTCTGGTGTTCTTTCTCATCCACCCTGAGCTAGCTCGGTGACCCCAGGTCAGACCGTCAGCAGCTTTCTCTAGACCACAGTTTGCTTTTTGGATGATCCTTTGCTTTAGAAGTGCTCCAGTCTTAAAACTGGGGGAATTTTTAGATTATTGTAGGTGCATCTCAATGATAGCTAAGTTACAGGGGAGAAGGAAGTATGCAAGTCAGCCTGTGAATGAAATTTAAAATGTTCTCGGCAAATATGCCCCGAAAGGGACTAACCTCTTTGCAGGTGGTCCCTGCATGAATCATGCAGTAGCTCTCTTAGCTCCGATTACAGGTCCCGGTAGCCAAGGCTGACCCTAATGTTAGTGGGATGGAGGACTGAACCCACACCGTCTTGACCACAAAACCTCTGCTCTTGCTAATAAGCCGCTTTCTAACAGAACAGAGTTTTGAGACTGTAGGAAATCAACAGCTAATGTCGCCTGTGGGATTCGCGTGGTTGGTTTTCAAATGGAGGTCGTCATCTGAAGGGAGACGTTCAGGCCGAGGGTGTTTTTGAAACTAGAGTGAAGTTGATGTATCCAGAAAAGAAAAACAGAAGCAGTTAAGATCTGGGTGAGGAGTTTCTCGTTGGGGAAATGTACCCATGGTCCAGAAGGGAGTCCAAGAAAGATCCCAGAATTGATCACGTGTCAACGATTTGCTTCCCCCCTCCTTAGTGCTGTTGGTTTTTACATTTTGTTTTGGATCGTGCACCTCTTTGAGAAACCACTGAGGGCCATAGACCTCTCTAGAAAACTGGAGTACCTCCAGCTAGAAACCCCTGATCTGTCCTGCTGTCCTGCACCCTCTCGTTGAGCTCACACTTCACTGCGTGGACCAGCATGGAAGCCAGCAGCATCTCCAGTGTAGAGCGACTTCTTCGGGGGATCTGGTTTTGTTGGTGGAAACGAGAACAGATCCTTTATCATCCTGGCTCTGAGGTCTTGTTCTGTTGCTCGCCTCTCTGAGGATTCTCCAAACTCGGGGAGACTTCTGCTGAGCTTTCTGTTTGGCTCCCTCACGTCTTTACTCCTGTCCAAACTGCTTTTATTTCTCTGCCTCTGTCTGGGACAGATGTGCCATTTTCCTTTTTAAAAAATTGTTTCCGAGAATTCTAATTCTATGCCTTTGATTGTGCCACCTCTTTCATATACACATCGGGGATTATCTGGGATAATTTGTTTTTTGTTTTTTGGTTGTTTGTTTTTTTGGTTTTTTGTTTTTTACTTCTGTTAATACCTCCATCCTCCTCATACCTACTTACTAGCACTGTTGCCGTTTACCGAGAGCCTTTTGGCCGGGGGCAGTGCTAGGCTTCTTACGTGTGTGTTCCCGGGCCTATGATGTACCGAGTTTCTCATTGAACGGAGTATAAAATGAAGCCCAGAGAGCTGAGTCACTCGCCCAAAGCCCCAGAGCTAGAAAGCAGGGGACAGGATTTCAATCTAGGTGGGTCATCTTGACACCATAACCCACATTCTTAACCATTAACGAGGGCGCTGTAGATTCATAAAGTAGTTCAGGGCTTAGTAACCCAAATTACCCCCTGAGCGGTAGGTGAGCAGCTGAGTGGACAGTAATGGGTGATGTTCCCTGGCCGCTGACGATGTGCCTTGGATGGCCTGTGTTCTTTCTTCACCACAGTCTTCTGTGTTAGAAGCTACTGTCCACATTTAAAGACGGGGACTATGCAGTTCCCCATCTCCCCTCTCAGGAGCTCGCTAGTAATATCTATCTTTGCCGCAACGTCTTCTGTGTCAAGGTCCCCTTAGACCTGAAGTATACAAAAATGTCGCCGAGATTCTAAGCAGCTGTTGAAGCACCGCCCAGTGAGTGTGACAGGGAGGGGAAAAAACGTGTTCAGGACACACTGAAGCATGTCCAATTGAGAGGAGTTAGTGGAGAAACCACAGAGGCACAACTAAGCAGAAAGGGAACAATCAACTATTTTCGAGACAAGTCATCATCAGTCTAAATGAGAGGCTCGTTTCTTCGCGTAACAGAAAAATTATTTGTTTGAAGCCAGCCGCCAACATCATGATTAGCCTTGAAACACTAAGTATTTTGAATAAAGTTAACAAAACATAGAGAAACCACTATCCTAGCTCTTGAGGAATGACGCTTAAATAAGATCTGGATTCTCTCCAGGGACTCGAGAAGCTTCCTGCTGCCCCCGGAGCCCCTGCAGCTCTCTGCCTCGCTGGTGGTGGTCAGATCCCACATTTGCACCTACCCTGGTTCCTGGCAAAGACATTTGCGTTCGTCTCTCCATCCACTTGATCGTGGTGCCCCCGATTTCACTGGCCCGTTCTTCCTCTTTGGGAGGCTGTCCCCGGACCGTCTCCAGGGAGGTGTCCTCCACTCCTGTCTGCTCGGCCCCCCCCCCACCCCCCCCCCCAGCCACCTCCTTGTTGTCTTAAAGGCAGTCCTCTCGTCTTGCACTCCTCTTGTTTTTGTGGTTTATCTTCTCTCTTTTCTCCTGAACTTGAGCTCCATGAGGACCGAGACAAAGGTTCACTGCTCTGGCTCTTGTACTCAGGAGAATGACCAACCCACAGTGGTCGATTTGTAAGTATTTGTTGAGTGAATGAAATTATTACCTTATCCAGGCACCGGTGGAGGCCAGGTAGAAAATCAAAGGGCGTTAATGGCAGGAATAAAAAATATAAAACAGAGCCTAGGAGTAAACTTAGTAAAACATGTGCGGTAGGACCTGTATTCATATATCCAGCACCTGCTGAGCTGGGCACTGGGATTTCAAAGATGTGTAAGACAAACACGGTCCTTGCTTCGTGAACATAGAAAACACAAAAGTACCCGAGAGGTAGAGAGGAAAACCTCATCTCTCCTAAATAATAATAATAATAGCCTGCATATTAATATTACTTCAGAATGCCGCCTCTTGTTTATTTGTGGGGGAGGCATAGCAGAACAAAATTATTTGAAGTTTACCAGAGAAAATAAACTTCAGAGACTACTTTTTTTTTTTTTTTTTTTTTTTTAAAGAACAGTGCTGGATGCTCTGGTTAGTCCTATTTCAAAACTACTGCAGGGGCGCCTGGGAGGCTCAGTCATTAAGCGTCTGCCTTCAGCTCAGGGCGTGATCCCAGGGTCCTGGGATCGAGCCCCGCATTGGGCTCCCTGCTCTGCTGGGAGCCTGCTTCTTCCTCTCTCACTCCCCCTGCTTGTGTTCCCTCTCTCGCTGGCCGTCTCTCTCTCTCTCTCTGGCAAATAAATAAATAAAAATTTTAAACAAAACAAACTACTGCAATATGGTTCTGGCCTTACATAAGTTGTGTGTATAAGAAGTAAATATAATATTTCAGATCACAGGGTAATGAGCGTCTTTGCCAACCGCTGATACTAGGATGTGGGCTGAATCATTTGGGGACAAAATGAGATTATGTTTTTACCCCAAACTATTAATTTTTTTTTCCAGATGGATTAAAGATTTCGTTGTAAAAAGTGAGACCATCAAAGTTCTGGAAAAAAATACAGATGGATTTAATAATAGATCTTATAAAAAAGAGAGCACAGATGGATATAATCTTGGTGCAGGAAAGGCCTTTTTAAGCACGAACAGCAGGCAGAAGACCCTTAAGAGAAAATTTGGTCTATCTGAGTACCTACAGTTCAGAACTTCTAGATGGTAAAACACACAAGGGGACTATTTTTCATGTAACAATGGATAGTGGTTAAGGAGCTTCATATATAAAATATGTTTATAAACCAGTAAGTGGGTTGTTTCTAGAGTCATCACATCTTGTAGCTAGAAAGGCTCTAATACAGTTCCTACATTGTACAAATGGTGGCGTGAGGGCCCGAAGAAGATCGCTTCCTTACTCAAAGCCGTATGTACGACTGGTTGGTCATTTGGCTCCCTTTGCCCAAACCCTCTGTAGTTGAGATTGGAGGTATCTGGGCGCAGAGAATTAAGGTAATGCAATCAGTAAACCTGAAAAATTAAAGTTGTGGCCAGTTCGTGGTACAATTCTGAGTATACTTTCAAGGACGGGTCAGAGTATATTAGAAAAATTAGACTTTGAAGCCTTAGATAAAATAAGCTTAGAGGATTATTAGGCAGCCATGTATATCATAATAGCTTCGGGTTTCTGGTGCTTTTCTTCTGTTTTCTGGGTTTTGGGTGTTTTGTTTTTTTTTTATCTGGGGCTTTTTTTTTTTTTAATGAAAAATCTAATTAGATAATTTTCTTTTAATCCAAATTGAGATCTCCTCAATTGGTAAGATAGGTTCACTTTCATCAGATCTTAGGGAGCCTTCAATATTTGAACAGAAAGGCCATAACTTAGGTATCCCTGTGCCTAGCAGCTTACCTGAATTTCAAGATTAGTCCTTGAGTAGAAATAAAAAAACAGCCTTTGAAATGTGCCAGCCTTGTTTTTAAACATAAAGCATATAAAGCGGTGGCATTTGTCCCAGTTTGTAACAAAAGTCACAGTGTTCATTTTCTGTACAAATTGCGTACTGGCTCCGTGTCGACACTGCACACGATTATGTGGATTAAAAAGAATCTGACAAACACACATGCACAGTAAACACTTGCGCGAGGTCCTGCTCTCTGCCTCGGGCAGCCTGGGATGTGAGGCCAGCAGTCCTTGGGAGGAGGTTTGACGAGGTGTGTACAAGGTTCTGTGTCGTAGCACGGGGGAAGGAACATTTATCAGCTGGGGGGCGGGTGTGTGTGCTGAGAAAACCTTGTCTGGACTTGAAGTTGAGCATCAGTGGGCACCCCAGAGTCCTTTCAGCATCTTCAGATTAAATCATCTTCACTGTTTGAGGAGTCCTGTTTCCAGTGTTCGCTGGATTTCTGGGGCCGAGGAATTGTTTTCATGAACTTTTTTGTAGTAAATGTCACTTCTCTGGTGGAACCCCCAAACTACAAGAAAAAACAGCATTGTGAACCTTATCTTGGGTCTTGCATCTTCCCCCCTCCCCCCAAAAAAAGTTTGGGTTAATTTAATACCATTTAAAAAAAATAATTTTCTAACTTCAGCTGGTAAGGTTTTTTTCCCTACTGACACTCTTTTTACTTTCTACCAAGTCTTGTTCCAACTCCATTTAATTTTGTCGGTTGTAATTTGGGAACGTGTGTGCTCTGCTTTCTTTAAGGTGGCCTGTGCTACTGTCTCTTTCAGGGGTGAATCGGGTGCTGGGAAGACAGAAAATACTAAGAAGGTCATTCAGTACCTTGCTCATGTTGCTTCTTCGCATAAAGGACGGAAGGACCATAATATTCCTGTAAGTTTTCCTTCTGTTGTTTGTATACGTCTCAGGCTTATTCTTTGGTAATTTCAGAAGCAAGCATCAGGAAGCACAGCATACTGCTGGAACTGACAGCTCCCTTGTCTGCTCCCACCCCACCCCCACCCAGAAGCTTCCTCCGCTCTGGAGGGAGCAAGGTGACCAGGAAATTTCCATGAGCTAGGTATTTGCACAGGCCAACTGGAATTGACGGTTATAGCTTGAAGCCTAATTCCTTGAGAAGCTTTGGGAAGAACTGTTCACGATCGATGAGCAGTGCTGGTGAAGATTTCTTATTTCCACCAAAGGAAGATCCTCAAGTATCGTTAGCAGTTCTTCCTGAAAGTGGACCGCAGCCTGTTTCTACTGCCCACCGCAGTTTGAGGCAGGGGTAGAAATTTGGGGACAGTTGATGATAGAAGAGGGGTAAGAACAGGAGAGTCCGCTATCCTTAAACTTATAGATCTGCAGAAGTGGCAGGTGACCCAGCCACACCTGCTTTCATGGTTCTGAGCTGCACG
The DNA here is from genome assembly GCF_024610735.1 of Ursus americanus. NCBI lineage: Eukaryota > Metazoa > Chordata > Mammalia > Carnivora > Ursidae > Ursus > Ursus americanus. The sequence continues at coordinate 63,434,972 of NC_142140.1, read as the reverse complement.
TTGACCTGGTGCTTTGGATGTGGCTCCCTGCTCAGGGAAAGAGCCCGACTCGCTAACGTTTGCGTTTATCTGTTTGTAACAAACAGCAGGAATCACCTAAACCAGTGAAACATCAGGCAAGTGCTTTTCTCTATGCTTCTTAGTCCTGAATGCTCGCACTAATTTCTGTCTCTAGATCGAGTCTCTGTTAGAAGCAAATACGGTTGGTTCTGAGTGACCTCCCCTGTGAAAACTTAATTTTGGAAATTTGTCGCTTAGAGACGTATTCTTTTGCCAGCAGCATGCCCTCTTGCTTTAAATTTGTTTTCTAGATGAGTTTTAATATTTATTTACCCTTTTATCATGACATTGAATCACATGTTTATGAAGCCTGAACCCTCAGGGTCTCGAATGTCGAAGACCAGGTGGAATTGTTTTGATTCTTCTTAAATGCACAGAAGGCCGGTGTTGGGCCAGACGTTACATTTTGAGTCTGGGGCTGCAACTCGAAAAGTTGTACCTTTTGGGGAACACATTTCTAGTCTATTAACGTTTTATGGCCCCTGTGTGTTTTAGCCTTAAAAGTTTTAATGATTTAATATATAAAGTTACATTTTCTTTATCCAGGGCAGGTAGTGGAGGACTATTCGTCTTCCTGCTTAGAGAACACCCCTCCTTCTGGCTCCCCAGAGCACAGCAACGGACAGACCACCAGCCAGAGCATTTCCTGCCACCCAGGAGGAGAAGGAGGGCAGCGCCAAGCCAGATGCCTCAGACAGAAAGGGACGTCTGTCCTGTGCTTAAACCTTTCCCCGGCACTGGAATGGTTTCGAGGGAATAGAAAGCAGGGAAGGATAATATTATAGAAATGATTTATTAATATAAAGAAATGATCATAAGTATCTACAGGAATAGTAGTCTTGGATAGCAGGATTTTCAGATATCTTTATTAAAATTCTTTAGTTGTCGGACAGCAAAGCTGTCCTCTACCTGTGAGGGCCTCTGATGTTCTTTTGCTCCTTTAGCTGTAGAGCAGATCACTCATCGAAATTGGAAGGATTAATGAAATAATTGTTATCCTAGAGGATACTTAAAGGCTTTTTTGCCAACTTCAGAAGGAACCTCTAGACCCGAAATTAGCTTTTCTTTGTGCCCTAGAGGTACACGCCAAAATGACCTGTGATACCACTGTGAAATAATCGACGGACAGATTCGGGTTTTCCAAATCCACGGTGTGGAATGACGTACATGGTGATCGCTAACATTTTGTTTCGATGTCATTTTAAACCACAGTGCGGATCCCCGTTGTGTGTGAGTCGCATGCCGACCCTGAGGTTTCACTTTGGGTCGCAGGAGTCCCTGGGGAGCTGGGTTTCCTGCAGCTTCTCTGCCGTGCTTCCCTGCGTCGTCGGTGTGCATGTCTTGCTGCATGAACTCACAGCGCAGAATCCTCGGTGCTGCTCTTCCCCACGTTTATTTTCGCAGTCGTCTAGTCTAGCGCTGGCTGTGCGTCTGTTTCTAGAAACCTGAGAAGACCAACTGTTCTCAACTTTGCGTCCCCAGCCCGCTTGAGGAATAGGAGGTACTCCTGAGTGGTAGTGACCCCGGAGGGGGTGGCGTCAAGAAATTCCGTCTCTGCCCACGCTCCCTTCCTGTCCCCGGGGACTCCTTCACCCCATTCTGAGAATGACTGCCGTAAAGCAGCCGTCATGTCGCGAGTCTGTACTTGGCGAGGTGTTTCCTTTGGTTTGATATCCCTGGGTTGTGAATTTACACTGAACTTTATGGGCAAAACTCATTCAGGGTCCCAGGAGCCATTTGGATATGTTTCTGCTGTTTTGTCACTAGACAGTAGCATGAATCGTCAGGACAAAGGGGAAGACATTTCCGGGCTCCTTTGTCTCTTTGCTCAGTCTTCTTTTTTTTTTAACCGCTTTATTGAGATTTAATTCACATGCCATCAAATTCACACATTCCTACAGTTCAGCGTTGTTGTTTTCAGTATACTGAGTTGCGTAGTCATCCCTGCAGTAAACTTGAGGAACTGATTCTCATCACCCCAAAAAGAAACCCATTAGGCATCCCCTTGCATGTCCCTCCAGCCCCCGGAAACCATTCACCTACTTTCTGTCTTTATGAATCTGCCCACTGTGCATATTTTATATGAACGGAACCCTGGAGTGTGTGGCTCTCTAGGCTGTTCTTCCCCCTCAGCATGATGTTTGCACGGTTTGTCTGTGTGGTAGTGTGTATAAATACTCCATTCCTTTCCCTGGCCGAATGGTACCCCGTTCTATTAAATCTATTAATTCGGCCACGTTTCGTTTATGCGTCCAACAGCTGATAGGCCTTTGCATTGTTTCCATTTGGGGGCCACTTTGAATAATGGCTCAGTGAACATTTGTGTACAGTGTTTGTGTGGACCTGTGTTTCCCGCTCTCCTGGCCGTGCGCCTGGGAGTGGCATTGCTGGGTCGTGGGAGTGTTCTGTTTCACATTTTGAGGGATCGCCCCACCCCACTGATCTTCAGAGCGACGGTGCAGTTCAGCACGCGCCCCCCCCCCCCAAATTTACGAGGATGCCAGTTTCCCCATCTCGTCACCATGTTTGGCCTCCTCGTTCTATTTGAGCCATCCCCGCAGGCCTTTGTGCTTGCTTTTGAAACTTAATCCTCATTATGGAAATACAAATATAAATCAGTTTTCAAAATGAAGGTCACAGTATTTAAGCAGTAAATGGTAAGCGTTTACCTGTGAATGTGTGGCGTACTTCTAACAGAATTAAGTCTTGCTTGGCTTTGTCCCCCAGGCAGCTGGAAGTGGTTTCAGTGACATGCTCCCTCACCGTAGATTGCTGTCACAGACCCTCAAAGTCTGGCACGGAGTCCAGGGCCACTCCAGAGCCTGAACCCAAGCCAAGTTCAGAGCAGATCTGAAAACAGCTGATTTCTGTAACTTGACCATCCCCTAAGAATGACTCTCCTTCAGGCCAGCCCACCTGCCCTGCCCACTTTGGACTCCTCCACATCTGGATGGCAGTTTCGGGATGACTTCCCGTCTACTACACTGCCTTGAACTAAGACAGGCTGTGACAGATGGCAAGTAGCAAGCACAGAAATGAGAGCCTGCCAGTGGAGATTAAGTCTGGTTCTCAGTACTGTTGCTGAGTGACTGCCACCGATTTTCAACCGTCTTGTGGGTGGTGGGGACACCTGCAGCTCTACCCAGCCAGGCCTGCAAAGCCCAGCACGATCCCAGCCCACGTCCCATTGCTGGCTGAAATGGAGGTTTACCAATTTCAGACTCCTCTTATATCTATCACATAGCAAGTGTATACTAATATACTATAGAGTAGACGCAAGGGTATAGTTTTCATCATGACTGGTCATCCTTGAAAGCATCATGTAATTCTAAATACTTAAAACTTTAAAAATAATTTCAATAGCTAATGCTAATTTTCCCCCTACATTCCCAAAAGACATTTTTCATTGTCCTGTAGAATAGAAACGGGACATTGCCCATCTGATTCTAGTGGGAAGGTTAGCACTCAGTCCCCTGAGGGTTTATAAATGCCTTCATAATTTCATTGAGCGATGTTAGTGCTGTTCAATCAAGATGTGAAATTGTACGACACCAAAATGGTCAAATTTCATGGTAATTTCTTAATTTAAGTCCCTTTTTGTGTGTTTTCTGAGGTTAGCGTTGTGTCAAGCTTTTTATGATTCATTTTTGAGTTACTGAGATCTTTACTTGGTGTCAGTGATATCACCAGTCCATTAGGAGAAAAGTTAATACCACGACCCTGTTAACATAGTGGCCCAACAGCAGAGGCCTGGGAGGGCCCCAGTCGGCAGGTTATGGTGAAGCAAGGACCCTTCACTCAATTCTTACTGCTGCCTTTGGCTCACATCAGCACCTCCCCAAACACTGCTAGCAGGTTTGGGGACCTCTGATTGTACATTCATTCAGCAAACACTCATGGAGCACCCTTCTGACCTCACACTGACTGAGCTAGGTCTAGGGAATATACCAGTTATTGTAAACCAGCGGAAGAAAGAATAGAATCAGAGACCACATACGTAAGCACACCCACGTACACTTGCACATAGAAGCAAAGAATCCTTGTAGCCACGTCTAGAGAATATTAAAATGGGGTACGTAATACTCGTTTTACCTCCAAGTTAGGAAAACATTTGAAAGGTAAAACATTCAAGTATTTTTATTATGATTGGACAGGATGATCGTGAGCTAACAGTCGATGTTTAGTGTAAAGGTAATGCCCCATTTATGAAAATTCAGTATTTTCCTGACAGGTTCTGCATTCTGATCACACAGACTGAGGTAAGAAGGATTCTAGAGCCCAATTTTTGCAGAGCTAGGACACCAAGGGCCTTGTAAGGTGTTGGTCATGGCCACACTGATGGAGGCAAGTGCTGACCTCCAGGGGAAAGCCCCCCCTGCCCCGTTAGATTACAGAATGATAACTTTTTTTTTTTTTAAGATTTTGGGGGGGGGGCAGAGGGAAAGGGAGAGAAACTTAAGCAGGTTCCCTGCTGAGCAGGGATCCCAGTTCAGGGCTGGATCCCAGGACCCCGGGATCATGACCTGAGCTGAAGTCAGATGCCCTGATAACTACCATTCTTTAATGATGCCTCTCAGTTGTTAAAATTGGTTACCAGGATATCATGTTTAAGAAATCTGGGGAGTGGGGGCATCTGGGTGGCTCAGTTGGTAAAGCAAGCGTCTGTCTTCAGCTCAGGTCATGATCCCGGGGTCCTGGGATCAAGTCCCAAGTTGGTCTCTTTGCTCAGTGGGGAGTCTGCTTCTCCCTCTCCCTCTGCCTGTCACTCCACCTGCTTGTGCTCTCTCTCTGTCAAATAAAATCTTTAAGAAAAAAAAAAGTCTGGGGAGCCTGTAATGTTCAGAAAGATTTACATCAGAAATAATCTGGTGTTTTGAAGTCCATAAACTGGAGGATTCCCTGTACGGGGAGCATATTTTCTAATGCCCAGAAAGGAAGTTTATACCACAGTCGTGGACTAGACTTGAGCCCTGTTGTGACCTAGACAATGCAGATAAACACTAGAGGGTAGTCCTGAGAGGAGCATTTTTCACTGTGTCCTGTGCCCCCAGAGCACTTCCCACCCTTTCCGCTGCATGAAGGAGTCCAACCCAGACTGTGTGAGTGTAGCAAACGTTTGTCGTTCTTTCTGGATCTGCTAATAGAGTGCATCACATAGCAGCTGGCCATCCATTTAAGAATCTCATGGGAGGGGGGCACCTGGGTGGCACAGCGGTTAAGTGTCTGCCTTCGGCTCAGGGCGTGATCCCGGCGTTGTGGGATCGAGCCCCACATCAGGCTCCTCCGCTGGGAGCCTGCTTCTTCCTCTCCCACTCCCCCTGCTTGTGTTCCCTCTCTCGCTGGCTGTCTCTATCTCTGTCGAATAAATAAAATAAAATATTAAAAAAAAAATCTCATGGGAGGGGCCTTGTATCCCTCTTTTGCTTAGAGAATCTCATTTGCTAGTGGTTTGTAATTCTTTCTTCAGGTCTAGAATACTGTGGTATCTCAAAACACAGGGGTAAGATCTGTGTTTGGAAAAAGCAGATTTCTCTAAGCCATACGGTATAATTCTAACGTTATGTTCCGGGAACACAGCGTCACTTTCTCGTGCTTTTTGTGGCCAGAACTGGCATCAGGCTTCTCCTACAGCTTCCTGTCATGTGTCATGATCAAGGCACATATTCTTACGTCTTTTGTTTGTAAAAATCTGTCTTATAGCCAAATTTGCACATGATTAAAGACACGGAGTCAAGCGTAGAGTCTATCACAGACTCTATACTTAGCCTTTTAAATCTGAGCAGAAGTCTCCAGCGCATGCCCGTCTCTGTCCCCTTTGAGAATGGAGGTGAGGACATTGCTCTGTCTGCCTCGTTTTAAGAAATTGGATGAAGCCCTTGGAAAAACGGCATGTCTTCCACCAGTCTCGTGGTTATTGTTTTTTTTAAAGATTTTATTTGAGAGAGTGAGCGGGGCAGGGGTGGGGGGCAGAGGGAGAGGGAGAAGCAGGCTCCCTGCGAAGCCGGAGGCGGGACTCGATCCCAGGACCCTGAGATCATGACCTGAGCTGAAGGCAGACACTGAACTGAGTGAGCCACCCAGGCGCCCCTAGTGGTTATCATTAGAATTGGCTGCCTGAACTTACTGGAAGAAGGCACAGTAGAAATAAATAGAAGTGTAAGTATTAATATGTTCATCGCAGCGTCCTGCTAGATTTCATCTCGTGAAAACCCATTTGCTTTATTTTCAAAATTCTCCGCTTAATTTATGTGCCGTGCGCTCAGAGTTCTCTCCTGTGCCCAATGCAACCTTTCCTTCTCCTTCTGATCACTTTATAAACACTAATTGTTTTCCTTTAGCAGAACCTCCTGGGACCAAGAGTAAAGCCAAGAAGGTTACGGGGTGGCACACAAAACGAAAACACGGAGAGAAAGAGGACGTGTTTTTGTTTTGTATTCTCCCCCGAGGATTGGAGCGAAGACATGAGATTAACGTACATCTGCTTTGTGTGTGTGCGTATGTGTGCGTATGTGTAATGTCTTTTAGGGGGAACTTGAACGGCAGCTTTTGCAAGCAAATCCAATTCTGGAATCATTTGGAAATGCGAAGACTGTGAAAAATGATAATTCATCTCGCTTCGTAAGTTTGAAAGTACCAGAAACTTTTTTCATTTCTCCGATGTCTAGTTAAATGTCTACCATGATGAAGCAGCTACAGTACCTTCCTTCTTGGATTTTAGGGAGAGGCTAATAGTTGTAGTATAGAACAAAACTGCCCGGTAGAAACGTGATGAGTCTCATGTAATTTTTAATTTTAAACTTTCTAGTAGCTGCATCTTAAAAAGGGGAAAAATGTGAAAGTGAATGTAATGATGTATTTATTGGATGTAATTATACGGTACGGGTAGGTGACTCCTCCTTCATCTTTGGGCTGATCTGTAATACTTGTTGCGGGCCCGGTGTGGCGATAAAGCTAGGTGCACGTGGGACTTAGCATGCAGCACTGGGAGTGTCCCTGCTCCACAAACACAGTTGGTATTCAGTGTAGTCACTTGTCCTGTTCATGCTCGCTGTTTCTCTGGGATGCAGACGTCAGAATAATAGGTCAATACTGTGCCTTCTCTGTAAAAATTCTTCTCAGCTGTTCAGCTTTGTTAGTTCCTGGAGAGCTTCCCTCTCTCCATCCATTGGACCATTTATCCCAGAGTGTCTGAGGCTGTCCTCCTTGGTGATGGCCAGATTGGCCTTTCTGCAGGGGCCCTGCGCTCCCCGTCTGGCTACTCACAGTTGACATGTTGGTGGCCAATCTCCTCTAGAACCATATGCAGCAAAATGGGGGCCGCCTGCCGTCCATCTTTCGCCCTGAATTATATAGTCCTCCAGATGCAATAACCATTTCCACAGTGAGACTGGAGAGGGTCTTCGATTTCAGTTATTTCTACTTAAATTGTTGAGAGTTAATTCTGTGTTTTTCCTCCTTCCTGATATTAAAAGTATTTGTAGAAGTCCAGAGACTTCAGTTCTGATGACTCCTTGATGGGTAGTTTTGGGGGAATCTAGTACCATTGGGACGTACGGTTTTACTTTGAGAGTGTGAAGTCATGGTGTTCACGTTGACTTTCTGACAGCACGAAATGGGTGTTTAGTGGGAGCTACCTGAAAATGGGCTCACAGAGGACCAGTGAACCCAAAGGTAGCCAGATAACTCTCTGTTTGAGTCTGCTAGGACTGCCCTAAAGAGCACCCCAGACTGGGGGCCCTAAAGAGTAGAGATTGATTTTCTCTCTCTTGGAGGCTGGAAGTCCTCGACCAAGGTAGCGGCAGGGTTGGTTTCTTCTGTGCCTCTCTCCTTGGCTTGTAGACGGCCACATGGGCCTCCCTCTGTGTCTGCCTGTGTCCTGTTCTCTTCTTGTAAGGACACCAGTCATGTGGGACTAGGGCCCTAGTGACCTCGTTTTAACTTAATTATCTTTCAAAGGCCCTGTCTCCAAATATAGTCATGTTCTGAGGCAGTGGAGCCTAGGACTCACGTAAGAATTTGGGGTGGGACATGACTCAGCCCATGGCACCCTCAGGTAGTTTTAAGCACAAGAGGCTCTCCAAGTTATTCACAAAATAGGGATCTATTTGTTTGGAATATTGTGTATTCCTAGTAAGATGAATTTTGAAGATTGATTTAACCCAAGTTCATTAGGTAATTATTTTAGCTTTTTACATACAGAGTGGAATGACAAATATACCTGTATCAGGAGGAAGCGTGGTTGTGACCTTGGGGTTTATAAAAGATCTGGGGATGGTAAGCTTTGTTTGTAGAGTTTTTATCATCCCCTGGATCATCAGCATTGAGCCTCAGCCACATTTAAATCTTAAATTCTTGCCACTGAAAGCCCTATGTTTAGTGGCTGTATCATGGGATTGAAGACACAGTGAGCTACCAGCTTTGGTATGTAAATCTCCATGAAGATTTACAAGGATTTCTGAGTGGAAAATGTTTTATTTTACCACGTAAATCAAGTTACCAGTCTGTTCTGATTCCCCCTCCCCCAACGCACACTTTAAATTCAGGAGAAACCATTTTGTGACGGTCTCCTCTTAGCCCGGAAAAGATAAATTGCAGCCAGCCAGTCCTTTGGTAAAGAATGTAGTGAGTCTGTTTCTAAGTGGTCAGGATCTACCTGCCAGCGATGTTGTGTTTGGGACAGATGGTCGTATAATTCCGTACTGGTTCCCTGTTGCTATGTAACAGATTGCCCTAAGCCTAGTGACTTGAAACCTGTATCACCTCAGAGTGTCTGCGGGATGGGTGGTTCTGACTTGAGGCCTCTCATGAAGGTGTCACTAGGGTGGTGTTGGCTGGGGCTACAATTCTCAGGAGGCTTGATGAGGCTGGAGGATCTTCTTTCGAGCTGACTTGGGCAGCTTTTGGTGGGAAGCCTTGGTTCCTCACCTCAAAGGCTTCTCTGGAGAGATGCCCACTCATTATCTGGCAGCTGGCGTTCCCCCAGAGCAGGTGATCCAAGAGAGTAAGACAGAAGCCACGTGGTGTTCTTCACGACCTTGGAAGTCCCGTACCAACCCTTTCATGTATTCTACTGGTCACACGGACCAGCCCTGATACACTGTGGGAGGGGGCTGCATAAATGCACAATGACGGAGCACCACACGTTGGGGATTACTGGCGCCATCTTGGAAGTTGGTTACCACACATCGTTAGAGAGATTTCCATACTGACACACGTAGGCTGTGATCTGTAATTTGCACTACTGTAGATCAGTGACTCTCAGTTGGGGGCCCTCAAGGGACGTTTGGTAGTGTCTGGAGGCATTTTTGGTTGTTCGTTCGGGTGACAGGTAGTGGTGTGCCTCCAGCATCTGGTGGGTAGAGGCCGGGACGCTGCTGAACATCCAGCAGTGTACGGGATAGGCTCCACAGCCAAGAATTACCCAGCCCAAGATGTCAGGTATGTCGAGGTTGAGAAACCCCGGTCGAGCTTATTTCTTGAAACTGGAGCCTAAATCAAGGTAATCACCTTCTGAAACGTATTTGTGAAGTAAGTACTATGCACGAGTCTCCTTCAAGCTTATTATTTATGCATCTTATTCCAAAGGTTTATGTAAATAATTCTGGTAGGAACTTGTGTTACGTCGCACTGGCAGGAAGAATTTCTTAGTTTTCTAGCAGGATTGATTCCAGCAAGGATCACCCATCTAATCTCAATCCTCGATAAACCCAGTTTCAGCTGGATGCCATCCCACGACACTTCCCAAAGCGCTTGTGCTTCTGGATTATAATCTTGGCGTATACTCAGTCTAGTCTATTAAAAGCGAATCTTTTTTAAGAGAAGATTTTTCACTAAGGCAATGTTCTCACACATAGCTAGTCGTTCAACGGAGAGGCAAGGGTGTCTTTACATTGTTGGCTTTGGGCTGTAATTCTTAGAAAGTCAACTTTATATCACCGTATAGGATTTTTTAGAGAAATAGCAGTAGCTAGCTTCTAACCCATCCTAAGGCATGAACAGCACAAAGCCACAAGTAGTTGATTTTAGTGGTTCCATAAAAAACGGTGAAGTAATTGGTTGCGCTGGGGGACAGGAGCTCAGTCAGCTGCAGGCGTCCCTTTGGCAGTTCCCTGTGGGTGTGGCCAACGCTTTGCGAGTTCACGGGTAGCCGGTGTGGGCTCATCTTTCAATCACATCTTCTAGAATTTAGATTTTGCTGTTGCCCTTCAGTTAGTTATTGAGCGGCTGTCCTTTGCCAGGCACTGTGGTATTCACATGTTCTTTCCATTTGGATGTCTCAATCGCTCAGATTTCACATGTTCCAACTGGAACCTTTCCTATTCAAAATCTGTTCCTCACGTCTTCTGTCAGGACATGGTCCCAGCAGATCACCCAGTTGGGTACGCATGAAACAAAATAAAACAACAAAAACCCAGAAAAATAAAATAGCTAGAAATCCTTCTGGACTCAGCCTCTCCTCACAGCTCGTGTCCAGACTGGAGCGAATCCTGTCGGCCATGCTTCCAGAACGCATTTCAGATCTGTCCACAGTTCTCCTTCTGCCTCTCCTCAACACCCAACTGGTCTGAAAGCCCATCCGAGGTAACTCCTCTGTCTCCCTCCGCACGGCGTACTCTTGACTTTCCTCACAGCGCTTCCTCCCAGTCTGTGGGTGAGGGCTCCCTTGTCCTGCTGCCAGTTGGGCCTGTCTCCCTGCTCTCCAGATCCTTAGTTCTGGACACCGTGCCTTGCACACGGAAGTACACAGTAGGTGCATATTTATGTTATGGGTGGTTGTCTACACAGCAAGAGTCCTCAGCCTCATGGAGCCTGCCTTCATCTGGGTCTTAACTTCAGTGTACAGTTGAGCTCAGGGGGTGTATTGCGTGTGCCAGGTCCTTTGGGAGCCGAGGGTTTGGCCAGGCCAGGCCCCGGGCCAGGAGCGGCGTCCCACGTCCCGCTGTGATGCTGAGAAGCGCGCTGTGTGTACAGGGGAGCCGCATGGAGTCGTTATGTACAGGACACGGGCTGGCAGTGAAAATATTTGAAACCATAAACTCCACAAGCTTTTAGAATCCATTTGTTTCCATTTCTTTGATCTGATATAGACGAATCATTTCCTGAAGAATATCTTTTCTTTCAAAGATGCTAGCATCTGGCTTGTATTAAAGGGGATTCTTTGAGGAGAGCATTACCATTATGAAAATAATCGTTCACAGTTAGGCCCGTTCTGTTTACGGAGAAGCCAAACGCATTCCAGATGGAGGAGATTTACATCAAATGAATCTCTTGTAATGAAACTTTTAAAACGGGGTCTTCAATTTCTGACTTGTATCAGCAGATACATCTTCTCTCAGAAAGCAGGAAGGTTTGGTAGGAATCACTCTCTGTATTTGTGCAAATCTTTTTTTTTCTTTTTTCCCCCCTCCAAACGGAATTGAGCCACTTTGGCAATCCGCAATGTTAGGTGCCTTGTGGTAGATACTTAGCGTCAGCGGAGCTCAGTAAAGTCTCCAGTGCCCTCCCCACTGTTGGGCTAGCAGAGTCATGTGTCCTCACTGGTATTTATTAGCAAGCAGACACTTAAAAACAGTTTTGAGGGCGGCCTGGGTGGCTCAGTCAGTTGGGCATCTGCCTTCGTCTCAGGTCAGGATCCCAGCGTCCTGGGATCGAGTCCCGCGTCAGGCTCTCTGCTCAGCAGGGAGCCTGCTTCTCCCTCTCCCTCTGCCTGCCACTCTGCCTACTTGTGCTCTCTCTCTGTGTCAGATAAATGTTTAAAAAATAAATAAAAATAAGTTTTGTAAGTGAATTGAATGCAGCCCCTGCTCTGTCCCGTTAGTTCTCTGCCCCTCCCACTGAAGACTTTTGGGGACAGATGTGACCGTGTCAGGGACAGAGAGCGTGGCCTGCACCAGGAAACCAGTGCGGCCATTTCCGCACAGAGCCCGAGGCAGCCTTCCCAACAAACCCCTCGGCCTCCGGACCTTCCTGGAGTCTTAGCGCCTTGTTCACACCAGACTGGGGGTGTCTGTGAACTTCCAGTCCATCCACGTTACCCCAGGAATCCTCACATCTGTTACACTACGTAACGAGACCACTTACTTAACCTGTTTTACTAATGAGCGAAGTTTCTGGTACAGTTTGGAGATGAGCACCATCATCTGGTCTCAGGTTAAATCCTGCGCATCCCAGAATGGGTTTTCCCATTTAGGGCAAAAGCTGCCCCTAGAGTGGAGAATTTTAGTGGCGGGAACTCACACACGTACAGAGCGTGCCCTTGATGCTGCAGGGTTTGAAAGTAGATTCCAGATACGGTGACGATTTTAATAGTCTGACCTGTGCGGAAATCTGATGTGGGGCGGGCAGTGTGACGACGAGTTTCTTCACGTAACATTTGAAGACAGCCTGTTGGCAGAGGAGTATAGAGGGGCCTAAGTGGCCACTTTGGGTCGCCATCAGCCAGAAGGTTCTATTTCTTGAAAATTATGGAGTGGTTTCTCTTGTGGCTGCAAGGTCAAATCTGATTGTGATGTGTCACCAACTCCTGCCACTTGTAGTGGTTTTATTTCCAAGAGCGTAAAGTAAACAAGCCCTTTCATTACCATTCAGAAGCAGACTAATATAAGCTGTAAGGTCACTCAGCTCAAATGGCACTCCTCCTCAGAGCCTTCCTCTGTGTCCCCATAGCACCTGTTGGTCCTTTGGAGGTGCCCTACTACGGCATCCTTCAGGCGTCGAAGGAGCACGACCTCATGAGTCTGCTTCCGTTCAGGGTGGGGGTGGGCATTAGGTCAGCCTCTCTCAAGGCCATGATTGTAGGATTTGTGGAAAGTGGTTACCAGCCATGCAACTCCTGGGCAGAGTGAGGCTTTCGGATCGTGTGAGGTAGGATACTTGCAAGCAGGAAATCGTGTTAGAAATTTCCCCCCAAGAGCCCCATGTGCATTCCCATTTCACCTTGTTTTCCTAGCTCAGTTTGCAGTTTTTGAAATTGGAAAATTGGGTGAGTTCTTCATTAATGCTCATAATACCGAACAAAAAATATAAGTATTGATTTTAGCGAATTCTCCCCTTGTTTTCAATTTCAAAAGTCAGTATTACTGTGGCATAATTTGCATATAATGTTCAAAATTTGTGGTGGCATCCCAGTACTACTCATTTTTTGTACTTAAAGCAAATTTTTATGCAATAAATGTAGGAATGGCATAAGAAGGGGCCCAGTGGGCAAGAGGATGGGGGAGTGGACTGGACACCTAGTAGAGAGTGTAGGACAATGTGTAATCCGTCGGAAATAGAAGGAATGGATGTTTAATTATATTTTTTAATTGGCATTTATCTAAGGAGTCCTAAGGTATCTCCCTTGACTATGCATAAAAATTAGGCTGAATTATATCTTGCATCCGATAAAATTCACCCTGTTTCAGCGTACAGTTAGACGGGGTTAGACAAATGTGTATCGTAGTGAAGCCAGCACTGTGGCCCAGAGAGAGAATATTTCCTTTACTCCAGGAAGCTTCCTTTCGCCTTTGTGCTGTCCTTTCCCTCCTCCTACCCCAGCCCTGGGAACCACTGATCTGTTTTGTCTCTGTGATCTGTTTTCTTTAGAATGTCAGGTAAATGGGGAAAAAAAAAAAAAAGGTCAGGTAAATGGAATCCTATAATACTTAGTGTTTTATGTCTAGTTTCTTTTTATACAACATCGTGCTTTTTTTTGGAATCCATCCACGTTGTTGGGTGTTCACTAGTTTGTTCCTTTTTATTGCTTGGTAATATTCCACTGTGACTATACCACAATCTCTTTATTCACCACTCGATGGACATTTGGGTTGTTTCCATTGGAGGGCCATTACGAATAAAGTGGTTTTGAACATTCACGTGCAAGTCTTGATGGGGACACGTGCTTTTGTTTCTCTTGGGTGACTACCCAGAAGTGAGATTGCTCGCGCATATGGTAACTTACGTTTCACTTATACGAAACTAGCAGACTTTTCCATAGTGGCTGTGCTATTTTGTATTCTTACCAGGGTCGTAGGACAGTTCTAGCTGTTCTGTCTCCTTGCTGGCCTTTCTTCAAAATATTAGCCATTTTAGTGGATATGTACTGGTATCTCTTTATGCTCATTTTATTTTGCATTTCTCTAGTAACTCATGACATCGAGCACCCTTTCATGTACTATTGACCGTTTACATATCTTCTTTAATGAAATAATCTTTTTTTAATATTTTTTATTATATCATGTTAGTCCCCATACCGTACATCCCTAGTTTTTGATGTAAAGTTCCATGATTCATTACTTGCGTATAACACCCAGTGCATAATCTGTTCAGATATTTTACCCAGTGTTTTTCTTGGGTTGTCTTGTTACTGAATTGTAAGAGTCTTTTTTTTGTATGTTCTGGGAATAAGTCTTTTACCTGGTAGGTATTTTGAAATATTCTCTGCTAGTCTGTGTTTACTGTTTTCATTTTCTTTAGTGTCTTTTGAAGAACAGAAGCTTTAGATTCTGATAAAATCCAGTTTATCAGTTTTTGGTTGATAAACTCTAAAGTTTCATGCTCTTTGCATTCTTTCTGAGAAGTCTTTTTTTACTTTAAGGTCATAAAGATTTTCTCCTCTTTTCTTGTAGAAGCTTTACGGTTTTAGCCCATGCTTCTAGGTGTATGATCTCTTTACAGTTAACTTCTTTATATGGTGTGAGGAAGGGTCTAGGTTCTTCTGGTTTCTTTTTATGTATTTTTCTGGCACCATTTTTTGGAAAGATTGGTCCTTCCTCTATTAAATTATCTTGGCACTTTTTGTTGAAGATGAATTGACCGTATACATGTGGTCTGTTTGTGGACTCTGTTCTGATAGATTGCTCTGTATCTCTGTCCTCCCACCAAAACCAACCTGTCTTAATAAACTTACAGCTTTTTGAAATCTAGTAATGTGAATTGTTGAGGCTCTGCTTCTCTTTCTCAACATCATTGTGACTTTTTTAGGTCCTTTCCATTTCCCTGTAAGCCTTGGAATCAGCTCGTCCATTTCCCCCAAGGAAAGCCCTCCAATCCCTTGACCGTCCACGTGATGAATGAGCATAGAGGTCATGGAATAAACCATTTATCGCCATTTGTCAGGTTTCTTTGTTTTGCAAAGGGTTTAATTTGTGAGATAACTTGCTTTTATTTTTGCTTTCTCATTTTTATGATCACTTTACCAGTTTTGGTATTCAGTATTATGATAACTTTATGAAATGAATCATGAAATAATCACTATTTTCTATTTCCTTAGAACAGTTATGTGTAGTCGGGCCATTAAATATTCCTTAGGAATTTGCAAAAATGTTTCATCAGACCAATCCCTCATTTTTGAAGAAGTAATTATATTTCATTTTTATATTTCATTTTTAATGATCTATTCAAGTTTTCTTTTTTCTTGAACGGATTTCTGTTTTCCTAGAAAATTGTATTATTCCGTTTTTCAAGCCTGTCATTATAGGGCCAGATACTGTGTTCCTTTAATACTGTGAAATCCCTTACCTCAGATTATGCAGAAGAGTGTTTTCAAAGTTCTAAACGATGAGGGTCTCATTTTTATTATGTTACAACCCGTGAGGTTAGCCTGTTCTATTGCTGCTTTGGGGTAATTTACAGAGGCTTTTTCCTTCCCTTTCTGTTTGAGGCAATATTTAAGAACCATTTTTGTAACCAACTCACAGATACTTGGCAGGTCACGTTGGTTTATCACTTTATTTGTTCATATCCTCTATGTCCTTACTTTATTTGTAATTTTCTTGTGATTTATTTCCAGGGCAAGTTTATTCGGATCAACTTTGATGTAACTGGCTATATCGTAGGGGCCAACATTGAAACGTGTATCCTTTTTGTAACGGCATAATCCAAACTAAAGAGTGATTTCCTCTCTGGCCAGCCTTGAGGTGACCCTCTGTGATATCACTCCCATCACCCAGATGATCGGACTGAAGCCCAGAGAGATTGTGACTCGGTCAGACGCTTCCAGCTACTGAACGTTACCCCTCCCTAAGTGTTGTGTTGGTGGTGGTGTTTAACACCAGGTCCTGCACTGTTCACGTGGCTGGGGCCGTGGAGACTCCCGCCGAGGTGAGGATCGCCTGCACGTGAACCAGGAAATGTCGATGTGGTAGAAGAACCTTCGGGTGAATACCATGCTATGGAACCACTCTTCAGCTGGGTGTTGGGTTAGCGCCTTTCTACCATCTGCTCCCGGTATTAGTCGGATGGGCGTGTGCCCCCCAAAACAAGCCTTGTGGAAGTACAGAGTTCAGGTCGTTTCAGTTGGTGTTCCGGAGATAAAACTAGAGGAAAAACAAATGTCAACTATATAGAATCGAGGAAATGTCACACGTGTAGAGTGGCCTTTCGGAATAAGTCCAGATAGAATCTGTTTGATTAAAGAGATGATAGAAATGATTCTGAATGGCGGTATGCCAACTAGGAAGGATACAGGCAACAATTCTCTGCTACTTCTGACAAGTATCAGAGATTCAGTGACAGAAATACAACGTTTCTATCCCTCAGGTAAGGGAGAGATCAAAATTTTCCTATTCAGAATTGTGTCTTATGTCTCTGAATGTGCTCAGAGCCGGAAAACACAAGAATCACTTGAGAAGGACAGGGAAGGATCTAGAGTTTCTTCACGTTGGTCTGCTATGGCATTCGTGTGAACGTGTTTTCCACCAAATTTTGGGGTGATCTAACTGAAAATCTAAGCTGTGTGGCACGTACAAAATTAATTCAGCTTGGCGAAGCCCCAGATCCACGGCCCAGGCGCCCAGGCAGGTGTGCCGTGGTCTGGGAGGCAGGAGCGGGCTGGGGGTGAGCTGGTGGCGTGTGGGAAGCCCGGGTGGGGGCTCACAGCCGGCTCTGCAGCAGCAGCAAGAGCAGGCTGGCGGTGGGTCTTGTCAGCGCCATCTCGGGCATTTGGAAAGTTCGCGCAGGACTGCGGGTGTTGAGGGGCCGGCTCCACCTGCGTGAGGCTTTCCACGAGGGGCTCTCGGGAGCATGGGGGAGCCACGCGCATGGGCTGTGCCCCCCCCCCCCGAGCTTTGATTCCTGACTCTGCCACTTACTAGTTGGTGATTTTAATTCCCTTTGTGCCTTGGTTTCCTTATTTGTGAGACTGATAAACTGCTGTAAGGCTTTTCCGGCCTTCAGCAGCTCAGCTTCCTTTTTACAGCTTCTTCGAGTTCCTGGTTTGGTGCTGTGCCCTTTGACTATAACCCTGATTGGGGCAAGTGGGGCAGAGCGGGGCAAGGGCAGCACCCTGATCTTTGAGCTCCCTTCCACCCAAGAGCCTCTGGTTAGTGAGGGACATAAGTGCATAATTTTCCTGTTTCACTTACAAGTTTTAATCATTCAGAATGGTTCATCACAGGAGGGCTAATAGATATCCGAGAGAGAAAATGTTTTACAACTTAAGTTTGTGTAGACACTCAGAGAGGGCCGGCCACCTTTCCAGTTTGATCCTTAACCACCTTTGCTCAGACCTTCTGGAAAAATCTCGTGCTGTTCGTCAAGCAAAAGACGAGCGTACTTTTCATATTTTTTACCAGTTGTTGTCCGGAGCAGGAGAACACCTAAAGTGTAAGTTACGAAGTTTCTTACTATTGTCTACTTATTGGGATATGGTGTTCCAGTATTAAGTTTTTCTGAAACAGAATGTTTTGGGGAAACGGTACAGTCGACCCTTGAACAATATGGGGCCGGAGGCACCACACCCCACACGGTCACAAATCTGCGGATAACTTGTGACTCCCCACAACCTAACTACCGACAGCCGGCTGTGGGCTAGAAGGCTTACCGACAGCCAGTCCGTTAACGTGTATCTTGTACCTTCTGTGTGTTATATGCTGTATTCTTACAATAAAGCAAACTAGAGGAGAGAAATGCTAAGAAAATCCTGAGGACGGGGCGCCTGGGTGGCACAGCGGTTAAGCGTCTGCCTTTGGCTCAGGGCGTGATCCCGGCGTTATGGGATCGAGCCCCACATCAGGCTCCTCCGCTATGAGCCTGCTTCTTCCTCTCCCACTCCCCCTGCTTGTGTTCCCTCTCTCGCTGGCTGTCTCTCTCTCTGTCAAATAAATAAATAAAATCTTTAAAAAAAAAAAAAAAAAGAAAAAGAAAATCCTGAGGAAGAGAGCACGCACTCACAGAACCGGACTCTGCCGGAAAAACCCGTGTGTGGGTGACCATGCGGTTCAGACCTGTCTTGTTCTGGGGTTCACTGTCATTTCGTACACACATCAAAATGGAAATGAAATTGAACCTCCATGCCGTGGGAGAAATACTTGATTTTAAGTGGCAGTTATATGGACCGTGTTACATTATCTTCTGTACGTTTCTTTCTTTTCTTCAAAAAATGTTAGGGGCACCTGGGTGGCTCAGTGGGTGAAGTGTCTAACTGCAGCTCAGGTCATGGTCTCGGGGTCCTGGGATCGAGTCCCACGTCGGGCTCCCTGCTCTTTGGGGAGTCTGCTTCTCCCTCTCTCTCTCTCTGCTTCTCCCCCTCCCTTCGCTCATGTGTGCCCACGTTTTCTCTCTCAAATAAAGATAAATGTAGAAGTTTTAAATTAGAAGACAAATGATGGATTTTTATACAAGTCTGTTTCAACATTTTTAAGGATAAAAAGTAAGAAAAAATAAATTAATAAAATTGTGTTCTGTAAATATTTTTACTCCCAGGTTTACAACTGAGTATGTGTGCTGTGTTTCCACAAGCACTAGAAGAAGCTTGTAGTGAACTTTTATTTATTTTGTCGTGAATCCCGAGGACTGGAAGCTTAGGGACCGGGTGGGGGCAGAGTTCCTGGTCAGAAGTTTGCTGGATCAGAGCTGTTTGAGGGCGAGGGGAGGATGTACAACCTCCTGATTTTTTTCTGAGTCTGGAATGCAGTGCTGCTTCGATGTGACCATGACGTGTGTTATCCAGAGATCCCAAGAGACACGGGCCTCGTACTCCTTCTGTTACCCAGGGCCCGGGCTCTTGCATTGAGCCCAGAAATGAGAGCGAGACATGCAAGGAAAAAAACGAGCCGCACGTAGATAGAGTCACTGTCCTGAGAAACTAAGCGTCCAAGCTGACGGCAGTATGTGGTGCTCGAGAGGAGGGAAACCCCAGGCTTTCAGACTGGCAGTAACTCTGCGCTAGTCACGAATCAAAGAATGAGATGAAAGTGTTACAAGAAGGCGGTAGAAAGAGAGAAGCAGTCAGTGCCCAGTGTGGGTGAGATGCAAGGGAGGGAAGGATCGAGGGATCGGCGTGCTCGGCAGGAAGTCTCTGCGGGCGAGCACCTGATTACATCTAGTGTGGGGATCAGTAGCCCTGTCTGTTCTGACCCCCCCTGAGAAACATCCTGCAGAAGAACACACATCTCGAAAGGGAATGTTCGGTTCTAACTCACGGCCCCCAAAACCCAAGTAATCGATGGGGCGGCTATTAGAGTAGCCCGTCGTAAATACGGGTTGAGCATCCCTCGCAAATGCACACCCACCGCCGAACAGACTGGCTCCGAGAAAGGGTTTCGGGGCGTTGGCTGGGCTGGTAGTTGTACCTTCCACGTCCAGTCTTTGTGTTCCCGTCCTCGTCATACTGATCCCATGATGTCTGCTCTCGACTGCTTTGCCAAGATAGGATTACTGGCTCTAGGGCTTAAAAACTTTCCCTCAAAAGATGGCTAAAATATTTAAATCTGAAAACAGTAAGGCTGAGTAACCTGGAAAATGCATATCCATCATTTCTCGGCTACTGATTTCATGCAGCCAGTAAACCACTGTCCCCAAAACTCCAGTTGCAGTGTTTGCAGCCGACCCCCTCGTTTTCCCTCACTGACGCGGATGATGGAAAGCTAGGTGTGGTTTTGAAATGCATCAATGAAGAAAGGAAAAGTATGGCAGGAAGCGTGTGTGTTGGGGAGGACGCGAGCCACCGCTCCCCTGCGATCAGCCCTGGGCGCCGGTGGGCGGGCTTTGTCCACGGGGGACGTCACACTGTATCCTGTTCTCTTTTCTTCCAGCGGATTTGCTCCTCGAAGGGTTTAATAACTACAGGTTCCTCTCCAATGGCTACATCCCCATCCCAGGACAGCAGGACAAAGATAACTTCCAGGAGACCATGGAGGCAATGCACATCATGGGCTTCTCTCACGAGGAGATTCTGTGTATGTGGGGCTTTCCCTGCAGCTCTGCTGCTCGCTTAGATAAGACTTATGCACCGGGGGGGGGGGGGGTAAGGGAACGTGAGCCAGAAAATGACCAAGCAAATCATGGGAACCGCCCCTGGTCATACGGATTCCCAGGACCCGTGTTACCGAAAAGTTCTGTGTAGCTGATTTTTAGCACAAAATAAATGAGGATATGTCTCTGCTACATCTTGAGGCAGTAATTTTGTGGTTTTTTTTTTTTTTTCTTTTTACATCCATATAAAGCAATGCTTAAAGTAGTGTCTTCAGTGCTACAGTTCGGAAATATTTCTTTCAAAAAGGAGCGAAATACAGATCAAGCGTCCATGCCAGAAAATACAGGTACACGGACCAGTGCGGGTTTTACGTGTGTTGTTGTGTTGCTGTGGTGGCGCTGTGTCATGCGATCTGTCATGCTGTTCTCCAAGCGCCTGGTGCGGTGTGCGTGGAAAAGGGCCCCTGAAGCTTTCCTCGGAGCTGTCTGGAGTAGAGTGGCTGCCCTGTGAGCCTGTGTTGGGGCCAAGTCCCTGAGTGAGGGACAAGCCGGGGGGCGGTGAACACTCTGCCCCAGCGCTGGGGGGCGTGGGGAACTGGGGAACAAGCAGGGGCGGTGGTGGAGACCCTGCCCCAGTGCTGGGGGCGGGGTTGGAAACTGGGGGGTTGGAAACTGGGGGACGGGGTGTTGGTGGAGACTCTGCCCCAGCGCTGGGGGGTGCTGGGAACTGGGGGACGAGCTGGGGTGTTTGTGGAGACCCTGCCCCAGCGCTGGGCGGTATTGGAAACTGGGGGACGAGCCGGGGTGTTAGAGGAGACTCTGCCCCAGCGCTGGGGGGTGTTGGGAATTGGGGCCAGGAGGGCATACCCCACAGAGACCACGTGGCTCATCTGAACGGGGCTCTAGGTACAGGTTTTAGGCAGTTGTTCCCTTGCTGGTATTATAGGCCCCATGTTGCCAAATACTGTTGATATTTTTCAAGGAAATCTAGATTTTAATATGAAATTATCAGCTCTGAAATGTGGAGCACGGACGTGAGCCTCCTCCTGGGCATCGTCCGTGGGTTCCCAGCCTCCAGGACTGATGTTAAACTGCCCAGAGTGAGGATCCGCTGCCTGGCTCAAGTTCTCTGAGAATGAGCAGCATTTACTTGAAAGGGTGAAGACCTGAAACTTGTCCTTCTTGAAGACCTACTGTTTCTTGATGAGGTCTCTTACTGCCTTTGCCGTGGCTAGATCACACTCTGGTACTCAGGAGACTTTTCACGCTCTAGTTGCACAGAAACTCTGCCATCTCCTTGGGATGAACGTGATGGAGTTCACTCGGGCCATCCTCACCCCCCGGATCAAGGTCGGTCGAGACTACGTGCAGAAAGCCCAGACCAAAGAGCAGGTAAGTTCAGTGTTGTTAGTATGTTTGTTTGAATGACAAACCGTCATCCCGAGACCTTTGCTTGACACGTAACAAACATTAATAGAGGCTCCTTATAACAGGTGTTTTTTGGTACCGTGTATTCTGCTCTTGTATCGTTTTCGCTTTCTCAGAAAAATTTTAAAGGTGACTGTTTAAAAAATGTGAAATGTCACCTTCGGGTTTCCCCAGGTAAATAGGTCACCTAGGAGGTCAAAGCTGTCTACCTCAGAAGCCCACCCGCAGTGGGGCATGCTGCTCGCTGGTCCCTGTGGGGGTGGCCTGGCACCAAGACTGTAGGAGTCAGAGCCACCCATTTCGTGGCAGACTCCTTTCGGACGGGCCGACATGCTGCGCAGAGGCCCAGAGGCGTAGTGAGGGCTTTATTTTTCCTGGGCATCTCCACCTTTTCCCTAAACCAGTTATTACCAGTTTAGATTTAATTGTACTAACACCCTCCGACACTGTACGAAAGAGATTAAGTAGCAAATGCTCTTTTAGGTTCTGGGAGCACATTAAACTCCAGGTAACACCTAGTAATGCTTTGTTGAGATTGTTTCCAGAATAAAAGGTTGATATCGTCTAATTATAGGCAGATTTTGCTGTAGAGGCGTTGGCAAAAGCCACATACGAGCGGCTCTTTCGCTGGCTCGTTCATCGGATCAACAAGGCTCTGGATAGGACCAAGCGTCAGGGAGCATCTTTCATCGGAATCCTGGATATTGCTGGATTTGAAATATTTGAGGTATGTGTCTCTGTCTCTCTCACTCTTTCCTCCCCTCCCCCTGCTCTCCTACTTATTATTCTTTGAATCAGTACTAATGCCGGCTCCCTGTGTACCAGGTGCAGTCCCAGGCACAAGGGCCGTAATGGCAGATAAGCAGGTGCAGCCTTTCTAGCAGAGTCCAACACGGGCGCTGTGAGGAAGAACTGGGGGGGGGGGCAGCTTTAGAAGGGGAGTCACAGGAGGGGTCTCTGCAGCACTAACAGGTGAGCATCCAGGAGAAGCCCCCAGCCCCAGTAGGTTTTCCCAGCATAATGAGAACAAGCCCAGTGGTCTTATACGGGAGAGAATTTGTCAGGTGTTAGAAACTGCTAGAAAGCCAGTGTGGCTAAGACTCCCCTGCCAGAAGGGAGAGGAGTAGCAGACACGGACGGGGAACTGGGGAGAGGTGGTGCTCTGTGTCCCGAAGATCCGGCCGCAGCACCTGATGATGATTTCCGTGTATCTTACCGTCACTCTGACTGGATTTGTCCACACACGCTGCATCCGTCCCTCACACGTGTGTAGACACAACGTCTGTTATGGTTTTGCAAGAAAGACGATACAGTTTTGATCTCCTAAAAACGTGTGTCTTTGATGGACCGACCGTAGGGTCAGGCAGAAATCCTAAATTACACGCTCTTGAGATCAGTGTTACCCCTTGGCCATGACTGGGTGACGAACTGCCTTGCTGTAAAAGGAACTGCTGTAAAATGCTCAGTCTCTGCTTACAAGATCTGAACTGTCAGCGCTCCAAGCAGTCTTATCTACTGAGCTGCCACCGTGAGAGACTGAGCTAATATATACTGATTTGTAAAAACTTGAAAAATCATGGAAGGTGGTGGCTACGTGTCACAACCTCTACACAAACAGTTGGGAGAAACGAAAGAAAAGATCCCCTGTTCCAACTGCAACAACAACGTGAGATTCCGAAGAATCAGTTTAAGAAGAAACAGGCACGATTTAGTTGAACCCCCTCCCCCGCCAGTGCTACCGTGAGAAACAAAAGAACAGACGGGAAAACGTACCTTGTTCTCGGATGGGAAAATCCCACATCGTAAAGGCGTGAATCTTCCCCACATTATCTCTAAATCGAACGTATGTGGTCAAAACCTGTGGATGGGAATTTTAAGGGGTGGGGGGAGGATGAGGCAATCTTCCTCTAAAACTAACTTGAAAATTGAATTAATGAAAAATAATAGTAAAATTCTGGAAAATGAAAAGGATGTTAAAAAGACGTGAAACATGATAAAGCTATAGGACTTGAAGTATGGTTCTGACCTATGAATATACAGACAGTAGAAAAATATAGAAAGCTAAGAATGCAGGATTGTTTAGCAAGCGTTATTTGTCTCGGGGGAAAGAACTTAGGAAAAAGCCTACATGTCCACCATTAGGAAATTGGTTTGTGGAATTACAGCATCTCCAGACAGTGGAGTACTGCGCACCCGTTATAAAGGAGGTGGCTTGATTTACTCCTATGGAAAGACATCAAGATGCATTGTTTATTTATTTATTATTTTTAAGATTTTATTTATTAGAGAGACAGCCAACGAGAGAGGGACCACAAGCAGGGGGAGCAGGAGAGGAAGAAGCAGGCTCTTAGCAGAGGAGCCTGATGTGGGGCTCGATCCCAGAACACTGGGGTCACGCCCTGAGCCGAAGGCAGACGCTTAACGACTGCGCCACCCAGGCGCCCCAAGATGCATTGTTTAAAAGAAAGTCAAGGTAACACACACACACATCTGAGCGCACAGACCCTCTGGAAGGGTCACAAGAAGCAGGCGACCGTGGCTGACCACAGTTGTGAGCAAGTGACCTGCAACTTCTCAGCACAGCTCTTTGTCCGTTTGTGTGTTCTGCGTCACCATTGTCAGAATGGATGATATAAAAATATAGTTGGTAGCTTTAGTCTGGAAAAGAAGTAGAAATCTCATTTTTTTTAAGATTTTATCTGATACACTGAGTGAGAGTGAGCACAAATGGGGAGCAGCAGAGGGAGAGGGAGAAGCAGGCTCTCCGTTGAGCAGGGAGCCCGACATGGGGCTCGATCCCAGGACCCTGAGATCAGGACCTGAGCTGAAGGCAGACGTTTCACCAACTAAGCCACCCAGGTGCCCCAAAAGCTCCTTTTTTACAGGATGCCATGCCACCGAGCTGCCCAGGCTAAATAGAACAGTAAGATCTCCTAATCCTAAGGCAAAACAAGATGCATTTACCTAAACGTGAATAAGCACCATGGGGCAGGCCTCCGTCTGCAAATACTGATGCTGTTTGCTGGAAATCGGTGCCGAGCAAGGCAAACATGGCCCCTGCCCTCCAAGCACGACCTCATTCTGAAATAGAAAACCCCGGGGCGGAAGAGGATTGGAATGGCTTTTTCAGACTGTAAATCTGTTCCTCGGAGATGGATTAGGCATTCCCTAATTGAAGATCCCTTTTTCTAATGAAAGAGGTTATTTATGGGCACATGCTACTCGTCAACAGCATGGAGGCAGGAACAAAGGTTGAGAACTTCTAATATGTAAGGTGATTGCTTGTAAAAGTTAGACCCTTCCACCCCTCCAGCCCTCCACCCCATCAGCAGCCTAGGAGAGAAGTGGGCAGAGATGACAGGAGGCGGCAGCAGTGTCTGTAACACGGGGAAGGGCGACACACGAGCACGGTTTCTGCTGAAGTGTCATGAACACACAAGGCTGAATCGGGAGACACTGCATACACACTGCTCTGTGGTCACCCTCTGTCACCGCCCAGCATGGAACTGCTAGGGGAAGGGAATGTGCGGAGAGGCAGCCTGGAGCCTCCCACGTACGGAGGGCTTGTGTCAGGCCTGACCAGGACCTCAACGGCCCTCTGAAGCCAAGAGGACTTTTCTGAAGCTGCCCCGGAGTCGGTGGCTGAGGACAAGGGGGAACAGGGGCCCATCTACAGGGTCCCCCCTTCATGGCTGAGGGGGGCACGCCCCACATGGCCTCTTGGTTTTCCCTCGTTTTCCCTCTTCCTTCCTTGCTGCTTCCTTCACTTGTGTCCGTGAACCGCTGAGCAGTAGAACAGAGGGGTTGTGTGTGTAGATCACGCGCCGAGTTGAGGATTTTCAGTTTTCTTCCTCGGAGCGTGTCGCTGAAGTCACCCGGCCTGTGCCGCGGGGGACAGATGTGGGGACTGGCCAAGGGCGCTGGGCTCCGTCACCCTGGTCACGTGGGGTCGGTGCTGTTGCTGGCCCCTAGCGGGGTGTGTTGCCTGAGTCGTGTCGGTTCCCAGAAGGTGACTGATGGGTCCTGTTCTCCCCCCCTCCCCCCCCCATGTTTGGAACCTGGCCGCCCGCCGCAGCTGAACTCCTTCGAGCAGCTGTGCATCAACTACACCAACGAGAAGCTGCAGCAGCTCTTCAACCACACCATGTTCATCCTGGAGCAGGAGGAGTACCAGCGCGAGGGCATCGAGTGGAGCTTCATTGACTTCGGCCTCGACCTGCAGCCCTGCATCGACCTCATTGAGAGACCCGTAAGCCGCCTTCCTGCGCGGGCGGGGCTTCCGGGCCTTTCTGGCACATACCCCCCTGGTAGGCTCCACGCCCATCGTGGGGCTCGAACTCACCACCGTGAGATTAAGAGTCACTTCCTCCACCAACAAAGCCAGCCCCCCCTCCCCCAGCCTAATTAGTCTTAAGACAATTTTCTAACATAAATGATGTAGGAAGGTGATACTTTGATAAAATAAGTATTTAAAAAGCAATCAGCCAGGCGGGCAGGCCCTCCCTCAGCCCTCTCATGTGTGAGCCCGCTGCTCGAAGACCACCGTCCGAGGCACTCTCCCCAGGCCCCCCTCCCGCACTTGCCAGGGCCACAGGGGCCGCTGTGCTCAGCTGGGAGCGGGACACGGCATCCAGACACACTTGTCACATAACTAAAGCTCATCCTCGTGAGCATCGAGCTGATCTTATTTTGGCAGTGTTTTTTTCCTAATTTGAAGTTTCGGGTTTTTTGGGCACGTGTTTTTGTTCTTTTACGTATTTGAGAGAGAGAGAGAGCACAAGCACGGGGAACAGCAGAGGGAGAGGGAGCAGCAGACTCCCCACTGAGCAGGGAGCCTGATGCGGGACTCAGTCCCAGGACACCGGGATCATGACCTGAGCCGAAGGCAGACACTTCGCCAACTGAGCCCCCCAGACGCCCTGGGCAGATGTATTTTTTACAGCATTCTTAGCAAGCATCAGACATTCTTTCCCTTTTGGTTTAGTGTTAACGCAGAAATACATGGGATTGGGGCGTCTGGGGGGCTAAGTCAGTGAAGCATCTGCCTTCGGTTCAGGTCATGATCCTGGGATTGCATTCCACATCGGGCTCCCTGCTCAGCGGGGAGCCTGCTTCTCCCTCTCTCTCTTTCTCTCAAATAAATAAGTAAAAACTTAAAAAGAAATACCCAGGACCATGTAGAACTCATTCACTTCAGATCCCAAGCAAATATTCATGACTTGGCTGTACTCGCAGGCGGTCAGGAAGAACCCTCCCCCTGCCCGTGCTCCCTCCAGCCTCCGATGGAAACCGTCTCCCAGACTTAAGCTCTGTAGAAATCCCCAGTGAAAGAAGTGATAACACAGAGCTTGACACTGAAGGATGAAGTAGCAAAAGTAAAAAGACCTAACTGGGGACCTCCATAATCACGCTGTCTCCGAGGCGTTTAGAAAAGATTAAATTGTATTCGGGATCCTATTTCGGAACTTAGGAATAGTTTCATTGAAAGGGATTAAATTGTAAGAATTATGCTAGAAAGGTGGATGTGCCCTCATTAATGTTAA
The DNA here is from genome assembly GCF_024610735.1 of Ursus americanus. Classification (NCBI taxonomy): domain Eukaryota; kingdom Metazoa; phylum Chordata; class Mammalia; order Carnivora; family Ursidae; genus Ursus; species Ursus americanus. Next base: position 63,407,769 of record NC_142140.1, on the reverse strand, counting down.
CACGGATCTTCAGAGTCAGGCGAGTTACCTGCCTCCCTGACCTTGGCTTCAAGAGCACCTGATCCTACCCGCCTTTGATTATCGCTCTTTGAGCTGCTCTGAGTCCTGTGGGTTCTTGTAGGCGGAGGAGCCCTAGACCAGCCCCCCCCCGGGGGCTCATCGCAGGACCCCCCCCACCAGCTTCTGCCTGCGGGCGTTTTGTGTGGCCACCAATGGTCATGCGGCTCCTGGGCGCTTTAAGCAGTAATTTGTACAGAGCCGGCTCTTTCCCAGTGGACGTAAAGGCCGCGTGAGTTAAAACGACCGATTTCGTAGGTGCTCCCTGGAGTCACTGCCCTGAGTCTTGTCTCACAGACTCGCCGTACTTGCAGGGTGCCCGTGAGGGATGACCCAGACGCAGCGACCTAGGCCTTCACAATTTAAGTCTTCATGTTGCTTCCATGCACCTTCCACTTGCCTCCGAAAGGGAAGCCCATGCACGGGCTTTGTGCTCTTTCCGTGTCGAGCCATAACTCGCGTGCCCTACAATCCACTCTAACAGGATGAGCTCAGTGGTTCCAGCGTGCTCTCAAAGTCTGCTCCCTGCTCACACGTTCTCATCGTCCCGGAGAGACGTCAGGTCCTCCCCAGCCCCCCCGCTGCACGAATCCACTTTCTCTCGTGCTTTCTGCGCCTTTCTGCACTGACTTAGCCGAGTGAAATAACAGCCTCGCAAGGGATGGCTGAAGTAAATCCATACGATAAGTGATACATTGTTACCCCACCTTTTATATTCTCTGCCGTGTTCTGGTTCTGCTGTTGCGCCAAGCATGAAGGGACACATTTTTTTTTTTTTTTTAAAGATTTTATTTATTTATTCGACAGAGATAGAGACAGCCAGCGAGAGAGGGAACACAAGCAGGGGGAGTGGGAGAGGAAGAAGCAGCTCATAGCGGAGGAGCCTGATGTGGGGCTCAATCCCATAACGCCGGGATCACGCTCTGAGCCGAAGGCAGACGCTTAACCGCTGTGCCACCCAGGCGCCCCATGAAGGGACACATTTTATTTCATCATCCCTTAAACAGGAACAGAAATCAGTTAGGATGTGTGATGTCGGAAGCATCCACCTAGTTTGTTTTGTTCTGATTCCTTTAATTTTTAAAGATTCGCCTTTTGAGCCACCCCCCTCCCCAGTTGTTCTGGTGGAGGTTTTAGGGTCCTTTCCCCAGCCAGGCCCTGAATGGAAGCATCCCACTTCGTACCTCCACCTCCCGGCTTTGCTAGGGTCTCTCAGTGGCTGCTTTTGGGGGTGTCCACGTGGAATGAGTTCACTTACAGTTTATAGGTTTGTCCGTTTCCCAGAATAAGCGCCTCGGTCAGCAGCTCAAGACCTCGGCCTGCGCTCTGGGTCTGGTCCGTTAACTGCTGCCCTGGAAGTTTGGTTTCCAGAGATCTTTGTAAAGCTCTTAATCATTTCAGAAGTTAAACCACCCGGTGCGGCGGACAAGCGCATCCCGGGGGCTCCACTTGTCCATTCTCGCTGGCTCTTGTTACCAGGCGAACCCACCCGGCGTGCTGGCTCTTTTGGATGAAGAGTGCTGGTTCCCGAAGGCCACAGACAAAACCTTTGTGGAGAAACTGGTTCAGGAGCAAGGCTCTCACTCCAAGTTTCAGAAGCCCCGGCAGCTGAAGGACAAAGCGGACTTCTGCATTATACATTACGCGGGCAAGGTAAGGGCCGAGCGGCTGCTACCCAGACTTGGAAATCCTGCTGCGTTCCATGACGCCACTAACAAATGTGCGGAGACGTGTGCGTGAGCCCTCCATGTCGTGCACGTGCGTGGTGCGTGGCCCCCGAGGCTGCCTGTTCGTCCGGTGGTGCTGCAGACGTTCTGGGGGAAAGGCTGAACGTGTTCCCTGTGTTTGTGTGTGTTTCCGCGTCTCCCCTGGGTGGCCCGTCACGGGCCAGGTGGACTACAAGGCCGACGAGTGGCTGATGAAGAACATGGACCCCCTGAACGACAACGTGGCCACCCTCCTGCACCAGTCCTCGGACAGATTCGTGGCAGAGCTTTGGAAGGACGGTAAGGACGCGATCACGTTTGCATGATGCTCGGCCCGAAGCTTTTCCAGTTAAGACTTCTATACAGTTCGTCTACGTAGATCTCTGTGCATAGATTTTACTGTAAAACTCGCTCTCCCTAGAGCAGGGCTGCCGCTAGACCGAAGTTACCCACACTGGTACCCGTCCCTGGGTAACAGGGCATCTGCCTTCTTGGTCAGATGCTGTGGGAGGTGTGGAACATTCTAGGGCCCAGTTGGGCTGTAATCTAGGGCTACTGGACACAAGACCAGAGAAGCCCCGCACGTGCTCTCTGTGTCGCACGTCTGCTCCAGGGGCGGCCCTCCATGCACACACACAAAGCAGCTGCTGAATAAATTCGAGAACCCTGCCTAGAGATCAGTTTTTCTTTCCATCAGTCCCCATAGTTGTTTTATTTCTCTGAGCCTCATGTACAGGGTTTGGCTGTTTGGTCATAGACGAGAAGGTTGTAGTAGGACCAAAAAATCAACATCCGTGAGTCTGTGCGCAGTGGGAGCCAGGGTCTTCCACAGCTTGACGCTTGCTGCTGCGTCACCTCGGTGCTGTCCCCCGCTCTTCACGTGGCCTCAGGCCACGCAGGCCCTCAGCCCTGGATCTGCCCCTGCCTTGACCCCAGGCCAGGCCTCTTCAGGAACCTGGCTCACTTCTACTTTTTCTGCAGCATCTGCAGACCTTGTGACCTAGCCATCTTCTCAGAGGTAGAAAGAAGCCCAGGAAGCAAAAAAGAGAGGGTTAGGGCTGTGAAGGCAGAAGGACAGAGCAGAATGAACGCTGAGCACGTGAGGAGGGCAAAGGGCTGCTCGAGTCAAGAGTGGTCACGTGCATCCGCCGGAGTGCGTGTGGGGGGCCTGCGGGGGGGTGGTGGCCCGGCACACGGGGGTCCTGGGAGAGATGGTCCGCCTGAGACCCTAAAAGGAGGGACTTGGGGGAAGGTTAAGTAATCTTTGTGCTTTCGGATGAGGGTCTCTGACCAGATGCTGCGTGTCCCCTGTCAGCATGATGACCCAGGCAGTCGAGGGGGCTGCCTGAGCCCTGGGGAGAGCAGTGGGAGCCTAGCGTGGAGCTGGTGGCAGCGGACAGACGAGGGCCCCCCAGCCCCGTCACTAGGAAGCAGTAGCACGGGGACATGAGACGCCGGAACCAGAGTGGACAGAACCACTCCGAGTGCCAGTTGTCACAGGGCGCACAGTTCCAGGAAGGCCAGCGCTGCTCAGCACTGGTGAGGGGAAAGCACAAGGGACAGGTCCCCTCAGCTGCGATGCTGCCGGGTGCCGTGCCGCTCGTGGAGCTCTGGGCCCTCCCCTCTTCCTGGCGCTCTCATCAGACTTCGGAGCACAGGAAGGGGAGAGATGCGCACAAACTGTTGAGTGCAGGCAGCAGCCGTGGCAAATGCCCCACGGGTGGTACAGAACGAGCATTTAGAGACGTGTGTTAGAGGAAGGGTGTCCCTCTTGCCCCGGGTGCCGAGGCAGCTGGTCGTGGAGTTGGAGGCAGTTGCCCTGGTCCTTGAAGGATAACGGTCTGTTGAGTCTCGAAGGCTGGTGTTTACTGAGCACGTCCTGGGTGCTAGGCGGGTGCCCGGCGCTGACTTGTGAGTGCGCGTGGCCTGAGGGGGAGCAGGTGGACACGAACGAGCTGCTGCAGAGGTGGGAGCGTTTTCTGAAGCAAAGATGGTCGGGAGGAGGGACCGAGCTGGCAGGATGAGTGAACCCAGTGTGGAGGCGGGGAGCCCAGTGCAGGGGGTCCCTCCAGGCCAGGCCACAGAGACGCCCACCGCCGGTCACACTCCAGCGGGTGTGTGAGCTGGGCCGGTGCCCCGGGCGGAGGGTAAGGACAGGATGCGGTCTGTGGGCTGGATCGGGGCGAAGGGCCCAGGGTGGGGAGCCGAGTGCCAGGTGGCTGAGGAGGAGGCAGTGGGTGTGGAAGGAACGCCCATGGAGCAGGGGACAGATGAAGCCGGCTCTTTACTGCCGAAGCCTCAAAAACTGACTCTGTCTTCATTGTGAATGAAAGGAGAAGCAGGTACTGGGGGAAAAATGACCATATTGCAAAAGGGATTAGGTCCTGGACTAGCATACTGGTTCTGATATGGTGAACCACTTTTGACTCATTTTTTAATTTCTTAACCAAAAACGATACTGTGGGAAACCCCTGACCCATTCATACAAGATGATCTTTCCATGGGCTTGCCATGGTCGTGATGTGTGGTGGTCCATCCGGGGACGATGCGGGACATGCCCCTGCTCCCCCAGAGCTGGCAGTCCAGCGGGAGACTCAGGACACACACAGACGCCTCTGTCTTGGCCCCCGGCTTCCTTCCTGGGCTTCCTCCTTCCATTCTTCTCCTTTGCCTCTGCGCCTCGCCGGCCCTAGGCTGGGGGGAGCCTGTGGCAGTGGTGGGTCGGCAGTGTTAGGAGGGTGAGATGTGGCGGGCACGTGCCACAGGGGTCCACGCACACTGTGTAGCCCAGGTGAGGTGTCTGACAGGTAGGACCACGTCTGGAGCGTCCTTATCTGCCTTTCTGAGCTTTCCGTATCCTCAGAGACGTTACTGACTTGTTTACAGAAACACTAGGAGCCTTGCAGCCCCATGCCTCTGAACTTAGTCCACGGCTCGGACCCCGCACAGTAGCGTTTGCACAGGCCTGGACTTTCAGAGCTAGCCGCTGGGAAGCCAGTGTATCAGAAGAGGCTAATAGCAGTCCTATCTGCCCCCAGGGTGATTTGGCCACACTAGCGTCTGCTCTGGAAAAGTCCCATGTGTTTGCTGCCCTGATACAGCCACCATGAGCAGAAGTCCTGTCGCCCATCAGCTTAGGTAATCAGTTCCTTCATCTGAGTGACAGGACTGTGAAGAAGGGGGACCATCAGGGCCTAGGGCAATCTGTCGGGTTTTAAGGACTGCATGTTTCATATGGAGAGTCAGCGGCAGGCACGGAGCGTGGTGAGGGTTCTAGGGTGGAAAATTCTCCACTGCTCAGTCTGGATGTAGCCATCTCTTGGAATAAGGGGAGCTTTTCTGCAAGAAAAGAAAATAGCCCTAGAAAAACATCTTCTTTTTCTCGTTTTGTAGCCACAGCAATGCAGAAGCAGAAAATGACAAGTTGACCAGGAAAGTAGGGTGCATGAATATAATTTGCCTGTGAAGGCACAGTCCCCAGGGTAGAAAACATTTTGTGTTAAAATAGACTTTCAGGGTTTTCATGGGGTTTTCTCGAGGTCGAACCAGGAACATTGAGATTTTTGGTGGCAGCCCTGCCCTAGAGATCCATAGTGCCCTACTTCCTGCTAGACGATGTTCTGGGATTTCTCTGCCAGCTGCACAGACTCCTTGCTACTTCTTGGGACTTATATACGGTGGGGGGGAAGAGCTAACAATTGCATTTTCATGTAAATGTGCTTCCTCGGGTATGTTCATGGGTAACAGTATGGTCAACAAGTGTCACCTTATGACTTAAAGTTGTCTTAACATTTTGCTACAACGGAACTTGAATTTTATTTTCCTTAATAGTAGTTACCTATCTGTTACTAATTTCTATTGGAAGTAAATTATATTGCCACAATCTGGATTGGAAGCCCAAGTAGACAGCAGTGTGAATTTTGGACAGTAAAAACCACTAATGTGCACGCTCACCAGAGTGCTCGAACTTACACAGTCTCCTCCTCGTGTGCTAATGGCGAGATAATTTTATGAAGGACAACTCCAAGAGTATGTTCGTACTCGTACACGTCCCCCTGCGTTTTCAGGGGGGTAGTCATGTGGCGTGGATACGAAGCCATGCTCACACTCGCTGTGGGGAGGGGCTCTCTCGATTCAGCATAAGTTATTTTATAAAGAACTGTGCCCGAACGTGCACGTTCTCTGCGCAGTACTGTTGCCCGGGTTCTGCCCCGGACTAGCTACGGTCGCAGCCCGATTTCAAAACTGACTTGTGATGTCAAATGTCTCTCACACTAACTAAAGTGTTTGTGTATTTGCTCTTCTGTCCTCCTGTTTTTGCTGTTTCTCTGCTTTAGAGATTCAGAATATTCAGAGAGCATCTTTCTATGACAGTGTTTCTGGTCTTCATGAGCCACCAGGTGAATGTATGAAGCCTGTAGGTCTTCCAAACAGAAGGGTGTTCAGCCCCCAGGAAGAACTCGTGGGGGGCTGGCAGGGTGGCCGGGAGGGCAGGGTAGGCTGGGGTGGGGGCCGGGTCCTGGGTTTCTGTTTTTGTTTTGCTCATAGACCTGCATGAACCTTTCATTTCACGCTCACTTTTATTATCCTTCAAGGCAAGTGTTTGAGTGCATAAACAATTGAATTGCTACCGCATACACATTGCTTCTTACTCTATGCATAGCACTTACAGCACTGCATATTAAAAGGTATGTCACTGCCTTTTCCAATAGTGCCGTTTCGATACACAGGCCTCGAAGGGAATGCTGGGAATGGATGTGCGAAAGAAGGTCTCCTTTGTCTCTGGGTCACCTTTACATTTTTGCCAAGGAATTCCAGAGAGGGATGGTTTCTTTCTTTAAGTCATGAACATTAAGTCAAGAACAGATAATTCCATGTTTCTTTCACGTGTTGGTCTCATCATTGTACCTTTTGTTTGGAGCTTAGGTGCGTCTCGAGCTACGTGGCTTTTTCTTTGGAACATGAGATCGTGAGATGATCCACAAGGCTCGATGGTGCGAGTTTGAGACTCAGAGCTCAGTGTTGGTTGAATTTGTACCCTGAACCTGAAATTGAGCTCCACATGACTGAGCGTTGTGGTTTAAAGCCTTCGCCCTGTTTTTAAATACAGGCTACGCACGGCTAGAGGCCCCCCCAAAAGCCCGATCTAAAAAAAAAAAGTATCAGCCAGCCTCGTAATCATGTAGTGAAATTGTCAGGGCGTGACACTCAGATAGTCAGATCCATCTTACAAAATGTCCTTTCTGGTTTTTGGAACACGTTAATGTTTGACCTAAATCCATCCAGAGAGTTTCCTGTGAATAAGTTAGAGGAGCACGCCCATCCTAACCCGAGTCCCTGCCCTCAGTTCTGGTCCTAATCCTGGGCGGGAGGCACGGCGGGAGCTCTGGGGGCTGGGATGCAGGCAGGATTATGCCGAAGGGGGCCCATGAGCTGGAATAAACGCTGCCCAGAGGAAGAACTTCTGGTAGTCCCCCGTGGCCGTGGGGAGTCCTGCCTGGGTCGAGGACGTGGGAGAGGGACAGAGAACCAGGAGGGCGTTCTAAGCGAAGGGGCTGCCAGAGACGTGTGCTTTGTTAAAAGGTTAGCACTGGCTCTTTTGGACTGTCTCCCAAAATAGAGTGCCTTCTTTAAACTAATCCCCTGTAACTTCTGAATGATCTCTTCAAAGTGTTCCAGACGGAGCTCTTGGAGAGCAGGGACAGTGCTGGTTTAGCTCACCGTCATTTCCCCGCACCTGGCACAAAGTTGGCACGCCATAAGGAAGTTGAGTCAGGGACCCGAAGGGTGGGCATTGCACAGCCAGTTCTCACATGCAGCAGCTTTGTCCGTCATTCCCACGGTGGCCCTCCCCTCCCCCACAGCGCAAGCGCTGTTTCCTGGGATAGCGTGATCCTCACGGCGTGGGGAGCAGGTGCGTTTCTGCTCCAGCGGCACATACGAGCCACTCCTGCATGACGTCATTCGGGCCGGCAGCCAGCTCAGTCACCTCACCTTGCTGGAGGTGTCCTCTGGTTGAGTTATTTGGCTGAATCAAGTGTCTGGGCTCCATCTGTCCTCCTTAGAAGGTCTTCTATCCGCCATGGCTAAATCTGGTCTTGGAAGTCAGGTGTCGTCTTTTCTACACCAAAATGTCTTCCTCTCCAATGTGTGTTTGTGGATTCCACCCCAGGGAGGGGTAGCTGGTGTTAAATGAAAACATGGGGCTTTAGTATCTCCAGTGAATCCTCAGAAAACAACGGACGAAGGGGTTTCTAGGTGTCCAGACTGTGATCCAGTTGTCTTTGATGCGCTAACAACGTAGCGCGTTCCTTTGAACGCGAGGACACGGAGCTCGCGTGACCCCGTGCTTCTAAGCACCGCTGGAGTCTTAGGGAAGGAGCAGGGAGAACGCAGGCGCGGAGGAGAAAGGTGAGAGGTGGCAGTAGAGACCGGATTTCAGAAGTATCGAAGGACAAGTGTGTGCAAGAGGAAGGAGCAGAATTCCCAGAGGCGGGATAAGGCGGTCATACAAGCTTCTGCTGTAAACCAAAGGTCTGTTTTCTTCCAAATCTGCTTTGAAAGCCCAGACCTTCTGAGCTAAACCAGCAATGAGCCAGCGAAGAGGGATTTTAATCTCAACATTGTAGGCAGTGTGTTTGGACTACCAGGGCGTGGGACGGCAGGGGCTGTGTCCGCGCCACAGGGCGGCTGTGTGTCATTGGTCGTGACCCCAGCTCGGCACCTGCCATGTCCTTCCGAACCTCCACGAGTGCCAGGTGGCCGCTGACAGCTCTGGACGGCTGGGCTGCACCAGAGAAAGCGTGAGAAGTGCACGGAGCAAGTTTCAGCTGTTGCTAGAGACCCCCCCTCCTGCCAGCCCCTCTCCTTTCCAGTCTTCCATAGAAGCAGCCCTTGAACGCGGGAGCCCAGTTCACTTGGATGGACTCACCCAGGAGACGCTGGCCGGCACTGCAGGAGGGCCTCGCGTCTGTCACAGGCTCCTGGGGGTCTCCTGTCATCTCTGATAGCCACTGAACGCCTCCCTTCCTTCTTGTTGTAATTCAGGGGGAAGCTTCCCCCTTAGTCATGCTTCCAACCGGATGATGATGTTCTGGCTTCAAAAACGCTGACCTGGTCCTTCTGGGTCCAGGAAGTCATTTAAGGAGGTTCCACTTAAAATCGAGTAGCATGACTGCTAAGATGGCAATCGTTTAATCTTGTAAGTTCTGCCCATCGGTCATGATCTCTGTGGTCAGTGCCGGTTTAGAACCTGTGCGTCGGGCCTGACTCGGTCTGTGTGTGGAGTTAAACTGTGGGTGGAGGTCTTGTGGTGCATGGAGGATTTTTTTGGTGTGGTGCAGAATACTCTTGTCCTGGTTGTTTTTGTTTGTTTTAATCTTGAGTCTTAACAAGAGCTGGGAGCTCCTGGAGAAGCAGCTTTCGGGTTTTACAACGTGCATGCCTGGGGTCACGTGGGGACAGGGACACTTTGCTCCCAGGGTTATGTGAGCGTCACACGTGAGGGGCTGTGAGCCTGCCTCTGCCTGGAGCTGTGCAGCTGCTGCTCTGAATGTGAAAAACAAAATCCGTGACTGTCTGCGTTCTTGGCGATGAGTTAACGCAAGTCCCCCGTACTCACCGTGCACCAGGGCTAAGCAGGGGGCAGGTGTGCTGTACGGGAACTAAGTACACGGGACCCATCACAGCGAGAGAGCAAGAGCAGTTGTGTGGGGGAAGCTGCAGGAAGGACGGGGACTTCCCATCTGCCCAGACTGCCCCCGCCCCCCGCCAGGGGTGGGAAAGGACAGGCAAGGGACGGCAAGGAGAAAAACTCAAGGTCAGATGAACAGCAGTGCATGGGCGGAGGAGGACACTTAGAATCACATGCTCCCTGTCAACATGTGGACTTGCTTGGATTTTTCTAAAAATTTCCAGATACTCCAGAACAATTACCAGATTGGTTCCACCGCCCAGGAAAGGAACCAGCATACACGTGTTATTACTACGTAATGGGGACATACGGGCCTTCGTAGCACTTACATATTTCTTTCCGAGTCTGTACGTACCTATTAGTGACAATTTGTCATATGTTAGAGTAGAATTGTCGTCATTTGCCTTGAGTGTTGAGAACGTGCTATGTGTCTAGCACAGTGCCAGGTACTCGAGCCTTTTGTAGGAGTATTCGATAGAGTTCTTATTCATCATCTATTAAAAATTAACATTAAAATAAGTTTCTCCCCCTTTTTTGGTTCCTACCAAAAAACGTCTAAAGAAATGGCTTAAATACTGAAATTAAATTTAGTAGCACTAGTGTTTGGGCCCGTGCAGTGTGAGGAACGTGAAAAAAATCTCGCGGACGTCTTGTGTCCTGAGCCTGTGCCTGTGCCCGAGAGGAAGGCCGCCAAGCATTCTGGCGCTAAACAGCGTTCTTATTAAGAAACACCGTCGATAGCCGTTTTATGAGACTGATGATTGTAAATTGTATTTTTCTTCTAAATTCTAACTGTGCCCTTACAGACGGTAGGTAGGGGCTCATCTGACTTCTCATTGTCCATTTAAGTTTTTATAGATGAATAAATTGTTAAGGTAAAACACTCAAATTCTTTTCAGGCTAGTGGGCGACCCAGTAACGAACGATGCCCACCAGCAGCCCTCACCAGGCTTTCCTGACCCTGCAGATGGGGGAGTCGGCAGAGGGGCATAAACCAAGCCCTCCATTATCCGGCTCTGAGACGCTGGGAGGCGGAAGCAGCCGTAACAGGTCTCATTTCATAGGAGCTGCTGGAATCTCATCTTTGCATTTTCCGCCTTTCTCTGGTGACTGCCTTTGCCACTTTCAACAAGGAAATATTATTTTTATTTCATTTTTTTAAGATTTATTTAATCCTATACCCATGTGGGACTCGAACTCAGGACCCCAAGATGAAGAGTTGCCAACTGAGCCAGCCAGGTGCCCCTCAACAAGAAAACATTCTTTTTATTTACTTATTTATTTTAGAACGAGTGGAGGGGAGAAGGAGAGTCTCAAGCAGGCTCCATGGTGCGCGCCAAGCCCACGGCGGGGCTCGATCTCACAACCCTGAGATCATGACCTGAGCCCAAATCAGAAGTTGAAAGCTTAAGTGCCTGAGCCACTGAGGAGCCCCAGGAAAATATTCTCTTTAAATAGATGTTTTTCTGGGCCTTGATTTTGGAGTAAGATCCTGTATCAGTAGTGGGGCCCCGATCACTTAATGAAGTTCTCAAAGTCTTTTACTCATGAGATAATTGTGCTCATTGTTAGAACGAGAACCCTCGTTTAAATTTTTTAATAAAAAAAAAAAAGCTGGAAAGTCCAAAGCATTAGTGTTTTAAAAATCCAAGTATTTAGCTTTGGGTGACCTTTATCTGAGAATCAGGTTCGTTGTGATTGGTTTTCCATTTTCAGTGTAAAAAGCAGCCCTAGCTCAGGACTGTGTGCTTGGACATGGCCGAGTCCCCGCAAAGTAAACATGGCACCCCCGTCCTTGGCCATGGCGGTGACTTGTTCTTGCAGGTAACCACGCTTACCGAGGAGATATTGACCGTGCGGCTCCTGTGTTCCCGGCACAGTTTGAGGCCAGCGTTGGAGAGCAGAGGACATCGTCTGAGCTGGTGGTCGGAGGGGTCCAGAGACTCCAGTCCACAGCTTTTAGGCCGTGTGCGTGTGCCAGGTGCGGGAGAGATGTCCCTGGGGGAGCCCCGTGCTGTGGGAAGATACACAGAATACAGTGGACCTTGTCCCGGGATCTGGCCTAAGCGATTTAAAGCCTAGGGGAGGGAGGGGCCTACTGAGAAGAGGGGTGGGCATTCCAGGCAGACGGAAAAGGACGAGACCCGAGGGCCTCGTCTGAGAAGATGCACCTGGTTTATAGTTGGAGCTTCAGGTGCGGGGAAAGTGGCTGGAGGTCCCTTCATCGAGCCCTGAAATGTTTCCAGGCACCTCACACTTGTCTGAGGTCAGTCTCGTTAGCTCCGTTTACAGAGGAAGCGACTGAGACTTGGAGCAGCCGGGTGACTTGACTGCAGTCACACAGCTCGTGAGGGGCAGGTGTTTCTGGCTCAGGACTGAGTTCTGCAGCACTGGCTACACTCCAGGGCTTGGTGATTTGGACCAGGCCCTACACACTGCAGGAGACCTAGAAGGGTTTGAAGTATAGGAATAAAGAACTTGTTCAGTTGGGTCTTTTAGAAAAACCTGTTAATCACGACCCTGGGACCAGAGGCCTCCATGAAAGGAACGTGTGGTGGCTCGGGGAGAGAAGGAAGGCGCAGGTAGGAGGGTGCTGCAGGGGGGATTCCAGGGGAGGAGTGAGCCAAAATGAGGGCCGTGGAACGGAGGGACGGATGGAAGACATTTCGAGGTTTGGCTTGACCAGTTTTGGTGGCGGCTGGTATGAGGGCAGTCGAGGGGACTTCCTCCTGGTCCCTGGGCTCCGTACCTGGAGGTCCCTTCTGCAGGGCAGTCACAGGAGGGAGGACCAGGGTGGACGGTGCAGCAGAGGACGTGCTCTCCCCTGTAGGATTTTGACCTCCTGCCCCTCCTGCTTCCGGCCGCTTCTCTCCCTCCTCCTGTCTGGCTCTTCTTCTTTCCCCAGCTTGGTCTCAGGCCCCCTTCCCTCGCCATTCACCCTGAGCTGTGCCATCCGGTCCTGTGACTACTCCCCGAGTCGACAGCCCCCCATCCACCTTCCTAGTCTAGGCCTTTCTTCTTAGCAGCAGGCCGCAATGTTCTGGTCTCTCGGGAGCCCCGAACTTAGAGTATTTGGAGCCTGTCTTCCCGCTCACAAAACCACTTCTCTTCTCCCCCATCTTGCAGTGGCACCACCAGCCACTCAGCTGCTCAAGCCAAAACGCTGGGACTGATTCTTGACATGTCTGTCCTATTTTCCACATCAGCTTAATCACCAGAGTAAGTCAGCCCTCCCACCGAAAGACGTCTCGCATCCTTCTCTCTCCCTCTTCTCTGCGGTCACTCGTTCCGCTCCCCTCATCTTGCTCCGAGCCTGGACTGGCACAGTCCCCTCTCCGGTGACCCCTCCGCAGCCCGTTCTGTGCGCAGCAGCCAGCGTCGGTGCCCCAAATCGCCCTCGTGTGGCAGGCTTCCTTGGCACGGGTTGCTGTCACACCTGCCTCTGGTCCTTCCGTGCTCTTCCCGCCACCTGGAATGGTCTGCTCTCTGCTAGCTCAGTCTTACCCATTGGGCATTAAATAGAATTTCTCCGGAGAGATCTCCAATCCACTGTCTCTCTCATACCATCTTTTCTTTCAGTGCTTTTCTCGCTCTCGGTAATTATAAATGTTTTCAGTGTTTCCTTCGTTTATTCAGTAACATACATGTCAAGCCTGTGACAGGCCAGACGCTGGGCACTTAAGAATTTGTGGAAGGCAGAGGCGCCTTTGTGACTGGTGAGCAGGCAGGAGAAGCCGGTGTCTGGTGACTGGTGCTGGGCAGTCAGGTAGAGCCAGCTCGAGTCACAGATGAGAGCCCCCAGGACGCGGACGTGCCTTGAGAGAAGCAGCTCAGGTGGTGGTTGGCTCTCCGTGTGGCTGGCTTAGTGTGGAAGGGTTTCAGGGCTGAGTGGAGTCTGGACCGCCAGCAAGTGCCACGCTCTCAGGGAAATTAGAGAAGTCGTCAGGGAGCCCAGAGTAGCCACAGAGGTAGACGAGGTCCAGCGGAGAAGCCAGGGGTGGAGAGAGTTCTCAGAATGCAGTCAGGATGGCCCACGAGCAGACGCGCCCAGGTCAGCTCGACGGTGGACGGTGTCTGCTGCTAGCGACTGACCTGTCCCTGCCTGAGCGGCATCGGTCAGGCAGAGGAGGGCACACTGGAAGTCAGTTGGCTGCCCGGGGAGTGGGGACTCGTGGACGGTGTGAAGAGTGCCAGGTGTGTGAACTACTCTCGAAAGGAGTTTGGCACTGAGGAGACAGAGAAGTGGGTGGACGCAGAGTCAAGGGAAGGTCACGGTTGGTGGTACGTGCAGCGGTGGGGCTGCACACTGCCTTCTGCCGGAACAAGTGAGGAGGGACAGGAAAGAATGGCAGGTGGCAGCTTCTGAGGTGGATGGTGGACTGACTTGGGGGCACCGGCAGGAGTAGCCTTGACCCCATCCCTCAAGTCTGGTGTTTCTGCCTCGCAGACGTTGTAGGACAGGGCGCGTGCACGGGCCTGGAGGTGAATCCCATCTGTCTGCCCTTCCCCAACTTCCATTCAAGGCCTACATGATGGGAACAGCGACCTCCCCTCCGGGGTCGGAGTTTCCTGTTCCGTCAGAGCCCCACTGGAAATGGAGATGTGAGCGAGGTCTTGCTTATAAAGCGCTTCCCGCAGTGCCGGGTCCCCACACGCTACCTGTCCAGGGGACAAACCCAGACACAGAGGTGGTGGTTAGGACTGATAGGACATCAACCGGGAGAGTTCAGTGGACATCTTGGGTGCTTTTCAAATATCCTGGTACTGTGTTTCGGTTATTTCACGACTGTTTTAAGCAAGGGCACTTTACACGCAGAATACCCCACCAGTGGCTACATTCGTGGTCCCGCTCAGAAGGTCAGGTCCGCATGGGTCGCGGGCCACGTCCGCTGCTGCCACCAGAGTGAGGCGTCTGAACAGCCTCGCCCCCGCCGCGCAGAGCTGAGACCTGGACTCCCTTGACGCCCCTTCCTGCGCGGCGCGCTCTTCCCATAGTAAGCATCACTCCTGCAAGGAGCTGGTGCTCGCTCGTCCCTGATCCAGTCTTCCTGACTTTGTTCCTGAAACTTAAATGATTTTAACGGAAAGTCTGAGGACGAAGAGTAGAGGACTCTGCCCCGCCCCCCCCCCCCCCCCCAGCATAGACCTTACAGGGATCTGCTTGGCGCAGGTGTGTATTTTCATAAGCTGCTTCCTACTCTGAGACTTGTCACAGTGTCCATTTGTGTATCAATCATGCCGGCGGCGACCCCGCACTTACCACGTGCTGGTACGTGAGACAGGCAAGATGTTCCCAGAGCCCGTGCATTCCCGAGCGTAGCGCCGCGGAAGGCATCTGCTGGTATGTGGTATGGAGCTGTGCGCGCACCCGGGATCCTGCCCTGGGAGTGTGTGGCTGTTGGTTCCACGGCTTGTGCGGTGTCTAATACGCTGACTGCCTTACCTCTCTACGGCATCTCCTATCATCTGTCCCACAAAGCTTGTGCTGCTGACTATCACTGTGTCTTTCCTGCGCCCGCGCTTGAATAGTTCGCGTGGGTTTATATGCCTTTCCTTTTTTACTTTCCCCAGTGGACCGTATTGTGGGTCTGGATCAGGTGACGGGCATGACGGAGACCGCCTTTGGCTCTGCGTATAAAACCAAGAAGGGCATGTTTCGGACTGTTGGGCAGCTCTACAAAGAGTCGCTCACCAAGCTGATGGCGACTCTCCGGAACACCAACCCTAACTTCGTGCGCTGCATCATTCCAAATCACGAGAAGCGGGTACGTGTCGTGTGGAACGTGTGCCGGTGTTCACAGCTGACCCGGGTCAGGCCACCAAGATGAAAGCGTCCAACTGTCGTTTGCTTGCTTAGGCTGGAAAACTGGACCCACACCTGGTGCTGGATCAGCTTCGCTGCAACGGCGTTCTGGAAGGAATCAGGATCTGTCGCCAGGGTTTCCCCAACCGGATAGTTTTCCAGGAATTCAGACAGAGGTATTGCTAACCTTGACCTTCTTCCTGTGTGTTTCGGAGCCTATCTTGATACACATCAGAACAGGGAGCTGATGAGGAAAAATTTTTCCTTGTTTCCTGGATAGTTTCACTTGCCTTTCCACATAGGAAAGGGATTATTATACCTTGTGACTGGCCAAGAATATCGAGTGCCGTCTTTATATAGAGGTCACGTGCCAGTGGCCGCTGTGGGTGCCTGAAAGGCGAGCTCCTGGCGGTGGGAGGTGGATGTCAGGCTGGGAGCCCGCCATGCCTTCACACACGTGGTTCCACCCGGATTCACACGTGATTATTTCCTAACCGAGTGTTTTAAATATGAGTAATGTGTGTGTTCCTTTAGGGAAATTTACAAATTCAAGAGAAGTCAAGAGTAAACAAAAACCATTCAGGAGTGACTCTTAAAGACATTTGGGGATATTTTTCTCCATCTTTCAGTGAATATATCTGTGTAGGTGTGTTTATGTGCAGACATGTGTGTCCGTTTTCCACAGTGTGCGCACGCACGTGGACACCACCGTCCTTTTACCAACATAGGGGAGGGAATCGGATAGATTAGAGAAGGATGAAGGAAGAAAGGCAGAAGATCAACAAGTGGATGCAGTAGAAATGGATGAAAACATGAGAAACTGTTCTTTTTAAAACATCGTGTAATTTATGTATCATTGGGTATTTGCATCATTTGCCTTTTTTCATTTTTCTCTTGGAAATCAGATTTCCAATTATGACAGCATTGGCTGTTCCGTAATATAAACACGTCTGCTTTCTGCCACCGTTCCCGATGGACTCCAGCCGAGAAATGATTCTAGTCTTTAGGGGTCTGGGGGAGGCCTTACCGTGGCCCCACTGTCTGAAAAACACGGTAGAATTTTACTTTTTGTTGGTAGGAGGAAAAGCACTTAAACTGGCATCCAGAATACAAAACTGAGTGATCTAGCCAGGACTCATCCTTTAACATAGCCACTGTCTTTTTGCTAAAATGTGTTTTTCTAGCGGTAGAACCCACCTAAAGTGCCCATATCTTGAATTACAGCCCAGCGAGCACATGCACGCCTAGCTAGCAGTGCTGTGTTGAACGTCACGCTGGTACTTTCTGGGGGAAGTGGAGGCCTCCGGCCCTTTCTGTTACATAATAAATGCCTACAAATCACACAGGGCCAGATTCTCCCTGGATTTTTGTCCTGTGAACATTTGGGGGGAAAAACAAAACTTTTTTTTTTTTTTTTTTTTTTCAAATACCAGGCTTTTACTCTTGACCACAAGTTCTTAAACCTAGTGTTTGTCCTTGGCGAACGAAGCTCTTATTCAGTTTGCCTCCTGTTTGAACAAAGAGAAGCTAGATCTGCAGAAAATCTCAGACCGTCACCCCCACCTCAGATCAGAACCCCCTCATGTCTTGACTCTTGCTGCGACGTGATGACCTATCCCATTCTGGCCTCTTAGAGAAACGGAACTCGCGGCTAGTAGGGAGACGTTCCCACAGATTTTTACAGAAAATTTTTGGGCTGGTTTTCTTACAGATACGAGATCCTAACTCCGAATGCTATTCCTAAGGGTTTCATGGACGGCAAACAGGCTTGTGAACGAATGGTAAGCTTTCCTTGACTCCTCTGCTTTGCGGACTACGAGGAGAGTCTGTCCTGTAGCCAACAGTAAGCGGGCTGTCTCTCTTTTCAGATCCGGGCGTTAGAATTGGACCCAAACTTGTACAGAATCGGACAGAGCAAGATATTTTTCAGAGCGGGCGTTTTGGCGCACTTAGAGGAAGAAAGGGATCTAAAAATTACCGACATCATTATCTTCTTCCAGGCTGTCTGCAGAGGTTACCTGGCCAGGAAGTAAGTGGGAAATCACGAATGAGATGCTCCCTAAGCGCATACTTGTGCCACGTGTTGTGTTTGCGCTGGAGACGCAAGAGCGCAGGACAGGAGGTCCCTGTCGCATGGGAATCGTGTTCTTGTGGCACAGGCGTCCAGGTGTGCAGATGGACGTCCCCCCTGAGGACATGTCGCCGTGAGGAAAGAGACAAGGGGCCGAGGCAGACAGTCAAGGGCTCGGGGGCTCGCTTCAGTGTGGGTCTCAGCAAAGGTTTCTCTGAGGCCGTGACACCTGCAGGACGAGAAGGCGCTGGCCTGGGCAGGGGTGGGGCAGAGCAGCCTTCCGGGGAGGGGAGCACGGCGCGGTTGTGGAAAGCTCGGCATCCCCTGAGCAGGTGTAGCAGCCCCATGTGGCAGGAGCGTGGTGAGTGTGGGGAGCGCGGCGGGAGTTACATGCAGCCAGAATTTCCAGGTCACCCGGCTGCCGTGGCAGCCAGAGAGCAATCGGGCGGGCTGCAGTGATTTTAGGGGACGGCCATCCCTGCCCCGTAGTGGTGACGGAGACCCAGAGTGGTTGCCGGACTCGAGATCCGATCAGAAGGGCTTAGGACTGGTGCGGAACCAGTGGCAGTGGTGGGGTTTCCTTCACCTCCTCCCACAGGAGGCCAGTGCTTGGGAAGGAGGGTATGGTCTGCTGTCCAGGGCCCTGTGGCCTACGACACCTGCTCTGGCTGCTTTGGTCCGCAGCGTGGGGCTCAGGTGCCTGCCTGACGCTGTCACGAGGATTTTCAGCCAAATGAGGTGGAGGCGGTATTTGTGAGTCTTTGCCCCCACGTAACAGGATCCCGAGCTAGGGAGGAGGCATGGAAACTCAAAGAAGAATATGACATCTTTGGTGATTCTCACCAGGACACGGTGGGCAAGAAGGAGCAAAAGACTTGAATTTTTATATGTCGTTGTTGCTCACACCATGTTAACTGTCACCATAGCCACCGGCCCATGGGCGCCTGAGGGGACGGGAGTGAGCACAGCTGGCTGCCTTCATAGTGCCTGGAGTTGGTAACACTTCCACAGCGACCAGAAACACGGAACTGTCAGAAACGCCCAGAATGAACTACGTACGTTGTGAAAGTATGTGCGGCCTCTTCACTGAAATCTAAACCCTGCAAACTCACGTTGAGATCAGGAATCAAAGATCTCATCTTAAGGACTAACAGTGGACACGCCTTTGTGACCGCTACAGAAGGAGCGGCCCGGTCCCTTGGAGCCCCGTCAGTCACGCGAAGTATGTGCGGGGCTGGACTCAGGATTCGGGCACGTCAGTGGATGAAGGCATGTCCTCACAAGAGCCAGAGGAGAGCTTGGAACGAGGCAGAGTAGTGCTGACAGTAGGCAAAGAGATAGGCGTGTGCCTGGGAGTCCGAGAAGAGGTCGGAGCGCCCGGGAGACGCTGGGAGAAGCATACAAAGGGGGAAGAAACAGGTGGCTTTGACGCTTCGGCTTCCTGGCACCTGAGGACAGGACCGCGTGCTTCAGACGCAGGTTACCGAACCCCTGCGAAGAGAGTGGGACCGCGCCCGGCCGGCGTTCAAGTTCAGTTGAGGGTTGCTGGGAAGGAAAACCATTTGCCTCGTTCAGACGAGCGACTGGCATGATCTTGACCCGTTCTGACCGTCTTCTCCCCGAGGCCCACGGATGCAGCAGGGCAACGGTTCTCAATGAGGAGACTAGGGGACTTGGACAGCAGTCTTAAAGGAAACTGCGAGAACTGGAAGGCAGATGCTATTTTGTAGTCTCAAAAAACATACTTAAAACTTATTGTTCTTATAATAGAAACTATTACAGTTAAGGCTTGGCTGAACGTGCTTGGCTGGTCGGCATAAATGAGAAGGAGGAAGGCTTTGTAGGGAGGAGAGCTGCGGGCCGGAGGACATTCTAACCAGCAAGGTGGCGATACGGAAGTTCTGGGACTCCTGAAAGGAAATGTGACCCTCAGGGCAGCAGAAGGGCAAAAGTCACCAGTTGTGCCCTAGATCTAGAACTTCCCGCACCGAAGACTGTCCTACATGACTCCAGTGCATACTGGTCATTGCTGCCACGAAGGAACAATTGTAAATGTTTCTTACTGTCTTTTCCGTTTCCTCCAAGTGCTTCTCTTCCCAGGAGAACCCTATCGCCAGTCTTGCAAAGAGTTAAGGAAAGGTAGCAAGAGGAACAGTCACAGGTCTAGAGGTGCCCGGATGTTCGTTCATTTGCCTGGCGGCCCTATTCTGAGAGGCCCTGGGTACATCACTCACTGGCTTGGATGCTGGGACCACAGAGTAACTGGGCTGTGCTCTCCGCTCCCAGGGAGCCGCACCTGGGTGGGAACTGGCCGCATTCGTGCACAGGAGTTTAGTACGCAACGGAGTGAAGGAGGCCGCAGGTCACCCCAGCGCACTGAAACCCCGGGGATCCGAATGTTTTTAAGTGGTGGGTGGTCCACAGGGGCAGCACAGACCTGGCTGAGGGGAAAGCTCAAGTCTAGGAAGCCTGTCAACGGTGTCCAAAACGCAGGTTCCAGAGGTGGCGGGGCAGAGCCAGACTGCTGGGCAGGGAGCGAGGGGCAGGACCCCCGGAGCCTGTGTCCCCTGGGAGTGCCATTGTGCATAGACAGACTAGTGGTCTCCTAGGAGGAGGAACAGCACAGCGAACTTGGTTGGGGACTTGTTTTAGCAAGAGAGGGGTGGGGCTTCAGAAAGGGAGCTCTGTTCTTGAAGACCAGTGAGAAGTTGAAAATATTCGAGTCACGACAGTTAGCAAGTAGGTCTTGGGTCGTGCAGCCTGAGAAGGCAGCATGGGGAGGTGGGAAAGCCCAGACTTGGCGACAAGGAGACTGGGTTTCGAGAAGCATCTCCGTGTCTTGACTTCCTGGGCCCTCGTCTGTAAAGGATGAGGCATTAACCTAACCATCTGCGGGGCTGCGAAGTGGGGAGAGGAGGAGGGAAAGCACCTTGGAAAGGGGGCCAATGCTTTGTCTGCGCCAGGTCCCAAGAAAAGGCAGTAGCTCGTGAACGATACGGAGCGCCAGCAAGGGGAGGATGGGGAGGGTCGGGTCTCCGGGTCTTCACCGCCTCGGGCAGGTAGGGGCTTCCTGGTGTCAGGAGCGCACAGTCGCGTGCGGAGCGGGTACGTGGCGGTGGGAGGCGGGCTGAGCGGGCCGCACTCACTTCTCTGCGCGCTGAGCTGTTGCCGGTTCCGCAGGGCCTTCGCCAAGAAGCAGCAGCAGCTGAGCGCCCTGAAGGTCCTGCAGCGCAACTGCGCCGCGTACCTGAAACTCCGGCACTGGCAGTGGTGGCGTGTCTTCACGAAGGTGGGCCCCGGGGGAGCAGCGGCGGGCCCCGGCAAGGGCGCAACCCGCACCCCCTCACGGTCCGGTTCTGTCGCAGGTGAAGCCGCTCTTGCAGGTGACCCGCCAGGAGGAGGAGCTGCAGGCCAAAGACGAGGAGCTGCTGAAGGTGAAGGAGAGGCAGACAAAGGTGGAGGGCGAGCTGGAGGAGATGGAGAGGAAGCACCAGCAGGTGCGTGCCCATCCCGCGGCCGCCATGGCGCCCTCCCCTGCGCGGCGGCGTCACTGCTCCCCAAAGCACAGGCATTTGGGAAGAGAAGTGATGGACATGCCGCCCCACGCTTTTGGGTTTGTAGAAACTAAAGTCAGACACCTGCCCCCGTGCGTTTCCACCTTGGTCTTTCCTGGACACGTTTGCCGTCGGGCGGGTGTCTGACACCTGTTTGCCCTGAGGCTCCCAGCAGCGTCCCCTTCACGGGACTGCTCGCGAGGGACCCCGAGGAAAGAGAGGATGAGACCACCTGCAGCCACCGTGGGTCCTGAGTTGCCGTCCTCTCCCAGGCAGTTACGCTTCACCGGCAAAGCCGAGCCTCGGGACGCGTTTGTAGGTGACTGTCCCAGAATAGTAGTGTCGGGGCCAGAAAGGTGAACGATGAAGGCCGAGACTCTTGATACCAGACCCTTTCAGTCGTCACCATGAACGCATTTGAATCATAGTTTCCCTTTTCCTTTGTCAGTTACCTTATAGGAGAACGGGAGTTCGTAAACTAGCATGAATTTAGTCAGTGTTGCTCAGGATAGCCTGAGACCACAGAAGCAACCAAAAACATTTCCTCTAGCTTGTCTTGCATCTTGCTGTAGCTACAGAAAATCCGAAAGTTCCGCCAGTGTTGTTATGTATTTTTAACCCTCGGTTTCTTCGGTGTCGAGCCCTGGCCCCTGAAGTCATGGTGATGGTGTCTGGTGAGGGCACGGGGGCAGCAAATGACCGTGCCGGGTACTCACTGTGATTGCAGCTCCTGGAAGAGAAGAACATCCTCACGGAGCAGCTTCAAGCCGAGACGGAGCTCTTCGCCGAGGCCGAAGAGATGAGAGCCAGGCTTGCCGCCAAGAAGCAGGAGCTTGAGGAGATTCTCCATGACTTGGAATCCAGGGTCGAAGAAGAAGAAGAAAGAAACCAAATCCTCCAGAATGAAAAGAAGAAGATGCAATCCCATATTCAGGTGTGTGTGATGGTCTTTATTTAGGTTATATTCTGGGCCTTCCAGGCAGATCTGTTGGATGAATGAGGAGAAGCAGTGGATCTGGGTCACGTCCAGGGAGGAGCTGCCAGAGTCCAAGTCACAGTCCCGGCCCTCCACAGAGGACCATCGCTGGAAGTGCACCGTAACAGATTGTTTTTGAGCACAGATCTGTTATTTTTACGTCCTGAGGTAGCATCTTACGGCACACGGAGGGATTCAGAGTAGGAACAGCATGGGGGCTGTAGCACGCTGGGACCGCGTTTGTCCTGGGTTGTCCTGCATCATGGCACTGCTCGCTCCGTTCACTAGAAGGCCTCTGTCAAGTGGTTTGGTTCATGAGATGTGCTCGGCTCTGACAACGGGAGGAGGCCAGGAGTCAGAATAAAGCAGCCCTTCCCGGGCTGTCTTACCAGGACACAGGCTCTCCCCTCGTGAAGCACAGCCATACCTGTGGCCGAATGCCCGGACACACAGTGCACACCGTTCTTGCCCTGCCCGTGCCCCGGGATGCACCATCGTCCTCTCTTGCTCTCCCACACGCAACCTCTCAAACACGTTCTTGAGTGTCCGGGCGCCCCCATGGCCACCATCCCTTCATGGGTCCAGCACCAAACTTCCTTCCAGGTCTCTCCTTGAATTTTTCTCACCCAGTAGCTTATGTTGGCAAAGTACAGACATTCGGACATGTCTCAAAAGCACAAAAGATACCACGTGACTTCCTTGGCAAATATCCCACGCACTGTCTCATCTGGAGACCTGCAATTCACCCCAGACGCTTTCCAGCACACCTCCTAATAGGTGAGCAGAGTATCGCCAAACCTGTAAAAAGTGCACATTCATCCAGCAGTTCTAGTCCTAAGACTTTATTCTAAGCATAAATCGACAGGAGCCTCTAATTATCTTAACAGTTGGTGATTGTTAAGTCCTGGTAGGACCATCCAGTTGTAAGTAAAAAGAGGTTTATTTTTGGGGTGAGCCGTTACTGTATCGTTGCAAAGGAGCATACACAGTGAGATCCAGCTAAAAATACGTTTCTGTAACTTACAAATTCGTACGCGTGATTTTATATCCTAGTGTACAGAGATCTAGAATATTCACCATCAGTCCTGAGCTCTCCTTAGTGGCATTACCAACGGTTTTGATTTTCTTTCCTCTTGAAGCGCATGGGCTCATCTCAGAAATAACATTTGACTCGTATGGGAGAAGGACACCCAAAGTCCCCTCCACTGTCCTCAGCCTCGTTTCTTATATTCCAGATTTCAATACCCCCACGTCAAATGCTTGCATTTTTTTTGTTCTGTTTTGTTTTTTAAGATTTATTGATTTGAGAGAGAACAAGTGGGAGGAGGGTCAGAGGGAGAGAGACAATCAGCAGACGGCACACAGAGCACTGATCCCAGAGCCCAACGCAGGGCTCGATCTCACGACCCCGAGATCATGACCCGAGCCAAAAATCAAGAGTTGGATGCTTAACTGACTGAGCTACCCAGGTGCCCCAAAGTGCTTGCATTTCTTTAGTCTATTTAGGGAAGCGAGCATGTCCTTGTAGAACAGCAGAGTTTACATTGTGTTTTGCTTTTCCAGTACGTTCTATCTCATTCTTTACTAGACTCCTTTTTAAGCTCTCATTTTTGGCATTGCTATCTGAATTTATTATCTCCTTCTGTGACATGTAAATTTTTTCAGACACATTCTAAAACTAGTTGGGTGATTTTTTTTTTTTTTTCCTTTTTCTTCCATCCGAGGAAAGTAGATGTTTCAGAAGTCAGGATCTCCCAGGCCCCATGGTCCGTGCACGGCCCCGGGATAACTTGACCTCGTTGGTCCCTCTTCTGTCCTTTCATTGACCTGTGAGGCTTTGAGGGGCTTCTGATCTGTTCCCTTTGCAGCCAAAACTACTGGAGCTGGTTTTGATGTGATTTTGTTTTTAAGATGAATTTCCTGATGACATTATCGATGAAGGATTACTGTAGGGAACCTAGTGAACCCAGCACTCCTAGTCTCCTCACTCCCATCACCACCATTACTGCTGTTATGTCGCTCGCATAGATTTCTTTCTTTTTTTTTTTAAGATTTTATTTATTTACTTGACAGAGGGAGAGACAGCCATCGAGAGAGTGAACACAAGCAGGGGGAGTGGGAGAGGAAGAAGCAGGCTCCTAGCGGAGGAGCCTGATGTGGGGCTCAATCCCAGGACGCCGGGATCATGCCCTGAGCCGAAGGCAGACGCTTAATGACTGAGCCACCCAGGCGCCCCTAAGATTTCTAAGCAGCTTATGTGGATTCATTTATTAATTGAAATTATAGGGGCTCCTGGGTGGCTCAGTTAAGCATCCAAACCTTGACTTTGGCTCAGGTCATGATCTCAGGGTCGTGAGATGGAGCCCCCATCCAGCTCTGTGCTCAGCGGGAGTCTGCTTGGGATTCTCCCTCTCCCTCTGACCCTCCCCTTGCTCGTTCCCTCTCTCTCTCTCTTAAATCTTTAAAAAGAAAAGACATTACTGAACACACCCACGTTCACTGCTTTTGTAAAGTTAGGAGACTGGGTGCAGGGGGGCACCTGACAGAAAGCAGACTGTGGGAAACTGTAGGGCAAATGACCTATTTTGTTTAAAAAACAAACGACGAGGGAGGAAGAGACACGGGAGCCTAGAGAATGAAGGCGTCTCTAGAGGCTTCTCAGTCACCGTGTGAACCTTACTTGGATTCCAGTGCAAACGAACAAATGTATTTGTAAGTGGTCTTGGATCTTTTAGAGAGACAGCTGGAAGGTTTTACAGAGAAAATAGGAAGTTTGGGATTTGCTGACTCAAGATGCCCTGGGGGATGTGGGGGGAGTTGGTGCTCGTTCTGGCAGAGCCAATGGCTGCGTCGGCACCAGGCTCCGTGCGCTGCTCCACGCTCTGGCTCGTCTGTTGGCGGCTTTTCACAATAGCACGTTGATCATTTACACAGGTCTCGTTCCAGAATCAACCAGGATAAGTTTCTGAAATTGACCGTACGTCGTCTATACGGACAACCCTGTTCCGTTGCGTCTGTTCAGTACAGACAACGAGGCAGGTGTGTGTTACCTCATCGGCTGAAAACACTGGAAGCCCACCCAGCGTGGTGACGGGCTCCCGTCGTGACAGTCAGGATGTCCCTGCCGTTCTGAAAACCAGAAGTCGGCGTTTGCACTTGCCGTGCGTGCCTCCGACCGGGGGGCGCCAGAACGTCGTGGGGCAGGTGGGCGCTGACCGTGTGCTCTGCTTCCCAAGGACCTGGAAGAGCAACTGGACGAGGAGGAAGGCGCTCGCCAGAAGCTCCAGCTGGAAAAGGTGACGGCAGAGGCTAAAATCAAGAAGATGGAAGAGGAGATCCTGCTTCTTGAGGACCAGAATTCCAAATTTATCAAAGTAAGAGTGTTTCCATTACAAAGTGGATGCACTCGCTGGAAGGGGCGTCCGGCGGGAAATTCTCAAGAATGGGGGTTCGTTTCCTTTTCTCTCGAAAGACAGAGAATGTTTAATTATTTAAATCCACCAGACAGCCTTGTAATCTTCCAGATGTTGGACGTGCGCATCTCGCACGCACCAATCCCTGCTCAGTGACCGGGCCCCGTCCTCGCAGGCCCAGCTTCCCCCGGCATCAGCCGTAGGACTCCCCCTCCGTGGAGCTGTGGGACCTGCTGGGGGGCTGGGGGGTGGCGAGCACCCGTTTTCTGAGCAAGACCAGGCCCCCAGTGTGGTTTGGAAGGCCTTCTCCGAAGCAGTCGCTTCTTTCTCTTCAGGAAAAGAAACTCATGGAAGACCGCATCGCAGAGTGCTCCTCTCAGCTGGCTGAGGAGGAAGAAAAGGCCAAAAACTTGGCCAAGATCAGGAATAAGCAGGAAGTGATGATCTCGGATTTAGAAGGTTAGTGTTTGGGGTCGGAGAAATGTAGGCCGGGGACCTGTGGGTGTTTACGTGTGACGGACAGCAGAGTGGGCCATGGCAGAAGGCGCACACGCCAGGTAATCCGTTTGGATTCAGTTACGACAGCAGGCCTGTTGGAGCTAGCATTTCCTGCCTCGTCTCCCAGCATTCGTGATGGGCTGGCGCCAATTTGATTGTATTTAAGTTAGCTCCCAGGGTGAGACGCGCTCCCCGGAGCCGACCCGGCCAAGTGCTGAGTCGGAGCGGCTGCTGGACTGCATGTGCATTGAATCTGAGAGCAGCCTGAGTGTGCGTAGTTCTCCTGCCACAAAGCCTGGCAGCGACAGGAGCGACTGCTGAGGGCGGCCACATCGCATGGTGACGGCAAAGGGAATGTTTACAAAATGAAGCCTAGCTTTGTGCAAAAGAAACAGAGAGGGTGGGACTCAGGGAGAGCACGGAAGCCCCTGTTGGGTCGGGCAGCGAGACCCTGGTGTCTACACTGCAGGAGGAGGAGCGCGGCCCTCGATGCCCGGGTGCTGTGTGAGGGTCTGCGTGGTGCCCGCGGGGCCCCAACCGTGCTTTCTCAATGCGTTCCTTTCCTGGTGGGGAGAAAGGGGTCGTTTAAGAACATACTCAGGGTTTTGTTGTCTTGTTGTTTAGTACAGACGGGAGAGGATGCCAGTGAGAGGTCTTCATAAGCCAATTTTGCCGGTACGGGGTTCTTCCACTAGGGAAGGACCCAACACATGCACCTGCTCTGATCAGCCTGTGATGCTCGGTCCCCTCCTCTGTGTGTGCTGGTCGTGCAGGAGAACACCAAGGCAGACAGGGCGCAATGTTAGGAGGACCTCCGTGGGGAGGGAAGGATCCCTGGCATGGTTAAGGAGTCCCTACAGAGCTGTGGTGGGGAGGGCGGGAATCACAGGACCCTCTGCCTACGCTCCATCCCCTCCCTCAGGGCCTGGGAGCTGCGGTCCTGTTTCTAGCCAGGGATTCCCGGGCAAGGGACGTGGGGTGACGGGCAGTCACACACGCTGCCTTTGCCTCTGCTGAACCCTCTGCAAACGTGGGCCCAGCAATGGGTGCGGGGTGAGAGGGCCCGGGTCACTTCCGTTCCAGGCGTGTGGGCTCACTTCCCACAAAGACACATCCTTAGAACCACCCCCCCCCCCCAGTTTCTTTCTGAAGTTCCATCTTCCCATTGATTTCTCTCACCCTGATTTGATGTTAATGTGTGTCGGATGACTGGGCTGTTGGCACAGGGGTGTCAAGGTGGCGGCCTGCTTTTGAGTCAAACGGCCGATTTTCAACTTCAGTCGGTATTTATATTTTGAATTTGTTCGTCCTGTGCACTGTTCGTCGGTGTTGAAGAGGTTCTTGGTTCTTGCCTTACAGAACGCTTAAAGAAGGAAGAGAAGACGCGGCAGGAGCTGGAAAAGGCCAAGAGAAAACTGGACGGGGAGACCACCGACCTGCAGGACCAGATCGCCGAGCTCCAGGCGCAGATCGACGAGCTCAAGGTCCAGCTGGCCAAGAAGGAGGAGGAGCTGCAGGGCGCGCTGGCCAGGTCTGCCCCCGGCCCGTCACCCTGGGCCGTGCTGTCTGCCGAGCGTCTCGCATCTGGGGGGACAGAAACCCGGGCGGGGGGCATGTAGTCTCGTTGTGGGTGTGACGGAGGTGCCTGGAGAACCCAGGAGTCCTGATTTGTGTCAGGGCAGCAGGAAGCTCGCGTAAACCAGCCTGGGCCTTCGCACGGTAGAGTCCGGAGTCATGTCACGAAGTCCCTGGAGATCCACCCCAGAAGAAATTATTTTACCATGCCAAACGTTTGGGTTTTTGTACAGTAGAGATAAATTTCATGGAGTGTTTTAGAGGTAGAGAGCAAATCCCTTTTCAGAGATGACCCCCACGCTTAGAGTGTGATTTGTTCTCCAGTTCTAAAGCATCCCGTTTTAGAATGGAAATCACGGATAGTGAATATATTTATAACCACTTGGCTATGTGGTCAGAGAACTTAAGAGTTCCATTTATGATTTATTATGATCGAGTAAATCTCGTAACAAATTCTTTCCAGTTCTCTATCACAGTTAGGTCTTACTTTGGGCAGACTTTCTGCTTTTTCTCTTAGAGGTGAGAGCTTAGAATCCAGGAACATAGCTGTCCACATAGGCTGTCCTATCCCCCAGCGCTCCTTCCCTCACCCCAAATATCCCAGCTACTCCAGGCAGAAGCTCTGCCAGCACTGGGCCGAGGGAGGCGCTGCAAGAAGGAGAGGGGGAACCGGGCGTCAGGGTGGCGTGTCTCCGGCTCCCCTACGTTCCAGGAACGTCTCTGGATTCACCGTCGGCCAGACAGTTTGTGTCGGATGCCACCTTTGAGCCGTGTTCTTCTGACATTTCACTTGAGAGGAAATTTTCTTATATCCTCGTCGTGAAAATGACCCTGTCCTTCCTTTTAACAGAGAATTGGTGCCCTTGGGAGAGGGGGTGGGGCTCGATTCTGGGGGGGCTCTGCCGCTCTGGCTCTTGGCGGGGGTTCGCCCGGACACAGTCCCTCTGGATGTCTTCGCAGGGGGGACGACGAGGCGCTGCTCAAGAACAACGCTCTCAAGGTGGTGCGGGAGCTGCAGGCCCAAATCGCCGAGCTGCAGGAAGACTTCGAGTCCGAGAAGGCATCGCGGAACAAGGCCGAAAAGCAGAAGAGGGACCTGAGTGAGGAGCTGGAGGCTCTGAAAACTGAGCTGGAGGACACCCTGGACACCACCGCGGCTCAGCAGGAGCTCCGGTGAGTGGCCGGAGGCAGGCGCGTCACCTTGCATCGGGCAGGAATGCTCCGGGCCTGCTGGCCTTCCCTGGGAGGTGGGGGGTTTCCTTTCTGTTGTCATTTTGGACATTTCTCTCCCTTCCAGAAATACTGGCAGGTGGAACGGGAACAAAAGAGCCATGGTCAGAAACAAATCCGCGTCCGGGGTGGGCGGTGAACCAGCAGACGGAGGTGTGCAGCGCGGGGTGGGATCCCACGGGGCAGGTGCACAGAGCTCGGAGCGGACTTGTACGCAGACCGAGAGGCCTAGAGAGAGGGGATTCCAGGGACGGGAGAGCCAGGCGTGCTCGGGCTGCTGCCGGCAGAGCCAGCAGGTGTAAACCGTGGTGGGCAGACCAATGAGAAGGGAGGTACGCGGTCACGCTTGCAGAGACGGAAAGAAGGGTGAGGGCAGGTACCCAGACAGAAGTGCTCATTGGGCAGAGGCATGTGCTGTGTGACCAGTGAGCCGACCGCCAGGCACCGATGCGCGCGGCCAGAGAAGATTCCCGGACTGAAGCCTCCGCTCACCAGCCCCCCGGAGGTCACAGGAGAGCTAGAGCAGCAAGCAGGGGAGCAGGCCGGGCAGAGGGGCTCACGTGAGCCACTTACTGGGGATCCCCCATGTTGCTACGTGGCTCTCTTCTGACCGTCTGCTCCCTCCCCGAGGCTCCAGCTTCCACGGTCGGCTGCTGTATGTGGCTGGCTGCGTGCATGCATAGGCGGGCACGCACACACGTACACGCACCTGCAGCGGCTGCCAGGCTATCCTCGCTCTGAGGTGGCAGCTCAGGAAAGGCCTGGAATAAAACAGGGGCAGAAGGGGAATCCCTTATGAAGACAGGTGTGGGCAGAGAGGTAGGAGACGCCCCGGAGCCATCAGGAGGGAAATCCAGGGGTGCCATTCTCTGTAGACAAGGGTGAGCTCACCCGGGGTGTGGCCAGAGTGACGTCACGGGTCTGCCCAGGAGGCGGAGGTCAGGTTGTGGGCGCCGGGGGAGCGAACAGTGGTGAAGAAGCAGTATGCCAGGGACTCGGCCCGTGAACGCACCCGGCTGGAGCTGCACACGGAGGTCGCATCCCCTGAGACAGCCGGGCCTCTGCTGGAGCCCGTCTGAGCCAAGGCAGGCCTTCCTCCCCTCCCCCGCCCAGCAGAGCAGCTCTGCTTCCAGCAACGTTGAGTCCTGGTCTTCTCTGTAAAATGTACGTGCTTTTCAAACCCTGGAAACCACTGAGCTAGACTTTGTTGAACTATCTGTTCTCAGCTGGACTTTCAGCCACAATAGAAAAAAAGGTCTGATCATTTCTTCCAAGAGTTCACTTTTGCCCAAAAAAAAGAAAAAAACGACGTGCATATTTATTAAAACCACGGCTGCACAAGCACAGCGCTCACAGATGCTGTTGTGCGAAGACTTCCGACGGCCCGCGGCTCCGCTGTGTTAGCGCCGTGCGCACCATTTTCGCTAAGGACCCCTGCCTCCCCGCCGGCTCTCCCCTGGGCGGGGGGTCCCAGGGCTCGTGGGAAAGTAACCGTCCACGGCACGTCCGACACCTTCGGTGGACTCAGCACGTAACTCTGTGTAGGACTTGCCGTGAGAGCCGAGAGGCAGTTGGGCTGATCAGCCTGGAGGAGGGAAGGGGAAGGGCTCCTAGGACTCGTGGTTCCAAGTAGGAGTTGGGAGCGGAACTCTTCACCAGAGAGACGACGCTCTGACAGCAGGAGAGAGAGTTGCAGTCGCATCCACCAAAGTACTAGTCATTCTCTGGAGCGAGCTAAAGTCACGAGATGGAGGGTGTCCATCTGTCTGGGCCGGCGCTCGCATCCAGTGTCCACCCCCCCACCGATGCCTTCCTCTCAAGGAGACTGCGACAACGGGGCCTGACCCGCAAGCTTGTGGCTGCGCCCGGCTAAGCCAGAGAATCTTTGCTGATCCCTTCTGTCCAGCTGCCTGTGAGCCCAGAGCCAGCAGCCGCTGGGCCCCTCGGCACAGCGGACCTCAGCCCCCGGGGCCCCCATCCATTGGGAAAGGGAGGAAAATGTGTGCACAGGGTCCACCCCCACGTCGCTATCCTCCTCCGACTCCTGATGTCCTACAGCTCCGAGCCGGCGTGGGTTTGCCTGGCTGGTTTCCGTCTTTACCAAGCTGTGTGCTCAGATGGACAGATCTGTGAAGTCTCTTCTTAGCAAAACCACCTCGGTCTTTCGGGTTAGCCTACGTGTGTTACGGCAAATTATAAAAGTACTGGAAAGCCGCTTAACACTCACGTGATCTTCAGTCCCCAGATTTAGGTTAGAGGAGACCTCCGTTCATCTCAGGACGTTCAGAGCTCAGGCTCTTGTCCCTCCAAACTCTGGAGACCTTCTAAGCCAGGAGTGCAGCCCCTCTGCCCGCCTCTGGCTTCCCGTCCCTCCTCCCAGCCTTCAGCTGTCTCCTGCTGGAGTTTTCGGAGGCTGTTCATGAGCTGCGGCTACTTCCCAGGACGGTCAGAGTCCTGCCTTGATCCGGACGCAGCGTCCTGACTCCTGGGGCCTTTGCCACCCCTTAGCTTTTGAAACCTCTCTGGGATTCACCTTTTCCAGTTTCACTGAGATGTGAGCTGGCTCTGTGGTGG
Organism: Ursus americanus; assembly: GCF_024610735.1. Lineage (NCBI taxonomy): Eukaryota > Metazoa > Chordata > Mammalia > Carnivora > Ursidae > Ursus > Ursus americanus. Next base: position 63,376,619 of record NC_142140.1, on the reverse strand, counting down.
GCGCTTTGGTATCTCGTGTTAAGTGATTCCCGGCCTGCCAGGCAACCAGGCTGCCCAGACCAGTCTGAAGGCCCGTAGAGACCTTACACTGTTTGATCGTCACATGGGGAACGGGAGGCACGCTTGTTCTGGAAGGATTCCCGATATCACAGTAACGGACGCGCAGCCTTCTGGAACATAACAGGCCAAATAATTCTCAAGGGAATTAACGTAATATATTTTCCGTGACCGTAACGACATCCCAAATGTACGGAGGGCTGTTACAGGCCAGGCCCTGTGCCGAGTGCTTCCCACGTGCGAGCCTCACAGCGGCCTCCGAGACCGGTGCTCCTGTGACTCTCGTGTGCGGATGAAGAACTTAAGGTCCCAGAATTGGCAAACATGAGAGCCGTAACTGAGCCCACGTCTGTCAACTCTGGGGAAAGCTGATAGCATATTTAAAACCAGAACAGCACCTTAAAAATGTACATTTGATTTAGTCGGTCAACTAATTCTGAGCTTCTTTCTCTAAAAATATGTTTGTCCAGCACCAAACGTGAACAGGAAGTGGCAGAGCTGAAGAAGGCTCTGGAGGAGGAGACGAGGAACCATGAAGCTCAGATCCAGGACATGCGACAGAGGCACTCCACGGCCCTGGAGGAGCTGTCGGAGCAGCTGGAGCAGGCCAAGCGGGTGAGTGAGGGACAGGCCGCCCTGGGTCTGACGTGTCCGTGTTCGCGGGCGACTCGCCCACAGCTCCGGGGGGCCCCCCTTCAGGAAGTGCGCTGCAAACCGCCAAAAGCTGCATGCCCTTGGTTTTGTGTGTGTGTGTTAAGTGGTGGGTCCGGCTGCCGTCTCAAATCCCACGTTCTCCCAGGGTGTCCCTCCACAGTGTCCCCTTCTGATGACTGAGCTCAGAAACCTCGAAGGGTCTGAAGTCTCTTTCGTGCTGCCAGCCAGTCCCCGAGTCCTGCTGGTTGTTCCCATGCCCCTTAGCCTCCCCCATCTGTCTTCATCCCTCCTCGTCCCTCCCCGCCCCGGTCTGTCTCAGGCCACTGTGTGCAGTGTCACTGTGCCTGTCCCCTCCCGTCTCACCCTGGCTTCCCGTCCTGACCGTGCTTCATCTCGTCCACCCTCTGAGCCCTGAGCAGACAAGTCGTCTTCCTCGTTATTCCCCGTCCTCCTCCCCCGTGCATTCTGCTCTTGCTCCCCCACCCAGCCACGAGCCACCTTCTGATTCGTGCACTCACAAAGCAGCCCTGACGGGACGTTGATATCCATGTGCATCCGTCACCACGCCGAGTATTCGACATGTGTTACCTTTGGCTTTTACTACAACTTTGTGGGGTGGATTCTGCCCCCGGGGTTTGGAGAGTACCGAAGGGTCGCACAGCCAGTAAGCGGCAAGGGAGAGAGAAGCCAGGGAGTCTGGCCCCGGAGCCCCCACGGAACCCCCAACTGCACAGCCTCAAAGGCCCGTCCCCAGGCCTCGGTCCTCCCGGGGTGACCCCTGCAGCCGGCCAGCCTGCTGTGATCCCCTTGCACCAACATGTGTGCCCTCGTCTGATGCACCCGTGTTAGTCTCGCCCCAGCAACAAGACTCACAGCTCCTTATTAAAAATAATTCTCTTAATTAACAGAACGTGTCTTACACCAAGGGTAACGTGGATATGCCCCCCTCCCATGTGTCACCCCCATGCTGCACTGACAAGGATAAAGTCCACGGTGCAGTGAGCCCCTATGTACCTGGGTCTCCTCCCCAAGGCAGCGTGTGCCGGGGTGCTCCGCTGTAGGAACTTCACCCTCCAAGGAGAACAGAGGTTCTCATCCAGACGCTGAAGGCAGACCACGTATCTGGCGCGATCCCACTGATAGAAAAGCAGTGCCTTGTATGGAGTGTTCTAAAAATAGCAGCACATCTCTTCCCTTGCCTCCTAGTTCAAAGCGAATCTGGAGAAGAACAAGCAGGGCCTGGAGACGGACAACAAGGAGCTGGCGTGCGAGGTGAAGGTGCTGCAGCAGGTCAAGGCCGAGTCCGAGCACAAGCGCAAGAAGCTCGACGCGCAGGTGCAGGAGCTCCACGCCAAGGTGTCGGAAGGAGACAGACTCCGCGTGGAGCTGGCCGAGAAAGCAAACAAGCTCCAGGTAAGCCCCGGGCAGCGTGGCACTGGGCCCTGGACGGGGCCCCTGCGGTGAGCACGCCCTTCCAGAATCCCTGGCTCGTTCAGTAACGCTTACGTGAAGAGTAGACGGCATGAGGGCACCAGGCCGCTCGGCCAGAGGAGCACGGGACTCTTGATCGCGGGGTCGTGAGTTCAAGCCCCACGCTGGGTGTAGAGAGAACTTAAAGAAATACCATTTTTAAAAACAGTAAAAATTAGGGGCACCTGAGAGGCTCAGTGGGTTAAACATCCAACTCTTGATTTCAGCTCAGGTCAGGATGGACTTGTATACAGCCAGGAAAAGCGATCCAGCAGATGAAGATTTGTGGGTGGGGAGAGATGTACGTTCTGTATTGCTGCGCTGTCAGACACCCAGAACCGCCCCGCGGTTCAGTGACTCACTGCGCCCACTCCCAGGACGCAGCGCGGTCCTGCTCCCGGCCGTAGTTCTGACAGTGAAAGGATAAAGGGGAAAGGTGGGGCCCCTGAGGACGCCGGGTGCGAGCTCCCAGCAGTCCTCTCGCAGGCAGGCCTTCCCAGCGCCCCGTTCCTCCAGGAGCGAGTTGCAACAGTCCGCGAGGAGTGCGGTCTCCCGGGGAAGCTCGTGGAGCCTGCCCAGCGGTTTGGTGGGGGGCTGCTTCCGTAGGACCCTCCGCCTGACACACGCCAGAGTTTCAGATCCCAGAAGGGAAGCAGGTGTTCAGCGTAACGCACCGTGTCTGCACAAGCCACCTCGGCACAGTGAGCCTTTCTATTTTAGGGAAAGGTGGGTGCTTTCTGGAAATCTAAGTTCCCGGATGCCTGCCACGAGCCAACTTAGCAAGCAGGCCCTTCTAAGGAGAGCAGTCTCCAGCCTCCTCTGTTAACTCTTTCCTGCACATGCGTCCTGCAGTAACGTGTGTGTTCTCAAAAGAGAAGGTGATAAACGGTATTAGTAACTGTCATCACGCGTTACCGTATGTGTGGCGGGGAGATGAGCTGAGCCTACATCCGGCTCCCTGCGGGCGTTCTCCCTGTCCATCCTCACACCGCCCCCTGGGTGAGTCTGGGAGCCTCAAAGAAGCTGAGGCGCTTGCTGCCCTCTGGCGCCCCCTGGCGGCTCTCGGAGCCAGAGCTGAAGGCTGGAGGTCTCCGTCCAGAGCCCTTCACCATCACGCTGTTGCCAAGACCACGGAGCCGTGGGCTCTCCAGAAGCTGTTGCCAAAATGAGTAGACACAGAATGTCATTGGCTGGAGTCACGTGTATAAATGTGTCCTCTGTGCGCCTCCCCTTTGCTAATATGACCGGGGGACAAACCAGAGTGAAGGGGGCCCCACTGTCCCTGAGGAAAGATTACAAAAGGTCTTATACCATGGGGGTTGGGGGGGGGGGTTACCACATTAGTCATGAAATCTGACCATAGGAAATAGCTGAACATTCATGATAAATATACACCACCAGATTTTTTAAGCTCTTAAACTAAATACTAGGAGGTGAACTTCTTTGAATCTCTGTAATAAAGTTTTCAAGTTCTACGAGAATATGAACGTACTGCCCCTGCCCCAGCACAGGGTTAATGCGTCTTAGTGTGGAAAAGGACCAAAACACAACACCTGATCTTAGAGCCTCTCCAGGCAACACAGCAATTCCTGGGAGGATTGAGTGTTCTTTCTGTCCCTTCAGGATAAAACAAGATGGTAAACCGGAGTTAGGAGAACCCCACTGCGCGTGTGGGCTCCACCGTTCTCATCGCCCCCATCCTTTCAGTAGAGACTCTGAAGTTGTCCCATGGCGGCTGGGGCTGTTGAGGGGCGGCAGACCCTCCGTGATGGGAGTCTTCCTTAATTGGGTTTGGCAGTTGCAGGATCACCCCCCGCCCCCGAGTACTGCTCTGTTTGTGTGCGTTTAAGAGTGGTGAGTCTGAATCTTGAACTCCTCGCAGAATGAACTGGACAATGTCTCAAGTCTTCTGGAAGAAGCAGAGAAGAAGGGTATTAAGTTTGCTAAGGACGCAGCTAGTCTCGAGTCTCAGCTACAGGACACACAGGTAATCGGGGGGGTGAGGTCCCCTGATGGCAGCTCTGCCGTGTCTCGAATCTTCAAGCTGGTCCCAGGATGGCTTTCTGGTCATCTCTGATTTTATGCTGTGCTCTTATTTTGAACCGTCTTGCTCTGTGGCGGGCCTCGCTGCTCAGGAACTCTGAAGCTCGTGCCTGGACGCAGAGCCCTTGGTCCCTGTCGGCGGGCATGCGGGCAGCCTGGGATGCGGCTCAAGCAGCCGTCCTACCGTGCGCTCAAGCGTCGCTGGCCGTTTGCACTGAGATTGTTTTGGCTGAAATTCCATGACCCTGACCTCACAAAGAGTCTCTACCGTAAAAGGATAGGTTGAAGCTTGTTAAATCTCGTATCGAAACCTTCCTTGGGAATGTCTTCAAGTCCAAGAGAAGTCAGGATGAGGACTCCAATGTGAAAATAGTGTAGTGCTTTTTTTCTTGGACTTTTACATCTTTGTATTAAATTTTCTAACTTTATGGGAACGTGCATTTCCTAGGTGCTGGGGATACAAACAAGGTCGGCGTAATTGGGGCTTTCACTGTGCAAGGCACATCGTGGTCAGCACAGAAAGCCCCCTGCATGCCTTTGAAAACTTTCAAGTCTGACAGGAAAGACACGTTTGCATTGACACTTTAGAAAAATGAGTCTGGCAGAAAGTATAAAGGACAGACCGTGGATGGGTGGCCTGATCCCTGCAGGGATCATGATGAGAAATGCCAAGTGCCTGAACTAAGTGGGGGCCAGGGGAGCAGAGAGGAAGGCCTGCCGAAGTGTGGAGATGCAGGAAGGGCGGCAGGCTGGGCCCCTGCGTGGACGGGGCTGCCATTCCTCGACGACCAGCGTAAAGCAGTATCTGTTAGGAGCGTTTGTAAAAGTATCGTGTGTGTTTCTGAGTCTTTTCCGCTGCTTAACGTCCCTGGGTATTGCTCACACGCCGAGGTGCCCTGCTGTGTGTGTAAGTGGTTTTGTTTTGGCGCCTGATGTAACCCAGCGTTGACCTGTCGTGCATGCAAACAGGAGCTTCTCCAGGAGGAGACTCGTCAGAAGCTGAACCTGAGCAGCCGCATCCGGCAGCTGGAGGAGGAGAAGAATGGTCTCCAGGAGCAGCAGGAGGAGGAGGAGGAGGCCAGGAAGAATCTGGAGAAACAAGTGCTGGCCCTGCAGTCCCAGGTGCGCGTGCCCCCCCCGGAAGCCGCATCGGCCTGGATGGCCCTGCGGCGCTGCGTCGTCTCAGCCGCACTGGGGAGAGTTAACTGGGTCGAACTAAACTGAGCTCGTGAAGTCAGGTTTTTCCCTTGACCCAGCCACATGCTGATGCTACGTGGGCTCTTAGGGTACCGGAAGCGTTTAAAATAAAGCCCTAGGACCGTGTCCACTATTCAAACCAATCATCCCTTTGTGGATTATTGGCTGAGAAATTCAGTTTCAGTCTCAGGTTCATTTGCTCAAAATCACACAGTGTTGATCTCGAACTCACTTTCCTCTTTATTCCTCCCCTGTAAACATCAATGGGGTTGTTTGACGCGGATCTCTCTTCCTGTAAAACCTAGCTCACGGATACCAAGAAGAAGGTAGATGACGACTTAGGAACAATCGAGAGTCTGGAAGAAGCCAGAAAGAAGCTCCTGAAGGACGTGGAGGCGCTGGGCCAGCGCCTAGAGGAGAAGGCTCTGGCCTACGACAAGCTGGAGAAGACCAAGAACCGCCTGCAGCAGGAGCTCGATGACCTGACGGTGGACCTGGACCACCAGCGCCAGATCGCCTCCAACCTGGAGAAGAAGCAGAAGAAGTTTGACCAGGTGGGTCCTCCGCGTCCCTGTGTCCCAGGCTCAGGTCTGGCAACACATCCCGTCTCCTGGCTTTGGTGGTTTTTGGGTTACAATAATCTCAGTTGAAAGCCGCATGTATCTATAAAAAGTTAGAAAAGGAGAAAAAAGAAAGAGAACGCCCCTCATGTCCCGGTGCTGTGCTTAGCAGCGAGTCAGACACACCGCGGGGAGACGTGGTTCTCCATCGTTCGTAGTAACCTGGCGCCTCCCGCCCCGTAGCTGTTAGCGGAAGAGAAGAACATCTCCGCCCGCTACGCGGAAGAGCGAGACCGCGCGGAAGCCGAGGCCAGAGAGAAGGAGACCAAAGCCCTGTCCCTGGCGCGGGCCCTGGAGGAGGCGCTGGAGGCCAAGGAGGAGTTTGAGAGACAGAACAAGCAGCTGCGGGCAGACATGGAAGACCTGATGAGCTCCAAGGATGACGTGGGGAAGAACGTGAGTAGCCCCGGGGACCATTCCGGGGCGGGGGGCGGGGGGGCAGGCGACTGCCCACAAGCGCCTGAGGGACCCGGGGAGGCCTCACCCAACCGCGAAGTGCTGGGTGGGGGTGGGGGGTGACGTCTCCGGGGAGAAGCTGTCAGATTCTCTGCGGTTGTCGGTTCTCGTAGTTCTCATGGCAGCACTGACAGGTGGGGAGGCCTTGAGGCCTTCACGGGCCCTCCCCGCCCTCCCCTGCGTCCTGGTGGGGGACGCTGAAGAAGGGATGTCCTCGGCCCGAGTCGCAAGTAGTCACCAAACACAAGTACCGCGAGGGCTGCTCAGATGGGGGGCCGGAGGCACCTGCAGCTCTCCCTGACCCCAGCTTTCCTGGTTGAGACCCTTCGTTTTCTCTGAAGGCTTCAGACGCTCTGTGGAGTCATTCACGGTCTGGAGATTTCTGCGATACGGTCCTTTCACCGCATACACAGTCCTCGAGAACTGTGATGATTTTTATGTGCCCCACGCCCCTCCCTTAGGTGCATGAGGTGTGGGGGATGGCAAAGCCAGGCCTGGGGCTCAGCTCTTCCCCCAGCCTCCGTTCTCAGCAGGAGAAGCCACTTTACCTCCTCTCCAGCCCACGTTCTGTCATCTGCCCGATGGACAGGACACGGCCCCCGTTTCATGAAGCTATGGCACATGCACTTTGAAAAGCTGAAGTCTCATTTTCGTAGATGTGGGTGCTCTGGCCCCCTCACAAAGGAGGGAAGACCATCCTACCTTCCTGTTGGGTCTCCAGCAACCTGGTGCCCAGGGCCCCAGCACCACAGGCAGGAGGCCACCCAGAGCAGAGACAGCCATGATTACACAGGGAAATGCAGAGCAAGAACGCCACAGTTGCGTTCGTTGTTTGGGGGTGTTTTTTTTTAATCAAGTAAGCTCTCCGCCCAACATGGGGCTCGAAGCCACGACCCCGAGATCGAGAGTCAAACGCTCCCCCAGCTGTGCCAGCCAGGTGCCCCGTTGCTTTCTTGTTCGTAGCAGTCATTCGCTAGAATGATCAACAGTCACACATTCGTTCCACAGACATTTCTTTTGTGCCTAAGAAGCACCAGACGCTGCGCAGACACCAGGGCCTCCTCACGCCCTGCCTCCCGCTGCCCCTGTGAGCCCCAAAGGGGAAATACGGCGCCCGCTGCCTGAAGGGTGTCTCAGGGTGGATCGGAGGGGACGTGGGGTGGAGGCACTTGGCCCAGAGACCCTGGTAGATCTCTGTGATGGGGATCTTTGTCCAGAGAAGGGTTAGGTCTCTGTTCTCCTGCACCCTGCTTCCCAGACCTAACACCTTAGTATTTAGAAGTTTCCACGTGCATCTTTGGCCCCGGCCATCTTCTCCACAGCAAGACGGGATGTCCTGGAGGACCTTTGACACACAGACAGCGGGCAGATGGCCAGTCAGCAGACGAGTTCCTCTGACACTGTGCTCGTTTCATTGTTCTTTGGCTTGTAAAACTCGTTCAGCTCAGGGGTATCGGAGACCAACTTAGTGATTAATGGAGCGTGTCAATCAAGAGCTCCGTTCTGTCCTCCAAACGGCACACTCCAAAATGAGGAGTGGCAGAGACCGCAGCAAGGGAGGTTAGGGTGTGTGTGACGTGTGGGGGAAGCCGCCCGGGAGGGACCAGAGTGGCCTTCGAGCCGCGTGGGGGCCTCCGACGGGAGAGGACCCAGATGGCCGTCCTTGTCCGTGCCTCTGCCGGGTCAGCTCCGCTGCTGCTTGCTGTAGGTGCACGAACTGGAGAAGTCCAAGCGGGCCCTGGAGCAGCAGGTGGAGGAGATGCGGACCCAGCTGGAAGAGCTGGAGGATGAACTTCAGGCCACGGAAGACGCCAAGCTTCGCCTCGAGGTCAACATGCAGGCCATGAAGGCGCAGTTTGAGAGGGACCTGCAGACCAGAGACGAGCAGAACGAGGAAAAGAAGCGGCTCCTGGTGAAACAGGTGGGTCGGAGGGAGCGCGGCCTCGGGAACAGGAACCTGCCTGTTCTCGAAGTCCGGTTGTGGGGCAGCGCCCTGCTCGTTCATGGCACCACATGTTAGTGGGAGTAACACCAGTGCGGTCGGTCGTTTGTTCTTCACAATTCAGTGCCCTCGTGTCTGACTTCCGGTTTCTCAAACCCACTATTGCTGACGAGGCAGGAAACTTGTCAGTAATTAGATAGCCTTTGGTGGGATCTCCAGAGAACACGCAGGTTCAAGTTCAGGGAGTCTTGAACGTGTGGGTGAGGGAGAGAAGCCATCCGCAGCTGACGAGGGGACTCGCCATTTCTGAAGTTCAGATCACAACTCCTCACGGAGCCAGTCCTCAAAGGGAAAAAAGCCAGACGATTCTTTTTTTGGTTTTAAAAAGTTGCCAGGCATTTAAGATTTGTATACTTTCCTGAATGTATGTCCGATTTCTAATTTATAAGTTCACTTTCAAAACTAATTGTGGGTATTGTGACAGTCCCTTGGAGTTGGTGGTATCAAGTGTTGGACCCGGGATCTGTTTTATTTTGTTATTTTCGTGGCACGAGTATTTAATATATTAGCCATTTCTTGCTAGGTAACTAATGACCTCAGACTTAGTGACTTACAACGGCACTTAACTCCCAGTTTCTGTGGGCCTGGAATTCTGAATCGATGTGCGGGGTGCGTCGTCTGAGAGCCTGACTTGGGCCAGAGGACCCATGACCAGGCTGGCTGCCCCCCCGCCCCCCCGCCCCCCCCCCCCAGCCCGGGGTCCTGGCCCAAGACCTCGGCTCCTTGCCGCAGGGCCTCTCCACAGGCCCTTGAGTATCCCTGCAAGAATTGTCACCTGGCTGTGACCTGTGTCCGTCACCTTGGCTATGAGCCTGAGGTCAAGGACTCCGCCTTCCCGCGTGCCCCCATGGTAGCCCGTGGGAATGGTGCATGCGAGGCGTTATGTTAGAGACCTCTCTGACCACACTTCAGCTCCTGTGGTTTTCTGCAGCAGACAGCTGCCACAGCGTCACTGCCTCCGATGCCAGGCCGCCTGTCCCTGCGAGGGCACACGTGGGTCTGGCCAGGCCTAACCCGATGCCGTCCACCAGGTGCGGGAGCTGGAGGCAGAGCTGGAGGACGAGCGGAAGCAGCGGGCGCTGGCAGTGGCTTCTAAGAAGAAACTGGAAATAGACCTGAAGGACCTCGAAGCCCAGATTGAGGCGGCGAACAAGGCGCGGGACGAGGTGATCAAGCAGCTCCGCAAGCTTCAGGTAGGTACGGCCGCGTCTCTGCCGGACATGGGGCGCCCATGTGGGGTGCACGGCACCCCCTGCCGGCCGGCCGCGCTCACAGGCCGCGGGTCCCGGGAGCGCAGTGCGGTTGTCGCCCTGGGCTGCACTGTGGGTCAGTAGGCAGGAACGCGGCAGTGCGTCCCTGTGTCTGCAGGGATGTGCCCCCCCCCCCCCCCAGCAAGTCTTGGACGGTGCTGGCGTGGTCAACAGGGGGAGCATCCGCCAGAGCGATCACGCTCTCAGGGCTCTGACAGCCTCTGGTGACGCTTAGCTTAGCCTGGAGTCAGCCAAGAGGAAGGCGGCGTTGGTCGCCCCCCTCCGGGGCCGTGGGCTTTAGTCCTCCTCCCGGTCTGATTTAATCCGCACTTCTGCTCAAACGATGTGCCAGTTGTCACCATCACCGTGTCAAGGGGATTTCTAGAACTCCGGGTTCTTGGGCCCTCTCCCACTTCTCTGGGGGTGGGGATCAGTCGGTTAGGGTAAAAGCTCTAGGAAATGTCCATTCTTTTGACCGTGATGATTCCACATCTCAAGAATGTGTGCTAACAAAATACCGCCATGAGAAGAACTATTTGTACACAAAGATCGTAGCTGAAGTGTGACGCTGGGGATGACGACGCAGTGATGGGGCCGGAAGGAGGAAGACAGCGCAGGCAGCTTCGTTCACGGCCACACACGTGGGTAGATGTCCGTGTACAAGACAGGTAGACGGACAGACATACTCAGGAAAAGGTTAAGAGGAAAAGTCAATCCTGGGCGACAGGTTTAGGAGTAACTTATGTGCTTCCTTAGACTTTTCTAAAACGCTAAGTACAAGGCCCTTATTTTGACGCGTTAATTACACAAGTTACGAAGCACATTGTAGAGAACATACGCGACATTGATTTTATTTACGTACCAGCTGCATGGAGATGGGATTCACAGGCCACGCAGCTTAACCGATTTAAAGTATTTTCAGTGTTTTTTAGTGTATTCACAGGGTTGTACAAACATCACCACTACGTTCGGACACTTGGGTTCCCTCTAAAAGGAACCACGCACCTGTTAGCCATCACTCCCCGCTATCTGCCACGTCCAGCGCTCATCACCCACGAGTCTACTTTCCGTGTCTATAGATTTGCGTCTGCTGGACACGTCTTGTAAATGGAATCGTAACCTATGTGGCTTACAGCTGCCTTCCTTCCCCTTTCCGTGTTTTCAAGGTTCCTCGTGCCGTAGCCTGAATTAGTACTTCTCAGCTACTGCGGATCACGCTGCTATGAACGTTCACGAACGTTTGTGTGGACATGTGCTTTCAGTTCTTAGGTATATACGTACCTAGGGTGGAAGTGCAGGCTCTGTGGTAATTCTGTTTAACTCTGAGGAACTCCAGCCTGTTCCACAGCGATGGTCCCGTTTTGCTGTGCGTGAGGATTCCAGTTTCTCTGCGTCCTCACCAGTATCTGCCATCAGCCATCTTTTACAGTCATCCCCGTGGGTGGGAAGTGGCATTTCACTGTAGCTTTGAACTGCATTTCCCTGATGACTAGTGATGAACATCTTTCCATTTGCTGATTGGCTGTTATCTTATCCAGGAAACATCTCTTTCAATCCTCGGCTAACGAAGTTCTCTTTAATAATGGAGTTGTGACATTTCTGTATGTATTCCGGATGCTTCTTGTAAGATAGAGGATTTCCAAATATTTTCTTCCATTTTCTAGTCTGGTCTGTTCATTCGCTCGGTGGTATGGTGTACGGTACAAATTTTCTAATTTTGATGGGAGTCCAGCTTATTTCTTCTTATGTTTCTGGTGCTTTTGTTATCAGATCTGTGTGAACTATTGCCTAATCCGAGATCATGAAAAGATATATTCCTAAGAATTTTATATTTTGGGATTAAGTCCATTGAGTTAATTTTTATGGTATGGTTTTTGATTTTTAAACCCAGCCTCATTCTTTTAGGTATGGAAATCTTGTTGTCCTTTCTTTCCCCCATTGAATTGTCTGGGCACTCCTGTTAAAAATCAGCTGACCATCAATGTCTGTGTTTGTTTCTGGACTCTGTTCTAGTCCATTGATCTATAGGTCTTTTCTTATGCCAGTATCACACTCTTGATTGCTGTGGCTTTATAAGTTTTGTAATTGGGAAGTGTGACATCTCTAGCTTTTTTCTTCTTTTTCAAGATTGTTTACTATTCTGGGTTCCTTACAATTCCATATGAATTTTAGGATCAACTTGTCAATTTCTGTAATGAGGGGGAGGGGAAGCCAGCTTGAATTTTGATAATGTGTGGACTTAGACCAGTTGGAGAGGACCACCGTCTTAACGGTGTTGTTTTCCAGTGCATGAACAGGACGGGGTCTCCATTTATTTAGCAGCTCTCTTCCCAGCGATGTGATAGTTGGTAGTTTGGGTATACAAGTCATGTATAAATTTATGCCTAAATGTTTTATTGTTTTTGATGCTTATAAGGGTGATTGCTTTCCTAATTTGGGGGATGTTTATCGTGTATGGAAACAATTGATTTTTGTATCTTATAACCTTGCTGAACTCGTTTATTCTTAAGGTAGATCCCTTAAGGTGTTCAATATACCAGGTCATAGCAGCAGCAGAAAAAGCTGGTTATTTTTGCTTAAAGCCTTTCTAATCTGGATGTCCTGTTTTTGTTCTTGTCTTGGTGTAATTGCTCTGACTAGAATCTCCACGCCCGCGTTAAACAGAAGTGGCAAAGTCAGACATTCCTGCTTCGTCGCTGGTCTTAGGGGGAAAGCATTCAACCTTCTGACCTTAACTAGGATGTTAGCTATTGGTTTTTCACGGCTGCCTTTACCAGAGTTGAGGGAGTCTCCTCTCATTCATTTTCTTAAATGTTTTTATAATGAAAGGGCGTTAGGTTTTATCCAGTGCTCCTTCTGCATTTATCGAGATGATCCTGTGGCTACATTAATTCATTTTCGGGTTTCAGATTAACCCTGCATTCCTCAGACGCACCCACTGGGTGTTGGGTAGAATGACGTATAAAGGCACAGCGGGTATAATTCTTGTTATATGCTGAGGGATTCACTTTGCCCCTGTGTTCATAATCTGTTGGATTTCTTGAGGATTTTTGCATCCGTGTTCATAAGAGATATTGTTCTAAATGTTTTCATGTGATACCTTTGTCATTTCCATGTATATTTCTATTCTCAATGGCTGGACATTACTATTAAGATCTGGAAAAGATAGGTTTAAAAACTAATAATGAAAACCACTCTAAAACCTTCTCCCTATTTAATCTTAGGCGCAGATGAAGGATTACCAACGTGAATTAGAAGAAGCTCGTGCATCCCGGGATGAAATTTTTGCTCAATCCAAAGAGAGTGAAAAGAAACTGAAGAGTCTAGAAGCAGAAATCCTTCAATTGCAGGAGGTGTGTCTACTTATTCATCCATTTGTTCAAGAAATATTGGCCCTTGAAATCTCTCAAAGAAATGTATCTTACTGTCTTGGTGGCCTAGAATAACTTCACGACCCATTTTTAGATAAGGCGCTGGACCATCTTACTGCCTCGGTACAGCAGCAGGGCTCGCTGGTCACATTCGACGCTGCTGTGTGTATATCCCTCTGCCTGGCCAGAGGCCGAGGGGCGGGTCAGCCTCGTTCCATGTGTGAGAAAAGGCAGTGGTGTTTAATAATGTTGGCAAGCGTCAGGAGCATTTAGCTCCGATGGTAGCGTTCTCAGGGTGCCTTGTTTTATACAGAAGCACCACGCGTGTGATACTTACAAGGAGAGATGTAGGTTTCATCGAGTTCCTCAGTGAATCATCTTGCGATCCATTCTTTCATTTCTCTTCTGCAAGTTCTCCGGAAGAGGGGCTGATGAATGGTTACCTAGGGTCTGGGGTTCTAGCAGCAGGGGGCACACCTGAATACGTACTCTGTGTTAACGGCTTTAGCGTGCCCCACAGGAACGGCACGTGCTCGGTGCGCACACATCGCTGCATGAACGGCGATCAAAACTTACTGCAACCTAGAAAGACAGGGCCAACTTCAGTTAAAGTTATTACCAGTTAATATGAAAAAAGGAAACTCCCAGACCCCCACCTAGAAATGCTGGCTTCGGTGTTAGCAAAGACAGCTACAGATGGGGGGGTAGAGCTTGCGAGGAGGGAGGGAATGCACTTGGTGTCAGGAATGGAGAAGGAACTGAAGACCAGGCGAGTAACACTGAGCAGACCCCAGAGGCAGCTCTTGCTGTGGATCCTTTTCTGTTTCGTGGACTGTTTTTGCTCCGGTTTTTATTTCCTTCGGATTTTTTTCTGACTGTTTGAGTTGCACACTCATTGATCTTCAGGCTTTTCTCTCGTCTGATTCTGCTCTGAGAACACGATGAAGTCCCCTCAAAGTCCTGTTCACTGTGTCCGGCAAAAATTCTGGGCTCTCGTTGCCATTTAAGTTCTAAATTTTTTTTTAAGGATTTTATTTATTCTAGAGAGCACTCGAGAGGGGCGAGGGGCAGAGGGAGAGACTCTTAAGCAGACTTCTGCTGAGTGTGGAGCCCGACAGGGCCTGAGCTCATGACCTGACGTGAAACCAAGAGTCGGCCACTCCACCGACTGAGCCACCCAGACCCCTAGTTTTTAATTTTTCTAGTCTCGATGATGCTTTCTTCATTATTCCATAAATAATTTTAAAAGTATAGTTTAAGTTTCCAAATGTGTGAAGTTTGGTTTTGGGGAGGTTTTTTGTTTTTTGTCGTTGATTTCTGTTTTGCATCATGGGTAGGAATGCTGAGAGCAGAGCAGCTTCAGGGCCTGGAATGTAGTCAGTCTTTAAAAATGCTCCACATGTGCTTAAAAGAACCCGTGTGGTTCGTGCAGCTGACGGGACTACGCCCAAAGGTGTCGGGGCTCTGGGAGCCAGGGTGCTACCCACCTACCCAAGTGTGCTCCCTGCAGCCCGGCGCCCTCCCAGCCTCGTCAGACAGTGTTCATTTCAGGCCTCAGACAAGGGACTGTTGCATTAGGGAGAACAGACCTCCCCCGGCCCCCGGAAAGCGAGCCCTGCCCTTCTCTCCATCTCTCTCTTTGTCCTCCCTTCAGGCCCCTCTGTTCTTTGACTCGTAGGCCCCAGGCTCCCCCCTCTCTCCCGTGGGGCCCCCAGCCTGTGCAGCACACCCAGCAGTGGACACGAAGGGCCCCTGGCTGGGCGCAGGACGATGGGGCACCGGAGGCCAGAGGGTCGAGCTGACGCTCACACGGTGCTTGTTAGGCAGAGGCCCTTGGGTCCGGCCCAGAGCATTCTGCCGGCCGCCCTGGCAGTTGGGCTCGCTCTGTCCCCCACGTGAGGGCTGTGTGTGCTGGAACCTGGGCCTCTCGCCTGCATCCCGCGCACTAGCGTGAGACGTGCACGCACGTGCCAGGCACCCGGGCGAGCTCTGTGCGCAGCCCTGTTCCACCGGCCGATCTCGGAAGGGCCGGCCGGACAGGGAGGAGTCAGAAGCCTGGTTCTCTGCTGTCGAGCAGCCTTAGGACTTGGCAGGTCACCTCCCCCCCTACCCTGCGGGCAGGGGTGCGGCCCTTACACTCTGTCCTCTCCGTCTTCACCAGGTGGGGTGAGAAATGCGCCCTGCCTGCTTCCCGTGGCAAGTCCTCTTCCTGAAGAAATGTGTGGAAAAGCTGCCACAGGCAGTTCTTCCCACAGAGGACTGGCCAGCCCGGAGCCGTCCCCTCGCCCTGCCCGGTGTGCTGGTGCCACCCGCCCAGCCGCGGAGCCTGACTCCCTTCAAGAAAGAGGCCCTGTTTAGCTAGCCCAAGCCCAAGGGCTCACTCTCGCCCCCCCAACCCCCACAGGAGCTGTGACCCCGACTGTCCACACAGCTGCCGTGTTTCCCGGGCCTCGATGCTCCCCCGTCCCCAGACTGTCTATGGGACACGCCAGGCGGCTGCAGCCGACAGGACAGTCCGATTAATCCCAGTCTCCTCTTCCTCAGGAACTGGCCTCGTCCGAGCGAGCACGCCGCCATGCTGAGCAGGAGAGAGACGAGCTGGCGGACGAGATCGCCAACAGCGCCTCTGGCAAGTGAGTCTCCCGGCTGCGGGGGGGCCTGTGGGGGGCTAGAGACCACCTGTCTTCTCGGGCACCCGTGGTCTGTGCCCCTTGGGGCTCTCCCACCACCCCGGGAAGGCCACGCTGTCCGGCACCTAGAAGTCAGGAGCGGATTTGCTCATCTGTTCCAAGTCTGGGAAGACGAGCACAAGATCTGGGCCTCCAACCCGCCTTGCTGCTGGCTGGCCACACCACCCCGCAGGTCACACCTCCCCGTGTCAGTCACTCCCATGTGGACTAGGTGTGAAGGCACGATGTCTGGAACTCACCCAATTTCCACAGACCGCACGCAGCCTTGCAATGCGAGTCTTGACGTCCACATTCATTCCGTTGGGCAAGTGGATCCCTTAAGACCTGCTTTCCTCTGCCTTTTTCACGAAGTCCCGCTTTTTTCCCGCTTTTTTACGGTGCTTTCTGCGCCTTGGGGCAGGTCCTGGTGAGGACGTGGCATTTTATCACAGTGCGCCGGAAAACCCGCGCCATCTAAGCTAGGGCGTGCCAGGGTCATCTTGCCTTTTCGGAAGGGGACCCCGGCCGCTCTTCGGGCCCGCTGGAAGGTGACCACAGCGGTCCAGCGAGAAGGGACGGGGGCCCGGGCTAGGGTGGCAGGTGTGGAAGTGTCACTGGCAGGACTTGCTGACAGACTGGGGGATGGGAGCCAGAGAACGCGAACAATCAGGAACGCCGCGGGGGGGTGGGGGGGACAGCCCCCCCTTGTGTTTCTCGGGGCCACGCGACCCCAGTGCTGAGCGGTCTCCTCCTCTGCCCGGCCAGGTCTGCGCTGCTGGATGAGAAGCGGCGTCTGGAGGCGCGGATCGCGCAGCTGGAGGAGGAGCTGGAGGAGGAGCAGAGCAACATGGAGCTGCTCAACGACCGCTTCCGCAAGACCACGCTGCAGGTGCCCGCGCGGCGGCCTGGCTCGGGGAGGGGCCGCGCCGCCCCTGGGGCCTGGGGCCCGGGGCCCGAGCCACTCAGCCCGGCTCTCCTCTGCAGGTGGACACGCTGAACGCCGAGCTGGCGGCCGAGCGCAGCGCCGCCCAGAAGAGCGACAACGCGCGCCAGCAGCTGGAACGGCAGAACAAGGAGCTGAAGGCCAAGCTGCAGGAACTGGAGGGCGCCGTCAAGTCCAAGTTCAAGGCCACCATCTCCGCCCTGGAAGCCAAGATCGGGCAGCTGGAGGAGCAGCTTGAGCAGGAAGCCAAGTAAGAGGGTTTTGTTGCCACTAACCCAGACTTCCTGCGTCTTGGCTATAGCTGATGTGGCTCGGAAGCCGAGGACATGAGCACACGGGACCGGAGTGGGAGACAGAGGTGGTGCGAGCCCCCGGGGACGGCTGGCGACTTCCCAGGTGCCGTAGTTTACAGCCTCTCCCCCCAGAGTTGATGTGGGGACCAAAGCTTCCCTTCTCAGAGCAGAGGGCAGCTCAGCATCTCCGTGGTGCTGCAATACTCGGGCCTGACGGGGGCCCGGGGCCCAGACACGCAGGCCCGCACTCAGCCCAGCACCACCGCCCCCGCCCCGGACCCAGCTTCCCCGGACCTCCCACCCCGGACCCAGCTTCCCCGGACCTCCCACTCCCCAGACCCCAGTGCGCTTAAAGAAAAGGGCTTATTCGCTGGGGGTTGTAATTAACATGACTTGCCCTTTTCAGTGAACTCCGGGGCTGCCCGTTTTGCATCGCATTTGTGAAGGAACAAAAGCACGTTTTCTGTTCTCAGTGCAGCTGAGTTCCCTCTCCAGCAGCAGGGCCGGTGTGGGCTGGTCTAGAAGCACTGTGACCTGCTTGGCTTTAACCGCAGGGGGAGTGTGGGGTTCTTCTGTCTGTGTCACCGGCGGCTGCGACAGCCCCAGCATCCGATACTTTTACATTGAAAACAGCCACTTCGTAAATTAGGTCTTGGTTTGTTTTGTTTTCCAGGCTGAAAAGTTAGGTAATCAGAGTAACCAGCTAAGGTTTTTGTCCTTAAAAAGTTTGAACTGAATATACAGGGCAGGTGTAGCTTTTTTTTTAAGATTTTATTTATTAGAACAAGTGAGAGAGCACGAGTGGGGCGGGGGAGGGGCAGAGGCAGAAGCAGACTCCCCAACGAGCAGGGAGCCCACGGGACTCCATCCCGGGACCCTGAGTGGAAGGCGCCCGTGGGGCAGGTAGCTTTGATCTTCGGAAGATCACTGAAGTGACCACTGTCTGTGCGTGAAGGAATAATGAAGGCACTTTTTCTACCTCTCAGCGTTAGGATACGTTACAGGTAATCCATATTTTAATCAGAAGGGGGAAAGTTTCTGGTCATGTTAATTAAATTACTCTGGTCAGAGAGCTCTTGGAAGGCACTCCAGCATGTGTCCTCTTCCAGAGGAAAAGGACTTAAATCCTTTCCCAGTCCGTCATTTCCAGAGTTGCTCAAACTAACGCCTTGGTCGTCCTAACAGGGAACGAGCTGCCGCCAACAAACTCGTCCGTCGCACAGAGAAGAAGCTGAAAGAGATCTTCATGCAGGTGGAAGATGAACGTCGACATGCAGATCAGTATAAAGAACAGGTAGGGGGAGAAGACGAGCAGGGTCACTACATCTGCCCTAGAAGTACTCACTTAGCAAGGACGCCGGGCCAGGATGAGCCCCGTGTTACCAGTTGACAGTGACATCGAATGTTTCAAATAGTATTTTCTTAAGCGTGTTCCAACAACCAAGGGCTGTTCCTCGTCCGCATCAGACGCTGGGGTGCTGGGGACACAGGTGATTCAGATGTGGCCCCTGCCCCTCAGGGCTCTCCCTCTGTCCCCGCCCCCCGAGGCCTGAGCCTTGCCACTGCAGACCCTGGGAGGGAAGGAGATTTCCCGGGCTCGGTCAGGCACCCGGCTCTCCCTACCGCCACCCCCAGGACTGAGCGCCACCGAGGGCAGCTCTGGACCTGCAAGGCGCTGGCCAGCGTCCGCACGGCGGTGTTCTCGTGGCCGCTCTTCCGGAGTGGCTTTGTACTTGAATCACAGCATAACATCCGAGACGGCCGTACTGAATGCAGGAACAAGACCAGCCGTCCCATCTCTGGGGCTAGAGACGGTCCACATGGTTGGCTCTTCTGTATTCTGCAGAACGGCCATTCCTTTCCGTCCTCCCCTAGGTCACTCGGGGAAGCTACCGAATGAATGGTGTCGTTTCTCCTACAGAAAACTCAAGGGTGAAAATAGGACTTGACCGTTAGGTCTCCTTTGGCAAAGTTTGCTTTGTAGACATTGGCTTTGCTGAGAACGGCAGGCTGATCAAAGGCCTTGGACCGGCCCCCCGTCGCGCGCGCGTGTAAATGCACTCGTCCGTATGTGCGTGTGCTCACGCAGCTGTCGGGGCCCTGAGCCGTTCCCCACGCTCAGGACGCGGCCGTGCCGAAACCCAATTCCCCAGTTTGGTGTGACCCGGCTCGTGTGACCCCCCCCAGATGGAGAAGGCCAACGCCAGGATGAAGCAGCTCAAGCGGCAGCTGGAGGAGGCCGAAGAGGAGGCCACACGTGCCAACGCGTCTCGGCGGAAGCTCCAGCGGGAACTGGACGATGCCACGGAGGCCAACGAGGGCCTGAGCCGCGAGGTCAGCACGCTCAAGAACCGGCTGAGGTGAGCGACCCTGGGGGCTGGGTGTCCGTTTACACCCAGAGCTTGTGAGAACAGCTGCGTTTGTCGGCTTAGCGTTTGGTCCCGAGGATGCCTCTGACTCCTGCAGGGCTCCCCGCTCACGCTCCTGAGTCGTGGTGCGCTCTCGCACTCAGGCTGCCCCACGGGCAGCGGTCCCTCAGAACAGAGGAACGGGCGGCCCGCCAGACACACGGCCGCCTGGCGTCTGTCCCTGTGCAGACGTCTGCAGTGCGCAGGTGCGGGCCCCGGTGCCCGCAGCCCTCCCCCGGCTCGTCCACACACTGGACCCGGGGCGCCCCAGGGAGAGGACGGAACAGGCGGGGCCGAAAGCTAGACTCTCCCCAGAACAGGTTAGCACGGGCGTCGGCGGCCCTTTGGCCACAGTGTGTGTCCCGCAAAGCCTCCATTACATAAGGATGAGCTGCCCCTCGGGGAGCAGGTGACCCCGGCCTCGGTCCAGCCCCCTGCCTGTTCCTGGGGCAGCTGCCGCAGCCGCATCGGACCGTCTTGGTCCTCTGAGGGCCCCCCGCTCGGGGTCCACCGGGTGCCGGCCAGGCAGGGCTGGAGGACGGGGACAGAGCCTTTCGGAATCATGCCCCCCAGCCGTGCCCCGCGGAAGGAGTGCAAGGGTGGTGTGCCCGGGCGGCCGAACGTTCCCGGCTTCACCCCCACGCATGCGCTCCCCCTTCTCCCCAGGCGGGGCGGCCCCATCAGCTTCTCGTCGAGCCGCTCTGGCCGGCGCCAGCTGCACCTCGAGGGGGCCTCCCTGGAGCTGTCAGACGACGACACGGAGAGCAAGACCAGCGATGTCAACGAGACGCAGCCGCCCCAGTCCGAGTAGCACCCCAGGAAGCGAAGCCCACGGGATCCCCCGGCCCCCCGCCCCGTCTAGGAAGTTGTTGGCAGCGCTGGGATTCCTTAGGCAAGATCAACCGTGTCTTACGGCTTTCCGGCCGGCCATACTGTACCCCACTTCAGATTTAACAACTGCTCCCCGTTTTCTATATATACACACACGAAACACACCTATTAAACAGAGTCTCCTCATTGCATCTATTTTCCATATATTCCTCGAGAGACCATTTTCTAACTCCTCACGTTAAGACGAGAACCATTTTTCAGACCAAGTCCAGAGCCTCGTTGCCCGTGGCTGGGTTACCGGGGCAGCCGCCCCACCGCTCTGCATGCTCTCTCCAGACAGGTAACTTCGTCCTGTGTTCGTGTGGCCCCCGACTCCTCAGCCACGTCGAGTCTCTTAGAACATTGTGGACCCTAAACTGCACTTATCTCCCCAATAACGATCAACACTATTTCAGTGAGCAAACTGTGAAAGGGGCTTCGGCAAGATGAGGAGGGGTGGGTGGCAGCGGGGGAAGCCACGTCCATATGGGGTTACCGTGCCCCTCTCCCTTGAGTTAGTTGGTGGTGTCCCCGCATCTCTTCCCGTGAACTGTCCTCGGCTGGTCTGTGCACAGAAGGGACAGCGGCCACAAGGCCGCCGCCGTTACGCGGACTCTGCACCCTCCGGTCTGGCTGAGCCTCGCGGGGGACGGAGGGGAGCCCTCCCTCTCTAGCCAGGCTCGCATGCTGACCTTGCAAATTCAGCCGCCGCTTTGAGCCCAAAATGGAAATCTTGGTTTTGTGTCCCAGACTTAGTCCAGGTTTGCCCGGGAGGCTGACGGAGCCCCCGGAACCAATACCATCTGCCTGAACGTTGACATGCCAGTGGGTGTGAGTCCCTGTTCCTTTGTCCCCCTCCCCTCGGACAGTGTCACAGTGAACATCTAGCATTCTGGTTTCGGTTGATAGGTGAGCAAACTGACATTACAGAAAGTGCCTTAGACACTGCAGTACTAAGACAACGTTAACTCTGACTTGCCTCTGTAACGATGTAACGTCTCCGTTCCGACTGTTCGTATCAGTACCTCTAGTCGAAGTGGTTTTACGGACGTTCGGTGACAACGAATCAGTGTTCATTAGACACCTTGATCCTCTGCAGCGTGCTTGAAAACACAAACCTTTGGGGTTAAAAGCTTTAACATCTGTTAGGAAGAATTTGTCATGTGGGTTGGAATCTTCAGTTTTCCCCCTTTATGAATTCTACTGGCTGTTGACCACCAGACACCTGACTGCAAATATCTTTTTTCTTGTATTCCCATATTTCTAGACAATGATTTTTGTAAGACAATAAATTTATTCATTATAGATATTTACGCCTGCTCTGTTTACTTGGAGGAAAAAGCACCCGTTGACAATAAACAGACCTCAATAAACAAGAATAATCACGTGAACATGGAATCTGTCTTCTCACCTTCTGTTCTCGGCCCACCTGTGACCTGGTTGGAGGCTGGGAACCCCCAGACTGAAAATGGGGACAGCCAGGCCCACGGTTTCGGAGGGTGCTGTGCTCCCAGAAACAGGCGGTTGACGGGCTAGCTCCCTGGGCCGTCTGGGCTCCAAGTCCTGCTCTCGCAGCGGCCTCAGCGTGTAGACGTGTGGGGAGGGGAAGGGCCGCTGGGGCTGGACACCCAACTGTGAATGGACAACGGCGCGATTCAGGGCAGCAAGACGGACCCTCCGGGAGGGTTCCGGTCACCAGTCAGCGCAGCTCGGGCCAGCCTGGCTCTGCCTGGCCAGGCTGCTTGGCCGCGGTGGGGATATGAAAACAAACAGGCACAAAATGCAGGATCGCGTTTCACGCACGTGTCCTCACCCTGGCATTCAGGTCCCCAAGGATCTGGAATTCAGAGGCTTTTCTCAAAAAAGTATGAATTCCTCCCTGTCGGCTGGTCTCACTGGTGTTAACGTCCACACTGTCCCCGACAGCTCAGCTGCCCCGTGCCAGCCTAACCGGGAGAACCCTACGTGGGCTGGTCGTGGTTCCTGATTCCACAAAGACGCTGATCAGAAAGAACCTTCCCTCACTCGACAAACCACTGCTTCATTGTCCAAGGAAAAGCAGTTCATAGAACGGCGGGGCGCTGGCAGCCCCAGGAAGAGGGTTTCCGGGAGCTGGACTCTGTGTCAGAGACTCAGAGGGGCCAGCTGGCATCCGCCCAGCAGCGCTGGGGCCCATCATCCGGAAGGGCTCCGGCCAGACAGGGAAGCCCTGTCCTCTGCTGAGATGAAGTGGGGACGCGGCGAGGGTGTGCTGGGGTTTTCACTCGCGGTCCACACTACACGCCCTGTCTGCCCCGCCACATCACAGGCGCCCCCTCGTCTAGGGCAGACGTGACGGAGGTGACTGGATTGGCTTGTGGGGATCACGCAGCTACTCCGAGCCAGGCTGGCTGGAGGGTCCACCTCTGAAACCCTGCCGTCGGAGAGACTGGAGCCCTGTCGCCGATCTGCCCACCCCTGGAAACCCCACCCCAGCTGAAGCGGGAGCCAGACGGCCAACCTGGGCTCCCCAGCAGGCCTCCGTCTGGCTCTGAGTCTCACCTGTGGCCCCTTCCTCCCAAAGCCGGTGTTGGCGGGGAAGAAAAGTGCTCACAGTTGTCGCGCTCCAGGGAACACCACGCCCTGTCCCGGTGGAACCTGACTACCTCCCCAAACCAAAAGCGATGCTGGAACAGGCCACGGGATGGAGCCTTTAGGAACGTGGAGAGGCGGGGCTGAGACCAGAGGGGAGTCCCTGCCCACACAGGCTTCCTCGTCACTCTGGAAGGGACAACATCTGCACTGGCAGCCTTCCCAAACGTTTCTGGGATGCTGTGTTCTGTGTTGGCTGCAAGGGCCAGGCGGGCCCTCCCTTCCGGGTGCAGCCGGCTGTCATTTGGGAATCTAGCCAATCATGCGACATGTCCCCTGTGATTCTTGTTGGAAATCGGCGATCAAACTCTCAATAAGGGTGCACTGACACGATGCCAGTCTTCAAAGCCAACATTACGGTGCCTGCGTACCGTCCGCAAAAAGTGGGACCATGTCCTTCCACCCTTTACCGAAACTAGAAATTCACGTCTGTTTCACTACGCCAGTGAGTTCTATTTTCTCAAAGTAGCCTAATGGCTCCGCCCCTGCTCACTGACATCCAGGAACCGCAGGTAACGATGTCATGTGACACAATCAGACCAGGACACACCAGGTCGGACCGGAACAGCCCACCACACACTCCCTCCCTCAAAGTACCACACCGCGCCGGCTCTAGCATGCCCGCGTTGGCACACGTGTGAAGTCTCACGCATCCCACAACTGCCATCAGTAGGGGCAACGGTGACATGGGTGTCATTGCCAGACTCCTCCCTGTAAGGTCAAGAGAGCCCAACATCAGATCCTACAGAATGAGTACCAGCAGCTTAGAAGAAGCTTCTGGAGCCAACAGTGGAAGACGGTTTTCAGAAGTGCTACGCCCCCAAGCGCTCACCATGGCACAGAAGACAGAGAGTTTGGGAAAACACAGACAACTCCAGGTCACAAACGCTCAGAGGGTCGAATCACGGTGTGAAGTTTTAGGAATCTCTCTCACATTTTAGTCTAAAGTCTAAAAAGGCTCTTTCAATAAATATAAGAAGTCTCAACGATAAGCGTTTCAGTAGTTCCGACTGGCACATTTCTCTTAATGGTTCACAAAATAAAGGTGAGTCTTGGAAGTGCAGGGTCTGAAATTCTATGGAATTTGGCGGGTACAGGGGTGGAGCCTGGGGGCACCCGGCTTTTTAACTTCCTCAAGGGTGACCGCTGGCCATCCAGCAGGCCCAAGAGCCCCTGCTCTATGCTGCTGGCTCGAATCTCCGGCTCTCTCGGCCCAGTCTTTGGGCCAACTTGGACAATGAAAGAAAATCAGTATCATTACTTCCATTTTAAAAAATGATTTTGGGGAAAAAATGAATTGGGGCAACTTTATAGAAAAATGTAGAGAACCCACAAACTATCTGCATCTTAATTTTTTTTTTTAATGAAGCTGTTCACCTGTGCCCACCATTTCCCGCTGGCCACGCCTATGCCCACGTATCCGCACGTCTGCACCCCTGCTTCACCACGGCTCTGTGGGGAAGTCATCCTGCCATTCCCCGGCCACGAGACATTCATGTTACTGCTCTCGAGATTCTTTTATTTGTTCTTACTACCACAGGCTATTTCACCAAAAGGAGAAAGAGAAGAGTTTTCGTAGCTTATCACATTGTTACGCTGACCAAAGGCTCCGAGAATAATCTAGTGACACCAATAACGTAAAAGTGAACCCAGTCCCCTCAGTTCTAGGTGATGGTGCAATTTGCTGATTTCTTCCTCCTAGCTAAAGCAGTCATCCTCTTTGAAATAAAAACCAGTGTTTCTTAAGTCCCTCGTCTACGTACAGGGCGCAGTGGGGCTCTGAGCTCATGCCGACCCCTCTCACCGGACCGTTAATCCAAGCACGTGCCGGGGAGCCCACTACGGCCCAGGCCTCCCACCTGCGAATCGCGATCCAGGCAGAACGGGGGCAGCAAACTGGACTCTTAGAAAAACACCCCCCACAGGCAAGTGACATGTCGGTTCAGTTTATATCTCGTTTCCCCCGGGGAAGGCTTCAGAGCGGACAGGAAGCCTTAACGTAACTCCTGTGGGTGTGGACGGACGGCTGAAGCCGGGCTCCGAATCGTAAGCACGCGTGGCTCAAACCCACGCGGTCCCCCCACACCAGCACTGGAGGCTGTGTTCTGTCTTCAAATTTGCCTCTTCGCACGCCCGTTACCTCATCAAGGAAATCCCTACATTGCTACTCAAGAGGACTGTTCTTCCTTAAAATTAAAAAAAGGCCTACTGTCTTCCCCCAGATCACACCTGTAACAGTCGTGGGACCAGTTTTCAGAGCTGATGCTCTACGTCACAGGAAAACGGTTTACAAAGACGCCTCCCGGCCCGGCCCCCGTGTTTCAGACAGACTCAAGTAACAGGCCTCCGTCTGTAAGGTCAAGCGAGCGCTCTCAATCCGCTTTGCAGGCGCGAGAGCTGCCCGCCGGCAAGTCAAGCTGGAACAAGGAAAAGGCTGCTCTGAGCATCTTCTCGAACCATCCCCCTTCCTGGCCTGGCTCCCACCGGGGCTCGCACAGCTGCTCACGGGGCCAGCCAGGCAGGACAGGGCCGTGGCTCTGCCCGGGACACCTCTCCTTCCCCAGGGGTGCCACTGTCCCCCGGGCTCCCGGGAGAGGCCAGCGGCGCCCTGGCACAGCTGAGAGAAGCAGAGGCAACGCAGGAGACAAAGGCCG
Source organism: Ursus americanus (assembly GCF_024610735.1). Classification (NCBI taxonomy): domain Eukaryota; kingdom Metazoa; phylum Chordata; class Mammalia; order Carnivora; family Ursidae; genus Ursus; species Ursus americanus. The sequence continues at coordinate 63,351,031 of NC_142140.1, read as the reverse complement.
ATGAAGCCTGTGCCCCTGGCGACAGAGGTCGCGCCGGCCCCAAAGCTCATCCTTCCCCAGGGTCCGAAACCAGCTCATCTCCCGAGGCAGCAAACAGAGGCCAGGCCAGCGAGGCCTCCGGTTTGGAAAAGCGGAGCATAAAGCAGAAAAAAAAAGCCCAAGCTCGTTTCCGATCCTGGCTCTTCCGTGAACTCGCCGGGTGAGCTCAGGCCAGGCGCTTATACTGTGGGCCCGCCTTCCCTTCCGTAAACGGGTGAGCCGGCTCTCCCCGCTCTCAGGCCCCCTGTATCCCGTCCTCCCTGAGACTCAACATCCCCCCTCCGGCTTCTGCTCTTGCCTGAGCAGGTTTCCGGCCACTCTGGGCTGAAAGGAAGTGGCACGCTGCCTCCTACCCTCCTGCAGGAAGACCTTTCGGGAGCACGGCGGGGGCAGGGGGGCAAGATGGAAACACTTGGAGGCAACAGGTGGTCCTTCAGCACCTGGAAGAGGAGCCCCTCCATGCAGAGGACAGCGGCATGGGGACCCCGCTCCGGGGAGGGCTCCTTCCTGAAGGTTTCAGCGAGAGCCAGGCTGACCTGGGCGTCAGGCAGCCCGGGGTGGGGGGAGGACCCACCAGAGGCAGGAGGCTGACCAGCAAACAGCCGGCGGGACTCACGCAGGCGGCCCGACGCTCCACGGGAGCGAGGACGAAGCAGCACCTGGAAGCGCACGATCCAAACGGAACGCTGCAGCGAGCCCAGAAGTCAACCAGCTGCCTCGGGGGCTCGTAATATGCCGGGGCCGCTGCAGCTACAAGACCCCAACACCTGCGGGTCTCTGCGCGAGGAGCCCGGGAAGGAGCCCGCCGCACGCCGCTGCCCCCGCGGGGGCCTGGCCCACACCGTCGCGGCCCACGACACGCGGGCTCCCGCAGCCAGGGCCCTGCCCCAGCCGACAGACACACGGCCTGCACGAGCCGACGCCAGGAGCGCAGGGCTGGGAAGGCACTGAGAAGTCACCGCGGAGCCAGGGCCGAGGACTCAGGGCCCGAACTGGCCCTCGCGTTACCTGCAGCAGCTCTGCCTCCGTCACAGACCGGCGCTCCCGTACGAACAGAGAGCACCGCCGGGCACCTACACCTCTGACCGAATCCAGTCCTTCCAGGCCTGGTGCGGAAGGCAAGTGGGAGTTGCTGCCCGTCCACGAGACTGGAATTTTCCCTGCAGCCGCTCGGCCGGCTGCGCAACCGGGCCCCGCACCGGCCGCCGCGAGTGTCTCTCGCACGGTCAGCTCACGACATAACCTCCAGGACAGCCAACAGAAGCGATTCCTGCCCACGTGGTAACAGAAGAAAATTTTGAAAACGTACCCTTATTGTTTCTCATTCGCTTACAAATTTGATTCACTTTTCATTTCCTTCTAGTTTTAAAACTACAGGCCGCGCTCTTTGCCCGCGCTCGTCACTAGAAGCAGCGTGCGGACCGCGACAGGCTCGCACGGGCCCCGCTTTACCCGTTCCTCGCGCCCAGTCCCTCTGTCTTTGCTACCACACGTCCGGTACCTCCCCTCACTTGCCACCACCACCCTGAGGGCGGAGGAGAGAAGCCCAGACCCAAGGAACGTCCAGGCCCGAGACACGGACGCGGGTCGTGAACGGCAGCGCAGCCGGACGACCCGCTCCCGGAGCCACAGCCCGGCAGCCGGCCTCCCCCGGCGGCCTGCTCCCTCCTCCCCCACCGCCCGCGGGGCCGGCCCGGACGGCGCAGCCACGAGCGGAAACCAGCCCCAGGAGTCAGCTCGAGGACGCCCGCGGGGGCACCCGACGCCTCCTCGAGAGGCCGCCGGGCTTGTCCCCGCGCCGGCCGTCGCCCGCTTCTCCCGTGTCGGAGCCCGAGGGCCCGCTCTGGACCCGGCTTTGGAACTCCGGGTCTTCTCTCTCGGGCCGCAGAAACCCAATAAAGCAACCTCGGTCCTTTGTTTTCTGTGAAATTTATTGTTTCCACATTAAAAGATTTTTTGAGGGGAAGTACTTTCTCGTTTTCTCTTTACCCACATGATGACCCCAGACGGCCGCCCGGAGTAGGACGCCCTCGGTCGTTAACATGCCGTATGAATTCCGAATAAATAAAAGCTACAAAGCCCAAGTTATGTACAAATATCTTAGGCAATAATGTTACAAACCTATGTACAATAAAACAAATGTAAACAGTCAATGCAGCATGAGAGGAATCAAAGGAGACACAGGACCCCACGTGCGGTCGGCCCGCCCCCGGAGCCGGCGCCCGCCAGCCCCCGACTCAGGCCACGCGACCCTAACACAGCGGGACAGGCCCCCGGAAGACAAACACAATGCTCTGAAAGATGTCACTTAACTGAAGGACCAGAAAGCTGGCAAGGAGGCTGCCCCGCCCCCCACCGGGAGCCACGCGGAGGACGGGGACACAGCACAGAGGCTCCGCGCTGCGTGCGCCCGGCCCCGGAGGCTCCTGTGATCTGGGGTTCACACGGGCATTTCGCTGCTCTGGGCGGCGAGTCTATGGAATGATAACTGTTAAAGTAAAACCAGAAAGTGCAGAAAACGTTCCCTAATTCAGTGACCTTCGTGACTGTGCCAGCAACAGGCCAAACTGTGGGGAGTGGAGCTGGGCGACACATGATCATGAGCACTGAAGATGCTTGGGTGGGAGCTTAGGAGGAGGGCACGGGTTGACCTGATCTGGGGGAAAACTTCTAGAAGGTCTGCAATGTCTTAAACACAACTAAGTCCTATCGGTACAGCAGGTGGGAGCTATGAGGCAGGTGCGATGAATGGGTACTTCCGCATCCAGTGACCAAGGAGTACACGTACGTATCACCTTGTGACCCACAAAAGTGCAATCATGTGAAACCAACGGCACCACGGCGAGAAGAGAAAATAGCCAGCATTGATATCGCGCAGAGTCCTGGGGCCGGGCAGGGCCCGGCAGCCGCCACCGCATGCAGCCTGCCCTCTGCCGGCCACGGGGAGGCAGACGCAGGGGCCCAGGCTGGGCCCAGGCACCGAGGGGTGAGGCGTGGGTGTCCTGGGCTGCTGGAGGAGGGCAGGAGCCCCCACCGGGAGGCCGGGCACTCACACACTGAGAGGCAGCATACCCGGTGCTGACGACGGGCGCGAGGAGCCCAGACCAGGAGGCGGCGGCGCTGGGTCAAAGCCGTTTACTGCCCTGTGGGGGTGACCAGAGCAGAGAGGGGAAGGGAGGGGAGAAAAGAGAGAGAGAGAGAGAGAGACGGTCATTTAAAGTCACTCGACACAACAAGAAATGCACTTGCTCTCTGTTAACTACCCCTCTTCCTGCCCAGGGCGGAATCCCAGCGGCCCCAGGAAGGGCGGCGCCTGGGAAGCAGAGACTGAGAAATCGGAGGACGGAGAGCAACGCGCTCACGTGCTCCCTTCCCCACGACTTCGTCCTGCCAGCCGCTGCCACCACAGCCCTGACTTCCCCCCAGAGCTGGTCTAAGTGTCTGCCGGTAGGGAACTAGCTCAAGAAATAGCGGTACGACTGAGCGATGAGGATTACACGGCCATTAAAAACACATTCCACAGAGTTCTTTAACAGCACGGGAAAATACTCAGAATGTAACGAATGCTAGGTCGTAAGAGCAGGTCACCAAACTGTATACGTTCAATGATGTGAAGGGAAAAAAAGTGGTATACGTTCCAGATTCTAAACTCCAACCTCTTCTGTGGACCTTACGTCTATGCAGCTAAAACTAAACTGTGGGGAGCTACACACACACCCACACACATATATGTATATAAAATCATATATGTTCTAGAAAGAAAATTTAACAATGGTTACTCTTCCTCCATCTGGGTAGTGGATAATTTTGTTTACTACTTTCCACTTTTTTATTGTTTTCCAAATCTCCTTACAACGTACACGAATATCTTCATAAAGGGGAGAAAAGTAACTCTGTTAAATTGTCTGGCAATATCGGTAGGGGTCTCTGCGGATGTGTGAGTGCCCTGCCCCGCCCCAACCCAGCCGGGGCCTGCGCCAGCCCAGCACCCAGGCGCAGGGATGCGAGCACCCGGCCCCGCCCCGCCCCGGCCCCGCCCCCGGCCCCGCCCCCGGGCCGCACAGCCACCAGAAGCAGCGAGAGAAGGAGCGCAAGTCCTGGAACCTCTCTCTCTCTCGGGAAGCCAGCCCAGCCCTTCCATACCAAAGCCCTTCCCAGGAAGATTTGTCCCGTAGCAATTTGGAGGTGCAGCCAACTGTGGGGGCTGCAGTGCACCATACGTGCCATCGCTGTCCCCCCACCTGCTCATCAGAGGGGCCCGGGACTTGAGGACAGGCTCAAGGAGAGAGGTTCTCTTAAAAAAGGCGGGGGGGGGGGGTGCCACACATTCGCTACAAAGGTACCGTTCCATACACTGAAGAAGTGTGATCTCAGAGAAGCAGGCACACAGAGACGAGGAACGATCCCTGACCCCTTTGAAGAAAGAGTTAACGTCCCAAGTAACTAACCTCCCGGTACAGTAGTTGAGCTGGAAAGCAAGCCGCCCACACACAGGCCAAGAGCAACAGGAGAGCCTCAGGAACGCCACTTCCTCCCTCAGTGATGTGCTCCAGGACCTTCCCTTTTCTTTCTGGGCCTCTCCACCACCCGTCCCCATCCTCCCACGGCTACCTGCACCCGTGCCTCTTCTCGGGGCCGGGCCCACAGCCCACGTGCCCCTGCAGCCTTCACAGCATCAGCCCATCTGCCATGTGTCTGGCTAGTTCCAGAACCTCAGCGAGAACCAGGCGGGCCTCACACACAGCCTCAGCTTCCAACATGCGAACATCACACTCCGGCCTCTCCGAGCATGGCGGCCGCAGGACAAGCCCCACCGGGCGCCAAGGACCACCTGGCCCCATCCCACAGGGACACGTGGAAGCCCCACGACAAGGGCCCCACGCGCAGGTTTTCGGGCTGGGATTCTTACAGTCTCAAACCACACAGACCATTTCAACAAAACAGCAAACTCATCCCTATTGTTCTGCTGAAGAAACCAAAGCAAGCAAAGTCCAGCCTGAGCTCACCCCCTGAACCTGTCAGTGGGCGCCCAGGCCACAGTCCCCCTTCCCAGGCTCCTCCTGGCCGGAGGACACCTGACGGCCCTCCGCGAGCAGCAACTCTCGTGCTCCCGACGCAGCTCAGCTCTCACGGGAAAAATAAGCAGTGGCAACCGGCAGAGAAAAGGAGAACAAGAAACTCGACGGGCCATTTCCCTGTGCGGACAGAAATGAGAATCCTTGACGTGAAGGCTGGATGCAGCACAGAGAGCATAACCTGCCAGGCTCGCACCTAGCACTGTCTTCTGAGGCGAGGAGTGGGACAGAAAAAGGCCAGAGGGAGAAGAAAGCGGACCCCACAGGTGGAAGCAGCGGTCTGGCGAGGTCCCTTCCCGCGATGGCAAAGCCGTGCCGTGGGGGCAGGGTTCCAAGAGGCGTACTCACCACTTGGGCTTCGGGAGCAGCAAAAGAGCCGCAGGGAAATGTCCCAGTGGACAACGCAGGACTGAATGGAGAGGGAACGCACAGGGACAGAGACAGATCTGGGAATCGTCTGTCCAAAAAAGGTTCCAGAAATGTCATGGTCTTACCACCAACATCTGGCTCAAGAGTGTGAAAAATAGCGAATCGAGCTCAGCACAGGGCCTCCGGTCAGCGGTGAAACAGCAGCAGCAGAAGCGGAGAGAGGGGAGGAGCTGGTCAGCAGGGCGAGAAGCCTATCGTGACAGAGCAGAGCACGCAGACCAAATCCGACGGCAGCAAGGGCCGGGGCACCCGAGTGCGGCCGCGGGCAGGAGAGAGACGCGCCAGAGCTGGCGTCGGAGTGGACTCGCTCCCGATCCACGGAGCCGACGCTCAGACAAGCACCAGCCAGCGATCCACGGAGCCGACGCTCAGACAAGCACCAGCCAGCGCTGCAGACGGAAATGCACCTCCCTGAAAGGGCAGATCACACGCACACACACACACACGCACACACACGTCTCCATCTCCTGTCCCGATGCACGCGGGGAATCCAAGAGTGAGCAGAGAGGGGAGAGTCCCCAGGCAGCAAGGCTCCATTACCACTGGTGCCCGCCTTGAGAAAACAGAAGACTCTGGTCAAAAGGAACTCAAGTCAAATGTGACCCCGGGGCCTGACAGCGACACGCGACCCCCACACCCAGACTCCCGGCGGCAGCAGCACGGCCACAGCGCCGACCCCACACCAGGAGCGCCGCCAGGCCTGCTGGCCACCACCGCCCAGGGACCACGGCCACGAGCTCCTTGAGCTCTGCGCAGCTGAACCAGTACTAAGGGGCCGGAGTCGGGTCAGGCCGGAACTGCCGCGCTCACGCCCGGGCTGTAAGTTGGTTAAAGCGGAGTCAGCCCCATGCAGTTAGTAAAACCAGCGTGTTACTGCACTCCCACCACACACCCAGATGGAGAAAGGAGGAAAAGAGCACAGCAAACAAATTCAGTTACCCATGAACAACGTGGGAAATATGACTTTTTCTTGCCTAATAAAAAAAAAGGAAAAAACATTAAACAGTAATACAAGTACTATTTTCACAGCGTGCCCTACAATTGGTCTACGCCCACCTACACACAGCCCCAGTGAGATCACACTCGCTTACAAAATCGGGGCAAGTGATACTTAAGAGGCTGAATGAAAACGATGGAGAAAACAGACCGTTTTTGAGCCAAGTCAAGTGAGCGTACTACACGTGAGGTTCAGATGAGGGACACGAAGGGCTGTCAGTAGTTGGAGGACACAGAGCAAGGCCAGGCAGGAGGTCCAGAGAGCCACATTCTAGAACCTAGCAGAAGCCATCACAGACTAGATAAAACCCTGTTTCCAGGAAGCCCTCAAACCACCAGAACTTACAGAATATTTTCGAACCACATGCGCTCCCCTAATGAGAAGGTGTGTCGTCTGGTTTCATGCGGGCAGGCCTCACGGCATCACAGGACCTCGCGGGCGGGGCGGGCGCATGCGCGTTCGCCCGCACCTCCTCTGCTGAGCCCCCCCGCCCCGCAGGTCTCTGGGAGTGCCGGGGAGACACAGGGCCGGTGCCGCGCACACACTCCTCAGTGGGAGGAGGGCAGGCAAGCTCGAGCTGAAGGCTTTTGAAAATGGAGTTTTCTCCCACGCTACCACTCCAAGCTCCCCACTTGCACACTTCTGTACGAAATGGCATTTTTGAACTGCCAGACTCCACAATGGAGCTGGGGGTGGGGACGCGTCCCCCCTTCCTGTCGCGGCTGGTACACACCATCATGACTTTGTCTAGTCAGCAGGCCAGCAGGAGGAAAGGCCAGGGTTCAAAGCCAGGCGGGGCAGAAGGAAGCCAGGACCAGAGCAAAGCAGCGAGGAGGTACAAACAGCGGAAGCACAGTTAGCTCCAGGAATACGGCAACGGGACACACGTGGTTCAAGAAGCAGGTTAATACTGGAGTGTGGACGTACAATCCGTTGAGTGTATCGACTAAACACTGAGGCCAGCCCACAAAAGCACGGTTAATCCGTAACGGAAACAGTACAGTTAAAAATTTGTACTACTCAGAGCAAAACTAAGTATCGTCTGTAACTGTCTCTCTCGGGAAGCACGTCTCCAGGTTCGGTTCAGGAAATAAAGCCTGCACGTGCATCCAGAATGTTCCTCAGGGGACAGGGGCTCCATGACAGAGCCCAAACTCCTGGTTCCGGGTGACCCTGCATCGTCTCCAGCTCCCTGAGACGGGGGTCCCTCTGTGGGCCAGCAGCGCCCCGGTGCCGCGTGCCCGGGCCACGTGGAAGCCAGGAGCAGTGAGCCCGCACAGACGGCGACCCCTCCTTCATCTGACTGTTCTGAGACTCCCTGCGTCAGAGGCATCGCCCCAAACCACCCGTTTCTGGTTCCTGCCCGTTCTCGCGTCACAGGGCATCTGAGGCAAGAAACAGGATTCCAGACAAAGACCCATGACTGTTCTACTGGAGCTTAATTACACGCTAGACAAAATACTTGTACTGTTTTCAACGCTCGTGAAGACTACCCTCAAAACTTTCCCTGTATTACTTGGGAGAAACGGCAACTTCCGTGTGAAATATCTGTGTACTCCACTCACCGTTACAGTATAAAATGGGTGCTCCTCAAGGTTGCCCGAAACTCCTAACCCTGAGGACAGTTAATTTTATACTTACTCCCCCTGAGGAACCCCAGTGGTTAGAATGAAGTTCTGATCTATATATTGCTACTTTCGAATGTGCTCCTTAATGGAACAGGTACCCTTCGGGTAGGAGTCCCTTCAGGGAGAGAGAGAAACCAGAACACTCTAATCCACAGGGGCGACAAAAAGAGGCTTTCCAGAGCGGTCTGTGTGCCGAGTCCTCCAGAACGGGCCACCGTTACTGAAGAAAGCAGAAAATACAAGCTCTTTTAAGAAACTGTGAACGTCTCTGGACTTTATCTGTCCTGTTTTCATAGAACAAGAACAAACGGGCTCTCCAGCTCCAAAGAGCGACGGGAGCAAGGGAGCAGGTGGCCCGATGCCGTTCCGACAGCAGCTACCTGACGGGACCCGGTCCGCACAGCCCGACCACCGGAGCCGACCGGCTGGTAGCTAAGTGAAGGCACAGCCAGTGGAAGCACGACCACGCAGTGGTGTTTTTGACCTGAGGGAGAACACCGTGCACTGACAGGGAGGGATACTGGCCCCACTAGTCACGATGGGGGGCGGGAGCGGGGAGCGGGTTGCAGAGCCGTATTTAAAGTCTAATGCCATTAAATTTACAAGCGTATAGCAGATGCATAAAAGTATGATTTTACATGCCTAAGAGTAAGTGGAAGGATGCAAAAATAGTGTGAAAACAGAAAACACCTACTCTCTCCTTACACACCTCTGCACCAACTGAAACGGTTTTGCATTAAGGACGTACCACTATTTCAGTCTTATGCCACTTTTTTAAAAACTGTCAATTCCCCAAAATACATCTTCACGTCATACAAAATGTGTGTCCCCTAAACTGTATTCGATCCAGTGGTTTCATACTTTTCTAAAATCTTCAGACAACAGGGTTCTTGCAGAGTCTGCACATACACGACCACGGTGCTCTCTTCTACCCTTACCGACTATCGGCCAAGAAAATCCACCAGCCTTTAAGCGCCTGGAGAACAAGAACTGTTACCAGTCGTCTTTAATTCCCAGAGCCTAGGCACTGCTCCCTTGCAAGAGTCTGCTTCCCAAGACACAAGCGTCAGAGTTCTCGGGGCAACAGACTCCACGGGGACCAGAAGACAACGACAGACTTATGTCCCCTAAGACCTGAATGATACTGCTTCAGGGAGGTTCACCAAACCGAGTTTAGCTTTTCAAAGTTCAATAAGCTCACTGAATAACATGCGACTTTACTACTCAAAAAAAAAATCACTTAAAAAGTCCAAGACTTACCCTTTGTCAAAGAAAGACGTATGTCCCGGTCGAGAGAGCTTTGCACTGCTGCTATTCATCCCCCCACAGTTCACATTCCCTGAAATATAGGATTTTCGTGATGCTTGGTCCTTTGCAAAATTCCTGCAAGCTGCTAGTTTGGATTCTAAAGCCTACGGAAAGAAGGAGGAATGATTGGCTTGTCAAAACAGTAGCTGTACATAAAAATCTGCATTTCAAACCATTTCTATTTCAAGACTAAAATTACACTCTCTTTGTTGATAACGGTAGCCATTCAAGCCACAGTCACCTCTCTGACAGAAAGAGGGAACGTTTACGCTGACCCCTAATGACCTCAGAATGATGCAGTTATTCCTCTCGGTATTACTGACGGATACAGACATACTCCTGACCTTACAACTAAGAAAACTGAGGCAAAGTAGGCAGATCCCAGGTCTCCTGACCCATCCGTGTTCCCTCCTGAGGGGGGGGACTATTGGAGAGTCATTAATTTCCTTATTCAAGACATCCGTCCATCCACACACTTGCCGAATGTGATCACAGAGCAGACACAAGCTGGTCTGAGGCCTCGGAGGGACAGACGCAAGGGCAAGTACTGGGTCCGGCACCAGGGGAAAGAGTGTGGTAGAAGATTCCAGAGCCGGAGGGTAGCAGACGGCAAGGCTGGGAAGGATGAGATCAGGAATTCAAGGACAGAGCTCTGAACAAATCAACCCTGGAAGGGTGGGCAGATGAAGACCCAACCAGATGACAAAGAGGAATGAGCGGGAAGGCAGGAAGCAGACCTGACACAGCATCAGAGAAGCAAAGGGAGGAAAGAGCTAAAAAAATTTAAAAAAACCCAGTGTTGAATGTTCCAAGGAAAAGCAGGGCAGAATAGCATCCGTCGGGTTGGGCAGCCGAGGCTCATCGGCGAGCAATTCTGGCGGAGCGAGCGGGGAGGAGAGTCAGACCAGGGTGTGCGGGGAGCGGGTGCGCGGTCAAAAACGCTAACAATAAATGGAGACACGCTTTCAGAAAGCTCGGCTGGGAAAGGGAGACAGAAGGAGGGTGACAGCCAAAGACAGACGTGGGGTTAAAGAGTAGCTGCTTTTACTTTTGCTTTTTAAGATTAAAAGCCTGTAGAATACGTGATACACAAATGTCACATAGGAAGTGTGTGTCTGAAACCTAACGGGTAATCCATAAAGATTACGTACAAATACTAAAATACAGTAAGAGGCTGAGAACACAGGAGACCTCGGCGAGAGGGCTGGAAGGGATGGGATCCGAGGCCCAGAGGGACAAAATTAGCCGTGGGCAGTAACGTGGCGCTTGGCCCACTGAGATAAAGAGGAAGAATGGCTACGAGCAGGGGTGATATTAGGAGAGTAGCAACAGAGGTCAGAGAAGAGAACGGACAGTGGGAATCAGATGGCCTTGCTTTCTCAGTGGAGGAGGGTGCAGGGGTGGGGCTGGAGCCTCCAGTTCAAGTCCGTGGACAAAGGAGGACAAAGAGGTAGAAAGGGAGACACTCCGAAGAGCACGCGGGGGCTGGCAGATAACCGCAGACCCAGAGTCCCGATGACATCTTGGAAGGCGGACGGTCAGCCGGATGGACAAACCGCGCGAGGACTCCCAAGGTCACCTTTCCGCACCACTTCTAAATAAATTACGTAACATCATATGCAAAACAAACAGGGACCAGAGAACGGGGGACGTGAAGCCCAGGAACAGGCAGGAGTAACCCGGGGAGAGAAATGGGGCCGTGCGCCAGCCTGCAAGCCCCTCAGAGCGCCCGGCAGAGAGGGCGCCGAGTGAGAAGCCGCAGACACAAGATGCAGCCAAGAAAGGATAGGTTTCTTCTACCCACAAGAAAAAGAAAGTAAATAAAAACGCCAGGAAAAGGAAAAAGCATACAAGTCAGCTCTGACAAAAAAATGAAGACACTTGGTATGATTTTGAGTAAATAAAAAAAAAAAAAAATGCCTGAAACATCTGCTGAGTGGCAGAGAGAAAGCAACCCAGGAGCCCGCTCCTCCTCTGATTCTGCAGACTACAGTCCACACATGGGCAGAACACTGGAGAAGCTGCTAATTTTCAATTTTCAGAACCAACTAATAGGAGAGTTCAAGATGGGACAGAAAGAAAGACACACACATAAAACAGGGAGCTGAGATACAGTCTAATAAATCCAGAAACAGAGGCTTAAGCATGCCATTTAAAGTTTTAAAATTACCAAAAGAACAAAAAATTAAAAAGTGGGAAGTGGCAGTTAAATTTGTCATCTTTTTGCTTAAAGTTGGTAAGTCGAGGCATCAAAAAATCAGCACGTTATTTTGAGCTATGGAGCCAAACACCACCACTCTTACAACAATCAGGATTTTTAAAAAGTTATGTTAGGAGGGAAAATTACTCTATGGACTGTGTGAAACAATTTGTGCACATCGCTTTTTATAGCAATGTTAAAATGCAGATTTAGAATTAATCTGATGGTCAAAAAATAATTTTATGAGCCAGAAAAGGCCTCCCATTTCTCCGTTACGTAAAGTACAATGCAGTTTCTGCTTTTGTCAGAAAATGTCTCTCACAAACAAGTGAAGGGGTGACGGACAGTGGGCAGTTTCAAGGGTAGAATACTGAAAAGAGAGGTAAAAGGGGCCCAGGGAAGCAGGAAAGGGAACCCACGCCCGAGACGCTGACTTCTCAGAGGCGTCAATCCACACCGTTATCTAACTGCTTCCCGCGATCCAGATTCAGGGGAGAGCTGCGACTGCTGCACTGAGCCAGACTGCAGGTCTCCTCCACGGCCTAAAAGCCACGAGGCAGCAGTGACAGAAGAAGCCATCTGTGGGATCACCGGTGAGCAGGAAAGAAACGAAAGCAAGAGACGGCTCTCACTCAGTTCAGCCCAAGAGCCCTGCTGTTGGTGAGGTCAAAGAGCAGGTATTCTACAGAGCGAAACACTGAATACGCAGACAGACAAGGGTAAGATTTCAAAAGCCAATGTTCCGGAAGCCAAGGTTAGAGCCAAGGAGACAGCACAGAAGCTGAAGTGGCCAAGGAGCAGGGAGACGGGTGGGACTAAGACCACAAAGTCCCGTCTGAGGGCCAGTGCTGACGTCCTCCGGGGAGAAAGCTCAGGGGGAGGCCACAGGGAGGGCGGACCACGGCAAGAACAGGATCCAAGAGTGGTATAAAACACACAGCAGGCCCGAGAACAGTTATCTCAGGAAAAGACGGAGGAGTCATGATGTAGAAACGGCCAAAGGGAAACCGAGGAATGCCCAGGGGGATCTCCAGAGCGCAGCGCACAGGGCCTTCTGCAGAGGCCCCAGCGAGCCCGAGCCCTGGCGTGTTTATCTGGAGCCGTCTCGGCTGATCACTGTCTCATCACAGCCTGTACCACAGAAGGAACCCTTTCCCCTTCTCTCGCTCCAAATTCAGAAATCAACACTGTGGCAGTTAAGTATCTAGGGCTAAATAACTGACTACTTACCCCTACTTTCCGTAAGAGATCCCCCACGATGTTGAGTGCCGATATCCTCGCGGAGGGAGTTAGCGGACTGGCACCAAAACCGTTTGGTATTGCTAGAGAGAAAGAAAAGGTGAGTGATGACACTTGCAGGTGTCTTTCCCTTTTGTTGCCGGGTGTCACTGAGCGGCATACGCTCGATGACAAATCAGTTCAGTATCCAGACTAGGGATGGAAGCTATCAAGTGGAGACACCATAAATACACTGAACTGTCTCCTTCCACTGATGGATATTGAGACTAGATCCAATTTTACATCACGAATGATGCTAAAAGGACACGTATCCTTAAAACATCTAGACAAGAATTTCCAGAGAAGGGGCGCCTGGGTGGCACAGCGGTTAGGCACCTGCCTTCGGCTCAGGGCGTGATCCCGGCGTTCTGGGATCGAGCCCCACATCAGGCTCCTCCGCTATGAGCCTACTTCTTCCTCTCCCACTCCTCCTGCTTGTGTTCCCTCTCTCGCTGGCTGTCTCTATCTCTGTCAAATAAATAAATAAAATCTTTAAAAAAAAAAAAAAAAAGAATTTCCAGAGAAGAGAGTCCTCAAAATAGAACTGCCGGGTCAGAGGACAGGCCCCTTTTTTCACCTTAAGAGATCCTGCCAAAATGCTCTCCGAAAACGTTGTGCCAATGTCAGCAATCTGTGTGGCTACGGCCTTAATAATATTAGACGTTATCTTTTTTTTTTTTTTTGGTCAATTTAATAGTCATTTTGTTTTCTCTTTTGTTTCCTGAATAACTAGACATTTGAGCCTCTTCTGGACATCATGTTTATCCTCCGCACTTTGTCTACTGGCTTGTCTTTCCTTTAATCAATGGGCAAGGGCACTAAACACCACAGATATTCGCCCTTTCTCTCCTCAATCTTGTATTTCACGGTGTGGCATCTATCTTTCAAACTTCCTGCTTTGGTGGGGAAGTTTTGGCTTCCTCACCTCAGTGTTATAAAAATGTTGCTCACATCTCCTCCTGATGTTTTCCTTTTCTTTTTTTTACATTTAGATCATTTAATTCATCAAATATCTTAATTTTTTTCATCCAAATGGATAGCCAGTTGTCCTAATACCATGCCGTGAAGACTCGTCTCATCTGAAACGGCACTTTACATATTCTGAATTCCCTATATATTTTAGTTCCATTAAATTCCTAGTCTGTTCCACCAGAAATATGTTGGTTTCATTATTACAATGTTAAAATGCTATGGTAGGGGCGCCTGGGTGGCACAGTGGTTAAGCATCTGCCTTCAGCTCAGGGCATGATCCCGGCCTTATGGGATCGAGCCCCACATCAGGCTCCTCTGCTATGAGCCTGCTTCTTCCTCTCCCACTCCCCCTGCTTGTGTTCCCTCTCTCGCTGGCTGTCTCTATCTCTGTCGGATAAATAAATAAAATCTTTAAAATAAATAAATAAATAAACAAATAAATAAATAAATAAATAAATAAAATGCTATGGTATCCTGAAGGAGAAATCTTATTACTAATTCGAACTTTTCTTGCCACGTTTATTCTTCAGAGTAACTTTAAAAATCAACTTGCCAACTTAAAAAACCCTGTTGATTTTTTTTAGGAATTTAAACTGCTGACTGATTTGGGGACAGCGGCTACTGCCACAGGCTTCCCGTTCAGAATCGCAGTTGTCCGGGGTGACAGTCACAACTTCTTGCACGCCCCTCAGCAAAGGTTTCAGTCAGGCACATTTCTTCAATTGATTTTTGAGGTGATATACACGATGGTTAAGAGCTCTTGAGCAAGACGCAAAGCCGTCTCTGCTGTTCTGACGCTGTGTGAGCTCTAGTCGGGGGCCCGTATGTGGTGCTGGTAACGGCACTTAGAAAATCGTTGTCAAGTTGAAATTAGTTCAGGCACTTTCTAAATACCTAGCACATAGTAAGTGCTCACGAAATGTTAGCTGCTACTCTTTTATCTGCTTCCTACAGAGTGCTAATCAATACGTAAATGCTTGGCTCCTGCTGCTCGTCGCGGTCCTTGGCCTTCAGACCATCACCTCACTGAAGGCAGGGACTTCGCCTCATTCCCCAGGAGACTCCCGGCAGCCAGCAGGATGCGCGGCGTACAACAGGCGCGCGACAGGATATAAATAAACTGCTTCGCTTTTCTCAGCAGGGACTTCCAGATCTCGCTTTCCCTTATTCTCAAATTATGAAATCTGGGCTTTTATGGTAAGCTGTCTTAAATGCTTTTTGGAAACAGGCACTGTTATCAATAAAATGCAATTAGCGACAGACCACTTCGCAGAGCTCAGCCCTCTCCATCTCGCACTGGTTTCTCTCATCTCCTGCTTCTCGTCAGGCCTGTGCTGACTTCTCCGTCACGCCACTGCTGTGAGCCAGGTCGCAGCGGCTTTCAGGTTAGTGAAAGTTCATGCCATCAGGTCCAGGCCAGAAATGTGTCTACCTGGACAGATATTCCTGCCTCGGGGTTGACACAGCTTAATCCTGTGGCAGAGAAAGCAAGCTCTGTGTCCCACTGACCTCACCCGGCTCACCGCAGCCAAGTCCCTGAATTAAAACCCTAATGAGCTATTACAGGACGTGCACCTCTCTGGGTATTAACCTCGACTGAAGCTCCAGACTATTCGGATTCGTGCTCAACTAACGGATTTTCAGAGCTTAGCTGCAGAATTCTAATTAGTACCTAAAAGCAAACCTTTGTTAATTCTCGAATGTTGGTAATTCTGAGATGCTCAAATGCCCAGGTAGCCATTCTGAAACATGGACAGTGAGGGTTCCGGACGAGCGCTGCCATCTACACCCCGGCCTGTTCTAGGGCCTCAGCAGTGAACCCAGCACGAGTACAGAGAACAACACCTATGACTATCTGGCATTTTCATACTTCCTACCAAATTCACCTTATACCGAGGTGAAGGTAGGACGAGTTCTCTATTCAAGGGCTACTGAGCACCTGAAATTTGGCTAATGCAACTGAGACACTGAATTTTAAATTTTAACTCACATTAATAAAAATGTCAACAGGCACCCGTGGTTAGTGGCTACGGGACTGGGTGGCACAGACTCGGAACGCTTCCTTCACTAACTGCCCAGAGAGAAAGCCTTCTCCTATCACTCTGGAAGATAAAATCCTTTCTTTAAAAAAGACAGGGGAAGAAAGAGCTTCATTTTGGGAAGAAAAAAGTATGGAGGAGTGGGAGTTGCTGAACTGTCTATAAGCTGTAAAAAACTAAACAAATCCAAATAAAGAGCTTTGGGTTCTGTTCCAAGCTTTTATGCAGTGGCCGCTAAGCACTTTTTCGGCTTATCTGGATTAAAAAAAAAACAAAAAAAAAAACCAACAACAAAAAAAAACACCTCTGCTGATGGCAACAGAACATTCTCTAAGTACTAGTTATCGGTGACTCCAAATGTCACCTCTGAAAACGGCAGCCCTGGGGGCGTGTAAGAGAAGGGCCGCGTCCACCGGAGCCAGTCTTACACGAGTCTCACTGGCAGCTCGACCAGTCTCGGTACCGTGGGCGTGTGAAGGCGTCTAGTCCTCCGGGATCGGTTCAGTGGCAAAAGAAATAAACCGTGTTTACAGATGACCCCCAAAGGCGGGTGCAACAAGGAGGTGCGTGCAAACGCAAACGAGCACACGTGGTGGAGAGTCGGGGTTAGCAGCAGTCGGCGTTCAGGGGTAAGACGGCAGACGGGCCACTCTCTTCTTTTTCAATTTTCTGGCCTGAGCGTGGATTACTGCCAGCATCAAAAGATCGACTTTGCCTGAAAACCTTTAACTTTTTAACATCTCAACGGACTGAGCCGCTCATCTTACACGTGGCCACCGTCGCCCCGCTCCCCGTGCAACCTCTTCTTGCGCCTCACAGAGCGCGTGAGCTCACGGCCGTCCAAGCCGAAGCCACTGCTACACGCGCCTCGCTCTGCTTCCCCAGCGAACCCTCCCCGGCTGCATTGTCTCCCGCAGGCTCAGAAAGAAAAGTCGTCGCAAACCTTTCGGTGAAGGAAAACTGTTCTCCGTGCCCTTGCCAACAGGAGTGGCCGGCAAAGAAAGTGAGGCCTGGACCGCCGAGTCCATCTTTTCACAATCGAGGGTGGGAGAACTGGGGGCCGACTTTCTGGTTACTTCCTGTTGTCTTTCCCGAACTGCCAGTTCTTGTCTTAAGTCTGCAAAATGGGGCACAGGCAATAAAACTCACCAGAGGAAGCAAATCCATGCGGCCAAGTCACCTGTGAAACGCCATAAAGCCATTCTTCCTAAGTGACGATTTCTCGAAAACGGTTTCCCATGTAACACTTTTTATTTTTCGGGGTATATAAATGACAACCCTATTGTCTAAATGGTCTTTGAGAATAATTTAAAAATGCAAGGACTGACATAAATGCTCTTACCTAAGAGAACAGCTAACTATGCTCACACGTGTAAAAAAAAAAAAAAGGAGGGGGGGGCGAATTCCAAAGAAGAACTCGCAGTGAGCCTGACACAAAAATAAATACTTTTCAACTCATTTGCTTTTATTTTGAAATAATGTACTTTGGGGATTACTGCAAAATCAATGAAGTACATTTTTGTAATTTTAAATGTATTTTTAATTATCAAAATGCACTATTTTGTTTTAGAAAGGAAGTAATTCAAAATAGTTGTAATTTTTTTCTTGCTTTCAAATACCGAATTTTTAAGCCAAAATTAACATTTTCTTTTCCAGTTACACAACCGACCTACAGAACGCGTTTAAAAAGGATACAAAGTTATCCCACCTCTGGGTATGTATCCAACGTCTACCCACGGGTAATGAATAAAGAAAATGAGGTACGTGCACATAGGTGATCTTACTCGGCCTTAAACAGGAAGGACACTCTGACATCTGCTACCACATGGATGAACTCCAGGACATTACACTAAGTGAAAATCAGCCCGTCACAGAAGGACAGATACTGTACGACCCCACGTTCATGAGGTTCCTAGAGTTGTCAGATTCATAGACACAGAAAGGACAATGGTGTTTCCAGGGGCTGGGGGAGGGGTGGGGAGTTAGACCGCTGTATACATATTATGCATATAGTGATTATATACTTTCCTTTAAAATTCTTCCCAGAGCGCCTGGGTGGCTCCATTGGTTAAGCGTCTGCCTTCAGCTCAGGTCATGATCCCAGGGTTCTGGGATCGAGCCCCGCCATCAGGCTCCCTGCCCTGTAGGGAGCCTACTTCTCCCTCTCCCTCTCCCTCTGCCTGCTGCTCCCCCCTGCTTACACTCTCAAATAAAATCTTAGAAATAAAAATAAAAAATTCTTCTTCCCTCTTTTTTAGTACGTGATAGAATGCAGAATATCATAAAGAAGAAAATAGTCCCTACTTTATAACGCGTGCACATCTGCAGTGTCACTATATGCCTAATACAAAATTATTTACATGAAACCAAACAGGAAAAAACCTAAAGAAGCCAAGCAGGACCCACGCAGTGGTAGCAGAGTTAAGGTTTTGGAAAACAGACCAGGGTCTGAATACCAACTGAAAAGTTTTTTAAGAATTTTTTTTTTTTTTTTTTCTAATCTGAGAGAGAGAGCACGAGCGGGGGGGGGGGGGGGGAGGAGCAGAAGGAGAGAGAGAAATAGACTCCCTCTGAGCAGGGAGCCCAATGCGGGGGTCGATCCCAGGACCCCAAGATCATGACCTGAGCCGAAGGCAGATGCTTAACCAACTGAACTACCCAGGCACCCCCCAACTGAAAAGTTCTAAGACTTTGGACAAAACTCAAACTCTCCATGCCTCAGTTTTCTGACCTATAAAATGGGGATAATACTACCTACCTCTTACACCGCAGGCATTAAGAAACTAAAGGAACTTAGTGCAGTGCCTGACAAAAGCATATAAATGTACACAGCTTAAAAGCGGATCCTGAAGCTAGCTTAGAACTCGGGCTTGGGGATAGTAAGGTGAAGGATAAACTTTCAGTTTTCAGTTTTACCTCTTGCTTCATCCTTTAACCGTTGGACGGACACCAACAAAGATTCCTTTTCATCAAGTTCGCTTTCTAAAAATGCATTGCGTTCAATGGCCTGATTTAGCCTTTGTTCAAAGTCTTCCAGTGAAACTATTGTTGCCCTAAAAATAAAAAAAGAAAAAAATAAATTGAGAGTCCATGAATTAAATAAGTAGCATGCAAATAGCCAATACGAAGGGAAACTGTTGGTCTACCTCATGGCATTTCCTGACCTAGAAAGCCTGGCTCAGCTGAAAGAGAATGATCCCAGTCCCTTCTGAGCTCTGGTGGCGTTTAGTATCTCTGCTATTAGTTCTGGCCATTCAATACATTCTCTTAAATTCCCACCAAAATTCATTACAGTTCCTTAAGAGGAAGGCCATTTACTACACATTATATCTCCCCACTGGATTTTAAACAGAGAACAATCAAGATTAGAAAACTTTACAATTTTAGAGTACATTAAGAATTAAGAATTTGTTTAAAACACCAAGCCCCAGGTCCCTACCAACTCCTCTTTCTGCATTCTCATCTTACTCATGTATTCAACAAACGGTTAACATGCACCTACTACGGGCCCCCCCGCCCACTGTGTGCTACCTGCTAGAGAAATAACGCTCCCTAACCTCAAGCTAGAACTCTTAATGCCCTGGCCAATGTTATCAAGTCCTATCAACTGTCGAAATGTCACTCAACCCCATCTGTTCTCCTCCAACCTCCTGCCCTGGTTTAATTCTTTATCCATCGCCTGCTTCACTCCTAAATGGTCCTCCTCCCTACTTCCAATCCCTCAGGATTATCCTTTCAAACCAAAATCTGATGTTACTCCTTCATTTAAAAAATCCTTAAAGAGCCCCTCATTGCCTCCGGAATGGCTTTCAAAGAGAGCGCGCAAGGTTCTCCCCAACCGGCCCGCCCACCTTCCAGGCTCAACCTGTTCAGCCACTCTCTCCGCACTTCAGTCAAAGTGAAAGAGTCCTGCCGGCCAAGCCTCCCTGCCTTCACATTCCCTCCTCACCTGGCTGGCTTCGTCCCTCCTTGCAGACTCAGCAGAACGCCAGCGAACTTCCCCCATTCCCCCAGGGCACTCTAGCTGCTCCCACCGCAACGCCCCGAGCGCGGGTACACTCTCTTCACCAGCGCATTTCTGGTGTGAAATGTCCACACCTGTCACACCCAAGGTATCCTCAACTCTAGCATCGAGTCAGGCACTGAAGAGTCACTCACACATTAATCATAGTAAAATACTAGGAATTCAGTTCGGAATGGTTAAGAAACAACGAATTATAATCACAGTGAAGCTTAGCAACAGTAACGGGGAGCCGCTCTAGGCCGCACCGCACAACCGTGAGGGAGGCAGTGTTCTGGGAAAATCCACTGGTTTGTGTTAAAGCTGAAGAGGATGAAGAGGAGTAGGGCTGTAAAGATGGACTGGGGAGGAAGAAACTGCAGACTGCAGGTAGGAGACTCGGGGCCCACGACAAGCGTGGGAGGACTGAGAGCACGGAGGGAAAGACAGAGGACTGGAGGACACCGGCTTGAGAGAAAAACCAATAGGAGCAACCACAGGACCCGAAGGGGAGGAAAAGGACAGAGGGGAAGAAAAATCTGGAAGGGTTTGATCTGGGGAGATAAGGATCTGGGGTTAGTGTCCATGTGATGAGTTACAAGGGGGCGTGAAACCCCAAAAGGAGATGCCGTGGGACCAAGATCCGGGCGACAGGCCGAGCCTGCACAGCCGGATTTTCCGCACTGCTGGCCAGCGGCGGCTACTCCAGCAAAGACGCACCCCTCGTTTACCTCTTGGCGCGCTCCAGGTCGTCGTTGGCCTGCTCCAGCTCTCTCACGTACTTGTGCAGCTGCTCCTTGATGGCCCGAGTCTGACTCAGGTCATCTTCCAGCACCGACACCTGCTTGTAGCTCTGTGCGTACTGCTGCTCTAGCTTCTCCTGAACGCGTGCGCACGGGAAGGGGAGCGTGTTGTGAATACACAGTTCTCCTTAATAAAGGAAGTAACCCAAGAAATGGGGGGTCCCCAAGGAATTCCCCCACCATCTGAGCTGATGGGAGTAGTAGCAGCCCTCTCCTCCTTATGATATAAACACACACACACACGCTCATTCCAAGTACCGTAACTCATAAATTTACAGAGTCAACCACTCTCCACTCAGAAAGAAATCTAATAATCCTCTCTCTGAAAAGAACTAAAACAGCGAAACCATTGCCTCCAAAACCCCACATGTGGTGGAGGAGCTCTGGGTTCTCAGGCTAAACGCAGACCAGGGCAAGCACAAACAAGGAGACTATCGCCCTGAGTTCCAATGCCCTCCCTCGCACCTGCCTTCCCCAAACCCTGCTCCCCCGGGCACAGAAGCGGCTCAAGCCCTTGGCTAAAGCAGGCGCTGAAAAGCAGCAAAAGGGGCTGATTTTCTTCTACTCCTGGAAATCCCTTTTTAAAAAGGAGTTTTTTTTAACCCCAACTAAACTTCAAAACTAAAGAGACTATGAACAACAAAACAAATGCATATTTCATATAAATATTATTTTAAATCTGTCAAATCAGGCAGCTTTTAAAAATGACAGGACTTACAATATGACATTGCAGGACGAGTATCACTAAGAAACTGACAGCTACAGAGTTTCTAAGTGAACTCCTAAACTCTACGCCCCCTTTCCCTTGGTTCCAGGAAAGTTTATTTCAAAAAATCACTTTAAGCCTTTTCTATTTTGTTTTTGCTGCCCGGCTGCCTGCTGCTCTTAAGCTCCACCTAAAAAAAAAAAAAAAAAAAAAAAAACTATTTCTCCTTTTACTATAAGCCAGAGTTACCTTTAACGCTTCCACTTCATACTTCAGTCTTTGGTTATCAGCTTGCAAGTCTCTGTTTCTTTGTTCAGCCTGTACTAACTGTGCCTCCAGCTCTGCTTCTAATTCTCTGCTTCCCTCCTGGAATTCAACTAGCTCATCCCGAGCTTCCTGGAAGCTGATCAGAGACAAAGTGGGAAGAGGAGTTAGAGCAGGAACCACGGGGGTAGCGTGAAGAGCATTACCTAGCGGTTCAATAATTCTGTCTGAATGCCGGCACTGCCATAAAATACACTACACGATAAAGACAGTCTGTCCTGCAGCTCGTACGTGATATTCGGGGTTCAGTGAAAGTGAGTTAAAAGGCCCAAAAGGGGGGAACCTGGGTGGCTCAGTCGGTTAAATGTCTGCTTTCAGCTCAGGTCACGATCCTGGGGCCAGGCCCCGAGTTGGGCTCCCTGCTCAGCCGGGAGTCTGTTTGTCCCTCTCCCTCTGCCCTGCTCCTGCTCGCTCGCTCAGTTTCTCTCTCTCAAATAAAGTCTTTTAAAAAAAATCTATTTTTTTTTTAAAAAGGCCTAAAGGACTCACATTTTATATACTCACCCCTAGATCCTTCTTATTTAAGGTGTAAATAAAAAAGCACATATACATTTAAACAAAGTAGTTTAATATTTAGGTAAGTATTTTTCAACACAGTTGCTTTCCTTTGTAGTTCTATTTTTTTTTTTTAATTTTTATCTACTTGAAAGAGAGAGAGAGAGAGCGCACACACAGTAGGGTGGGGAGGGGCAGAGAGAGAGAGAAAGAGAGAGTCCCAGGCAGACTCCCCACTGAGCAGGGAGCCCGAGGCAGGGCTCAATCCCAGGACCCTGGTCACGATCTGAGCCAAAACCAACAGCGGGACACTTAACTGACTGAGCCACCCAGGAGTCCCTCTATTATTTAATTTTATACATTTAAAAGCGTTATTCTGAGAAGGGGTCCACAGGTTTCCCCAGCCTATTAAGGCATCTATGGCACAAAAAAGATTAAGAACTACTGCCACAGACAGACCCATTCTAGATCCACGGGCACAATACAGTAACGGCCTTCAACAGTAACAATGAAACAGTGATAGAAGGTTTAATAACAAGCTCTGTAAAACAAAGCAGGAAAATGTGTGTGCATGTTAGAGCATGTTTCAAAAAGAAATCTGAGACAAATTTTGGTGCTCAAAGGTTATTATGTAAAAGCTTCCCCAACTAATCAAAATAAGTGAGAGCTTATAAAATGTTCCACAACGCCTGAAACTCTTCTCGCCCCCTCCACAGCTCTGCTGGCTCCTGACAGACAGCACTCGCCTGGAGAGAACTAGAGACGGCTGTGTGTGCCCGACACAGCTCATCGGAATCTCCAAAGACCACACGAGGAGGCGGAATGAGGGCACACACAGCAGGCCAAGGACGGCCAAACGCAGTAAGCATGAAAGGAGGTAAACTACCAGAAGAAATCACAAACATGACGTTTTCTTACTGTTTTAATAATTTGAGTAATAAAGATTTATGGCATTTTCATACTATTTAAATACAGCAATGCTATGACTATTTCCAGACTCCCAAACCTAAATCTGAAACTTTAAATTTAGCTTTATAGTAAATAAATAAATAGATAGATAGAAAACGAAATAAATAAAATTGCTAGAGTTGGTATATTCCAAATGCCCCCCCCCCCATTTTCAGGATGCTTTTCAATATTACCTTTGTTTATACTTCAAGGAAAGTTCCTTCCAGTAAGCAGTTTCCTCCTTTAAACTCGAAAAATCTGGTATATCTTCACCATCCATGATCAAGAAAGCCTGTGAAATATTAAAGACAAGTTAAATAGACAACAGGGGCACCTGGCTGTCTCTGTCGGTGGAGGGTGCAACTCTTGACCTTGGGGGGCGTTGAGTTCAAGCCCCACACTAGGCAGAGAGCTTACACTCAATCAATCATTCAATGACAGCTATTAAAAACGAAATAAACCACACGAAATAAAAAAAATTAAAAACAAAGAGAGAACACAGGAATCTATAAAAGTATAAAATCTGGGATATTAAATCAGCATTCTGGAGGGAGTTAAACATGACAGATTCTGCGAGTGGGTAACTAGACACATACATCACTTTACCGCCCCAACCTCAGGGACCACCAGGACCGTGGAGGACGTTAGGACAGGAGAGGAGCTCCCCAACGTGCTCGGCTATAAAGGCACATGAGGCACTAGGTTCTAAGTGAACTGGCCCCATAGAATCGTCTCGCGCCCTGGGCCCCAGCAGCTGGGTTACAGCCAGCTGGTCTTCTGGGAATCAAGTCACAGAAACAAGTTCACTGTCCGAGCTGACGCTCCTACTGCGTGTCCTTCCCTGCTGTACAACTGCTTCAAAAGACCTATCTGAAACATTTCATGCCAGGGGACCACACTCTCAATAATGGACTGTTATTATTACATTTCTAAAAACTTAATTACAAGACCAAAGCTTCCTCCGTAAGGTCACTAATCCCCAACTTCGATGTTCTCTCATCGTGGCTGCTCTCCCAAAGCGTGGCAGGGGGGTGGAGTACCTATGACCTCACATTTGGACTGACCACCTAAAAACCCCAATTGGCTGGCCGGAAAATGAAATACCAAGGACACTGGGCTCACTCTGCGTTCATGCCTAGAGCAAAACGTCTGCCTTCCCTCCTACAACCCCCTCCCCAAGCATCCCACTTTATATTCCAGCAATACTGTTTAAAATTGTCTCAACACGACATTCTGTTTCAGGTCTGGATGTTTCCTCTACCTGGAATGGCTCTCCCTTCCTTGAGCATTTGGAAAGCTCCTACTTGTCCTTTAAAACCTAGCTGTCATCTTTTCCAGAAAGCCTTTCCTGCCCTCACCCAGACAGCACTGAAATCTCCCACACTCTTGCCTATCATTATACCCCACACTTGCTTTCCTGAATAGACTTACCACACATGATGCTTTGCTTCGACCTGTATCCCCGTGAGGCTGTGTATTATTCTGATTTCGACCCAGCACAGTGTCTGCACAACAGCAGACACTCAATAATATTAGCTAAGCTAAACCAAAATTGAATCAACCTAATCCATACAGGGCAGCAAGAACTAAAGACCAGCTTTACAAGTAAATTAATAGAAACCAGAGTTCACATGGCACAATCCACTCATAAAGGCTGAGCAAGAAGTCACAGACCGGAAACTCCAGCTTCAGGGTGGATATGCCAAAGAGGCACGAGAGTGATTTCTCGCTGAATAATATTAACATATAACTTGATACACTTAGTTTGAGGCTGACTGCCGCGTTCTGTTTCATCCAAGTCTTTCCTGACCACCCCACCTTCTCTGATTTTCGGCATGTTAGTCAATCTTCCAATTATCTGAAATTAATAATCAGCCTAAGAGTTCTCTGAAAAGAGAAGAATTCTTGACATGCCTGGCAACCCTTATGGCACCAAGCTAACAGCTGGCTCAGAGAAAGTATTAATGCTATCCAGCATTTACTGAGCAACTGCTACGTGTCAGACGCTAAGTACTGGACAAGTACTTGGTGCCCAGGTGGGCCCTCCTCCAATGCCGTCAGCCCTCCACTGGCACACTCCTGGCTGTGCCACTCTACTCTTGGACATGCCGTCAAGGCCCAACGCAGAGCGGGGAGTCCCGCCCAGACCGGGCTCTAGGGCTCCGGTTCTGCCATTCAACTCCTTAAGCCACTGCTTAACCTCTCAAGGTCTCCTTTTTCTCATCCAAAGAGAGACTAGACCAGGGCGCCTGGGTAGCGCAGTCGTTAAAGCGTCTGCCTTCGGCTCAGGGCGTGATCCCGGCGTACCCGGATCGAGTCCCACATCGGGCTCCTCCGCTGGGAGCCTGCTTCTTCCTCTCCCACTCCCCCTGCTGTGCTCCCTCTCTCGCTGGCTGTCTCTCTGTCACATAAATAAATAAAATCTTTAAAAAAAAAAAAAACAAAGAGAGACTGGACCAGATGACAGGTTTCTTCAAGTCTGCGTACTGACTACTAAATATTACAAATCAATTTTACAATCCTACCCCTTTATCAAAGTTTCCAATTCCTACTCTATTTCCCCAGTTGTAGAGCTAATTTTATTTATAGCTACAATTTGTAGTAAGGTGTCAGTGAGGATGAGGCTGGTCCAGTAGAAGTATTTGTATCTCAGAAGAATATCCAAAACCCCCCAAAGGCATCGCCACGTGGTTTCAATAACTCTGGAGAGTTTCTGCCTCAGTCTCCTTGAGGGAAGGGGCAGATTTCATATCAACAATCCAGATGAAGTTCTAATTACAGCACAGAGAGGCATCGCAAGGTGAGGCAACAATCACTGCCCCTTGAATGCTCTCAATAAGGTCTTTCCCAAAAATGCCCCCCCCCACCGGAAAATGTCGGTTCCATCTGAAATCTATGAATCCAGCCCTGAAGAACCTCGTGGGCACAGGTCCTCACACCTGGGTAGATGCACTCTCCATCTGAACACTGGCAACCACATATCAATGAGCCGTTCAAATACTCCGTTTTTGATACACAATCCAATCAATTATGGTTTTATAAAATGTTACGAAGATCCCAGGGACACAAGAAGCAAAGTTTGCTGCTACTGATTCTGGTTCAAATGAGAAATATTTATAGAAAAATGAAAGGGTAAGTCTCTCCAGCTAGTTCCTTGAGGGCTGGACCAGTGTCTTATTTATAAATCCCTCTGCATCACCAGAAACACGGAACATGGTAGAAATTCAACAAATGTTTGAAACGACTTATAACCTTTCTTTCATTATTCCGTCTTTACTTTCCAAAGCACTGCTTTCCTTTATTAAGATCTAATTCCTATTTCAGGAATGGCGTAAGAAAACCTCGTGGGCAGTTTATTTCTACCTCACAGCGCACCACCACGTATTAAATCAGGATTACAAAGCCTATCATTTCCGGCTAGACAAAATTATCAGTCTGATGCACGCCAAGCCACAGTCACAGTCACGTGAAAAGCGCCATACAGGCTCCACCCCAAAGAACAGGGAGCGGATGGGACTCACTGGGGAGAGCCTTGGAGACACCACCATACACTTGCTACCTAAAATAATCACCGTCCAGCCCTTCGGTCTTAAATATAAATGGGCAACCAAGAAGCAGCAGACAAATGAGAAAATCCAGGAGTGTGAATAAGAAAATCCTAGCACCTACTGCACTGAGAGGGAACAGGTAATTCACAATGAGAGGATTTTTCTCCTGCAAGAACTCAGGAGGATGACCTCCCACACACTTCCTGAGATGGTTACAGAAGCCGAGAAAACTAAGGCAGGGCAGCATGGGGTGCAAGAAACAGGGACTCCAACTTAAGACTGCAAGGAAGAGAAGTCCCCAGATGAAGCCCAGCCCACCCTCAGCCAGATGGGTGGCTCCAGCGAAAACGAGGAGTCCCGTGTAACAGTCTGGGAAGCTGGATACACCTGAGGTTGCGATGAAAACACATCGCTCTTGGGTCAATAAGGAAAAAAGCAAGTGGGGGCACCTGGCTGGCTCAGTCAGGGGAGCGTGTGACTCTTGATCTCAGGGTTGTGAGTTCAAGCCCCATGTTGGGTACAGAGATTACTTAAAAATAAAATCTTGAAAAACAGCAAGTGAAAACTCCAGAGAAATGAAAACAGTATAAAAAAGGCCTTCTTATACACAACATTTTTAATTTAAATATCTCAAGTCTAAAATTCTTAATTAGCTGACTTTATATTACTTTATGCATCTGAGACAAGTTCCATATTTTATAGCCATCAGTGGATTTCCTCTTTTTGGCCTTAAATTTGCCATAACTGTCGTATGTTGCTCCTCCGCAGGTTCTAGGATTTGGTGTACAGGTCTGTATTATTTTTTAAGCCTCTCTAATTTTGTACTTCGATGATAATACTTTGCAGCCTTGGTCTTCTCAAAGTGAATATTTGTTGTCTTTGTAGCTTATAGTCAAGTGGCAGCCATCTTGGTCCCTTAACTACGTTGCTCTCATGCTTTGGACCTTCTCTAGATTACATATGTCTTTCTGGAATTGGGTGACTGGAGCCTCTTCAGTATTTCAACATTCTGTTCACGGGTAGGATACTTTCAACGTTTGCAGTACTGTTCCTGTTACTAGGCAGCAACTGCTAGTGGTGGGTTGTGTGGTCCACAGGCCAGAGTCCTTACGGAAGTTCATAATAACTATCCGCTGCCGTCCTTGCATCTAACATTTATTTGAATGTATTTTAACATGGAGCCAATCCTTCTACAAATAGAGTTTGTTTGTAGAAGGATTGGCTCCACAGTTTTTAATTTAAAAACGTTATCATTCACATGCCCAATGTGAAACTTTTCTGCGTGAGACTGCTCTGTTGACATTGGCCCTTTATTCAGTATCAGAAGACTTGTAAGTAGTTACGACATTGAAGAGCACTTAGCTAAGTAGATTCCCTGAGGAATCTGTTTACACTTCCGGGTGTACTATAAAGTATCCATTTGTCCTTGATTTTTGTTGCCTAAATAGGGCCATATTCTTAACACAATCACGAACGTTTCCATCAATATTCCCTGATGACTTGGGTTATAAATAGACTTCCCTGCAAAACTTTTTCAATATCTAGCTCTATTCTTGTGCCCTCCCTATCCAATTACTTAGTTCAGTACCAAATAACACTAGGAAAACTACTTTAATATGTGTTTTTATTTCACACGTGCATCTCCTATTCTTGCTGAATCTTATGCGAACTGAATGTTGACTCCAATTTTTCCAATTAACAGGCCACTTTACAACTTGTTTATCGGCCCCTCAAACAGTATAATCTACAACTGAAACCTTTTACTAAAATGACCATCATCTTTTCCAGAAGAAACCAATTAAAAACATTTGACCTGGAAACAAGGGGTAGAAGCAACACAGCTGTAGTAGTGGAGAACCCTGGGCCAGACTCCTCTACTCACGGGCTGGATGACCTTGGGCAAGTTACTAAACCACTCTGTGCCCCCGCCTCACCTGCACAATGGGGATAATAATTAAAACAGGGCTGTTATGATTAGGGGAATTAATATTTGTAAAGTACTTAGTACAGAGCCTGGCACATAGTAAATGCAGCGTAAATTTTATTAAATTGTGAAAAAATATATTAGTTCAGTAGTGAACCTCAAGCATGACTACAAAATAAATGTGCTTCAGAATTTAGAAGATACAAATGATTCCTTAATCTCTTCCAGAAGCTATACGCATAGTCCAGTGACACCACCAGTCCTGAAAACATTTTTTAAAACCTTCTGGAATAGCCTTGAAGAGGCAGATTAAAAATAAAAAAAAAAAAAAGCAGCCTTACTGCTTTCCAATTAGTATTATTCAGCTTTATCACTCTGATTTTATTCATCAGAAATGCCCTTTCCAAAAATCAGAATTTTTACGAATGACCAAAATTTGCTACCACTGCAGATACTCAAAAAGATCTTCTCCCGGCTGTGAAGACAGTCTGTTCAGTTTGCTTCAGGTTACAGTGGGAGGATGTGTTCACTGCGTTACTTGAAACTATGTAACTGGAGATATTAAGGCTACAGAAAGTTAGCCAATATGGAAAAATTCACTGCTAAAAAATTTTTTAAAAAAGCTTTTATGATAGATTGATAATCTTCTGAGGCTGAAATGAAAGCAGATAATTATGTACTCTCCCTTGCTACCCAAATCTCCCCTCAATACCATGTCTCATACAGATAGGAGTATGGATCTCAAACGTACAACTTTCACATGGGGTATTATCACACTGTATGTGACCTTCAGATGGTAACTGACAAATCAACTCATATGGGGGTAAAACAGACTGTCTAAAATGCTATACTTACGTAGAAGCTACTTTTTGCACAATGGTTAAGAAAATCCATCTCAAATGGTATTGCCAACCTATTAATAGTTGTAGTATCGACTAATGAGATTGAGAGAGTCCTTCTGGAACTCACTGTAGGTGATACGTGCCTCTCAACCAAAATCATCTACTTCTAAAGGTGACATTTACAGAATTTTTTTCCTTTTCAAAGTTGATCATAAATACGATCTCCCTTTCAGTCCTGACCATCAAATTTCTTCTTCTACCTCAGGAAGTGATCAGGAACTTATGTCAGAAGTCATTTTAAGCTTTAGTAACCACTTTTATCTCAGCATGACTTAAAATGAGCATAAAAATAAGTTTTGCAGATGTCAGGAAAGCCAGATGTAAGTTTTTACTGAGGTTTCCACTTATTCTGAATTTCCCTTATCCAACTTCAATTTATTTAATAAGTCTACAGTGACCTGAGAAAGAACAGCTCCGGAAGATTCAGCAACTGCCATGTGGACCAGGTCAACCTCCAACTAGGGCCAGCCCAAGGTTTTCTTTGTTACTTATAATCTCTCAACTTTAAATATTAGTTTTAATGAAAATTCAGAAGAGACATCTTCCTCTGCTCCCCTTTACTTCTCTTCAACCCATGACTTAATGCTGCATGTACCACACCTCATGATTTAGCAAAGCCATTACCCTACTTCAGAAGTGGATTAAGAGCAACACAATTTATGAGACAGAACAATTAGCCAGCGATCCATGAACGTTTCAGACAGAGTAGGATTTTCCTTACGACCGAGTAGCAGTTCTTATCTCAAGTGAGTCTGCTCAAAAATATTCAAATGCATCTTCTTTCTACTAGCTTCTGGCATATTTTCGGCAAGTCAAATTTTCTGCTGTGCTTTCTAGCTGTGAAGGGTATAAAAATCACACACACACACACACACACACACACCGTAATTTCGAGGCTAGAGATGTAAATTCTGATCCAAACGAAGCCATTCACCAACTGGTAGAATCCAAAGTACTCTATAAATCACTCCCCCACCCACCCCACCCGGGCTCAACTTCCCCATCAGTCAAATGGAGGTAACAGAAGCAAGCGCAACCGCAGGTGATGCGGTTCAAGAGATAACAAGGAGTGTTCTGAAATGCGTCAAGGCGCCGCAGAATTGGAATGTAATTATCAGCACCGAAAGAACCCTCACTGCCTCGGCAAAACTTAAGAGGTTACTTCGTTGCTTACCAGCAAAAAAGAAAGAAAACGGCGAGCACAGGCAACCCGAACCCTTCTGGGGACACTTTTGCGAACTCCAGGAGGGGCGGGGAGTCACGGGGATGCCACCGGAGCCCTACGTGGGCCGCTTCCGCCGCCGCCCCCAGCGGGGAGAGGCCCCGAGAGCTGGGAATCCGAGCCGGCCGACAGCCCTGCCCGCCGAGGGCGCTCGGGGGAGGCGGGGGAGGGCTGGGCGCGCCGCTGCCACCAGCGCCCCGGTCCGCGGTGCCACGTCCCGGCCTGCGTCCGCGCACCCCCCGCCCCGGCTCCAGCCCCGGCCGCGGGGCTCACTCCCCTCCGGCAGCCCCTCCTTCCCGTGGGCCACACCTCGGACCCGGGCGGGCAGGGGTGGGGGGGGGCAGTTAGAGCGGTTGGAACAGTCGCCCCGAACTGGTCGCCCCCAGAGCCCGGGCCCGGCCCGGCCCGGCGGGGCCTCGCACCCGACCCGCGGGCCCGGCGGGTTCCCCGGGGACAGGCCTCGGCGCCGCCAACCGGCCCGGCCCCCTCGGGAGCGGCCCTGCACCGCCGGCTTACCTCCAATGTGTCAAAAGCGCATGTTCGCCGCCGCTCGACCGACGTCTCCGCTCCGCTGGCCTGGCCAGGCCCGCCCAGCCGCTCGGCTCCGCTCCCCTCCGCAGCCCAAAGCTCCACTCCGCGCACCTCGGCGCCCGGCTCCTCCCCGACACGTCAGGGGCCGCCTGGGTGTCCGAGGCCATTCTGTGACGCACGGGGGCGGGGCCCGGAGCATGCGCGCGAGCGGGCGCGCGGCCGGGGCGGGGCTGCGGCGGGGATGGCGTCACGCGGGGTGAGGGGGACGAGACGGGCCGGGCCCGGCGCGCTGACGTCAGGCTGGCGGCGGCCTCTGCGCAGGCGCCCCCGGACCCCGCGGTTCCCCCAAAAGCGCTGAGCGGGTCAGGGAAGTGACGCCCCCGGCGGGGTGGAGGTGACACCCTCTCGCCTCCCCGTCTTTCAGCCACCGAGGTCCCTCTAGTGTCTGTCTCAGGGCTCTGTTCTCACCTGGGAGGGCACCCCAGAGCACCCCGCAGAATAATAGGGGTATCCTTGTCCCCCTCGTCATTCCCCTGAGACCTGCGTGGAGTTTACGGCACTCTTTCCAGCTGACATTGTATGCCCGGATTTGTCTTCCTCCGGGAGATTGTAAATTCCGTGAGAGCTGGACCCTTCTAGGTCTTTCTCATCCCAGCAGGGAGCTTGGACATAAAGTGGGCGCTCAAATACTTGTTGATCAGAATGAATGGATTCGTGGGGGGAATACAGATACAATCACTTACGTATTTTGCATATCTAAGCGTATATTTATTTGTGGGTGTATCCCCCTGGGGCCCCTGAAGCCTGGCAACGTAGGGGACCCGAGAGGGAAGAGGCCTGAGGGGTTACTCAGCTCAGAAAGGGGAGAGATGAGGATGAGCAAGTGCTTGGGGAGCAGAAACGTGAACCGAGCTGTTTTAAAAAGCAACTCTAGGAATTTTTACTGCATAATGTGCAGTGTAATTATCTCTGATGTCAGTGCTATCGGGATTGGATCTGTGGGTGTTTTGGAAGGGATAATCATGTGAAAGGCAGGCCTCAAGGTGAAAGCAAGGTGAGGTTGGGCGGTCCAGTTATGTTTTTGAGGAAATGGACCTAAATGGGAACAATGCAAGATGGGTTGTAAGAGATGTCCCAATCAATAAAAATTGGAGACGTGATGAATGGGGTCTGCAGGAAGGATAGCACCTTGAACTAGACTCTGAAAAATAGAGGGTTGAAAAGATCATGATAATGACAGGAAGAGTAGTGCCCTTTTCTTGTGCCATGTGTATGCACTAGTAATTTTGCAGAATGCTTGGTTTTCATAATTTAATCCACACAGTGGATTAAATAGGCACTGTTAAAATTCCCATTTTACCAGTGAGGAAACTGAGAGTCAGCAAAATAACGTTGTCCAAGGTCAATCAACTAGGAAAAAAAGAGGACTCAAGATCCAAACCCAGCCAGTCTGGATTGTTTAATTCCAGAAACCACACTATACCCACTCAGTTAGGGGGTCTATTAATAATAACTACCATTTATTGGGCTAGAGCACTGTGCTAAGTGCATTTAAAAAATTACCTCCCTCAGCCCACACAAGCAGCTTGTGAGCCTGGAATTATTACCTCAAGCCATATATATATTGCAAAACCAAGGCCCTGGGGAGCTAGAGTTTAAACCCAAGCAGGTCTTTGTCTAAGCCCAGTGACCTGGGGGACACAGAGGAAGCTCTTTCAGGATCTGGGGCTCTGCTTCCCTGTCCTGAAGCTGTGCTCTGGCCGATGAGATCACAGGCAGAGAGGTAATTAGGCAGGGAGGCCTTCCTGTGGACCTCCTGCCAAGACCCAGCGGTCCCACCCCAGAGGAAAAAACAAAGTCTGCAACTCTTGTCCCCGCCTCCTGGCTGAAGTCCTGGGAAATACACTGAGTCACCTAATGGCAGGCCAGGCCCTGCAGAAAATCTTGTTGTCATCTTGCAGGCCACCTCCCCTCCCACCCAGTCTGGACCCAGAACTGGTGTTTGTCAGGCTCCGTGCGTTGGCCCCATCGCAATGAATGGGCTTTGCCTGGCAAGGCTCTCAATAATAGCAAAGCCCCTGACCTCCTTCCTCTGTGCCGTAACAGTGAACAACCTTTGCCCCACTCCCTGCTTCCAGTCTGCCCATCCAGGGAGAGCAAAGTGGAAGTGAAGATTGAAAGCAGCCTCAAGGGGAACAGAAGTTACAAAATCGGCTTTGTGAACGTAAAAATGATGAGTGAGGTTGTGCCACCTTCTGCCTCCATAAACTCTTTACTAGGGGTTTCCTGAGACATGGGTCAAGCCGAAGGAGTCAATATCACAGTCCCTGAGAGCACACACAAGCATCCCACCTTCCCTGCCATGCACTGAGAGACTCAGGAAACAGAGGCCAGTTTCCACTGGGGAGGGGTGGGGGAGGTAGGGGTTGACCAGCTGCCCTACGAGAAGTTTGGACACTAATGTAAACTCTAGCTAATGAGAATGCAGGACTCCAGCCACATCACACACTAAAGGTAACATGGTATGTATGGGCCTGCCTTGAAAATTCCGAGGAGATGGGGTCCATGGAACCCTCTGTTGAATCAGGTGAGCAGAGACCTCATAATCAAAGGTTTGATTCAGCCTAATCTCTCCATATCTTTTGGGCCAGTATTTTCTGCTGACCTTTAGGGGCCTAGATCTCCTGTACCCAGGCTGGCCAAGGGACTCCCAAAAGCTGCTGGTTACTAATGGCCTGCTGGATACATTTGCCAGATGTCCTACCGCCACCTCCATCTCGTCTGAACCCCAAACAAATCCTCCTTTTGCCCCAGTTAAAATTTCCAAAATGAGTTTCATGTTTCTGGCAATGACGTCATCACTCCCCTGGTTATTAAGGCACAAAAGCCTCCTCGAGTCACCCTTAAT
This sequence comes from Ursus americanus, assembly GCF_024610735.1. Taxonomy (NCBI): domain Eukaryota; kingdom Metazoa; phylum Chordata; class Mammalia; order Carnivora; family Ursidae; genus Ursus; species Ursus americanus. Next base: position 63,316,755 of record NC_142140.1, on the reverse strand, counting down.
CTTCCCCTTCCCCAGCTTTCATTTTACTCTCGAGGTCACCAAACCCGAAAGACCCTCCCATCATGAACTTTCCAAAAATCCATTTTCCCAGTTCACAGTCTCCTATCTCTCCGTCCCTCCCTTCCCAAACTTCTCTCCCCCTAAATTTCATCTTGGTCCAGCCCAGCAGACCACACAGCCATCAGACTAACCTTCCTAGGGTCCCTCTGTGTACAGAGCATCGCTGGCTCCAAAACTTGTTTCGGCATCCTGTTGCCTTTGTGACAACGTACAAGCTACAAAGCCTAGCATTCAAGGCCCTCCCAAAGCAACTCCAACCCACTTCTACAATCTACTTCCTATAATTCAGCTATGTGGATCCGACCAGACCCTCCACTGCATCCCCCAAACAGTTCCCTTCCTCTCTGGGCCTCTTATTGACTCCCACTGCCGTGTGTCCTACAGCTGCTCCCTAAGCCCCGCTAGCCCACCTTCCTCTCTGCCTTCTGAAGTCTCATTCATATGCTCCCTCCTCCAGGAAGCCCTCCCTGATACCTAAAGCCCCAAAACGAGTGTTCCTTTCTCTGAGTTCAAGCAGAACCCCATATAGTTCACAGGAAACTTACTGAACACAGCCTTTTGGTCATGGAGGTGTCTGAGCTCCCCGCAAAGGAACCAAAGCTCGCTGAGCACAGGGATAATATTGATTGCCCCACTATTCTCCAGCAACAGGTGTTTAGCAAACAGTTAGTTAAATGTGCTTCAATTAAAAGTGAAAGAAAGAATCCGTAGTTTGGTGGCTATGACTCCAAACGCAAGACTGACAGCACTTTCTGGAAAATGCCCCAAATTATGAGAAAAAAATACCACATAGAGAGATCTTCGCTAGTTCGAAAGGCTGAACTTAGGTGATGCCAGGTGACGGCGGACCTGGAATTCAGGTCATGGGCAATTACGGCTTTTCTGTAGCCCAAATCTTAAATCCCAGACTATACCATCTACAATCCCCAGGGCAACATCTTTTGCTTTTGTATTAAAAAAGAATAGTCATGGGGCACCTGGGTGGCTCAGTTGGTTAAGCATCTGCTTTCGGCTCAGGTCATGATCCCAGGGTCCTGGGATCAAGCCCCATATCCAGCTCTTTGCTCAGCGGGGAGCCTGCTTCTCCCTCTCCCTCTGCCTGCCACTCCCCCTGCTTGTGCTCTCTCTCTCTGTCAAATAAATAAGAATAGTCATAATAAAAATAGAGTTTTTTATTTAAAAATTATACTCTTGGACCTTGAGGTGAGACATAGTTTTCTAGAGAGAGGCACGTCTTTCATTCATCAGCTATGAATTTAGTGCTTGCTTTGTGCTAGGCACTGTGCTCGGCCTTGGGGATTCAAGCCCATCACTGTCAAAAGCACTCCCAGCGCCATGGAACTTATCTTCTAATGGGGAAGACAGATAATAAGCAAATAGACAATTTCGTTCTGTCCGATCATGACAGATGCTAGGAAGAAACCTGCCCAGGGCAAGAGGCTAATACGGCAGGAGCAGCTCCCTGAGTGACTATCGGGCTTAATGTCATGGGAGCGATTGTCTTCCTCCATAAAATTGTCAGGACCCATAAGATAAAGGTCTGCTATATAAAATGCAACAGAGATGTGAAATCAAGAACATAATAATATAGGCCAATGCCTTAGATAGGGAAGCTGATCTTACTTTCCATCACAGTGCCGGGCATAGAGTGGGCATTCCATAAATAAACTGGATGAAGGACTTGCTAAGTGGTCTACGGCATGCCCAGCCTTCAACCAGATGATAAATTCCCCTTCCGAGATAAGGAATGGTTCCAATGATTCAAAACTGCCCTCTTCCGCTTGGTCCCTGAGCCTTGGGGCCAGGCAGCTGTGAACAGCTGGGCGGATCCCGGCACCACCTCAAAGAGAAAGGTAGACACATTTGATGTCTTTGTTGTATCCTCAGCGGCTCCTTGAACACACCGAGATCACCAAACTACTCAAAGCCATTCGGGCTTCTAAACCCCAGCTCTTCTGTCAGGATCTCTGTCCCCTCAATTCCCAACTCGCCGCTGTCTCTAAGTCAACAGAAAGGCAGGAATTGGGTGTGACGACCAGTGTAGGTTCCAAACCTCCTTGCTGTTCCTTCCCTTTCCACCGTGTCTGTCTGAGGACGCCACCTGCTTCTGGATCCCTCACCCGCGGCAGGCTTCCAGGGTAGCTTGCAGGTGAGAACGAGGACAATTCAGGCTGAGGCTATCCCAGGCCTCCCTGTCAGAGTTCTGCTCTGGTACCTGGCAGGAAAGGGCCCTCCTTGTCCTTATCTGGGGGAGTAAACTGAAGTTCAGTCTTTGCTTAACTCTTTGTTTCCCCTCCCTATTAATGGAATCTGATAATCCTGCCACGCTCCCATGAATCTCTTGGAGCTGCCCCAATTTCTTCCCCAGCAACCTACCTGAACTGTGGGCTTCCTCCCGTTCTGGAACTCCCTGCAGCCTCGTGGTGTTCCTGAATCCAGAGCTTCCACTCCCCCAAGCTTCTGTCTTCTCTGTCAGCCCTGGCTCCCACCCAGCCCCTTGTGTCACTACCCACGCCCCAGAGTGACAGCTCCTTCCACAGCAAAGGAAGGCACGACACTGTTAATTGTTAGCTCGGTTGACACCTGGCAACCCCAAGGCTGTTGGCGTCACACCTCCGTAAACAGTGTGACTGTCCCTTGACCAGATCTGCTCACGTACCTTCGCAGAGGCAAGGTGGCACTGGTTTTGCTCACTCCCAAACCATCCTAATGAAATGACCGAGGCTCAAAAGAAACGGAGCGTTTCTTACCAGGCTGAGCTGCGCTCCCGGGCAGTTTCAGCCAAGTCCCCATTACCAGCAAAGCCGGGGAGTCGGAGTTACCAGGACTGAATGACCGTGCCCGCAACCATTCAACAAGCCGTCTCGAGTGCCCAGCCTGTTCTAGGCTCCAGGAATAGAGCAGTTAATGACACGAGCTCACAGAGAAGAAAGGAAACAGAAAAGAAGGAAACATTAGCCCAGCAGGTAGTGGGAAGCACCGAGGAGAAACAAAGAGGCTAGAACCGTTCGATATTTTATATTTCGAGGGCACCATCTGACATATAGCTCGAACGACAAATACCTTGCAACGAACGCTTTTAAGTTCTGAGATATTTCCCTTGCTCTCAGCTGCTCCTCCTCTTTTTTTTTTAATATTTTTAAAAGATTTTATTTATTTACTTCTTTATTGGAGAGAGAGGGCACGCAAGCAGCAGGAGGAGCAGAGGGAGAGAGAGAATCTCACACGGACTGCTTGCTGACCTCAGAGCCCGACGCAGGGCTGGATCTCATGACCCCGAGATCATGACCTGAGCCGAAATCAAGAGTCGGACGCTTAACCGACTGAGCCACCCAGGCGCCCCCTCTTTTTCCTTTTAGAACTCCAGTAAAGGGGCGCCTGGGTGGCACAGTGGTTAAGCGTCTGCCTTCGGCTCAGGGCGTGATCCCGGCGTTCTGGGATCGAGCCCCACATCAGGCTCCTCCACTATGAGCCTGTTTCTTCCTCTCCCACTCCCCCTGCTTGTGTTCCCTCTCTCGCTGGCTGTCTCTATCTCTGTCGAATAAATAAATAAAATCTTTAAAAAAAAAAAAAAAGAACTCCAGTAAAAGAACTCTCCAGTAAAACAAAATGAGCAAGAAGCAGCAGCTGACAGCATTTAAAAATACAGGTGACTAACAGACATATCATAGTCACCTTCTCCTGATCAAAAACATTCCAAATAGAACAGCAAGGAAGGGCGGGGGGAGGGCTGTGTGTCACTAGCTCGGATGTCAACCACAGCTAACCTGGAATGTGAGGATTGCTCTTCTAGGGGGTCACACATGTGGAGAACGTTGTCTCAATAAGGGGAACCAGACCCTGACCACTTATAACTGTACCCTAAGATGGGCTCACAACCTACGGAGTCCAGGCGCTCTCAGGGAAACTACACACGAGCCTTTGTCAATTCTTACACTGTATAATACAGAGCGGGTCCTGATGTCCACTTTGAAAACAGCAGAAGGGGGCTTTGTGGCCTGTACATGAGAAACCTTCTCTGCTCGAAATCAGATCGGGCTTTTTTCAAGAGTGTGTGTTCCACAGAGGCCAGTTTTGACTCATAAAGGCTGACGTGCAGAAACAAAACGTCCCAGGGCTCGTGTGAATCATGGCAGAAATGTCCCTTCCATACAAAGGAAATACGCATCCCTTTGGAGGGGAGCAGGCCAGGCCGACAAGAAGACAGGGATCTAAGTGCTGGTGGCAGGACCCCAGGGAAGGTGGGGGAGCAGGAAGTCCCTTCTCCAAGCCTGTTGCTGTTTCAACGATTTTCAAAACTCATGTATTAGTTGGACAGTTATTAAAATCGTGATAAAAAGATATCAGAGGCCGCTCTGTGAGAGCAGGAGGCCAGGACACACAGAAGAGTTGATCAAAGGGTGGCAGGACCCACCCTCCACCCCCAGCCAGAGCCCCACCCCTGCTCAGGGCTCCCCACCCTGGTGCGAGCGTGCACTCAGGAGCCCTTCCCTGGGCCTGGAGCCCTTCCCTCCTGCCGCCTTCAGAATTCAGGAATTTCTTCTGGCCGCATCAGCAGGTGATTTTGCCCATCACTTCCCTCCCCTGAGTCTGGGTTTCTTCCTCTATAAAAAGAGCAGGTTGGTAGCAGCTCCCATGAGTCAGGACCCATCCAGCCCTCTGGGTGCTGAACACCCTCACTGGGGGAGCTGAGGTCCCTGGCTCTCCGGGGCCAGTTTGCCCTAAGTCATGGCAAGGTCAGGTCCCTCCTTGGTCGGTCGGTGAGGGCAGGTGACTGAGGACCATCTTATTCTGGCCAAGTTCGTTTGCTCTGCCCTGGGGAGTCTCTGAACTTGCAGAATGGGCCACTTCCAAGGGCATGTAAAGTCCGGTGTATTCGTCTCCTGTGGCCGCTGGTAACACATTACCACATGCTGAGTGGCTTAAAACAACACTAGGGTACCCTCCTCCAGCTCTGTAGGTCAGGTGTCCAAAATGAGACTCAGAGGGGTAAAATCAAGGTGGTGGCAGGGCTGGTTCCTGCTGGAGGCTTTTGGCCGCTTCCAGCTTCCAGATGCCCCGGGACTTCTTAGCCCGAGCTGCCTCTCTCCAGCAGCGCCTCTGCCACCACATGACCTCGTCTGACTTTGACCCCCTGCCTTCCTCTCAGGAGAACGCTTTCGATTACACGAGGCCCACCCTGATATCCCAGAATAATCTCCCCACTTCAAAAGCCTTAACCACCTCCGCAAAGCCCTTTCTGCCATATAAGGTTCTGGGGATTAGGATGTGGGCATCTTTGGGGGGTTATTATTCTTGCTACCACATCTGATGTTCTCATTTTACCACCTTCACAATATTTGCCATTTCTCCATATCATCTTTGAACTTTTCTTTGAATTGATTCCCCTCCTCCCTTTTTTTTAAAGTAAGCTCCATGCCCAGTGTGGAGCCCAGCTCGGGGCTTGAACTCACAACCCGGAGCTCAAGACCTGAGCCCAGATCAAGAGTCAGACGCTTAACCAACTGAGCCACCCAGGCACCCCTGTACTGACTCACTTTACAAAACAGCCCTAAACAACCATAACTATGAAATCCTGGAATTAACCGTCAGTCCTGTTTTCCCTAATATTCCATAAAATAAACAGATAGCTATTCAAATGGCAAGTGCGGCTGCCTGTACCATGTAACATCACTCTGCACGCCACCAGGAGTACCAAGGTCATCCTTTGGGGGACAGAAATAGAATGCAGCCTGCTGGTTTTACAGAAGAGGGTAATTTGTCCAAGAATGCACAGCCACAAAGAGCAAAACTTCAGCTCCACCCACAGCTTCTTCCCCATCTCCACCCTCACTCGTCACAACTTGAGAGCATGTCAGTTTTTCTTCACAGCATCCCTACATTGGAGATTCATATCATCTAGTGCTCAGGTCCCCTTCTGTTACGCTCCTGGGTATTTTATATTTAGAAAGTGGCGTTTCCTATTGCTTCCCCTGTCGACCAGCCCTCGTGTATCCCACTTATCTGTGCTAAACAGTCGCGTGTTTACTTGGCCCGCATCTGGACGGTGTCCAAGCCCCAGGGACGAATGAACTGAAAAGGAAGGTCAGTGGCCAGTGGTGACTTTGTACTGGGCTCCTTGGCATCTGTCCCAGCTGCAGGCTGAGCTTTGAAAACCACTTTTGAGAAGACAGAGTTCTGTTCCATACACATAGTGTGGGATGATATAATTATCCTCGTCTTACATAACAATCGGCATGCAATAAAAATAGCTTTCGTTTATTGGATACTTAGTGTGGGTCAGGCCCTGGGATAAGTGCTTGCCAAACACCCATTCACGGCAACTCTATGAGGTAGCTCTTCGTGTCCCCACTTTACAGAGGAGAAAACCAAGTCTCAGAGAAGTTAAGCAGCTTGTCCAGATCGCACGGCAGCTGTGACAAAGTCTGTATTCATAGCGCCTTGGAAGACACGAGAGAACTTAGAAATCCACCTGAGATGAGGAAGGAGGGTGGGGAATCCCAGAGAGGCTGAGCAACCTGCCCGAGGACACACAGTTGATGGCAGACTCAGGGACAGTTCATTCTTTCTCATTTTCTCACTTAAGCTCGTATTTCTGGGATGACTTCTGCAGACACCTGCCTGATATGCTTCTGTTTTCTCCTCGTTACAGACATCCCTCCTCCCTGATGCTCTTGCTCTCCGTCCTTTTCACCCTGGGGTTGAAAGCCATGGAGGAATCTAAGGAGAACCCCAGAGCAACCTTTCTCCGTCTCTTCCTCCAACCCACAGGAAGACAAAAAAAAAAAAAGACAGAAAGTGCTAGAAAATCTCTGTTGAGTCTGTAGTCACTGATTTGAAATTCGTAACACTTTAACCAGAAAAGGATTAAAGTTTGCTTTTTATCCTTTCCCCTCCCCCCAAAAAGAGGGTGCTAAGCAGATAACAGAGTGGAAACAAGGTTAGACGGGGTCATGATCCAGAGGGGAACTTGTTAATGAAGATTTTAACCCCAAAATAAATGACCCGATGGCCACACAATGGACTACCAAGTTACAATGAATAATCATGTCATACGACAATGTATAATACAAGTAAAATGACTCTTATTTTCATAAGTACATAACTACAGAAAAGGTGATTTATATTTTCTTTTTTTGTGTTTATTTGTGTTTTCCAAAAATGCTACGGTGAACGCAGATTACTTTCTTTTTTTTTTTCTTTTTTAAGTAGGCTCCACACCCAGCATAGAGCATCTTGAATTTACAGCCCTGAGATCCAGACCTGAGTTTAGATCAAGAGTTGGACGCTTAATTAACTGAGCCACCCAGGCGCCCCTACAGATTATTTTCTTAATCCAAGGAAGGGAAAAATATCATTAAAAAATATAGACATAGTCATTAAGATCTGCTGTTTTCCGAAGCCTGTGCTCTGAGACCGAATAGACAAGAAAATAAGAGATTGACCCTACACCTCTTTACAGAGCTGGCCATAGATCGACAATTTAACAATTTTCCTACCCCACTAGAAAAATGAGCAATGGATATAAATAAGTGGTTCATAGGAAAAAACAAAAAAAAATGGCCAATAAATATGTAGGAAGATAGTCAGCCATATCATGAATAAGTTTTGAACATGTAAATTAGAATAACAACGAGATATAACTTTTTGCTTATCAGACTAGCAAAGTTTAAAATAAACGGTAACGCTCAATATGCTGTTAAAAGTATGAGAAAGTCACTGCTCTCGTACAACACAGATCAGAGTGCAAATGTTATAACCATCACAGTTACCATGATGGGTTGAATACTTGTATCTTCACTTCCTCTTGAAACACCACGAAAAACACCGGACAAAAATTCTAAAAGGGAGAAATCCACGAGGACAGAGTACAGGAGAGAAGACAATGATGACGCAGGTGTCAACAGAATCTTGGAAAATGGAAAGCAGGTTGGCGAGTGGAAGCTGATGGAGAGGATCAGAGAAGGCTGGTAACCGAATGCCAACCGGAAACAAGCAGGGTCGTGCCTCTGACCGACACACGGGCTCAGGAATTGGAGGTGCCAGCTACGTCAGAAGGCCGGGTGGGGTGGGGCTAAAAACAGGAAGGTCTGTTGAAACTACGGTATGTTTACAAAGCATTTTAGAGGCTGACTTCACAGCCCCAGTGAATGACAAGCCAAGGTATTCACCTCTCTGCCACCCCAGCAGGAGGAAGATGTTTACTCTGGAGAAACTAAACCAGAAAAGCTCCCGACTAGGGCACACTGGGCCACACCAGAGGGCAAGGCTAAGTCACCATACTACAAAGAGAAGGGGGTTAGAAGGAAGGCAGATCCTTCAACGGTTGTACACTGAAATGAGATCCTAGGTTCCTTCCCCTGACAGCCTCCCAGAATGCCTATAGCCTGACTTGTACCCTCCAGGCAGGAGATCAGAGAGTTTTTCTCGACAGAAGCCAACTAGCTCTAGAGAGGTCTCCCAACCACATGGCCTGGTCTGGATTACCTCACAGAGCAGCCCAACAGCCAAAAAGATGCCCCACCCCCCCCCCACACACACAGCCTCCAATCAGCTTCTAGCTCCTTGATCATAAAAAATGAACATTTAGCAAGGAACCAGCAACATTTAAAAAGCCTCCAGTGTGAAAGACAGAACAAAATCACATAAAAGAAATTCAGGAGTAGTAGATACAGTGGACGAAGCAGAAGTAAACTGGAAAAAGAAAAACTTTAATATCTTCCGAGAAATAAAGATATCACTACATTCATAAAACAAGAACATGGTGCTACAAAAAGGAATGAGACAAGAGCCTTTTTGTTTTCAGTGAGGGTTGAAATTAAAATATGCAGTTGAAAAAAAGATGGAAACTACGAGATTATCTGATGTGTCTGATCCTATTGAGAGAAATTTAAAAGTCCTGTTGGAGACGAAACAGTGATATGTATGTGAAAACTAAGAAAATGAAAAACTGAGGCAACCATCAACTCCAGGGGGAAAAACTTGGACAAAAGGAAGGAAATAATAATAATAATAAATTAGATAGCTCAGAGAACAATACTTACATAGTTGAGCATAACATACTTTTATCACATAAACATGAACACTGATTTAACCACAATTTGTAATATAACCGTATCAGGAAGATGGGGGAGCGTTAATATAGATGGGGTGATGTACCCTTACTTTTCATAATAAGTCAGTAGATAATGACTAAAATAGAAAAAAATAGTTACACAGGCACTTTAGACACAAGTAAAATAATTAAAAGTGTTTGTGTCTGATAAGGAAAACTTGGAAGTGGGAAGATGGGAAGGGGAATTGCTATTTTTCATTTTTGTGTTGCTTTGTGTTCCTTTAATAAAAGTGGGTATGGGGGCACCTGGGTGGCACAGCGGTTAAGCGTCTGCCTTCGGCTCAGGGCGTGATCCCGACGTTCTGGGATCGAGCCCCACATCAGGCTACTCCGCTATGAGCCTGCTTCTTCCTCTCCCACTCCCCCTGCTTGTGTACCCTCTCTCGCTGGCTGTCTCTATCTCTGTCGAATAAATAAATAAAATCTTTAAAAAAAAAAAAGTGGGTATGAAATTTAACATGAATAAAAAGTATGACATTTATTGGAGGAATTTAGACAAATGGACTAAGACTGTAAATACATGTATAACATTTGCCCAGCAGTAAACTTGTAAGGATTTATACTAAGGAAATAATGGGGGGTTAGTTTGCAAAGATGTGTGTTCAATGACGTTTAGTGCAGCATTGCTTGTTATTATACCAATAAATTGGAAACAGCCTAAACACCCATCAGTAGGAGATTGGTTCAATAACTTCTGGTATGTCTACACACTGGAATCCCACATAGCTGTTAAGAAAGACAAGGTAAGGACACCCCGGTGGCTCAGTTGGAGAAGCATCTGCCTTCGGCTCAGGTCATGAACCCGGGGTCCTGGTATGGAGCCCTGTGTCAGGCTCCCTGCTCAGAGGGGAGTCTGCTTCTCCCATTCCCTCTACCCCTCCTCCCACTCGTGCTCTTGCATGCACACGCATGCTCTCTCGCTCTCTCTCTCAAATAAATAAGTAAAATCTTTTTTAAAAAGAAAGACAAGGTAGGGGGGCGCCTGGGTGGCACAGCGGTTAAGCGTCTGCCTTCGGCTCAGGGCGTGATCCCGGCGTTATGGGATCGAGCCCCACATCAGGCTCTTCTGCTATGAGCCTGCTTCTTCCTCTCCCACTCCCCCCACTTGTGTTCCCTCTCTCGCTGGCTGTCTCTATCTCTGTCAAATAAATAAATAAAATCTTAAAAAAAAAAAAGAAAGAAAGACAAGGTAGATATTTATAAATTAACCAGAGATGATACTCAAATAATATTGTTAAGTGAAAAAAGGTTAAAGGACAGAGTTTGACATAAGAAATATTTGTTTTAAAAGTCTAGTTAATTTCCAGAATATATAAAGCACTCCTACGACTCAACAACAACAAAAACAACGTGATTGAAAAATGCGTGAAGAACTCGAGTAGACGTTTCTCCAAAGAAGTATACAAATGGCCGAAAAGCACATGGAATGATGTTCCACACCACTGATTACTAGGGAAATGCCAGTCAAAACTGCAGTAAGACACCACTGCACACCCATTAGGATGGCGACTAGCAAAAACACAGAAGGTAGCATGTGTTGGCAAGAACATGGAGAAACTGGAACCCCCGTGCACTACCGGTAGGGCTGTTAAATGACGCAGCCACTACGTATGAAGTAAGACGATTCCTCAAAAACTTAAAAATAGAATTGCCATATGATCCCAGCAATTCCACTTGGGGCATATACTCAAAACAATTGAAAGCAGGGACTCAAACAGATATTGGTGAACTCATGGTCGTAACAGAATTATTCACAACAGCCAGAAGGGGGAAGCAATTCAAGTGTCTACCAACATGCAAATGGCTTAACAGAACGTGGTCTAGTCACACAACAGAATCCTATTCAGCCTTAAAAAGGAAGGCAATTGTGACAACAGGGATGAACCTTGAGACCATTTTGCTGAGTGAAAGAAGCCAGTCACGAAAGGACAAATACTGTATGATTCCACTTAATGAGGTGTCTAGAGTCGTCAAACTCAGAAACAGAAAGTAGAATGGTGGTTTCCAGAAGCTGGGGGAAAGGAGAGTGGGGACGTGGTATTTAGTGGGGACGGAGTTTCAGTTTTGCAAGACGATAAGAGTTCTGCCGACGGGTGGCGATGATGGGTGTCCAACAATGTGAACGCACTTGATGCCACTGAACTGTGGACCCAAACCCATGGTAAATTTTATGTATATTTTACCGAAATACATTTTTAAAAAATTTTTTGAAGTCTAGAAATCTATCCGCCGAAGTGTCCATGGTAATCCTCGGGGACGGAATCATGCAAAAGCTTTCTCTGTACTGTGGGGGTTTTATCAACTATCGCACCAGGGAAAAAAAAGGTCAAGACCCATTTAGAAAATGAATTAAAAGTAACGTCAAATTCTGAAGGATACCATCTTACAGTTTACAAAACACTTTCATAATCACTGTCGTGATTAAGCATCACAAAAAATCCCACAAAATACAGACACTGTGCCATTTTGTAGACGAGAAAACACGTTCGGAGGGGAGTGACTTGCCCGTGAGTGAGAGAAGGAGCTGGACTCCTGGCAAGCCCCTAACTTGGTCAGCTCAGCACGCTGTTAAACATCACATGGAGAGAAACCTGTCTGAACCCAAGAAACCCTCTCTATGAGCTTCGAAAATGCTAGCCAGGCAGCCCAGTAACAGAAAGACAAATCAAGGCGATGGGATCTTAGGGAGAGATGGGGATAGACGATGTGGTTTCTGGAAGCCACCAGAGCAATCATCTGGTGTGACCCCCACAGAGACAAAACGAGCCTCACAGAACTGCCCTCAGCCTTTGAGAGTGCCCCCAGCCACACGGACGGAGAGGGTCTGCAGACCACCGGGAGCCCCCCGCTCTGGGGTGCCTCAGGCTGGCCCTCACCTGGCCCAGACTTTCTCCAATCAGACCCCCCGCCCCCCTGCCCCCCACCATCCCGAGGTACCTGTTCCTGTGTCCCGGGCCTCACCGATCAGACCAAGAGCCGCGCACACGGAAACCAAGCAGAAGTCAACAGGAAGCGTGAGAATCACCATATGACAAAAGAGGTCCAAGGACAGGAAGTGGGTTCAGCCGCAAAGGCTGGGGCCGTCATCTAGAAGTGAGGCAACCCTGCTAGCCTCCTCGCTCAGCTGGAGTGAAGCAACACTTCCTTCAATGCCAAACAAGGGAAGAGAGAAATCAGGTCCTCACTCCTCAGCCAGGCCTTCGAGGCTGCCCACTGTCCCTGTGTGCGTGCATGCCCCTGTCCTTGTATTTGGAGGGGAAGGGCAAGGGCAAAGCTAGCACTTACTGAGGGTAGGAGCTGCATAGACCCTGGCACAGCACGTGAACTGAAGGCAGAGGGCCTCCGCCCACCCCTTTTATAGCTGGGAGACCTGGAACGAGCTGCGTGGGGTCTGAGTCTCCTTTCCCCCCTCGATGAAATGGAGGTGATACCAGTACCAGCCTCCCAGGTCCGTGGATGCTTGAATGAGATAATGTGTGTAACTGGCTTCACACGGGTCCCATGAGTCCCTCCTCCCCTCTGCCTCTGCGAATCGGACCCACGCCTCAATCTTTATCGGATCGGACCTCCCTGGTCTGGAGATTCCTCCTGGCGTGGTTGCAGGGCCCCCCATCTACGAGAACCGCTACTGAGACCCTGCACTGACCATTCCTTTCCCGTGGTGATGTGTGACCTCCCCAGGGTCACCCAGTGAGGGTGGAGGCCGCGTGGCTCTGTCTCTGTGTTCCCAGAACATTCAGCAGAGCGCTGCACGTGGGTCCATAAATGTCCACGGGCCTTCCAGATGCTGTGGCAACACCACCCTATTTAAAGCACGCAGGCAGACTCGGGAGCCTGGGCTAAAGACCCCATAGCAGTGGGGTGAGGCTGAACGGGCTTTGGCAAAGCCTTGCATGAGGGCAGGGCCAGGGTGAGCCTTGGTTCCTCTTAGCTCTGCTCACAACCCCCTAAGACCCCTAAAGATGTGAAATGTGGCAACAACCCAAAGCTCGACGTGCCTGGGAGTGCAGCTCCCACCTACCCTCTCCATTTCCAGAAGGATCCCTGCTTAGCCTGCAGCAGGCTCGCATCTCCCTCAAAAGCAATCCTTGGGCCCACCACCCCATCAGGAGACCTGCCCTCCTCCTGGCTCTCCGCCCTCACCTCTCTGACCTCCTCCTTTTCAGATAATAGCACCTTCTTCAGGATTGTTCCCTCCAACTTACCACTCCCCCAGGGCGCCCATCTAGCTGCTTCTTCTAGCGCACCCCAAGCCTTGTCGAGACTTCCTATGTGCCAGGGACTGTATTAAATGTTTGACCTAGGACGTCCTGCTCTAACCTTCAAACCGCTCTCTAAGGTAGAGGCTGTTACTCTTCCCATTTTTTTAAGTTGTTATTTTTAAGTCATCTCTACACACAACGTGGGGCTCGAACTCACAGCCCTGAGATCAAGAGTTGCAAGCTCTTCCGGCTGAGCCAGCCAGGCACCCCTCTTCCCGTTTTACAGATCAGGAAACTGAGACCCCAAGAGGTCACACAGCTTGCCCAAGGTCACCCAGGAAGTGGACTCACACTCTCACTTGTAGTGCAGACATTCGCGCGAGAATTTACTCCAGGAAGCTGCAAACTGAGGGCAGAGCCCTCTCCCCTCCCATAGTGCGCAGAAATGGGACAGTGCAGGCCGTGTGTTCTAGAGGTAGGAACTACTGAGCATGCGTCATCACCAGGGCGCTGGTTCGAAATGCAGACCCTCAGGCCCCACCCCAGTCCTACCGAATCAGAACTTGAATTTTCACAGGAGAACCAGGTAACTGGTTTGCGCATCAAAGTTTTGGACCCACAGTGGTCCGAGTTGAATTTAATAGATGGTGTTATACAGGGACCCACGGGGAAAGCAAACAGAAAAAAAAAAAACAAAAACCCACCGGACTCTTGATCTTGGGGATTTCACCTCTGGAGGAAGCACAGAGCCAAAAAGTTAAGGCTCAAGGCTCCCCACGCCTCACTTTCCACTTCGTAGGCGCTCAAACCCGATCTCGGCCCCCCGCGAGTCTGGAAGGCCACGGCACGTCTTAAGAGCGCCACCTGCTGGTTTTTCTTAGGTATGCAGCATACGTTTCTGCTGCAGGCATCCCCTCCGAGAGGGCTGAGCTGTTTCTGGGATTCTCTTAGTTCTTGCCAGTCCGGTTTATTCGCTATTCACTATTCACTATTCCTGTCACTGGTTCAGATAACTCCTTACTCTACACGTGATAATAATGCGGCACCCCATGTTTGATCAGCCCCATGATCTTCTCAATTCAGTTCAGTTCAATAGACAATTCTTGAGCTTCTACTGGGTGCAAAGCATAAGACTTCAACCAACCATTTCTCTTCGCACTAACATCAGAGCAAGTGGTCAAAGGGGGCGCTTAGTGTTCCAAACGAGGCATCAAGATTTAAAACTGATCCCTACCAGAAAGTACTTACAACATTCACATGCACATATTTCTATTTACCTATATTTATATCCATCTAAAATCAATAAGAAAAGGAAAGCATCCAGCTAGAAAACTGGGCAAGGGGTATAAATAAGGTCATAGCGGGAGAAATACAAATAGGCAGGGGCATTTTAAAGAAATGTCTCTATTTTAAACCTTTCTTACATCCTTTTTTTCTTAAGTTTATTTGCTTATTTAAGTAATCTCTACACCCAACTTGGGGCTCAAACTCACGACCCCTAGATCAAGAATTGCACACTCTTCCACCCGAGCCAGCCAGGCGCCCCAAGCTTTTCTTACATCTTTTTAAATTTGATTTTTAAAATTATTCTCTTCTGGGGCGCCTGGGTGGCACAGCGGTTAAGCGTCTGCCTTCGGCTCAGGGCGTGATCCCGGCGTTCTGGGATCGAGCCCCACATCAGGCTCCTCCGCTATGAGCCTGCTTCTTCCTCTCCCACTCCCCCTGCTTGTGTTCCCTCTCCCGCTGGCTCTCTCTATCTCTGTCAAATAAATAAATAAAATCTTTAAAAAAAATAAAAAATAAATAAAATTATTCTCTTCTCCCCATTAACTTCATAATTATACATTCTTTTACTATTCTTCTAATAGTTAGCAATAAATTATGTGCATCTTTGAATTACTAATCCACTATCACATGTACTTTTCCCACTGCCCAGATAACTCGAGAACCTTGTAATTTCACTCTACCTATCTCCCTCCCGCTTATGGTTTTTATTGTCAAGTATTTTAACATTTCACATATTTTTAAACTCCTAAGATATTATTTTTCCACACAGTCAATATTCATGTACTTTTCCTACACATTTATCTCTGGTCATTCACTCATGCCTCCATTCTTTGCTGCCATTGGGATCATTTTTTTTCTGACTAAAGAGTGTCCTTTAGTATTTTTTATTGCCGTTCTCTTGGCAATGAATTCTCTCTGTTTTCATCTGTAAACCTCTTTGTTTCACCTTCATTTTTGGAGAATGTTTTTCTCTATATAAAATTCTAGGGGCGCCTGGGTGGCACAGCGGTTAAGCGTCTGCCTTCGGCTCAAGGCGTGATCCCAGCATTGTGGGATCGAGCCCCACATCGGGCTCCTCAGCTATGAGCCTGCTTCTTCCTCTCCCACTCCCTCTGCTTGTGTTCCCTCTCTCGCTGGCTGTCTCTCTCTCTGTCAAATAAATAAATTAAAAAAATCTTTAAAAAAAATTCTAGATTGGCAGTTGTTTTCCTTCCATCATGTAAAGGTTATAACACGTAGCCTTGACTTCCACCGTTTCCTGGATCCCATCACTTAACTTGCAAATGAACTGTCACTATTGTTCTTGCTCCTCTAAAAGTAATGTGTCTTTTTCTCTCAGCCAATTTTTTAAATTTTTAAATTTTTTTAAAGATTTTATTCAAGAGAGAGAGAGCGCGTGCGCGCGCGCGCACACACACACACACACACACACACAAGCAGGTGGGAGAGACAGAGGGAGAGGGAGAAGCAGACTCCCCAGGGATGCTGACACAGGACTCCATCCCTGGACCCCGGGATCATGACCTGAGCTGAAGGCAGACGCTTCACCGACTGAGCCACTGGAGCACCCTCTCAGCCAATTTTTTAAAATTCTCTTTGTCTTTGGTTTTCAGAAGTTTTACTACAATGTGCCTAATGGGGATTTTTTGTATTTATTTTGCTGGAGATGTGTCATTTGTTTAATTTGTGATTTAATGTCTTTCATTAATATCATAGAATTTGTAATCACTAACTCTTCAATTATTGCTTCTGAACCAGTCACTCTCTCTCTTTTACTTGAATGACTCCAGTTAAATGTATTTAGACCTTCACACCACACTCCATATCTTCTGATGCTCTTTTCTTACTTACCATCTTTTTTTTCCCCGTGTCATGGTTCAGATTGTCTATTTTCTCCTGACTTATCTTTCAGTTTACTAAACCTCTCTTCTGTTGTTTCTAACCCACTGTTAAACCCATCTATAGTTTGGTTTTTTTTTTTAATTTCAGTAATTGTATTTTTCAGTTTTAGAATTTCCATTCAGGGGCGCCTGGGTGGCACAGCGGTTAAGCGTCTGCCTTCGGCCCAGGGCGTGATCCCGGCGTTGTGGGATCGAGCCCCATGTCAGGCTCCTCCGCTATGAGCCTGCTTCTTCCTCTCCCACTCCCCCTGCCTGTGTTCCCTCTCTCACTGGCTGTCTCTATCTGTCAAATAAATAAATAAAATCTTAAAAAAAAAAAAAAAAGAATTTCCATTCAGTTCTCTTTAAAAATTGTTTCTAGGAGTAGGGGGATGGGCAAAATGGGTGAAGGGAATGGGAGGTCCAGGCTTCCCATTATGGAGTGAATAAGTCATAGGAATAAAAAGCATAGCATAGGGAATATAGAGTCAATGACATTGCAATAGCGTTCTACAGTGACAGGTGGTACCTACAGCAGTGGTGAGTAGCGTAACCTATAGAGAAGTTGAGTCATTATGTGGTACCCCTGAAATTTATGAAGCATTGTGTGTCAACTATACTCAAAAAAAAAAAAAATTAGGGGCACCTGAGTGGTTCAGTCGGTTGAGTGTCTGCCTCTTGATCTTGGCTCAGGTCACAGTCTCAGGATCGTGAGATTGGGCCCCACGTCAGGCACTGCACTGAGCATGGAGACTGCTTGGGATTCTCTCTCTCCCTCTGCCAATCAATCAATCAATCAATCTCAAAATCTTTTTAAAAATGTTTAAAGATATTTATTTATTTATTTATTTATCTATTTATTTATTTATTTGTGAGAGAGAGAGCACGCGTGCGCACAAGCTGGAGAAGCAGCAGGCAGAGGGAGAAGCAGGCTCCCCGCCGAGCAAGGAGCCTGATGTGGGGCTCAATCTCAGGACCCCTGGGACCATGACCCGAGCCGAAAGCAAACTCTTAACTGACTGAGCCACCCAGGCGTCCCTAAAACTTTTTAAAAATATTTCTAGTTAATCTTCTACTTTCTTGAATGCATCAGAGTCCATGCACAATAGTACTAATGTCTTTTTCTTCTTTGGGGTCTGCTTCTATCATTTTTTTTTTCTCACAGTTTTTCTTTATATAGTCTTGTCTTCTAGTTTATCTGTTAAATGCTGGCTGCTGGGTAGCATGAAAAATTGCAAAGGCTCTGGATGATGTTATTTTTCCAGAAGACATACCAGTTTCTGGTTGGCATTTTTTCAGGCAGTTAGAGTAGGGTCAAAGCATTTGATCCAATCAGGATTGAGACTTCTCGCTTTGTATGGACTGGTCAATGTCTGGATGGTCCTTACTCCTAGGTCATAGCCCTGCAGGTGTCTCAACTGAAACCTGAGTGTCAACCACACTCTTCTTTCTTGTCAGATCCTGAACTCCAATTTTTGAGCACTGTGATGACGCCAAGACATTAGGCCACCATTTTCTGCTCAGCCATCATGCCTCCCAAGCAAACCAGCAAGTTCCTTAAGGAATTTCTCTAAGAAAAGCAGTAGAGAAGATGCCCCTCCCCTCAAAGTGATTTCTTTCTCTCCAGGATCTTGCTTCCTTAAGCTCTGCCCACAGAGCTTTCGGAAGCCTTAAAACAACAGTGTGTGAATGTGGGTGGGTGTGGGCGCTTTTGCACGTGATCTAATTTTTACATTGTTCTCTAAAGGAATTCTGCTCTGATACAAACACCCTGTCCTGACCAGAAGCAAAAGTCAACTAGTATGCTTCTTTTAAAGGATAATTGAGGGGAACCCAAGGTGGCTTAGTCAGTTGAATGTCCTTTTGACTCTTGATATTGGCTCAGGTCTTGATCTCAGGGTTGTGGGTTCAGGCCCCGCATGGCGCTCCATGCTGGGCAGGAAGCCAACTTAAAAAAAAAAAAAAAAGGAGAATTCGGACTATTCTGTGGAAGACAGACCATGGGGGGCTAAGTGAGAGAGGGGAGGGGAAGCAGGAGGGAAAATGAAGAGTCTATATTGCAGTGTTCCAAAGAAGTTACTGATAGTGTCTTGAGATAGGATATGGATAGCGATCACAGGGAGGCAGCAGATTTCAAGATTTTTCTTGTTTTGGTAAAGATATAGGAGGCAAGGCAAGGTGAGTGAGGGTAACAAGGCAATTCTGTATGCTGCTGGAGGGAGCCTAAACTGGTACATTTACAAAAGGAAATTTGACAATATTTATCACAAGTATTTAAAATTATATTATACTTTGACTCATCAGTTCCATTTCAAATAATTATTTTAAGGAAACGACACCAAGATTTTGCAGTAAGAACACTTCCTGGGGCACCTGGGTGGCTCAGTCTGTCGAGTGACCACTCCTGGTTTCAGCTCAGGTCATGATCTTAGGGTGGTGGGATGGAGCCGGGTGTTGGGCTCTACAATCACTGGGGAGTTTGCTTCCCCATTCCCTCTCCCTCCGCCCCACCCCTGCTCACGCATACACACTCTCTCTCTCTCAAATAAATAAACCTTAAAAAAAAAAAACACCACCCACACTTCCTGCAGAAATTTTTTGTAGTGGGGGAAATCGAAAAAACTTAGATATCGATTAGGTATCTATTAGATAATAGATGAAATAAATGATTACACCTATTAAAAAATGAGGGCAAGGGGTGCCTGGATGACTTAGTCAGTTAAGCTCCCAACTCTTGATTTTGTCTCAGGTCATGATCTCAGGATGGTGAGTTCAAGTCCCGCCTCAGGCTCCACCATGGGTGCGGAGTCTGCTTAAGGGTCTCTCCCTCTCCCTCTGCCCCTCCACCCCCTTCCCTCTCTCTCTCTTAAAAAAAAAAAAAAGTGAGGTCTTTAAAAAACTGTTTAAAGGGGCGCCTGGGTGGCTCAGTCGTTAAGCGTCTGCCTTCGGCTCAGGGCGTGATCCCGGCGTTCTGGGATCGAGCCCCACATCAGGCTCCTCCGCTATGAGCCTGCTTCTTCCTCTCCCACTCCCCCTGCTTGTGTTCCCTCTCTCATTGGCTGTCTCTCTGTCAAATAAATAAATAATATCTTAAAAAAAAAAAAAACTGTTTATTGGGGACCGCAAGGTAACGACGGAAAAAAATCAGCCCTAAAAGTATACAATGCGATCCCACTTATTATCTTATGATAATCATATATTAGATACTACATAATTATTTTAACATAACCATATATGGTAAATATATTATTATACACAAATAGGCTGGAAGAACAACACCAAAATATTTGTGGGAGCTACCTGGAGAGGTGGTTGTAGAGCTTATGTTTTTCTTCTTCGTGTGTGCTTTTATGAAGTTTCTTCATTTTTTCCCCCAACGGTGGTTCTCTTTTTATAATCAGAAAAAATAATAAAAATTTTTCCCTCCCGACTCTGTCCCCCACTCTGGCCTTACCTGTCTCAAGCCCTGAGGACTCTCAGCTGTCAGTTCTGGGGTAAAGAGCGAACGCTCTGTAAATCGTCCATCAAAGCCTCCTTTCTCTTGCCACCGCCCCCAGGAAGTGGGGAGACGTTTCTCTTCGACTTAGGGCCCTGAGATCAGACCTCCGGGCCCGCTTCATCAGGCGCCCTTCCCGCACCTGTCCCAGAGCGCCTGCGCACCTGGGGTCGGCGACCCGCCCGGTAGCTGTGTGAGTTCCGCACCCGCGAGAGGCAAGGGGGCGGGGCGTTCTCAGAGCAGGTGAGCGGCAGGTGCACCGCCCCGCACGCGCGGGGCGCAGCCGGCTGGGGCAGTCCTCCCAGCCTTCGTGCTCGCCTCGCCCGCTGCCCCACCCCTGCTTCTCCTCCTCCGCCCTCACCCTGCACCCCGCGCCCCTGTCCTTTCCAGTTTCAGTCTCACGTCCAAGCTAGGTGTCTCCTTCTCTCAGGATTCTTTGAGTTGATC
This sequence comes from Ursus americanus, assembly GCF_024610735.1. NCBI lineage: Eukaryota > Metazoa > Chordata > Mammalia > Carnivora > Ursidae > Ursus > Ursus americanus. Next base: position 63,296,268 of record NC_142140.1, on the reverse strand, counting down.
CTACTCTGTGGTTTCTGTGGCTTCTGGGCCCAAGGGCTCTCAAGCATTTAAACCCAGCCTTGGGTTTGGCCTGAGGTGGCCTGTTTCCTGCTCTGAGATCCCAGGCCTCTGTCTCCCCCCACCCCCAGGCCACCATCCCTCATTCCCAGGTCTCATCTCAGGGTGTCAAGGTCTGTGTGCACAATTTCAGGTGGTAGACAAGGAGAACCTTGTGAGTTTTTTCACTCAACCATAGGTATTAAATGTGCCGTCTATTAAAAGTATAATTAGCGGCGCCTGGCTAGCTCAGTTGGTGGGTTGTGCAACTCTGGATCTCGGGGTCATGAGTTTGAGCCCCATGCTGGGTGTAGAAATTATTATTTTAAAAATCTTTAAAAAAAAATCTTTAAAAAAAAAAAGGATAGAGTATCAGAAGTGTGATTTCACAGGTATGGGTGCTTAGGAGGCGAGAGTCAATATTTAAGTTTAAAACATGATTCTAGGGGCACCTGGGTGGCTCAGTCGTTAAGCGTCTGCCTTAGGCTCAGGGCGTGATCCCAGAGTTCTGGGATCAAGCCCCACATCGGGCTCCTCCACTGGGAGCCTGCTTCTTCCTCTCCCACTCCCCCTGCCTGTGTTCCCTCTCTCGCTGGCTGTCTCCCTCTCTGTCAAATAAATAAATAAAATCCTTTAAAAAAATAAAATAGAAGGTGATTCTATTTCTTTTCTCAAGACAAATCAAGTAAACAGTCGTACATGGGGCACTTTGATATGGCAAAAATCACTGAAGACAAACCGTTAGGTCACGTGAGGCCTTCCTCCCTCATCCCCAGACCATCTTCCCTCCCCTTCTCAGACTCACCTCCTGTAGAACTTGCCTGAGACCACGATTTTTTAAAGACAATATTGGCAAACATCGGCTAAAGTAAGCCTGCGTGACGGGCTCATTCACCTGACTCCAGCCAGATGGGAGGTTCTCAGCCCATTATGATTTTGAGGAGGGAACTTTTGTGCGGATTCCAAAAGAGCGTGGAGCAGAAAGTGAAACAACCGCGTTTCCCAAACTTGCCCGGCGCACTGCCCCAGCCCCCAGCCCCCCCAGCCTTGAGCTAGGCTTGGTGGGGTAGATTTATTCATTTAACCAATGTTGATTTATTGGGCTCAAAGGATACCAGGCCCCTTGGCTACAGAGATGAGTTAGCACCCCCACCTTCAAGGTCTTAAGAGAAATGCAGGTGGGAGGAGGGGGTGATGAAGTAGAAACACATTCACACCAGAAAGGAAAAAAACATGAAAAAGATCACAGAGCCCCAAAAGCCCACGGCCTTCAAGGGATCTGAACTGAAAGCCACCTCGTGGCCACGCTGCGTGGTGTGAGACAGCCAAGGGGAGGGCAGTGAGGGTCTTGTGGGCTGGCTGAGTGCGGGCTTTGCACCGAGGGCAGTGGGGAGCCACGGACGCCCTCAGAGGGAGGGAGGAAAGGATAGGCAGAGAAGTGTGAAAACGCTCACTGCTGCGTACCATGGTACAGTTGGGCTAAGGGGGCTGAGGGCCGAGGGGGGAGCTGGGAATGCAAAGAGGCCCTTATTCCCCCTACCAAGCCCGGTGCAGGGCTGCCTTTGACCGGACAAGGGACATCTTTGTTTTCTGTCCGAAGGCCCCAGGTTTCGCCTGTGCTACCAGCAGCCCCAGGCTATGTAGTAAATGGGGAGAGCCCAAGGGGGTGGAATGAAAGCAACAGGGAAGACAGAGATTTCAGAGGCCCCGGGCAGCCCTGGGGGGAGGAGGTGAGCCCAGGAAATGTACAGGAGTGTGGGTGAACTGAAACTCCGAAGCAGGTCCCGGAGCTGGCTGGCACGAGGCAGGGCCAGGGCCTGACAACTGCATCAGGGCTGCACCCACCAGAGGCTCCTCTGCTCCATACTTTGGGGTCTTCTGCCCTCCCTGGCTAGGCTTTCACATCCGCCCACATTCCTCAGGCCAACCAAGATGCTGATGAGTAGAGGCAGAGCAGGAGGAGGGTCAAGGGTCCTGCACACACACACACACACACACACACACACTCAAGCAAGGCAAAGAGATACCCGCCTCTGGGCCCATGGGCATCATTTAATTGCAGCCCCCATGAGCACGCACAGGGCCACAGCCAGCTTGCCCCCCATCCTCCACCCTGCCCCAGCCTCACCCAGACCCAGGGCGGAGCGAGCCTCCATTGCTGGAATATAGACATTCAGTCCAACGGCCTCCTGTCTCCTCGTGGAACGCAGCCCTCGGGATCCCTGATCAGGCCCCGGGCAGTGATCCAGGTGTGCCCCCTGGAGCATGTCCAGCTGAGGACGGTCCTTGTCAGGTGTCTTCTCACGGATGGCAGTGCTACAAAGACCAAGAGTCTCTGCCCTTGCACAGGTTGGCCTTCACCTTAATCACCTTCTTCTTTCCCCTCCCCCACCTCCTCCACCCTCCACAGCTTCGGGGTGCAGTTTCTGGCTCCAAGTGTCTCCCCCGGGGCCCCCCATCCCTTTTGGCTTTCCATATTTGGGGTGACTCACCTTTGCTTTTCTGATTAAAGTGTTGGCCCCAGCATAAGGTTCTGAATGGCAGGAGTGACCCCATCCTCTTGGGGTGGCCCTTGTCTTGAACCCCCCACCCCGTCCCCACAGCAGGTGGAGAGAAGGTGGAGCAGAGAGCGTGGTGCATCCCTATAGCTGGACCCCCGGCGTCTCTCCAGGGGAGCAAGAGAGCCACTTCCCTGGGGGTGCTACAGAGGGATGATGGGGAGGGAGGAGCACCTCTGTCTGAGAAAGCCACCTCCGTTCCTGGTCCTCCTCCACCCAGGCTGGAGGAAGGAGCACACCTCCAAGCTGCCCAGGACCCCAGCCATCTCCCAGGCCAGAAGGTCCCAGACATTCCTCGGGGAAGTTGCTAAAAACTTGGAGTCCAAAAACACACTGTACGGGTATGAGTGTGGAGAAAGCTGCAAGATGTAAATTCAAGTAAGACAGGCACAATGCAGAGGCGTGCATGCAATGTGGTCTTTTGGCAAAAAAAAAAAAAAAAAAAAAAAGTGGGGAAGGAATACGAACCAATATCTGTATTTGCTCGCGTCGATCTAAAGCTAAGAGGACACACAAGAATCACCCCCCATGACAGGGGTTATCTCTTCTAAGAACTGTGGTAAAACACATAGGACATGAAATTGACCAGCTTAACCACTTCCGAGTGGCATGAAGCACGTTCCCACCGTCGTGCAGCCACCACCACTGTCTGTCTGCAGAACATTGTTCTTCTTCCCAAACTGGAACTCTGGACGCATTAAGAAATGACACTCCCTTCCCCCTCCTCTGGTCCCTGGCCACACCATTCTACTTACTGTCTCTGTGCATTTGGCAATTCTAGGAACCTCATATAAACGGAATCCTACAGTATTTGTCCTTTTGTGACCAGCTTATTTCACACAGCATCGAGTCCTCAAGATTGACCCAAGTGGGAGCGTGTGTGTCAGAATGTTCTTCTTGTTGAAGGCTGAGTAATATTCCGTTCCATGTATATCCCACGTTGGGTTTCTCCACTCACCTGCTGGTGGACACAGGTTGCTTTCATCTTTCAGCTTTTGTGAACTATAAACACAGGTGTGCAAATATCTGTTTGAGTCCCTGCCTTCAATGGTTTTGGGTATAGACCCACAAGTGGGATTGCTGGATCCTATGGTAATCCTACATTTAATTTTTTAAGAAAATGTCACAATGTTTTCCGTAGTGGCTGCACCATTTTACATTCCCACCAGCAATGCCAAAAGTTTGAATTGGTCCACATTCTCACCAGCACTGGTTATTTTCCAGGTGTTCTGTTTTATTTTGTTTTATTTTTTGTAATAGCCTCTAATGTGTATGAGTTAGTGGTTACCTTTCAGGATACACAGAAAATGGGCAGACAGAGAAGGAAAAAGGAGGGGAGGAAATCTCTACTGTAGGACTTTTAACCCTTCTTTTTTTTAAAGGGTTTTAAACCTTCTTTTTTAAAAAAAAATTTTTTTTAAGATTTATTTATTTATTCTAGAGAAACAGAGAGAGAGTGAGTGCAAGAGAGTGCAAGCAAGTGGGGGGGAGGAGAGAAGGGAGAAAATCCTCAAGCAGACACCCTGCCGAGCATAGAGTCTGATGTAGGGCTCAATCCCACAACCCATGAGATCACTACCTGAGCCGAAACCAAGAGTGGGACACTTAACCAACTGAGCCACCCAGGCGCCCCTACACTCTTTCGTTTTTTAAGTCTTATTTATTCATTTTTAGGGGGGAGGGGCTGAGGGAGAGCATCTGCAAGTAGACTGCCCACTGAGCGTGGAGCCTGACTCGGGGCTCGATCCCACAACCCATGAGACCATGACCTGAGCTGAAACCAAGAGTTGGATGCTTTAACCAACTGAGCCACACAGGCCCCCCACATTTTTTTTTAAAGATTTTATTTATTTATTCGATAGAGATAGAGACAGCCAGCGAGAGAGGGAACACAAGCAGGGCGAGTGGGAGAGGAAGAAGCAGGCTCATAGCAGAGGAGCCCAATGCGGGGCTCGATCCCATAACGCTGGGATCACGCCCTGAGCCAAAGGCAGGCGCTTAACCGCTGTGCCACCCAGGCGCCACCCCCACATTTTTTAAATCATCTGAATGTATGACTTATTCAAGAAATGAAATAGTTTTTCCTGCATTTATTATGATAATTTCCAAACATACAGCAAAGTGCAAAGAATTTCACAGAGAGCCCATACATGCGATACTTAGATACCACCATTTAGCAAGCGCTATCCTTACATTCTACCTATCCACTCATTTATCCATCCAATTAAAAAATTAATATAGACTCTAGTTTCCTAGGCCCCTCCCAAGACCTGCTATGTCCCAGGCAGGGCCTCGGAATCTGTATGTTTAATCAGTCCCCCCAGGGGATTCTGCTCCTGGAGAACTTCTGTCCTGGTCCAGCCATTCATCTCGCACACGAACTATCCCTACAGTCGTTCGGCAAGTCAGCCGGCCTCAGCCGGGATTCTCCCATGTCTGGAAGCTCCCTACCCTCAGAGAGGTCCCTCCAAGGAAGGTCTTATGGGGCCACAATGATCTCCAGACCCATCCGCAATCCAGCTGGGCTCTTCCCCAGAACACCCTTCAGTCCCTCAGCAACACCATTCCTAGTGTGTCCCCAGAACTAAACACAACTCTCCAATATGGCCTGATCAGAGCAGGGCCACTGGTCCCATCCCTTCCTGAGCTGAAAACTAGCTTTCCACCCTTCAGCCTCCATTCATCCTCTCTGCTGAGAAGGACAGGACACTATAAATTGGGTTGGCGAGATTGGCAGGGCCAGATTGGCCAGGCCCCTTGAAGTAGGAGGTATTCAAGTCCTCTTATCCCTCTTTAGCCTTCTCTCTTGTTTTGTTTTGTTTTGTTTTGTTTTGTTTTGTTTTGTTTTGTTTTGTTTTGGCCTTCTGTTTTTGCTACGATGATCACAACGATGATAGTGGGAGGGGATGCTGATGGAGCCCTTAACGTGTAAGAGGCGTGGTTCCAGGCACATTATTTGCACCCATTCATTTAATCGCCACAATTCTATAGAGTAGGTAATATTATCCCCATTTTTCAGATGAAGCAACTGAGGCACCAAGGGATTAAGTAATTTAACCAAAGGTACATGGTGCATTCTCTTTATATAAACACAGAGCTCGTGCAGTGAGCGGTCTTCAGTTCCCAGAGCTCCCTACTATCCAGTCCTATAGTGTAGATACTTCGGGCTCCTACACCTGTGATCTCAACCTTTCCTGATGGCTAATTCCCCTCTGCCTGTCAAACCCCAACAGCCCTATGTCCCACTCTCTCAGGGGCAAGATGGCTAGAGCCAACCTGATCAAGTAAAGCTAAGGTTTCTCCCGCTGATATGTTTACTCTCGTAAGTGTGTGTGTGTACGTGTGTGTGCATGTGCACACATATATTTATGCACACATATGTATATCTAATTTTTAAAGTTGATTTCTTCCTGTGAAACAAAACCATGACAGGCTATGGTCATAAATATCTACACATGCAAAGTAATCTGCAAAGTCAAGCTTCATGGCAGGGCTGGTCGGAGAGATTTGGGGGCCTCGGGAACCAAACGTTACCCCAGGGTCACATCGCATTAGTCTAAAGACAGCCCAGCCCGGATCAGTCCCCTGCCCCAGGGACACCCAGGGCATGGAGGATGAGTATTTGAATCTCTGTTTCAAGAACCCCCAAAAGGCCTAGGCAGAGTCATGAGCCCAGCTACGGAATGGCCCCTTGAATTGCTGATGGAAAGAGAGAAATCTGGGGAGACCTCTGAGACCGGAGTTGCAGAATGAACTATATAGAATGCCCAGTGAAATTTGAGTCTTAGATAAAGAATGAATCATTTTTTAGTGTAAGTAAAGGTCCCAAATACTGGACTGAGCATACTTATACTTGAAGAAGTATTTGTTATTTATCTGAAATACAAGTTTCCTCCCGGGCAGTCTGCATTTCCATTTGCTCAATCTGGGACTGCCTGGAACTCCTCCTCTTCAGCTCCTGGGGAAAGAACACGAGAGACTGTCATGACAGTTGGCACTCAGCCATGTCCGTGTCGCTGGGTGAGGTGGCCGGGTGCACCGCCTTGACTGCCCTCCCCAGCCAGCCTCAGGGTGACCGTGATGGGACAAGCCATGATGGGACAGGTCAAGGAGGGGCCGTCCTGGGGCATCCTACTGAGTCACCCTCATTCCTGACTGTGCCTTGGGTCCAGGAAGCTCTTTAAAAAAAAAAAAAAAAAGATTTTATTTATTTATTTATTCGATAGAGATAGAGACAGCCAGTGAGAGAGGGAACACAAGCAGGGGGAGTGGGAGAGGAAGAAGCAGGCTCCCAGCAGAAGAGCCCGATGTGGGGCTCGATCCCATAACGCCGGGATCACGCCCTGAGCCAAAGGCAGACACTTAACCGCTGTGCCACCCAGGTGCCACCCAGGCGCCCCCCCCCCTTTTTTTTTGTAAGAAGAAAGCTAACTTCTTGAGGACTGACCCTCTAGTCCTGAGAAAACTGGGAGGGAATCCCTCAAATGGTTTCCCTTTGTCCCCCCGCCTCCCCCCTCTTTGTTCCTGCCTTATTCTTGATTTTTTTCTGATCACAAAAGAAGCACAAAGGGGCGCCTGGGTAGCTCAGTCGGTTAAGCATCTGCCTTCGGCTCAGGTCATGATCCCAGGGTCCTGGGATCGAGTCCCACATCGGGCTCCCTGCTTATCGGGGAGTCTGCTTCTCCTTCTCCCTCTGCCCCTTCCCCCACTTGTGTGCTCTCTCTCTCTCTCAAATACATAAATAAAATCTTAAAAGAAAAAAGAAAAAAGCACACATCCAGGGTAAGAATTCAAATATCACAGGGGCGCCTGGGTGGCTCAGTCGTTAAGCGTCTGCCTTTGGCTCAGGGCGTGATCCCAGCGTTACGGGATCGAGCCCCACATCAGGCTCCTCCACTGGGAGCCTGCTTCTTCCTCTCCCACTCCCCCTGCTTGTGTTCCCTCTCTCGCTGGCTGTCTCTCTGTCAAATAAATAAATAAAATCTTTAAAAAAAAAAAAGAATTCAAATATCACAGAAACATGTAAGTTAGAAAGTCCCTCCAGAGATAACTACTACCAAGTTTGATGTATCTTATTCCAGATTTTTCTCTATAAAAAAATTATATAACCTCCATAAATAGAATCATATTTTACAGACTGTTTGGGAACTTACCCCTATTTCCCATGACGTCAGGGATTTCTTTCCAGGCAGGTTTGTGTTTCCAATTCGTTGGTTTTACTCTGCCTCATTCTTTATCCCCATGGTGTTTGGTCTTTGGGAGCTCTGAGCCCCTTTGAGTGTTCAATGAATGGCAAATGCATATGAACACCCAAATATTTGTATACGACGTTGGGTGTCGTAGCCTCGTTGAGGCTGATGTGACCCCCTCCACCCTGTGCATGTCACGGGAAGGATCACTGAAATGGGTCCCAGAGAGTGAAGAACCGTGAGGATAAATTTCTTATTGTTGGACTGGGGAGACCCCCCTGTGGGGAGTCTCAGTCAGAGGGGTCCTGGGTCACCGCCTCCATTGGGAGACCCATCCCTGGGCTCCCCCTCAGACGGGGGGCTCCCCTCCGAGCATCCCCGTCAAGATCACCTGACTCCAGCAGCTGCCAAACCCCTGGGCAACGCCAAGAGCCTCCTGGCCTCAAACGGGTTGGGCGACATTCACTTCCCTGCGTTGTCCTCCCGACCAGCTCAGTCATTAGGAAATGCCTCAGCGGCGGCTGTCACGGTGACAGCAGCAGGAAGACGTGCTGTCTGCCCAGCACCTGTGGGTGGCTCAGATCTTCTCTGGAGGACGGGGCGGAGAGGTGAATGCTGCTCTCCCTGGTCCCGGCCAAAGTGAGTCTGGGGGCCTGGCGGGTGGCGGGGAGGGAGCGGGATCCAGCCAGAGCCTGGCAAGGTTCTGCACTGAAACCGGAGTGGGACAGGGGTGTGGGAGTGTGTGTGTGTGCTGTCTAGGGGAGTGGTCACAGCTGAAGCTCTAGGGCCTTGCTTAGGGAACCCAGGAGGGAAGCCCAGCTGCCTAGAAGTGTCTCTCTGCCTCGCAGGGCTCGCTGTCCCAAGGTGGGGAGGCGGGAAGGCGGGAATCGCCTGGGCTGATGATACCCCCCAACCAGTCCCCACAGTGGGCTGGGTGAACCAGGGCACTGGGGCTTCATGAGTCAGCCCCCCCTTGGGCCAGCCTGGTCCTCCCCTGCTTCACAGGTGGCTGGAGTGACACCCCTGCTCAGAGTCTTAGAGTCACTCTGAGGAGGGACTTAACCAAGATGGAACGAGTTTCAGGTATTCCTTTTTTTTTTTTTAAACCACTGTACGAGGTAAGCTATACATATTTACACATCCTGCTGGATTCTGGAGCTCCCACAAGGTATTTTCACCCGTGGATGTTTCCTACATCAGTGTTTCTGCACAGGCATAGGGCTGGGGTCTCCTATCCCATCATCCTGCTCTCCTTTGACCAAGGTCTGGACTGCCGTCTATGGAGGCACATGCAAACCCTCACTAGAGACGGTGGTCCCCAGCACCCTGGGTCTCCCTGTGCCAGGCCGAGTGACTTTGAACAAGTTACTTAAGCCCTGAGCCTCAGTTCCCTCATCTGTAAAATGGGGATAATGTCTACCTCCCCGAGTTGTTGTCAGGATTGCATGAGGAAGGGATGCACCAGGCCAAGCACATAATTAGTGTTCAATAAATGGCCGCTGTTATAATTATTTATTATTAGCCCGACACGGGTCCCACCTCACCTAGGAAGACTTTCCAGGCCTCCTCTCCCACAGGTTCCTAAAGCACCAGTGGGGATGCCTTTCAGCACGTCAAGTCTCACGTTGTAACTGAGCTTGAGTGCGCCCAAGCCAGAGCACGTTCCTTGCATTTCCTCTGCTGCCCTCACCCCGGTCCTAGCACTCCAGACAGAGGCAGGCCCATGAGGAGAACCCAAGGATCGAGAATGAAATGGAATCAAGAGAAATGGGCGGACACACAGAGGGAGAGGGCAGGGAATGACTGAGAAAGGGAGGTGAGAAAGGGAGGTGAGAAAAGGAGGTGAGAAAGGAAGGTGAGTAGAAGGTGGGGGAGGGCGGCACTGTCCAGGTATGAGTGACGTGCCTCCCCTGAAGCCCAGGAAGAAGAAAGGATTGCCCAGGGAGGCCACCAGTGGGGACCTGGGATGTCTTCTGCATGCCTGGATCCCTTTTACTTTTCCTCAAACTCCCATGAAAATTAGAGGCTCTCCTCCCCCCTCCCCTGCTCATCCCAAGGAGGATGGTTCTTCCTGACTCAGCTAAATAGCTACTCACAACTCAGCTAATGTCTCTGTGTCATCTGCGGAATCTCCTCCCTCCCTCCCTCTCTCTCTCTGCCATCTCCCTCTCTGTCACCTTCCCGGATGACCTCCACCAACTCATTTCCCCTTCTCTGGACCTGGGTGGGTCTTCTCCCCTATAAAACTAGATTTAACTAAATGACCTCAAAAGTCCTTCCTTCTCCTAGCATTCTCTTAACTATCTGCTTTCATTCTCTTGCCTACCTTGATACCTACTTCTCAGTTACCCAAATAACTTCAGCTAGTAATCATCATTCCTCCTTTAAAAAAAAGTCTTTTTCAAAAACAGCTATGCATGTCTCTTAGGCTCTTAAGTTTCATGAAGGACCTTCCTGATCCTGCTTATCTCCAATGCCAAAGTTCAGTAGCTAGAACACAGCCGGAGCTCAATAATTATTTGTTGAATAATTGGGTGGACGGGTGGATGGATGGGTGGGTGGGTGGGTGGATGGATGGATGGATGGATGGATGGATGGATGGATAGATGGATGGACGAATGGACGGATGGACGGATGGACGGATGGACAGATGGACGGATGGATGAATGGGTGGATGGGTGGATGGATGGATGGATGGATGAATGGGTGGATGGGTGGATGGATGGATGGATGGATGAATGGATGGATGGATGGATGGATGGATGGATGGATGGATGGATAGATGGATGGACGAATGGACGGATGGACGGATGGATGGATGGATGGATGGATGGATGGATGAATGGGTGGATGGGTGGATGGATGGATGGATGGATGAATGGATGGATGGATAGACGGATGGATGGATGGATGGATGGATAGATGGATGGATGGATGGATGGATGGATGGATGGATGGATAGATGGATGGAATTGCTGCCATACGCCTGTGGGGCACTGTGAAATGTAGGGGGACATGTTAGCAGGTGGCTTAAGAGAATCATGGTCATCCTTGAGAAAATCCCAGTTTAGTTTACACATCGGCAGGTGTGTTATGAAACAGAAATGACAGAAGCATTGGAAACACCATCTTAATTGTTATCTATTGCCCATCACTTACCTAATCTCTCCTTGGACCTGTTGCCCAGTCTGCCCCAGGAGCCACAGATCTTCATCATCTTGTACTGTTATTCTAATTTGAGGGGAGCTGCCCTCTGCCAGGGGTGTGTGTTATTTTTTTTTAGTCATCTGCATAATAAAGAACAATTGGGAAGGAGAGGGAGGGAGAGGAAGTGGAAGGTAGGAGGGGAGAGGATTCAGCTGGCCTTAACAATGACATCTACCATTTGTCAAGCACATACCGTGTGCCAGACTCTTCACTCACACTAGCTCGCTTAACGCTCTGACCAACTCCAGGGGCACCTGGGTGGTTCCGTCGGTTAAGCATCTGCCTTTGGGTCAGGTCATGATCTCCAGGTCCTTGGATAGACCCTCCCCCCTCCACCTGTGTTGGGCTCCCTGCTCAGCGGGGAGTCTGCTTGTCCCTCTCCCTCTGCTACTCCCCTTGCTCGTGTGCTCGCTGTCTCTCTCAAATAAATAAATAAAATCTTTTAAAAAATACTCTGAACAACTCTGAGAGGAAGACAGTATTATCAACCCCGTCTTACAGATGGGGAACAGGCTCAGGTTAAACAATTCGCCTGAGGTTATACAGACAATAATGGGTGTTATCAAGGATTTGAACTCAGTTCCAGAGTCTCAACACTGGAAACCCTCACCGCCAGCCTGGGGGGCCACATCAATCACCCAGAGACCAAAGCTTGAAAAGGTTTTTGTACTGACTCCAGGGTCCCAGGACCCCTATGCCCATCTTTCCATATTTTTGCTCCTTATTCCTTATGGGACATTTTCAACTTGGCAAAATGCTTTTAGAGCCAAGCCAAGAGAGGAGAGAGGTCCCAAAAGATGTATGATTTGAGAAACTATAGTCTTTTCTAGTAACTGATCCTGTTCCCATTAGGTCATTGCTCAGGTCTGGGGGCTGGCACAGAGTTCTACCTGTGTTCAGGTGATTTTGTCCACATCCTTGATGGAAGAAAATACCAGTGACAGGTGACCACAGTTCCTTCTAAAGAGGCTGATCCAGAGAAGTTGAGGCTACACAGTCGTGATATGGGGGACTTTTAAGTGAGGACGCTTGGACCTCCCAAGCTGGTCTCTGCCTTCAAAGTCAACATCTCGGGGAGCTGTGGACTTCATCCAACGGCTCTGGCTTTGCTGAGAACATCTTTGGGGTCCCTCGTTTGCTCTCAGATAAAGTTTAAAACTCACCTAGTGACTTTCTCACCAGGCTTGGCTCCCAGCTTCGGCCATTTCCAGCCTACCACACATACTTTCAAAGGATGAAAATCTGCCTTTATCAAGGTTAATCAGAAGGTTCTCTCACTGCCTTAGGCAGCCCAGTAAGAATCTGAAGAATGAGTGAGCTGTGGCAGCTGGAGGTACGAGCCCACAGCTCCTGGCCGTGAGGACACAGAGGGCCAGCAGGCATTTGGATGTGTAAGTTCCGAGCTTTATTTTCAAAACAGTCATTGCTTTATGGCCTCGCTTAGCACAGAGGAATGCAATCCAATGGCTGGATCCGATCCAATGCATCAGCCAATTCCTGAGCAGCAGGACGATCTTCTGGAAGACGACCACTCTGGGTAGAGACGCACACTGGAGACCAGGCTGAGTCTGGGGGAGCTTCTGCTTAGCTGATGGGGGGGATGGGGGGTTGGCGGGCACGGCTGGGTCCTCCTGCCTTCACTTCCGGTGTCAAAGGAGGAAGAGGTGAAGTGGTGACCTCACCCCGTGTGCATGGCATGGTTGAGGTTGAGGTATCAGGGAGGCTACACCTCCAGCACATTCCATGCACTTCTAACCAGAGTCTCGCGGGGCAGGGGTTTCTCCTTATCGGTCTCCCAATCCCCCTTCCAGAAGTTTCCCCTCATCCCCTCCTAAGGGGCCTGGGCCCTAGGTCCTGGTCTTCATACAAGTCAGGGAGGCGCCCAGGGAGGAGCCGCAGAGGTGGAAAAGAAAGAGGGAAGCAGCCGACAGCAGGTGTGGGAGGGCGTAGGGAAGGAGGGAAAGGCCCGGCGGCTCACGGCCCTCCCCTCCCGCAGCTCAGGCCCTGCCTTCGCAGCGTGGCCATGTCGGAAGGCGAGAGCAAGGACAGCTCGGGCAGCGAGTGCCCCGTGTGCTACGAGAAGTTCCGCGACCTGGAGGGCGCCAGCCGCACGCTGAGCTGCGGCCACGTGTTCTGCCACGACTGCCTGGTCAAGTACCTGCTGTCCACGCGCGTGGACGGCCAGGTGCAGAGGACCATCGTCTGCCCCGTCTGCCGCTACGTCACCTTCCTCAGCAAGAAGAGCTCCCGCTGGCCCTCGGTGCTGGACCGCAGCTCGCAGACCCTGGCGGTGCCCGCCGGCCTGCCCGACGCCCTGGGCCACGCGAACCCCCTGGGCGCCGCCCAGCAGGCGTGGAGGCCGGCTGCGGGCCAGGGCGCCCCGCTCCCCCTGGACCCGCCGCCCGGCCTGGCCCGGGAGCCGCAGATCTTCGTCATCAGCCGCCACGGGATGCCCCTGGGGGCGCAGGACAGCGTGCTGCCGCGCCGCAGCCTGGCCGAGCTGTCCGAGGCTTCGCCGGCCCCCAGCGCGGGCCGGGCCTTCTGCTGCCGCTCGCGGGCCCTGCTGCTCATCACCCTGGTCGCCGTGGTGGCCGTGGTGGCCGCCATCTTGCCCTGGGTGCTGCTGGTGAGGAAGCAGGCGTGAGCACCGCCGCTGAGCTGGGTGGGGGAGGGCTGGGAGGGGTGAGGCCGGCGGGGGCGGGCAGCCTGGACCGCGCGTCGTCTCCTCCCGCTCCGCCCCCGCCCTGTCCGTGGGGGAGGCTGGGGGGCTGATGATCTCACGGCTGGAGCCGAGCTCGGGGCCCAGACCCCAACTCCACGTTCCAGGCCAGGGTGGAAAATGGGGTGCCCTCCCCTCCCCGGAAGCAACAGCTGTGCCAGCCCCTTTGCAGATGCTGCGCCTTCTTCCAGGCTGGCACTGAGCAAGGTGGGAAGATGGGTGGTCCCCTCTTCCTGTGGGGTCACCAGCCGCGAGGCGCCATCCCTGTCTGCCAGGTGAGCTACCTGAAGGCAGGTGGGGCTCCGTCGTGGCTGGAGGGGGACCCCACGGCAGGACTCGTCCAGGTCAGAATTCCCACCCAGGCTTCTCTAGCTTGCTCTCAGGAGCCAATAGAACGGGTGGCTCAGGGGCCAAAAGCACCCTTCCCATGATCTCAGCAACCATCCATGACCCTCACAGCTGGGCAGGTGTATGCCTTCCCACCCCCGAGTCACCCGCCTGGAAGGTCTTCGCTGGGGGAGCAGCTGATCTCAGAGGCTGTGGCCCAGGATCTCTGGGGGACGTAACAGAAAAGGCTGATCCTGGGGAACAGGGGCTGAGGCTAGCAAAGTGACCCACAGACAGAGCCGGAGGTCTCCCCAAGGCCCAAGGAATGATCCAGAGTTTGAGTCCTGGGGTTCTCAAGGATGGACCGGCAGGCAGGCCATGCAGGGGGAGCCTGATGGCCGAGACTTGAGTCAGCAGAGAAGTATGTGGGCACAATTAACCCCTGGGGGCTCCCGCCTCCCTCCCAGCCCAGGTCCTCCTCCTCATGACCCAACCACTCATTAGAGGCCACACCAGCTGGGCCAGTTTCCCCGGGGCGGATTCCCAGCTGGGCTGGGCGACGATGGGTGGGGAAGAAAACAGCCGCACTTGTCAGGGACGCCACTGTCTCCACAAATGCTGAACCCCAGGTCCCACAGACCCCTCCCTGGACTGTGCTGGGGCTCGGCGTGGAGGGCCGCTCGAAAAGCCTCGGACTGGGTCTTGCCTGTGGGGCGAGTCACTTGCCAACAGCCATTTGCTGTTCCTTTAGGCCCATAATCTTAATTTTTGGATTAAAAAACAGCAAAAATATTCAGCTACTCGCTCAAATAGGCTATTGCTCACCAGCTCCCAGGCGTGCCAGCAGCTAAGCCCCCCACAACCTACACAACTCTCAGCGAAGTTCGATATCTGTGGGGAAAGAATAGCACCCTGCTTTTTTTTTTTTTAAGATTTTATTTATTTATTCAACAGAGATAGAGACAGCCAGTGAGAGAGGGAACACAAGCAGGGGGAGTGGGAGAGGAAGAAGCAGGCTCCCAGCGGAGGAGCCCGATGTGGGGCTCGATGTGGGGCTCGATGTGGGGCTCGATGTGGGGCTCGATCCCAGGACTCTGGGATCACGCCCTGAGCCTAAGGCAGACGCTTAACCGCTGTGCCACCCAGGCGCCCCTAGTACCCTGCTTCTTATCTGGTTCCCAAATTCCCATAGTGGTGTCCATGTGGGGACAACTGGGGAATGGGGTCCACCCTACAGGGGATATTTGGGACACAGGGAGGGCTGATTTAAAACACTTAACTTATGGGTTTCTTTATGCTCTTTTCAAGACTAGAGAAGAGCATGGGTGCTATCTGGGGGGATACAGGTGGATTCGTGGAAAACATATTTATTATAGGACTAAAAATGTTAAATTTACAAAGACTCTAATGAGTCTGTTTTAACTTCAAAATACCTGTAGCATTTTCATATTGTTCGCCAGTGACTTGTAGATGGCACTTCTTTTATTTTCAAAGAATGCCAAACGGCCATTTTTTAAATAAAGGTTCTATTTTCTCAAAGATTCCAGAGACATCGCCAATGCATGTGGGAAGCTCTGAGCTCTGACCTTCCAGACAGTTCACATAAGATGAAAGAGACAGCTCGAGAAGACAAATGCAAATGGGTCTCAAACATGTAGTCGCGCTTGTGAAAGAAATGCAAATTAACATTTCTGCAGCTATGCCATTTTTCACCTATTAGCCTGTCAAACGCTGAAAGATTCAAAACGTACTCTGCTTCCAAAGCTGAGAGAAAGCAGGTGAGGTTGTGCGGATAGATATGGGTAAAACCCGTAGGAAGGGAAATTTGACATTAGCTATCAAAATGTCTATTCTGACCCAGCAAGTCCTGTCCTAGAAACGTATCCTCTAGATAGACCTGTGTATACACCCAGAGAATGTCTCCAAGACACAATGGCCAATGCGATAAACGTGGTGTGGAACATTGTGGAAGGGGGGGATAAGAATTCACATTCTGGTGTGCTTATTCGTGCATCAAGAAATTGGAACGAGAACACAAAAAACTAATAATAGTGATGAACTGGGCAAGGGGATGATAAACTGATGGGACAGGATGGAGGTGATTTTCCCTTTCCTTTTGATACTTTTTTTTAAAAAACTCATTTGAGAGAGAGAGAAAGTGCAAGAGCACTAGCAAGGGGAGGTCAGAGGGAGAGGAAGAAGCAGACTCCCCACTGAGCAGGGAGCCCAACACGGAGCTTGATCCCAGGACTCCAGGATCATGACCTGAGCCAAAGGCAGACCCTTAACCCACTGAGCCACCCAGGCAGCCCTCCCTCTGATACTTTTTGAAACAAGCAAACATACTACTTATTCAAAAATTAAATTAAAGGGGCGCTTCAGTGGCTCAGTCCGTTAGGCATCTGCCTTCGGCTCAGGTCATGATCTCAGGGTCCTGGGGTCGAGCCCCGTGTCCAGCTCTCTTCTCAGCAAGGAGTCTGCTTCTCCCTCTCACTCTCCTTCTGTGCTCTCTTGCTCTCTCTCAAATAAATAAATAATTAAAAATTAAATTGAAAAATGCTATTAGATGCTTAAGATATCTTCAGTGTATACGCCGGTTACCCCGTGAGGCTCTGGCCCCAAGAACATTCGAGAGCTGCCCGACTACCTGTCCTGCAGCCTGAGAGTGTCGGCTACCAGCTCAGTGGGGCTGGTTTGTCTGGTTAGAGATGTGACATCTTCTGCCTAACAGGCATACCAGGAAGGAAGGTAAAAAGCTTAGTATTTGACTCAGTGTTTCTTAGTTCCTCTGGACATCTTTGGGCCTGATCATTTAATGTGCTTGTTTTGGTTTTTCTCTACCCTTCCTTTTCTTTGTCAAGTAAAAGCTTTTGCTTTAAGCAACCCCCCCTGAGGTCAAGGCACCACAGAAAGATACCATCAGATAAGGAGATAGATAGACAGACAGACAGAGAGATGGATGCCTGGGATTAAACATGAACTGTTGCTCATCTCTTCCTCCCCTTGTCCAAGGGCATCCCCCTTACACACACACACACACACACACACACACACACACACACACTTTGCTACCTTCTCTCACAATAACCTTTTTTTTTTTTTTATTTTAAAGATTTATTTCTTTATTTGAGAGAGAGCACAAGCAGGGGGAGCTGCAGGCAGAGGGAGAAGCAGGCTCTCTGCTGAGCGGGGAGCCCGATGCAGGACTCGATCCAAGGACCCTGGGATCATGACCTGAGCCGAAGGCAGATGCCCAACCAAGCGACCCACCCAGGTGTCCCATTGTGGCACAAAATAACCTGGCCCCATCCTCACTTGGCCTCATCCTCCTGGTACAAACTAATTCTCAGCACAAACTCTTTGTAGATCAGCAGGTCATGCTGGTGCCGACCTCTGGGCCTTTGCTTGGGGGGCTCTCTCTGCCTGGAAAACGCCTCCCTGGCTTTCCAGAAACAGTTCAAGGATTACCTGTGAAGATTTCCCCAGGCGCCACCTCAGTCAGAATGACCCATCCCATCACCTTCCCAGGGACACTTTGTTACACCTGTCTGTTCAGAGGGCCATTTCTTCCTTACAGACACTGTGCTCCTTGAGGGGAGGCCAGATCCTACTGATCTTCGTATCTCAGTGCCTGGCTTAGGATTTGGTAAAGGGTAAGAGTCGGAGAAATAGTTGAAGAATGCCCGCGCGAAGGCAGGCAAGGAGGAAGGAAGGAAGGAATAAATGGGGTGGTTTGGCGTCTGGGAAAAAAGTTGAGTCCGAGGGACTCGGGTGTGGAATGTGGATAGTCGGTTTGTCTTAGGGCTTCACAAAGACCAGCCTCGAAACAACCCCAAAGGGTCTGTTTAAAAGGACCTTTTTCAAACCACGTAAGAGGCACGTAAGGAAGAGAGATGGAGCAGCCAGGCTGGGTGGCCCGAGGGTCACGCAGGGCAGAGCCAAGACACTGATGCAGGTTAACCGACTCTACAACTAGGCTACTCATGATTTGCATCTGTGTGTACAATTTGTACCCTGGCAATCTTCGCACTGTACAAAGTGCTTGTGCTGTCCAGATGGTGGCCTGAAGGTTTAATTTCAATGACTCAGTGTTGCACGGCGGGGAGGGAGCTCAGGAGGCCTCTGGAGGGATGGGCGACAGCAGAGAATGATGGGCAGTATGGGGGAACAGAGAAGGCCTTTATGGAGAGAGAGGAAGAGGACTGGGGACACCTGAAGAAGAGGGGATTCATAGGTGCCCGGCTGGCTCAGTCGGAAGAGCGCTTGACTCTTGAGCTTGGGGTTGTGAGTTCGAGCCCCACATTGGGTGTAGAAATTACTTAAATAAATAAAACTTGGGGGAAAAAAAAGAAAGAAAAGAGGGGTGTGGGGGAACTAGTAAGAACAAGAAGAGAGAGGGTGAGTCTGCAAAGACCAGAAAGGAAGGCAAGTAGGAAGGCAGGAGCATTCAGTGGCTCCCTGTAACTTTCAGTAACCAAATCAAATTCAGCTCAGCCCGGAGCCCCATGGGCTTTTCCCTGAAGGTCCCTCCCTCCAGCCACAAGGACCTGGCTCCTGGAGACACTACGTCATGCTGTCATGCTGCTTTACACCTCTGAGCCTTCCCTCCAGTGATTCCCACTGCCTCATGGAGCTAATTTTAACATTCTTCCAAACTCAGCCAAGGGTGATCTCACCCCAGAAGTCTTCCCTGACCCCAGAGCTCCCTCCTACTCCTGAAGCAGAGAAACACCAAGGACAGGGTGTCTGGGTGGCTCGGTTGGTTGAGTGGTCACCTCTTGGTTTCGGCTCAGGTCATGATCTCAGGGTCGTGATCTCAGGGTGATGAGATCAAGCCCAGCAATGGGCTCAGCATGGAGCCTGCTTAAGTTTCTCTGCCTCTCCCCCCCCCCCCGCCCTCTCTTAAAAAAAAAAAAAAGCACCAAGGGCAGTGGGCTCATCAAGCACTTTTCCTGGGGGGCCCCTGATTGTCAGTTTCGCTGTTTATGTCTCCTCTTAGACAATCAGCTTCCAGCGGGCAGAAGCTTTAACTAATTTCATTTTATGACTCCAGTGTCCAGATGATCAGGGATGCTTGCAAAATATGCTGCATAAACGTTTGTTGAAAAGAATTACAGGGGCGTCTGGGCCACTCAGTCCTAGAGTGATCTTGATCTCAGGGTGGTGAGTCTGGGCCCCACATTGGGTGTAGAATTTATTTAAAAAAATAAACTTAGGGGCGCCTGGGTAGCTCAGTCGTTAAGCGTCTGCCTTTGGCTCAGGGTGTGATCCCAGGGTTCTGGGATTGAGCCCCACATCAGGCTCCTTCGCTGGGAGCCTGCTTCTTCCTCTCGCACTCCCCCTGCTTGTGTTCCCTCTCTCGCTGGCTCTCTCTCTCTGTCAAATAAATAAAATCTTTAAAAATAAAAAAAAATAAACTTAAAAAAATTGCAGTAGAGATATTATCACTGAATTTTTAAAAAAGATTTTATTTATTTATTTGAGAGAGAGTGAGAGAAAGAGAGAGCACGAGCGGGGTGAGGGGCAGAGGGAGAAGCACACTCCCCCTTGAGCAGGGAGCCCAATGTAGGGCTTGATCCTGAGACTCTGGGATCACGCCCTGAGCCAAAGGCAGACGCTTAACGACTGAGCCACCCAGGCACCCCTGAAAACCCATGTTCTTTACTGACTCTTCTCTGGGTCCTCAAGGACATGGTTTCTCACTCTTTGACTTGACCCAATGGAGTCCTAGAAATTGGGACCATATACGGAAGGGGCTGGGAAGAGCCTGCATGGGTTCATCTATAACCTAAGGGTTCTACATAACTTGCAGAGTTCCTCTCACTTCTCTGTGGCTCAATGACCCCATCTGTATAATGGGAACAATAATACTGTACCAGCATCACAAGACTATTTGGTGGATTAAAGGAGTTAACAACGTAAAGTGAGTAGAAGAGTGTCCCCAGGACTCAGCAAGCTCACTACGTCTTAGGAATTATCATGAAATGTGTCTTCCGTTAGTATGACACCGCATCATTCATTCAATGACAATGCATTATTCATTCGACAGAAAGGGATCCCCCACCAGGTGCGCGGCCCGGGCAAGCAGCGGGAGCTCACGCCCCCCACCCCCGCACTGCAGCCTGACCCAGCATCCCTTTGGGGGGAGCTCATCCCCCCTGCCCCGCTTCCATCAGACCCTGAACCGAAGGACAGCGGGCAGTGACATTCAGAAAGGCACACAGCTCTCCGCTTGCAAAGGCCTCCTTCCAAGTGTGGTTCTCGGACCCACATCCCGGGCATCATCTGCGAGCTCGTTAGAAACGCAGGTGCAGACCTCCTGGCGCGGGGCAGGGAGGGATCGCGGGTCCCAGACCTCGCAAGGCGGGTGGCCGTCTGGAGCCGAGTCTCGGGCGGTCCCCGCGGCGCCGGCAGCACACGCTGCGGGGAGGGAAGGCAGCCGGTGTCCGCTGGAGCTCATCGAAAGACGGGCGCTCTCGATACGCCCGCGCCACGAGCCGGGGCGGACTTGGCGGTGTCCACCGTACCGGGGTGACCCGCGGCCGCGGGCCCAGCGTCACCTGGCGGCCGCTAGTAAGACCTCCCCTTTCCCGGCGAATGGGACGTCCGCTCCCTCACCACGCACCGGGGCAGTCACACCCTGAGCAGCCCCCGCCACCCGCCCAGGAACGACCCTTCCCGGAGCACGCAGCTGCGGAACCCAGACCTCCCATGGGAGGCACCAGGCCCTGGAGAAGACAGTTTCGCAGTTCCTTGCAGTTCCCCTCCAAGCCGGGGGGAGACACTAGTCATCAATTTCTTTCCCAGTTTCCCCTTCTCGTTCAACGCCGCGCCTCTCTCGCGCCAAGAGATGATCGGTCTCGCGAGATCTCTCGTCAACTTACAGAACCGGAAGTAACGTGTGGATCTCTTCCCTCTTGCTGCCATCGCTGAAGTGTCGGCGGGTGAGTTTTGGCTGTGCAAGCGCGAGACATCCGCAGCCATCCTTTCGCGGGCGCGATGTCTTTTGACTCCAGGGGCCCGATACTCTCTCGGTGGACGAATAGCACCCAGAGAGAGGGGCCAGGATGGTCTTGACCTGTTTTCCCGCAAGCTTGAGGGCCGATGAGCTCGGGGAAGGGAGGAGGAAAGGGGGTTTGGGAACTCGGCATCGGCGCCTGGAGGGGAAGGGTTCTCTGGGGATGGAGACAACTCTAATCGGCGTAGTTTCCTAAAGAATGGCCTCGAAATAATCTCCGGATAAAGCCGGGGAACTTGCAGGCCGCGCTTGCCCAGGAGAAGGCTTTTTGGACCCGAGATGTGTAGCCCTTCCCTGGCTTGGCGACGAAGGAGCCGATGCATTTTGTAGGGAGCTAAATGTGCTCACACCCGAGTCCGTAGCGTATTGACGTTGGTTGGTCTTTGCAAAGCGTGATGTTTTGATTGAATAACAGTTGTGGGTCTGCCTTGCCTTCACGCATCGGAGATGCGAGTCCCGTCTTAACTTCCTTACCTGGTATTTCAGGAGTTTGGAGGGTGTGAACTGAAGCAAGTGTGTTACTGATGGAGCATTACTTTTTTTAAGATTTTATTTTTATTTATTAGCACAAGCAGGGAGAGCGGCAGGGAGAGGGAGAAGCAGACTCCCTGCTGAGCAGGGAGCCCTACGTGGGGCTGGATCCCAGGACCCTGGGATCATGCCCTGAGCCGAAGGCAGACGCCCTGCAATTCTTTATTCCGTAAATAAATACAGAAAACATCCCGGTAGAATATGACTGGTTCCATGGGCTTTCTAGCATCTCAAGCTGACAAAGTTGCTGTTACCTGTTTGGAAACGACGAGATTGTGATCATTTAAGGGTTGACACCTCTTTTAACTTTTCTCTTTAGCCAAAATGAAGTTCAATCCCTTTGTGACTTCTGACCGGAGCAAGAACCGTAAACGACATTTCAATGCACCTTCCCACATTCGCAGGAAGATCATGTCTTCCCCTCTTTCCAAAGAGCTGAGACAGAAGTACAACGTTCGATCCATGCCCATCCGAAAGGATGATGAAGTGCAGGTGGGTACCGCGTTGGGGTCATCTTGGCAGATGTCCCGCACTCCGGGCCTGGAAGAGGAATTGCGTTCTGGGAACGATGCACCGGAGACGTTACTCCCAGAACAGGAGTGCAAAAGGGAACTAAAGAATCAAACAGGGAAAAGTATCGATTGTCCCAAGCATCAGAATGGGGGCGTGTGAACCAGAAGAGAGATGGCTCAGAACCAGCTCGTTGCTTTGTGATGAGCTTTTTCTTGGTGTGATTGGTCAATGAAGACACCTTTGAGGACCAATACACAGAGTTCTGTCTGAATCAACCCTGATACAGAAGCCCTAGCAGAACCATAGTTTTATATGGTGGTTTTATGTTTACCAGTAAATAACTTGTCAAATCGATTTAAGTGAAAACGTCTGTACGTGTTTTCCTAGCTGTAGCCTGCAGCCGTTGATGACAAGATCCAGGCAGGTTTCTACAGCAGCTTGCCTGTCCCCAGTATTATTTGATGAGGTTAACACCCATTTAAATAAAAAAACCTGTCCCCAGATAGTGGTGTGGGTTGAGAACAGCCACCGGTTACCACTGTGCTGGTGCCGGATGTGCCAGTGGACTTGGGAGATGATCTCTGTTTTCAAGATCTCTTAATGCGAGAAAATCTGCAGCTGGAAAGAAACATCAGTGCAGGAGCGCTTTGGGTTGCTTCCTGACAAACAGGAACACTAGGACTCCTGGGTGGGAAACTGTTAAGACTTCAGGAAAGAATTGGTTCCCATACATACTTGCTGCTGACCACTCTGGCACTGGCTTGGACATGGTAATGGGTTGTGAATTTAATCTTGTGGCCTCTTGCTTCCTTTGGGATGGAGTAAAGTTCCTTTTTAAGCAAGCCAGAGTGGGCTCGTTTTTAACCTTTCACCAAGCCCACCGCTGCTTGTGGACCACCAGTTGATGCTCTGTCCATCACTAGACTTACATGGGGGCATGGTTTATTTGCAGGTTAAAGACAGAATTATTGGCACGTTTCTATTAACTGTTAAGTCTTTCAAAATTGAAAGGTCTTACAGATCTGATAGAGTGAATGACGTTTATGTGATTTGTAGCTTTCCTGGTTCCCAAGGTTAATATTTTTGTTATTTTTGAACTTTTAGGTTGTGCGAGGACACTATAAAGGTCAGCAGATTGGCAAAGTCGTCCAGGTTTACAGGAAGAAGTACGTCATCTACATTGAACGAGTGCAGCGAGAGAAGGCTAACGGCACAACCGTCCATGTGGGCATTCACCCTAGCAAGGTACGTGTTTCAGCGAACGATCACGAGAAGAGAAGGAAATTACAGGAAGTGTTGGCAAACGTGATTGCTTGTTTGCAGGGCCATCCCAGAGAAGTAGAATCCCCTGATTTTAGAGGTTCTAGAAACCAGTCTGAAAATTTTTATGAGATCAAGGCGTCTTTAACAGTTATTGTATATGTTTAATGTATTTTTTTCTCAAAAGCTACCAAACAAATCTTAACATCACGGAAAGAGGGTATTTTTCTATAAAACAGAGCTGATACCCTGTTTGCTTTTACTATTCAAGCCGAGTAAGCAGGGCACCTGGGTGGTTCAGTCGGTTGTGTCCGACTCTTGGTTTTAGCTCATTACAAATGGGGGAAGAAGCTGAATCCCAGAAGCTAAGATCTCGTGGATAGTGGTAGTGTCTGAGCCAGGATAGAAAATCTGGTCTGTTTCCCATGCAAGTGCCTGCTTGGGACTTGGGTGTGAATTCTCTGATACTTTAGTCTCTAATTTCTTTCTTAGAATTCTTTAAAAATTTTATGATCTTAGGATCTGTGTGTTTTTGTTTTTTCAAACTACAGGAAAGTTGAAGGATTGGTGTGGCAAAATTCCGTCTCTTTCACCTGGAATTCACTATTAACATTTACCCGTGTTTTCTTTTCCCCTTTTCCTTTCCGCCAGTGGATTATAAGCGTCATGACACTTCCTCTAACTCCTTTAGCGTGTGTCTCCTGAGAGCAAGGATTTCGCCGTTCTCTAGCCTTTGCCAGTCCTATGTCTGGTCCACCAGTAGATCGGCTTTGTCGAGTTCACCAATCCAGTGATAGATTCTTGGTCTTTTCAAAGTAGCACAGCATAGGACATAACCGTTTCCTTCGCTGTGGCTCAGTGATTGTCTTCATCTCTTTATTTCAGTCAAGGACTTCAGACTTCTAAAGGCAGAGGACTCCAGCCCAGACCTCAACACCCAGTTGCCTATTTTGCGTTTCAGCTTGGGTTTCTGATAACCTTAAACCTAATGTGTTCAGAATTCTGAGTCTGTTCAGACTTTGTTCATCACCCTGTATAGCAGCTCTATCCTCCCAGTTGCTCAGGACAAAAATGCCATTTATTATTTTATCTCCACCCCACCCCACCCCCCACTGGCTGCTGTCAGGTGATATCCAGAATCCCATCTGTTGCCATCAGTGGCCTACAAGACCTTACTTGATCCCCCTCACCAGCCACTTGTAGACCTCCCCTCTTCTGACCTAGTCTGCTGGCCGCCTTGCCCCTCCTGCACCCATGCTACTGATAGTGTGTCTCTGTTAGCAGTATCACCTGGCCGCTTGACGGAATTCCAGATTCTGTTCCTGGCTCTACTGGGGGCAGGATCCAGGGATCTGTTCTAACAAGCTCTCCGGTTGATTCTTAGACACACTTAACATGGAAAAACACGCACCTGTGAAACTTTTAAGTTCTCCTGCCTTTGGACCTTTGTACTTGCTGTATTTTTACCAAAACAATTCTTTACTTTCTTCAGGAGTTCACCTTTCTCTTCAGGTGTTGTCTTTTTTGTGTGTTTTCTGTTGAAATACATTTGACCTAATGTGTAAATTGAAGGTGTGCAAGATGTTAGTTGGATAGATTTGTATATAAAAGGATTGCCACTGTAGCGATATGAGCGCTTCTAACATGCTAGTAGTTGTTTTTAGTTGGAGTAACAAAGTTCTAGTCTCTTCGCAAGTTTAGTGATTATGATACAGTATCGTGTATATATCACTACTGCACATGAATCTCTAGGACTTACAGTTTAAGTTTATACCCTTAACATCTGTCCTGTTCCCCATCCCTTGCTGACCAATCTATTTTTGTCACAAGTTTGACTTTTTACAATTCCATGTGTCTGTGAACGTCATACAGCACTTGCCCGTCTGGCGTCTCTCACCATAATGTGCTCGAGGTTTCAGGTGTCTGAATGCAGCGTTTTCTGTAGGGCCTTGTTTGGTCACCCTAAGGATTTAGCGCATGCTCTCAGTCTTTAGCCTCCCCTTATTGCCCTGTGTTTCGGTATGTCAGAGTCTGACACACATCCACTTTGTTTTCTCTCTCCCCATGTTAAAGGACAGGCTCCATGATGACAGATATGCTTTTCGGTCGTTACGCTCTGTTCCCACACCTGGTTTAGCATCCTTTCCCCCTGTTCCTCGCCTTCCTTCGTAAGACCTGAATGTACCGTCATCTAGAGACCTTTAACAATTAGATTTGTCGCAGCGAGATCTGTGCTGTGGTTTTGTGGGTCGGAGCTACATTTGTATTCCAGCTCAATTCTCAAGTTACAGTAGAAACAGAAATGTGGGGGCGCCTGGGTGGCACAGCGGTTAAGCGTCTGCCTCCGGCTCAGGGCGTGATCCCGGCGTTATGGGATCGAGCCCCACATCAGGCTCCTCCGCTATGAGCCTGCTTCTTCCTCTCCCACTCCCCCTGCTTGCGTTCCCTCTCTCGCTGGCTGTCTCTATCTCTGTCAAATAAATAAAATCTTTAAAAAAAAAAAAGAAATTAGAAAAGAGAGCATTAAAAAAAAAAAGAAAGAAACAGAAATGTGTATGAGTTAGTTAGGTTGTGAAGCCGGTAACTGTTTAAAGCTTAGAAGTGTTTTATTTTTCTGCAGGTGGTTATCACTAGACTAAAACTGGACAAAGACCGCAAAAAGATCCTTGAACGTAAAGCCAAATCTCGCCAAGTAGGAAAGGAAAAGGGCAAATATAAGGAAGAAACAATCGAGAAGATGCAGGAGTAAAGTCATCTTATGTGCGACTTGAAATAAAAACTGTTAAAATGAAGAGCCTTTGCTTTCTGTGTGGTGCTTGGGGAATACCACCTCCCTTCCAGTGGATCGGTTTTCGGGGAGGTCAGGTGGCATTTGCTCCCCGGAGGCAGGCCGCCCCATCCTGTGGCTTGACTCTGCTAAAATAACTGTTAAAGTAGGGTGGGTTTTTCCATTTGAGCACCAACTGTTTAAGCATCCAGAATAACAAAATATTGAAATCAGGACTGATAGTAGAGCAGGCAGTATTTGGGGAACATCATGCCTCACTGAGAAGGCGGCCCAGATATAAAAAGCCCTGTGGGCTCCTGCCTTGAACCTGCCCTTTCACTGCTGTTGGGCTACGACTCTATACGTGTGCATGTGGCATACTTGCACGGTTTTCCGCATAGAAGCGACATTGCCAGTGGGATGAGGCTTGTGCAGAAGCGAGGAGCCGCTGTGATTTGCAGCGGCGCCTCGACGGCTGCCCCGAGTCATTCTTCGCCACCTTGCATGCGCTGGTGCCGCTCGGAGGAGTGTCGCTACGCCAAAATCTCACAGAAGGGAAATGCTTAGGTTGCAGTTTAAGAAATGTTCATCTGAAACGTAGGTTCTCGGGGCTCCGTAAAAAGGTGCCGTCACTGTGGACAACCCGTGCGCCTCCGCCCTCGCTCGCTTTAGACGAAGCTTCTAGAGGCAGAATGATGAATGTAGCTTACTTTCCTATTTCCCAAAATGCAGACTTCGCAACAACGTGGGGAAACACCGGTCCTGCCTCGGGGGACCGGGGTCGGTGGCTCGCTCTGCCGAGGTCCCGCGCAGGCCGGCCGCAGGGAGACCAGCCCCAGCGACCGCCAAACGACAGGCGGCGCAGGACCCTCGCGGGACCCGGTCCAGAGCGTGGAAAGGATGCTAGGCGGCCGTCGGGGGCGGGGCTTCCGGCCGGCGCGGAGCGGCTTCCGGTGCGAGCGGCCAGTGGGAGCTGCGGCGCCGGCGGGGGCGGGAGGTGTGGCGGCGGCTGGTTTCGCGCCCGAGTCGGGGGGACGCCGCGGTCCCCGGCTCATCCCCCTGCCGACCGGCCGAGTTCGGGGGTCGCCGGCCCTCCCCGCCTCTCCCCGGCCTCGCTCATTGGTTCAGCCCCTAGCTGGCCGCCCTCGCGGGGGTAGGGGGCGGCGATCGGCGGGCGGGGCAGGGGTGCGGGCGGGCCCGGAGTGGGGGGCGCCCAGCCCGCGGGGGTGCAGGGAGGAAGGCCACGTAGAGGGTGTGGCGCCCGCAGCAAGTCCCCAGGAGCGGGCGGGCTGTCTGTCGGGAGGTGCGGGGAAGCTCCGCGTCTGCATCAGGAAAACGGTACCTCCCCGTGTTGTGGCCGAGGGAGCCGACGCCCCAGTAACTCTGCCCGAGGCAGGCACACAGTAGTGGTAGAGTCGGAAATGGAATTCCCAAGGCACCCGACTCAGCGCTCCCGGTGCGCGGCCTCGCCGCTGCACCTGTACGGGAAGTGTCTGCCAGACGTGCTCTGAGCATTCTATCTCTGCTCTGAGTCCCTTGGCGCTCAGAGGGAATGCCGCCAGGGAGGTGGCTCAGCCCCTACTTGCTGGGTTGTGTACACCAGAACCGGTCAACTACAAATGCAGAAAATAAAGTGCTCCAGAGCCCGGGCCCTACCGAGGAGGGAGAGGTGGCAACCGGCTGGAGTCGCTGAATGCGTCAGGAAGGCAACTGAGTTGAGCTGGGCGGGATTCCCAAGATCAATGGCAGAACGTTCCAGGTGTGGGACGCCAAAGCAAAGACTCACAGGTGGGTGAGGACGGGAGCCCGTTCCAGTTTTCTCTAACCAAGGTCATTTCTCCGTTACCCCGCTGTCACAGATTGCACCAGGAAGCTCAGCACAGTCTTTGCATGCTGCTGTGGAACAGGTGTTGAAAACCCAGATAACCACAGGGATGGGCAGATAAGGTGGACAAGTTAGTAGGGCGCCTGGGGACGCTGGGAAACAGGAGAGTGCAGGCTCTTTAACCCAAGCGGCAGCTAGTTGTTGCCAAGCAGCAAAGCTCCCAGGGTGGCCAGATCTTCCCATTTTCCAAGAAGGTCGGATGAGTGAAATCCCCCCATCTGTACCTATAGGTAAATCATTGTCATTTCTCAAAAAACAAGCACCGAGGGACTAACCAAAACAGGTCTGTTAGCCAAACGTGGCTTTTCCCAGCATAGTGTGAGGACTATATCTCATATTAAAGACTGAGATTTCGCATCTTTTGATTATAAATTATTTCCAACCTGTCTTCGTTCTTTTATAGGATGGAGGCGAGGCTTGTCCTTCCTTTGCAGTCCCCTGAAGGGCCTCAAATCGGAGCCAGGGCAGCCACTCAGAGATGCTGGTTTCAGGGAGGAGTCTCGAAGGTGCTTTCCTGAATCCCAGTGAATATCTTGGGTTTCAGGTCTCTTCTGAGGACCACTCGGGCTAGGGGATGATAACATATTCCTTTAGAGACAAAGTGCCATTGTCAGTGATTAAATGTGACTGGTAGGGGCGTCTGGGTGGCTCAGTCAGTTAAGCATCTACCTTTAGCTCAAGTCATGATCCCGGGGTCCTGGGATCCAGCCCCACATCAGGCTCCCTGCTCAGCGGAGAGCCTGCTTCTCCCTCTGCCTGCCACTCCCCCTGCTTGTGCGCATGCAGTCTCTGTCTATATTAAATAAATAAATCTTATAAATAAATAAATATAACTAGTAGATGAAACAAACTGGTTTATTTACTGCAGAACTTCTCAGAGCCTTTATTATTATTTTTTTTAAGATTTATTTATTGGTGAGAGAGGGTGCTTGGGAGCAGGAGGGGCAGAGGGAGAGAATCTTAAGCAGACTCTGTGCTGAGCATGGAGCCCCACGTGGGCCCTGAGATCATGACCTGAGCTCAAAACCAAGAGTCAGATTCTTAACCAACCGAGCCACCCAGGTGCCCCCTCAGAGCCTTTAAAATGTCCGTCTGTACAGAGGAACTGGAGCAGACTTAAACAGCACTTGCAAACGTTCTATTTCTTCAACGCTAAAATGTATGTCTTCCATATATGTTACTCTGGATGTGTCGTTTAATGTAGGTTCTCTGTTTTTTCCCTTCTAGAGAAAGTCATCGGTAAGTCAGTGGTTTTATAATCAGCAGTGTCTTAGAATCAGGAATGTCGGTGGTCAACCGGTGATGCCGAGCACGGGAGTTTGAAGCCTTTTTAGTGGAGAACCTTCGGAACCTCAGCTTACCTAAGACTCTCGCTCAGAGCTTTGAAACCTTTTCCTCTTTCTGTGCTTTTCAGGGTTCTGCCCTGCCCCTCGGCTCTGCATCTGGTGGCTTCTTGTCTTCCTCCGATCGTTGTTATCCTGTTATCATCACGTGAACTCTTCCCGTGGCCGCATCACCCTCCCACAACCTGGAGTGGTTCTAAGGAACCTCAGTTGATGGTCAAGTTGTCTCCCTGAGGAATTCTCTGGTCTTGGTGGAGTGTGGACCATTTGGCCTCCCTCTTTTTGGCGTGGTAATCTCCTGACAAATCTCTCTGTACACACACACACACAGGTTGACTTTTTCCACTTTTGGAAACAGACCCTGCCTCTCTTCAGAGCCATCAAGCCTGTACAGGAAGGGGTCTCCCAGTCTTGGAGTACCCTGCTTTGTTCCTGGACTCTCTGCTTTGTTCTGGAACTATGTGGGCCTCAGCTCAGGCAGTGTCAAAACAGTCTAGGCCTCCAGACCTCCCAGGAGGGCAGAACTTGTTTTCCTCGCCCACGAAGCTGGACTCACCTGCTTGGATAGGAGACCACATCTTTACTTCTGTTATCTTATAATAATCACAGGACTCACATTCCGAGTCATTTACACTGGCATGCCTTCATTCCTGGTACCCTCCGCTGTCTCTCCCCCAGTCCTGCTGCAGCCACTCCTTAGCCCAGGCCCCAAGAATGGTCCCTGTGGCAGCAGCTGGTGTCATTTCAAGAGGTAGCGACGTTTGAGGACCTGACCAAAGATTGGAAGCGTTTGAAAGCCTCTGGGAAGGCCCGCTGCAGGGACACAATGCTGGACAGTTACGAGAACGTGGCCCCTCAGGGTAAGGACTCAGAATCTTCCTTCACTAAACCCTTGTACCGTCAACAGGGGAAAACTACCATTCGGAAATTTCCCACCACTTTCTCCTTGATTCTGCTAAAATGAGGACAGACTCTTCAGCCTCGAGAAATTGATTACATTGATTGTAGGAAGGCTGAAAAGCCCTCCCTGGTGCTAACTTCAGGCTCAGAGTTTGCTGTTCTCATGTGGTGCCTTCCGGCAACATTCTCCCGTGTGTATGATTGCAACAATTAAGCATTTCCATGTATCCTCTCTCCTGTACAATTAATAAAGACAGGTTAATTCGGTTCTGTTTCATGAGCTAACAGGTTACTTTATTCTGTTTGCCTAAAGTCTAAAATTACTACACATTTCTGTATATCTTACTGACTTAAAATTCTTTTGACATGATCAGGTTTTGAGCGGCCTTAGTTGGCTTTCTAGCTGCTTTATTCTGTTACTGTTTTATACTATGTTATCTTTCTTCTGTGTAGTAGTCTTCAGAAATCCCATGGAAGAATGAGGAACTTTGGAGGGAGAGTCTCCCAGAGGGAATAGCGGTGATTTTAACTTTGTTTTCTCGCTCGCTCTCTTAGGCTCCTTCTTAAAGTTCTCCGTGATGCCCCAGAAAGCTGCAAATGACCCTCCTGGTGTTTCCAGTACAAGTGATACGGAAATGGAGATACATAACATGAGAGAAAAGTTTCTTATAAGCGTGACGAAGTTAGTAGAAAGCAAAAGTTACAACAGCAAGGTATTTTCCAAAGAAAAGTACTTCCAAACGATAAAGGAAGTCAAAGAAGCTAAGGAAAAGGGGAAGAAGTCCTCACGTGACTACCGCCGCGCAGCAAGATACGACGTGATCTCTGTGCAAGGCACAGAGAAACTAATAGAGGCGACGCACGGAGAACGGGACCGCGTTCGGTATTACGTGCATAAGGAGGAATTGTTTGATATTCTCCACGACACGCATCTCAGTATTGGACACGGCGGGCGGACACGCATGCTCAAGGAGCTACAAGGAAAATACGGGAATGTCACCAAAGAGGTCATTGTCTTGTATCTGACACTCTGTAAACAGTGCCACCAGAAGAACCCGGTACCCAAGAGAGGTCTCGCCCCCAGGCCCATTAAGGACATTGACTCCAGATGCCAAGTGGAAGTACTTGACATGCAGTCCAACGCCGATGGTGAGTTCAGGTTTATTTTATATTACCAGGACCGCTTGACCAAGTTTATCATGTTACGGCCGTTAAAAGCCAAGCGGGCGCGTGAGGTGGTCAGTGTCCTATTGGACATTTTCACAATTCTCGGGACACCTAGCGTGTTAGACTCAGGCAGCGGCGTGGAGTTCACAAACCAGGTTATTCACCAGCTCAATGAGGTATGGCCGGACCTAAAGATTGTCGGTGGTCAGCAGCGCCCTGGCCAGGGCCCGGGCTCCCTGGAGCAAGCCAGCCATGACGTCAAGAGCATGATAAATGCCTGGATGCAGAGTCACCGCTCACGTCGCTGGGCCCAAGGCCTGGGATTCATGCAGATGGTGAGGAATCAGCTGTTCGACGTGTCCTTGCAGCGAAGCCCATTCGAAGCGATGTTTGGTTTTAAGGCCAAACTCGGGCTGTATTCCTCACACTTACCCCGGGAAACCGTGGCCGTCTTACAAACAGAGGAAGAGCTGGAAATTGCTGAAGAACAGCTAGAAAGTAGCCTTTGGGTCAGGCAGGAAGAAAGGGCTGAGGTCGGAGCGGACAGATCCGACATGGATGAGGACCTCGATCCCCCCGCTCCGGAAGCTGCAGAGCCCCGCACCTCACAGGGGGCCCCAGGTCTCTTCTGCTGGTGACCGGGCACCTGCCGAGTGGGTACCCACGGCATCTGTGGGTCCGTACAGCTCCCAAAATTCCCTGGGGAAAGGAGCACAAAGCTGCACTCTCCCGTCGCTCAAACTGTCCATGCCGGTCCTTGCTCGAAGGGGATAACCGGGTCGGGTCTGTGACCTGGGGCCACCGTGACAAACCTTGGCAGCCCAGAACAGCAGGAATTTATTCTCTCGTCGTTCCAGAGACCAAAAGTTCAGAATCGGGGTGTCAGCAGGGTTCGCTCCTTCTGGAGGCTCTGAGGAAGAATCCATTCCGTGCCTCTCTCCTCTCTCTGGTGGCTGCTGGCAATCCTTGGCTGGTACACGTCCAGTCTCTGCCTCGTCTTTCTGTGGGTCTCCACGTGGCCTTCTCCCCTCTGTCTCTGTGTGCGTTCTCCTTTTCCGTCTCTTAGAAGGACATCATTGGATACCCGATCCACGTCATTGGATTTAAGGCCCACCCCAGTCGAGGATGATCTCATCTCAAGAGCCCCCCCTTAACTGTATTTGCAAAGACCTTTTTTCCAAGTGAGGTCAGATCGGCAGGTATTGGGGGTTTGTCCTTGGGTGTACCTGGGGGACACAGTCTACCAACTGTAGTCAGTAGAGGAGTATGTTTGCCTGCAGAACGTGAACTCATGGGGTCTTCAGTGTGTAAGCTGGTGCTCATGCCCTCCATGTATCTGGTACGTATTCCTTCTGCCAAATCCTCAGACAATATCCCAAAACGCGGGGGCATCAGAGGAAAAGATGGAGACGAAGTACAGGTAGCGAGAAGAGGTTGATCTGACATAGCTTGGAGACTGGCCCCCTCCGCGCCTGCGCTCTATTTCCTGCCTCAAGAAGAGCCGCAGGTACCATCCCTGCTCTCAGAATGGCATGCACAGGGAATGGTCTGACCTGCCTGGAACAGACTTTAAAAGTTGGCCAGAATTAAGACATGCCTGGGATTTGGGTCTGAGTCTGCCAGGTGTCTCTGCCTCAAGAATAGAAAAGCACGTCTTTCTGGAAGAGCTCAGTACGTTCCAGGAAATGACCAGTCGCCAGGGACTCTGGAGCACAGGGCAAACATGGGCCAGAGGTCCCTGCTCCGGCCAGAGACGACTAGAGCAGGGGCCTGTCTGGGTCATGGTTCAGGGTGAGGAGAACAGACCTGGCCAAGGAGAAGGATGATGCCCTGGGTACGGTCGTGTTCCCACGGCCTAGATGATGCCAAGCCATCAGAGGGGCTCGGTGAGGATTTGTCGTGGAAACGAATGGTTCTGCAGAGATGGACGCAGGAAAGGGGAGGGCCTGGTCTTTGTTCTCCACGCACCCTCCCCGCATATCCTGGAGCCATCCAAAGCCCATTCTGATCGCCCCTCGAGCAGGTTTCCTCCTCCATACGGGGCACTATGTACCCCTACCTACAGAAGGGGAGACGCTGCCTGCCTCACAGGGTTGTTGTGCGAGCCAGCGAGAGAATGTGTGAAGGGACTTTGTCTACACACCAAAGTTAGTTGTCCTTGCTACCAGCGGAGCCCGTCCCCCACGTGAGAGCTGGGGGCCTCTGCCCTTCCTTTGCTGGTTAAACAGTGTTACAGGGAGGCTACATGATTGTTATTAGAAAGGAGGTAATAGCACCTTCCAGCGTGTTTTGGGGGGCCAAAATCTTGCTCCATCCTTGGCTGGGACCTAACTCTGCATTGCTCCTTTGTCACTCTCCCTGGCAGGGCCTGGGAGGCCCGGCTCGACCCATGTTACCGACCCTCATGCTGACCTACCACCTCCTGGTGGCCGGGCAAACCGGGAACCGCATCCCCGACCCGTGCAGGGGAGAGGTGAGATGAAGCGCAGCGTCCCTGCCTTCCCTGGGGAGGGGCTACAGATAACCCAGGTTTCCCGAGCTGCTGCGTCGCCGCCCTCCCTTCCCCTTTCACTTCTTGCTACTGGTGGTGGGAGCGAGTTAGGGGTGGACACGGAGACCCGGTGCGGCCTCGCTCTGCGTTTGCGCATCTGGAGCAAAGGCTCCTGGGGCACCGCCAGATGCTTTCAGCTTGCGAATGTAGTTTGCGTGTGAAACTCAGATCATTGCCGTCGTTCTCAAAACGAGGTTTCATATACACCTCTTGAAAACTTGGGCCGTCCGGCCACGCCAGGCCCGCAGCAAAGGACTGGAGCTCGGCGGTAGCCCCCAGGGGCAGTCTGCGCATGCGTCCTCCGGGCGGCCACCCTCTGGCCCCGCAGCATACGTGCTCGTGCATTTCTGTGGCCCGTGGCTGAAGACAGGCGCGTGAAATGAGAATATGAACCACGGCCAGAAACCGACCGCTGTTATCTTTAAGAATTTATGATGCAAGTGGCATTCCACATCAGCAGGAGGGGTGGTTTTAGTCAGCTAATTAGCTCTCGGTCAAGAACACATGACATCTGATTCCTAAACAAGAAACGGAACTATAAAGATATTGGGGGAGAAATGGGGGATTGTCGTGATCTTGGAATGGAAAAAGCCTTCCTGAGCCCTACGTGAAATTCAAAAGCCATAAAAGAAAAAGCTGATATACTTGCCCTCCTGAAAATTTCAAATATCCATGGGAAATACCGCCGTTCACAAAGGGAGCAAAGATAAGTGACATTGGGAGAAAACATTGGCAACACCTAAAACCATCCTAATTTTTAAAAGGATGCTTACGAATGAGTAATGAACAGAGCAGCCAATAGAGAGCGAGCAGAGGCTAACCACGGAAGAAAGAGAAATGGGGAATTAATGCTTCACGTGCCTGTGTGCAGCTGTGCTGTGATCGAGGAACCCTGGGCTTGTCAGATTGGGGCTGTCCGTTTCAAGGAAACAGACCCAAGTTATTTGAGAATCTTCATGTCTTCCATTGTGCGCGTGGAAGAAGCAGCACGTGCCTGGTGATCCTGTCCTGATTGAACAAACCTTACTGATACGGAGATAAACCGATTGCTACCTTATTTTCAAGACAGCTCTGTTAGTTTCCCAGGGCTGCCCCGAACAAACAGGGGGGCCAAAACAACAGAAGTGTATCGTGTCACAGTTCTGGAAGCCAGAAGTCTGAGATCAAGGTGTCCGCAGTGTTGGGTCCTTGCCGGGGCTCTGGGGAGACTTCGGTGCCTCTCCTGTCTTCTGGTAGCCTCAAGTGTCCCTGGGCGTGCAGGTGACATTCTCCCCATGCCTTCGCACCTGTGTGTGTGTCTGTCTCCGTGTCCAAGGGTCCCCTTCCAATGAGGACCCCATCGTGTTAGATTAGGGCCCACCCTAGCGATGTCATTTTAGCTTGATCGTCTGCATCCTTACTTGGCAATAAGGTCACTTTCAAAAGTACTGGGAGGGACAGCTTCAGCCTCTTTTTTTGGAGGGGTGGAGCTGGGGGATACGGTTCAACCCAGAGCCGCAAGCAATCAGAAGGACAGGTTTTTTTTCCAGAGGTAATTTTTACAAGGTGTAGCGACAATTTCTAAAGTCTTGGAAGACTTAACACAGCCCACTGTTTAAATAGCAACAGAGAACAAAACACAAAAAATCGGTACTGGTTGCAGAGGTTCACGCAAATCTTCCTTTTACACAGAAGCAAATTGATGCTAAGATCTTAATACCCTGTCCTTCTGGATCATTCAGCTTAGTTTTATGGTGCAGAATGGGATCTACTTCCACATCTGTCGGAGAGAGGGAACGTCGCCCTCAAGGTTGAGTGCACCGTGGCCATTCGCCGATCCTCGGAGTTCAGAAGTGCAGTGGAAAGAGCTAGTCTGGTCCCCAAATACACTTCTGCTTTTCTGTCTGGGTTTTTAGGGGATTTTGGGGGGAGATTTTCCTGCTTGTGTGTTGGGGGCGGTAAGAACATCTCACATGAGATCTACCCTCTTAACAACTTTTTAAGTATACAATACGCTATTGTTAACTGTAGGCAAAATGTCCAGATGTCCAGAATATAATCATCTTGCATAACTGAAACTTTACACCCCTTGAAAAGCAGTCCCCCATTTCCCCTCCCCCTAATCCCTGGCAACCACCATTCTGCCGTCGCTTCTCTCGACTGTTTCGGATTCCTCATTAGAGCAGAATCCTGCAATATTTGTCCCGTGTGACTGCTTTATTCA
Organism: Ursus americanus; assembly: GCF_024610735.1. Taxonomy (NCBI): domain Eukaryota; kingdom Metazoa; phylum Chordata; class Mammalia; order Carnivora; family Ursidae; genus Ursus; species Ursus americanus. The sequence goes on along the minus strand of NC_142140.1, from coordinate 63,260,094 downwards.
CATAACGCCCTCAAGGTTCACCCATATGGCCACACGTAGCAGGGTTTCCTTCTTTTTTGAGGCAGAATAAACCATTGTGGGCACAGAGCACACTTTCTTCATCCCTCCATCCATCGATGGACACGTGAGTCACTTCCACGTCTTGGCTGTCGTGAATAATGCTGCAGTGAACGTAGGAGTGCAAATATCTTTTCAAGATCCTGATTTCAGCTCTTGGGTAAAAGTGTTAAGAGTGGGGTTGCTGAGGGGTGCCTGGGTGGCACAGCGGTTAAGCGTCTGCCTTTGGCTCAGGGCGTGATCCCAGCGTTATGGGTTCGAGCCCCACATCAGGCTCCTCTGCTATGAGCCTGCTTCTTCCTCTTCTACTCCCCGTGCTTGTGTTCCCTCTCTCGCTGGCTGTCTCTATCTCTGTCACATAAATAAATAAAAATCTTTAAAAAAAAAAAAAAAAGAGTGGGGTTGCTGGATTATATGATATATCTGTATTGAATTTTTTTAGGACCCTCCACACTGTTTTCCATGGTGGCCACACCGTTCAGCATTTCCGCCAACAGTATGGCAGAGGTCCCATTTCCCCACGTTCTCGCCAACACTTGTTACCTTTTGGGTTTTATTGATAATAACATTCCTAACAGGTGCGACGTGGTATCTCATTGTGGCTTTCATTTGCATTTCCCCGATGACTAATGATGTTGGGCCTCTTGTCACGTACCTATTGACCATTTGTATGTCTTCTTCGGAGAAATGTCTGTTCAAGTCCTTGGCCTATTTTTCAATTGGGTTGTTTGGGGTTTTTGGTGGTGGTGGTGGTGGGGTTTTTTTTTTTTTGGTTTTATTTTTGTTTTGGGGGTTTTTTTTGTTTGTTTTTTTTTTGTTTGTTTTTTTTTTTTGCTTTGAGTTGAAGGAACTCCTTATATTTCTTGGATATCAACCCTTTATCAGATAAATGGTCTGCAAATATTTTCTCCCGTTCCAGAGTCTGCCTTTCACTCTCTGAGCTTCGCTGTGCAGACCCTTTTTAGTTTGATGTAGGCCCGCTTGTCTCTTTTCGCTTTTGTTATCTGTGCTTTTCGTGTCCTACCCAAAAAATCACTGCCAAGACCAATGTCATGAAGCTTTTCTCCTGTGTGTTCTTCTAGGAGCTACAGTTCCGGGTCTGAATGTTTATGTGTTTAATCGATTCATTTCTGCTATTCACAGAGTGGGGGAGAAGCTTATTTTCCAGCAAGGCGTTCCACCCCTCGTGTGGCAGTGCTTGAAACACTAGAGAGCTACACAGATGCTAATGGTACATGCTATGAATTACCCTCCCAAAGGTCACCAGGGTACCCCCACTTCCTAGCCCACGGCTCCCGCTCAATCCTAACCCATCTTGATTTCTTCGGGATGTTAAATCCACTTCAGCTCTCATCCCATCTTCTTTTCGGTTTCCGTGACATGGAAAACTAGTGGGTTTTGTCCTACTTAGGGCCACTCGTTCATTCTTCCCTCGCTGCTACTCTCCCCCCTCCACTGAGATACTGTGTTCTGAGAACCTGGTTTTATTGTCCCCCTTTTCCTCATCCTCGACCGTTTTTTCTAGTCTGTGCCAACTGGAAGACTTGTGTGCCAAACTCCCTCAACCCCTCCCGAGCTCCAGTCTTCACATGACTTACAGTCTTCTCAGGGCCAGTAATCACCCCAGACATGCTGGAAAAGATAAACTGAGGCACGTTAGCATTTGGAAGAGCCTGTTGGCACAGACAATGACTTGAATTGAGCGACGTCGACCGCAAAGTGGTTAGGAGTGTTCGCCTGATGGGAGCTGGGGTGAGCTGTTCGCAGGGAAGTCACTGAAGCAAAGCAAGACTATTATCTGGTTGGTTCTAGCTTAAGCAGTCACCTTATTTAGGAAAGCCTAGTTGGCCACTTGTGATGGGTTGTCCCTAAGTTTCACTTGCCTGGATTTGAGCGCTCTGGCCTGAGTTTTGGTTTGCTTACGTAGGCTACCACGCTGTTAGCCCCACCCCAGCCTAATGGCCTCCTCGTTTGAATTCTTGGTTCCTGAATTCTATTAACGGCACCCTGGGGTCACCTAAGGCGCTAACCTCGGTCATCCTCAATAACTCATTCTTCCTCACTGGCCGTAGTCAATCACTGGCAGATCATGTCATTCCCTCCCAGCGGCAGGTTATGTTTTCCAAGCGTGGGTGCGACCTCTATCTATAATGCAAGCCCTTCTAGACCCCCGTCAAGAGATGGGTTTTGTCATTTCCTTGAACCTAGATAGACCTGCGTCCCTGCCTTGACCAACGGAGTGCAGAAGAAGTAATGATATTTGTCTTTGGAGATTAAGTCACAAAAATACCACCTCACTGTTTCTGGAATGCTCATTCTTGGAACCCAGCCACCATGCTGTCAGGAGGCCCACGCTTTCCCCGTGGAGAGGCTCACTCGGAAAGCCCTCCAGCCCTCAGCTCGTCACCAAGAACCAGAACCAACTTGGCAACCATGGGAGTAAGCCATCTTGGAAAGCGACCCTCCCGCCCCCAGCTGATCTTCCCCAGATGACACTCTAGGCAACAGAGGTAAGCCCTGGGCAAATCACCGAGTCATGTGAAAAATACATGATTGTAGGTTCAAGCTGCCAGCTTGGGGGGTGGTGTGTTATGTAGTAATAGATAACTGACCCCCTAACTCTGAAATGTCTCTTAAATCTGTTACCATCTCCATTTCCCCAATAACAGTAAGCACCACTGAACGCCGACTTACCTTCAATGCTAAGGTGCTTTGGATTTATTCTGTTATTTAATCCTTACAATCCTACAAAGCGGTTTGAAGCTGAAGAAGTAAGTTTAAGTAGCAAAGCAGCTTGACTTCATTTCTCTCCTTTACAGAGGAGGAGATGTTCTCAGAAAGGGCATCTAGCCCAAGATTCAAACCCCAGTCTTTCTAAGTCCAAGCTCAGTCCTTACAGCCACCGTTCTTGCTCACGAGCTTCTAGTGGCGCCCGTCGCGCGTGGGAAGATGGCTTCAACCGGACTCCGAACCGGATATGCAGGTCGACACACGGGGTGGTCCTGACTTGTGCCACGATGAGCCGCTTCGGTTCTGGGTGTGGCCTCAGGTCTCGGGGAATGTTTCCGTGGCACTCATCTTACGTGGGGCAGTAGGGAGAGAGCCAGGCCGTCAGCCAGTCCAGGCTCTTGCCGAGTTACGTACTTGCCACGACTTGGTTCCCGCCACCAAAACCAGATGACTGAACCAGCCCATGTGAGAGTTCCCCTCCCGCTCTCTGTGCAACGTGGAAACTGCCCTCTTGTACTTTGGCACGTCCTGCCTCTCCCAGAACCGCCCCCCCACACCAGAGCTCCCCATCAGGGCTCCTGTCCCCGCTTCCGAGAGCTGAAAGATGGGAGGCCCAGACATGGATGCTTTTGCGAATGTTCTCCATCTCCCACTTGATCAGAACTAGCTTCGTGTTGTGGGATGAAATCTGCTTTTCCGCAGCTCTAGGAGAAGAAGGGACATTTGTCTTCTGATATTTCTGAGATGCTGTTCCCAGTGGTTTTGTGAAGCCAAGCACTGGCGTGTCCTTAGCACTCAGAGAAGCGAGGGAAGGTGGCTGAGAACCTGGCTGACACGCTTGCTTCCCAGTTACGTTGCATGCGTTTTGGACACGGGAGCAACAGACCACTAAAGCACGGTTTGCCAACGCCAAGTTCAGTCACCGTGCGGGCTAATGACCTCGGCCCAGTTATCTTAACCTTTCCCAGTACCGTGGCTTTGGGTTGGAGTATTTGAAGGGGGAGGTTTCGAGGAGTTTGTTTTTAAATGTTATTTACACTTCTTTCCACTTGACTCGTGGACATTTTACAGAAATGGATTTAAAACCTGAGATACTTTTAAATATGAAAGAGCAAGACTCTTGTTCAGAAAGTTAACCAATGGTACAATCGGTTTGTCCCTGGAATCTTCTTCTGAATTTTGTCCAGAATTCTTTCTATCCCTTTGAATTTGTTGCAACGTGGTTTCTCTTTTAGTCCCTGGTTCCTTTTATTGTTTTTATCTTGGCGCTAATCTTTGTTTACCCAGGTTCTGACATTTTTTACCCCAGAATTAATTACCCCAGATGGTCTGCTGTCCTGTGTTTTCCAAGCAAACAAAGTGGGCAGGAAATCAGAGTTTCCTGAGCAAATTGGCCCTTCCGCTTTGGTATGAGACTTCGCCTTTCAGAAGCTTGCTTGCTTTATGTCTACTTTTCCTCTTTATAATTGATTAAAGATTGTTTTCATTTTGATCTAATTAGAGCTTACCTTTCCCCCGTTTAAAATGTAGTCCTCACATTTTCCTTTCGCTTCCCTGAGTCTCCCTCGTAGAATCCAGTGTTCTGTTTGATTTGAACTGTGACATCCTTTTTGTTGGCCAGCTCCTCGCTCAGAATAGCTTCTCCGCACCCAGAACTTTGGCGTCGGATTTCTTCTCAATTTTAGGCACTTCCCTTGACAGGACAGTGTGATCGAGCAGCGAGCAGAGCAGGCGATGAGTTCTTGTGAGCCTTGCCTCTTGGCGTTTTGCACAGATGGGTCCCTCCTAACTTTGGTGAGTCATTCAACGACCAGATGTTTGCTTCTCTCCCCGCTCTGTTCCACCCCAGCACCGAGTGAGTGTGCTGTTCTCTGAAGGGTATCACCTCTCAGTCTCTCTCTCTCTCTCTCTTTTTTTTTTTTTTTTTTTTTGGTTAAGATTTTATTTATCCTTTTGACAACAGTGAGAGAGGGAGCACAAGCAGGGGGATGGGAGAGAGAGAAGCAGGCTCCGCACTCAGCAGGGAGCCCAATGCTGGGGCTTGATCCCAGGACCCTGGAATCAGGACCTGAGCCGAAGGCAGACGTTTAACCAACTGAGCCCCCCAGGCGCCCCAGGATAGGGCCTCTTTCTGCCTTTCTGGAAGGCAGGAGTCCCGGAAATACCTGCCTTGAGGGCCGGGACCACTAGGATCTTCCCCCCACTCGTAACCCAGATCACTGGTAACAACCCAGCCCCAGAACCCTGTGCCTGAACCGGGAGCTGCCTCCCCCCATTGCAGACACTTTCTGTCTCCAGAAGAGAGCCTCCCCGAGATCTTGGCTTTTCCTCTCCCTTCTCTCCTCACACCCCCACTTCTCTGGCCCCTCACTTCCATGCATTCATTCAATGTCCATAGACGTCAGCTGTGAACCAGGCACCCTCAAGCGAGCGATCGTGGTCGCGTGCTGCATGCTGACACAGGGACACGGCAAAGCCTTCTGTCTGTAACGGGGGGCTCCGTGAAGGCCCCGCACAAAGGCCACCGAAGCTGAGTGGTGAAAGAGGGTTTGCGGCTCCCCCATGAACATTCTCCATTCTGCCTACTTTGTATCGGAGGATTTCTCGCAGGGGAGATAAGCTCCGCGGGATCGTCAGCAGGAAACCCTAGCAGACACCACCTTAACCCAGTGATCAAATTAACACCCCCAGCATTTGTGCGACCCAACGTTTCCGTCACGTTTCCACCCAAAATGCGTTACGTGAATCTAATTACGAAGAAACGAGAGAAACCCAGATTGAGGGCCGTCCTACCAAGCAGCTGGCCTGTGCTCTTCAAAAAGGTCCAAGGTGTGAAAGACAAAGACCGAAGGAAATGAAAAAAAGACTAAGGAACTGTCCCAGTTAAAGTAGGCTAAAAAGACACGACAGCTGATTGCAGTGCATGATCCAGAACTTTCTTTTGTTATGGATATCGCTGAGACAAGTGGCAAAATCTGAATATTGCCTGCAGATTACAGTGTTGTTTTATTCTATGTTAATTTCCTGATCTTGGGAATTGTACTGTGGTTATGTAAGAGTTTTTAGGAAATACACATTGGAGTATCTGAGGATAGAGGGGCATCATGTCTGTAATTTATTCTCAAATAGTAGTAAAAAAATAGAGAAAAAAGGTGTGTGTGTGTGTGTGTGTGTGTGTGTGTGTGTGTGGAGAGAGTCGGGGGAAATAAAGCAAATGTAGTCATGTTAACATTTGGGGAAATCTGGGTGAAGAATGTAAAAAAATTCTCTATACTGTTCTTGCAATTTTTCTGTAAGTCTGAAATGTCTAAAAAAATTTTTTTTAGGGGCACCTGGGTGGTTCAGTCAGTTAAGCATCCAGCCCTTGGCTTTGGCTTAGATCGTGATCACAGGGTTGTGGGATCGAGCCCCGTGTCAGGCTCTGCACTCAGCAGGGAGTCTGCTTGAGATTCTCCCTCTCCCTCTGTCCCTTCCCTCGTGCACATGTGTGCGCTCGCTCTCTCTAACAGATAAATCTTTTTTTTTAAGATTTTATTTATTTATTTGACAGAGAGAGACAACAAGAGAGGGAACACAAGCAGGGGGTGTGTGAGAGGGAGAAGCAGGCGTTCCGCCAAGCAGGGAGCCTGATGCAGGGACTCCATCCCAGGACCCTGGGATCATGACCTGAGCCGAAGGCAGACACTTAACGCCCGAGCCCCCAAGGCGCCCCTCTCTAATAAATAAATCTTTAAAAAAAAATTTTTTTAAAGAATGCGTAGGTCCCACGGAAGAGGACAGACAGCTTTGCTTTTTTGTGACCCATCCCTTAGGCCTCAGGACCTGTGAGCATGGCAGTACAGGGCCGTAGCCTGCAGTGTGCTCTTGGGCCCGCACAGGCTGGTTTCCATGAGAGCGAGAATCACTCTGTCATCCAGGCCTGGCATCCCATCCCCCGTGTTGCAAACCCCAGAAGGCCCTGTGCTGAAAGCCCCCAGGCCCTGTGCTGTTTCCCCCTCGGCACGCAGGTATATTCCAAGGATTCGGCAGAATATGGCGTCTGACAAATCCCTACTCAGTGACATAGACAGAGCCAGACTTCTCCCAGGTACCTACGGTTTCCATCTCACAGACCAGCTTCACCCCAAACAGTAGTCCCCCATTAGCTGATTCCTTTGGTGACATTCCTTTCTGCAAAACAGGGGCTCTTAGCCTGTTTCTGTCTAATGGTCTGCGGAGGCAGAAAATTATAAGGCTTGATTTGTAACAAATTAAACTCTATATTCTGTCTATCTTGGCACTTGGTAGGGTTTTTTCAGTTTGTTGTTGTTGTTTCTAATCATGCACTTAATATTTGAGAGCAGGTCTAGACTCACAGTGAAACTGAGCACAAAGTACACACAGTCCCCAGCCCCCCCTCACAGACACAGACACGCACACGTAACCCCCCCCCCCCCATCAACACCTGGCACCAGCGTGCTCTGCTTGGGACAGTCAGTCGGCCGACAGGATGCACCGTTATCCCCCAAGCCCATAGTGTGCATTAGGTTTCGCTCTCATACTCTGCCCTGTGGGTTTTGACAAATGTGAAATGACACGTGTCCACCTTTACGGTGTCATACGGGATAGTCTCACTGCCCTAGAAGTCCCCTGCACTGCACGTATCCCTTCCTCCCGCCCTACTCCCAAATGCCTGGCAACCACTGATCTTTTTACTGATCCCACCGCTTTGCCTTTCCCAGAACGCCGGCCGCTTGGAGCGATCCAGCGCGGAGCCTTTCCAGACTGCAGTCTTTCACTCCGTGATATGCATTTACGTTTCCTCCACGTCTTTTTGTGGCTTGATAGATCACGACTCTTTACCGCTGACTACTGTTCCCTCGTATGGCTGTACCACGGTTTACCCACGCATCTGTGCAAGGACGTTTCGGTTGCTTCCAACGTGGGGCCACTGTGAGTAAAGCCGCTATAATAGTGTGGGTATAAATTTTCGATTCGCTGGGTAAATACCCAGGAGTACCAATGGCTGGGTCGTTCGGCAAGGGTGTGTTTTCGTTTTGTAAGAAACTGCCAGACTAGCTTTCAAAGTGACGGCACCGTTTTGCGCTCCCGCCAACAGCGAGAGTTTCCCGTCGCTCCACGTCACTGGATTTTAGCCACTGTCGTGGGTGTTCGGTGGTAACCCCTTGTTTTGATTTGCAATCCCCTAATGTCCTGTGATCTCAAGAGTCCTCTCCTACGCCTATATGCCGTCCGTGTGTCATCTTTGGTGAAGTGTCTATATTCAGACTGTTTGCCTATTTTTAAATTAGATTGCTCTTCTCTCGTTGATTTTTAAGAGTTATGCGTGTATTTTGGATAACAGTCCTTTATCAATATGTTTTTTGCAAATATTTTTTTCTTAGTCCGTGGCTTCTTTTCACATTCTCTGGACGCTCTTGGTTTGTATTCACGCTGTTTGTATTTCTCTGTTTCACCATAGGCCTGCTAATCCTATAGCCAGAGGCTACAAGCTTAACAAGTAGCCCTTGGTGGGTGGGCTTTTTTCATTATAAAAGTTTATTTACTCAAGTGCTATGAAAACCAGTATCCTAAGCAGTGAGTCCATTTATTTTTTTTAAAGATTTTATTTATTTATTTGAGAGCGAGAAAGAAGAAGAGCACAGAGGGAGAGTGAAGGGGAGAAGCAGGCTCCCCACTGAGCAGGGAGTCCGATGTGGGACTCGATCCCAGGACCCTGACAACATGACCTGAGCTGAAGGCAGATGCTTAACCAACTGAGCCACCCAGGCGCCCTCCATTTATTTATTTATTTTTAAAGATTATTTATTCATTTGTTTGAGAGATATTGAGGGAGAGAAGAAAGCATGAGCCGGGGGGGGGGGGGGTGGGGAGCAGAGGGAGTGGGGGAAGCCGACTCCCCACAGAGCAGGGAGCCCGATGCAGGACTTGATCCCAGGATCCGTTTACCCCATATGTATACATTTGACTTTGGGGCCCTTTTTCCTCAATATAGGTTAGGATTTACATTCTTTGTATCTTTGATCTAACGTCTTAAAGAATTCTCTGCAGTTTTCCTATCGTTTTCTGGATGAACAGATAAACAAAATGAGATATACTCATACAATGGAATCCTATTCGGCCTTTAGAAAAATGAAATTTTCATGGGGGCGCCTGGGTGGCACAGCGGTTAAGCGTCTGCCTTCAGCTCAGGGCGTGATCCCGGTGTTCTGGGATCGAGCCCCACATCAGGCTCCTCTGCTATGAGCCTGCTTCTTCCTCTCCCACTCCCCCTGCTTGTGTTCCCTCTCTCACTGGCTGTCTCTATCTCTGTCGAATAAATAAATAAAATCTTTTAAAAAAAAAGAAAGAAAAATGAAATTTTCAGGGTGCCTGGGTGGCTCAGTTGGTTAAGCATCTGCATTTGACTTAGGTCATGATCTCAGGGTTCTAGGATCAAATCCTAAGTCAGGGCTCCCTGCTCAGCAGGGAGCCTGCTTCTCCCTCTCCCTGCCCCCTGCTCATGCTCTCTCCTTCTCTTTCTCTGGCAAATAAAATATTTTTTAAAAAATGGAATTCTTGTGGCACCTGGGTGGCTCAGTCAGTTAAACGTCTGGCTCTTGATTTTGGCTCAGGTCATGATCTCAGGGTCGTGAGCCCCGGTCAGGCTCAGTGCTCAGTTTAGAGTCTGCTTGTCCCTCTCCCTCCCCTTCTGCCCTTCCCCCTGCTTGCTCTCTCTCCCTCCCTTTCTCTCTCCCTCTCCCTCAAATAAATAAAATCTTTTTTTTAAATGTGTATATACACACTAAATTCTACCCCTGAAACGAATAATACAGTATATTGAACTAAATTGAATTTAAATTTTAAAAAATTCTTTATATGCATAACAACAGAGCTTCAGAATGCTTAAGGCAAAAATTGACAGAACCGAAGGGAGAAGCAAATAAATCTACAATAATAGTAAATTAAGAAATTATAATAAATCTAGAGATTTTTAACACCCTTCTCAAAAGTTGGTAGAACAGAAGGCCTCCCCCAAAAAATCAGTACAGATATCGATTTAAACAACACCATGGACCAACTTGGCTTAATTGACACTTAAACAACACCGTATCCAGCAATTGCAAAATACGTGTTCTTCCTAAGGGCACATGAACATTCGTCAAAATAGACCATATGCTGGGCCATAAAGCAAAAAAGATTATTACCATACAAAGTATATTATTTGACCATGATGGTATTAAATCAAAAATCAATACTAAGACATCGAGAAAATCCCCCAGTGTTTGAAAATCAAACAACACACTTCTAAATAACCCATGGGTCAAAGGGGGGAAAAATCACAAGGGAAATTAGAAAATATTTCGTAGTGAATAATATGAACACAATATATCAAAATTTGTGGGATGCAGGGAAAGCAGTGCTTCAAGAGAATTTATTGATTCGTTCTTATAAGAAATTTATATATTTTTTTAAACTCAAATTTTTTAAAAAGATGTAAAATCAATAATCGAAGCTTCTATTTTAAGAGGCAACAAAAAGCAAGTAGTAGAAAGGGGGGGGAAATAGCAGAACTTCTGGCCCAGACCAGGATGGAACAGACAGATTTCTTACACAACTGAAACCCTGGTCGTTGAATGTAAAACAAACACAAGAAGGCTCTGAAAGGTGGAGAAAGTCTGGCTAGGGATCTTGGATCGTAAGAACGCCACTGCAGTGAGCTTGCCAGCTTTTCTTTTTGCCTCAGAGTATCACAGGCTGGGTGGTGGCCAAGCCAGCAACTTGGAAATGCCAATGGGAGCAAACCAAAACAGAGAGAGAGAAGGTCTGCTCTCTTTAGCCAAAGGACCAGGAAAGAGGCAACCTAGCAAGACGGAAAGCATTGTAGGAAATGCCTGCCCTGGGGCGCCTGGGTGGCACAGCGGTTAAGCGTCTGCCTTCGGCTCAGGGCGTGATCCTGGTGTTCTAGGATCGAGCCCCACATCAGGCTCCTCCGCTAGGAGCCTGCTTCTTCCTCTCCCACTCCCCCTGCTTGTGTTCCCTCTCTCGCTGGCTGTCTCTATCTCTGCCGAATAAATAAATAAAATCTTTAAAAAAAAAAAGAAAAGAAAAGAAAAGCCTGCCTTATTCCAGCCAAACACCATGGAGAAAACCATGGCCCCTCTGCCATCCTTTTCAGCAGAAGCCGAGTTGGGAAGCCCGGGCTCCCACCCTTAACAGGCTCTCCGACCAGCCCCGCCTCTCCCACCTCCAGCCGGTGGTAGCACACGAGACCTAGTGGGCAACCGAGACTTCTATTCCAACCAGGTGGTAATTCCACATACAGACAGTTAGAGTGTTGACCACACGGGAATCCTGGACTTCTACCGCATCCCCTGGTAATGAGGTGGTTCTTCTCCTCCTCTGTCAGAAGAGACTGAGTGGAGAACCTGGACCTTTACTCCCACCTGGCTGTAGCAAGGAACCGCTCCCTTCCTCCATGGCACAGTGTCAGAGAGGGCCTACGAAAACAGAAGGAGTCAATAACATCCAGAGTCTTATGATGTAATACCAGAATGTCCGGGATACAATACAAAATCATGTATCGTACCAAGAACCCAGAAAATCCCAAGCTGCATAAGAAAAGATCCCCAGCGGATGACAGCTCTGAGATGACACAGACGTTGGGATTTTCCAACAAGGATCTTAAGGAGCGTCACAAAAATGCTTCGGCGAGCAACTACGAACATGCTTAAAACCCATGAAAAAATAAAAGGTCTCCGCAAAGAAACAGAAGATATATAGAATGACTAAATGGAAATTAGTCTAAATATATGGATATATAGAATAGATATATAGAATGACTAAATGGAAATTAGTCTAAATATACGGATATATAGAATAGATATATAGAATGACTAAATGGAAATTTTAGAACTGAGAAATACAATAACTGAAATGAAAATTCAGAGGATGGACTGAATAGCAGCCCAGATTGTGTTACTCGTATATCAGTCAAAGTTCAACCGAAGAAGTAGCCCAGCAAAGGGATTTATTTTTTTGCAAGTGGGGAGCCAGTTAAATACTCTATGTAAGGCTGATGCTTCTTCTTCTTCTTTTTTTTTTAAGATTTTATTTATTTATTTGACAGAGAGAGAGAGACAGCCAGCGAGAGAGGGAACACAGCAGGGGGAGTGGGAGAGGAAGAAGCAGGCTCCCAGCAGAGCAGGGAGCCCAGTGCGGGGCTCGATCCCAGCACCCTGGGATCACGCCCTGAGCCGAAGGCAGACGCTTAATGGCTGAGCGACCCAGGTGCCCCAAGGCTGATGTTTCTGTGCCTAATTCTGGAACCTGAAGTTAGAGCAGGCAGTCGGGAAGGGAAGATGTGAAAGGGAGTGCAAAAATTAAACTAGAACCCAACCTACAAGGCTGAGACAGAACTCCCGAGGATGGGCCGATACCTATGTTGGTCTCCTACTGCCTCCAAGCCTCCAACTTGGACAATGGGAGGGCCCTGCCTATCATCATGGAGTTGAACACGAACTTGGCCCAGGAACTGGAGAGGTCAAAGGAGAACTTGGCAGGAATTGGAAGAACTTCAGGTCTGGGGGCTGCCCTAAGCCAACTAGGCGGGCCAGCAAATAACTCGTAATGTACGTGGGCTGAAATAGTGCCTTGTGCCCTGCCGTTTTCAATCATGCTGTCCTGTTAAAAGTTTAATGGTATTATGTCTACAAATTTGTAATACTCCCCCTTCAAGAAGGGCTTAATTCCCCTCTTCTTGAGTGTGGGCTGGACTTAGTGACTCTCTTCTAACAAAGAGAATACAGTGGAAGTGACGGTGTATGACTTTTGACACTAGATCGTTAAAGATTGTAGCTTTCTCTTTCTGTTTCTCTTTCTTGTAGGTTTCTTGCTCTTGAAAATTCCAGTTGCTATGTCATGAGGACTCTTAAGCAGTCCTTTGGTCCACATGGCTAGAAACGTAGGCCTCCAGCAAACAGTCATCTATGGGTGAGTCTCCTAGGAGGGGGACAAGTGTGGTCCCCACCGACGCTTTGACGGCAATTCAGGAAGGATGCTGAGCTGAAACTAACCAGCTATGCAGCTCTCACATTTTTTACTTAATCTTTGCCTGGAAGCCATGTTTGTCTAATGGAGTGAATCTTAATAAGAGTTTCAAGAGGCCACAGAGTGTTTCATAGAATAAGGTTGGCAGGGACACCACCAGCATGGTCGGCAAATGATAGAGACAATGCGAAAAGAAAAGAGAAGCCTTTGGACCCCAAAATTCTACTAGCAGGATGCAGATTGAGAAAATTACACAGCTGCGAACACGGGCCGTCTTTCGTATGTGGCCTTGGGAGGCCAGCCTTTCTGTGCAGGATGTCAGGCAGGGGCTGCACGTGTCCATGAGACTCAGTTTATAACCCAAAGGTGCGGTCTGTCCCTTGAACTTAGGGCCAGACTCTAAGGTTTTCCTTCTTGTCATGTTCTATTCCTGCGGTTACAGGATGGAGAGCATGGGAGGCTTGGGTGGAGAGTGGCAGCAACCAGGGAGTAGAGGTGATGGTAGTGGAGGTGGTAGTGATGGTGGAGCTGAAGATGGTGGTGGAGGTGGTGGCAGAGCTGGTGGAGTTGAGAGCAGTGGTGGTGGAGGTGGAGGTGTGATGGAGATGGCGGGGGACGTGGAGGTGGAGGTGGTGCTGGCGGTACAAGGCACAGGGCTCTCGGACTTCTCAGTCACCTGATGTGGACACAGAAGGTGGGACTGCTGCCCCGTGCAAGCCATATGGCCACACCCCAGGCAACCTGCCTCTTACCTTGGGCCTATTTGCTCTTGGGTTGTTCACTACGAATAAACCGACTCGCTCATAAGTGCTCTCCCTCTCCGGATCACGCCCCTCTACCCGCTAACAACTGCTGGGATGGGGGAACGAGGCTTAGCTCTTGAGAGCTGTCTCACCTGTGTTCAAGCGTGCTGCGGGAGAGATCGGGCAATTCTGGGAACCAAAGGGTGCCGAGAGGCTCCTAGGCAGGAACAATTGGGAAACAAAGTTGTCCTTCCTCCCTTCCTCTCCTCCTTCAAGTTGTTGTCTTGTCTCAACAATGGCCAGACATGATAAACAAGAGACAATTTATTCCACATCGCCCAAGCTGTAAGCGAGCAGGGTCAAGGAGAAGTGATAGCCTCCCTCTCTAATTCCTTGCGGTGATGAAGGCCAACCCTCCCCCCACGGTTGTGAGAAAGGATGAGGACAGGGATTCGGACGAGTGGGCAGAGCGCGGCACCGGGATTTCCGACAAGGTTACGGAGATGCCTTCTTTTGCTCGGGATCCAGGTCTTTCCTCTGGTCGACCAAGGTGTGTGGGACAATTGGCTTCTTCAGCAAGTTTTGTTTGGGGCTGAACACGGTTCCACAGGGACAGTTCATGATCACCCTCCAGAAGTGCTTATGGTTGAAGTAGCAGAGGGCCGCTGGAAAGCACGAAGGGATGGGGGAGAGGAAATTTGGAGAACCGGAAGAAAGTGGCCAGCGAAGTGAGGCCAAAGGGAAGATAAATCCCTAAGAACGCGTCCCTGGGGATTGCCATCCCCCCTCCCTGCACACTTCCTCTGCCCCAAGCCACCCACGTTCCTTCCCAGGGCCCTCCGGCCACTCACCGCAGGTGACATAGAGGGCAAACACCAGCCAGCCTATGAAATAGCTCCAGCCGATGGGGACTGATAAATTCTTCTCCAACTCAAAGATCCAGAGGTTAATAGGGAACAACATGAGAGTGAAGAAAATAAGGATAACTAGGAGACAGGAAGCGGAGAGATCTTATTCTTACCTGAGGACCCCACAGGGATTCTCCCTCACCTGCTGGGCTACAGCCACAAACCCCAATCGACCCCTCCCACCGCCCCTCTGCAGGGACGAGGAAACGGTGGGGCTCAGTTCTCCAGGACTACCCATTTTGTTTGGCCACCTCCCACCAAACCCTTACCCCACCCCCCAAAGAAAGGAAGAGGGAGAAGTGCCCAGAAAGATGTGGTTCGGGAGAAACGAAGGACCATTTCCAGAGCCGGGGGGTACCTTGAAAGAAGCTCATGACGGTCCCAACGCAGCTAAAAAAGGGCAGTCTCTGAAGGCCAGGTAGGTACGGCAGGTGCAACCAGATGGTGAAGATAAAGCCCAGTGCCAGCGCCAGACAGAAAGTGATCGTGGCCACCCCGAAGACTGGGTGATTTGTCCACAGCTTAAAACTCTCTGGAGAAAACAAGAAAACAGGACGAACTTAGGATTCACAAAGGAAAAAAATATACTCGAATGACATGAGAAAAAGTTAACTAAAGAAATGCACATTTTTGGGGTGCCTGGGTGGCTCAGTCGTTAAGCGTCTGCCTTCGGCTCAGGGCGTGATCCTGGCGTTCTGGGATCGAGCCCCACATCAGGCTCCTCCGCTGGGAGCCTGCTTCTTCCTCTCCCACTCCCCCTGCTTGTGTTCCCTCTCTCGCTGGCTGTCTCTCTCTCTCTCTGTCAAATAAATAAATAAAATCTTAAAAAAAAAAAGATGCACATTTTATAAAAAGATTTATCTATTTATTTTAGAGACAGAGAGAGAGCGCGCACTTGCAGGGGGAGGAGCAGAGGAAGAGGGAGAGAGAGAATCTCAAGGAGACTGTGCTGAGCGTGGGGCGCCATGCACGGCTCTGTTCCAGGACCCTGAGATCAGGTCCTGAGCCGAAATCAAGAGTCAGACGCATCACCAACTAAGCCACCCAATATTGAACTCTTCCATCCGGTAAAGCCACTTCAGGAAATCAATACCAAAGAATTAATACTAAACACAGAAAAAAAAAAAAAACTTTGATTCACAAATTTTGTTTCTCCTTTTTTCGCAAATATGACATCGAAAATAAATTTTACCAAGAATAGAAAAATAAAATTCAAGTGAAAGATGACAATCTATTTAGTTGATCTATATGTCTATTAACTTATGATATGGAAACATTTACTGGATCTCATAAAGCTAAATTTCTTTAGAGAGTTGTAAGTTATTTTTAATCTCTACACCCAGCATGGGACTCGAACTCACAACCCTGAGATCAAGAGTCTCGCACCCTCTTTGGGCTGAGCCAGCCTGGCGCCCCACAGATAAATTTTTAAACAATATAAATTGAATAATTTAAATAATTTAAAAGATATAAAGTTGTTTATAAAGAATGAGTACAACTGTGTAAAAACCATTCAAAACTTGTTCGATTTTTTTTTTTTTTTTTTTAAGTCTAGCAAAAACTTGAGTGTTCGACCGACTGCGGCTGGCGGCTGGTCTTTGAGGAGCTCGGTTAGAGCGAGGCAGGTGCTTTCCTGAGTCTTGGAGCCAGACACAGAATTAGAATTCTCAACCTGCTCTGTTCGTAGGTGAAAAGCAGTCAAACACCGACCCTCAGGCAAGGTACGTTGTCTGAGTCGCAATTTCCTCATCTGTCCAGGAACGATGACCATCCCTATTCCTTAGGGACTGAGCAAACAGAATAAGCACGCAATAATGATAGCTTTTTGTTTCCCCAAATCTATTGTGAGAAAGACGCATTTCTCTCCCAACAGGAGAAACCAAGAGCCGTGTAACTTTTCTTTTTATTATTATTTTTTTAAATGTTAACGAGAGGGAAGACACGGAACGTGGATCACGGGGATCGAAAGCTCGGGTTTCGCACAAGAGCTGAGAAAGGAGGCCTGGAGCTGGGAGGCGAGGGGAGAGCATGGGGTCATGAATAGGGTAACTGGCAATAAAGGGCCACGAGAGGCTGGGAAGGAAGGAACAAGGAAACCAGACGCAGAAACCCAGGGCTGGCCCAGAAAAGCAGGGCCTGAGGCAGAAGGGAAGAAAAGGGGCCGAGGCGGGGGACTCCTCCCAAAGCTCGAAGCTGGGGGTCCGCAAGCCTAGAGGAAGGCAATCCCCACCTCGCTGGGGCTCTGCTCCCCATACAACAGGGGGAGTCGTGTGATGAACGAGGGATTCACCGGCACTGGGAGGCCATGCCCCTTGCAACATTGCTACACCCACAGCCGAGGCCCTGAGCCTTCGCGAAAGCAACGATCTGAGTCAGGCCAAGCGATCTGGTCCACGATGGATGGGGGGAGCAAGGCCGGTCCTTGGTGGTCTCCGCCGGTGAAGCCCTGTCACCGGCCAGATCACTGGGGATGACCGGAAGGAGGGGACAAGGGCACGGGGTGACCCAGAGCCACTGAGGCAGACGGAAGCCCTGGGGTGGGATGGGGGCATGGAGGGTCTCACCGTTCCAATTTTCTGAGTTGGAACAGCTCCTGGATTTGCAGATCCGCAAGAGCCCCATGGACATAACGTGAGTGGCCGTGTGGATCCTGGTGCTGACGTTGGCGGGCCAGCGCTGGTAGAAGCGGCTTCTAGAGAGGCACAGCCATTTCTTGGAGAAGACCATGACCAGCAGCAGGGCGAAGGCAAGCAGGCTGAGCTCCGAGGCCAGCACCTGGGCTATCCAGCGGGAGCTGTGGGTCATTCTCCACCACAAGGGCAACACAGAGATCCTCCGGGGCTCTGAGCTGTGATCCCAGAGCTCATGCCTGCTACTGCTGGGCTCAGAGAATGAGTTCTGTACCCCCACTTCTTGTTCCAGACTCCCCTCCACCCCATCCTGCTTCTCAGCACCCCACTTCCTTTCCAAGTTTCCAGTGCTCTTCCCTTTCTCCTCCTGAGCCAGGGAACTCATCCCTAAAGTCCCCTGCCCCCATCTTGAGCACCACCTGTCTCCCCCTCTTCCCTCCGCCCCATCTCCCCCTTTCCTTGCTGGGCTCAGTCGTCCCTCATCTTGGAAATATTTTCATCAGGCGGAACACTTTGCGCCACAGGGCCTGGGACCTGGGAAAGAACGACCCGTTCAGTAGGACAGGACCCCTAACTGCCACGGAATATTCCTGCGGGGGTGGGGGGTGGGGGTCATCAAGTGGGGGAGGGGCCCATGGTTGCAGCCCCACCCCTAAGAGCTGTACTTTCTGAAGGTGTCCCCTTCTCTTCCTATATCCTCTGCCCTGACCTTACCCCCAAATGCTGACAGACAGAGCGGGAGGGAGAAGACGCTTGTCCTCAGGGAAACAGCTTCCCTCTGCTGTTCTTTGGAACTGTCTTCGGAAGGGGTGGCCGACCTTCTCACTGCTTCCCCTGGTTGCCATTCCCCTCCCTCTTCTCTGTACTTTCTTCCCTTCTTTTTCCCCTCAGCACCAGAAGGAGAAGGACATAGGATAAGGAGAGGATGGGGAGGGATGTCACACAATCTGAGATCTTTCTTCTTTGTAGGATTGTATTTATTTATTTTTTTGAGTAATCTCCACACCCAACGTGGGGCTCGAACCCACAAAGCCGAGATCAAGAGTCGCACGTCCCACCCACTGAGCCAGCCAGGCGCCCCACGAGCTGAGATTTTTTTTTTTTTTCTAACCTCCCTTTTATAAGTTACAGGAAAATAAATCTGAGTCACCTGGGGCAGGCTGATCATAGCGGCTTCTGGGAGAAGAGAGGCCCTGGGAATTCTCCCGAGGAAAAAGCCTTTCGGGTTTGGGATGTGAGTTTGAATCCCGCCAGAGCTGGTTTATTTTGTGGAGGCAGTGATCATGTGGTTAAGGACATGGGCTTTGGGGTCCAACAGGCAGAGAGAGGAGTATGGGCTTGGGAACCCGCATGTATCCTCTCACTTCTGTAGGCCTCAGTTTACTGATCTGTAACAGGGACAATGAGACTTGTCTCAGACTTGGTTTGAATATTGAATGAGAAAAGAAACAGTAAGTACTCATTGCTTCATAGTAAATCCCCAGATAGTGAGAGTGATGATTGTTACATTATGGTATTTTTCTAAGATTTTATTTATTTATTTGAGAGAGAGAGACAGAGATGGCAAGAGACAGCACTAGCTGCGAGGGGAGGGAGAAGCAGGCTCCCCGCTGAGCAAGGAGCCTGATGCAGGGCTCGACCCCAGGACCCTGAGATCATGACCTGAGCCAAAGGCAGACGCTTCACCGACTTGAGCCCCCCAGGCGCCCCTGTGACATTCTGATTTGAACCATTTTGTGCTCTCTCACTAGGAAACAGAGAAGGAACCAAAACACAAAGGTTTTTGGACGGCATCCCTGCATATTAGTGACCACAAATGACAGAGGAAACCCAAATTAGCCTAAGCAGAGGGGGCGTGCGTCGTGAATCCCGAGGGCCTGTGCTCAGCTGGACCCGAGGAACAGTTGGAGTAAAAAATTCCAGTCCCGTGAGGGCTCTTCCTCAGTTTCTTAGTCTGTCCGGCTGCTATCAACGCCACAGACGGGGAGCTCATGAGCAGCAGAAATGCAGTCCTCGCGTTTTCAGGGGCTGAACGTCCGAGTTCATGGTGCCCATGTGGCCCGTGAGGACCCCCTGGAGGTCTCTGATTCTTGCTGTCACCCTCATGCAGGGCCAGCGAGCTCTGTGGGGTCTTTTTTATAAGACACTGATCCCATTCGTGAGGACAGAGCCTCCCAAAGGCCCCTCATCACCTCATCAACCCCCCCCAAAGCCCCACTTCCTAAAAGCATCACCTTGGGGTTAGCCTGCCGACACGGGAATCTTGGAGACACACGCAGTCTGGCTCTGGTCCTGCTGCTCCCCGAGCGACCTTCTCCGCCTCCCCAGACCAACCTCCTCTTCTCGCCTGGTCCACACGGTGAAACACGGGACCCTCACGCCTCAAGCTGTCCGTCTTTCTCCTTCAGCTGCCAGAGTGGGGACCTCTCAGTCCCAAGTCCGCACATGGTCTGGCCCTGCCCGGGACAAGTGCCATCCTTACGACCCAAGGCCATGGTCAGGGGCATCCTGGTCAGGAGGCTGAGCAGAGCTGGTGATCATCAGGGTTTTGTTTCCTTCCTGGGGCCCGTTTTCGTTTCCCTGGAATTTCCAAGTTTCTCATCCTAACAAGCAGTTCTAACGGTAACACAGCACAACACGGGAGAAGCTTGGAAATACAATGTTTCCCGAAAAACGGTAATTCCCAGAAGACTACGCTAGAAACATGATACCGTTTTTGTAGAGCTCGTAAACAAGCACAACTAAACAAAACATTGTTTAAGTGCACATCCCTACTATGATGTCACGGTAAGTTTTAAAAATCAGCATGGGGTGCCGGGCTGGTTCAGTCGGAGAAGCATGCAAGTCTTGATCTTGGGGTTGTGAGTTCGAGCCCCATGTTGGGTGTAGATATTCCTTAAAATAAATTAAAATTTATTTTTTTAAAGATTTTATTTATTTATTCGACAGAGAGAGACAGCCAGTGAGAGAGGGAACACAAGCAGGGGGAGTGGGAGAGGAAGAAGCAGGCTCATAGCGGAAGAGCCTGATGTGGGGCTCGATCCCGTCACACCGGGATCACGCCCTGAGCCGAAGGCAGACGATTAACCACTGTGCCACCCAGGCGCCCCATAAATTAAAATTTAAACAACACTAGAAATAAAAATCAGTGGAATGATAAACACAAAATATAGAATAGTGCTTATTTTATTGCCCGGGGGAGGCGGGGGATGGGACCGGGAGGATTGCCCTGGCACGTGCATGTTATTGGTAACAGGTCGTTGGTTCCTGAGTTAGGCTAGGTGCACAGGTATCCATTATATAACAATCACTCATAACTGACATATAATTCATATGATCCCGTGAATGTATCAGATACAGTTTTTCAAAAGGTAATTAAAAATAGTCTAAGAAAGGGAATGCAATCTTAGTGCTTACTGGGTCTGCAACGAAAGCTATTTATGTAGTCACAATATATAAGGTAAACACTGTTAATTGAGTTTCGACTTTTAGAATCAACAGATGGACAAAACACGGAAGACTTAACTATGGCTACAAAAGTAAACATAGTCGTTATCAGCCTCGATACCGTCCCAGTAAATGCTTAGAAGAGGTAAACTGGCAGGTGGAAGGAGGAGAGAGCGGAAGGGAAGGGGGGGGCTGACAACAGGGTCTCCACAGAAGGCCGAACAGCATGTGCACTGCACAAGAGCACACAGCTTGGGGAGGGGGTTGGTGAGCGAGAACTGAGGTCCGGTCTGCCCTCTGCCCCTCCGAGGGGGCTCCATTGACTGGGAGGAAGAGGCGCTTTGTTCGGATATCTCCTAAAGGTGAAACTCCCCTCAAGACAACCGCCCCAGCGTCTCTTCAGGGGGGGCTGCCTTTTAACCACAAGGTTAGAGGCGCAAGGGTGCCAAGGTCAGCAGCGGTCCCGGCCAAGGACGTGACTGTGTTATCAGTGGGAGTTCTCTGGTTGCAAGCACCGACCCAGACGGACTAAGTTGGACAAAAAGGAACGTCTTGGGGCAATAGTGAGTGAAAGCGGACTCAGACAGGAAGCCGAATGTCCCGTCCAGGCTAACAGGAGCCAGGGGGAGCCTGGGGGAACCCTCAGCAAGAGCTGGCTTCTCTGCTCACTGCTTCCCCACAGCGTAGCCCACTAACCCCCTCTGTCCTTGTCTATTCCTGATCGGGATTCCGAATCTCAGAGTCTACCTGGCCTCAACGGGGTCTCCTGTCCACCTTGAGGTGGGAAGGTGGATACCCTGACCGACAGCCCACCAGAGCCACACGGACTTGGAGAGGGACAGCTCCCCAAAAGAAAAGAAGCCAAGCAGTCAAAAAATAATGACAATGTGGGCGCACCTGGCTGGCTCAGTTGGTGGAACTCTCAAGTCTTGATCTCAGGGTCATGAGTTCGAGCCCCACATTGGATGTAGAGATTACTTATTTTTTTAAAAGATTTTATTCATTTATTCAAGAGAGAGACAGAGTCAGAAGCAGAGGCAGAGGGAGAACCAGGAGCCCTGCTGAGCAGGGAGTCCCACACGAGGCTCATCCCAGGACCCCGGGATCATGACCTGAGCCGAAGGCAGACGCTTCACCGACTGAGCCTCCCAGGTGCCCCGGGCATAGGAATTAATTAAAAATAAATAAATAAATAAAAATAATGATAACTTGCTGGCACATGGACAGAGTGGAAGCCAGAATGGAGTGCAAGGCTGGGAGGAAAGCGCCCACTGTCCCACCTGACGGCGTGGGCACCTGGACATCCCTTACAGGACAATAGCCTCTCAGCGACCATGGGCTGGGCTGACCCGGAGAATGTGGACTCAGACACACACAGGCTTACTTGTCACTCCTCGACGGTCCCCAGGGACTTGCTTTGCTGCCTACACAACACCCAGAAACAGCCCTACCCCGGGCGGGCTCACCCAGAGACACACGCACCAGGGCACATCTCCTATTCAGTGAGCTCCCAGGCCCCTGGCATTGCTAGAATATGTCAAGGCCGAGTCCTTGAGCTGCAAGAAGGCTTCCCTTTTGCGTCTGTGAAAGTCATTGCTGGTTATTCCTCAAACTCTAGTGTGTACTAAGGACCCGGGCATCCCACTACAATGCAGATGCCACACTTCTAACAAGCTTCTAGCAGGTGCCCGTGCTCCTTGTCTGCTGATCACATACTGAGAAAGTCTGGGTTGCTGGGCCGCCCTCCCCAAGATGTCCCTTGACCTGCAGACTTTGGACACATGGGGAAACAACGGTGTCCCACCTGCTTGCTTCTGCCTCTGTGGGGAACTCCATTGCCTTGTATATGCCAAACGAACAGAAATAGAAAGAGAAACATTGCTGCATCAAACAGAGCAAGAAGTGACCGCAAAATTAAGATTTTCTGCTCTTTGAACAAAAATGTACAGTTACCGCTTACGTCAGTTAGAATGGCAAAAATTGACAAGGCAGGAAACAGCAATTGCTGGAGAGGATGTGGAGAAAGGGGATCCCTCGTACATTGTTGGTGGGAATGCAAGTTGGTACAGCCACTCTGGAAAACAGTGTGGAGGTCCCTTAAAAAGCTAAAAATTGAGCTACCCTATGACCCAGCCATTGCACTACTGGGTGTTTACCCCAAAGATACAGACGTAGTGAAGAGAAGGGCCATATGCACCCCAATGTTCATAGCAGCATTGTCCACAATAGCTAAATCGTGGAAGGAACCGAGATGCCCTTCAACAGATGACTGGATTAAGAAGTTGTGGTCCATATATACAATGGAATATTACTCAGCTATCAGAAAGAACAAGTTCTCAACATTTGCTACAACATGGACGGCACTGGAGGAGATAATGCTAAGTGAAATAAGTCAAGCAGAGAAAGACAATTATCATATGATTTCTCTCATCTATGGAACATAAGAACTAGGAAGATCGGTAGGGGAAGAAAGGGATAAAGAAAGGGGGGTAATCAGAAGGGGGAATGAAGCATGAGAGACTATGGACTCTGAGAAACAAACTGAGGGCCTCAGAGGGGAGGGGGGGTGGGGGAATGGGATAGGCTGGTGATGGGTAGTAAGGAGGGCACGTATTGCATGGTGCACTGGGTGTTATACACAACTAATGAATCATCGAGCCTTACATCGGAAACCGGGGATGTACTGTACGGTGACTAACATAATATAATAAAAAATCATTTTAAAGAAATGTACAGTTACCAGAATGAAAAGGCAAACCACTGAATGGGAGAAAATATTTTCAAATCACATATCTGATAAAGGGCGTATACCCAGATTATATAAAGAACTCTCAAAACCCGGTCATGAGAAAATACACCACCCAGTTTTTTCAAAAGCTGAGAGTTTTGAACAGAAACGTCACCAAAGAAGATAAACAAATGGCCAATAAACATTTGAAAAGATACTCAGAATCATTAGTTCTTAGAGAATCAGAGATTAAAACCGCAAGGAGGGGCTCTTGGGTGGTTCAGCTGGTTAAACGACAGCCTTCGGATTTGAAAGGCTCCCTACTGTATGGTTCCATTTACATGACGTTATAAAACAGGCAAAACCACAGGGGACAGAAAACAGATCAGGGGCTGCTGGAGGCTGGAACTGAGGAAGGGGCTCACCACAAAGCGGCACAGGGAAATTTAGGGGGGTGATGGAAGTCCTTCGTTTCTCAATTGTGGTGGTGGTTACACGACTATATACGTTTGTCAAAAATCTCTGAACTTGACACTGAAAAGGGTGAATTTCTCTGTATGTAAATTGTACCTTAAAAATATACCCTAATAATGTATAGAATTGTTGAATCACTACATTGTACACCCGAAACTAATCTAACAGCGTATGTTAACTAAAATGGAATTAAAATTTAAATAAATAAATAAAAATGAAAACTGCAATTTATATTTTATAGATTTATTTTTATATAATATATATTTACATATATATTATATTTATGTATAATAGCTTTATTATACATACATATGTATATATATATAATATAGCTTTAAAAAGGAGAGAAAAAAATGATATTTTACAAAAGGCAAAAAAATGACTTCTGTGTTCTCCGGAGGTCCGGTGGTGTAATTCCCATCAAGATTTATGTCAGATCTTCGCAGAAGGAAGAGCGGGGCAGAGAGCCATGCCCAAGGGCTCGATGGTGATGAAGGAGGAGCTGACAGGTCGAGCTTCTACCAGGGCCCAGAACCACGCGGGAGATGGAGACAGGGCAGGGGCGCGAGCGGGGCGGGGAGCCCGGGGAGCAGGTGCCTCGCAGGTGCCCGCAGCCTGCGCCTCAACCCCTCAGGGGCTCCTCGGCGGGGGCGGGGGCCGGCCACCCCCCAGACCCTGCCTCGCGCGGAAGGCGGGCACTGCGAACCCGTAGCCGGAGCCCGGCCGCTGGACGCAACAGGACTCGAGGCGGGAAGCCCTCCTAGCGCTGCAGGTGTGGGTCCGCGCGGAGAGCGGGAGGGAGCCGGGCGCGGAGGGGCGGGGCCAGGACCGGGGGCGGGGCCAATCCCCGAGCTCCGAGCCCAGAGGGGCCCGGCCACGCCCCGAGGGTGCGGGCCTTCGGGGTGCAGTGGATGGGGGAGTTCCGCCCCTCTGTGCTCCCCAGGCTTGGCCAGAGGCGCTCTGGGGCCGCTGGGTGGGGAGTCTGCAGTTTGGATTGGGCGTGCTGGGGAGCGAGGTCGAGGGGTTCGCCGGAGAGCGGTCGGAGGCCACGTCCTCCTGCACCGGATGGGGTGACTGCCTGGTGAACTGGCCAACCCTGATAGCAGGAACCATCACCATCACATACCCCCGTACCTGAAGAGAGGGGCGAGCCCTGCGAGGAAGGAGGGAAGGGAGATGGACAGAGATGGACAGAGAGCCAGGCCGAAGGGCTCTGGAAAGGATCTCAGGGAGGTGGGAGGGCTCAGCGGGGCTAGGAAAGGGGAGACAGCTAGCGAGCAGGTGCAGGTGCTAGGAGAAGGGGGGACAGCTCCTCTCATCCACCTGTTGCTTGTGGTCATAACTACAAACCCCGCCCCGCACCCCCCACGACGGTGTTGACCCAGAGGCCATAGAAGGGCCAGTGCGAAGACCCTCAGTGCCCTGTCCTATCTCCATGATCGTCCACCCCCAAACATGGAGGCCACAAATACGAGGGGCAGGGCTGCGGGTGGAGACAGGGCTTCCTGACTCCCAGAGAGAGACTCCCAGCAGGCGCCCAGCTTCCCCACTCTGTCCCCACCTGCGTCTTTGCTACGCCTGTGACAATATTTGTTTCTTCCATGCCCCCAGCATGACAGAACGTGAAGGAATGGGGTAATGGGACACTTGTACCTGCTACCCCCACCGCCATGCCTGGAAGGGCAGACAGGGCAGCCCTGAGAGGCGTCTTCTCCCCTGGACCCTCCTCCCACACCTCCAAGGAGGGGCAGGAAGGTGGAGTAGCTGCACAAAGATGGAGAGGCTGGCGGACGGACAGCCGCTGGTGTGTGAGAGAGGGAGGGAGAGAATGCGGGATGAGACACGTGACCCACCCCGCCACGGGCACCACCTCTAGCACCTCCCGGCTCTTCCGCCTCCTCTGTGTTCCCTACCCCGGCCCCACTCCTTCCCCCATCCACTCTCTCCGCGTGCACCTGCACGGTGGTCCTCATTCCTGCCGCCACCCCTTTCCCCTACAGCCATGATGCTTGCCCCCTGCCCGCTCCCGCAGGCCTGCAGAGGGCAGACCCCTCCAGGACTGCACAGACCCACCCTGTCACCCCCAAACGGAAAGAGGCCTCTAAGGAAACAGAAACACAACAGTGCCCTTCCCGCCCTGCCTTTTCTGTCCGTGTGGGCACCTGTGGGTGCATTTTATGTGTCTTTATGTCCCCGGAACTCTTGTCTGCTCGCCGTCTCCCCATTATCCCAGTATCAGAACTTGGGAACTGGAGAATGGAGGCGTCCTTAGGGGCAGGAATGGGGGAGGAGGTGAGGAGCAGGCAGGGAACGTCTAGGGGGCACCTGTGTAGCTTTGCGTCTGCCTCTGCAGGTCTGTCTCTCTCAGTATCTCAGAGGAAGAGGGGAGCATAGTGGGGGGGTGGGGAGGGGCTCCCCCCACCAGGAAACTTGAAGGAGCATGTGCACCAGCTCCCTCCCATGGCCACTACCTCCTCTTCCAGGACTTCAGTGCCCCCCCACCCCCCACCCCCGCCGTGGCCACCCCTAGAAGGCTCTTTGCCCATATCGCCCCAGGGCTGCTCTCTTCTCCTCATTCCCAGAATGTGGGAATTCTGGGAGGGCAAGACCTTTGTCTTTTTCATCTCTGCATCCCCATATCCTAGAACAGCGCCTGGCGCCTAGAAGGCACTCAATAAACAGGTGTAGAATTGAATTGCATTGAACAGAGATGCTTGGCTGGACAGTGAAGGATGTTTACTGCTGACTGAGTGTCCTTCCTGTCCTTCCTCGGAGCTTCGTCCCCGGCGGGAGCCCCAGCCATACCTGGCCCTGCCCTGTCCTCCTGCCCCGGCCTCTGCAGACCCACCACTACCGCCACCACCTTAGGTCCCTCAGGAACTAGGAGTGGGCCAGCACCCTCGGCCCATGCTCCCAGTCTCCAAGCCCCAGTGCCAGCCCAACTGACCCTCGCTCTCAAAGAGCCTCTTTCCAAGCAGCCCCACCGCCTTACAAAGCCACATTTGGAAACTACTGTTCCTTTGAGCACACACGCCCCCCAGTACAGGTCCACCAACATTTATTGAGGGTTTCTCATATGCCAGGCACTGTGCAAAGTCCTGGATGGCCAAAGGCCAGTCCCTTTCTCCCTCCCAGCCTCCCAGAGTCCTTGCATGTCCTGTGGCTGGCATGCAGTTGCTGTCCTGGGCCAGCAGCCATACGTGAGCTAAAGGCCAGCGTGCTGGGCGCAGCTCAGGGAAGGCCTGGTGCCAGGCCTAGGCCCCTGTTGCCAGCAACTGTCTGCTCTGCTCTGGCCCCACCCCTCGCCTCCTCCTGGCACCCCACAGGACACTTTCTCCTCTGGATGGAAGGTGATGCCCTGGGGGGGTGGGGGCGGCTGGGCCGCCACACTGGCTCTTTGTTCCCTCCCCACCGGTTGGCCCAGTTGGCCCGGTGTTTCCGTGAGAATGCCAGGATGAAGGCAGGAAAGCCGGAGAGGCTCCCCGGCCAGCCCCGGGATCCACAGCTCCTGTTTCTTCCCCCAAACCTGGGGCGCAGAGCCGGTGGGAAGCCAAGCTGAGGCTGGATGAATGGTTACAGTTCAGGTTGGAGGCCAAGGTTGGGGCAAGGAAGTTTCAGGGGGCTTCAGGCCGCGGCTACCGGCCACCTTCAGTCCCTCGGCCTCCTCTGGCAGGCTGTCTGGCTGTTCCCCAGCATCGCCCTCCAGCTGCCTGCCGTGGGCCCCCGGCCCAGAACTCAGGCTTCTCATCCCTCCCTCCCCACTCTGGTCTCTGGCTCCCAAGCCACACCCAGCACATCATCGCCGATGGAGCTCAGCCCTCCTGTCTTCTTGGAGAGAATAACAGGAAAAGCAGGGGGTGAGGGAAGAAAGGGAGTGCTCAGTCACCTGGGAGGGGGCAGGACCACACACACCACTTTCAGCAGGACCACCTTCCCTGATACATACAGAGACATAGGGACACACACTCTGGATTCTTCTAGAAGAGAGGAAGGGGCTTGAGAGGGCACAAGAGGCACCCCAGGAATGGAATCAAGCGCTTCCCACACTCAAAGGGCAGGACCGTCATTGCTACAGAACCAAGCGGGGACACCACCGGTCTCCGGAGCCCAGACCACCATCTCCTGTGGCTGGATGTCCCTGCTCACTGCTCTTGGCTCCTGGGACTTGATCTCCAGTGCAGCCCTTTTAAAACCTTTATTGACCTAACTTATCAGTCTTCCTTGGCTGTGAGCGGAGCAGGGATACTCATTGGCCAGCGGCTCAGCCAGCTCAGCACCCATTGGCTGCTCTGCACCAGGCCTCTGTCTCCATTGGCCACCCACTCAAGCCACCCTCATTCTGCTTCACGGGTGGGCTGCGACGGCTTCATTTTCATTGGCTGCCTTCTCCGGAAGCTCGGTCCCTATTGGTTGCCAATAGAGGTAGCGTTTCCACTGACAGCGAGTCCAGTGGATGGATGAGCTTTGTCCTCCGGCGCCGCCGCGCTGCCGGCTGTCCCAGCCTGTGCACCGCCAATGCCCTGCCTGCATTAGGGTGGGGGGGCACTGGGGGAGCCTGCCGAGGACCCAACAGCCTCGAGGAGCCTCTGGTGCTGGCGAAGGTGCTTCCTCCTTTCGTGTTCCCCTGTGACTTCACACACCAACTGGGCAGGGAAGGCCCCAGGAAACCCTTTCAGCCAGCCTGGGGAAAGAGAGACAGGGGCCCAAGTGGAACCAAGGCAGGGGAGAGGTCAGGGAGGAAAGGAGGTCCCATGGGGTGTAATGCCCGAGGGCCCCAGTGAGTGTGGGGATTCATGGAGAAGCATGGAGCATCAGGAGAAACGACATTAGGGGTGGAGGCCGCAGCAGAAACAGAGGATGGGGTCCCTCCTGTCCAGCCCTGCAACAGCAGCTCACCTTACTCAGGAGAGCCGGTGGTCTTACGGGAACCTAGGAGGACCCCCATGGTCTGGTCCCCATTATCTCTTGACCTCATCTGCCCCTCTCCCCTTTTTTCACTCCCTCCACCATACTGGCCTCCTTACTGTTCCTCAAACACACTGGCCACAGGGCCTTTGCACTGACTACCGTCTCAGTTTCCATGACACTCTTCCTCCAGACACTATGTTCCTAAGTTCTTCACCTTTGTCAAGTCACTGCTTACATGGTGCCTCGTCCTTGAGGGGCACGACGACCTCCTGATTTTCAATTGCAATCCTACCCAACCCTGGGACTCCTGACCTCCTTCACTCTGTTCCACTTGTGTTTTCCCACAGCACTTATAACCCTCAGACACGCTGTAGTGTTTACTTTCTTTTTTTTTTTTTTTAAGTAATCTTTACACCCAAAGTGGGGCTCAAACTCATGACCCTGAGATCAAGATTCAGATGCTCCAGTCAGGCACCCCTGTATTATTTACTTTTATATCTTGTTCATTTTTTATTGTGTCTTGTCCCCTGGAACGTGACTCCAGCAGGGCAGGAATCTCTGTGTTCAGTTCACAAGGCCGAGGACAGCGAGCAGCGCCTCGGGGGGCTTAATAAAAATTCACTGGATGAATAAGTACAAGAATCTCTCACCTTCAGGGCTCTTGTGTGGGTGCTTAGGGGGAGCCCTGGACTCCAGACTTCGTCCCTCCGTCCTGGCCGGCACAGAAGGCTCTGAACACAGTTCCTGGGAACAGTCTGGGTGGGGGTGAGTGACATACAGTGGGATCAAGACTCTTTGTAGCTTCTCCCCCATCTTCCCCTGAAGCCTCACGTTTCCTTCCCTCCTCCCCTCTGGGGGACACTCACCACAGTCCTCATAGACGGTATCGGGGGAGCAGGGAAGGGGGCCCGGGGTCGGGAAGGCTCCCAGCCAGCGCTGCATGTCTGATCTGGTGGGGACAGAGGGAAGGCTCACGTTTGGACCAGGAGGTCCTTCTGAGAGACACACAAGGGCTGCAGCGGAGGGACATTGGGGGAGGGGCTCCAAGAAGCCGAGTGAGGGTCCCAGGGGTGTTTTCTGAAGGAGGCACAACTCACAGGGAAGAAGCTTGCAGGAGCCGGTGGGTGGGGCGGCCCTGGTGGTTGCTGAGAAGGGAGAGGCGGAACGTAGGGGGTCCGGATGGGTCCGGAACCTGCTGGGCCTGGACCAGGGAGCGATGGGCATAGTCCAGAACTTGCAGCCGCTGCCCACTGCCCGGGGAAGAGGTAGTTCAGAGGGAGAACAGGGGTCCAGCTGGACCCCTCCTCCCTACCCCAGCCTGGGTGCCCCCCCCCGGGACCCACCTCTTGGGCTGAGTGATGAGGAGCAAGTCGCTGAAGAGCAGCAGGCAGAGGGGGGTGAAGCGGGGGCGCGAGGTGAAGAGCACACCCCCCCTCCGGCACCCTAACTCGGTCAGCTCCCCCTGCAACTCCAGGCGCCTGGACCAGGACACCAGAGGCAGGGCCTGTGAGGGAGCAGGGGGACATTCTGGCTTGTTGCAGCATGGGGGGCTGGAAAGGGAAGGTGGGGGCGGGGCAGGAACCGACCTTGACTTTGTGAAAACGCAGCCTCTGAGTGAGCCGGATCAGCTCCTCGGTCTGCTTCATGCGCCCCACCTCCGCGCTGCAGCGCTCGATGATCTGGGGCGAGGGGAGCCGCGTCACCCACCCCCACTCCATTGCCCCCCTGCCGCTTCTCCCTACCGCCCAGGCACCCGCACACCACAGCATCCCTCCCGCCCACCTTGCTGACAGCGCCCAGGGCTTTCTGCGCGTTCTCCTGGCGGCTGGAGCCATCCTCCGTCTGGCGCAGGATATTCTGGGGACAAGGACGGGCTTCAGTTAAGAGGATCCCACCTGGCTTGACAAAATGCTTAGCCTGGGTTCACAGGGCTGGGGGACCAACCTCAGCGAGACAGAGAGACCTCACCACTCACTGTCTGCACAGCCCTGAGCACCTCAGGTTACTTCCCTGAGCCTCAGTTTTCCCCATCTGTCAAATGGGGATAATACCCACCTAGTATCCCACTAGCACTGTCGTGAGGATTCAATGAGGTAAATAGACATAAAGCGCCTGGCAGAGTCCTTGGTACATGGTAAATGCAAAAAAAAAGAGGGCTGCTCCTGTTTTAATCGTTATCAACCACGACCCTTAGCGCCAACAATATAGCAGAGTGCTTAGGAGTGCCCAGATTCAGGAGTCTGGGTGGCTTGGTCGCTTAAGCGTCCGCCTTCGGCTCAAGTCATGATCCCGGGGTCCTGGGATTGAGCCCCGTGTTGGTCTCCCTGCCCAGCAGGGAGCCTGCTTCTCCCTCTCCCTCTGCCTACTTGTGCTCTCTCTGTCAGATAAAAAAATAAATAATCTTAAAAAAAAAAAAAAGAGTGCCCAGATTCACATTTTGCCTCTCTCAGTTATTACCCGCATGACCTGGGCTGAGTTACGTACCCTCTCCGAGCCTCAGTTTCCCCGTCTATAAAGTGCGGTCAATAATAGCTCCTACCCACAGTTGTTGGTAAGGTTAAACAGGTCCGGAGCTCTCAGAACCACTCCGAGGACGGGGGCACTCAGTAGCCCTTTAGCTGCTAGGATTAGTGTTGGGATTATTAGGCTGTCTACACTGGGGATACATAAAGCTGACTAGTATATGAAAATGCTGAGAACCTAGATGGGGACTCCTCACACCCAGTCATCCGCACTGGGTCACGCGGTTTCCAAAGAAGTTTCTACTTGGCCACAGAAGAGTCTTTCT
The DNA here is from genome assembly GCF_024610735.1 of Ursus americanus. NCBI lineage: Eukaryota > Metazoa > Chordata > Mammalia > Carnivora > Ursidae > Ursus > Ursus americanus. The sequence goes on along the minus strand of NC_142140.1, from coordinate 63,228,652 downwards.
CAGCCTGATCCCACCCCCACTCCCCACTTCGCCTATCACTTCCCCAGGAGCCATTTTAGACACATTGTCCCTAAGTGCCCCACCCACCATGACAGTTTAATTCCACAGATAGGCTGCGTGTCTATTTATGGCCCCCCTGTAGTACCACAAACACGGGCATAGCGAAGATTTTTGCACCCCCCAAGAACTAATTTTTGCCTCTTTGGGAGTGACATCACCCCCACAGGGACGGCATGCAGTGAGAAAGCCCAAAGACCACTCCCCACATCCCCCCTGAGACGCAGAGAGAGGAGGGGACCTGCCCAAGGTCACTCAGCCAGGTCGTGACAGAGCTGAATCTAGAACTCGTAGTCTCTAGCTGGGGGCGCTTTCCCTGCACCCAGACTGCTCCCTGAGACACCTGCTTAGCTCAGGGTGGGCTTGGGGGGTCCGGGATTGAGATGCCGCTGGGCAGGCGGCCCGGGAGGAGGGGAGAGTTCCCCAATGGGGCGGGGGCAGAGCCTCCCACTTCTCCCCCCCAACCCCCCTACCCCCCCACCCCCGCACAGGCACCTGCAGCAGCATGCGGAGCCGGGTGATGCGCTGGAAAGGCAGCAGCAGGAAGGATGGCAGCGGCAGCCGTTCACACTTCGGGAGGCTCTGAAGGCGTCGCAGCTCGGCGGAGAAGCGCACGTTCGTGTCCCTGCGGAAGCAGTCCACCTCGAGGCCCTGGAACCCCAACCCTGCTCCCCAGCCTCCTCCCCTACGCGCGCCACGGCCCCGCCTCCCCTCCCGCACACTCACATAAGGCGGCTGTAGGTCTCCTCCTGGTATTGCTGGTTCCGCACGTAATCCACATACACCGAGAAGGGACCCACGGCGTGGTCGTGCACCACGTCACACAGGTCGCTGATGTGGGGGGAAGAGCGCACACGGGACAGGAGCGTCCCTAGAAACCTGAAGGAGGGAGGACAGAGAGCCAGGTTTCCCAGGTGTTTGCACGAAGCGCTGGGCACTAACTGGGCATGTGGAAGGGAAGACCTGGGACAAGCAGAAAGCTAAGGGAGTGCTCAGCAGCCCGAGGCCTGGTGTGCTGCGAGGACAGGACCCCACTGACCGCTCGCTGACTCCCTGGACTCGCTGCACATTGGAGAAGAGGGTGTGGTGGTCCCGAGGGGTGAGCGTGTCCCGGAGAGCCTGGCTTAGCACGAAGGTATCAGTCAGCAGCCTCAGGGAGCGCAGGTAGGAGGCCTCGGATGTCACCACCTCGAACAGGCTCTGAGGACGAAGAGCTGGGCCGTAGTAGAGAGCCCCGCTCCCCGACCGGCCCAGAACCCAGGTCTCACCCCCTCCCCTGTGCCAGCCCTGCCCGAGCCCAGGCGTGCCCACCTCCTGCATGCGCCTCTCCTGGGGGCTGAGCGTGTCCAGGAGGCCGCTGGCTCGCACAGCCGGGAGCTCCTGCCACAGTGTGTTGCGAGGTCCAGGGGGCCGTGCGAAGGTGGGAGCGTCACCGGGATTCGTGGGGGAGGGACACCCATCCTCGCTGACCCCCCAGAGCTCCTCAGACAGTACAGCTGCTCGGTAGATCTGGTACAGGGGCTCTGGGGGGGCAGACGGAGCACATCAGGGAAGGCCAGCACCCCAGGACCCTCCCCCGCGGCTTGCTGGTCACAGCAGGGACCCCCAGGTGAAAAGATGCCCTCACCATCCTGCAGGGGCAGCTCCCAGTTCTGTTCCTTCAGCTCCTCCAGCCCCTCCTTGTCCCTGTGGAGAGAAAGGGATGGAGTGCCCCAGAGCCACCAGGGTGACACACCTGGGGGGGGTGCTTGTCACATGCTGGTGTAAAGCCTGTCTCTCCAGTTGTCTCACGGACGAACCATTGTCTGCGATGCCCTGTTTGTGCCGCAGTGACACTGGTGTGATCAAACCCAAGCTTGCACCTCCCCGCTCTGTCCCATTCAACCAAGCTACACGCCTAGAACTCACACCAAGTGTTGAGTCAGCGAACGGGCCCGCCCTCGCTCCGCTGGGGGTGGGGGGGCGAATCTCAAATGATTGACCCGCCCAGACAACCCAGAAGAGGTGTTCCTGGTGCCGGATGGATTTGTGGACAGTGGCTACAGACGGAGGCTCGAGGTGGGGGAGTCAACCGGAGCACTTGCCGCGGGCCGGGCTCTTCACCAAGATCGCACTCCACAGCTCTGCGAGGTAGCTGGCGGGCTCACCCCCACCCACAGATGAGGACACTGAGACCCGAAAAGTCTAAGTGACTTGTCTAGGGTCACACAGCTGGCAAGGGACAGAGCTGCTTGTCTCTGGAGCCCTGGATGGTCTTCCCCCCACATTTGGGAAGGTGGGGTTGAGCCAGGCCTGACACCTCATCTGGTCTGGGGTAGAGTAAGGGTGCGGGCGTTGGGTACCTGCCCTCCATAGATGCCGGAGGAATGTTCTGAGGAGCTTCATCAGGATTGTCCCCTGGAGAGAGATTGCCCAGAGTGAAGAGAACAGACCTCCAGGATCCCCAGCCCAGGACTCCTGACTCCGGCCCTAGTAGAAACGCTTACTATAGAGACTCTAACTCCAGTTGGCCCCAGAGTAGCCACTGGTGGAGGAACCAGAAGCCGCCAGGGCCTGTTGGGGGTGGTAGTCTGTTGGCTTTTAGACCTCTCTACCTCCATGCCTTCCCTTCGCAGCCCAGAAGCCCGCTGCCCCAGGCCCGGTACCTGTTTGGATTCCATCTTCAGAGGGCGGATCGAGATCCGGCTGGGGGCGGTCCCCGGAGATGTCCTGCTTGACCCAAGTTGGTTTGGGGGCTTTTAGGGGCGGCAGGAGTTTGCGCTCGGCCATGGAGCGGTAGGACGTAAGGACCACCGGGGGGAGACTGATGCTTGGAGGGTTGGGGCGGGAGCGGGACGCCCTCAGTGGGGAGGCTCGGCAGAAAGCCCTGGGGCCATCCTCATAACCCCCCACAGGCACCCAGCGGAGCTCGAGGCCAGGCCGGCCTATGTGGCAGACACAGGGACAGCAGGGAGGGCAGGCCAGGGCAGCATCTGTGGGAGACAGGGGTGTCCTAAGGAGGAGGTCCTTGGGGCCTGGACCCACCCTGCCCAGGCCCCCTCCCTCCCCTGAAGCCGTCCAGCAGGGGGACATGGCGGTCAAGCCTCAAGCATCTATCTCTTCCACCTGCCGTCTTCAGACCCCAACAAATAGGGAAACCAGATTTTCCAAACACGAAATCCACTTTTAAGAATGTAGCCTCTGAAAGCACCCAGTCTTAAAGCACTGAGAACAAAGAAGATGAGCTAGATGCCCCCCCCCCCGGGCCCCACAACTCACTTACCCGGAGTGCCGTTCTCCTGGGACCCACTCCCAGCAACGCTGCCCTGTGGAGCTTCTCTCTCCCCATTCACATCCGCTGCCCCTTGGGGACCCGGCTCTGGGGCCTCCGCAGCCTGGACCCTACTTTCTGTCCCCCATTCAAACCTGCCAGCCAGTCTCCGCACAGTGCCTGGGGCCGAGGCAGAGCCACCCTGGGCGGGGACCGCAGCGGTGGGGTGCAGGGGCAGAGTGTGTGAGCCGGAGGGTTTGGGCGGGGGGACTGGAGACCGGGGAGCAGGTTCTGGGGAGACAGAGCGCCTGGACGCGGGACTGGGTGTGCTGGAAGGCGAGTCTGGGGAAGTCTGGGAGTCGAGGCTGGCTTTAGAAGCTGATGGAGGCAGGAGGGCAGGGGGCTTGAGGGAGGAGGCCGGGGGGTCCCACTGAATGGGGGTTGGTGCATCATTGGAGGTGAGGGCAGGTTCTTGCGGGGAGGAGCCGTTGTGGTGGGGCCCTGGGGACTGGGCAGCCCGGGGGCGAGAAGGGGGGCGGGGGCGGATGATCCGAGGGGGCTTCTGGGTAGGGGGTGTTGCTGCAGGAAGAGACTGGGCTGACATCTCCCTCTGGGCTCTTCAAAGGAGTGGGGTACTCTGCTGGAGTCATCCCCTAAGGAAGAGGGAGGGAGAAAGAGATCCTGAGTGCGCCCACCCCGTGGGTAGACTGAGGCCTCCGGGCAGAAACCGTTGGCCAGCAAACGGGGTAGGATGTCAGGGTCAGGAGGGAAGGCTGGTGTCCTCCCTCGGCTTTTTTTTCCATCTCCACTGTCTCCCATCTTCACTGCTCACCCCTCCTCACCTCCTGGCCTTCTGCTGCCAGAGTCAGGCCAGAGGAGACAGTGAGCTGGGCTTGGGGGCGCCGAGCCAGAGACGGGGGTGTGGGGGGGGTGGCTGGGGGGCGTACATGAGAACTGGAAATGTAAGGGACATTGGGCTTGCCCTGTGGCCAGATCGTCTAGTTGCTGAGCTATGTATGTGCATGTGTGTGAGTGATGCGCGTGTGTGTGTGCGTGACGCGCGTGTGTGAGTGTGTGTGTTCGTGCGTGCGCGAGTGTGCCATTTGCAGGGCTGCTGTGAGAGGTGCTGAGAGCGCACGGCTCTGAGCAGACAGGCGCGGGCGAGCGGCGGCTGCTGGGCGGGCACAGGGGGCGAGGTGGGGTGCGCGGGGGGTGCGTGTGCTGGGCGCCGTCTGCAGGGGGGCGCCTGGGCCGCCGTGTGCGCAGGCGTGCGGGCCGAGCCTGGGCAGCCAGGGATGCATCACTATTTCCCTGCTCCAGCCGGCCCTCCGCCCCCCATTTCCCAGTTCCTCTCTCCGGACTCTCCCTTTCCGGATTATTTTTAGTCTCCTTTTCCTGCCCTGAAGATTCCTGGAGCCTCTGACCCCAAGAGACCAGGAGGCCCCGGGCATGGTCTGTCCTGCCCGGTCTCCATCCCTGCCTGCCCCCCCCCCGCCCGCCCCCAGCCATCTGGTCCGAGAGGCCCCAGTGGCAGCCTGGGTCCTGCCAGGACGCCTGGTGGGTGGTCGGGAGACCAGCCTGAAGGTGAGGACCAGTGGGGCCAGGACGCCCGCATCTGGGCTTCACCTCCTTCTGCGGGCAGGCGGCAGCAATCCTGAGAGGGCTGCGGGGCCAGGGCGGTGCCCCCAAACTCCGTACAGGAGTCGGCAGGAGAGTCAGAGCCCTCCAGGCCCCAGGTTGGGTTCTGCAGAAATGATGCCGGTGGGGGCTGGGGGCAGTAGACTGCGAGTCTTACAGCTCAATGGCCTCTGTGTTCTGGCAGGAAACTCCTTAGGTGGCCCAGGCAATGGCCTCACTAGCCCTCCGGCTCCTCCCCAGGCTTGCCCCCCTTCAGGGATCCCTCCCCCGCACAGGTACCTGCGTTTACTTCCTTTCCCGCCCCGCGCTCGGGCCTCTCGCAGGGACCCAGGTACTCGGCCCCACGCACTCACCCTTCAGTCCTCTCCCCTCTGTCACCTCCCAGGGCTGAGTGAGTAGGGGCAGGAAACAGGAATCGGATCCTCCCCCCGACCGGACACCCCCCCCAAACCACACCGCACTCCACATGCGCACACTAGGGCTCTGGAAGATGTGAGGGACCCAGGATCCCGAAGGTCCAGGGAGAGGCTGAACCTCAGGCCTGGAGCCTGGGCTCTGCTATTTGAACACCTTCTGTTTGTGCTGCTGTGTAGACTGGGGGCTCACAGGGGCTGCGGTGAGGACCCGGTAGCAATAGCACAGGGCCGGGGTGCTGGGAGGGCACAGGGGCTAGACACCTCTCTCTGCCAGCTAGGGGATGGTGTGTCTGACCCTCTGTCCTGCACCTCACACGCTCGCCTGTCCCTTTAGCTGCTAACCTGCCCTCTGGGTGCCAGCCAGTCCATTATTTCACACCAAGGCACCCCCCTCCAGGATTCTCCCCCCCTCCCAACTCTGCATAGAGCTTCCTGAACTTACCCTTATCTTTCTGGAAGCAGTTTCTACTTTCAGCCGGTCCTGTCGACCCCTTGGAGCAAGGCGTGTGGGGCCAGGTCTCCAAAAGTCTGTTCCTGTGTTTCTGGGGCGGGAACAGAGGGCCCAGATTGAGATCTCCACAGAGGAAGCCAGTTCCTCAGCCCCACCCGGCCATTGTGTCAGGCGTGCGTGCATGTGTGTATGTAGGGGGGAGGGAAGCCGGGGGAGAGGGCCCAGGAGCGGCGAGGAGATCTGAGACCACTCTCCTCCAGGTGGGCACGTGACATTTGCTGGGACCCCTGCCTGTTCCCGGTTCTCAGTCCCCTTCTATCTGGGTCCCAGCCCCTGACTCTCCCTCTCCCACTGGGAGGCTTTGACGTCAGTCAGCACCCCTGGGGCTGGGTGGGCAGAGGACCCTCTTACCCCTAATTTGCTGTGCGCGTGAGAAGGTGAGTCCCCAGGGCTGGGGGTGTGCCATAAAAACAACTGAGGGGGTGGAACGAGCCACAGCCCAGCCTGGATGCAGGTTCGTGGGAGAAGATACAAAGGCAGTTTTAAAATCCGGGGCCTCTGCCCACGCCCAGGTGCCACTCTTTCTAGATACACACACACACACACACACACACACACACACACACACACACACACACAAGACACTGGAAAGAAAAGCCAGAAAACTGGGATAGCAATGTATGAACACCTTCTCCTCCAGGTGAAAGGCAAAATTTTCCCTATGATCAACCAGGCACCACGTGATCCACTCCATTCTACATCTGCTCTGCTCGCAGGGGCCTTTGCACTGGCTGTGCGGGCCTCCTGGAAGCCTGCCTCCCCAGACGACCCCAAGGGGGAGTCCTTCACCTCTTCAAGCCTCTGCTCAGAGACCACCTTCTCATGAGGCCTGCCCCACCACCGGAAAATTGCAGGTCGCAGCCCCACACCGCATTCCAGACCCACCTTCTTTCCCACGGCAGTCCTTCCCTATGACATACCAAAATGCTGGGATGCAGGGTGGCTCAGTCAGTTAAGCGTCTGACTCTTGGTTTTGGCTTGAGCCCTGATCTCAGGGTCATGGGACTCAGGGTCATGGGATCGAGCCCCATGTCGGGCTCTGCCCTCAGCAGGGAATCTGCTTTTCTCCCTCTCCCTCCCCCATCTCTCTACAATGAGTAAAGAAATCTTTAAAAAAAAAAAATACCAAAATGCTTACTATTAAATTGATAAATTATGTTTATAGTTAATTATGTTTTCATGTAAGCTTCTGGGACGCCTGGGTGGCTTAGTCCACGAAGGTCTGCCTTCAGCTCAGGTCATGATCCCAGGGTCCTGGGATCGAGTCCCATGGAGGGTTGTCTGCTCAGCAGGGAGTCTGCTTCTCCCTGTCCTTCTGACCCTCACCCCTGCTCGTGCTCTCTCTCTCACATAAATAATCTTTAAAAAAAATAATAATAACATTAAAAAAGATAACCCAAGGGGTGCTTGGCTGGCTCACTCAGTAGAACATGCGACTCTTGAACTTGACATCATGAGTTCAAGTCCCACAATGGGTGTAGAGATGACTTTAAAATTATTTTCATAAAAACAAAACAAAACGTAGCCCCAAAGTGCTGGTTATTAGCTGCAAACACGAGTGGCATTCAGCACTGCATAAACCACACGAGGCAGTGCAAGCGGGAATGCAGACAGCAGAGGTCCGGGGTGAACTAGACCACCCTGGGCTCCTTGACCTTCCCTTTTCCTCTCTCTGTCCCGATAGACCCACCTGGAGCCTTCTCATCTGCCTGACTGTTGGGGAGACATGTCCCCCACTCCCAAAGGTAGGACAGCATGTTTTGGGGAACGGAAGCTCCCTGGAACTACACTCCGAATGTTCTAACATCCCCGACAAAGGGGTTCTACCGGGCCCACTGCTCCAAGCACCCGCAAAGACCAAAACCGCGACTTTCCAGAGCTATAAAAATCACCATCTGTTTATTTATATGTGCTCCCCGTCTCATTCCGAGGGGAAACTGAGCTCTGAATTTTAGATCATGCGATATACACCAGATTATTCTCGCACAAACATATCGTATTATACAAATGCTGTTGCAAAGGCAGTGAGGGTTTTGAATGTAGTCATACGCTCTCCCATCACCCCCACGAGACAAAGGCTTTCTGTTTCCATATTCCAAAGGTAACGGCATAGTTTCCGGTCTGTATTCTGCCTCCTTCTCTTGGCATTGCTTTAGGACCATTGGTCATGTGGCCACATGGTCTTTGTCACTATACATTTTCCTGGACTATGATATCGCACCAGCTAGGTTTTACCATCTTGTTAAGAGCAGTAACAGTCTTCTAGGAAGCGTTTCACCCCCACCCCCACCCCTCCCCACTCCATCTGGTTCCAGTGGGACAGCCAAGCACCATAGCCTCCTCGCGGCCGTCTGACCCGGGTCTGGTCAATCGCGAGACCCCATTCCTCTGGCCACAGCGACTGGCCCAGGAATACGCAAGTCACCCCAGCCAAGACAGCCTCCTTCCCTGGGCTCCTGGGAAAGAGCCACTTTCTCTTTCCTCCAAGGTCACAAAGCAGGAACAATGTAAGCCCAGAGCAATCAGACTTGGCCTCCCTTTCCCCTCCCCACCCCCCTGCAATGGAGGAAACTAGTCAATAGTGGGAGAAAATGAGCCCCATACCCAAGGGAAGCAGAGCCAAGGCATGGAGGGGCCTGACAACTCATGGGAGTCCCTTGGATGGCCCCATTTCCTGAGCCACTGATTTCCCTTTTGTACTTACGCTAGTTTGAAGCTGGGTTTCTGTCCCTTATCAAGAAAGAATCTTGATGATTACAACCCATTCCCTTGTGCAAGACATGTGGGCAGCTTTCAGGTTTTGCCATTATGATGAATGCTGCTATGAACATCTTTTTTTTGGGGGGGGGGTCCAAAACAAAATGCTTTCAATTTTAAATACAATTAACGAAGTAATCAAGGAGGTTCGATGTGATCGGTTTTGAAGATTCTTTTCTGGAAGGACACAGGAGCCCCCCCATCTTACCTCCCAGCGTTTTACCTCTATAATAGGCAGCCTCAACTGTTCCTTGAAAATCAGGTAGGGCTTAGCCAGGCCAAGAGGCAAGACATGGATGCCCATCTGGGGAGACCACAGAACAGAGTGAAGAGGAAAGAGGGTCCATCTGGAGAACTGTGAAGGGGAATCTTAGGGGCGCCTGGGTGGTTTAGTTGGTTAAGCATCTGACTCTTGATTTTGGCTCAGATCATTATCCCAGGGTCCTGGGATTGAGCCCCACGTCAGGCTCCTCAATGAGTGTGGACACTGCTTAAGATTCTTTCTCTCTCTTTGCTTCTCCCCTTCCCCCTGCTTCTGCTCTTTCTCTCTCTCTCTCTCTTTTTTTAAGGGAATCTTAGCTTTTTGAAATGGAAAGAGGGATATGAGGCAGGAGGAACAAGAGGTCACATGGTGGGCAACTAGACAGGGCAGAACAGGCACTAAAGGTTTCTGAGCCGGGATGGGGGAAGTGGACAGTGTTAGTTTTAACTCGCTCTCCCCTCTTCTGGTACCTGGTTTTCCTTTGGGGAATTGCCCCCCCCCGCCCCGCTCCCATCATTCTAGGCCAGATGGCCCATTCTGGGGGTGGTGCATGACCCAGAAGCAGCCAGTGAACACGTTCTGTCTCCCCTAGCTGCTGAGGTTGGTTCAGGGTGAGCGTGTGATGCAAGCAGGGCCAAAGGGTAATCCACGCAGGACTTGGGGCTCCACGGGTTGGAGAAGGGACTCGATGCTCGCTGGTAGCTTACTTCCCAGGATGGCTGCCGCAATCCCTCCCATCCCAAATGCCCTTTTGCAACATGACTCTGCCATCTTCATCAAGAAGAAGAGTTTATTTTCCCTCCAATTACATCTGGGCTGGCCCCGCAACTTGCTTTGATCCAGAGAATTGGGGATGAACTGACGCTGTGCCAGTTTGGGGGCCTGAAGAGGACCAGCAGCTTCTGCTTTGTCCTCTTGGGAGCCGGCCATCGGGTGCAGAAGTGTGGGCTGGACTACTCGGTGGTGGGAGGCCACGTGGAGGGAGAAGCCACTGGGAGAACCAGGGTGCCCCAGCCACCAGCTAGGATGGAGGTCTTAGGACACGGGACAAGGCCATCTTGGCTCCTCCAGCCCCGCCCATCTGACACCACACCCGGGCATCCACGCTGAGCACTGCCCAAATTCTTTCACTTTTTTCCCCCCTCAAATTCTTGATCCACAGATTCAAGAGCAATGAAATGGTTCATGTCTCACGCCACTCAGCTTGGGGTTGATTCATTATGCAGTCGTGGACAAGCGAAACACTGTCTTTCCACTGGGGCTGTGAGGCTGGGGGACACAGGCGTAGAACTGCTGGTGGCCATCAGTGAGGTGGTCTCAGAATAACACCGACACAAGCGAGCGGTGGAGAGACACAGATTTGAGTCCCTGATCCCGCTGGCCTGAAATCATAGCTGTGTTTGCACTTTACAGTTATGTGACTCAGTAAGTCCCCCACCCACCCACCCACCCCCGTTCTATAAGCTGGCTTGGGTTGCGTTTCTGTCACTTGTAGCCCAAAAAAGGCCCTTACGAAGGGAGAGGAGCTGACAATGAAAGAAATGTTGAGTCCGACTGGTCTCTGAGAGGGCCAAGACCTTGACTTCCACTGGAATCCTTCTGGGAGTACAGACACCCCCCACCCCCCGCCGCCCCCACTGGGTGTGAGAGGAATCAGAAGGGGGCAGTGAGGAGAGGATTGCGGGCTCTGGGAATCTACACAGGTTCTGATTTCGGTGAGGACAGAGGATCCTGTCCCATGGCCACCAGGTGGAGTCTGAGCCCCTCAGGTGCGGGACCTGACTGCCAAAATGAACCATCCGCATCCAGGCCACCCTAGCAGAGGGACAGCAAGAGGCACAGCCCAGTGCCCAGCATCCCCAGCATCCTCCTCCCTCCCCTCTCTGTGGTTCTACCCCTTCTCTCCAGGACCTGGGGCCCACCTTTGGGTTCTCCGTCCACTCCTCTCAAATTCGTCTCAGGACATTCATTCCCAGAAAAGATGGTAACAGTTGACAGTAATCAAGTGACATGGTATTAGCAAAAGAATAGACACAAAGAGGGGCACCAACATTATTCAGTGACAAAAAGACATGGATGAAGCTTAGATGCACATTGGTAAGTGAAAGAAGCCGGTCTGAAAAGGCCACACACCTTATGATTCCAGCTATAGAATATTCTAGAAAGGCAAAAAAAACAGAGAGTGAGAAGAAAGATCAGATGTTGCCGGGGCAGGTGGAAGAGGTGAAACGCAGGGGATTTTTTTAGAGTGGTGAGACTGTTCTGTATAATACTGCCCTGCATCTGTCAAAACCCTTAGAACTTTACAGCACAGCAAGCGAACCTTAATATGTGCAAGTTTTAAAAAAGTCATTTAGGATGGGGAGGCATCTGGGTGGCTCAGTCGTTTAACCGTCTGACTCTTGGTTTCGACTCAGGTCCTGATCTCAGGGTCGTGGTCAGGCTCTGCGCTCAGCGAGGACTCTGCTTGAGGTTCTCTCCCTCTTCTCCCCCCTTCTCTCTCTGTCTCTCAAATAAATAAATAAATCTTTTTTAAAAAGTTAAAAAAAAATCCCTTAGGAAGCCAAGGTCTCCCAGGAAAGAATGCAGAATGTAACCAAATCTAACTATATTCCAAATGTACGATACAACTTTACCAAAGAGGGTAGGGTGGGGGAGGTGCCAAGTAACTTCAGAAATGCATGGAGTCTCTAAGAGGACAGGCAAAAGGAAACTGCACATGAGCGTTGTACTGGAGTCGATCAGGTGGATTCCCGTGGGGTTATGGGTTCACAGTTCTGAGAAGTCCTGCACATGCACACTGGAATTGAACAATGGAAGTAAGTGGATGGTGATAAGAGGAGTCAAGTTGCTCACTGTTGGAGCGAGAGTTTACAGAGAAGCACAGAGAGGGGGTTAAAATGATCCACGCAGCAATGGATTAGAGCTGGGGACAGCAGTATGAACTCATGCGCAGCTTAACGAAGATACAGATGGTCACACATAGAAATACATACATGGGTTACTATACACACATACATTCACTTGCCTAGGAGGGTCTCAAAGCAATGATACGCCAATGGCGACAAGCACATCCAGTACCCAGATTTGGGTTTTTTTTTTCTCTTAAAGATTTTTTTTTAAGATTTTTTATTTATTTATGTGACAGAGAGACAGCCAGCGAGAGAGGGAACACAAGCAGGGGGAGTGGGAGAGGAAGAAGCAGGCTCCCAGCCAAGGACCCGATGTGGGACTCGATCCCGAGTCCCACACGCCCCAAGCCGAAGGCAGACGCCCAACGACTGCGCTACCCAGGCGCCCCTAAAGATTTTTTAAAAGCAATCTCTACAACCAATGTGGGCCCATTTTGGTTTCTAATACCATTCTTCAATACAAGGAACTGGGTTCTTGGAGAAACGGCTGATTGTAGCACTGGGGCAGGGAATATAGAAAATGAGCCTGGAGCATCTTGTTTTGCCGAAAATAGGGAAACGCTTTAAAAAAATCTTTTAATTACACATTTTTTCTTGATGGTGATGTGTCAAAGAAATACACGAAGCAAGTAAAAAAGCTCCGAGGGCTAAAGCTAGAACCCTTGGGGCAACAAAATATATTGACTTACAACCCAAACTATAAAGTAAACATCCATGAGTTCAACTGTTAGAAACCAACAGTTGAATAAACAAATCAATGAGGGAGACAAACTTCCCATGAAGAATTCCAAATAAGTTGTGTAGATACTTCTCCCTCAAGGAGGCACCTGGGTGGCTCCGTTGGTTAAGCAACTGACTCTTGATTCTCACTCAGGATCCAAGGGGTCCTGGGATCGAGCCCTAGGGGGGGGGGGGTTTGCCTGCTCAGCGGGGAGTCTGCTTCTCTCGCTCCTTTTGCCCTTCCCCCCACTTGTGCTCTTTCCAAAACCTAAGCACACACCATAATGACCTGGAAGGTTTGTTAAAACCGTCACTCCTTCACCTCCTGTTTACCTCCTGATGCAGGAAGGCTGGGGCAGGACTAGAGAATTTGGATTGCTCCAGGGACCACGCTTTGAGAACAACTGGTGTGAACTCCAGGATTAAAATGATTAAAATACTGATTAATTCTCATCCCATCCACCAGGTGGAGAAATTTCGGAGGATTCACTGGAAATTTTCAAGGGACTCTCTCGGAGCCCCTCGAGACGCCCAGGAAGAAGCCGCGTTGTCTGCTCTGCTTTACCCTCCACCCCTCCTGTCTCCCTAATGCTCAATGAGGTAGCAGTGCGAGGGCGAGAGAGAGAGGGGACTCAGACCCAGTCCCTGGGGGGCATCCAAGAACCCCCAGGGTAGTGAAAGGAGTCAGATAGTAAACAATCGCTAACGAAAATGAGAAATGTGGGTTAACTGCTTGAGGAGCAAAGCAAGATGGAAATGACTGAAAGTGGAGAACTCAAGAGAGCTTCAAGGGTCAGGAGAGATAAAGCCCAAGGTGAGGAATGGTTTGGGAATCACCAAAAGAAGGGGGAACGGACATTCCCAGCAGTGGAAACAGGGTACACGGGGACACGGGTCTGGCAGCTCTTGCCTTTTCTGGAACCCTGATAACTGGGCACTTTGTAGGAATCCAACACTTTGACTCAGGTAAGTGCAATAGACAATTAGCATTCCCGTTGACAAAGGAAGCCGGGAAATGTTAACTAACTTGCCTAGGTCATCCAGCTGGTAAGCAAGAAATCACACACACTGGAGCTCCAAAGGCGCTCTGAGTCTAAATCTGGAGGCTGCCTCACACGCAGGAGGCAGCCTCTGCGTCCTCCTCCCCCCCACCCCCCGCCCCAGCTGACATCCCCCATCCTGCTTTCTTTCTCCAAGCCTTCTTTCTCCTTCAACCCTTCCCGAGGTTGCTAGCTTCCCCAGTCTCTTTTCTCAGCTCTCCCGTGATTAGCCGTTCCCAGACTCATGAGCAAAGGCAGGAGTCCAGACTCCCAGGCGCTCTCCCACCACTAGCTGACAGTGGAAAGCTAAGCCGGGGGATCCACCTCCCCGCCTCGCCCCGTCCACCCTTCTCGTCTGGATTGCCGCGAGGATCGAGAGCTCAGGGCTGTGACTGAACTCCCACGCCATCCTTCAAGGCCCGCAGCCAGCCACGCCCCGGCGCTGGGACCTACGAATCCTGACCCCAGCCTCAGGAGATCCGTCCGGTCCAGCAGGTGTGTCCCCTCCGCACCTGCGGGCGGAGCCGCAGCTTCCGGGCTCACCTGGGGTCAGAGCCCGCAGGGGAGCGGATCTGCAGTTTGGCAGTCCCTGTCCGCCGCTAACCCGCACAGGAGGCGAAGGGAGGGGCGCCCTCCGCCCGCACCAGAAGCAGCGCCAACCCCGCTCCCTCCCCCGCCCAGTAGGGGGCTGCTGCCTCTGCGCTCGGCCTCCGCGCCCGTCCCGTAGCCCCGGGCCCAAGCTCTCCTCCCCGGGAGAGCTACAAGCTCCGCTCCCGGGGCGCCCCTCCCCGAGCCCCGAGTCTGGGGCGCTGGCGCCGGCGCGCGGGGAGTTAATTCCAACCGCCTCCCCGCGGATTCCGGGGGCCGGGTCGCCGAGAGCACCTCCCATTGGCCGCGGAGCCGGCTCGGCGCTGATTGGCTGGGGCTGCCGGCCCCGGCTTGCCTCGGCTCCCGATTGGGCGCCGCGCTCCGGTGGCTGGAGTGTGGCGGTCCGGCCTCCGCAGGCTACCCGGGGTGAAGCTGCTGCGGGCTTCGGCGCGCAGCTGCCTGGAGACGCTCATCCGAGGCTGGAGTGCCGACTTCCTTCCCCAATACAGACGCCACCGATCTTCTCCCGGATCCTCTTCCTCCGTAACCTGCTGCTTTTCTTTTTCCTTCCTCCTGGCTCCCATCTCCTGAATCCGCCTTTTCCTCCCCTGCTCCCGGGGCCCGGAGCCCACCATCCCCATCATCCCACCTGCCATCCTCCTGGCTTCTTGCCCCTCCTTGACCTCAGATCCCGTGACCGACGGAGCCCTGTCGTAACCTTCTCACCAAACTCCCCTAAACTCCTTTTCCTTCTCTCTTTGCCAGCTCCTGACTCCTAAATTCCAGCTAACCCTTGACCTCTTGACCTCTGGCTCTAACATTCTGGACTCCAGACCTTTAAGTTCCCATCTCCTGCAGCGGGGGACCTGCTGACACGGAGGCCTCCCCCTGAGTTCTGAGCCCGTTTCTGAAGCTAGTTTTCACTTTCTTACTCCTGGGCCACTTCCTGTTACTGCCCCCCCACCATGGACTTCTTGATGAGTGGCCTGGCAGCTTGCGGGGCCTGTTTGTTCACCAACCCCCTGGAAGTGGTAAAGACCAGGATGCAGTTGCAGGGAGAACTGCAGGCCCCCGGCACCTACCAGCGGCACTACCGAAACGTCTTCCATGCCTTCATCACCATCGGCAAGGTGGATGGCCTAGCTGCCCTGCAGAAGGGACTGGCCCCTGCTCTCTTATACCAATTCCTGATGAATGGCATCCGCTTGGGCACCTACGGGCTGGCGGACGCTGGGGGCTACCTGCACACGGCCGAAGGCACCCTCAGCCGTCCCCGCAGCGCCGCGGCTGGGGCCCTGGCGGGGGTCATGGGAGCCTACTTGGGGAGCCCCATCTACATGGTGAGAAGAAGGGTTTTGCCTGGGGCCTTCAAGCAGACCCTTGGTGTAGGGTGGGGCCTGGACCTTCACAACCTGACACTGAGATTGGAAGTGGGTTTGTGTTGGGGATGATGAGAAATTTGAGTGACGTACATCAGCGGGCGTGGGGTCAGGGAAAGACCTGGGGAGGACTAGAATTAGAATCGCACGGTCTCCCCCTTTGAGTTTTCTGGAATAGGTGAAGGGTCAATAGCCTGAGGTCCAGAGAAGGGAAGTGACCAGCTCAAGGTCACACAGCTGCTTGGTGCTAGGACTAGGTCCCGCTTTGTGCTCTTCCTGGAAGACACTGGGAGGCAAGCAGTTCTATAAGAGAGAGCGTCTGGTCTCACTCCCGGGGTGTGACATGCAGGGACAGTGACCCCTCCAGAGTCAGCCTCCCCATGTCCCCATGGGTGTTGGTTTACAGATGACCCCTCGCAACCTGCCCCAGAGTTAGACGGGGAGCCTGGTCACGGTGGTGGCTGGAGATCCAGCCTGGGAATAGGAGCTGGCATGAGAGGCTGGACCCCTGAGTGTTGCCGAACGGGAACAGTCTTAAGAACTGTTGCCATTCTCCAACCTCTCCATCCCCCACCCAACCCCCAAGGGAAGGAGGATGTAGAGGGGGTGGGGTGTCTTGCAGTGCTAGGAGATCCATCCCCTGGGACTGGAGCCAAGGGACACAGAGTCTCATGACCAATGTGTTAATGGGAACAACAATAATTATCAGATTAAAAGGATATTCCTTGCTGAACACCCTAGAGGAAGTGTGGCGGGGTCAGGCGTTTGGGTCTTTGAGGTGGGAGGCTGGCCACTGGGCCATAGGCTGTGCTACTCTCTTGTTCCCAGGTGAAGACACACCTACAGGCACAGGCGACCTCAGAAATTGCCGTAGGGCACCAGTATAAGCATCAGGTGAGGGTTTCCCAACCCTGCTGGAGCCCCTGCCAATTCTTTCCCATTCCGCCCACTCCCTCCCTGTCCCAACTCTCCGCCTGCCCCCAACAGCTTCAGCCCAGCGCATCCATCCAGCCCCACCCTGCCCCTATTCTGCGGCGGTGAGGAAGGGATCAAGGGCGGGTGGTAGACACATTCCGATTCTAAGTCCACACGGAACCGGTTGTCCAGACGTTGGGTGCCCGCGAAGGAGCCATCCTTGGCAGTGTGAGGTGGCAGCCCCTGATGGTGGGGTGACTGAAGCCCACCCCCATGGTCTTCTCCCTACCAGGGCATGTTTCAGGCGCTAAGCGAGATTGGCCAGAAACATGGTCTGGTGGGGTTGTGGCGTGGGGCCCTGGGCAGCCTGCCCCGAGTTATCGTCGGTTCCTCCACCCAGCTGTGCACCTTCTCGTCCACCAAGGACTTCATCACTCAGTGGGAGGTACTGCCCCGGGAAACGGGTGGAGCCACCCTGGGAATGCGGGCAGGGGGCGGGCAAGCTGAAGGGGGCCCAAGGGGACAGTGCTCACGGTCAAGAACGGAACAGCAGGAGGCCTCGGGGGTCTCTGACTCTTTATCCCTTCCCTACGCTCCTCTTGTCACTTCCTCCCAGACGGTGCATCTGAGTCCTCGAGCGTCCTGCCCTTCCTCCTTCACGGTGTTGTCACACGGTGTCCTAACTGGTGGCATGGAAGCTGGCTGAGTTACCACCTCTCTTCTCTTGCCCCAGGGCAGCTCCCGTCCTTTCCCAGGGGTCGAATGACTGGCTGACGAACCTCTTCCTCCCTCCACCCTTAGATATTTCCTCCCCAGAGCTGGAAGGTGGCTCTGGTGGCTGCCATGGTGAGTGGCATCGCGGTGGTGCTGGCCATGACACCCTTTGATGTGGTCAGCACAAGGCTCTACAACCAGCCCACCGACGCTCAGGGCAAGGTAAGGGAATGCTCTGGAGGGCCGGCAGGCAGGGCAGGCCAGGCAGTGGGGAAAGCACGTGGTGGGTGCAGGTGGGACAGCCTCAAACGCAGCCCACTGAGATGAGGCCCCTGGTGGGTTCTGACAAACGCCTTCCCTGTGCTCTCCGTCCCTCTGCACCTGCTCTCAGGGCCTCATGTACCGGGGAGTGCTGGACGCCCTGCTGCAGACCGCGCGGACAGAGGGCGTTGTTGGCATGTACAAGGGTATAGGTGCCTCCTACTTCCGCCTCGGCCCCCACACCATCCTTTCCCTCTTCTTCTGGGACCGGTTACGCACCGTCTACTACACGTACACCAAATGACAACAGCCACTCTTCCACGCACCAACTCAGCACTCCTTGGACACCTCTGCCTCCACTCCTATGTCCTGGCAACTTCTGACCGGGTGACCTTTCGTCCCTCCAAGCGGGACAGCCAACTCCACTTCCCTTCTGTTTTCTCAGGGTTGAGTCACTACAAGGGACAGTCTCCTTCCCTTCCTTGGGTGTCACTTTAAACCTTCCCTCCCCATCCTCCTGGACACTTCACACCCCCTCTCTCAGGGCTGAACCAGTCACTCCAAAGTATTCCCTCCTGTTATTTGGACAGCCTTAGGTCCCTTCTGATCCTATCCAGAAACTTTTAATTCCCCACTCCAAGACCAAAGGGAACTAGACGGACCCAGGTGTCTTGTTAGATGCAAAGGCACAGAGATATTATCTTGGTTATAAAGCAAGTTTATTTCTGCAGATGGGAGATGTCTTACGTTTATGCACAGGGAAGGAATTAGGGGCATATATCCAACCCCATGTTCCCCTTGAAGAATGGGGTCCCCGTGAGCTTCAGCGGCCTCACTCAGTGTTTCAGCATCTTTACTGGGGACCAAAGATGTTAGGGTCGTGAAGGGTCAGACTGGTCACCAGCTGCTCAAAGTCACCCAGGCTCCAGGGCGGAAGTGACAGATTTTCAGGACCAAGAGATAACCTATTGTCAGGGCTAAGGGGTGGGGGAACAGATGGAGAGAGACTATGATCCAGGCCTCGGGTGGGGAAGTTCCCACTTCCTGTGCCCTGGAGGACCTGGGTATCTGTGACTCCAAACCTCTGGCCCTCTCCCGCTTTCCTGGAGGACCCCACCAGCCAGTCTCCCTGGCTCTGTCCCTCCCAGAAGATCCACCCGGGGACCCAGTCATGAGCCACGAGTCCTTTCTGTCCTCCTTACGGGGGATCATTGAAGGTGAGCAGGAGATCAGTCTGGTACCGGGGCAGCCGTAGCAAAGCCTGGTGCACTGTCACATCCTTTGCTACCTAAAGGGATCAGAGTGGAGATGCTTACCCTGACCCCCTCTTCCCCCAGGGCCACTCTCTTCACCCCTCCGGGAATCCCACACTCCCTTGCCCTCACCTGCTGGTTTTCTTTAGCCACCTGCTGCTTGCCAGAGAGGACCCAGGCTTCTTGACAGCAGCTCCTCAGAGCCAGGTTCTCCAAAAGGAGGGGCTGCACACTGTCCACTTGCACGGCCCTAGCCCCCTGCACCCCGCCCACGTCCTCAAAGTGGTACCTAGAGTAGGGGGAGCGGGGTCAGGGAGGGACCTCTCTCACCCCCCCACCCCACCCCTCATTTCCCCATCATCTTTGAGTCCCTTAAGCTTCACTCACTTCCGGTGATAAGGTGTTGCCCTTGGAGTTCTCATTGCCCTGATTAACCGTCCAGCCTCAGGCCCCGCCCACCTCCTCGGCTCCGGCCCTCCCATTGGCCAGCCGCGCGGGCGGCCACCTCCTCCCTCACCGCGCAGCCTCCTCGCCCTGCACGTGGGCCTGCAGCTCCAGAAGTTCCACGATCAGGCTCTGGTCCGTCACGCGGTGGCAGAAGACTTCCTGATTGTCCGGGACCGGTCGGAGGTCGCTGGAGAGAGGCGAGGCCGACCCCGGCTGAGCCCCGCATCTGCCCGCGTCCCACCCGGCCGGCCCGCGGCGCCCGCGGCTTCTCACCTCACGTCAAGGGCCCCGGGAGGGAGAGTGGCGGAGAAGGCGCCCCCGAACAGCGGGTAGTCTCGCGTGGGCTCCATGGGCCTGGGACTAGATGCGGGCATTAGAGAGATGTAGAAGAAACCCACGTGTGGCCACGAGGCATCATCACCGCCGCCGCCTCGGGTCCCCCTAGCTCCCGCCCCTTTAATGATGGGCCCCGCCCCGCGGCCGCGCTGGCCAATCGGCGCCCGCGCCGTGGGGGCGGTGCCCAGCGGGGCGGTTCCCGGAAGCCTGGCTCTCCCGGGGGGCGCGGGGCGGGACCTGGGGTTCTGCTGAGAGCTCAGACCT
This sequence comes from Ursus americanus, assembly GCF_024610735.1. Classification (NCBI taxonomy): domain Eukaryota; kingdom Metazoa; phylum Chordata; class Mammalia; order Carnivora; family Ursidae; genus Ursus; species Ursus americanus. The sequence continues at coordinate 63,208,932 of NC_142140.1, read as the reverse complement.
CGGGCCTGGGGTTTGTGACGCCGTCGTGCTCGCTAGGTCGCGCGCACCAGTCTCCTCTCTTTCAAGGGGTCGCATCTTCTAAGACTGTGGCCCGAGACCCTCCTTAGGGGCCCTTGCTCGCGCAAGGGACCGACGTCTAGGTGGGATCTCCTGAATCCGGTGAGAATAGTTGGAGGGTCTCGCTGGCGCCTCCTTGGGGCGTCTTGATGGCAGCGAGCTGCAAACCAGACCGCTAATTCCCGGATGCGGGGAATTAGGGGAAGAGTGGGGTCAGGTGTGCGGCCCGGTTGGGATTCCGGCCTCTCGCCTTCCTGCAAGCGAGACCGAACCCGGGGATTAGGTATTAATCCCTCTCAAATCTTGCTTTGAGAACGCGGTGGGGGCCTGGGGGTGGGGACGGGGGCTGCCCCCACACGCACCTGGAGGAAAACACGGATTAAACCCTCTGTTGTTTCTCTTTCATAGATTTTTAGAATGTTCTTAAAGTTTCTGCTCAGTTACATCCTCCCAGCTAATTTCTCCATTCATGTTTGATCCCCAGCACTGGGCAGTGTTTAGAACATAACAGACCCATTATGTACTGTTGAATGATTGAATAAACCCCACCCACGGGGTTCCAAGTGCTGACTCTACTTACGGACCCTAATAATTTCACGACACTGGGGCCAGGGGACACCGAACTTTCGGCACCTTACCAAAGCTGGAGATACAAAGGCAATTAGGACACTTTGAGTCTTAGAAATTGACCCAAAACTCACCGGGGCATCCTAGGGGTGTGTTCGGCGGGAGAACATCAGGAGAAAGACTTGGAGCTGAAAGGGGGTGTTTTGGGAGAAGCAAAGGTATCAGGTTGGCAAGGGTGCGGTGGGGATCATGTGGTGGGAGCTGTGAACGTGATGCTGGAGAGACGGTCTCGTGCAGGGTTTTTATAGAGCATCCTAAGGAGCTTGGACTGTTCCTTCTGGCTGCCAGCCTCAGACTTCTCTCGTCCTTACGTCCTCATCTCTAAAACGTTGTCGGGGTTAAAGGAGCTATGGATGTAGTTGTGTCTGGATCTGTTTCTGGGCAAAGAGAGCGGACTAGGTTTGATCCATGAGGAATTCCAGAGAGGAGGGGAGTGTTGCAGACCCTAGAGGGAGAGAAGGAGCCTGGACAAGGGAAACCAAGGGAGCTAGAACAGAGAGGTCTCCACACTGCCTCTCTTGGATGTGGGGTGGCAGACCTCTGTCCCTCCCCCTCCCGGTTTCTGCTGGCCTGCCATCTGCTCCCACCCCCAACCCAACCCCACAGGGCACTACTGGCTCTAGCCGCTTTGTGAGTAGTCAAGCAGACAGGGAACCCTTGGAAAGGGACCTTCAAGGACAAAGAAGTAAACAGGGCCCTGGCGCTGGTCATGAGGGGCGGGGGCCTACTGAGCCAGGAGAAGGTCACACAGGATTAGGGGGACTGAGGAGAAAGCCCCCCCACTTCCTGATTTGGGGTCTCTGGCATGCCGGGAGCCATGTTCTTGGATGAGCCCCGTGCAGCTGGGGACTCCTGGCCCACCAGAGATCTTCCGCTCTTCCAAGTGGTAAGAAGCAGATCTCCATGAAGTGACACAGGCAGAGGGCCAGACCTCCTCTGCGAAAGGGGGTGGAAGGCCACCCTAACCTGGCAAATTCCCACTTGGACTTTGCTTCCGTCCCTCTCATCCTTCAGATCTGTCTCGGTGTCTGTGACTTCTCCAGGCCCTCCCACTCTTGTACATTCAAATCCAAACTCCCAAGAGACAGAATCTAAGGACCTGTTTGGCAAGCTGTCCTGCCTGCCACTTCCCGGGCCAGATATGAGTGAAGTCCTCGGTCCAGCTGGCTGTGGCTAGGATGATGGGTATCATGGGACAAATCTCAGTAGGCCGCCGTATCCCAAGCCATTTTGTGAGGTTTGTGCCGCTCTCAGCTCACTCGCTGAGACAGACCTGCACCTGATGGATTCCATCCCCCTGCGACATTCCCTTATCCCCCTGCGACATTTCCTGCGTGCAGCTGATGCAGCTGGTTTCTCTGGGGACAGGTGTCCCAGAGCACCTCGAGGGCACCAGGCAGTGGAAGGGATGGACTTGCACCAGGGAGATGGCTCGATACACCCAAACTCAAGCATCATTTTGGGGCGACGCGTATGTCCATTAAGCAGAGGTTTTGAACCTTTTTTTCTACCACGCATCCCCTTGGCTGCTTGGTGAGGCCCACGGACCCCTACTCGGAATGATGTGTTCAAATTCATAAAATAAAATATGTAGGGATACAAAGGAAATGAAAGTATTTTTTTTAACATTTTATTTATTTTTTTGAGAGAGAGCACAAGCAGGGGGAGGGGCAGAGGGAGAGGGAGAAGTAGGCTCCCCACTGAGCAGGGAGCCCAATGCGGGGCTCAATCCCAGGACCCCGCGATCATGACCCGAGCTGAAGGCAGATACTTAATCGACTGAGCCACCCAGGAGCCCCAGGAAATGAAAATATTTAAATACAATAAAATTAAAACCCCAGATTTTTGTTTGACTAAAAATGTGCTCCTTTGCTCCCAGGTTAACGAGATCTAGCAGCAGGTGTGATCAGTAGTGTAACACAGACTCTCGGTACTGCTCATAGTACTGGGCGCTGCTGTCTACAGTTATGATTACAGGTGATGCTAAATTTCAAATAAGAGGTCGTTGGAAATAAGCGTAACTTTTCCCCATCCAACCTGATTGGAGCTTAAGAAACCCAGCTATGAATTACGTGCCCCGGCCCTGCACCAGGCCCTAGCCACAGTGGGTTTCTTTTTTCTTTTTTCTTTTTTTTTTTAAGATTTTATTTATTTATTTGACAGAGAGAGACACAGCGGGAGAGGGAACACAAGCAGGGAGAGTGGGAGAGGGAGAAGCAGGCTTCCTGCTGAGCAGGGAGCCCGTGGGATCATGACCTGAGCCAAAGGCAGACACTAACAACTGAGCCACCCAGGCACCCCCCACAGTAGGTTTCTAAACAAAGGCCTGGCATCATGAATGTGGAGTTTGAGGAAGAACACTGTGTCCTTGTATTGGGGATGATTTTATAGTTGTCACCCAGTGCCCCTCCCCCCGCAGAACTTTCCAGCCCCCTATCTCCCCCTTCTCCCCTCATGCTCTAGATACAAGGTACTCTGAACTTCCCTCAGCCCCTTGACTGGGTCACCCTCTTTCGTGCTTCTCTGCTTTTACACCTGTGCCGTCCAGCTAGAACTTTCTTTCTCCCCCCCTTCCCTGGCTAACTCATTGCCAGGGTTCATTGCTCCATCTGAGGGCACCTGTGGCTCTTGGCCTTCCTGTCCCAACCGCGGGCACCCCACTGTGTTGTAATGCTCTAATCCCCAGTAGAGTCTAAGCACGAGGAGGTAAGAGACCATACCCATCGGTTCACCTTTAGCTTCCCCCTGAGTTGTGCAGGAGGGAGGGTGGGTGCTGACCTATAAATACTTATTGAATGGATATTGCTTAAGAGACAAGAGGTTATTTACCAGTTAAGACCACTCAAGAGATGTTGTACCACAAAGACCTTGACTGGCCCTCGTTCCTGGTTCCTAAGAGGGAAACTAAATCCTTGGGATTTTCCAAGTGACGGGAGTTCTTTGTTATCCTTCGTGGACCCTGATAGTTTACACGAATGAGATGACTTGTCAGAGGGAAGAATCAGGATGAGGCCACACCATAGAGACCAACCGTGTGATTGAGAGGGTTGGCGCTTTGAGCCATTTGACATCAACCCAATAAAACTCCAAGCCCTGATAAAAATGCTGGACATTGAGGCTCAGGGCAACTTCTTGCATGGTAAACACACCAATGTGCCAGGAGGTGATACACCTGTCTCCCGGGGGACTGGGCGTGGAAGCTCTGGTCCTAGGACCCTTCCAGAACTTATGTTTGTCTGCCCTTACAGTGAAACAACAATCATAAGTATAGCACTTTCCTGAGTTCTGCAAGTTGTTCCAGTGACTTATTGAACCTCTGGGCATTGCAGGAGCCCTGGAACTTAGAGCCAGTGGCCAGAAATGTGAGTGACTTGGGGACCCATGAGATTTATGGCTGGCATCTGAAATGAGCGTGGTCTTGTGGAAAACAGCTCATGGCATCCGGTGCTTCCTCCCGTTGGTGTTAGACCAGTGAGGGTGAAAAGGAAGAAGTCTGTAATATCCCAGGTTCAGGAGGCTGAGGGTTTGGGCGAAGCTGGTGGAGACAGGAGAGGAGGAGATGAACCCAGAAAAGCCATAAGCAAGAGAAGCCATAATCTGGGTGATCCGCAAAGTGTAGTGGAAGCAAGAAGCGTCAAAGATGGAGGCCGGGCCAAGATGGCGATGCCAATGACAGAAATGGGGCAGTGAAGGTTTTGGTTGTGGGTGGGGCGGAGAGGAGAGAGGGCCTCTGTTCGTGCCCCTAAGTCACCAGACTGGATGCTTCACTCCCTCCACTTCCCAGCAGGCGAGTCCAGCGCCTCTGCTCCTGCTGTTCCTCCTTCTGGGTGTGGGATTGTCCAAGCCAGTGACCCAGAGACAATCGCGCCATGGGACTGTGCTCGGCAACGTTCCTTCCTGGGGACCCTCTGCCTGGAGCTAGCAAAGGGCACGCAGCCTCAGAACGAGTTCTGTATTCTCCCAGCTCTGTGCTGGCAGAGCCCTCACCTTTGACCTCTCACCGCACCCTTGCCCTCCTGGAACCTGGCATCTGTTCCTCAGCATGGATTCCAGGAGCCAGAGGAGGAGGCCGTTTGGACGCGGTGAATTGGGAGAGGTGGTACGCCCTGGCAGACATCCCCCTGGTGGCCTGGGCTGCATCTGAAGGAGGGGGGGGTGGGGAGGGGTCCCATTGTCGCAGCTCTTCAGAATCTGGATCCTCACGGGAAAGGGGAGGTACATCCCATTCTCCTAGGAGGTACTGTTGGGAGTCCACGGGGCCCCAGCTCCCAAAGTGCCGCATAACTTCGTTGTTTTCGTCTGCTTTATTTGGCTAAGTTCATTTCCTTGTAACCGGCCACAGGGGAAGTGTTTGGGAGTGGGGAGGGCTGAGTGCACTCTGCGGGGGGAAAGGATCTCGGGGCCAGAAGAGTTTGCCTCGGGGTGAAGACGGGGTCAGCGGAGCTAGGACTCAGTGGTGAAGGACTTGGGCTGGCTCCCCGGCCCCGTCCGTTGCCCTGGATTCCCTCCCAGGGGCATCCCAGGATACTCCAGTGACTCAGGCCGTGGGAAGCCAGCCACTCAGCCTCCTGTTTTTCTGCCAACCCCTTAAACACGGTTAGCAGGACCTCCTAGATGACCTTTTCCGCACATACACCCAGGGACTCCCAGATCATCTGCATCCCAGATCTCTCCTGCCTGCCTGCTGGGTACCTCCATTCACACATCCCACTAGCACCCCAGACTCGGCGTGTCCAAAGCAGAGCACATCATCTTCCTGCCAAATGGGCACCAAACCCTAATGAGATCATCGCCTGCCCGCTGGTCCTAGCAGGACGTCTGGGCTTCACCATTGGCTCCGCTCTCTCCTCATCCTCCTGCATCCAGTTCCTGGCGATTCTGGCCCCTAGAGTCTCTGGAATCCTTTCATTTCTCTCCATCTACGTTTCCACCAACCCAGTCTGGGCCAGCATTTCCCTCCTGGAGAGCGCTGTGCCTTCTCACTGGACCCCCCCACATCCTCCTCGGAGGCCCTAGTGGTCGTGTCTCCACCCCTATAGAAACCCCTTCTAGAGATTCCCCATTGCTCTTGGGCTGAAGTGCAGATCCCCTAACATGCTTTGTTAGGTCTCTCACTGTGACTGTCCTCTCTCCCCCTGCAGGTAAGCTTCCAGACTCTCACCTTCGTTCAGGGCCTAAGTCACCACGTTGCTGGCCTGGGAGGCTTTGCAAGGACCGTTCTGCTTTTCCTCAGCTGCCCTCCCCCTTTCCTGTCACAAGCTGCTTCTCCTCCCTCAGGCCTCAGTTACTCCTGGGACCCCCTCCCCCAGTCTGATACCTGGGGCCCCACTCCCCACAGAGGGCTCCCACAGTACCCTAGCCCCCCTGAAAGATCCTTTTGGAGATGGCTCGTTTCGACTCTGTCTCCCTCCCTGTGTGCGTTCTGGAAGGAGGCCCTCGACCGTTCTCTTACCTGAATGAGAGATCCATAGGCATTTTCACACCCTTTATCCCATTCTGTGGCCACAGGCTGCTCTTCCAGCCTGACTGGGCAAAGCTGCACAAACCCACCCCTTCCCCGGGGGGAAATGACTCATGGTCTCATGGTCGCAGGCTCTCCTAGTGGGCTGCTCACACAGGAAGGTCTTTCCTGAAGCCCAAGACAGGACTCCAACCCAAGCCCCACCCCAGCAGTACACGGGGCTCCACCGGCTGGCTGGGTGCTGCCCCCACATGTCCAAGGACAGGCTGAAATTTCCTCAATTTCCACCCCCAGGGTCTTGAATAGAGCAAGAGGTAGGGAAATAGGCTTGCCCCCCTCTGGGACCCTGCTGCTGCCAGGCACGTGTTAAATTCAGAAAAAGGTGAGACTTACTGTTCTCGTGTCCCTCCACCCCCACCTCAACACACACACACACACACACACACACACACACACACACACGCACAGTGTCCCTCATCTGATGTTATGACAAGAGCTTGTGACTTTGAACCACTAGAGAAAGTAAGTAAAAAGAAGAAACGCTTGAGAGGACGTGCAAAGCTGGGCCACCAGAAACCAGACTAAGTTCACTCTTGTATTAAGAAAAACAACCACCCCGAGTTTAACAATCTTTACTACATTAACATTCATACTTACTCATGTGTTCCTCAGGTGCGTATTGGTGACAGGTGCCATACTAGGTGGGAGGATACAGGGGAGGACGGAGATGGAGTTCCCACTTTCACGGCGCTTATGCTCACCTGAGAAGGCACACACCTCAGTGTACGACTGCAATGTGGAGAATACATCACAGCAGTGACCTGGGCTGGAAAGGGTGTGCGGAGCCCCCAGTATCCAGCTGTTGACTGATGAAACCCCAAAAAAGGACAGGACTTGATCGTTAGCTTTAGATGTTGCCATGGAAGTGTGGTTTGGTTTGGTTTTGTCTTTTGAGAGAGCAAGCGTGAGCGCCAGTTTGGGGGGGTGGGTGCCAAGGGAGAGGGAGAGAGAATCCCAAGCAGGCTCCATGCACTCTCCAACACAAGGCTCCATCTCACGACCCTGAGATCATGACCTGAGCGGAAGTCAAGAGTCAGATGCTCAACCATCCGAGCCACCCAGGCGCCCCTAGAAGAGGACTGTTTTGGTTTGGTTTTTAAAAAAGATTTTTAAAGTAATCCCTGCACCCAAAGTGGGGCTCAAACCCACAACTCCGAGATCAAGAGTTGCGTGCCCCACGGACTGAACCAGCCAGGCGCCTCTAGGTGGCTTTTTTAGGGCTCAGGTGTAGAGAGCTTTTGCGGTACTGCTTCTGTTGATGGTGTATTATCATTGTTGCTCGACTTGAGTGCCCGTTACTGCCTTTGATCTCTAATTCCCATTCCCTGCTTCCCCCATGGGTGGGTCATGATTCATTTATGAGACAGTCGGCCCTGTTGTCTGGCTCTCTCAGAGAAAGCAGATGGGTTGGATTTTGTCGCGTGGGAATGATGAAAAGATACTCGGTCAACTTAAAGGGCATTGGATAAGTTATGCCTGGAAATCAGATGGATGGGGAAGAAAGAAGTGGATTGAGGGGAAAGGTGTGACTGAGCGGGAGGTCCTGATGACTTTGAGATCTCAGAGTACTGAAGATGAAGAAACAAGATGCAAGGAAAGGAGGGTATCGTCACAGGTAGGGTGCTTGGATCAGGGAGCTTGGATGTGCAGCAGATCTGGGTAATGACGAAACCCAAGGGAGGTGGTTGGCCAAGGTGGAATGGAGGAGTCATTGGAGAAAGGTTCAGAGTGTTAAACGGTCATCGATGTGAATTCAGGACAATGGAAGAGATTGAGGTAGACAGCAAGACTTTGAACCAGGAACCAATGCCCTTGAAGAAGGAGGGGGAGTTAGGAAGGGTGGCATAGGGTAAGATTTGGCTACAAGTCATAGAAAACACCAAAGTAAGGCTAAACACGACATAAGTTTGTCTTTCACATGTAAGACCTCCAGAGCTCATGCGTAGTCTTCAGTGTCAAGAGACCCAGTCTCCTCCTATCTTGTTATTCTGCACCACGCGATGCCAATTCCAAAATCTACCTCATGGTCCAACATGGGTGCTGGAGTTCCAGCCATCATGTCTTCAATCCAGACAGCAGGAAGCAAGAAGAGCTGAAAAGAAGCATGCACCCTTCCTCTAAGAACACCTGGAAGTTGTGTACATTGTTTTCTCTCCTGTTGGTCAGAATATAGCCCCACCTGTTAAGGACAGCTGGGAGACGCCGTCTTCATTTTGAGCACACGCAACCCCTGCTAAAATACTTGAGGGTTATATTTGTAGAGGAGGAATCAGATATTGGGGAACAACCAGTCGTCTCTTCCACAGGGAATGATTGGGAAGCTAGCAGAATAGAAAGTAGGGGGTGAAGGTGATTTAGTAGGATGGCGTGAGCCTAAAATGAGGCAAGATTTTCTTCAAAGTGGGTGGAGAATAATCTGGAAGTGGTACAGGGAGGACCCAAACCCCAAATCCCTGGGAGGCATGTGAAGTTTGAGAATGAAAGCCACCCCTTGGAAGGGTTGTGGAGGGGCTTTTGGAGTAGCTGGTTTCCTGTGAAGAAATTGAGGACAGGCAGCCTGTTGGGATTTTGCTAGGGGATCTTTGCAAGGTGGGCAGAGGCAGGAGCTGGGTCAGGGACCCGCAAAGACAGGGCTGGGTGGCGGCATGGCCTCACTCCCGGTCCTGGCTGAGGGTAGGTCTTGCTTGGCCAGGGTGATCCAAACCAGAAACCTCTCCCTCTCCAGATGCATGCATGTACCGATCACAGCCAATCAGCAGGTCCCCTCACACATCATCCTCCTTTTGCATCAAGCTCTAATTAAACTTGACATCTAAGTCTTGGTATCAGTCCCAACGTTCTGCATTTGGGATTTTCTATAAATTTAAAAGATAATGGTTAAAAAAAATTCAACCGAGTCCATATGAAGATCTAATTGGCCTTATTTGATGATTCGTGAATCGGGCAGCAACCCATCTAGCAAGTGTGGGGGGGTGCTCTGAGCAGTTGTACAAGTGGAAGGAGGATGGGGGCAAGAGCGTGATTAGTAAAAGGATTGTTTCTGGCAAGGTCACTTTCCCTTAGTGGGAAGGGGGGTCTCACCATGCACAACACAGCTTCCTTTGGAAGACGGAGAAGCCCATGTGGCAGACTCCTTGGTGCCCATCGGAAAACTCGACTGACCAGTTAAGACTATATTTTGGGGGGCGCATGGGTGATGCAGTCAGTTAAGCGTTTGACTCTCGGTTTTGGCTCAGATCATGGTCTCGATCAGGGTCATGGGATCAAGCCCTGCGTTGGGCTCCGAGCTGAGCGCAGTCTGCTTAGATTCATTCTCTGTCCAGCTGGCTCGTGCTCTCTCTCTAAAATAAATAAATAAATAAAGCTTTAAAAAAATCCAGCCTACATTTTGGCGGGAGGTCGATAATACAATGAGATTAGGTATTAAGCCCCCTTTGGGGGATTTGGCCTAAGTGATGTCATTTGGAGCCTATTGTGTTTCTGATTTTTTTTAAAGAGAGGGAGGGAGAGAGGTGGGGGGAGGGGCAGAGGGAAAGGGAAAGCATTTTTTTTTAGAGTGAGAGAGAGAGAGAGAGCGAGGGCAGGAGCAGGGAGGGGCAGAGGGAAAGGGAGAAGCAGCCTCCCCACGGAACAGGGAGCCCGACGGGCTTGATCCCCAGACTCCAGGATCATGGCCTGAGCCAAAGGCAGATGCTTCACCAAATGGGCCACCCAGGAGCCCCAAGAATTTTTTTAAGGCATCTCTCAGTGTGGGAGCTATTTTTCTACCCAATCTTTTTTTTTTTTTAATATTTCGAGAGAAAGAACATGAGCAGAGAAGGGGCAGATGGAGAGAGAGAACCCTAAGCAGATTCCCTGCCTAGCATGGAGCCCAACACAGGGCTTGATCCCATGACCAGTGAGATCATGACCTGAGCCCAACCAAGAGTCAGAGGTTCAACTGAGTGAGCCACTCAGGCGCCCCCATTTTCTTCTTTTATCTGTATGTGTGTGTGTGTGTGTGTGTGTGTGTTTATGTATGGTTTCCCAGCATCAGGGAGGAATATTCAAATGCCAAAAATGATTCTTACTACTCCCCCCTCCCTCCTGCTGCTCGGGGTAGGTCAGTTTGCAAAGCAAGGAGAAAGAGGTCTGAATGGTTTTCTTCATGGCGTTCCTCTAACACTGTACCAGTACTATGATACAACCGTCTCTTCCAGCTGTTCCACCAGGAGCCTGTGCTCAGCCCTCCCCAGCCCCCCCCCCACCTCGCCCTCCCACCCGCCACGCCCCACGCCCTCCAGGATCTGACTCCAGTCTCCATTCATGAGGAAATGTCTTTTTTTTTTTTTTTTAAAGATTTTATTTATTTGACAGAGAGAGAGACAGCCAGAGAGAGGGGGAACAGAAGCAGGGGGAGTAGGAGAAGAAGGAGCAGGCTCCCAGCGGAGGAGCCTGATGCGGGGCTCGATCCCATAACGCCAGGATCACGCATTGAGCCGAAGGCAGAGGCTTAACGACTGAGCCACCCAGGCGCCCCAAGGGGAAATGTCTTTAATCAAGATGTTGGAACTATTTAGGGGGCAAACGGACTCTGCATACAAGTTCCACACACACGCCTGTGAGCAAAGGAAGCAATGGACGGCGGTCGGCAGGACTGGACAGTTCGACCTCCAGCACCTGACTGCAGGACGGCAGGAAGCAGCTGTAGGAGCGAGCGGGCCTCCGGCTCTGCCCTTACAATGTGTGTGACCATAGGCCTTTGTGTGACCTTTAACCTTAATTCCTCTTTTGTAAAAAGAAAAATGGAGGAGCACCTATCAAGTACCTTGCTGAATTCTCGTGGAAAATACTTTAGATACACATAAAATGCCAAGCACACACCTGGTTCACAGCAGGTGCCATATACAGCTATGGTTTTCTCTTACTCTTTATTTTTTTTAAGTTTATTTAAGTAATCTCCATGCCCAACATGGGGCTCGAACTCACGACCTTGAAATCAAGAGTCACACGCTCTTTGGACTGAGCCAGCCAGGGGCCCCTGTAACTATTATTTAAAATTCTATCAGATCATAAAACCCCTGGGGGGCAGCGACAGTGCTTCGCACTCTAGCTAATCACCAAACATTAATGAATGAATGAGGCAATGGATGAATGGAACGGATAAATGAATGGAGGAAAGGAGGGAGGAAAGAACTGGATGGATGATGGATGGATGGATGGATGGATGGATGGATGGATGGATGACAGAAGGAAAGAATGGGATAGAGGGATGGAGGGATGAATGGAGGAAGGCAGGCAGGCTAAAGGCTTATTCTAGGGAAGTAGGTGCCACCCATTTCTTCCAGAAAGGGAGTGGCTACATCGAGAAGCAAATACTGAGCTCCGGTCTGTGCTGGGGTAGCCCTAGGACACAGCCGGAGACTCGCTCAGAGAGACTTCTGCAAACAACTGCTTACACAGCACGGCGCTACATTTTAACAAGCGGAATCCAGAAAGCTTCTGCTGTTTTTCTGATGAGAACACGCAGGTCCTGACTTGCGTGCTTTTATACGTCCCAGCCCCTCCACCCCCGTTACAAGGAAGGGGCACATACGACGTCCCTCTGAGCCCAGAGGAGTGACGGGAGGCACAACGTGGCGATCACTGGGTACAGAGTGTGCATGGGGGGGGAGGAGGGGCAATGGAACATTTTCCCGGCCGTGCATCTTCACTTCCCAGGGCGGGCTCTTTCCTCCACACCACCTGCTTCCTCCGGGGGCCCACAGACAACCCTGTCAGAGCAGAAGAACCGAAAACAGACCCAACGGCATAAGGCAAAAGCAGGCAGATTAATAAAATAAGCAGGTTTTTTTTGGCATTTTGGCCCTTGTCTGTCCAAGACATATTTGGAGAGAAGGTGGGGTCCTTCTGAATTTGAGGATGAGAAGGACAGCAGACCCCTGGCATGAACCGTCAGACCCAGGGGAGCCTCCCTGGCCTGCTCAGCAGCCCGTCTCCCGGGTCCAGTTTCGGGCATTGATGAAGAGCTGGAGCCAGGGGGAGGCGGTCAGGGTGTCAAACGGGGGAGGTCGCCAAGCCCACTGCCACGGCCTCACAGCCCGCTCAGGGTGCGGCATGAGAGCCAGGTGGCGGCCATCAAGGGAGCAGACGCCAGCCACGCCCCCCGGGGACCCGTTGGGATTCATGGGGTACTGTTCCGTGGGCTGTCCGGCGTCGTCTGCCCAGTGCAGCGGGGCCAAGCCCCTGGCCTCGATCTGGGCTTGGAGTTCCGGAGAAGAAAATGCCATGTAACCTGCAGGGGGGGAAGGAGGAGGGAAGTGAGGGCAAAGCTCCCTCCTGCCCTCCAGCCAGCCCGGCCCCCAGACCCTTCCGCGGCCTTCCCGAGCCTGACCTTCCCCGTGAGCGCTCCACACGGGCAGCACCGCGCCCTCCATCCCTCGCAGCATCAGGGCCGGCCCGGGCCCCACCCGCACGCTGGCCCAGCGAGACTCGAAGCGCCCGGACACGTTGTGGCGCAGCATGAGGCCGGGCTGGGCCGGCCAGGAGTCGGGGCCTGGCTCCTCGGCCTCCTGGCGGGGGCTGCCTCCCACCCAGCCCAGCAGAGCCAGCAGCTGGCAGCCGTTACACACGCCCAGGCTGAAGGTGTCAGGCCGCTTCCGGAAGCGCCTCAGCTCGGCCCCGGCCAGCGGGTGGAAGGTCACGGCCGCCGCCCACCCTAGGAGGGAACAGGGACATCAGGATGGGGCCTGGGATGGAGGGGGACGGCCGCTTGTCCATGCCATCATGCCTTCCACCCTGCCATGAACCCCTCCAGCCCCCAACACGCGCGACACACACACACACACACACACACACACACACACACACACACACACACACGGCAAATGCAAAAGGAAAGAAACAGGTTTATCTGCTTCAATGTTGCCATTCCCGGGCTGGAGATGGCCACAAGTTTTTTTGGCCTGGTGAGCAGAGCATTTGTAACAGTTCAACTGCCTAATGTTTCAAGATAAAATTTCATATAAAAATCTGGACTTTGGGGCGGCCTGGGTGGCTCAGTTGGTCCAGGATGTGCCTTCAGCTCAGCTCATGGCCTTAGGGTCACGGAAATGAACCCCACATTGGGCTCCCTGCTCAGTGGGGAGCCTGCTTCTCCCTCTCCCTCTGCCACTCCCCCTGCCTGAGCTCTCTCGCGTTTACTTGCTCTCTCAAATAAGTAATATCTTAAAAAAAAAAAAAAAAAAAAACATAAAAAAAACCCCACATCTGGATTCTTGGCTTCTCTTGGAAACCAGAAAGATCCGGCCACGCTGAGCCCTCTTTCCAAGGGCACAATCTGCTGGTGCTGTGTAGCTGCCGCCCCTCTGGACGGGCCCGTGCCACCCAGTGCCACCCAGGGCCACCCAGCCTCACGTGTTACCCTCGGGCCCGCTGCTGGCATCCGACCCAGAATGAATGCACTCCCCGGCCCCGGCCCTGCGGAGGTAAGAGGCCAACTCCCGGTCACGAAGAAGGCAGCCGAGAAGGTGCGGGGGAGAGAGTGGGCCGATGCCTGACCCCTACCTTTGGCAGAGCCCAGGACATCCGCATAGCTGAAACCGCCCACAAAGGCCAAGCCACGGAACGTGTCCAGTCCGATTGCCCCAGAGCACAGGTCCTGCATGGTCACGTCCCACACCTGGCAGGATGGGGAGGGGAAGTCTAGGAGGACACACAGACCGAGGCCAGCCCTGACCCTGGCTCTGCCAGCCACCCTGCTCACCTCAAACCCGGCCAGGTGGAAGGCATCTGCCATCTCACGGTCTCCATTACTGCCCTCCTCTCGCAAGATGGCAACTCGGGGCACGGGGCCACCTGGGGGGAGGAGGGGTGTCCTGGACAGAGGGCTCCGTCCCTCCCACCCCCCACCTTTTCCTGGGCAGGCCCCGGCATCCCGGCCAGGGCTGGGGAAGCCCAGATGGCACAGAGTCCCTCACCAGGCTCGTGGGGCACGGACACTCTGGGGAAGGTTGGGGGCAGGCAGTAGCTGGGCCCCGTCCGCTCCCTCAGCCCCTGCTCCTCCTCGGCCACACAGCGTGGCTCGGCCTGCAGCCGCTCCAGCTGGAAACTCGTCTCCTCCCAGACGGCGCGCAGCTGCCCAACAGGCTCCTCCAGGACCACGGCCCCGTTCACGGACACTCGCACCTAGAGGGACGGGCGCGTCTCTCAGGGCCAAGAGTCAGCGTGTCCCGCCTGGGCCCCCGCCCCCCAGGGCTGGCACAGGTGAGCCACGGCCTCCCCGCTGCGCACCGTCCTGCCCCTCCTCACCAAGGCATAGGGCCCGGCGTCACCCGTGGCGCCCAGCTCCAGGCAGTGGAGGCCGGCAGCCCGGTAGCGCCCCAGCACCTGGGCCACGTCTGGCTCCTGCACCTCTAGCACCAGGCCCGGCTCCTCGGCGAACAGCACAGGCAGCGCTGGGAGAAGAAGGAGGACGTGAGGGGGACTAGGGTGCCGCCGTGGATACAGGGGGGGGCCGTCAGGGGCTCAGGGCTGAGTGACGGGAGGCAGGGATCAGAGGTGAGGGGAGGCCTGGGAGAGAGGAACCAAGGACGTGGCCTCAAGGTCTGGGGAGGTCCCAGGCGGGTGAGTCACCAGGCTCAGTGGTCAAAGACAGCCAAGGAGTCAGGGAATGGGGCTGGGGACGCTCCATTTTTTTTCACAGGACATGGGGTCTACAGGGTGGGGCAGGCAGCCCAGGCCTCAGTCTAGACCCCTGGCTCCTCACCATCGACCCCAGGGGCAGGCACGTCCACCTCTATCCCACAATTCCCAGCAAAGGCCATCTCTAGCAGGCAGGTGATGAGACCCCCGTCACTGACATCGTGGCCTGAGCAGAGGAGGCGGTCTGGAGGAAGGAGAAAAGTGCTCAGTAGCCTCGGGGGCCAAATGTGATGGGCCTGCACCCGCTTCTGGAGAGTAGGTCACGTGTGAGAATGTGGGCACACACCGAGAACCAGAGACCAGGGCGACAGACCCCTCTTGCCCACCCTCTTACTTGTTCAGCCGGTGAGTGCCTGCCACACGTCAGTCACATTCGTCACCTGCCCCAGGGCCTCACTCACCTCTCAGCAGCCCCTGGGTGACGCTAAAGGCACGCACCAAGTTCTCGGGGAGATCCAGGTTGGGAGGCTGCTCGCCCAGCTGCGAGAAGCATTGGGCCAGAGCCGTGCCCCCCAGCCGGTGCTGCCCAGGGCACAGAGGCACATACAGCAGACAGCCTGGGGAGACAGGGCAGGGGTGAGGGAGTTGCACGGCTCAGAATGCCCCGTGCTCACGAGTATCAAGGTTCCCGGCATGTGGACAGACCCACAGACCCCCAGTCCCAGAACGAAGACGAAGGGCCCAGACCTCCCAAAGCAGACCCCAAACCGAGGCCCAAGCTCTGGATACACAATGCAGCGAGGAAGGGGAAGCGGCCGTACCTCCCCCTCCAGGATGCTTGAGGTCTGGGGTCACAGTGGCTGTAATGTCTGGGCAGACCGCATAGGCTGAGATGACCAGCGATCCTGCAGAGCGAGGAGGAAGACAGTGGGGGTGCCTGGGAGGGGGGTGCCTGGGGGCGCAGTCGGCGGAGGGCCCGACTCTTGGTTTCGGTTCAGGTCATGATCTCAGGGTCCTGAGATCGAGCCCCGTGTGTCCCTCAGGCTCGGCGCTCAGCTGGGAGTCTGCTTCCCCTCTCCCTCTGCCCCTCCCCCAGCTCTCGCACTCAATCTCCAAAATAGTTAAAAAAAAAAAAAAAGGAGTAAGAGAGTGAGGTGCCAGCCCAGCCCCGCAGGTCTGCCCTCTCCCCGTGACCCCCAGACCATACCAGGAGCCCGCACTGTCTCAGAGCCGACCCGGGCGGCCATGCTGAGTGAGTCCTTGCCACCATCCACCGCCACACCCAGGGCCGCCATCACTGCCACCATAGCCTCACAGGCGTCGGCCAGAGCCGCGCCCTCCCCTGGGAGCTTGGCCGCCCACATCCAGTTCCCGCTGCACTTCACGTCCTGGGAAGCGGCGGACACCGGGCGTCAGAGAGGAAGACAGGTGGAGAGGCTGGGGTGGGGGCGGAGGGGCAGGGAGGGCCCGCGCAGGAAGGGCAAGGCCGGAAGGTGAAGGGTGGATGCAGATGCTCCCGACGGCCCGTGGCTCCAGGGCAGAGGCTGCACGGGACTCACCCGGAGGTCGGTGACCAGCGCGAACACCAGGTTGGTGAGGGCCTCGGCCACAGCCAGTCGGGCGGCCACCTTGGGGTCCAGCAGGCTTTTGACGGGCTGCTCCCCTAAAGCTGTGGCAGCCCCGACGAGCTCCTGGTGACTCAGTGCCACGACGGCCACATCTGCCAGGGGGGTCTGCAGGGCTCCCACACACTGCTGCTGGGCCACCAGGCCGCCTACAGAGCGGTCCACCTGCACAGCCAGATGCGGTTGGCAAGGGGCCAGGGCCTGGGGCGCTGGGGTCGGGGGCCTGCCTCATCCCACACACATACAGGCCTCAGGAGGCCGGAGCAGGGGGGCCGGCCATCAGGGCCGCTTCTCCCTTGGGCCTGCTGAATCCCCACCGTCACGGGGAGGGGGAGGCCAGGGGCGGGTGAGCAGAGGGAAGGGACAGAGGGCTGCAGGGCGGAGCAAGGCTGTGGGGAGGACCTTGTTGGTGAGGTAGCGCTTGCTGGCCACGGCGGGCAGCCTGAGAACGCGTTCCAGAGCCGGGCGCACACGCAGACCTGGGGGCAGGGCCAGAGGCTTGAGCATGGGGAGACTCCTCTGGAGGAAGAACTCCTACGATGCAGAAGGTGACAGGGCTGTGAGCAGCTGCGGGAGAGGTGGGGCAGAGAAGGGAGGAATACCTGGCCTTCCCCCCTCCCCCACGTACCTTCCGAGGCACCTTGCCCAGCACCCAGTCCAGCTCCAGGTCCACAGGGGTTGGGGGAGACAAGGGGTGGTCATCCTCCTGGCCATTTCTTCCAACGGGGCACTCCCGATCGTCCACCAGCACTATCTACAGCCACGCAGCCCAGAGGGAAGGCGACTGTGAACCCCAGCAGGGAATACTTCCAGAAAGCAGGGCAGAAGTGCTCTTTCCACCCTCTGTCTGGCTTCCCTACTGAGTGCCTGCCCCTGGCCGCCTCCTACACGCTGTCCCCCCGTTTGCGTGCCACCAACTCCCATCGTCCTCTCATCTCTTTCCCCCACGGCTCTCTCTCCCTCCAGCCTGGACGCAGGCAGCTCCGAGCCCACCCACCGCGGCCGCCACTGACCCCCTAGGCCAACTCACTCTTTTGTCCCCAGTGATGGTGCCCACAAAGCAAGCCGGGCAGCGTTCCCGGGCGCTGACGCGACTGATGAAGTCCCGGTCAAGGGGCCTCAGCAGAAGTGCGTTCGACTCCTGGTACTCGGCCCCCCAGATTTCCAGGGCATTCAGGGTCGGATCCCCGAGCTGCATCCAGGAGGGAGGAGGAAAGGGAAGGGTCAGTGGGCACTCCCTAGTCTCATGTCTTTGCTAGGAGTCGGGGGGACGAGGCCCACCTGGAAGCGGCTGGTGTAAATGACGGCCCCGGCGGGGTCACTGAGCTCCTTCAGGACGTTGCCTGGTGACAGTGCGTGCGGGAGAGGTGGTGATCGGCCACGGTCCGCACCCGGCAAACAAAGGGCAGACCCCAGCCTCCAAAGGAGCCCCTAATTCCGTGCGTCCTGCATGAGCTGCTGCTGCACCCCCACTACCAACCGTCCTGCGGCGGCAGGTCCCCCCACCCCCCCAAAGCTGAGCGCATCCAGAAGGCACAGAGTGTGGAGAAGGGGACCCAGGGCCGGGCGGCCGCTTGCAGAGCCCCGGTTCCTCGTCCCACTCCCTTTCCTCACCGTTGCCACCAGCACCCTGATCGTGGAGGCTGCAGATGGGGTTCCCCGTGGCGGCCTCCACACAAGCCCGGATCACACGGTTCATCTTCTGTTCCATCTCGGGGTCCCCCCGCTGCACGGCCCCGAAGTCCAGCTCACTGGTGTTGTCTCCCTGCACCTGGGGGAAGAGATGGCAGAGCTCGACGGGAGGGGCCTGGGAGCTCACACCCCACCGATGCCCAGGGCCCGACGACGTCACGGAGTCTGCGCCTGAGCCAGTCCCACGCACCTGCACAGACGACGCAGCTCCACCCCCAACTCCGATCCTGTAGACAGGACCCCCGACCTTCACCACATCCATGCCTGAGAGGAGGGACGGTAGAGTCAGAACGCGGGGGAAGCCAGTAGAAGAAGCATGAGCATGAACAAGCGTAGGCGAAAGGGAAGCGGCTAAGAGGGGAGAGCAATCCGTATTACAAACGTACGTATTCTTTGGGTAAATACGCGTTGCAGAATTCATGCTCCAGCTTTATCCACATAGGCACAAAATCACCTATGCACAAAACTAAACACTGCGGCATTATTCGTGTTACCAAAGCCAGGAAATACAGCTGACCCTCGAACGACACTGGGGTTAGGGGGTGCCGACCTGCACGGTAAAAACTCCGCACGGAACAATCAGCTCCCCCAAAAGTCAACTACTAATAGCCTACTATCGCCCAGAAGCTTTACCAGTAACAGCTGATTCATAAACGATAAAAACTAATACACGAATAAGTAAAACTAATGAACAATTAACACGTGTTCTGTACATTACACGCACACTGTGCCCTTACGGTATCCGTTATACTGTATTCTCACAATAGTGAGCTACGGAAAAGAGAACATTCCGAAGACAGAAGGAAAATACATTTGCAGGACTGTACCGTATTTATCGAAAAAAATCCGTGCACAAGTGGACCTGCAGGCCTCAAACCCATGTTGTTCAAGGGTCAACTGGAGTCTAAATGCTAACAAGGGGGCGCTGGTTCACAAATTACGGTCTGTCCGTACACTGAAACATTATCTGCCCCCCCAAAAAAGAGAATCACATATGAATGATTTAGTATGGTATTTATCAATGACATGATCTCCAAGATACATCGCTACACGAGAAGCGCGAGGTGCAGAATTACGCGCACCCCTTTACAATTGCATCCGGAAAAAAAATAACCGTAATAACAGAAGCGCAAGACTTACGCACTGAAACTACAACATCTGTTAGACCTCAACAAACGGAAACAGATCCCGTGCTGACAGAGTAAAGGGCTTAACGTTGTCATGATGACCGCATAACCTGCAGTTAAAGACCTGCGATCAGCACAATCCCGTCACGAGCTAGCTGTCTTTTTCACAGAAACGGAGCAGCTGATCCTAAAACTTGTGTGGAAATGTAAAGGGCCTAGAACAGCGCGAACAATCTTGAAAAAGAAGAACAAAATTGCAGGGCTCACACTGTCTGCTTTTAAAACTTACTACAAAGCCATAATAATCCAGACAAGGTGGTACGGGCACAAGGACAGACAGATACGCCAATCGATCTAAGGACCATGGGATACAACAGTGAGTCCATAATGAACTCTACGTTTATGGCCAATCGATTTGTGTTTCTTTTCTTCTTTTTTTTAACTAGGCTCTGCACTCAACGTGGGGCTTGAACTCACACCCCCAAGATCAAGAGCCGCATGCTCTACCGACTGAGCCAGCCAGGAACCCCGGGCAACTGATTTTTGAAAAGTCCCAAGACCATTCGCGAAGGTACCAATGGTCTTTTCAAAACACGGCGTTATGGGGGCGCCTGGGTGGCTCAGTCGTTGAGCGTCTGCCTTCGGCTCAGGGTGTGATCCCGGCGTTCTGGGATCGAGCCCCATATCGGGCTCCTCCGCTGGGAGTCTGCTTCTCCCTCTCCCACTCCCCCTGCTTGTGTTCCCTCTCTCGCTGGCTGTCTCTCTCTCTGTCATATAAATGAATAAAATCTTAAAAAAAAAAAACCACCAAAACAAAACAAAACAAACATGGTGTCAGGACAACTGGATATCCACGTGTAAGAGAGAGAAGTTAGACTCCTACCTCACACCATGTAAAAAAAATTCATTCAAAATGTATCAGAGGGGCGCCTGGGTGGCTCAGTTGGTGAGGCATCTGCCTTCGGCTCAGGCCATGATCCCAGGGTCCTGGGATTGAGTCCCATTTCAGGCTCCCTGCTCAGTGGGGAGCCTGCTTCTCCCTCTGTCCCTTCCCCTGCTCGTGCTCTCTCTCTCTCTCTGTCCCCCTTTCCCTCTCTCGCAAATAAATAAAAAATCTTAAAAAGAAAATACAGACAAAAAAAAAAGTATCAGAAACCTAAATGTAAAAGCTCTAATAATATGACAAGAAAACAGAGCTCTAAGTCTCCTATGACCTGGGCTTAGGCAATGGTTTTGTTACGACATCAAAACCAAAAGCAGCAAAAGAAGATATAGATAAACCTGACTGGACCAAAACTAAAGACATCTGTGCTTTTTTCGTAAGACGCCTTAAAGAAAGTAAAAAGATACCGCACAGACCAGGAAAAAATATTGGCAAATCATGTATCTATCTGATAAGCGTTTAGCATCCTGAATACATAAAACTCTTATAACTCCACGAAAAAAAGACAACCCAATTTAAAAATGGACAAAAAAAATCCAAAAAAAAAAAAAAAAAAAAAAAAAAAAAGAACCCAGACAGACGTGTCACACAAAGGAAGATCTCTAAACGCAGGTGAAAAGACGCTCAACATCATTAGTCACTAGGGAAACGCAAACCCACCCACAATGAGACGCGGCTTCAAGGGCAGGTGCCTAGACCCGAAGAGCCCGAGAACAGGAGTAGGTGAGGATGTGGGTTCAGAGCCCCCTTACACGCTGCGGGCAGTGTAAAACGCTGCAGCTGCTTTGGAAACCAGTCTGGCAGTTTTTCAAAAGGCTGGACACGGTGTGTGACCCCCAATTCCACTCACAGCCTCGAGGCACGAGAACATACGGGCCCAGAAAAACATGTCCACGTGTGTTTACAGCGGCATCATCCGCACTTGCTGAAGAACCCAGATGTTTACCAGCTGCTGCACGGGGAGACGCATGAGAGGTGTGGCCCTAAGAAAGGACGAGGGTCTGGTCATACTACCGTACAGATAATTCTTGAAGATACTGTGCTAAGTGAAAGGTGCCAGACACAAAAGGCCACCTCCCGTGCGATTCCATTCACGTGAAATGTCCGGAACAGGCAAATCCACAGAGATACACGTAGACGAGCCGCCGCCGAGGCTGAGGGAGGACGAGACTGCTAACAGGGACGGCGGTGATAATAATGTTCTAGAATGAGTGGTGCCTGAGGCACAGCTTTGGGCCTATCCTAAAAAGCCGCTGACTGGGACACTGTAAAAGGGTGAACTTCATGGTGCACGGGCTACATCTCCATAAAGTGGTTATTAAAAAAAAACCCAAGTGTGCATCTGTGCTGTTTGTTTTTAAAAAGGGACAAATACGCCCACAGGTCTGTTCACAGATGCAGGAAAATACCTCTGGTCAGGTACACAAGTCACTGGGTAACACCGGTTATCTCTGGGGAAGGAAGCTGGGAGGTCAAGGGAAGGACAGTTTTCACTGTATGACCTTTTCTGCCTTTCAAGTTCTGAGCCACGTGACTGGGTCACCTCTTCCGTAAACGCGACCTGGTTCTTATCTTGACTCCAGCACACCATCCAGCACGCCATGGGGCCTAACGGATGTTTGCCCCCTGAACTGAGCGGGCAGATAAAAGCCCCCGGCGCACGGCAGGCACCGAACAAACACGGGTTGGCCTGACTTAGCAGGGTGGGTCCCTGCCATGTGGGAGGAAACCGGGGCGCACCCAGAGCCAATGCAGCCCGAGTGCCCCGCTGGCGTAAAGCCCTGTCCTGCCTTGGAAACTTGGACCGGGAGAAGAGACAGGACCTGGGAGATGAAAAACCAACCCAGGAAGTGGCCTCTAAACTCCCCTCCGGCCGTGCTGGGGACAAAGCTGGCGGGACATGGAGAAAAGGGGCAGCAGGCTCTTACCTGGCTCAGGGGGCTCCTTGCTCACATGCTCAGCTTCCATGGACCCGATGCCCCCACTAAACATGATGGGCTTGATCCACTCACGCCGCTGGCCGTCTGGGAGCTGGAGGCCCAAGGAGCGGGCGAAGCCTGGAGCGTGGACATCCCAGGGAGAGGGGGCAGAGTCCGGTCACCCAGTGTCCCCCAGCGCCCACTCGGTCATACACTCCACCCCCCTCTGGTACTTGGTGTCCGTTATCCCCGACACCCCCAGCCTCACCGGCCAGCACTGGCTCCCCAAACTTGTTGCCATAATCAGACGCCCCATTACTGGCCTCGATGGCGACCTCCAGGGGCCGGGCGAAGTTCCCAGGATACTGGAAGCTTGGATCCTCCCAGGGCAGATTGTAACCTGGAAGGAAAGCAGAAAGCTGGCTGGACCGTTGAGACAGAAGAGAGAGGAGGCAGGGTCCTTCAGAAAGAGTCTAACTAAGCCACCAAGAACCGCCCATGCGGGTAGAATGTTCCACTTTAGGGAGTTCTACTTCAGGAAGGTGTAGGGTCTACACTAAAGCACCGATCTTGCTCCCCAGCTCCCACGCCAGCCTGCCCTCAGTCTTAGGATCGGGGTTAAGGCTCTCTAAGGAATGAGACTTTGGGGGCAGGTGGCGGTCATGAGACCGACCCAGCATCATGTCTCCTTGCTGAGCAGCTGCTAGATTATGAACAGAATGGCAGTTCTGCAAAGCCTGTCTGGAGACTTGGGTCCTCCCCCCCACCCCCAGAGTCCTCACAGAGACAGCTGGTGACAGGCCAGCTGCTCGAGAGCCCTGCCTCCCAGGAAAAGGCACCCGGGATGACCCAAGACAGGAAAGTGCTCCATGGCCGCCAGGATGAGGAAGAGAGGGCAGGGAGGAAGGCGGCGGGACCTGGGATGTGCAGGTTTCCGAAGCAATAGCCAGCAGTGCCAGCCACCACGTGGGCCCCGCGGCCCGTGCACTGGATGTCTCGGATCCGGCCCCCTGTGCCTGTGGTCGCCCCGCTGAAGGGGGCCACTCCTGTAAAGACATGGGGGAGACGTATGGGTACCAAAGAGACAAACCCCAGCTCTGACCACGCCATTAAAAATCAGGACAGGGCACCCGGGTGGCCCAGTCGGTTAAGCATCTGACTCTTGATCTCCACTCAGGTCTTTATCTCAAGGTGGTGAGTTCAAGCCCCGCGTTGGGCTCCATGGTGGGCATGGAGCCTACTTAAAAAAAAAAAATCAGGACAACCAGCCTCCCTGATTGTTTTGCCCAGGCCCAGATCGGAGGACCCTTACTCTACCCCATACTCTGATCTCACCAATCCATCCCCAGGATCCAGCTCACCTGTGGGGAAGTTGTGGGTCTCTGCTGTGAAGACAACGTGTCTCAGGGCCCGCTGTTGCCGGAAGCAGCTTGGCTGTGTGGGGTCCTCAGGCCGCAGGAATCGGACTTCCTTCCCCTGGATCGCGCTGTGGACGCACTGGCTCTTACTTCCTTCCTGGGGCCTGCATTTACCCCACCAGGGCTTGGGGCCTCCCCGCCCCCGTGCCTGCCATCCACCCAGCGGAGGGCACAGCCCACCTGCTGTTGTCACAGAACTTGAGGACGTTGTTGGGGTTCGAAGATGCCTGGGTGCTCATGATGGACTCAAAGAGGGAGTGTGCCAACTCCTGCCCGTCCATGTGGAGCAGGCCCTTGAAGAACCAGTGTCGGCTGTGTTCGCTGCAGGGGTGACGCGGGGAGGGAAGGACAGGCAGAAAGCTGGGTCACTTCTCCCGCCGTGCTGTCTTCTCAGCAATCAGCAACAGTGAACGGCCAACTCTTACAGAGAGAACGGGTCAAAATAGATCCCAAAAGCCATAGCCTTCAAACGTCCTTTCACTACAGATTGCTCAGATGCAAAGTGAATATGAAATCGAGATCTGGGTGTAGACTACGGGATGGATGAGGAGCCCGGGCCCTCGAAAAGACTTGGGGACACCCCTGAGCCAGAGGAGAGCCACGAAGGCAAGTCCCTGTGCTCTTTCCTTTCAACCTCCACAGGCTCGGACTTCAGAACATCCCCATCCCTCCCCCACCTATTGGACTGAGCCAAGTCGAAGGCCTCCACGGTGCTGGGGTTCCGCTGGAGCTCCTGGAAGCGTTTGGTGTAGAAATCCAGGTCCCAGGAGTCTAAGGCCAGGCCTAGGAGACAACCCGGGAGAGCTGACAGTAGGACTCAGGCGACCTGGTCCCAGGGCTTAGGCTCCCTACTGGCCTCGCCTGGGCCTCCCTCCCAGGCACCCCGGCTCACCCAGCTCCCGGTTGGCCTTCTCCAGGGCACCCCGGCCCTCAGCCAGGATGTTGATAGAGCCGTTGAGAGGTGTGGATATGCTCGCAAGGGAGAAGCTCTGGATGGGATGGGGGAAGTGCTGCTCCGTCATCCGGTCATGCAGGGTGGCCAGAGCGATGGCCTTCATCTCGGGTGATGGGGGGTGGGCGAACTAGGGGCAAACACACACAGAAGGCAGGAGGTGGAGGGCTGAAGTCTGGACAGGATGGCGCACCCCGGGTCCTCCCAGTCACTCAGGGCCAGCCCACAGCTGATCTGCGTGGTGCCCGAGCGCCAATTAGAAAGACACGCCCCGTCCGTGCACGAGCCACGTAAGGGTGCACACACTAGCAAGGGGAGCCCAGACTGGACTTCCTACCCATTCAGCCCCCGACCAGGAAGTCTCGGGCAGTGAACAACCTGCACACAGGACAGGCCTAAAGCCAAGAGCCCGTACCCGTTTCTCCTGAGTTCAGGACCTCATCTCTTTACCTCGGGGCCCAGCCCCTCCTCCCCCTCGCCACGGAGAGCCCAATGCCTCACCGAGAGCCGGTAGCGCCGGGTGGTCTCCACGCGATCCACAGCCCTCAGCCCAGCAGCCCGGCACACTGACACAACGTTGGTGGATGCTGGGGTGGAGAAGTTCAGCCTGAGGGGTGCGCCGGATGGTTAGGGCCTGAGAGGCCCTGCTGTGAAGGTGGGTCCCACCCATCGCTGTCCCACCAACCTCTCCCCTCTATCCCCCTCACCACTGGCCTCTAGCCTCAGACCTGGGCACCAAGAAACCTGCTTTGGAAGGTCGCTCAAATCAAACCGGACCCGTCCTTCCAGCATAAAACGCTTTGATTTCTGCTTCTCAGAATGCAAGCTGTTTTACTTCCAGAACATGCCTGGAAGCTGGCTCAGTCTTTCAAACACATCTTTCCAAATAGGGAAGGCATGTGCATGGCCTTCTAAGCAGGGCGTAGGATGGAGGGAAGGAAAAACAAACCTGCCAAGGGTCACAGGAGAAGGAAGAAGAGGAATGGGAGTGGAAGGGGTGGGCAGTGCGTCTGGAAGGGAGCTCTGCCTGAGGACATGGAATGCATTTACCCTGGGCTGAGACACTCGCCTGGGCCCAACCTCCAAAAGCAGGTCGTTGGAGTCAGGATGGAGCCAGGACTTCTGAGCAACATCTCCTAGTAACAGGGGGCAGCCAAAAAGCCACGTCAGCTTCTTCACCTCCTCAGCGCTCGGGAGGGACTTGGCTGCAAGGAGACAGGACGGGGATATCCTGAGACCCTGCCCGGCCTGGCACACCTGCCCCCACAAATCCAACACTGGGCCCAACCTGTCCAGTTCACGTTGTAGCACAGCTCTGTCTTGACACCCTGCAGCTCTGGGAGTTTCCCTTGGAGCTTCCTCCGAGTGTGTCCGGAAGCTGCCCTCTCATGGCCAGAGGGATGGACATAGAAGTGAAGAACGGTGGCCATCGCTGGAGTTGTCCGTCGTGGGGAATGACTTAGGTCCCTAAAAGGTAATCAGCTATCACCTGTCAAACTGACTTCAGATTTCCAAGACAGCTGAGGCTCTGGAGGCATTAGGGATGGGGTGGGGGAAACAGGGCCATTCGGAGAGACGAGATACTCTGAAAAACGGAAGCTCGGGGGGCTTCATCCTGCAAAATGGGGGAACAGGGAATACGGGTACATCCTCGGCACACGATCCTTGAGCACCTGCACTTTGCTGGGCCCCAGGCAAGGTCTTAGGAACACCGCTGTGAAGACGACAAAAATCATTTCTGCCCTCACAGACCTTACATTTTATTGAGGGAGACAGGCAAGCGCCCCAACGTTTCCAGTCCAGTGTGGTTAAGGCCGAGAGACTGCGGCTACCTGCCTAGCACTTGAGAAGTCAGGGAAGACTTTCTGGAAAAAATAGCATCTAAGTGTAAACCCACAGGCTGAGCTGGACTGGGCCCAGCTGGTGGAGTCAGATGACACCGTTCTTCCGGTACGCCTCTACCTTCTGGCTGCTCTGTCTCAGGCACCTGTTGGGGGCCTGTCTTTCACTCTCCTCCGTCTACATGCTCTTCTGAAGTGACTTCATCCAGATTCGTGGCCTTAAATACCATCTAGTAGATTAAGCCAACGAAACTGCCAGGATTCAACCATTTTTGACCAAAAACAGCAATGTCATCTCATTCAAGTCGTTATCTGCCAACAGACTCCACAACTTAATTCAATCCTGACTCTCCCCGACACTCCAAACTAGTACATTAAAATGCTCACGTGACATCTCCACACAGATGTCTCATAAACACCCATGGTAGTGTGTTTGGGCCCAAACAGAAATTCTAATTTCTCCTTTCTGCAGACCTCCTGTTCTCCCAGTCTGCAAATCTATTTCCAAACATATCCCAAATCTGTCCACATCCTTTCATCTCTGCTACCATCACTCGTTCAAGTCACCACCGTCACTCACTTGGGGCCTCCTGCATAGCACCCCTGATTCCACTTCTGCCCCAACCACAAACCATTTGCCATATTTTAGCATAAGTGAGATCATGGCTTGTCATTACGCATGGTATAAGCTTCTAACTCAGGACCCTGGCTCACCCAGCCAGGCCCCCTGCCCACTTTTCCAACCCTATCTCATACCATGATCCTTCTCACTTACAACATCCCACCAAAAACTGGCTTCTTTTCTATTCTAACTTGCCAACCTCAGTTTTGGAAGGCTATTTTCTCACCCTAATATTTGCATGGCTAGCACTTTTTTTTTTTTTTTTAAAGATTTTATTTATTTGACAGAGAGAGAGGCAGGCAGAGGGAGAGGGAGAAGCAGACTACCCGCTGAGCAGAGCCCCATGATGCGGGGCTCAATCCCAGGACCCTGGGTCATGATCTGAGCCTAATGGAGAGTCACCCAGGTGCCCCGTGGCTAGCACTTTCTTATTTAGATTCCTGGTGAAATCACCTTCTTGGAAGGGACTTCCTCAACCCACTCCTCTTATTTTCCTATATAGTGTGTAGCAGTACCTTAAATTTTATTTTATTTACTTAGTACCTGACACTTTATTTCTATTTATTTTTTTTAGTACCTGACATTTTAATGTTAACCCTACCTTCCCCACGAGACAAAATCTCCACGTGGGCATGGACTGTAACTGTTTTATCTGCACTGGATCGCCAAGGCTTGGAACAATAGGTTAAAAGGGCTTAAAAAGGGGGAAAAAAAAAAGTCTAGTATTTGCAGACTGAAGAAACTCTTGATTTCCTCCCACAGCAGCCTTTCCCGCCCTTTCAGGCCAGGCCTCATTTCAGGGAACGATGCTGCATTCCTGTTTCTCAGTGCTCCCCACCCCATTCTGATCACCCTTTCTAAAGTCAGATCCCTCACAGTGGTCCTTTGTACCGTAACTGCCACAGGATTTATCACATAGAAACCATTTGCCTTAGATCTATCAGTCACAGACAATACAAGCTCCAAGAGCGCAGGAGCAGGGCCGGCTACATCGGGGCTGCATCCCCAGCGACCAGCGGGACATAAGCGAGGCAGTCGGCAGGCAGGCGTTTTGTTGGTGAAGGAACTGGGCAAGAGGGGTTGACTTTATGTGGGGCGGGGGGGGGGGGTCTCCCCTGACACGCGTCTACGGACCGCGCACATGGTTGCAGGAAAAGGGCCCCAGCTGGACGCAGCTCGGCCTGCTGGGGACACAGAAGCGGCCTGGATCAGGACTGGGACGAGTGAAGAAAGGGATGCAACAAGCGAGGTAGCAAAGATGCCCGCGACGCAATACCCACGTGAGAAGATTCCCAAGAAGAACCGTGGACCGCTGGCGGCCTTGGAGGAGCCATCCAATGACGTCACCGGAAGAGGCGGAGCCCCGCCCACTTCAGCGCGCCGCTGTGTGGTAGGCTTAGCCACCGGGGGCGGTATTATCTGACTTTCTCCTGAGGGGCGTCTGGGGGCTCAGTGGTTTAAGCGACTGCGTTCTGCTGTGGTCATGATCCCGGGGATCTGGGATCGGCCAGCCTCGGGCTCCCTGCTCAGCGTGGACTCTGCTTCTCCCTCTCCCTCTCCCCCGTTCATGCTCTATTTCTCTCGCTCGCTCTCTGCTCTGCCTCTGATGCAAAGAAAGAAATCTCTCCTGGGTTAACCTTGTTGACTCTCCTTGTCCTCACCTCTCTGGTGCCGGTGCAAACCGTGACGGAAACAAAAGCCTGGAATGCAGGAAAGGGGAGGAGAAGCATCCTCCTTGTCCAGGACTCAGTTTCCCTCTCCCTCCTACTTCGGCTTTCTTCCACTTTTTTTCTTTTCTAAATAAATGGATTATTTTTAACTCGTAGCAGAGTGGGAGGCCTACGTTTTTAATTTTCACCTTCTCGCTAGTTACAATATCAATGACAGAGAACATTTATTGAGCATATATTAAGGCACGGGACGTGATTTCGTTTGATCTTCACAAAAACCCTGTTTTACAGATGTGAGAGCTGAGGCTCCTGGAAACGACTTGTCCCCTAGTTTTGTGACTCAAACACTTAATACTTTCTACCTATGTACACATTTTTTGGCACATATTTTAAACCCTCATAATATATAAATATGTGGTTTGTATCAGTCGGGATCCTATCAGAAAACAGATAACACACTCAAAAAGGTTTAATCAACAAGAATTCAGTAGAATATATTTATAGAGATATGGGCAGGATTAAGGGAACTGGGGCGCCGCGGTGGCTCAGTCCGTTAAGTGTCTGCCTTCAGCTCGGGTCATGATCTCAGGGTCCTGGGATTGAGCCCCACATTGGACTCCCTGCTCAGTGGGGTGTCTGCTTCTCCCTCTCACTCTCCCTCTGTGCTCTCTCTCTCTCAAATGCATAAATAAAATCTTTAAAAATTAAAAAAAATAATAAAAATTCCTTTGGAAACTTTCTTTATCTCTACCCCCAAGATACATGTTGGCAATCATCCCCAAACATATGACCCACCAATATACATCTGAAGGGCCTCACGACTAAGGTTTTGGGTTTTTTTTTTTTTTAAGATTTTATTTATTTATTTGACAGAGACAGCAAGAGAGGGAACACAGGCAGGGGGAGTGGGAGACGAAGAAGCAGGCTCCCAGCAGAGGAGCCTGATGTGGAGCTCGATCCCAGAATGCAGGGATCGCGCCCTGAGCTGAAGGCAGATGCCTAACAACTGAGCCATCCTGGCGCCCCAAGGACTAAGGTTTTATTAGACAGTAATAAATGACCTTTTCCCAACAATAGCTAGCCCCCTTAAGGTCTTAGAAACCTTGCTTCCAAAACGCTGTCCCTAACCTCCTCCCAACTTGAAATATATAATGGGCCTCTCCTCATGACCCCAGTGCTGCTCTTTCTGCCCATGGGATCTGTCCCCGTGTTTTAATAAAACCACCTTTTTGCACCAAAGACATCTCAAGAATTCTTTCTTGGCTGTCCGCTTTGAACCCTAACGTGTTTCCCACATCATAGCCATGAGAGAAAGGCATCCGACAGGGCAAAGGAGGCCACAAGTACAGTGTTCAGGGAGAAAGGAAATGAACACCGGGTTCTCTCTCCTGTCCTCAAGTTCCCACGTAAACTGTTTCTGTCTCTCACTAGCCAAACATAATCTGAAGGCTGAGGGCAAGGAAGCTGGAGTGGTGTGCCAGGTCAAACACAGTGTCCGGCGCAGTGGTCTTTTTAATGAGTCAGACAACAAAGAAATATTCAGAGTAAAAGGTGAAAGTCTCCATGCCTCACAATACAGGTTCAAGGCAAGGGTAAGGCAAGTAAGGCACCTAGGGGGCAAAACTTACAGAAGTACTTAAAACGTTCCCCTAATTCCAACCCTGCCCCAGACATAAGAGTTACTACTTGTTGGGCGTATTAAGTTCCGGGCTATTGAAATGAGTACTCTCAGGCTCACTTTTGACAGAGGCCACATGTTGATCTTTGACATCTGAGCACTTCTTGGTTTCTTTCCCTATAGGCACTCCTTGACTCCGTCCAGTACCTATCTTCCAGAACCTTCCAGGAGGCTTAGTTTGCTCCGGTCTCTGTCTGGTCCTATTTACTTCACATTTTCTTTCTTTGTGTGTGTGTAAGTAGGCTCCTTGCCCAACGTGGGGCTTGAACTCACAAGTCACCTGCTCTGCCAGTTGAGCCAGCCAGGTGCCCCTCCTCCATATTTTAGTACTCCCAGGGCACCATAAATTTTCAGCTTTCGCCTCCACACGAGTGACTTCCAGATTTATCCTTTGGCCCTAATCCCTCTCCTGACTTTGGTCCCATATACCCGCTGCCCCTTGGACAAGGACAAACTGTTCAAAATCACCAGGTCTAAAGACAACACCACACTTCCTTCTCTGTGTGATGGGCCAACCACTCTTCGTGCTTCCCTAACATCTCCCCCTCTCCCACCACATTCCTTGAAGATGCTTATTAAATCAAGCTTGATCTACCTCAGTGGACTGCTATTCTCTTGTGCCCCTCTCATTTGGTCTCTCATGCTACCACCAGATTAACCTGACATTTAAATCACACCAAGGAGGGGTGCCTGGGTGGCTCAGTTGGTAAGCATCTGCCTTCAGCTCGGGGCCTGATCCCAGGGTCCTGGGATTGAGCCTCACATCGGGCTCCCTGCCCCGCATGCATCTTCCTCTCCCACTCCCCCTGCTTGTGTTCCCTCTCTCGCTGGCTGTCTCTCTCTGTCAAATAAATAAACAAATAAAATCTTTAAAAAAATAATAAAATAAATTACACCAATGAAGGGAGATGGTGAGGGTGTGTAGATTCCGTATAACTTTCTCTGATCACTGCAGCTTAAATTCAACACTCCCTCCTAGGAACTATCAAAAGTAAATCCCAGGATACAAGGGATTTGTGGATTTGGTAAATAGAGGGAGTCTTCCGAGTCGAGAAAATATTGAAAGCTAAAGGAATGATTAGGTTTGGGGCTTTAGGCTTTGACAGGTGTTCTAACAAGGGTGATCTTTTGGAGAATTTGTTATTTTGGTGGAACGGGAAGAAACATCTCTGTTGTAATCACGGGAAACAATTGCGAAGATTCACTTTATAAAGAATTTGGCACTGCAGTGTCCTGCATAATTAGTTTATGCAATAAGGAACAGAAAGCTTGCATCAAATGTGTGGTTGAATAAGGAGATACCATAACTTGTAGAATTAAAGTCTTTATTTTCTGTTAAATGATGACAAGAACATTCTTTTTGTCTACAATGTTTATACTACCTTGTTCCAAAAACAATTTGAAGCTGCTATAAGTTTAAAGCAACTTAAAATGCCCCTCTTTCTCTTTACCTTAGTTTTAAACAAATTATAAATTTTCAATTGAAGTATAGCTGGCATGTAATACCGTATTAGTTTCAAGTGAACAGCATTGTGAACCGACAATTATATACATTACGAAAGGCCTACCACGATCAGTGTAGTTGCCATATGTCATCACACACATTTATTGAAATACTATTGACCATCTTCTCTATGCTGTACTTTTTAAAAAAATATTTTATTTACTTTTCTGACAGAGAGAGATCACAGGTAGGCAGAGTGGCAGGCGAAGGGAGAAGCAGGCTCCCCACTGAGCAGAGAGCCCTCCATGGGACTCGATCCCAGGACTTGATCCCAGAACTCGAACCCAGAACTCTGGGATCATGACCTGAGCCGAGGGCAGACACTTAACTGACTAAGCCACCCAAGCTGCCCCTATGCTGTACTTTTCATCCCTGTGGCTTGTAACTGGAAGTTTGTATCTTTTAAGCCCCTTCACCTCCTGTATCTCCCCATCCCCCTCACTTTACTTTTTTAATGTCCTGTCTTCCCCCCCATACACTGACTTCCTTGCATTTCTTTTCACCACAGCGCCTTTGTGCTTATGGGGTTCCCCCATCCATTCTTTCTCTTTTATCCCCATCATTTGAATCCTTCATCTCTTCCAATTCTTTACTATGTCACCTTTTCAGTAAAGCCTTCTGCATACAAAAGGGACACACTACGTCTTACATTCAATAGTACCTATTCCTAATTGTCAACACTTTTTTTCTTTTTTTCTTTTTAACCTGTCAGCCTCCGTGTCCTAGGATGCGAGCTCCACGACGGCAGGGATTTTTCTCTTTGTTCACTGCTGTATCTCTAGGGCCTGGAACAGGGCCTGGCACAGAGTTGCGTGAATTCTGTTCACTCGCTGGCTACTAAGCCGTGGAGTGATTGGTTGATTGACTGAATTAGAAAGAGCAAGAGGCTTTCATTATCTGATCCCATTTAGCACCAAGCTCTGTTCTAGGTACCAGACTATAAAGATAAATAGAAAAAAAAAAAAAAAGGATGGCGCTTCTAGGTACTCATGGTGTAGTGGGGAGATAAATAATTACAGCAGGGAGCCAAGGCCAGAACGCAAGTATGAATGACGTGCTCAGGTCGCACCGAGGAGGCACGTCTCTCTGCTCGGCAAGATCAGGGAGATGGAAAGATGCTTGGGAGATACCAACCAGGCCGGCAGTGTACGAGCTCCGGAGCTCCCCCCGCCCCACGCCCGTGCCAGGGACGCCAGACAGGAAGTCATCGCGGAAGGAAGCGGGGCTGCGGAAGTCTGGGGGCTGCCGCAGTGGCTGCGCACAGGGGGCCTGAGGACGCCGCTGGGAGGAGCCGGAGCGCAGCCGCGGCCGCGCCCACAGATGACGTCACCGAGCGGCCTTCCCGTGAGCCCTGGCGCGGCGGCTGTTCGCGGGCTCTCCCAGGGCGTAGCCTCGGGCGCATCATGGAGGCCAACCCGGCTCCGGCTCCCGACTCCGTGAGTGCGCTTCTGCGTCCCTCGTCCCCGTTTATCCTTCTTGTCCTGTTCCCTCCCCCTTGCTTCTTGGCCTCCCTGCCTCCCTGGCCGCGCCTGGCGAGGGGGGGGCCTGCGAGGCTGTTGTCCTTCCAGCGTCGCGGGTTCTGCGAACGCGTTTGTTGGTGCCTGCGGCGCCAGCTGTGAGGCTTCGACACGTCTCCGCCCCCTCTCCAGGCTCCAGCCCCGTGCGGAGCAGCGGGCGGGCTAATGGCGAGCGGTGGGGCCCCTGACGCAGCTGTAGGGAAAGGGATAACGGTAAACAAGGGAAGCGTCTGACCCGAAGTGCAAGTAGGGGTTAGCCAGGCAGAAAAGCGCTGAAAGAGGTTTCTAGGCGGAAGCAAACACACGTTCAAAGGCAAGAGAGAGAGCAGGTATCTTTGGAAAAGCCTAGTTCAGTTGGGTGGTGGTGGAGGGGTGACGGCTGACAAGTCTCGTGAGTCTTGCTAAACAGCGACTTTAACCTGAGGATAATTGGGAGTTCCTGAGGGGGTTTAAGCAGAAGAGCGATTGGGTGAGATTTGAGATTTCGTTTCCTGAGGTAGCAGTGTTCAGGGTACCAGTTAGAAGGCTGTGGTTGGAAAACAGTGAGAGATGATGGTGACCTCGACCAGGGCAGCAGTGTTTAGGTTGCAGAAGTGAGGACAGTAAAAAAATATATTAAGGAGGGAAAGGAATGCGTTAAAGGAGGACTTCGGGTTTCAGGCTTGAATTATTTGGTTGAAGATGCTGTTTGCTGGTTAGTGAATGTTGGAAGAGGAGTGGGTTTTTGCTTTTGTTTTTGTTTTTGAAGGTCAGTGTTGGGATATGTGGTGGCTGTAGGTTGGCCAGGTGGAGAATCTGGTAGGCAGATGGATATAATGAGAGAGAGAGAGAGAGATCTCAACTAAAGTAGCTTCTGTGAATAGCTAGTAAGGACGTCCAGTGGCAGAGGTCACAGGGGGAAAGTGTATAGTGTTCTCAAACTTCAGTTTATATCAGTATGATCTGGGGAGCTTATTTAAAATACAGACTCTTGGGGCACGTGGTTGGCTCAGTGAGTTAAGCATCTGCCTTGGGCTCAAGTCATGATCCTGGGGTCCTGGCATCAAGCCGCACATCCGGCTCCCTATTCAGTGGGGAGCCTGCTTCTCCCTCTCTCTTGCCCCCTCCCCACTTCTCTCACTGTCTGTCAAATAAATAAATAGAAAATCTTTTTAAAAAATTAAATAAAATACAGGCTCCTGGAGCGCCTGGGTGGCTCAGTCGTTCAGGTGTCCCACTTTTGGTTTCGGCTCAGGTCATGATCTCAGGGTTCTGGAATCAAGCCCGGAGTCGGGCTCCAGAGTCGGACTCCGAGCTCAGCTGGGAGTGCTTGAGATTCTCTCTCTGTCCCTGTGCCCCTCCCCCTGCTTGTGCACAGGCGCTCGATCGGGCTCTCTCTCTAAGTAAATAAGTAAGTCTTTAAAATACAGAGTCCTGGGTCCCCCACTCCTGCCAGGATTCTGATTCAGTAGATGAGATCCACGAATTCACATTTTTAACAAAACTTCGGGGATTCTGAGGCAGTGGCACCACTTTGAAAAACCTTAGTATTCCATGTGCCAAGTAGTGGGCAGGCCCTCAGAAGCTAGAGAGGAAGACAGAAAGTATGAGAGCCTGGGCGAGGCTCTCATTATATTGCTGAGGCAATGCTGAGTGATGACCTGGTCCTTTTTTTTTTTTTTTTTAATTTAAAGATTTTATTTTTAAGCAATCTGTACACTCAACAATGTGGGGCTCGAACTCACAACCCTGAGATCAAGAGTCATGTATTCTACCGACTGAGCCAGCCAGATGCTCTGACCTAGTCCAGTTTTGACAACCATGAGCACGGGTGACAGTGTTTGGCTGAGGTGGAGTGCAGGTGAAGTTTAGTGGTAGAGCTATTCGCAAGGACACCGAAGTCAGTGGAACCTGAAGACAGGTCTCTGGAGCTGCTAAAGATTGAGTGAATGTGGAGGATTGACCAGAAGGCTAATAGAAGGGCATTGGAGGAACAGGGATAGAGATGTAATGGTTTAGCATTATCACTGGGGATCAAGAAGGATAGAGGTCATACCCCTCAGGACTGTTGAACGCTGTCAGAATTTTTTTTTTTAAAGATTTATTATTTATTTGTTTATTTGAGAGAGAAAGCACATGTGCTATGATGAAGGTGGGGTAGGGGAAGGGGGTAGCAGAGGGGAAAGGAAAAGAGAGTCTCAAGCTGACACGGGGTGGAGGTGAGAGGGGCTCAATCTCAGGACCCTGAGATCAGGACACAAGCCAAAACCAAGAGTCGGATGCTTAACCAACTAAGCCACCCAGGCGCCCTTGTCAGAATTTTAAAATAAAGCAGCCTAGGGGCGCCTGGGTGGCACAGCGGTTAAGCGTCTGCCTTCGGCTCAGGGCGTGATCCTGGCGTTTCGGGATCGAGCCCCACATCAGGCTCCTCTGCTATGAGCCTGCTTCTTCCTCTCCCACTCCCCCTGCTTGTGTTCCCTCTCTCGCTGGCTGTCTCTCTCTCTGTTGAATAAATAAATAAAATCTTAAAAAAAATAAATAAATAAAATAAAGCAGCCTAACACTGGAAGTAGGCCAAACTGGTCCCCTTCTGTAGAGCTGTCTGTATAGTGTGGCAACTCTGTGTCCAGAATGTGTGATAAGTATACAAAGGAGACTCGTGTCCTCCTTGGGAAGTCTACATCTCAGCTGAAAAAACAGAAGAGAAAACAAATCCAATGGGATCGCATCTTACGTTGATTTAGCTCAGGGGAACTCAAATGTATATACTTGAGTAAAAAAAAGAAATAATTAAAAATTGTACTCCACCTATTTTATTTTTATTTATTTATTTATTTTTAAAGATTTCATTTATTTATTTGACAGAGAGAGGGAACACAAGCAGGGGCAGAGGGAGAGAGAGAAGCATGCTTCCTGCTGAGCAGGGAGCCGGATGTGGGGCTCGATCCCAGACCCCTGGGATCATGACCTGAGCCGAAGGCAGATGCTTAACGACTGAGCCACCCAAGCGCCCCGACTTATGTTCTTTTTGAATACTGTTTATAATTAGGCATATTAACACTTAGATGTACATATTGCTGTATAGTATTGTGTCCTGTTTCTGAGCAACTTAAAGGATTTTTCAACTTGTTGGCTTTAGAACCACATCCCACATAAGAGGGGACACCACGATACTGTATATGGTAATTATTGCTCTTTATAGAAGTAGGTGCAGGGTGCTGTGGGAGCTCCAGGAAGGGGGCAGCAGAGTCAGAGAAGGGTTCACAGGGCAATATATATTCCAGTTGAGCATGTTAAGGATTGGTACGGGTCTGTTGGAGAAAGAGGTAGGACCACCCGCACAGCTCCGTGGTGTAGCCAGTTATCACGCGGTACTTACAGTAGAAACAGGTAAGACCAAAGCTGGATGGCCAGCGGTCTGAGGAGTGACTGGACTAAGGCCTCTAAGGTTTCTTCCAAGTTCTAAACTCTAGTACTTGTTTATTTATATGCCCTCCAAATTTCTTCTTCTATTACTTTATTCCCAAGATTTTGTCGGTGGGCAGGATGTTAGGAAGATGTTTTAACTAGATTCCCTTTCCTCAGGAGCAAGCCTGGCTTGAGGCTGCGCAGACCTTCATCCATGAGACCCTGTGTCCAGCTGGCAGCGATCCTGATGTCCAGTTGACTCAGTCGGTAATTGACTGTGTGAAGACCACCTGGTTGTCCCAGGGAAAGAACCAGGGTTTTCCCCTGCCCCTCAGCTACAGGTAAGGAGAGGAGGGGTTCGGGAGGGGGTTAACTTTGGGACTGAAAAAGAAGGATTTAGAGTTAACCAGGGGAAAAAGAGAAGCATGAGGGGAAATGTGCTAAGGGGAGGAAAACGTGCTCGAACACAACCCCCTCTGCCAGGCTTTTCCGTCCTCCATCAAGCTGCTTCCCTTTTCCGGTGACTCTCCTATTTCAGCTGAAGTCAAGTTAGGGACAAGGAGAAGAGGGAGGAAGGGGGAGAAAGACTGGAGTTTAAAGTCTTCTGAAGCTGTTGCAGTTTTTTGTTTTTGTTTTTTTTTTTTAACAACACTTCCCGTTTCTGAAACTGTTCAAGGCAATGTTAATAAAGTACCACAAGAAAAGGATTCCATGGCCAAATAAGTTTGAAAGACACTGGGTATGATATGATAACCTTCTCTAGGAACCCTTCACAAGGCTCATTATAGTAAAGGCTCTGAAAGTCCTGTGACAAGAAACCCATTTACCTCCTCATAGAAGTAACCACTGTTTTGAATGTGGGTGTATTTTTTTTTCCGTTTTTATTTTTATTTTATTATTATCTTTTTTTAGGGAGGAGGAGAGAGGGCAGGGAGGAGCAGAGGGAGAGGGAGAGAGAATCCTAAGCAGGCTCCACACCCAGTGGGAGCCTGACCCAGGGCTGGATCTCACAACCCTGAGATCATGACCTGAGCCAAAATCAAGAGTCGATGCTTAACCAACTGAGCCACCCAGGAGCCCCTTAAGTTTTTATTTTAATTCCAGTTAGTTAACACATAGTGTTTTGGCTTAACATTTTAATTTAATTAATTAATTAATCTTTTCAAATATTTACTTAAATTCTGGTTAGCACACTGTGCAGTGTTGGTGTCAGGAGTAGAATTCAGTGATTCATCGCTTACATGTAACACCCAGTGCTCATACAACAAGTGCCCTCCTTAATCCCCATCACCCATCTAGCCCATTCCCCACCCTCCTCCCTCCATCACCCCTCAGTTTGTTCTCTATTGTTAAGAGTCTCTAACGGTTTATTTCCCTCTCTCTTCTTTTCCCCCCTTCCCATATATTCATCTGTTTTCTTTCTTAAATTCCACATGTGAGTGAGATCTCATATGGTATTTGTCTTTCTCTGTCTGACTTATTTCACTTAGCATAATACACTCTAGCTCCATCCACATCTTTGCAAATGGCAAGATTTCATTCTTTTTGATAGCTGAGTAATATTCCTCTGTGTGTGTGTGTGTGTGTGTGTGTGTGTGTGTGTGTGTGTGTTTACACAACATCTTCTTTATCCATTCATCTGTCGGTGGACATCTGGGCTCTCTGCAGTTTGGCTATTGTTGATAATACTGCTATAAACATTGGGGTGCTGGTGCCCCTTTGAATCTGTATTTTTGTATCCTTTGGGTAAATACCTAGTAGTGCACTTCCTGAGTCACAGGATAGGTATCTCAAATGTGGGGTGTAGTAGTCCCTTCTCTTTCCGTTTTATTGCATGTGGGTCCGTCCCTAAGCCGTGTAGCGCAGAGTTTTGCTTACCTTTTGGCTTTCTGTAAATAGCCCCGTGTCCCATACAGCCTCTGCAGTTTGCTTTTTGTGCTTCACCTGCTCCCGAGATTTGCTCCTGTCAGGAGCTCTAGCTCAGTATTCCAGCTGCTGTGTGGTGTTCTGTGAGTGTACGGGTCACCGTTTATCCTCTAAGAATTAGAAGGCGCAAGCCTGTTTAGCTTTGTTTAGTTAGGCATTTCCCAGCCTCACACGCGCACGGGATACTTTTTCCTGGACTTACACTGCGCCTGGCAGGGCGGCGTTCCCTCGGCCCCGCAGTCCCTCTCCGTCAGGAAAGGCAAGGGGTCTTTGCTGAGAGCACAGCTTAATTGTGCTCTGCGTTATCCAAAGCATCGTTTTCAAACTTCCGCATACTTTCCTCATCCGTGGATGTTGTTACAAACCAATGGTAACTGAAAATGCTGCTTCAGCAGACTGTAAACCGGCTCCCTGCAGCCTGCGTGGCGAAAGTGAAAGCCCTCCACGCTCCGCAGCGCGCTTCCTGACCCCGCGCCTGGTCCGTGCTTGGTGCTCAGCTCGTAAAAAACCTGAACATTTGCATATTTGCTTCACTTCTTTTCTATAAGAAGTAAAACGTTACAGGTTTAGTGGAGTCTCCTCTGTGCTCCGTCCCGATCCGCTTGGTCGTTCCCTCCCCTTCTCCGGCAGCACCCACTGTCCTGAAGGGAGGTGCGGCTCACGGCGCGCGCACGTGCCGTTCCCACTGTGAACACGTGCCAGAGGACATGCAGGGCAGTGTACAGCATGTCCTGGACGTTCCCACATCTGCCGTTTATCTTGTTACAAAAATGGTTTTTGTGTGTATTTGATGGGTAATAATAATGATATTTTAACCCCAAAGTAATTTCTCGGGACACTTACCTGGGGGCTTTTTTCTTTTCGTCTCTTGTAACTCTTCTCATTCTCCTCCACTGGCTTTAGGTTTTCCTTCGTTTCCTACACTCCTCCTCCACGTCCATTAACTATTACAGTTAAATACATTGTTTATGTAAACACAGAATGAAATCTCGTTAGAAAACTGTCCTGCCACGTGGGACAGCAAGCTGCCTATGGATGAGTCGTGGTCGAGGAAGTTGTGATTGCTGTGAAGCCTCACGCAGTGGGGTTCGAGTCCTGCAGGTGACTGAGTATGTGCCTAGTGGCCCCCGTGATCACAGTCTAATCAAAGAAAGATCCAGATCTCTCAAGATTCTGGCATTACTAGAATAGTGGAAAAGTGGTAAGTCGGAAACTATTAGGAAAGGTTCCTAAAAGGAAACTTCTTAAAGGTTCTTCTTCTTTTTCTTTCTTTTCTTTTCTTTTTTTTTTTTTTTTTTTAAGATTTTTAGTTATTTGCCAAAGAGAGAGAGAGCCCAAGCAGGGGGAGCGGCAGGCAGAACAGCAGAGGAAGAAGCAGGCTCCCCACTGATCAGGGAGCCCAATGCAGGACTCGGAACCCCAGGATCATGACCTGAGCCGAAGGCAGTCGCCTAACTGACTGAGCCACCCAGGCATCCCCCTCAAAAATCAGTCAGTCAGTCAATCAATCAATAAAGTTCCTTGTTCTTCAAGATAAATGTAAACTAGACAGCACGATGTGTTGAGGCGAGGAGTCAAAAGAATGGTGGGTGAGGCTAGAATAGGAATTATTTGACGGGTATAAAGATTTTATTCGTGTTTCCCTTCTTTGTGGAGTGCCTGCTGTGTGCCAGGCAGTGTGCTAGGCATTGAAAGTTGGAGATGAGTGACAAATGCAAGGATTTGAGGTTCTCACCTTCAGTTTCCTGACCTAGATCCTGAAGAATCTGGGACAAGTGACCCCTGTCCTTACTGTTTTATGTCCTGAAGGTGCCTAGGGGAAAGAAACCCTCTCTCCAGCTGCTTTGTCCTGGGCTTTTAGCAAAGTAGAGAAATACAGGGAAAGAACATGGACTTTTGAGTGAGACACTCCTGGCTTTGCCACCCACACCACCGTGTACCTGGCCTCTCGAAGTTTCCTCATTGGTGGTGTTTACAGGGGTTTTTGGTGAAGCTTCATTACTGAGCGTGAACGGGACCAATATCGTGTGTGCATAGCAGGGACTCAACACATGCTAGTCTCCGTCTTTACCTTTTATATTGCCCAAAGCCTTTGGGGAAAGAATGAAACAGTTGTGGAAAGGGAGTGGGCCACCCAGGACAGTGTTCCTAGCTGTTAGGGCTCTCACGGGGGTGATGTCCGTGAGTATAATGAGGAGGGTAAGCTGTGACGGTTTGTACCTTTATCCTTTCTTTTCTGCTCAGAAGACCGTGAAAAGGCAGGTGTGTGGAGTGAAGGGATTACAGATGTGACTCCGTCACAACTTTCATAAATTCGCTGTCACTACATTCTCAGTGCCGCACCTTGCCGTTGGTAGTGACAGCAGTGTTGCGACACTTGCCCGGAGAAAGGCTGATCTCAAGCATCTTTTGAGATTTGGGAGCTCGTGATACGGACTCCCACCTCAGCTCCTGCTTCCCTGCCGGTCTCGAGTTCTGTGATATCCCAGACTAGGAAGGAAGCCTGGCTAGGGCCACTGAGGTCAAGTCACTGGCACCTAGCAGCCCCATCGGGGTTCTCTGTGGAGCTGAGAGCCGAGATGCTGTCAGGGGAGCTGAGTGCGGTCGGTGTTCTCCCCACGCTCACCCCCAGGCCACTGGTGCACTCCTCCTTTCTCTGGGTCCTCTTTGTGGCACCATGTTGTTCGAAGTATCACTCAGCACTGACCTTCCTCCGTCCTTAGCTTCTCCCCAGTCCTTGGACCCAGACCTCGTGCTCATTTCCTTAGGCTCTTCGCCCTAAAGTTCTTGCCCTTTAGTCAAACTCCTCTCATAGTTTGTTTTCCATTGATCTTTCCTTGGGATCTTGGGGGACTCTTTGAGGTTGAGGGTAGTTTCCTAGGCTTGGATGGAGCTTTGCAGGACCTCTGCTCCCTTCCCTCTGCAGCTTTGTCTCAGTACAGGACCTCAAGACCCACCAGAATCTCCCATGCTGTAGCCACCTGTCCTGGAGCAGTAGTGCGTATCAGGCTTGGGCCCAAGAGGCTGGACCAAATGGGACCCCCCTACCCCGAGAGCGGCTGTTACTCCTAGGGACGCTCACAGACCTATCGGGGGACTTGGAACAAGAGTCCAGGAAAGGAGACCTCTATGTGAAAGATAACACTGGTGTCCTGATCTGTGAGGTGAGTAGGAAGGCGGAGGTCAGATGTCTCAGGTCCTCACAAGGATGGTCTCTAGGGAGGGAGGCAATTAAAGTCTCTAAGGGAAGAAGGGTGGAGGAAGGTGGGTGGGACGCTAGGGTCTGGGTTAACCGTTGCTCTTCGTCTTTTCTAGCTCATAGATCTGGACCTGTCTTGGTTAGGCCATCTCTTCCTGTTCCCCAGTTGGAGTTACCTCCCTCCTGCCAGGTGGAATTCTTCAGGGGAAGGACACTTGGAGCTCCTGAGTGCCCCTGTGCCAGTGTGCCCCTCGACCACCAGTCCTGGTCCTCCCAGCCCTCTCCCTGTTCTCTACCCAGAGACTGCTTCCCGCCTGCTCAGACATAGGTAATCCTTCCCTGTCTCGGGGAGGACAGAGTGTGGTGAAACTGGGAGGAGGGTGGTTGGCCAGTGGGAGGAGGGAGGGAAAGGTCCTGAGAACAGTGCAGGGGAAGTGTTCCCACCCGAGTCAAGGATACGACCGGGCTTCTCCCAGATGTTGAGTGCGAGTCTTCAAGAAAAGTTTGCCTTTTTCAAGGTCAGGAAGAGTTCGAAGGATGTCTTAGGAATAACAGCTTTGGGCTAGGGGAATTTTAAATTACTGCAAGATTTAGGGCAGGAGGGAAGGCATTTGTGTGGGAAAGGGAGATAAAAGTGCCTTTTCCCGCTTGTCTTTCTTCCTTAGAGGCAAGCTCAGAGGCGTGCAGCCGAATCTGGCTGGGAAGCTGGTTCGAGTGAGCGCTCTGGTGAGGAGTCAGAAGAAAGCTCACTTTGTCCTGTCTCTCGGCGGCGGCTCTTCCCCAGCTGGCAGCCATGTGTCCATCGTCGTGCAGGTGAGGATTGGGGTCAGATCGGGGGTCGTGGAGGTGTGGAGGAGTTGTCAGGATTCTTAGCAGGAAAGATGAACATCAGAGCAGGGGCCGCGTGGGAAAGGAGGCCAGCTCGGGGGAGGGGGCGCTGTTTCCTGGGACAGGGCTGTTGCTGGAGGGGTCCGGGTGGCCATCACTCCCGCACGCAGGAAGTAGGGAACACACTTTTCTGCTGTTCGCTTCATCTGAATAAACAACTTCCGTATCATGTGTGACTATTTCAAAATCTGTCGGAATCACTTGTTTTTCCCCTGCATTAGCGGGATGAC
The DNA here is from genome assembly GCF_024610735.1 of Ursus americanus. NCBI lineage: Eukaryota > Metazoa > Chordata > Mammalia > Carnivora > Ursidae > Ursus > Ursus americanus. The sequence continues at coordinate 63,165,967 of NC_142140.1, read as the reverse complement.
GAAGAAAATTATTCAGCTCAGCACCGTTAAGCCATCGAGTATGTGCACTTTTTAAAAAAGTGGGCACTTTATTATTCACTCTTCTACATCAACTGGTACAATTTTAGAATCATTAATTTTTACGCTATTGTCTCATGACTTACATAATTATCTGAATAATGTTTCAAAAGCATTCAAAACAATTAAAGGATAAAAAGACTCTCTCAGATGCATATCAGAAAAGGGAACTCTGACATTTATCAGCGCTGTTAGAATTCTTGTGTCTATGCGTCATAAGCTTGAGTGACAGTGATTAGCGGGTGAAGGAACTGAAAATGCTTAAACTAAAAATGCTTAGGAGCTGCCCCAATTTCTGGTCTTGTCTCTCCTCTCAGCCTAGAGAGGAGCGTCTGTATTTTCTTTACATTAGACTATTTCACGTCTCCTCGAGCCCAGTGGAAATGCTCAGGGCGGAGTTGGCTCAGGGGAGAAGTGATCTGCTGTGTTTGTAGGCTGCTGCAGACATACTGGAGACATACTGTCACCCTAGATGAGCCCAGGGAATCTCTTCTGTGATGGAGGAACTGAGATCATCATCTCTTGAAAATGAAGGACTGGACTTGAGAAAAGGTTCAGGGTAACTGCCGTGCTAGGCAGTCGGGGATGAGAGGCTGCTGCTGAGCAGAGGCCGGGGCCCCGCCGGAGAGGGCTTGGCGCTGGGGTGACGTGGCTCTGACCTGCTCAGGTAGGGCTCTTGTGTCCAGAGAGGAGTGGAGGACATGGAGCGGTGGCCATCTGCTGTGGTGGCCTCGGGACGCAGGGGGGCCAGACAGACGGGGCTCGGGGTGTGCATTCAGATCCTGGCGTTCAGACGGAGGAAGGGAAGGGGCGCCTGAGTACAGGAGGAGGGGCCGCGCTGTTGGCCGTCCTGGTGAGACGAACAAGCGCAGGGAACAGGAGCAGGGCGGTGGAGGACAAGCAGGAGCACCGCTGCGCACCGGCTCCTTGAGGCAAACCGCGGGCAGCCACTGGCGCTGCACCAGCGGGAGCCGTCAGGCGGCTCTCAGCAGCACCCGTGACGAGGGGTGGGGGCCGTGCCCTGACGGGCAGCGCTCACCTGGTTCTAGGGTGGAGGTGGAGTCTGTGAGGCTCGAGTGTCCTGAGTCGGCGGGTTTGAAGCCCCTGTGAAAGGCCGCGTGCTGTGTGGGGCCTATGGGAGGAGCGCGCCCCAGAAGCTTGTTAGGTTTCGGAACCGTCTTTTTTCCCCTTGTGCTTAAATTTCTCGACGAGCCCCTTCTGCAGCCGGTGGTGGCTTTATTTCCGTACTTCGACGGTTCTCATTCTCCTGTCAAATCCAGTCTTCAGTAGGTCATTGCTGGGTTTTCCCATTCTCTTGGCTCTCCCATCTTGTGTCCTGCCGCTCCCAGGAATGTTCCCTCGCCTGCCCAGCCGATGTTCTCACTGCCTTGCTCATCCTGAGTTCTGAACGCTTTTATGTTGCTGCCTCCTGCTGGGATCGCCCCTCCCTCCCTCTCCCCTCCACTTTGACGGACCAGAGACACCCTTCAAGACCCTGTGCAGGCTCCGCTTCTTCTGCTAGGTCTTCCCGCTCATTCCCACCCATCCTGACCTCTGTCTGTCCCCGAAACCTTGCCCAGTGCGTGGTGCGGGTTCTGGTGCTTGATCGTATTTTCTGCGTCGTCGTGTGAGCTTGCGTCTGTGCTCCCCGGTGGCTTGAGATATCTTGGGAGAGAGGGACCAGTCCGTCGTGTTCTCCTTCACGTCTGTCCCAGTACTGAGTACATACGTACCCCACATGTATTGGTTAAGTAAACAAAGGTGGTTTGTATGTTGTGGGGTGGGACGGGGAAATGCAAAAGCCACGAGTTTTGGGTGGAATGTTTCTGTATCTTGGAGGAAGCTTTAAGGACGGTTTGCATCTCGAGGGGGGGATTGGGAAATACCTGGCATCTCCCGTGAGAGCGGGGTGATCCAGAACGTTAAGATTGGATTGTCAGGGCGCATGGAGAGGTCAGGCAGAACTCACGAGGAGCGGGTCGTTGAGGTCAGATCATGATGGGAAGAGACCCTGGCAGAGGGGCGGTGTCATGGGAAGCGTCTCATGTGCCGTGTTGCCTGCCCCCGCACAAGCCAGATCCCTGCCCAGCTGGTGTGGCACCGAGCCCTTTGGCCTGGTAGGTCCTATGTGCTGACAGCGCTGCGAGTAGTCAGGATCCGCGGGCACTGCTATCGCGTGTGGACGACCAGTCCCTCCTCTCATCTGCTGCCACTGAAACCAGAATGTGTGCGTGAGCTGGAACTGGAGCTGGATGGGCCCCTCTTGGAGGCTGACCCCGCACCACTCCCCACGCCCAGCAGCTCCCAAGACGGGGACAGGGAACCAGCTCTTATCCGCCACTCCACACTCTTATCCTACACGGTGAGCGAAAAGGAGAGATCCGAGAGTTCGGGGAGGGGGTGGCAGGGAATGCGGGTCTCCAGAGGGGGAGGAAAGGGGTGAACTGGACCTTCGGCCTCTCCGCAGGGAAAGGTCACTGGCGTGTTGAGTCAGCCGGCCGGCCTCTATGAGGTGGACGGGCAGCTAGCCCTCTGCCTCGCCTACCAGCAGTTCCACAGCCTCAGGAAGGTGGTGCGGCCGGGAGTCTCCCTGGAGGTATGTGAGGCGTTGGGCCTGGGGGCACAAAGGCCCTCTCAGCGGCTCCTCCTACCTTTATGGGCGGGTACACACCGGCAGCAGCAGGGTAGGAACTGCTACAGCAACAATATAAAAGAACAGGCGTGGGTTGGACGGTGGGTGTTGCGTACTCAGTGCCAGGAATGATTTGGGTGGGAGCTCAGATCAGGAGGGAGAGGCGGGGGCACCGGGAGCATCTCCTTTATGGAAGGGCTTCCCACTGGAGGAGGAGAGGCTGCAGCCAAATCTCAGGTGTGGGGCCGGGACGGTCTCCGGCGGCCGGTGAGTAGGGGGCGCCACACCCGCCAGGAGCCTCCTGGCCCACAGGAGAGCTGAGGGGAGCTCGTGGGAGATGAAGGCTTCCCACAGTGGGAGTGCATTGTGCGGAAAGTGGGGTGGGGGTGCTGGAAGGAAATGCCATGTATGGGAGCAGTGGTGTTTCGGTGGGCGCCAGGCAGCGGGAAACCGCAGGTAACTGCCAGCCATCATTGAGTTGAGGGCTTCACCCCTGCTTTTTCATTTTTTCTGCTTTTCTCCAGCTCCAGGATGTTCACCTCCTGCAGTCAGTGGGTGGAGGGACAAGAAGGCCAGTGCTTGCCCCCTGCCTCCACGGCGCCATTCTCCTTCGGGGCTTCTCTTGTCAAAAGCCCGAGAATCAGTCTTTCTACCAGGCCCAGGGGGCCTCCCTGTTTGAGCAGCTGGTATGGGAACGCCAGTTAGGCCTTCCCCTGTACCTGTGGGCTACCAGGGCCCTGGAGGAGCTGGCCTGCAAGTGAGGAGGACAGGGGTCAGGGCCGGGGGCTGGTGGGGCTAGGGGTCAGGGGAGCAGGATCCTGCAAGAGGCACCCCCCTTCGGGGGACGTGAGCGCTTCTCTTCCCGGCCCAGGCTCTGTCCCCACATGCTGAGACACCACCAGCTCCTGCAGCACTCCTCTCCGGGGAACCCCAGCCTGGGACTGCAGCTCTTGGCTCCCGTCCTGGACGTTCTGGCGCCACCAGGCAGCACGCGTCGGAATGCACACAAGGAGATCCTCGAGGAGCCACATCACTGCCCCCTGCAGAAGGTAAGCGTGCGTGGGAAGCATGGGCGGCAGAGCTCGTGTCCTGCAGGACCCGCGGCCGCACGCTCTGATTTTTCTTCCGTCCCCCACAGTACACGCGGCTGCAGACCCCCTGTTCTTTCCCTACTCTGACCACCCTGAAAGAGGAGGGGCGGTGCAGGGCCTGGGCTGCCTTTGACCCTAAGACCCTCCTGCCCCTCCCGGAGTCTTCTCATCTGACCAGCTGCCAGCTTAACCAGCGCGTGTCCTGGTCCTGGCTCTCTCTGCTGCCCGCTACCTCCCACCCAGCCCAGGTAGGTGGGGCGCCGGCGGCACGCAGGCTCCTCTGTTGGCCCCCCTCACTGCCGCTACCGTAGTCCTTCCCCGTCCCCTTGGCTGCACCAGCCTCTAACTAGACCGCTCCGTCTCTTCTCGCCCCTCCTGTTCTCCCTGTGGCACACAGGGAAAGTCTGGGCTCACAGAGCTGTCTTGCTGTAAATCCTTGTCTGGTTCCTCCCAGAGCACGTGAGATAAAGCGCAGGGTCCTTACAGTACCCCTGAGGTCCCTGCGGTCTCCTAGATCTAACCTCAATTCGTACACTTTCTCCCCCTCCGAGCGCATGGGTGTTCTTTCCATGTCCGTCCTCCGCACTCCAGCATAAGTCCTTTGAGGTCAGAGACTACGTCTTTTGTCCACTCTGTAGCTAAGGTTTCACATGGTGTCTGGGACATAGTAGCCACTGAGTATTTTTTGAATAAATACTCGATACCTTGTCCTTTGTCTCCCTGCAGATTTTGATTGGGGTTCTGGCAGCTTCGTCTCATAAAGGCTGTCTGCAGCTTCGGGACAAAAGTGGTTCCCTCCCCTGCCTAATCCTGGCCAAGCACTGTCAGCCCATCACTGACTCGCGGTTCATAGGTTTGGAGTTCGGAAGTGGAGAGAAGGGGCGGGTGGGGAGAGTCTCAGAACAGTAGGGTTAGGGACGAGGCACCTGCTGGGATGTTCTTGAGGTGCTGAAGTGGCAAGTTTGGGGACAAGTCTGGGACTTGTATTGGCAGAGAAAAGGAGCAAGGGTTTCTCGAGCCAGGATGCCGACCCCCGGCCAGTGTCCAGCACAGTGCAGTCCCCCGCAGTGTTCATTTCTCCCACCAGAGCTTTGGCCGTGCACACCAGCAGGACACGTCTTAGTTTGGGCTTACTGAGCTGTATGGACAGGAGAATTCCTGTAAAGGAAAGTTTCTTAGATCGAGGAACAGGCGTTTTGGGGTTTGTGAGAAAGTGGAACTGAGCCTTTCAGCCTAGGAGGCCAGGGGCAGGATTGGACGCATGGCTGGGACAGTTTTTCCCTTGGAGATGCCATCCCTTTGAGGCGGGGGTCGGGTCTAGGCCTTCATGTCGTGTTAGGGGAGCAGCTCAGGCCTGGGACGGGTGGTGAGACCTGCAGGGTGATCTGCTTCACTGCCCATCCCGCAGCCGTGTCCTCTTGCCGAAGTGGAACACTTCTCTCTCCAGGCTGCTTGGTGCGGACAGAGAAGTTCCAGTTGGTCATAGAGAGGAACGTCAGAAGCAACTTCCCTTCCTATAAGGAGCTGAACATGACAGGCTTCATCCAGAAGCAGCAGGCCAGGTTGGCTTCCTGGGGTCGTGGCCGCCCCCTGAGTCTCTGAGGGGAAGGGAAGGGCCTGGTGCCAGCGGTGGAATGCGGGGGCCCACGACGCCCAGTGCGTGTATCGCTAAGAAACCTCCTTGTCTCTCCCAACAGAGTCTATATCCAGTTCTTCCTGGCCGATGCCCTGATCCTGCCTGTGCCCAGACCCTTGCTTCACTCAGCCACCTCCCTCACACCTCAGGCAGAGCCCACCCTCCCAGACGGCCCCCACATAGAACAGAGCCGACTCTTCTTGCTGTCCCACAAGGAGGCACTGATGAAGAGGAACTTTTGTGTCCCCCCAGGAGCTAATCCAGAGGTGCCCAAGCCCATCCTTAGTTTCTGCGTATCAGGAAGCTGGCTTGGGGGCACCCAGAGGAAGGAGGGGACTGCATGGGGCCCACCCGAGCCCAAAGGAGATGAGAACAAGGATCAGAAGGTAAACTGGGACTGCAGGGACCCGGGGCCTGACGTCTTGTGGCCCTAGCTCCTGTCTGGGACCCCAGCACCTGCCTCTGTCCTTCCCTCCCTCCCTCCCTCCCAGGTTCTCTTAGTCTTCCGTGGCTCCTCTGTCCGCTGGTTTGAGTTCCTGCACCCAGGTTACGTGTACCGACTCGTGGCTCCTGGCCCTCCTGTGAGTGCCCCACTTGGTCCTTCACTCACCCTGCCCCACAAAGCTTTTTTGGCTTGGGGTCTAGAGAGGGAGTGCCGGTGCCTGGCTACTGTCCAGGTCTCTAGAGGAAGGGTGGATTTAGGTCAGATGGAAGGCCTGTCTGAATCTAGACCACTTCCTCCACCAGCCTCGGGGAAGAAAATACAATCAGGTCTTAGTATTTTGTGAGCCTGCCTCTGGAGCAGGATGCACGCAGAGAGTTGTGTTCCTGTTCCCCGCAGACCCCGCTGCTGTTCGAGGAGGGCGGGCCATCCTGCATCCCACAGCGTGCTCTGGAGTTGGCTGGGTGTGCATCCTGCCTCACTGTGCAGGACGAGTGGACTCTGGAGCTCGAGAGTGGCCCAGACTTCCCGGCTGGGCCGGACACCAGCAAGGCCCTGCCCAAGACCTCGCTGGACGACCTGCTCAGTGGCAAGTAAATGTCTGCCGGCTTCTCCAGCTCCCACGGCCGCGCTCTCCCGCCGGGGAGGGGTTTGGCGAACAGTGTGCTGCCCGCCACGGCGCGCGTGTCTTTGGCGAGATTCGGCTTCTAGAGGAGTGATGGCCCCGTGACCTGGAAGCTGTGTTTCATGCCTGAGTTTTCCCCTAGCACCTTAGTGTTCTGAAAAGATCACGAGCAAGCTTTCTCACAATTAAGGAAAAGCTGTAGCAGTGAAAGGAAAACAAAACAAAACAGAAAAAAAACATTAAAAAAAAGAACGAAGCTGAAATCTTTAGGGAAGGGCCTCTAGCGCAAGCAGCCGCTGGCTCCTGGCTTCAGGAACAACTTTCTGTCCTTTCGGGGCAGCTGCCAGTGCAGACGAAGAAGCCACAGGTTTCTCCCTGTGGGTAAAAAAAAAAAAAAAAAGCCCTGCTGGATGGTATGTGTAATTTTACAAAACCAGTCTCGAGTAGAAAGGATTGTTTTCAAGGGCCAGCGCGTCAGCCTGCCCGTGGTGGGCCCCCGGAGCCTGGGAGGTGCGCTCGCGAGCGCAGACCTGCCGTCTGCTGGACTCGCTGCAAGGTCTCTGCTTACGCTGCTGTGGAGTTTTGAGGGATCGGCCACAGTTCTGTTTTTCCCATAAGCCCTGTACTTTTTTTTCTTTTTAAGATTTACATATTTATCCGAGAGAGCGCGTGCGTGCTCCCACAAGCAGGGGGAGGTGCAGAGGGAGAGAGGATCTCAGGACAGACTCCCTGCCGAGCCCAGAGCCCACTGCGGGGCTCCGTCTCACAACCCTGAGACATTGACCTGAGCCAAAAATCGAGAGTCAGATGCTTTACGTGACTGCGCCACCCAGGCGCCCACCCTGTTCCTTGTGCATGAAGGAACACAGGGCAAGGCCTTTTTAGGACCTTATAGATGATGTTCTAGCAGATACTTTAGCCTTTTTTTGTCCTCAGAGCCCTTTCCAGTCTCTGCTTTCTTACGCCTCTGTTATTGCTGTATTTCTGTGACCCTACAGCTCCAGCGATTCCCTGGTGTCCTTCTCAGCTGAGATTTTGTCGCGGACCCTGTGCGATCCATTGCCGGCCCCTTTCTGGGCAAAGCCTGGTAATGATGCCCCCTTGCAGGAAGGTGTGAAGTAGAGTGATGGGGCTCTGGGGTCCGGCAGATGCCCCTGACCCCTCCCCTTGGCTCCTGCAGGCGGCACTCGGACCTCGAGAGCGTCCGTGAAGCTGACCGTGGCCGTGGAGGCTGCTGACTGCCAGTCCCGCCCACACTTAGACATCTATATCAAAGAGCCACACTTGCCTCCCCCACTGGGACTCCTGCCGGGAGCCCGCGTCTACTTCAGCCAGTTGGAGAAGAAGATTTCCAGGTGAAGATCTGCGAGGCCCATTGGCCTCCTCTCCCCACCACTCCCACCCTGACCTCCCACTGCGCTGCAGCGCCTTCTCTTTGACGTGACTTCGTGTGTAGTCTGGCGTGTATGCCCTCAGCCCTCACGAGATGTTCCACACGTTCCTTTCCTCGCTCTTCCCTCTGCTTAGGCCAGGGTACAGCCCGCTGGGGGGGGGGCGGGTCTAAGCCTGGGATCCCATGTCAGCTCCTGCCTCCAATTGACTTCTTTCTGCTCCTCTTCACTCTGCCTCCTGCACTTGCAGATGCCACAATATATACTGTTGTTTCCGGCCATCCACTTACCTGCAGGTCCTGAGTTTCCCCCCCGAGACCACAATCAGGTCAGTGCCCCAGGCCCCACTCCCCACACTTCACAGCTTCGCAGCCACATCCTACACGTGGGCCTGGCTCTGGGATTGTTGCCATAACTAGTGTTCTTCACTCCTGTTAGAACATGTTGAGTGGGAAGGATCTCCTCTGCCCCAAATAAAAATGCCCGAATCTTATTATTTTACCCAGAAAGATGTAGTGTTCTAGGATTTCAGCCTCGTGTTGAAGGCTTTTCAGTCTAAAATGCGGATCTCTTTCTTGGCTACCATCTTGGTT